>NC_044355.1:25039303-27696037 GCF_007364275.1 Archocentrus centrarchus | reverse complement strand
GCATTAAGTACAATGTGAAAACTCAGCTGCATTTGTATGGCAGAGGTGTGTGTTTCCATGTAAACACGTGTATGTACGGTATATTCCCATTTCTGCACGTACGCTTCTGTTATTTCCACATTTCCTGTAAAGTAATTTGTCAGTACCCAAAGAGAACAGACTGGTTGAGCAGATGTGCAGGAAACACCACCATTTCCATAATTACCTACAGAGAAACATTCTCTGCAAAAATCTATTTAGTCCTCTAACGAATGTGCTCGTAAAGTGACTAAGACAAACACAGTTGAAGTACAGCCTCGCCCTGCAGCTCACTGATTTAAATGGCAAAATGTTCCACTACAAACTACTGTGCTAATCATTTTAATCTAAAAAAAAAATTGTAAAATAACAAATTATGGGATTTTTATATAATAAGAGCAGTTTTTCATTTTATAACAACTTTACAAATTACTTTACTTTTGCTGTTCTGAACACCTTTAAGTCACAGATTTCTGTTTTTAGTTTGGGCAGTTTGGGCAAAATCACCTAAATGTAGCATTAACGTTCAAGTTGGTGCCAGCTTATATATATATATATATATATATATATATATATATATATATATATATATATATATATATATATATATATATATATATATATATATATATATAGTAGCTGTCAAATCAGTTTAATTTCTGATAATTACCCATCTGGGGGTTAAGTCAATGAGAATGCATCCTAAACTTAACTCTGTGTTTGGGTGTGTGTGTTGAAGTTGAAGAACTTCAGTAAAACAGTAAAAGGGCAAAAAAGGGGCGTTTGAAAAGTTTTTTTTTTTTCCTAAATTTCTTGAATTAGTTAATTTTCATCTACTTTTGCTACAGTAATAATAAGTAAGATTTGACAAAGTATTTAAGAATAAGCTTTATGGGTTTTATTCATTTTATTAGTTCCATCCACCCATTTTCTTTCAATCATCTGGGGGCAGGTTGCGAGGGCACAATAACCTGAGAAGCCCAGGTGTTAAACCTCCTCCAGTTTATCTGGAATGGACAGTCCACCATTTTCTGGCTGAAGACCATGGCCTCAGACTTGGAGGTGCCAATTCTCAGTCCTCCTGCCTCACACTTGGCTGTGAATTGCTCCAGTGCGAGCTGGAGGCCACCACCTGATTAAGCCAATAGGACTGCATCATCTGCAAAAAGCAGAGATGAGATTCTGAGGCCACCAAGGAAGAAGCCTTCCTCTACTTGGCTACACCTAGAAATAAATAAAAAATTATGACCAGAACCAGCGAAGGGCAGCCCTGGTGGAGTCCAACAGCCACTGGAAACAAGTTCGACTTCTTGCCCGCAATGCAGACCATAAAAGTCTTTGATAACGGTTGTACAGGACTGGATGTCTCATAGCAACTGACCAGACAGCCCATATGCCCTAAGCGCCTCCTACAGGATACCCTGAGAGGCACAGTCTAATGCTTTCTCCAAGTCCGCAAAACACATAGATAAATTCCCATGCACACTAGAATATCCTTGAGAGGATAAAGAGCTGGTCCAGTGTTCTGTGACCATCATGAAAACCACATTCTTCCTCCTGAAGCCAAGGTTCAAGTAATAGACTAACTCTCCTTTCCAGCACCCTGGCATAGAACTTCCCAGGGAGGCTGAGTTGTGTGATCCCCCGATAGTTGGAGCACATACTCCGGTCCCCCTTCTTAAAGATAGGAGCCACCACCCCAGTGTCCCAGTCCAGAGGCACCACGTCAGATCTCTATGCAACATTGCAGAGGCATGTCAACCAAGCCTGCCCTACAACATTGTGAAACTCAGTTAAAAACTAATAAAACCCTCTTAAGGCCCTGGATCTTGTAGAGTTTTATTAGTTTTGTATTTTTTAATGAGTTACATAATTTTTTAAACACTAAGGTGTCAAAATGACCCCTTTGGTGGTTGTAGTAACAATACATAGTACATTGTGTATGGCCGCACGATTTGCACTGCTTGGTTTCCTTGAAATGTTTAAATTCCCTTAAATGAAATATTTCCTACAGCCCTGCAAGAACAAAAAAAGCATTCAGAAATTTAAGTTTAAGAAGAAATCTTGTTCCAATATGAAAGAAAATGTCTGAAGCATTATGAGAAACTGTCCACAGTAACTACCAATTTAATTAAATGTGATGACTGAAAGGTTTTATATTGTTAGCTCAGCCATTGTGTGACCAACTATTGAAATGTTTTCTGTCATTGGACCTTGATAGAAGACTTCCTTGTAAACTTGTCAATACAATTAAATGCCTTTTCCTTTCTAAGGGAGAGATATTTCCCATCTTTAAATTAATTATTTTATTAACTGTCCAAAGAGAATGGTACATTTCCACCTATTAAAAAGACAAGACAAATGCATTTTCATCATGTGCCAAAGGACTAATAGCCTCTTCATTCTGAATAAAAAAAGAAGAAAAGAGCAAGCAATGAGGTTTTCTATTGAGTTGGAATTCTGTGGTACACTCAGTGGTTTTGAAAAAGATTTGTGCTTTCTTTACCTTTTTTAAAGTCAGGACCACGACCATGTGTCTAGATATGTAGATGGTATAAATCTGATTTAAATCCAAGAGAAAATCTTAAGCATATATATATATATATATATATATATATATATATAATATATATATATATATATATATATATATATATAATGTATGTATATGTAAAATTAAGACTGTCAGTCAATTAAAATGTTTAACTGAGATTAATTGCATGATTGTCCATAGTTAACTTGTGATTAATTGCAGATTTTCTGTTCTAAATGTGCCATAACACCATAACAGGATATTTTTCATGCTTCTAATATTTTTTTAACAGCATGGGAGTGGACAAATATACAAATATATATTTGCTTTATGCAAATGTATGTTTATTATTGTTGCAACAATCCAGAACACTGCCTGATTATCTTCCAGAAAAATCTCAAAGGTACTGCATGCTCATAAAATATGCCAGAAGTACACTTAACCATGTACTCCCACTTAATGCAACTGTGTCTAACCTAACATGGACAAAAACTGAGACTCACAGATAAACACAGGAGACACAACAGCACAAATTAAAAAGCAAATTGTCCAGACGTCTCCATTGACAGCTATCCAGCATGGTCTGCCTTTGGTGATGGGGAGGAGGACTCTCCACATCAGCTGTGTGCTTGGCCAGCAAGTGGTATTTGAGACTCGACGTACTACGGTGGTAACTCAATCCACATCAACAATAAAGACAAATAACTTCGGTCTGATGATGTGGCCTCATTTGGCGAGAATATGCAGGCAGTTTCTGGAGGATGAAGGAATTGATACCATTGACTGGCCCCCACACTCAACTGATCTAAATCCAAGAGAACACCTCTGGGACATTTTGTTTATTCCACACGACGCTGCCAGGTTGCACCTCAGTCTGTTCGGGAGCTCAGTGATGCCCTTGTCCAGATCTAGGAGGAGATCCCAGGACACCATTTGTCATTTCATTAGGAGCATGACCCGATGTTGTCAGGCATACACACAAACCATATAAACTATTAAGAACCAATCTGAGTTGCTGCAATCAATTGTGGCAAATTGGACTAGCTTGATTAAAGAGAAACACACATCCAAAAATTAACCAGGGTGCTGGATCCAAGCAAAACTCAATACAAAAAGAGGAGGTCCGCACACCAAAGAGCTCCTTGGAAAATTTTAATCCATCAACGTTAAACCAGTGATGTTTCGGGCCAGAGTGCCGTTCTTCAGACTGCCTAAAGAAGGGCACTCCGGCCCGAAACGTCACCGGTTTAACGTTGATGGATTAAAATTTTCCAAGGAGCTCTTTGGTGTACGGACCTCCTCTTTAAATGGACTAGCTTGCCACATAATTTTTTCACTTTTTGGGGTGTCTTTGAATTCAGCCTTCTGTAGGTTGATGATTTTCATTTCCATCAAATGATGTGGCATCCTTTTATTCCTAATGGATTACCCTGTCCATATCAGTATAAATATCCAGCATGATTTTCTTTCCCCATTAAGATCCGGTGAGTTTCCAAAGGGCTCCTTTAATTTTTTTCAACAATGTAATATTTTGCAAGACAATACTTCTCTGCTCATTTAAATTACATCACTAAGAATGTAAGTTATACATAAAAATGATCATTGACAATTTCCATTAAGTCATGACTGAATTAGTGACTGAGCTTGCAAGATTTTGTTTTTCTTTTTTTTTTTTTTTTTGGCAACTGTTACACTGTTAAGTTTGGCTTTGATTAAAAATATAAAAATGTCAATTTCAAGACCTTTTGGTCTCCTTCTGAAAGAGAGCTGCTTTCCTCCTCCCTCTCTGCTCTAGGTGTTTCCTGCCTGATTGCCACAGCTGAACAGCACTGTGTTCGTTTGAGAGACTGCATACAGCATATGGCTCCAGCGGCAAGTGCTCGCTGTCAGACGTGTGGTTGCTGGACTAGGGCTATTCTTGCATTAAATGTTTAAGTGATTAGAAGTTGCAAAAATGTGTAGGTTTTGTTGGTTGTGCCGGGTTTCTCTTGTCTCTAAATGTCTTAACATTCACCAGGACCCTGTACTATGAAGCAAGTTCATCATACTCATACCTCTTTCCATTATCTGGATTCACTTACCCCAGTGATTCTCAAATCCAGGCCTCGTGGCCCAGTGTCCTGCAGATTTTAGATGTGTCCCTGATCCAACACACCTGAATCAAATGGCTGAATTACCTCCTCAGTATGCAGTCAAGTTCTCCATAGTCGTGCTAATGAGTTCTATATTTGATTCAGGTGTGTTGGCTCAGGGATACATCTAAAACCTGCAGGACACTGGGCCACGAGGCCCGGATTTGAGAATCACTGACTTACCCAATCATAATTGGTTATCAACTTGCTAAGTTAACCGAGGGTTTTCCCTGTGTGTTCACTTGAAGAGGTGGTGCTAGCAGTTATGGAAAAGTATATGGGAGTAGAACAGCTGATTTAACAAAGGATTAGATTAGATTGAACTCATTGTCATTGTGCGCACAAGGCACACAATGAAATGATGGTTCCAGATCACTCATCCAGAGACGAGCATCTGCGGTCATGCAGCCAGAGACTGGTGCTACTGTTAGGCAATGTGGTTTAAGTGCCTTGCCCAAGGACACAACGCAGTGCAGGGACAGGGGCTCAAACCTGCAACCTTCCGGCTGCAAGGCGAGCACCTACCCCACTGCGCCACTGCCACAAGGCTAAACCATACTATGGTGAAAATATGAAGAGGTTAAACATGCAGAACAACTGAAAGCAATAGCTGCTGTAGCTAAAGCAGTACTATGAGTGCGTTTAAGAGAATAAGTACTGTAGAGTAATATTGTATTAACTGCATTAAATACTGTTAATTGTATTGGTCAGTAAGATTGGAAAAGAGCAGCTATATTTAAAAAAAAAAAGTTTAACCTATTTGAAGCCTGGAAAGAACGCAGGAAAAATGTTGACTGTATAAATTAACATACTTATCAGTATCACATCACATGGGAGAATCTGATGATTGTAAGTATTTCATTAAATTAATGTTTAAAAGACAGTTTTAGTTTCTATTCTCTCTGCTTCACTGGTGTTTAACAGTTTGAAAGTAAACAAAATTGTCACTGTCTTAACTGAACATCTTTGGTAGGTCAGTAAGGTAATGACATCACATTGGCCTTCAGGAAACTGTGGTGGACACTTTTCTCTGTTTCCTTATTTATACAACAACTAAATCAAGGAAATAATCAAAAGAATAACTTAACTGTTGAGAATTTATAATTGTTTTTATGCAGCCTTAATGAATTATATGAACTATTAGCAGTAATATCAGCTCTTTCACATAAAGGACTTTAACCCCCCCTGGGAGACTGCCTCTTGCTGGTTACTTTACTGGCCACCCTGCTCTGTACCGGAGGAGTTTTGCTAGTTTCTCCTGGCACTTGCACAGTATTTCATTTAGTCCTGGTGGCCCCACTTACGTAGGCTGGCTGAATCTCCATGTCTGAATTTTATCATCATCTGTCTCCTCATCGCTCAGTGGATGATGAGAATGATGATCCAGTGGATATAGTGCTTAAACGGCAGGCATCTCCATTTCTTTATAGTAATATTATAGTTTTCACTGCTCTCCTATAGCTGATATTTGATCAGATATTTTACTGTGTTGGTATTCAGGCAACATTGCCCACCAACATATCATACGTTTTTTGTTTGTTTTTTTCTTTTTGCTTTTTAATACATAAAGTATTTAAACACTTCATTTTGGTCCTAGCAGGAACATATATGGTTTAGTGCTAATAGTGCGATATGGCTTTGTAGTGATATCGTGATTTTCATACACTGAGGAAAAGACCATAAAACAAAATCTTGGATTGGACAGTTTAGTTTACTGTGCCATGGTCCTCAAAACAGATATAAATTCATAATGATTAAACTACCAAAGGAGATATGACACAAGCACGTTCCAGTCCTATTGTTACAGACTGGGAGAAATATTTTTTCATCCACAGGACTGATTCCAGTACCAAAAAAAGAAGAGGTGCAACAAAAGTACCTTTGATTCCTTAAAAAAAATGTCATTTAGAAAAATAAAAATTATGATTTAAATTAAACATGTTGAATCTGTAAGCTCTGATTACTTCATTCCTAACATGAGAATTATCCAAACCTTTGCTTTCAAAGAGAATTTCAAACTAAACCATAAGAGCCTTCATAATGCAAAGTTAACTTAAGTACATCTGTATGTCAAACTCATAAGCGTCCTTCATGGCAGTAATGGTGCTTTATTTTTACCTTTTTAATCGCTTTGACTGTAAAAACCCCTCCCCTCTGAGCGCTTCACCTCAGGTAAATTAGAACACATGGCTCCTGACATAAAAAGCAATTATCTAAAACCACATGAACTTAATAAGGAAGTGACAATGTCTGCCTCACACCCTGTGGCTTCATATTTCAATCTCTCATATATACTGAACAAAAGGTGGTTTGTGTGTAATCATTCAGCAATTACCACTGTACCATCGAGATGAGGTTTTTATTACCGGTCATAATTACCTGTAACCGTTAAACTGATATATTGGTGATATTAAAGGGTAACAAGGTTGTTATTGTTACAGTCAAACAGTCAAGATTGCTATGAAGAAGATATCTGTGGTCTTGTCAGTGTTTTTTGTTTTTGTTTGTTTTTGTGTTTTTTTTTTTTAATCAAAATGATTATGAGCCCTGTCTCAAACCAACTTGAAAAGGACTTTCTATCAAACCTAAATGAGCATTGCACTGATGAATGTGCACATTTGTTTCAGCTGTGCAGTGAATATGAATCTTGTAGGATGAAAATGTAGGAATGTGTGTGTGTGTGTGTGTGTGTGTGTGTGTCTTGTTACTTTTTACTGGCTTACTGTATTCATAATGTTGTGGCTCCATTGTGTAGTGGTTTACACGTTCACCTAACAAGGGAAATCCCTAGTTTGAGTCTGAGGGGGAGGAAGTGCGGGAGGATTACGTGAAGAAGGGCATCCACCATAAAAATCTGCAATTCAGATATGCAGAGCTAGCTACCCACTGTGGTGACCTCTTGTGCATAAGGGAGCAGTAGCCCCCTAAAGTAGCTTCACTGTATTCATAATGTGAATCAGTATGTGAACAAGTTACTAATATATATTCATCATACAGACTGTTTATAAATGATGGATGACATCACCTATAAGTTTTTGAATCATTCTGAAGCCTCTGCATTAGCATTTCGACCAGTTCCATGTTGTATTTTGGAGGTAGACACGACAAAATCTAGATGAGAAGTGAAATCCTAAGGCCTCCGTTACACAGGCATCAAGGCCAGTTGGCAACCCCCAAGAGTTTTAAAATCTTGCTTTGGCACAAGCTATTAAATAAAAGCATTCAATTCTATTAGCCCATTAGTGCTATGTAACAAATCAAGGAAATAATATAATTTCAAAGCACCAACTTTCTGGATGAACAGTTAGTATAAGCAATGGATGCACCATCCAGGTCTGAAAAGTTAAGCCAACACAGCCAATGTGCCTTAAAACTGCATTCTTTAATGTCCAGCCTGGAGTGATACCTGTGGTTGCAAAACAGACTTACAGTCCTTTGGCCTTGATTTCAGTAAAAAAAAATTCTTTTTGAGTTTATGGGCTTAGTTACTGATTTGGGATCATATCAATACAACCAGAAGAGTAACTGTCCAGTTTGTTCCTTCTAAGCATGAAAAGGGAGGATTTTTCAGGGTATGCTCACTGGATTTCTCTCATCGCTATTTACTTACAACTAGATGGCTAACATTCCACAATCTTAGTATGGACTGAGTGCATAACTGACACCAAGTTACACAAGTAATGTTGGCATGACAGTGCTTACCATTGTTTGACATGCCACACATATCACATTTAGGCCTCTAAGACTAAGGCATCTGCATTGATAGAGATGCACTGACTTAGCCAGACAAAAAATCTGATTTGCCATGTTGGCCAATTTTTAAGTCCTTTAAAAGATGGACTTAAGGAAACAATGGTCATTTCAAGCGTACCCGAGAACTTACTTTACTATTTAGACTTTTACCATCTGCAGACTAGAAGAACAATGCAGCTGCATTAATCCAAATTCCTCATGTGATGTGCATTGAACCAAAAATAATCAGCGATTTGGTATTCTTTTTTTTTTTAAATCACAAGGCTTCAAGTGATAACTGTGTAATGACTCCATACAGAAAATGTCCGTGTAATTCTCAAAAAGCCTTTAAAGTTGTCTTTGAGTTGGAGCAATGTCACTGTATTTCTAACTCATGCAAGTGTCCTTAATTTAAATAAGGATGACTTGAGGGCATGTCTTGTGCAGCAAGACAACAGCTGATCTCACAAGTGCACCTTTCTCAACAAATATATCCTATTCTTTCTATTATCCACTAATGGTTTTTCCTTTCAGAAGAGAAAACCAGGCTAATCTGCCAGGTACTTTAAGGTAATAAAATCAGAATGTTAGCCAATATAAACAGCATTGAGAATAAAAATAGCTGAATTAAACAAGGCATCCTAAAAACCCTCAAATTTGAATCTTTCTGGCCATTAATACTTCAGTTTTGCTCTTGCCTCTTCTTCCTTTTTTTGGTTTAGAGAAAACTAGGCTAATCTCCTGACTCTGTGGGCTGAGGCAATTGGCCAGAAACCCCAATTTTCATCCAAGGACACCGTCACACGCTGTGTGTGTGTGTGTGTGTGTGTGTGTGTCTTTCTATGGCTGTGTGGACCGACCCCTGACAAACAACCAACATTGTGAACCCATATGTAATTGTGTGGATCTTTTGCCCAGTTCGCACAAATAAAATGCTTAAGATAGCCAGCTTTAGTCTCAAAGTATGAGCTGTATAAATTTCAGGAAAAGTCCTCTTTAAAATAGTAATCCCAGAAAAGTGTGTGAGTGCTAGAGGAGGTATCCAGTTTATCTGATTGGCTAATATTTGGGAATTTTGTGACTGGCTGTTGTTGGCCATGTGACTGGGGTGCTCCCAGGAATGTATTCACAACCACAGTCAGGGAGTTCATTTGAACTGGAAAATAATCAAAATTGTGGCTGTGTTTAATTATAATTTCAGAAATTTCATATTAAAGTATTATTCAGTTTAAATATACTGTAAAAACGTAAATATATATGAAGAGTGCAGATATAAGTATTGCTTATTCCACTATTACAAGTAGTATTACTGCAAATACTACTACAACTACTATTATTACTACAAAAATAGCACACATATAATAATTAGCACTAATAGATTTTTCTAAAAAAAATAAAATAAAAATAAACTAGGCACACTTAAAGCTACTGGCACAGTGAAATAAAAACAAAAATCAAATACTATTACAGCAACAGTGAATAAAGCTTCAAGCTAATTCTGTGTGCTATCAGAATTAAAATTGGGTTCTGCGCATATTTCTCATCCCTGAAGTTCTGGGTCCAACGCTGCCTGCACATGGCTGAATTATGACATTGAGAAGAACGGGATTTAATCCAGTAATGTAATTTGTTGCAATTATAACAGTCCTTAGTACAAATGCATCTTAAACTGTTTAGAAATAAGAATTACACTAGATTATAATTAAAAATGAACATTACAGTTAACTTTGCTAGATAGTGTAAATTCAGGTCTGTGTTTTAGAATTGAGCTCAATGATGGTTTTACACTGGACAGATTTATATTCAGAGATGGCCCCAATAGTCTCCTCTCCTCATGAATTTGTGTGGCCCAGACTTTCTTAATGTTGTTCCAGAATAACAGCACCCTCAGTTATGAAAGCATGTAGTTGAATTTTTTTTTTCCTTTGCTTTATTTGGGTTTTTTTTTCTGATGTGTACTGAACTGTCCTTCACAGATGGT
Source organism: Archocentrus centrarchus (assembly GCF_007364275.1). NCBI lineage: Eukaryota > Metazoa > Chordata > Actinopteri > Cichliformes > Cichlidae > Archocentrus > Archocentrus centrarchus. Next base: position 27,685,641 of record NC_044355.1, on the reverse strand, counting down.
GAACACAGAAAAGATGGCGAAACAAGAGGAGGATGTGTCTGTATATGTATATGTGTATTTTTATTTTAATTTTATTAATATATTGTATTTTATTATTTTTTTATAGTTGTTGTCCCAGGTATGTTACGTTAGTAGTCTCTAAAGCTCATGACGATCTAAATAATCAATTATCTAAAATACAAATGTGGGTCACTGATTAAAAGTAAATATTTTTAGCTAAAGTAACTATTATAGGTACATGATTCCTAAACTCAGTCCGAAATGGTAAGAACACTATCTGAACTGCGTTTCAGTCCTAAACCACTTATTTGGAGGCTACAGTCAAAGTAACATAGCAGCACAGTAAATCAGCAGAAAAATGGCCATACACTGGTACTTTTACAAGCACATAAATTATATTTTGAAATATAAATCTTAATTTGAGTAAATAGAAATGCGTCCTGTGCTCACACAACCTCAGCACAAAGAGAATACCACTTTCCTACTCTTATGTGTTAGCATTCTTTAAATGGATAACTAATTGAAAATGCAGCAATATGTACGTAGTTTTTTTTTTGTTTTTTTTTTCAAATTTTATCTTAGTTGGCTACTTGCTCAAAATAAAAAGTCTCGAGTTTGGTTGCATATTCAGAATAGAAACTAGTACGTTTTGATTTTTTTTTTCTTTCAGGAAATCCGTGTCACAGGTGACTTTGTCAGAATCTAGTCATGATCTGATTATATTCCATCATCTTCAGAACCCTCTGAAGATGAAAAAGTTAACCCAATGTTGAGATTTAACAAAGCGATGGGTAAACGCCAAGAACCTGACACAACTTCTCTTGGTCAAAATTTTGAAAAAAGGAGTGCTGAAGAACCTGGAGACAGAGAACATGGTGAAGACCTTGATACAGATTACAATGCTGACAGTGAGGATGAGGGTAAAGATGAGAATAAGTTACAAGTTATTACAGTGAAAACCTGTGTCAAGGGAGAGAAATGAAAATGGGATGAGACATTATTGTGTGTACTGCAAAGAACTACAAACTAAAATGGCACGCCATCTAATATGGAGACACAGTGATGTCAGAGACTGAAACATCCTCGCTGCAGGAAGGAGCGCTTTCGCAGGTCATTCATCCCAACAGTAGTTAGACTGTATAACACATCATAATGTCTTGAGTCACTTGGACACTTTACCTCCACTTTATCCATACAGTCAGATACATTTTATTTATTACACTCACCCATATAATGCATACCGTGTATGCTGTGTACCTTACCGGCTACAAATGTATATAATATTTTGATATCTTTATATAGTGTTTTGACGTGTGTGTATATGTGTGTATATGTAAATGTGGGTATTGACACTGATATATATATTTATGTATATAGTGCTTATGTATATGTGTATAGATTTTTGCTATTTTATTTTATTCTATTGAATTTTAGTTTTTAGTTTAGTTATTTGTTCTTACTCATCCTTTTCATTTTTTCTCTGTATTGAGCTGCTGTAATGCACAAATTTCCCCGTCGTGGGATTATTAAAGTTTTATCTTATCTTATCTTATTTTAAAAAGAAGTGGCACCAGCAGCATGTCTTCCACCAAATTCAAAGAAGTGTCGGGAGATACAAGAGCTACTTTGCCAGAAGGGTAACTACTTTCATAACATTAATTTGTTACAGAAAGGACAGGGTGAGATAATGACCTACAGGTGCCCATCAGAAAATGCAAATGGAAGTGATTATTAACTGTGCAACATGTTAAGGTTTCTTCTTGAAAGCTTTGGAGACGTGAGAGAGTGTGGCGCCAAAAAATGAATTGGCCAGTTAAGTCCAAGAAAAAACAAAGAGTTTTGTCCAGAGCGCAGTCTTCACAAAGGTGCTCAAAAATTATTGAGGTTTCCCATGAAGTAAAGAATGACCCACTCATATGTGAATTTGGTGACAGACTACTGGAGAAACATGGGAGTGAGCAATCAAAAGATGGTCATGTTAGTCAAAAGATGAGTGAGTTGGGTAGACTTGTACTTGCTAATACTAATATTTTTCTAGGAGCGTTCGGGTGTGTGGACTGTCGTTTTCCATTGATATCGTCCTTGTTCCTGCACCCCTTCAACTGTTGGATGTGTGTGTTTGGCTTGTATAGACTTGTACTTGCTGCCAACTCCCTTGACCCCAAAGTGAACACACTACAAGATGTTTTGGTGCCACCTATGTTTTGTTTAGCATTTGCAGCAACAAAGAAAACGTCTGGTTATACAAAGTCCAAATACAGGTATGATACACCATCTCTTGCTTTAAAATAAGGGCACTCACTCAAAACAACATGTGAAATTGTAATTGGGCAACATGTAAAGGCTGAAGATGAAGTGGTTGCAAGCAGAGAGCTTCTTGGGCTTGCTAGCTGCAGAGTGGGACCTCAATGTGTCACATCGTGCAAGAACAAACTTAGAAGAGGACAGATGGAACAAAAAAGCGATGATACCACTCACAGAAGATGTCACGAAGCTTCATATGGTGTTGAAGTTTACAGAGGAAGCAAAAAACGAAGCTCTTGAAAGGGCCTAATCCAAGTGCATACAACACTCAGTGAGTGTCTTCTTTCTCAAATCATTCTTTTTAACCGTAGATGGCAAGGTGAGGCTGCAAAAATTCCTCTGGACAGACCTACAGGGACAGAGCCACAGAGGAACCAAACAAAGATGTGACGATGTGATCCACTGCCTCTCAAAACTGGAACAGGATTTGAGTCACGAGTTCACAAGGTTTGTGATCAGAGGGAAGAGGGGTCGAAAAGTGCCTGTGATGCTAATGAAGGAGATGACCAAATCACTTGGTTTTCTCCGTGACATAAGCAGTGCTGCCAATGACATTTTGGACAGCAATCAGTATGTTTTTGCAAGACAGAATTCAGACTCCTATCTTCAAACTGTTTGAAAAAGTATGCATCTGCAAGTGGGGCGAGGAGGCCTGAAACACACGTCAACCCAGCCGAGGAAACGTGTGGCAACACTGAGTCAGTTAATGAACCTGAAAGAGAACAAATTGGATCAGCTTGCTAAATTCTTGGGACATAATATTCATGTTCATTGTGAATATTATTGGCTAACAGAGAATACACTCCAGCTTGCAAAAGTAAGTAAGTAAGCTGCTCATGGCAATAGAACCTGGAACTGAAGTCTCCAAAGGCAAATATCTTGATGAGATTGATTGTGGATTAGAAAGTGAGTATAAAATACATTTCCTTTTTGTAATACAGTCACAGTGACACATGTTTTGTAAGACAATATAAAAGATGATTTTTTTTTCCCCCTAACAACTGCTTTGTCTGCAAAAGAGCCACAGGCTAGAGTAACAAAGTCTTTAGTGACATGTCTTTTGAACAAGCTCAAGACTTGGATGGTATGAATTGACTTGTTCGCTCCTCAATTAATTGAATGCATAATTAACTTAAGAAAATTTCCATGATGGAGATCTTGAGAGTCCAATCTTAAAATGAAATGAAAATAAAGTATATGGTGATTAATTTCCAGCAGTTCAAACAATTAGTTATTTATATAGTTTGTTACCTGAATGTTGTGAGACTGAAAATTGAAATTGCAGGACATTACCAGGTTGAAAAATTATATACACTGCACTCAGATTTACAGTTTGTCTGTAAATTATTTCTGATGTGAAACAAGTCATATTGGATAGTGTGACTTAAATAATTTTGCAGACAGTGTATATGTCAGTATGAGAATATTACTGATCTTTTGTTGTAGAACATTTTGAGTCAAGGGGCCACAACTCCAGGATCCTCAGATGAACCAAATGGAGAGAAAATAGGTAAACCTATTGTTTTATTATTCTCTTCTGTCCTTTTGCTTCCATGTAGTAACTGTCTTGAACTGTTCTCTATTCTCAGTGCATGTTCCTTAAGTAACATTTTTTCTTTAAGGGTCCCCTGAAGGAACTATGTCAAAGAGGCTTCCTCAACCAGCTCAAGATTCAGATGGTATCAACATAAATTGTTACACACCTTCGGTGAACCCCAATATTGGTAACTATGATGAATTGTAATCAATGTTGTGGGGGCATGTTCTTTGTTGCAGAAGAACCACAAAGAACTTCCTCTCCACCATCATCTAATATGCTTAAAAGGACAAAGAAAAGAGGTACATTTGTTCTCATTTTTCTGGTTTTCTGCTGCTGTGGGGTAACTGCCTGGCACTGTTCAAAGTTGTTAAATTTTATAATTCATTTTATGTTGGTTTACTGTCTCATAACAAGTCATACTGAAAAAATGTTTTGTCTATGGGATATAATTACCTTATGACTGTACATAGCTATACTACACCAAAATTCATTTTTCGGTAAAGTGCATTTCCAATTAATTCTTAGGTTAGGGCTGATTCCAAGAATGAATAAGCTCTTTGAATTTTTTTAAATCGGATGAAAAATACTGATATTACATTTTTTCAGTCTGGAATTTTGAGACTAAGGCCTTTTGTTCTCAATCATAAACCTATGTAACGCATAGTAAGGACACGTCTTTTATTTTTGTTTTTTGCAGAAATCAGTGAGATTCAAAAGTAAAATCACCATAAATGTTCATTAGTGGTTAGAAATGCTTACTAATGTGTTTGAGATCTGCAGCACTGGTTTTGTCAGAGAGCTTCACTGTTTGTATGCCAAACAGTGAACAATCCTCCTAAAAAATTATAGCTACCTTTTTGTTCATTCAACCTATAGCTGCTGACAGAAGGTTGCCAAGTTTCATGGCATTGAGATATAAGCCGGAGCTATTCTAAATTTCGGTAGGGGTTCGCCTAAACATATTTTCGCTAGTGTGACATAATGTATGGCTGTATACATAGTGTTCTTAGCACACCAGCGTGTTGTGTGGTATAGCTACTGTACAAGTTATGAAAAGACATGAAGATATAGTCCTGTATAAAAATTTCTTTTACACTTTCCTTACAAGGAACGGGCTTTCTTGTAATTTTTTTCTTTTTCTTGATGGTATTAAGCAATAGTTTTCCAGTCCATCACTCCCAGAGTGATGGGAGAGGGAGATTGACAGATAGATTGGTGCTGCATCCGCAGTGATGTGGACGCTGCACCAGTCTATTGTGGTGAAGAGGGCGCGGAGTGGGAAAGCGAAGCTCTCGATTTACTGGTCAATCTATGTTCCTACCCTACCCTCACCTATGGTCACAAGCTTTGCATAGTGACTGAAAGAACAAGATCATGCAGCCAGTTGAGAGGGGCTCAGAGTAGAACCGCTACTCCTCCACATCAAAAAGAGCAAGTTGAGGTGGTTTTGGCATCTGACTAGGATATCTCCTAGTCACCTCTTGGGTGAGGTGTTCCAGGTATCCTACTAAGAGGAGGCCCCGGGGCAGACCCAGGACATGTTGGAGAGATTGTATCTCTTGGCTGGCCTGGGAATGCCTTGAGGTCCGCCCAGGAGAAGCTGGAGGAGGTGGCTGGGGAGAGGGAGGTCTGGGCTTCTCTGCTTAGGCTGCCACCATGACATGGCCCCAGATAAGTGGAATAAAATGTATGTATGGATATTTTGAAATAAATTGTGTAGCAGTTTTAATTTTGTTGACGAAATATTTTTGTCATAGTTTTTGTCGACTAACCTTTTTTTCATGACGATAACTAAATAAAAACTACCTAAAATGATAAAAACGATAACGAAATGAATTGACACGTTCGTCAACAAATGAAAACAAGACGAAAATGCTTGGCGGGGACGAAATCCAATCAGAACTTATTTTATTTTGTGAAAGGGCGGGACAAGTTAGGAAAACATCCAATCAGAACTGATTTAATTTTGTGATAGGTCGGGACAAGTTAGGAAAACATCCAGTCAAACGCACAGATGCAAAAATTTGCTCTAAACCCGGGAAAGCCAAACTAGCCTGTGATTTGTTGTTACTTCCTTTAGACCTAAGTTATGTAAACAATGTCAGCAGGGAGAAAGAGAAGAGCTGATGTATGGACACATTTGTCCTTTGACTTTGTGACAAACAAAACGATGTGTAAACCTTGTGGGGGCGGCTATCTCGGGTAAAAACACGATAAATCTTAAACATCTGCAAACCAGTCACCCAGATCTCCATGCAAAGGTAAGCATTTTAATGTCATGCAGGGTAAAGTGTTTTTCCCAGTTTAGTGTTTGTGTTTAGAGAAAAATCACCACACCGCGGTGGATTAGCCTTTCCTAATCTTAGTCCTGAACACTGCCCTGTACCTTTCAGAGCGTGTCCTGTTGTAAAACTCTTATTATCTGAGTAAGGTGGTGTTAATGATCAAGTGTGTGGGAAGCAGGTGAAACACTAATGTTAATATTATTAATAATATTCCATAACTTTTAATAAATGTTTAATTTTGTGTAAGTGTGTATAATGACTAATTCAAGGGAACTGAAGAAAAAGCATTTACATTTTACACCCTTTATATTTTAGTCGACTGAATCGACTGTAGATTTAGTCGACTATATTCTTATGATAATTTCGTCAACTAAAACTAGACTAAAACTAAAACTATTCAGGTGACTAAATTTTGACTAAAACTAAATTACATTTTCGTCAAAAGACTATGACTAAAACTAAATCAAAATTTGCTGTCAAAATTAACACTGTTGTGTAGCTGAATCATACTTTCATGTATTGGTGCAGCACATAACATTACAGGGAAATTGTTTACAGGTAGATACAAATAAAATAGTCTTTTCATAAGAGTTTGCCAAATTGCAAAAAAATAGAAAATTCAATTGCCAAAAGCATTTTTTTCAAATTAATGGATCCAGAATGACAAATGCGGAAATATTAATACTTGTATCGACTTTTGAAACACTTTTTCAGTTATTTGTAGCACTATTAACTGATAAGACTGGCAATACTGTAATATTTAAAAATATTTTTGATTTGATGCTAGTGTGGAACAATGTGTCTCTATGCATTTCTGCCTGTTACTGTAGTGCTTGCTTATATTGAAACACAGATTTACAAGACTTCTGTGTTAATGAAGTACAGCAATTATATAAGGTGTTAAATTCTCTACCAAAGGCAACCCTTTTCATTTTGGTAGATTGGTCTCTAAATTGTTGCTTTATTAGAAACTATCATGATCCTTTTAAAAAGTATGAAGAGATAAATAAATCACCCACACATTATGACTGTTATTAATGAGACTGTTACAGCTATGGGTCAACGCTTTCTCAAACCAAGAGCTTTCCAGTGCAGGTCTTGGAGTTCAGGTGAAAACGCAGCAGTCTCACGACAACTGGGACAGCATATCACTCCGCAAAGAGTTCCTGGTAAAGAACCGTGTCTCAAGACACTTCATGAAGAAGCTGTACTTAAGAGTCGCAGTTGGAAAGATGTTAAGAACCAAGTGTACAATACCATCAATGCAAAGAAAAGGAAAGAGTTTTAGTTCATTTTCTTATCAATAGCTGCATTGGTAAGTTCGGAACATTGTACCTTAGGCTCCTCCACCCTGGAGGTCTTTCTAACAGCTGAATTTGTTATAAAACTGCAACTAGTGACATTTTTTCAAGGTTGCCAAATATGCCATTGAAAAGCCTACTCTAAAAGCATTTGTTGTGCTTCATTTCTATTCAACCCAGAAAGTTCAAGTTGTACATTTTTACCTGTTATTAACCAGATGCATATTGAAACCAGATTAAAGTCAAATATTTTTCTTTATATATAGGCAAAGTGTGGGCACAGTAGTGCATTGTTTAAGAGCAGTTTATGAATCAAAAACAGTTAAACTACATTGTCTAAGTCATAATTCTGCATACAGTAAAGTTAAGATGACACATAATTAGAAATTTTTAAAATGAAGCAGTTAGGTTCTTGTGCACAGGTCTGCATCTCTGGCCAGCATTTCCTTTTTGGGATGATGATGATTACTATTATTATTTTACTATTATTTTATAATTATAATTTACATGTATTTTTTTGTTTTAGGGTCAAGTTTTAGTGGCTGGTGGCTGAATGTTACTGTTACTTGAATAAAATAATTCAAGTACACAGAAAAAAAAAGTGTAGATATATTAATAAGGACAACTTAGACATTTTGGCCCATTCAAATATCAATATATTTAAAGTTTACATACTAAATGCAAAAATGCCAAACATGCCAAACATGAACTTTAACTAAATAAACTGCAGATAACTTCCATTATCAATCTGTATAATCCTGAGTTGGTTTTATTTAGGTGGAAAGTGAGTTGTGAAGAGCTTCAAATGATATTAAAAAAATCTAATCTGCAGAGTAACAGCTGGTTGTCCTCACAAGAACAGGACAAAAATATTGGTTTTTACTTTGGATTTTCTGATATTTGAGGTGACATTCTGGGTCTCCACTCCCACCTAGTAAATGTTTTAATTTTTGCAACATTCCAGCTACGATAGAGGTAGTGGTCCTCACAAACAACTCACAGAATCATGGTCCACACAATGTGATAGAGACGTACGTGTGTGTGTGTGTGTGTGTGTGTGTGTACTTTTGGTTATGCACAGTGATGCTACTTGGAATGGTCTTGTTCTATCACCCTACACACATTCACATCTGTCTGCCTCTATGTCCATTTTTGTTCATCGACATGTCATATGCTTTGATTTTTTTTCAAGACAGACCACATAGCAACCATGACTAAAGCCCTATTTGCACATAATTAGTATTTACCATGGTACCTCGTGGTACCCCCCCCCCCCCCCCCACTGTGTTTTATGTGGCACAGGAAAGTCTGTGATTTATTCAAATTTACTGACATCTGTGGCCACCAATTACAGACTCAGCATTAATATTAATATGTTGCCATGTAATAAGTATAACGGCTGAGGCTAAAGACAACAAAATGCTTGTTTTTGAATGTGGCTATGAATGTCAGCCATCTAATCGTTCTAGATTTTGGTTTCCCGGTGGATTTAAATGGGCTTTTATCAATTTGAAAACAAAATGCTACCCAAACTGTCATTTGTCATAATTGCCAACACAGCCTCCATAATTTCTGTACAGGAAAGAGGCAACAGAAGGATGTAGAGAACACAAAATATTTTTTCTCTCTCGTGCACCTGTTCACAAGACAGAAAAAAAAAGCTGATTTGCAGCAGCGTAACATTGCAGTATTATCACAGGACCTGTGTTTGGCAAAATATGGAAGATGGTTTACGAAGGGCTTCAAATAAGTAGATTCATTTTTTTAACTTACAGTGTTTATGAACAAATATTTGTTATGGAATCAAGAGACTCAAGAATAAAAAGTATTAAAAACTGCTTTCAGACCAAACACTTCCAGGGAACATCTGATTATAGTCTTTGTGAAGGTCCCCTGGGAACTGCATCCCATAAAAGCCTTTTCTGGTGTTTCAGGTGATTGCTGACCAATGCAACATCACCACTTGTTGTGGTCTTTTGTAATTGTAATTGTTGTAATCTTGTTTCAGCCTATTTGTTTTCTTCCTGCATAGCTTCCCAGTGTGGGGAAGCCAATTAGCAAAATAAAGGGAATTTTTAGCTAATATTGTTTTATAGTTTGCTCTGACAGGTAAAAACAGCATTTTCTCCACTGAATATAGAGCCCGGGATGGTGATATCACCAACACAATGCATTGTGGGACTGTTATTCATATAAGTCAGAGTTCATAATGAAATATACAAAAGATAGATGTTACTTTTGGGTTTGAACATTAAATTGTGGACATTAAAAACTCATCCAAATGGTGTAAAACCATGCATATCATTGGGATGGAAGCCCTTTATGGAATGGAGTAAGATTTTTGTGTTCTCCAGATTGGAAGCAGCAGCAAGAAGCTGAGGTTGCTGAGCCAATAATGCATGGCTTGTGTAGCAGTTGGAAGATGTAAAAACATCACCATAAACAATATTTTGGAAAATGTAATTGTCATACTGCTAAGTTATAACACATTTAACTGTTTTAGTTAGAGTCCATAGGGCTGTTTCTCTGTCACACACCTGAGATGTGATTGTTATCTTGGCTGTAGTTATATAGCAGCATAACTAGAATCACGTAAAATCTTAATACTTTTTAAAAAACAAACAAAAAAATAGCTTTTGAAATGCGACAGTGTGATCCCAACTGACTGCTATTGTTATACTTCAGGCACACATTTAATTGTTACATGGTTTTAAACCGCAGGGCTACTGCAACTTAGCTAAGACAAACAAAATCTTTAAACCAGCTTACAACGTGTGATTGTAACTGGGTGCCATCATTATACCTCAGTCAGAAGTTGTTTTGGAAACCTCTGACTATTTGCAATGGAGAACAACAAGACTATAAGCTCCTGTACCTGCTACTGCACTAGAACACAAAGTTTTGTAATGAAATATTACGCCATAGTAAAAGATAGAAACCTACTTCATTTCAGAATGTACTGTTTAGTTCAACTCCAAGGCAGAACATTTAAGTATATTATTAGAGTGCAACACTAAATACCAAGTAAAACATTTTGCTTTATAAGTGTGTATGCATGTTTTTCATACACTGCTTCAGCATTATGGCTGAAGCAGTGTATGAAATGACAAAAATTGTAGCACTCTTTAATATGTCTGTGTAGATTCTCAGTTATCCAGGTCATAGTAGTCTCTGGAGCTTGAAAAAGGCGACTGGACTTCTTTTTGTTTCTTGAAGACGTTTCACCTCTCATCCGAAAGGCTTCTTCAGTTCTCAACCAAATGGTGGAGAGACCCAGGTATTTAAACCCCTGTGGGCGTAGTCCCCTGGAGGTGGTTATGACCCTCTATTGATCATGTGCTTGAACACATGTGCCCAGGTGTGAAGGGGGCGTGGGTCATATTTAATCAGTGGTTTCAGTTGAAACCAAATTAGGACTCCGCTCCATTGTTTCCTGTGGCCTATTGAGGTCACTGGAACAAAGGTGTGAATGGGGGTTGAGACGTCTGGGAAGGGAGCTCAGGACAGCACTGTAAGCGGGGGAAAGTTGGTGACGTAATCCACCTCCTCTGTTCAATGATGGTTGTTCACAGTGGACATAGATGGCTTCTTTCACTCCTCTTTCAAACCATCTGTTTTCCCTGTCCAAAATGTGGACATTGGCATCCTCAAAAGAGTGCCCTTTTTCCTTCAGATGCAGATGTACTGCTGAATCTTGTCCTGTCGAGGTGGCTCTTCTATGTTGTGCCATTCGTTTGTGAAGAGGCTGTTTGGTTTCACCAATGTAGAGTTCACCAACGTTTCGGATGAGAGGTGAAACGTCTTCAAGAAACAAAAAGAAGTCCAGTCGCCTTTTTCAAGCTCCAGAGACTACTATGACCTGGATAACTGAGAATCTACACAGACATATTGCCTTGCACTTTGGGAGGAACACCCTTCAATTGGTGCGGGAGTATGAAAGGGACTCAAGAAAGCTAGCGGACTACAGGAACCACCTTCGTTTCAACTTGAGATGCAGACAGTCCAGACTGGTTCCCAAGAGTTTGCACCTTGGGTCCACAGTAAAAGGACATAGAGCTGACCAAATTCTATGGAGAGCACAGAACCACCTTTTAAGTGAAAGGATAAGACAGGTCCATTTCACCATAGATGCACTCCAGAACAAAATCCACCAGACTCAGCAGAAACTCTCATCACTCTTACCTCACACCATCGCAGAAGAAGTTTCTACATTTGTGGACAAAGCCCAGCTCGCACAACACATCAAAGGCAAGGAAAGACAACTACGTAAATTTCAAACTCTGCAAACCAAGGCATACCATTCATCTGTTAACAAACAGGACGACACGATAAGCAATGGAAACCAAGGAAAGTGGGTGAAGAACCTATCAGACAGGGTCCTCACCAAACCAGAAGAAAATGTGCTAGCCAAAGGACTCAACTTTGCCATAGCCCCACAACAGCTTCCTATAGTAGACCTCATCACAGCAACAGAAACCGCTATAAGAAATAACAAACTTTCTCATCCTGTAGCAGAACAGATCAGGATGAAAGTTTCAGCCACTCTCTCCAGTGCAAGACTTCCTCCATCCAACCTCACCATTCAGGAGAAGAAGGCCATCACAGCCCTAAGCAAGGATCAAAACATCACCATACTGCCAGCCGACAAGGGGAGGTGCACGGTTGTGCTGAATTCATCGGATTACCACAACAAAATTACTACACTCCTCAGTGACAACAATACTTATGAGGTCTTGAGACGTGATCCCACAAGCAACTACAAGAAAAAAGTTGTTTGCTGCCTGCAACAACTTGAAAAGGAAAAAGCCATTGACCGCCCCACTTACTACCGCCTGTACCCTGGAGAAGCCACTCCATGCATTTATGGACTCCCAAAGATCCACAAAGAAGGAGTCCCACTTCGACCCATTATCAGCAGTATAAACTCGGTCACCTACAACATTTCCAAACACCTCGCCACCATCTTATCACCGCTTGTTGGCATCACACCCCACCACATTGAAAACTCTACAGATTTTACTAACAAGGTCCAGAATCTTGTACTGGATCCAGATGAAACCATGGTGTCCTTTGATGTGGTTTCACTTTTCACTTGCATACCCACAACTGAGGCAGTGGAGACCGTCAGAAGACGACTACAGGAAGACGATTCCTTACTGAACAGAACCAGCTTCACCCCAGATCAGATTTGTGCACTTTTAGATCTCTGCCTTACCACAACATATTTTAAATACAATGATGGATTCTACAGACAGAAGCATGGATGTGCCATGGGCTCCCCAGTGTCTCCCATTGTAGCCAACCTTTACATGGAGGAAGTGGAAAGTAAAGCTCTTGGTTCTTTCAAAGGGAAGGCACCTAGCCACTGGTACAGATATGTAGATGACACCTGGGTCAAAATCAAAACCCAAGAAGTAGAAGCCTTCACTCGTCACATCAACTCAGTGGATAAATACATACGTTTTACCAGGGAGGACACCAGAGATAACAAGTTACCATTCCTGGACTGTGCGGTGCTTATCGAGGAAGATGGAAGCCTCAACATTGAAGTTTACCGGAAGCCCACACACACAGACCAGTATCTCCTCTTTGACTCCCACCACCCTCTGGAACACAAACTTGGGGTGATCAGGACCCTACAACACCGTGCGGAAAGTGTTCCCTCTAAGGCAGAAGGGAAGCATAAGGAACACACACACATTAAGAAAGCCCTCAAAACATGCGGTTACCCCAACTGGGCCTTCATCAAATCAGCTAAGATGCACAGGAATGAAGGCCAAACACAAACTACAGAGAATGGGAAGGACAAGAGGAACAACATTGTCATCCCATATGTGTCAGGCTTGTCAGAGAAACTCAGAAGAATTTTCTCCAAGCATGACATCTCAGTATACTTCAAACCAAGTCACACCCTAAGACAAAAACTGGTTCATCCCAAGGACAAACCCGCCAAACACAAGATCAGCGATGTAGTGTATGCTGTTCAGTGCAGTGAAGAATGCTCGGACCTCTACATTGGTGAAACCAAACAGCCTCTTCACAAACGAATGGCACAACATAGAAGAGCCACCTCGACAGGACAAGATTCAGCAGTACATCTGCATCTGAAGGAAAAAGGGCACTCTTTTGAGGATGCCAATGTCCACATTTTGGACAGGGAAAACAGATGGTTTGAAAGAGGAGTGAAAGAAGCCATCTATGTCCACTGTGAACAACCATCATTGAACAGAGGAGGTGGATTACGTCACCAACTTTCCCCCGCTTACAGTGCTGTCCTGAGCTCCCTTCCCAGACGTCTCAACCCCCATTCACACCTTTGTTCCAGTGACCTCAATAGGCCACAGGAAACAATGGAGCGGAGTCCTAATTTGGTTTCAACTGAAACCACTGATTAAATATGACCCACGCCCCCTTCACACCTGGGCACATGTGTTCAAGCACATGATCAATAGAGGGTCATAACCACCTCCAGGGGACTACGCCCACAGGGGTTTAAATACCTGGGTCTCTCCACCATTTGGTTGAGAACTGAAGAAGCCTTTCGGATGAGAGGTGAAACGTCTTCAAGAAACAAAAAGAAGTCCAGTCGCCTTTTTCAAGCTCCAGAGACACTCTTTAATATCTATCTTTAATATCTATCTTAAAAATTTTCAATGATTGGATAGCCTTGTAACTCTGTATTTAGAAACTAAATGACTTATTTTTCTATTCAACTGTATGTATTCAATTCAAGTCAATTTTGATTTTGATAAATATGATTCAAACCACTGCAGCACAGTAACTTTAATACCTATGGTATGCTCTAAGCTCTAAGCTCTATGCTGCTCAGAGCTGTTGCTGCAAGGTGGTTGGTGCCTGTCGTGGTGGTAACCCCCGAACCAGATGGTGGTCACCGGAGGTGAAGGGAGCCATCAAGCTGAAGAAAGAGTCTTATCGGGCTTGGTTAGCCTGTGGGACTCCGGAGGCAGCTGACAGGTATCGACAGGCCAAGCAGAATGCAGCTCGGGTAGTGGCCAAAGCAAAAACTCGAGTGTGGGAGGAGTTCGGTGAGGCTATGGAAAAAGACTTTCGGACGGCATCGAAGCGATTCTGGCAAACCGTCAGGCGACTCAGGAGGGGAAAGCAGTGCTTCACTCACACTGTTTATAGTGCGGGGGGGGTGCTGCTGACTTCAACTGAGGCTATAGTCGGACGGTGGAAGGAATACTTCGAGGACCTTCTGAATCCCACTGACACGCCTTCTGTAGTGGAAGCAGAGTCTGGGGATGAGGGGGATGACTTGACCATCACTGGGGGTGAGGTCACTGAGGTAGTTAAACAACTCCTTGGTGGCAGAGCCCCTGGGGTGGACGAGATTCGCCCTGAGTTCCTGAAGGCTCTGGATGTTGTAGGACTGTCTTGGTTGACACGCCTCTGCAACATCGCGTGGAGATCTGGGGCAGTGCCATTGGATTGGCAGACCGGGGTGGTGGTCCCCATCTTTAAGAAGGGAGACCGGAGGGTGTGCTCCAACTTTCGGGGTATCACACTACTCAGCCTCCCCGGTAAGGTCTATGCCAGGGTGCTGGAAAGGAGGGTGCGTCCGTTAGTCGAACCTCGGATTCAGGAGGAACAATGCGGTTTTCGTCCTGGTCGTGGAACGCTGGACCAGCTCTTTATCCTCTCAAGGATATTCGAGTGTGCGTGGGAGTTTGCCCAACCAGTCTACATGTGCTTTGTGGACTTGGAGAAGGCATTCGACCGTGTTCCTCGGGGTGTTCTTTGGGAGGGGCTGCGGGAGTATGGGGTGTCTGGCCCATTGTTGCGGGCCATGCAGTCCTTGTACAACCACAGTGAGAGCTTGGTCCGTATAGCCGGTAATAAGTCGGATTTGTTTCCTGTGGGTGTTGGACTCCGTCAGGGCTGCCCTTTGTCACCGATTCTGTTCATAATTTTTATGGACAGAATTTCTAGGCGTAGCCAGGTGGCGGAAGGCTTCTTCCTTGGTGGCCTCAGAGTCTCATCTCTGCTTTTTGCAGATGATGCGGTTCTGTTGGCTTCATCAGGGGGGGGCCTCCAGCTCGCAGTGGAACGGTTCGCAGCCGAGTGTGAAGCGGCTGGCATGAGAATCAGCACCTCTAAGTCTGAGGCCATGGTCCTCAGCCGGAAAAGGGTGGAGTGCCATCTCCGGCTCAGGAACGAGTTCTTGCCTCAAGTGGAGGAGTTTAAGTATCTCGGGGTCTTGTTCACGAGTGATGGGAGAAGGGAACGGGAGATCGACAGGCGGATCGGGGCTGCTTCTACAGTCATGCGGACGCTGCACCGGTCCGTCGTGGTGAAGAGGGAGCTTAGCGTAAAAGCGAAGCTCTCGATTTACCGGTCGATCTACGTTCCTACCCTCACCTATGGTCACGAGCTTTGGGTAGTGACCGAAAGAATAAGATCGCGAATACAAGCGGCAGAAATGAGTTTCCTTCGAAGGGTGGCTGGCCTTTCCCTTAGAGATAAGGTGAGGAGTGCGGCCATCCGGGAGGGGCTCAGAGTAGAGCCGCTGCTCCTCCACATCGAAAGGAGCCAGTTGAGGTGGCTCGGGCATCTGATTAGGATGCCTCCTGGCCGCCTCCTGGGTGAGGTGTTCCGGGCATGTCCCACCGGGAGGAGGCCCCGTGGTAGACCCAGGACACGCTGGAGAGATTATGTATCTCGGCTGGCCTGGGAACGCCTTGGGGTCCCTCCGGATGAGCTGGAGGAGGTGGCTGGGGAGAGGGAAGCCTGGGCTTCTCTGCTTAGGCTTCTGCCCCCGCGACCCGGCCCCGGAAAAGCGGAAGAAAATGGATGGATGGATGGATGGGTATGCTCTAATCTCTGTAATAAAATGTTATGGTCATCAGTATCAAAGACTGCACTGAGGTCCAACAGGACAAGCACAGAGATGAGTCCACTGTCAGAGGCTGTAAGAAGATCATTTGTAATCTTCACTAATGCTGTTTCTGTACTGTGATGAATTCTGAAACCTGACTGAAACAATTATAATAAACCATTCCTCTGCAGATGATCAGTTAGCTGTTTTACAACTACTCTTTCAAGAATCTTTGAGATAAAAGGAAAGTTGGAGATTGGCCTATAGTTAGCTAAGACATCTGGGTCAAGGGGTGGCTTTTTAAGTGACGGTTTGATTACTGTCACCTTAAAGGCTTGTGATGCGTAGCCCATTGATAGAAATAGATTGATGACATGTAAGATTGAAGCATTAAATAATGTTTGGAGTTCTTTGAGCTGTCTTGTAAGAATGGGGTCTAATACCCATGGTTTGGAGGAAGCAACTATCGAATTACTTTACAGAGGCTGTTTTTTTAGAGAGCAACAAACTCTTTTTTTTCAGGCTAAATGAAGATCTTTTAAATTAGTGAGGCGCCATTTCCTCTCCATGTTACGGGTTATCTGCTTTAAGCCGCACATTTGTGAGTTATACCATAAAGACAAGCGCTTATGATTTGAGGCTGTCTTTTTCAGAGGAACCACAGTATCTTGAATCGTACGATGTGAGGATGTAAAACTATTGACAAGATGATCTACCTCTGTGGGAGCAGAGTTTAGGTAGCTGCTCTGCACTGTGTTGGCACATAGCAATGAAGATCCTTAAACTTAGTTACAGCACTTTCAGAAAGACTTATATTAATAATAAATAATAAGTAATGAAACTTATTCCCCACTGTTGGGTAATCCATTAAGTAAATGTAAATGTTACTAAGAAATGATCAGACAGGAGGGGGCTTTCAGGGAATATTGTTAAGTCTTCAGTTTCTATGCCATATGTCAGGACAAGATCCAGAGTATGATTAGTGGTGGGTGGGCTCCTTTACATTTTGAGAGAAGCCAATTGATTCTAACAATAGGTTAAATGCAGTGTTGAGGCTGTCATTCTCAGCATCTACATGGATGTTAAAATCACCCACTATAATGATTTTATCTGAACTGAGCACTAAATCAGATAAAAAGTTTGAAACCCTGAGTAAGGGTCAGGTGGATGATAGATAACAACAAATAAAACAGGTTTTTTAAATTTTTCAATTAGGGTGGACAAGACTTCAGGTTTTCAAATGAATTAAAACTCTGGGCCTTTGGTTAAAGCTGGAATTGAAGATTGCAGCTAATCCTCCTCCTCAACCTGTGCTTCGAGCATTCTGACAGTTACTGTGACTCGGGGGTGTTGATTCATTTAAACTAACACATTCATCCTGCTGTAACCAGGTTTCTGTAAGGCAGAATAAATCAATATGTTGATCAATAATTAAATCATTTACTAACAGGGACTTGGAAGAGAGAGACCTAATGTTTAATAATGCACATTTAACTGTTTTACTCTTTGGTGCAGTTGATGAAGCTATATTGTTTTTTCTTTTTGAATTTTTATGCTTAAATAGATTTTTGTTGGTTTTTGGTTTGTTTTTTGGTGGTCTGGGAACAGGCACCGTCTCTATGGGGATGGGGTTTTAGGGGGATGGCAGGAGGAGAGAAGCTGCAGAGAGGCATGTAAGACTGCAACTCTGCTTCCTGGTCTCAACCCTGGGCAGTCATGTTTTGGTGGGTTTAATAGGTTCGGCCTGTTTTCTAGAAACAAGAGCTGCTCCATCCAAAGTGGGATGGATTCTGTCTCTCCTAAAAAGACCAGGTTTTCCCCAGAAAGTTTCCCGATTTTCTATTAAGCCGACATCATTTTTTGGACACCACTCAGACAGACAGCAATTTAAGAACAACATACAGCTAAACATGACACTCCTGTAACTCCAACTGGAGAGGGGCCCAGAGAACATTGTTTTTGCAAAGTTAAAAACCGATCCAATATTAACTTTAGTGACCTCTAATTGTTGTAACCGGGTATCATTACTGGCTGCATGAATTATTACCAAATTTATGTTTAGCCTTAGCCTGCAATTTCAAATTTCCTTCTGTGTCACCTGCTCTGGCTCTGGCCCTGGCCCTGGCTCTGGCCCCTAGAAAACCTTCTACTATGGTTGCTGGAGTTGCTAACTTCACATTTTTCAAAACAGATTTGCCAGTAACCAGAGTTTGTTCCTCAGCAGGTGTGTTGCAGAGTGGGGAAAAACTTTGAAAATTTGAAACGTGAATGGGTTGGTAGTGTACCGGGGGCTTCTGTTTAGGACTATGCTTCCTCTTCACAGTCACCCAGCCAACCTGATTTCTTGGTAGCTCATGATCTGCTGTGGAAGAGCAGATCATGAGGTAGGGTAAGCTACCTTGGTCTGCATTGGATACAGGGGATGGCTAGCTACAGGATTTTTCCAGGGTGCAGAGCCTGGGTCTCCAGTTCACTGAGCCTGGCCTCCAAAGTTACAGGCTACATTTGTTACATGTACCATTACTGCTAAAGTAGGCTGAGGAGTACAGTAATTAAACATCTGACACACAAAGCAGAAAAGTGTGAGAGGGACAGGAGACACAGCCATGCTGTTAATAGCTGTGTCCAAATTCAGGGGCTGCATCCTTTGAAGGACCCACCCTACGTAGACCAGGTCCTTCACAGCCCACGAAGACTGCAAATGCTGGAAGTGAGCAGCTGTGAAACTGGACAGTCTAGCCTTCATATCAGCGGCGCCTGCCCTCACCTCAGCGTAGCGAAGCACAACTGTGGAAAAGAAGCTGTTAAAATGGAGCCGGAACTGTTGCTCTTTTTTGTGTTTTTTTTAATGCCAGCTTTAATTCAAAATAAGCTGTTAAAAGAAGTATAACACATTTCAGCAAGGAATACAGTTGAGCGAATGATTAATTTCCAAATATATTCACAGCTCTCTTGTGAGACATTAATGTTGAATAAAACTATCCAGTTATGATGCTTAACTTTAATCTCAGCCAAACCGATTGGCTCAGGAACAAATGAAACACTGAAATAAACCAAACATCAGCTGTTAGACATCATCCGAGTGAATTATACTGTATCTGTGTTTAACTGCGAAAGCCAGTGGGGGTTTGAAAAGGATGTGCCAGGAGTCAGGCGTTCTCTCTGGGTATAGCGAATCTCGGCCGCCCAGTCAGCTGATAGCTGGCTGGCAGAGCAGGAATGGACATCTCCGAAAACATCGAAGCACTTTTGCAATTAAGGGCTATCTTAATGAATCAAGCAAATATTTCTCTACATTCTCACCTGAAAACATCTTAAAAGTTTATTTTGTGTCACAGACACATTCATATTTCAAACTTTTGGGTGCTCTCCTCCGTCATTGCCATGTTTGATTTTTGCTGCACAATGAATTATGGGATATGGTAGGCCACGAAGGATACACCGGGCCCATCCTTCAAATCTAGGCAAAAGAAGGACACATTCATTGACCTCATTTGGAGGAGTTATCAAATTTGGACAGCCTTCGTCACCTCGCTGTGACGTAATCGGCCTACAAATGCGGCCTTCAAGGATGCAGCCCGTGAACTTGGATGCAGCTTGTGTGTCTTGTCATGGTAAATGAACACATTTTATAATCAGGATAAGAAATATTGCATCTTAAATTCCCCAGATCCTGAATCTGACTATTATCATGTTTTCAACTACAATTTAGGTGTAAGCCTTCCATCTTTTTGTAGGGTTACCTGTTAATGAAC
Source organism: Archocentrus centrarchus (assembly GCF_007364275.1). NCBI lineage: Eukaryota > Metazoa > Chordata > Actinopteri > Cichliformes > Cichlidae > Archocentrus > Archocentrus centrarchus. Next base: position 27,665,617 of record NC_044355.1, on the reverse strand, counting down.
ACTGACTCACTTTGCTAGGATACTATAATCTTTGCATGCTACCTTCTTTCAAAAATCTTTTCAGTCATTTTTCAGCCAAGAGTTGTTTTTGATTAACTCCTGTGAAAATTTACATTTCCACAAATTCCTTCTGTGTTCGCTAGAATATCTGAAATCCTGTGCTCAACAGTTTGAACTCTAGAGTAGTTCACCAACAGCATTCAGACTTTGTTCACTGTAGAGCCTGAGATAATCTTAACATTACTGAACAATGATTGAATTGAATGATGGTTTGTTTTCATGCCCATTCAAAATGTCAAATTATCATCACATTCCCTTACATAAGTAGTGCTTTTGTTGCACAGAAACACAAAAGCCAACGAGTCAAGGAGTCCTGCAGTCCTGCAGTCCTGTTGTGAATGTAAATGAAGCCTTTTGAAAAAGCCTTAAAGCCTTTTGTTTTTTGTCTGATTTTTTGGGGGCTAAAATTGAATTGGTAGTGAAGATAACTGGAAATAAACTAGTTTTAAGTTTACTGGTAATACATCTTTACAATGAAATTGAACCTTCCTGAATACTTTAACATTAAAGGTGGGCTTTACAGCACCAGTGTTCTGTTTGTCTCCCTGTCACTTTGCCTTAACTTTAATCAGTAGTCCACCAGCTTATTTTGACAACCAGCCTGCCAGCATCATTCTGTTTTTGTTGTGTTGTGATGTGATACAAGTAAGAAATGATGTACCATTAAGCTCCCATTAAATGCAGAGTCTCAAATAGAAGTGTGTCTCTTCTAATCACAAGAGAAATGTCATGTTTTGGCAGCTAAAGCAAGTGTTTGAGCTCCCAAAAAAAATACCGAGTCAAATGTTATTTTGTCTGCTTGTCATAGATCCACCATACGCATACGCAGCTAGCTGTCTCATGAAATAAATGCCTGCTTTTGTTAAGCATCAGATGACCTTCATTGTCAAAAGAAATAAAAAGCTTGGCCAATGAAGTTATATGGTTGGTTATAATGAATGTAAGGGAGGCAAGCTTTTGAGTCCTGGCATATAAAAGAAAAAGGCCCATGTGAAACACTTAATTTCACATTCTTTGTGTTGTCATATCACAAAACACCGTTCAATATTTAGGCTTCCTAGATTCATAGGAAGGATTAAATTTTTTACAAATCCTTTAAAATTACATGAGCTGTCTGATTCAGAATTTGCTTTCTCACAAATCCCTCAGAACCTTGCACATCCAAGCTACACATTCACCCTGCCTTCTGTTTGAAGCTCTTCTTACCTGACTGATGTTTGGGATCAAGCAGCACAGTGAAGCAGAACAGGAAAAGCAGCTGGAGGTGTCACAGTAGACGAGTATATACCTTTATTATACTTTCAGATCTGCTAGTGAACTGTTTGACTGAAGCATTTTGTTGTTTTAGCACATTTTATGTGGCCAACATGATCCTGGAGGGGAGCAGTTCATGGATATACTGTACCTCACCTTGTTAGAAGGGATTTGTTTCTTCTCAATGAGAATTTCATTTTTAGTATAAAAATTATACATAAATTTGAACTTAAATTTTGGTGGTTTTCCTTTAAAAAGTGGTAATCCTTGTGTAGAATTGGGCACTTTGCTAGGTTCACCTGTTCAACTGCTTGTTAACACAAAGATCTAATCAGCCAGTCACATGGCAGCACCTCAATGCATTTACACATGTAGACAGTTCTCAGAGTGAAAATGCCTTGTTGATGTCAGAGGTCAAAGGAGAATGATCAGACTGCTTTGAGCTCATAGTAAGGCAACGGTAACTCAGCCACTTGTTACAACCAAGGTGTGCTGAAGAGCATCTCTCATGTAAAATACATGGAACCTTGAAGTAGATGGGCTACAGTAGCAGAAGACCACACTGGGTGCCAGTCCCATCAGCTATGACCAGGAAATTGAGGATACAATTCACACAGACTCACCAAAATTGGACAACGGAAGACTGGAAACACACTGCCTGCTTGAGTCTTGACTTTGACATTTGGATGTATGGTCAGAATTTGGCATAAACAACATGGATGCACAGGTCCTTCCTGTCTTGTACCAGTGGTTCAGGCTGCTGCTGGTGGTGTAATGGTGTGGGGGGTTTTCTTGGCATTCTTTGGGCCCCAAAATCAGCATAATTTAAACACCACAGCTTACCTGAGTATGGTTGCTGTCCACGTCTAGCCCTTTATGACCATTTTCTGGTGACTGCAGGATAACACACCATGCCAAAAAGCCCTCTAAAAACTGGTTTCTTGAACATGACAATGAGTTTGCTGTACTCACACACAGTCACAACATCAATAAGCAAAAGTGAGAGCCATGCCTTTTAGGCAAACTGTATGTCCCCAATAAAGAATGTCAGGTTGTACAACCTTTAGCTAAAACCATAATCCCAGTCAGGATTCAAAGTCCAATTTTGATATTTGGGTGTGCTTGTCTTTTAAAGCAGACTTTATTGGTACTTAAAAGTGCAAAAGCTCATATATGGTGTTCCAGAAACAATGACATATCAGCAGAATAGTTGTTTTCATTCTTTAATCATGCTAGTTGTGGAAGCCAATGTAACTTTATCTAGATTTAGTTCTGTTCTGGTCCATGCGAATTGATATAAGTGCACATGTTTATTTATTAAGTATGATAATATGTTTAAGGATCATGTAGTTTTATTTATTACATCATCCTTTAACATTTATTCATTTCGTGTTTATATTCTGAAAGGTTAACTCTGAGTAAATTTGTTTTGCATAGCACAGAGATGCGCCTCTTTCACTAATTTAACCTCAGTGTAGCAGGAGAGTTTTTGGGAGGGGGTTGAGGGTTTAGGATTAACTAAGCTACACACTTTTCTTACTGTAGAGCAATTATTTAGGAGGAATGCAACTTAGTCAAAACTTCTGCTTCCAGAATACCCACTGTAAAGAATAAACAACAAAAAATGAAATAATAATCCACAGCTTGTTTCCTATCACAGGAGAGGACTAGACAAAGTGGCTGTTCGTGAGTAATGCTGAGGTAATTAAGGAACCTCAACCACCCATACTGTTGCTGAAAATAAGTGAACAATAATTGAAATGCAGATAATGATATAATGTCATATAAATGGAGTAAAATGAATGCAGCATTTCTCAGATTGCAGATATCGTCTTTGCTATTACGACACTGGAATGAATGTAAACCTGGATGAATTAGAATGTGATAAATAGAGTTTGGCCTTTTTCTGATTCCTCCATAACTTACCGCATGTCTTTCTTTAGGAAAGACTAAGTGGAGCTTTGTCCTCCCTTATTGCAGTAAGCCAAGCTAAAAAAAAAAAGGTTTTACAATAAGCTACCAAGGAGACTATTTTTTGCTCTTTTTGGCTCCCTTGAAAATGAAATGACACTTTCCATATTGCTGATGGGACTTTTCAATCAACACGCCATGCTGTGTTGCCTGACTTTGCTCTACGCCAAGTATTATGAAATTGCCTCTTAGTGGTTATAGCTTTAAATTTCTTTTTACAATTTAGCGCTTTCATTAAAAAGCTTGTGTTCTGAGCAAGGCATATAGTAAGTGCATTAGCTCAGTGAACTTTTATATATTTATTTTTTAAAAAAAGCATTTTCACGGAATGGAACACGCTGAGCTGAAACAAGGCAAGGATTTCATTAGAGCGTCTTGTGCTGGTGCTGCACTCAAATAAGTATGTTAAATCTTCTGCACACGGTAAAGTTCAGCGTGGGGACAGTGAGCTGTTGGGGCTTGGTGGTCAAACTTACTTACAATGCTTTGACCTGTGATTAAATGCTGATGCCAGTTCTTCTGCGTCACATTCACAATTTAAAGCTGAATTTATCACTATCAGCATCAGAGGAGAATGACTTAAGATCACTATCCTAATACTTGTGATTGTATTTACCATTACCAGGACCATTGGTTTTCTGGAGCCATAGAAAAAGACATATGCTTCTGTCCACTCATGACATAGACTCATTATTAAAAGCCTATAGATTTATGGTCAGTTTATGACCAAGTCAATATGGCTGTAAAGAAGCTCAAAGCAATGCTCTCACTGAGCTGAATCACTGACTCTGTTGGATGTAATCCCACTCTAGCAGAATTTATTTGGCAATAAAAATCATGTAAGTACACTATATATCTGCAGTGCCTGGGAAAATGCAAAATAAGCTTCTTTGCAATTGTCAAAACCCTAAAGATTGACATAGGATTTTATTTTAGAGTTTGCAGATCCGCAGAGAAAAACTACATGCAATTTAAAAGCTGAAAAACATCAGATTTTTGTTGTGGTGGGGATATTACATACCTGCATGTGTCTTAAATCTGGTAAACACCACTGAACTGTCTTGGGCTGCTTTTGTGCTCATAGTTGGGTAAATGCTATAGTCCAGTGATGGGGAAACTCTTACCATGCTAGTTTTAAATAAAAAATTGGCTAAAAAGTTCAATTATAACCTCTGCACACTGTCTCACTCACCATTATTTTATTAAATAACAAAGTTTTGGTCAACGTGCTCCCTACAATGAAATAAGATCATGAGAGAATTATAATTTTACATTGAGAACAATTTCATTATTCAATCCTTTAAGTAACAACGTCTAAAGTAAATATCCAGAAAGCCTTTCAAACCAGTTGTTTGAAATAGGAAATTGGCAAAAAATACTTAAAAGGTGACACAGGCATTTTTGCACCTTGAAATACATAGAAGGTTCTTGAATGATTTTGAATAACTTGTTATATATAGATAGTCTGTAAATAAAATAAATATTTATTTTGTGATGGTTCAGAATTAACAGCAGGATTATAAGGCCATCAAAATTCATGCTTTTTAATCATCACCCTAAGCCCCAGTAACATAGGCCAGGACACTAGTCCACAACCTCCTGGCTATTACCAATCGCTAGGGCAAAATGTGACTCAGCTGGTACCTGGAGGCTGCTGGCAGCTGTTAGGTAAAATAGGCCACAAAAAGGTATACAGGGCTACACCTCCTTGTGATGGCCCATTGGCAGACAAGGTGGTGGCAACTTGTCTGCAAACACTTTTGAAAGTGTGAAAAATGCAAGACAAACTGGAAATGGAGACCATGCACCTTCAAAGTAAAAGTTGTACTATTTGAAACACGTTGGTTCCAGTGGTAAGGCGCAACCTTTACTGTGAAGATGAACATCAACCAATCACCAGCCAGCTGGAGAAAACACATTTTTCCCTAGAAAACAGAAGGTTGCCAGGGGGTCGCCAAGGCCTGTGTGCCTGAGGCCTTACAGAGAACAGAGTGCTTCACAAACATGTTTTTGTGACAAACAGTTTGTATTAAACATATAATAATGTGTTCGATATTATTGGTAATACTCAGTTGGAAAAAGATGATGTCACATATGTCTGATCACCAGTCAAGGTTTAGGTACATTTGAATCAAGATGTGTGAAAATGAATCTTTTCAACAGTTTTACTCTTAGCTTGGTTTCCAATTGGAGGCCACTAACGTATGTTCATGAGACCAGCATACATTTAAACTACAGTATGTGAGATGGTGCATTATCAGTTTGTAAGCAGCCCTTAGAAAACAAACTGTGGTGATAAGTGGCTGCATGTGGTCAGTTTTAAGCTAGTATTATAGCTAGTATTACATTCCTCCTCCTCACACCATCACAAGCAACCTGGACTGTTGGCACAAAGTGGGTTGGGTTGATAGATTCGTGCTGTTGACACCAAGTTCTGATCTGCCATCAGCAGCCTCAGCAGAAATGGAGATTTATCACACTATGTGATATACAGTATGAGTATATGAGTCTTCATACTGTATGCATTCCTGACATACAGTCTAAACAGGCACCTATTTGTGAAAGCACTCCTCCAGAAGTCTTGGTGGCATAAATATCTGAAGGTTAACTTTAACAGTAGTTTGACTTTGAATTGTATGGTAAGCTTGTCATGACTCCAACCTTGACAGACCCTCGATACAGACAACTGCGATTAGTAATGCTCAGAGTGCTTTTATTTACAGTGAGACTGAGGGAAGGGGGAAGCTACTGGAGATGGCGAGACCCGGTCTGAATGTGCGCTGGGAACAGGAGTGATGTTTAGAGTGTGAACGAGCTGAGCTTGGAAGGCAAGTCCAGAAGGCAGGTGGAGAATCTGAGGCGAGCTGCTGGGCATTGATGGAGTGTGGGCAGGCAGGAGAAGGCAGTGGAGTGGCGGGAGGTTAGGGCCAGAGAGAGAGAGAGAGAGATGGTGGTAGATGGTGGAGCCCCTCCAACGGACTCTGGGGAGGACGACCAAACTGGCGGAGGATGACTGTCACAACTGGTCCTTAAATATCCAGTCACCAATGAGCAGACTACTCACAGGTGTGACTCTGGATGCCCTGGAGGAGACCAGTCCCACCCATCTTGTCACCTGAAAGTGCAGAACATGAATAAAACCCCACACCAGCCCAACAGCCTGACAAAGCTCTCCTTTGCTTTTCACACCACAAATAAAGACCATAACAGCTTTTAAAACATAGCTGTTAAAAGGGTCTCATTCTGGTTGTTAGATTTGGTTTGTTTGAAATAGTACTAAAAGATATTGTGTTCAGTAACCTCACTGCCCTGGCAATGACTGATGGCCCCTTCGTGAAAATTCTCATCAGCTGTGACTTAGAAATCTTACCACTTCAGAAGCTAAATTTAGCAGAGACAGAAAAAGTCTCAGAGGTTTATTTCAAAAGCTGAGACATTTCAATTCAGCTGGTGTTGGGTTAGCTATTTTAATAGAAAGAAGTCTACCGACTACTCAAAGCCATAATAAGCTCCACCTTGAAATGTGCCAAAAATGCCTGTCATGCTTTTCACTATCCAATCAGCAGCAATGTCTGGCTACATTTTAATGTAGGCAAAAACACGGCTATCAGTATAGCAACAGTGTTGTATGGATCTGCTTCAGGCTTTCAGCTGGCGCGCTTAAGCAGTTTACATGGTGAAGTAGTAAGTAACACTTTAAGAGCATCAGACAGGATAAATAATGGAAAATGCAAATAAGGAGCAAATCATATCGACTATAGGAAGCGTGCATGGACACATCCAAGTCATTAGAATGATACATTAATGGAATTCCACATGTAGAGGGATCATTTACTCAGTGGGTTAGATTACAGCATAGAACAGCATGCTGCAGGAGTCGTTACACTGTATATTCAGCACTTGAAACAACTGCTTTTTGCAAATGAGACAGAATAAGTGTGGACACCAGCAGAGAAAGTGCATAAAACTTTCATTAAACAGTAGAGAGTCATTGCAGAATCATTGCTCAGACAGTAAACTGTCTTGTTGTTAAATCTCATTTTAAAGTGACTTTACGTTTTGAATGACTAACGCTCCCCTTGTGCAGGTATGGAGCCCTAAAACTGACTGGAGGTTATTAGACAAATCAATACTGTAATTATAATTGACTCATGCATTTTCCTTTTCTGAAGACACATTTAATCATTTATCTGTTGCTGCTAAAGTTTGCCTATTTTATTTGATGCTTATATGACTATTTTACTTATATGGCTATTATACTCTGTCAGAGGAAGGTCAGAGAAGCTTAACTGGAAACACATTTAGCATAACACAGTGAACAGTCACATTTTCAGTTAGCTACCCAGAGAAGACTAACTAAATATATGCTAAAAAAACACCTCTATTAATACCCCTTCAGTAATACCGAGGTAGCATTTTGTCCGGCAAGCTATTGCTACAACTTTTCTTTTTTATTGCTACAACTTTAGCAATAGCTTGCTGGACTAACAACGGCCTACATAAAAATTTGGAGGCAAAAAGTACTTTTTAATTATTGATTCACAGGTTTTAATTAAATAGCTGATTATTATGTAAAGGTCAATGTAAAGCAATTACATAATAATATTTTGTATTGAAGAAAAGTTGATTTTTGTTTGTATGTGCTGCCGGTTATGGTTATTATTAAGAAAACCAGAAATGGCACAAACCAGTCTCCGCAGATCACAAAAAATCTGAAATTGAAAGTTAAAATTGAAGCGTCATTAATAAACATCAGTTTTAACTTCATAATAGCCATTTAAATAATATTTATTGATGTGCTATATAGCACTTAAATTTGATGTGCTAGATAGCATTTAAATAACCTGGCTCTACATATACACAATAATTATTTCAGCTGATAAAAGCAAGCATATATTATTGTACCTGGAATGCTTTTATTTCTGAAGAAAAGGCCCATTTTAGTAGACTGCAATAACTTATCTCTGGACTCATCATATGCAGTTCAGATCACCTTTTTTTACTATCATTGACAGCCATAACCACAATGTGTTTAAGGTTAATTGATGTCTCCATATGGATGCTCACTGAAGTGTGTTAAGTGATAATTGGCAAACTGCATACGGTGCAGTGAAGGTTTTGTTACTAATTGATATCTTGGTTGGGATTCACTCAAGTGAATTCAAGTGTGTACATGTATGGCTGCTCTAATATGTGTGTGTGCATATGTGTGTTTGTGTTATTAATTGATGACTTGCAGTGGGAGCTTTAACAATGCTTCAGTGCTTCAGTAGCACTCAAAGAGTAATTAATGAGAGTTTGTGGAGAAAACACCTCACATGTAAATCTGAGCTCAGTTGAATCTGTCATTTTATATTAAAATGGTTATTCAAAAAGTATATAATTAAAAAGAAAAAAGCTCCAAATATACTCCTACAAAACACTGTGCAAATCACAATGTAAGACAATACTAGGCCCCTGAATGAGACATTAATGGTAACGCCTCCAGTCGTCCAAAGCATGACTTACCAATTAATGTTATCTTTCATGTTTTCGCACAGAAAATGTGTGTTAACGGGACGTAAATTAATATGCATACCATGTAAATCTTTTTGAAATATGGGAATATATATTCCTAATTGAAAATGGCTGACAGTCTTATCTTAGGTGCCTTCTTCCATCAAAAACCTTCACTGCAGTGTCAGTTCATTGCAGTGAAAAGAGTCATTCAGAGGAAGAGCAGGTGACAGGTCTTCTTTGATAGTAAGATAATTCTGCATGTTTCATATTTCAAACGCAGGCAGTTTGTTGTTACTTTTACCTCACCAATAGGCATAATTAAGTCCCTTATCCCAAATACATCATACAGTGAGTCACAGTACCTACTTAACACAAAAACAGGAGACTGATTATTGTAAAAAAAAAAAGGAAAAAAAAAACCTGGCAGGAGACCAAAGGTCCTCAAGTTTGGACAGCTCTTCTTGTCCATCCTCTTCTGAGACTTGATGAGAATGTCTCAGATACCTCTGTCAGTCTTGGTGAAGAGAGCAAAAATTTCAAATTTATATTCATCATGCCACAAAACCTGTTACCAGTGATTTTCAGTTCAGCTCTTGTGAAATTTTGCAGACCTCAGCCTTTTCTTCTTGTTTCCCTTCCTTAAAAATGGCTTCTTGACAGCCGCCCTTCCACTGAGACCATTTCTGATGAAGCTTCGGCTAACAGTAGATACATTTCTTAGTCCTGTTTCAAGTCTTTGCTGGATTGTCTCCTATTTCTTAAGGAAATGACAGTTCATCTGGTGTAGATGGGTTTTTTTTAGGCCTGACACTTCTTCTGTTGTCCTCCATTTGTCCAGTTTCCTCAGGTTTTTTAAAGACACACTTGACACCGTGCTGAAATATGCCAGGTTTTCAGTTAACAGCTCTTTGGGAATGATCTTGTTGGTGAAAAAATATGATTTTATATCTATCAAGCTGTATTATCTTTGGCATTTTTCATTTATTCAATTGAACAAACAAATTGTGTGTTTTTGTGACAGCCTGCTAACAACAATGTGCCTAAAGAGAGAATTTATAATTGGTTCTTTGCTAAGTTGTTAGTTATGTGCAGACACAGGACTGGTTCCTCTTAACAAAAGAAAAAGTTCCTCTGCAAATGGTCAGATATGAGGACTGGACTGAAAATGTGTGAAAAAAGCAGCCAATGCCACCACCACCACTAAGAAATAACGCTTCAGAAAACCTGGAGAACTATTGCCTAAAACCACTTTAAAAAAATGGCAAGAATGGCTGCTTGGAAGCAAAATATAAAGAAATGAATGGCTCACAGACTATTGCACTGTACTTTAACTGGCTTGAAGACCTTTAAAATCTTTAAAAGTCTCACAGGCACCCAAAACCTTCTTTCTAAAACCTTAGGGAATTCTTCAAATCTTGGCACACACAAAAAGAGCACCAAACTGTAGATGGCAGAGGTTTAAATAACACAGGTACCTTTCAGTCTTCATTGAAGTTCAAAGCATTAGCATCTAATCCAGAACTCCTGTTTTAAATTTTACAAATCTGAAAATGTTCTGAATATAGCAGTGTTTTTTTTTTGTTTTTTTTATGTGACTGATCTGTATCTGATCTTTCTATCTTGGTCGTTTTATTAATAGGCACAGTTTAAAACTATAAGGCTATAAAATCTTAGCTTCACTGGAAAAGTTGGTTTCCATGAGATGTATTTGTCTTTTCATATGTTGCAAAGAACATCAAAGTAGCACTCAAGTACGAATCTTTAATAACTGCCCTGTCACTGCTGGACAGATTTACAACTCTGAAGGGTATTGCCTTTGCCATCACTGAGTGGTTTTTATTTTTTTCCCTTTTTTTTTGTCAGGTGTAGGTGTGGCCCCGTTCTGCAAGTTGGACTGCATGAATGTTTTTCCACTTGGCAAATCTCAGGTTGACACCAGCACTATAACACTCACAGCTTGTAGACATCTGCATCCAAACGCTCCTTGATGTGACCTTATTATCATGCTGGGTGATTGTCATCTTCACCAGCAGCTAAACATCTGCCAGACCTGATGGTAGGAGCCACACTTACACACATACACACACAGAAAAAGGCACAGATATCACATGCTCATGTGGCAAATGCTGTATTTGTATTCTCTGCAGGATAATTTAAACAGGAAGTCATGTTTCCAGATTTCCTGGGAGGAAGCAGCCCAGAGGGAGGCTGGTGGATGTTTGGAAACAATAACCCACAAGCCCCAAGACACCCAGTCGCACTTGATGACCATAGAAACAGGGCTACATGGATCCGTTTTATTATGTCATATCTAATCGTTCAAAGACTTTGTTGCCATCTGTGGAATCTTTCCAGCTTTTGCATGTTGAACTTGAAAAACAGAAGGTAAAGCCTAAATACCTCAATAAGACTGCCCTGACCCTCACCCTCTTCACTTCGCCTTATCATAGATTTCTAGACATGGATTAAGCCTAGTCTTAGACTTTAAGCTTTTTGAATTTTCCCTTAACTCTTGGTTTAGGCTTAATTCATGTGTAGGAAACCAAGTGTCTCTGCCATTGCACAACAATGCTTTTAATTAGGGGGCACCTGGGTGGCTTAGTGGCAAAGCCGGCGACCACATACACATGCCGTGTTGCTGTGCGGGTGGCGCGGGTTCGCGTCCTGGCCCGTTGCCAGTTTTCCTGCGTGTCTTCCCCTGTATCTTTCCCCTATTTCCTGTCTATCTCCACTGTCACGAAAAGCTGCTGTGGCCACAAAAAAACAATGCTTTTAATTAAACACGCCACACATTTCTAGTTATGTTTCTGGTATTTTTTAAGCATTATTAAATTCCAGTTCAAAAGTAGACTTTTGGGACCATAATATACAGCTGTAGTAACTAACTTTTTGTGCCCAAAGGACATCAAAGCAAAAATTTCAAGGTGCATTTGTATTCACATTATCTTAGGATAGCCTGTATATCATCTGACATACATACTGTCAGTCTGTGTTGTGCAGTGACTTTTACAGGAAGACCAACAGAGATGTTGAACCCCTCCCTCCACTGCCCCCTCCACAATAAAAGACTGTTTGAAAAGATAATTCCTTTTCATAATTTTGTACTTTTTTTATTATTATTTTTCTTATTTACCACAAACACACAGATGGTAATCCCAGAAAGTTGAATCTGTTCACCTGGACGCTGCATTTTCAGTGGGAGAAACATTTCATCACTCATCCAAGTGACTTCTTCAGTCTCAGCTGACGGCAGGTTTCCCCAGCCTCATAAACAGTACAGTTGCATAATGACTGAAACTAACATCACTGACTAAAAATGGGCCGTGAGTTCAGTTCAATGTCTGCTTTCTCCCACTGAAAACACTATGTCCAGATGAACAGATTCAACTTTCTGGGATTGTCCCACCTTGATGATTGAGTATGCATCAAGATATTTTGACTCACTTTGCCACTTAAAGCTGGTATGTGAGTATGCTCAGACAATAAGAACCACCTGAGATTCAACCTCAGATCCAGAAAAGTCTGCAAATTCTATCATCTGTTAAGGGCCTCGGAGGTACTAAAATCCTCCAGAAAGCATAAAATCAGCTGCTAAACAAACGGCTGAGACAAACTAATTCTACCATTGATGTGTTAAAATTTAAAAAAGGAGCAGATCTGACAAAGATTTGCATCACTTCTAGATGACAAAACTCTTCAACAGGTGATTGAATTCACTGAGAATGCTTATCTAGCACAGCATGAAAGTCTAAGACCAGGCAGCAGAGGAAATTTGACCTACTTGCTCTGCACCAGAAACATCAGCTTACTACGGCAAGCGTCCTCAACAGCCAGACACACACCAAGGATGTGGACGAGTGGATGAAGGATTTGTCTGACAGACAACTCACTCAAGCAGAGGAACACATCCTTGTGAAAGGACTGAACTTTGCTGTCACACCGAGACAAATCCCGCTGGTGGAACTGATCACAGCCACAGAATCAGCTATCCAAAACAACAACAGTGCCAACGTGGGAGCAGAGCAACTGCAGACAAAAGTTCTGCCCTGTCTCAGCAATGCAAAGCCTCCAGCATCCAGTATCACCATTGAGGAGAGGAAGGCACTCATGTTACTCAGTAAAGATGTCATCATCAGGCTCTGTTTCCCATCCTGAAACATCACCAAGCCATTGGTTCAGCTATGTGGATGTCACCCGCAATTCACCAATCAAATTAACTTGGTGGACAAACACATCAAGTTCACAAGGGAGGATATGAAAAATGTCAGGCTAGCATTCTTAGACAGGAATTGCCATGGGAGACATTTGATTGTATTGTAAATTGATGTGTACCGTAAACCAACACATACAGATCAGTATTTAAGGTCTGACTTTCATCATTAACTGGAGCACAAACTGGGTGTTATCAGGATGCTACAAGACAGAGCGAATAATATCCCCACAGACACAGCAGCCGGGGAAGCAGAAGAACATCATATCAAAAAGGACCTCAATAAATGTGGTTATCTCAGCTGGACATTTGTCAAAGCTGGGAAGGCACCTAAAGAATGTTCCAGGCGATACAGAAGAGAAGGACAACCGCTGCCTAAATGAAAACCTTTAGTGATCCCTTATGCATTTTCTCAAAACATCGTGTCTCTGTGGCTTTCAAACCCCAAAACTCTTATGCCAAAAACTTGCCCACCCCAAGGATCAGGTACCCCTGCACAAACAGAGTAATATAGTGTATGTGGTTAAGTGCCAAGAGGAGTGCTGTGAATTATATATTGGGGAAACCAAACAACCACTGGCTAAGCAGCTGGCACAACACAGAAGAGCTACCTCATCAGGCAAGGACTTCAGTTTACACCCACAGAATCCAATCATTCCCCAACTCTCTGTCAATGGTACTCATAGCCATTGATCAATGGTCATGACAGTTTGCTTATTAACAATCAGGAAACTGAACACACAGCCCATCGTTAGTCAGTGGTGATAGTTTTGGTCATTATGCAACAGTCACTTGGATGACTGATGAAACGTTTCTCCCACTGAAAACATTACGTCTAAATGAACACATTCAACTTTCTGGGATTTCCTTACCTGGATGACTGAGCATGCATCAAGCAACACAGATGGTAACTGATCTTGGAGCAGTGCAAACAGAACCAGCAGCAGCTTGTCTAACATGCTGGCTTCCCATCAGTTTCCTGTCAAAGGCCAGAGGTTTATCCACAATGCACATGTGCAAATAATCAGAAAAAGCTGCTGGCCACTCAGCTTGACAAGCTCAAGCTATTGTTAACAGGACACGGGCACGCCCATGAAATCAAGATGCGCTACAGGTTCTACTGTAATACGAAGCAAGCAGTGTTAAGCCTGTTTCCATAGACAATAGCCGAGTGCAGCCACAAGATGGCAGTAATTTAAGGGATGGCTCAAATAATCAATAAGCTTTATATTTGGTAGTGTTTTTTTTTTTTCTGAGTGGTTGGTTTGGAGGGTGAACCTTTGTGTCTAATCGGCTTTTTTCTTTTAGGCATCTTTTTAGGCATGTTTAGATTAAATAATGAAAATATGGAAACATCTTTGTGATTGTAATGACATTTTGTTTAGTACCTAGAAAGATAAATCACATTACTGCAGTATGTGCACCTATAAGTCAATATTTACCATTTAAATCTTCTGGTTTACCCAAAAGTAACACTAAGCAACAGGGAACACTGAGAAACATAATTTTGTTACACCTTATGCTCCCAAATTCCATTCCACTTTCTTTTCTAACTTTTTCTCTTACTGCATGCTGACTATAGACTAAGAGATTAGTGACATTTTGGAGTAATGGATCAATAGAGGCACTTTGGTCTTGTCATGAGGAACAGACTATTTCTACAATATTGGTTTCTCTCCATTGCTCTCTCTCATTTTCTCTTTTAATCTTTTTCTCTCTACATCACAATCTGCCCTCCCTCGTAGATCAGGTGTGAATACCAGCAAATAGATTTTAAGTAGAGGCACAAAACAGCAAGACTATAATAGTGTCTTGTCTTGTGAAACTTTGCATTTGTAGTGTGACACTGCTTTAGAAAAAAGATGGACAAAGGCAAATTCTCTAAGCTGTACTGCATACTACTTTGCATTTATTAGGGTGGATACAGGAATGTCAGTGGGCAGCCTAGCATAATCATACAGTGGATTAATAATACAAGTAATCTGTGTGCTACCACCATGCATTACTTTTTTTTGCATTCCATTCCTAGTCTGTTTTCATTTCATTTTATGTATAGCAGAGCTGCTGGGGCATCTCTGTTACACACAAGGCCTTCTTTGTTAGTGCTGCATGATGCACTGTGTCTGTCACTCCCAACTCACCAGCATTAACAGTTAATATTAAGATTTTCCTAAATCCAGCCATGTTGCAAGAGCTTAAATCTAACCAAGTGTTTTTAAATGTCAAACCATAACCAAGCAGTTATTAGTGATTAAATCTAAAGTGAAAAAGTAAAAAAAAACAATGAAAAAGAACCAACAAGTGGGAGAAACCAAAGTCTATGAACCTCAGCCTCCCAGATGGTGAACATACAACTTGGGCCAGTGTCACCCCCCCCCCAGCCTCCTTGCATGGACTTTGTAGGTCTCTATAATGGGGGTCATATCTCTAGGTAGCCAATGACACGAACCATCTTGTACATCATTATCACATGCAGGCAGGATTATGTGATGCCCCATGATGAGAACACATTGTGGTTTAATGCCCTATCCTGTAGTATTACATTCCAGAACAATGTACAGCAAATTAGAAGTGGTTCTTAAAGGTACAACGTGCAAAATTCAAAGCCACCGGCTGTCACAGTGAAGCACCACTAGATTACACTTCCCATTTCTATTTCCATGAGGCTCAGCTGTGCTTTCTCCGCCATTTAAGAACTGTTAGCATCCTGATAAGTCGGGATAAAATGGTAAGCAGTTCCAAAATTCACCGCAGTGTTGCTCCCTGAAATGCTCTCTGTTTAAAATCTTTAGCATGAATGTAACTCCTTCCACTTCTGCCTTCAGGTAATATGATTCAGTTGTATGTTGTCACTGACCAGTCTACATGTTCCAGAACTACTGTCCCAGTCGCCCACCCACACAGCTGCTCTTCATTAACAATCAGCCTTGTAATACATAATGAACAGATCATCTGTGTTGCCTTAGTGATATCGCTTTCATTACTGCTTGCTCTGGATTTGTTTACCCTGTCTGACTTGCCTTCAGTTACTGTTTTCCCTGATTGTTGCAAACAGCCACAAAAATAAATAAATAAATAAAATAACTGTATGCAAAATTACCACTGGATTCATGAAGCATGTGCACCAGCCTATTTTGTTCTTACCACCATGAATATGTTAGTGAATCAGAAACATTCTAAGCCAACAGACGTGTGCGAACTGCATACGGTCTGTATACTGCCCCGTCCCCATGTCACCACAGAAGGATACACGTTTACCTGTAGGTCAAACAGAAAGCAGTGACGAGGTTGTGAGAGAGAATCGTGCACTGCTAAGGCAAGAAAACAGGAGAAAGTCCAACTAAAGATGCATTCACTGGTAAAACTGCAGGTAAACTTAGATTCACTACATTAACACTAAACACACATCATAGTCATAGTCTGTAAAGAGCTGAATAAAAACAAATCACTGCTTTTGAAAAAAAATACACAAGTTTGAAATGTTGAGCCATGGAATGTACAGTGTGGTCGTTGCAGTTCTCCTTCTGATCTTCTCCTTGTCATAACAACCAGCAGAAGATGTCCTTGTGAAAAAGGTTAGAATCAATATAGCTACCAAGGACGCACAAGCTAATGCATCTCTTCTATATACTCCCACTAATTCTGCAATAATGCATACCTCTCTTAGTCTCCTTCACTCTCTCCCTCACTGTGATTGGATCGCAGAAAGCCCACCATCCATCTCTGTCACCCACTGACTGCCATGTTAATAGTCTGAACATACACTGGCATGCACGCGTGCACAGACAGGAGCGCACAAGCAAGTACACAACAAAACACTATCTGGTTTAGTTTTTCCATTTCATATATTATCTCTGTTACTCACACAGATATACAGAGCACACACACACACACACACACACACACACTGATTTAAGGGTCAGACTGGGGAGTTCTGTGTCCTGCTGTCTTGCCATCCTGAGAGACAGATCAGTATCTTAACAACTTTAAATTACTGCTGGCTCTCAAAGGGCACATTAGCCTGTATGTGTGTGTGTGTGTATATGTGTGCGTGCTACTGATAAAAGACAAAGGATGAAAGCTGGAGGCAAGGAGCCACTTGGCAAGTATTTTAAGGTTATTTTTATAGAATTAGTATATAAATGTTTCATATGTTCTCCTGCCATATGTTCAGAGACTTACGGCCGTCACTGCATTGATTAGACCAGGTGTGGTTGTAACACTTTTTCCTTCAGTGCCATAAAGATGCATTTTAAAATACTGCACTCGACTGTCTCTTTTCAGCCAAGAGAGCTTAAGTGTTAAAGGAGCAGGTGTGATGGCACACTGATGCCATCTGATGTGCCAGCATGTGCGTAAAGCATAGACTGTATATAAATGCAAACACTGTGATATTACCCATCAGTTTGTAAAGTCCATTTCTAAAACCTGAGCACTTTGGCTGACACGGTAAGAAACTGACAACGTTGCGTGCTCGTAGAGTAGCATTCACAAAGCAGCCGCAGCTCATAGCACGGTCCATCTTTTTGCTCTGTGCTGGTGATGATGTAACCTTCCATCTGGTTAAGTACTGAATTATTGTTCTGCAATGTTGCAATGAAACACTTTGTTTTATTAGTGGCAGATTCTTGTTTACATGCCATGTGCAACATTCAGTGTTTGTACTTCAGATTTGTACTTCAGGCTAGAGAGCAGAGGCCACTGTGTTTTAAATTGCTGTTAGAGGGTAGGACACTGAAGGATGTCCCGTCCCTCTGTGCTGATGCTGCTTTGAGGAAGGTTGGATATGCTCTTTATGTCATCAAATGGACAGTGGTCTCATCCTCAGCAGCAGTCCTCAGAGGGCCTCAGCATGCATTCTTTAACACCAACAAAATTACAAGAAACCACTCTTCTCAACTGAAACATGGCAATTCACATCCCACAAAGAAGCATTCCCTAGAAAAAAAAATACAAGTACATCAAAGAAGGCATTTTATTTTTAGTCTTTCAAAAGACTCAGTTATACTTCAGTTATAAAGCTCAGAGTCCCCAGGTCTTTTCATTTTTGTCCATCAGTTTATATCTATCACTTTATAAGCTTTGGTGGTCTGTTTTATTCTCTTTTGTGTAAAATTCTAAAATTCTGATAATTTCAAAAGATATATAACAGTAACCTTATTACTTAATGTGTAGAGTGTGTTATTTAATGCAAGAGACAGCTCTTCACTGACTGCCCTTCTTACACTGTTGTATAGAGACTATCACCATGCACCCAATAAGCCAGAGTATAAAGACCACTCACACTGCAACATATTAGATATCAAGTTAACATCTGGTTCATTGAAATGAACAGTTGGTGTTGGATGTACGAAGCTGAGAACGTGTAAAGACCCCAACAACTCTGCCAAGAGCAAGAATCCTATAGCCAGATGATGAAGTCAAGGACTCTCACAAATGCTGAGGCTTGTCGGGTACTCCCGGTCAGCTGTGGTGGGTAATTAACCACTAATCAGAGATCTGGGAAGGACGAACCATGAACTGGCAACAGGGCACTGGGGAATGTGAGACAACATGCCTGTAAGTGGTTTGAGCTGGTTGTGTGTTGTGCAAAGGACCAACAGCATATTAGGCAGGTAATAGTCATGATGTGTATTCTAAGCTTTGACCAAAGTCTTCAAGATATTATGGCACTGTAGCCCATTCTATATTTAACATATCTGAAGGCATAATATTGCTTTGGCAGCTAATGTATTATACATGGAATTTTCCAAAATCTATTCAAGCAGTATACTAGTAGTATATTATTCCACAAATGTTTTGTCATTGAATGTTTATACCTTATTGTCACACTCAAGGAGTTTGACAATAAGGTAGGATATGTTTTAAAGACTTTGAGAGAAAGCAGTGATACCATGTACAGCACTGTGTTCATGCTACTGAATAGTCTAAACCAGGGATCCTCAAATCCAGGCCTCAAGGTCCGGTGTCCTGCAAGTTTTAGATGTGTCTCTCAACACACCTGAGTCAAATATAGAAGTCATTAGCAGGACTCTGGAGAACCTGACTGCATACTGAGGAGGTAATTCAGCCATTTGATTCAGGTGTGTTGGATCAGGGACACATCTAAAACCTGCAGGACACCGGACCTCGAGGCCTGGATTTGAGGATCCCTGCTCTAAACCCTGAGATGCTTAAAGTGTTTCGATAGTCTGTGAGGTCCTTGTCAAGAGTGATGGCATCTCAGTAATTGGTGTCTTGTTCAGTTGCCAAACATGGAGAAAGGTATCATTTAAAATACAGGCTTTGAACTCACTTTTGTCTTCCTGTAGTCCTTGGTGATGATTTTACAATGTGCTTTTAAATGTGCACCCACTCCAATCAGCCTGCTTTTAAAAGGCTGCGTGCATGCCAAAATAATAATTGAGTTCTTTACTCCCTGATGCTCACGATAAAGAAGACAAATCTCCATAGAACTCAAGGCATCTGTCTCAGCACATGGTGATAGAGGATAAACAGATGATACAATGTATATATTATTAATGTATTGTACAGTATGTATTAATCTGTTTTTCACGTTATCACAGCAAAGTTTGATTTTTGAATTCATTGCACTAAGATGTGATATGCACTGTAAGATAAATAATCAGCTACATTTTACAGAGTATCCTTCAACCTCCCTACATGCATAATTTGTCTAATTCATTCACCAAAAAAAAAATCACACAATAATCAAAGTTAGAGGTGAACCTGACTAACAGCATGATCAAATATCTATAAATAATGGGATAACATTGTTATTGTATACTTTCAGACAGTTTCTTTCATATAGCAAGAAACTGATATGATTGTCCTGCATGCATTTATACAACAAACTGAAAATTATCACCTCACTGCATGCATTTAAATTAACCAGTGTGTCATTGCATGAAAAATCCTTTCAGTGCCTCCCACCTGAGCCCCCTGAATCTGATTATTTATTTTGTACAACAACTTTATTATATTTAATAATGTGGGCTGAAATTTTACAAACTTTGCTTCACTTTTAACTTATAATATCTTATGTATAGGAGACACATTTTGAGGGCAGAAAAACACATTTAATCCACTTTATAAACTGCAACCATGTAAAATTTACACCAACTCCAAGTGTCAGAATTGTGCTTTTGTTTTGTGTTTTTTACCGTTTATGTTCCATAAGATTCTAAACCATTTACAATACCCTTCTAAGTAGACTGAATCAGTTGATATTTACAGTGTGCCCTTTAAAAGTAATTGGATTGATGGCACCATATGTTACGCCTCTTGCACACAAATACTGTTTTAACCTTAGTTATCAAAAGTGGAGATTATCAGAGCACTGTGATGTTAATGTTAAAGATACTAATGAGAAAATATTAAAGGTTTCTAGTGTTACTAGACAAGGTTGGACAGTTTTATTAGATCTTATTGTTTAGTGGTGTTTGGGGGCTTTAGTCTCTCATATGCCTTGAATATTTCAGCCTTTTAGCAGAAAATGCAAATGCTTTTGCACCGTTGGTAATTAAAATGGAACCTTCACACCTCATGTGTGACAGGAGTGACACATGCAAATTGTGTAACACATTCACACATACCCACACGCCATACGAACAAAGCTTGGTTGTATATGGAGTAGAATTTATTGCTGCCCCACAAACGTACCAACAAAAAGTCACCCACGTACTGACACGCATAGGTACACCAATGCACATACAAGCATGCAAAAACCTATTTGTCATTATGGCAGCTTATATTTCATGCAGCCGCACATGGAGCTGTCAGACAGAATTTAGTACAGATACTACAGTACTTCTTTCAGGCTCAAATAAACACAAACACAGACACAAACACACACAGTAGCTCAGGTATTAGGGAGTATTTACTGCAGAGCAACATGCCGGTGTAATTCACGTGGAATGTCCATTAGAGCAGAGAACGGATCTTTTCACAGTATAAGTCATAGTAATGAACTCCAGCACAACTCTCTGCAGTGTCATACATCAACACACCCAACAGCATTTCAACTCTCAGAGACAAAGTAGTGTTGTAAAACCAGCGCGTCTTAGTAAAGGAATATTTTTGCAAATTTTAGTGCCATCTAAAATCTAATTAAGTGTGCTGAGAACATCTTTGGGTATCATATTTCACAGCAACAACAGAGTTTTGCCACCAAGATCTGAGGAATCAGCAGCACTGCAGTTTGCATTCTACAATGAAAATTATTTAACATATGGCTTTTACCTTTGGTGTTGTACAACAACGTGATTATAAAGCACTTTTAATATTGCACCAGCATTTTTTACAGTAGGCTTTATACTCAGGCAAGTCCTCTAACTTTGTTATTTTACTGTTAACAGGTATTTCAGCTGATAGAAAGTAAGAAAGTGACGGTGTAACCTCACAATACTTCTGCCTTTGGTCCACAGTCTCCATAGTAGGAGTCTGAACTAGTGCATGAGGTTGAGATACCAGCTATTTGGGCTCTCCTCAGTCATGGTGTTGCAGAATCCGAGACAGAACTGAACTTAAAAGGTGATTTATTAATGGAATGACAGGAAATAATAAACACAGCTATACTAGGGCTGGACGGGTGCCAGAACTAAATACAAAAACTACAGGGCAGCGTGACACGCAGCAGGGAAAACATTTACGATGAACTGACACAGACTGAGGACTTAAATACAGACACAGGATAATGAGAGGATTGGGAACAGGTGGAGACACGGCTGGGAATAATCAAACAGGACGAGACCAGGAAGTAAACAAAATGCAAGATAGACGAGCTGAAGACTACCAAAGTAAAACAGGAAACACGCAGACACTGAACAGAAACGCAGACTAGTAACAACACTGGGAATAAAACTCACTACAAAAACACATGAGGCCAGGGACATGACAAAAAGACAATACAGACACGAGCACACAGCCGCAGGGGAGACAGGAACAAAGGGAACCAGGAAATCAAAATTTAAACAATAACTAATAACAAGACAGGAAACTAAGATGAATACACAAAACCAAAAACAAATTGGGAACATAACGGAGAACTCAGTGAAAGCAGAGCCTAAAAGAACTAAACGCAAAACGCTGGGCACACGGCCCAGGACCATGACACTCCTCAACGCATGGCCTGGGCTCTGGAACCAGTCTCTTTGGGGTCTATAATTGAATTTTGCATCAATGACTTTCTGCTTCATCCCTGGATTTGCTTCTGCAAATCTCATATTTTTGATCTTAAGTGCAAGTTTTTAGCTTATGCTTGACTCCTGTGCTTGCCATAATTGTCTCTGGTGAAATGAACTGATTCACTCAGTGCAACAAGGAACGATTCGGACCTGCGGGAGCCATCCGACTACAGCGAAAATCCGATTTGTGTGACTTCAACTTAGACAATTTCTACTTTATATTTGTGAACTGCAAAAAAAAATAATTAACAAAAATAATAACACATAATCCATAAACTTGGACCATTGTACTATACATATCAACACTTTATTCCTTCTCTTAGTTTACAATGAGGTTCCACTTAATCTTCTTCTACTCAGCAGCAGAAATCTTCTAGAGATTGCACCTGCGATTTGACTTACTTGATGAACTGATGGTAGAAGGAAAGAAGAAACGTTTGGATAGAGTAGAAAGGGAAGATGCTGGTCTGTCTCTCCACAGTGGATCTGACATAGTGTCGTACATAATTCTGGGGCTCAGACCTGTGGTTTTCATGTCAGAATTTAAAGGAAAACCTGTGGGCAGGCAGTCATTACAGTATGCTACAAAATAGCTGTCTGAGAAATGCACAATTAAGAGAAGGAAAAAAGAATGTAACATAGCATTTACTAGCCTTTTTTTTTTTCTGAGGGAAATTTTGGCTTTGAGAGAACAGAGCTGTGAAGAGGGAGATTTTGTAGTGAAAATTGTCTCTTTTGCTAATCCCATTTCATGCCAGCTCAGTCCTACTCTCTGGAATATTCTGAAATTTACACAAAGCGCCTGAGGAGGGAGTGAAAGATGGGACAGAAGGGTACAGAGGTAAAAAGAGTAAAAAAAAAAAGGAGTGTGAGAGACAGAAGTGAGTGGAAATACTTTGAGAATGACAGAGCCAGAGGGACAGAAATGGAAAATAGCCACCATTAAAATTCTGCTGCTGCAGTCCATCAAAGTGTGGACTGGACATGGTCTACTTGCTCTTAACCCCTGTAGTTCCAAAGGGAGCAAGACAATAGGTTTAAACCTCTGTTATATTTTACATGACTCCCTGATGCCTTGGACTTCCACACATGTCTTACACTCTTTGGCTGTTTCTATGCACTGGACCACTGCTAACAATGCAAGCACTGCCCTATCCATGTGGGTATCCTGCATTAGTATAGTATAATGTATCTATGTTGGAGCACTGAGGCTGCTTTGTGAGATGGTAAGGTAGTGTAAAGATAACAGGAGTTAAAGCTGATAATGTGTCCTTGAGCACTGGTAATGAACGAGTTTGTTTGCTTTAGGCTGTGGTGGGCCTGACATAATCTCTGATGTCGAGTGTAATGATTGTATGGTAGTTTAGCTCTATCAAAATATGTCATTTTTGTCTTTTAATTGTTTTCCAGTCTTGGAAGATTGGGGACAATGAAAGTAAATATTTTAAATGACATGCATCAAATGCTTTTTACACTCCAAAAAAGGCATTTTTAATTTTCTTCAAAGTAGAAGATTCGGTTTAGGGTTCAGAGCTGCGTTTGGCTGCATCACTGATGGTGACTTAGGCCCTGTTTACATGAGAGCGTTTTCAGTGGAAACGGTGACATTTTGCCAAAGTAGCGTGTTCACACGGAAAAGGTTCAGAAACAATCTCCGTTTACACAGAAATGCAAGATGCTGAAAATGATGCAGCTCCTTTTACCAGGCCACAAGTTAGCAGTGGGGATATAAGAGCCACAACCATAGTGCGCATGTACGAGTGCCCGCCGTTTTCAAAAAGCAGCGTTTTTGTCTGTTTACACAGAAATGGGATGGGAGCAACAAAAGTAAATACAGGAAGAAGGTGCTGTGCCCGTACTGACTGGTTATGTACTCTGCACATCTATGGTACCATGCTGCCTCCCAGAATGTAAAGGATACCCGGCTATGGGAAAGTGTTCAGCTCAAACTTGCAGCATACACCTCCTCCAAATCGCACCTGAGTGTGATTACCGTGTTCACACCGGCACAAACGAAAAGCACCAAAGAGGAAAACGAACGACAGCGCGATTTAAATGGTTCAATTAATACAGAAGTGGCGCAGAAGAAAATAATTCAGATATGATGCTTTTTGGAAAATTGATTTCACAGCTTAAGTTATTTCAGTTCTGTTTGTTTTCTGTGTTTTGTTCCGTTCGTTTCACACAAGCACTGGCTGCTGAATATCATCTCCCCCTTTGAACTTCCACTGAACCTCAGACAGCTTCTTTTGTCATGCTTTCATCTTACATTAATACAGTGGCATTTTCTTTGTAGTTGCTGTGACTCAAAACAAGAAATATTCTTTCTTTTTTTTGGTTGTTTTTTCTTTTTTCCTGTGAAGGATTTTAGACTGTTTACTGAACTTGTGTCAGTAGTTGAGCCTCAGTGTCCAATATTAGACGTGTAAATTCATGGAAAGTCAAAGTGAAGAATTAAGTAAAAAAATAAAAAAGTGATGAAAAGTAGAAAATAAAACAACCAAAACAAAGAGTACATTTTAAGACCCAAATCCATGGCAGGTATTGCTTGCTACCTAAAATCTTCGTAGTTGATCCATTGTTCCTGCAAAAGCTGCATTTTAAGCAAAACCAGGTTTGAGAACTTCCTCATTTGTCAAAAGTAGGGAAATGGTAAGTCATATTTTGCTTTAGTGGCATACATTACACACAGTAACACAGCAAGACAACGGTAACACTCATCCCCTCATACCACCACAAGAAAACTTCTTCATGTCTTCTGTCGCACAACCTCATCTCCTCAGCCGTCCTGAAGCAAATTTTTGTTTTCCAATGGGTAAAAACACTCTCTGACATAAACATATCCTTATTTACCCACCTGCCTTATATATGTCCTTTAAATAAACCTGTGCAAATCACAGATGATGACCACATTCATTTCCACGTGCTTCACTGATGCGCACACGTTTTGACAGGTTTAAAATAGGCTTCTGCAATAAATACGTGTTACCTATACAACCAGATTTATTCAACCACATGTTTACTCACTTACAGAAAGCTTCAGCTGTGAATCAGTCAGTGTGTGCCAGCCTACTAATATGACGAATTATAAAGTTACAATTATAGCACATTGCCTTTGATGGTTCCCACTTTGAGAGCCAGCATAGGCAGAGTATATAATTTAATCAGTTGTTTCCAGGTCAACTTATCTGTTTCCGAGTCGCTGTAATTACTGGCCTCTGGACATGCACTGTCACATCCTAATAAGAAGTGGCATGAGAATAGAAGGAGGCAAATTGCCCACATTACCCCACAAGTCTAGTTAGTTTAATTGAGGCCGGACAGGAAAGCGTCTGTTAAGTAACTGAACTGTCTAAACAGCAAGATTTAATTCCCCTGCACTGGGGGACATGCCCATAATGTTGTATGGAGCTGATCCACCAGAGCAGAGGAGATGAATAAGATGAGCTTCAGACCTGAGAATCACAGCTGAGGAGAGACACGCTGCTGAAGAGGAGGTGGATGTGTAGTGTTTGATCAATTTAAACTGTTTTACTTTGGCAATAATTAATTTATTCAAATAAAACATCCACTATCCAAATTTCATTTTTAACTTTTTCATAATGTTCTTCTCAAGTAAATACACTTATTTAGAAGTGTGTTTTAGTGTTATTTGTTGTACCCTAGATTCAAAAAATATATTTTACCATGTTTCTCTGTAATGAAATAATCTAAATCATTTGTAAAACTATTGAAATCCCTAAAACTTCACCTTAAATACTGATTGTGTTAAATGTTACAGCACCCTGACTGCCATTAGGTAATAAAATCCTTGGACCCACTGTCAGACCCTACCCTGCTTCTCCTGGTGCACAACAACGCCCGGCCTCATGTGGCGAAAGTTCATGAAGAATGAAGAAATGAAGAAATTGATATCGCTGACTGGCCCCCACGCTTGTCTGATCTAAATCCAACAGAACACCTCTGGGACATTATCTGCGTCCTTAACATGACCGAGCAGATAAACAAACCTAAATGTTGTCCATGTTTTTGACAAAAATTTTGTTTACTGTAATTTCCCACGTGAACTTGTGAAAAAAGCAAAGTTTTTAGCTTCATTCTTAGCTTAGCCATAATTGCTCTTCTCCAGCTGCAGTTTGTACCACATACAGATACACTAAGATACACTCCAACAAGATTGTATCCATAAACCCACGTGTCCGCCTTGTAATTCCAGTATGACTTCTTGCCTTGTTACAGTATCTCATGCAGTCTTATCTCTGCATCCACATGTTCTCTGGCTCTCTCTGGAATCATTGGCTGTCTGTCAAATGATACAAAACCCAGGGATCACACACACACACACACACACACACACACACACACACACACACACACACACACACACACACACACACACACACACACACACACAAAGGGATCAGAGTTTGCTGGAGTTCTTGTTCATCTACAGCACTCAAATCAGTTTGTTGGTCTCGGCTCAGAGTGGTTGGTGAATAGTTGTGCTGGTTCCTTTCACAAAGTGTAGACATTCCCACGATAACTATTTATTGACTGGTTACAACAAAGGGTGATAAATCCTCCTTCAACATGTGACTAACAGGATGTGTCCCAGCAAGTTAAAAGGTAATGTTATAGTTTTACAGCCTGGATATGAAGAAAGAAAACACTTGAAGATGGCAGTGAAGACAGCACCTGAGTTGGATGGGACAGAGAGGGACGATTGTGACCTCAGTCTCTGTTCATTTAATCAAGAAACTAGAGACATCCATCTTGTCCATGTGGGAACAACACAGTATGGAGGTGGAAGCCTGTATGTGTCCAATACTGAGTGTCTTGGCTATGATATCAGGGATGACCATGCCAGCAAACCATATGAGGGAAACAGAAGTAGCTCAGATTAGCAAAGCCTTAGAAACAATGATCTCATTGCACACACACTTTTCAGATGGACACACAAACCATAATCAACATAATCAAAGCAAAGAATCAAATCAAATATACAATTGTAGTCAGAAGTTTACATACACATCATCATGAGCATGAGTGTCATGGTAATTTGGGGGTAGAATGATTATATAGTATACATCTTTAATTACTCTAAAAATACAAGAATTGGGTGGATTTATTTTGGATTTTCTCTAATCCACACAGGGTCAAAAGTATACATACAGGCTCAAACATATACATAAATTCACTTAAATCACTTAATCTTTGGTGCTGAAGGTTCTACAATGTCTTACAAGGCCTATTAACTTCTTGTTAGCAATCATGGTTGACTACAACTGGTAGTTTCTTTTTGCCAGCATAAAAATGGCTTATTTGACAGCACTCATCAGACTGACTAATACTCAGAACAATGAAAAAGTCCAAGGAACTCAGTGAAGGTCTAAGAAGGAAAACTGTAGATTTACATATGCTGGGAAGGTGTTTTGGAGCCATTTCCAAACTGCAGATTCCAAGATCATCAATTCAAACAACTGCATGTAAGCATAAGTTATTTGGATGTGTCATCACTTTGCCAAGGTCTGGAAGAAGACCTACACTGTCACCTGTGGATGAGAGGAAATTGATTAGGATGTGCAGGAACAACCCAGGAATCACCAAAACTCAAGCCTGCTATGAACTGGAAACTGCTGGAACACCAGCATCACTGTCCCCAGTGAAGCAAGTT
Source organism: Archocentrus centrarchus (assembly GCF_007364275.1). Lineage (NCBI taxonomy): Eukaryota > Metazoa > Chordata > Actinopteri > Cichliformes > Cichlidae > Archocentrus > Archocentrus centrarchus. The sequence continues at coordinate 27,637,764 of NC_044355.1, read as the reverse complement.
TTACACCGCCATGGACTGAGGGGGTGCCGACCAAGAAATAAGGCCTTGCTCCAAAATCAGCACCTTCATGGTTGACTGAAATTTGGAGCTGCCTGCATGGACAAGCCAGATGACTTCTGGAGAAATATTTTATAGTCAGATGAGACAAAGATGGAGCTACTTGGCCACAATGACAAGAGATATGTTTAGAGGAGTAAATGTGAGGCTTTCAAACTTAAGAACACTGTACCAGGCATGGTGGTGTTAGCATCATGCTCTGGAGCAGTTTTACTGCCAGTGCATACCTGTCAGGTCTCCAGTTTTGGCCTGGAAACTACTGTATTTTACCGCTCTGTCCCACTGTCCTCCCTCCTCGCGAGGTTAGTGCTGACAGCGGGAACAAACCTTTGTTGGGCTGGTGGGACGGCTCGCAGCGGCCGGCAGAAAATTTCCCTTATTTTTAAATACAAAACTTGACAGGTATGTGCCAGTGGTACAGGTACAAAGTGGATGGAAGAAAGGAAACAGACTACCACCCAATTCTTCAAAATCACCTCAAATCAACAGCGAGGCGGTTGAACAAATCCAGGTGATAAACTCTTAATGAATCCCAAATGCACGCATGAAACATTTGTACATAGTCTAAACACACATTTGTGTATTTGTGAATGAGACAGTATGAGATTGTGGGACCTTCAACTGACCCAAAAGAAAGAATTACTAGAAATCGAAATAAAAGTTAGACTGGAGGGTTGTTTTCAGCTAGCAAGTACAAATTGTAGAGGAGATGGTATGATTCAGAGGGGATGAGAGGTATTTCTTTAAAAGATGAGCTATCAGGTGAGAGCAGCTGCAGCTCTATGCATAAATCAGAAGAAAAAAAGGGACAGATAGTCAAGTGGAGTGATAAAGCCAGACACAAAGATATAGACACAAAGTCATCACCAATTCAAAAGACTGAAATATAAGTGAGAGCAAAATGAGATGCAAATAGGAAGGCAAAACAACACACAGAGAGACTGAGAGGAAAAGCAGACGTTGGACCAAATAACCACCTATTTCTATAAAGCGCTTACCTGGGTGTTTTGACATCAAAACATTCACAGGGAAGACAAGTCTGAAGAAGAGGATGCAAGGGCATTATTCACCAAAATACAAACTTTTATTGACAAACTTCCATCTTTTCTGATAATGACAGGCAGAGGTACAGGCTAGACAGACAGAGGGAAAAGGCAGTGCAAGGACATTCACAACAGTTTTGATAAAAACCAAAAATTCCTCTGTGTTTCTGATGTTTGGGCTTGTTTATCCCAAGTGCCACAGGGACAAAAGAAAGAAAAACACAAACTTTCAGATATAAGACCCTTCTCATTTATTTGACTCTGTGGACCTGCTCGCCTCTTCCTACCCTCCTCCTCTATCTGATACTCACTCCTCTCCATCTTCCTCTCCAAACTACTTACTTCCCTTCTGTGCTCTACTGTACCTCTTTCTTTTTCACATCTTTTTTTCAACTGTTTTCTAAAAAGCAGCACTTGATTGTCTGGTGCTCAAGTTTATTCTTCTTGCTAGTTACCTGTTGATAAAGGCCTGAATTACATCTAATTTCCTGCTTCTAAATTCAGATAAAACTGAAGTTTGTACTCGTTCCTGAAAATCTTAGAAACACAGAGTCTAACCAGATACTTACTCTGGATGGCATTACTTTGTCCTCCAGTAACACTGCCAGGAATCTTGGAGTCATTTTGAGCAGTATATGTCCTTCAATGTGCATATTAATCAAATATTTAGGACTATTTTCTTGCATTTGCGCAAATCCTTAAAATGAGAAACATCCTGTCTCAAAGTGATGCTGAAAAACTAGTTCATGCATTTATTATTTCTAGGCTGGACTATTGTAATTCACTAAAAAAATTCCTGAAAAGCCCTTAATTGATCCAAAATGCTGCAGCTAGAGTACTGACAGGGACTAGAAAGAGAGAGCAGATTTCTCCCATATTGGCTTCTCTTCATTGGCTCCCATCTTATCATAAAGACCTTATAGTACCATATCACCCCAACAGAGCACTTTGCTCTCAGACTGCTGGCTTACTTGTGCTTCCTAAGATATTTAATATTAGAATGGGAGGCAGAGCCTTCAGCTTTCAGGCCACTCTTCTGTGGAACCAGCTCCCAGCTTGGATTCAGGAGACAGACACCCTCTCTATTTTTAAGATTAGGCTTAAAACTTTCCTTTTTGATCAAACTCATAGTTAGTGCTGGATCAGGTGACCCTGAACCCGCCTTTAGTTATGTTGCAATAGGCTTAGGCTGCTGAGAGCTGCTTCTTCTTCACTCACCTCTTTTCATTTTCTGTGTGTTTATACACCACACTCCATTCACATACACACTACATAAATCATTAGTTATTATTAATCTCTGTCTCTCTTCCACAGCATGTCTTTTGTCCTGTCTCTCTCCCCTCAGCCCCAACCAGTCGTGGCAGATGACTGCCCCTCCCTGAGCCTGGTTCTGCTGGAGGTTTCTTCCTGTTAAAAGGGAGATTTTCCTTTCCGCTGTCACCGTGGGGTTGCTCATAGGGGTAATCTGATTATTGGGGTTTCTTTGTATTATTGTAAGGTCTTTAAAATACAAAGTGCCTTGGATCAGTTGTTGTTGTGATTTGGCTAACAATCCAAAGTCCAGTAGAAAAGTGATATATGAAAACCCATCTTTAATGTTTAGGTTTTTCCTGTGGCATCTAACCATTTAATCCTCATAGACTTTTCAGAAATCTGAGAAAATCCATATTTATGTATTTCTTCAGGATTTGCTGGAAAAAACAAAACCGTTATTCATGCACCCTTTCATGTACAACTGCTAGAGGTCACTTAATTTTATTTTAAAACATAGGTATTAGTCGTAAAATGTGTCTTCAAAAATGACCTATGGTGTAATTTTTGGAAAGAGGACAGGCTCAATTTGGCGCTATATAAATAAAATTGAATTGAACTGTACTGAACTGAAAGTAATTAAAGTCTTCACTTAGAAGCATTTGCCCTCATAACTTTTAACAAAGTGCTTCAACCCTGAGCCTGATTTAGTGTTTTCCAAATCACTGCCTACCTCGTACATCCAATTATCCAGTGAGAGCTTCTTCATTGCTTCCACATTACAATTACAGCAGGTCTTCCTAATAAACAATAATGGTCATGCACAATATCCAGGTAAGGGGTTAGCACTGTCGCTTTACTCAAAATGGGTTCCCAGTTTGAGCTTCCTTGCTGCCTCGGGCCTATCTGTGTTTTTTATGTTTTTCCTGCAGCTTTTTGAATTTCATCTGGGTACCTCCAGCCTCCTCCAGTGTCCAAAGGCATGCTAATTAAATTAAATGGTTATTAAAATTGAGCGTACATGTGGATATGACAGTGTGTGATTGTCTGTCTCTCTGTATTAGCCCTGAAATGGATTTGTGACCCTATCCAGGGTGCACCTCGCCCCACACCAAAATTCAGCTGTGATAGGCTTCAGGCCACTCTGAATTAGATAAGCAGTTAATGACTGGCAATGTTTATAGGGATCATTGGATGTGTGAATGGATGAATCTTCCTACTGTCTAAATAACCAATTTAAGTGTTCTTGAATTTAGTAGAGTTTCAGCTTAAAGATGGTCAGAGACCACTTGGAGTTGGATTTGTACAATCACACCCCATTTTTTTGGACAAAACAAAACAAAAAAACTTGGTTTGTTGATCTGTTAAATCCCTTACCAGATTCATAAGCATCCATGACCCATGCACCAACTTTGCTGTGGTGGTGTTCAATCCAAACCTTCCACCAGTGTGTAGCTAAAACAAGAGGTTTTGGTATAGGTAAAAAAAATAAATAATATAAAATAATAATAATAATAATAATAACAATAGTAATAATAAAGTACATCTGTGCTTGTGTTCAGCTAGTACAATTTAATCTCATAATTACAACCGCAGCTGTTTGTAATATAAATTATAAATTGAGACTCAACACATGAAATATCTGGTGCAAGCTCTGGTAAACCTGGATCTGTGCATAACTAATATCAAAACCATTAAACAAACAGAACCATTATATCAAATTTGGAATCTTTTAAACCTATACATGAATATTTATGTCATGTTATGTAGAAAACATTAACTTGATGTGCCTAACTGCTGAAGAGGCATGGATATGGAAGCCTGCATTAGTTTCATGTAGTGAGAAATGACTATGGTATGACTGAAACATTATTTCACAAACAGGAAGTGTTTTGTATAGTGAGCCTGTATTAGCTTACATTGGATGATGGTAATTAGAAAATGCCCTAGCTAGTAATTGTGTGTGTATAACTTTATTGCTGGAATGTAGCTACCTGGCTAAAGTTATATAAAGTAGTTAAATTGCTGGTGTAGCAACCAAGAGAAAGGCTTCTTGGTTGCTACACCAGCAATACTGAACAATACCGAACCTTTAGTCTAAGGCATGCTAATTAAATTAAATGACTGACCTCTTAAATGTGTGTTCTGAAAAGAGACACACTGAACTACATCTTCTAAATGTAGCAAAGTGAGAGCCTTGGTTAGCTTTGGTACCCACCATTAACCCTGGTAAAAGTTTCAAGTTTACAAAGCAGCTAACTTCACGAAGGCCAACAGAGCAAGCTAGCACAGAATGCTAAATCTCCAAGGAGCACATAGGAAACCATGCTTTTTTTGGATGTGACGCACACAACGCTTCCTGGCTGCAACAAATTGGTAACTGTAAACTAACTAGCACAGCGCAGACAAGCAAAAAGACGACTTATGTACTCATAATAATTTGTTTCATTCATGTTACGGTGATCATTTTAGTGGTTACATTACTGGGTTCCAATGAAAACGGTAAAGTTTTGCCGTGTTTTGGCCCATTGTTTACATGACAACACAGTTTCGAGTCACAATTTGAAAACGGGTTCCAGAGTGGAGCGTTTTTGTTCTCCGTCTCCGTGTAAACGGCTAAAATGCTACTTTTTGGAAACAGAAGGTACTAACATATGTGCACTATGGTTGCAACTCCTATACACATCGCCAACTTGTGGCCTGGAATGGGAACTACATCGTTTTCAACGTCTCTTGGGTTTCCGTGTGAACGCCTTACTTTAAAAAATTTAAAACGGAAAAATGATACCGTGTCCACTGGATCGTTCTTGTGTAAACGGGCCCAGATTCAGTAGCTCGCATGCTAACTAATAATCCTCCTCATTAACCGTGCACCATTATCCTACATGATCATACTTTTATAAATTTTCTCAATTCTCTGAAACACATATGCTACCATAATTAATGCCATAGAAGAGTGAATTCTGTCTCTGCTATTCCGAACTTTCAAATCCTTCAACTTTTTTGCATAACTCATACAGGAACTTGTTGCAGTCCAATGTTGGACCAACCTAAGTTCAGTAGCAGCAAGTAAACTCTTCACATAGCATCATATCTTTTCATGAAGCCTCTAGGCTGATTGCTATTTAGCTGTCCATGCCACATTTAGGTCACATGGGTTGGATTTAGATTTTCCTGCAAACAAAATATTTTCATCAACATTCAAGCTGCATCCAAGTTATAAGCATACAATCTTTCCCAAAAACATCTGCTGAATAGGTACCACGATCACAATTACAAGAATAATTTGAGGAGTAACAATTTTTGACATTAACACATTCAAGCACTGAATCACTCTTAGGTGACAAATGCTAGGACATTTCAGGGGGCCAATTCATTTTTGGCCTTTCTCATGCTCCCATGATATCTTAACATTTCCCTCTGTTCTTCATAGTCTTTGATCTTTTCTTTCCTGTATTAGTCCTCCCCAATCTTTTCCTCCCTACATCATATCATTTGTCAAAAGGAAAGAAGATTTGACGTAGCAAAGAACAAAAGAACCTCCAGGGGAGTGTGTTCAAGACAATCTAAAAAACAATGGGGCCACAGGCATGTTGGAAGACAGAAAAAAGAATAGAAAAGGCTTACGTTGGCATAAAGCCCAATCTACTGTAACAATACATGCTTAAAAAAAAACAAAACAAAACAAAACAAAACAAAACAAAAAAACAAGGGTGGAAAATACAGTAGCTGCACGCCTGTAACTTTGCAAGCTTTCATGTAACTTGTCAATGTGAGCCAGCCGCATGAATAGGAGAATGTGAGGGATGTGATAGGCTTAAAGGGTCCAAAATGAAAAGGAAAAACATGCACATACACACACGTGGATGGAGATGAGACAGCACATCAGTGGCTTTTCTGACTCTTTGGGGAGGTGCCAAAAATTTTTTTTTCCACTTGCCTTCCGCTCATCTTTTCATCTGCCTTCTTTTTTCTTCCTCCAGTAGTCTGACTGGGACCCCAGAGTGGATATGAAACCGTCAACAACTTGTCATGGACACATACACCTTTTGTTCAGCTTTCACTGCACACATACACCGGAAAGCCCTAACACACTTACTGATATAAATAGACACACGCTCACACTTATCTCATACTTGCTTCAACATTAATGCAACAACAGAAGCAGAACAAATGGCCTTCCTGTGCTACACATTTACATACACACTCAACATGCTCTCCCTCATCACGACTAAGCATGTTACACTCACAGCAACTCCCAGTGGTAAGTAGGACACTGGTGATTCTGAGTAGGGTCACATGTAACATTATTACGGTCGTCCTGAGAGCTGCAGGTAACCCTACCTACTGGACCGTGGATTTCCGGTGCAGTTTCTGTATTTATGTTGTTGAAACACTTATCTATATTTTAAATAAAGAAAAACTAGTCGTAACGTAAAAGTTGGATGCTGGAGTGACATCCGTGCTCAAGGTGTGCCAGGAGACTACCAGGAAGGACACTGTGGCCATGTTTAAATCAACTAAGATTTAGCTTGGGTGCTCGAACCTGGGAAGTCCTGGGAAGGGTGCAGTCCTAGCAGGAGGGCTAAGTTACGGAGCACAATCATCACAGATCCCAGATGAAGCCATGCTCCCATTTTGAGGGTCAAAGACCCTAATGCTCCGAGTGCACATCCATTCTACACCCATTCTAGTGTTTCTTTAAGCCTCTGGTACTTCTCAGTCTCTTTATGTTTCTACTTTGCCGTGCTTCCTTCCTGATGTCGGTACAGTTATGTGGTCTTCTGCGCTTTGTATACTACAACTATGTCTTGTTCTAAAGTCAGCAGCTGCTGGCCTGGCTTGAACTTGGAGTCCCACAGGATCTTATGTTCCATATGGGGCACAATTATTCCTATTTCAGTCCCTTGGTTATGCCTCTTAGAGTACACTGATCAAGCTGGACTGTTATGTTATGGGCATATTCACAAAGCCTGGATCCCATCTGCTGTGATAACCCTTCCTCTGTTGATCTGGAGCTTAGGGCCTGTTCTTGTGCTGCCATGATCAGAGGCTTTGCGCTGTTCTGCAGGGTCTTTGCCCTTACCTCATTAATAATTGCCCTGCCTCTTCCCATCACTTGCAGAGTCTCAGGGTGATGGACTTTGGGTGGGACCATTGTTTTTGTGTTCTTATCAAGTCTTCCCACACTCCTTCCTCTCTACTCTTATCTGTACAGTACATTTCTAGTGATGTGTAAGATTCACTTGCTAGTTTAAGGCTGATTTTTTGCAGCAGTTACCTGTAAAACTGGTGCAAGTAATGTGGTTATTTAGTATAAAAGAGTATATGAACAGTGAGCAACAGTGAGATTCAACATTTTGTTGATCAAAACAAGAACAACCAAACTGAGAAGTTAAACATGAAAGATATTAACATAAAAAAATGCCTGAGTCCTGTATGACTATTTCATCTGGCACGACGAAGGCTAATTTAAGTATTGATTAAACTCATAAAGATTACAATTAGCCTACATCTCGTCAATTGCCTGATATGAACCACTAGATAAGTCACTGATGAAACTTGTAAATGAATTCACAGTTGTCAGTTACACCTGCTAATAAACATGTTGGTCTGCCAGGACAGTGTCTGCTTTACTAAGTTTAGCCAACAACATTAAGAAGTCAAATAAATAGTCTTTGAAGCAAAGAGCTTTCTTTTATGTTTTTTTTTTTTTAAATTTTTTATTATGTTACGAAAAGAAAAAATCTGCGCCCCAGGTATGGCCTCTGCAGCTGTGGTTCCTCTGGTCTTTATCTTTAATGCTCATACTTTTCCTTTGCTATCACCTCTTTCTGCCCCAGCCTCTCCCTGCACCTTCAGTCTAACCCTGACCACCTGACTCATTTCTCCAGTTCATCAGCCCTCTGCACTGGCTTCTTCTGAGGTATCACAGTGGTGACACGTGTGGATCAGGTGTTTTATCGCAGTTCATCTGTGTGTCTCTGCTCTGTTCTTCTCCTCCGACTCTCCCAGCTCTGTGGGAGTAGTAGTACTAGCACTGACAGTACAGAGAAGAAAACTTTGCCCAAACGTGTTGGTTTTACTAATAATATCTTTGTTCTCTGGCATAGGCACTGCTCAAACGCCTTTCTGAAAGTGGGTTAAACTATACCACAATACCACTATACACACACAAAAGGCTTTTGCAGTGATGAAAGGGTGGTTGTTCCCTCTTTCTCTTGTTGTTTTGAGTCTTGTGGTAATTTTACATGTCATTTCGAATCTCTTTGGAGTCTCTCTGTGGTTATTTTTGTTTTTTGTGCATCTTTGGAGTCATTTAGCATACTGTAGACTATAGTCCTTGTGAATGTGTTTTGATCTTTTTATAGTTTTGATGATCATTTTAAGTCTCCTTGGAGTCATTCAGAATCCCAGTGTAGGGATTTAGCAAATCTTTGTTGGAATTTCAAGTCATTGGAGAATTTTGCAAATGTTAGTTGTCATTTTGAACCATGTTGTGGTCACTTTGAGTCTCTTTTGGGGTCAGTTAGAATCCTATTATGATTTCTTGCATGTATTTGTGGTCAGTGTGAATCACTTTGTGGTCATTTTAAGTTACACCTCTGTTATTTGGCAAGTTTTAAGAATACTTTTGAGTCTCTTTTTAATTTTCAGTTCACCATTTATCTAACTCATCTCTCTATGATATCCATATCCTATACTTAAAAAATATATCTTTACTTTATATAGTTTTTGACTTAGTACTTCTCTCTGTTGGCTATAAAGTGACCTGTTTCCTGTATTATACCCTGAGAGACAAGAGAAAAATAGTCTTGCACCCAAAACCTAGCTCACATTTGATGCAGACATGCTCTACTAAAGACTAGTATAAATGTTTAGCAGGCTGGTTTATTGTAATCTAATGTGCAGCTTTAAAATGTACATGCCCCCTTTGAGTTTTCTTTTACTGTGTTTTTTGCTAAGACATGACAAAGTTCTTTGTCTTGCTGAAAGTGCGGGGGGCACGTGGTTTAGAACATTAGAAAGAGTCACATGGGTACCCTGAAAGGCAATCCTGCCCATTTAAGTGCTCCTACTTCTCTCAGCTCTCCTCCCAGTCTTACCTTCTCGCATCATCTCACTTCTTATATTTGCTCATTTTCAGTGTGTTTTTCTTCATCACTCCTCATCTATTCTCTGCCCTTCATGGTGTCTGAGCTCAATTTCTATTTCTTTTGCTATGATCCCCTCCAGCTCTTATAAAAGACCTCTATAACCCACTGGAGTTTTTATAGATTGTACTAGTGCATATCTTTCTTTTCATGATGCAAACTAGGCCTTTTGGAAAAGTGTGTTCTGGTGCACTACACCTGATGATTCTTAGACAGGGTTCTCAACAAGCTGGAGAGGAGCATGCTCTAATTACTGCATTAAGAACTCAGTGGTTGTTTTGTTTTTGTTGTATCAATAAATCACTATAGAGCTCGGGGTCATGATGCCACCATTGCAATGCATTATGGAACCGTAGCTCCCGAAAGTCTGGGTTGATAATGGGTCAGCTGGAGCTAGATCTCACTTTTGGGTTTGAAAGTGAAATTGTGGATATTAGAAACTCATTAAAATGGTGAGCTGCTGTAAAATGACACAACGATACATGTGACTGAAATGGAGCTAAGGTCGAGAAACCAAAAACACACGGCTTGGGTAGCAGCTGAAAATATGAAAATATGTACATGAGAGCTGATGTGTTTTCAAAGTGTTCCTTTCATTATTTGAGCAGTTTGGTTAAAGTTTGCTGGAATGATCCAAAATACATAATACTGTAATACTGAGTTCATTTTTCATCTGCTGTAGCCTGGCATTGCTTACAGCTGATGGCATGGAGATAATATTAATAAGAAAATAACAATACCCTGTGACCCGCTTACACCTTCATCACATCCTTTTTTTTCCTTTTTTGTCCCTGTGATGCGTTCATGGTGCAGATCTCAATGTTGCATTTGTACTGCTTCCACGTCTACCTGGCGCTACAGAAGAGCAGCCAGCATAAACGCATTAACTTTTTAAAGTGGCAGGATCGCAGAAATCAGCAAACATAAACTTTTTTTTTTTTTTTTTTTGTGCAGCTCGTAACACATTGTGTCTTGTTGCTAAATGTAGAATAACTGTATTTCCCAAGGAGAGAAAAAATGTTAATGTGCAACACTCTCAGCTGGACAAACAGGAAAGAAAGACAGGACAGGAGAGGAAGATATGTGCCATTTGATAAACCAGTAATTTTGCTTACTTGGAAAATCCTAATAAATGAGTTCTTTTTTACTTGGATATTGGATGGATACATCATGTGTTGATGTGTTTGTGAAATGTCTTGCAAAACTAACTGAAGTCTAATAATTTTGTGTTATTCAAAGGTTGCATGAAAAACAAGCTAAAGTGGTTAGTTTGCAGGATTGTGCTGATGCACTACAGTATGTGGGACCGGCGCAGAGCCGGCTGTGATGTGTGTGGTCGATGTTGGCTTACATCAAGGGCAGCAGTCGTGTATATATTTAAGGTGATGATGATGATTAAATTTACTCATAAATTTTACCTTTTATACCATCTTGAGGTTGGGAATCAGCCGTGATAGTGAATAATCTGCTAATATTTTGATGAATTCAGCTGGCTAAATCCACACAGAGCGATGAATATTTGAGTAGCAGCGCAGGTCAGCTCATCACAACTTGCACGCAAAGTAAAATCTACTGAAGCCACACACACACACACACACACACACACACACACACACACACACACACAGTCTTCTTTTCTAAGCCATAATCCAACAGTTCTATAAGCGACTGTTTTGAAGACCAAGAAGTCGATAAGAAATAAAAACATTTTTATGTGTCCAAAAAGTCTGATCATTAAGTCAGGATTGTACAGGACACAAGTAAAACTGCATATTTCTAAGAAGGAAATACCAACTCTGCTTCATTCTCCTTTATAAAAGCCTCTACTTTAAACTAATACTCATCAAAGTTTCTTTTTCAGCTTCTGCCCACTTTTTCTTGCCTTCAGTGACCAAATCTTCTGCCCCCTTTTAAACTCCTTTCTCTTTTCGTCTCACCTCACCTCCTCCATCTTCGCATCTCGTCCCCTCTCTCTTGACCTTGCCACACTTTACTCTCTTCTCTCTGTCCCCTGCAATCCATACGCCTTGTGGCTGTATCGGTTGTGTCATCTTTTATTCTCATCTAGCCCCCATCTCCCACACATTTTAAACAAGTGATTTGGACTGGGAGTGAGTCAGTCATATTCTCACTGGTGCATTCAGGCTCCTGTGCTTCATGGGATGGGGAGAATGTGGGTGTTAAAAGTGAATGAGTAACACTACTTCAGTGAGAACTGTTGACAGTCCCTTGAGCAAGAAACCTGACTTTCTCCTCTGCAGCCCCACTTGAGCAGTTCGGAGGTCAGCGACGGAACACTGGGGTTGAATTGAGCAACTCTCAAAGGTGAAAATGGGTAAAGCTCGACTACAAAGCAAGATTTTGGTCCTCACGTGTGGGAAAGTAAAAGGCTTAAATATTAATGCTGATGATTTGTAGAAAGATGAAGCAGAAGAATGTGAGGAGTGAAAAACAGATGGAATACAACCAACACCATCAAACTGAAGGAGCTGTTTAGGAAAGAAAGGCCTTCAGGTCCACACGTCATAGAGAGAAACTACTCACAGCCTTACTGAACTGATAAGAAGGGCCTGAGCCCAAGATAAGCAAAGAGAAAAGTGATATAAAACAAATACAGACTAATCAAACTGCAGGCCAACAGACCTTTACAGGGCCCCTGCTGAGCAGTGGAAGAGAACAAAGGTTTGTGTATATTGCATGAGGGATTGAATGACGTCGTGTCTTAACAGCCATAACCACTGCAGTGAAGAGGCAGTTCTAAGAGGTACTGGATTTAGGATGTCTCTGTGGAAGACTGACTTCACTCCTACCTCTGTTCTATAAAATGAAAATAGAGGAGCTGCAATGCTTTCATTTGCCTTTGCTTTTTACACTTATTTCTCAATCGCTTTGGTGCAATTCTCACATCAGAAAAGTCATTCCCGCTACTCTTAATGCAGTTCTCAAATCAGTAATGAAATTTCCCCGCCCACATCAGCCATTCTCATTGCTTTGCACTGCTATTGTTTCTGCGCATACTTCACTACTAAAGATGTTTGTCATTGTGTTGATGCACTTCTCATCTGAATCCCACAACTCACAAATCAGTTTGTATTTTTGTCAGAACTCTCGATCTCTCACCTTCCTTTATACTGCTCCATGCTGCATTAGTGTTTTCAATCACAAGCTTTTTTCAAATATGTATGAAAGAGCAAGGCCAGTCACACAGCCAGTCAGTGGTAGCAGTGAAACTGCCCTTCAGCTGAAAGCAAATATAAGCACATGTTCTCAGAAGAGGTTTAATTGAAACAAATAGAAATACCCCTTTGGTTTTCAGAGCTGCCTTAACGCTTTGTCGCATAGATTCAACAAGGTGGGAACATTCCTCTGAGATTTTGCTCCGTGTTGACATCATCACACATTTGCTGCAGATTTGTCAGACGCTCATCCAAATTTCCCTTTCAACCACATCCCAGAGATGCTCTGCAGGACTGAGATCTGGTGACTGTGGAGGCCATTAGAGTATAGCATTTTTCCACTCTTCTGTTGTCCATGCAAAATGTAACCCATCTGCATCAAGGTCCGATGTGTTCTGCTTTCAGAGATGCTCTTCTTCATACCTTGTTTGTAACAAGTTGTTGACTGGGTAATGTTGCCTTCCTATCAGCTCAAAATAGTCTGGCCATTCTCCTCTGATCTGTGACATCAACAAGGTATTTTCACCCAGAGAACTGCCGCTCACTGGGTATTTTCACCTTTTTTTTCTCGGTAAACCGTAGAGATGGCTGTGTGGGAAAATCCCAGTAGATAAGCAGGTTCTGAAATACTCAGACCAGCCCGTCTGGCATCAACAGCAGTGACACGTTCAGTCACCTTTCTTCCCCATTCTGATGCTCGGTTTGAACTCCAGCAGGCTGTCTTGTCTACATCCCTAAATGGTTTGAGTTGCTCACATGTGATTGGCTGATCAGAGATTTGCATTAACAAGCAGTTGAACAGGCGTACCTAATGAAGTAGGTACTGAATGTATGAAGCATGACTTTACTAGAATATATAGCAGTTGGTGCTATGCTCTCAGATTGTATATATGCACATCATTTTATAAGGAACATTTTGCTTTTCTCAGGTTCAGCAATCTTATGCAGTATCAACGGGGGGGAAAGACCATCTTGTGTGCCGAACCCAGCCTTGACAAGAGGTGTATGACCAACAGCCCTGCACCAGGGCTGTTGGTCATACACCTTCTACTCCCACACAGAGAAAAACACCTCTACTGCAGTCAGGAATGGGCTGCAAGGTGGAAGGAAAACATTTATGAAGTGCTGGTTGTTTGTGAACCACTCGTGTATCAGGACATCACGGTGAAAGTTCACATTGTCTTCAATCACTCTCTGCTGGATTTCATGTAGTCGGATGGCATTATTTTGAAGGACCGTGTCAACATTGAGTGCTTCTTGCTGTTGGGAGAAAAGAGCATTCCTTCCAGCCTCATTTGGTCATCTTTCAATTCTAGAAAAGGGAAAATACACTTTCAAACATATACAGACAGTAAAAATAGCATTCTAATGAACACTGCAGTACTTCCAGTATAGCAACAAATGTTGAACAGCAAGAAACATTTACCTGTTCTCCTCTCTGAACTTCCTGATGATGCTGGCTTTGAATTGGGTTGGACTCTTTGTCCTGCTTCCCTAATTGTCATCCCATGAACAAGGACATGGTGTAGAGTAGTTGCCGGTTTTTCATCAGTAATGATTGTGCTTGGTCATCCTCATCCCCTTCCTCCTCATCCACCACCTCTCACACAAACTCGTCCTCCTCTGTCTCTCTGTATGCATGGCCGCGTGCCCCCTGTGTGCTCTGAACTGACTGTCATCCTTCCCAGTTCGTCTGGTCACATCATCAGAAAGATGCGTCTCCATTTGTGAGTTGCTGTGTGTAAAAGATGACAGCTGTGTTTAGTGACTGAGAATGTGTTTAAGGTTTGACCAAAAGCGTGTTTGATTCGAGAAGCATTTGTCTGCATCAGGTAGTGTGGCCGAGTGGTCTAAGGCGCTGGATTTAGGCTCCAGTCTCTCTGGAGGCGTGGGTTCAAATCCCACCACTGCCATCTTTCTCTTAGTTCCTCAGCACATCCTCAGAGATTTAGCAATAAAAAGAGGTGTCAACTATAAATCTCTCCGAGTGTCTTTGCGAAGTGAAAACTTGGCACCATATGAATAAGCTCAGTGATAAAATGAAATGATCTGCTATTTCTCACAGGATAGCATGCTACCCAGCCATGGAAAAGTATTTCTAGATCTTGAACAACTCTTTGAACCATCAAACCATTTTCTGCCACTTATCCAGGCTCATCTCATCATCTTCTCATCCCAGCTGATTCAAATTCAGCCCCAAAGCTGGAGGTCACTGAACAAGCCATCAAATTACATCATCCACAAACAGCAGAGACGAAATCCTAAGGCCACCAAACCAAATTTGTAATGTACACATAGCCACACTTGCTATAAAAGACTGTATTGCTCATATTGCACCCACTTTTTTTTTTAAAGATATCTCAAACTCTTCATCTGTTTTTTTTTTTGTTTGTTTTTTGTTAAATGGATGGTTTATTATATATGAATGTTTACTTGTACTTCTTTACATTAAAAGAAATTTATGTTAGCAAGTAAGTTTTCCTGGTTCAGCCCACATTAACTTGGATTATGTGCAACAGTGAGTTTGAGGCCCCGGCTTTGACACGATTATTTTGTCAAAACAATAGCATCAAAATTGATATAATCTTACTACTATACTGCTCTGACTGATTTGCTGATGTAGCCATCAACCTCTCTCAGAGATGCTGTCTTTTCTCTTATTCAGACAACCTCTGAACATTCTGGCTAGAGTGACCAGATCCCAACAAACTGAATGTGGGGCAAAGCGGAACATGTTACTAATGCTGAGAGGTCACTTAAAAAAATAACACAAACTATTCAGGTTAAAGGTTAAGCAGTGATCATGTGAAGGAGGAATATGCAATTTGGAGCTGGAACCTGTCCCAGCTCCACAGAAAAACAATTCATGAGTTCCTCCAAAGCAGGAGATTTCCTTCTGTTTCTGAATGTGACACAACAGCAGTGACTTAAAGGATTATTTAGAGCTAAAAACGATGCTGTGGCAAAGGTGGATTCTAACAAACCAAACAGGATACAAACTATGGTTTAATAATTGATCTATTTACTAAAGTTTGCTGAAGTGTTTTTTGATGCGTTCCCATAACTACATACAGAACAACGTCTTTTATAATTATTAAAGTAACTGTCAAAATATATCCACCTGCAGTATAATGAAATATGTGTAACATGATTCATTGTCAAGTATCATGCATAGTACTGTGGTACTGCGGCTTTATCCCTCCCATCAAAGCTTTGGTGAACATTAAGGTAAAAATGCTACACTTTGTTTATCCAGAACATGTAAGAAAACCTGAAAGCAGATGTGATGAAATCCAAAAGCCTTCTTCCCACATAATTTTGCCCTTCTACTTTTTACAGAAGGTCTTCTTATATGGAATGCTTTTAAGACTTTTTTGTGGCATCATACTTTGATAAAGGTTTTGAATGTATTGTTTTATGGGACATTGATATTTGTCAATATATGCCTTGGGTTGTGACAGTGTTTTTGGTGGAAGAAATATGGACTTTGGAGAAACTAGCCCTTGAACTGGGAAACAGCAACAGTGTTTACTCTTGCAGCACATTGACAACTTTGTATTTTAGAAAGCCAATTAGATTGACCTGACCTCACAACTCCCACTGGCTCCAATACATTTCCTGTATGCCTCCAAAACCACTGGAACGATATCCTGTAAATGTTTTATTTCTATGGGAAGTTGTGAACACTATCAAAGTTACAAAGCTAATTTCAAAATGTCTGAAGCAATCATTTCACTGTGTCGCCCTTTGCCCTCCACCTGTTTTTGGTGCTTTCTAGCCGTATTCTCTGATGCATGTGAGTCCATATGTGTATGTGTGTGTGGATGCCTGTGTTAGAATGGCTACCTTCTTATCTTTTTTAATTACCGTGATCTGTCGGCTTCCATCTCTATCAAAACCATCTGTGTGTGTATGCATAGGTGTATGTGCTCTATGTCTTTGAGTTATCTGAGGTTATCTTTTTGCTAAATGTGAACCACTGGAACCTTATCCAACCTTTTATTGATTTTGTGTCTGCCACACTTAGCTCAACATCGCTCACCTGGTTTGGGGCAAGGCGTTGGGGAACAATTGAGGAAAGAAAGAATGCAGTTAGCTCTAAAGGGTTCAAGATATGGAAACATTTTTCTTTTTAAGACAAAAGGCTGACCTAGTGTATCTAGTCCATTCTCATTCCTTGGGCATCAATTAGTGTCAGTTTGTCAATGCTGCTGATATGGCTCATTTATGCAGAAGGTGTCCGTTGGCATCTGTGTCCAGACACGAGGGTTATGACATTTGTGAGACGGTTCTGCCAGCTTGCTATTTTTCAGCTGTGGTGAAAGGCTATAAACTATCCCAAATCATTATATTTTCATACACCTAGCCAAGACGTGTTAAGTGCCGAATCTTAACAAGATGGTGAAAGAGTGAAAAATAAAACAAATCAATGAGCTGAGAAAAAAGAATGGTGCAAAAGAAAAAAAAAAGGTCCTACTGGGACTAACCAGGCTATGAACTGAAGCCTCCTACAGTACTAGTAATGTTGTTGATTTTTGACAGACCTACTTTCTAACAGAGAGAAAAACATTTTCACAGCAGTAACAGACAGAGCTCAGAATCTGATGGAACGGCCTAAGTTGACAGCCCGATATGTGAACATGTAAATCTTTGCAAACCTATAACTGCTTGTTGTTTAACCTGCTCTGGAGGGCAAAGGGGAATAAATGGTTGGGGTACAGCTAGAAAAGATGACTAGTCTGACCCCAAACATTCATTAAAAAAAGAGAGAAGCTGGCTAGATAAGCAGTTTTCCTGCAATATTTTCTGAACAATTTCCCCTGGATACATAACAGTGAAGGATATGTGACATATGCTTGTTACCTCTTTAGTCTATAGAATTAGATACTCAAGTGCTCAGGAAGCTTTAATGAAGCAATCAAGACTTCTAATGAAGAGGATGCAAACTGACAAAGCTGAAATAGTTTTCCTGTATTTGAATTTAGAAGTAGGTGGTCAAAAACGCCTGCAAGTCAGAATTAAATATATGACAGCTGATGTTCTGCATCACATTATAGCACCTCTGGACTGAACCCTTCCTTTTTATACTTTATAAAGGTAAAGATACCAGGAAGGTATTTGAATGATTACAAAGGTTGAATTCACCTTCAGCCTCTATCCAAATTGAGGCAATTTGGATAGAGGCTAGATGGATGATTGCAGTCATTTCTTTTGTGGAAATTGATAGCATTGTATTAAGGTGCATCATAGGATACATCGTGGGGGGAAAATCTTTATATTGATTGTTGAGGAATGTGTGTGAATCATAGCAGTTAGCCAGCTGGATAGTATTGTAGATCAAGACGGGCAGTGTGACGGTTGGTGGCTGGTTGCAGTTTAGGTCATAAAGTTAAGTTTGTAGGTTTGACAGGTTCATAAAACTAATGCTACAGTTAACAAAGACCTATGACAGAACAGCTGTTGATATGCTGGTAATTACCTCTGAGACTATTATTTTATTTTATTATTAAAGTACTGTGCAGAAGAAGCCACTTCATACTGAATGAGTAGAATAAAAAATTAAATAAAAAAGCATCTAACTTAAGGGATGAACCAGTGTTTTGGTGATCCTGTACCGGTCGCCACAATGTATCTGTCTCCACCTCAGCCTATCCCTCGCATACTCTTCTGTCACACCAACCCTCTAGCGCTACATCCATGAATCTTCTCTGTAGTCTTCCTCTTTTCCTTCTCCATGGCATCTCTATGTTCATCATCCTTTGTCCAGTACATCTAGTACCCCTCCTCTGCACATTTCCAAACCATCTCAGCCTTGCCTCTCTAACTTTGTCTTTACACCACTCAGCCTGAGCTGTCCCTCTGATTTGCTCATTTGTAACACTGTCACAACTGGTAACTCCCAAGGAAAATCTTAGCATCGTCAGCTCTGTCACCTCCGGCTTGGCCTCCTGTCTTTTTCTTAGTGCCACCATCTCTAAACTGTATATCAGAGCAGGTCTTACTGCTGTCTCCTAAATGCTTTCCCTTTCACTCTTGCTGCAATCCTTCTGTCAAGGCACCCTTGACACCCTTGTCTTCATCCACTCCACCCTGCCTGCACTCCTTTCTTCACCTCCCTCGTGCACTGTCCACTGCTCTAGGTATTTAAATGCACTCACTGCCTCTGCTCATTTCATCTGCACTGTCACACCTGTCTCCCTGTCATTTAGACAAGTGTATTCTGTCCTGACTTTCATTCCTCTTTTTTCCAGTGTATACCTCCACCTCTCCAGGCTCTGATCTGTGATGTGATCCCACCCTCACCTTAAAGCCATCTGTCACTCCTGCTGCACACCTTACACTGTCTCTTCCTCATGCAGTACCACAGTTCCTCTCTTAGTACCATATCATATGTTTTCTCTAGATCCACAAAGACACAGATCAACTCCTTCTGACCTTCTCTATACTTCTCCATCAGCACTCTCAACTCGAGCATTGCATCCTTAGGCAGTATTATTAGAAGGCATTTTATACATTTTCATTGCCATGCAGATGATAGCCAGCTTTGTCTACCCATAAAGCTAGTAACTGGATGAAACACACCAATTACTTAAATTACAGGAATGCCTAGAAGACATAAAGGCCCTGATGACCTCAAATTTCCTGCTTCTAAATTCAGATAAACCTGAGGTTACTGTACTCGGCCCTAAAACTCTAAGAAACATGGTGTCTAACCAGATACTTACCTTGTCCTCCAGTAACATCACGAGGAATCTTGGAGTCATATTTGACCAGGATATGTCCTTCAATGCGCATACTAAACAATGTGTGGACACATTAAACTTCACACATCTTTCCCCAGTTTCTGCTGGAATTTTCTCACACACATTCACGCACATTTCATCACACATGAATTAGCATAGTTCACATTCTTTATACTATCTAATTCATTATATTGATTATGCTTCTACTTGATAATTATATTCAATTAAAATTATTCATGATAAACTATTAGTAAAATCACATTTTGTTACAGCTCTCTATGTTACTGTAACCATAAGAAGTCTGGCTGTTGAATCTTCTGTTTTAACACTCTTGCTCAGTGCACTTCTTCACTACTTAGACAGTTTCATCATTACCTTCATTTCATTGTTTTGAGTACATTGCGACCTTCTGTTCATAACATCATTACACTTCTCTCATTTAGAATCATTACAGGATAATTACTCTCACTCATTTTATTTATAATGCTGCATTTCAAGCAAAATTACCATTAGCACAACCAGATATGAATATACCTTTTCTCTTCCTTTGAATACTTTCTTGTACTTCCTTATTCCACCACTAGATTTCCTTGTCTTCTTTCCTCTGTCCAGACACCTTTGTGGCAATTTCCCTCACTACTTCAGCTGTACTTTCCAGTCATCTGGTAACATTTCACTTTCACCCAGAGCCTGTCTCAACTCCTCCCTGAACTCTGAACAACATCGTTCCTTCTTCTGTGTCTGCCATTTAATCCTTGTCTCTGCTTTCACTTCTGTCCTCTTCTTTATCTTTAAAGCCATCTTACAGACTGCCATCTTCTGTGGCCTAGCTACTTTCCCCTCTGACACCACCTGGCAGTCTCCTATCTCTCCTATCATCTGCTGCATAAGATATAGTCCACCTTGCTTCACTCGTTTACATCACCCTATGTTCCTTCCTCTTCTTCAAGGACACCACAGCCATTTCCATCTTTCTCTCAAACTCTGTCCTTCCACATTTCTCTCCCTTTATTTCCTTATATTTTGCAAGGAAAATGAAAAATGGGTGCAGTGAATGGCATGTGCAAACATAAATGGAAATACAGTATAGAAGGCAAAAAACAGAGTCTGTATAATTCTAAAAAGCTTGAGCATCAATATTTAGTAGGACCACTTTATTTTTCAACACAACCAAACTCTAAACTAAACTTTCATGTAATTTCTTTAAGCAGTCTTCAGGAATAGTTCTCCAGGCTTCTTGAAGGACATTCAAAGCTCTACTATGAATGCTGGCTGCCTTTTGTTCCATTCTCTGATACACTGGGGAGGCCAACAGTGTTGCTCCACTGTGTCTTTTTTAACCAGGTATGTTTTTAATGAAGCCATTGGCAATTGGATGCTTTACACAAATAAATTTGACTTTGACCTTACACATAGTATTGCACGGTGGATCAAAGTCTTCCGCCCCATAGTGGGGGATCATCTTGACAGAAAATTGAACTAAATGAAGCCCACATCCAAAGAAGAGCTTTGGAATATCCTTCAGGAAGCCTGGATAACTCTTCCTGAAGACTAATTAAAGAAGTTACGAGACAGCTTGCCTAATAGAGTTCAGGTTTCGCACCAGGGGTGAGTTAGATATAAATTTAGTGTTAAAGGTAATAACGCTTAAAAAAGTGTGGAAACATGGAAAGAAACAAGGACTTTCTGAGTTTATTTAAACCAAGAAATTCATAAAAGAAATGAAACCTTCATCGTGGTTTAGAAACTAACTTCCTTGTTGAAGATGAAGTCACAATAATCACACTGCTTGCACGCACATGTACTTGTACTGTATGCTTTGTGCTATCCCAGATATCAGAAAAATTGGTGCACTTCTAAAATTTCCTTTAAATGTGACCTCTTTATGACATGTTTTTTTATTTAATAACTGTTTTTTTTAAAAAATCAGTGCAGCTCCTAATATCTTCTTATATTTTTGCAGGACATGTATTATTAAATCCGTGTCAGGGAGCAATTACATGCTTAGATAATTGTTAAATACTGCTGGGACTTTCAATTCTAAACCTAATAGGATGTTTTTTTTTAAGAAAGGTTGTGGGGGTAATAACTTGAGTTCTTTTTGGGTCACTGGGAATACAATCAACATATATAATTTCTGCCAGCGATAGATGTATTTGTGCCGCTTCAGGACTAAATGGAAGGTGTGTGTTTGTGTGTTAGAACGGTGTGCGTGTAACAGGTGCTTGTTTACTGTTTGGGAGGGGGAGTTAATGACCTTATCACCATAGTGCGGTGGAGTGTGAAGTCTCATCACAGCAACTTAGCTGTTTATTCATACATACATATTCTTAGCATTGATGCGCACACACACACACACAAATGCAAATCTGCACCCACAGACACATTTTCCTGCTCAAGTGTGTAGGCATGGATACAAGCGTACATGCAAGCAGACACACCGAGGAGCACGAATAAAACTGAACATAGACAGATGATTAACCTCATGCATAAAATTATTAACAAACATACATAAACAACATTTAAATTCATCACCTGTTGCTCTGATGACTTTAAACATAATTAACCACTAAATGCAATCATTAGCTGTCGGCTAATGAGCAGCTCATGTGCAAGGTTAACAGAACCGTCCTGAAATAGCACTTCATTGATAAATGTATATGCCGCTGTATTTGTAATGGCTTTTCTCGTGTGGTTGTGTTTATCAGGTGACACAGGCACAAGGAGAATTTCAGAAAGTTTAAAAAAAACATTTTTTTTATAACCTGTCCTGTCCGGCAGCTTTTTAAGCAACCAAAATTATGGTCTGCATGTTCTGTTCCGCTCTTTGTTTCTTTTCTTCATTTGTTTAATTATGCACATTAGTATGATTTATTATTCCAGGGGCAGATTAGTGAAAAGAGAAGAAGAAGAAGAAGAAGAAGAAGAAGAAGAAGAACTGAAAGAGAAAGTGAAAAAAAAGACCCAGGGGAGGGGGCAATGACCAGTGGGAGCTTAATTCAACTTTTATGGTTGATTGAGGAAATATTGTTGTGCCAAAAAAAACAAAATTGTCAGTAGATACTTGAATCAAAATAGAACAAAATTCGGGAGTTTCTATGTGGCATTTATATATGCATGTTTTTTATTTTGAAGACCTACTCTACCTAACATTTTGAGATCTGTTGTCCTGGAGGAGTCTGGTGATTCAGGCTAAGTTTAAAATATACTGAGAGGCATTAAAAATGCAACAATGTAGCATTTTCAGATCCCTGCTTGCCTGTAGCTATTGTGGCACTAGGGTTAGGGTTGCATCAGGGAGTTAGGGGTTGAGTTAGGCGTTTTGGGCTTAGGATGAGAGGTTTAGGGTTAGCATCTTATATTGGACTACTGATCACACCATGTACACAGGAACGTGGGATTACAAAACTACTCACATGAAATTCCTTTTTCATTACTCTTAATTATTTTGCTAGATTTATTTTTATGTACAAAAATGTTTATATTGGTTTTTGTTAAGCTTTTAATGCCTTTTAACCTGAATCATCTGACTCCTCCAGGGCAGTAGATCTTAAAATGGTAGGTAGAGTAGGTCTTCAAAATGAAAAATATGGTAAAAGGACTAGTTCTTATATAGTGCTTTGCTACTTTATCTGAGCACTCAAAGCACTTATACATGTTTACATTCACCCAAGCACCTCCATGTGTAACTAAGCTAAGTGCTTTTACTGTCTAACATTCACACACATTCATACTCCAACGCTTGTGTCGGAGAGCAACTTGGGGTTCAGTATCTTGCCCAAGGATACTTTGGCATGCAGCCTGGAGCAGCAAGGAATTGAACCACCAACTTTCTGATTAGTAGGTGACCTGCTCTACCTCCTGAACCCCAGCCACCCCATTTTGGTATGTGTGCACATATAACAAAATAATTTTCTCAGTTATGATTAGAGTTCCATCTGGAAACTCCAGAATTTTGTCCTTTTTGGATCTACTGATATTTTTTTGATTTGTGGTACAGGTTATGATATTTACTCAGCCCAGCATGACTTCTGAATGAAAATAGCATTTTCTTCATTACAGATCATGATTTACTGTGATGGTAAGAAAGGTCAGTGAAAAGTTCAGGTTTTTATCTGTAATACTTTATGAGATATTCATGTTCAAACACTGAGACAGATTTCACTGCACAAAAAAAAAAAAAAAAAAAGTCCTGAAAGGGTGTTGACAGACCATTAAAAAAAAACAAAACAGAAACAAAAAAACAAGTATTTTAAAAGTATTTGATATAACAAGCTAAAATTTCACAGCAGTCATTATATATGTTCAAACGTTGTCCATAAAATTTTTATGAAAATTGGAGCTGGTCGAGCAGGAGATGATCTGAGGTGGAATTTAACTTCACACAGCTCCACAGCCTGAGTTGTTATCCTCACGGATAATTTGGATAATGTGAGAAAAAAATCTCAGTAGTTTGTAATTTTTGTCATGGGAAAACAGTGAAGAATATATATATCAGTGTCACCAATTAGTCTACTTTAAATCACTCATTAAATTCTTTTTTCTTTGTGCTTATAAAAGCTAAGCAGTGAGACTTCTGCTCTTTTTTCATCAGCTCTTATGTAATGGAAGCTCTCACACAATGTCACAACTAGCGGTCAGGATAGCTAAGTGGACCCGAGAGCAGAGGCGGACGAGGTAGTGTGAGTGATTTACAAACGATTTATTGGAAACACAGTGAGAGATGTGGTTAGCACTGGGGGCTTGCAGATGAATCCGGCGTGGTGACAGGTTGTTGGCGGCTTTCACGGGATTCCGATTCCAGGGGAAACGGGAATTCTCTCTAGGCAGAGGAGGAGATGGCTGGTTGTGAGTTTTCTGGAGATTGGAAGTGAATTGAAGGTTCCAAACAAAAAGAGTCAATCTTACTTGATCCCGGGAATCGAGGAATCCTGCAGGGGAGGCACTTAAGGGCAGCTGGGGTTTGGATTGTCCGTGGGGGGGCAGGCAGTAAGAAGTGAGTGTGGAAGGTGACCGGTACGTGGTGACTGACGAGCGGATCCACGAGGGCAGGCAGGCTGAGGCAAGTTGAAGCTTCCTAGAGACACACAGAGACATAAACACCTGACGGGCAGTAAACACTATGAACATCGTGAGCTGGCTGGAGGTCGTTACCACTGTGGTAGAATGACACTGTGACGGAGACCAAAGGTAACACCTGGACCTTACATGCCGGGCTAATCGCTGCACCACAGGAAACAGGTGTGCAGGATTACCCAGCTCAGACCTCAGGCTCCGCCTAGAAGTACCAAAACACAGCAAGACCTGCCCCCTGGAAAAGGAAGAGAGAGAGAGAGAAAACCACCACAACAAAACCTCTGCATCCTTACACACAATAACTTAAACTGCAGCAGCTAGGCCTGCACATCTCAGCACCGTCAAAGTGCCAATATTGATTCTGGACCTCAGAGAACTTTGTCAGAGGACCAATTATATCCACTTAGTCCTTCCCATTACACTACACCATCTGCACTGAACTAAGAAAAGAGCACAAAACAAATACCAGTGTGAGCTAAAGAAGGCTAATTAGGCACTGATGTGGAAAAAAATGATTAGGAAATGGTTAATTGAGGGCTGCTCTTACATACAGTATATTGTAAGCAGCACATAATATAATGTGTGTTATAGATGTGGTTTCACACCTGTTTATCTGTGAGGTAAGCATCCACAGGGCCAGTCTGCTAACACAATGCCTCTAGTACAGGTAATGTGGCTGTCATCAGTACCACATATTGATATCAGTTTACTTTTCACACTGAGTACTGCTAGGCACATGAAGAAGTTTAATAATTAATATATATGGAGTTATGTATCATCTTAAAACATAAGTCTAATCTCAGATTATACTTGAGCCTTCATATTTATTACAGAAAGCCTAATTTACCAGCTGAAGGGATAGAGTTTCACAGATATGGTGATTTACCAGATATACACTGACCTTTATTTAGTGCTTCTGTGAAATTTCAGCAAGCCAATAAAACACTCTGTAATACTTTGCATGTATTTTAGTTTTAGATGATGCTCTAAAAAAAAAAAGCTAGTAATACAAAGTTTATGTTTATGATTGTGATCCTAATGAGTGGTGTTGGTGTACTGAACATCAGCTCCTAATATTTTACCCTCCCACCCAAACAGGCACATTCCCAACTCTATTATAAAATGCTGGACAAAAAAGAAATATTTATCTATTTTCAAATGTTTTGGGGGATGCGACTTGTGACACTGTGTAAAATGCTTTTCTACTCTACATGTATTCACACACACATTCATACAAGGTCTTTATACATCTAAGAGCTTTCTATCTAACATTCACACTCAGACAATTGCACTGGGAGCAACTTGGGGTTCAGTACCTTGCCCAAGGATACTTTGGCATGTAGACTGGAGCAACCAGGGATCAAACCACCAACCTTCCAATTAGTAGTCTCTGGAGCTTGAAAAAAAGGCAACTGGACTTTTTTAAGCTCCAGAGACCACTACACAATGACCTGAATGATTGAGAACCTACACAGATATACTTACAATTAGTAGATGGCCTGCTCGACCTCCTGAGCCACAGCCACCCCAATAAGAACAGAACAATAATAATAGAAGGCAAAATGCATGAAATGTTTCTACCAAGGCATTATACTGTTTAATGAAAAATGGCTAATTTTGCATTTGATGGAAAAAAACAATGTCTTAAAGAAGTCAAGCTGGGGGGAACAAATGGCTGGAAAAATAGGAACCTTTTATAGCTAATTAGGTTAATTGGCAGATCACATTAAGCATGAATTTTTTTTCCTCTTATGGGAAATGCAGCCTCTGTATCTTTAGTTTGCAGACACTTTGTGGTCCAACCTGCACAGCCGCACTTTGTGTTGATGTTTGTTGAGGTCAAAACATCTGAAATTACTTGCTGCTGCTGAAGTTCTGTAAGAACAACTTTATTGACATCTGCTGTATGAACACTTCACAGCAATGAGAATGAATAATATGTTGAGGGTTTAAGCGGCCTGTGGCATGACATTCTCCAGATCGTTCCATTGTCCACTTTAACAATGCTTCTGAGGTAGTGAAACAGCAGCTAGATCCAGAAAAAAAAACAAAAAACTTATTAATTGCAAATATTAACTCAGTAAGTATTGCACTCCTTCATGTATTTTCAGAGCACCTTAATTACATCTCATGACCATGGGCAGCATTTTCTCACAATAAAGAATATCTGCAGCAATGCCAACTGTAGCTAACCTTGAAAAGTGTTTTGCAGTTTGTAAAAGAAAGAACGTAGATGCATGTTTGTTTGTGTTCGTTCTGATCTATAGCTTCTAATAATATGAAGAAAGTAAGCAGGCCAGACAGAACAACCAGCTAGGGGACATCTATGTGTCCCGACACTCCGCATTAGACTGCCTGTAATTAAGCCAATTAGCACACAGGAACAACACTGCTATACCTCAGGGAGAGATAAGGGTAGGGAGAGTTTAAAAATACTGCATCAAAACACGCCCACACTGAAACTCATCACTGCTTGTTTTATTGTCTGGGGATGCCCACACAGATGGTACAGGTGCATTTATGTGGATGTAAAGTTGTTTTGATGGCCTTAATGCATCGGGCTAATTAGTATCACTTCTGGCGGTTTCACACACTGGACAATTCAATATGCACACGGGATGTTTTAAGGCGGTGGCATATTAATGCATCATTGTTGCCACACGAGCTTTGTCTGGCATTAAAGATGGCCAATATCTAGTTTAGTTTCAGTAATGCTTTATTATGCCTGGAGGTCCAGTTTCTCTTCATTCAAAGAATCTTGGACAAATTAGTAAAAATGAATAAAAATAACTTATTACACTGGATCAAATACATAATAAAGCTACAGTAATCAGTAGTATTACTGTGTATTACCAGTGGTCCAGCTACAAGATCCTGTGTAGTAGTAAAAACATGAAAAATTATTACCCTTCTCTAGATTTACTGTCTTATCACCTGTTTTTGGTGTCAGCCTTTACTTTTGCTGGACTGCTTTCCAGTTTTTGCTTTTGTTTTTTAAAGGGCTCCACAAACTCATTACACAGTACCTGCCATAACAACAAACAGCAGACAGGTAGAGTACGCAACTAGCTGGTAAATATGTTAACCACCTGATTAGAGCAAAGGTTGGTAAAGAACTAAACAAATATTTATCAGTTGGGCAGCAACACAAATTGCTGCCCATATATATATATATATATATATATATATATATGCCAATTAACTGTATCTCAAGTGGCCAAAACATTTTAAATGAGAGACATAATCTCTCCAGCGAGTCCTAGATCTGCCCTGGGGCCTCCTCTCCATAGGATTTCCCCAGAACACCTCACTCAAGAGTCTTTTTCTGGGAAGGGAGCTTGAGGGAGAGCGCCTGGTGGCCGGACCTTAGCCACAGCCAGAGGAAGAGACATGGGCCCACCTTGCTGACGGCGCACCACCCACAGGAGGTGTTGTAGTGGCCAGGTGCAAGGTGTGTCAGGCGGCTCAGGGAGCCTGAGGGAGAGCGACCAATCCCTGGCTATCAAGGGTAGATTTTTTTTTTTCTGGCCTCTTATTATAGACAAACAGTCTGTATCACCTTTTGCTTTGCATTAGAACTTCTGTTGTGTTGTTGGTTTGGTTTGGGAGTTTTTCTTTGGAGCCAGAATTGCTGAGAGGGCTTAGCTATCAGCTATTGCCAGCAAGCTTCATAAGCAAGCTGCATCCATAAAACTTTATGGATTTACACACACTCACACACACACACACACACACACACACACACACACACACACACACACACACACACACACACACACACACACACACACACACACACAGCTTTGAATTTGTGCTAAGCACCAGCCTAATAAAATGCTAGAATTTTTCTCCTTTAAAACTAAAGCATGGATGTCTTGGACCGGCTGTATCACACAGGTCGCTCCTTGGTTTGAGCGTCTGTGCAGAGCTGCAGCAGTGCCAAATCATGATCAATACCTGAGAAATAGTTTTTGTAGCACTGCAGACTGGAGCTGAGAATTTTTTCGATAACATAAGTGTTTACTGACTCACTGGTTATGAGGCTGTTATTTATTCTCGAAGTACATTTTTGATGAGGTGGAAGTAAAAATATCATTTTTGCTGGAGTGTTCGGAGCTCTCAGAACTGCAGATGGAAACAAGTGCAATTACACTTTTACTGCATGAGTCTCTTATCCATTGAGCCAAGGCTGTTCCCTTTATTGTTTCACAGTTGATAAATGTCCCTAGTAGGTAGGGACTAAGACCAGGACTTGGAATAATCAACATGTCCAGTTCATCAGGTCACTGACTGACTTCCATACAGAACTCTAATCTCTGACCGCTGCCTGCCATATAAACAGGCTCCTTCCCCAGGGTTTGGGGGCTGTTTATCATAGTGGTCATGCTCTGAGCTGGCTCCTTTTGATAAGGTCTGGGGGCAACTCAGAGCTGGCAGAACATGGTCTAAGGAAATAATGATGGTGTCTAGACTAACATCACTCTTGACCTGGACAATACCACCTCAAGCCACCCTTATTCCCTGATGTTTTCTGTGGGTGGTCTTTTTTTCCCTCAGATTGTCTCCACAAATCCCATCCCCTGTTGTTTACCAATATTGGCATTTGATTAATTTATTTCAGTGAAATTATTACTCAGCTATATACAGAGTTCTATCCATTCATTTATTTTATTTCAAACTCTTGTATATGCATACATATCTGTCTGTATATATGAGCATGTATGTGCAGATACATATCTGTGCCTGTGTGTGTATATATATATATATATATATATATATATATATATATATATATATATATATATATATATATATATATATAAGGTTATACGTATATGTGCAGACATGTATCCATATGTTACCCCACAGTCTTTTTATCCTGTCTGTTTTAGTTTGACCTTTTAGAGGTTAAAAATTGTTGGGTCTTTTTGACATGATTTATGTAGAGTAACCAGGTAGGCAAAATGAATGATTCTCAGCCCAGATTTTGTCATTATGTCTTTATACAGTTTAACTGAATATTTATAAGTGTCTGACAACTGTTAGCACAGAAGCAAAGCAGGATGTGTAGATATATTTTCTAAATAACATATATTTGTGTTATCCCCTTAAATATGAGTGAGCTAAAAGCGTACATTTCATCACAACATGGCAAGCTGATATCTTTACAAGATTTTAAATATTTTCAGACCTTGACCTACTTCTGCAAAATCCTCCCACATCTCATCAGCTCACTCTGAGAATCTCTCTCATTAAAATTGTTATTACATGATCATGTGAGGCCCTAACAGCAGCAAACCCCCAAAACTGTTTTCAAGGCTGGTGAGACACTTGCCATTGATCATTTTAGTTCATTAAGCAGACTGCTTATAGTTGAAAATAGTATGATGCATTGAAGCCTTTACATCACTAGGTGAAAATATGCTTCTTTCATTTGGTGCTACAAAAGAAAATATTACAAGAATAGATGCCATCTGAACCAATTTTAATGTAACATAAAGAAAAATAAATATGTTTTGCTAGTTATTGTGTTATGTACAATATGTCAAGACTGCTTCTAATATTTGTTGTTGCTTGACTGGTGAATGTGGCAGTGTTTGAATAGCGCATGTACAGAATAAATTATTTGCAACACCAAGGAGATCTTTGGCAAATTCTTTGTTGGGTAAAAGTACATATTACACAGTAACAAAGAAATATGGTGACTATCATGGGGCAAGAGCAAACTGATTTTTACTGTATATGGAGCCATTAGCCAACAGGGGCATTTAATGACGGTTTTTCCATTGTGGCTAGTAGAAGTATAAATCTTGGATTCTTTGATATTCTTTGATATATTATCCTTGATATACATTTCAAGCACATTTAACTTAACAGATGCTCCTGCACTGTTTAACAAGACAAATTGGATCAGGTTAAAACATATCTTTTTGCAATGGTTGTTTTTTATTCATTTACATACTGTAGGCTTAGCCTTGCTGTCTTCACACCTAAAAAATTTAAAATGTTTCCTCTATAGTTATCATTTAAATATTTGCTGTTACCTGACAATGATGGGTAGTGGAGCACCTCTCCCCTCACCCGTGAACAAGAACCCGCCATACTTAAATTACTGGCTGTGAACTGCTCCACTGAGAGCTGGAGGCCACCGCCTGATGAAGCCAACACGACCACGTCATCCGCAAATAGCATAGATGAGATTCTGAGGCCACCAAGGTGGAAGCCTTCTGCCACCTGGCTAGGCCTAGAAATTCTGCCCATAGAAATTCTCCTGTATTGGAGTGTGTCCAAACATTTGACATTTGGTACTGTATACATATGCAGTAATGCATATTCTATAAAATTATAAGGTTGTAATTTGGCTGTCCTGTGAGGACCACATAGCTTTAAATAAACCGACTTTATTGAGCTCAGAAATACAGTCTTTACATCTTGATTTTAAGAAGTATATTAGAAAATATATCTATATATAAAATACAAATTTAAAAACTGAATTGAAAGACTTGAGTTGTCTGTGACATGGTTAGCTGTCAATATCTACAAGGGGATTAAAAATATTAATGAAAATGAAGGTGGTACAGGTGGTCAAACAAGTTATTTCTCAGACACTAATATGGAAGTTCTGGTGCAGCCTGTTCAACTCGCTTTGTTTTATCAAACTGCACATGGCAGGAATTCCCCTCTCCATAATCAAGGATTTCATTCGTAATTTGCTGAAGGAGTTCGTAAAAATTTTTCACACTTCACTCTCAGTTCAGGTGGTTAGTAAGAGGAAATGCATTTGTTACAGTGATAAATCTCAGAAGCTCGCCTATTTGCTAATGTCAGCTCTGCTTCCACACAAAGCACAGATCATAACTGATCTCAGAGAGTGAATGCAAAGCCAGCTGCAGCTTGTCTAGCACACTGGTCTCCATTAAGTTCCAGTCGAAAACCAAAAGTTTATCCATCATGCCTATGCACAAACAACCAGAAAAAAAGCTGCTGGTATCTCAGCTTGACAAGGTCCAGACTTGGTTGAGACACAGTCACACTCATGAATTCGACACATGCTACAGATTTCAGTGGAAGTGGAGACAACCAGAGGTAAGCCTACTTTCACAGACAATAGTCAACTGCAGCCTTAAGATGACAATAATTTAAAGGATTGATTCAAACAGGTGTGAAGCTTTATCACAAAGCACTCTTTGACATGAAAGGTCAAAGATCAATATTACTTTTGCATGTTTTAATCAACATCAACTTTTAGATTTCAATCAATGAAGACAGGCACTGCTCACATTTTCAAAAAGCAAAACAAAACAAAAAACATCTTGATGAGCCCCAAGACTTTTGGGAAAATATTCCATGGACTGACAAAACAAAAGTTAAACTTTTTTGGATGGTTTGAGTCCCATTACATCTGGTCTAAAACTAACACAATATTTCCTAATGAGAGCATCATACCAATAGGCAAACATGGTGGTAGTGTGATGTAATTGATGGAACCAAGAATTCTACCAAAAAATCCTGAAGGAGAATGTCCAGCCATCAAGCTCAAGCGCACTTGGGTTATGCAGCTTGATCCAAAACACACCAGCAAGATAAAGAGTTCAGTCATTCAGTCCATCTCTGAATGGCTCAAAAAAAACAAAATGAAGGTTTTGGATTGGCCAAGTCAAAGTCTGGACTTAAATCCAAGTGATGCTTTGAGCTTAAACAGGTTGTTCATGTTTGAAAACTCTCCCGTGTGATTGAAATTCTGAAGAGAAAGAAAGAAGAGTAGGCCAAAACTCCAACCAAATGATGTGAAAGACTGATAATGATAGTTATTAAAAAAACTTGGTTACGCTTTCAGAAAGCCCCAGGTAGATTTGAATAACTTTTCCGTGGTTCTTATATAGAGCTTTTCTCTGCTTTAGCACTCAAAGCACTTCATACAACATGCTTCATTCACCCATTTACAACCAGTCAAAGAAGCACTTTTTTCTATCTGGCATTTACACACAGTCATAGTCCAATGAATGCATTGGGGAGCAACATGGGGTTCAGTATCTTGCCCAAGGATACTTTGGCATACAGACTGGAGCAGAAACGGATCGAACCATGAACCTTTCAATTAGTGCAGCTGGTGACCTGCTCTGCCTCCTGAGCTACAGGTCAGAATGGGACTCCAGGAAGTGATTAAAAAAAAAAATGAATATGGGAGCGAATTTTCAGTGGCAGAGTTAAAATCCTGCAAGTCTTTTGAGTTTTATGAACCTGTTTCTGAAATTTTGCACTTAAAATCTAGGTCATAAGAGATTCCCCTAAGCTCTCTTTCCTTTGAGTCTCTTGTAGTCTTGGTATTTTATCAATTAATATGAGTCTTTCACTGAGGCCCGGCAGAATGCATAATAGCTTTGACTTTTCTAATTGTTAAATCTTTTATGGAGTTGGTTCATTGAGGCTTTTGAGCCTTTAAATTGTCTGCAACCATACCAGCAATATGGCCTATTCATGTCTTGATATGGCTGAAGCCAGCATGTGATAGAGTTGAAAAATCAAAGAATGAAAGAAAGATGCCGTATTTAAACACTTTTTTCAGTCATATGCATTAGATTAATTTAAAAAAGACAGAAAAAACAAAGCAAAAAGACTTCTGTTTTATCAACAAAGTGTTCTTCATTACCAGTTTAAAACCTTGGTGTAACATAAATGGCCATAAAGTGCTCACTGTTTACTGTACCACTGGTCTTTGAGGTACTCACACAGATGGAAGCACATTTATCAGTGCTTTTATTTACATAGTTGCATTTTAAGAAGTTTTCATTTGGGTCTGGAATAATTTCTTCCTTGATTGTTTCATTTCCTTGGATTTAGCAGTGTGATCATTAATCTGAATGTGGGCCGACTGTCTAAGCGACAGTGTTTTACACAAATAACTGTTTAATTCACTGTGCCATGACAACAAGATGGAATATCATAACTGAAAGTCATCTTTTTACCATTTTATTTACAGAGTTCAAGCAAATGTTGTGGTCTTGGCAAGTCCATCTTTAAGTTTGTTAAGTTGTCATAGACCCCAGAAAGTCAAATACAATAAGTTAATGTAACGTGTTGAGACTAAGTAAATACATCCGGTTGAAAAACAATATGAATGAAAACCAGAAACATTTGCTTCAATAATTGGCGAGGATATTCTTCATCTACTCAGCCCTAGCCACACTGTCTCTCTGGCAAGGGTACAATATCCCCATATGGTGTCACACTTTCTGAAAATACATAGTTGCACCACAAAATGCACTGAAATGAATAATTCTGTTATCAATTCTCAGTAAATATAAGTAAATATAAATAAGATTACCATAAATTTCTAATGAATATGATTCTACAGCTGCTCTCTCTGGTGCCATGTTGTACCAGCAAGATTATCATTGAATATTTTTACAATATTTCCTGTCACTTGAGATCTGTATCACATTCTGTAAAGATGACAGTTCACCATTTACTTTATCAGGTAAACTTTACTAATTCTGGGTTGGACGCCGTTTTGCCTTCAGAATTGCTTTAATTCTTTGAGGCACAGATTCAGTAAGAGGCTGGAAACATTC
The DNA here is from genome assembly GCF_007364275.1 of Archocentrus centrarchus. NCBI lineage: Eukaryota > Metazoa > Chordata > Actinopteri > Cichliformes > Cichlidae > Archocentrus > Archocentrus centrarchus. The sequence continues at coordinate 27,603,692 of NC_044355.1, read as the reverse complement.
CTCAGAGATTTTGGTTCATTGTGACATGGCAGCATCACACACTTGCTGTAAATATGTTGGCTACACATCCATAATGTGAATCTCCTGTTGCACCACATCCCAAAGGTGGAATGTGGTGCTTTCATGTTCTTTATGCCATATTTTAACCCAACCATCCCAATATCACAGCAGAAAATTTTCCAGTCTTCTATTGCCTAATTTTGGTCAGCCCTTATGAATTATACATGCAGTTTCCTGTTCTTAATTGGCAGGAGTGGCATGTGGTGTGGTCTTCTGCTCCTGTAGCCCATCTGCCTCGAGGTTTGATGCGTTGTTCATTCATTGCTCTTCTGCATACATTGGTTGTAATGAGCGGTTATTTGAATTACTGTTGGTTTCCTGTCAGCTCGAAGCAGCCTCCTCTGATCTCTGGCATCAACGGGGCATTTTTGAACTGCTACTCATTGGATATTTCCTCTTCTTCTGAACATTCTCTGTAAACACTAGAAATGGTTACGTGGGAAAATCCTGGTAGATCAACAGTTTCCGAAATATTCAGGCCAACCCGTCAAGCCATGCGAAGTTCAAAGTCATTATTCCCCATTCCGATGCTTGGTTTGAATTTCAGCAGGTCATCTTAACCATGTCTACATGCCTACATGCTGATTAAGGTGCACAATTGGGTGATCAATATCTTTGGGTCCCCACAAGGTGAATCTTTAATTTCAGACTGAAAATGTTTTCTGGACAAGACACTGAATACATTTTGGAAAAGACCTAAGAGACACTAGTTGTCACAACTTGTAGTATAACTTGTAGTAGCAGATTAATTGTACTGGAAAGAGATAAATAGAGACAAGGGCTTTAGAGTCAGACCTTGGCTGAATGCGAGTGCATGCTCTTCTGTACCAGGCTAAAATAAAGAGCAGAAAGATGTCCCAGCTTGCTCTTGCTTATGAGAATATGTAAACTGAGATGACAGTGTGCAGAGGAATGTAAAATGTTTTTTGCAGCATTTTCATTTCCAGCATGTTTTGGCATTGAATTTACACATGTACAACTATTCTGCCCGAAGAGCTTGAACAATGGTTCTTTTACGAGATATGACAGCCCTGAAGCATTCCACAGCAAATCTGAGGGTGTGTACCATCCACAGTCGGAGCTGTTATGCCTTTCTGTGCAGTAAGTAGACTCAAAGAGACAACAAAGAGGTCATTTTAAAGCCAAGCTGCAAACTCATTATCCAATGGAGAGTAAGGAAATGGATACAAGAGGAAAAATGGGGAACAGAGGGAGGAAGACTGATGATAGCAGACTCCCTTTGGTTTAGAAGGTGTCAGCAAGACAATGAGAGAAAGGAGAGAGGAGCTCTGTGGAGCAGACAAGTGCCACGCTGCGATAGGAGATGTAATTTTGCTCCTATTTTCCTCTGCTGTATCAATGACAGGACAGCAGTGCAGCAGCTTGCTCTTTGCAGCAAACGCCTACACAAACACACACCCACTTAGCATCAGGGCAGAAGGTCCACAGAGTAAAACAGAGCTAGACACAACCTAGAGGTATAGTTCAATGACTCTATAGCATAAGACTTCTAGCTTCTGATTTAAATAACTGTGATCATTAAAGAGATGAGTGACAGCGGTAACCTGGTTTGACAGAAATGTGTATTATTTTGTTTATGTCATCGATATTTCAGTCTAGTTTTTGGTCATGATGGCTACTCAGTTTTGGAGGATGGTTCACTTACTACAGTCCTCTTAACATGGATAAAATAATGACAGTCATTTTTCTCTGTGCTTCATTTGCTTCCAGCTATTTGTTGTCCAATTACATCATGTTCTTATCCTGGGGTGTCACATACTGTTGTTTTGCCAGCAGCTGTTTGCATAACAGAGATGTACACGAGGAGCCGGTGTCTTGCACCGGCTACACCAATACTGGAAGCTGATGGTCTCATTTAAAAGAGCAATAAAGACATTTTATTAAAAATTAAATAAATCACAACTTTGTCAAGGGTTACATTTTGGTTTATTGGTTTAAGACATGATTGTGGCTTAAAATATGCCCCTCCAGCGTGAACCCTACACCTTGAAAATTGCAATTAATGCTACCTGTTGTGTTTAAATATCCTGAACAAGCATCTAGATGGGATGAGTTGGGAGTGACAGCTTTTTCACTGTTACTTTGGCTGGTGGATCACAGCATGGAGCACTCAAGTCATCAGTGACGAGCAGAAATGACAGAATCGATTAGTTACTCCGTGACTGGAGAGGAATGCAGTTCAATCAAAGTGTTTAAAGAAGTTTCCCATAAAATATAACTTCAAATAATGCTTAAGATACTTAATTTTTGCATAGTATAAAAAGGCTTTTAAACAGAACTTGAGGCAGATTGTGTGAAGTATGAGTTGAACAAAACAAATGTGACAGAGGACACAGCAAAAATGAGGGCTCGGTCGAGAGCGCGGGGAAAGAAACAAGTGCATGAAGAGAGCAACAGTGGGGAAGCAACAATAAAAGAGTGAGGCTGACTGAAGCACTGAGAGATGGATGGGGGTTCAGAGATAAAGGGAGAAGCACCGAGAATGACACAGAGGAGACAGCTCCACCATTTAATAGCAGTTTTGTCACAGCAGGTTGCTCAAGTCAGACATCAGGGAAGACAATGCAAGTGCACGTGTGTGTGCGTGTCTGCGCGTGTGTGTTTGAGATTGTTTCCAGAGTTAATTGCAGCATTGTAGCCAACAGGGAACAAAGCTTAATTGTCCCCTTTCATTTGCAACTCATCTCTCGCACTTTTTCTTGTCTCCTAACATTTCTCTTTCCTTTACCACTCCCTTAGTCCCTTGTTTCCTCTTTCCTCCTCTCTGTCACCCTTTCCTTCTTTCCTTAATCCTTTGTCTTCTTCAGTCCAGTAACTTTCTTTTTCCCAATTCCCTCTTTCTCCCTCTTTCTCTTCTCTTCAAGCTCCTTTCTTTTCCACACTTTTATCCTGTTTGCTTCATCCATCTTAGTCACCAATTTCTTCTGAGCACCACTTGAAAAGTAAAGCTAATGGCTGCCCTTATATCAATATTTTCTTTCTGCGCTGGTTCCCCGTTTTTCAAACGGCTAATTAACAATCAAAATGAAATACAGTGAAGTTATTGTGAAATTAGATCAAGCCATTCATTCATTTAATCATTACTCATTTTACTGAATCAGACACAAATCACCCCAAATCATTTATTATCAGTTTAATGATGAGACACAGCTCATTTAATCACAGTGTGACAGGGGATTCACATTTTTTCCTCCTGTTATTCCAGTTCTACTGCAGTTCTATTAGAAATAAAAGGTAGCAGCTACAGAAAGTATGTGTGTGTGTGTGTGTGTGTGTGTGTGTGTAAGACTTGAATGTGCACTCACACCCCTATTAACTGTTAACTGGATTAGAAACAATGTTGTCATGTTTGCGTTTGAGAAGACTCATTTGTGATAAACAGCATGTAGCTATCGGCTCTGTTATGCACAATTTATTTATTTATTTCTGCTAATTTATTATTTTTCACACTACAATACCTCTGGGTCAACATGGCCAACTGAAAATAAATTAAATATTTCTCCCAGAGGAATTGTATGTCTGGTGGTTTCTATCTATGATTTATTATCTAAAATGATATCGCTAAATTATCCATATGAATGGTTCATATTTTTAAAAAAGTAATAATTTTGGACACATGGCATTAATGCTAAAACATTACATTATTGTTTTTAGATTGTAATTGTTTTAGATTGGATATTGGATTAAAGTTCAGAACATGCAAAGTTCACATAGAAAAGCTCCGACCACCCACACAACAAACTTTACTGTTGTGAAGTGACTGTACTAACCACTACACCACCTCACCCATGAGTTTATTGGGACTTAGATTCTGTTGTGTGGTGTTGCATTACAGCATTTAGGGATTGGCAGTTAGAATCTTCTTTAGATGCCACTACCCTCTGTTTTACCCTTAAATGGCAGATTTCTTAAACTGAAAGCAAAACTGTATGAAACATGCAAAGAATACAGAATGACATCCCATGCAAATTATTGAACAGAAGAATGCTGAATAATGTTTTAGCAGTTTGAGCTTGTAAGGTACCGCAACAGTGTAGTGGTTTACACATTAACAAGCTGAAGATTCAGACATGAACCCCTTTGTGAGTGTGTCAGGAGGGACATCCGGCGTAAAACTCTGCATAGAGTAGGTCACACTGGATCTAAAAATATTTGACTCCAAAACTATGAAGATTTCTGATGCAGAATGTGACAGTCAGGTTTTCTCAAACCTTTGAAAGCCTGCATGATCTTTCTCACTCTTTTTTCCTCTTGCTCTTCTGCCGCTCGCTGCTGAGCATCAAAAGCGAAGATACGGATCAAAAAGTCCTGGAGTGGAGAACCGATCCTCTCCTCTTCCTTTGTCTCTCTGTGTGTATTAAATAAGAGTCTCATTTCCTCCCTCACACATTCTCACTCTAAATACCATCTTTTACAGTAATAACTTAGGCAGAACATTCTCACTGTCCTCTATAAAAAATAGGCATAACAGAATAAGACCCACATACCCCCACAACCCCAATTTCCTTCACAACTAGGTATATAACTAAGTGACTGCAAAAAGAATTGCCTCCTACAATCCCACACTTAGTAGACAGAATCAATTTTCTGATTACATGGTTCAAGGTACAAGCTAAAGCCACTAAGCTTATTAGCCTGCCTGCCTGGAGTTTGGCTACCTCTGTTAGCGTATGTGTGTTGGTTGGCTGGTTTACTCCTGGATGACTGCCAGGGAGCGAAAGCATGGCGTGTAAGTATACAAAAAAGGTTCTGCATGGGTGTGGAGAGAGAAGGCTGAGAAAAATCTGGTGGGGAGATCGCCAAGGAGGACCTGTCAGGTCCAGAGGTGTTAGCATAATGAAGGCAGCAATGCCTTCGCTATCGCTAGCTGGTCACTGACGAGAATAGATTAGATTGCATTAGACCCGCACACAAATCAGACCTCAAAACTACTATTTAGACAGCATACTAATTCCTAGTGATTCTTAATGAGCCATTTCAATATGGCTGTGGAAGCTGCAGCACTATCAGTAGTTTTAGAGTAAACAGACTGGCACCCTCAGAAATATTGTCCCTGAGGCTCTGTTTAAATATAGGAATGTGTTTTTGATAGAAGTGGTGGAGGGTTAAAACAGCCTGATTGCAGCTGAATAGTCAAAAAAAACTTGCCCTCAGATCCACACCACTTCAACCAAACATGTTCAACCTGGACAAAGAAGCAAACATAATTTTTAGACTCTCATTACATGCAGCTGGAGTGAAACCTCAAAGTTTTCTCACAATATGTTTAAATCCATTTTTTTCCCCCTGAACCTTAAAATCATTTTTATACTGAACCCAGCAGCAGTGTTTGTTCTGTGCCATCACCATCACACCATCACAAGTCCTGAATTACCAACACTAGAAAATACCAATGCTCCAGTGTTGTTTGGCCTGTTTGTGTTGTTGGTAACCTGATATCCGTAATCACATTGGAAATAGTAAAAAAATAAATAAAAATAAAAAAAATAGAAGTGGTAGATGATGTTTATGCTAAAAATGGGTCATTTTAGCCTGTTGCTAAGAGGCTGCTAGGCATGTATAACTTAACATTTGTGGACATGAATGAGATGCTGTTGTTGTGAAATAAAAAAAATAGCGAGCTGTCATAAGGTGTCGAAGGTGTTCATTAGTCCCATTAGCAACTTGATGGTGTCATGAACAAAGCAGACAAAGAAACAAATAGACTGAGATTTTGTATATTACATTAATCTTACTACTACATCACTAATACATCCGACCACTGTAGAACTGCTTGAGTATTTGGTGTAGGACTTGCTCAGAGTTGTCTGAGGTGTGCAATCATCTCCTGTCCTCCCCAAACGCATTGGAGCGGTTCAGAAGATAGCAGCTTCTGTCTGAAGCAGCCAATTTTCTTGTGAGCAAACGTTTTGGAACAGATAAACTTAAAATAGATTAAAGTAAATGAGACTTCAGATTTAGTTGCAAATCCTTTGCTTGCAATAACTGCATCACTGAACTTTTGCATTCCTCTATTGTGATGCATTTCCAGTCTTTCACCACAGGGTTCGCTTGAGGGAGGAAGTGACGAAGGGCAAAATCATTAAATAATTGGAGGTACTGAGGATGTGTGGACCCCTGGCGTATGGTGAAGGAGGCAGCAGAGGGCAGTGAGAAATTGTTTAGCTCATTTTATGTTTCCAGGCTAGCCCACTGGTTATCTGTCTGCCGCCTTAAACCCAGGGATTTTCTTCATTCCACTCCACATATCCCTTGTGGTGTTTTGCTCGAGTTTGGCCTCCAGCTTCCTCCTGTAGGAATTCTTACATTTCCTCAGCTTCACTCTCAGGTCGTGCTGCGCTCACCTCAGTTCTTCCCTCTCGGTCCTGAAGGCTTTTTCTTTTTATTAAGCTGCTCTTTTAGGTCACCAGTGATCCGAGGCTTGTTGTCCACAAAGGGAACGTGGTGTGTTCACAAAATTTGATGCATTCTGTGATGTGACCAGTCAAACTGTTAATGTAGAGAGTCTGTAGATTCAGAGCAGTTCTGCAGCACCTCCACAAGCTTACCTATCTATCTACCTGTGAGCCTGTGGATGAAAATGGTTTAATAATCATGATAATGATAAATGCAACATTTCCAAATGGAGATTGCAAAAAAAAAATGTTTCTAACATTCATCTGTTTCATCAATACTACATCATTTTGTTGGAATGAAGGACTAGTACCTTGTTGTTTATGAACTTTGTAACATGTAAACTAACAAAAAAAGAATTACACAGTTCTATTCCTGCAATCGGCCCAAATTCAACTTCCACAGTTTTAGATTAGATATCATTTTCTAGCCTAAGCGCTAGCTTTTCTGTTATCATAATGAGGACTTATGCTAAAAGTAAAGTAAATATGATGCTGCAGGTTTTGCTTAGCTGTGCCTACTGTTAAAGCCAGAAAAATAAAAGGAAATGCGTAACTTTTTGAAATATCAGTCGAAGGCGGCTCTGCAGCCTGTATTTTCTTTGATTTCATTTTTCTGTATCTCGTACACAACAGTATTATTTGTTGCTGCAGAAATCCCATCTCACCACAGCGTATTTATCCAGTGTAATCTAATATCCAGTGTCATTACTTTGAATCTCATCCTTGACTGTTTGTTGTGTAGTTTCCTCCTGTTTTGAAAAGATCCATTCATGCATGCATTACAGAGCATCCTATCCAAACTAATGTGAACGCTACCTCATCCCACCTCCATTTTCTCTTTGTCATCTCCTCTATTCTCACACGGGAGGAACTTTTCAACCTATTCATTACAGCAAGGTTGAAGATCTCTTTTACATACAATAAGAAAAGGGTAACTAACATGTAATGGCACGAGCATCTGTTGCATGGTTTGAGTTACAGAGCATGAAAATGAACTCGTTCTTCCTCCTTCTTAATCAAGATTTGTAGGCAGGCCTGACAAGTGTTGATGCTTGCAAGCACAGGGTCCACAATCACGGGTTAAACTGGGCAAGAACAACCCGGAATTGCAGGTTAACAAGTAATTAAATCTGACAGGGGGTTTAATACATAATAATATCGAGCCAGTTCATTTTTTGTACGCTGCTTTGCTTCCAGTTGATGCCATGGAGATATTAACTCAAGAAATCAGAAAGTAATGTCACTCCACGGTCCTGCCCACACACTCAGCACATCCTTTCTTCCTCCTCATCACTGTCATGCATTCCTTTTTTTTTTTTTTTTTTTTTTTTGAAGTGGCAGTTAATTTTAAATGCAGCATTTCAAAGGGCTCTAGAAATGTTACCAAGCACACAAGCTGTTTCTATGCAGTTTCCCACACAATCTGTCTGCTCACCAACCATACAGTTGCTGTTGCCCTGGAATAAGAACTTCAGTGCGTAATAACTCGAATCTCAGAGATGAAGAAAAAATAGAAAAAGAAGGCAAGAGATGAAGATGAGAGATTCCTTTCAAAACTGTTCAGCAAGTAATATTTTATAAGCTGTAAGTTTAAGACTCATGGGCAACATCCTCGTTCATTTTTTTTTTTGTTTTTTTTTAAATGGGCAGCAATGTCTGGGATTTTTCCAGGTACTCTAGTTTCCTCCCACAGTCCAAAGACATGCAGGTAGTGGGGTTAGGTCAATTGGTGATTCTAAATTGCCCATACTGTAGGTGTGAATGTTTGTTTGTCTCTCTGTGTTAGCCCTGTGACAGGCTGGTGACCTGTACAGTGTGTCCCCTGCCTCTTGCCCTATCACAGCTGGGATAGGCTCCAGATGGATGGATGAAAACATTCACTGACCTGGAGAGATTGTTGCTGGAAGAGTTTGATTCAAAAATCCACATGAAGTGAGACCTGGCATCTGCACAAGGCACTGCGCTTCCAAACAAACTCCACATGTGGTCATTATGTATAACAGATGCCTTAAGGTTTAGCTAACATTGATATCTACCTCGTGATTGATTTTCTTACTTGCATATAATGATTGAAAGTCCCATTCTGTGGACCTATTTGCAGATATTGACAATTACATACAGTCAGTGGAAAAGATGATGATCAAGACAACATCAAAAGCAATGCACACAAAGAACTAATAAGTTCACCATGTATGCTTCATCATATTAATTTCACTGAACTAAAAAATTACATCTAAATAAATGATGTGATTCTTTTGGTCTACTTGGACAGAGCCCGCCTCTGTTTGCTGTTTTCAGTATTTGGGGTTTATGCAAATAAGGATTTGCAGCTGAAGATGCAATAAAACTGAAACCTATGTTGGATTCAGTTTCACCTTGTGTTTCACTTTTTTAAATTCTGCGTCTTTGATTAAGTTTGAACTTGAATTTGTGTGATCCACTGACTGTGCTGCTTTATAGAGGAGCCAGAATGATCAGAGGGGCTGATTCCTCCAGATGGTGCTTTATTTTAATAATCAGATCCTGAGCCAATCCAATAAATTATGACATGTAATTATGATTAAAATGCTGCCACTTATCCTTTTCAGGGTCATAACTAACTGCATGTCTTTGGACCGTGGGAGGAAACTGGACAGCGCACAGAAAAACCGACGCAAACATGCAAACACCACACAGAAAGGCCCGGGCCAAGGTGGATTAAAATCCAGACCTTCTTGCTGAGAGGCAGCAGTGCTAACCATCACACCACTGTGCTGTCACTGAGCTGACCTGAAAAGTGGAACATTATCTGAATATGGTTTGACTAAACTTTCACCCCAAATCCAGCACCATGAGACCGCTCGCTACCTGGACGGAGTGCACATCGGAACCACTATCCAGGATGACAACAACAAATATCCATGAGTACATCAGGAAGATGGCCACAACTGATCATGTGCTTAGTGAATACGTCAGGCAGCAGAAACCTGAGAAAATATTTAAAATATTTAGTCAATAGCTAGTAAATAAAGAAAAAAAAAGTGTTTTAAAAAAGGAAAGGAAAAATGTTTCTAAAAAGGAAGCAATCATTTCTAAATGCATCATATTTGGAACATAGCTTGAGTGCATACTATTGTGCAGTATTAGAGTTATAATGTGAATAACAGGCATGATCAGCGCTTCATTACTAATATGATTATGTTCACATGATAGATTTGGCTTTAATATCTTAAGCTGCTCTTTCATTTCTCTTGCTGTGGTAATCGTGAGTATTCTGGTTCGGTGTCTTCCTCTAACAGATTTTCGCATTTCGGGTGCCAGCCATCCCATTGTTACACAGAGTTCCTGTAACCGAATCAGCCAAGTAGCGAGGATAAGCTTCTCAAGCCTTTCTCCCTTCTGACACACTTGCACACGGCACAGTCAAGAAACCGATAAATCCACACACACGGACACCTCAAGCGTGTGTTTAAGCGAACTTCTCTGTATTCTTTTGTGTGTTGTGGTGAGAAATACTGAGGAAAGGATCGACAAAAAAGGATCTGAATTTGATAAATGGGGCGCCGTGAGAATACGTGAATGTGCGTTAGATTGTGCTGTATCTGACACTGAACGGTGGTCTGCTGCTTCCTTCTGCTCCGTGTGATTAAAGACCATCTCAAAGTTTGTAACAGTGCTGACAAGATAACCAGAAAGATGACATTAATCTAACACTTCTTCTTTTAATCGCTATTTAAGGGAACACGCTGCAACCTGAGTCCAGCTCACTGCTGTCAGATTAAATCCTCATATATGCGGGAATGTTTTTGGTCTAATTTAATCTTCAAGTCTAAATGTGACTTCAAACAAAACTTCAAGTGTAAAACCTTTATATGATCTGAGAAAGTTTAAAATACATTTGAACATCTGACAGAAAAATTAAGCATGAACACAGGAGGGTGCACTTATTGTGCATGTAGAAGTTTAGTGCTTTTGATGCCTGTGTTTGGCAATAAATAGACAAATTACAAACAATAAAGGGGGTTGGCATAAAGCAAAAGGCCCTTGAATCGCAAGGATTCACTTTAAACTGATAGATAATCAAGGTGACACAATCTGGTTTTACTAAATTTGTCCACAAAATTTGACAAGGCCTGAATTAAAAATGAAAAAAAAGTGGTATCACTGCCATTGTAGTGTTGTAGTGAAATATTTTATATATTGTGAAGTACCTTTGCTACACCACTCTAATCCTAGTACTATATTTTTGAGAAAAACAAAAATACTTTCTGGGAAAACTTTCTTATAATTTCTGTAAGTAGTTGCAGACGATGCATTTATGTCAGTGTGTGCATGGATGTTAAATAGAAGTGTTTAGGCAAAGAAAAACAAAAGCACTTGTATGAATGTGTGTGACTGGGTGAATGAGGCTTGTAAACATAAAAGAACTTTAAGTGCTCAGTTAGAGTAGAAAAGTGCCACATACCAGTCCAGTTGCCATTTTTTCCCTTTCTCTGTCAAGATCGTCCAGGACTGATAGTGTTCCAGCGTGTACTTTTCTATCCAAGTGCAGTGAGAGAAATTATTTGATCCGCTGCTGAATTTTTATGTTCGTTCACTTACAAAGAAATGAACAGACACGTTACATAGAAGTCATACGCTGATTTGCATGTCATTGAGTGAAATAAGTATTTGATCCCCTACAAACCAGCCAGAGTTTGGGCTCCCACAGACTGGCTGTGTGCACATGACACACACAGAGATCGATCGATCGATCGATCAATCGATCAATCGATCAATCGATCAATCAAAATTCTGATCTCAACTTGTTATATGTATAAAGAACACCTGTCCACAGAATCAGATTCTTTCATTCCAACCGCTCCACCATCACGGATAAAACCAAGTCTTCCAGCATTAGGTTAAGGATCATCATAGACGTTTATTTACCATTTTTCAAATGACTGCTGTTTCTGAGTCACCAAACTGCACCTTAGTACACACTCCATTCTGGTCATTCTGAAAGGATTGTATGTTAATTTTTCTTCAAAAAATTGCTCACTGTGGATGGGAAAAAAGGTCAGGGGAAAGCAGAGTTGTGGGCCATGGAAGCCAAAATAATGGGGTGGGAGTGTTGAATGCATGTAGCACAATTCATCAAACCATTGGTGGATGAAATACAATACTGTCTGTCTTGCTTGCTGTTGTACAGTTCCAGTAAGACAGTATTAGGACATACACTGGACCGCTCCAACAATTACTATAGGGTCTCAAAAGAGCATATGATGGAGCAAAAAAGGACAAAATCCAAAATGTTACAAAAAATAAAAAGACTCAAAATAAAGCTGAAAATATACAAACATATTTTTTCCCCCTTTGGTATAAAATAGGCATTTTGTTCTATTTATTTCTAGTTTTCTGACTAGCTTACCATCTTTGCCAGTGTCTTATTTTAGGGTACCCTGGTAAGTCATTTTAAAACTGAGTATAATGGCTTAATGACAGTCTTATTAAAACCGTTTCATTCTAATTCAGTAATGTGCTTAAGACTTGTGAGCCGTCCATTGAGTTAAACTGCAACGTCAATTGTTGCTGTCATGACAAATTATGACTGACACACTAATCAGGCAGCCATAATTGTCAGCTGTCTAATCATCAAAAACGCTGTCATACAACACACACACACAAATGCGCACATGTACTGAAAGTGAAAAACTCACACTCACAATCATGCTGATTTGAATTAAGCATAAGTTTAGAGAATTTTGCATAAACTTTAATAGTTTTAACTTTTAATACCTGATACCCATACGTAGAGGAATATAAGGCCTTCATTAAGATATTAATCATTTTCTTCTCAGCTATCTGTTACTACCAAAGCTGTTAAAATGAATGATGCCTTTTAGTTTTAAAAAAATCTTTGAGAAGGGAGACCGGAGGGTGTGCTCCAACTATCGGGGATCTCACTCCTCAGACTTCCTGGTAAGGTTTATGCCAGGGTGTTGGAAAGGAGAATCTGTCCTCTGATCCAAGAGGAACTAAGCTGTTTTTGTCTTGGTCGCGGAACGCTGAACCAGCTCTTCATCCTCTCGAGGATATTCGAGTTTGCGTGAGAGTTTGCCCATCCTGTTTACATGTGTGTTGTGGACTTGGAGAAGGCATTCGACTGCATCCCTTGGGGTATCCTGTGGGAGGTGCTGTGGGAGTATGGGGTGTCTGGCCTGTTGTTGCGGCCATTCAGTCCCTGTACAACCGCAGTGAGAACTTGGTCTGTATTGCTGGCAATAAATTGGACTTGTTTCCTGTGGTTGTTGGACTTCGCCACGGCTGCCGTTTGTCACCAGTTCTGTTCATAATTTTATGGACAGAATTTCTAGGCTTAGCCAAGTGGCAGATGGCTTCCACCTTGGTGGCCTCAGAATCTCATCTCTGCTCTTTGCAGATGATGCGGTCCTGTTGGCTTCATCAGGTGGTGGCCTCCAGCTCACAGTGGAATGGTTCACAGCAGAGTGTGAAGCGGCTGGCATGAGAATCAGCACCTCTAAGTCTGAGGTGATGGTCCTCAGCTGGAAAAGGGTGGCGTGCCCACTCCAGTTCAGGGTTGCTGCTGCAGGTGGAGAAGTTCAAGTATCTCGGGGTCTTATTCACAAGTGATGGGAGAAGGGAGCGGGAGATCGACAGACGGATCTGCGTCTGCCATGATGCGGACGCTGCACCGTGTCTGTCGTGGTGAAGAGGGAGCTGAGCATAAAAGCAAAGCTGTCGATTTACCGGTCGATCCACGTCCCTACCCTCACCTATGGTCTCGAGCTCTGGGTAGTGACCGAAAGAATAAGATCGCGAATACAAGTGGCAAAAATGAGCTTCCTCCGAAACGTGGCTGGCCTCTCCCTCAGTGATAGGAGGAGAGGTGCGGAGCGCAGCCATTCGAGAGGGGTTCAAAGTAGAGCCTCTGCTCTTCCACGTTGAAAGGAGCCAGTTGAGGTGGTTCAGCCATCTGACTAGGATGCCTCCTGGGCACCTCTTGGGTGAGGTGTTCCAGGCAGTAAATGGATGGATGGAAAAAAAAATCTTAACAGATAAAAATGTTACATTCTTTGTCACCTAATCTCCTCCTCACTCTGTGATGCAGCTGATGAAAATTTGGTGGGTCTGACTGAGGCACAAAATGTTCAGCAGCTGTAGCAATTATGATTTTGGTCAACCCCAAAATCTCAGATGAAACAGTACTTTTATTTCTCTCTCTTTTTTCAGTTTAAATCATAACCAGAATGATTTATTCAACCTCAACCGAGTAGTCATTTTACTAAGTGTTGACATGCAATGGATTGAATATCTGCTACTTGAAAACATATGCATATACAGTACATGTGTCAAGAAGAAGTGGTGTGGTTTCCCTTGATTTATCAAAGTGTTGTAGAGCTGTTGTTTGTTTTGTTTTGTTTTTTTGGCTGGGGGGGGGGGGGGGGGGTTGTCCCACTAGTTAATTTACTAAATGCAGTGAGTTCTGATAACCATTCAGATCAAAACATTCATAATAAAGTCATGTTATATTTATGGGTTCTAAAACAGAGGATTTGAAACAAAAACAGACACAAAGGTGCTTGAATGCTTGAATGAGATGCATATTCATAAGCCAAACAAGGCGAAGAGATTGAAGCAGAGGAGGAAATTAATTGCCTCACAGTGCCTTTTTTAAATGCAGCATAATTTGACTTTATTAGATTTTCTCTGAGAGAAATGAAATTGAGATTTCCCTGTTGGAAGCGATGTTCCTACATGTAGAGTCATTCTGGGTAATAATGCCAGTGAAAACACAATTTTTATTTGACTCTCTTACCAAGTCTCTTGTGCTTGACTTTATGAGAAAAATCTGTTCCTTTCATTATTTTTTCCAAATGTAAAACTTTTTCCACAAATAGAGAGCTGCTGAAAAATGGGCCGTCAGTCGTCTGTTTATATTTATTGATAGATATGTTTTGTGTGACACTTTAACCAGAGTTTCTTTTTAACTACGATGTCCTGTTACTGATAAACAGTTTGTTTTTTCTTTGGTAGACTAGCAACAGAATTACAAAAGTGAAGCTAAACAAAAATGAACGTCCAGACTAATACATAAAGTGGTTTAATTAAAAATTAACATTTGCCATATAAGTGCTGGTGTCATGTTCCCCCTTTTCCTCTACCTGCTCTGTGTGTGTGTGTGTGTGTGTGTGTGTGTGTGTGTGGGGGGGGGGGGGGGGGGGGGGGGTACTCTTGTACTTACAGTGGGGGAAATAATTATTTGATCAGTTGCCAAATTTGTAACTTTCCTCACTTACAAAGAACAGTCTCTGATTTTACTGTAGTTTTATTTTAATGGAGAAACAGAACATCAACCAAAAATCCAGAAAAACACATTAGATAAAAGTTATGAATTGATTTGCATGTCATGGAGTATTTAATAGTACAGTATTTAGTATTTAATCCCCAAACAAACATGACTTAGTACTTGGTGGATAAACCCTTGCTGGCAAGCACGGCAGATGTTTCAAGATGTAAGATGTTTCATGTCTGCTAGATTTGGCCAGGACTCCCTTCTGAAAAAGATTTTAGATCTCAATGATTTCTTCTTGGTAAAATCAAAATTAACTTAAAAAAAACATGTAGGTCACCAAGTTTGCACACGTCTCAGGAGGGATTTTGCCCCATTCCTCTCTAAATCTCTAAAACTCTCTAAATCTTTAGGTTTCTTGGCTGCCATTTGTGAACTCGAAGCTTCAGCTCCCTCCACAGATTTTGGGCCACTCCATGACTTTAATGTGCTTCTTCTTTAGCCAATCCTTTGTTGCTTTGACTGAAAACATTTAGCTTTGACATCAAAAGATCAATATGAGACAAAATTTCCAGGTATTTACATCTTGATCTGATACATAGTTCAGAAGATGACACCGTTTGTCTGAATCCACCCATTTTTTTGTCTGAGCAAAAGTATTGGAACAAGTGACTGACAGGTGTGTTTTGTTGCCCACGAGTGTCCTGTTACATTGATTCAAACAATAAATAGTGCTGAACTAAATCACTTAGTTTCAGATTTGTGTTTTGCCTGTGCAGACTGCATTTATAGTCAGAGGAGTAACCAACATGAAAACCAGGGAGCTGTCTATGGGTGAAAAACAAGCAGCTGTGAAGCAGAGAGAAGATGGAGAGTCAGTCAGAGCCATTACACAAACATTAACCATCAGCAACAACCTCCAGAGAGCATGAGTGAAGGTATGACAATCTACTGTTCACAGAAGACTTCATGAACACAAGAACAGAGGCTTCCCCAGAAGATGCAAACCACTAATTAGCAAGAAGAACAGGAAGGCCAGACTGGAATTTGCCAAGAAGTACAGACACAAGGCTCAGAAATTCTGGGACAAAGTTTTATGGACTGATGAGGCAAAGATGAAGCTTTCCCAATGTGATGGAAAGGCCAAAGTTTGGAGAAAGAAAGGATCTGCTCATGATCCCAAACATACTGAGCTCATCTGTGAAACAGTGGAGGTAATGTCATGGCTTGTGCTTGTGTGGCTTCTTCTGGGACGGGCTCATTAATCATTGATGATGTCACACATGATGGCAGCAGTGCAATGAACTCAGAAGTCTACAGAAACATTTTGTCTGTCAGTGTAAAGAGAGATGCAACCAAACTGAGTGGGAGATCCTTCATCAGGCAGCAAGATGACGACCCAAAACACACACAGGAGCTCATCGGGAGCAGGAAGTGGAAGGTTTTAGACCGGCCTCGTCAGTCTCCAGACTTAAACCCTATAGAGCATTTTACCTGCGAAAGAGGACACTGAAGGGAGTAACCCCCCAAAAACAAACAAACTGAAAGAGGCTGCAGTGAAAGCTGGAAAAGCATCACAAAAGAAGAATGCAAAAGTTTAGTGATGTCAGTGGGTCACAGGCTTGTGTGCAAGCAAAGGATTTGCAACTAAATATTAGGTCTTATTCACTTTAAATTATTTTATCCTTTCCAATACTTCTGCTCACAAGAAAAAAAAAATGGCTGGTTTCAGACAAAAGGTGCTATCTTCTGAAGTGTGTATCAGATCCAGATGCAAATACCTGGAAATAAAAACTGAGATGTTGATCTTTTGTCTCATATTGGTTTTTTATATCAAACCCAAATGTTTTCAGCCCACAGCAAAAATAAAAAGATTGGTCTCACAGTCCCAGTACTTTTGGAGGGGAGTGTAAAACAACGAAAGGTGTTGCTGACACTCCATCATCTTCTCCTTTTGCTGATGTAGAACATTATATACATATTTATGTGTTAAATCCTTTAAAAGTTTGGTCTTTCCTTGTTCCTTCCATTCAGTGCATTTAAAACCTTCAGTCATTGGCCCTGGCCTGTTAAGAAACAACAGTCTGTTCTCATTCTGCAGGCATCAATTAATGCTTTTTAGTCAGAGCTGCTGGGTTGGCTCATTTATGCAGTAGGTGCCCTTTGGCGGTGGAGCTTGATGCACTGGGTTATAGCACTACTTGTCATGTCTCAGTGCACAGGAATGTCATTTTAAACCAAACTGCAATCTACTTTTCAGTGTCTAAATCCAAACAAGTTGTTTTTAGTGACTAAACCTAACAAGGTGAAAGTCAAAGAAAAGAGTAACCAGTTAAACCAATCAGCAAATGAGAAAGAAAAGTAACAAAGTGGAAAATATGGTCTCCTGGCCAACACACCTGTGACTTATGCTACCACCACCCCCACAGCCTCTTGTTGCAGAGTTTGTAGGTCCCAGTAACGGGACTGTTATCTGTCAGTGGCCAACACCTCCCTGGACGGTGTGTCAAGGCAGCAACACCAAAGGATGCCACGTGTATACTGCGGCACCTTCAGTTCAGTTTCTGTCAAACTTCATCCCGACCTGCTCTGATCTAATGCAAACATGGACAACAATAACCTCAGAGTAGTGGCAGGTTTTTAAACAACGTGCCAGAGTTGTTCTCTGCTGATTGCACAGCCTCAGGGCAGGATGGAAAATGTCTGATTTTACATGAGCTAACAGCTGATTGTTTTAGATGTTTTCCTTGTTAGGTCCTGTTTACATTCTATTCAGCACATAAAAAAACAACAGTCTTGTTCCTTGCACACTGATTAATGGACATTAAGAAGCTCGTATCAGGTTATGACAACAATTTGCAACAACATACACACTGCAGTTCTCTCAGGACCACTTTGTTCAAAATAGGTTTGTTTCCATCTGCAGTAATTTGTGTGTGAAGGTAGGGCTGCATGATCATGGCCAAAATGACAATACTGAGATCATCATTATACTGTCATGATTATTCATTAACTTCAGTGACAAAAATAATTTTTTATTGCACTCTCATGTAAACAGAACACTGCTTTCACATTTGTATACATATTTGCATTGTAATAAACTGGTGTTCCACATTCACCTAAATTCAGAAGGAAAAAAAAACTGTACTAAAACATAAATATTTAAATCAACAAGGCACTGCATTCATTTTTACTTTATGCTTCATTCATACATTGTGCTAATTAATCTTTATAA
The DNA here is from genome assembly GCF_007364275.1 of Archocentrus centrarchus. NCBI lineage: Eukaryota > Metazoa > Chordata > Actinopteri > Cichliformes > Cichlidae > Archocentrus > Archocentrus centrarchus. Next base: position 27,585,709 of record NC_044355.1, on the reverse strand, counting down.
ATTAATCTCTGCAGACAAATCATATAAAGTCTCTCACTCCATCATTGTACCTGCATAATAAGTAAATAAACACATTGATTGATGGATGTGAATAAAACTCGTAGCAAAGTACCCGGCAGCTGTGAGAGTCCTCTTTTTTTTCCACTGGATGTTTTGCATACAGCACAGGTATTGCTACTATGGAAAAGAATAAATAAACCACAGCATGAAGGGACAACATGTCTTTAAAGCAGTAAGTTGACCATTTTCTTGACACATTCGTTCCTCACTGGGTTTAGTGGACACACACTTTTGGCCAAATGTGAGTGGTTTGTGTTTTCAGTGCATGGAGTGTACAGCCTCACTTTTATGGATGTCTGAGCTGATGTTGGATGATTCGCATTACTAAGCATTGTATTGCTTTCCTTCATGCATTAATTATACTGCAGTTTGTGTTGTCTTTTCAGGTAGTTAAATAACTTGTGTTGCTTTGTGGTGCAGATACACAGCACTCTTTATACATGATTAGTGCTACATTTGAAGCATTTCCAAACAACAAATGATGAACCCCTGCAACAGACTGGAGACCTGTCCAGGGTGTACCCTGCCTCTCACCCTATGCTAGCTGGATGGATGGATGGATGGATGGATGGACTTCCTTGAGATACAAGCTCTTCACCTTCTGATCAGCAAGACTTTTGATGTTTGTTGTATATCTGCTTTTTAACATAGTGTTTCTTGTCCAGACTCGTCCAGGAAACTTCAAGCTGCGTGGTGCAGGGAATAGTTGTGACTGGCACATGCAGGCATGAGGTCAGGCACTTGATTTGTTTTTGCTTTGCCTTTTAAAAAGCAGGTCAATTTACAGTAAATATCATTTGATCATGCTCAATTTAATTGTGGGGAGCTGCTGACTGTGATCAAATCTGATTAATTATGCAGCCATGTTTGGAGGTATGACTCTGTTCCAGGACCTTCTGCTCTTCCGTGCACATACATAGAAAGCCAAAAGTCAGGTACAACATCATAAAGCCTTCTGACACAGAACAAAGCAGATATCAGCGACAACAGACATGACATTTACAGTACTGCGCAAAGGTCCTAAGCCACCTCTCATTCCATTATATTTCACTAGGAGAATGGGAAAGGATGCAGCAATGATTCAAAAAATGGAAATACAATTCTAACAAGGTTGAAAATCAATATTTGGTATGACCACCTTTATTCTTCAGCATAGCCTGAAGTCTCTTAAGCAGCTTTCTTGCAATTTCTTTGAGTAGTCTTTGGGAATAGTTCTCCAGCCTTATTGAAAGACTTTCCAAAGAGCTTCCTTGGATATTGGCCTCCTCTTTTTTTCTGTGCTCTGCCAAGATGATCCCACACTGCTTCAGTAATGTTGAGGTCCAGACTCTGGGGAGGTCAGTCCATGACTGATAGTGTTCCACTGTGTGTTTTTCTATCCAGGTATGCTTTTACTGCATTGGCAGCGTGTTTGAGATCATTGTCATGCTGAAAAATGAAATTGTTGCTAATTAGATGCTGTCCAGATGGTGTAGCATCATGAAATAATTTGAACTGTCACTGAAGCTCGTCAACAAACCCTAACATCTGATCATCTACCCTGCACAAAAAGTCAAGGCAGATTGATCCTAGACAATCGACTGATACAGTGTCAGTCAAATGAATTGGTGGTAATGTGGACTTGGGGCAGCCAGGCATCCCATAATGCGCTGTGAACAAAGCTGCATTACCCCAACCCCATAGCAGAATTTTGAAATACTACTGTTTCTGTTTGCAAAGTATGCCAAGTATGCAAATACATACTCTGCGTACCCGGTACTGAGAATTTTTTCCTGTTTCTTAAGGACATGACTTTCAAATACTGTTCATCTGCTATAGATAGTTTCCTAAATACTATTTTATGTCAGACTGTTATCTTTGGCATTTTCACAGATTCAACTAAAGAAGGAAATTGTGTGTTTTTGTGATAAAGTACCCAAATATACAATTTAAAACGGGTTCTTTGCTAAATTGTGTGTTGTGTGTAGAAACAGCACATAGAGACAGTCGACAACATAGGTGTCCTTCTTTTGCTTGACTGACTCTTAGGTCAGTGTTAAGTGGCTTAGCAACCAAAAAAAGAGAAAAGAAGAGAGTGAAAAAGCAACCAATGTCCAAAGAGTAACTTGCAAGACTTTGAGTAAACCTGGAGAGCTATTTGTTCAAGTCTACTTTTTAAAAATTACAAATATGAGTGGCTCCTTGGAAGCAAAATATTAAGAAATGCAGGGTAGCTCAAGAGTTTTGCACATTAGCATGAATCATCATGATTTACAGTGGTGCTTTTTAAATGTAATATGAGCATGTCACTCCTACCTTGTCCTCTAAGATAATTGAACTGAAGTCCTGCTTCTGGTGATTTTGGTTTTTCCTGTCATTTTAAAATAGTCCGCCATATCTTCATCTCTCCGTGTTTGTGTCTCTCTCAACACTGTTAACAGGAAAAGGGTTGAAAGCACTTACTGTTTAGTCAAGTGACCAGAGGGTAATGCTGTTTATATCAAGACCGATTCATTGTGCAATGGACCCTGTCTGTTAGGCATATCCATAAATAGACTGAGAATTGGCTTCATAACAACTGACATCAAGAGGCCAAAAGTGCAGCACACAACAGTGGAGAGGAGAGAAAATATATTTTTCAAAGTTGATGGGATATATGACTGCATACACATTTAGTTCAGTTCAGTGGAGTGGCCCTGTGAAGAGAAAAAGGTGATTTTTTTTTTTTTTTTTAAGGCAAGAAGATATGAGTGTTATAGAAAAGAGAACAGGTGCCCATCCTTACTGGATAGTCAAACATACAAGTGCCAGTTTCACAAAGGCCGTTTTGTAAGATTACATTTTAATCGAGGCTGGCTTATTAATATCGTTATTTCAATGAGGATTTCCACCGATGGTACCGGAAGATTGTCGAGGCTCACTATAGCCTCCAGCTGTCAGCAAACAATCTTTGTGATTTTAGTCATTTTTATACATATAAAGCAGAAACAGAAATAAAACATCACAAAGTGGCACATCTGTCAAAATACCATTTGCGGGAGCTTTGTGCACAAAATACAACAGGATCATGGAGTGAGTGGAAGTAGATAACACAATGGTCTTATAGACTCACTCTCCAGGTACACATTTGAATGTTTTGTTGTTGGTGTTGTTGTTGTTTTTTTGCATTTTGACTGAAGACTCTGAATCTAAAGAAAGAGATAATTCATATTTTTTGTTTTTTTTTCCAGGAGAATGGTTTCAGTTGTTGCAATCACAAATTATATTCTACAATAAAGGAAAAACTCTTCAGTTTTGCAGTAAAGGATTTTTTGTTGAGTGAACAAAGGCTGATTTAATGGCTCCAGTAGGATTATAGGTAAAAGCTGTAATGAACTTGCTGACTAATTCTGGCCCTCAAATAAGCCACTGTAGATATTCTGGAGTGCAAACTTGGAACGTGTTCTGATTAATGTGAAATATGCAAAAGCATGCTTTGAGTTTTTACTGACTAAACCTGCAGTCATTGTGAAGGGTAAAACATGCAGATTAGCATATGATGTAAGTGTCTCTTGCCTTGGGGGACAGCTGGTAATACACAGTACAAGGTAAAAGCAGAACTGCTTCTACTCTGTGTGGATGACGATTGCTGGGACAATGACGTTGCTGAAGAGCCCTACCAACTGTACAACTACAGGTACACATATACTGTACACTCACTGGCCACTTGTTAAGTATACCTGTTCAGGTGCTCGTTTACACATCTAATCAGTGAGCAGCATGGCTGAAGTTCAAATTGAGCATCAGAATGGGGAAGAAAGGTGACTGTGAACGTGCCAAGGTTTTGGCTAATGGCTCAAAATGGTTTCAAGTTCTGTGCAGAAAGTCCTCAGCCTGCTATCCAGGAGATTCAACCAAGAGTGCTTTTGCTGTGGCGTGATTGCACAACGGTGCCGTGCATTATAGATCATCCATTTTGTGGCGTTTGCAGTAACAAACATAATTTCTTACTGCATTTGAATAGTTTGTAACAATTTTCAACACTTTGAACTGAAGTGTATGTCAGTTGTTTCATAGGGAAACTAGATTGACTTTCTTTTCATTCATGACAAATAGCTGCATTCCAGCTATTCTGCAATGTCATGGCATTGTTTCCAGTTTGTCCTCTCTGTCTTTGTTCCAGGTGGAGAGGCTCTTGTCAAGTACTTGAATGGACACGTTTTCTTATCCCAGCTTTCCTGTGGACAGAAAGTTAATGGGAAAAAAGGACTCAGAACACTCTAATTCAGCAGCCGGATACTTGACTGACAGATATCGACCATATATATTAATGGATTTACAGATATGATATTAAATCTTAAAGTCCTAATGCCATTACTAAATTATTTTGAGCGCTTACATGTCAACTACATTTGTAACTTCTTGTGGTAGAGCACAGGCTTTTTGACAGTTCTGTTGACAGAACGTTTGTGATAATTTGAAGTGTTGAAGTAAAACTGGTATTTGATATGGTATCTGATTATCCTTTCTGGGTTGAATAAAGGTGTGTATAGTAATTGTGAATACTTTTTTTTGCACTACTGCATTTCAGCAACCTCTTGTTTTTGCCTGCCGTGCAGTAGTTTGTGTTTTGTTCTTTCTTTGTTAGCTGAATTAAAAGGCTTGAGCACTGTGTGATGTGGTTAACTGAGCTGATGACAGGAGACTGATGGGAGATCAGTGCACTAGACAAGCTGACACTGGCTCTGCTTTCACTGCTCTGAGATCAGTTACCATGTGTGGAAACAGAGCTAGCATTATTTAGCACGCGCTCTTGTTTTTCATTGTAACATGAGTTTTCTCTCACTGACCAACTCGCCCGACGTGTGCGATGTAAGAAACTTTTTTAGCAGTTTAGTAATGAAAGCTTTGATGATGGAGAGGACTTCTGCCATTTATTAAAACAGGCAAGTTGAACAAGTGTAGGCTCCACCAAAACCTTCAGATTAACATCTGCCATATATAACACTGATAGCTAATAAAGGAAGTGTGAATTTATTTTATTTTTGAAGGGGGTTGGAGGGTTGTAGTATCTGCTTGGCTTTCTGTAAAACTCATCACCACCACCACCACCCCCCCAACATCCCAATTGCCCCTCTCTGGATTCTGAAACTTGCTGCAAAGATTTGTTTCTGACCATAATGCAGATTAAATGTATTGACCTAGCAGTGGTACACTTTTGATTATAACTGCATCTTTTAACATGAGCACTTTCACGTGTTGCAGGTGTTAATTTAGGTACTAAATTTTAAAAAATCGGTGTAGTTTTATTCAAGCCTCTGAATAATGTTTTGCATTTATCAATCTGAAGCCCTTCTGCTGCACTCTGTGGGTTTAAAGTGACTTTTCAGACTGCATCATTTTGGAAGAAAGTTACTGCCACAGTGCAATAAAAACGGAAAACATAGGTCGCAGTGTACTTTAGTGCCATTAGTGTTATAGAGATTTAACATTTAAGGGTGTGTCAACCAACACACCTGCCATTTTAAGTGGGTGAAAATATTTATGTGGACACAACCCCTCTGATGATCTACCAGGAGACAGAAACGCTTTTGGTATTATTGCCTCTTCAAAGAGCTGAACTCAAGAGCCTGTCTAGTACTAGTATGAGTAAAATGGCTCATTGGACAGCACCGTGGTCTTTATTTATTTTTTTTTTTTTTTGGTTTAACTGCTTATTTGAATATTTTTGGCAGAGTTTCAGATAGGAAATAGTTTGAACATATGTTACAAAAAACACTATTTTATTAAAAAAAAAAACAAGCAAAAACTGAAAGTGGACTTCACTTTCATACATCAGTCTGAATAGAATAGATGTAACTTTTATGAACATGAATTCATTTCGTGTCCACCAACTGCACTGCAGTGTCTGAAGTCTCCGTCTCTAATTAGATTTATATTAAATAGCCATCATGCTGTGTGGTTTAAATGATGCTGAAATTTGCTCTTCACAGAAAAAGTAATCACCACGTTGCTGCAGCGCGAGCAAAAGCACAGCACAGTCAGCTGAGACCGTAAATTGTATTTGCACTGAACAGTTTTTGCATAGCACGGGAATTTAAATTCACTTATGCTTTGCGGTCGAGAGCATTTGATCGAGGTTAGCACAGATGTGCAAAAACGGGACAGATGGAACGGGGACTGTGAAGTAAGAATGGGAGTAGGAAAGCAAAAACTAGAGAGAATATTTTAAAACTGTTTTACTGCATGCATATGGCACACAACACAGCTTCAGATCAAAATATTCAAACAAAGGAAAGCAATGTAGTTGTCCACCAAACATGAAGGAAATGCATATTCAAAGAGAGATAGGCCCAGCGCTCCCTTGTGTATTTTAGAAACAACAGAGCAGAGTGAGCATCCATAGGGCCAGATGGCAGAAAAAGCAACATCATTATTCAGACCATTACCTCAGCTAATTGAGGCACTGCACACACACACACACACACACACTTTCACAAATCACATATGCATTCACACGTGTAGATGGCTTCATCGGCTTCATACAACTCTGTCACAAACCTGCACTTAAAGTAGTGTTGGCTGCACCTAAGCTACAGAACTGCTCTTTATGGATTTGTCAAATAATTTACATTAACATAAGCATTCGTGTATATTTACAGATTCCTTATTCATGCATATCTCCACACCCTGTATAAAAGGGATACTATGAAAGGGACTTTGGTGGACTTTTGTTTAGCGTTCACTCTGAAGAAAATAAACATGTTCATTTAGAATCATCTCAGGCAAAGAAGGAAGGAAATCTGACCAAGAGGCTGTTAAGTGTTAACTTGTTGTGACTTGGCGCTATATGGATAAATAAAACTGAACTGACTCGAATTTTGGAAATGATTGTTTTCTTGCCAAGATCCTGTGCTGACTTCTCTTCTGCCAGCATTGCACCAAATGACTTTCCAAGTTGTTTCAGTCAAAAATTTCCACTGTGGCAATAAAGTTACAGCTACAGTTGTGGCGCAGCCCCTATCATCTTGATCACTTCTAAGGTGGTTGTAAAAGTCAGAGCTGTCTCAAGTCCTTCTTCTCATAATGCTGTTTCTTCTTTATTATGCAACAGGTGTAAATTTACACCTGCTCACATCTAAAGATGTGTCTTAAGTCTCTTCAAAGTCTTCTAGTTTCTGTCATGTTTAACACAAACTGGGGATCTTTGTTATAGCTAAAAGAAACCAATATGGACAAATGCAATGGGACAGACACAGTATCTTCACTGGACAGGAAGTGATGAAGGGTCATTAAGTTTTTCACTATCAGTTCTGCTGATGAGAACATGAAGGGAAAAAAAAAAGGAAAATAAATGTGCAGAATTTCCCACTACCCCACTTCCCACACCTACTGTGGTGCAAAATTTCAATCATTCGAGCTGTCTCGAGCTTTAGTCTTGTCACCATGCATATCAATTAAAGGGAAATTCATTCTGATGGTCAAGCAAATTCACTCAGACTGGGGACACAGATTATGTTCAAGCCCTCCACAGCATGCAACGGCAAGGACAGCAATATAGTAGGTGCATTACCTTTGCAAAGATGTACAGTGAAAGGATTGCTGGCTTCAAACTGCAAAAACAAAACAATGGAAAAAAGACTGTGGTGTAAATGAGTTTCTTTCTGAAATTTTCCCTCCTGTCTGCATTATTTAGAACGTCTTCCTTGTGTAAACGTGTTACAGTGTGTAAAACAGAAGCATGTTATTTACAGTAGCACTGAATACATTATACATCGTTGTATTTGTCCATACGGTGTGAAAATAAACAAAAAACAATATGTCTGAACTGCCACTGGTAACACAGTGAAAGCTACAGCAAAGCTTTCAACGTAGCTTTTACCCCAATGATACGCTTTTGCTTTCTTAAAGGGCAGTACCAACATAAATGAATCTTTTAACCACTTACAATGGAGTAGGCAAAGCATTTAAGCCTGCAGCAGGGACACAGCGAGTAACTCTGGTGATTATGCACCAGCAAACATTGGTTCTGGTAAACATGAAGAACGCAGTAGTTAACGCTGAATTCTCAAAAGCTTCGGCTGATTTTCTTTGTTTGTTTGTTTGTTTTGGGGGGTATAATTTTTTCTTCTTCTGTTTACTTTTTTAAAAATCACTTCAGTTTTGAATTTTTTTATTTCTTTGTTTGTTTATTTTCGCCAGCTGATTCCTCTCACAATCACAGAAAGCTTTATCCTTGCTTCCTATTGCAATTCAGTTGCTGCTTTCCCTATGGTCTAATTCATTTCAACAAGAGCTACAATAATATTAAAAACAGCAATGCTGCATGGGCACTGACTTAAAACAAACTGCAGTATCAAGTGAGACAGCAGGAAGAGAAGAATACATTATGTGCAACAGAGGTCAACAGGAGAACCTGGAGGCTTTTATTATAAAATTACAACAACATCAGGAAATGATGAGTGGCTCAGTACAGAAGTACAGAAAATACTGCTTTGATGTGCCTGCAGGAAATAAATCATTAGCAAAATACCGATCCAGATGAGAGGAAACTGCGATAGATAGATAGATAGATAGATAGATAGATAGATAGATAGATAGATAGATAGATAGATAGATAGATAGATAGATAGATAGATAGATAGATAGATAGATAGATAGATAGATAGATAGATAGATGTATGATTTGGAGACAGTAACAAAAAGACAGGAGGCAGAACTGAAGATGTTAAGATTTTCATTGGGAGTGACCATGATGGACAGGATTAGAAATGAGTACTTCAGAGGGACAGCTCAGGTTGAGCGGTTTGGAGACAAAATTAGAAAAGCAAGGCTGAGATGGTCGGCAGGTGTGCAGATGAGAGATGGTGGATATGCTACACAAAGAGGAAGATCACAGAGGAGATTCATGGATGTAGGACCATCAGAGGGTTGGCGTGACAAATGTTGGGGATAGGATGAAATGGAGGCATAAGAGGACCAGCTGAAAGAAGAAGAAAACAAAACTAATAAGTAAAATAAACATAAATAATTTATTGATTAAAACAATACTACTAAAAAAAAAATAGATCCATCCATCCCCTTCTGCTTATCCAATTCAGGGTCGCGGGGGGGGGCTGGAGCCTATCCCAGCTGTCATAGGGTGAGAGGCAGGCCACACCCTGGACAGGTCACCAGCCTGGCAGAGGACTAACACAGACAGCAGGTTTCCCAGTCAGGATTATGTCTAATCCTGGACTAAATACTTTTCCCTATTGTGGTCTTCATTGACTTTTTCCTTTTAGTCTAGTACCATGCTTAATCCATGACTGGGAAACTGGCTGTCTATGTATCTAAAAATTTGCTCCTATTAAATTAAATTATTTAAATATTTAGGATTAAACACAGCTCTGAATCAAGTCTCAAGGTCATGGGAGGGTGACTTACCCATGGATTTTATTCCAAAGACATTCAGAGCAGACTCCTTTGCTTGCAAAAAGAAGACTGTTTATAAAATCTCTGACCTGAGTAAACACTTTCCTAATGAGTGATGGTCTCGGTCCTTCAGTTTTCCAATTTAATCCCATCACTCATTCTGCCATTACATTTCTTTCTATTAAAACTTTTTGCATTTGGATGTTCCAAACATACAACAATGCTTTAGAAAGGAGTGGTTGTTAACCAAACCAAACCCTGTCTGTAACCCTAATACCTAAATGGGTCAGTAATGACCTGGTGAATGTTAAGGGTTAACATTCACTACAGTATATATGACTGGTGAGTCACCGCAAATGAGCAATTTGGGAAGTTTTGGCTCTGGTTACAGTCAAGCTAAATTTATGTGCATGAAACGATTCCTTCAAACTAACTGACAGGACTAAATGAAAGCTTTTCCACAAAACTACCAGCCAGACTTTCCTATAAATTACTCTCATTTGAAAGCAAACCCTGACCATGGGACAAGACAAAAGTTCAAAAATCCAGATTTCACCATGTTCTACTACCTCATACTATATCACATCTGTTTTAAAATTTTAGCAGTCGAGAATATTTTATACAAGTTGTACAAACTCTCAAAAGACAATAAACAAGGTAAGGATAAGACTTTTGGATGCTGCCAGTGATGTGCACAGCTCTAGGTACTTCAAACTGCCATGTTTTATGCATGACAGCCTGGATAACAAATAAGAGCTGAATGGGAAAAAAAACCTCAAAAATAAAGAAAGACTGAGAGAATGAGAGGAGACGGAAGAATCTTACAAGTTGGCAGAAATAAACATTGCAAGCTTCCCAGACTCAGAGAAAGCAAGAGAACGTCTTAAAACCATGTTCCCAGTGGAGCCATGTTCAGAAAGGATCCTTAGAAAGACAGCAGATTTGATTTACTATGCACCCCCCCCCCCGTCTGATTCTCCCTCCTCTCTTCATATCTCTCCTACTGCTTTGCTCCCTGTTAGGACTAAATGTGTTGATATGCCGGTAATACCTGATTGTAATTTGTAAACAGTATTCACAGATCATAAATACACTGTCTAATCAGCAAATGGTGAATGAACTTAGACTATTTGAACTGGGAGGTGAGACCAGGAGAGAATATGTTTCTTGGCTGGTTTGTAGCCCTAGTAGGAGGGCTGTGAAAGGCGGGTCTCTACGTTTCCCCTTAGGGCCCGTTTACACCAGAACGATCCAGTGCAACCATTTTTGTTTTCGAAAAGGAACGCATTCAGAAACACGGAACCTCAAGAGACGTTGAAAACAACGGAGTTCCGATCCCAGGCCACAATTTGGCGGTGTGTGCATAGGAGTTGCAACCCTAGTGTGCTAGTACCTCCCATTTTCAAAAAGCAGCGTTTTAGCAGTTCACACGGAAACGGAGAATAAAGCGTTTCAACAACGCTCCACTCTGGAACCCATTTTCAAATTATGCTGTTTTCAGGGACCCAACACGCCGCTGTCATGTAAATAACAGGCCAAAACACAACAAAATGACACCGTTTTCACCTGAAAAAGTTTTTGTGTAAACAGGGCCTTAGACTGACCTAAGTGAAGTAGCAGAAAATGGATGGTTTGATGGGTGTATAATAAATCAGCTGCCTCTCCGGCGAGTCTTTCATCTTGTACGTGAACTCCAACTCCACTGTCTTGAATTGCAGCTTGCGACAATAATCGCGCTGCTCTGCAGCCTCGGTGAGCTCGACCTACCAGCACTTAAATTAACAAGCACTACAATCACTGCATGTTCTGGTTAAAGTGGTGCTCCAGCTCACAGGTCTCTAGTGACTGCCAACAGCTGCATTTGTTAAAATCTCTTTCTCAGAGAGCTAGCTGACCAGCAGTTACTGAGTTTTCAAAATAAGAGCTGAGAGTAAATCAATCACAAACTAGACCATTCACTCTCAAAGCTATTTTGGCTGCTCCTATGGGGGTACCACAGCAGGTAGATCCACAGATTTGATTTAGAAGATTTATCCACCACATACCCTTCCTGACACAACCCACAAGGGACTTATATCTCCTCCTAGGATGAAACCAGGGACCTTTTGCTTGTTACGCAAATGTGTAAAGCACTACAGAGCCACTAGACTGCATCAGATGGATTTAAAAAAGGGCCCATGTGTGTGTCAAACAGTGAATATGCAACTGTATGTTGAATATGCAGCCATATGTGCCTTTGCCTCTTTTGCACAGCAGCCCTGTACAATCCATTTTAGTGGATGATCAACAGTTTATAAATTCCAAATCCAAGAACCACATTAGGAACTTTTTTTTTTTTAATTCACTTTGTTTTTTTTGGCTGTTGTTGTTTTTTTTTTTAAAAACAAACACATTATTAACACATAAACTCATTCATGCATTTACTAATTCTAGGTTGGACCATAGTAATTCATTACTATCAGCTTGTTGCCTTCAGCTGATCCAAAATGCTGCAGCGACGGTACCGACAGGGACCAGAAAGAGAGAGCAGATTTCTCCCATGTTGAATTTAAAATTTGTCTTCTCAAATACAAGGTCTTGAATAATCAGGCCCCATCTTAACTTAAAGACCCCCTGTAGCTCAGGAGGTAGACTGGGTCACCTACTGATCAGAAGGTCAGCGGTTCGATTCCTGGCTGCTCCAGGCTGCATGCCAAAGTATCCTTGGGCAAGATAGTGTACCCCAAGTGGCTCTCCGATGAAAGCGTTAGAGTGTGAACAATAGATAATAAGCACTTAGCTTAGTTACTGATGGAAGTGCTTGTGCGAATGGGTAAATGTAAAATCTGTTGTTTGAGTTCTCTGACAGTGTAGAAGAGCGCTATATAAGAACTAGTCCATTTACCATAGTACCGTATCACCCAACTTCGCTCTTAGACTGTTGGCTTATTTGTGGTTATTTAAATGTAGAATGGGAGGCAGAGCCTTCAGCTTTCAGGCCCTTCTTCTGTGGAACCAGCTCCCAGTCTGGATTTGGCAGATACTCTCTCTACTTTTAAGTTTAGGCTTAAAACTTTCAGTTTTGATAAAGCTTGTAGTTAAGGCTGGATCCGGTGATCCTGAACCCTCACTTAGTTATGCTGCAATAGGCCTAGGCCAGAGGTCGGCAACCTTTAATACGGAAAGAGCCATTTGAACACGCAAATACTAGCCGGTAGCGGCTACCGCGAGTGACGCATATATTGAGAAATGAAAATAAACAAATAAATAAATAAAATTATTTTATTTTAATATTTCAAGATCACAATACTGTTCCAATTTAGAACTACAACAAAAGCCGAAGTGACAAAAATAAAATGTACTTCAATTGGATACAGAGCCGCAGCTTAAGCCTGAAAGAGCCGCATGAGGCTTCGGAGCTGCGGGTTGCTGACCCCTGGCCTAGGCTGCTGGAGTGTTCCCATAATGTGTTCCTTTTCTTTCTGATAGTGCTTGAAGAAAACTTGGAAAAATGATGACCCAAAGCAAACTACAGAAGCAATCCAAGAGTTTCTCAGATGGGATATTCTTCAGTGGCAGTGCCTTGATCTGAACTCAATGCTTTTCAGTTACTAAAGACAAAATTGAAAGTAGAGAGACCCATAAATAAGCAGCAGCTGAAGGTGGCTGCTCTAAAGGGATAGTGTTATAACAGCCAAGGGAGTCAGTGCAGCATTTGGTGATGACCCAGGTGTCTAGACTTCAGGCAGTCACTGACTTACTTTCATCCAAGTGTTAAAAAACATTCTTATATTTATAATTATCTTATTCCTAAACAGTTAAAGCTAATGTTATTGCACTTTCTGCACTTCAGTCACATCTTTATTGTTTGATTTAAAATGCACTGTGGTGGTTTACAGAGGCAAGATTACAAAAAATAGTGTCTGTTTAATGTGCCAAATTTATCATGGTTAATGCTCCTATGCACTGTTAGTCATAATAGAGAATCAGCCTTTGTAGAGCAACAAGTTACATGAGTTCACTTACACTTCCCCAAGAGTTCCTGCTGGTTCTTCTCTCTGTCGACAACTAATGGTTCTTGTGCATGGCAGAGTGTGATAATTCCTATTAAAAAGTACACTTAAGACCTTCTCCGGTGCCTCTATAAATAGTGAGAGTGCCCAGGTTACACATTCATATGATATTAAAGTGATTTCATGCTTCAAGCGTGGCAAATTAGGATGATTTTCCCATTTTGCTACATGTGCCTACACATAACACACAAAAATCCATTCAGTTTAATTCCAAAAGGTACAAGCCAGAATGAATGCATGTTTATGAATAATTTAAGAATTTTCATAAGAGCCTTAGTCTCTAAGTGGATTGAGTTTGTGTGTGTGTGTGTGTGTGTGTGTGTGTGTGTGTGTGTGTGTGTGTGTGTGTGTGTGTGTGTGTGTGTGTGTGTGTGTGTGTGTGTACTGCATGTATGTGGGGGTGGTACTGGGTTGGAATACATCTCTATCAGTGTCTAGCCCCATAACAAATAGGGTTTGGCAAATCTGAAGGTCAAATCGAATAGCAAACAGTGCCTTTCAGCCTTGGTTCTCTCTCCTATGAATCCCTAACAAGCCACTCAGGGTACAACAACCAGGCACAGTTTTTGGAAGGCAGCCTATTTCTCAGCTTGTGGCATCTCTCTAATAACACAATCTATTCACCATCATAAATAATGTAGGTGCAAGACTTATGATTCCATTGTAGTTTTGCTGCAGCAACCCGCATTCAAGGCCATTTTTCAGCTGAGGAAAGAAGAGATAATATTCAATATTTTCAGATGGATAACATTTAATTTTTCTGTCACGGCCCCCAAAAGAGCGTTTTTGGTCTTGCAGGCACTTGCGTATTTTTCCGTGTTCAACATGTACAACCCCGAAAAAAGTGGTGACACTGTGTAAAATGTAAATAAAGACAGAATTCAATGATTTGCAAATCTCAGAAACTCATATTTTATTAACAATAGAACACAGAAAAAAATATGAGAAGTTCAAACTGACAAAATGTACCATTGTAAGAAAAATATTAGTTTTTAGGCCATGTTTGCTACTGTGGAGCATCCTCTCTTTTCAAAACAGTCCATAAATGTCTGGGAACTGAGGAGAGCAGCTGCTGGGCTTTTGGGAGAAGAATGCTGACCCATTGTAGAGGATTCTTGCTGCTCAACAGTCCTGGGTCTTCTTTGTTCAATTTTACTTTTAATGATGTGCCAAATGTTTTCAGTTGGAGAAAGGTCAGGCCTGCAGGCAGCACCTGGAGTCTTCCACTGCAAAACCATGCTGTTGGAATAGACGCGGCTTTCAGGTTAGCACTGCCTTCCTGTAATATGCAAGGCCTTCCCTGAAAAAGATGTCATCTGGGTGGGAGCACATGTTGCTAAAATCTGTACATACATTTCAGCATTGATGCCTTTCCAAAATGTGCAAGATGCCATTTCCATTGGCAGTACCCCCATACCATCTGAAATGCAGGTTTTTGACCTGAGGTGCTGTGAGATGGTCTTTATGCTTTTTAGTCCAGAGGATGCAGCGTCTGTTTTCCAAAAATAATTTCAAATTTCTATTCATTTTTCCTCAGTCCATTTTAAATGGCCTTTGCCCCAGAGAAGACAGCGACATTTCTGGATCACGTTCACATATGGCTTCTTCATCACATGATAGAGCTTTAACCTGCCTTTGTGGATGGCACAGTGAGCTGTGTTCACAGACGGTGATTTCCATGACAGAATCATGCCTGGTTGTAAAGCAGTGCTGCCTGAGGGCCTGAAGAGCACAGGCATCCAGTATCGATTTTCTTGCACACAGAGATTCCTCCAGATTCTCTAAAGCAGGGATCCTCAAATCCAGGCCTCAAGGTCCAGTGTCCTGCAGGTTTTAGATGTGTCCCAGATCCAACACACCTGAATTACCTCCTCAGTATGCAGTCCTGTTCTCCAGAGTCCTGCTAATGACTTCTATATTTGACTCAGGTGTGTTGAAGCAGAGACACCTGCAGGACACCAGACCTCGAGGCCTGGATTTGAGGATCCCTGCTCTGAAGCTTTTGATGATATTATGTACTGTACATGACGAGATATTCAAAGTGTTTCCAACTGTACATTAAGGAATATTTTCCTGAAATGTTTTTTTTTTTTTTTTTAATGACCACAGCAGCTTTATTGGCAGTATAGAGACAGGCAACGGGGGAAAGATATGCGGCCAAATCGGCAGCAAGCCGGGAGTTGAACTCAGGCCGCCTGCACCGCATAGTGGCATATATACATGGTCGCCTGCTCCACCCCTGAGCCATCCGGGCACTCCTGTAGATGCAGTTTTTTGCAGATGGGTGAAACTCTGCTCATCTTTACTTCTGAGAAACTCTCACTAACATGCTGTTTTTATACCCAATCACGTTATTGACTATTTACCAATTAACCTAATTAGTTAAATAAATAAATGGGCTAAATGTTCCTCTTACCACTTAATTTTTCGGTAAAGCTGTCTTTTAAGGCCCGCCCTTAGGCCGTGACTATCCTGTAAGTAAATTTTAGTTATGTGGAATTACGCCGTAATTATTTTTAATCACGCCGTAATTATTTTTACTACAGCTGAATTATTTTTAATTCCACCGTAATTATTTTTAATTCTGCCATAATTGTTTTTTAATTCTGCAGTAATTATTTTTTAATTCCGCCGTAATTATTTTTACTATGGCTGAATTATTTTAAAATTAAGCCGTAATTATTTTTAATTCCGCTGTATTTATTTTTTAATTCCGCCGTAATTATTTTTAATTCCACTGTAATTATTTTTACTACGGCTGAATTATTTTTAATTCCGCCGTAATTATTTTTTAATTCTGCCGTAATTATCTTTAATTCCACTGTAATTATCTTTAATTCCACCGTAATTATTTATTTTTTTTTTTTTTTTTTTTTTTTTTTTTTTAGCCTGTCATGTCTGGTAGATCTTGCAAGCAGAACTGTGATCTGAATGCGTTGTTGTGCCAAACATATTTGCTATTTCAAGATGAGCTCTATAGGTTCTCAATAGGCTCTTCTTGTTGATGTTTTAACCCTTTATTTTATTTATCTGAGTTATTTTTCCACATACTATGTAACAGCCAGAGCTGACAGGCTGAAGAAGAGGAAAATAAAGAGAAGAAAAGGGAGAGAGAAAGGGAGCAAAAAAAAAAAAAAAAAAGGGGAAAGAGCACAAGTCTATTAATCAGATACTTCATCACTTTAACATATAAAAAAATACTATCAATACTTGCAAAAATAAATTTGTGTGTGAAAAACAAAACTAACAAAGCATGTTACGCACACCAACAATTTTGTTGAGTTGTGATTGAGTGGGCGTTTGTGTCTGTGTCATGTTTGTGTCTGTGTCATGGAACGTACTTACCAATGAGGGCAAAACGCTGCAGCTCCACCCATCAGAAGCCAGAGGCAGGTACGGAAAGCCCCCGGAACCCCAGGCCACCAGCAGCCCACCAAGAGCCAGGAAGACCCCCGGCCACTCAGTCCAAAGACAACCGCACACCTACCCCAGCAGACGGGAGAGGGTGGTCTCAGACGGAGCCCCCCCAGTCGAGGAGCGAGGGCTCCAGGGAACCCAAGGCGATGAGAAGCCAGCCCCCCCCCAGCGGCCAGCCCCCTGCACTGGCCGGCGGCAGGGCTCCCGGGCCCACGGCACCCACGGACCGCCCGACCCCCCACAGAGCCCCCCCCCCACGCCGAAGAAGCCAACGCAGCCCCGCACCGCACCCCCAAGGGGGGCAGGCCAGTACCCACGCCAGAACACCCAGCCCCACCCAGGAACCCCGAGGCACCCCCATCCCAGGGGGGTAGGGGGGAGGAGGCAACCAGCAAGGAGTGGCCAGGAGGCAAGGCACAAGGCCCAGACCCAGGTCCAGCCATACATACAAACACACCCAGACACCCGTGTACACATTTATACACAGATACTCATACATGCCCATACATACTTACCCACACACAGATATGCCATACATACACATTCACTCACCCACCCATACTCACGGAGACGGTGACAAATACACAAAGACACACATTCATCCATAGCTACCCACCCTCTGAAGGCGGGGCAAGTGGAAACCACCCCAGGGCCAACAGCGACCCCAGGACGCCACCAGCCCGGTCCCCAAGGAACCACCCGACCCCTACCCCGGGCGAGACGCAAGAAATCGGGGTGTAAGATGACCCATCCACCCCTCCTCCTCCCCAACTTGTAGGTCTATGTGTTAATGTTTGTGAGTGAATGAGGTGTATAGGGTGCAGTTAAAATTGAGGGGACAGTTATGCCACAAGCGCCAACTGTTGGTCGTCAGCGCTTGCCCACACTGCCCCCCCAAAACCCTCCATGTCTAAAGTGCAAATAAAATTTGGAGACAGACAGTGACGAGGATCCCAGTGGGGCCGCCTCAGCGGCCCATCTCATCAACCTCTGAGTAACATGCCTGCCCCAAAGGTCCTATGTGTATCAGGGTGTAAGTGTGTATGTGTTGTGAGTTATAATGACTAAAGTGCAATTAAAACGGAGAGGCAAGTGGTGGTGCAGCTCTCCACGTGGCCTCTCCATCCTACATCTGTGAGTGATGTGTATTCTGTGTGTGTGTGTGTGTGTTTGTGTATGGGGAGGGGGGGGGGGGCATATGACCAGGAAAAATCCTGGAAGAAGAGAGCCAGCTGTCCGCTGGCTCAATAGGCACCCCGACCTCCCACACCCCAGCACAGGGCACCGTAATTATTTTTTAATTCCGCCGTAATTATCTTTAATTCCACTGTAATTATCTTTAATTCCACCGTAATTATTTTTTAATTCCGCCGTAATTATTTTTAATTCAGCCATATTTTTAATTCATTACGGCGGAATTAAAGATAATTACGGTGGAATTAAAGATAATTCAGCCGTAGTAAAAATAATTACGGCGTAATTCCGCATAACTAAAATTTACTTTCAGGATAGCCTAAGGGCGGGCCTTAAAAGAAAGTGTTACCAATTTTTAAGCCCCTGTCGCAATTTTTTTTTGTTGCAGCCATCAAATTCAAAATGATCAAATATTTTTTATGAAATCATAAAATGACTCAGTTTAAACATTTGATATGATTTTTGTGGTCTATAGTGAATAAAATATGGGTTTATGAGATTTACAAATGATTGCATTTTTTATTGGTGTTTTACACAGTGTGACAGCTTCTTTGGAACTGGGTTTACCCTGGTGTTCAAAAAAAAAAATCACTTAGGAGTTTCAGATTTCTGTCGCTTTTTTGAAATGGTTTGTTTACATGTGAAATGACCAGGACTGCTGCCTGTGGCTAAAAACAGATACTGTTCTAAAATGTTCATCCTCTTTTAAAACAGGAATGCGTTTTAAAAGTCACGTGAAGTGGAGATTATCTTTAAGTGGTCTCTCATTTACATATTCAAAAGCTGTCCACTCCTCAGTTCCAGTTCTGCTGCACTGATTTGAAAGGGAAACCCTTTCTTCCTCTGTGATAAGTGGCAGCGGCTGCTCATACTTACTTCCCTCCCCCACGTCCACTTTGAAATTTTTTTGTCAAGTTTACATTTGTCCATCTCGTCAAATATTCCACCAACCAACTGTTTTTTGTTTGGTTTTTTGAACCACCATTCACAAATATATTCTACAATTTAAAGGACACTTTGACTATCATTTATTGCTAGTATTCTATTTCCTAAAAACATGTATAAAGTTTGTAATAGATGGCCATCTAATTTTAATAAATGATCACATTGAAAACATTTGTAGTTCTGTAAAAGGTTTTTTAGTGAGAGTGAAAAAAAAAAGTGCACATGTACTGTAACTGCTCTCTACAGTGGGTTTGGGATACCAGCTGTGGGCTCCTCAGTAGAATCAGGAGCCTGGTAAAATGGCCCTGAAATGACAGACACTGTTTTTCCTAGAAGTCCTTGGAATATAGGGCTATGTAGGGGTAACATATTCTCTTCCACACACTTTCAGAGTTTTTCTGTGGAAGAACTGTCAAGGTGATCTGTCACAACCCCAGAATGAATGTAGAAAAGGGGCTTGCTGAGGGGAACAGTGCTGTTTGGGAAGAGCTGAAACCTGTCACATTACATGCATATGTGAGCCTGGTAACTTATAAGGTGCTTCTATAACTGCCAAGAGTTAGAGACTAGTGGATCATAGCCAGGTGAACATGGCTGTTTCTGTCATGACCAGAGATAAGTTCATGGCAATTAGCAGCAGTGTTCATATGTGCGACCCATATTACATTGCCAAACGTGTTCACTTGACTGCCATCACACAGATATGAACTTGAGTGATGTTCCATTCTTAATCCATAGGGTTTAAAATGATTTCGGCTTCAAGTCTTCTGGGAAGGCTTTCCACAAGGTTTAGGAGTGTTTATGGGAATTTTTGACCATTCTTCCAGAAGCGCATTTGTGAGGTCAGAAGCTGATGTTGGACAAGAAGGCCTGGCTCACAGTCTCCACTCTAATTCATCCCAAAGATGTTCTTTCAGGGTCTTGGTGTGCAGACGGATTAAGAGTTCCTTTCACTGGAACTAAGGGGCCGAGCCCAACTCAAAAAGCAACCCCACACCATAATCCCCCCTCCACCAAACCTTACACTTGGCACAATGCAGTCAGACAAGTGCCGTTCTCCTGACAACTGTCAAACACAGACTCATCCATCAGATTGCCAGATGGAGAAGTGTGATTCATCACTCCACAGAACACATCTTCACTACTCTAGAGTCCAGTGGTGGCATGCTGTACACCACTGCATCTGGTGCTTTGCATTGTGTTTGGTGATGTAAGGTTTGGATGCAGCAGCTCAGCCATGGAAACTCATTCCATGAAGCTCTCCATGCACTGTTCTCGAGCTAATCTGAAGGCCACATGAAGTATGGAGGTCTGTAGTGACTGACTGCAGAAAGTTGATGACCTCTGTGCACTATGCACCTCAGCATCTGCTGACCCCACTCTGTGATTATATGTGGCATACCACTTGATGGCTGAGTTGCTGTCATTCCCAATCACTTCCAATTTGTCCCACTAACAGCTGACTGTGGAATATTTAGTAGTGAGGAAATTTTATGACTGGACATGTTGGCATCCTATCACTGTACCATGCTGTAATTCACTGAGCTCCTGAGAGCGACCCATTCTTTCACTAATGTTTGTAGAAGCAGTCTGCATGCCTAGGTGCTTGGTTTATACACCTGTGGCCATGGAAGTGATTGGAACACCTGAATTCAATGATCTGGATGGGTGAGTGAATACTTTTGGCAGTATAGTGTAGAACATGACATAGAGAATGGTTTTCATAATGGACTGGTTCTTATACAGTGCTTTACTTGAGTACTTAAAGAGCGTTGTACAACATGTCTTCTTTCACCCATTCATACACTCATCCATACAAGCACTTCTACATCTAAGTGATTTCTAACCAACATTTGTATACATATTCACACTCCAATGAACGCGCAACTTAAAGTTCAGTATCTTGACCAAGGACAGTTTGACATACAGACTGGAGCAGCCAGCGACTGAACCACCAACCTTCCGATTAGTAGATGACCTGCTCTACCTCCTGAGCCACAGGCACCCCGTGATGGACATGAAAGCCAAAATTAGACTGAGATAGTTCATGTCCAGGCTAAGCATGGATGGACAAACATCAGAGTAGATTCATTGTGATCTACAATACAATTGGAGACTGCCAGTAGGGCACAACAAAAAGAATGAGGAGATGAATGAAAAAAAGCATCATGGCCTTCATTTTGTGGTGCATTTCAACAACTGTGGAGTGTATGGACCCTTCTGTTCTCCAGTATTACTACATGGGCAAGAGGTGAATGTGTGTCTCACATCAGAGTCCCCTGTCTCATAGCCATTTCATGGGAGAGTTGCTTGCAGAGCTGTGTGGAATCCCAGAAGGTCTACTTGATTCACTGACCTGTGCAGGTCAGCAGCAACACTGTGGGAAGTAGGGGTGCTGAGAGTGCTGCAGCACCCCCTGACAGACAGGCATAGTGTGCTAATCACACTTTTTGCAAATAGATGTGCGAAAGCCAAAGAAAATTGCCACACAACAGCAAATCCTGAATTTCTCATTGAAACATTAAAAAGACCAAAAGCAGATCAGCAGAATTGGCAGATGACAGCAGCACCTGGAGGATTAAACAAGCTGTTTGCTAACAGTTTCACCATATCCACATGAAGGGGTGTTAATATGCCAGTGGAATGTTTCTTGCACACAAGTGGTAAATTTAACTAATTTAACTAGGTTTCGGCAGCAGGGTGGTGTGGTGGTTTGCACTGCTGCCTCACAGCAAGCAGGTCCTTGGTTCGATTCTAGCTTGCCCTGGGTTTTTCTGTGTGGAGTTTTCATGTCCTCCCCATGTTTGTGTGGGTTTTCTCGGGGTACTTCGGTTTCCTCCCGCAGTCCAAAGATGTGGGGTTAGATTAACTGGTGATTCTAAGTTGCTCATAGGTGTGAATGGTTGTCTGTCTCTCTGTGTTTGGGTGGCAACCTGAACAGGGTCCTGTCCATGTTAACAGTCATTAGTACAAACAGTAGATCCTTGGGGGGTTCCTATTTTTATTTCTGTGGACCAGCACATTCAGTCCAAGGTCACGTGGCCATTCATATCCAAGAAGAGTGGCTGTGACCCTTGTTTGCAATGTTACTGGATGGTTTCCACTGTTGCTCAGTGGCTCTAAGAGTGACAGCTCAATGGCTGAAATCTAGAAATTGCAATTCTCATGCTTCAAGCTCTCTGTTTTGTATATAGCAGTCATCTGGGGTTTGCTGATGCTATCATTTTGCAGAATCATAACTGAAATGTTTTTGGGACTAATTCAAGGCAAGATTTGCACATTATCATATCCTAATTTAATCAAAAATCTAAGTTGTGTCTTATTTATGCTGTATTTGGCCACCTGCTGTACATCATCTTCTGTGAAATAACTTGCTGGCAGACACTCATCATATTTATTCAACAGGAACCAATTGCAGAGAAAAACAAAATATTTTCTGTTACGGGAGATAACTCTATTCCCTCACACGAGCATAGCTAGAGCGGAAGCATGCGGGAGCAGGTGAAGTAATTATGCCATGGTGGAACTGGACACTGATTTTGCTAAATGATGTCAACACTTCCTATTGCAGAACTGTCCTTACCTTTGATAACTGCTGAGAGCCTTGAAGGACAAATGGAAGAATGGTAGAACTGGTAGCAACAAGACCCAAATCTGCAGGAAATGAGGTTCAGATAAAAATATCTAGTTCCTGTTTCTGTTTGTATTCTTCAAGCTGATCAATAAGAATGTCCGGATGCACCCAGTTCATATGTTATTACTGTTATTGAATTTTTTTTTCAGCATAGTGTCCTATAATGCAGTTACGTGCCCTAAAACAAACACTACTGACACCAGACGTTCTTGTGTGATCACTCACAATAACAATATTCCCTTTCTCTGAGAAGTAGTGGAACCTTTGGTCACCTGCCCCTATAATGTTCACAGTATTTTAAACATTACAACTGTGACGCTAATGATTCATCACCACACCCTTTCCTTCTTATTCAACTCTCCTCAACTCTGTTGAATATTACATCCTGTGTCTATATCAACAAAAAAGTGACTGACCGTGTGGTTGCACTGGCTGTTGCCAGTGTGCCATTAAAGGCAGAGCTCTTAATGTTTTTAAAATGATTCAGAAAAAAAAAAGATCAAAGTAGAAAAGGGCCGAGAGATGAAAGACGAGACAGAGACGCAGCTCCTTCTTAAGAGAATGAGGCCATGCAAGCAAAAACCGGGCACCATTTGTGTAGCTGTAGCAAGAGCGTGCATGTGCCACTAAACGAGCAGGTGTTCAAATGAAAAGTGTGCACGTGTGATTGTGTGTGTTTGCTCATGCATACTCTCCCTCAGGTGTGTGTTCACACCTGCTCACGGGTTGGACCACAGAAATCGCTCAGTTTTTCTGTGAAACTACCAAGTCCTCCCACCTGTCATTCCTGGCATCATTTTTATTGGTGTGTGTGTGTGTGTGTGTGTGTATGATGACATATCTGTTATGCTGGAAGCAGTGAGTGTGTGCTCAAGCTTACGGTGCTCAGTGGGTGTCCACACCGCATGACAGGTAAAGCTGTCTTAAAACACTAACTCCAGCCTCAGTTTTTAATGTTGCGTGTATGATAAAACAATAAATATGTATCTGCTCCAACTTACATTTTCTTTCATATGTGCACAGTTCAGATTGATGATGCTCTCATTAAACATGCCCAAAGTTTTAAAATATGGAGGTCAGTGAATGTACAACTATACAGCTCTGAGCACAGCAGCCCCACCCACCTGCTATTCCAACCTTCTGTTTGTCAGATGCAACCAGTCAGAAGAAAGATGGTTTAGGCTTAATACTGCATCCTGTGTATTTTGAGGGTCCACTAACAAACCTATCATATTTTTTGGATTCGCGGTGGGCTCATGAAGTTGGGGAGGTGGAAGGATGGATCCTGGAATGAGCCATTTCCTGTATTACTTCAAGAAATTTTTGTAATGTAGAATAGTGTTTCCATTAGTTGTTTTCTAAAGTCTAATCTATATTCATTTACTGTAATTTTTTTCATTTATACATTTATTATCTTTATTCCACATTTTACTTTATTTCTTTTTAGTGTATTTTTAATTAATTATAATAACCTGAATAATGAGTCCCACTCTGCTGTATAAAGTGTCACTGGATTTGACAAAGATCAGTATTTATGTACACCTACAGTGTTTAGATATTGTAAAGCAAGCAATGCACTGCAGTTTGATGCAGTTTGATGCAGAGCACTGCTGACAACACAAACAACGCTGCTACAGCTTTGGTGTCAACAACAAATGGTTTGAAAACAGAAAGTGTAGTTTACATTTATTCCCAGATGCATTGCAAACACTAATAGCTGCATATGTTACCAAAAGAAAGAAAAGAGAAGAAACATGATACCATCTGTACGAGGACACGGGGCTGCACACGATCATTTTAAAAGTACCTCTGTTTCTGAAGCCTTGTTTGTTTGTTTGTTTGTTTGTTACTCTGATGCAAAGGTAGGTGGTGACACCTAGAAAGAGAAAGAAGAGGATAAAGGTGGTAACTTGCCTAGTGCCATGCACAGAGGTTAAAGTGGGCTGGAACGATCCGGAACGGCGTTTTGGCACCTTCAGTAAAGGAGTAATTAATCTGATAGGCAGGTTATTACATAATACTGTAAAAAGAGAGTTCATTTTTCATCTGCTGCAGTCTGGCATTGCTCAAAAGTAATAATAAAATAATGATATCCTATGACCTGCTTACACCTTCATCACATCCTTTTTTCCTTTTCGTCCCTGTGATCCGATCATGGTGCTGATGTCAAAGTTGCATTTGGGGTACGTCCACGTCTGCATGGCGCTACAGGACAGCAGCCAGCATAAACAGATGAACTTTTTAAAGTGGCATGTTCACAGAAATCAGCAAAGACAAACTGGTCACTTACTAGTAATATCTAAATAAATTTAAATGTTTTACTGAATTGGATATTGGATCAATACATGATGTGTTGCTGAATTATGTTTTTGAGAAATGTCATGCAAAACAAATTGAACTATGATAATTTAGTTTTATTCAAAGGTTGCATGAGACACTGGATAGTTTAGTCCAGGCTAAAGTGGTTAGTTTGCAGGAGTGTGCTAATGCACTGGACTGGTGCAGAGCAGGCTGTGATGTTTACGGTCATGTTTATGTTGGGTTACTTGTATATTTTTAAGATAATCGTACTGATTAAATTTACTGACAAATTTTACCTGTTTTATACTGTCTTGAGGTTGGAAATCAGTTGTGATAGTGAAACATCTGCTTATATCCTGTTGAATTCAGCTGGCTAAATCCACAAAGAGCGATGAATATCTGAGGAGCAGCGCAGGTCAGCTGATCACAACCTGCACACAAAGTAAAATCTGCTGAAGCCCACAATATAAATTATTATATGGCTGATTTCTATGTGATTCTTTCTCTCATGCTGCAGTGTTACACCCCCATCTTAGGGTTCCTCCACCTGCCAAATCCCACTGTAACCCTTGGCTATGCAGTAGAGATAGTGGTTGAAAAAAAAAAAAAAGGCTTTGAATACTCACGCATGTACTTTATCATATTTAATATTTGTTGTTTCACAAAGCTTTGGCAAGCATTACCACAGAAATTATATGTACCTGTGAAAGGCTTTTAGTGGAGAGGAAGGATTATACATCACAGTTCTATTCATCACAGATTCCCATAAAATGGTTTAAGTGGGAGTTTAGGTGTTGGCAGCATGCATGAAACATCACCCGCCTTTAGTTAAAGTCACAAGAAGCTGCACATGCCTGGAAAGTGCAGGTACAGATAAATGCTTACTACCTTACAACGTGTCCATGGACGGTGCTCTGTATATGTAACTGCTTCCATCTTCAGTATCAACCACTATCTGTGTGTGCACCATGAGGAGATGAGATAGGCTGTGTTAAGGGTGTTACGGCCTTTGGTTAAGCTTACCTACTTTCTGCACACACACAAAAAAAAAACCACACACATAGAACACACCCCAACATGCAGCACCTTTTAGGGCTAAAACTTTAAACCAAGGCAAGTGCCAAAAACTGCTGTTCCTTTAATGGCCACTTGAGGCAGGCTCCAAAAGCGATGCCCCCAGATGTGTAAAAACCCCACTTTACAAAAATCCAGCAGGGTGTTTTCTGTCACATTGCTGCAGATATAAACATTTGTGAAAGCATGAGTCATTAAAGAGCTCACTGAATTAGAGTGTTATACTTGTAAGTGGATGCTGCCATGTCAACAAGTCAGTTTGAAGTTCCACGATCAAGCGCATCATTGCAAACTGGAAAGGTTTAGGAACAACAGCGAGCCAGCCACAAACTGACCGACCACATAAAGTTACAGACCTGCTGTGTAAAAGTCACCAGCACTCTGCTTTCTCACTAACTGCAGAATTCTGCAACAGCATATACTAGAATATTATAGGGGTATGCTACTATTGTATAAGTGTAACTTCCACAGTGAAAAAAATTCATCCATTCATTCTCTTCGACTTATCCTGTTCAGGGTTGCCAGGAGGCTGGAGCCCATCCCAGCTGTCATAGGAGAAGGAGCAGGTCATCAGCCTGTTGCAGGGCTAACACAGAGAGACAACCATTTACACTCGCAGCTATGGGCAATTTAGAATCACCAATTAACCTAACCCCAGTAACTGCATGTCTTTGGACGGTGGGAGGAAACCAGAGAAAACCCACACAACCACAGGGAGAACACGCAAACTCCACACAGAAAGACCCCGGCTAAGGTGGAATCGGACCTGGGACCTTCTTGCTGTGAGGCAGCAGTGCTAACCACCATGCTGGGTGAAAAAAATACTTTTTTGAAATTTTATTTTGTTCTACAAAGTTCTACAAACTTTTCAGGTTTTTCTGGTGATTCTTTAAACAGTTTTTATGTCCCCACACACTCCCCATAAAGGCGAGCTGATAACTCGACACTCCAGCCTGTCGTTCAAATATGGCCACTTCTGACACCAGCAAAACTCCAAAATACTAATGTGAAAAAATGTGTTCAAAACAGGGTTTCACAAATTAGTAGGTCTCATCACAGTGAGTATGCTCATTTATTACA
Source organism: Archocentrus centrarchus (assembly GCF_007364275.1). NCBI lineage: Eukaryota > Metazoa > Chordata > Actinopteri > Cichliformes > Cichlidae > Archocentrus > Archocentrus centrarchus. The sequence goes on along the minus strand of NC_044355.1, from coordinate 27,558,580 downwards.
TAAAGTCTTTGATGTTGCCCCAGATGCTCTGCAGTGTGTGTGTGTCTGCATATGTTTCAGTGCATTTAGGTATAAAAATACATATCTTCGTAATTTTCATACCTGAGTAACCATAACATGATAAATGCTGCTCTCTAAGCTCCCTCCATTATAGATAGCTGTGGTAAAATATGAATGACTTGGTTGAGTGCCTTCCCCCAGCATAGTATGTTGAGCAGCTCTAGCTGTGCTGAGCGTGTGCAGCACACATCCTTGCAAACCCAAAGATAATACTGCTAAAACTTGCTTCACTCTTGTTCTGATCTATATAAGTATTTATGTGTGTATTCATTTTTTTTAAAGAAATTAATATTTGAGATTTTTATCATATTCTAAGAATACTTTTTTAAATCAATGCCCCACACAGAGCTTAAATATACCTACCTACCTGTAAAAAAGTCAACCTTGGTTGAGTGTATCATACTTTTATTTTTTTTTTATGCTTACACATCCTGTAGTTTTACCGGGTAACTGAAAGTAATAAACTGCATTTCTCCCTCTGCTACATGAAACCACATCTACTCTTTCATTACTCATTACAGCAGTGTTAGGTACCCTCTTTGTGTTGTCTCAAGTAATACACATATGTAGTTACCCAGTGTTTATTTCAATATGTAATACCCTTGATTGCTTTACCATTAGCTATTGTTTATAGAGTTTCTTAAGTAAAGTGAAAAATCAGAGTAGTTACTCACAGTTTTTGTGATTTGGCGCTATATAAATAAAATTGAATTGACGTGAATACGGTTTCAAATATATGGTTAGGGTTATCACCTATGCTGGCTTTAGACCTCGGAGGATTAAAAAACTGGAGTTGTGGGAGGGCATCAACATCTACTCAAGAAGCAGGGTAGAACACCAGCCCATTCACTCCCACGTCGGCATTTGCAGGACTCTAAGTGCATTACGAAGGGCATCTGGCATTGAAATTTTGCCAAATCAGAAATGAAGAGCTACCTGCTGTGTTAACCTCCTTGTGAATATGAGAGCAGCTGAAACTAGCTTTATTTGAGTTAAGTTTGGGCAAGCAAGGCAAGTAGTGCTTGTCTAGTGAAATCTCGACAAAAATAGACATCAGATAAAGATGTAAAATTGGCAGCAATCTCTCTGCTTTCATCTCAGACAGTGTTCAGTGGATGTCTATATCCCATTAAACCAGGGGTGCCCAAACTCCCAACCCGCGGGTCGCTTCTGGCCCTTAACCCTCTTAATTGGAGGGGAAGGCGAAATGTCTAAAAAGTAACTTACAGGGCAAAATTTTCTGTTATTTTTGACATCAATTCATGGACCGGAAGCAGGGGTGTGTCCGGAAGCGGCCCGCAGGTCAGGAGTTTGGGCACCCCTGCAATAAACAAAGGCTTGAACCTGTCATGCAAGGCAAGCTGCTGCTGGCACTGCTTTTACTGCTCTGAGTTCAGTTATGATCTGTATTTTGTGTGGAAACGGAACAGCCGATTCGAATGTTATCAGTCCATTAAATGCATGTTATTAATGATTATCAGACCCATACTGTAGTTAAGGGCCAGGAGGGGCCGTCTCCACCTCCAAGCCAGTCAAACAGATTGTCACTGTGGGGGGGGCTGTGTGCAGAGGGAAAGGACCCAAATGCAGGACATACGCAGACTTAAACTAAAACTGTTTTATTTGCAGGAACTTGAATAATACAAAACACAAAAACTCAACCAAGGCAAAAAACAAACCAGAAGCCTGGGAGAAAGCGAAAAACAAAACACACAGCGAAGAGGGGAATACTGGGGAAAACAATGATGACGACGCAACAACGAACAGAGGAAAACTAAGGGCTTAAATATACACAAGGGGATTAGGGCAAGTGAAAACAACAGGGGACGACAGGTGAACCAAATGAACCTAATGACAAAGGGGAAGCAAAACTATTGTTTCTGTCTTTTTAATTCCAGCGCCTCCAGAAGGGGGGGCAGCATGGCCACAGTTCACCTATCTCCCCATGTTTGTTCTGTTTGTCTTCTTGGATGGGTGTTCTGTTAACTGTAATTTCCGCATTGTGGGATCAATAAAGTATAAAGTAACTAAACACAAAGCACAGGGAACACGAGACTGTCAAAATAAAACAGGAAGTGACTAAACATAACAAATGCAGACCTAACACAGAAAACTTGACAAAGGGAACATTACACAAAAAAACAACATGGGAAACCAAACAGCATACTCAAACAACAACCTAAGAAACTAAATTATAGGAAACACTAAGAAACATAACGGTGTGACGTGGACTGGAGTGGATGTCTGGAGTGGATCTGGATTCCACTGTAATTAGTGATAATGGCCTACAATTATCAGTCCCATAAGTGTAGTCTGAACTACACTTATGGGACTGATAACTGTTAATAAAGTCCATTTAGGGACTGGTAACATTGGAATCAGCTGAATTAGAGCGGTAGCTGGTTGTTGGGAGGGACTACGATGAATCCAGATTCACTCCAGACATCCACTCCAGTCCATGTCACACTAGAACAGTGTTCCTTGTTTAGAACGATGATAACAACCCCTCCTGGCCCTTAACTATGAGTCTGATAGCTGTTAATAATGTGCATTTAATGGACTGATAGCATTTGAAGCGAGTGAACAGACCTAGCTTTAGCAAATAAATGAGCTTCTATGATTTATAATTGTAACATTTACTCTTACTAAGCACTGTGTATGATGTTGAGGAGTGACTATAGTGTGAAAAAGTGTTCAATAACTCATTAAGGACATTAGCAAAGAAATCCTTGGTGATGGAGAGGAGACATCAGCTCCTGCCATGTCTGGTTTAATAAGAAAGACAAGTTGAACAGGAGCAGGTTCAGCCATGCTCAGATTGGAGGTTCTGAGAAATTACTTGGTTGCCAAAAAGTTGTACTAAATTTAATCAGGAGTTTTGTTACTGCACCACCTTCATTTTTCATTATTATTTTTAATCCCCTTGTAGATATTGACAGTTAATCATGTGACACACTGCTCAACCTGTCCTACAGGTTTGAACCCAGAACCTAGTTGCTGTATAGCGATCACAATCACATCACAATGACATCCTGTCCAGCAGTTTTCATTTAAGAGTTTTATTACAAACTGAAGTGGTGCTTTAAATGTCCCACTGAGAAACCGCTCAGTGAACGTTTGTGTTTGTACCTCAGCTCCGCCTCATTAGGAATCTGAGCAGTCACTGCGAGTGCATCTAATACATCTGGAGGTTTGTGTGTGTGTGTGTGTGTGTGTGTGTGTGTGTGTGTGTGTGTGTGTGTGTGTGTGTGTGTGTGTGTGTGTGTGTGTGTGTGGTTGTGTCCATACCTAGTTGATTGTCTAATAGTGGAATTCTGGTTTTCTGTTTCTCTATTGATTTAATCAACACAAAGCTGTGCTGAATTACTGAATTATTAGATCAAACTGCTTTTGTCCCACTAAATTACCAATCTATTGTGTGTGCGCGCAAGTGTGTGCATATGGAATATTGAACAGTGTCAAATCCTGTTTGTGCTAATGATCATTATACCTCACATTCGCACTGAAAATTTTGAACAAAAACACACACAGTCGATTATTTAATAGCACAAAATGATCTAAACTTGTACTTCTGGAATTCAGCGAGGCCTGAAGTCAATACAACAAATTAGGGTTCAGGCTACAAATTCACACTGACTTCGAGTGAGTATTAGAGTATTACACACACACACACACACACACACTTTTGTCCAATAAACATGTTGTCATTTCTTTTTTTTCTTACCTGTTTAGCTGCAGATTGCACTCCTATGAGTGACAGACATAATGTGCAGTTTTGTGTTGTGGTATTGTAGCACGCCAGTTCTTCTGTGCTGACTTCAGTATAACTTTGCTTCCATGTAATGCCCGCATTTGCAGTGTTCATTCATGTGATCGTGTACTTTTGCATGCTTCCCTCTGTGCGTGCCAACACAAAATTGTGTTTGCTTGTGAGATTGAGTGTGTGTGGGAGTGTGAGTGAGTCAGTATGGGTGTGAGGCAGTGGTCTGAATCCATGGAGTCTCATTAATGGCTTCATTAAAGCCAGTGAGATCTCATTTGGACTGAGTGAATTATTCAACCTGTGAGTCAGTCAGACCCCCACAGACACCTACAGACACCACCCAGGTAGAGCGAGAGAGGAGAGACAGAAGGTGGCTAGAGAGAGAAGAAAGTGGCTGAAATAATAATTTAATCCACCAAAAACCAAGAGAATAAGTGGTAGTTAGAAAATAAACTAAATAAAACAAGAAAACAGGTTATTAAAGGTGCAGAAGGTGATTGATTTTATGGTTCTGAACAGACTACTACAGGACATGAGAGTGAAACATGATGTTCATCTATATTGCACATTAAGTATTGTGAGCAAGTCTGTAATTCTCTCATTCTTTGAGTCTCTTCTTTCCCACTCAGCCACCAAAAAGCAAACTAAGAGGAGGAGTTGAGCAGTTTGAATGAGGATAGAAAAGAAAACAAAAGATGGTAATAAAACTGAACGACTTTCACAACTCATAGACCGACATCTGGTTCTACTCACAGTTATTTTTGTTTCAGTTTATTCCAGTTGAGTCCCAGAATAGCTCAACAGTTCAAAACCAGTTACATTTGTTAAGCTTTTTTTTTTTTTTGTTCTTCTAAAAACAGATGTGTTTTTGTGTCTTGGTTTGAGCTCATAATTGCGGCCATCCTTTGATCAAATAATGCAGTGGTCCAGTGTAACTTCTAATCTTTACTAAATGTTCCTGTTTAAATAAATTCAGACACCCCTCATGCAGCAGAAGAATGCGGTCTAGGCACCTGATAAGTGTGTGTGTGTGTATTATCGCTGACATTTTAGCTGTGGATATGTCGAGCTTCCTTATTATTTTTGTTTTGCTCTAAAGGTTGACTTTGCTGAGGAACCAAGCAGCGGGAAAAGCTATAAAAATGAGACCAATTGCCACCAAAAATCTCACCTCTATACTTCACTCCTCACAATAATTGGCTAAAGCTTTAGTCACCTTGCACAAAAACCGATACAGAACAGACAGTAGACAGTGTCACCTGAAACAGTCTAAACACTTTTACCTTCTACAACTTGAAAACCTCTTTGATTTATCACCTTGCTTACAAACGCTTTAAGTGAACCTCCTTTGGGCTGATTTAACGCCGTGCTAAGTTCATGTCTGTTGTTCATTTTTCAGTATAATTGCAAACAAGCTGTTGTTGTAAAAGGCCATAATGCTCAGTCAAATTATCTTACTAAAAATTTAAGTTTAAAGTCATGCATATTTAAATTATCTTAACATTTCTTTGGTGCCTAGAATGGAAATATGAAATATGGCCAATAATTGCAGACAATGGGGAAATGTAACAATAACATCCATCTTCATGTGTGGAAAATGGACTAATGTGTTACTTTGACACTGCAAATTACTTACATTGGGCTGGAACAGAAAAAGGATATCTTCTGCATTGAGCCAGCTTGTTTTTCATTTGCTGTGGTAAGCATGGCTGCCATGAAAGTGTGCAGCACAAGATATAAACTCTCATATATTGTATAGAAACAGTTGCTGAAGTAATTCTTTTTTCAGTTTTTGATAAAGTTCATAAAGGAATAAATAAATACATCGCTGTGCTGTCAGAGGATGTTATTGAATGGTTCTCCTCAAAAGACCTGCTGAGACTCCAGCTGAGCTCCAGACTTGAGCTGTGGCCACCACTTGGCTCTGCCACTGTTGCAGAAGCCCTGACTTCTTGCTCCCATTCCATTTCTCAAAACTTGATTGGAAAAATGAATGAAAACACATCCAAACCTACCAACTCGTACCACAATCCCACAAACCCACAAACACAATCGTTTCTTTCTGTCTCTCTGCCATCCCCTTGGTTCTCAAACTAGCACAAGTCATCATTCAAAAGTGACATTGCAACTTTTAAGCTCAAAGAAATCTTTGACTTCCAAAAAAAGCACAAACCTGTTCTTCTATACACACACACACACACACACACACACACACACACACACACACACACACACACACACACACACACACACACACACACATACACACACACACACACACACACACACACACACACACACACTTGCCCATACCTTTCCTTATCATATGCTGCAGCTGCAAACTGCACATGTCTCACCTGCTCACACATGCGCTTCATGAAAATGCACTTCTCTAGCACACATAATTGGAATGAATAAGTCCCGCCCTGGACATCAGAGAAGCCCACATGGAATAAGTCCTCACAAACACGTGCGCACACATATTCAGGGTAATCAGTGTGTCTAAACAACCTGTGTGTTGCACTGAAGGCTCTATCAATCATTCCTGAAGCTGAGCGCAGGTAGGGAGCCGTAATGGCCTTTGTGAGTGTGTGTCTGTGCATGTAGGTCTGTGTGTGCATGTGTGTGCGCGTGTGTGTGTGTGTGTGTGTGTGTGTGTGTGTGTGTGTGTGTGTGTGTGTGTGTAGGCAGAATCTAGTGCATGCTTGTGACAAAGAGCAGGGAGAGAGGGATTACTCACTCTAAAACTCTGACATTCTCTGGATTTTTCCCTCCCCCTGCGGTTACTGTTCATAGTGCATAAGGTGAATGGGATTTCTGACTGAGACGAGAGATGGGCTCCAAACTTAATTTTTATTCAAAAACGTACTTTTGATTAAAAAACAGAATCCAGTAGAAGGTGTATGCCAGATGCCAATGTAAGCTTTGGCTTAAGATAGTCTAATTAGCACTAGTCACACAGACATGAGAGAGGTACACATTGACAAGGAGGCAGAAATTTGGACAGTTAAAGTCATCTATGTGACGGTCTGCTCCATAACTTTATCACATGCCTGTCATTTCTGAAGTTGAGCTTCCTAATGTAATAGTCACAATCAGTGCCAACAGTCCATGCTCTCACCTAATCACATCAACTACTACTGACCAGTTCACTATAGGTTATAGAGACTCTGCCAAGCTCCATGTCATACACAAGAATTCTTACATTTTTTTAACATTATTTGCACTGCTGTCCTTAACTCTGTTGCCCCTCTAAAGTCAATAATTAATATCACTTAATACATGACAAATGATTTTAATAAAGTATGATACTCTACAAAGTGGCTGATGTCCACATGAATACCTGAAAAATTAATATTACAGAAAGTGTAAATCTCCTGTGCTGTGATACTAAGTCAAAAGAATCTTTAAAAGAAATCATTTTTGCTACGACTGAAGAGCCTTACTTACTTACTTACTTACTTACTTACTTACTTACTTACTTACTTATTTATTACAAAGGAGCTTTGCTCTTTAAAGGGACTGAATGAAGAACTGCTTTTGTAGGACTAATTGCTTAGAACTTAATATTTGTCAGACTGTGTCATGTGAAGCATAAAATAAGAAAACACTAGGTTGCAAAATAATAGGAAAAGACCAGAGAACCACCTAGATCCTTTATTAAAATGGCTATGATTTATTTTGGTCCCCTCAGACTTTTGTGAATAGTTTGTGAATAAATGAGCTGTGTTATTCAGAACTGCAGTAAATCTCATATCTTGAATCTATGTTTCCTGAGGAGCAGAAAAAGAAGTGATTCTGCGTGTTTATGGTTAAATTGAGAACACATGACATTTTTTCTACTAAGTGGGTCTTATTGCAAAGGCCACAGCACATTAAATACACCAAGAATGAAGTCAGATGGTCACTTACTGGAGATCTCATTCCAACCACGATTTCATGCACAGTTACACTTACATTAACAGTTATGGAAGCGTGATGAAAATGATCATGATTGTAGATGCACACATGAGGACATTATAGGAGTGAAGATGAGCAAAGGACCACAGAAGAGACACAGGAGGGAGAAATCAGAAAGAGCTGCCAGAAGAAGCAGGAAAGCACACCTACACACACACCTTCACACACACACCTACACACACACACACTCAGTGGCATATTAAAAATGGCCAAAGTTTTAAATTATGGTGTCAGCTTATGTATAAGTAATCCCTGTAAGCCAAAAGCTCCGGCTTTAGACTCCCGACTGTACTTCATTTCAAAGATATTTTTTTTTGTACTCTTGCATCTGCATGATGTCACAGAGAGAGAATATTCCTAATATCCTAATATGGGCATCTCAGGCATGCAGTTCTGCCTGTGAGCCCACAAATCCCACCCACCTACTGTTTAAATCTTTTGTTTTCACGGGGCAGCCAATAAGAAGAAAGATGGCCTTAAATGAAGATAAGCTAAAATAGCACTGGATGAACTGAGGAGCTGCACAAAATGAGGCGCATAAGGATTATTTTGAACTGTGCATCATGCAAGTAGAGTTCAAGGGTAAAAATACTGCACTGGAAAGCATAATAGGTCCTCTTTAAGCAAAAGACTCTTCAGAGACTATGGAAAAGAGAGATGACAGCACTTCACATAATGCATTTATTGCTCATTACTCATTTTAAAAGACCAATCTACGGCAGTTTATAGCTGCTGGCTGTGGGCAAAGCTGCAGTTGCTCTGTCTGGCTATGATGTGTAAAGCAATGGCTGGATATACGCTTATTGTACAGACTTCAGCTGTACTTGTGGTTGTACTTTGTGCAGTGTATATGTCCAGCTGTACTAATATTTGACACTGAAACACAAGTAGTTTAGAAATACAATAACAGGCAAAAGTTTGGAAACAAACACTCTCCCATTCATTTGAATGAATTGAATGAATAAACAGAGTAAACAGAAGGTAAGACATATACAGTCTTCAACAGCTGTGCCTTGTCTTTTCTTCCTGCCACTATAAGGACCAGCTGCTGGTTACAAATTCTATGTGCCTGTGTTTCTTACACACTGGCAAGACTAGCAGCCTTCTTCATTTTAGGAGAATTTGTGACATTAGAAAATGCAAAGGTGTAAAAAATGGAAATGAATAATGACTAAATACCACTACACATTTATAACTTACATTTTCTACATGAAAAAAAAAAGCATCTCTCAGTGTCTCACCTCCAGGCATTCCTCAGGACACAGCACAGTACTGGGAGGCTGCAGAGACACTAACAAAAAGCAGCTATACAGTAACACATTGTTAATAAAACTTAACTTTTTCTAAAGCCCACAGCCACTCTCACAGTCTAATTACAATTGTATTCAGCTTCGCAATACAATAAATCTATTGTGGAAACTCCTTTAACGAATCCACTGAATAAAGCAAGCATAAAAAAAAAAAAAAAATGTTGTTTATTTATTTACATTGAGAGAGCACTGACTGATCGTTGAACTTTAAACAGCCGTGCTAAACTCTCCAGTCACCAAGGAGAAGGAAAATAAAACACGGTGAAAACACATTGATCACAATAATAGCAGCCAGGCTTCTACTGACTGCTGCTCAAAATATCTCTGTGAGGTCGACGGGACTCTGTGCGCTCAGCAAAGCAATGAAAATGATTGCCAGGCACAATCCTGTGATGGAAAGTGCAGGTTAATGAAAGCACGGGGATAACAACTGCATAATGTTTGCATAATCTGAACAAATAGTAAACCAAATCATCTCGATAACAAGCCTAGAACATACAGCTTCTTTGGACCTCAGTGTAAACTTGCATCATCATTTTCTCTCCGTGCGTTAAAAACTGATTAAAAGCAGCAGTAATGCCTGTTTTTGTTACTTGTATGTGCAGAACTAAACACAAAGCTCTGTAGAACTCGGAGCAACCTCAGAGTCACATGAGTTAAAGAGGTTCATCACTTTCACATTACATGTACCACAGTGAAGGCAGAGTCCCAGCAGAGAAGCACAGAAGTGTTCTTATAAGAGGAAGCAGAGAGAAAGTCCACCCTGTGATTCAGTGGCTTACAGAACCACCTTTTAGTAGCAGTGACACAAAATAACTGCATCATTGCTAATGATCATTTTATCAAGTGCGTGTAATTAGTGGTGTACTTAGTTTTTCACAGACTGCTTCTGCATTTGGTCTCAATGTTTGTTAAATAGATAATGACACAATGTGTTGTTATTCATCTCATATTGTATTTATCTCAGTTTGTAACCTGCTGAGGACCAGATGATTTTTTTATGCTCTCTTAGAACCAAATAAGGGCGTACTTTCTTACTTCCTTTTTCCTATGACTATATATCAGCATTTCAATAGTTGCTTAACTGTGTTGAATAAGCCTGAAGCTTGCAAAGCCAGGGCTGACAAAGAGTTAACTGCCAGGAACATACCCACATGATGAAATTCATAAAAAAAAAAAAAGAAGAATGTTAATATCCTCTAATTAGAGGTGAGCACTCTGCTTCCCCCAGCCCTCACCCTTGGGTCATCGTCAGTGAAACCGTTTTCATTATTTAATAGATATCCATGGAGAGTCATTCACACTGGTTTGTTGTTTGCCACCCTTCTACTCAGTATTCTTCAGTTTTTGGTATTTGACAATAGTACAAGAACCTCTGAATTTCTCACATTCTTCCAGTCATTCTGCATCAACTTTACATGAGGATTTACAGCACCTCGTGTATTATTTACTTAATTATTTACGTAATATTTACTTAAATCACTGATTTGAGCAAACACAGTCACCCGGTTCAATCAAGTCAGTTCGCAGTATTTCCTGTGAGTCCACTACGCCCCTGTCCACTCTCACTCACTCACTTTTCATACTTAGGAGCAGCAGCTAGTCAGAGGACTTATGATCCGGGTTAATGACGAACTTGGATTCATGATTCATAATTTACTAGGAAAAGTCATTAACCTGGGTGATTCAGGAACTGGCCAGCACTAATTATAACAGATAACAGGTGGTATTAAGAAATCAAAACCGTGCTCACTGTGAACACATTTAACAGCTCATTGCCTACATTTTAAAGGTCCCCTCACAGATGCCTACAACAAATTAAGAAACACATTTTAAGAAATTAATTATTGCAAAAGAAGAACAGTTAAAAGTTTATAACTTTACTGGACCTGCAACTTACTCTCATCCACCATCCACACTGCTCCACCTTATTCCGCAGCCCTCCTCTGCTCTGCTCCTCAGCTGATCTGCTCTGGATTTCACTCTTTATTTTCTTGGTTTAGTTCTCCACACTCAGGACTCTCTGCTCAGTTCAGCTACAGTTCCCCTGCTGCTCTGCACAGCCAGCAACCCACCCGGTTCTCCACACATCCAACTACACTCTGCCTACCCTGCCGTGGCTCAAAGTCCCAACTCGTAACAGCCCTGCAGTAATTATTCATCTTTTATCTAACTACAGGCCCCTATAGATTTATCTATCAGTCACATTTAGCTAGCTGTGTATCATTTTCTAGCATCCATCAACAAGACATGTTGCTCGGCAACCAAACGCTGATTTTGGTGGGGTCACAATGATGTCCCCAGCGGTTCGTGTCATTTTTATCCCAAAATTCACTATATGAATACTTTTAGGAAAAGTCATGAAATAATGGGGTTTTATTTTAACAGAGTTACAAAATGTAAAATGACCCCTTTGGCAGTTCTAGTGTTAAACACGAGATGACGGTCATTGTGAAAAACTGGCATGTAGCTCTACTGTGTGTCCGAGTGAAGCTTCACTGTATGTGAAGCTGTCATACAGTTCGTACAGTGCGTTCAGTGGCTTTAGTCTATGTTGGAATTACTGATCTCAGTCTAAAGATGTCTTAAGAAGACATTCTGAAAAGTCAGCTCAATCCTTCTATATTTATGCATTTTCACCTGTAGGGTTAGCTTTTAATTACCACTAATTTAAACACGTAATGAACTGGACTCCTAACATACAGCTGATTCTATCTGCTGATAGGTTTGATTAAAATTGGGTATTTCAGCTTTGCTAAGGTACCCACAGGACCTCACAGCCTTACCTTGATCTTGTAGGGTCATAATGAAGAAAGAAAGACTTTGACAAAGCAATGGAAAGAGGCACAAGGCTGAGAGGACACGAACGGGAAGTATGGAAATTAATTTAATTCCCTGCTGAGTTACATTTCAGTCTCTTTATTCTAGTTGATCATTATCTTTCTTCCCCAGCTCTGCCAATGAGAAGGCAATTACATTACATATGGGTACAAATATGCATTTCAAAGACTTTTAGAAAGTGGTTTCAAATGAGGAAGGTTATTGAAAGGCATATCTACTTAGGACGATGCAAGCAATCCTTATGCTGCAAATGGTAAAATTCCTTCAAGGGCAAAAGACTCAATTATTCAACAGGCTATTTATTGCATTTAAGTGGTAAAAATGCATTCCACATAGCTGTGTGCAATTCAGTCCTGCTTCTGTGTTGTCTAACGTGTGACTCTGTTAAACACTTTGTTTGCAAGTAAGAGTTAGAAATATTGTAGAACCATCTATTGTTCAGCTGAAAACACATCGAGGATTGTTTATGCACAGCTGGAAAGGTTTTGAAGGGAAAAGGAAGCCAGTTTGATTGTGCTGAGATAAATGGCAGCAGTGATGCTGAGTAAAGAAAGGCCACACCCTGGTGTGAGAGCCACAGAGTGTTGGTCTATTAAGCCCAAGGGGAGAGTTACAAGAGGTGAAATGGTGCTGTGTTCTGGGAATGAACCTTAAAGCTGTAAGTTGCCCTTTTGATGCTTTTCAGGAAGCATGCTCTTCTGATAGCTAGAATCATGTTAACACTGATGGTTATCTTTAGGAGGTTGGATTTTAATTTGACTGCAGCTTGCGTAGTCATTGCTTTGACCCATCTGTTATTACTGTACTCTTGTTCTCCTGTGATGTGTCACCCTCTCTAATCTTCTGTGTTTAGTGAGAAACTTCATCGAGAAACTGCACTTAGGAAAAAAACACGTCGAACCACATTTTGTGGGTTAGAAATTTCATTTTTACTGGAAGTACTGTTCAGTCCAATAAATGATAATAAGGTTAGCATGTAGCAGCATGACGGCATGGTCGTTAACACTGTTGCCTCACGGCTAGAAGGTCTGGGTTTGAATCCACCATCTGGCCCGGGTCTTTTGCATGTTCTCCTCGTGTCTACATGGGTTCTCTCTGGGCACTCCAGCTTCCTCCCACAAAGATATGCAATTAATAGGGTTAGGTTAATTGGTGATTGTAAATTGCCCATAGATGTTAATGGTTGTCTGCCTCTTTATGTTAGCCCTGTGACAGATATCATTGTCCTTTTTTAAGTTTCAGTTTGCAGTCCAGGGAAGCTCCTAAGTACGCCTCCAAACAAAGATGGAATGGCACCGATGGCACTGCACTGTCATCTGCCTGAGCTGGGAATAAGGGAGGATGATAACCTAAGGAGACCTCAAAGTGGGACAGGCCAGTAGCAGAGGAGGTTATGAGTTATGAGCCTATTCTATCCAGGAGAGATAAAAACACCAGGAGAAAGGGTTAGAGAAGCTCACACAGCAGCGAGCTGCTTCTAATGATTTGATCTGATTTGCTTGCTCAGTTGAGTGTTAGACTGTGGATGGTAACTGGAGGTCAGACTAACTGTGGCAACTACGGTTGCCCGAAATGCCTTCCAAACTTGGGAGGCGAATTGCCAACCTCAGTCTGAAACAATGTCTAAGGGAATAGCACGAGGTCAGTTCAAAGCTTAGCTGCTTCTACTGCCGAGGGTCACTTAGGATGGAGCATGATGTATGCGGCTTTTAAGAACCTGTCGATTATGGTGAAAGTGACCGTACTGCCTTCTGAAGGAGGGAGGCCAGAAACAAAATTTAAAGCAACCTGGAAAAACTAGGTAGAAGCAGAGGACAGAGCTGACCAGCAGGTGGTTGAGTTCTACTTTTATTTCAGACTCACATGGGTCAAGCTAAGACATATTTGGGTGTCCTTTTCCAAAGACAGCCACCAGAATGATTGCTTTAGAAGAGAAATTGTCTGGAGGACCCTGGGGTGGCAGGCAAACCTAGCAGCGTGGACCCAATGTATTATCTTAGAGCAAACGTGGGCTGGAACATAGATGGTGGGACCGCTGCCTGGATTGGACTCATTTAGTAGACCCTGACATGTTGAAGTTTAGAGTCAAGCACTGTGTTGGACTGGTGCAGACCAGCTGTGGCATCTCAAAGTCTTCTTTAGTAAAACATTTATATTTTCTGCATCCATGTAACAACAATGATCCACAGAATGCAAAGTAATTAAAATTTATAACCCTGCAGAATGTATGTGCCCACTCCCAGCAGTAGTATGCTGGGAGTTAGTTAAAGCAGCTGCACAAAGAGCAACACACACACAAAAATAGTGTGCATTTTTGATCAGAACATGTTTATCAAAAATAAATGTACAAAACACCCCTGACTGGGGAACAAACAAGGCGAGCAGTTTACTATTCAATTTTGAAGATGAAGATAAAGTAACATCAGTGATCAAAATGAACAGCGTCCCAGCATCCCAGAGATGATAAAAAATTGATTTGGAACACACTAAATAACATTTGGGACCAGTTCTGGATGATTAGACTGCATGCTACACAAATGATACAAATGAGTAATTCATCAAGGCAGAGACATTTGGTGGGATGGATTTTATGGCACCTTTTTGTGCCAATCAAACAGAAAGGAAAACCTCATCACCTTTCTTCTGCAGGTTGAACAGAAGTTTATCAAAGTGTATCTTGCTGCAGGAAATTTGAAAAAAAAAACAGTATGAAATGATGGTGGTGAAAAATACTGAAAGACTTGAATGTCGTATTTCATGTAGACCGAGGACCTCGAATGCAGAGTCGAAGGCAGGTGTTCAGTGAAAATTACTTGTTTTTTTAAGGCTAACCAAAAATCCAAGAGGAAGAGCAGGAACATGAGGAAAACACTGGGAACTAGGAAAACTACAGGAGCACTATGAACCAGGATATAAAGTAACAGAAACTGGAAACAGGCTGAGGGGAAACAGTGAAACACTATGATGTGACACAGCATGGGCAGACTCTGCCCCTTGCCTCATAAACTGCCCAACAGGTGAGAGACGCAGTGAGAATAATGATGCACGGGAAAATAAAACTAAATACTAAACACATGAGACCAAGGTTACCAAAATCAACCAGGAAATAACGGAACAGGGAAACATCACCGATGGAGACTTGACACTACACGGGGAAGGCAGGGTAAACTGAAAGCAGGAACAAAAACACACAGCAGAAAAACACAACAACTAAGAAATGAAGATAACCAATAAACAGAATTTAGAAAACCAAAACTCAAAATGCTGGATCAACGACCCGGGAACCAGGATAGAGAGAGAAGGTAAGGTAGGCAGAAAGGAAAAAAGAGAGAGCGATGAGGAGACAAGGAGCTTGGGTACATTTCGCCTTAAGTATATTCTCACCCTGAGTATCAAGACATCTGCTATGCTAATGTAACCTTCTCATTTACAAGAATAAGTGGTAGTTGCATGCAGATGTTTAATTCATGGTAAACTAATGACTGCAAATGAGGCTAAATGCCAAAAGAAAACATTAACCTGTTGAGAGCATCAAAAATAATAATGAAACATATGCTCAGGACCTGTGATGACTCTCTCATTCCAGCCTGTGTGATTCCCTGCTGTTCAGTGGCCCTTCTCTTTTCCTTAAGCCTTACAGTGAATATATCAGTGCACAGGTAAACCTTCTTATGGTCCAGAGCTTTGTCGTGAGTTACAACTCACGATTTAGATGTAAGACTACAACTTCAGTCTTTTGATGAACTTAAATTGCTCTTCAACCATTTAGTTACTTTGCAGCTTCCATTTCTTGATATAGAAATGAAACAATGTCCTTGAATGACAGTATGCACTCAAGCTTCGAATGTTTCATGAGTTTGCTAAACTTAATGACTAAAATTGTCACAGCATGAGCAGAGAATGTTGCACACAGGTTTCACTGGAGCTACGGTGCCAGTCCAAACTGTTACTGTATACACTCCAATGATGGTTGGTGGTCATTCTTGGATTTCAAGTTGTTCTTCAAAGTGTTTGGGCTGTTTCTCCTGCTGCAGTGTGTATCCTTCTCCATAAAGATGTGCTCCAGAGGTTCGAGCCTGTCACTGAGGACTGGATTGGTCTTGGTAACTTTTTTCAGTCGACTATGAAATGCTGTTATGTCTTTTGCCTTCCCAAGACTTTGCTCTTGCCTCTTTATAATGGCTTTGGTGACAGCGTCTCATCCCTTGGGACCACTAGTGGACAGCTTTCTTTAGACAGCACTGTTGCTGGTTGGAGTCTCGTGTTCTTCGTTTTGCAAATTCTGTATCTAGTTCTCAGTGACTAAAGCTTGATTTATTGATCTTCTGATAGTGTGGTAACCTCTAATCTTCTGGAAGTAGAAGACAGAAGACAAAAGTGCTGAAAAAACGAAAAAAAAAACTTGACTAGCTGCAATTTTATCACTTTTAAAGCTCTGATGCTTTATTTTCCACTAACTCAATGTTACTTCAATATTTATAACAGCTGCACAATGGCTGAAGGTTGATGTACTTGAACTTGCCTCTGTTGAGCTGAATAAATCTGAGTACTGAAGTGTTAAAAGTGTTGAAATATTTTGATTTTATTGCAGTTTCCCACTTCTGATCACAAAATTGTAATTTTTAGCAGTGAACTATGAGTAACAGGCCTGGAACAAATAGATGTGGATTGACAGCCAGGCAACTTTTTGCTTTCAGGGATATTTGGACAATATTTAAAGCCCAGTTACCCAAATTTTAAATCCCTGATCCCTCTGTGCTGATGAACAGTTGGGAGCTTTCAGAGGCAGGTGCAGTTTAAGGCAAAACATGCCTTCAAAACCAGCCAAGTATGGCGTAAAGATCTGGTGGAACTGTGATGCCAAAACTCATTTTGCACAAAAATGTTTGAAAACCACAAATACATTATTAGAATATTTTACAGCAGCTGTCATTGAGGAAGGAAACAATGTAGGCATGAAAATCACCAAGTATACTGGGGGGGGGGGGGTGTAATCCCGCTCTGTCACTTTAGCTCTTGCTGTACGATAGTCTATTTGCTTGAGAGTTAAACATCAAACATATTTATACCATTTTTATATATAGTATAGCTATATGTATGCAGCTCCTGCTTTCTTGCATAGAATGACTAACAGTAGCAGCCCCATGATTGTTTTTTCATTCATTTTATTTTGCATTTTCAGACTAGTTGGACACGCTGGACCAGTTATCGAGGCCAGGGGGGAATTCTCACAGTGCCACCAACTGCACAGTCATCCAGAAATCTGTGAAAGTGTGAATATATTACAACATTTTAAGGTAATTTGTCAAAGGTATGCATGTGTCGAGAACAGTGAACCTTGGGATGAGGTAGCTACACACAAAGGTTCTGCATGACCAGTTCAGCAAATATCACACATGGGTGCACATACATGCACACACACACACACACACGCTCAATGGTACGCGAGCATAAATATGGAGGGCACAGGCAGCCAAATGAGTAAATATCACAAACAGTGGGACAGGCACCTCTGCACAGCCACGTGTGCTACATGAGTAAATATCAGCTGTGAAAAAAAAATGTGATGGGCAGGAGGAAAAATGCATTTGTGGTTAGAAAGGGAGCAGATATCCATTACAGACTTCTGGATAATGTAACGCACTAATCACAGCCACTAGTAGAACTTCTTTACCGCACATATTTTTATTTGAATTTTTCTTCTGTGACTTCTCAAAATGTCTTTCATAAAAAAAGGCCTACCCGAGAATAACCTTGTAACTGAAGATAGATCAATGTAATCGGGGCAAGACAATTTTTTTTTTTTACTGTAAAAGGACAAAATCATAGTAGAGTCAAGCACTCTCTCTCATGAACCTTCAACAGTACTGAGGCATTCACCTGCCTCGCCAAATGCTACAGCTCCTCACAGCAAGCATTTAGCAAGCTTGATGATATTTCTCTAAATGAAGGATTCTTTTTAAAGCATTTTTAATGCTGTAATCAGTCCTGCTTCACACTCTATTCAAAAAGTGGAGTTGAAAGTTCATCTTGAGTTCCCCTGTGAAGTTTCCTTGTGCTGTGCCCCTCACTGATGTCTGTGCTTTTTCTACATAAAATGTTGGCTTGGTTGATTTTTTTTTACAAAATTCAAGTTCCCGTGTTTGTTTGTTTGTTTGTTTGCTTGATGGCAGTGTCTGTAGAGGACCTTTAACGTGACCTCTAAGTGGTAAGGTTGAACACTATTGGGGCATATCCCTTTGCTTAGGTCTTATGTTAGCTTCAGCTGAACTTTAGAACGCGTTCTTTGTGACGGTAAACCACTTAATCCGGCCGTTTCCAGGAGAGGACAGTCTCAGTCACATTTAGATGCACAGGGTTCCAATCAGTCATCGAGTGTTACCACTGTTAGCCCAGTGGGCAACTCACAGGACATTAGGCAGCACATTTCAGTTTCTAAATTAATAACAAAGATAAAAGGGTGAAGAATACCACCATCAAGAGATATATAAAAATCCCAACCTATCATGTTCAAGCTAATATACAGCAGTGATACTCATATACATCCACTGCTATCAGCATGATAGTAAACCACTCAATTTAATGAGCAGATTAGTTATCATAGAATATGTTAACAGGATTGGTCACGCCACCAAATCTTCCATCAAAACCATTATATGAGTCATCTGCACGTACCATCTGAAACAACCGATGTAAGAATTTGTGGATTCATGAGGAAGCGTGTCTTGACTTTAAAACTCTGTGTTAGGAGCCAAACATGCTCACCTTCCAACCACAAGGCTGGAGCTTACATCTTTTTACTGTTCAGTTTGGTTTCAGCACCGTAACAAAGGTTCTCTTTATTATTCACACAGAACAGCACAGATTTGAACAATGGTACAGACATTGTAAAGGAAAGGAATCAATGAAAAATCAGATATTGAGGATATTTTATTGATTGGTACTTTCTGTTGTTATATTTCCTGGTTGGCGGGCTCTGAGCTGGTACTGCTGATGTAAAGGAAAAGAGGAGTTCATTTTAGATGTTAGGCTGTAGGCTAAGGTGTTGCAAAGTTTCAAATAAAATTAAAGATTTTTTTGTAAAACAATGTTAATATCAATAATATTTGATATGTTTAATCTTTTTTTTTACAATACTAGTTTATTTACACTGGGCTGTCCTTTACAGTGGTATGACTTGCATGTCAGTAACAGTCTGTAAAGGGCTGCCAGCATCTGCCACCTGTGGTTAACAGTGTGGTTAGCTGGCTGTGGCTGTGGAGGTAAAGTGGGTTGTTTAATATTCAAAAGACTACTGGTTCAACCCGTGCCTGCTCCAGCCTGTATGTTGAAGTATGCAGATGTGATCATGCATCTGTTTGTGTTCCTGTGTGCTCAGGCTGCTAGTTTTTTACATAACCCCATGCTGCCAAACTCAGTTATGTTGTCATCACTTGGGTCCAGTCATTTTCTCGCCTGCCTTCTGTGAGCCAATAAGCCGCCGCTCCCTGTGCTTTAAATCTTAGTGCCTTTCAAACTCTCATTTGTGCGACCCACCTCCTCCCCATCTCCACCTCATCCTGGTCAATTAGAGATCCTCATCCAATTCTCCACCTGCTTCATCTCTGCCACAATCAGTGTCTAGACTCTCCAGGGTCCTCTTCTACTTCCTGCCATTGTTTGACTCCATTCTGCTAATCACCAAATAATTTATCACTCAAACGCTATAATTCAGTAAATTAAATTAAGTTATTTCAAATGATCTCTCTTTATTGAACTCACCTCTGCCCCGAGCCTACTTTCATTTCAATTAAGCTGCTTACTGAGCTTTCTACCAGGCACCTAACATTAGCCTCAAGGTCACAGCACCATCTTCAAGTGACAACGCAAGTGCTCAATTCCATGCACTTCTTTATGTGACCACTAAAGGTCACTTACCTTTAAAACCAACTACAGATTGTTGCGCCAGGTAAATTCACATCACTTTTACTCATGTAGCACATTTGACAACAACAGGAACTGACACAAAAATAGAAAAGCTTTCACAGGTGACGTATCTGGTCACTGTCTTGGTGGGCGTTTCAAAGTTCATCTGGTAAAGATATTTTCCACAGTTGTCAGCTCTCACATGTAGCACGCAGCAGGCAATACTCTGTTTCTGAGCTATTCATTCTACTGGAAGTACGAGCCTCCGTCAGGTGACAGCCAGCAAAGCTGAGGACTTCAGGGCGTGTGTGACGATGGTTTTAATCACAGAGAGATCCTTAGAAGGTCTGTTAGTGCCCTTCAGTCCGTTGTTAGCTCACTGCCAATTCAACAGACTACAAGGCAGCAGAATTTAGTTTCAGATTAATAACAAAGATGAAGGTGAAGAACAACAAGACAAAGTCAGCAGCTTTCTAATTACTGCAAATATTTATTATTAATCTATTTACTATATGCTGCATAAAAACTGAATATGTAGGCTGCGTTAGAGAGCTGCAATCACACAGTAAGTAAACAAGCAATTGCCATTTCCACACTCTTATGACAAATAGGGTGGTTTGCAAGCTGTTAGAAGCTGGGTTGCAGATGTGCAGAATCCAAACAAGCAGTCAGATCCTGGAGAGACTCCCATGCTGTACAGTACACTCCAGAAGGAGACCATCCTCCTCACTCAAGTGTGTCACCTAATTGAACTTTAGCTGCAATGAGAGGCATGAAGCTGTATCTCATTAAGGCAGCGAGCATGAAGGATAGATCTCTCTCATATCTGTGTTTTAATTGCCAGCTCTCTTTTATAATCAGATTAGCTGGGGAGAGCAGTGAAGAGGCAGATAAGACAAAGGGGTAATTGAATTAGAGGCAAGGCAAGATGGAGCAGGAAGCAAGAGACCAAATGGGAGAAGCTGTTTAAAAGAATGAAACAATTGTACACTGACTGGTTGTGAGTAAGAAATCTGGAATGAAAAGAGAAAAAAAAAAAAGTAGGGAGAGATGCTCTCTAGTGGTCTCTCCTCCTCAGCGTATTGGTCGGCTCAAAGACGTGCAAGGTTCGAGTGTAAGCGTTGGTTGGGGTTTTGGGCATCATTATTCCGTTTATTACAGGGTTATCGTTATGGCAACAGCTCTGTCCGCCTCTTCATAAGATAGTGGTTATCAAACCCACTCATCATGCTGATGAAAGAAGTGAGATGGTTGCTATGATCTGATCAGCAGGCAAAGTAAAAGCAGCTCTGTTTTCTTTGTATGGATGCAGGCTGAGTGAGCCCTCAGTGGAAAGTTCAGTTCAAAAATCAAGCGCAGCACATGTAGTAATAATGTGGGTATGTTGGGAAGTGGTACAAAAATCAAGGGAGCAAACAATTTCCCAAGATTGTCACGTTGTCTAGATAGCCTCATATGATGCTGCTAATAATCCATCAAGATATGATTATCTCTAACTTAAGTGTCTTGCTGTAAATGTAATTTGGGGTTCATTTCCATCGGCAGAAGGATCCTGATCTGTAGCTAGTTGATAAATGTGTCTGACAGGTGTGCCGACCTGTCAAGAGCATCTGCTAGGCTTCGCCTCTGCTTACTCGAGCTACTGAACTGGACCCCTCCACCGTATTTGTGCAGCTGATGCCTTTTGGAACATTTTTAGTGGAATTATCTGACAAATATATGACCTGCTGTCTGGTACAGCTTGTACTCCAGTTTTGGTGAGTGAAAATCCTACAGCAGCCAAAACGCTAGTCTTAATTACCTTCAGCATTACAGTACAACCAGAGTAACAAATGTGACTGGTTGGGTGAGGGTGGGGGTCTAGTTACATGTGGCAGACTTAATTAAGCGTAATTGTATTCAGTTTTATGTAGAAAAAAAATGTGATTTCAGATACAGTACTTATAAAAATGGTGATTATGAAAAGGATACAGCTGAATATTTTGTTTATATGTGTGATATCACGATTCTGTTGCTTTGCATCTTTGTCACCATGCAGGAATGTCTTCTTCTTGAATATAACTCAACAATGGCAATCAGCAAAGGCACTTGAACAAATGTGATTGCAACGCCATCAAAGGCTTAAAAAGAGCGGCCTCTTTGACCGGAGATGCTCTATTCATTTGGCAGTATGTGCTTAAATTCTGAGTGATGGTTTTCATTTAATTTGCGCTTGAATTTTACCGACCTCTTCTCTTCCACTGGCCTCAAGAGCACATTGCTCTGAGCAGCCTGAGTGCATGAGCAGCCAGAAACACAGAGTCAGGCGGCCATGTCATCACACAATAACACTTTTCAGTGCTGGAGATTCAACCCTGTTCAGCCAGCATAGAGTTTTACCACATTAACCTTTATTGCCAAATTACAACATTTGTAATTTAAGTGTTCCAATTTGAAAATGACATCCTTTAATGAAATACTGTATATATGATTAGTTGGGTTACATTTTAACATGGTAGCTAAAGGTTCTGGTGTTAGTTATGAAAATTGTGTTCAGCATCATTTGTAACATTCAGAAAAAGACCTTCCAAAAAACAAACTTACTCAACAAAGTGATTGGTCAGGTGTGCTGAGTCATTCCTCTCTCACCTTCCTTTATTTAATTCTTCCTCTTTGTGTGTGTGTGTGTGTGTGTGTGTGTGTGTGTGTGTGTGTGTGTGTGTGTGTGTGTGTGTGTACAACCAAGTACAACACTACAAATGATTTGAGGAGAGAGTGTATCAAAGTGTCTTCATCATCATTTGTACAATTTACTCCATCGAGACTACAGAGTCACATGAAAGACACTGAATTCTTGGAGACAGATCAGGGAGGCTTTGAGCTGCAGCTGGAGGCGGCCATTACAGCAGGCTTTCTGCACTGCCCTCCGATGTGGTGTTACAGATGTGTACTGACCCCTCTCTGTGCAGAAGACAGCGTGAGAAAAATGTTAGCAGAGCAGCGTCGGCATCTCCAGAACACCATGTGTGCCTGCACAGGACTTCATTTAGGTACAGTACATGTAGGTCATGTGAAATACAGTACCTGTACAAATGTAAAAAATACACTTAAAACAGAAGTAATCATGTAGGCTTTGTGCTAATGTAGACTGTTTTCATGACTGGCAGGAATTTCCAGCTGCAGGGACCTTATTATATTAACAAAAGTTAGCACAAAACGTAGGGAAATTTGTGTTTGCTGTAGCATGTGGACAAACAGCCTGGTGCAACCTCCTCAATCACCCCCACAGAGCGAGGTTTTACAGAGACTGTCTCCAGAATTTAAGAGTGGAGTGGAGTGGAGTGACCTCAACCCCAATGAACACTTGTGGGATCAGCTTGGGCGTGCTGTTCATGCCAGAGTGACCAGCACAACCATACTTGTGGCTGTTCAACATGTTCAACAACTGTTGTGGCACCTCTGGGCTCAACCCACATTCTTACAGATGTGGCACCATTAACCCTTTAAAGTGATTTGACTGGCTACCACCTGCTGTTGCACTTAAAAAAGATGAACGTTTCCCAACTGTTCAATGTTGAAGCCTGAAAAATGTACAACTGACTCTCCCATAGTGATAGTGAGGTAACATTTTAATTTTGTGCACAATTTATTTGAGGATGTCAAAGCATCTGTGAGCAAAACATGCATTTTCAGCAGAGTGGAACTGGTGAAGATGATGATTCAATTTTGAGTAGCAACATGCTTCAAGACCTGGTGGCAAGGAAATTGCTGAGTGCATTAATTATTACTCACTCAGCATAAAACAGCTGTCTAACCACAGCCTAAATGTATCAATTTTCTTTTCAAAGTCAAGAGCCAAGCAAAGCTCCAGTCAGTTGGAAAGCCCAAACAGACAGCTCCACAGCTCCTTACTGGAGCTGAGGTAGATGTAAAAGAAACACTTCCAAAATCTTTTCTTCTCGAGAGCTCGTTGCAATGAAGTTTGTCCACGCGTTCATCTCAAATGCATCATTAATGCTTCATTTCCCACTGCTGACTGCAGCAGTATCACAAGTAAATCAATAATGATTGATCAGTATTTGGCAGTATTTAATTTGTTTAAAGAAAGAAAACTGGTGCAATATTTAACGGCGAGTTTCTGCAAGTCCTTTCTTTCAACAGTTATGGGAAATAAACTTTTCAGGACGTAAAGTACGATACAACTTTTATTTGTGCCTTTTCTTAAATTACCTTAATTTAAAGACTAGGAATATGGAAATATATGCTCATTGAATAAGGTGAGAATTGCCAGTATCTTTAACTGAAGATGACAATGGCAGGATTTGAGCAGTCGGGTTTGTGGCATTGGAACCTCCATACGTTCTGGTGGGACTGTTTTCACTAGCTTTGCTTTTTGCTTTGTGTTCACACTTACACATTAAGGAAAAACACACCTTTTGTGTTTCCTTATTAGGTTTGGAATTCGTGCCGTCCTGTGGGCTTGCAGCCTACGGTTTAGATTGTTAACAGTTAATTACGTGATAATGCATCTCAGGCTATGTTGCACAAATGGAAGCAAACAAGCGTCTGATAAGTGCATACTTGCCATGTTCCACCTGAGACATTACCTTTTCAAAATTCCTGTTCTACATGTTGCGTAAGCAGCATACTAATTACAGTGTACTAACAAAAGTATGTGGATAGAGAAGCACTTTTACTCATTTATTGATTTCACTTTGCACCTTTAACTGTCATTTACTTTCTTATAAACAATTCAACATTTTCTTCAATTTTATATAAAAAAAAAGACTGGTGAGATATTATAAGCAGAATAAAGTTGACAGTGACAAAACAGAAGAAAGGAGCAGTAAAGGAAGTAGGGATGGCGTGACAAAGGTCAAAACTCAGCCAAGTGTACTTAACCTATGGCACACTCGGTCACCCGCTGAGCCACTGGGGAGACCCCATCATTGTCACGGGCTGCTTCAAAGAGAACAGTCAGCAGGGCACAGTGGTTGCCCCTGGGCAAGCCCTGGCATAAAAAATCAAACGCACACCCAGTGTGAGTAATCTCATGGCTAATGTCTAGTATCTAATGGCCTTAATCAAAAGCCCCTGCTACGATCCTCTCAGCACCGTGTTGATAAATCACAGCGCTAATGAAAAATGGGCCGTATAACAGCACAGCGCTGGTAGGCTGCGGCACAGCCCCATTTGTTAAAGAAGCTTCCTGCGGTTCTGGTGTCAGTTTAGTTTCCTGTCCGCCTCTCTCGCTCTCTCGCTACTGTTCGCCTCATTTGTATCAGCATCTCCCTCTCATTTGATTTAACCTCTCTTTGTCATCTCTTTTAACTTCTCAACATTTCGTTCTAGTTTCTCATTTTTTTCATCCGCTTCCTGTGGGGTTCGCTCTCTCCTTCCTCAGCCTGTGTTTCCCCATTACGTCCTTCCTCTTCCTCTTCCATTTTCTCCCCGCCCTCACCTGCCTTCCCTCGCTTTAATTTGCTGGCTAGCAGTGTCCAGTTCTATAATCTCTTCTCTGCTTTCCCCTTCCTTCCTCATTAGTTCCCTAACACTGTTCTGTTGTTCCATCGTCTCCCTGCCTCTCTCTTTACCTCTCTGTCTAATTTGTTAACCAGAGGTGTCGTGTTGTGATCTGTTCTGTGGTCTTGGTGGGTAAAGCTGCATGGTGAACAGAGCTGCTGTGAGGAGGTAATTAACCGCTCCTCATTTAGACAACAGGCTCAATCAGCGAGACAGAATGACTACATGTGGGCTGGAATGCCAATTGCGGAGTCCTCGGGCACACACACACACACACATACAAAAACACCTCCTCAAACGACCTTCAGAGGAAGAAAAAAAAAAGGACCAGATAATGAAGAGTCTACATTCATGCTGATGATGTATAGATTTTTCTGAATATGAGATGAGAAAATTTGCCAGTGCCTTTAAAGAAAAAAGAAAGAAAGAAGGGAAAAAAAAGGAAAATTCTACTTTGCATCTAAGCACGCTGGCGGCTCCACATGGCAGCGGCTGGTAACTGTTGGTGAAGCCTGCGTAGACTACATTTCCCAGGGCTCCTGTGAGGCAACCTCAGTAAATGACACTCGTGTTTACACACTCTGGCAGTCCGCTATGCTTTTGGCTGAAAGCAAGCACAGAGATGGGAGGAGAGAGAAAAGAAGAGGGGGACTCCAGCTTTCTCTGAGAGCCAAAAATTGTGGGTTTGTTCTGGAAAGCAGTGAGAGCATCGAGTGGATGTTTTCTTTTCTTTGGCATTTTGCCCACAATAAACACCAATGATGACAGACTCCAGGGACCTGGGAGAAAGAGAGAAAGGGGAATAACATGGAAATTGCTGTGGCCTTATTATTAAGAGTGCTGCATGGCACACACTTTGCTTATTAGGTTTTCTTTATTATGTTCTTGTTCAGGTTTTTATGTGTTATATTCGTTTTTTAATATGTGTTTTCCATATTTGGCGGTGCATTCTGCAATAATATAATGCAAAAATGTAAGTTTGTTTGCAATTCATATCATATTTTATACTCCCCAAAACAGTGCCTGCACGCATGATGCAGAAGGCTAGTCCATTTTGCCAAAATTTGATTGCAGCAACTCAAAATGGTACTCAGTAGTTTTATGGCCCCACGTGCTTGTATGCATGCCTGACAACATCTTCTCTTAATGAGAAGATGAATGGTGTCCTGGGATCTCCTCACAGATCTATACCAGGGCACCACTGAGCTCCAGGACAGTCTGGGGTGCAACCTGGCATTGTTGGGTGGAACAAAACATAACGTCCCAGAGGTGTTCTACTGGATTTAGGTCATGCAAGCGTGGTGGCCAGTCAGTGGTATCAATTCCTTCATCTTCCAGGAACTGCCTGCACATTCCAGTCATATGAGATCAGGCACTGCTGTGCACCAGGAGGAACCCAGGACCCACTGAACCAGTGCAGGGTCTGAAGGATTTCATCCCAATACCTAATAGCAGTCACAGTGCTGTTGCCTAGCCTGTAGAGGTCTGTGCGTCCCTCCATGGTGATGGTCTGGAGATATGCCTCCCCAGACCATCACTGACCCACAAGTGAACTGGTCATGCTGAGCAATGTTACAGGCAGCATAACATTCTCCATGGCTTCTCCAGACCTTTTCAAGTCTGTCACATGTGCTCTGGGTGAACCTGCTCTATTCTGTGAAAATCACCAGGCCAATTCTGGTATTCTATGGCAAATGCCAATCGGGCTCCATGGTACCAGGCAGTGAGCACAGGGCCCACTAGAGGACATCAGACCCACAGGCCACCCTCATGAAGTCTGTTTCTGATTGTTTGGTCAGAGACATTCATACCAGTGGCTGCTGGAGGTCATTTTATAGCTCTGGCAGTGCTCATCCTGTTCCTCCTTGCACAAAGGAGCAGATACTTGTCCTGTTGGTGGGTTAAGAACCTTCTACAGCCCTGTCCAGCTCTCCTAGAGTAACTGCCTGTCTCATGGAATCTCCTCCATGCTCTTGGGAGACACAGCAAACCTTCTGGCAAGGGCACGTATTGATGTGCCATTGTGGAGGAGTTGGACTGCCTGTGCAACTTCTATAGGGTCCAGGTATCACCTCATACTACCAGCAGTGACACTGACCCTAGCCAAATGCAGAACTAGCGAAAAACAGTTAGAAAAGATGAGGAGGTAAAAAATCTTAGGCCATGTTGTACAAAAGTAATGTAACAAGCAATGTAAAAAGTACTTTATTCATGGATTAAAGATGTCAGGAGTAATATGTAATACAAATCTTAAAAGTATTAATAAAAATCTGAAGTGCAGCACCAAAAATGAACACTGTGATAACGGGAAAAGTTCCCATTGGAGTGCACCAATCTTTTTGAAGTTCTCCCATTTCTCTGGCATAGAGTCAAGCTTTAAAGAGCAATTACTCTACCTAGATGTGAAAATGGTAAGATTTCAACCTCTACAGAGACCAGAACCTAAGTCCAGTGCTTTTGACCACTCAGCCACACTACCTTAAGTTCTGGTAGTGCTAAATCACTTGGATAGACCACTGGTGTATCAGCAAAATTAAAAATCTTATCTTATCTTTCATTAAAACAGGACATCCATCCTTGTTGGATGTCATCACTTACAGTCTAATTTCTTGGAACTATTACATTTTTGTTTTTTTGATCTGTAGGCTTTTTTTCCCCCAAACAACTTTGAAGTCAAACTTTTAGTTTTTCCTTGAGCCACAGTGAGGGGGATATAATGTTCAGCAGCTCCATTATCACCTGAGCTTCTTCCCTTTCCTCCCTTCACTTTTATGTTTTACTACCACCAACACTAATGAGTGCAGGCTGTGATCACTATTTACCTCGTAATGCCATGTGTGGACCATCCACGTCTATTTATTCAGGCGGAGGCTGTAAATCTTTGTGAAAGGAGTCCAAAATGGGTCCATGAGTCGGTGAAGTTCACGATACTGAGGTGAGTTGTTGAGAATTTCCAGGACTTTTCAGTCCGTACGTGCTGCTGTTTTGGCCGCTGTTAGCTAAACTTTCTTCGAGGTGGATCTAATGTTGTTAACAAGTTGCACACTGAGCGAATAACCTCACACACGATGTGAGAATATAATCAAACTGTTTATCAGGGAGAAAGTGTGATTTTTAAGACAGTCAAGCCTAACGTTAGCTGGTATAATGTTAGCTTATAACAAGCTGATATTGATTAGCCGGCTCATGTCACCTGTCTGGAGACGGGAGGGCCGTATGTCTGATCTTCCCAATACTGGGAATAAATATGCATCTTTATCCATGCTTTTGTGTGTTAGAGCCCTGACTTCAGTTCAGGAATGAGGCTTGAGTTGAGTATAAAGAGGATGAGGGGGAGATGAGGGAGGAGAGAGAGCAGTGGTGGAGAAGCCAGATGAAAACTAGGAGGAGAAAGAGATAAGAAAGAGACAATGAGAAATAGATGTTGAAATGTACAAATCTTAAAATGGTCATATCATTTAGAAGAGCTACTTTAAATTAAAACTAACTTAGAATCGACACCTTACAGCAGTTTTTAGCTATATTTAGGTGTTCAGAGTGGTGATCAACTGTCCCCTTTGTTACAGAATTCTCTGGAGCATTCTAATAGAATTCTGTTGGGGTATGGAGGGTTAGACGACTTTGGAAAGGTGTCTTTTTTCTAGCTTCGTCCTCAGACACTGTTGTTTCAGTTTCCTAGCTATGCAGGCTTCTCTTTTAACACGTCTTTATCCTCTGCAACACGAGGTAAATGTGTTTCTTTGTATGGGGTTGTGGCAGATTGCAGGAAGCAAGCACAAGGGTACTGATTTAGAATCATTCTGCCTTATTAATGGATGGTGGGAAAAATAAAATTGGCCAGTGCACACATTTTGCACCAGCCAATCTGATGAAAATGTGTGTACACTTGTGCAGGGTAAGAACATTTCCACACAAAGTAGAATGAGACCAAATGTCACTGTTTAGAGAGTAGTGTAATAAGAAGAACATGGTCTTTTAGTTACAAAACAATTATGGGATTATGTGCTTGTTTTTAGTTACTTTTTAATGATAAACATTTCCAGTTGTCCACCATAGTTGTGCATGGAGTACCTACAAAAGGTACAAACTCATGAAACAACTCAGCCACGCTACCTTAATACCTGTGAAGGGCTGTTTCAATGGACCAGTGCTATTTTAGATAACACACACACACACACACACACACACACACACACACACACACAGTGTGATGGAAAAGCTGGAAGGAAGAGCTGTGTGACATAGAAGTACCAAAGGTTTTAAATATGAGCAGAAATACTGCTGAAACACATCTGAGATGTTAAATACCATTTGGTGAAAAGTTCACCAGGATGCAGAAAATGAACTGCCAATCCCTCCAGTTTTCCTCAGGAGGACACCGGCTCTCCTACTTAAAAACAAAAAGGTGTAGTGATGTTGATTCCTGCAGCAACAGCTGTTCTTCAGCCTGCAGAAACCATCCTATAGCTGCTACAAAGGGACTGAAACATTTAGTGTCATAAATGTTGGTTTCATGAGGTATATATCTTGAATATGTTTTCTTTAAAAAATAATGAACACTTTTGCCTCACAGCAAAAAGGTCCTGGGCTTGAATCCACCTTGGCTGGGTCTTTCTGTGTGGAGTTTGCATGTTCTCCATGTGTCTCTGTGGGTTCTTTTTGGTACTCCGGTTTCCACCCACAGTTTAAGACAAGCAGTAAGAGGGTTAGGTTAAATGGTGATTCTACATTGCCCACAAGTGTGAGTGTGAATGGTTGTGTGTCTCTGTGTGTTAGCCCTGTAACAGGCTGGTGACTTGACCAGGGTGTAACCTGCCTCTTGCCTTACGACAGCTGGGATGGGCTTAGGCCCCCTGTGACCCTTAAAAGGATACAGTATGCAGAAGGAAATGAATGGATGAAACAAACCCCAATAATGTTAATATTTTGGCAGTGCCCATTGGTTAGTAACAGCTGTTGTTGCTAGGCAACAGGAGCACCTGGTAATACTGTTCCATGTATGCAGGAATGCTTCAAATTTCAAAAAAGATAGAGGCTGTGTCCAAATTTAGGGGCCACATCCTTTGAAGGCCGCATTTGTAGGCCGATTACATCACAGCAAGGCAACAAAGGCTGTCCAAATTCGAAGACTCCTCCAAATGCGGTCGACGAATGCATCCTTCGTTTCTTGAATTTGAAGGATGGGTCCGGTGTATCCTTTGTGGCCTACCATATCCCATGATTCATTGTGTTCCAAAGTGGCTTGATGAAACAGAAGTAGCAATGGTGGAGGAGAGCGGCAAAAACCGTGAGTAAAGTTTGATATATTACACTGTTTTTTGACACAAAATGAACTTTTAAGATGGTTTCGGGTGAGAATGTAGATGTGTAAACCTCAAATATCTGTTCAATTTATCAAGATATCGCTTAACGTTTTCGGAGATGTTCGTTCCTGCCCCACTAACAGCTAGCTCCCCTCTCATTAACTGTTAGCTGACCGGGTGATCAAGGCTCGATATACCCGGAGAGACCGCCTGACTCCCGGCTGGCTTTCACTCAGATGATCTCTAATGGCTGATGTTTGGTTTATTTTGGCATTTAATTTGTTTCTGAGCAAATCGGTTTGGCTGAGATTAAAGTTAAGCTTCATAACCGGATAGTTTTATTTAACTTTAATGTCTCACTGAAGAGCTGTCAGCATATTTGGAAATTAATCGTTCACTCATCTTTATCCATTGATATAGAAATGTGCTATACTTGTTTGAACAGTTTATTTATACTTTTTATTTATTATAATTTTTTAATCCAGGTACAGCCTTTTCAGCGGAAGAGGGTTAGATTTTTAAATGTAAGTAAATCTCAGTAAAAGGTAAAAGCGCTTGTTTTGTTAGGCATTTTAATAATTAATATTTTACTCTTTTCTCAAGAAATTCACCTATATTGCTCCATGCAAATGAACCCGAACATGAGGAAGAATACATGGCTATTCTCAGTTTAGATTTTTGCTAATTAAACTTTTTTTTTTTTTTTGGTGGTATTAAGCAAGACTTGTTGTTTTAGGGACCAAGGAGCAGACAGCCCAATTCATTAAAATGAGAGGTGACAATGATTACCTTTTCACCAGGGCCAAGAATTCTGCGAACATGGCTTTGAGGTACAACAACATTCTGTCCAGCCAGTATTTGTCCAGTTTCATAAACCCCCATCCTGTACAGAACCTATGCTGTGTCCTGCTGTGAAACCTTTCAAGTTTTCCTAAGTTTGCATCCAGGGATTAACATATTTGCCGTGGTTTTCCCACTTCTCTTATTTTCTGTATGTCATTAGGACAATTCTAGAAAAGATGGCCCGTTGCAGGCCAAAAAAAAAGTGGGACAACTTTAAAAAAAAAAAAAATACTATGTGCATAATTTTTAATGGCACAAGCAAATAAACACACATTTAATAAAATTGTTTTTGTTGATCTTTTTTGTCAACTGCCATTTTTGATTTCCTCTGCCTTTAGGATTGCAAGTATCCAGGGTCAGGAGAGGGAGTCAGTGGGAAGCCCACTGCTGCTCCGTGGCCCTGGTTTGTCCATATGTATAATCTCCTCTATCCCCGAAGACACTCCAGGGCCAAGTGCAGCAGTGGGTGACCGAGAGAAGGAGGATGAGGAAGGGAGTGAGCCAGCAGCAAAATCTGCTAAAAGGAGGAGGGACAGAGATGACGAGCTGCTGGACTTAAACAAATCAAGATTATAAGACATCATGAATATCTAAAGGGGAAAATAAAAACCATGTACAGTTAGTTATGGTGGAGACTGCAGGATTAGCCAGAGTGGCCTGTTCTTGGACTTCATTATATTTAAAAGCACAAAGACGCTTGCCCGAACAGGAAGTCTCTGGCAGTGTGGCTAAATCAGCTGAGGCAAGATGACAAATGGGGTGCTACAACTGACACCTGTGGCTTCTTTAAACTGTCCACTGCATCGTCCATGAACTGGGTTTACAGGGCTGGCTCTAATGACAGCTGCCACATCACTAAGATGTAATCGGGAAGATGCAAAAGTAGAAGATGATGCATACAAAATACTAATGTTTAATGCTAGTAATACGTCATCAGAGGAAATAGTATAACAAAACAATATAAAAAAAACAAGAATCCTAGATTTTTTACTTGCCTGCACACAGTGGTTGTGATCTGCACATGCTGTTATAACCTGAAACAATTAAAAATAAAAGTGAGTGTGCCTGTTTTTTGTTTTTTTTTAACACAAATTATATATATATATATATATATATATATATATATATATATATATATATATATATATATATATATATATATATATATAAAAGGTCAAAAACGTAAAATTGACAATGAAAATCACAGTTTTAACCCTGCTTGGACTGATAAATCTGTTTATTTTACCCCAAAGACTGAACTCTAAGACTGAACTCATTAAGTCAGCATTACTTTGAATATGCAGAAGAAGCTTTAATGTTACAGTTATTAAATTTTCACTTGGTGCAATTTCTTTTGTTGAAATATTTAATGCACTGCATCAGCTGGTCTTTCTAGTTCAACAAATGCACTTTTGCAAATACATCTAAAATGTTATAGAAGACTTTACTGTTGCAAAAAGTTATTATTACATTTTTTTTATTAAACATATGTGTGGTGAATAGATGCCTTGTCAAAAATATTCTGGTCAAGGTTTGGACCAAATGTTAAAATTTGCAGTGCACTTGAATTATTTTGCTCATCAATAAATGATGCAGTATAAAGCCTTTATTGTGAATTCCTTTATTTATTTTTATGAATTAGTTCAGGTGTTAGCATATTTAGAGTTAAATCTCAAGAAATAATATAAGTAGGGGTCTTCGGCCCAGTGGCGTCTCAAAATTTTCAAATCTGGCCTAGAAGAAAAAGTAATTGAATAGGCCTGCTGTAGAGTTTATTGGGTTTTGGAGTTTGTTTTTCTTTATGTTTCTCCCTGCTGATGATCACGTGTGTCATTAATATTACACACAGCTGCTATCTTGTGAACAGTTGGTTGTTGAATACAATTTTTTAACCCCATCGGACCAACGGGGGGCGCCACCGCCCTCATTTGCATGCACATTTTGTAATGATGGTAGAGCTGCAACCAAATAGAGAGCAATAATTTGTTTTGCATATAAATCTGGAGGAATTACACTTACATATCGTGCATTCAGTGTGGCGCAGAGTGCTGTATCCTTCTTCTAACAACAAAAAACATTATAATCCATATGCAGCTGCTTATGGACTTCCTACATTGGAATTTACGCCATCATGTTGTCAACATGGACAATCGCAGACTTTTCTTGCACACCATTAACTATGACAACAGGAAGTGATGTCATCTCCCCGCGAAATTTGTTTTTTTTTCCTTCCGCTTGTAGTCGCACTCTCGCTCACAGTTGCATTCTCATTCACAAAAAACTTAGACACACACAGATCACACGCATTACACACTTGCCACAGACACACTACACAAAATGTTACCGCAAAAAACCGGACCAGCCAAATGCTATAATTTGCACGAAGCTTTGGCGCTAGTTACAGCGCCAGATGAAGATGGGGTTTTGGTCCACTCATCTGGTCCAGATTTGGCCGACAGTGGAGATGAAGCCGACTTCATTGAAGGCATAGATCTGTGCCATGACATGTATGTATATATTCATGAAATATTGTTTGTTATTGAATTAGAGAAAGGAAGATATACAACTCTAAGAATTACGTGTCAAATACGCATTATTATATTACTCTCATGCTAAACATGTGTAACACACTATGTAACTTCTTCTGTGTGCAGTGTTGCTGATGTTGAGGAGAAACTTGAGGGGTCCTCCTCCACTGAGGCACCCTGCACTCTGGAGGGAGGCAGAGGGAGAGGAAAGAGGAGGAGAAGGAGTCAGCCTCCAGCCAAACGAGGCAAGCGCTCCAGGTCAGAGACGCTCTCTGGTGATGAACCTGCCTGGAGGAGTGAAATAGAGCCTGACAGCTTGCCACACCCCCCACCACATTTCCTGCCTAAAAGAATGCCAGGTGTGCAGCCACCTCTATCAGATTATGTGGACAGTCCATCTCCATCTGAGCTATTTAAAATGTTTTTTGACCGGGCTGCCATCAAAACAGTGTGTAAACACAAACAAAAATGCAGTAAAAAATATTGCTGCTGCAAAAAAATTCAAATGGACTGACATCACAGAGGCTGAGATGTATCTGTACACTGGGCTGACACTTTACATGGGGCTTCTGAAGTGGCCGAAGGTCAGAGATTTTCGGTGTACTACCTCCATCTTCGGTGTGCTGTATCCTTCTCAGGTCATGTCCAGAGACCGGTTCTTCACCATCACTTGGAACATGCATATGAGTGACCCTGCAGAAGATGCTCTGAAGGACAGCAAAAAAGGCACGGATGATTATGACTGCCTGCACAGAGTGCGCTCCCTGTACGACAGTTTACGTGTAGCCTGCAAAGCTGTTTACCACCCCCGGCAACAGCTTTCAGTGGATGAACGCATGGTAGCCACCAAAGCCAGAATTGCTCTAAAGCAATATATAAAAACAAGCCCACAAAGTGGGGAATAAAACTTTTTGTGCTGTCTGACAAACATAGCCTACACTGTGGACTTCAGCATTTACACAGGCAAGTCCGCTCTGGCAACTGCGAAGGAGCTGTCATTTGATGCTGTGATGTCTCTCATCAACAAAAGCTACCTGGGATCTGGTGATCACATTTATTGTGATAATTTTTACACCAGCCCGGCGCTTTTCATGCATCTGTATGACCTGGAGTTTGGAGCCTGTGGCACAAGAATCGGCGTGTCAAAAACCAAAGTCAACGCCCTGACAAAAAAGTCTCCAAGAGGGACCATCAGGTGGATCAGAGAGGGACCTCTCATATTCATCAAATGGATGGACACGAGGGAGGTGAGTGTGTGCTCCATCCTGCACACTGCCTTCTCAGGGGACACTGTGAAGAGAGCACGCAGGGTTGGTGGATGACGCACCAGGAACTGATGACAACTGAGCTCTGTGGGGTCCCCTCGCAACCAGGTATCAGCACCTTTCTGTTGCCATTGTTGAAGGGGCATCTGGCCCAAAAAAGGCCACATAGGGGCGCAGGAAGTGCAAGCTGTGTGGGAAGAGCACTCCCTTCATGTGCGAGGCATGCAAAGTACCTCTTTGTGTGACTGCGGACAGGAACTGTCACAAGACCGGTTCACAGCTCCACTGATGGTATTGAGAAGTGACATTTTACTATGCCTTTCTGTATATTAGTTCCTGGGACACTTAGAAGTTGATTGCATTATTGTAAATAGTTTATTTTGATGTAAATGCTGTATTTTTGCAAATTGCGTAAATATAATTTTTATATGAATTCTTGCTACACTTTATAAAACAAAGCATTTCTCAAAAATTTCATTGTGGACAGGAACTGTCAAGCTCTATTGGGGCGACTGAAATGTAAATTTTTAACAATGCCTTTCTGTATATCAGTTCGTGGGACAGTCAGAAATTTGATTGCACTTTTGTAAATAGTTTATTTTGATGGACATGCAGTCTCTTTGCATGTTGTGCATAAGGGTTTGCTGCAGTTTATAAAAACGAGTCTATCTCCAAAATGAAGTTATGGATGCACTCAAAATAAATTTTATGTGGTTTTAAAGGCTTTTGTGCAACTCTTTTTTTCATTTACTGCTTTGAGGTTTACAGCTTTGATATTTCTATATCCAGAAAAATATGTGTAAAAAAAAATTATTTTCAATTTCTTTGTGGTTTACTGCACTTTTTAGTAATTTATTTAGTTGCTATGGTGTTATTATATACATATTATAAAAAAATTGGGCTAGAGATTATATTGATGTGTAGCAAGTTGAAGTGCTCCAAAAACTGGCATTGCAGCATGTAAAAATGTAAAGATAAGGTCAGGCGGACGTGTTCTATGGTAGGTAATAAAGAGTTAAATGGTATCTGTTATTGAGTTTTATTACACAATAGTTGTTCCTGCACCTGATAAAGTATGAGAAAACTAAAAGTAATACTAAAACTAAGCATTTAACCAAAAATAACAACTAATAGAAACAAGCAAAACCACTCTGAAAACTAGCTGAATTAGAGGGAAAAAATGTAAAAACGAACTAAAACTGAACTATGATGTAAAATCCAAAACTATAATAACCCTGGTAAGTACCGTGACTAAGGCCATAAGTACCGTGAATAAGACCATACTACTGTAACTAAGGCCTTAAGTACATGCATTTTACAGGGATGTACCCTATAAGTATATTTAAGTGCTGTGTGATTTCTGGGTATTTTAGCTGAAAAACGGTCTGTGTACTTCGTGGCCAATGGATTGTCGTTTACGAATGAGAAAATAAAAATTGGAAAATGTCTCGTTTCCTGATTACCATTTCAAAATTGGGAAAAAAAACCTGAAAAACGAGCGGTTTCCCATTTTTTTGATTTGTCAAAAACAAAAACGGAAAACAAAAAATGAACTGTTATCTGATTTTATTTAAGTGCTTAAAAATTAAATTCTGGATTTTAAAAATCCAGTGTGGAAATCTTATTTCTCGTTTTGTTGTGAATTTTTTGTATCTTGACCCGTAAATAATCGAACGCTCTCGGCAAAACTTAAATGCAGCAATGGCGGAGGAAAGCAGCCATAAAGTTTGAAATATGTTGTTTTCAGACAAAATATAGATGTGTAAACCTCAAATATGTGCTTGATTTATCAAGATATCACTTAATTGCTGACTGGAAGTTAAACACAGATATAATTCACTCAGATGATCTCTAACGGCTGAAAGTTGGTTTATTTCAGTGTTTCGTTAGTATCTCAAAGGATCCTGGGACCTGGCAATATTGCCCTCTGCCAAGTATCTCTGCACCACCCGGATGGCATCAGCTGTGGCACTTTGGGTCTGCCTGCCCACTTCGATGTTGAGATGTTACCAAAGGCTATTTAAAAAACAACAAATTGACATTTTAATACATGATTTCCAAACAACAACAAACCAATAATGCTGAATAACGTGCCAGAAGCGGGTGCAGACAGCTGTCATGAAGACGGTCCCGGCTGGGGCTCATTTGTGCATCCAATCACAGACGCACATTCTGACCGCAGTCTACTAATGGCCTCATTGCACTTGGAGGAACTGCGGAACCCGAGTGATTTAAATCTGGGGTCTAGAAGTGTTGCTAGGGTCAACACACTTAATGAATCCAGATTGGAAGCAGTGTCTGTGACTCAACGCTTCAGGTGTTCATGTAGGTGCATGGCTGCCTGTGTGTGCAAGGTTGAAGCTTTACGCTCTAGTGCAAGATTTCATCATCGCGATGACCTTTGACCCTGACACTCGCCTCTCTTCAGACAACTCCACTGTAGCTTGATGGAAAGGAGCGAGTACAAGAAGTGTTTCTCCTATGATGGTATGCTCATCAGCTGTAAGTGGAGTCAAATCTGTTTTTAGAGAGGCCAGAGATACCCACACTGGTTCCCTGTCATCATGTAGCCTCAACAGCATTTCATATATACTGTTCCACCTCATTGATAAGTTTCAGTGATGGTCGTCCCATCTGTTGCTGCACTTGAGCAAGCTCCTCCTTGGCTGTAGTGCTTGATCGGAAGTATGTGACAATGTGCCTGGCTTTGTGTCTGATGGATCTAAGTGTGGGGATCTGATCACATGACTAATAAATTGAGACTATGTGCAATGCAAATTGAGCGCCGAATTTGGAGCTGTCTGGTGGATGCAATGGTTTGGTGCTGCATTGGTCACAAGACACTTTACTTTATTGGTTATGGCCCAGTCCTCCATCACGCCCCTTTGGACCTGGGCCAAATTGTCAGCAGTGTGACTTTGTGGAAAGTATTGCACTCCCAACACAGATGTACACAACTGCAAATTCTCATTAATGTAGTGACAGGTAAGAGCCAAGTAAGCCTCCATGTTCACAGATGTCCACAGGTCAGCTGTTATACTCACTGCCACAGCTTGCTGTACTTCCATTTTCACTCGTTCCCGTTCCTCCTCGTACTTTTTGGCCATCATTTGTTTGATGGTCTGAAAATTACACCAAGTCAAACCAAAAGCAAATCAATATATTTAAATTAAAGATGAAATAAATTGGATATATCAACTACTATTTTAGATCATTTCCACACAGTCCTTTTTGGTTCACAAAACATATGAGGGCTAAAGGACCTGGACCAGTTCCCTGAACCCTTCACTCTCCACAATGCTGAGGGGCTGTCAGTCCTTCATGATGAAATTCAGCAGAGCCTAATTCAGCATCTGCTTCCTGGACGCTTGATGGTTATGAATGAGATACAGAATAAATTAATGGGAGTTAATTATCAATAAAGCAACTGTGAGCACATTGTAGAATGGCTGTATACCTGTGTATACCTGGGTTTACCCTGGATGTGTCTGGGACTTCATTCTCATGCCTGGCCCTATAATGTCTTAGCATTGAGGAGGTGGATTTATTTAAATACGAGACCTCTGTCGAACAAATGCGACATTTAACCTGCAGAGAATAATGTGAATAGTGAACTAAGAGTCACTTTGAAATGAATTTGAATTCAAATAGATCAAGTGGAAACTCTGAGCGGAACAGGATGAAACAGCAAGGAAATTAAAACAAATACCTAATTTTCCGATATGAGATCAAAATGGTCCCACACGGCAGAAACCTTTCTTTTGGTTTGAGGCTGCTCCATGATTCTTGATGGATTTAATAATGACCAGAAAAAGATAAAAGATTCTTTTGGCAGATGCATCCCGTTGACAGATACGCTTCCTTATAAGTTTGGCGCATCAGTGTCACTTCGAAACAGTTCCTGGATCGGTCACGTGACTTTCTAATAGCGATAAGCGCACCGACACGGGTTTTGCTCAATGAGCTCGATGCATGCGCCGACGCATCGGTGTTGCCGGACACACTACTACATGGTACTTATATCTTAGTCAAAGTAGTATGGTCTTAGTCACGGCACTTACAGCCTTAGTCTTGGAAATTACACAGAACTTAAATATACTTACAGGATAAATCCCTGTAAAATACACATACTTAGGGCCTTAGGCACAGGCTGTAATAGAGAGGGTTACCAAAAATATGTACATCAGTTCCACGCAATAAAGTTCTGTTTAGTCAACAGTGTTAATTTTGACAGCAAATTTTGATTTAGTTTTAGTCATAGTCTTTTGACGAAAATGTAATTTAGTTTTAGTCATAATTTAGTCATCTGAATAGTTTTAGTTTTAGTCTAGTTTTAGTCGACAAATTATCTTAAGAATCGACTAAATCTACAGCCGATTTAGTCGACTAAAATATAAAGAGTGTAAAATGTAAATGCTTTGTCTTCCATTCCCTTGAATTAGTCATTATACACACTTACACAAAATTAAACATTTATTAAAACTTATGCAATATTATTAATAATATTAACATTAGCATTTCACCTGCTTCCCACACACCTGATCATTAACATCACCTTACTGAGATAATACGAGCGTTTTTCAGCAGGACACGCTCTGAAAGGTACAGGGCAGTGTTCAGGACTAAGATTAGGAAAGGCTAATCCACCGCGGTGTGGAGATTTTCTCTAAACACAAACGCTGAACTGGGAAAAACACTTCACCCTGCATGACGTTAAAATGCTTACCTTTGCATGGAGATCTGGGTGACTGGTTTGCAGATGTTGTTTAAGATTTGTCGTGTTTTTACCCGAGATAGTCGCCCCACATGGTTTACACATTATTTTGTTTGTCACAACGTGAAAGGACAAATGTGTCCATACATCGGCTCTTCTCTTTCTCCCTGCTGACATTGTTTACATAACTTAGTTCTATCGGAAGTTATGACAAATCACAGGCTAGTTTGGTCTCCCCAGGTTTAGAGCAAATTTGTGCAACTGTGCGTTTGATCGGATGTTTTCCTAACTTGTCCCGCCCTGTCACAAAATTAAATATGTTCTGATTGGATGTCGTCCCCGCCAAGCATTTTCATCTAGTTTTCATTTGTTGATGAAAGTGTCAATTATTTTCTTCATCGTTTTTAATCCTTTTTAGATAGTTTTTATTTAGTTATTGTCTCATTTTCGTCATGAAAAAAGGGTCGTTGACGAAAACAATGACAAAAATATTTCGCCAACAAAATTAACACTGTAGTCAACCTTAGTTTTCTATGTTATAACAGCACAACTTTTATATGTTAAATGAACATGATTTTTATGTTACATTTATGTTTTTCATTCAAGTCTTTATAGTTATCTCATGTTAATTTAACATCTTGTTCTTTCGGTCACTACCCAAAGCTCATGACCATAGGTGAGGGTAGGAACGCAGATTGACTGGTAAATCGTCAGCTTTGCTTTCACGCTCAGATCGCTGCATGTGCAGCATCCACATCGCTGCACATGCAGCCCCAATCCATCTGTCAATCTCGCACTCCCTTCTCCCGTCACTTGTGAACAAAACCCTGAGGTACTTAAACCCCTCCACCTCAGGCAGCAACTCGTCCCTGAGTATGGGGTGGGCATTCTGCCCTTTTCTGGCTGCGGACCATGGCCTCAGACTTATTCTCACTTCACACTTGGCTGTGAACTGTTCCACTATGAGCTGGAGGCCACCACCTGATCAAGCCAACAGAACCGCATCATCCACAGAGAGCAGAGATGAGATTCTGAGGCCACCAAGGCCACCCCATACTCCCGCAGAACCCCCCCACAAGATACCCCAAGGGACGCAGTCAAATGCTTTCTCCAAGTCCACAATGAGAAATTCAAATTATTCATGTTGAATACATGAAGTCAACATGTTTTCAAGACATGTGATGTGAGGGCAACTGGTTGATAGTTTTACACTTTTATATCTGGCCTTGTCATATGGAAGCTACTAATGGTGAAAACCACAATGAGGCATTGGGATTCATTATATTGTAATAGAGGTAATACCTAACATTAGGTGTTTTTTTGTTTGTTCTGTTAGAAATTTGAATTAGAGCTGAGGTGCTCAGTTTTCTGCTCTAATATCGCCATTCAGTAATCAGATAATGCACGTAACTGTAGATACTAGCTCAATAGTTTGGGACAATTTGAACCAAAGAATGCACCCAGCTCTCTATTCTAAAGAGTTAAATCTGTCTGCATCTTTGACTCAAAAGACTATGAAGTAAAGGAAGAAAATCACCCCTTTACTATTTTACAAAAAAGGGGAAAAAATCCCCAAACTGAACACATTACATGATTTGAAAATAGCTGCACTACCACTACTGCACTGTAAAAAAAAAATCCGTTGAATTTACGGTAAATTACTGGCAGCTGTGGTTGCTGGTACTTAACTGTAAACTGCTTTACGGTAAATACTGTAAACAGATTCACGGTAAAGTACCGGCAACAACAGCTGCCAGTATTTCACCGTAACCAGGTTCACGGAAAAGTACCGGCAACCACAGCTGCCAGTATTTTACCGTAAACAGGTTCACGGTAAAGTACCGGCAACCACAGCTGCCAGTATTCCACCGTAAACAGGTTAACGGTAAAATACCGGCAACCACAGCTGCCAGTATTTTACCGCAAACGGGTTCACGGTAAAACACCATAAAAAGGTTCAGGGTACATTGTTGTAAACGGGTGCAAGGAAAAATACCGTAAACGGGTCCAGGGTACAAAGCCGTGAAAGGGATCAGAGTAAAATACCGTATACAGGTCCACAGTACAATGCCATAAACGGGTCCACGGTAAAATACCGTAAACCGGGTTTACAGTAAAATACCGTAAACCAGGTTCACAGTAAAATACCGTAAACCGGGTCCACGGCAAAATACTGTAAACCGGGTTCAATGCAAAATACCGTAAACTGGGTTCATGGTAAAATACTGGCCGCTATGGTTGCCTGGTTGCCTATATTTTACTGTATAAAATACGGTGACAATTTAAAACCATTTATGATAAACAATTCCAAACACAAATGATATACCTTAAACCTAA
This sequence comes from Archocentrus centrarchus, assembly GCF_007364275.1. NCBI lineage: Eukaryota > Metazoa > Chordata > Actinopteri > Cichliformes > Cichlidae > Archocentrus > Archocentrus centrarchus. Next base: position 27,516,249 of record NC_044355.1, on the reverse strand, counting down.
TTACAGTCGATGAAAAACAGAATACAACTGTGTGATACATAACAGTATTTAATTGTAAAAATCAACATTACATTCAAACAGTGGCAGCTGTTGTTGCCAGAACTTCACCCAGAAAAAAATAGAACACCAGTGGCTAAGATTTTACAACCAACTGCCCGTGGTTCATTACAGAGAAAATAACATATAAAGCCCATTACAAACAAATACATTGTTGAAATATAAATAGTTTTTGCATTTAGACATTCTTTGGGAAAAGTATGTAATTGTAGTGTCACCAGTTCTGCTTGAGTACCCCGGTTAGTCATCAGGTGTTTGCTGTGGAATTGCAGGATCCTCTCTGCAGCCAGAATAACAAAATAAAATAAAGCAGTAATAATAAGAATGATAATATTATAGTTCTTACACAAATGACAAATTTTCAGTCAACACACACTGAACTGTCCAACCACTTACCTCTATTTATCCTTGACAAGACTGGTTTCTGATCAGACAGGTAGATTGGTAGGACAGCAAAGTAGTTGATTAAGTCCATCTGAACCACTGGCAGGTCAGAAGATAGGACTGACAGGACCAACATCCTCCTAAGTTAGAGAGGTATCAACACTGTCACTCTGCTCACTGCACATGTAGCAAATTACATTCTAATACATTTCACACTCAAATCCATAAAAAGTTGGGCCTCACCTGGTACTACATGCACCACATGTCACGCTGGCCAAGGTTTGATTCCAGTTTGGGCCTTTTGCTGCAGATCATCCCCTCTCTCTGCTGTGTTTCCCGTCTGTGTACTGACACTGCTCAATGAAGTAGGCATGCCACAAAAATACAAATAAAATGAAAGACAGAAAGCATAAATAAAGAAATGATAAAAATAAAATAAACAAAATAATTTAAAAATCTTTAACTATAACCATTTAAAAGTGTTAACAGCTGTCTTAGAGACAAACATTAACAGGAGCAGATACACTATGTCAGGGGTGGCCAACTCCAGGCCTCGAGAGCCGGTGTCCTGCAGGTTTTAGATGTGTCCCTGATCCAACACACCTGAATCAAATAGGACTCTGGAGAACTTGAGTGCATACTGAGGAGGTAATTCAGCCATTTGATTCAGGTGTGTTGGATCATGGACACATCTAAAACCTGCAGGACACTGGCTCTCGAGGCCTGGAGTTGGCCACCCCTACACTATGTCCTGGGGTTAACATGAGTTTGGCAGATTGGGTAAACCTAATATCTGGTGTAGCAGTGATGGAGCATGGGAAGAATTTTACACACTGATCAGCTGACATATAACTGAATTCAACAAGGTGTAAGCAGACAGATCAGCTCAAACACTCAGGCATTAAGTACCAGTCCAGTCCTTAAATTTAAACTGATGCCTGCTAACATTGGCCATTAACACCACAGCCTGCTCTGCACTAGTCCAACACACTGCATCACCGTACATGTCACCACAATACTTCAAACTAAACTAAACAAAAAAAACTGTGTGGTATTTCCATGCAACCTTTGAATAACAATTATTACATTTTAGCTCACAGACACACTGTGGTCCAAACTGCACAGTTTGTCGAGCAGTTTGAAACATTTCAAATCACCTGCCAATTACAAACACTCTGTTTATGCTGCTCACCTTCTATAATGCTAGCAGAGCTCTAGTTACAGAGTTGATATCTCCATGCTGTCAGCATGCCGCTTTTCCACTAGTACCTACTCAGCTCAGCTAGACTCAGCTTGGCTTAGTTTTTAGGGTATTCCATTAGGCCTCTCTTCACCTCTCTTCAGCCATCAGCCTCAGCACCGGCTCTCCACAGGGCTGTGTGCTGAGTCCCCTACTCTTCACCCTCTACACACATGACTGCACCTCCATACATGCCAGTAACTGCATCATTAAGTTTGCGGATGACACCACTGTGGTGGGGCTCATATCAGGCGGGGATGAGTCAGCATACCGGGACGAGGTGCAGCGGCTGTCAAGGTGGTGCAGTGAGAATAACTTGATCCTGAACACCACTAAGACAAAGGAGATGGTAGTAGACTTTAGGAGGACAACACATGTCATTCAACCTCTGTTCATCGAGGGGGATGAAGTGGAGCTGGTTTCAGATTTTAGGTTCCTGGGAGTACATCTGCAGGATGATTTGACCTGGAGTATCAATACGACCAGCATTTACAGGAAGGCCCAACAGAGACTGCATTTCCTGAGGGTTCTTAGGAGCAACTATCTGACCCAGAATCTGCTGGTGTCCTTCTACCGTTGCTGTGTAGAGAGCATCCTGACCTACTGTCTGTGCGTGTGGTTCAACAGCTGCACAGCAGCAGACAGGAAAACACTCCAGCGAATCATCAACACGGCTCAAAAGATCATAGGCTGTCCCCTGCCCTCCCTCCAGGAACTGTTCAATGCCCGCTGCCAGAGGAGGGCACAGAACATCCTCCAGGACCCCTCACACCCTGGACACTCCTTGTTTCAGCTACTGCCATCAGGCAGACGTTTCAGGACAATGAAGGCCAGAACAAACAGACTGAGGAACAGCTTTTATGCCAGGGCTATCATTGAACTGAACTCTGTGTGGTTTGGACAGTGATGTGGGGTGGTAGTGCTGACTGTGTGCGTGCGTTGGTGTGTGTATTGGGGCTAGATTCATCTTAATTTACTATTGTGCACTGTATTTTAGTAATCATTTTTATCACTCATATTTTTATTATTTTATTATTTATTGTCTGAGGCACCTACAAAGGAATGCATTTTAAATTTCGTTGTGCAACTTCTGTGTACAATGACAATAAAGATTCTGATCTGATTCTGATTCTGATAGGCACTAGCATAGACGTATATCTATGGGCGCTAGTACCTTGTTCTTGTGGTTTTAATGGCAGTGGGCAAACCAGCTTATAGGTGCATTACCGCCACCCACTGGACTGGAGTGTGGACCAGGAGGTGCTACCACATACTTTTTTAGTACCTACTCAGCCGCGGTTCCAGGTGCGCCAAGTTGATTGAAAATGTAGAAAATATAGCATCAACAGGCTGCATGCCACTGATAGGCCAGGCAGTGATGTCACTAGATGAGTCATGCAAGCGACTCCTTCACAAGAATCAAACCTGCCGTTTTTGAAACCCACCAGCATGCTGATGTTTTTGTGCTCAGTGCCTGATGACAGAATCCATGGAAAAGAGACAAAATTGACCTCTGTACAGTATTAAGTATCAAACTGCCTTTCAGATTGATTACTCACTAACTGAAGATGCTCTGGTCCACTTTAACCCTGATTATAACTCCGGTAAAAATTAGACTTAAATTTCTCCTTATCTACAACATGTCAGCGAATGCACCTAAATAAACAGTTCATTTTGATTAAGTTTGCAGTGAGGAACACAACATTTCAATGTCTTAAACAACTTCCCCCAAAATTACAGCTGAACATTTTCTTAGTTGATACTGGTTAAAGTTAACTCTGGCTTTACCTCCACAATGGTGGCTCAGGTCTTCACTGCTGCTAATGGTATCAGTACTGTTAACAGTACTGATACCATTAGCAGCAGTACTGTTAAGGTAACTTACCTTACCGTGGTGACATAACTAGTTGTTGCAAGGTTGACACAAAACTGGAGTAAACCCTGGGGCAGGATGATGTACCATCGTGTAGTAATGTCGTTTATCCCACAGAGAGGGCAGAAAAGGTGCTAACCTCTGAGTGTAACTGCTCAGTCATGGCTCAGTCTGCAGCTGCTGATTGGATACTGTCTGTGACACATGCATGTATCTCCCTCAGTCTGATTTTATATTAGCAGGTTACTCTGCAATAAGCTGAATATTTTGGGACCACTCACGAGGTGCATGAAAAGAAAATTTGTATGATGAAATCTAAATCCAGTTATTCAGTTTACAGTTCAGACGCAGTTGATACACAGAATAATAAAACAATACAATGTTTTGCATTTCCTTTTCTGAAAAAACAAACTATTATTTCAAATAGTTCCTGATTAAATTTCAGTCAACCTGGGAAATACATTTAAATGTACAATTCAGCAATATGTATAATTCAGACAGAAATTATTTTTATGGTATGAGTGTGTCATTTTTATAGAAATTTTACAGAAAAGAAAGATTTTCACAGTAAAAATGTGTGATTTCAGCATATTTTGACAGTTATATCTTGGTTCTTGATTTATGGTGATTAAATGTTTCTGCTACAGAGATACACCCTTTTCGATTTTACGGTCTATTACTGTTGCCATTTCACACTTTTCCATTGTTATTTTTACAGACTTTTTTGCAGTGCAGGAAAAAGATTTTCACAGTGAACATGTGTGATTTCAACATATTTTGACAGTTATATCTTGGTTCTTGATTTATGGTGATTAAATGTTTCTGCTACAGAGATACACCCTTTTCAATTGCACGGTCTATTACTGTTGCCATTTGGCAGTTTTCCACTGTATTTTTTACAAACATTTTTTGCAGTGCAGGAAAAAGACTTTCACTGTCATTTCAACACATTATCGCAGTGGAAATTACAGTTATGTATTGTTTTTTGATTTACGGTAATCACGTTTCTGCTACAGAAATACACCGTTTTTGATTTTCCGGTCTATTACTGTTGCCATTTCACAGTTTTCCACTGTCATTTTTACGTACTTTTTTTACAGTGTGGAAAACTACCACTATCATAGAACACACTGCTTGGCATACAGCTTGCCTGACAGTTGCAAGTCACATAAATGCCTCAAGATTCACCATATTATTTGAGATGTAATCAGCTGTCACATCATAGAGGAAGCTTGTTCATGCTTTTAGGTTAACAAGAGTTTGCTCGTGACTGTAGTTCTTGAAGACGTAGGTTTTCAAAATGAGGAAAAGCTGAATATAAAACAGAAAAACAGGCACATGTACTTCCAGTTTTTAGAATGTATCTCATAAATGGGTGGGAGGCTGTAATGCAGAGCCTGGAAGGAAAGCTGCTGGGCTCTGACCAAAGACACTGATTTCCATCTGTAGCTACTGGCACATTTATTATTTCTTTTTGTTTCAGTTTAGTCATAACAGTGTTGCCCTATGTTTGTGTGTTTGTGTGTGCATAGAATCCAGTATCCTTTCTGTTTGACCTTGTTGAAGTACAGTCTAGCTGTGAGTGTACATGGGACTTTTTAAAGACTGTTTTGGGGGGTTCCAATGGAAATGAATGTTACATGTGAATTTAGATTTTGTTATGTTCATAATAGCTGAGACTGACTAGTCAGGCATTTTTTTCTCTGGTAGCACACTGGTCATTGACCCTCCCAGCCCACAGCAATTTTACCACCACAGAAAATTTGTCTTAAATTTGGAGCCTCACTTTAGAGAATAATTTTCATTTACAGTAGCTGGAGGAGGAATAATAACTTTGCCACTTTCTCTAAAGCTCAGGTCGCATTGCTCTGCTAAATTTCAGATGGGCTTCAAGAAACTGCAAAGGGCACTCTGGGGAGGAGATTAATCATTGTCAGAGATCTTTGATTTAAAATGCTGAACTAGGATATTTCCTTGAATATAAAGCAGTGACTATTCAAACAATTAATATTGGTTGCAAAGGTGAGTGGTCTTAATGCACTTTCACAGGCTGTAGTACCATACTCTGAGAAGTTCAGAAAATAGGAAAAACACTGCAAGCATTTGTTTACTTCAAAGTTTCCCCCAGAAAAGTTTGTCTGCGTAAAACTTCAAAGTCAGAACACAGAAAAGATCGCTGAATTTTTTGTTGTTGTTGCTTTTTTGGTGTCTAGCTTAAAACTGTTTGCAATTGATGACAAATAAAAAAGAAGAATGTTTGAACAGGCATAGCTATACTTCACTAAAACCTTACCCACGTTCAGTCTCTTCCATGCTTAGATGAACCAAAAGCTGATTTCACCAAGTGTTTCTAGTCTGGTATGAGAGAGCCTGTTCAATACAGCTTACCTACATGAATCCCACATCGGAAAACCACTTTCTTATCTCCATTAGTTATATACTATATATTAGGGCTGCAACCATTCCTCGAGTAACTTGAATAATTCGGTTATAAAAAATTCTGTTGGAAAAATGAAATCTGCATCTACATAAAGTTGGTCAGCAGCAGGAAGCTTGAAGTGCTCTAAAACTTCCTGGTAGATGGCTGCGTTGACCTTGGACCTCAGACAACACAGAGAACCAACACCAGCAGATGACATGACACCCCAAACCATCAGTGACTGTGGAAACTTTACACTGGACCTCAAGCAACGTGGATTCTGTGCCTCTTCTCTCTTCCTCCAGACTCTGGGACCTTGATTTCCAAAGGAAATGCAAAATTGACTTTGATCAGAGAACATAACTTTGGAGCACTCAGCAGCAGTCCTTTCTGTCTTTAGCCCAGGCGAGACGCTTCTGATGCTGTCTCTTGTTCAAGAGTGTCTTGACACAAGGACTGCGACAGCTGAAACCCATGTCTGCATACATCTGTGCGTATTCCAGCTGCAGTCCACTCTTTGTGAATCTCCCCCACATTTTTGAATAACTTTTGTTTCACAATCCTCTCCAGGGTGCGGTTATCCCTCTTGCTTGTACACTTTTTTCTGTCACGTCTTTTCCTTTCCTTCGCCTCTCTATTAATGTGCTTGGACACAGAGCTCTGTGAACAGCCAGCCTCTTTAGCAATGACCTTTTGTGTCTTGCCCTCCTTGTGTGAGGTGTCAAAGGTCGTCTTTTGGACAACTGTCAAGTCAGCAGTCTTTCCCATGATTGGGTAGCCTAAAGAACTAGACTGAGACCATTTAAAGGCCTTTGCAGGTGTTTTGAGTTAATTAGCTGATTAGAGTGTGGCACCAGGTGTCTTCAATATTGAACCTTTTCACAATATTCTAATTTTCTGAGATAATCAAAATTAAAAGAAATAAACATTTGAAATATAGCATAAAGCTTTGTGTGCAGGTCAGGATTGTGTGGATATGCTCCTGGATACCTTGCATGTTTAAGCAGGGTATATTATTGTAGATTTTTTTGATGCCATTGCTAGTTATTTTAATCACTTAGTGTCTTAATATGGTTCTTTAGTGGGTGTCTAATTTCTACCTTTGTTTCTTCTTCTATCCAGTTCTAGTACACAACGATTAGATCATTGTGTAGACCAGGGATCCTCAAATCCAGGCCTTGAGGTCCAGTGTCCTGCAGGTTTTAGATATGTCCCTGATCCACCTGATTCGAACGGCTGAATTACCTCCTCAGTATGCAGTAAAGTTCTCCAGAGTCCTGCTAATGACTTATATATTTGACTCAGGTGTGTTGGATCAGGGACACATCTAAAACCTGCAGGACACCGGACCTCGAAGCCTGGATTTGAGGATCCCGGGTGTAGACTATCATCACCTTATTTGTTGTTCCTGAGATTAATCATGGACAGCCCTGCAAAAGTCTACATAAAATCAACACCACCCAATTTATGAACACTATAAATGATTCCACCTTAACATTCTTCATTATTTATTGTCCTGTTTGAGAACTTTTTGCCCTTAGTGACTTTGTGTTAACTTTGTAGGTTTGTTGTTAATACAGTGACTTATAATCTGGCAAATCTCCGAGAGACACTAATCTTTGTCTGCAGCTGCTGACTGACTGACTCTCACTATAATCTTTCAAGGCCTGACAGCAGCACCACGACATGCTTTTGTTGAATCCCAGCAGAGTTTGTTTGAATTTGAAAACAATCACCAGTCAAGCACCAAACAAGACAGCCTCACTGACATGGCTGCCACAGAAAATTGCAGTGACCAGTCTCCAAATCAATGGCTCAGACTCACAAAAAGGCTTTTATTACCATCTGTGGACATTGGCACTGATTGCCTTCCTCTTTTCTCTGGCTCGATCAGAATTATTCCTCTGTATGACTTTGTTGTCTTGCCCAATTGGGAGATCTCTCCCTCTTCTCTCCCTCTCTCAGTCGCTCTCTTTTGCCCTGTCCAGTCATTTTTCTCTGCAGACAACTGTGCATTACCAAGTGCCAGCACCAAAATAACTCTAAGCCAGATTTCCATTGAGCTATTAACCTCAAATAAGCACCAGTATCATATAATTATGGAAACATTCAAAAGCTTGAATTAAATATTGGACACATAAATAACATTTCTGCAAAAGCTGTCATGTATCATTTTGTTTTACATGCCAGGAAAGCATTTCTGTGTTTGGATTTTTTAAGCCTATCTGATTGCATTACTCACATCCCCAACTCTACATGGTAAGAACTACTAGTGGCTGTAATGCAGAAATCCACCCCAAATTTAACTGAAGCTAATATGTTTCAGCAGTCTAAGTGAGTCAGATGTACAGATCTGCAGTCTTTTAGCACAGGGTTGTGTTTATCCTGTTCATTGTAGCCTGCTGTGTTTTGTTATTAAGCTGTACTTCAGAGGTAAACTCCCACAACATATTGCAATACCGTATGTCCCCCTGGGTATCAGACAATCGCTTGCTAGTGCCAATAGCCATACCTGCTTGCTAACTGTGTTAATAGCAAACAGTTCCCATAGCAAAACTGGTCACCTGCTGGCTAGAACCCTGCATGATACAACCATCAGTCACAAGGGAGAAATGTTTGTTCCCTGATTGGTTGGCAAGTTGCTCATAGAGGTTGCTGGGTGTCGCTAGATGAAGTTAGCTGCAAAAAGGATACTGCACCAAAACCACCATGTGATTGCTTTGGTCACAGATTGTTGCATTCGCAGTTTCACTGCAGCTCGGAGAGTAGCTGCAAATACAAACGTCAGTATTTCAGTATTGTAGACATATGCTGCACAAAGTACAAATCCAAACCTCACCAAAGGTGGAACAGGCTGAACAAGAATTCTACAGTGGTGAATCACTGAACTCATGCAGAGAACTGCCTGAAGCAACACCTACTGTATAATAAATGCGGGGCAGCCCGGTGGAAGAGGTTAATGTGCACAGCTTCTGTTAGTTGAGCAGATATTTAGATGGACTGTGTAAACACTGGGCCATGCAATGAAGAGTAGCAATCATGTTTGTATGAATTGCCTTGTATAATATTTCTGTCATGAATAAATAGTTGTGGTATCAAAACACGCCGCATAAAGTGTTGAGATGAATAACATGAATCACATTTAGTGACACGACAGAACTGAGACATCTGGCCAACCTCTAATTTCTAAGTTTGAAAACTCAGTGTAAAATAATACATCAACCCCACCACATCCTCTCCGGTCCTTAAATAACTCTCCTCTGGAGCCGTCTCCTCTGTTTTCCTCTTAACTTTTAAAACCCCTCATTAACTTGAGATGGTGTCCTAAATCCTCCATGATAGAAGGAAATATATTCTTTGCTTTTAACTCATCCTAAGGGATGAGACAGAATGAGCTGCTGGACAGTTGGATGGAGGAACTGGGTGAATTAGAAGAGGCCATGAAGTTTTATTCCTCTCACGTGGACACAAGAATGAGCGAATGGGCTGATGAAGAGATGGATGGGAAAAGATAAAAAAAAATGAAGTGCGGAGGCAGGAAGCGTCAGAAAGAGTGAGCGCTTAAGAAGTGGATGATGGATGGAGGGGAAAGATGAGTAAGCTGAAGTATAAAATTAAATTTCACCTTCATTTCTTTACTATGCTGTAAGATTTTGATTTGATAATTAAAGTCTATAATCAATCTCGGGTGCAGTCTGCATCACTGCATTGTTCTCCAGTCATAAAGAAAACAAGGGTAACCACAACACCTATAAATCTTGCTGCTTTATGGTTGAAGCTAGCGTGAATGTTACTTCACAGCTCATCATCGATAAATTTATCCCCACTGGACATTAAGTTGTTAATTCACAACTGCTGTAATTAACACTCTGCAATTTTGAATACTGCTTAATGTCAGGTTTAATTTAAAATAGTAGCTTTTTATGCTCTTCTTCCAGTGATTAAAAGGACAGAAGAGTGGAGAGGAGGCAGGCGAGAGAGAGAACCATGGGATGCCACAGTGGAGACAGGAACATGGGGAGAGTAAAGGAGGTGTAAATGACTGAAGAGCTCAAGAAAGAGACCAAGAAACAAAAAAAAAAAAAAAAGAAACTGATTCATGAGTAGCCCAGAAGACAGCTGAGAGCATCCGAATACGTACTACAAACAGCCTATCTAAATTCAGGCCTGTAGCCCTTTATAAATTACAGTCTAAAACTCCATTAACAATAATTAATTTGAATGCAGTGAATACGCTGGATATGGTTTGTATAGTCAAATAGTTTAAGGGTATTTGTGATAAAAAATAAATGGCAAGTGATTGGCAAGTCATTAGCCAGTCAGTATATTCTGAATAATCCTCCTTTCTGACTCTTAGAATTGCCATTTACGTGAGCTTTTATTCAGTGTGCCCAGAAACATGTGATTAAGCCCATAAAGTTATCAGGACAGTGTTTAATGAGGTCACAGAGCAATGGCACTACAGCCCGTTTTCCAATAGAAGTTCCTCAGAAGATTTTGGAACCACGGGGATCGCTCGTGGTCATCTTTTCAAAATACTCAACAAATATCACCAAACACACTGTCTGACTCCTAATCTGTGTGCCAGCTTACAGGTCATTTATTTCCAAAGGGAAAGAAAAGAGCTGCGTGATATTTTCACTCTGGGATTGGGAAAGAAATGAACAAATTATTCTCAGGCACTGTTAGTGAAAATAAACTGCAAGTAAACTGCAAGTTTTAAGGTTTCATAACTGTAGTTTGTTAAAAAAAAAAAAAGCAGACTTACAAAGAGTTCAGTACATTCAGTTTGAATCCACATCATAATGCAGATAATGACATCTCACTTTCACTCAGTCACTCACATCACATAGTGTGGGAGGAACAAGCAGTCAATATCACATAGTTTTGGATGAGCAGGCACCATATTGAGCAGATCCATGAATCAACATCTAACCTTCGCTCTGCGCTCACACGTACGACCTGTGTTTTGCTTCAGGCGGTCGGCCGCTCAGAGAAATGCACTGAGCGAAACGCGAGCAGTGGAATGAAGAACATCAGAGTGGATAGCTCTCCCTGAAATCACTCCCTGTGTCAAGGATTAGGATGAGTATGGAAGAAATTGGCCAAGTGGACAACTCAAGATGTAGTGTTATAGAACATCAATTTGATATTCAGTTATCTTGTTGTTGCACCCATTTTTTTCTCCACATTACATTCTTATTGCAGTTGGATTGAATTCTGGTCTACAGAGGCTCCTTTTGTTAGAGAAACTGTACTTTACTCTGACAGATTTCTCCCTCTGTTTCCCATAGAAACAGTGATGAGCTGTTATTCAGCAGGCTCCTAACTGCAGCTGCAGCTGACTCTTATTCTCATTACTGATCAGTCTGCCAATTATTTTATGTATGTTCTGTATAATTCAAAAGCTACCACTCGAACAGCAGCCAGTAGCACATTTGCTGCAGCTTGCTGAGGCATTACAGTCTTTGATTATGAGGATTTTGGATGTGGAATTAAGTCAAAATTAAAGACTGAAAAAACTACAGTATGAAGATCAAGCTATTTGGTGTAATAATATAGATCATGCATGTGTTTTATTAAAAGTCTTAGACCACAATTAAGTTCTATGGTCAAAGTTTCAAATAATGAGGTCAGTGTATGTACAAGAACACCAAAGGCTCATGGATGTCCCTAATATGGTCATGTTATGGCCTCTTTTCCACTAGTACCCACTCGGCTCGATTCTAGTCTACTCTACCTTACTTGGTTTTTCAATACCAATGAGTGCCGCCCTCAGCATGGCAGCCCAAAAGTCCAGTGACATCATTTGTATGCGACACAAACGGTCCAGCTTCCTCTAGATTCTGCCATAAAAACGTCTGTGTTGGTTAGTGTGCAGCCATTGCCAAAACAGCAAGTTTGATTATTGTGAGTCACTCTCATGCCTCATCTAGTGACATCACTGCCTGGCCAATTAATTCAGTTCAGTCCAGTTTTACTTATATAACACCAAATCACAACAACAGTCACCTCAAGGCCTCTGAAATCAGTAGCATGCAGTCTGTTGCTCTCGCATTTTCATCTCGACTCAGCAAGCTTGGAAACGCGGCTGAGTAGATACTAAAAAAGTGTCTGGTACCAGATACTACCACCTAATGGAAAGCAAGTTTAGCTGAGTAGGTAGTAGTGGAAAAGAGGCATTAGGTTCACAGCTCTCTAATTACAGAAGCCCCATACACTGACTGTTCCAATCAGAAACAAAAGACTGAACTGAGGGGCCTGCACCTCAGTCTAGTACAAGGATTTATTAAAGGCACCTTCCCACAGAATGTCCTCGAGTGGTTCCTCTCTGCTTGATTCTTCTCTCCTCACTTGCTCACAGCTGCATGTGCACAGATCCTTTATGTGCACGCATTTCACAGCTTGAAGTATTCAGTTTTGTTCAGTGCTTTCTTTCTTTTTTGTATCAAACAAAGAGTTGTCATAATTATATTCATGCTCTGCTGGAGGCTAGCGCAAATGTTCCTCATCTTCCATTCAGTTTACCCTGCCGTAGTTATGCTCCCTCCAATCCACTCTTCCCCACACATTCACATGCACATGCACAAATGTTGTCCCAAGAAAGTCATACAGCATGAAATTATAAGACTACAGCAGAAAAAGAGCTGCAGGACGTTATGTTCATTTTGGCCTCGGTCACGCCCTAAACAGAATTTTATAACTCTATGCTCGACTTGGTTCTGATGAGAACTAGCCTTTGCCTGTGCTGAGTATTAGCTTGGCTGCACAGCGGTATGCCCACCAAAGCACAAAGTGGCACTCAAGTGTTTGCATCCGGGCAAAAAAAACACGAGCAGACACCTGTTCACGTTCATAAAACCAACTCCCTGTGAAAAGCTTTACCTCTGACTCCTGATTAGCTCTTCACAGATTTAACATCTAATCCATCTGCTTCTGTTTCCTCCTTCTCCCTCTGGGATTTTCTAACAGGTCATGTACATATTTGTTTCATACTAATCTAACACAGATTTCATGGCTAATGAACCCCCCCGCTCCTCTTTGCTTACTTCCCAATCCCTCTCAGTCTGTTTCAGAGGCCTTGTAGGAGCTCCCTGCCTTATTATTGGATCAGAGTGTGTGTCTCAGAGGTTTATAACAAGGCTGGTGTTTTCTAGTAATAATCCACTAGACAGCATTATGGTTTTACTGCGTGGAGGCCAGCGCACGAGGCCCTTCTCGTCACCACACTCATGAGTTTAAACTCTATGCTTTGACTGTCTAAGACAGCGACACAGCAAAAAATTGCCAGGCTCACATGATGCAGAAAAAAAGTAATAGGGATCACATTAATGTGGAAACATATAGTAAGGCATGACAAAGAATGTAGCCTAAAGTAGCGAGGGAAATAAAGGAGAAAAAATGGTCCAGTGAGCCAGAATTTACCACTTGCCTGGAGTTGATATCCTCCTGGTTAATAAACAGAAATAACTCATAATGAAAAGAAATTGAGATTTTGGGTGATTCAGATTATGTACTCCATTCTTCACTGCGGCTGCTTCAGTCATAAAACAACTGTGTTTCCAATAATTTGCTAATTTTATTTAAAGCATCAAAAGTAAAAATGCTTATTCTGCAGACAAAAATCCTCTGGTTGAGTTTTTACTGCTCTACACGATGTTTATGGATTCATATTACTGATGCAGTACATGTACTAATAAGTAAACATGTACTAATAAGTAAAGATCAAAACATAGCTAAAGGCCTTGATGTGGTTAACTGGGGATTAAAAATGAAATCAAAGCGGTTTATTAAAAAAATAAGTCACTTAAAGTAGCACACCTGATCAGCTGATTTATAATATGTGCTAATCGGAGAATACCTGGTGGAGCCTGCGCCTGCTGAACTCGCCCGTTTAATCAAACCCGGCATGAGAAAATTCATCTCAGTCGTCTCTCTGAGAGAAGACTGTAAAAAAGAATTATTAATTCAATTCAATTCAGTGGTATTTATATAGCGCCGAATCACAACAGCAGTTGCCTCGAGGCGTATTAAACACTGTGTCACATTACACCCTGACTCCTCCTCACCACACATCTTGGCCATTGTGATTAACAGGAGACTACTTATCTCGGGAGATGATAAATCACAGTGTAATTTGCTTATTTACTTGCTCTTTCTACCTCTTTTTCCACAAATCCTCAACTTTTCTTTCTCATGGAGCTAATTTTCCATTGTGATCCAAATGCCAAAGGAAAAATCCCATTGGAATTTTTTCAAGGGAACTAGGCTGATATGAACAAAATTTGTTATCCCTGTGGCACTTTATATTAACAGTATTTAACATGTCCAAGTGTAAATATTCCATGAAAAATCTCCTTGCAGAAGTATACATATTTCTTTAGTTAATGTTTTACGACACACACAATATTTTCATTTGTTTGTTTTTATTGATTTTTTTTTTTTTTGTCTGGTCCATATTGTCATGATAGCGTCGCACAGTTGCTGCAGGTTTGTCAGCTGCACATGATGAGGAATCTCCCATTCCACACATCCCAGTGGTTCTTTGCTGGACTCAGATGTGGTGACTGTGGAGGCCCTTTGAGTCATTGTCATGTTAAAAAAATATAGTTTTGAGATGATTTGCATTTTGTTACCCTGCTGGAAGCAGTCATCAGAAGATGGGTACACTGTGGAGATGAAGGGATGGACATGGCCACCAACAATACTCAGGATGACTGTGGTGTTTAAATGATGCTCGTTTGGTACAAATGGCCCACAGTTTGTTAGGAGAACATCCCCCACACCATTATACCATCAGAACCAGCCTGAACCGCAGATAGAAGGCAGGATGGATCCAGATTCCAGATCCAATTCCAAATAATGCAACAGAAATTGAATCTTATCAGAGCAGGCAACATTTTTTCAATCTTATTTTGGTTAGCCCATGTGAACTATATCCTTTCCTATCAGCTTGAAGCAGTCTGGCCATTCTCCTCTGACCTCTGGCATCAACAACAACTTACCAGACCATTTTTTTTATAAAGCCTAGAGATGGCTGAGTGGAAAAATCCCAGTAGATCAGCAGTTTCTGAAATACTCCAGCTCACTACACATATGGTCTCATCTTTTCTGTGTGTAGTTTGCATGTTCTCCATGTGTCTACGTGGGTTCTCTCCCGGTACTCCAGTTTCCTCCCATAGTCCAAAGACATGATGTTAGTGGGGTTAGGTTAATTGGTAATTCTGTATTGTCCACCCCCCAGATTGTCCATCTTGCTAATCAAGACAAAGGTGGTAGGGACTTGTTGGGAGACCAGCCTGTTTGGCAACAACAAAAGTCACCTTTCTTCCCTATTCTGATGCTTGGTTTGAAATTAGGCTGGTCGTTTTAACCGTGTCTACATCCCTAAATGCAATGAGTTGCTGCCATGTGATTGGCTGATTAGATATTTGTGTTAACAAGCACTTGAACAGATATACCTAATGAAGTGGCTAGCTGTCCACTTTAAACAGTATTTTTTGTTAAGTTCGGGGTTAGAAACCAAAGTGGAAGATTTGTCCTGTGTGAAAGAAATTTCATTTAAGAATCACTTTGGTATTTCTACATGTTTTTGAAAACTGGGCTGAATCAAGTGTAAACAAGGCACCTGGTGAAAAAGTACCTAAAAAAAAAGCATATTTTTTTCATTTCAGGACTGTATTCTGTAATCTCTATATACTGCTTCACATTTACATGTTTCTACTAGTAATTGAGGACTGAATAAAATACAGAGTTTATGACAAGAAGGTTGTCGGTTCGATCTCTTGTACAACAGAACACAAATCTGAGCAGGAAACTTGGAAGAATTGTCCCTTATCAACACCACCGGGGTACCCTTGAGCAAGGCCCATTGCAATAAAGCTGCACAGTTTTGGGCAGGTCAGACTGGGGTTATACTGTGCAGCTTCCAGGTGCCTGAAAGTGTCACTCTTTCAGCCATGCCAATCAGAATTATGAATGCCGTGGATGAATGTGTTTGTCCTTAAAAACTACAATAAGAAGCAAATAGAAAAATCCTGTGTAGGATTTGTGAAGCATTCAGGTCCATTTCTAACTGTCGTTACCCGTATGCGTATGTAGATGAATCATGGTTGATTCTGAAATTTCACGACCATTCCTGGTAATACACCTAAAGGGCAACAGACTTAAGTACAGAGTCCAAAGAAGAACACAAGAAGCTGCTGAAATTTGACAGGTAACATTAAACTCAGACAAAAGAAAAAAAAATAAGGGAAAGTAAAATGTCACCACAGGCAGTAAAAAGAAAAATAAACTGTTCTCCTGCAGAGATAGAAACTTAAGTTTCTTTGAGAAAAAAAAAATCTAATTTTCAAGTGTGAACAGTGGATTCATAAAAACACGAAGCATGGGGAGAGCTCAGCAGCACAATTAATGCTACATATGCAGAAGAAAGAACTGCTAATGAAAGAAATAAAATGTTCTGATCTAATAATTACTTCCTGCTGCAATACGTACATTATTTAGATGCACGTGGCTGCATCGTGGCAGGTGCACCTGGTGATGAACCACCCAAGCAGAGTTGGGCCTCCAAAATATTAGATATTATTCAGCCTGTGCTATCTACTTTTTCACTAATTAAAACTTTTAAAACAAAGTATAAAAAAAAGTATATAATGAGATGCAATTACATTTTCTCTGCTCTGAGTATAGGCTTAGGCTATTTCACAGTGTAATAAAAGTCATGTGCTTAGATGTGAGAAAACCAAATGAGTTGCTGTTGCATTTCAGTGCCGTGTGCTGTGCATGCATGTGGATGTACTCTTCTGATTTAGCTGTGGCATACATAACCTTTAATAAATGCACACATTTAAGATCATCAATGAATGCATATCTGAACATTTATTTATAACATTTATACTTTTTCATCAAGATTTGTGTTTTACAGCAGAACACAAGCTGGCTTTTGTCCTATTTGTGTACAGGAGCTGCAGTACTGCATCTCAGGAGCCATGCATCAAGGGAACAAACAACTACTCCTGGACGCTGGACTTCTTCAACTATTCACTGCCAGGTTGAATCAGCGGAAATCTGCGGCACATCTTAAAAGAAGACAGGGTGCTGATGACCAGCATTATCAGCGCAGTCAAGGCAAAGGTGGGTCTGCAGACCTCACAACACAGGCAGCAGACAGATCCTCCTCTCAGAGCAGAAAAGCTGGGACAGAATACTCAAAAATCTTCTGGTTATTTCCTTTTGTGTAAGATAGAAGCATTGAAGTGTCTTTGAAAAGTGGTATGTTGTCAAATCCACTCTCAGACTGATGAAAGCAGACTGAGTGGAATTTCCCTCAACAAAACAGAAGTAAAATATTGTTGGATGCACCACACGAGAAGGCCAAAATTATTTGTCAGATAATTCCATGAAAAAAAAACTCCAAAATGCACCAACAGCCCAAATATGGTGAAGTTCAGTGGACTGAATTAATGGAGGGCAGAGAGTGAGCAGTGACTGGGCTTTGCAGTCCCGTAACCACTAACTGCAGGTTAGCTTGTCCACCATTTTGGACATGTGACAATGTACGATCAAATGAATAAGGGTCCAATCACACAGGTCTAGAGACCAGTCTGCAACCACGGGTCATGTGGGAAAAGTTTTTCCCAAACTTGAACAAGATTTTCCCAAATCTTGTTCAAGTTTAGGAGTTTCAAAGTCAAGTCGTCTTGAAACTTCTTTCATACAAAAGGAAACTGAGAAAGCCTAACAAATCACCAGGAGAGGATGGTTCCCTCCTGAATTTTATAAGGAAATTCAGGATTTACTTCTGCCACTTCTTATAGATGTTTTTAACCTAGCCTCCTAGATTCATTTTCTACTGCCATAATTACCTTGATTTACAAAAAGACTAGAGATCCATTAAAATGTTCTTCATATCATTCAATTTTATTGTTAAATACTGATTATAAACTGATATCTGAAGTTTTGGCTAACAGACTCGATCAATACCTACCAGGTTAATAGACTCAGATCTGAGTGGATTTATTTCAAACCGCTCCTCGGCCAACAATTTATGTAGGCTCTTTAATATCATTCATTTAATAAAATCAGAAGCAGAGCCCAGTATAACAGGGGGATATAACAGTGGCCTTAGGTGCCGAAAAAGCCTTTGACAGGATAGAATGGCCTTATTTATTTAAAGTATTAGCCAAATTTAAATTTGGCACATTCTTTGTCTGCAAACACGTGGCAGCTGCTCTCTGAGTGGTAGTGAAACTGTAAAAACTGCGACACAAACTGTTCGCTTTCAAAGTAAAAGTTCCACCTTTTGAAACATGCTGGCTGCAGCGGTTTGTGTTGCACTTTTTTTTTTAAAAAAAGTTTTCCTACTGCTCAGCAAGTAGCTGGCAAGTGTTTGCAGACAAGTTCCATACAAACTACAAGTGATGGTGGCAATATGCAAACGAGCAAAGGAAGGTTTTTGGTGAAGCAGCTTTTTTACGACCAATTTCACCTTTCAGCCAGCAACATCTCTCCAGCCAGTCAGGCAGCGGTTGTGTCCTTGTATCAGCAGATCAGTCAATCAAAGCAGCCAGTTCCCCTGAGATGCATGAGTTATTTACAAACTAACTAACTAAATAAACAAAAACTAAAAAAAATCACTGCTTGAACACTTGTTATGAAGGGGAAACCTATCGATTGTGTCAATACGGGCTGTGTGGCAGGCAGAGATTGGACCCAGTATGCAGGACTTGGCAAATAAAAACTCAAAGGTGCTTTATTGCTGAACACCCCCGATACAAACTGAGGCAGATCGTGAGCAAGAATTCCATAACTAGGATTCCAAATGCAAAGCACTATCAAAATAAGACAGGAACAGACTAAACATGACAGAAATGCAGACTTGACACAGGGAGGCGAGCACCCTGAAGAAAAGCCACAAACAGAGACAAAAGACTCAAAACTGAAACAAAGGAGGAATCCTTTCTTTTCTTGGATGCCACAGGACATTATTCCCATTAAAATACAGTGGTTATATAGATGTGATGACTACAGTACAATGATAAAATGGAACATGAGCAAATAGAATTTATTTTTTCGTTCAGATTTTAAGTTTTGCCATCAAAGTTTCACTTGCACATCTCACCTGGATAGTCACTTTAGTGTCTGACATTTTGTGCGGAGGAGGAGAGAACATTTTCACAGGTAACAATTCAAGTAATAGCAAAGGCTGAGATCTATAGGGCACTAAGTGCAGCCAGAAACTGGTAGGATTTTACCATATTAATGCTACTGATAAAAAAGAGAAAAGGTCACAAATACATTTTGCTTATTAAAACAGGTTCAAAAATGGCCTCAGATAGATAGGTGCTGTCTGAAGAAAACAATAGGAGGAGACATTTGGCGCTTTCATCAGCAGGATGGAATATGTCAAAATAAAAGCCTTATCTTTTATCATTATCTTTTTCCTCAACTCTCTCCTCCCCTGCGTGCCATTACCACAATTTCCTGTCTTCCTGCAGTCTGCAGGCTTCAGTGGCATCCTCCTCCTGCGCCTCACCCTCATCTGCTCCACCTCCCATGTGTTAGACTGTTCCTAAAGATGTCACTACTTATGAAGTACAACTGAGATTAGCTCCTGCTCACCTCTTTGTACTGCTATCTGTGGGAATGAGGCTCGTGAAATTTAAAGTGATATAATGAACAGAGAGCGAGGGAAAAGAAAGGGGGATGAAGAAGAAGAAGATGGAGAAGGAATGAGGGGGAGGAGAAGCAGAAGACAAAACATGGTGTAAGTACAAAAAGGAACAAAGAAAACAAGGACAGACACCACAGAGTAGCTGTTTTTCTTCTTTAAAGTTATTTTCTTTCATATTGTAGGTTCACCCACTAATTCTTTAGAATTTGTGTGTCCGTGCTGATTTACCAGCTACTTCTTTGTGCCTCGGTGGGCCTTTTTAAAGTGATTCATGTTTCAGGCTTTCAAGGCAATATTCAACCCTCAGCTCTCCTCTGTTATCTTCGTCTTCTCAATTCACCGCTGGCTTTGAATGGAAATGCTCCCTTGGTCCCTATAATGCAAGGCTCAAACCCAGCTTTACCTTATTTGTTAGGGTGATACAATTTCTGTAATAAACACATTTTTCTCCACAGCAAAAAAGATGTTACAATATGATATTCGAAATTACTGATGGAGCTCAAGTGCAGAGACATTATTTTTTATTTCTTTAAAAAAGAAAAAAAAGCAATTGCCCTATTATTGTACAGTAAAAATCAAATCGTTCAGTGTGCGAGAATAATGGGCAATGGAGGTTCAGCTCTCTGAACTTGAGGAGTGACTAGAGACACAAAGAAAGACACTGTGGACTTTAGTTCCCACTTTCAGTATAAAAAGAAAGCAGCATGTATATGCAGTACCAGCAGGAGAGCCCTGAATCACAGCTGACCCTGTTCATATAGTGATGAATGGTTTAGCCCTCCTGAACAAGTAATGCAGTCAAAATCATTTGCTTGGTTCTTTAAATCGTCTCAATTAAGCTTCTTTGTATTTATTTTCATGCTGTTATTAAATGCATTCAAACAGAAACCGTACTCAGAAAGATCTTTGTCTGCTCGCAGACGCCTCTTACAGGATCAGATGTTGAGGAACCAAACTTGGCACAAGGTTCTTATCTATATAGCATATTATGACATCATCGTGCTACCTAGAAACCAATCAATCAATGGGCTATAAGGACTCATTTATGCACCTGTAACACCTTATGACAGCATCACAGCATTTTAATTTCACGACAGTAACGTCTAATTTATGTCCACAAAACCTGAATTATGCATTTCATGATGATATGTTGCCTAGCAACCACTTAAAAACAGATTACATTCACATTTATATACTAGAGCAGGACCTGAGTGTTGCAGGGGACTCACAAAAATGAGATAATTATTATACTTGATCAAATTTTGTGATCAGTTTGCCAACATGAAGAGAGTAGGCGAGCAGTTCTAATTCACTGTTATAGATTTGTGTAAAAAACACTTCTTGCTAAGTTTTTATTGCACTGACAGAAACCCCTGTGTGTGTGTGTGTGTGTGTGGGGGGGGGGGGGGGGGGGGGGGGGTGCTTTCTCAACCGGCGGTTCACAAGTTCACAAGTTTATTCATAGTAATGAAGTCTGAAGATTTAATGCAGTCCACTGATCCCTTTTCTCTACACGATTCTCTCTAAAAGAGCTCTCCAATTGTCCACACTGGGGTTTCCACACAAAAGTATGGAAGCTAGTTTCCACCACCAAAAAAAAAAAAATCACCATCCATAACTCGAAATTTCATGACTGGACTTGTTGCACAGGTGGCATCCTCTCACGGCGCCATGCTGGAATTCACTGAGCTCCTGAGAGCGACCCATTCCTTCACAAATGCCGCATGCCTAAGTGTTTGATTTTACACATCTGGAAGTGATTGGAACACCTGAATTCAGTGATTCGGGTGAGTGAGTGAATACTTTGGGCAACATATGCTGAGAGGTGCACTGTGTGGAACGATGGTGCTGGGCACAGATTGTTTCCACTGAATGTTTGCCCATCAGATGCCTCCAGACTTAATAGTACAAATCTACACAGTTGCTCCTTGAGGGACAAATTTGTAGTCCTGGTCCCCGTCCTAACCTGACGTGCTGTCTTTGGACTTGGAAAATGTGGACTCGTCATACTGTATGCTGAAAACAAAGACTCAGCCCTCATCAGCAGGCAGGGGTGGGTTAGACTTGAAGAGAAGCTGATGTTTGCTGCTTGTAGGAGTTTGGAGACTGTGGTGAAACCACAGAAGAGAGCAGGTAGTACTGATCTTAAAATAGCAGCTGTGCTGAAAGTACTGGAGATACAGGAAATGAGAAATCAGCAAAGTTTAAATCAGGTGTGGTTTTTTTATTGATTTTTTGACTTTTATAAAAATGAAAGCTGAAAAGTCTGCACTTTGATCACATCTTGATTGTTAGATTTAAAATGCCCTGAGGTGACACACAGAAGCAACAGTATAAAATATGTGCTAGTGTCCAAAAAAACTTATGAACCTAGCTGTTCATGGCTGCACAGGCTACCAAAACCTGCATTATACCTTGGAACACAGTGTGTGGTGTTGTATTTAATTAATGTGCTCTTATAAATGCATAATGGGTCAGACAGATGACACAGCTAACTGCGTGTTTTATCACTTATATGTAAAACAGCTGGAGACACTCACATCAGCTCCCATCATAACAGAATGAAACTGACACATCAGTATGCTCAGAAAGCACCCATCATTCCCCTTCGCTCACCAACCGCTTATACACCTTTACGAGCAAACAAACTGAGACTATGACTTCAGGGGCTTCTATAAATGTGGTGATTCAGCATATCAGATCTATATGTGCTTTTTCAGTATATGTATAATGTGACATCTAGCTGAATGCATGACTCTTGGGGATCACACAATGAAGGCTGCAGCTACATTACTTTGCCAGGATTTTCAGAGCCCAGTGCCCAAATTGCTACGCCTAGGGTGTTACAGGCAGTATGTCAGACATGGATTTGGTTTAATGTGCCACAAATGGCTTCATTTCATTTCTCCATCATCTGAAAGTTAGAGTCTTCTAAAAAATTGAAATACTGAAAGGCATACGCTTGCCACATCCAGCCGAGAAAGAATAAAGAGGAATAACTCTGAGTGGGGTGCAGCATCGAATGAGCCGGGGTTTTGAATTCAATTATAAAATTGAACTGACCATCAAATTTATATAGCAAACTTTTTTGCCACTTTTCACGTATCAGTGGGGACTGTGATTCATCAAAGGAACAAAGAGGAGGCACATGGTTCAAGCTGGACAGCACGTTTGCTCATGCAAATGCTCTCACTCAGATTCATGACACTCTTTCAGCAACGCACACTTGTTGTTTTAACAGAACAAGTTTTTTTTTTGTGTGTGAAAAGCACTCTCTTCATCCCGATGAATACCGCCTCTTCTTGAGGACGTGCACATTCATGAAACTTCAGTAACAAGCTGCCTCCGTAACATCATCACAACGTAAAATAAATAATATCACAGCACAAAAGCCACAAAGCTTATTTTTGAAAATCCACCACTGTGTATAAAAAGAGGAAAGTACTGGAGGACCCAAACGTGATGGATGCTACAAAAATCTATCTGAAAGCAAAGTGGTGGACTGAATAAGAATAAGAATAACTTTATTGATCACAGAGGGAAAGTCTGACATAGCTCATCTGCTATTTGTATGAGAGAACTGAAAAGCCTGATGGCTCGGGGTACAAATCAGTTTCTCTGTCGCTCCATTTTACAACAGAGAGAGGAGTCTTCCAGTACTGATGTCTTTTTGTTCCATAAAGATGTTGTAAAGTGAGTGATCAGAGTTGTTCAGGATGGCTTCTAACATCTTTAGTGTGCGTTTTTTCACCACTTTCAGCATTTTACTGCACATGTCAAGAGAGCTTAGTTTTTTTTAACAAAAAGAGACACTCTGCTCCTTTTTGTGTAGTTTGTCTGTATTCAGGGACCAGTCTAGTTTTATCTCAGTGTGAACTAAAATATTTATAATTTGTTACCACCTCTGTGTCAACCCCAGAAACTTTCACAGGCTGGAGAGGGAGCCTTAATTTTCAGAAATCTACCATCATTTTCTTCATTTTAGAGGTGTTCAATAAGAGGTGGTTCATGTGACTCTAGTCGCTGAAGGCTTTAAGATCCCTACATTCAGATTCCTGTCCATTCCTGATACACCCCACAATGGCAGTGTCCTCTGAGTATTTCTGGATGTGGCAGGACTCTGTATACAATGTGAAAAGTGCCAGGACAGTTCCCTGTGGAGCACCCGTGCTGCTCATTACAGTTACCCAGCCTGACCAACTGTGGCCTTTCTGTCAAATAGTCTGTGATCCAGGAACCAAAGGAAGAATCTACACCTATCTCTGTGAGCTTAAGTATATTTGGTTTGATGGGATTGAAAGCACTTGAAAAATCAGAACAGAACCCTCACATAAGCACCAGATTCCTCCAGATGAGCCGTGAAGAGGACAGCATCATTTACTCTGATGTGCTGTTTATATGCAAACTGCAGGGGATCAAGTTTGTCTTTGACCTCAAGTCTCGGTAGCTGCTCCAAGGGATTCATGATGTGCGATGTAAGGGCCACTGGTCATTTAGTTCATCTGGACACTTTATTTTATGTACCGGTACAATACAGGATGTCTTCCACAGCGCCGGCACCACCCCAGCTGTAGACTCGGGTTGTGGTGGAGAAGCACACTTGTGGAGGAGAAGACTGAGTAACAGTAAAGTGGCCGACATCTTGAGGAGAACAAGGAGAAGAAGACTGAAGAGTAGCAGTTGAAGTGGGTGTGAGTGCAGAGTCAAATCTATTGAAGAACTGGTTGAGTTCATCAGCTCTTTCCACATCACGCATAAGTCATTTCTTTTTGTTGTATCCAGAGATGGTGTTGATTCCACTCCATACCTCATGAATTTTGCTGTATTGTAGATTCCTTTCTGTCTTCTTTTTATATTCCACTTCTTCAGCTCATGTTGCACCTGTTTGAGCCGTTCTCTGTCACCGTCTCTAAAAACGACCTTTTTCTGGTTGAGGGTTGCCTTTATGTCACTTGTGATCGGGGTTTGTTATTGTGGAAACAGCACACAGTCTTTGTAGGTCTGACTGTGTCTCTACAGAAGTTGATGTATTCAGCAAAGCAATCAACCCGTCTGTCAGTGTCCATACCGGTCTCATCTGTTTCCAGCAGCACATTCCAATCTGTGCATTCAAAGCCGTCCCTCAGAGCCTCAGTAGCATCAGGTGTTCATTTCTTGACTGTGAGTTTAGCTGCAGGTTGTGTCTGCACACAGGGTTTGGAACATGCAGAAAAACCAAACTGTGGTTTGAGCTGCCAAGTTGTGGTAAGACAGTAGCTCTGTAAGCTTTTTGATGTTGGCGTACAGCTGATCAAGGGTTTTATTTTCTCTGGTAGGACAGTCAACTCATTGTGTGAGTGCAATCAGGTGTGCGGAGAGAGAAACATGATTGAAGTCTCCTGAAATTATGAAGAGTAGCTCTGAATGTTTAGTCCATATCCTAGCAACAGTTTCATGGAGAATGTTACATGGAGCTTCAGCTGTTGCTTTGGGTGGAGTGTGCACGATTATTGTTATTATCTCTTGGTATATAATATGGTTGCATACCAACTGATAATAATTTAATATCAAGACAACACACTTTCTCCTTGACAGTGACATGCAGGATTACACCATCTGTGGTTCCCAAACAAAGCCAAACCTTTTTTATGCCACTGGCTTTAGCATCTCTGTCTGACTGTATGAGGGTGAAACCAGAGAGATCCACATCAGAGTCTGATTCAGCCATGTTTCAGTAAAACACATGAGACTGCACTCTCAGTATACTTTCTGTGTCTTCACCAACATCTCCAGCTCATCACTTTTGTTGGGCAGTGTTGGCATTTCCTATGATGACTGTTGGCTGAAAGGGCTTAGAGCTCTACTTCCAGGCCTTTACCTTTGCACCAGCACAGCAACCACAAAAACACCGCTTTATCTCAGCTGGAATAGGGTGGTATCTTCCAGATTTGCTCCATTGCAATGAAGAAAGCTCTGAAGTAAACTCTTCTCCCCACAGAAGTATCCATCAGTACTTAGTAAAAGTTTGAGTAAAGATCAGAGCTACCAGACTTTGCTGCTACTAGTTGAAGCACATGTTCTAGAAAACAGAGTTATGACTCACTGAGATATAAGCTACTGTATAACGTGAGAGAATCAATACAACATGGAATCTAAATGCACTGTCACACCCTTTTGATTATAACAGGAGTTATTGCAGTTGTTGCAGTTATGTAGCTATGTCACTATCCACATATGGGAAATTAGGTCATGGTGACCACGGCCTAAGAAAATAGGCCCAGTGGTTTTTAGCCACACTGGTCCCAATCTGGGTGCTCATCTTATTATTGCCCCGGCAATCTCACTTGGGTCCTTTCAGAGTGAAGGAGCAGCGGTTAAACCCAGAGCTGACTCAGATGCCTAAACGTCTCACCCCGTCTCAAACTGCTGCAATACACTGGGCATAGCTGCGCTGCCTTTCTGCTCTGAAACAAGCTGAAGACTTGGGATCCCAGCAGACACTCCACCTCCACAGCGTATTTTTAAAGCATCCTTGACAACACTTATATATACGTATGCACAATTTTTTATTTTTATTTTTTGCCTGACTTTTGACGTTTCGTGCTGACGTCCTAGATGGAGTAACACTCGATGTGAAACACAGAAAATCACTTAGTCTGTTCTGAAAAGCAGGGAGATTCTAAGTGCTGCCTCTAAGAGTCCCATTGTATCCTACTGACCTTGACGATACCCAGACATTTCCTTTAGGGTTGTTTGTTTTTAGCCTCTGCTGTAATGTGTGTTTAGAGCTAATTAGCAAATCTATTGGGTGGCTGGTAATATAGAAACTAGAAGATAATATGGCTCAAGAGTGTTTTGTTTTGATGTATAAACCCAGTGCCAGAGGTAAGCATGTGTGTGTGTGTGTGTGTGTGTGTGTGTGTGTGTGTGTGTGTGTGTGTGTGTGTGTGTGTGTGTGTGTGTGTGTGTGTGTGTGTGTGTTAAACACACATCATGAATTGACTGGATCAAATGTTCACACATAGCACTCTGAAGGTCAATGCAAACATCTTTATTAAACATCAAAAAAACATTAAGTCCATGATGGATTCCCATCAGGTCAAACAGTTTACATCACCACGAAGGATTATTTTATTAACCTTAGACAGTAAGATTGCCCGAGAGAGACCGGCATAAACAACAGCACAAAATGGAGAACAGTTGCTCTGCATCATAATCTTTGCTTGACACTAATTCCCAGTCATGGAGAAAAGCACTTTTTATTTACACATGCCAACATAATTTTCCATGTCAGGTTTCTCTGCTTTACCCTCCTTCAAGCTTCCGCCAAAATTCCTCTTCATAATTGTAACTGGATGACAGAACACAGCTTTCAAATGTCAAAGTGACATTTTTTTCCTCCAGCTCAATTATACTTAGTTAAAGTATCTCTTCAAAAGTGCTGAACTTCAAAGACAAGAGACAGCAACTATATGTGGATGTGAGGAATTGCTGTGCTTGTTTCTGATTTCTATGTGCAACCTTTGCAAGGGTTAGGGTGTTTTTAGGCAGGTTTGTTTTACAAAATGTTTAGGTTTTAATTAAGCACATTTGCATTTAATAATAAAGGTTTATATATAAATCCTGTTACACTATGTGCCACAGCATGATTTACTTTTTATATATAAATCCTGTTACACTATGTGCCACAGCATGATTTACTTATGCAAATAGCGCTTTTCTTTTCATACAACGTAATGATTACTCTCTCAATACTAAATTCTTATAGTTATGTATATAATATAATAAATGTAAAAGGGGCATCTTTTATGAGTAATTTACATTATGACATATAGGTCTCATGAGACTCATGGTATTTATGAATTACGTGAGATAACATTGGGTTGTATCTGTCTGAATATTAAGCACCTTGTTTGCTGGTCCTTCTTTTTTTAAACTTGTCTCAGATACATGATGTACCTGCACTGTTTTTACCTCTTGTCATGCATCACCTTTCTGTCACTTTAGCTGACAGAAAATGAAGGGTATCGTGTTGATCATAGCCACTGCACAGCCACTGTACTGTGAGACAGGAGTCCTTGAAGTCCTGACAGTTCAAAAATCGAGAGCATATTTCATGCTGTTTTTTTTTTTGTCGTTGTTTTTCGGTGCTTTTCAAACAAACTACTTGAAGCCCTGAAAAATAAATCCAAGTATTTGCTGACTGAATCCAGCGGTTCATGAATCCAGTACATTTCTCTTCAACAGGAAGCTATGGGTTCTCTGACTAATATACTACCAGTTATATAACCTTGCCTGAGGTTTTTCATGTGTTAATTATTTGACACAAAAAAACCTACTAAAGGAGGTAAAAAATAAATCACTCTCAGATCTCAACAGTTGTATTATAAGTAGACTTTGACAGCTACAACTAGACAAGATGATGGCCACGAGTCAAAAGAGCCAATATTGTTGATGTTGTACTGAACAAATTCATCATATTATGCAGACCTTGTTTGAATCCCGAAAATACAATTAAGAATTTGGCAAAAAAAAAAAAAGAATTTGGCAACTCTTCCATGGTATTATTACACTTCTGTGTTACTCAGCTTATTCTACAACATCAAACAAAAGAAACAACAAAGACTTTAGAGCATGCTGTTCATTATGTAGCTCAGCTCGACCCAATCTCATTTTCCAAAGTTCTCAGAAACCTGTTTTTGGAACTTCCATAATCTAATCTTAAAATGAGTTGTCCAAAACTTGCTGCCACGTGCTTTGGTTCAGGAATTTCAAAAAAAACAAAAAAACAGACAGAAAAACAAAATAATAAAAAATAGAATTTCTTAGAATAAATCCTGTGAAAAAATGTGACTATTACAACATGTGACTCATTTCATTGTGATGGATGCCTAAACTATAGCTGACAACAGAATAACACAATAATGTAATAGATTCCCCTTTAGAAATAGTCCTACGAAGATACAGCCCAGTGAACGCAACAACAATGACTCCAGATGGTGTTCATTTTGGATTTCTTTTATTTAAGTTTACCCTTGGCAAAAATAAATAAATCACAACCTAAAAGAGGAATTTCAGTTCTGCTTAAAAACCAAAAAAGAGGGAAAAAGCGATGTTTTGAGAAATCAGTATTATAGCGTCCTCAAGATTAACTTTTGATGATTTGGAAATATCAAAACTATAAACCACTTGTAGTAGTGGCTAAGCGGTCTAAGCTGCTGAATTTTAGGCTCTCTAGAGATGTGGGTTCAAATCCCAGCACTGCCATCTATACAGGAGTAGAATTCTCACCCTATTTGCTAGCATCTTCTTCTGTCACACCAACCCTCTCTATGTCTCCCCTGAGTTTTTCCTCCTGCCTGGTGGCTTCATCTTCCTTTTTCCAGTATCTCCATTATCCCTCTGCAAAGTTAGAGAGGCACCTCAGCCCTACCACTCTATCTTTGTTAGTGCTCAACCTGAGCTGTGCCTCTGATAAACTAATCCTGTCCCTCCTGGTCACTCCCAATGAAAATCTCCAACTCCAAACCACACATCACAGCAGGCCTCATTACCATCTTCTAAATCTTCCCTTTCACTCTTGCTCCGATCCTTCTGTCACAAATAACCTGGGTGGACACTTGTCTCCATCCACCCCACCCAGCCTGCACTCTCTTCTTCACCTCTCTTGTGCACTGACTGTTGCTTTGGATGGCTGACCCCAGGTATTTAAATTTATCGACCTTCATCATCTCTGCTCCTTCCAAGTTCACCATTACAGCCGTCTGCCTCTCTCATTCGCATTCTGTCTTGCATTTCATTCCTCTTCTCTCCAGAGCATACCTCCACCTCTACAGGCTCTCTCCCACATGCTCCCTTCTGTCACTACAGATCACAATGTCATACACAAACATCATAGTCCACTGAGACTCCTGCCTGACCTCATCTGCGAGCCTGTTCATCACATTACAATTAAAAAGGGGCTCAGAGCTGATCCCTGATGTACCCCCACCCCACCTTGAACCCATCTGTAACTCCTACTGCACACCTCACTGCTGTCTCACAGTCCTCATAATGTAAATGTCCTGCTCCACCCTCACACAGTTCTCTGCCACTCCTGACTTCCTCATGCAGTACAACAGTTCCTCTCTTGGCACCCTATCATATGCTTTCTCTAAATCTACAAAGCCACAGCACAACTCCTTCTGACCTTCTCTATACTTCTCCATTAGCACTCTCAAAGCAAAAAAAATGGTGGGGGGGCCTCTTGAACAAGGCACAGAAAGATGGTGCAATGCCAACTAACTGCTGCAAGTCTGACAAAAACACTTAAGTAAGTCCAAATTGATATCTCACACATAATCTATCCCTGTTATCCAGCTTAATTGTTTTATATGTCTCATGGATTGCTTCTGTCCCTCCAGTCTGAAAGTCTGTAAACTCAAATAATTTGCAACATTGCCTTTATTGTTACAAGCTGTGCTGCTTAAGTATTTCCTGACAAGTCTGTAATTAAGATTTGCACCTAGTTAAAGAAAGAAGAAAGCTTAAGTTGCTGCTCCTGGCTCCTTAAAACCATGAGATGGATGACTCAGAAATGCACTGGAAACCCCTGCTGTTCAGCCAGTGTTGTCAGCATTGTCAGAGCAGGCAGAGAATCAAACCGACACACTGGTGGGCAGGGTCAGAGGCTGGGGAAAGGTTTTATTTCAACACTCTGCATGTGGACATGACGCTTGGCTCCAGACACCAAATGCTCAGAAAAGGTCAGACAGAAATATACGAGCAGCTTGGGATTCTGTCTGTATAGAGGGCCAGCACTGAGCAAAAGTTTTAGGCTTAAAATGTAAAAGTGGGAATCCTTTCAAAAAAATATTAATTTATTTTTCAAGGCAGTAGAGAGGCCGGTTGCTCCGCGCACAACAACTAATGTAACAACTAATTGTTACTGCTATCAACTGGGGATGCAAATAAAGTTTACAGGGCATATTTATATATTCACTCTATCTAATATTATATCGCATCTATCGCTCCTTACTTTTTACTTTCTGCAGGTTGTGGCTGAGTTACCATGGCAACACAAATGATTTGCTTGCTTTGGAGGTGAGCTGGGTGGGTGTGGGAGAGCATGTGTGTGTGTGTGTGTGTGTGTGTGCTAGCACAGACAGAGCAGCGAAAGAGTTGAAGAATGTAATGTAAGCAATCACTTCTAAAATGATGTAAACTGTACAGAACTAGACTGAATCATTTGATCTACAGATTAATGTTGCTGCAGCGTCCCTCTCTAAGGTACTTCCACCTTGAGTTTCCAGCCTGATACAGTCAATGCACGTGAAGCTGTCTCGCTGCTTCTGAGTCCGCGGGATTCCCAGGCTGGATCAGCAGCAGCGGTGGTGAAAAACACCTTTGGGAAGTTTGAGCTGCTCTGGCAGGAATGGAAAACTCATTCATGTCTCTTAAGCTTTTCAACGCGCAGGCTGTAGGTGTTTCATCCCACAACCAGTCAAATTTTTAGCAAAAGTTGATGTCTATTCCCCCTGCAGCATGTAACAGTGGGCAGTGCATGATGTCCTGTATCCTTCACATTGCTATGGTGATTGGCCCACATGCTCTCCTGCTCCTCGCATTACTTTCCTGCCCACTGGCCTACTCAACGTTCCTGTTGAGTAAAGGAACCTTCAAAGAACTTTGCAAATCTTTGTTGCTTCCTCTTTAACCTTTAGTAAAGTTTAGCTACACTTATTTAACAGTATGACTCTCTTTATCCGAGCAACAGTCGCGCTGTTATGTGGTCATTACACCATCACTGTAACGGTGCCTTCATTTAGTTTGAGCACAGGGAAATCCAGTTCCTCTGAGACTACATTTTTATGTGATCACCATCCTCTCTCCCTCTTTCTCTGCACGGTGGAACATGCACTCATTAAAGAATGAGAAAGCACAGGGATAGAAAATAAAGCAAATAATCAGCACCTGCCCTGTGCCCTTAGAGTAGCGTATTGCATTCTTCCTGCTGTGACATGGAAAATCCCAGTCACGCCAAAGGAATATGTTAAAACGTAATATAGAATTTCCATTTGAGCCCCATAAATGTAATAACCTGTACAGTGTGTTTGAATGGAATTCAAGTATAATAACTTCATAACATTGACTAATTGTTTTTTGTTGTTGTTGTTGTTTTTTGAGTGAAGAAATAAACTGAGCTGTGTTATTAGAAATAGTTATGGAATAATAGCTGTAGTGTGTAAATTGTTAAAAGTCATTGTCCCAATACATAATATTAATGTCATTTGCTTTTTTATTGGAAGCTGAGAAAGGAAATACATAATTTCCTGTAATTCTTCCTGCCTGGCAGCTCCATCTTCAACATCCTCTGTCCAATATATCCCCTGTCTCTCCTCTGCACATGTCCAAACCATCTCAGCCTTGGCTCTCTAACTTTGTCTCCAAACCGCTCGACCTGAGCTGTCCCTCTGATGTACCCATTTCTAATCTTGTCCATTCTGGTTATTCCCAGTGAAAATCTTACCATCTTCAACTCTGCCACCTCCAGCTCGGCCTCCTGTCTTTTTGTCAGTGTTCCACTGTCTCCAAGCCATGGAGAGCAGGAGTGACAGATGAGTTCATGTTTGCTAACCTCTTTCTTTGAATACTTTCCTGCATTTCCTCATTCCACCATCAAGTCTCCTTCTCTTCTTTCCTCTGTCTGGAGGATACACCAAACACCTTCTTGACAGTTTCCCTAAAGCTGCATTAAAGCTTTACTTTCCCAGCCATCTGACAACACTTCCCTACCACCCAAAGCCCGTCTCAACTCCTTCCTAAACTCTGTGCAACATTCCTTCTTCTTTAACTTCCACCATTTAATCCTTGCCTCAGCCTTCACTTGCTTCCTCTCCTTGATGCCTAAAGTCATCCTGCAGACTACTGTCTGATGCTGCCTAGCTACATTCTCCCCTGACACCACCACCACCATAAGATGTAGTCCACCTGTGTGCACCTTCCTTCACTCTTAAATGTCATCCTATGTTCCTCCCTCTTCTTAAAGTGCATGTTCACCACAGCAATTTCCATCCTTTTGGCAAAACGCAACACCTTCTTGTCACCCCCAGTGCTCCTGGCCTTGCTTCCTTTCCACCTGGTCTCCTGCATTCATAATATATCTATCTTCTTTCTCTCCATCATATCATCCAGACCTCTCCATTTAACAGTCATAGTTCAGTAGGTTCTCTCCTGCTGCCTCCTAACATGCCATCTTCCTTTCCTCTTTCTTTGTATTTGGCCATCAGTAGCACAGTTTCCACTGGCACCCTGTTGGCCAATAGCACCTGTTAGTCAACAGCACCAGATACAGTCATTGTTAACCTGGGCCCCAATCAACCAGGTATGGAAATCTCATTCTTTATGATTGATTTGGCCAAGATTTTATGCTGGATGCCCTTCCTAATGCAACCCTCAGGCACTAGGCTGCCCAGGGTGTCCTATGATGACACTGTGTAAAATGACACATGCACAGAAAAAATGTAATTAAGCACACAATGGCTTAGTGTCTAATGCAAACATTATTTCATATCAGGCTAGTGTGGAGAATGTGTAGTGTGGCACATGGGATAATGAAACCCTTTATTCCACAACTCTGAATCCATTTTAACCTAACTTTGTGTGTCTTTTTTAAGATAAAACCACAAGTTGTGAGATTGTGAGCATTTTAACACATATCAAGAAACAAGGAAAGATTTGGCTTTTTTAAAAAAATGGTGAAAAGAAAGCTTAATCCTGAACAAATTGCTTGTGAAAGCCACAATAATGGGTGGTTCATGTGGATGTTTGTACTCTTATGCGTTGAATGCAGCCCAATAAGACTCAGGGGATGTTGACTGCCTTGATGCATCAGTGTAACCCAGCAGTAGTTCTACCAAAATGTTATAACCATTCATAAAGACTGTGGGCTCATGGGCTTTGATCAGGTAGCCAAACTGCACATCCTGATCTGAATGAAATCTGAGGTGAGAAAGATTGACCCCACTTATCTCTGCACCAACAGTCAATCCAGAGGGTTTTAGCCAGCTCACCTCCTAATCAGCAGGACCAGTCAGCTTTTCTAGCCTTTACGTTTCGCACTTTTGACCTGATGCTTTTTTTTTTTTTTTAGCTGACAACCCAGGGGGAAAAAAAAAGCTTTTGTCTTTCAGTCAGTTTTTTTTTAATAACTCCCAACTTTTCATCTTTTGCTGAGCTGTGTAGAGTTTGATGGAGATTTTAAATCGTCAGCATCCCGCTGGTAGCTTCTACATATTTAATATTAGTCTTCGCAGGGAGCATTAGTGTTACTCATTGACTGTGACAAATTTACATGAACACAAGTTTTGTTGGAAAAAGTAATTTTCACTGGTTTTATTAAACTTGAAGTTTAGGTAAAACTGTGAAGGTGTGGTGCTACAATCAAATCTGGCTTCATGTGAAATTCATATTGGTAGTTATCACTGTAACTCTGCTAAAACTGCTGTTCTGGGTCAGTTATTCTGACTGTGATTTATTTTATTACAACTATCATCTCCTGCTCCTTGTCAATCACCGCTGTGTCAGTTTTGTTAGCCAGCAGCTGCTTAGCTGCCTGAAACTCAGTCACAAGTTGACCAAGCCTGTCCAGGATGAGAGCCAGGACAGGCTTCAGCCCCCTGCAACTCCAAAATTGATTAATCAGTTGAGCAGACAAGTCTACTACACCAACACTGGGTCAAAACAACCTCTTTTACATATGGTAAAAGAGGTTGTTTTGTGCTGGCTTAAAGCAAAGTTAAGCCAGCATTTTTACTGATTTACTGAAAAAAGAAGCATTCAGTGAAACCCACTTTCTTCGCTGTCAGGTATCATTTTTTTTGTTGAGACAGCTAAAAGATAACGGAGTAATATTGAACCCGCTGCCTACAGATGGAGATCTCTGGATTGAGATCACTGACAGGGGTGCACCATCACTTGGCCGACTGCAGTTCACATCACTGCTCCGAGAGCTCCTTAAAATTCTGAGGGTTGCCATGATGAAAGTCACTCCACTGTATCATTGAGAAGGTAGCTTATATTCCTCTCATTTGTCATAATTTTAGAATTCCATAATATCAGAGATATTATCACTTAACCACTCAGAAGCCAGAGTTGCAATATATAATCTACTGCTTGCCACTTTGAAAATTAAGAGCAGCATAGATAATGGTGTGTATGCCCTTTACGAGGCGAGTGAGGCTATCTTCCAACATAAGCCCTCATAAAGCTAGAATGGCTGTCGGGCTCTACTCTCTATAAAAGACTGAGGACAGAAAATTGGAGTGCTCTAGTCTGTTTTTTTTTCTTTTTAATGTATGACCATGGTTCTATAAAAATTGGGATTTTCAAATAAATATTAAAACCAGTGCACATTTTAATTTTTATAGTTTTCTTTTTATTTCTAACATAAAGTCAAATTGTCTCATTTAGTAAGAGTAATAGGCTAGTAAATAGATTGGTTTTATGAGGTCCTTTCATCTGTTCACACACATTCATACAGCATTTGTTTTTGACTCTAAGCAGACAGCACTTTTTATCTGTCATACATACTGTAAACACTGATTTAGGAGCTGTTCTGGGGTCAGTCTCTTGCTCAAAGATACTGTAACAGACTAGTTTAGCCAGGAAACCTCCAACCTTCTGATCAGTGGAGCTCCTTTGCTACGGCCAACACATTTCCTTAGTGAAAAAATGGAATCAGGTTGGTTTTGAAAGCGTCGCTGCCAAGATCGTGATGGTAAATGGTAAAGAAATGTAAGCACAGGTTGAGATCGTGATGAGGTCAGGTAAATCTCTTAATCATGTAAACAAACATATTCTTACCGCCATGTTGATTTTACTTCATCTGTTGACTTAAGTCACCGAGGATGTGATGTGTTTGTTACAATACGATCACAAATGAGAATGACAGGATTCACGTCATAATCATTACACAACTGGCCTTCAAATGTTTACTGGTAATAACTGATAATAACTAATAACTGATCAAAAAAGAAAAGCTTGTGTTGCCAAAGAGAGCCATTGCAATCTTTTCCACTAGCAGTGCATCAATCAGTGCCGTCAAGTCAAAGCTGCTGTGTCCTCACTGATACGTACACAGTGTCCTTTGGGAATGGTGCAGTTTAGTGCTGGTAACGGCCACAGTGAGATGGGTCTCTGATCCTCAACTCATCACACGGATGCTTGTGAAGGAGTCCTCAGTGTCTGTCACATTTAAATGCAATGGAGAATTGTTTTGTTTTTAAACTGCATGAAGCTTTTTTCTTTTAGTATCTTTTCTCCTGTTTGGGCTAAGGAGGCAGGTAAGAGGCCTGCACTTTCTTTTGGACTTTCTCCATGGTGGTGGGTAAGTTAGCTCTGTTTTCTTTTCTAGAATATTTTGTTTGTTGTTTTGGCTGTGCCCACCCTGAAGTAAGCTACCTGCAGAATATAAATAAACTATCCTTTTTGGGACTGTGAACCTCACTGTGGCACTGGTTCTTCTTGGGAGCAGGAGAGTCACGTTTGTGTTGCGCTCTGGTTTCCCCCAGGCCGGGGCGTAACAATCCTCTAGTTCTTTCTCTGTCTTTGTAATTTATAATAAATTTTGTTCTGAGGGGACAGACTGGGGAGACATGATGTTGCAGATGATGAAACTGCAATGTAAATAGGGTGTCGTCCCCTTCCCTGTCTCCCATACTCAAATGGGAAACAGATGAACACAGAGATGCTTGTAAAAGTATGTACAGCCGCTACAGATACAAGACACTGAGGTGAAGTTAAAATCAAACTACATGAGCATTACTGAGGGCTGCAAACGTTGCCTCAGGGAAGAAGTATCTGAAGTAAAGGGTTGTACACACAGGAAAAGACAACGGGAAATGTGGTGACCAGAGACTTTGCAGCAACTTGCAGCAACAACAGGCAAAATCAGCATTAGTAACACATCAGGAAGAAAAAGGCTGTTAAGTACAATAGAGGGTTACTGATGTAGCCAGAGCCTGGAAGGTAAATTATAGCACAACTCCATCAGCTACAAAGAGATGCACGACAAACAAATTGCCTTATTTATGTATGAGGTTTAAGTTAGGATTTATAAACCATTAACTGGGTGCACTGGTTTCTTAATTAGTCAAGAAAAAAAAAAAACAAAAAAAAACAAAGAGGCAGTGCTTGGTTTCTTACACCTGTGCATCTACCTTTGCTACTAAATATTTGAGTCAAGAAAACCATCGGTACCAACGACCTGTGAGCTCTACATTTTTTTTTTTCCTTCTCAAAATATTCAGTCTACATCGCCATAAACAATACAACTGGTGTCCTTTAATTTTCACAACTCAAGCAGGAGTAGGCTGCAGAGGTCAGGCTGGTCAGGGCAAAGCAAAATCTTTGAATGAGTGCAGGTAATAATGCATACCCCCCTCCATGCTATTGTTGTGAAGACAGGAGTTAGTTATGCAGACATAAACTGTACAGTTGTAAAATGGACATTTGAACATGAGAATCTGAGTACTTAGTGGCCATTCAAAGAACTGCTTTAATGTGAAACCACTTTTTTTCCAGTTCTTCTGCAGTGATTTTTGATTTTTAGCCCTGGAAGTTCCAGCTTGGTTGAACTGCATTAGAGGACCAAGCAATATTTTTATCCCAGCCTTTAGATGTCTGAAAGACTTCCAGATTCCAAAACTATATACCAGAAGAAACTTTTAAACATCATCAAAGGTGTCCCTACTGGACAAGGAGCATCAGTTCCCAGTATGGATTCAACACTCAGCAGATGACGGTGCAGTCAGCTGAATGCAACTCTAATCTGCTGGATCTGGATCTGTATGAGGTGATAAAGGCCCAAGGCAAAGAAAATTAAGGACCCAAACCACCATAGCAATGGCCTCTCTCTTCAGCTGTGGTATGGGAAATGAAGCCTGAAGACCAGACAAAGAGTCTCACTAAAAGCTTATTTCCTCAGGCCATCAGAATTCGTAATGAGGACAGTGCCTCAGGCCTGCATGGTGGCCCTGTAAGCGAAGACAGGGAAAATGCTCCATACCTAGTGTAGTCTCAGCACTTCCTTGAATAATGAATGCACTGCCACTGTTGCCCTAATGCCATAAGCTTGCCACAAGCACTGCATCTGTATATAGTCTACCCCAATATGAATATTTAAACCCGCATGTTGTTGCTGTTTTCTCTATTGATTATCAGTTAGCTGCTTCAGTTACTGCGTTTGCTCTTTTACCCAGGTTATTTATATTTTGTATGCATGCTCCACAGTGATTGGTGAGAAAAAGTTAACATTTCACAGCAGTGTTACGGTCTGTTTCTGTCACGATAGTTTTCAGTAAAAGCAAGTGTAAATGTGACAACTGCGGTGTCCTGTTTGAAAAAAAGAGTCAAAATTAGTTTCTGTGGCAACATTGACTGTGCCAGCTGAATGAGGTGCAGACGTTGTTTTACTGGATTAGGCTGTGAGCTGATAATTAAAATAATTAGACCTGATTTTTTAAAAATATATTATATCAAATGCCCAGCAAGTGAAATTGTTGCACCAGTGGAATCATAAATTGTCTGTCGTGTCATCAGCTTGAGATAAAACTAATGATTCCTACAAACAGAGTTCGTTGTTGCAGAAGCAGAGAAGAAGAAAAACACTTTACTTTGAGTTAACAAAAGCATAATGTATATTTGCAGCCTGCTTTCATTGTCTATCCTAATTGCAAAGGGCAAATGAGACCATAAAACTAACACTATGGCATCTCTGTGCATTTATTATTGTTTTACAAGCTGAGAAATATGCACACTTCACTATACTATATGGAGGCGACACATAAAGGCAAAAACCTGCAGAGTTATTAGCTGAATGAGAATAACTTGTTTCTGAAAGTGAAGAACAAATGAATATGAACTATGAAATGGAATACAGCTATATTCAGACATGTTTTGGTTTAGGGGAGTCACTGTTTCAGATTCTTTTGAAATCTAAATGCGTATGGGTCACATGGTAGGCTAAGACATCGTGCACTGATCACTCACTACAATGAACACACCTGGCTAATATTGTGTAGGTCCCTCTTGTGCAGCCAAAATAGCTTTGACATTTTGAGGCATGAAGATCAGGCCCCTCGGGGTGTTCTGCGGTTGATAACGCGCTGATCCTTTTGGTCCTGTGGGCTGGGTTTTTGGGGCCTGAGTGGATTAGGCTCAATCCTGTGTCATGCGATTGCTTGATTGGATTGGGATCTGAGGTGTTTGGAGGCCTGGCCAACTCCTTGGGATCTGTGTCAAGTTCCTCGAGCAGTTCTTGGAGCCTACAGGAAGCACTGTCTTGCTGGAGGATGCTGCAGCTTTGTGCTGTCTGGACCATATGATAATACATCAGACATCAGTCATGTCCACAGAAAATAAAAATAGTTATTATTTGTTACATGTATTACTTTTCTGTCTATAAAAACTACATTGACCTGTTAATGTCACCAGCAATTTGTTGGGTTAATTTTGCACCTTCCCTTTCTGGTCACCTACTTCACCGTCTCACCTACTCTTACCCCAATGGAAGTCTTATAACAGAAGAACTGTGAGGCTTGGGACTGGAATTAAAACATAGCATCATTGATTCTCATACCATGATTGTTTAGCATGTGGTTAAAAAGTAACCAAACTGTTCCTCAACGTGGTTTCTCCAGCATTAGTACAGTGATAAAGATAGCTTAGTAATTTAGTAGCTCTGGTAATCATGATTGCCATAAATTGTTGTGGTAATTACTGTAAAATCACCACAACTAACTAAATAACTAAGAAGCCTTGATGGCACCTACATGCTATAAGATTTTAACAATCCTGTATTTATATTGCCAACCACACTGTGTGACATCGATTTAATAGACACCTGTCTGACATCAAGTTTAATGCATGTAGATTGTACAGAGGACGATAATCACAGGTACAGCTGCACTTCCTCACCTGTTTGTTTCCATGGTAAACCCTTGCAGTCATAATACCCAGAGGTCACATTATACAAACAAAGAGTCCTGCATTTTGAAGGAATCCTGCCACCCTGGAATAGACAGCACCAGATTAAAGGCCTAAAGGTCATAAGCTCATTAGCATAACGAACACACTGCAGTTACTTTAACTACCCTGTCCTTTGACTGTCTCTTTAATTACTGCACCTTTTGCAGTAACTCCTTAATTTTTTAGCAATTTGGGGACTTTATTCCCATAACTTATGCTGAGGCTTCATAATGTAGTGGTTTGCACATTTGCCTGTCAGGTGAAAGCTCCCTGGTTTGATCTCAGGAGGTGACAGAAAACCCTTGGGGGGGGTTGTGTCAGGAAGGGCACCTACCAAACCAAACACATGGAGCTGCCTGCTGTGGTGAGGCCTTATGAATAAGGGAGCGGCCAAAAGTGTCTTTTTTATATTTATTAACATAGTTTCAATGATTTTTGTTTTCTTTCTTTCAAAATCCACTTTGGCTGGAAAATCAGAATATTGTTCTTTTACACATGCATTGTGCTGGAACGACAACAAGAACATGTTTAATTGTCCCAGACGAACTCCATGCTGGATATGATGAAACTCTGTAGTAAGCAGAATGCACTTCCTCCCCTGTCACAGTCAAACTAGAGACACCGAAAGCCAAGGTGACAGTGACAGATCTAATCTGGAGCCGGCCGCTAAAGTGCTTTTATCTCAGCTCTCAGCCCTGTGACGAAACCGGCCTCAACCTTCTTTCTTGTTGCAGTCACCTCTCCATTCTGTTTGTTCTCACTCACATTCATTCCTTATTCGTCCACCTGTTCCTTTCACCCACCAGCTCCTGTAACACTGAGGTCCCCGCTCATTTATAGTCCAGTCTTTGCGTCATCCATTCTTTCTCGCTTCTCTTCAAGCTCTGCAAGTCAATTCTCTGTTCTTAGCATATTCCTTCCTCTTCTTCTCCTTCTCTGTCAATTCCAGGATCCGTTCTCTCAAGTTTAACTTCCTCTTCCTCCTTGTCGTGATTCTCTCTTTCTTTTCCCAACCTCTTCTTATTTGCCTCCATCCCTGCACTTTCCTTCTTTTAACATTCGTTTCATGGCTCTGTCCCTTTTATCCCTTCTGTCTTTCCATGATTGCTTAAACCTCTTTCTCCCCTTCACTGCCTTTGCCCCCCACCCCCTTTTTTTATTCCTTGATTTCTTCCCTCCAGCAAGTTGGGCTCCAACAGACCTGATCAAATGGCCTCCTAAACCTCAGACCAGTCTACACTGTAACTCCTGCGCAATCAGACCTGTTCACACCTCCTCAGCTACAGTTTAATGTGTGAGTAGGCATTTTATCACATAGGATGGAACAGTGTGTTTGTGTATAAATAAAGTATCCTCGTGTTTGCCAGTGAGAGTGAAAAGATGCTTTCTGCGATTTCAGCAAAAATGAATCGAGTACCACCTTCTTTGTGAACATCAGAAGGAGAGTGACTGCGAGGACAGACAGAGGAGGAGACAAAGGAAACGTAAATCAAATGTGAGTTTAAACAGGAAGTGAGTTAATCTTATCTGTTTGGCTGCGAGCAGTGTCCATGTTTACTCATGGTGCTGTGTGATGTCAGTGAGAGTGGATATTCCTAATAGGGTCGTTATCCATCTGGACACCCATCCGCTGTTTGTGACAGGCAGCCAATCAGTTGAAAGATGGATTAAAGGCAGGGCGGCCTTAAAGGGTAAGGAGCTACAATGCTTCATTTCAGGCTCCACCAAAAATTCTTTCAAATGCCTCATTTTGAATGAAGTGGCATCTCACTCGTAGGCCTGGGTTTTAAAATCGACATCATTCCCACACACTAGGAGAACATGTGCTGTTATATATCCCTACAAAATGACTTAGGGTAGAACAGTCGATTCTCAAACTCACTGGCAGCTGAGTCAATAAAATTTGCATCTGGATGACTGTCTGGGAATCTGTGTTAGGAAGCAACACACCAACCCAACTCAAGAAATTGGCCATGAAACTTCACATTCTGTTCAATATATTTTCAGCTTGTGTCAGCTCATCTGTAATGCTTTTGAGACCCAAGGTTGCATCATCCACTGTAATATATTACAGCTTCACTTTGAACCTTGCATTATTGAGAAAAATAGCTGACTGAACTCTAGACTGACCATGTCTTTTCACCCATACATTAGAAGTAAAATGTTCTTTGCCAGAATATTATAAGTACAAGTACTAGTAGGTGTGTTTGAAAGTACAGTGTAACTTGAACAAAGAATGCTGCATTTATTATTCATTCATACAGTTTTGATTCGCTGTGCAGTCAAGATGATGGCATTTATAACATGCAGCCAGTGGCTCAGTGAATGTTTGCAATGTTGTTCGTGGCTGATTGTATTTACCAAATCATCTTTGAGTACAAAAAAATAAAAAATAAAAATGAAAGTTTGGCCTTGCTTTTAGTTGAAAAGCTCAGATTCAGTATGAAAACACTGAATATGTTCCAGTTCAACCAATAATTTTTTTCTCTGACACTGACCTCTAGCCACCCAGTGCAGAAAGTGAGAGAAAAGTGGAGGACCTGAAGAGTTCAAAGAATGTTATACTCAGTTTTGTGAAAGAAAGATTTTGATTGGATCTTGGCCTTTTACCTTTTACCAACACTGTACTTTATGCTCTGTGTGAAAGAATAACATTTTCCAGTGATTTAGAAAAGAGATTTTTTTATTTTAGTTTAAGGTAAGTGCCAAGATATAAAATAGGATATTAAACAGAATTAGCAAAAGGGTATAACCAAGACCTGTGAAAGACCACTCTCTCTATGACAGCTGGGATAGCATGAACAGACGGATTGACGGATGGACGGATGGATGGATGGATGGATGGATAAGGATAAATATATTCTATTCTAAATCAACAGAAATTCCAACATTTTTTTAATCCTTATGTTTTCAACATGCTCTGCTATAAAAATAAAATGAGCTTTAAGTTTTTTCTTTGCTTGATTAATTTCAAAGCTTAATACCTGATCTTAATGCTTTATCTCAGTAGTGGGACTCTGTTCACAGTAGTCTTAATGTCATCACAGTCATCAAGTGACCTTTTCACTTATAATGAGCGCAAAACAAACTCTTCATCCTACATCTGTATCTTTCAAGGCTTAATTTGAACTACAATATTTCATCAAGTAGCATGATTTTATTTATAAGCATAATTATTTCCTTCTTACTATCTGTATTTGAAATTGTACTTTAACATCTGTATTTTTATATTATTGTTGCATATTCTCAGAGGTGCGAAGTAGCAACATACAAATGCTTTGTTACTGTACTTAAGTAGATTTTTCAGGTATCTGGACTTTGAGTATTTATTTTTCTGACTACTTTTTACTTTTACTCCCCGCATTTTACACAAATATCTGATCTTTCTACTCCTTACAGTTTCAAAACAGGCTTGTTAATTTAGGTTTAACATCTGAGGGAAGTCTTTATTTCTAGTCACTGTGCCTTCAAACATCAAACTGACCTGAGCCTACATGGAGCGATCAGTAACTCATAAGACTCAATCCTATTGGCGTATCCTCCATCCCCGGGGCTTATCGCATACAAAGAGATGAAAGAGTTAAAACTATATAATTTATGTTTCATTTATAGCACTATAATCAGGGCTAACAGTGGACCGAACTGAGTGCCGATGTCCATAAGTGGGCAAACTTTTTGGCCCTGGGGCCACATTGACTTTTTGAAATTTGACAGGCGAGCCAGGCCAGCACCAGATGCATACACATGAAACATAAACATAAAAAGGCATTACAGTGTTAACACTTACATTTACTTTTAATGGGAACAGTGTTGTTTTTGCCAGTGCACTGAAGTCTGGGGTTAGTTTTGCTGTAGCAATTCTCAAGCCCCTTTTCGACCTACCGGGTTCCGGTGCCAGTATTTGAACCATTCAGCATTTTTTCCACCGCGAGCACACTCGGTGCAGGTTCAACTCCGGCACTGCAAGCTAGCTGGTCTGGAACCAACAACGCGTGACGAAAGCGGCAGAAGGGCGTGACTCTGCAGTCTTGATATAAAGTTTTCTACCGCTATTTCACTGCATGGTGTGTATTACACAAGAAAAACAATGTGATTTTCATGGCTGTGAATTAGATTGGGCCCTAAGGCTGAACTTGCTGCTTTGTATCAGTTCATATCACAGATAAAAGGACGCAAAGTGCGCACTTGTCGTCTTGGTCCTAATCGCTGTCTGTGTTTACCTTGTGCTGCACACAGATGCTGCAGTAGTTTGGTTTGGACCTTAAAATATGTTCACAGCACAAGAGCGTGTTCTCCCACGTCTGTGCCCTTCGGCTTCTGTTTCCAGATGTGGTGGAAACGAGGGCCCATTCTTAAGCGTTTCGCCGGTTCATTGAAACCGACACCAGCACTGGCACGAGCACCGGCACCTCAGCGGTGGAAACGTAGTATCAGAATCCTTGACATCAGTCATGATTATGAAATGATTTGATTTGGGCAATTCTATACCAGTCTTCGGTGGGCTGGATTTAAAAGACCAATCGGCCTGGTGTGGCCCGCAGGCCGTAGTTTGTCCACCCCTGCTCTACAATGTAGGCAACAGAAAAAAGAGCTGTTTATAAATTCCCTTTCACAGCTTGTGTCCTACATAACAGATTCAAGCTGAGTGCATTCATGAGGATTAAAATTTAGATTGGAATAACGTTTGTATTCTCATGTAATATTATTTTGTTATTATATTAATACAGCAGGTTCAGTTAGCTTTACACAAAAAC
The DNA here is from genome assembly GCF_007364275.1 of Archocentrus centrarchus. Classification (NCBI taxonomy): domain Eukaryota; kingdom Metazoa; phylum Chordata; class Actinopteri; order Cichliformes; family Cichlidae; genus Archocentrus; species Archocentrus centrarchus. Next base: position 27,471,861 of record NC_044355.1, on the reverse strand, counting down.
AGCTGGTAGAAATGTCCTCCAAAGAGCTGCTTTTCCATTTCAGGGCCTGTACTTTTTTACTTTTACTTGAGTAAAGAAGTTGAATCAGTACTTCAACCTTTACAAGAGTATTTTTTAAAGCAAGTACTTGTACTTCTACTTAAGTACAGAATGTCTGTACTTTTGTCATCTCTGCATATGCTGCAAAGAACTGCTGTCCTTATATTTGAGCCTTATGCTACCAAAGGTTTGTCTGGATATCCACTCGTGTGATCTCTCCTCTGTTCAGCTGAATTTGTGTGAACTGCCAAGTTAATAAGGCACATTCATATGAGACACAGCATAACTGCGCCTCTTTCTGTAAAGTCGCATTGTTGCCTTGGAAACTGTTTTTCCATGTATTTTGTTATATCAATTTTTAGATATCACAAAAGTAATCTGTTGCTTTACTTTTGTTTTGCTGCTTGCTGGGGTTAATTTGATGTGTACCTAGCACAGATGTTACTTGCCCTGTGACTCAAGGATTTGGCATTTCTTAATCTTGGATTTTTACCTTCCATAGTATTGAATAATAAATATGGATTTAATGGAAGAATTTTACATTTGTGAGTCTCCTTTAACTACTTTACCACTGTTAACAAACTGAGTAATGACAACTCATTGTGAGGACAGTCCAGTTTGTGCTCTTTTTTTAAACTCGAGACAAAGTGTTTGTTCTTTCTTATTTTTAAACTCATTATGTTTCCACAAATCAAAATATAAGATAATTAAAAAATATGTGAGTAGAGCATGCTGTGTAACCACCGATTGACACTTGAACCTCTTATGGACCTATTATACTCATTTTCCACTTCATATTTTTATCCTTGGACTCTACTAGAGTAGCACTGTATGATTCACAGTTCAAAATAATCCCTATTTATCTTACATTGAGCCTTGAACTAGGCCCATAATTCAACCACAGCCTGGAACAAACCATTTTATCCACCCACCAAGCAAACTCTCATCTGACCGGCTGATAGGAATTATTTGTCCAAACATGGACCTCATTATTTGAAACTAGGAGTTTGAAGGTTCTGTGCAGTATCTTAGCTGATCCTAGGACTACACTCTTCTGGACAGAGACCTTTAATGTTGTGCCTGGAACCTGCTGGAACCAGTCATCCAGTTTGGGGGTTATAGCTCCTAAAGCCCCTATTACCACAGGCCATTTATTCTCTTGGCCTCTGCTTCTCTGGTACATCTCTCCAGCCTAGCGGCCAGAGCTGTGAGCCTTTGTTTGGCAGTTTCTATAACCTCAGTGATGGACATCTTGCTGTTCCTCTTTTTTCATTCAGCCACTCTCTCTCATGACACCCTTCTGCACATCATTTAACCAACTAACATCCTTCTGGGCTTCCCTTTTTTTGGCTTCCAACCTATTTCTACATGGGCTGGGGTGGGGGTGGGGGTGGGGCTCTGCATGCATCCTTGATCCTATACCCAAGTGCTTCTAGGATTACAGTGGCATTAGCATACATGAGCTCATTGGTTTCAATGATACTGGTAGTGGAGATGGTGCATAGAGCAGTATCCGCATCTGCAAAAAACTCCTCTGATTGGACTCTGTCAGTGAGTCGGACTCTTGATTGGGCGGCTAGCTTGAGTTTGGCCACACTCTTCATCCTCAGCTCAGTAGATGCATCTGTCATTGCAGGTGTCTGGGCATCATCTAGTTTGCTTCCACTGCTCTCTTCTACCAGGGCCGGCTCATTATTTCCATACTGCCCACTATTGTTCCCACTGTGCTGTAGCCTCTCATGCTCCAGCGTTGATAGTTGATGTTATTGCACTGAGCTGCCAGGTGCTTCTTTGATCAGTGTGGATGTTGGCTTTCTACCCATCCTTAGTTCCCACATGCGTTGCATATAACCCCCTCTCATTGGGTTGGCTGGCATTGCATCAATTCCATATTATCTGTCCTTGTCCATGTATGCCTTGTTCCAGTAGCCCACTTCTTATCAGGATGTCCTGGGTCCTCATATCCTGACCTTGTTAAGCTGGGCGACATCTGAGCCAGTTATGTATCTCTCACGCATGCTCATATAGACTTGGGAAACATAGGGGCCCTAGCCTTGGGACCATATTGGTTGCATGCCTTGGCCAGGATTCAAACCCCAACCTATTATTCCAAAGATGGTAAAATATATAAAATGAGAAAACAAATTACAATTATACTCAGGTGCTTTCATATTTTTAAACAACAAGCTCTAGTTTATCTCCCATCAAAGTTGGTAGTTTTCTAAGATTTGCAGAACACACAGAAGAGAGTGTTGTTAGCTCGCCACAGAGGAGAATGGAACTTTAAGCAGTTTAATTGGATCAGACAACAAAAGAATTGTTTACTGTTATTGAAGCTTAAGAAGATCTAAGAGGCTGAGGAGGAGAAAGACACACAGAACAAGAGGAAATGAAGATGGAGAGAGAGGTAATGGAGAGCTGGTACATAACACAGGAGGGGAGGGGAGCTTTTAAAAGTAATGTGACAAACAGGAAAGATGGGAGAGAAAACATGTAAAGGGATACTGTTAGGAAATAACAAAAAAGGTTTATGAGAGACATCAACCAAGAATGAAAGACAGGGAAGAGTGAAATGGAATATATATGATTATTACTTGTGCTCTGAGCCCCCTTAAGCAAATTAGAGCCCCGTGCAGTAAAACTTGACTGCTTCTCTTTGATCTTCACTCTAATCAGGCTGGAGCTCAGGGTTTGGGAAAAAAGGCCTAACATTGTATTGCCTTTTTTTTCCTCTCTTTGAACACTCTATGACTGAATATAAAATGTTTGTGTATGCATATGGTGGGGGCTCATGTGTGTGCAGTGCATAATGCTCTGGGTGTATCTGTGACAGATATTTTGTTTATGTGATGAACTGGAATGGCCCCCAACTAGCTGCAAATGCATGACAGAGACTAACAATCTCAGAATTTTGATTAAAGGCAGCAGACATTTGAATATTATTTTTAATCAAAACAGAGTGAAGGATCCAGAGGAGGTCTTGGATATGTGAAGTTTCAGCCCATGCATCAAATACTGTTTTGTCAAAGCCAGCAGAGGGTTCTTTGGTGGCAGCGCCTCAACACTGAATGTCCAAATGGATCTAAAATTTGGGCTGAAATTCCTATTGTCTTTTTTCAACATGCGATTTAACATTACAGTTATGGGAAAAAAAGGGTTTGCAGGACTCTAAGCAGTCCTGTGAAAGTCTCAGTACACCCTTTGGGCTTTTTTTTTTTTTTTTTTTTTTTTGCAGTCACAGGACCTGAGGTTGTGGTTGACCTAATGACCATGTAGTCATTCTGTATAACAAAGTATTCCAGAAACAGATTTGAGGCCATCTTTTTGACAGCTAAAGACTGGGTCATGCAGCAGGACAATGACCCCAAGCACACCAGCAAAACTACAACAGAATGACTGAAAACGAAAACAATGTTCAGACCAGATTGAAATGCTGCAGTAAAACCTTAAGAGAACTGTGAATAAATGAATGTCTTCAAACCTGAACTGAAGACTGGCCACAGTTCCTCCACAATGCATGCAACTGTATATATTTTATTAAGTATGATGTAGAAGGATTTCCATTGTGACTGTATCAGATTGAGCTGACATGTTTACATCTCAACACGTCCTTCAATCCAAACGTTTCTTCAGGCCCTGAAATACGGCCTATATGTACGTTTCCAAAATGAGCGCTCCTGAGGCTTTGTGTGTGATGCGGTCATGTAATGTTGCCATAGCTCATGAGGTAGAACAGTAATCTATTAATTGGAAGGTTAATTGTTCAATCCCAGGCTATTCCAGTTGGCGTGCCAAAGTTCTGAGGGCAAAAATACTGAAGTGCTTGTATGAAGAGCTGCATGAAGAGCTTTGAGCGCTCAAATAAAGTGATATTGAATAATTTATTGTTTTAACATTTCCAGTTGCATATAATGCCATTAAGTCTGCGTAGACTTTTCAGAAATCGGAGGAAATCCATATCTACGTATTTTTTTAGGATTTGCCAAAGAAAACAGAACGTGTTATACACATGCACTTTCGACTATGACCGCTGAAACGTCAATATTGGTCGTAAAACTTGTCTGCAGAAACAACCGATATCTATGTTTTTTTCAAGGAGGGCTGGCAGAATAATAACTCATATAGCCTAGGGCCATTAAACAAAAAGTAAGTCATTCAAGCTGATTGGGCAGCCGTTGTTTCAGCCACTGACAGAGTTTCCACTGATGGCAGTTACAAGTTCACCTGTGGAGCAGAATGGCCATTCTTATTTGTTCTGCAGTCAGTATTTTCACATTATAGAAAGTGTATGAGGCTACTCAAAAAGTGGTTGTCAGTGTTGAGGAAAACACTATAATAAGTGTTAGGGTCTTTACCCACAATACAAAGCGTCTTGAGGCGACCGTTTGTTGTGATTTGGCACTATAAATAAAATTGAATTGAACTGGAATTGGACTGTAAACTGTATTTAGTGTTATATGCCTGAGGGCAAGTAATCTCTATTATTAACCAAAATGCAGATAACACAAAAACAGTGATGACGCTGTGATCACAGGTGTATTTTATCATCAAAGTCCAGACTCTGCTCTTTGACTCACACACACACCCACAAACACACAGCAGGCAGCACACGAGGCGCTGCTACATCCAACACAGCGAGCCGAGGTGGGGTTGAAAGCAGCCGTGCTCATTATTGTAACAGCCATCAAAACGTTCATATGTAAATAGCCAACAAGAGTCCTTTTTGACACCACCCGTTCAACAAGTTAAGCGACAGTGCTGTTAAATTAAGAACAGGTTACAGCAAAAACTCTGTCTGCATGCAGACAAACTACTTGTTTAGTTTGCCACTTGCTTTAATTAGCTGCAAATAGAAATCCAATGGTAGAGGAGGCTCTGGGAAAATGATCTCTCAGTTCCCTTTTTTGGTGAACTCAGTAAACGTCCTGATGAGTTAATGTTCTCAGTTGCTAATTTCAAGTGTAGAATATGGTGCTCATTTTGTAAATTATAGTCCCCATTAGAGTCAAAAAAAGAGCATAAAGCAGGGTATGCTTTAGGCTGAGCTTTGACAGTCACTACCCAAATAGCATGCAATGTCCCACAGTTGTTCAGTCCAAATTTCACATCATAATACTAAAATGCTCACCTTAGGGCTTCACAGCGGGGCATCATTAACTAATGGGTGCTGTTACATCCAGCATTTATTTACAGTTCATTAGTACAACACTGTGTTGTTTTTGTTTTAATTATCATAAAAAGCAGTTTTGTCACACAGGTATCAGTTTTAGATTTTACCCTTTTATTTATATAGTTTCTTACTATAATGATCATAACAGATGTATGAATGAATGTCTGTTCACTAACTCCTCCTAGACATGTTAATCAATCTGGATATATTACTATATAAACTGCCCAGGAGACCAGGATTATTAACATCTATATGATTTTTGGAGTTATTTTTATAACACTCAAATCCTTACAAATTATATATTATGTGTAGTAGCTTATCTCCATGATTAACCGTGATATTACATGTACGTTGCTCTTTGTAAATACATTTTGCTGAACAATTTTTAGTGCAGTGGCACTTTGTGGTACAGTAACTGGAATGTGTTGGCATGCATATCTGTAAATAAATGTTCATCAAACAGTGACACTATTACTAACTGATTACTTTGTCTTATACAATGAATATGTAGCTTGCAAAAACAAAGCAGGAGAAATATCTGTATTTATTATTCATTTGTTTGGTGGTTATGGACAGCCATTTCTGTCATTAAGTATTTATGTACAGTGCAATAGTGAAGATCTTTCCTTTAAGCAAAGTGCACAAACACAACAGCACCACTCTTTTTGCACTCCTGTCCTGTCTTTCTCACATCTTTCTCTATCTGAGTGAAATTTTCTCTCACTTTTTTATAGTTTGGCTAGCAGACACACTGTGACAAGCTGCACAGAAACAGTTTGCATGTTTGCTGATATTTGTTGAGCTGACAGGAACTTTACATTTAAAATTAACTGCTACTTAAAAATAAGCTTTGGTAATGGAGACACCAATATGATTGTCTTTTATCTGTTACCGTTCCCTCCATTTGGGCTCCAATCGGTTTGATGTGAAATAAAACCTTCCTTCAGATGTGTAAAAACCTAAAGCAATGAGCCTGTTTTAAAATGAAAAAAATGAAAGGAGTAAAAAGTGCAGATATCTGTTTAAAAATGTAGGGAGCAAAGCAAAAAGTTGTCAGAAAGATAAATACTCAAGTGCACGCATCTGAAAATTCAACTTAATTACAGTAAGAAAGTATTTGTACTTTGTTACTTCCAATCTCTGGAAAAACTGACTTGTTTGGTTTCACGCAGAAAGCTGTGTTCAGCTTTCTACTGATTTTGCTGGGAGTGCAGAATTGACCCTAGTTTCAACTTTCATGTATGCTTCAGAAACAAGTCATTCCTGTAGTTGGTCACTTTGTTGTTAATCAACTCAGTTGCACGTGTCTGGCCAATGACATACTTGTATTACAACATTTTAAACATTTCACGGCAGTGCTCTCTGCCCCTTTTTAGAAAGTATTTCTTCAGTGCCTCTAATCCTATAATTGATGATGCAAGCTCAGACCAATAGATGGCAAGACTCATTACAGCCAGAAGACCTTTAATCACTCTCACACATTATAAACTGTGAAACTTTGAAAGCAGAGACTGAAGTCAGTGAGAAATGAACTTTTTAATTACATAAGCAGATCAGAACAAGTTTTTTAAGTTTTATGACACCACACTGGTAGGATTCATATCAGTGAGAGATGAGTCCACCTCCAGGGCTGAGGTCCAACAACTGGTCACGTGGTGCTCAGCAAAGCAGAGCAGAGCACCGCCCTCTGGTCATCAGTGGAGACGCTGTGGAGAGAGTCCATGATTTTAAATTCCATGGGACTCTCATTTCCAACAGCCTCACCTGGTCTGCCAATGCTAAAGCTGCAGTTAAGAAGGCTCAGCAGTGCATTCATTTCATGAGGTTACAGAGGAAGAGCTGTCTGGATGAGAAACTGTTGGTGGCCTTCTATCGCTCCACCATAGAAAGCATCCTGGTGTACAGTATAACAGTGTGCTGTGCCAGATGCTCTGCAGCAGATAAAAAGGCTGTCCAGAGGGTAATAAAGACAGAACAAAAGATCATTGGCTGTGCTCTTCTCTCCCTGGAAAAGGTCGCAAAAGTGAGATACCTCTCAAACGCTTTAAAAATCACTAAAGACAGTTCTCACCCTGCTGTTAGCCCCAGTGCCCTTTAGAAGATGCTACAGGTTAGTCAAAATAAGGGCAAACAGATTAAAGAACAGTTTTTATCCAAGTACAATCGCTGCTCTAAATCACTGTCATTGCAATGCACCATGGCACTTTTTATTTAACTCGTAACACCTTCATATTCTTAATTATTTATTACCTTCTGCTGAAAGGGCATGGTTTACTGCATGAATGACTTTGTTGTGTTACTGTGTGAATAGCATGTTTTTATATGCGCTGTTCATTTTGAGGCACCTGCAGATGTAGGTGCAATGACAAGATTCAGATTCAGCTTTTCACAATGAGGATAACATAAGAATTTAAGTCATAATACATCCCTAAGATATAATAGATACCTATGATATTGCATAATGGACCTCTAAGCTGAGAACTGGGCTCCTGCAGTGGAGAGCAGCAACAATAAGCGCCACATTTCCCCCTCAAAGACGGTGCAGGTGAATCAGGGCAAGCTGGTTTGACAGCTAGGTCCAGTAAAGGACACCAGGGGTGCAGCTGAACAGTGAGCTTTGTTTAAGAAGGTTCCAAACTGAGTGAAGTGACTTGGAAGTATCTGCATGGCAGCCATAATAACTGTTCAAATTCTCCAAATACCAAGGAATGGTTCTTCAGTTCTTCCATCTATTGCCTGTTTTAACAGAGGATACACTGGGCTGTAGCATTGCAGTATTGCCTTGCAGGAAGAACGTAATTTATTTCAGCTCTCTTAATTTAGAGTCTGAGGTATACGAATTGATCACAGGGCATTTAAGCTTTGCAGTAGTTCAGCTTGCATAAGTAATGTTTATTGGTTTCATTTTACAGGCTTTGTGTTCCTTTTTTCTTTAAAATCTAACCTTTGTAATGAAGTCATATTTTTTGCCGGTTCTCATTTATATGTCATGCATGAAATGTTATGACCCCAGTCATGTGTATTGTGTTGTTGTATTGTGTTCACTCCTCCCTGCCTGAGGGTGGTGCTGTTCATGTTCTTGTCTTTTCGATTACGTAAGCTCTGTGTGGCAGATGGCCGTTGGTTGGAGACTGGAGACAGCAGCTTTGAATTGGGATTTGACAAGACTGGCCTGGTTCTGCCGACAGGTTGAAAATCAGTTACGTGTCTAGCAGGTAGACAGTCAGTGTAGTGCAGCAGGAATGGGAGTGATGCGGTCCCTTTGAATTTGAAGCCTGGCAGCAGAGATCTGGATGACCTGGAGGCAGGACACGGGCATTGACCAAGACTCTAGTGGAGGGAATTACAATAGTCCAAACACACTTACCTATTGATATGAATGGGTGAGTGTGTCCAAACTTTTGACTGGTACCATATATATATTAATAACTTTTTCAGTATTTTGAAGTTGGAGGAAAGAGTCAAAGAACACCAACAGCCCAAGGCACTGACTGACCTCCAAACTCCACAGATTCCTGTCTCACCGTTTGAAGATGCTGGATACCCTTAGGACCCACAGCCTGTCTTATATAAATACAGAGATGTAAAAAGTATTTGTCCTGATTTCTTAGTTTTTTGCATATTTGTCACACTTACATGTTTCACATCATCAGACTAATTTTAATATTAGACAAAGATAACCGGAGAAAATACAAGATGCAGTTTTTAAATGATGAGCCAAATGCAAAACTAGTGAAAAAAAAACAAAAAAAACAGTCAGAAAAGATGAGGAGGGAAAAATGTGAGTGGCCTCCACCTGTAAAACCAATCCTGTTTTGGGGGATGCCTCACTGTTGTCTCTCTAGTGCACCTGTTGTTAATTTCATCAACAGCAAATCAGCTGAAACTGATTAACAACCCCCTCGGCTACTTAACTGATCAGATCAATATCCCAGAACTGATTAAAACGTGTTCCTTTAACTTGTTTCTGGTTATCTTTGTCTAATATTGAAATCTGTTCGATGGTCTGAAATATGTAAGTGTTACAAATATGCAAAAACTAAGAAATCAAAGGAGCAAATACTTTTTCACAGGACTGTAAATCTTTGATCTACAGCCTGAGAGGCCATGAAAACGTTCTAGTTTGGGAAAGGGAAATTTTCAGCAGTGATGCTCAGAAGTGAGCTCCTGAGATTGAGGCATCTTGTACACATGTCAGAAAACTTGGGCTTTTATTGTTTACCTGCTACACATCTGTTTGACAGTGACACATGCATAAACACTAGATTACACGCAGCATGTATGCAATCAGCAGGAAAAAGAAAACGGATCAATAGCATATGCAAATAATGCACTTTCATTACTCATTTTTTGTCTCTGCAGATCTTTTGCGAGGACATGAATGGGTCCTGTGAAATAATGTCTTGTCAGACGAGTAGAGGAAATTGTTTCAATGTAAATGCAGATTTTTCTCAGGTGTAGTAAAGAGTCAAATGTGGGATTTATGCAAAAGAGATAAGAATATCATCAAGATTTGATTTATATATTAAACATCTATCAAATAGTTTCTCACTGAACCTTCTCCATACAAAGAGATTAAAATCAACATATGATGGGTTTTCATATTTCTGAATGGCTGTGTGTTTGTGTGTGTCTGTGAAAACATGGCACATAGTACCAAGAGGGGCTTTTATACAAAGGAATTCTTTTCACAGATTAATATCAGGGTGATTAATGCATTTCCTGTTCCACACACAGTCACCTACAGAGACACCCACACGCAGAGACTATTCTTCGATGTATCACATACACTGTGAAATACACACAGCAGCACATGGACGATGGGCCGTTTACTTCCCACATCTTTTAGACTGATCTGTGGGGTGAGACCACTTTCATTCATCCTGCTTACAGATTAGTCTAACTACAGACCTCAAGCTACCTCCGGTTTGATGCTACTGAAGAACAGAAGAAGAGGGAAGCATAAATCATAATTTGTGGTTCAACTGTTATGGAGAAAGGGAAAGAGTTTTTAGAGACACTGGAAATACTCAGCTGTGAGGACATCGTCAGGCACTTTGGTTTGCCTGTAAGCTATCCAGACTGAATAATTAACTGAAGTGCTGAGCCCTGCCACACTAACCCTCTGGTAACCCTTTCCTATCCCTAAATTTTGGACAAAGGTAAAACGTAATTGCTGAGGAAAAAAAAACGAAGAATGTTTTTTGTGTGTCAGTAGAAGCATGACAAGCAGTGCTTGCCCTTTCAAATCTAAAAATAGACACATATTAAAATGTACCAACGCAAAGCGAGCGCTCTCCTTTCATGTCAGACAGACGCAGCTAGCATTAGCAAATACTGTAAATGAGCTTCTGTGATTTATCATGGTAACAAATGAGTTTCCTAACCGCCACCTTTGTGTGATGTAGATTAGATAGAGTGTGAAAAAGTTGTTAATAACTCCTTCAGCACATTAGCAAGGAAAGCTCTGGCAATGATGGCGAGGGGACGGCAGCTCCGACCATATCCTGTCCAATAAAACGGGCAAGAGGACCAGATGCAGGCTCAGCCAGCACTTTGAGATTAGCATCTATGAGAAATCACTTGGGCTGAGGGAATGTAATAAGTTTAACCACCTGTTTTGCCGGCACTCCGCCTTCATTTTTCATTCCTATTTTTAATCCCCCCTGTAGATACTGACAGTTAGCCATGTCACACACTGCTCAAGCCTTTACACACAGCCATCGTCCCTGCTTCTCTCTGTAAAAGTCACCACACAACACTGACTCAGATATTCCCACTGTTTAGGGTCAGAGTTAGGGTTCGGGTCATCACCAATGATGACTTAGACCACAGAGGTTTAAGAAGAAACAGCATCCAAGCTCTGCTGCAGGTTTGCTCTGCATTCATTTATGTAACAGGAAGTTTTAGACAACTAAAGCATCCATATGACTTGAATTCTTTCCAACATTTTCTGCTGCACAGAGCTGAGTGTGTAGATACTGTCTGTGCTCCAAAGTCTGTGTATGTGAAACCACCCCCATACGTATTTGGACAGCTACTGCGTAAAATAATGAACACAATAATAAAGCTTACATCATTATAAAAAGATGTGGAAGATATAACCCTTTTATCATATAGTGCTCAGTGTTTAGGATTCCAAATGTAATTGGAAAGATGCACATAAAGAAAAATTCAATAAGTGATGGGGACTACCGTATATATCTCCACAGTTCTTTCAATAAATGTGAGACTTGGCACTTTAATGCGTACCCATAATATTCCTTCATATTAAATGTGCTGAGGCGCAGAGCCTGATGAGCTGCCCAACAATTGTACAACTGTAAATGGACTCAAATACTGTCAGACACACACACGCACACACACTGTCTTTCCCTCTCCTACAAACACAGTGAACTGGCATGGTCTAATGTATCACTCTGTGACAAGGCCAATCTTTAAAGCCTGGCTCTTTTTGATAAGTCAGTGATTGATTGGTAAGGGTCTATTTCCTGTCTTCACCTGTGATAAATCAACCTCAAACTGACAGCGCGTGTGTGCATGTGTGTGCACTATTGCCACCCAGAAGGTAAAAGTACAGTATTTCTCCATAATTTCCCCATAACAATGAATATCTACTGCTATCAAGGCAGTATTTCATTAACAAAGTCTATGTCCATATAACTTCTTAGTTAGTTGGTTAGGTTTTATTTGAGGGTCATATCAAACAATTGTCTTGCCAGAAACTGGTCGATGCTTCTATAAAACAACTCCATAATCCACATATCAGTCCACAGGAAAAAAGTAATGCTGGGAAAAGCAGCAGATCTTGAAGTATACACTGATCACCAGTGCAGTGCAAAATAACAAGTCATACTGGCACTTGGATCACAAGACATGCCTAAACTCTGGATGAATGATCTCTCTGCAACAGCATATGGTGGTGCCCATGGTATCTTAGCATCCTGGATTCTCTTGTTTTCTCCTTATTTTTACAGCTATTCCTTCTTATGGCAGTCTTTATCCTAACCACAGGGGGAGGGACACCATACAACAGCAGCAACATGTGCTACCCTCTATAACAAGAGTCATCCAATCCAAAGAAACACAACTACTTGTGTCCAATCTGACTTGTTTTGTCAAAAAGAAAATATTCAAGGCACTCCTAAGATGTGTTATACTTTCCCCGTCTGAGAGTAACCAGATCCAGGTGACAAAGATTACCTAGTTGATGGTGAACACGAGGCTCCAAGTGCCTGCCAATGTTTTTTCTGACCGCTTGGAGTCACTATAGGGAACACTAACTATGTGCGCCAACTACTCACGCACCCTTTAGTTGGATTTCAAGTGGCCTTTGAAGAACTTTAACAAGAATAACTGTTCATGGTGTCTGCCGCTGTCCCCAACTGAGAATAATCCAAAACTCCCTCAAGAAATAAAGAAACAGCCCCAAGTTCTCCGTCCTATACTAAAACAACAGACATGCCAACCTGACCGTGGGCAAGTTACACATGGACAGCTCTACTGTATTTCTAGACAGCACGCACACACACACACACACACACACACACACCAATGACCTGATTGACAGTCTATATGAACTTCAAAGCTAACCCAGATAAAAACAAGTGAAAAATCCAACAAGCAGTAAATGAACTTCTGTCATCTCTGCAGCTTTTGTCATTTGTCAAACTGCTGCTGTTGTCAGCATTGAACGGATGCTTGAAGCTTGTCCTGCTTATCTTGTGTTGCTGTTTTGTCTTCTGTCAAACAGCGTGACCATTAGCACAGCACCATAAGATTCTGTGAAAAATGCATAAAGTCTGACGTTTTTTTTTTCCTCCCTCCACACAATGAACTGATTTTGAGTTCATTTTTCAGGCATCTGGCAGATGCGCACATATAATTCAAAACCTCTTTTACAAGAACTTGGCTGGATTTCAGTGTTTTTGTGTGTGGTCTTTTCAAAGTTACGAGCATCCAATTTCTAATGTAATGATGCTACGTGATAAATCCAAATAATTTTCATTCTGCACATTCTTCTCTCTTGTTAATATTGTTTGTGCCGTCCCTTTCCATCTGCCTACCCACCTGTTCTGTCTTGATGAATTTATTAGAGGTCTCCCAGAAGCATATATCCTGCTTTCAACTATGACACATTTCTCCTTGCCAAGCCCTCTGATCATCTAAGGTGCCACGGCTTATCCTTGGATCACTTTTTGCTTACTTTAATTTACTTTAATGTCTTCGACATGTGCAGTATATTTAGCATATTCAGGGTTTTCTAGCTGTTTCCATTCTACGACATTTTTATTACTCTCCTTTACTTATGTTCAAGGCTCTGTTTTCCTGTGTGCAGTCATTAAAATATGAATGAAAAAATCACTTTTTCTCCACATGTACTTGAAGTAGCAGTAAATCAGTACCAGCATCAGTATTCCATGCCTGTGGTTTTGCATGACAGCTAGCTAATAGCTGCTAAAAGGGAAATGTGGCTAAGTCTAAATGACTTTGTTATGGTCTGGAACACCACAGTTAAATAGTCCCTTGCTGACAAAAAGGCGCCTTTATAGACTCATTAGGCTACTATCCAGTTAGCTGGAATGTTCCTTTATCATCTGATTATAAGTGACCCCATTTGTATTTTTTACAGACCTAAATAAAACATTTTTTTTTTTAATCATTTATTGGGATGATAGAGGGAGACCAGTGCAGAGATGATTACATTCATCACTTAAAACTCTTTGCATCTCTATCCAGCTGTATGAAATCAATTTGCACCCGCTGCTCTCAATACACTTCACTATCTCCTGCTATAGTATGTTCCTCTGGTCTCATCATCCTTTCAAGAGAGTTAGATTTTCTCAGCTGTTGCTCTCTGTCATCCCGTGATGAATGCAAATTCTTCAATTCGATGCCACTCCTGGGAAGTGAAAAAAGGCCTCAGAAAATTGCTTTGCACACCTCACCGACTGTCGGGCTGAGAGGGAGGGAGAGAGGTAGGGGTCAGGAGGAAAGAAGGGGAGGATATGTAGGGAGACAGAATAATTCAGGAACATAAAGAGGAAAGAGAAGATAGTCGCTAAAGCAGCGATACTAGTGCATACAAATTTCAGTGGCTCTCTGGCCTTGCTCGACCCCCGGTCCAAGCCCTGTAGCCTGTGAGCAGGACGCCTCAGCCTCCTGATTAGAATGAGTTTTGGGATGCTCTCAACGTACAACCGCAGGGTCGGCATTTAATAAGAGACCAGGTCAGAAGGACCAAAATGTGTTTTGATGGCTGTTGACCCTGTTTGATTGCTGCAGTCAATCTGGCGGACTGCTCAAAACAAGTTTGGGATGAGGAGCATTTTCAAGGCGCTTGAGGTCTCCTTTTATCTGCTCATTGTCTGCACTAAACCAAATGCTCATATTTGATTTAGTGCAGACTTAATTGTGATCTGAGCAAAGGAACAAGTGAGGTAATTATAGAGTCACGTCTGCTTGGAGAGGAGCTTGTAAATGAATGGGTGGACAAAATGTCAGATTTATTTTAACCATGACATTCCATAACTTTAACCAAACGTATTATGCTAACCAGAGAAGATCCACTATTTTAAGAAAAGACCTGAACTTCGGAAACATAATTAAGATGTTTTTTCTTTTTCGTTTGCCTTAACCAAAGCAAATAGATGCAAAACAATGTCAGTTACATTACATTCCCATGGGTCATATTCAAGAGGCAGCGAACGTAGAGTTTATATAAAGTGAACCCAGGGGTGACCAGCAAGCAGCAACTCATATGGATGCAGAAAGACTTCTGCTGTTTAGAAATCTGTGGGAAAACGTCCCTCATCTCCTTTGCTCTGTGACCCCAGTGAATACTTTCCAAATGCTAGTGTGGCCCGGTCAGCAAAGGACAGGACTGACACCAAATAAAATTTAAAATGGGTCTTTATTCCCCGACTGAACTCATAATAAAGAATAAGAACAGCGTTAATTCTTTGTTTTGAGGTTAATTAACAAATGTCTCAACTTTAACAATACACTGTGCCCCTGCCTCCTCCAGTCTCAACACCGCTCATGGACACAGAACTGATCAACGGCTGTAGATTGAAAACAAAATGGAGGCCTAAGCTTTCCTACTGTGTACAAATCAGATTCCCTATACAGACAACAGCAGTGGCCTCACTTTTCTGATAAAGAAAACAAAGACAAGAAGAAAAGGAATAAAACAATCAAACACATTCACAATATTACAACACGACTAAACTCTATACCCTCAATAAAGTTAATCTAAACAGTGTTTTACAGCAAAACAGTACATAACACTTCACATCATAACACCAGGGAATAGTCGGTGACTTACTCTGACTCCAGTGGTCAGCCTGTGCTATAACACACCACCTCAGCCTATCACTGGATTTCTCCCCTCTGAAACCAGCAAGAGCAAACATAAGCTCAGTCTCTGAAAATAGCGCACACACCATGCACGCTGGATCACACGTATATGTTGTGCCTTTAGTCACTTACGCTGCTCCACTGCTCTGGCTTTTCCACACCATGCGGCAAACAATCGGTTTCTCAAGCAGCTTTGCGGCGATCTGATGGCGTACGGGACATTAGTCTGGCCTCTAGCCTCGATCTGAAATCTCGCGGGATTTCCGCATTCTCGCGAGACTAACCAGCTTCAGTGAGAATGACAACAATGCTCCACCAGGTGGGGCTGTTTAACCCTCTATTTAATCGCTTCCAATTTCACCTGGCTACATTCTCCCCTGCTAAAAGTCAACGTCCTCGGTGACTTCCTACTCCCCCATCCCTTCTCTAAGGTTGGATGTATAAAGGGCCACCCCTGCTAGTATCTGAGAGAACACATCTGGGCTAAAGGACACAGAATTACATGCTGATCTGGGTAGGTGAAACATATTTCTATGTCTCCCTGCAGTCTCTCTCTCACTTCGACGTGGAGGGGGAACGGGTGGCTCCACCTGGGCCTTCCTCTCCTTCCTTCCTCTCGGAGCGGGTACAGGCTGCGGTCCCCCTTTCTCCTCAGGGCAGCTGAAACGCCCTGATGGTGGGGCATGGTCCATGGAGTTGGCCCCCACATCACTATTAGGTGTCTCGCTCCTCCTTTGCTCAGGCACATCCTCACACTCTATTACTTGATGGCCTCCTGCTCTGTCTGCCAGCAGGTTCAAGTTGTCAGGCCCCACGATGGCCTCTTGCCCAGCTTGAGAACACCTGACTTCCTCCATCAACACAAAGTCTGGCTCCATGTCAGACTCCGACTCCGACTCCGAAACTAACATCCCTTCAACAGTGGGGGCAGCCAAACAGTGACGCTTGGTTTGCACTGGTACGGGCCCCACACATGGCCGAAGGTTGGACCTATGGACCCTCTTCTTCGGGCCTCCCTCCAAAGGTTCCACGGTATAGGTAGTCCCATGGACCTCGACAACCTTGTACACTGGAATTGCCCATGCATCCTGGATCTTATTCCTCCCAGGAGGCCTATGTCGGAGGTACACCTCCTGCCCCACCCCAACAGGTGGGCAGTACACTTTCTCCTGTTGCTGCACCACTCTTCCAGCAGCCTTTCTCTCGGCGCACTCTCTTGCTCGTGCGTGCGCATCCCGCAGCCTCTCTTGGTGGGTAATTAACCAGTCAGGCTGATCATCCCTCATTTGCTCTTGGCCCAACAGGGCATCAACCGGGAGGTGTGGATGGACCCCGAACAGCAGGTAGTAAGGTGAATACCCTGTGGTTGAATGTGGTGTGACATTGTAAGCGTACACAAGTTCTGACAGATGCTCAGGCCAACGCCGCTTCTTTTCAGGGGGAAGCGTGCGCAGGAGGTCATGTAAAGTTCTGTTGAACCTCTCACACTGGGGGTTACCCTGTGGATGGTGGGGTGTGGTCCTGGTTTTCTTTACTCCATACAACTTGCATAGCTCTGCAACCACAGCACTTTCGAAATTTCTGCCCTGATCAGAGTGCAGGCGCTCGGGCACTCCATACTTCAAAAACCATTCCCTGAGAAGGGCCTTTGCTGTCGTATCTGCCTTCTGATCTCTTGTGGCAATGGCCTGACTGAACTTTGTGAACACGTCTGTGATCACCAGCACATTCTCACGACCATCTGTGGCTCGCTCCAGCACTGTGTAGTCCACAGCCACCACTTCAAGTGGTCGAGTAGCTAAAAAAGGGGTATATGGAGCCTGGATTCTTGGGTGCGGCATCTTTGTTAGGACACATCTCTGGCACTCTTTAACCCACTGTTCAACATCCTCATGCATACCACTCCAGAAACACCTCTGTCTCAACAGTCCTAAAGTTCGTTCAATGCCCTGATGTCCCATCTGGTCATGCACACTCTTGAGGACTTGCTCTTTGAGGCATGCAGGTAGCAACAGCTGATAGCATTCTCCAAGGTGAGTATCCTCAATCACTCTGTACAAAAGCCCATCTCTTTCTCTCAGTCGGGACCACTGTTTCAACAAGGAGCGTACTGGTTTGGATAAGCCTGCTCTCTCGTGGTAAGTAGGTTTTCTTTGGCGGCCCCAGACCTTTCTCAGCACCCCCAACACTGGGTCAGATGTTTGAAAACACTGTAGTTCTGCTTTAGAGTACCCAGGCAACACAGGTATGTTATCTGGAATTACTTCAGATGCCTGCAACTGCCTGATGTTACCCTGTTCAATCCCTGCTGCTACCAAACTCATATCCAAAGATGTCCCTGTCTTGAGTGAGCTGCATATGGCTACACAGTGATCAAATTCTGCATCTTCACTATCTGGCTCGGGCTCATCAGCTGGCGGATGCCGGGAGAGGGCATCAGCTGCTGTATTGCACCGTCCAGGCCGGTATTTCACATCAAAGTCAAACACAGCTAGCTGAGCGACCCATCGCTGCTGGATAGCCCCCAAATTGGCAGTGGAGAGATGACACAGGGGGTTGTTGTCTGTGATGACAGTAAATTTGGACCCCAACAGGTAGCTCCTGAACTTCTCCGTAACTGCCCACTTGAGTGCTAGCAGCTCGAGTTTCATGCTGCTGTAATTTCGATCATTCTTCTCAGCCCCTCTGAGCCTCCGGCTCGCATAGGCTATCACCTTCTTCCCACCTGCCTGGTCCTGGTACAGAACAGCACCTAATCCTAGGCTGCTTGCATCTGTCTCAAGGATAAAAGGTAAGGTGAAGTCTGCATAGCCTAGTGTGGGAGCACTGGTTAGTCTGTCCCTCAGCAGCTCGAAAGCTTCTTGACACATTTGTGTCCAGACTGACCTGAACATCTTGTTAGCCCTCATCTGGCTAGTCTCCCTGATGCATGCATTCACAGCATCATGAAGGGGCCCTGCGATCTTGGAGAAACCTTCAATAAACCTCCTGTAGTAACTGCAAAGGCCTAGGAAGGCACGGAGCTCCCCTACAGTACTGGGGATGGGCCACCGTTTTACAACACTTATCTTGTCAGGGTCCGGGCCTATGCCTTGGGCTGAGACTGAGTGACCAAGGAACCTGACCTCAGGTTGAAGGAAGTGACACTTCACCATTTTGACCTTCAACCCTGTCTCCCTCAACCTTTTCAGGACCCTCTCTAACCTCACCAGGTGGTCCTGGAATGTTGATGAGAACACCAGCAAGTCATCCAGGTAAATCAGTACAGTCTGAAACACCAAGTCACTCATTGTTGCCTGCATGAGCCTCTGAAATGTGGCAGGCGCATTGCATAATCCAAAGGGCATTCTCTTATATTCATACAGGCCAAAGGGTGTGGTAAATGCAGTTTTGTGCCTATCTTTCTCATGTACTGCAACTTGGTGATATCCGCTAGCCAGGTCAATCGTTGAAAAGAATCTGGCGCCACAGAGTGCATCCAGACTTTCGTCGATGCGTGGGAGCGGAAACGCATCCCGCCTGGTCTTCGCGTTTAGCCTCCTGTAGTCTACGCAAAGTCTTAGACTACCATCCGACTTGCGTACCAGAACAACAGGTGAAGCATAGGAGCTTGAACTCTCCTGGATTACCCCTTTCCTAAGTAGCTCTGAAATATGCTCCCTAACTTCCTGGTACTGGTTGGGTGGTATACGGCGGTAGGGCTGGGAGACAGGCGTCTCCTCAACCACCGGGATCTCATGTTTCACTCGATCAGTGAACCCCAGGTCCTCATCATGCACAGCAAACACATCTGCATATCTCTTCAAGAGCGACTCAAGCTCTACTTTCTGCTCTGGGCTGCCGCCACAGTGCAGCCGATCTAGAAAGCTCTGTATGTCACTGGCTGATTTTTGACTGCCCCTCAGACTAATGCTAACTTCCTCCAGGTCAGCAGAAATCCGCTGAAACTTAACCTCATAGGGGTCATCTTCCACATGATGGCACTGGCTGAGAATGCCTAGCCTGGTTTTTGGGGACAACCAGATATCCTCCTGTGAGAGGTTAATAACCTGAACCGGAAACACAGATCTGTTGGATGAGACGGCAGTTGGAACAACCATCAACCCACAAGGCAGTGGTGAGTCTCCTTGCTCGAGCAGCATAGTGGAGTTGCCGCTGGACTGTCCCTTGCGCCCCCTTGCACGGAGTGTGGCAACAGACATGGCAGGTACACGCACCCTGTGCTTACTAGCAAGCCGGGCCATGGATGTCTTTCCAACTAGCTCCGCCTCTTGTACCCTACGGCAAGCTTCCCTCCAGATGGGATCCAACTTCCCATCCAGAGCTACATCAAACTCTGTGTGTATCAGCTGCCGGCATCTCTTAGCAATGTTCATTCCAATTATGCCAGGTACCGAAGGGTCTGGCTCCTCATTGTCCCCATCTTTGATTATCAAGAAACCACACTCAGGGAGAGCTACCCCAAGAACTTGTATGTCTAGCTCGACATAGCCCAAGTAGGGGAGCGGCAGTTTATTGGCTGCAGTCAGTTTGAGCCATTTAGCAGTACAGTGCATGTCCTCGTCTCCTCCATGGAGGTGGTTTCTGAAGAAACCCTCAGTCAAAGTGCTTACGTTACTTCCTGTGTCCAGTATACACCTAAGGGGGACACCCCCTATCTGAACATCTAATTCAGGACACTTGCCAACAGCCTTTTCCAGAAAACGTTCTTTGGTTAAAATGCTCTCTGAGCCTTCTGACCTTCCTCGCATTGCTCGGCTCACAGCAATGGAGGGTTCCTGTTTCCCGGCACCGTGGAGCTAGGTGCAGCAGGTGACTGACTTTCTGTCTTCCGCGGGGCAGTACACTGCCTGGCCATGTGTCCCACACTCTCACAACGCAGACATATAGGCTGACCATCACTTGTGTACTTGGGCTGGACCTTAGGCCTACCTCCCTGATTAACACTCCCTGAGCTGATATTCTGCTCAGTGAGCCCCCGAACTGCATCAGTTAGCTCAGTGATCGCCCTACCCTGCTGTGCAATCATTTTAACAACTTCCTGCAGAGTTATGGCCAGATCAGCTTGTATTTTACTGGTTGAGTCTGGTTTCTCTAAAGTCTCATCTCTGCTGTCTCCTACCAAGTTTCGGTTTCGTGCTACATTAATGTTACGGGGCCTGTCTTCAAGTGACCACATTATTGCTTCATCTCTGACATCAAATAGGTTAGAGTCGGGTTTCTCTCTAACTAGTTTACGCAATCCGCGTCTCAGGGCTGAGTCCCGAACCCCCTCAATGAACTGGTCTCTCAAAGCCAGTTGTGCGTCAGCTACAGCATTAGGGGATTGTTGGAGAGCTAGATTTAGCAGCTGAGAGAGGGCATGTGAATACTCACGAAAGTCTTCCCCATCCACTTGTCTGCGAGAATAGAAAGCATGTAATAGCTGTGGTGTGGTGCGCTTCTCTCTGAAGGCTTCAGTCAAATATGAAAATAGGTCACTAGGATGCTTAGGCTGCCCTCCCATCCGTAATTTGACCTCCTCTAGTGCTGGACCCTTTAGATGTGACAAGATAAAGTCTACCTGTTCCTCTCTCTGTAGGCCCCTCACCCTCATTATTCGCTGCATTTCTTCTATGAACTCATCTACAGTGTACACATCTTTTCCAACCTCACCACAGAAAGGTACAACATGTTTTTCTCTTGGGATGTAAACAACAGACCGTGTTTGAACATTACCTAGATTAGCAATACTTGACATTATCTCATCATGCTTCCTGCCCAGCTCTAGGACCTGTGACTGTAGCTGTGCAACTGGGTTACCTCCATCACTGAACAGAAAACCTGCATCATCTCCATGGCTGGTTCCTGCCGTGGGAGCAGCTGCCCCCACTTCCTCTTCGGACATTCTCAGGAGTCTCTGTTTCTATGTCCTTAGTGAAGTCAATTATCACAGTTCTAGCCGTTATGTATCTCCACCGAACAGTCCCAAACCAGTCGAAATTAGTCCTCTCCAGCAGCCTCTGATGACGAAGTCGGCTCTCCTCCAGAACACCAGCAACACGCACAGTTGCCTCCAAGACACCGCGCCACAGCCGTCACCCTCTCTGGCTCTCTGGAGCTGGACCTCCTCTGGCCACTACTGTTGTCTCTGTACAATATGTTCGTGCTCACTCTCAGTACAATGACCTCAAAACTTAAAGAGGAATCCCACTTCTGACACCAAAATTAGTGTGGCCCGGTCAGCAAAGGACAGGACTGACACCAAATAAAATTTAAAATGGGTCTTTATTCCCCGACTGAACTCATAATAAAGAATAAGAACAGCGTTAATTCTTTGTTTTGAGGTTAATTAACAAATGTCTCAACTTTAACAATACACTGTGCCCCTGCCTCCTCCAGTCTCAACACCGCTCATGGACACAGAACTGATCAACGGCTGTAGATTGAAAACAAAATGGAGGCCTAAGCTTTCCTACTGTGTACAAATCAGATTCCCTATACAGACAACAGCAGTGGCCTCACTTTTCTGATAAAGAAAACAAAGACAAGAAGAAAAGGAATAAAACAATCAAACACATTCACAATATTACAACACGACTAAACTCTATACCCTCAATAAAGTTAATCTAAACAGTGTTTTACAGCAAAACAGTACATAACACTTCACATCATAACACCAGGGAATAGTCGGTGACTTACTCTGACTCCAGTGGTCAGCCTGTGCTATAACACACCACCTCAGCCTATCACTGGATTTCTCCCCTCTGAAACCAGCAAGAGCAAACATAAGCTCAGTCTCTGAAAATAGCGCACACACCATGCACGCTGGATCACACGTATATGTTGTGCCTTTAGTCACTTACGCTGCTCCACTGCTCTGGCTTTTCCACACCATGCGGCAAACAATCGGTTTCTCAAGCAGCTTTGCGGCGATCTGATGGCGTACGGGACATTAGTCTGGCCTCTAGCCTCGATCTGAAATCTCGCGGGATTTCCGCATTCTCGCGAGACTAACCAGCTTCAGTGAGAATGACAACAATGCTCCACCAGGTGGGGCTGTTTAACCCTCTATTTAATCGCTTCCAATTTCACCTGGCTACACTAGTTTTCAGTCTTATTCAATACCCTGTTATTTTCCTTTTTTTTAAATTATGGTGCCTGTCAGGGTCCAGAAGGACAAAAAAGCAGGGTATGCTTTACCCTGTGATGAACAAGTCACAGAGTCCCTTAGTTTCTCAGTCAGATCTCATTTGTCACACCAAGAAGGCAAAAGTAAAATCACTCAGTTTTAGCCAGAGGGTGACGTCCCAGGCGCTACAATTATCTTTCATATACCGTCTATGATAGCTCCAGGGGATTTGTTGTATTCAAATATAAGTCCTCCCTCTGTAGTGATACTTGTGTTTAAGTTTATTTCCTGGATAAATGACAAGACAATGCAAATCCAAATTCCATCAATAAATCTAACATATCCATCCATCCATCCATCCATCCATCCATCCATCCATCCATCCCAGGGTCACAGGGGGGCTGGAACCTGTCGCAGTTCAAAGGGCGGGGTGCATCTTGGACAGGCTGCCTGCCTGTTGCAGGGTTAACACATAGAGGTAGACAACCATTCGCACTCATATTCACACCTACAGCTACTTTATCCATGTCTTTGAACCTGTGGGAGGAAACTGGAGTACCCAGAGAGAACCCATGCAGGCACAGGGAGAACACGTAAACTCCACACAGAAAGGCTCCAGCCAGCCGGTGGATTCAAACTCAGGATGCTCTTGCTGTGAGGCAAAAATTCTAACTGCTACACCCCACTGCCACCCTCAGCAATATATAACATAAATATAAAATAGCTATCTAAATATAAAATGACACTCTTCCCCAGCCTCATATAGTGAAAGTTAAAAGAAAGTGAAGGCAGTAATTATCAATGATAGCATCAATTTATTCTATTCATCAGAGTTTTTTAGTGCTGAAAAGGCTCATGGCAGTAAGAACTTTTTGCTCTCTGTCATTTTTAATTTATGAGAGCCATAATTATTTATCCACTTCCAACTGTGCGTCTGTGCGTCACGTAGCTGTACCTCTGTTGTTTTATTTTCAGGAACTATTTACAGAGATCTTCAGGGACTGTGACGACAGACCTGCTTATCTTGTACGTAAACCTTTTAACTCCCAGTTGATGTTTATTATTATTATTTATGTGTTTTTTATTATCCAAACTTTGCATTGTTGAATCTTTTACACACTTTTTAAGGCTATGACAATTGATTCTGAGAGGCGCAGCATGAGCTAAATTCAGTGCACAGAACCGATGCTGTGAAGAATTGCTCTCACACTGTTTAATATTTAATTTTGCCCTCTATTCTATCTTTAATTGAATGGAAAAAGTCATAACTTAAGTCAGAATACTTGATCAGTCTCTTATGATAAGACTATTCCCAACCTCCCATACATATGTTACATTTGCTTTAAATCTCACAGCTTTTTTAATATTTTCATTTATATCACATCTATTTACAGAGCAACTCTCTGAAGAGACAACACGAACACTGTTTAAGTCACAAGAGGCTCACCGCTGCGGTGTGGTGACAATTTTAAACATAACACAATTAGAACAGAACAAAACTCCATAACTCCTTTGCTCTACTTGTACTTATTAGCACGGTGGTAAAACTTTAAGTACAACTTTTAGTGTGCACTTGGTGTGTGGATTGGCTGATTCGCCATCAACATGAATGAGTCGGAACGAGTTTTTGGAGCGCCGATCTCCCTGAAACATAAAATAACACAACAACCTCACAGCGTCCAGCTGTCCCTGATATCATTCAGGGCGGGCTCACTGGATCCTCATTTTTATGTTCTTGAAGTTGTGCTGATATTTATTTAAAGAGATTTTCACTCTATAAAATAAACACTTTCACCCAGTAACAGTAGGCATTCATGTAAAATCATGGTCTGTATTGTGAGCCAAAGATGATTTGTTAACTCTACTTACAAAAGAAGTTTTGTAATACAAAAGAATCATCTCCTCTGTACTGCTTTTATTCAAGGATTCGAGGATTCTTTATTGTCATTCTCATCACATTAACATGCAATGGAGCGAAATCTCTGTCCTCAGGTCCCAGTGCTGCCCTTAAAAAAGAATAAATATAAATAGAAAGTAACAATAATATAAAAGAAAATATACATATACACACATCCATACCCATACATGTATATATATGTAATTGAATAATATAAACATTATACAATAACAGTTTGAGATGTAGTGAAGGTAGGGACACTTGGTGCAACAGCAGTGATAGTTGTGCAATGACAGCAGCATGAGTGTGTGCAAGGATTGATGGAGGGGGAGCAGTGCAGCTACACAGCCCCACCTGAGTTTAAAAATCTTACAGCTGCAGGAAGAAGCTCTTCCTCAGTCTGGTGGTCCTGCTTTGAATGCTCCTCAGCCTCCTACCTGAGGGGAGTGGAACAAAGAGTGTGTGTGTGTGTGTGTGTGCTGGGTGTGTGGGGGTCCCTCAGGATGCAGGTGGCCCTTTTCCTGCAACTATTTCCAGTCTTTTACTCCAATAAAATGTATGAATTAAAATGAATCAAATAAGCAAAATACTGTGTAACAGAACTGCAACACTTTGAGTTTCAAATTTTTCATCACTTATTCAAAATCTAAAGATTAATTTTAACATTTAAACATCAATCTGTGGTTTATTTTACACCTTTTTTAGGTACTTCTGCTTCATCCACAGCACGACACAGAAATTTTCGTATGCAACATAGTGCAATCTGTTAGAAGAAGCACATTTGTGTAAACCAGGCAATTAAAAACACATTTGAAAATGCGTGCATGCTAACTCCATGGGGACACTGAGAATGGAAAAGGGTGGGGTATGATTGCTTTAGACAGCAATAAGCATTCCACGCACTGTATTGAACACCATCCCCTCGGTGTGCGGTCATCGCATCTGTATCTGCGTGGGCTAATTTAAAACAATGAGCTAATTTAGCAAGATAGGACACAGTGGTGCTCATGGTGTGCTCTCATATGTTGTATTATTACAGTAGTTTCCATGAGGCTGTTTCTGACCCTGAAGAGATTATGCTTTTTAGAGATAAACAGACAAGGAGCTTAGCTTTCTATCCCGGGTTTTAATTATTTCCTAATACTTATTAATAATTTAAATTTTTTGCATGTGATGACATTAAAAAACAGCATGGGACAATTTTAAGACAACAAAAGTAAAATAAAATGAAAGCATATTCAGGCGTGACTCGACTTTGTGATTGCACAGGTGCCTCTTTGTATGTATGTGCATGTGTGTTTGAGGGTTTTGGGGTTTTTTTGGTATTTGCAGGTGGCTAATTACCACTCTCACTGTTTTCCTCTCTTCTCTTCGTTAAGTTGTTCTTTTCTTTTGCTTTTTAGTCCCATCTCATTAAGGAGTGTTCAGACTGTTTGAGGCAGCAAAACGTGAGCTGAGGAGTGTAATATAATCTTCCTGACTCATTATGTAGAAGACGGACTTTAGTTTGCCTTTACTTTTAGTTATTACATTAATCACCTGTGTGTCTGCTTTGTGTGTCTCCACATCGGACAGTTTCGGCAAAGTCTATGGAACACATAAACATACAGATTATACATATATATCCCTAACTTTCAATAAGTCAGCAGTTGAAACCAATCCTAACACCTCCCTTTTGTGCCTGTGTATGAACCAACATGTCCTCCAATCCAGACGACAGTATCGGTCGTTTGTCCTAAAACGGCCTAAATGAGCGCTCCTACATGTGGCTTCACATGTCATGTCAATGATTTTAGTGTGCAATGAGGCCATAGCTCTGGAGATAGAGAAGGTCACTTACTGATCAGAAGGTTGCTGGTTCAAACTCTGGCTGTATGCCAACACATCCTTGGGTAAAATGCTTAAGTGAATGAGTCACGTTGTATAAATCGCCTTAAGAGCTCAAGTACAGTAGAAAAGTGTTCTATAAGAACCAGTCTATTTATTTAATGTTTAAGCTTTTTCTGTGGCATTTAATGCCATTTAGTCCCCACAGACTTTTCAAATATCTGAGAGACTCCAGAACACGTTAAACACGTGTTCATGTGCGACCGCACTTCATGTACTACAGGTCGCTTAAATTTATTTTAAAATGTAGGTACTGGTCATAAAATGTGTCCGTTAAAATGACCTTTGAGGTCATTTTTTAAAGGAGGTCAGGCTTGTATAAGCTTGTAGTTGTATATTATTAACTCTGTGTGTGATTGTGTGCGTGTGGATGTGATTACTAGCACTGCTAACATCCCATAACACTATTTGGTAGCATAGGTTGTTAACGAAACACCTGTTAACAGGGGGGGGGTTTAAAGCCCATTAGTGCATCCCCGCTTCTCACACACACGCACACACACTTTAAAGCACACCCATTCATATTTAGGCAGGAGCAGCTGGGAGACTGTATTGGGGCTCTTACTACTCAGCGGGATTGTCATATTAAAACATCCTGATCACTGCTGCTAGCTTCATTAATCTAGAGACTGTACGCAGCGTGTTTGTGTTTGTGTGTGTATGTGGTGACTCACCCTGGCCTTACCCATTAAACTAACAATATATCTGCTGGTTCTTGGCAGGTTATCAAGTGTATTTGTGTGTTTTGACGTGTGTGTTCAAAGCTGCAGAAGCTGTGTTTAATCACTTGGGCCTTTTAAACACTGACCCAGTCAATATATTCAGATTGGAAAATGGGCTCTAATCACCCTTATCGAGAGGGTGGTGAGTAAATGTTGCATTGTTGTCACTTTTAATGCAAGGTTGAGCTTTAATTATGGGATGGATTAGCCTGCAGTGCTAATAAGCAGGTCTGTGCATTTCATCACAGTTGTAATGAGTTAATAGCAGTTTTGCATTATTCAAACTATTCACCTCTACAGTTGTTTAGAGGTAACAAACCCTTATAGTTGTTTCTATAAATAGTCTGCAAGTCATCCACAGGTGAAACATACACCTACATACACAGTTGTTTTTTTTCCTGGGGGGGGGGGTGCACCAAAAGTGTTTAAGGTTACTGGACAACACAGTAAAAATAAATTGTCGCCTTGTGTTCATCTTCTTCATGTAGTTCAAACAGTCCTGACCGAGCATGCTGGGTGCAGATCACGTGGTGCAGGTTCACATCAATGATGTCATTCTTTTACCAGCTCAGAAAATATGTGTTTATAAGACTGAGGGGGACTGCATGGCCCCTGTGCTCCCTGTGCCCATTTCCCATTTGAAATGACCGTATATGAATAATAGGTGTAGTTAAACTGATGGCACCAACTGCTTTGGGAAATCCCTCAAGCTGAGCATTTGGCAGTTGCCATCTTAGCTTTTAGAAACCAGACATGAAGAGCGAGCTGCGTGGACCTCACTGAGGAACTGAGTGACGCTGCACTCCCATACTGTAGTGATTTGTCAATGACAAGGTAAGCCTGCTCTAAGACATACCCTGCTGTATCCTCCTGATTTAATTCAATGCAGTTCAGTACAGTTTTATTCATATAGTGCTAATTTACAGCAGTCACATCAAGGTGCTTTATATTGTAAGGTAAAGACCTTATAATATTTATGACCAGTCGGGCAGTGAGGGGAAGAAGAAGAGGAAAAAGGAGCGCGTTAGTTCTTGCATTCAATAAGACTTGAAAATAGAAGCTGAATCCATGAACTCATCATTGGCAAATGAGCCAATGGGTTGTTTTCCCAAAGACTTCCACACAACTGAACTTCTTTTTCTAACCTGATTAGTTGATCCCTGTTAACAGCTTTACTGTACAGACCTGAAAGCTACTCTGTGTAAATCTTTTATATACATAGCTGTGATGAAAATGAGGCAGCTGCAGAAGGTACATTTACTGTACTACTGTAGCTACATCAGTACTTTATGAGGCAGCCAGGGATAATTAGGTATAATTTCAGCCCATTACATCACAGTAGAAATCTACACAGAACTGGATTTATCCAAGGCTGACTGGCCCGTGGCTCTTCTGTGAACGGGTATATGAAGAAGCATCGTAATGACACTTGCTTGTGTCTCTTTGTGCAAATATTCCAACAAAACAAGCCCCTCACCCTGCCACGTTTATGAGGATACTTGTGTTTGATGTAAAGAGATGCAAAGAAGCCGGCAGACTTAAAATAGGTTCGCTTGATTTCAGGACCTACATTTAGAAGCGTGGGTATGGGATTAATATTTGTCTTTCAGTAACATGAAGCTTTCAGTAACATGAAGTTTTGAAAGTATCATGAAAACTTTTCCTGTCTGTATAATATAATATATCATTGTGTTAGAAGGATGATTAAAATGGGATCGATGGGCTGAAGCTTGTGTAAACCAAGAACAGATTTCCCGCCAAGAAACACACATTCCAGGAAATGTGCTGACACATCCAGTCTTCTTAATTTGACTTATTATAATTGACTCAATGTTAAAGCAGCCTTATACAAATGTTTCTGCACATGAACGGAATCAATGCAAAATGCAGACTGTGACTTTAAAGGATTGACTCAGTTAAGCTCCTCAGTTGTTGACACGGGCCGTAATGAACTCACCCTGCTAGATAACCATGCTGTGTGTTTATGCGCGTGAATCGGGATTTATCTCCATGACACTAAGCCTGTAGTTCAATGTGTCAAGTGGAATCTTATGTAGATGTCATATTTTCCTGTAAAGTTTAATGAACAGATAGAGTCTACATTTAAAAATAAATAGGCAGGGGGAGTAAAAGGCTCATTGAACGTATAATGCTTCCTACAACAAAATCTTTAGAGGAAATAAGCCAGTTAAGTGTAATAGTGTATCAGCAGCACTTAAGGGCATAATTCACTCCAGTAAAGCATTGCTAGTTTTCAGCAGTGACTCACCAAGTCCCCTTTTTTAGTTTGGTTCTTTTTAGTGTTCTGAAGCCTTGTGTAATATGTATACATGATGCATCATCAAGTCTTATTCAGGCTGACAGAGATTTTAAATGCATTTAAATCTAGTTTCTAATGATAACAATTATCTCCTATCGATATAATCATAACAAACAAAAATGATAACAAACAACAAAACAAAAAATGAACATTGAACAGACCAGAGCTTCTCAAAGTCCTGATTTGAGGAGCTACTAAATGAGTAAAATGCACAGGTCAAACCTGTTGATGGTGTTTGTCATGTGTCTGTTCAGAGAATGGAGGTCTTTGTTCTCTCTGTGCTCTGTATGAACTGTAGTCCTTGCTTTCTTTGTTGCACTCATGGACCATAAAAAAATGACACTGACGGCCACCTCTGGCCCACATCAGCACTTTGAGAACCCTGTGAATGGGAATAGACGGTATCATAATGATTCCAATCAAGCAACACAGGAATATTTGTGTAAACGTTGTTATTTGACATGTGGTACCAACAGCCCTCTTGCTAAAGTAACAGTGAGCAAATACTAAATTTCAGATATTGTTTTGGTTAAATTTTAATTAATTTGTCAAATTACATTTAAGCTTGGACATTTGTTCAACCCCTTTAATTAAAGCTTAAAGTTTATACTTCAGTTGCATTTTGATGGCTTTTTTTTTAACATCTGCTGTTCCAAACCAAATGTATAATTGTCACTGACATGACAATAACTATAATTTGTAATAAACTGAATTGGAGGGTTATTTATTGTGACAGGGATTAGTCTGGAAAGGAAACAGAGTAATTAATGATGTGCACAAAGCGCATTACTTAAACCACTACAGGCACAAGAAATTCTGGCAAACATTAACGTCCAATATGTGTGAGGACCTGAACGACAGCTGTAATATTTACTGTGTTGGGTGCTGTGTGGGGCTGGAGTGTTTGGCTGTTAAAGCTACCTGAGGGATACACGTACAACAAGGCCAGACTCTCTTTGTGTTAGTCGGCTCAACAAAACCTAAAACCCCAGGTGGAGATAACAGGTATCACGACCGTTCACCAATTTTATTTCTCTTTGCTTCGGGCTCTGTGAGGACTGAGAATCTTACTAACTATTTTATATCTACTTGCACTGCTGTATAGGACTGTATTCCTCCTTTTACAGCCAAATGCACTAAACCTTCCTCTCAGCCCTGGATGGATGAGACAACCCTGTGATGTTGACCAAGTGAGGTCTGCGTTGTGTGAAAAGAAATTTCTGGTGAAAAATATTTCTGCCCTCAGACCTTCATCACCTCAGGCTGAAACAGACCCGCCTCTACCTCCTCCCAGCAGAGCTGTCTTTGAGCAGTTTGAGTCTGTCAGACTCTCCACACTACAGGAGGTGGTTCATCATATGAGACCTATAAATTCTCCCTCCGACTGTGTTCCCTCTCACCTTTTCATAGAGGCTTTTGACTCAGTGGGATCAGCGATTCTTGCTCTGACTAACAGTTCTCGTGCACCTGGTTGGGTTTCAGCTGCCTTTCATGCTGTTCTGCAGCCTCTAAATAAAAAGAAGAACCTTAACCCTGCTGTTCTCTCCAAACACAGACCTATACCTAAATTAACATTTTTGTCTAAGGAGAAAGTTGCTTTTGAGTAACTTCAGACATTTTTAATCTTCAATGGTATGTGGGAAAAGTTTCAGTCACAGCACAGAGACGGCTCTTTTGAGAGTTTTAAATGATCTGCTTTTAACTGTTGACTCTGGTAGCCCTGCAGTTTTAGTACTTCTAGGCCTCTATGTTGCCTTTGACACTGTGGACCACAAGATCCTTCTATCTCATCTAGAATGGTTCTGACTTGGTTCAGGTCATATCTAACCAATAGCTTCTCTGTACAGCTAGGAGATTGATCTTGTGGCGTGCCTCAAGGATCCATTCTGGACCCATTTCTTTTTTCCTTGTACTGTATATGTTCCCTACATGGGAGCCTCTGCTGAACTGTCTCAGTGACATTAAGTCCTGGATGAGGATCAGTTTCCTGAATCTTAATGAAAGAAATACAGCAGTTATACGCTTTGGTAAATTTGACCCCTTGAGCAACTCTTCTGGCACCCTGAGTCATTTAGCTCCTCACTGTCATGCTGCTGTAAAAAAAAATCTGGGTATGATTTTTGATGGATCAACAAATAGTGGCTGTCACTAAAGTTAGTGTTTATTAACTCAGTCATTGCTAAGGTATTGCCATTTCCTGCAAAAGTACCTGGAAAAAGTTATTTGTGCTTTTCTCACTTCTCGCCTGGACTACAGTAACTCCCTGTACTTTGGTATAGAAGTCATCAGTGCACCGCCTGCAGTCAGTCCAGTATGTGACAGCTCATCTTTAAACTAAAAAAAAAAAAAGCATGAACATTACCCTGGTCATTCTTTCATCCCTTCACTGTCTCCTTCTGTTTTAGAATTGATTTTAAGATTTTATTGCTTACTTTTAAAGTTTTAAACGAACTGGTGCCTCCGTATCTCTTTAAGCTGCCTCACATTCACACGTCTGTAAGAGCTCTGAGGTCATCTAACCAGCTGCTCTTCCAGAAGCCCAAAACTAGATTCAAAGAGCAAGCTAATCGAGCTTTTGTTGCAGCAGCAGCACCAAAACTATAACCTACCTCTCCATATCTGCACAGCTCAGGTGGTACACACATTTAAAGCTCTATTAAAAACACATTTGTTCTCCTTGGCATTTGGCTGCAAGGTTTTAGATTTTATTGTCTGTTTTTATTTTATTTTTATTTTATCCTGCTTTGTTTTATCTTATTAATTGTCATTAATGTGTTTTTGTGCTCCGTTTTTCTGGATTTTAGTGTAGTTTTCAATATGTTTTTAATGTACAGCACTTTGGTCAAGTCTGCCGTTTTAAGTGTGATATATAAATAAATTTGACCTTTGACCTTGACCTGCACACTCATATAAAAAGGGGTGTTTCACGTCTTATGAGTCTACTGTGCAAAATGATCCATATGAAGTCTGCCTAATCCAGAGATGTTATCAGATGATGATGATAAAAAGGTAATAAAAATCAATAAAGAACATAAAAATGTAACAATAAAATGCAACAGTGTTGGAAATCAGAGATTAATGTTGCAGGAAATAATTAATATCGTGATCTAGCTCAGAGTGGTAAAAATAGTTTTAGTTTCCTGCAACATATGATTTCTTAGTTGTATTGACTTGAATGAGAGTCTCATTTCCCTTTCAAACCCATGTAAACTGATTGAACTGCTTAAAAAGCAGGTGTTGCTCATGTTAGTCAAGTGATTCAGAAATTCATAGCAATGAATAAAAAGGTAAAAAAGTTAAATTTTCCTAAACTAGTCACATATGTACAGTTACATATATACACTTGCATATAATGAATAAAGTGAAAAATAGTTCAAAGTACAGTCATATGCATTTTGCATCAGTGGAAGTATCAGTAGAACAACAGCCTGACAGTAAAATGTGACAAAATTTATTTAGTTCCATCCAAACTCTAAAACCTTCTGGTTCTAAAGGTTTTGCAGATTCAGTGGAAGTCTCCTCGTTTCTGTGCCAAGCCAAGCATCAGTCTTTGAATCAATTACAAAGTGTTTTTTTCACATTTTTAGGGTAGTCCAGCATAAAGAAGTGGCAAAGTACTTGCTTTAGGTTCTGGTTTGTCATCCATTCAAATACCTCCTTCAGAAATGATATCATTAGACTCTGGATAAAGGTGGAGAGGATTTGGAGATAAGCACAGTTTCATCAGTGACAGTAAGCACCTCAAATACTGTAGATCTGAGGTCTCATCACTGTCAGAAGCCTGTTTAAAAGCGAAAAAAGCAACAACCGTTCATGTAAAAAAAACAAAAACTCTCTTCCACCACTGACAATGACCGGCTTAACAGAAAAAGTTTATAACCAGCGGTGCGGTGCCCATGATCTCCAACAGCCAGCTGACGCAAAGAAAGGCCGGCTGTGTTGACCTTCCTTTGTAGTTTACCCCTCTGGAGGACCAAAATCCATTCACTGTCAACTTCAGCAAAACAAGTTAAAAAGCTTTCTTTTTAAAAGGAACAAATAAAACATGTTTTCAGGCACTCAGTGGCGAGTGGTAATAATACTGTAGCTGGACCACCTAGGCCTCTAGGACAGTTGCCCCTTCCACTGAACTCTGCTCAGGTAAGCTCACACCTCCAGTCCATCATAGAATCATTAACCACAAACTGAATTAATCTACCTCTCCTCTCTCATAGTGCTGTTTGCTTGAGCTGCCTGCTGCCTTCCCTGAGTCCAAGAACCTCAACATTCCTAATGTTAAGATACGCACTCGTGTTCAATTCAATAAAGACTTTGACCTGTGCTCAGCCATCTATGGGTCCTGCTTAAGAGTCCAACCAACAGATTTTGTAACTGGGACAAGAAAGACGAGACAACACACCCTCCAAAAGCAAAGATAGACACATGTAATAAGGAGGAAAACACACTAACACACACTGAAAACACACCCAAATGACTTGTGAGATCAACAGCACAATATAATACAGAGAGAAGTTAAACACTGAGACAAAGGAGCTTCATTAGGAGGAGCTGATCCTTCGTTTTCAGGAGCTACCGATGCTCAAGTTTCCTGACATCTTCTCAAAAGCCATTTGTGGTGAGCAGCAACACATCAAACGAGCTAAGAACTATACCATGAACATGAAACCAGCTCACATTCATGCATGTGGGACTCAGTCAGGCACTCTCAGCCACTGCAAACATTTTTTCATCTCTCGCCCTGCAAAGACACTACAGTTCTTTTAAAAAAATAGTTAATACTGTACGATATTTTTTTGTCTTTTTCAATTTTATTTCAGTTTATATTATTGCATCTCATATCACTGACGACACACGTATAAAGCCTAAAGTTTTACTTGGTATTTAATGTTGCACTGTAACATGTTGTACCTTGCAGTTGCACTAAATCATACTGTGAATCTCAAAAATAAGTCATTCAGACATAAAGTAGTTTTATATCATTTATTACGGCGCTATTATCTGAGGTGGAACGACAGCACCCATTGAGTATCACACTGTTGTAGTTCAGATGCTGGTTTGCCCAAAACAAAAGCATAAAGATTTTCTTTGATTCGAGCTATGCTGCCACGGAGCTACAGTCAAGAAAGCTGCCACATCTAAGGTGTGTAACGTAGCAACAGCCCCACTGACATGTAAACAGTTAAATGTGTTATAACTTATGACTATGACAATGCCGTGATCACATAAACATATTTTCTGAAATGTTGTAGGAGTTGATGTTTTTACTTCTTCCAACTGCGACTTCAGCTCCAGCGTTGAAGTTAACCAGCCATCTTCCCAACATTAATGCCATGTCAGGAGTGAGGCGGAGTGGCAGGAAGGCCTGGACCCAAACACAGGACACAAGAGACTGAACTGAACTTAAAGGAGCTTTAATGTTGATTCTTGCACAAAGTCCGAAACACAAAACCTTGGACCACAAAAGGAAAACTCAAAACGAGGATGCACACAGCTTGCGGGAAATATAGACGATGACGCGACAAGGAGCTGAGAAGAACTGAGGGTATAAATACACATGAGGTAATTAAAGAGAGTGAGAATAGCTGAACCAAATGAGACACAGAGGGACAGAAACACACAGAGACCCAGACAAGACACCTGAACAGGATACAGAGCAGACAATAACTAGACAGGACTATGCTAACTATGCTAACTATAACAGGAAAGGGCAGGGACAACTGAACTCCAGAACATCACAATAAAGAATTCCTCAACTAAGGACAGCAAAACAAACTCTAAAGGCTCAGACTGACAATAACTAAATAGAGGAACACAAAGGTACTCAACAAACTGAAGAACTCTATCACCAAAATTTGAAAGTCCAAAAACACAAAACGCTGGGTAAAACATCAGGATCATGACACTGATCCTGATGTTTGGAGCTGCAAAGACTTCAAGTTTCATCTGAACTGTTTTCTTCAAAAATATCTCCTAAAACATAGGCAGACAATGCAGAGGGTAAAAGTATTTTTAAAGTGAAGAAACTTTAATAATGATGAAATTTCATCATCTTCCAGCAGGTAAATACCACCTTCAGGAAAACAGACAGGAGGCACTGACGTTGTGGCAGTTAGCCTTTATTTTTAGCCTCAGACTTTTGAGCATTATTAAAAGGAAAAGTGGTGAAATGCTATGCGCCGCAGTTCTAATGAACTGGCTTAATCTTCTGCTGCAGCCACCAAAGAAAAGAAAAACTTTCGCCCTTACTTCCCCTTATGATGTCAGATTTCCCGACACGTCGTGCACCGGGTCGGTTGATTCTGCCTTCATTAGTCCGATTGCATAAGGCTGAGTCACACATCCACCGTCCTTGCAAATACTGAATCTCTATGAATATGAAATATTTTGTCCCCATTAAACTGGCCTCTCTTAGTGTTTATATTTTTTTCCAAATTTCTATCTTTGCTATTTTAAGATTTCACTTGATAACTTATGCAATGTGCAGGCTCAATTGTCCTCAATGAATGTGTCTGTGTGGGGAGGGCTTGGGTTCTTATCATCAGGAGAAGCACTTGTGTCTGTGGGGACGTGTGTGTGTGTGTGTGTGTGTGTGTGTGTGTGTGTGTGTGTGTGTGTGTGTGTGTGTGTGTGTGTGTGTGTGTGTGTGTGTGTGTGTGTGTGTGTATGTGTGTGCTTGTGGTGTGAAATATTGCATGAATATGAAAATTGCTCCCATAAATAGGCTTTACTTTAAGTTCTGAGAAACTTTAATTTCAACCCCACCCCTCTCCCCCCCTGTGGCATATGAATCTCATCTCCACATCTCCCTGGAGGATTCTCTTGGTGACGCTTGCTCTCAGTTGCTTTCTCGATTTTTTTTGTTGTTGTTTTTCTGTCGCTGTTTCTTTTCGCTCTTCATCCGTCTTGTCTATTATGTGACCTTTTCTCTTCTCCTTTCTAAGTTTTGCCATCACATTCATATCTCCAAACTCAATCACTTTCTTTTTGCTGTCATAAATACGTTGCACAGAGGTCACACAAGCACAATAATGATGCTCCAACCATAAATACCAAACGGGAGAAAGTCGGGAATCAATCCACTTTCACCTTTTAAACAGCCAGCAGACAGAGGTGTGTGCGGCTCGTGTTTGCTTTCGAGAGTCAGTGTGTGAGGTTGTCAGTGGTCCAACAATATCACAACCTAAATCGGCTTGTCTTATATGGAGCTGGTGCAGACAATCCAGTGGCAGAGGGACAGGGGATAGGCTTGAGAACGAGAGGGTTAACAGACGTACGACTGAAGAGACAGCTGAAAAAGAAAATGACCCTGAGCAATGGAGGGAAAAAATTGTCTCCCATAGCTTCAGATGAGCACATCCACTGCACAAATATTTGACTGGGCAAAGTTCAGAGCTGACTTCAGAGCAGAAAGAAAGTTTTCAGAAGACAAAGGAAAGGGAATAAGAAAAGACAGAAAAGGAAAGAAAGAAATGGGGGAACAAGAATATTCCAAGAACACCTTAAACAAATGAAATGTACTCAAACTGAATGTATTGTGATTTAGCATGCATGTGCCTTAACTTAAAAGGGGAAAAAGAAGAATCCTTAGATGAAAATCTTGAAAAGATATGACACAATAAAGATAGTATATTTACCTCTAAACCAGGCATAGCTCAAGATGTTTCAAGTTTGTTACCTAAATACAAATAGGGATCATATCCACAGGGTCATATGGATTTTATGATGAGGCAGCCATTCCCCAACACAAACTCCACATGACGCTGTGGATCCGTTTATACAGCATGTAAGATAGAGAGGAGAAAGAGCAAACGAGAGAGACATTATCTTTGGAGACAACTGACCTCGGCAACACCTGTGCAATTTAAGGTGACCGGCTGAGGGGAGAAGCAATAACCACCGAAAAGAAGATTGGAAAAGAAGTGGCTCACCTCCGAATACACACCATCACTCTGTTCATATTGAAGATCAGAGCTGCAATAGCTGAGAAGAAATATTGGCTCTATCATGATCTCTCTTTCATGAGTGTGTGTGTGTGCATTTCGTTGGAAAAAGTCTTTCACAATACTTTTTTGTCTGTCTTTTTGTCTCTTTCTTTCTGCTTTGTTCTCGATCTGTAGCTGTCTATCTCCCTCTGCAGGGAAACCCCAGGGTTTACTCTGCATCTTTCTATCTCCTCTGCTTTCAGCATGTTCATTTTCTTATTCCCTTACCTCGCTCTCACTTTGCTGTCACTGTTCTCTCCTGTCTCGATCTGTCTCCTTCTGTCTGCCGGTAAGAAGTTTCTTTCTTTTTGAACTGTTATCGTTCGATATTGAAAAAAATCTCACATTTGCTCCTCGACTGAAAAAGTGACACATTTGCTCCTTGACTTTTTCCTTTCAAACACACTAAATGCACAGAGCAATCCTGGAGGAAGGGTGTGCATGTGCGTTTAAGTATACTTCACCAAGAATTTGTTATTCCAAGAATGGTCATTTTTTTTATGTTGAGCAGCTCTGTTTGCTGGATTCATTGGATTGCAAACCAAACTGTGACATATATGTCTTTTTCTACACTCCTACTGCCATCGTGTTCCTTGGTGTGGCTCCTCAATTCATCCTCTTTCTGAAACTTAATTTTTGATTATGGGTGCACTCTCCAAAGATCCCACATACTAATGAGACCATGATGGGCAATTATCAGTGCCACCACACCGTCATTCACAGCATGTCAGCATGCAGTATGTAGATCCCCACACTGGTGCCCATATCCAGCACACTGAAACGGCTGGGAAATCCCAAAGGAGTAGATCTGGAGGCTTAGGGGAACTCGCACAGACTTTGGGGAAGTCTGGCAACCTTACAATGACTGAGTGGAATGATTGACTTGCAGTGGAAAACTATGATGGTGCATTTGCCAGACTGACCCATAACATTTCAAGAAAGTACAAGGAGTCATATTCACTGAGAAAGATTTATTTGTGGTATTCTGGCACTTCTCTGTTATCCATGTTGGGGTTATATTCCACTGTGTTTACCCTTGTCATTTTTTAAATCATTTTTATATGAGGTACAGAGGTGTTTCAATTTATATGAGCAGTACAGAGAATCATTGTTTGTTTATAAATGAATTACTGAGAGATGGGGTTGTGCTTCCGACTATATTGTTTGAATTTTGCAATACATATATCCTGTATCCCAAACTTGATCTCTCTGAAAGCACCATTTCCATTTGAATGATAAACAACAGAACAAGTTCATTTAGCTTACATAAATATTCTACAGGGCACAATTAGCAATAGCATTAAACCCACAATACAGGAAAACTTGCACACGTGTTTTCTCCTTTGACCTGAACTGTACGAGGGTACAAACTCCAAACCAAACACTCCTTTGTTCTAATAAACTGTTGCTATTATTAGAATTTTAGTGTGTTCTGCCAGCATCAACAGAACTAGAAGTCCAAGCAGACAAAGTAACTGAAAAACAAAATTGTGTAATTTTGACACTTGTCCAGCACTTGGTTTCAGCACTAAGCTGAGGTGTATTTACAGCACAGCTGTAACTGTAATCACGTTTTCTTCATCCGTTCAACCATCCGCTCAAACTCCCGGCCCGCGGGCCGCATCCGGCCCCGCCCCCTATTTCCGGTCCGCGAATTGATGTCAAAAATATAAGACAATTTGGCCATTTAAGTTACTTTTTTGACATTTCATTAACTCCTCTTAATTGGAGGGGAAAGCAAAATGTCAAAAAAGGTAACAGCCTAATTGTCTTATATTTTTGACATCAAATCGAGTTTGAGACCCCTGCAAGTCTAAAGGACTTTGTTGCTGCTTTTGCTGGGTCTTCACAGGACAGAGACATTGGTATGTTTTTACCAAGGTGCGGTCCAAGAGTGAGTCATTGCATTATAAATTTTAAACTTGAGTCCTTCACTGGAAAGGTCTGTGCACTTGGAGCTTTTAACAAGTTATACGACTGGAGCTGTTACTGAGGGGAGGAATACTAAGGCTGTACGTGCTGGAGATGTATGGAAAGTGCAGCCTGGTGATAGAAATATGGCTACCACTGTCCCTGCTCCATTAGCAATGCCCTTCAGCTAGCTTTAATAATAAGAAGAGCAATGAATCAACACCACACACACTTTGGCTTTGAACACATGTGTAGAAATCTCTGAGGTTATGACTGGGTCAGTCAGATAGATGTGGCTGTGTGTCATTGTCATTAAGCTGTTTTTCAGTCATCTTAATGCTTTAGTAAAAAAGGAGAAAAAAAAAACACTGATTGCTATATAAGAGAGAAACATCAGCTCATTTTAGATTCTGTCATCACTCAAAGCATAATTTTTTTAAACCAAAACCATTTGACATCTGTGCTTGGTTGATGACAGGCAACACTGACCAGATCAGTAGACATGCATTTAAAAAGGAAAGAAAAAAAGAGTTTTGTTATGCAAGTGAGTCAGGATTTTTTTAAAAAAACTTGAATATACATGTTCATATTGAGTCAGAAGTGTGGAAAAACAGTCATAATGATTCAGAATACTCAAACACCCATTCATGAAATTTTTGTGCAGACACAAGATGCAAAAGAAAAAAAGAGAAATTAGAGCTGATTTATTTGGACTCATTTGTTTTCTTGTTTGCGTACATGTGTATATGTTTGTCAACATATACACATGAGGAGGAGAAATGGCACTCAGCACATCAAACCGTCCAATTTTTACCACTTATCTGGGTCCAGATCATGTGACCAGTAGGCTAAACAAAGATGCCTAGATCTCCCCCCCCCCCCCCCCCCCCCCCCCCCCCCCCCCTTTTCTCTACCTCCAGCTTTTCATGGGTGGCACCCAAGAGGTATAATCTCTCCAGCATGTCCTGGGTCAGCCCTGAAGTGCATGAGACACTAGCCAACTGTGATATTGTACTGATGGATGTGCACAGCTAAGGTTCACAGGTATAGCAGGTATATCTGCCCATTACTGTCACATGTCTTTCTGTGGTTATGATAGTAAAGACAAAGGTAAGTGTTGTTTTTTCTTACCTAACTGTATTTTGTCATGCTAGCTAGCTTGGTATTTATTTAGTGGTCTGGTAGCATGAGTCAAACACATGCACCGTGTTAGTACTCTGGATTGAACCAATAACCCTCTGAGGTCTAAGTCATCATTGGTGATGACCCTAATCCTAACCCTGTGCTATCAGAATATGTCATTTTTGTTCTTTTTAAAAATTGTTCTCTCAAGTCTCAAGTCAAGAAAAAGGAAGTAATTAGGGGTAAGGAAGTAATAAATTAATCATTCTGACACATACGAAAACATTTATTCCAAAAAAAGTACCTCATGCTTGTCCCTAAAACCCTCGAAACTTGGCAATCAAGACTTCGGGTTAGGGTTGAGGGTTTGGGCTGGGGTCATCAACAATGATAACTTAGACATCAAAGGGATTAAAAAAGCCATGATGTTGTGATACTGTGCATGTGTGACATCTGTGTTGTCTTCTCAGGCTCTGTGAATCAATGATTGAGAGATCATTCTGGAGAATTTGGATCTAAATTTGTCACAGATCACCTATTTCAGAACAAGAAACTCCAAACGATGTGCTGGACAGTTTAGCTGACAGCATGAGAGTGTCTTTCTAGCAAACACCAGTGTTCTGGCAATCCTGCCATCAGGAGGTAATTATGAGAGTATGGCTAGATTAATCTTTGTCTCATCAGTTCATAAAACTTTGTCGCAGAATTTCTGGCCTCCTTATTCTTCTTGCTAATTAGTGGTTTCAATCTTCTGGTGAAGTCTATATTCGTGAATCTTCTGTGAACAGTAGATTGTGATACCTTCACTCCTGCCCTCTGGTTTTAAGGTCTTTCTTTACAGCCCTTA
The DNA here is from genome assembly GCF_007364275.1 of Archocentrus centrarchus. NCBI lineage: Eukaryota > Metazoa > Chordata > Actinopteri > Cichliformes > Cichlidae > Archocentrus > Archocentrus centrarchus. The sequence goes on along the minus strand of NC_044355.1, from coordinate 27,430,494 downwards.
AATATTTTTGTCATCAACTGCTGTTGTTTTCCTTGGTCTACCTCTTTGACACCTATTAGTACACCAGTGACGTCTTTCTTCTTCAGGACGTTCCAAAGGGTTGTACTGGCTTTGGCCACTGTTTGTACAATGTTTCTGATTGTTTTTCCATCTTCTCTCAGCTTCACAGTTGCTTTTTTTTCATCCATTGACAGCTCTCTTGTTTTCATGTTGGTTACTCCTCTAATTATAAATGCACAGTCTGCACAGGAAAAACCCAAATCTGAAACTGAATGTAGATGGATGGATAGATGGATGGATGGATGGATGGATGGATGGATGGATGGATGGATGGATGGATGGATGGATGGATGGATGGATGGATGGATGGATGGATGGATGGATAGATGGATGGATGGATGGATGGATGGATGGATGGACTCTATAGTTGGGTCAAATGATGGGAAAAAGAGAAACAAGTGTGTCAACTCTGGAGACAGCACTGCAAAAATGATCATTAAAAAATACTGTTAGTGCTAACACCACCACATTATCACAAATGTTAGGGCGGACATGAACTTAGTATTTATAGTGGTAAGTAGAGTTATAAATTGATGTGGTGCACTTGCTGCAGTTTGATAGTTTTATGGGTCAGGGGTGGGGAAAAGCCCTTCAAATTCTGCTGTAAAACTCAGTCAGTGGATCTGTAGAAGACTATCTTAACACTGCTCAGTGTAACATGGACATAAATGTAGAGTAGGTAGTCAGAGCTAACAACCGTGAGAAGCAACTGTCAGATTCTGTTTCAGATGCCAAGGCCATGGCATACCTTTGTTGTATCTTAGAATGTATACAGAGCTGGATTTGACTTCTAGATGACACCAGCAAACTCAAATCAAAGCTGCTCACTAGTAATATGAGGCAAAGGTTTCCTAGCTCCTGCACATATACAAGTGTTTCTTCACTGACCTTACTCAATAGTTCCTGCCCTGCAATCCACTTTACATGGGCATAACATCAAGAAAGTAAGGCTTTGTTTTCTAATTCCTGGGAAAGTTTTACAAAACCTGCTTGGATTAAAAGTTAATAACAGAGAGCATAACCAGTGCCTATTTTCAGTTGGAGTCTTACAGAAGTCTCATTGGTATCAACAGTTAATATGGAAAATCCTTTTTGGCCCACAGGGGATTCTTTACTGCCAGTGACCACACCAGCCAATGAGCAGCGAGGCTTTTCTTTCTTAACACTATCCCTGCCAATGCTGAAATACTCCAGCAGTCAGTGTTCTCATGTCATGCAATTTTGTGTGTTGTTTGTATGTATTTAAAAACATGGTATATATATATCTTAGGGCGGGGACAGATATATTAAAAATCTATATGGAAGCTGATTTTCACTCTCTCACACACACACACACACACACACACACACACATATATATGAGAATCAGAGATGTTTTTAACTTTCTCATTGAGAAGTCAAAAATCTTAGTAAAAGCAGTGATGATAATTTTTTTCTGTATGTGCTATAATCATATTATTATTATTAGATTTATTTAAAAACAAACACTGACTGCAATACAAGAATGATCTGTTATTCCATCCATTTTCCTCTTTTCCAGTCAAGGGTTACATGGTGATTTTTATTTTATGTCTTTTTTTTTTCTCCCCTTTTCCCACTTTAATCAACACTCATAACAAAGGACAGAGACACAGGTCAGTCACGCCATCTTTCACTACAGTTAGGTAGGCTTTCTATTGAAACAAACCATATTTATCTATTAAAGTGGGTATTATGAAGTAGAAAATATTTTTTGATGTGCTATTTTCAGGACTTTCTATATTTCAAGGAAGGAGGGAGAATAATCTGGAAGACAATGATTCAGTAAGGAAGCTTCATAAACTCACTCTAGTGCTCATTGATTCTCAATCATTGTTGAGTTTTCATGCTGATCTTCTGTCCTTTCACCATCTGATCCTGTCTGTCCTTCTTTCTCCTGTGCTGCCTCACTCCTTTGTGGCAGATTTGCTCATTTCCATTCACATCAGACACATTAGAGTTGCTTATTCCATTTACCCATAAATAACCCTCGCATACTTTACGTTTACCCCCCCCCCCCCCCCCAAAAAAAAGAAAAAAAGTTGTAAAATTAAACTGCTGTAATGAGTGATTGTTGATTCATTATTTTATGCAAATTAATGGGGGCTGATGTTTGTGCTGATTGAAAAATGTGTAGCCCTGGGGCCCACGGTATCCCAACACAGCTTTTCCTTCAAATTCAGTCTCTCCTCCACTGACCTTTTTTTTTCTTGACTGATTAGACACATACAGTAAGTTGGTGAGTGTTTGCATTACAGTGACATGGCTTTAGTTTATACGTGTTGTTTAGTATATGCTAATATTTTGATAATAACAACCAGCAAAGCAGTAGAGCAGTGTATGAGAGCAGAATTGCTCAGTTTCACCACTGATGATAACGTCATAGACCACATGCCCCTGCTGTAATCACATTACTTCATTTCTTTAAAACAATACCCACCAGTCAGAAGATCAGCATCAGGGGTGCAAATGTTAATCCCAACCTTCTGAATTTCATAAAGCTATAACTGTGCATGCAATCAGCCACTCAGGATTTAGACAGGAACCTTGCAAAGAATCAGGAACTAATGAATCAAGCAACATGCATTGGGATTGAGTGTGTTACCGCTGCTGAAGGCTCTCTTCAAGTAGCCTCGATGAAGAGCAATGCCCCCTTCTGGTGGATTAAAAGTCATCAACTTCAACAAGAATGAAATTTCTCAAAATGTCTGATGGCAAGTTACAAAATCTCTAATCTCCCAAACTGTGTGCAGACTGTCCATCCACCTACATTTCTTCTGTGTGTGTATTTGTGAACATGCTTTAACTCAGAGCGCACACCTACACAGGCTGCAAGCGCGTGTGATGGTGCGAATGTGACTGCATGTGTGTGCATGTTTTACCAGTTAGAGAACATTTGTGCAGATGGTGTGTTGGTGTTTGGATGGATCTGCCATGCTTAAGCTGCTACTCTTGATAATTACCATAACTCACTGATAAACTGTTAATTATTCATTCACATGCATTTACTGAGAAAAAAAAATAGTGCAGATGAAGAAACTGAGGGAGAAGATGGAAGAGATGTCGTACTAGAAAGTGCTTTAGTGTAGATCAGTTACAACAACAATTCTCTTTGTTGAGATTTTACAAATAATCACACTTATGAGTTCAATGAGGAAGATCTGTATTCTGTATCTGCTTTATTCTTGCCCATATTTCTGGGCTCCTGGTCCATTCTAAGCAATCCACTTTTCTATGCTGTCAAACTCAGATCTGTTATCACCACTCTGGTCTCTGTTCCCTTTGCTGTGTCATTCTGCCTTTCAGACCTGCCTCTTCCATATCTCCACCTCATCGCGGTCACTCTGAGAGCCTCATCCAAGTCTCCACATGTTTCATCTCTACCACCACTCTGGGGGGTCCTGTCCTACTTCCAGCCATTGCTGAGACTCCACTCTGCTTGTTGCTTCATTGAAGACAAATTGCCAAATAGTTTATTACTGAAACTCTGTTTCAATAAATGATGTTCAGTTCTCCTTAGTTGAAATAATTTGCATATGATAAAAAAAGCTTTAATGATCTGAGTTATTATAAACCAGATCTGCTTTTTAACCTTTAAGTGACTGAGAGGTTGTCTGCTTGTATAGTGCAGAAGCTTTGAGGCTAACTAACCCTTTCTGCACTAAAATGACTTTCATATTATGCACGGCTTCTTTTTTTTTCACGTTTTTTTTTAAACTGGCCGTTCTAGAATTGCAGGACATTTTCTGTCCCACCCAGAAATTTGAAAATAATCTATGTACAAAATACTGACACATACATTTGTTGCTTAAATTGCACTTTCCCTCAGACAAAATTTAAAACTAGTTGTCGACAAAGTGGTTTCAACAACTGAGGACAATGAGGTGTTCCGGGCATGTCCTACCAGGAGGAGGCCAGGACACACTGGAGAGATTATTTCTCTGGGCTGGCCTGGGAACACCTTGGGGTCCCCCCGGATGAGCTGGTGGAGGTGGCTGGTGAGAGGGAGGCCTGGGCTTCTCTCCTTAGGCTGCTGCCCCTACGACCCAGCCCCAGATAAGCGGAAGAAAATGGATGGATGGATGGAATAAGTCCCACTCTTCCACTCTTTTTTTAGATTCAGTGTGTCTAATCAATGCAACACTCTTACCTGTATTACCAAAAGAACTCAAATAAATTTCAGTTTCCCTGCTTAAATTATACGACTACATTTATCCTTTGATGTAGGATAAATGTAGTCATTACATTATATTCCACAGCTCCCATCTTTTTCTGAGAAAACACTAATGCTATTGCTGATTTGTAACCCCATTACAATCCCTGCAAACGTTATCATACAAGCAAAAACTGCAAACATCTGTTAAAAATATTATTCAAAAAGCTTCTTGCAGTCCTGAGTATTTATTTGTCACATTTATGTCATAATCTACAATCACATGGATGGCATGGAGTTAAAGTGCTGTTACAGTAAAGTCAGTGAACAAGTGTGTGAAGTTTGAGCGGTCTAGCTTGAACAGGACGCATCTATGGCGTGAATTTGAACATCTTAGGTTACATCATTCTCAAGTTATCGGGTTCTCGAGATTTTAAGGAAACTTGACCTCTGACCTTTACGTTTAGATCATTTAGGTTTTTAAAAAAGGTTATACATGAAGTTGAGACAGTTGTAAGTTAAAGAAAGGAATCAAAAATGTGTTTTAGATAAAATGGCTCCTGAAATTAAACAAATTCAAAGCATCACTCTAATGTGACCATTCTCCAACCAGCTGTACTGATGTACTGAGACCTGCTCCAATCACATGTTTTGGGCCCCAACATAATTTTCCTGTTTACCATTTTCCCCCTGACTGTCTAATTAGTTTGACGGTCCTGATGATCTCACTTTTTTCCTGGCGTCTCAGTTGTCTGGTTAGCACTGCGCCTCGTGCTGCTGCACTGAATGCTGATAACCTTCTTAACACACGCGGGGACTTTTTGAAATTCAGATGGGTTCTCTAATTCATACTGCATGTTGAGATTCATACAGTTATTTTTATTCGCACTGTCATCTGAAAAGCCTGAGGGCAGCCTTGCTCCTTTGATTCTCTGCGAGGAATGTTAACATTGCAAAAAAAAGCCAAAGGTCCGTAACAAAGGAATATATGTTAGATTTATGCATTTATTGATGTTGATTTCCCCGTATTAATGTGTTATGTTATCTACTGTGCCTAAATCTGATTTAAGCTTTTTGAAATGGCAGGATATGCTATCAGTAACTGAGCGCACACTGAAGAAAGCTTAACTGTCATCTCATTATTTATCATTCTGTGAGTGGAGCTCAGGATACAGTAATGAGCAGGGTCACGTTTCTCCTACAAGGAAACCTCAAAACTCAACTCTTTTTTTAACATCTTTCCCACAAGATGTTATCACAAATTAGATTTTCTATTGCAAGCGTGGTTATTACTATATCATTTATTACCTCATTCATCGTTTCACTCTCTGTAAAGGAAGAATAATTGGAAGGGAAATCTATCTATCTATCTATCTATCTATCTATCTATCTATCTATCTATCTATCTATCTATCTATCTATCTATCTATCTATCTATCTATCTATCTATCTATCTATCTATCTATCTATCTATCTATCTATCATCATGGAGCCACATTTGTAAGCATTTGTGGGTTGAGCAGCAGAGTTGAGTATGTGCGTTGCTCCCATGAAAAACTTGCCAAATCTTCTCTGCCGATGCCAACCAGCTTATTCTGCTATTGACTATTGTTTTGAGCTTCTGCTGCCTGAACAACTGATGACAATCACACTTGTCATCCGTGGATATTGAGATATCGAGATGAGATTCTGCAGCCAGTGGCATTCCCATATCTCCACAGTCCGGGGCCAAACGCTATGCTCCAAAATGTTCACCCCCACAGAGTGGGGTTTACCAATGACTACCCCCAGAATTTGGGAGTGGAGTGGATGCAGTCCTGACCTCAACCCCATTGAACACTTGTGGAATCAGCTTGGATGTGCTGTTCGTACCACAGTGACCAACACAAACACATTGGCTGACTTACGACAAATCCTGGTTGAAGAACGTTGTCAGGCATGCATACAAGCATGTGGGGAACAAGATGAATACATGAAACGATGGATTTCAATTTACTAACATTTCTCAGGCATTAAAGGACGGGGACTGATCACAGGTCCTAACTGCTACCTCCCAGATGGCATTCAGTAAATTCATTAGCCTTGATAATTTCAACCTCATATTGTTTAAATGAGAAATTAAGATGGAGGTCATCAGTTATTAAAATGATATTTTTTGATATTTTATTATAATGATCATTTTTAAACTATTGCTACAGAAATTAAGCCATTATTATGATTTAAAAAAAAAGATAAAAGTTCCAACAAAAGTGAAACAAACGTTTAGTGCTGCACAGGCAAACTTCACCCAAGTCCAACACTGGGTAACCGGAATGAATAATGTGTATGATTTCAATTAGAGTTAAGGGTGGATGGTGGCTGCTTAAAAAAAAAAAAAAAAGAAGAAGAAGAAGAAGAATCCTAATGCAACTCTTACATCTCTGCTTTCATCTCTCAATGTGTGAAACGTGGCTGAAGTAGAGTACACAGCGACCCGGGCAACTGCGCTGAGGCAGATAACAGTTACACATTAGGTCAGTGGCATTTTGCTGCAGAGGAGAAGCAGCAGGATCCGCAGCACTTATTGACTGTTTTTGATGTATGAAGAGTGCAGGAGATTTGTTCTGCGGCATTCCCCCCTGAGGAAGAAAGTCACTGACACATTTGCAATGACTGCATCCTCCTAGATGACCTGGCAAAAAGAGGACGACCTGCAGCCTATGCAGAGCGAGAAATCTCAGTTTCGGTCACACACACACACACACACACACACACACACACACACATACTGTACGCCATATTTCAAACCTAAGGTTTTACATATCAGAACATAATAAAGTCATCTGGTCCTTAGCAGGTCTTGAAATTAGGTTAAAAAATAAATCTAAAATGCAGAAGCACTGTGTGAAAAATATGAACGCTCCATGATTCAATAGATTTCAAATAAATAAATATATTTAATAGAATTGCCAAAGAATGGGAAAATCTGATGAAAAGGGTCAATTATAACTTTACAGATCACAAACAGCTCTTTCAAACTATATATGCACTATATAAGATTTTTATATTTTTATCATCTCTCTCATCTTCTTCATCTTGTCTCTATCTCGTCCTCTTCCTGTTCACCTGAAGCCTCGGCGTGCTTATTTGTTCCAGATATTGTGGCAGGGATTTATGGTCAGCAGATTAAACATCCCACCCTCCCGTCTCCGGACAGCTGATAACGAGCCGGCTAAACAACAGCTGATTATAAGCTAACACTATGCCAGCTAACGTAAAGTGTTATAAAAGCCACACATTCCCTCTGATAAACAGATTGATTGCATTCTTACATCACACGGCAGCTTAATGGCAAATTCTCTGAGTCTGACAATGTTACATCAAAGAAAGTTTTACAGCCTCCTCAACAGCAAACAGACATGGACGCTCCCCACCGGGCACACTGGCAGTGGAGGTAAAGCGTGTCTGAGGTGACTTGGAGGTAAAAATGTAACATATCGCAAAATTGACACATATCTATTTTTTGTTCCTGATTTATTGATATTATTCAAGCAAGTTAAAATATAGAATGTGAAAAAAAACTGTATACACAAACTGAAGGAGAAACCTGATCGCCAGCTACGGCTGCTATGGGCTACAGAGGGTTATGTGAGGTCATGTGAGGTTGGGGGGGGGGCATAGGGCGAGAGGCAGGGTACACCCTGTACAGGTCACCAGCCTGTCGCAGGACTAACACAGAGAGACAGACAACCATTCACATTCACACCTATGGGCAATTTAGAGTGACCAATCAACCTAACCCCAGTAACTTCATATCTTTGGACTGTGGGAGGAAACCAGAGTACCTGGCAGAAACCCACGCAGACACGGGGAGAACATGCAAACTCCACACAGACAGAGGCCCGGGCCAAGGTGGAATCGAACCCAGACCTTCTGTCATTCTAGCTGTGAGGCAGTAGTGCTGCCCCACGCCACGTGCTGCTGGAGGAGTTCTTTATTTTATTTTATTTTATTTATTTAGTTTTTATCATTGCACTGAAGATTTGGTGCTGTGCTTGGAATCACTGTCCTGTTGTATGTCTCAGACAGATGGCCTTGCATTTGGCTCAAGAATATTTTGGTGTAAAGAGGAGCTCACGGTCGACTCAGTGACTGCAAGCTGCTCAGGTCCTGTGGCTGCAAAATAAGCCCAAATCATCATTCCTCCACCGCTGTGCTCAACAGTTGGTATGAGATGTGTGTGTTGATATGCTACGATGTTTTTTTTTTCTCTCATGGCAATTAGAGCAAACAAGTATGGCTTGTTTGCTCTAATTGTACTGTCATGAACTTTATTTAAAATGCTATCTGATGCTACTGTAACTGAGGCCTGCAGAATGAGACATGTGGCTCTTGGGGTTTTAGGCTGTTTCCCCGAGCATTGCACAGTCTGACCTTGGAGTGCATTTGCTGGGACAGCCACTCCTGGGAAGATTGGCAACTGTCTTAAATGTTTCCACTCTTGAATAACAGTTCTCACTCTAGAATAATGGACTTCACACTGATGGGCAGCAACAGTTGTTGATGTCTTTCCTTCTTGGCACTGTGTTAACACACTGCTGAATGCGCTTTGCTTCTATAGAGGTGCTCACACTTGCTGATGATGAATTAATCAAGCGCATTTGATTAGCAGCACATGGCTGATATCATCCTAATTCCCGTGGAAGCATTGAGAGTGTACTTAGTTTTTCACAAACTCCTTCTGCATCTAGTTTGGTCAAATAAATAATGGCACAGTGTAATACAGTATGCCATGTTTTGTAGGTCATGTGAGGTTGTATTTACCTAATTTTAATATCTGCAATGGACCTGATTATTTTCTTATATCCTGATATATTTTCTTATATCCTGATACTTAAAACCTTAGAATTTAAAATGGTGTGTTTACTTTTTACCGTGACTGTACATTGCAACAACTGCCAATGCAGTGCATTATTAATTAATAATAGGCTATGCTGCCAAGTTCAAAACAAAATACATTAATAAGCTTCATATTAGTTGTTTTTTTTTTTTCTTACTGGTGTACTTTTGACAGTTTTCATTATTTGTTGGTGGCTTGAACTGATTCAACAGAATAACAATAGTCTCACGTGGTCATGTGACAGTAGTATGAGAGTGGAGGACTGAGAATAAAACTGTCATGATAGCCATGAACTGACACTGAAATGTTGTTTTATTAATAATGCACATATGATAATATCATCAACTATTGTGTAACTGATCTTTTTGTATGCTTTTAGAGATATATTTATAGACTCACCCAAGTTTAACCTACCAAAACAGATAACTGTGCACAACGCTGTTGATGAGTTTGACAGATAAGGTTATTGTTCTTGTTTGTTTTTCTTTGTTTTTTAAATCCTGTCTGTTACTCTCAGGTTTTTTTCTCTGCATGAGTTTCGGGTTCCTGGTGGGTGGGGTGAGGTTGGGCTCATCAGTGCCTTCGGGAGCATCTGGGTCCTGTGTTCCCACACTATACAGGTGGCCTTTGATGAAAATGGCACATAGCTTGTGAAAATCAGAAGTCTAGTATCTCAAATTATTTGAATATTTCCTAAGATCAATCACAGTAGCATTTACAAAACAGAAACCAACTTTGGAAAAGTATGTACATGTATATGCTCCTTCACAGTAAGTTCCTGCATTAAAACGCAGCGGCGTGGAGGCGATGAGCTTGTGGCACCGCTGTAGCACAGGTTGCTTCGATAGTGGCCTTCAGCTCATCTGTATTTTTGGGTGGATTCTCTATGAGGTTGAGGTCAGGTGAGCTCGATGACCAATCAAGCACAGTAATGCCATGGTCAACAACTTCACCCTGGACTTCAATTTGTTTGGATTATGTGTCTCTTCACTCTTCGTCCTCACTCCAGGACCTTGATTTCCAAATGAAATGAAAAGTATACTTTAATCTAAAAAAGAGGTCTTTGGACCACAGTGTGAGTGGCTTTATATTTATTTTACACCAGCCGGAGCCCACTCTCTGTGAAGCTGTCCCAAGTTCTTGAATTGACACTTCATAACAATACCAAAGGCTGCAGTTTCTCGTGCACCTTTTCCTACCACATTTTTCTGTGCCAGTCAACTTCCCATTAATATGCTTCAGTTCAGCACTCTGCAAACAGCCAGCCTTTTCAGCAGTGGCCTTCTGTGGCTCACCCTCTTTGTGGAGGCTGTCTGTGATAGTGATCTTTACAACTGACAAATCAACAGTCTCACCTATGGTTATAATTACAATACACGGTATTTACACAGTTTGAATAATAATTTACTAAATGTAGAAATGAAATATTCAAATAACCTGAGGTACTGGAGTTCTGATTTTCATGAGTCATGATCATCAAAATAAACCTAAAAAAGAGTTGAAATGAACTGCAGTTTACCTTTTTGAATTACTTTAAACTACCAAAAAACTTTGAACTTTTTGGTGATTTTTACAATAGTCTGAAGTCAAAACATGTACAAAATCAGACTCTCTCTCTCAATATATGTGTGTGTGTGTGTGTGTGTGTGTGTGTGTGTGTGTGTGTGTGTGTGTGTGTGTGTGTGTGTGTGTGTGTGTGTGTGTGTGCGTGCACACATAGGCCATTGTATGACTCTAATTACTTTGATTTTTTTTATTTCCTAACTCTGAATTATTTAGTTATCAGATACATGGTTTCTTCCTCTCTCAGAGATCAGGAGTGAGACTCCAGCAGCGTGCAAACTCCAAGGAAGCGAGGGGGATCGTTGGTCCATTTAAGACACGGTTTGTTACATTTTTTGGTTCTGTTTTCCTCTGAATATTCATCATCATGGATCATGCATAAAATTAGGCCTGTACTGCTGTATGAGTCATTCATGAGAGTGATTCATAACTCCAACCAAGAGTCGAGCAGGGGTGGAACCTCGAGCATCTCCAAGTTGTCTGGCACCTGTCTTCTATCAAGCCTCGTCACCTTATGATTTATGGGCCAGCTCGACCTTCCAGTCCCCTCCACATTGTCTGCCTCCTCGGAGTGGTAGCAGGCTCAATTTTGTTGCTAATTCGAAATCCTTTTCCTTCCAGTGAACGCTTCTCTGCTGGCCGGAGGAGCGGACACCACCACCTCTCTTCTCTCCGTATCTCCCAGAGCTGCTCATGTAACAGTGTTTATGTTTTATGCGATTCCACTTGCCATAATAACCACAGTTTTTTATGTGGAGGTCTACTGGCTCAATGGCGCCCTCTCTCAAAAAGGCAAAGGATAAATGCCACTGGCCAGATCATGAGAGACAAGCCTGAGGTGGGTTGTAGCGCACAGCAGTGTACATGATTAAGTATTAACATCTATCTAGCCATTATATGAAGTGTATGACCACTATAAATGATGTAGCTGCTAACAGAATACCTTAAGTGGATTATTGCAGTTGTGGAGTGCTATAACAATCATATAATAGCATGATGCACTGGCTAGGCTACCTAGCAAACTTTAGTGTCTTAATAATGTACCGTTCTTTTGTAGTGTGCTGTGCTTGAGCTGCCCTAACCTGGCTGACCAGTATATGTTCTGTTCTTTTCCAGATAATAAAAAGGGTCATATCTTAAAGATTAACAAGCCTTCGTCTATCATTACTACACAACGCAGAGTCGAAGAGGTTTATTTGGACCAGCCAGTTACAGTGTAATTGAGCCTGGTTACACTCACTCCCCCTGCAAGGCTGAAACACTTACCTGCTGCTCCTCTGCCTGCTCACCCGCCCACGTCTCCTCTTCTCCCCGGAAAGATAACTCAGCCAGTGAACTCGGACCCCCACCCCCCCACCCCTCGCAGGAGACCCCGGTGGAAAACCAATATCTGCACATCGTTTTCTGGAACTGTTCTAAGAACCACTTGGAAACTGCAAATTGGATTAATTGTCTTCTCCTTCCTGTCCCAGAACAACCTCCTCCCCATTCTGAGTTCACTTTTACAATCACTGAACTAAAACAACCTCTCTCCTCACTGCCCACCAGCCTCTGCGATGCCAAACGCCCAGCAGGTGTCTGGGACTTCTTTTATTGTTTTTTATTTTTTCCATAGTAAGAAACAACAAGTACGATATTTATGAAACATTTGATTTTATTATCATTCCTCCTCTTAATTGGAATAAGAACAGAAAAATAGGAAAAAACTGGTCTCATAAAACCCACAGTATAGATAATAAACCCTCTGCTTCGATTGTATTTTGTCAACTGTAGCAGATGATTCAAGATGAAAAGATGTCATCAAAACATTAGACTGTACTTCAATTAAGGTCAACTAAGGTCTGCTTCAATTAAGTGCAGATATTGCTTTGTGTCTTTCTAGCTCCAGCTTCAGAGATGAGCGGTCTCCACTGATCATTCTGTTTATTTCATCATCAACCAGCTAAGTTGGGTCATCTTCATGGCTAAGGAGAACAATTCAACAAACCATTTTCTCACAATTATTTATGATGTTTGAGTTTCTCAAGGCAATAAGATAAATGGATTCATTATCAGAAGAAAACCAGATTTTCTTGATAAGGAAATAACTTGATGATCTACATGTAAAGTAAATAACAGGTTGAGGTCTGGACTTTGACTGGCCCACACCTCGATTCTTTTCTTTCTGCTGCAGCATCGACTTCACTTTTTAATTCACTCTAATCCATTTTACTACTTTACTCCAACTAGTTGAAAACGTGTTTTCATATAGCTTGCCAGCATGAGGTCAGCAGGTCATGGTACTTCCTTAAGAATCTGCTGTTAATAGTCGCCAGGGAAACGGTGAATAGCACAATTAAAAAGTATGATAGCAGCAGATAACCTGATATTGTCTTTCAACCTTCGTCTCGTTGGCCTTGGGCGCACGCTTTCTGGACATTATTCACACAGTGTGCGCAGGCTTGACTTCTCCTTGCTGGGTCACTTCACTTTATTCTAAAAGTCTGTTAACAGTATTTATTTTCCTAAGACAGCTTTTTGAAAGTGTTTCTCAGTGCATGGAGCACACATGAACTTGGCTTCAGACGGCTCCATCTGTGATCACTGCTGTTTTAGCTCCCAGACAGAAGAAACTCTGAACATTGCATTTGTTTTTTCCAACATTCTGGTTTTGAGTTGATGTCCATCAGAGTTTTCTGTGCCAGCTAAGAGGCACTTTCCTCAAGCGTGTGGATCCAAAAAGCTTTTTGCTTTCCTTTGGCTATTTATTTTTTGGTTGACTTCTCGTGAACCTGACCTGTTCGTGCACTAGACTTCCTTTAGGTCCAGACATTGACGTCAAGGATAACAGGGACTTCAGTTAACCGCTTTCCTTCAGCGAGTCAAAGGGAGCGAGCTGTTTTCCATGCCGAGTGACTGTGAAGTATTGTCAGAGCCTATTCAAAAAGTTTCACCATCATCTTGAATCACAGAATTACTTCTGGTTTTAAGACTTTGTAAGACACATGCTTTGATGTATTGTGGGTCTGGGTTGTGGTGGAAGAAGGCTGCATAAATTTTGGTCATGTGAAAATGAGGGTTTGACCAATTTTGACCACAACTGCATGTGTAGAGTTCATCAGTTGAAAACAAGCTGCAAAACCACATCTCATAGCTCAGTATTTATCCCTAGAAAGTCACATACACACACACACCTCAAGGACACATGGTTTTGTTTATGTGATTCCAAGTGTCATATTTTTACAGTGAAGATGAAGGGGACACCCATTAACTTACCCCACTTGTGTCTTGCACATTTCTCGAGTGGGTAATGGAGGGCTACACTCAGTCTCCAACCCTCTGTGAGAGCCCTTCAGCATTTACTGGGGTGCAGCAGTGGTAATTGTTTTTGAAAGGCTTAATTCAAGGTGGATGATCCTGCTCAAGTGGAGCAACTTCCACTTCATTCCAGATGGTGCTGGCGTGCATTTTTTTCCCACAACTTTTGTGAACAAAAGTTTGCATTTGAATTCCATCTGGACGGGCGAAAACAGTTGGCCTGGAGAAAGCTCCGTCCCAAACAGAAGCACGAGCTCAGGCTCACACTGCCAGCCAAAAACAGCAGCAGGAAACATGCTGTGATGCTGTCGATTGAAGTTGAGCTGGACAGGAATGATGCCAGCATTCAGTAAATCAGTTTGTCTGTCTTACACTGAACACACAACAGCGTTACCGCTGTACTATAAACCAAGGGTTTGAAATAACCTTTAAATCCTCTTTGTCTTTTTTTATTATTATTGTTCATTACTGTATAATATAATTTCACATAAGATGAGATCATTAAAACTTTACGTATTGCTTTTAAGAGTTCTGATAATTTCTGAATTTTTCATCCCTGCCATTTTTAACATTTACATTAGTTGACACCATTTATATAAATGAGAAAAACAGTATTTAAATTTTTTTTCAAGTAAAAATCTAAGTACCATGTGATCTAAACTGATGTTTAGATTGTAATCAAATGTCTACAAGAGCCTAAAAAGGACCATTTTTCACCCTCTGCTGTCCAAGTGAAATAAAGTGTACATGGTGCCTTTTTAAAGGTGGTGACTGGCCGACCAGATTTAGCTCCAAAAACAACGTCTGTGAAAGTCTGGTGCTGAGAGGCAGGCTTTAATGTGTGCTCTGTGTGCCTCACATGACTATACTGCAGATATCTGGTCTCACTGACATACAGAAAAGTACAGTGACAGTAAAAAATATAAATATTTTGGAGGCTTTTGTGCCTTTATTGAAAGCACAGTGGAGAGAAACCAGGAAAACTGGAGGAGGGAGCAGTAAATGGCTGCTGGGTGGATTCAAACATGCTCATCCTAGTGGGCTGTACTGGCAGCCTTTAGGACTTTTTGTTTTAATTTTGATGACCATGGCTTTCCAAAGCTCAATCACAAAAGGATTTACAGTACAGAAATATCCACCACACAGATTCTCTCTGGGGTTCGGGTCAGGCAGGTGGGCCGGCCAATCAAGCACAGTAATAGTAGCTGTTTTGGCGCTGTGAGCAGGTGCTGCGGCCCGCTGAAAAACAAACTTGGCATCTCCATAAAGCTTGTCAGCAGATGGAAGCATGAAGTGCTCTAAAATCTCCTGGTGGACAGCTACATTGATTCTGGGCTTGATAAAAGTCAGTGGCACTCCAAATCCTCAAACATTTCATGCTGGCTTTCAAACAGCTTGGATCCTGTAGCTCTTCACTCTTGAGTCATCAAAACCAGAACAATAAAAGGCTTGAAATATTTCAGTTTACATGGAATGAATAGAGGATGGATGAAAATGTACCTTTTTGAATTCAATGACACAGGAAATACAGAGATGAGACAGCTGAGAGACGAATGAATGATGGAAAGGCTGAGGTCAGTAATTAATGCAGTAGAAGAGGAGGGAGGATTATGGTTCTTGTGCTCTGCCGTTGTACTCTTCAATACGTATCTGTCCTCTAAGTTTGAAGTCAATATGCTGCATTGTGATCTGTAGTGAAAGCAGGGATCAGGTGGAAGAGAGCCTGGAGAAGTGGAAGTGTGCTCTGGAGAGGCAAGACAGAATCCATGTGTGTGAATGAGAGAGACAGACAGGTGTGAAAGTGAAGGTAGATGAGTTTAAATACCTGGGGTCAGAGAAGAAGAGAGCACACGCAGGGTGGAGTGGGTGGAGATGAGTGTCTTGAGTGATTCATGACAGAAGGACAGCAGAAAGAGTGAAAGGGAAGGTGGTATGAGATGGTGGACTTGCCATGGTGTGTGGTTTGGAGATGGTGGCACGCACAAAAAAATTAGGACAATTTGGACATGTGCAGAGGAGGGATTGTGGATATACTGGGCAAAGGATGGTGAAGATGGAGCTGCCAGGCAGGAGGAAAAGAGGAAGATAAGAGAGAAGATCCGTGGATGTAGTGAAGGGGGGCGTGCAGAGGAGTGGTGTGACAGAGAAGGATGCCGGGGATAAAGTCAGATGGAAGCAGATGATCCGCTGTGGTGACCCCTAAAGGGAGCAGCTGAAAGAAGACGACTGATATATCTGTAACATCAAACTTACCTCCTTGAAAAACTGTGTAGCAGGAAATGTTTATTGAGGCTACCTGTAAATGTCACAGCAACATCTTCGCATGAAAAAAATTCTCCTTCTTTTCCATCTCTGCACCTGCTGACAATGACTTTCCTCTCATGCTCTCTTTCTTCTCGTCATTTCTTCTGTCATGGCTTTCAATCATGCGTTCCCTTCTATTTTTCTCTTTTTTCACCATCTTTCTACAATTTTAATCCAACCTTTTAGTCTCCGTGTTTAGAACCAATTAAAACTGTTACAGCTGTTTTCTGCTTGTGAATTTGAAGCAGAAATGATAAGAGGTCAGTCGCTATTGAGCTAGCTTAGCCCCTATATGCAAATACACGTCTTAGCAGTGTGTGGCTGTGGGCCGTGTGCCTGTTAATCCTCCTCCTTTCAAACTGCCAGCAGCTCTTTTTTTTCTCACTAGGTTAATATGAAAAAAAAATCTACAAAGTGAAAGGAGAGAGTGTGATTTGGGAAAAGTTGTGGCCCCGGCAATCGTAGGTGCAGCAAATTGCTTTGTAAAGTGGAGAAAAGTTTAACTGAGTCATGGAGGCAAGTTCGAGCTCAAACAGCAGAGCGATATAGTTGCTCTTAGCAAGAAAAGTGCAAAAAAAAGCGTGCTACTTGAAATAAATCTACATATATTTGTGATGAAGAAACTTGTCATTCTTCTATATTTTTTGAAACCCAATTATTTATGCATATTATGGCAAAATGGCATCATTAATTACATCAGTTCAACAACAGTGAAAGAACAAATGGTTTATTCCACTGTTTGGTTCTTGGTGCTAAGCTGCTTTCAGGGACAGCTGTAATTGTGTGTAAATACTGGTTTCATTAGCTTCAATACAAAACCTGACCATTCTGCACGCGTCTACATTTCCCTCTGCCTGTAGTTCATTTATCTATCTAGACTATTTTTGTGCTGAGCTTTTTAAATGTCTGCCTTCTCTTGAATATAACAGGAATAAATGGCATTTGCCTCGTGGTACTTAAAGCACCAAAGATGGATAAACAGCCCTAAAGGCCGGAGGGAAAGTATGCAAATTTGATTATGGCATGAACTGTGTCTTTAAAAGCAAAATAAAATGGAAAAGGTGAGGCTAGTAAACTATTTCTTTTTCTAAAATATGATTCACATAGCATGCACATGCATAATGATCAAACACAGTAAAAAGGAGCTCAGTAAATAAAGCAAAGGCCCCCGACAAGTCCGAACATTTACATCTACATTTTCTGTCTCTTGCTTCTCTTTATGTTTTTTGGATTTTTAAGTAGCGTCATTCATGATTAAAATTGAAAATCTAATCCAGACTCTCATGAATGTAATATATGGTGATGCCGGCTTAGTGACTGTAAATGGTTGATGAACATTTGGTTGTGCATTACACCAAAAACCTACAGATTTACCTTTTATCAGATGGAACAGCGCTTCAGACAGATTTTTTATATCTGTAAAAAAAATCTTTGTTTTTCTGTCATATACTGAAACATCTTTGGAGAAAGCATCACTTTGTCTTTCTGTTTTACTCCGTGGCTCTTAAGAGGCTTCGGTCTCCCGGCAAGCTGTTTTATCTGAGCGTGTGCAGAGACCCTGTGATGTCAGAAGAGAAAGCACGAATTTAATAATCATGATCTGACTCTGTCTGATTATCTTCTGGGGAGAAAATCTTCTGGGTTCACTTTGTAATTTTCTAAATTTGATCCCCTGGACATTAATCTTTCACCAGGGAAGTTAAAAGTAACTTTTTTTATTTAATCCTAATAATGTCCAACGAAACCCTCATATGAGTAAAATTTTCAGACTGTAAAATAAAGGAGATCTATGGGATATGAACTTAAATCTTACACTTGTCAGTGCACATTTTTCTTAATCATTCTAAGATGGTTATAAGGAGTTGAACACAGCATGGAGCCTTGGCTGGAAAAGTTTTGCTTATTTGATTCTTCCTCTTCTTGGCTTCACAAACCTCCAAGTCATGAGTACAAAATCTCACAAATTACCTACTGAGCTTAATTTCAGTCAGTGCGCTTCCTTGTCACTAGATTCATACCACCACAAACATTTCCAGTGCCATCATCATTCAGCTGTAGTCTGTCTTTTTTTAAATACAGCACCAGGGTTTGCATCTCAAGTCAATTGTACAGTACTGTGAAAAAGTCTTGAGCCACCCCTCATTCCTTTAATTTTTATTAGTAAAATGGGAAATAGCTACAGCAATTTATTGAAATGTGCAAAGATAAAAGTAAATACTGTATATAAGAAAAAACTGATTTTATATAATTCTAACAAGCTTGAAAGCCCCGCCTTTATTCTTCAGGAATAGTTCCCCAGAAGGAAGGACATTCAAAGCTCTTCTTCGGATGTTCTATTCTCTGCTGCAGTAATGTTCAGGTCCGGGCTCTGGGGAGGCCAATTCATGACTAACCGTATTCTGTTGTGTGCTTTTATATCCAGGTATGCTTTTAAGGCACTGACAGTGTGTTTGGGATCATAATCATGTTGAAAAATGAAGTGATTCAGGCATAGTACTGCATCCGATGGTACTGTTCTGCACTCAGAATTCCATCAGTTTTGACAAGATCCTCAACGCACAAGGACTGGCACCCAATGTCCAAAGAAAAACTTTGAAAGACCTTCAGAAGACCTGGAGAACTATTGCTCAAGACTACTTTATAAAATTTGAAGTAAGTCTGTCTCCTTGTGAGCAAAAAATCCTTTGCACACTACTGTAACGTAGTACATTTTGAAGGGTTTGTGTGTGCACCGGGAAACTATTTGACTCACTTGGAGTCTGTTTCCAAAAGCGAAACAGATCCTGGGTTATTCGTACACGTTATAAGTAAATTATACAATGAACAGCAGCCTGAAAAGCAATAACAAAAATGTTTCCACAGGTGAACACAGAAAGAAGAAAATCAATATGTCCATGAGCACTAAAGACAGACACTATTGAATACTGTCAAAGCCATATCTCTTTAAAATCAAATCTCCTCAAGGTAATCACCGGTGTTTTCCTCAATAAAGCTAAAAAAAAAGAAAAGAAAAAGGAGATTCTGGGGAAAGATTAATGAATTGTGGGCACAAAAAATAGTTCTTATTGATGGGGAAAGTTTACTTTTAGCAAGTTTGATCAATCAACCTCTGGCCCCTGGCTGTAGGCATAAGCCTTCAAGTTTGTTTATCTTCTTACATTTATTTTTACCCATTTAACTTCCCTTTGCTTTGTTATTTTCACACAGAGCAGGTGCTCCTCACGAACGCCAGCAATGTTTCCACAAGCCAGTTTCCTTTTAATTTACAATATTCTGCAAAAGGGTAAAACCTGCAAAAGGTCAGAGTCAGTGTGTCTTGCATTCATTCTTCAAATCAAACCTCACAAACACACCTTTCCTGACCTTCATTTTCGATACAGTTTCCATAATTCACTGCACACTCTCGTGGCTCGCTGCCAGTGTTCACAGAATGAATTTAACATGAAAGAAGAATGTTGTAATATTTCAGTGAAGAGCCGCTGAGAAACGCCTCACACAGACACTTTTATTATTGCTCATCTTGTTAGTAAAATATAGACATTGGCTCCATGTGAGACTCAACATATACAACACACTTTGCCATATGTGTGTTTTATCTTTGCATAACACCAGATGTTTTGTGACTGTACTGATGTACACATATTTATAAAATGACTGCAGCTCTGCTGCCTTTTCTGATATATTCATAAGAAAACGGACACTCACGCAACGCCATTCCCTCTGCACGATCATAATCTTTCAGTCAGTTACTGTTTGCTCAGATAACAGTGATGTGTGTGTGTGTGTGTGTGTGTGTTCATTGAAATATGTCTCCATTCATATTAATATCAACTGAGACGTGCTGAGGGCACCACCATGGTTTTGACCTCCTTAATGCCCTGCTTTGTTTTATGGCCAATCTGCTCTGACAGACCATTAATAGAGGGAATTGGAGGGGGGGGGGGGGAAACTACTCACTGCTGGAACATTCCAGTTTCTCTATGTGAAAGAGAGAAATTTCATTTTTACAACTTTATTTTTAAACATACACTTACAGGCCACTTTGTTTAGTAGACCTGTTCAATTGCTTGTTAATGCAAATGTCTGATCAGCCAATCACATAGCAGCAACTCAATACATTTAGGCATGTAGCCATGGTGAAGACGACCTGCTGATGTTCAAACCGAGCATCAGAATGGGGAAGAAAAGTGATTTTAATAACTTTGAATGTGGCATGGTTGTTGGTAATTCAGAAACTGCTGATCTACTGAAAGTTTCCCATATAACCATCTCTAGGGTTTACAGAGCATGGTCTGAAAAAGAGAAAATTGTCATGGTCCCTCCACCCTCCTGTGTGTGTGTCTCTCTCTCTCTGTCTCTCTCCCGTCACCCTCGTCATCTGCCTCACCTGGGAGTAAGCAGACACACCTGTTCGGGCTCATCTAGTCTCCTATTTAAGCTGGTCGGTGACAGTTAGTCTTCGCTGGATCGTTGCTGTTAACAGTCAGTGCGGGCAGCTCTCCTTCAAGTGTGCCTGTTACATACTCACTATCTTGCTAATCTTTGCCCTCTTATTTTCATACTCAGGTTTCGAGTGAAAGGAGTCAAGAAGTCATGAACATTCCAGACGAGACAAGGGATGTGAGCTCTGGACCCGTGGACCATCACAGGAGAGGGTCAGGGTGGAGTTTTGTGTGAATTGGATTGGACCCCAAGAGAGAGAAGAAAGCATACCTGTTTTTCCCCCCTTACCATCTGCACATTGTAAAATAAACACTGTCAAACTCTAACTTGAAATTTCTGCCTGCTTGAGTCCTTTAGCCCCCAGCCATGCAGTGAGAGGCAGTTTTCTGTGAAAAAATGTCCTGTTGATGCCAGACGTCAGAGGAGAATGGCTAGACTGCCAAGAGTTGATTGGAAGGCATCAGTATTTCAAATAATCATTCACTGCAGAAGCGCATCTCTGAAAGCACATGTGCTGATGGGCTACAACAGCAGAAGACCACACTGGGTGCCACTCCTGCCAGCTAAGAACAAGAAAATGAGGCTACAATTTGCACAGGTTCACCAAAATTAGAGAACAGAAGATTGGAAAAATGTTGCCTGATCTGCTTTGGATGGTAAGAGTTGGATGGCCAGTGTTAATTATGAGCCAATGCAAGCAAGCCTGGTTAGCGAGCTGCAGCTGTGATGCATAGACCTAGATATTGGTAATTAGTGGCAAGCAAAATTTCCAATAAAATATATTCTCTCACAGCAAGCCACAGTGCCCCCCTCCCAGTGTGTCGATACTGCACTGCAATAGATACCAGCCAATGTTGCCATACTCCATCATATATTACTAATCGCAAAGCCTAGAAATTAATTTTATTGGCCGCATAATATGATTTTATATTTTTATTTAAAAATTGAGATCCACATGAAGAGATAAAGGCATATCTTTTCATGTGGTCTGGATATATTTTATTCAGTTTATGTGCCCTATATTGCAGAATAATGGGGGGGTTGCTATGGGTAAGAATAAAACCATGATATTACTGACAAAATTGGTGCCAATTTTTCTATTTTGCATTTTTGTTTTTGTCTGTTATTTGTCTCAGGGTGTTTTATGAGAGTGTGTGTCCATGTGCAACAGCCTAGCAGACGAGGACAGGACAGATGGACAAATCTTCTTCCTACATTAGCCAAATGTTAGCAAGACTGTTTTTATACCTTTAACAGGCGAATTCTTCCTCACAAGCCAAAGACGAAATCCTCAAATGCAGGAAAAAAGCAGAAAAAGAGGAAGGATGGAAGTAGAGTGGAAAAGAAGATAAGACACGTAAAGGAAAAAAGCCAGAAGGAAAAACTGAGAAAGAAGGGGCAGAAGAAGAAATCTGTTCAGTGGAAATAATGACAGGAGAGCAAAGAGTCATGAAGGGTGGGTGAGACGAAAAGGAATGGAGGGAAGTTAGTGACTAATAGAAGAAGAGGTGAAAGGGGAGACAGGGACTGGAGGATGGTGATGCTGGCAGGATGGAAGATGCATTGAGCACAGCAGTATTTCTCTCCAGTCGTTCCTGTTCACTGACTCTCTGGAAAATAGGATGAACGACTGGTCCTGACAAGACAGGAGGGAAGAGACACTGATGGGGTGAAAATAACCCAAACTCTTAATGGAAAATGACTTCAACTGTGTAAAAACTTCATCCTTCAAATACAAACAGACAAAACGGTGGTCGCATGTGCAATATATATATATATATATATATATATATATATATATATATATATATATATATATATATATATATATATATATATATATAATAAAATGAAGAACTTGACTAAATGAATTGAAAAACAGAACTCGGGGGTTAAAAGTTTAAAGTTTTGATAATGACACAAATCATATGCTCTAAGCATCACAGTCAACAAATCACAACCCAAATACGCACCTGTGAGTGCTGTCAGACCCTTCAGACTACGTAATAACAACACTGTGCAAGATGGCTCTAATAAAACCTTGGTGTCATTAGTGTCAGACAGGAGGACGTCAACTTGAAGTTGCAGTGAAAGCCTGCTGAGTGGCAGTTTTGAAAGGTTTTCTACCAAACACCCAAACTTTTTTTGTTCCTTCCATTATTTTTGGCTTATGTGTTTGTGCAGATGTGTTTTTCTTTCCCTAAACCTTAGTCAAAAGTGCATCTACAGCATGCATGAGTTTTGCATCATATTTTGATATTGCACTGACATTAGTCGTAGTACTGAAAATTTATTCCTATATTTGTGACCCTCTCTAAAGAGCTCTGGTCCTTGGGGTCTCCCCCAAGGTAGGTGTGCCTTGAAAAAGCTCCACACATGCCCTAAAGTCTCAGCCCGTTCCTCCCAGTTCCCACCAAGGTGGAGCCCCCCCCACCCCCACCGCTATGGAGGAAAGTTATTTTGGCAGTTTGTATCCCCAAGCCCTCTTTCTGTCTTTACCCAGACCTCATGATTGTAGGTGTGGGTTGGAATATAGATCGATTGTTAAATCAAAAGCTTCTCCTTCAGGCTCAGCTCTCTCTTTACCACAATGATTTGGTACAACAGTCACATCACTGCTGATGCTCCATCAGTTCATCTCACACACCACCTGCCCTTCACTCCTGAACATTATCCCGAGATACTTAAACTCACTCAGCTGGGGCCAATCCAGAGGCAGCAGCACACTGTTACTGGTGTCAGGTGCTGACTTTCATCCCAGCAATTCAATCACCAGTGCAATCACCCTCATCCCAATAATTAAACCCAAAGCATGTTGAACGTTGCATTCACATCAATACAACAAAAATACATCATTTCTCTCAAAGATTCTTGAAAGAGTAGTTGTAAAACAGCTAACTGATCATCTGCAGAGGAACGGTTTATTTGAAGAGTTTCAGTCAGGTTTCAGAATTCATCACAGTACAGAAACAGCATTAGTGAAGGTTACAAATGATCTTCTTACAGCCTCTGACAGTGGACTCATCTCTGTTCTTGTCCTGTTGACCATAACATTTTATTACAGAGATTAGAGCATACTATAGGTATTAAAGGTACTGCACTGCAGTGGTTTGAATCATATTTATCTAATAGATTCCAATTTGTTCATGTAAATGGGGAGTCTTCTTCACACACTAAGGTTAATTATGGAGTTCCACAGGGTTCTGTGCTAGGACCAATTTTATTTACATTATACATGCTTCCCTTAGGCACTATTATTAGAAAGCATTGCATCAATTTTCATTGTTATGCAGATGATACTCAGCTTTACCTATCAATGAAGCCAGATGATGCACATCAATTAATTAAACTGCAGAAATGTCTTAAAGACATTAAGGCCTGGATGACCTCTAATTTCCTGCTTTTAAATTCAGCTAAAACTGAAATTCTTGTACAAATCTTAGAAACATGGTGTCTAACCAGATACTTACTCTGGATGGCATTACTTTGGCCTCCAGTAACACTGTGAGAAATCTTGGAGTCATTTTTGACCAGGATATGTCCTTCAATGCACATATTAAACAAATATGTAGGACCGCTTTTTTGCATTTGCGCAATATTTCTAAAATTAGAAACATCCTTTCTCAGAGTGATGCTGAAAAGCTAATTCATGCATTTATTACTCCTAGGGTGCACTATTGTAATTCATTATTATCAGGCTGTCTTAAAAGCTCCCTGAAAAGCCTTCAGCTGATCCAAAATGCTGCAGCTAGAGTACTGACAGGGACTAGAAAGAGAGAGCAGATTTCTCCCATATTGGCTTCTCTTCATTGGCTCCCTTTTAGACCAGAATTGAATTCAAAATCCTTGTTCTCACATACGAGGTCTTGAATAATCAGGCTCTATCTTATCTTAAAGACCTCATAGTACCATATCACCCCAACAGAGCACTTCTCTCTGACTGCTGGCTTACTTGTGGTTCCTAGGATACTTAAGAGTAGAATGGGAGGCAGAGCCTTCAGCTTTCAGACCCCTCTTCTGTGGATCCAGCTTCCAGCTTGGATTCGGGAGACAGACACCCTCTCTATTTTTAAGATTAAGCTTAAAACTTTCCTTTTTGATCAAGCTTATAGTTAGGGCTGGATCAGGTGACCCTGAACCATCCCTTAGTTATACTGCTATAGGCCTAGTCTGCTGGGGGGGTTCCCACAATAGACTTTCTTTTCATTCACCTTATTTACTTTGTTTATACTCCACTCTGCATTTAATCATTAATTATTATTAATCTCTGGCTCTCTTCCACAGGATGTCTTTTTCTCTCCCCTCAGCCCAACCGGTCGCGGCAGATGACTGCCCCTCCCTGAGCCTGGTTCTGCTGGAGGTTTCTTCCTGTTAAAAGGGAGTTTTTCCTTCCCACTGTCGCCAAGTGCTTGCTCATAGGGGGTCGTTTTTGACTGTTGGGTTTTCTCTGTATTATTGTAGAGTCTTTACCCACAATACAAAGCGCCTTGAGGTGACTGTTTGTTGTGATTTGGTGCAATATAAATAAAATTGAATTGAACTGAATTAAAAGCAGGGATGCAATTCTGAGATTCCCAGAATGGACACTCTCCTCACCCTGGCTACACCTTTAGATCTTTCCCACATCTATTACAGGATCAGAGGCGGGGACAAGCCTGATGGAATCCAGCAGCCACTGATAATGTACCTGATTGTGTGGCAGGGAGCCACATTGCTAACTTTGGTTATATAAGGACCAGATGGCTCATAACAGTACAATAGCCCATATTCCTGCAGTACCCCTGAAAGGATACAAAAAGGATCCATTTGTAAACTTTCTCCAAGTCCACAAAATACATCTAGACAAAATGGTCAGACTTCCATGATTCCTCGATTTTCCATGATTTTTCAGTTTTGTTAAAGGGGAGAACATGACATCAAGTAACCTGGTACATGTGAGTCTCATGAGAAATGTATGGATCTAAAAGGGATGTGCTGATCAATGTGAAGGGCCAATGAGCCCCACTATGTAAGGGTGTGAAAAAGTATGCCCTGAACAGCTGAGAGGTTACAAGATCTGCGTCCATAACACCCCTAGTGTAACTGACTCTCGTACCTACAGCGAGTAGGAATGTTTTCACCTGTCTGGCTGTTCCAGCTATGGAAAAGTAGCTCCAAGACTTTGGCTTTGACTTTTTGCTGAATGACACTTTAAACTGTTACCACCCATCTGTTACCATGGACATAAATGGTTACAAAAATGGCATTAAAATTAGATCAGAATAAATAAAATAAACAACTTTAAGCTCGTAGCAGACAAAATGTTCTAAGTGCTTACAAAAGGGGATGAAATCAAATAACACGTTTTAAACTTCAATAACTTCTAAATGATATTAACTCTCTCCTTGGATGGATTAACACTGTGATACATTATAACAAGGCCACAATGTTCACAAGAAAATATTATTCTTAAGTCCAATAGTAAGTCCAAAAAAGTGTCTTTTGGTTGTACACCCATACACAGTCTCTTTCCGAAAGTGCGACTTCAAGTTAATGTGATTGTTTCAGGGATCCATTAGTCTGGCCGGTATGACCACTAAAGAAGATGGCAAGGGAAGTCTCCAGTTCACAATTCCAACAAAAAGAAAAAGAAAGAAGAAAGAGTACCTCAGTCTCTGGAGAAACAGTGAATGAATAACAGGCTGCGTTGGCAGGTAAAACTCTTGCATACCACAGGATGAATCGCTGAGACGTTTGGATGGCAGAGTATCTCCACAAACTCACTTTACTCTCTAGTGTCGGGTCCATCAAATGAATGCAAAATTAAGACAGCGACAGCCGCCCTCTCGTCTTCTTGAAGACCTACACTCTCCAGTTATATAACAGTCTTCATGTAGCGCAACAATTCGTCTTTTAAGGTCCTCAGAGAGTTCTTTGCCATGAGGTGCCATGCTGGAACTTTTAGTGACCAGTATGAGAGAGTGTAAGAGCTGTACTACAAAACTGAACACACCTGCTCCCTATGCACACCTGAGACCTAGTAACACTAACGAGTCACATGACATTTTGGAGGGGAAATGACAAGCAGTGCTCAATTTGGACATTTACAGGTGTAGTCTCTTAGGGGTGTACTCACTTTTGTTGCCGCTGGTTTAGACATTAATGGCTGTATATTGAGTTATTTTGAGGGAAGAATACCTTTACACTGTTATATAAGCTGGACACAGACTATTTTGTCAGTGTTGTCCCATGAAAAGATATACTTAAATATCTGAAGAATATATGGAGGCTTCACTACTGAAACCCAAAGATGAATGCCAGAAAAGTAGCTGAAATAACGTTTAACAAAAAAAAGATCCAAAAATGTGAGTGTAGAAAGACTGCTGCGGATGTTCAGAACAAACTTTAGCTTATCTTTAATGGATTGCCTCAATGACAGAGACGGGAAAGTTGCATTCATGTAAGATGCATTTGTCCTTCACATGCTAAATGTCAAGCTTGTAACTTGTGTAGTTTGTGTTTCTTTTTTGAGGTACGTAGCTATACTGAAATTTCAGCAAACACGTGATATAATAACTGCACATAATGCAATAAAAGAATAAAACTTCAATTTAATATTATGATGTGATAAAAAAAATTGAAGACATAATCAGTATCCAACCTGAATCAAATTAGTGGAAACTCTTGTGAGTGTAATGTCTGTGTGTATGTTTGTGCATAATTATATTTCCGTTATGTTTGCCTGCGTGTGTGTGTGTGTGTGTGTGTGTGTGTGTGTGTGTGTGTGTGTGTGTGTGTGTGTGTGTGTGTGTGTGTGTGTGTGTGTGTGTGTGTGTGTGCGCCTGCAAGCATCATTAAAGCCAGTTAATGGCCATGTTGTGTTGACAGACAAAGTGCTGTTCATCCTGCTGGAAAGGACAGTCAGATCCGTCTGTCTTTTCCATCACTCTGTCTCTTTAATTTCCTTCTTGCATTCCTGCACTTTTACTTTCTCAGGTTCTCCAATGAGTTTAGATGTGTTGTTGAAGAGAAAGTTTTTTTTTTGTTTTGATTTCTTTCCTTTTTCCTCTTTTCCCTCATCAGGAATACTGGTCTGCTATTCATTCAGGTCTCTGAGTATTAAAATCTTATCCAATCTTGTTTCTGAAACAAAGTGACATATTTTAGGACATTTACTGTGTCAGTTATGAAAGAAATTACAATCATAAAGGACTTTAATTGCAGTGAGTGATTTTTTTTTCATTTTCCTCATATTTCGACTAGCCATCACTCTTTTCTGTTTTTCAGTATGACACATACACCTCTTTAAGAGCGATGGTCAGTGGAGACCTCATCTTAGCTGAAGTGCTAGTGAAATTATAGGTACTTAATGGGCAGCTTTGGCACAGAAGTTTCAAACTAACTTCCCTGGACTAAAAAAGGATGACTGGTAGAATGTGATAGGAACAAAAGCTGAAGAAAATCAGAATCAGAATCAGAATCAGAAGGTTTTTATTGCCATATGGGTGAACAGGTTCACAGCATTAGGAAATTGCTGCGGTACTTCGTGCTTACAGAAAAAAACAAATAAGTATAAAAACTATAAGACAATATACAAGTATACAAATTGCAAATATACAGAGATATTAGAGCTATAACTATAGCACAATATTACAAAATTACAAAATATACAGTGCAGAGACTAATTAAAAGATAAAAGAATGTAGACTATATTCCACTAATATGTACATCAGTGCAGTCAGACAGGTGCATAGACATAGGGTCATCAGCGTTTGTGGAGGGTGGTGGTAACAGTCTTAGGGTTATTGTTCATGAGTCCAACAGCAGAGGGGAAGAAACTGTTCTTATGGCGGGAGGTTCTGGTCCGTATGGACCGTAGCCTCCTGCCTGAGGGGAGAGGGTCAAAAGTCTGTGCCCAGGGTGAGAGTGGTCGGCTGTGATCCGACCTGCACGCCCCAGTGTCCTGGAGGTGTACAGGTCCTGGAGAGATGGGAGGTTACAGCCAATCACCTTCTCAGCAGAGTGCACAACGCGCTGTAGTCTCTGTTTGTCCCTAGTGGTGGCTCCAGCGTACCACACAGTGATGGAGGAGGTGAGGATGGACTCAATGATGGCAGTATAGAACTGCACCATGGTCCTTGCTGGCAAGTTGAATTTCTTCAACTGCCGCAGGAAGTACATCCTCTGCTGGGCCTTTTTGATGACAGAGGTGATGGTGGGCTCCCACTTGAGGTCCTGGGTGATGGTAGTTCCCAGGAAGCGAAAAGAGTCCACTGTGGTGATGGGGGTGTCAGTCAGGATGATGGAGGGTAGAGGGGCTGTGTGCTTCCTAAAGTCCACTATAATCTCCACTGTCTTCTGGGCGTTCAGTACCAGGTTATTGTGGCTGCACCAGGACGCCAGACGTTTGACCTCCATCCTGTAGGCCGACAGGATGCCAAGAGTATTAAATTAAGTATTTAACATTGAATTGAATTTCTATTTTTGTTGGAATATTTCTGTGATTTGATTTTTGTCATGCTTAACTGTTAAACATTTTCTACAGAAGTAACATTTTCCATGGTATTTTTTGTTAGACAATAAATCAAATCTTTTAATTGTTACAGTTTTGATGGCTCATTATTACTATTACTATTACTATCTAACCTTCAATTCCAGTACAACATGCCTTTTAACACTGGAAATCTCAAATACAAAGTTTTATAAATTTGACAAAGCTTCACTATTTTGCTTGTCTGCCTTCACACAGTTAATGAATTTGAGTGACATCCTGGCAGACACCGATGTTGGACAAGAAGGCCTGGCTCACAGTTTCGACTCAAATTCATCCCAAAGTGTTCTATCAGGTTGAGGTCAGGACTCTGTGCAAGTTCTTCCACACCAAACTCACTCATCCATGTCTTTATGGACCTGCTTTATGCACTGGTGTGCAGTCATGTTGGAACAGGAAGAGGACAGCTCCAAACTGTTCCCACAAAGTCAGGAGCAGGAAATTGTCCCAAATGTCTTGGTATGCTGAAGCATTAAGAGTTTTTTTCACTGGAACTAAGAGGCTGAGCCCAACTCCTGAAAAACAACCCCACACTATAATCCCCCCTCCACCAAACTTTACACTTGGCACAATGCAGTCAGACAGGTACGTTCTCCTGGCAACCACCAAACTCAGACTCATCCATCAGATTGCCAGAGAGAGTAGTGTGATTTGTCGCTCCAGAGAACACGTCTCTACTGCTCTAGAGTCCATTGGCAGTGTGCTTTACACCACTGCATCCGACACTTTGCATTGTGCTTGCTGATGTAAGGCTTGGTTGCAGCTGCTCAGCCATGGACCCCATTCCATGACGCTCTCTACACACTGTTCTTGAGCTAATCTGAAGGCCACATGAAGTTTGGAGGTCTGTAGTGATTGACTTTGCAGAAAGTTGGTGACCTCTGTGTGCTATGTGTCTCAATATTTAGAGAGGAAATTTCACAACTGGACTTGTTGCACAGGTGACATCCTATAATGATTCACTGAGCTCCTGAGAGTGACCCATTCTTTCACAAATGTTTGTAGAAGCAGTCTGCATCCCTAGGTGCTTTGTTTATGCACCTGTGGCCATGGAAGTGACTGGAACTTACTTAGCCGTGTTACTGTAGCATATCGGGCAACAAATGAACGCCGCTGGTTTCAATCTTGCGCCACGGCTTCTGCTTCTTCCCATGACATATTTGATGCCTTTAGATTTTGGTTGAGTGTCCTTTGCCAGGTGTTACGGGGGTGTTCACATGCTCTTCTGGCACCTGGAGGCTGCCAGCGCTTCACGGTCTTGGGGTTCCAGACGTCGTCCATACGGGATGTGGCCAGCTAGTCCAAGTCTTCGGCGTGTGACGATGTTGTGAAGTTTGACCGCGCCACTCCTTCGTAGGACTTCCTCGTTGGTAATGTCGTTGGTGTAGTGGATCTTTAGGATTCGGCGAAGGCAACGCTGCTAGAAGACGTCGAGCTTGGTGTTGATGCTAACCGATGCCTTCCAGGTCTCACTGGCATAGATGGCGGTTGGGGTCACAATCGAGTTGAACAGGCGGAATTTGATTTAAGGGATATGGTCGGGGAGGACCAGATTTTGTTCATCCTCTGAAATACTGTTGCCGCCTTCCCAATATGGCATTTGACATCCATCTCCGCATTGCCATCTTGGGAGACCACACTGCCAAGGTAGATGAACTTCTCTACTTCTTCCAACTTCTTCTGTGCCCCAACAAAAATTCACCGCCATTGATCCGTGGTGCTGACATGCATGATGTTTGATTTCTCTGCGTTGATCCTAAGGCCAACTTTCCCAGCTTCTCCTTGCAGATCGGTCATCCCTTGTTGTAGCTTTAGCTCATTTTCCTCGAACAGGGTGATATCATTGGCAAAGTCCAATTAACCAAAATGGTCATGGTTGGACCAATGGATGCCGTGACTGGAAAACCTGAATTAAATTATTTAGATGGGTGACTGAATATTTTTGGTAATATTCCAGCTACTATAATACAGATGGCCTCAGATACTGAAACTTTGCCACTAAAAGCTTCAATTAGTGATATAGTATGAAGTAAAAATGTTTAAATGGAATTTAACTTTCGAAAGTGGCATGACTTTATTAAAGTTGATTTGACAGTTATGCATGGAAATATTAAGTGGTGACAGCTGCAATTTTTCCGTTTAAACAGTCCAAGTGATGATAAACCCTAGTTAAAATGAAAATTTCCCCAATGTTTGTTACAATTTTTTTTTGTTCTAAAAAAGAGGATAACTGATTTTTTTCCATCATATATATATGATATATATATAATAGAGATGATACACAAAGACTCAAGAGACAATACGTGTATATGAATGAGAGGGAGACAGGTGGGAAAGTGAATATGCAAGGAGCAGTGGTAGTGGAGGTAGATGAGTTTAATTACCTGGGGTCAACCATCCGAAGCAATGGACAGTGTACAAGAGAGTTGAAGAAGAGAGTGCAGGCAGGGTGGAGACAAGTGTTGGGGTGATTTATGACAGAAGGATAGCAGCAAGAGCAGAGGTGAAAGTAAGCCGGTACAGTCCGGTACTGCGTACCACTAAAAGATTCTCCTCCGGTACTGCGTACCGGCAAGAGTTGGTGCAGCTGTCTGCTGTAAAGCCGTCATTCAGAACCAGTCACGTCCGTACTTTGAGTCACAATAGATCCGCTAGCAATAAGCAGACTAAGACACGACTAAAACAGTCAACAAAGAGATTTTTTTCCTCATTTCAAATTGTTTCTGAACTGTTCGTGGTATGCCGGAGCCTCAACTCTCTAGCTTCTCTCCCCTCGAGATCGAGGGTTTCGTCGACGGACAGTCACGTCCCGCAAGCGGGATGAGCCGGCTGTAGTGCACTTTATATGGCAGGCTAGACCCTCCTATATTGATTGACAGCTCATTCGGCCAATCATGTAACTGGCTGCACCAAAATCAACTGAAAAGCTATGTGATGCTCTGGAAAACCCATTTCTTAAAATGATTGGCCGAATGAAGTGTCAATCAAAATGGGAGGGTCTAGCCTTCCATATAAAACACACTACATACCGGACAGGACGCGGCCAGTCAACAGGTAATGACATGGGTTTTCTAGAGCCAATAATGAGGGCAAAGTTTTTTCAGGTGATTTTGGTTCGGCCAGTTAAAACGTTCACCGCTACGCTTAATGTCAGTGTGCTTGTTATAAAATATCCCAATTAAAAGCAAAGAGAGATGAACTAATTGTGTTTCATGTTATTCTGCTCAATTTCAACAACACAGCACAGTTCAAAAACACTGCTTATGACCAAAGGTTTCATTTACGCTACACGAGAGCGCATTCGCCTCCAAAACACAGTGGTTGCCAAGGGGACTGGGGTTTGAGAAAGTTTGGTGGTTATTTCTTTCCAGAAGTTTTGTATTAGTGGACAGGGCCAGAATGCATGGAGGTGATCATCAGTTGTGTTAAGTGTACAGTGTGTGCAAACATCTCAGTTCCTTAACAACAAAAATATATTCCACATTGTCAGTGATTCAAATTTCTGCCTTATGGAGGCAATAGTGCGCGCACAAACACACACACACACACACACACATGTTTTATATATATATAATGTGTGTGTGTGTGTGTGTGTGTGTGTGTGTGTGTGTGTGTGTGTGTGTGTGTGTGTGTGTGTGTGTGTGTGTTTTGTCATAGTACCGGCAAGAATTTAAAACTATTTTCACCCCTGAGCAAGAGTGAAAAGGAAAGGTCGTAGTGAGATGGTGGAGAGACTTGCTATGATGCAAGGGTTAAGGACAATGACACTGACAAAAAGACAGGAGGCTGAGCTGGAACTGACAGAGTCGAAGATGTTAAGTTTCTCATTGGGAGTTGACTGAGATGGCCAATATTAGAATTGAGCACATCAGAGGTACAGGTCAGGTTGACTGGTTGGAGACAAAGTTAGAGACAAAAAGGTCAAATGTTTTGACATGTGCAGAGGAGGGATTGTGGATATATTGGACAAAGGATGGTAAAGACAGAGCCGCCAGGCATGAGGAAAAGAGGAAGATAACAGAGAAGATTCGTGGATGTAGTGAAGGGGGGCGTGCAGAGGATTGGTGTGACAGAGAAGGATGCCAGTGATAAAGTCAGATGGAAGCAGATGATCCGCTGTGGTGACCCCTTAAGCTGAAAGAAGACAACTGATATATCCCTAACGTCAAATTTATCTCCTTGAAAAACTGTGTAGCAGGAAATGTTTGTCGAGGCTACCTGTAAATGTCACAACATCTTCGCATGAGAAAATTTGCCTTCTTTGCGCACCTCTGCACCTGCTGACAACGAAGTTCCTCTCAAACTCTCATTCTTCCCATTCTGCTTTCCTTCCTTTTTTCTCTCATGGCTTGGACCATCTGGAACAGTTGTCATGCAAATCCATCAGTAACCTTTTAAGAACACTGTCTGAATTGCAGCATCCACATACAATCTGTTGTGGTGAAGAGAGAGCTGAGCATAAAAGCAAAGTTGTTGATTTACTGGCTCAATCTACATTCCTACCCTCACCTATGATCACAAGCACTGGAAACAAGTGAGAGAAATTAGTTTCCTTCCAAAGGTGGCTGGGCTCTCCCTTAGAGATATGGTGAGGAGCTTGATCATTCAAGAGGGACTCAGAGTACAGTGACTGTTTCTTCATATTGAAAGGAGGGTTGTTTGGGCATCTGATTGGGATGCTTCTTAGGTGAGGTGTTTCGGGGATGTCTGACCAGAAGGGGGGGGGGGGGGCTGGGCAGATCCAGGACTTGCTGGAGAGATTATAGGAGTGTCCGTATCTTGGGACTGCATCTGTCGAAGAATGCGTTTACAGGCAGATTACATCATAACGAGACAATAAAAGCTGTCCAAATTCAAAGACTCCTCCAAAAGCAGCTCACAAATGCATCCTCCTTTTTCCCAGATTTCAAGGACTCAAAAGCAGCAATAGCAGACAAGAGGGGCCAAAAAGTTTGAAATATCACTGTTTCTGTGATACAAAATAAACTTTTCCAAACTTCATGTGGCCTTCAGGTTATCTCAAGAACAGTGCATCCATGGCTGAACAGCTGAATCCAAGCCTTTTATCACCAAGCACAATGCAATGCACTGGGTGCTGTGATGTAAAGCACGCTGCCACTGGATTCTAGAGCAGTGATTCTTCTCTGAAGTGAAGAATCACACTTCTCTGTTTGGCAATCCAGAGTCTGGGTTTGGCAGTTGCCAGGAGAACGGTAGTTGTCTGACTGCATTGTGCCAAGTGTAAAATTTGGTGGAGGGCAGATTATGGTGTGGGGTTGTTTTTCAGGAGTTGGGCCTCTTCATGTTCCAACACAATGGCACAAGGAGCATAAAGACATGGATGAGCAAGTTTGGTGTGAAAGAACTTAACTGGCCTGCAGTTAAGTGAGTCCTGACCTCAACCTGACAGAACACCTTTGGGATGAATTACAGCGGAGACTGTGAGCCAGGCCTTCTTGTCCAAGATCAGTGTCTGACCTCACAAATGTGCTTCTGAAAGAATGGTCAAAAATACACACAAACACACACACAGACACACACGAGCTGGAAAAGGTGGCCGGGGTGAGGGAAGTCTGGGCTTCTCTGCCCTGACTGCTGTCCCCCCCTGCAACCTGAACCCGGATGAGCAGCAGAAAATGGATGGATGGAACATTTTGATAAATCCTACTTAGAAAAACACAAACTGAATCAACTGCATAACCTTCCTTATGACGGCTTTTGTTTTGACTATCAAGAAAATTAAGCTGTTATGCAGTTTTAGATATGACTAGTTTAAAATATTGCCATGTAGTACTTCACTGTGCTCTTTAGTTGTTTTTCTGACAAATTACCTCTTCAAGGAGTGCTTGCTCTCATATTAAATTGCATTTGCAGTCATCCCAGTAATAAAGCAGTACTTGATACTGACAACATAAAGCTTGGACACAATAATGTAAATACTTGTGAGACTGATCGTAATAGTAATAGTGCTGACATAACAGAGTTTTTGTTAGCTAAATTGCTGAATTACATTCATATCAGTATAATTCACCTGCTGGTATAATTCAGCCATAACACTTGAACAGCCTCAATTCTTTGAGAAAAATAGATTTTTGTGTTTAGACAACATCTATGATGTGCATTTGTATGTGTTTTTCCCCAAATCTAGATGATTTATGGGCTGCCTTGGTTAATTTATTAATTTATTAAAACTATAGCACAGAGGTCCACAGTTAGTGAAAACATGATGACACAGAAACTTTTAGCTTTTATTGCTGAATTACTTTGAAATGATGGTACAAATTTGGATCAGTATATAACATAAGTGCATGCATGCAAGTAACAGAGTTTATAACTGCATTTATTCGAAAGTAATTTCAGCAATTTGATACATAAACATGAGAGTGTTTGTGTAATGGTGAGAATAAATGTGGAAACTTTTAAAGTAAAGCCTTTTTTTAAAGATATTAAGGAGGTCTTCCAGTGCAGGCTGTGGAGGTCCCTGTTCAATAAAGAGATATTCAGTGTTGTGCAAAATTCTTGAGTCACCCCCCATTTCTTTAAATTTTGCTTCCAAGGAGCCAGACTTTCTCATAATTTTTAAAAGTGGTCTTGAGCACTAGTTCTCCAGGTTTTCTGAAAGTCTTTTAAAACTTTTATTTGGAGATTGGCCACTTTTTTCCCCACTCACTCTCAGTTCAGTCCCTGTACTTGATCATTTTCAGAGGAATGTTTTTTGTTTATTAAGCCACTTAACACTGACCTGTAAATCATTCAAGCATAAAAAAGGCACCTAACAGAATGCACATAACAGATAACTTAGCAAAGAACCAGTTTTAAACTGTATCTTTAGGCACTTTATTACTAGCAGTTTATTACTACATAATTTGTTCCCATTTCTTTAGTTGAATCTATGAAAATGCTCAAGATGACACAGTTTGACAGGCATACTGTAAAATAGTGTTTGTCACCCACCAAGGTGATCCCCAAAGAGCTATTAGCTGAAAACTTGACATATCTCAGCATATGTGAAGTCTGCCTTAAAAAATTTGAGAAACCTGGACAAGTGGAGAGAGACAAGGAGAAAAGGCTCAAGTGTGCGAAATTACTCAAGAACTGGACTGAATATCAGTAGCAATGGGTCTTACAGATCAATAAGACCATGTGGAGGCTCTGTCATGGGTTGGGGCTGCATTTCAGCTAGTGGTGCTGGGGATCTTTTCAAAATTGATGGAATTATGAAAAGTACCATCACATTTTCATCCACCATGCAATATTATCTAGAAAGCATCTGATTGGTACTGAATCCTCTTTTCAGCATAAAAGTGATCCCAGGCACATCTAAGTAATGCAATGTAAATAAAATTGGTTCCAGCACAGAACCCTGTGGAACTCCATGATTAACATTAGTGTGTGAAGAAGACTCCCCAGTTACATGAAGAAACTGCAGTCTATTAGATAAATATGATTAAAAGCACTGCAGCGCAATACCTTTGATACCTACGTCTTTCTCTAATCTCTGTAATAAAATATTATGGTTTACCGTATTGAACATTACACTGAGGTCTAGCAGGACAAGCACACCAAACCATAAGAATTTGTAACTTTCATTAATGCTGTTTCTGTACTGTGATAAGTTCTGAAACCTGACTGAAACTCTTGAAATAAACCATTCCTCTGGAGAAGATCAGTTAGCTGTTTTACAACTGCTCTTTCAAGAATTTTTGAGATAAAAGGAAGGTTGTGGATTGGTCTATAATTAGCTAAAACAGCTAGGTCTGTAAACAGGGCCTCTTAGACCAATCAGAGCGCTGCATTTAGCAACATGTGAGGTCATAGCTCAAAACACATACCAACGTACTGAATATACAGGGATGTGGGAACAATAAAATCATACTATTTTACCTCAGACACACAGCTACACGTTGCTCCAGGTCAGTCGGCCCACTGATATCCTGAAATATGGAAAGCGGCCATGATGCAGCTTCAGCTCCGGGATCAAACCATAAAACTTTCCTTGCTGCCGCTTTTTTTATGAGTTGGATGAACTCAGGATCTCTCTTTCTTCCTTCTCTTGTTTAGAAACATCAGGACCTCATTACATCATCACTTGATGTCGACTTCATTTCTTTCACAGTGCGTTTTATGAGGACGATTTATTCGCAAAAACGCAACGCATCCAGTGTGTATGTAGGTTACACGACAAGTTCACATCCGAAAGATTCTGAATTTCATGTTGTTTTTATGCAACGCATCTGGTGTGAAACGGCCTTTACACCAGAGACTCAAACACTCCTGATTCAAACTTCTTTTTCAGAGGAACCACAGTATCCAGAGCTGTATGCAGTGAGGATGTAACACTATTAACAAGATAAGCATCTACATGGATGTTATAATTATTTTATCTGAACTGAGCACTAAAACATAAAAAGTGTCAGAAATCAGACAGAAACTCTGAGTAAGGGCCACGTGGGCGATAGACACCAACAAATAAAACCATTTTTGAGTTTTCCAATTAGGGTGAACAAGGCTTTAAAATGAATTAAACTCTGTCTGGGTCTTTGATTAAGATGCTGGTGTGGAAGACTGCTGCTCCTCCTCAGCCTGTGCATTGAGAATTTCAAATCACTAAATGTGTAGTGATTTCCTAACAATAATTTTCCCTCTGAATTTTAAAACATTTGTGGACACTTATGAATTACTGTTTCTCTGTGTGTGTCTAGAAATACAATTTTCCAACTGCTTTCAGGATACTCTGACAAAATGCCATCATGCCCCACTGAGCTTGTGGTGTGCAAACATTTCTCCCACTCTCATTTTCCTCTTCCTTGCTTTGTATCTCTTTCCTTCTATTTGTCCTTTGCTCTTGATCTCCTTTCTTGTTTCATTTCTCTCTAAATACATCTCATTCTCATCTGACTTTGTCTTCCTCTTTACTTAGTCTCAGCTTGTCAGAAAAGGGTCTACCATTACTCTCTGTTCTCTCCCTAAACATCCCCCATCCTACACTCCATCAAGCAGGATGACAAGAAGGGTGGAGGGTGGAAAAGAGTGGGATTGGAGAGAAGTGAGGCAGATGAAAAAGGTAAGGGGGAGAGGAAGAGAAGCTCAGACATTTTAATGCAAACTAAAGGCATTAATCTAGAGAGAGCTACAGCTTTCCAAATGATCTATGCTGAGTTTACAGGAACTTGCTTGAAAGCTGGCTCTTACCCCCCCCCCCCCCCCCCCCCCCCCCCACACACACACACACACACACACACACACACACACACACACACACACACATCTTTTTTATATTTTCAGAGAGCTTGTTGTCCATCACACAGAAGCTGTCAAACATAAATCAAGAACATCACCTCAGGGAGCCGAGGTAAACAAGTTGATCGTGCTTGAGTTGCCTTCATGTCACGCGTGTCTTATGACATGTTTAATCATTAATGTTTTATTTGACATTTTGCCTGAAGAACATCAGTAATCTGTTGAAGCTGCTCAAGGTCCTTACATGTGTCATATAGATCTGTTTTTTGTGTCTTGTATGATGATATTTGTGTACACCCTGCCCCGAGACATCTCCTGATTCTGCTAGAAATGGAAGCCTTTTTCAAAATAAACATGATTACTATTATCTTAGCCTAATAAAAACTGGTGCATTTCTTCAGCATATTGCCACATTCCCAGTGCAGTGCCATTTAATTAGGACATTTTGGGCACCGCATGTAACATTGCTGTAATGTGCATGGAGTTATTTCACTTCTAAAGCTGAAGGTGTAATTAGGTGATTCATTATTGTAGCATATCTCCAGCTTAGGTTAGTATAAAACTGTGCCAGTCTATTCATCACTCCAAATGACTGCAAAACAAAATATTTGTAAGATAAAGGTACCAGCTTGTGTACACAAATCTTCAGAGGACAAGTTAAATACGGCTCACAAGGTGTTTGATAAGAAAGATCCAATCAAGTGAGCTGCTAAGAACAGGCGGGAGCTAAAGAATACAAGTGCAGATAAGCAAGCAAAACTTTATTTATACAGCACTTTTCATTCCAGGAGGACGCACAGTGCCACACAGAGCGTGAGCAACTAATAAAGCTGCAACCATCAAACTACAGTATGTAGGTAGTATAAAGTTAAAGCATTTACATATGAGCATTAGTAAAACAGAGTGTCTAAAGTCCAGCTTGTTGTTCTGGTGAACAAGCTGTAATTTTTTAATGTTTTTTAACTGGGATGTACTATTAATAGAAGGCCAGTAAGAAAATAACATATTTCATGACTAATCATTAGCAGTAAATGACCAGTAGTATGTATAAAGGCTAACTTACAACATTCAGCCTTACTCTACAAACCTGTCATAGATTTAACAGTCTGTGAAACTGGATTTAAGAAATAAGCATTTAAAGTTAAAGATTTAGAGCATGTGTGGCTCTATTTTGTGCCAGTACTGAACAGGGCATCACTGGGTTGGTTGGTTACTGCTAATAGACTTTAACTAACTAGTGAACTGATAACTCAGTGGAAAACAAGGAAATTAAAACTAAAAATCAGCCTAAGAGGGTCACTTTTATACTGCCCCTGGCTGCAGCAATCAGTTTTATGTAAAGAGAAAAAGAAAAAAAAAGGATATACCATCCACTTTCACTCTGTCTGTTAAGCAGTAAGTGGTTCTTCATTGTTGTCTTGTTGCACTGAAACGGGAAAATCCACCTGTTAGCTGTAATGTTCGGGTTTGTAGAGCACTTTATAAATGAGGACTGTGTGGAGGAGAGCCTGTTTGAGTCACCAGAACAACAAGCTGGACTTTAGACACTCTGATTTTCTCTCATTGGGTCGGGTGTACCGAGCGCTGCAATCAGATGTCTGCAAGATAGGATCAGCAACTACAACTACATGCAAGTGACCAATTATGCAAATTAGGTGATGAAGTCATATAGTGGGAATTCTGGCTCTTTCTGGCTCCCAAGTGGCTCCTCAGATTTTAATTTTTTTTTTTTTAAAGTGTCAAATTAATAACTAATGTAAAACATGTAATATATCAAACGTTTCTTTATATACTCAACTTATAATAGAGTGCTCCAAATACAAATTCTAAAACAAAAGTTTAGAACTCAGAAAAACCAAGGGCCTTTGAAGAGTCTACCCTGTTTCTCCTACCTCATATAACCTGCCCTGTTTTGGTTCTTCTAATTGCACTGATGGATTAACAATTCATATACATCTGTGCAGACTGTTTGTGGAGCCTGCTTGATATTACATTTTTTGCAGTATACACTCTGTCTCTCACATTGATCCTTTAACGCCAGGCGATCGCCGCTGAAGCACCGTTTTCCTGACCTTACTAGCCACGAACAGCTGATTAAGACATAGCGTATCGCCGACGAGTTGGCTGATCAAATGAACTTTGATCTGCAGGCTTTTTACCATAACTCCACAACCATTTGTCCTATCGAAAGAATCCAAGCAGTTCCTGAAAGCTTAGAAATTGCGCTTCACAGTCATGTAGCGGTATTACGGTATTTGTTGCCGGAAGACCGCAAACGGCGGCACTTTTGAAGTATGCTGTGTCTTGTTCGACATGTGCAGAGGTATAAGTTTAAAATGTGTCCAGTCTTTACTACGTTTTCCGTCACTCATTTCCTCACTTTTGCTCCTGTCTCCGAGTGAATTTTGCAAGAGCCCCTCCCTCTCTGGTGTTTGTTTACTTCCTGCATGGTGTTTCCTTGGCCCCTCCCCTCCCACTCACTGTAGACGCGCATATGCTACCACTCATCTTAACCAATCACGTGTGGCTTCCACAAAAACAAAACAAAACAAAAAAAAACAAAAACAAAAAATGAAACGTATGAAAAGAAAAAAGAAACGGCTCACTATCAGGAGTCGGCTCCTGTCGTTCACTTCAAAGAGCCGGCTCGTTCACGACCGACCCATCACTACTTCTAGCAACTTTTAGGACAGTCAATAACTACTTTTCGTGCTGAGGAGTTGGCAACACTGAAAATAATGCTGATTACATCTTGCAAACATCTCCTCTGGCAGCTGATTGCAGTGCTCAGTTCACCCGACCTGACGAGGAAAAATCAGAGTGTCTTGTTGGTCCGGTGAACAACCGGTGCACCTGACTCAAACAGGCTCTCCTGTCACATGGTCCCCATTTATAAAGTTCTCCATTTATCAAGCAGGAGTAGTGGCTTTACTCTGAACCCCTCTGGAATGACTGCACTGAGGACTCTCTCTAAGGGAGAGGCCAGCCAGCCTTCGGAGGAAGCTCATTTCTGCTGCTTGTATCCGCAATCTCGTTCTTTCAGTCACTACCCAAAGCTCGTGACCAAAGGTGAGGGTAGGGATGTAGATTGACTGGTAAACTGACAGCTTCGCTTTCACGCTCAGACAGAACACCACTCGGGTTCAGATCAAATCCTCCAGGTCTCACTGTTGTTGCCTTAGTTAGTTAGTCTGGTTAACTTTAAACGCTTATTTCTTAAATCCAGCTTCACAGACAGTGTTAAATTTATGACAGTTTTTAGAGCAAGGCTCCATGATGTAATTTAGCCTTTATACATGCAGTGTTGTAAAGAGGTCAGTGAATTTGAGGGTGGTACCATAACAGGATGCTACCATTGTGGCCAGTCAGTTGTCCGCAATCAAATGTAGGTATTATTATCACAAAGTGTAAGCATTTAGGAACCACAGCGACTCAGTCATGAATGGACTGGTTCTTACATAGCTCTTTTCTATTCTACTTGAGCTCTCATGAATGAGGCATTTTATACAACATGCCTCATTCACCCATTCATACAAGCACTTTTTTCCACACTTGAATGCTTTCTATCTAGAATTCCAATGAACACATCAGAGAGCAACCTGGGGATCAGTACCTTGCCCAAGGATACTCTGAAAACTGGAGCAACCAGGGATCAAACCACCAACCTTCTGATTAGTTGATAACCAGCTCCACCTCCTGAGCTACAGCCACCCCTCAGTGGCAGACCATGTAAAGTGACAGAGTGGGGTTGCGAAGTGCTGAGGTGCATAATGGGAGAAGTTGCCAATGCTGTGCTGACTCAGTAACATTACTTCTTAACCTTAGGTGCAGAGCTCCAAACGTCTCTTGGTATTAACATTAGCACAAAAACTGTGCAGCAAATTGATTTCCATGGCCAAGCAGCTTCTGTAGGTGCAATGTGTAGTTGCCCCAGTGCTTTTGTCCATATAGTGTAGGGTTAAAGTTTTACTTTAGGTACTTTAAAAATATTTTAGGGTTACATTTTTTACTTAAGTAAAAGTCCCAATCCTTCTCAGGCAAAACAATCCAAGACAAGTTGCAGGTTCTTGGAGTGCAACTTTTCATGCAACACATCTGCATTAGAGCATGGGGCTGCCCTGAGCCTGAAAATCATACCCAGTGGACACTTACCCAGTGGGGTACTTCTGCCAAGCACATAGTTGTGGACAGCCCCATGCAGGCAGACAACAGACGGAACAGCAGGCCACAGTGAACATCATAACAGTGTGTGCAAAAACCACTGGAGTAACAAAAGTTGAAAACAAAGATGACATTAATAGATATGAGACAGAAAACATCTCCCGAACCAAAGAGTTCTTCTTTCTCACTGAGCCCAAATGAGAACGAAATGAGAACTCTGTGGTTTATTGGCCGCTGTTGTGAGCAGATCTGACATTAAGTGAACTGTGGAAAAATAGAAAATTGTAACTCTCGATGGCTGGCTAAGTCTTGGTCAGCAAAATGTTTTGCCTGAGGGAGAGTAGCAGGGAGAGAGAGAGGAAGGTTATGGGGAGAAATTGTGCTTAGAATGAAGTTTCTACTGATGCTGATCATTCCTTTAAAAGTTTTGAGGTTATTGTTATAGCCAGAGTCGAGAGCTAATAACGACGGAGTGAGTGTGTGGATTGAATGTGTATGTGTGGAAGACTGGGAGTTCAGGGTAAGAAAATTATTTTTGTTGCTGAAAAAGTTGTTTTTTTTTCCCCCTCTGTGAGTCATATTCCACACCTTTCGAAGTTGTTCAAATAGATGTTAAGCTCATCATCCTCAACCAAAGCTCCAAAGCTTTGTAGGCAGGATAACATCATGTGGATGAGACTGATGCAGCTGTAACTCTTATGTGTTACGAAAACCAAAACTTGAAATGTTGCATCCCATAACATTTCAGGTTTTGGAAAGATGCAATTAGCTGCAACGTGTGAGGAGTGTGACCTCTGTTTTTTTTAGCTGCATGTTACAGATGTCCCCTGACAAAGTGTCACAGGTAGGCAATGACGTAACACATAGAGCCTCCATTGAAAGAACCAGTTCAGTTTTAGAGGGCACAGACTAAGTCAGATGACCCTTAAAAGAGAAAAGAAAAAAAATAGGAAGCATGTGACCTTGGCGAGAGCAGGGATAACAGAGCCCCACCCTGCAGCCAGGACTCATGGAGGGTCTCATTGTCTTGCGTCCTGTGGCTCGGGCCTCACAGATGAAGGGAGGAGCTGAGCTTTCAACTGATCACCATCTAGTGGTGAGTTGGATCAGGTGGTGGGAGAAGATGCCAGGCAGGCCTGGTGGAAACTCCTGTCCCAAATAGTGGACACCGGAGGTGAAGGTAGGTGTCAAGCTGAAGAAGAAGTCGTATTAAGAAGCTGACAGCTG
Source organism: Archocentrus centrarchus (assembly GCF_007364275.1). Taxonomy (NCBI): domain Eukaryota; kingdom Metazoa; phylum Chordata; class Actinopteri; order Cichliformes; family Cichlidae; genus Archocentrus; species Archocentrus centrarchus. Next base: position 27,386,619 of record NC_044355.1, on the reverse strand, counting down.
ACAGGTAAGCAGAGCGTCTCTGTGGGTGGAGTTCTTAAATGGTGGGGTTGGAGTGCTGCTGACATCAATTGAGGAAATACTCAGGCAGTGGAAGAAATACACTGAGGGTCTTTTGAAATCCACAAACACACCTACTTTTTAGAATGATCTACTGGACCTTTGTACTGTGGCCTGTCTGTTCTCACACAGCAAGTATAGCAAGCCATGTCTCAGTTCCCATTAAAACGTGTGTTGTTAATGTTGTGCTCTTAGAAGTACACAAATTCCAGCTTGAAAAAAATGTTTCCATTAGTTCATGCCCTAAAAATGAGAAACTATAACCTGATGAATTATTAACAGTAATTTTTTAACATGTTAAAACAAATTTGTGTTATTTTTTTTCTTAAACAGTTAAATTGCACGTGCCACAGTTCAGCTTGTGTGAAGCGAGAAAAGATAAAACGAACCCGGCTTTGTTAGAGTCCTCGACAGTGATTTAATGGGGTGAGCAGTTCAAAGTGAAATACACACTGCTAGGTTCAGAGGGCTTCTCCTTCTCTGTCTTATTCGCCTTGAGTCAGCTCTGCGCTTTTAATTACCAGTTAATATTTCATGAACTTGGGACGATATAGAGCTCACTCCTTGATTTTTTATTTTTTTTTAACTTTGTTTCTGTGCCCCTTTCATTGCCTTTCACTGTCATTAATGGCTCCTCTCCCATTCAATATCTCTGGTGCCTGGTAGGAAAAATCGCTATGCAAGGCAATATTGTTATTATGCTTTAAAAGAAAACACTGAAAAGCAGAAAACTTGAAGAAGTGTACAGTTTTTCTTTTCGCATCTCATCTGCCAAATAGAGGAATAGCTCACATAACACTTTTCATCCCTTCCTTTTGCTTAGAGTGTGCATTCTTGATTTTTCCACTTCTGTTTGTCTCTGTGGAGACTCTAGTTTCCTTTTCTCTTCTGCATCTATTTTAAGCCCTGAACTGAATCTTTACTGTAAATCAGACACAGAACTTTAAATAGATTTTATGTGGAAATCAAATCAAGATGTAACCTCATTTTCAGTTTATTAGAATTTTGTTCCGATCCAAGAACACAGTTTTGGAGTTGTGGCACAGAAACATAATTATGTTATTAATCCTGGCGCATACGCCAATTAGACAAACTCTAAAAGATCTTCTTCAGTTGGAAAAAGAACCCTTATCTTCCATTAATGTCACTAATCAATACATTAGTGTTCAAAATATCTCATTAAGGCTGAGAGTGTATCTTCCAACTGCATAATTACATCTAATTAGATGGATAGTATTATTGCCACTGAAAATTGAAGTTATGAATAACATTTATATACTTCTGTCAGCAAGTAATCTGCACTTTCGTAATCAGAATTTATTGTCTTCCATGCTTGAACCCAGATCCCCCCCCCCCCCCCCAGTTCCCTCACACCTGAGACCCCTCGTGTGATGTGTTGGGCTTCGTAAAGCATTACCCAGGGCATGTCAAAGCAGAACTCCAGATTCCTCAGGGCAGGGATTGAAAGCACTACTTTTAAGAAGATCAGCATTCAAACATCCTATCCTCTTTTCCTCTTCTGAGGCTTTCCTTCTTATCCAGCATCCTCTGAACCTCCAAACTTACTACAGCTGTCACTTAAAAACGTCAAAAGTTTGAATACATTTGAACTCCCCACCCTGACCCTGAACTGTCTTTGATTGGTGGGAAGAGTTATGTAGTTATGCGTCTCTCGTTAAGCTTGTCTTAATAGCTTGTTGCATGTGATTATCTTTCTGCAAAGCTCTCTGGCTACATCTTCACGTTGCTCCACTTGTTTTCAGTGCTTCAGCAGCTTTAACTTTGGTTGTGTATATGGTGGTGAGTCTTCAAGTTTTTTATAATTGGTAAAAAAAAGATAGCTGCCTTTTACACAGCTGGCATACAGCCTTCTGGTCAGAGGCAGTTTTTTTCATCTACACCCCCAATTTCAAAAAAGTCAGGGCGCTGTGTAAAATGCAAACAATAGAAGGCAATGATTTGTAAATCTCATAAACCATATTTTATTCTCAAATATTAGCTCTTTTTGAATTTGACGGCAGCAGCACATTTCACAAAAGTTGGAACAGGGGCAACAAAAGCAGAAGCTGCTTTCAGCTGCTCCCTTATTCACAGTGGATAGCTCCGCATATTTGATTTGGCAGATTTTTACAGGGTAGCCTTCCTTACACAGCCCTCAAGAGATGTTCATCTCCTCCTGGGGATCTTTTCCTTGTTCTGTAAATGTGGAAACCATTGCAGTAAGTGGCACTAAAAAGAAACAGCTGGAGGAACATTTCGCAGCAAATTAGGTTAATTGGCAACAGGTCAGTAACATGACTGGGTATAAGAAGAGCATCTTAGAGAGTTTCTCAGATGTAAAGATGGGCAGAGGTTCTGCAGAAAAATGTGTCTACAAATTGTCCAGAAAAAATATCTGAATAAATGGTTGAAATTGCACTATATAGATTATGTCTCATGCTGGTTTGGGAATGTTTATATTACTGCTCCTTGAAAATAAAACTGCCCAGCATCAAGCTAAAATGCTACCTACTGCTCATTACCTACAGGGTAAGCCACTGGTCAGTAACTCTTAGAGGCTGTGAATTCCACACCAGGTTTAAATATTTAAAAGCGACTTTTACTGACATTATTTCTAAATTTAAGTTGATAAGAAATTCTTAGCGCCTACACCTGTCATTAAAAAATACATACTCTTCTTTTCTAAAGCTTTACAGTTACAGTACCTGTCAAAAGGTTTTGACTGGTACTGTATATTTACAGTATCTTCTACTTTAGTGAAAGTTCTCATTTCAATTGTGCAAGGTTGTACGTGACTTTTGTGCCAAGCTGGGCACAAGTCAGCTTGTGCTGCGAGGCCTGCTGAAATGAGCGGTCTGTACAGACTTTTGATGCTACAAATCCTACTCACAGGTGTAGACCTTACACTCAGACTTAATGTGAGCTCAGAGACTCTTCCTGCTTTCAAGAATGAATGTGAAAACAATGTTCTGATGTCAGACTCTGAATTCACACCATTCTGTACAAGGAAGCTAAAAAATAGAAATGCACTGAATGGAGAAGTAAGACAATTATAGCATATAGTTTCTTAAATTAGTTTTCAAACATATAAACAGTCTAGCCTCAAAGTCTCTTTCTAGTGACATCCGAAGATAAGATAGACTACAAGACAGTCACTTGAAGCATCGTGAGCTGTAAAACGTCACATCACAGATCTGGAGACTCAGCATTCTCTGTAAAGACCTGTAACAACAATAACTTCCAGCTGAAATCCGATTAATCACAGATGGTAAATCTTTCAGAGTAAATGTGAAAAGTAAATGTAGCCATTGTAACACTATAATTGCATGATTATTTATATTTTTATGAATCAAAATTAATGTATCTTATATGCATTTCAGTATGTTTCTGTATTTTCTCCAACTTCGATGTAGTTATTCTTTTAGTCTTGTATCTATAGTGTACTGTGGATTTATGTAGTTGAATACTGTAAAACTCATCAGTTCAAACAGTTGTATGTAATAAAATTTATTTGGATGTGTGACTACTTTGCCAAGATCTGGAAGAAGACCCAAACTTGTCACCCTGTGATGAGAGGAAATTGGTTTGGATGTTCAGGAACAGCCCAGGAGCCACCAGGGTTCAAGCCTGTCATGAACTGTGAACTGCTGGAGCACCAGCCTCACTGTCCACAGTAAAGCAAGTTTTACATCGCCATGGACTGAAAGGTTGATGACCAAGAAAGAAGCACATTCTCCAAAACTGATACCATCAAGCTCAACTGAAATTTGCAGCTGCCCAAATGGCCAAACCTTTATAGTCAGATGAGACAAAGATGGACCATTTGGCCACAATGACAAGAGATATGTTTGAAGGAGTAAAGGTGAGGCTTTCAAACCTGAGAACACTGTACGGACTGTCAAGCATGGAGATCGTATCATCATGCTCAGCATCAATGGGCTGTTTTGCTGTCAGTGTCAGTAGATGGAATGATGATGAAGATGGACGTGTTTTTCTCTTCTCCTTCAACCTCCTTATCTACCCCTGCTTTTGCTGCTTCGCTGCTTAGAGCATCTCTTCACACATCCCCGAACTGGAAATTAAATTATGATCTCATCAACTGGTCTCTCAACACTATTGATGATCAAATTCTCATCATGAGGAGACTGGGAGAAGGAGAACCCTTTTTCCTCTGGTCCGACTGACGTACCCGGCTGGCTACGTTATCGATTCTCATGGAGGATGGAAGATAACGTGCCTGGCTGTACTGTCGATTGTGGACGTGGCATATATTGGTTTATTGATACCAGGTGTTTTCGCCACTGAGAGGTAACCCGAAAACTGTAAGGTCTGTCAGCAATCAGTTATGACAGCCTGTACCAAAACAATTGTAGTATTTGGAATTTGGCTCCCAGACAGCCTTGGATGGCTGTGTATCTAAATCATCTCCTGGAGATGTTATATAAACAGATGCTCTACACCCCCCGCCCCGTGTTGTGACCTGTGTGAACTGGTTTCCTGGCGACCAAGGCTGACTATTCCATCTTATCATGAACATTATCATGAACTGCTAGCTGAGGAAGCTGGCTTGCCTCCACAGTACCCTGTCTCAATCGTCTCCACTGGTACAGCCCCTCCCCTCCCCACCCTAGTGCTCCCCATGCTGTTTATGTGCTTCTATGCTATGCAGAGTTTTTTTTTAACCTCATATATTGCACTAGTACGGGGCAAAGTATGAGATGTTTTTTTTCTCCTCACTTACCCTACCCTATTGTAGTAACTAGGTTTCCATCTTTCGTAATGGCGGCGCCTCTGGTGACGGCAGCAAGGGTACAGAACACTTATCTCCCTATGTTTGTCTGGTTTGTTTGTCTTTTCTTGGATGGGTGTTCTGGAATGCAAATTTCATTATATGTTTACATATAATGACAAATAAAGTCTTCTTCTTCTACCTCCAATATCTTCAACTTCACATCAAACAGCATCTAGATGGTTAAAATGTGGACACAATTGGATGCTCCAACAGGAAACATAATACACATAAAAACTGGTTTTGGAATGGATAAAGCAGGAAAAGCTTTAGGAATTGCCTTCCCAAAGCACCGACCTCAACCTTATTAAAAATTTGTGTAAGTCGGTCCATGCCAGGAAATCAACCAATTTAAATGGACTCTATTAATTCTGCCTAGAGTGGCCAAATATCCAGCCAGAATTATGCAAGAAGCTTGTTGATGGCTCCTGAAAGCATCTGGTAGAGCTGCAGCTTGCTAAAGGACATTTAACCAAATATTAGTGGGCATGTATGTTTGTTCTCTGTGTGGATTAGAGAAAATCCAAAATAAATTGGTGTGTGCTGTACAATCATTCCACCCTGGAAAAACAAATTCAAAGAAATCATTAAAAGCCCAGAATTACTATGACACTCATGTCCATGGTGAGATCATGTAAACTTCTGACCACAAGGTCTGTCAGACGTCATGTAAACTGTGGAAAGAAAAAAAATGACCTGAGGACCAACTTTGGCAGACAATGACAGAAGGTATTCCTCTTTGTCATGTGATTTCTAACATGAAACAAATTTAACATTCAATATATGTAAAAGAGCAGATGCAGCAAACATAAACCACAAACAAAGATAAGAGATTATTCTCACACATCCGCTTGATCTCACACACAAACACACACACACACACACACACCAGATCTGGGTTCATTATGTCTGCCTATAATTAGCAGTGGGTTGGAGAGGAAGCCATCATCCCTCTGTCTGTCATATTATCCAATGACTGAGCACCTGACAGTCACTATGATTTATCAGCCGGATATTACATTTCCATAATCCCACTCTGACTCTCTGTCTCACTCTCAGTGTTGCATTCTCTAACATCCCCACTGGTCTCACTCTATATGAATCTCCCCTCTACTTTATTCCATGTAATTCAGTGTGATGATGTAGAGGAATCCTGTTTTATCACAACACCTCACCACTGGAAGGTCAGAGGTCACTTTTCTATTCATATTATTAGATCTTGTCATAATATGGATAGAAGGGCCATTTTCTATTAGTTCTATCAAGGCACAAAACTCACTTTGCATTACTGTAATTAGGCGACCGTTTGTCCTATCGGGAAAAAATCAAATGGTTTCTGAAGGCTGAGAAATTGTGCTTCACACCCAACATAGGTACACTACGGTAATTGTTGCTGGAAGTCTGCAAATGGTGGGGTAAACAGGCTATTCATGATCAAAAACTCTCCAATGTGGCTGAACAATTCAAGACGTGGGCCTAAATTCATCCACAGCAATGTGAAAGACTCATTGCCAGTGCTTGCAAATTCTTGATTGTGCTACACTTGGAAGCAAAAACTGCAATCAGTTATTTGGTTTAGAGGGCAATTACTTTTTCACACAGGGTCAGGTAGGTTTTGGTAGCTTTTTCTCCCTTAAGAAATAAAACCATAAAAAAACTAATCATTTGAAAACTGAATTTTGTTTTATAAAGGATATCTTTGGCCAATATTAAAATTAGTTTGAAGATCTGAAACATTTAAGTGTGACAAATATGCCTAAAAAACTAAGGCAGCAGGAAGGGGGCAGATCCTTTTTCACAGCACTGTAACTGTGGATTATTAAACTGGAAACAATCTTAGATATCAACCAGATTGTGGCAACATATCCATAAAGTTTGGCGAATGCAGGGTGGTGCACAGGAGAAGCTAACCTTCTCAAACTGGTATTAACTTTTAAATATTTTCTGCAGTCAAGCTGATTAAAAAAATATAAAAACAACAATAACATAGCTGCTAAGTCAAAGAATCATTTCAACCATACAAATCCTGTAGTACTAGAAAGCATTCAGGTGATGCACAAACATTATTTTTCTTATCTCTTTTGGGGTAGATTGCCTCAATATATCCCCTGTTATGAATGTATCTACATTAAACAATGTTACCACCATCATTATATTTAAATAAGGTTTTAATTAAATGGAACAGAAGAGATATAATGCATTCAAACAAGCTTGCTGTCACGAGCTAAATGAAAGCAGAGCAATGTGTGTGTGTGTGTGTGTGTGTGTGTGTGTGTGTATAGCATCTTTGTGCATCCATAGCCACCTCTTAATGACGGCATATGTGCATCACTTTAATGCTGGAGTCAGATTAATGACATGTGCATCTAAATGAACACATACTGTTTATAATTATCTGTGGCAGGCCACTGACTAAGCACTGCAGCACAGGGCTTTATTAGACAATATGGCAAATCCAAGCTTCATAACTATCCCTCAATAACTGCCAGAAGCAAGAAGGAGGATGAGGAGTTGTTATGGCCTTATTCACAATGTTTTTTTTATTATTTAGCATATATATATATATATATATATATATATATATATATATATATATATATTTTTTTTTTTTTTTTTTTTTTTTTCCTAATTTGACCTCACAGAGAGGAGAGGAAGACCAATTTAGATGTGTAAAGTTAACAAATATTGTTTCTTGCTCAGATTATTAATAAGGAATAATCAATTTAAAAGATTAATACATGTTTCTTAAAAAATGTTTCTTAAAGCTGCCTGGACCTGTAGCTGTTTGCTAATTGCTCTTCATAGAAAGTACACTGTAGGTGCAGCTTGTTGTTTAGTATCGTGGCTGAAACTCGTTTGTCACATTGTTCGTATGTCATTATTTGACTGTACTCAAAAATACAGAGCAGCACTGACCTGGGGGTGCACCTTATCTGCTCATGAAAAGTTGCAGACATTGAGATCCAATCGCAACGTGGACATGATCAAGATCCTTTTTATAGCAGTCATACATGACCAACGGATCAGACTTCAGAATCAGACACAGATCGCATAAGGTGGAAGAAGGCCCTTCCACTATTTTTAAACAGATGCAGTATGTGAAGTGTAGCTGAGCCACTATAACAGCATTGCACCATCTAAAACACTAAATAGCATGCTGGGGTTCAGGTCTCCACTGTGCAGGCTAGTTTGAAGGAATTATTAGAACTGACACTCTTAAAACAGAAAATACCTCAACAGCAGGTTTTTGTACCCAAGGAATTATTTGGTATGCATGAAGTGAATAAAATAACTACAAATGGATATGGAAAAAAGGCTCCATTTGAGCCCATTAGGCTACTTCTGCAGAACCTTAATTCATTTAACTGCAGGCAAAATGAGAAAGGCTTGTTAGATTGGGAGTTTTTCCCTTTTCCAGAGCATCACAGGCTCATTTCTCTCTCTCTCACTCTCTGGCCAATAATAATCTCCACAACCCTCAGGTCAGGGCCAACCTTTAGGCTCCAGGATACACTGTGCATGCTGATGTGTATCTATGTGTATGCACAGAACTGTGTGAGTAAAGTTGCTTGTGTGCAAGTAAATGCAAAACCATCTGTGTGGATACACATGCATTCCTGGAAATAAATACTGCACTGCAGAGATTACTTGGAAAGACAAGTAATAAGAATTTCCTAGAGTGAGGATGTAAAGATTTGAGGAGACCCTGCAGGGTTTAAACTTGAATTTAAGTTTATTATTAGACTTAGGCTTAGAATGAGAACACCCTGTGCATTAAGACCTGCACATATTTCACGTCATTCACTTAATCCTTTGCAAATCCATATTTGATGTTCTGTGATGCTTTTTGTTTTGTTTTTGTTTTTTTGCTTGTTTGTATGAGTATTGTTGAAAGGGTAAAGATATAAGCTGCTCATAAACCACATGCTGAGATCACAACATTCTGCAAACACACAAAGATGGAAACAAGAAAAAAGGAAGAAGAAGCCATGGACCGAGGATTTCTGTGCAAAATAGATCCAACACCACAAACACAGCTAAGAGGTGTGATTCAATCAATGGAAACTGTATATGAAGCCTAGCACACAGCTATCATCTAACAGGTACATTTGTTGGCACACCTGTCAAAGTGGCCAAGCCTCTAAGCTTAACAAAATCCAGACAGGATGATGATAAGTTAAGTATAGAAACCGAAGCCCTTTTTTTGTACCAGGATGTAAACATGTCAGACTTCTCTCTGAAGTCGGGAATTTCGACTCACTGGTCTCAAATGACTATTCAAGGAAATGTGTCAGAGGCTGCAATCTTCCATGTACCATAAGTTAGAAAAGAGTCCATTTGAGATTTTTGATGCACTTAATCACACAAAATCTCCCGCTGCACTAATTAGAACAGATGATAGTGCAATCTCAGGCTTTCCAGTATGTACAGGCGGGCACCGATGGGCCACATTAATAAGAGTATTTCAAACTTATACAGCACATCTAGGGGGTAACAACATCCAAACTGGATGCTTTGTAAAACGTTGATTTGGTACAAAATGTCACCAAATGCTGATAAATGTTAACCTTGTTCAGACAGTTTCAATTACAGTAAAAACTGCTGCACAAAAAAGATGCAAATACTTGACCTCAGCACTACGTTAGGAAGCTGTGAGGGTGAGGAGGTCATCCACTGGCAATTTCTTCTTCTGAGCAGCATTTAAAAGTGTTCTTAGGACTTTTCTTGCTCGTAAAGTCCAATCACTGCGCTACTTACTGCATGAGTCAGGTAACTGCTCATTGTCTATTGTATTTTCTTATCAAGCAAATTTTGCAAGGCTTCTGTGACCTTCTAATGTGGCCATGACTTCTCCAGAAAAAATGTGAATGGCATTGTTTTCTTAGGCTGTTCAATCACCGTGTAATGTCCATGCACTTCTGTGTTTTTCTGCTTGTGCACAGAAACAACACCTTGACATAATCGCCCATCTCTGTGGAAGGACCAGACTGAGTAATCTGGAACTCTGTTATTGATTTCTCATTCCACAGCACATATATAGACCCGTTCTGAAAGCTTTAATTTGGCTGATTGCGCTTTGTGATGACAAAATGGCACTCCTGCCAATAAGATTCTGCTTTTATAAATACAGAAAGAGGGTGCAAGATTTTGCCTCGGTCTCCAACTTATGGGGCAATAACACTTACATTTAATGATTTCTATAATTACTTATATTCTGCAGAGAATCAAATCAATAATTGCGAACATGAACAACTGAGAGAGGCGCCAGAGACAAGATTCTAATATCTGCTGTTGTCAACAGAAGCCCAGAGCTGCTGTAAAAACAACAAGCAGGAAACTCATTTTGTAGAAACAGCACACCGTGTGATTTAACTGGAGACATTAGCACATAATTCAAGCTTGTTATCCACTGCATACCTTTTGGAACTTTCTCTACAAATACAATCCAAAACATTATCAATATTTGACACCAGCTGTAAAAGGAGAAAAGGAGGGCTCAATAAACCAAAAGAAATCAATATATTAGATTTGCTAATTAACTGATTCAGGAAGATGATCCAGTGGGTCTAACAGTAAATTTGAAGGTGAAATTAGTTTCGGGTGTTTTCATTCAATGAGTCCACCGTCCAGTTGTGATTGGGCAGCCTGTCCGGCCATCCATCCATCCATCCATCCATCCATCCATCAACTTTCTACCTCTTATCCAATTCAGGGTTGCCGGGGGGGGGGGGGGGGCTGGAGCCTAGGAGACACCCTGTACAGGTCACCAGCCTGTTGCAGGACCAGCACAGAGAGACAGACAGCCATTCACATTCACACCTGTTGGCAATTTAGAATCACCAATTAACCTAACCCCACTAACTGCATGTCTCTGGACTGTGGGAGGAAGTGTGCTAAAGGTCAAATTTCACTTTGGCCCCTGCACCCTTCCACTCACACACTTTCACCCTTATTATGTATTTTTGTGCAAAATGAGGTCCTTCATGGCAAGATCTGCAAAGCTGTGTGAGAAACTGAAAATACACTAATGACTTATCAGTCACGTGGTAAAGCATACCCTGCTCTGTCCTTTTGTCATGGGGCCATAATTTAACAGCATTTTGTAATTAAAAACAACTTGAAACTAGAATCTGAGCCAAAGGTGTCAGACAACTGAGACAAAGGGTCATTTCTTCATACATGTGTCAAACATCTTTTTTCAACCACAGGAGTTGCCCCCTTCTGGCTTTTAGAAAGACCCAGAAACAATGTCCATCTTTTATATGCAATATATGATCGTGCACCCAATTTGCAGAAAGGACAGAGAACAAAAAACCCACTAAAACCAACCACCCAAAGACATCATCCTCACTGCAGCACTCTGTAGCCAAAATCATTTTTGATGGTTGTGGGCCGCTTTCATCTCAAGTCACCGCCCTGCATGTGCACATTTTTCACTCGTTCGCCACAAGTTTGTATGACTGTTAGTGCACATGTCAGTCAAATTATCAGGGTGAGTTTAAACTTTAATCTGCAGCTCTCTAAGGATTACACTTCAGAAGGATTAAAAATAAATAAAATCGGAGTTCAAAATGGGCTGAAGTGAAGAGAAAAAAAAAGCCTTGCTTTGCTGGAGCATATCATATTTAGCACTTATCAATATGGAAGCTGGGGGGTTAATTATGAATGCGGCAGGGGATAGCAGATCTACAGGGCAGATAATGGTAGAGGTGAAATGCTGCTAATAATTTTAGAAAGTGAAATTAATGACTGAACTGCCCTCGCCCCATGGCTCACAGAGGCTTGAGTTAATGATAAAAGTAGCAAGGGTAAAGTTTAGTGCACGAGATCACGAGTCTGCTGGTGGGAATTTTCGTGCATGCTTTTTATGTGTCAGTGCAAGTTGTACACATGTGACGCTGAAGGGGCCGTGGATCGGGTATTTTTTTTTACAACCAGACCCGATTTTCAAAAAGTCCTGGCAGGCCTGGCAGGTTCAATATCATTAAAATGGCAGTGAATCAGACTGCGGGAAGCCTTCAGAGTAATGGCCACACATGCACACATCACATAAGGCCTTGTAGAAAGGGTCCGGTATAATCATCAGTTTAACCCTGACCGCTATATTTGTGTGTGTTGAGGATGTGTCATTTAATGGAGGCATAAAGGACATATACAGTACATTACTAGTGAGAGCAAGAGGGGATCAGTGAACACTTCAGGTGAAAAGATATGTGCTCCGCTGCATGAATACTGAAAAGAGACATAAAATAAAGAGTGCCTGTGTGTGTGTGTGTGTGTGTGTGTGGTGGAGTGGTATGAGGCGGCACAAGAAGTGTGTGAGAGGTTACAAAATGATGCAGAGGGAGAGAGAAGCCGAATGTAGCAGCACATAAATCTGCAGCCATTCAGAGCTGGGACACAGCTATAAAAAAAAAAAAGAGTCCAAACTATAGTCAGGGACAGCTGTTAGGACTTTGGCCAAAATAATGATGGAGTTTATTGAAGTACCCCCAAAAAAACCTATATGGGTATGCTCTCTTGTTCTGATAGAAGAGGAAAATGGAAAACAGCAGATAGAATACTGACAGGTGGGAATTAGCACCAGTGCTTTAAGCTACACTTCTGGTTTATCTGGGATGAAGGCAAACCTGGTGAGGGTTTGAAGAGATTCATGTGGGATTTTTTTTTTTTTTTTTTAAATATTACAACAACATTTCAGGGGAAAAGATCTTTTTTATTTTAGTTAAAGTTCTGGTAGCAAATTCCGAAGCAGAGACAATTCCAGGAAGTTTTTAATTAGTCCTGGCATTCCCGTGGATGTTTTTTTGGCACCTACCACTCACCTAATACGATCTCGTGGACCTGACCAGGGTTGGTGTGAGGCTCTCGTGCGCTGGTCTGTGATCTGAAAGGAGACACTGCCTAAGAGCCTGAAAATTTTTGTACTGAACACAGGCAGCGACTGTCAGCGATTTGATTCACCGGCATGGGGTGCTGTCAGTCTGACAGAGTTACAGTGTACTAGAGTCATATTAACCTGTGACCCTGAATTGAATTAGCAGTTAAGAAAGCTGATGGATGGACAGAGTCTCCCGTTTGGACACACAAGTCATCCAAGGGTAACGAGTCTCTTTCTGGTTTTCCTCTTCTCACTTTACATTTGGAAAGACGATAACAGTCACACAGTTAAACTAGTTAATTTCCTCTTTTCCAGTCATATAATTCTGTGAACTAAATGCCAGAGAGATATTGCAACTGACAAGCACATTCCCAACTTATCCCTTTGCTGCCATGTTAAGTGTTAACTCGCTGGACACACACAACTTCAGCAACCAGAGTCCAGAATCATTTTCATTCATTTTATTTTATCATTTTATTTTTCAGTCAAAACTTTGACATTTTAAAAATGAAACATGTTAATGTTATTGTTTGGATTATTCAACTTTAGTCATTCCAGGGGGTCATAAATGGGAGGCACAGAGTACAGAAATAAAGTGTTTTTGCAGTTTGAGGGCATCAGTAAATGAAGGATATCTGCATGTATTTAGTTGGTCAAAAATGAAGGCAATGTGTGACCAGACTGACAGCAGCAGCAGCATCCCACTTAGTCTGAACTTCCCGAGACCATCATTGAGTTTTCAAGCAGGCCAATGACCTAAAGTCATTGCTGCTTCAGAGCCCCGGGGTTACTCACACATGCGACCTAAACCCAACTCCTCTCTGAAGAGATTCCACAGTGTCTGTTTGTGAAAAGCAGATTCAAGGATTCTGATTCTGCAGGCACTGCGGAAACCCCAATTAGCAATGAGGATAAAGACCAAAAAAATAAAAATGTTAGAATACAGGGATAAAAACTGAATGTGATGACTGAAATTAATATCTTATAAGTCTGTAGAGTCTGTATACCATTAGGCTGGCGCAGATGCTTCACCACTGTGGCACGCATAATGATATTTGTATTATGTGTAAACGTGTCAGGGCTTTCAGACGGTATTCTAAAGGTTTACATCTACACCTATGCGCGCACAGGTTAACTGACAGGTTAACAGCAGCTCCTGACAAGACGTCCAGCTACAACCTGCGATTAGAGCAATCATTTCCTCAGCCTCCCTTTTTCTTTTCTCCTTTCCCTCCATTTGTGACTCCTCCTCACTTTGTTTTACTCCTGCCTCTTTCCCTCAACGTTTCCACCTCTCAGCTCGCTGCTTTCCTCCTCATATTCATGCGCACCACGTGCACACACAAACACCAGCTAATGCCCCCACATACGCAAGCACCTCTCACTCTCTTTTCCGGCAGGCTCTTTTCTGACTGACAGAGTATTAGGAGAGTGTGTGATGGAAAGAGGGAGCGGGAAGGATAGGAGGGGAGGAGAGAGGGTCACCTTGGGAAATGGGAATAAGTAAAAGATGAAGAGAGAAAGGCGTTTCACTCTTTTTTGTGTGTTGTTGCTGTGAGGTAATTCAGGTTCAGACAGCAGGAAAATGGGACACATTTGTTGCTGATTTTATAGCTATTACTGCTAGTTATTGACACTGCTAACATTATCACAGCTGCTTTTACTCCTCTTTCCTTTCAGTATAGCAGGGCAGACAACAGGAAAACAGATTTAGTTTATTGGCAGGAATAGCAAAGAAAAAGGGAAAAGGTTAGCTGTTAACATCTTGCTAAGATTGTTCTCTAAAATAGAAACTGGAAAAATAAAAGTCTATTTCCTCTTTAAATGCTGTAACCAAGCAATATATATTTTACGTAATAATGTATTTTTAAAAAATGCAAAAAAAAAAGTGTAAAAATGTGTAACGTGCATCACTTGAACTTGGGTATTTGATTCACCACCACAACCAGCAACCTCCAAATGTGAACTTTTTCACTATTTAAAAGTGGAAATGATCATAAACATGGACACAGATTCGTACAAGAAAGCAAACAGATTAAAACTCATGTTCAGAATCAATAGGTTACAGGTCAGCTAACATTTATGAAGATCTACTGTGAGACTGCGTTTCCACTGTGTTTGGTGCATCTGTTCAGCTGCTCATTAATGCAAATATCTAATCAGGTCATCATGGCCGTGTAGACATGGTCGTAACAACCTGCAGCCTGCTCCTGTGGAAGTTCGAACTGAGCAGCAGAATGGGGGAGAAAGGCGAATTAAGCAACTTAGAGCAGCTCGAGTATTTTAAAAACTGCTGATCTAAGTGGACTTTCCAACACAGCCATCTGTAGGATTTATAGAGAATGGTCTGAAAAAGAGAAAATATTTAGTGAGTGGCAGTGAAATGCCTTGTTGATGTCAGAGGCCAGACCACTTCTGATATAAAGTAACAGTAACTCATGTAGCCAGTCGTTACAACCAAGATATGCAGAAAGCATCTCTGAATGGACACCAAATCGAACCTTGAAGCAGCAGAGGACCACATTGCAACATTAGCATGGTAGAGTTATGGGTACATGACATGAACACATGGATCCATTATGCTTTGTATCAAGAGTTCAGGCTGAGCTGCTGCTGCTGCTGGTGTAATGTGTGTGGGATATTTTCTAATCATTTAAATACCACAGCCTACATTGTTGCTGACCATGTCCATCCCTTTATGACCACAGTGTACCCATCTTCTGATGGCTGCTGCCAGCAAGATAACATGCCGCGTCAAATAATTTCAAACCATTTTCTTGATCACTGTAGTGAGTTCTCTGCACTCACATGCCCTCCACAGTCACCAGATCTCAATCCAACAGAGCCCCTTTGGGATGTGGTGGAACTGGAGATTGGCATCATGGATGTGCAGCATAGAAATCTGCAGCAGCTGTGTGATCGTGTCAATGTGGACCAAAATCTCTGAGGAATGTTTCTAGTACTTTGTTGAATCTACGCCTCAAAGAATTAAGGCAGTTCTGAAGCCAAAGGGTGTCCAACCCTGTACTCTAGGGTTTAATATTTTTCCCGAAAATGACATGAATCAAATCCCGGGAAATGACGAGCCATTTCCCGGGAATCCCGGGAAAAAGTTTATTTATTTTTTTATTTTAATTAGGCCTTCTGTAGCCTGTGTCGGCCTTAACCTATTGTGATATTGTAGAGGTAGCTTTCCAGCTATGTCCTGTTATGCCCAGTAGGGGGTAACGTCGGCTTGATTAATGCCATAAAACCTACATCTCGACATTCGAGTGCTCGAGCTATGCGGTGTTGTATCGTTCCTCAACACTCCCTTAACAAATATAATTCGAATATTCCTCCATTGTACATGGAATTATACCAAGATATTTTACAACTGCTGGTGCAAAACAATACGGTTCATCTCCACAGCATTGATAAAGGCTCAGCCACGCTGTCGTGGCGACATCTGTTGCGCTATATCTCCACCAGTGGAACGCTGTAATAGTCATTGAAAAGTTAACTACCGTACTACACTATAATATGGCATAACACAGGGCCTTGAGTAATGCTCCACGACTTGGTCATTGCCATTCTGGCAACAGCAAATTTATAACACCGTGTCTGAGGGTTAAAGTAGGTTCGCTGTGAATCGTCTTTTGAAAAACTGGCCAATCCTTATAGCCTAAAAAATATACATTTTACTCAACTCCATTTTAAAAGCGAAATATGTTAAAGCAATCTATTTCATGATAATTTCTTCACACATTAGGCCCGTATCCTAATTCCTGATTGTTAGTAAGCGGCTGCAAACGAGGAAAAGAAACACTCGAAGTTAAACAGATATTTCTTTATTGTTCAGGGCAGGCATATTTTATAGGCTATATAATGCAATATAACAATATATAATAATATAAAATTATATAATACAAAATACCTTAGGGTAAACACATTGCCTACGATTTCAACAAAAAGAGGAAAAAAGCACAACTGTGTAATACCTCTATTAAAACGCTTGAGATGAAGGCTGAAGCCTTAAACGGAGGCTGAACGTGCCTGAAATGAAGAGTAATGCTTTTCGCATTAAACGAACCCTTCTCTCAATATTTCCTTAAATTTAACATTCTGAAGCTTTCTTTTCTTTCTGAAAGTCAAATCGACACGCGCGACTTTTTTCCCGGTTTCCCGTCTAACGTTTCCCGGGAAACGGGAAATGGTTCTGATCGCATTTCCCGGGAATCCCGGATCCCGGGATTAAACCCTACTGTACTCACGAGATGTACCTAAAAAGGTTTCCAGTGCATGTAGACCGATCTGCCTGAACATCTGAACACTCTTGTAGATATGCAACAAAGTTACGGCCCCTTCCACACTCTCATTCAGTCACATCAGCTGTAGCCGCTGAGCGCTCCATCCCTTATTTTTTTGTAACACTTGATTTCTTTATTCCACCCATAAATAACTGCTAATGTTGCTCTTTGATGGCATGTAGCTGCCAGCTTTTTAAGGAAATACATGGTCCGCATGCAGTTTGCAGTAACATTGTCATTAAAGACATTAAAGACGTGCTTCTGTTGTACATGGTGTAACTACAGGAGTACTTTATTCACTATTTTGGCAAACAGAATCTTTTTCAGTATCTGCTGCTTCTCCTTCAACAGGCAAAAAAGTCACTGGGTGGAAGCATGGAATCGGTTCTTTTAACATATGCTTTCCTAATTATTATGTTTGTCATTTCAGTGGTATAAATGCATATGGCTGTGCATGGTGGCTTAATACCACGTGGGTGTTAGCAATAATCCTATAATCCTGTATTGTAGGTAGATTTTTTTAAAGCTCTTTCACGTTTCCTATGGGGATTATGGACGGGACAGTGAATGACAGCAAACTGAAAGATGATTATTTTCTTTACTTCAACTGACCAGTGATTATGATTCGTACCACTGCACTGAATGCCAGTTAAGCCAGTGATACATTTGTGTTTTCCATAAGAAAAATATGCATGATCTAAGTAAAAAAACATCTGAAAGCACATTTAAAGCAGTGTCCAGAGAATTATGGTGACATTAAAAAAAAAAAAAGAATACAAATAAACAACTTTTGTGCCTGCTCTTACTGCAGAGTTTTGAATTCTTCCTCAGCAGCTGAGGCGTTCCTGGCTGCTCAGCTGGAAGTCAGGTTGTCGAGTTCACTGCGCAGGGCTTGTTGAACACACCTAAAGACATTTGGGGCGTTGTACCGTGTCTCGTTTCCTGCCTGTGAAAGGCCAGGATTAGCTTTGTGCTGTCAAACTTAAAGGCTACAGAGACGAGATAGAGGTGCTCGAAGTGTGGAGATCTGGATTAACACTGGATTAAGTTGTACTGCAGGTCCTTTCAGGTCACTCTGTGCAGTTATGAATGTGTGAGTGAGTCACCTTCCCCTGGGCAGCAAAGTTGTTTGTCAAGTTGTCAGCAAAGATGTAATAGAACTGTACATATACACACACACACACACACTCATTTTTGATGCATTTTGCTTGGAAATACATCAATTAATCACAGCCCACTTATTTTCCTACTCATGTTAAAAATGGATGTATTACACCTCTTTGTTTTAATAATTCCTATGGATTTTTGAAAATGCATGAATATTTTACAGGAACAATTACATTCATTTTTTCTATATATGTATAATTTTGTGTTACAAAATTAATTCCATTACAAGTATAACACACCAATGGGATCACACCAGCTGCGATGCCACTGAGTTCTCAGACCTGCATATTGCAGCAACTGCATCTTCAATGCTGCTTAACATGAATTTAAAATCAATGCACGTGTACTGATGTGTTTCAGATGTTTGTTCATGTAAAATGTGCAGGTGATCATTGGGTAGCTGGCCACACCACATGGCTAACATGATATAGATATACCACACACACACACACACACACACACACACACAGGGAGGCAAAACTAAACACAAAGCACAGAGAACGAAGAACTGTCAAAATAAAACAGGAAGTGACTAAGCATGACACGACGTAGACTTGACAAATAAGGAGACTGGCACACAAAGGGAATCTAAACATATGACTAAACAGAAACCTGCTTGAACACATAAATGATTTACATAAATGATGGTAGATTCAGAATAATAAATCAAAATACACATTTTTGTCATGTCATTTACTAGGATGACTTTCCACAACCAAGGCGATGGTGGAATTTGAATTCATTCCTTTACCGACTGCTAAGCCACAGAACTCTGAGGTTTTATGGATTATTTTGATGGAACAAAAAATACCAAAAAATTCAAACAAAACCCCAAACTTTCACTGAGGCTCTGACAGAGATAACTAGCACCATTCTTTGATACTGAGTGGGAACCCCTTTTCCTTCTCCTGGGAGGCCAAGTCTTTGTGCACATCCACAAGGGACTATAATCCCTGCCTTAGTCAGCATTTCCTACACCAGAACCAAAGCAGCATACCTGAATGGCCATTGGTTATACCTGCACCTTTCTGACCCAATTTAAAAGTTTTCATAGGCACTCTGGTCCCCATTTAACTGGGTAACAGCAGCAGCCACGACTATGTCACAAAAGCAGCAGTGTTATTATGCTGAAACATTTGACGAACACTGAGAAAAATTCCAAAGAAATCAAGTACAGGATTACAGCAAAGATCTATTCAGTTTTATTTATATAGCACCAATTCACAACAACAGTCACCTGAAGGCTCTTTACATTGTAAGGCAAAGTATCCACAAGGAAACCAAGGAATGTCGGTGGCAACAAAAGACAGCAAAGATGGGAGTTGAACACAGGCCTCCATAGCAACTTGGTCACATTAGTCAAACATCTGCAGCTTTGGTTCCACCAGTGCTAATTAGGATAGGATAAAGGATAGGATAATTCATGGAGAAACACAAATACCAAACATATGTTGTATCGTCACTGACAGACGAGTGGTCCCATCTTAGCGAGTGGTAGAGAAGAACAGAGCATTTTATCCTTTAATACAGGTTGTTTTCTCAGACTGGTAAGAGGACACACAGAGGGTCACAATTTTTTTTTTTTTTTTGATATTTTTGCTACACAGCGGCCACTCTTACGTTAAGTCCATCACAGCTGTCAGGATCATTTTATTTTACTATTAGAAAAACTCATTAGCTAAAGTCATCTGGGTTATTTTTGTTTGTTTTTCTGCTTGTATCTGTTTTTGCAGTAATGAGCACTGTAACTTTAATATCTACATGAATGTTTCCCAAGTAAAATATGACCTCTGTTATCATTAAAGTGACTCACAAAGCATGGCCACAAGCAACCTTGTAACAATGAAGATACAAGTTTGCGTGGTACAGTGAGTGTGACACAAACTGCTGTTGTTAGATAACACAAGGACAGAAAAATATAAATGAGCTAATCTAACTCTTTTTATACAAAATATTTAGCTATCAGTGATTAGGGGTATTATAGTGATGTTAGACACAGGCGTCACCGAAGCCTATGGTTCTCTTCACATACACCATTGGAGCCTTCAGAGCTAATTTAAGAGGCGGCTCTGTTTATATACTAAAATGTTTTACAGCAAATCCTCTTTCCAAATTCAAAAAGGGTTAAAAATGTGAGGCACATTCATGTGGCACATTCAATGATCATATTTCCTTTTGGCTTTAATTGCAGCTTTTACTCAAACTTCTATTAGTAATTACAGCAGAAGACATATCTGAAGAGTATGTTGTCAAAACATCGTTTGCACTCATCTTCCCGTGTGGCTTTGTGGTTGAATTAGGACCTTAATTAAGCATAATGACCCATCACTCCCTGCACCTTTTTAGATGTCACTTAATATAATAGTATACTTTATAGGCAGCGTCTCTAACTGATTGCTTCAGCTATCTTTGACTCATTAGCAATTCCAATCATGAAGTGTGACTCATTTGCAAAGGAAATGAACATAAAATAACCCAGTCAGTGTCAAACAGATCCAAAGGACCAATGTGTAATTATCAGTATTTTTAAACTTCCAGTGTTTTAATGCTGAGAGCCACTGGCTGAGCATCAGCCCTATGAAGGTTGCACTGGGACTTTAGTGGGCCACCAACAGCAGTCTGCGTACACTACACTACTACTGATTTTGCCAGTTGCCTTTATTGAGTGTTAACTTGTTCTTCCAATTATACTGTGGGCAGAAACATCATTTTTGACTGGATTATAAACAAACATGGATTTTTTTTTTTGTTGTGTGTGTAAGCGATGTGCAGCTGATCAGTAAGGCGGTTGGTAGTATGACTACAGTATGTTCAGGCACAGGCAACATGCCAAAGCGCTTTTAATGACTAAACCAAAAACAGGCACACGCAATAACAGTGCAGTGTGTTTCTGTGAGTAGCACTGTAGTAATAGTAGTAACAGTAATTCTATGCACTTTGCCACATATAAACTGTGTTTGTGATTATTGATTGAAATAGCAGCTATATTTATTTAGTAACACCTGCACAGCCATGAAACCAAACTAACAGCCATAAGTCTCGGTCCTAATCACCAGAGCGAAATCTGAAATACAGTAGAAAAAAAATCATTTTTACTTTCACCTAATCCAAACCCTGATGCTTTTCAGGATCAAGAGTATCAATATGATATGTGACGAGGCACAAGAGTACTACTGTACACTTTATCTGTACTCAGTACTAGTGCTGCCTTTATAATGAATATGCTGTATTCACAATCGTTCTCAAGGTCCGACCTTAACAACATTTACAACCTACAAGTAACGATATGAAAAAAAATTGTGGTCTGCAGATAAAGGAATAGTTCACTTTGTCCAACTGACTTATTGGAATGGTAATAAAAGCTGCATAAGTAGACAAAAGAGTAAAGTGTGTGTGTGTGTGTGTGTGTGTGTGTGTGTGTGTGTGTGTGTGTGTGTGTGTGTGTGTGTGTGTGTGTGTGTGTGTGTGTGTGTTGTGTGTGTGAGTGAAACTACCAAACAATGACTCTGCCCCGTCAGTGTGCAGCATCTACGAGTCTCAGACCTGACTTTCCAGTTCACTGATTTCATAAAGATGATCTGCATGACTACACAGCCAGAAAAATAATGAGCTTGGTAAATTATTTTCACCTTGCATCCAGACTTTATCCAGCCAGGCTTCTAAGAGAATTCAATTCATCTGATCTTCCTCTGCTGGCAGATCAGCTTTACTCATTAAAGAGTCTGATTATCAAGGTGAAAGTGACATGAGATCAAATTTAAGCAAAAATGTAGGTGAAAACACTGAGACTGCTTCTTTCACTTTCTTAAGCAAAAATATCTAAAGTTAACTTAATAGCTTAATACACAACTCCATATTTATAATTTCATAATTTAGATGATGTCACTGTTGTTAAAATCTGCTAACCTGGACATAGTTTTTTCTTTAAAAACTGTTCATATTATGACATTTTTCATTAAATATGTGCCTGCAGGATTTTAATTTGTACTTTTTTCACACTATATTAACCAAATGCTTTGATTTTTTTTTTCCTCTTTGCTTTGCTTTTATCCAGATTACTGATATGTCTTCTTCTCAGTCAAAACTAAAGCCTTCTGTTAATTACACTAAGGGATTAATGGCACCAAAATATAACACGCACTGAGCAGGATGAGCTTTTAGTATTTAGCTCGAGAGCAGAAGCATTTTTAAGTTCTTCAGACGCTGTGAACTCAGTTACGCCCATCTCTGTCACGTGCTGGCTGTGTGGCAGGCAGAGTGTGGACTCAGGAGACAGGACTTAAACTCAAAAATGCAGCTTTATTGCTGAAGTCTTAAAAAAATCCTAAAAAAAAAAAAAAAAGAAAGGCTGGACTTGAGACAGAAATGCAAAAACTCAGAGACCAAAGGATAACATGTAACGAGGGAGCACGTAGCATGAGGTGAGGATGCAACAAAGAACACACACACACACATACACACAAGGGAGAGTGGTGACAGCTGAGGAGAACATGTGAACTGAATCTAACTAATGAGACAAGGGAAGGAAAACTGAATACAATGCACATGAGACAAGGGACGGGTAAAACAGGAAGCAACTAACATCAGACAGAGATGGAGACTCGAAAAGACACGGGAAACACAGGGAAGGCAGGGAAAACTGAAGGTCCAGAACATTACAAGAGCACAGAAAATCATAATTATGAACAACATAACAAACTGAAAACAGTAGATACAGGACCCAGGAGCCAGGACAATCTCATCCAGTCACAGAAAGGCCACAATCAGCATACACCTAAACTAATTTCTAATTTTTGATGATTTCGTTAATGGGAATCATCACATGATTTGCTTGTGTCTAACAAGTATATTAAATGCATGAAACTTTCTGCATGGACATAACACCAAGCACCTAGGCATGCAGACTGCTTCTACAGACATTAGTGAAAGAATGGGTCGCTCTCAGCAGCTCAGTGAATTCCAGCGTGGTGCTGTGATAGGATGCCACCTGAGTAACACGTCCAGTCGTGAAAATTTCTTGCTACTAAATATTCCACAGTCAGCTGTTAGTGGTATTACAACAAAGTGGAAGCAATTGTGAACAACAGCAACTCAGTCATGAAGTGGTAGGCAAAATCACAGAGTGGGGTCAGCGGATGCTGAGGGGCATAGTAAACAGGGGTCGCCAACTGTGTGCAGAGTCCATCGCTACAGACCTCCAAACTTCATGTGGTCTTCAGATTCGCTCAAGAACAGTGGGTAGAGAGCTTCATGGAATGGGTTTCCATGGCTGAGCAGCTGCATCCAAGCCTTACATCACCGAGTCCAATGCAAAGTGTCAGATGCAGTGGTGTAAAGCACGTCACCACTGGACTCTAGAGCAGTGGAGACGTGTTCTCTGGAGTGATGAACTCTTCTCCATCTGGTAATCTGATGGATGAGTCTGTGTTTGGTGGTTGCCAGGAGAACGGTACCTGTCTGACTGCATTGTGCCAAGTGTAAAGTTTGGTGGAGGGAGGGATTATGGTGTGGGGGTGTTTTTCAGGAGTTGGGCTCGGCCCCTTAGTTCCAGTGAAAGGAATTCTTAATGCTTCAACATACCAAGACATTTGGGACAATTTGATGCTCCCAACTTTGTAAGAACAGTTTGGGGATGGACCCTTCCTGTTCCAACATGACTGCACACCAGTGCACAAAGCAGGTTCATAAAGACATGGATGAGTGAGTTTGGTGTGGAAGAACTTGACTGGCCTGAACAGAGTCCTGACCTCAACCTGATGGAACACCTTTGGGATAAATTAGAGCAGCGACTGTGAGCCAGGCCTTCTCATCCAACATCATTGTCTGACCTCACAAATGTGCTTCTAGAAGAATGGTCAGAAATTCCCATAAACACTCCTAAACCTTGTAGAAAGCCTTCTCAGAAGAGCTGATGCTAATATAGCTGCATATTAAACCCTGTGGATTAAGAATGGGATATTACTCAAGTCCATATGCATGTGAAGGCTGACGAGCGAATACTTTTGACAAGATAGTGTATGTATATTCAAACGTGATTCTAAATTGATGGGAAATGTGGAGATGATACTGAGTGGTTGTCTGCCTCCTTGTGTTAGACTGTTTATCTCTCCGATCTGCATTGAGATTGAAAGCTTTTTACTAAAGAGTTATGATGTGATTATTTCAGTATTTTATACAAGACTTCAAATTAAGTCCTGGTGTAAGAAAATTGCTTAGGGTGTTTCTGAATGTCCTTCGGTTTTTATTCAATTCAGAGTGAGTTTAAAAAACATTACATGGAGAAAAAAAAAAGGAGAATAAATGAACTATGACACCAAACCAGAGACAGAGGAAGTCTTAGTCATTTCAGACTTGCCCAAGGGTGTCCCCTGTCTATTATTGCATAAAACTCCCAGCATGCACCGGTCATTTTTCCTGACAGTCTACTTCAGTATAAGCAAGGGGGGAATAATTAACACACACATGCAAACACACGCACACATACAAGTCTAATGATTGGGAAATTAACTCTGCATCTGGCCCTGCGATTCATTTACAGAAGCAAAGAAATTACAATGGCACAAAGTGTGGAAAGAGGCATTAAGAGAGGAAGTGAGACACCACTGATACATACAAAGCTTTCTTTTATTTCTGCCTTGGACTTGTATTCACTGTGCTTCTGAATATACCTTAAATGCAGTAATATATGTGTTATAGTTCACCCTTAATAAAGAATGAGTACAGTAATGTTACCGCATTACAGCTTATGGGTGAAACCATCTCTGTTAGCTGCAGAGATGTTACTGGAATAAAACTAATTCTCAAAAACAAAACAAAGCAACATTGTGTCAGCTTGTTTGGTTTATTACTGTGAGGTCATTCAAGAGGAGGGTTGATAAACCCATGAAAGCTGTCTATTTAAAATTTAAATGTAAATGCCATCTCTGTAGTTTGTGGGGTTTTTGTTTTGTTTTGTTTTTCCTGTTGGTCTTTTTGTCGCTCCTTGTCTTTTCCCCCTCCCTAAGTCCTTCCTGTTAAAGGGGAGTTCTTCACTCCCACCATTTCCAAGTGTTGACTCATAGGGGACTGTCTTATTTGGAGGGGGGGTGGTTCTCTCTAATATTGTAGGATCTTTGCCTTACAATATAAAGCAGGGGTGTCCATACTTTTTCAGCTCTCGAGCTACTAGCAAAGCTAGCATGGTTAAATGTGCGTGTGTAGGGTGGTAATGAAATGGATGGATGACAGTTTATCATTCATCTTCTACTTTTTTTAATGCCGTGCAATCTACATTTTTCCCCCAACTCCACTGGGGGTTCCGTGCGATCTACCTGCACTCCTCTTGCGATCGACCAGTAAATCGCGATCGACCAGTAGATCGCGATCGACCAGTAGATCGCGATCGATGTATTGGGCACCCCTGATTTAAAGTGTCCTGAAGTGAACATCATTGTGAACAGGGACTATATAAGATCAAAAATATTATTTTTGTTCTGTTTTATTTTGGGTATTTCCAAACAGAAATCTCTGCCTACAATATCTTTAAAAAAAAAAAAAAAAAAAGAAGCAATTAGCAGTGCCGACAGTGTAGGTGGGAAACCAGTGAGGGATCAAAGAACTTGTTGCTGCACCAGTGATTTGCACTGCTTGGTTTGATGCTCTATGAAGAGAGAGTGTGGATCCAAACCTCAGTGGGCTTTCCATCCTCCCAGGAGCACTGGAAGAGAGAGTTGCTGGAGACTCTGAATATCAGCTAAAAGTACAAGTGACAAGAACTGCAACACTGAGGAACTTTTCGCACGGCATGTTTTACCTTTGTGTAGCAAATGAAATTCACAGGTGTAATTAAACTACTACTGAAGTCCGCTAGGAAGGAGAGAAAATGTTCAAAGGAATAGACAGTAAAAAAAAAAAAAGAGAGATGCTTTATTTTATTACACAAAGGTATGCAAATTTGGGGGTAATAACAAATTCGCTAGACATCTGTCACCTCATGAAGACCTACTTCTGACGCTTACACGTTGCTGTTATTTGTGTTTGTTCAAATGCAAGTTATGCATGTTGTGGTGTGGCGCAGTGGAATATGTGACCACATTCACACAGGCAAAACTGATGACTGTCTCATCTGAGCTCCAAATACTGCAACAATTTCAAAGAATACAATCAGACCGAAGAGCTGTGGTGCTGAGCTGTTGAAAGATCCAGCACTGAGTGGGAGAGCACTGACATGTACAGTTTGGAAAAAATTTGCTTTGCTTTTGTTAATCCTCCCTAAATGCCTAGCTAGCTATGCCAAAAAGTCCTTTGACTAAACAATGATATCAGATGCTTACTCCTCCTGTCCGATATGATCCATGTAATCATTCCTGAAACTGCATTTAGGAGTGTTAGCCCATTTAACAGAGTGACAGAGTCCATGTTAGCAGCACAAACTTACATCCCAATAGAAAATTTACCCTCCAGGTAAATGCCTGGAGAAAAAGAAAGGTTGGGAAGACAGGGGTAAAAAGAGCATAACTTGGGATTGTCGTGTCAAAGGGCAATTTAATAAGGTTGATCAGCAATGTGATAAAGGCCACAGGCTATAAATCCTTGTATTAGTCTAACCTCCTAATGAAGTTTAGGTGAGTTGCCTTCGGCATCTGATGTTCATCTTTGTGGGTGTTAACAGAAGCCTAAAGGCAATCATGATGAATCCAGAGCCCAGGGTAGGTTGTAACTTACCAACTTAGAGGCGCATTGATGACAGCTGCAGGGCTTTGTGTTGTGAAGTGTGAGGAACAGAAAAGCCTAACAGTGGTTGGCCTCAGCCAAAGGGTGAACCCAACAGTATTAATGTATGCAGTTCAATAAACCCACTGAATGTTCACTGGGTTTAAGGTTTTGAGCAACAAGTAGAACTGATACTCACCACCACGTGTCTTCATTAGCAAGATCAGCAGCTGCTGGACAGAAGGATAGTTAAGATTTCCCTGTTAAGGAGTCTCTTACTAACAAGTCCACTGTGACCAGCCACTGAAGCAAAAAAGAAAACCATAAAAGAAATGTCACCTTCTGAACAGGAAACCAAGTGACTCAACTGGGAACTGGCTATGGTTTTATTAAACTAACAGTACACAGTTAAAGGGAAATTGAAATGTTAGAAAAATGAGGCGATAAAGGATTCATATGTATCTTGAATATTATAAAGATAAAATCAGAAACAAGTTAGCTTAGCTGTAAACAGCAAGTCTGGTTCACAACGGTGAATTCCATGATCTCAACAGCATGAAAAAGCTCATTTACAGACTGGTACAAAAACAGTATGGGCTTTTATGTATAATTTCTCCTTTCATAATAAGTGTACAGTATACACATTGGTCATAACTCATCCATTTAGACACTGGCATGGTTTAACCCTCTGGAGTCTGGGGTATAATTGCCCGATTTTGACTACTTTTAATTTTACTGACTCCAGTGGGATAAAACTGGGGGCTGGTCAACAACAGGCACATCACTGTCTGTTAGGTCTCACCTCCTCTAATCTGAGCCACTGAACTGGACCTCGTTTGTGCTCTTGGTGCCCTTTGCAGCATTTGTAACTGAATTATTTCACAAATAATACAGCCTGCTGTGTGGTTCAGACCATCCAAAGTATTTGAACTTCAGCTCACAGCCAGTGGGGTCGTTGTGGCTCAGGAGGGAGGTAGAGCAGGTCATCTTTTATTAATTGATGGTTCAATTCCTGGCTGCTCCAGGCTGCATGTCAAAGTATCCTTGGGCAAGGTACTGAACCCTGAATTGAGTGTGAATGTTGCAGCAGGTAGAAAACAATTAGCCATAAAGGTATGAATGTGAATGAGACACACTTTGAGTGCTTGAGTAGAAAAGCACCATATAAGAACCAGTTTTATTTATTTACCAGTTTTTGGTGAGTGAAATTCTAGTACTTTATTATTTATTTTTTAAATTAATTTATTCTGTTTTCTTGTAACACCACAGTGGGAGTGGTATGACTCTTCCAACGCTCAGCAAGAATGTCAATGTGCCTTTTCCTGAATATGAAACTACTGCAAAGGCGCATGAATTTTTGACACACAGTGCACTGATAAACCCAAACCCAGCCCGACCTAAGCTGTCATTGGTGTTATTGAGTGCTGTTTGGTGAGCAAGTGTTCACTCTCTCTTGCCCGGGCCCCGGGCGTTCAATTCTACTTAGGACATCCTGTCAGTTGAGCCTGTAAATTCCAC
This sequence comes from Archocentrus centrarchus, assembly GCF_007364275.1. NCBI lineage: Eukaryota > Metazoa > Chordata > Actinopteri > Cichliformes > Cichlidae > Archocentrus > Archocentrus centrarchus. Next base: position 27,358,226 of record NC_044355.1, on the reverse strand, counting down.
GGTAGCCTTAAGAAATAAGAGCAGTAATGGTGGGGTGCCAAGGTGAATGACTAGCAGGACAAATGACAGCAGAGTACAGTGGACTGTTGAACACTGCTGCTGTAGAACGGCTCAGTGTCACCACATGGCTGAGACATTTGGAGCTCCTTGTTGCTCCCGTGCCATCATTTAGGCTGTTAAAACAGGCTGCACTAATGAACCAGCTGCATTTCTTAATAAGCAGGGCTGACATTTGGTGGCCATATGCTTTGCCTGCAAGCAATGCCATTTTCTGTAAACTGATTATATTCATTTATTTAAAACTCTAATATTTGCCTGCTGTAGTTTTCACAGCTGGCAGAAGAAATGCACAACACTTGCTTTGTGTCACTTAGTCAGAGCGCAGCGTGCAAATGTAACAAAATAAATGTTATATTGAGCACTAATTTTTCTGTTGCTCAACAAAGGTTGAACTTACACATGCATTTAATTAATGGGGAAAAAAAAACAGTAGGCTGAAGATTTTTTTCCCCTCTTTCTTTTGGATTAAAATATCTTTACTGGTCCCAGTAGTTAAAAGAGCAGCACAACAACCATTAAAAAGACACAACAAGGTTGTAAAAGCCAACATTTTTCTGTTAATGAGTTCTAATGAAAGCAGCAAAATGTGAAATGTCTACAATAAAAAGGAACATAAGGTTTTTTATAGGCAGTCAGCTGGCTTTGTCAATGAAAATATGGTGATAGGACAAAGCTTCCCGTGTTGACGAGCGCTCTCTGTCACAACTAAACACAAAATCAAACATTATCTCAAAGTCTGATTTGATATAAAGCTTCTAGGGTGATACGTCTGACCATGTTGGTCATTTGGCTGGAGACATTTGTTTGGGTTTTTAAGTAAGCAACTTGTTTGAACAAAGTGTGACCCGGAGGCAGTCTGGCCATCTGGTTGTGCTGCAGGATTATGGAGCAGCCACTGCTTGCAGACCATGAAACTGAGGCTGGGATGGCCCATTTGGTCATGCACGTATTGTTAAACCTGCTGCCCTGGCTCGTTTAATCAAAGATGTTAATTATGCGTTGAGTCATTTCAGTCCAAAAATGTCTCAGGTTTGCACGTTTCTGGAGTAAAACACAGATGAATACATGCTGAGCTGATGTTATGGAGAGTCTGAGCACCAGTTGGGGTGGGCTGAACAGAGAGTGACAAAAAAAATAATGAACAAGGCTCCACGCTGCCCACTGTGCTTTAAGGATGACTGAATAATCTCAGTATGAAAGCACAAACACTATCACGTGAATTTCAGGGCTGAGGTGGGAGCAGAACCTTTAAATGTTCTGTTAGAGGTTTACAAAAGGAAGACCCAAATGCAGACACAAAAAGTCAGCTTCAACTGGTCTGTAAGTTTCCTTTAATGCCACTCTTCAGAGGAAGCTCATTTCCACCACTTGTATTTGAGATTTTGTTCTTTTGATCACTCTCCAAATCTCGTGACCAAACACAGTAAAGAGTCTATGTGCAGAACGTTGAAGTCACTTAAAATTTTGAGCAGAAATGCAGATTGTTTTCACTCAAAACTTTAAGTGACTTCAACGTTCTGCACATACACTTTTAAGAGTGTAGTTGAGGGAAGATCAACCTGTAAATTGACAACTTTGCTTTCACGCTCAGCTCTCTCTTCACCACAACAGATCGATACAGCACTGACATCACCACTCCACTCTCCTCGCACTCATGAACAGGATCCAGAGATACTTAAGTTCGTCCATTTGGGGCAGCAACTCCTTCCCAACAGTGCACGCTCCACCCTTTTCCAACTGAGAACCTTTGAGGTGCCAATCCTCATACCAGCTACGTCACACTCAAACTGCCCCTGAGGTCATAAAGCTTTAAAAAGCCACCCCCCCCCAAAAAGGTTCAGTCTCCACTTTTGCTGTTACAGTGTCTTCCCAGAGATTTCAAGAGAATTCTTTGTGTACAACATTTCTCTCTTAAAGCCATCCGTTCTCCTTCAGGCTCGGCAGGTGTAATGTTGCGATGCTGAGTGTGACGTTTACATGAGTGGTTCTTAGAGTTTGTTTAGAAGTTGCTTTTTCGCTGCTCCACACCTTTAGTCTTAGAAACTAACCAGCTACTTGTGAGGTCCAGCTGTGAGCAGTACAAGAACTTTGCCATAAATTCTACTTTTACTTATATAGCGTGTTTTTTGATGATGTTATAATGGTGATAATTCTGCTTTATGTATTTATCAATGAGGTCACAGTGAGTGATGGTGTCCATTCACCCTCCTCTCACACCAGGCATGTTAAAAGCAAAAATATTAAGAACACAATATTATAAATACTATATCCGGTTGTGGTTTCGTTTTTTGTTTTGTTTGAACTTGTTTGTGTTGTTACCTATTTCACCAAACTGGGCTTCAACTACAGATGCAGCCACCTAATGTTGCCGCATCCAGCCAGACGTCGGCCAGCTGAAGTCCAGCCCCCCGCTGGCCGACGTCCGGCTGTCGTCGGGCTGGAAGTCCCCCTCCTTCTCCTGGGCGTATCTACTTTCCAGCATGAACACACCCCTTTCCCTCAATTGTAGACTGTCACCAAAAGGTGGCGCCTTCTTAACAAAAACGTTGAGTTCTGTGATTCAAAAAAGTTTTGGTGAAGTATCAAGTTTTGAAAACCTAAAATAGATGCCTAAAATTTTTGTCAGTATGACCTTTCACACATTTCCATTGCGAATCACCAAAAGATTCCTTTGTTTCACTTCATCTTTTAACTAAATAAGTAAATAAATACAGTAGGTTAAAAAAGAAGCGGTGCTGCGCTGAGCCAACCCGGTCTCACGGCAGTTCGTGCAGTAGTCACGAAATTTAATCTATTGATTCGTGCTCATGAACACGAATTCCCTCTTTTTTTCGTGTTACTCGGCACGACTTCTAACCTGCCTGAAATGCAGTGGGATAAAGTTCGTGCCTCTGAGCACGGCTTCTAAGCTGCAGTATAGTTTTTTTTTTTTGTTTTTTTGCCCCTGTCCCCCTTTTTTCCCCCCTTTTCTTTTGAACTGGAAGCTCAGAAGCTGAATTATGCCTTTAATTGCGATCCTTAACCGCCACTTTTCCTTTTGACATGAATTTCTCCTCGTTTCATTTAATGTGGGATGCTGCTTATGGTTGTAACGATGACATTTGTGGGGCTTTTTAGGTCTAAATTTATATTTACGTGTTTATGGTTAGTGCTATATTCGGTGTCCAATTTTTTCTGTGAGTTCCGTGGTCTGAAGCCGTTTTCCCTCTGTGTTAAATCCATGAACCAACGATGAATAAATAAATGAACTACAGTACCCATCACCCCATCGGCCGTAACCATGGTCACGCGTATTCCCGTTGCTGTCCAGCTAATTGCATTAGTTCACCCGCTTCGGATGTTATCAGGTAATTACTGACTTTATTAGCGGTTTTCAGGCCTGTAAATATGGGCCAGCAAGGGCCGTCTGCACCTCGTAGTCAGTCGAGAAGGTAGTTATCGTTCTAACGGAGGATCACTGACAGAGAAGGACTACAGACGAAGGACTACAGAAGAAGGACTACAGAAGCCATGCTCGCTGACTTCCGGCGGATGCTGCAGTGTTCAGGTAAGAGGATTTCAATGGACAGCGTTTATATAGTGATATTATTACGGCCGTGAGTTCAATAAGCACTTGAAATTAGATTAATGTGGTGTAAGAGAGCGCTGATATCCCAACTCTGAGATGCATTTGTAGAGATTATTGCGGGTTTTGCCGTCTTTGAGACGCTAGCTTAAATTTTCTGTGCAAATGTTAGCGGATATCGTAGGAAAGCGTTCACTATTTAAACAATGTTATGACAGAAATATGAGCTTCTGGACTTACTAGTTAAGTAAAATGATTATTTTCAGCAACAGATTCCAAATAAATATCCTGATGAGCTTCAGTGCATCCATATTCAATATCTGCGAGTACAGTGCTTCATTTAATCTGCACTGAACTGACCCAGGCTTATCACAATGTAAAATAAAATGATACTGGTCTGAACACAGTTGCTGGATCAGGTGACCCTGAAGCCTCTCTTAGTTATGCTGCTATAGGCCTAGACTGCTGGGGAGGTTCCCGTGATTTCTTTATATTCACTGTAAACAAACCTTATATTTGCAAGTTTCTTATATTCAATATTTAAACAAAGAGCAGTCTGTTTATACTTCAGACTGCTGGCTTACTTGTGGTTCCTATGATACTTAAGAGTAGAATGGGATGCAGAGCCTTCAGCTCCTCTGTGGAAAGAGCCTTGAGGTGACTGTTGTGATTTGGCACTATACACATAAAACTGAAAGTCTGGCTGCCTTTAATCCTCTGTGACAAACACGAGGATCCATGAAACCTGCCAGCACCTGAGAATGAGCTGAAACTTGCAGTGTATTACATTCCCATCATGGAGAAGCTTCCAGACTCTGGGAATCCTGTCAGTGAGCAGGGACTGATTCACTGTCCTCAGCTTTAAACAAACCCAGTCTCCATCTCAGGTTTTGACTCAGCCTGCTTTGGAGTCACTAATCTAGAATCATCAGGCTACTTACTTTCAACACCATAATTTTGTTACTGATTCAGTTTATAAACCTGTTTTGTGCTGCAGCAACAATCAAACATGTCCAGTTCATACATCATTGTAGTTTGTGTCTTTGCTCTTTCAGAACTGAATTGGAAATCCAAAGGTGCTGGAAAGCTTCTTCTCCAACCCTCAAAGCCAAACTTCACCCATGAGAGCTGACAGCATGCAATCATTTTGAGAAGTGACACTCTCATAAATAAAGGTGAGCAATGATACTTAATGTGTACTTTTTGATTATCATGTTTAAAGGTTTGTCATTGCTCACAGTGGCCTTGTATTCATTAGGCATTTCCAGAATAGTATCCAGCAGTTTCTTGTGAGCTGAGCTGAATCATTTTTCTTTTAATACATGTTTAACATTCACTTGAGTATTACTTGTTATACATAACTGTGGCTCTGAAACAAAGGCTCTCCTGAAGGAGAAGAAGAGAACCTTTAGATCAGGAAATAAGGAGGAGCTGAGAGCTGTGCAGAAGGATCTCAGAAGGAAAATCAGGGATGGAAAAAACACCTACAGAAAGAAGATGGAGGACCAGCTACTGCAGAGCAACACCAGTGGAGTTTGGAGAAGCTTGAACTCAAGTTCAGGCCACAAAGCAAGCCCACTCTGAGACTTAGAGTAGAGTGGGTGAACAACTTGGACCACTAGAACTACCAGCATTTTCACACTACTCCTTTTTCTACCAAGCGCCTCCAAATGGCAGTTTACATCTCATTAGGCCACCTTTTGTTATGTACACGGGGCCAGTAGATCGGAATGTGTGTGGGATGGGTGTGGGGGTGGGGATGGGTTACCACTGATGACCCAGGGTCGCCAGGTGTATAAAAAGCCAGGTCACAACACATATTTCACCTTTAATAAGAACAAATTTGTAATTGAGATCCCAGATTTGGAAGAGATGTTTTGTGTTCTCCGTGCTTCAGGTTCACAGCAGATGGAAGGAAACTCAAACAGCCACTAATGTAGCCTTTGTGCTGACTGTAGACTGAGGGATCTCTTCAAATTGTTGTATTCCTCCTCTTCCTCGTCACCCACTGCTTCAGATCTCGCTGTCACCATCAGACTGCAGCAGTTATGTTATTTAGCCATGAAACATGTCGTCACCCTCCCTTGATTTTTTTCAGGCTTTTCAGAAAACACAAAAAACTGAACCGAATGTTGAAAATTTAATTTAGACAAAAATAAAATTTTAAAAATGTCTTTGACCATTTTTTTAGGAGGGTGACGATATATAACCTTGTTCAGCCTGTTTGGGAATGCACTGAGATCAATAACCTAATTTCCAACGCAGATCTGGAGAAACAGCAAAAACCAACAGGACCCTACACAGCCACAGATGCTGCTCCAGAGCTAGAAGTTCTAAACCATAAACACCAACCTGGGAAACTTGCTAAGTGTGACAGGTCCAACATAACCCCAGATACAGCCCAGCCACAGGGTGAACCAAATCTTTCAGATAATGACAACAGAGAACCAAACGCACCTCCCTCCTAAACTCACCAGCCTGCACCAACCTGACATTTCTCCTCCCTGAGTTAAATAGATGAATGGAAGTTAAGTGGTTACAAACATAAAAACCACGGGTCCACAGACAGGAGCAGTGAGCTGAAATCAGCACAAAGCTACCTGAGAGGCTGTATTGAACTACTATATATAATTTAATCATTTGTCCTGACTGGTTTCACCTCAGATGTTCTTTCTCCTTTTGGTAGATTTCTCCCACCTCTGTTTTGATGCCAAGAAGAAGAAGAAGCTGCTTCAGAGAAGTGGGCTTCATGGTCTCAGTGCACAGCAACATGTGTTTTCACTGCCACAATCAAAACATTGAATAAAATCTATGTATTGTTGTTTGGAAACGTGTCATATTACTGCATGCTAAGGTGTGTTATTAAAGAAAAAAATGAGTTCTATATTTCTGGTTTGATGATATCCGAAGCTTTTGATTCAAAACGTTTATTTTCCACTGCACAAAATATTTACTGTTGCACATTTATTTCTCATAGGGATTTTTTTTTTCTTTCCATATTTCAGTCTCTGGTTCTTGAGAGTCATGGCTCTGTCTGGTCTCTGACAGAGATCCTTAAAAATATTATTGGAAAGTACCTATTAATTTTACTTTCAAACAGCTTTATGTGAATGTTATCTTTTCATTTATAATTTTTAATATATTGATCACAGTGTAGTGTACCGTAGAGGCATCCAAAAATGATGAGACTGGGCTGCTTGTGTGTGATTTGGAAGGTTTGTGTCTGTCTGTGACTCTGCAGAGGTTAAAGCTGTGATCCAGTCTCAGTCTCTGACTGAAGGTTGCTGAGACTCTGATTAGATACACAATGTGAAGTTCACAATTCTCTAAACAAATAAAATGGTAATGACAAACATGAACATCTGTACTTATTTCAGAGACATGAATGTTTACAAACATAATATTTATTTTAAGGATTGGACTTCATAAAGCGCACTGATGTTAGAGTGTGTGTTCATATTTAAATCATTTTGTAGGCTGAAATTGTAACGGTGGACCTGAGATGGTCCAGAGAAAGTAAACACATGTTAATTAGAATAATAACAACAACAGACTGAGACAGACAGCTGTGAAATGCGCACACAATGACGTCACCTCATTCACTGCTAGCTACACTGCTAGCTACATCGTATCATTCATGATCATCTATGTAAACAACGTTTAAAGAAGCCGCCACAGCTCTGCGGCTGTAACTGTTTCAAATCATATATTTTTGCTCGTTTGAACTCTGAGGATGTTTTTAAAACGGTCTTAAAAGGCTGTTTCTATGGTGGTTGTCACGGACGCCTCAGTAGCTTCTTAGGCTAACCTGGCGCGTCCGGTTCCTGCTGCTAGCTGTCTGCCGCAGGAAGGCTGCGTCCCATTTCAAAGAGCCGCCGCTCCGTCGTAACTGTGGCTCAAACACCACTTTATCCTTTAAGAAAAGGCCTTTTATAGCCATTTTGGTCGCAGTTTTGATTATAAAATAAAAGGGAAAATATAAACAAACAAAAAGCTTAACATTGAGAAGACTTGGAAGAACAATGTGACACTGATGAGAGGATAAGGCTTCCCAGGTCATTGCCAGGCCAAACCGGCTGGTGATCAGAATTATTTTAATTATTTTTTTACCCAGTTTCGCTGGCGGTGCAGCGCTCACAGCCTGTCCGAGGTCCCGGGCTGAACTTCAAGCCCAGCCCGTCCCTCCAGACAATACTCACCGCTCCACTATAATGACCGCTTTACTCTCATCTTTCTATTGTTTTTAATGGACAGTTCCGCTTACAATTACAGTTCAATGATGTGAGGATCCTTGGTACAGTATACAGCGGGCTGCTAATGAATGCGCTTCCACTATTACTGCTCCTCCTGGTGGATAAACAAGACATTACCACCATTTTCCCCAAATGCTGCTTAGGGGCGTTCCCACCAGTGGCCGGAATTCCTACGTCATTAGCGGGGGATCGCGTTTAGGCCGAGGTTCGGCCACGAATCGGCCAAGGACCGGCCAAGGTCGCGTCACGGATCGGCCGGAAATTTTCAGTGGCTGCATCTGTAAAATGTTTCCCTTGGTATGCTTTATATAAAAACACAGAGTTGTGCCTTATGAGTTTTATCTGGCCTGTATTGCAGATGAAGACCTTGTTTTGATGAATCAGCATCCATTTCTTTTCTCTTTTCTTTTTTTTGCCTTGTTTTCTTGTCAAGACTTAGAGATTTACAACTCCTCAGCTCCCCGTCTGGTCCGAAAATGGATTCTGAATATTTCTCTGAATCTGTCACAAGTCCAATAGCTGGAAGAGCAAGAGAGAGAGCGAACGAGAGTGATGACAGGGCGTTTGGGGTGGGGGAGGGCCGGTTGTACATCGCATTTGTTTTGCAAGAGAGGGAACGAGCAAGGATGAGGAGTGGATTGGGAAGAAGAGATGGACATCCATAAGAATGAAGAGGAAGGGTAGAGAGAAAATAGATAGCAGGTACTGAGCACAAATCAAACTTTGTCTTGACACAACACTTTGTCTATAGGACTCATAAAACTGCATCTGTGCGCTCTGGCCAAATATCCTCCAGAAGGACACATGCAGTGTGCACACAAACACAGCTGCTTCTGCGTGACTCCTCCACACCCTTCACCCTTCAGTATCCACACACTTGCAGTACTATTAATCTCATCACTGTGTTTGAGGGCAGGCTCACAGTCTGTTTGTGTGCATGAATGTGCCTGCGGCGACTGCATTCATGCAGGGACTGTGGACAGGTGAAATATGCTGACACGGTACAATACTACGAAAACTGCTATTGTCAGTGAAGAACAAGTGGATATACTAAGCATCAGCTTCCATGTCACAATACTACAATCAGACCTTGTCTGATGATAGACTACTTTGCCCTCTCAGGAGACTCTTTCTGCCCCGAGCTGTTTGTCAGTACAAATTAAAGCCTGCGTCTCTGCCTGTCCAAGTTTCTGTCTGAAAGCTCTGCGAGTCCAGTTCCCTCTAGTGTTTGTGTTTTCCCACTACTTATCCTCTAAAGTGTTTTCATTCGTGCGAATTTCACTATAACTGTCCATGGATAAATATCTGTGAACACCATGCATGAACAGCTATGCTCTACTAACATGCCATATAACATCGGCACCTTTAATATATCCAGAAATCTCTGTGACTGTTCTTAATCTATCACAGCAACTGTTTATTCAATCCACAGCACACCTGGCAGGTGTACTGCTGGGGACAGGAGTGATATTATATCAATGAGAGGTAATCTCATTTTTAGGATCTCTAAGTCATCACAGCTGTTAAGCCAAACCATAAACCTACCCCAACCCTAAAAGGAAAAACTGACTTTTCTGGAAACAATGTGCATGATGTTTAATGACTGCCAAGACTGTGGAGAACAATTTAATAAAAGAAAAAATGTAGGGGTCATCACCAATGACGACTTAGACTTAAGAGGATTAACCTTGAACTGTGAGTGTGGTTCCCATTTGGAAAATGAAAAAAGCACTGTGTTACGTAGATCACGAAACGGTTGACGGTTACTCTCACAGAACTCACTGTGAGCTGTTTTTACTGGAACTGCTGTCCAATGAGAACTCTGTCCCGTGATATTAGTGCAGTGTAATGTCCAGGGTTATACTGAGCTTCCTTGAATAACATTATCCTGCAGATCCACAGAGCGCCTGAGGGAAGTAAGAAAATAAGTGTTTTGTAATTTTGGTGACCTAACCCTTTAAAGTGAGATTTTGTATTGCCTTCCATAAAGTCTGGGCATCCACCCAAGCATTGGAATTGCTTCAGATCGACCTTGTCGGCTAAATATGAGGCTGACTTCCAGAACCCCAAAATAATATTGAAGGTAATGTCACTACTACTGCAGCTTCTTGGTGGAAAATGCTTAAAACGTGGGCTGTCAAATCCATCATTTCTCCTCCATATACTGTCTATCCTGTGATCACTATTACCTCTTCCTAGCCTCTACTCAAGTCCTACCTCTCCTTTCTCATCTCTCCTCCTTCTCATCATCTTCATCCTCCAGGAGTTTAGTCATTACTTCATATCTTTTAGTTATCTTATCTTCCTTCATCTTTCCCTTCTTCCTTTCCTCCTCTTTTCTGTCTTGTCTTTCACATTTACTTTCCCTCTACCCCCCCCCCCCCCCCCCCCCCCCCCCCCCCCTCTCTGTCCTGATCTCTTCATCCCTCATTTACCCCCACCCCCACCCCTTTCTGCCCCTTCTGCTTTTGGCTATCCAGCTTTCTCTTCACCTGTCTTTACCTTTACTCCTCTCCTCTCCTCTTTTTATGACAGCTTTTATAAACACCCACTAAAAGTCTCTGTTACAGGCTGCTGTTAGGGCCGCACTGTTCAGCGTAATTCACCTTGAGTGGAAAAAGGCTTTTACTGCCTGCCATTTTGGCTCTGTGCGTGCATGAGAAGAATGTGATGGCACATTCTGGGGGACGGCCCAACAATCTTCAGGCTCGACCAACAATGTCAGACCAAATTGCCCAGGAAAACCTGGAAAAGTTACATTACCAATTACCAAAAATGAAAATTAAGTAAATTGGAAAACAGCCATGTGAATAAATAGCTACATTTCATAGAATGCGTTGGCCTTTTTGTGGCCTCTTTGTTAAGACTATATTAGAAAATTTGCTTGACAAAGAGGATATCGTGGCTAGAAGATGAGCCTGTGAGGCAAAAAAGGAGACCTTTCATTTGCTGTAACTCATTTTAAGCAGTTACCTATCCCACATGAGGGTATGCCCCTCATTACCCCACAACAGTCATGGCCGGCCCTGCTGCATTTCGCTATAATAGCGGCGGGCAAGCAAGTTTCTCCTTCAGTCAGCAGGGTTCTAGCTAGCAGTTGGTCACACAGTGCTGCACCTGGCAGAGGTACTGTCACACCAGGGTGAGAATTTCAGCTGTTAGCTACCGGAATAGATCGCTATCATCACAGTTTGCTAGCTATTAGCAATAGCAGTTAGCACTAGTAAGAATTTCATTGCTCAGCATAACCACAGTGTTTTGCGGTGTACATGACAATAAACTTCTTGAATCTAGCAAGTGGTCATTTGCTATCACACCGGCCTGTGAATTCTGTGCACAAAAAGTTTTGTATACAAGATTTATGAATAATATCAACACTTGACAATAAACCAAAACAAAAAAGGGATATTTGTTAATTAAATATTTTGCAATATTTTACATTTTTGCCCTGAGTTGCCTCAGAGTGTAAGTGTACGCTGTCAGTGCACTGCTTGTGTCGGCTGTCAAAATGCTGGGTGTGAAGCATCCACGACCATTTATTCTGGAGAAGGCTGAAAATCTTTGTGAAAGGAGTCCCAAATGGGTCGGTGAGTCAGTGTAACTAATTTCTGACTGATGGCAGTGATATTGAGGTGAGTTGTTAAGCATATTCTGAGTTTTTCTGTTTGTAGGGGCTGCTGTTTTTTGCTGCTGTTAGCCAGTGAAAATTAAGCTTTCTTTGAAGTGAATCTAATGATGTCAGACTCGGGCAATTTTATAATAAACGCTCATATGATGTGAGAATGCAATCAAGCTGCTTACCGGAGGGAAACTGATTTTTAGGACACTTGAGCCTAAACATTAGCTTGCATAATGTTAGCTTATAACCACTTGTTGTCAGCTGCCCGGGGGAGGGTCAAATCTGCTGACTATAAGCAACTGTGACAATATTGGGAATAAATAAGCATATTTATGCATGTTTCCCTATGTTAGAGGCCTGACTGCAGCTTCAGGTGAGGAGGAGGATGAAGTTAAGATGAGTGAGGAGAAAGTAATGGTGGAGAAGGCAGATAAAGAGGAGAAGAAAGATATAATGAGAAAGAGATGATAAAAATAGAAATGTACAAACCTTAAATGGTTTTTTTTATAATTTGAAAGAGCTATTTGTTATTTTTAAATTAAAACTAACTTACAACTGACACTTTTTTAATAGTTTATGAGCTAAATTTCCATGTTTACAGTGTGATTTCCCCTTTCTTTCAGAATTCTCAGTTATCTGAAATATTCTAATAGAGTTCTTGTACTTAAACGGAATACAATACAAAGTTCATAGTATGAAGGTAAAAGGTGGCATGGCTTCGTTAGATATGCTAACATTACTGTGCAAAATACATCTGTTACTCTAAGTGGGTCACGAGGTTTTTGGAGATTTGACTAATTTTACATGCAATTACTCATATCCCATTAAATGCAATTCATTTTGAAGGGAACAGGTCGGAGGCACAAAATTATTTTTCATGGAATAACCCCAAAGTGGCTAACCACTCAATAAAGACACTCCCTTCATAGGCCTTGCTGGCTCTTTTGCAGGAGGTTATTCAGTAGATCTCTAAGGTCTGGGACAGTCTTCCAAGCCTGCCAATGACCTTCAAGATGCTGGAACACCAGCGTCACTGTCAGCAAACAAGTAAGTTTTACATCGACATGGACGATGTAAAAGAGAAGGGTGTCATGTCCTGGGCCGTTTGCCCAGCGTTTTGTGTTTATTTCCTGTGCTTGTCCTCCCAGTATGTTGTCTTGTTCCCAGTGTTGTGACTCGTCTGCGTGTTCCTTGGTTTATCACTTCCTGTATTATTTTGCCAGTGTGTTTTCCCTGTGCTTTGTGTCTAGCTTTGCTTCCCTGTGTAATTAGTTTCCTTTGCCTCACCTGTTGTTCCCTGCTGTTTCCTCTTACCCTGATTACCCATTGTGTATTTAAGCCCTCAGTTTCCATGTGTTCCTTGTCGCGTCGTTGATGTTGTGTACCTACGTGTCCCTGTGTTCCAGTGTTTCCTGTGCTCCCTTCGTCTTCCTCCCAAAAGGTTTTGTATTTCTTTTTGTCCGGTCCCAATAAATTCCTTTAGTTATACCCATCTCTGGAGTCCTACGTGTTTGTCCTTCCTCGCCCGTTTCCTCCCCGGCCATGACAGAATGACGCGACCACGAATGGACCCCGCAGACTCCGACCCCTACAGCGGCACTCGCCTGGCGCTGGGGGGACCTGCTTTTTGGAACAGTCCCCGGCGACGCCACTCACCTCCTCCTCCTAAGCCACGGGTTATCCGCACTGGCGGAATTTTTTTGTCTCCTGCCGCTCGCTCACCTGTCACTCCGCTCACTGGTCCCTCCCCTCCTCAGCGGGCGCCGCAGCCATGGCGGAAGGGGAATCCCCGGCAGCAGCTGCATGATTCGTCCCCGGAGCCGTGCGGTATGACGCCACGGATTTCCACACCGCGGTTTTCCACGCCGCAGCCACAGAGGACGAGATCCCGGAGGAAGCAAAGAGACGTTTCCCCAGAGCCGACGCCCGGAATGACTCCGGAAGAGTCGTTTTTTCGTTTCCTGGGACACAGGGGTCCCTGGCATCCTAGCGCTTCCGTTTCACCGCTGCCTGCTTCTGAGGGAGGAGGCCAAGTTCCCGGCAGCAGCAGAGAGAAGTCAGTCAGTCTCCACGCAGTTAGCTCTCCCTAGCTCACAGTCAGTCTCCGCGCAGTCAGTCTCCACGCAGCCAGATCTCCCTAGCTCTCGGCCTGTTTCCACGCAGCCAGATCTCCCTAGCTCTCGGCCTGTTTCCACGCAGCCAGATCTCCCTAGCTCTCGGCCTGTTTCCACGCAGCCAGTCGTCTCCCTAGCTCTCGGCCTGTTTCCACGCAGCCAGTCGTCTCCCTAGCTCTCGGCCTGTTTCCACGCAGCCAGTCGTCTCCCTAGCTCTCGGCCTGCTTCCACGCAGCCAGTCGTCTCCCTAGCTCTCGGTCTGCTTCCACACAGCCAGTCGTCTCCCGGCCTGCTTCCACGCAGCCAGTCGTCTCCCGGCCTGCTTCCACGCAGCCAGTCGTCTCCCGGCCTGCTTCCACGCAGCCGTCGTTTGACACACCCAAACTGTCCCCTGAGCAGCCCCTGCTGCCCAGGATGACGACCACCCAGCCGGCACTCCGGTCCTCTACAGCATCTTGGCCTTCAGCAGTGCCGCTGCCCGCTCTCCCTCGTCCTCAGTCAGCTCCCGCTCTAGCCTCCGCTCAGTCCAAGCCGTTGGGGGTCTCCGCTCAGTCCGAGCGCTCCGAGCCAGAGGGTCTCGCTCAGTCCGAGCCGGTGGGGGTCTCCACTCAGTCCGAGCGCTCCGAGCCAGAGGGTCCCGCTCATTCCGAGCCGGTGGGGGTCTCCGCTCAGTCTGAGCGCTCTGCGCCAGAGGGTCCCGCTCAGTCCGAGCCGGTGGGGGTCTCCGCTCAGTCCGAGCGCTCCACGCCGCACGAGGGTTCCCCACCAGAGCCCGGGGTCGCTCGTCTCCGCCGCCGCATGCCCCGCGGTCGGCCTCCAGTGTCTGCTCCTCGTCACCGCCGCCGCTGGGAGCGCGGTCGGCCTCCAGTGACTCCTCCTCGTCGCCGCCGCCGCTGGGAGCGCGGTCGGCCTCCCTCGTTGGGACTTTGCTTTGTGGCCCCTTGGCCTCTGCGGCCTCCTGAACTGTGTGTTTTTTGTTTTGGATTTCCCATGGACTCCCCTGAACTGTGGACTGTTTTTTCCCCTGCTGTTTTGTTTTGTTCTAGCTCCTGAGCTGTTCCTTGTTTTTGACCCTGTATTGAACATTGGAACTCCCCGGCCTGGTGCCGTCGCTTTGTGTTTCATCCTGTTTTGCTTCTCGTCCTCATGTTTTGTTCTTGTTTTGGACTGTTTTCGGCCTTGTGCCGTTTTGTTTTGTTCTGTTCCTTTTGTTTCCTTGCTCTTGACCCTCATGTTCCGGTCTAGCCCTGTGCTTCCTTGTGTTTTGGTTCTTGGTCTTGTTTTGTTTCGGTCCCTCCTTCCTGGTCCCCCGCCTCCCGCCCTGGTCTGGTTTTGTTTCTCGTTTTGGCCGTCGGGAGCCGGCCTTTGAGGGGGGGGGTACTGTCATGTCCTGGGCCGTTTGCCCAGCGTTTTGTGTTTATAGTTTATTTCCTGTGCTTGTCCTCCCAGTATGTTGTCTTGTTCCCAGTGTTGTGACTCATCTGCGTGTTCCTTGGTTTATCACTTCCTGTATTATTTTGCCAGTGTGTTTTCCCTGTGCTTTGTGTCTAGCTTTGCTTCCCTGTGTAATTAGTTTCCTTTGCCTCACCTGTTGTTCCCTGCTGTTTCCTCTTACCCTGATTACCCATTGTGTATTTAAGCCCTCAGTTTCCATGTGTTCCTTGTCGCGTCGTTGATGTTGTGTACCTACGTGTCCCCGTGTTCCAGTGTTTCCTGTGCTCCCTTCGTCTTCCTCCCAAAAGGTTTTGTATTTCTTTTTGTCCGGTCCCAGTAAATTCCTTTAGTTATACCCATCTCTGGAGTCCTACGTGTTTGTCCTTCCTCGCCCGTTTCCTCCCCGGCCATGACAAAGGGTGCTGACAAAAAAGAAGCCCTTCTCCAAAACAGATGCCTCTGAGCTTGACTGAAATTTGCAGCTGCCCGTATGGACAAGCCAAATGTCTTCTAGAGAAAGGTTTCATGGTCAGATGAGAAAGATTGAGTTATTTGGCCACAATGACAAGTGATATGTTTGGAGGAGTAAAGGTGAGGCTATCAAACCTAAGAACACAGTACCAGTGTCAAGCATGGAGGTGGTAGCATCATGCTCTGGGGCTGTTTGCAGTACCAGTGTTGTGCAGTACCAGTGGTACAGGTACTGCACAAAGTGGATGGAATTATGAATAGGCAGGACTCCAAATTCTTCAACTTAACCTCAAATCAACAGCTAGATGATTGAAACTTGGATACAGTTGTGTGTTGATTTTGTAATGGATAAAGCAGGCTAATATGAAGCTTCTAAAAATAGCCTTCCCAAAGTTGCAACCTTAAACATACTGAAAATCTGTGTACTACACTTAAAAGCCAGGTCACTAAAACCAACTTAACTCTTAATTCTGTCAAGAAGAGTGGTCAAATATACAGTCAGGATTATGCAAGAAGCTTGTTGATGGCTACCAATAGCATCTGGCTGAGGTGCAACTTGCTAAGGAACATTTAATCAAATATCAGTGAGGATGTATGTATAGATTTAAGCCTGTATGTATACCTCTGACCCTGTGTGGATTACATAAAATCCCAAATAAATTCAAACTCGTGCACCCAGTCATTAAAGATTTCTGCTGTGCAATCATTTCACACTGGAAAAAGAACATTTAAAAAAAAATTAAAAATTAAAAGCCCCAAATTACCATGACATTCATGCCCCTGATGAGTGGATGTAAATTTCTGGCCACAACTGTATATATAGAACATCATATGACAAATAAGTGGGGGTGCTGAACACAGCAATAATTTTCTTAACCCCTATATTCCCCCTGTGGAGTCTTGTGTTGAGTGTACTGTGGATTCATGTTCATCTATTTCTCTGTTTACACCACTGCTCTGTTTAGCTGTCTTAAGAACTACTTTACAGAACTTAGTGAATAAACTGAGCATTCTGCAAAAGCAAGTCTTGGCTCAAGTCAACCAGCTGAACAAGTATTTAAAGCTCAAACTCCCCCCAAGGGCTTCAGCCTTAAGTCCTTGTCTTCAGTGTAAAACTGAGTTTTTCTAAGGATTAGGGGCGGGAAGACTCCAAACTAATGTCAGATTAGTCTGGTGGGATTACTGACATTGCAAGTTTGTTGAAGATGTATCATAATTTGCATTTTTAATGCTTTTCAGCTAGGCGGTAAATGTCCATTTAGTCTGGTCTCGGCTTGTGAAATGAAAAGATGATGGATGCAAGTTGAAGCACACATTTCTTTACATATTTACATTAGTTTTGTATTCTGAGACGTACTAACATAATAGTGCTTTGTTTCAAAGTAATCACCCAGATGGGCTGAAACTGAAATAAACTGTTTAGGAAAGTGCGCGTGGTGTCTGAGGGATGGGTGGATGAGAATGAAAGAATACCTGGCTGACTAACAATGGATAAACTAAGGCTTCAATAAACAAGGCTTCAATCCCCCTTGGCTTACTCTGTAGACCATGTGTTTGATGGAGCTGGAAGCTGCGGCTCCATTGTCCTGCTGCTTTAAAAAGCGCTTGCATGTGTGTGTGTCTGGGTGTGTACATGCACGTGAGTCCCTCAGGACCAAATGAGAGTGCCTGTCACTGGGAGGCAGCCAGAACTAGCGCACAAGACACACACACACACACACACACACACACACACACACACACACACACACACACACACACACAAAGCTGTTCTTTCTCACCCTGCTCAAACACTTGCAATTCCTTGTTCCCTCTGTGTGTGTGTGTGTGTGTGTGTGTGTGTGTGTGTGTGTGTGTGTGTGTGTGTGTGTGTGTGTGTGTGTGTGTGTGTGTGTGTGTATCCAGCTTATTGTCCATCATTCGAACCTTCGGAGCTGTCAGTTTTCTCTTCTCACAAACAACTTTGCGTTGGTTTGGGTGTTTGTTCAATATCACTTTACTTTTCTTTGCCCATTTAAGGTTACATGTACATATTTCTGTACGTGTAACCTTCGCCACTTTATTAACGTGTGACAGTAATGACTTTAAGGAGGCACTTAACCAGATTTATTTTGTACCTCCACCAAGTAAGAGGAGTGGTCAGAATCACTGCAGCAGGCGCTGATATACCTTGACTTTGCCTTTCCACAATATGCAAAGCAAATTTTAGAAATTAAGCAACTGCATATGAAGTCCACACCAAGGCTTGACTGGGTGTGGACTTGTGGGGGTTATGAATATACATATTAATTGAACAAGCAAGGTGGGAGAAAAAAGAAATGAGAGGAAATTGTCATGAGGAAGCACAAAGAGAACAGGAAAAAAGAGTAGAAACAAACCAGACAGGCAGAACGAGAGCCAGGTAGGTAGAAAAAATTAAACTGGAAGATGAATCACATCTATATCTAGAGTTTTGATTTTTACTGTTGAGAATGAGTTTTATAAAATGGGAAAGAGAGGCAGAGCCACAAGCGATGGCAGTGACGGCCACAGGATGGGTACACGAGGTCAGCAAATAAAAACCAAACAAACCAAAATCATGGATAAACAGTGATGCTAGAAAAAAAAATGTGGAGCAGGAGTGCAAAGTAGGCAGACAGAGCTCCTCTTGTTGAACCCCAACAACTAGTGCCAACTAGAAACCAGAAGCATCCAAAAATGAAGGTGAAAACCCTGAAACTGGGCCATGTCACCAAAGGCTTCAAATTATAACACAATAGTTCACAGGCCATAATGGTCACTTTCAATCCCATGCTTCCCAGTGATTCAGTGGTGTTTTTTTTTTCCTTTTTAAACAAAAAAAAAACAAAAAAAACCTCACAAAACACAAACAAACAAAAAAGAAGTGGCAAAATGAAGAATACTTGAACAGCATGTATGCTGGAGATGGATACATTTTTTCCATGACTCATTCTGCAAAAGTACTGCGTAAGTTGCTGTAAATTAATGTTTTTGAGGCAAAGACTTCGAATAATAAGTTAAAGTAAAGCCAGCTAGTGAAATTTTCCAGTGGCATTTTGCTTTGTCTTCTATCAAAAGCAGCATTTTCAGACAGAAGACGCGCGTTGCTTGCTTCTTCAGTGCACTAGTATTATCTGAAAGTAGCATTTGCGAGAGTGACTCAAGGACTTGATCCAAACTTCCTATAGTAAAAAGTTTCATCCTTTATACAATTTTTAAAAAATATATTTGTACACTGTAAACTTAAAAAAGAACTGACGCTCTTTGATGAAGCCAGATGTGCGAAGGAATGTGATTGTGTTATTATTCAGTTTGCTTTAACAATCTTGAATTCAGCTTCTGCCTCTACTTGTGTGATAGTGCTCCGGAGTCGCTACTAGAAAGTTTTGCATCTCTTTGTGGCAACTGAACCAAATGTACACAAACTTAATTCACAAGCAAAGTATTCGAAAGAACCCTTCTTTGTGAACTGAGATTACATCTTATCTGAGGGGTAATTGTGTGGCATGTGTGTGTGTATGTGTGTGTGTGTGTGTGTGTGTGGGCTATGTCACAGTCTGTGTTTGGGGGTGTGCATGTGTCAGTGCTTCACTCTGAGTTTGAAGTTTCTCTGTTGAATTTTCCAAACTTCCAGAGCTTTTCCCCAGACATCAGAAATTCAAAGAGGAGCTCTTTGAAAGAACTAAAGCCTTCAGAAATGTCTTCAGGGAATGATTGTGAACTGTGCGCTTATGTGTGTGCGAGACACAGAGAGAGGGGAAAGAAAGTGAAAAGAAGTCCCCTGGTATCAAACACTTCTGCGAGTGGCACAGTTCACGGAGATATGATGATGTATTCATTTGATAAGGATGCCTGCTGAAGGCAGATCCAGAGTTGCTTTAAATTCACTTCTTTATATGTGCAAGGGGATGCATCAGGATGCCAAAGGATGGATGGCAAAGGATGGAGGAAGAGGTTTAAAAAAAAGAAAGAAAAGTGACACTGGTTTAGTTCACAGTTACAAAGAAGGAGGAAAGCGCTGGCTGACTCTTAATCAACAGGTGCTCTTCAGAGGGGCAGGTAGGTGTATAAAAAACAAAAACAATCCAGTGAGTCTTAACAGCTGCCAGCATAACCATAGAAAACAATTAAGGCATAAAGCCAGAGAAAATCTGGATTAGGAGGTTGGATGTGATGCTGGTTCTGATGTTTACACCAGAGAGCCCAGTCTGACCCATTCACATACTCATACAGATTTTCACACATGTATCAGTACATAACCTAACCTACTGGGTTAGGTTTTGAAAGAGATGGTTTGGGTTCAAACACAACGCCACATCTGGTGATTTGCCTGGACAAAGAGAAGCAACTCCACAACATACACTTCCTGATGAAATACACCACTTACAAATTTGTGAACGACAAAAGGAAAAACGTGACAGTTCGTCCATGAACACAAGAAAATTGTTTGCTTTTTTTTGTGATGAATTCATATTTTGTTATGATCTGTTATAATCTATTGCAATTTTTGCTGTGACATCCTTCTTCCTGTTTTTCCTGTAGTTTCAGTTTATTTCCTCATGTCACACAAAGCAGCTCAAATGTGTTTGAAATGTGCTTTTCAAGGACACTTTCATTGCCTTGAAAAGGTCCAGGGTGTTGCTAAAATACACCTGAATGTTGTTCTTTTCATAATGTGTATGTAAAATAGAATATTGTCATGAAGAGTCTAATAAAATTCCTGATCTCGAGCATTTATTGTGCTCAGGGTCTCTGTCCTGTCCTTGAACTGTGACTCTTTTATGAAAGAGAACAAAGGCAATCTCTGTATTTTGTGCATATTACAAAATCAATTCAATTCAGTTCAATTTTATTTATATAGCGCCAAATCACAACTGTCGCCTCAAGGCACTTTGTATTGTGGGTAAAGACCCTACAATAATACAGAGAAAACCCAACAGTCAAAACGACCCCCTATGAGCAGCACTTGGCGACAGTGGAAAGGAAAAACTCCCTTTTAACAGGAAGAAACCTCCAGCAGAACCAGGCTCAGGGAGGGGCAAAATCACATTTAAATGACTCATTACGTGCCATTGTGATGTCATTTATCTCTTTCCAACATCCTCTAACGCTTCTAAGTGTTAAATTCCTGTTTAATTTTCAAAGAATCTGCAGCAAAAAGTTTGTGAAAACATTTTATTCCCCCAGAACTTTGAAAATACCAAATTTTCCTCTGATGACTGAATTATTTCTGTCCCCATTTTCCCCTGTCATCAGTTCAAATGTGAACTGATGTGACAAATGTGTTTTTTTGTTTTGTTTTTTCATATGATTCACATTTCAGCTCTGACCCAGTGATGAACTGCAGTGCAGACAGGAGCTGTGAGGACAGGATGTGGCAGAGCAGAGATGGAGTAAAGACTGCAGCATCCTAATGCTAAATTAACAAGGGGGGGTGGGGGGTGGGGGCTTTCCTCTGTAACTGTTTCTTTCCATCTGTTTACATTAAACCTTTGAAATTCCACCACAAGTGAAATAAAGGTTACATAGAAGTTGATATATTAGTTTCCAAACTTCAGGATGACACTCCAATGATTTTTAAGCATTGCCTAATGTTTGACCATTTTTATATTAGCATAATACAAAAGAATATACTTGATAATACTCTAGCTAATTCAAAATCCGATGGCTAAAGGAAGTGCGGAGTATTTCACCACTGACTGTGGCATAGTTTAGGAGTCTATGTATGAGTGTGTCTGTCTGTCCCTGTGTCCTGTTTGTGTCATTTACCTTTACTTTGTCATTTTCATTTAGCTTTTAACAAACATTCATCCAATCAGCCACAGACTGATGTGGATGTATTGCTGGGGACCTGAGGAAGAGCAGGATGGCTGGAAGTCACATTTTCTTTTCTCTGACCAGTCTTGTTGGCTGCTGCTGATTTTAACCCCTGAAAACCATAAAGTCATTTGATAAGCAGGTCTCATAATTCGACCTAAAAGTGTTTTCTGTTAAGCTGGCACAACTGTTGCACATCAGGCAATTAGGTAACATCAGTATATTATCAGTATATTATGTGGTTTGCCTCAGCTATGAAAGCAATAGTTGAATGTTTTGAATGAATAGTTTTGACTGGCACTGTACTGTATATGGCAGACAATGAGGTAATAGTTCCACTTTAATGATGTAATTGTTTTCAACAAGCTGAATGAGCACTGTGATCAGGACTGAATTGGAGGATATTGGATCCAAATGTTTTTCAGAAGCAGCACCCAGTAACCTTTAGTGGTGTTGCACTTTAATGCACTTCTGCATTGGATTCCTTTTTCAGACCTCATCCATCTTTTAAATACAGTCTGTGGTTAAGGAAGACTGTTGCTGTTGGTGTTAACTTCCACTGCAGTGCAACTAAGACGCACAGGGTTAGGCATCAAGCAGTGTTGTACCAAAATGCTCTCACAGTCTCTTTTTCTTTTTCACTACCCATTGCCCAGAAGAACACATTTCTAGTCAGTGCAGTCATAACAGTTTATATTAGGTCATGTTATATGAGTAGTATGTGCAGCTACAGTAGATAAGAAGTCGAAGTAGCACAAATTGAATTTTCGCCCTAGTCGGATGGCTTCTGCATGTCCCATTTTTTTCTAATGTTAATTCCAATAAAAATCATCAACTAAACCGGATCATACAAGTCAGATTTTTGCCTACCTCGGATGAAAAATCTGGTCCCATTGTACTACATTTCCAATTAAATGTGATCGCATAAGTCGGATGAGTTTAGCGCTAAAGCCCTCCTCAGCTCCTGCCACGCCTACACACACTAACAACACCTGGAGATCACTTGAGTGTCTAGACAGCCACATGATGTCTGGATTGGCTACACTGGGTGAATCAGTTCATTTCACTGGAGACAATCATGGCAAGCGCAGGAGTCAAGCGTAAGCTATAAACTCACACTTATGAGCAAAAATATGAGATTATAAAATTTGTGGAAGCAAATCCAGAGATGAAGCAGAAAGCCATTGCAGCGAAATTCGATATTAGACCCCAAACTGTCTGATATTTGGAAGAATTTTGAAGAATCGGATTTTAACTGACTTACACATAAGATGGATTTTTTTACAAGTTGGATAAAATCCCATGGGCCATTTGAATCTGACTTAGGTAATTTCTACTCTACATGTATTTAAAGGACACCATCTATTTATTCCTGTTTAAAGACAGTTTTTCCTTCCCACTGTCACCAAGTGCTTACTCACAGGGGTTTGTCTGATTGGTTTCCCTCTAATATTGTAGGGTTATTAGAGTATAGTATAAAGCAGATGGAGGTGACTGTTGTTGTGAATTGGTGCTATATAATTAAAACTGAATTGAATTGAAATGCAAAGTAATAGGATGGTGCTTCATTTGGAAAAAAAAATGTCTTCCCATCGTTAGCCTTTGCTAACCAAAAATACAGCCTACATTTATTTGACATAAAATAGCCCGCCCTCTTTTCATCTTCCTCTTCCTCGGTCTGCAGTGAATGATTAGAGGCAGTGTAGCTGCTGACCCGATGGCAGAAAGGACTATAGAGCAGTGTCATATAGAAAGACAACTTTGGACGCTGCCTCCTGTTGTGATTTGATGTTAATAATTTTGGCTGCGTTTGTGTGACCGTGTTGGTGGGGTTGTGTGCATGTGCATAGATGAATTATTAAGGTACTATGACTTGATTTAACCCATTTGTATCTAAACCTGCTTCACACTCTATGTCTGGTAATTTGAAATCTGCAGCCTCCTTATTGCACTTACACACACACACACACACACACACACACACGCATTGATTTGCTCTGTTGCTCTGGTCCTATTTGCAATTCAGCACCTTGATTTGTGCTGGTGGAGACTCTAAGTCAGAAGAGATGTTAATTTGATTTAGCCGCTGGCTTTTGTAGCATCAGCGGAACTGCATCGGAAGCAAGGTGGCATCAGTCTTTATCTTAACAGCAAATTAGATATCCAGTTGATATTATGGCTATTGCTGCAGCTCTCTGTGTCTCTTTTCCTCCACCTGTGTCCCTCCCATTCTAGAGCTTTCTAAGACATAAGAATGTCTTTATTTCTCTTGGGTCATTTTGTCTCCTAGCCTTTTATTCCTCTGCCTTATTCTTTTCAAAGCTGCAGGCTGGATCTTACACACACACACACACGCGCGCGCGCGCACACACGCACGCACACACAGTGAGATACCCACACGTCTCTGTTAGAGCAAACATTTCATCTTTCTGCTGATTCTTTTCATAGAAAAAGTGACAGGTCCTGCAACTTTGTGCACTGTATCATTTTGTGAAATCGTTCCTTCCTTCTCAACCTGTGGCTCACTCTCTCTTTGAATCTCTCTCCAGCACTCACGTGGTTCAGTGGCCTCATACTGGAAACACTTTGTATTTGAGTTTCACTTTCAACCTTCGGTTCAGATTATTCTCTCTGCCGTCACTCGCTCACTCATTTCCCATCGCTCTGCTCTGTATGGGGCACCTGCAGGTTTTATAACTTTGTAAAGAGGTTTTTCGAGCATTGCTGGCAATTTAGAACCAATTTAAAGAAACAAAATACTCACTGAAAGGTTAAGCTGAATAATTCAAAACTATAATTTGCCAGTGTGAAAAACAAAACAGGACATGAAATCCAATTTTAGAGCTAAACACAATGAAAATAATAAAAATCCCCCCATTTCCAATATGCCAACATTCAATTCAGTTTAATTAACCTTGGGATCATACTGTTTTCTCACCAGAAGAAAAATCCTCAGCCCGTATTTTAACTTGAAGCTGCAGTAATACATATTTTTGATCCATCAAAGGGGTGTTATTACCAGACTCTGAAGCTTCTAGCAGTTATGAGGTGTATTTAAGCACCCTTTAGCTCACTGCTTTCGTTTTACAGCCTGAAAATTTACTACTATGGTATGCTATTATGCTCGCATTTCTCATCAACAATATCTCTAAATGCAGGCAGCTATTTTGAAGAAAAGCTTAGATAAACCCACTGTATGCAGCCTATTGGAAGCCACAGTGTACAGTGTATACTGCCCAATTGTGGCAAAATATCACATGCAGCAGTGCGGTCAGATGAGATGGACATTCAACTGTGTTCATCCATGACGAATGACAATGATAAGGCAGGCATTAGAACAGCACATTTAATATAAAGTATTTTGGCTGATTTTTATCTAAGGTGATCTTCAGCATAGAAGGACCAGTCTACACAGGCCAGGTCCTTCGTAGCCCGCGAGGCTGTTCTCTCCAGGTATCATGAGCCTCGACCGCCCGGTCAGCTGACAGCTGGCTGTTAGAGCAGCAGGAACGGACATCTCCGAAAAGGTTGGAGCACCTTTGCAATTAAGCGATATTTTGGTAAATCGAGCAGATATTTGAAGTTTACACATCTGCATGCTGAAAACATCTTAAACGTTTCTTTTGTGGCTCAGAAATAGTAATATTTCAAATATTTCACCCGCTCCTCTCCACCATTGCCACTTTGAGTTTTGCTGCACAATGAATCATGGGACACAGTGGGCCACGAAGGATACATTGGACCTATCCTTCAAATCCGAGGAAAAGGACACATTTGTCGCATTTGGAGGAGCCTTCAAATTTGCTGTGCTCCTTTGCTCCTTTGCTCCTTGCTGTGACTTAATCAGCCTACAAATGTGGCCTTCAAAGGATGCAGCCCCTGAATTTGCACTTATGTGTGGCAAGTTTATGCTTATAGTAATTAGCTGCTCACAAATGCTAGCATTTTTTGACAATGTTACTCTGTTACATTGAGGAACAAAGCTGTTTTTGTCTTGGTCGCGGAACGCTGGACCAGCTCTTTATCTTCTCAAGGATATTTGAGTGTGCGCGGGGGTTTACCCATCCAGTCTACATGTGTTTTGTGGACTTGGAGAAGGCATTCGACTGCATCCCTCGGGGTATCCTGTGGGGACTGTTGCAGGAGTATGGGGTGTCTGGCCCATTGCTGTGGGCTATTCAGTCCCTGTACAACTGCAGTGAGAGCTTGGTCTGTATTGCCAGCAATAAGTCAGACTTGTTTCCTGTGGCTGTTGGACTTCGCCAGGCCTGCCCTTTGTCACCGATTCTGTCCATAATTTTTATGGACAGAATTTCTAGGTGTAGCTAAGTGGAGGAAGGCTTCCATCTTGGTGGGCTCAGAATCTTGTCTCTGCTTTTGCGGATGACGCGGTCCTGTTGGCTTCTTCAGGTGGTGGCCTCCAGCTCGCAGTGGAACAGTTTGCAGCTGAGTGTGAAGCAGCTGGCATGAGAATTAGCACCTCTAAGTCTGAGGCCATGGTCCTCAGCCAGAAAAGCGAGTAAGTATCTCGGGATCTTGTTCATGAGTTATGGGGCGGCAAACTGACAGACAGATCGGGGTTGCGTCTGCAGTGATGCGGACGCTGCACTGATCTGTCGTGGTAAAGAGGGAGCTCAGTGTGAAAGCAAAGCTCTCAATTTACCGGTCGATGTACAACCCTACCGTCGCCCATGGTCATGAGCTTTGGGGAGTGACCGAAAGAATGAGGTTGCGGACACAAGCAGCAGAAATGAGCCATTCAGGAGAGGCTCAGAGTAGAGCCGCTGCTCCTCCACATCGAAAGGAGCCAGTTGAGGTGGTTCAGGCATCTAACTAGGATACCTCCTGGGCACCTCTTGGGTGAGGTGTTCTGGGCGTGTCCTACTGAGAGGAGGCCCCAGAGCAGACCCAGGACATGGTGGAGAGATTATATCTCTCGGCTGGCCTGGGAACGCCTTGAGGTCCGCCCAGATAAGTTGGAGGAGTTGGAGGCTGGGGAGAGTGAGGTCTATGCTTCTCCGCTTAGGCTACTGCCCCCGCAACTTGGCCCCGGACAAGTGGAAGAAAATGGATGGATGAATGGTTACTGTGTAATTATTTAGACTGTTAACATTTCAACCTAAACGAAAATCTGGCATTTATTTCCCATTGTATGCATTAGCCTTATGTTCTTTTCTTTCTTTTTTTTTTGTAAATTCAGGAATAATCCATGTTAAACCTGCAACATCGGTTGCTTCAATATTTAATATTTGTAATTTGCTGATGTCATAGATCACTTGTTCAATGGTGTAAATTTGAGCCAACTTAGTTGCAAAATTTTGCAGCCCTTTTCAGTTAATATAGTCCATCATAGTTGCATTTGATGGAATTAACAGTTCTTGGTTATCGTGCTTTCAAAAGGCCAAGGTGCTGAAAATGAACAGGAGAGCATTTCTAAAATAGGAGCAGTGAACAGGGATAAGTCCAAAGTGGACCATCTGCCTCCATGGCTTGAGTTGATGCCATTCATGAATTTCAGACAAGTATCCTCCAAAATGAAAAAAAAAAATGCACGTTTGATATGAATTACTTAGAAAAAGAACATCTAGTTTCAATATGCACAAGTAAAGCACAGTCTGTTATCCATCAACGTTTAGGAAGTTTGAGAGGAAGTCTGAGATGCTGCCTTTTTTGGTTGATTGAATCCTTATTACCATGCAAAGGCACCAGTTCAGCCTTGTCCCTTCCATCTGCATCACCTCATCCAATTTGAGCGTCATGATGAAATCTTACAAAACCAGTGCCCAGCTGCCCCAAAATATAGGGGCATTTGCACTTTTGTGTTCATGAAGCTGCTGATAACGCTTAGTATTCCACACAGGTTTCAGAGTTAGAGATGTCAAATCATTATAATGGCTGTGTGAGGACAGAGTGACCTGTTCCCCGTATGTGAGTACCAGGTGTTCCGTTTGCTGCAAATCTCTGGTGTCTCGTAAAAAAAAAAAAAAAAACATTTCCGACAGGACTCCCAAAAATACCTCACTGAGTATCATATTGAGGATTGAATGATCAGTTATACTCATTTTTCTAAAGGAAGAAATGCTTCTGTCAGAAGCATTTGTCTTGACCTTTGAACATAGTTTTGAGAATAAGAATAACTGTTGATCCCAGAGGGAAATTCATATGTCTGACAGCTCATCTGCTATTTGCATGAGAATTGAGAAGCTTGATGGCTCTGGATACAAATGATTTTCTGTATCTCTCTGTTTTACAACAGAGAGAGGAGTCCTTCAGTACTGATGGGTTTTTTTGTTCCATAAAGATTATAAAGTGGGTGATCAGAGGTGTTCAGGATGGCTTCTAACGTCTTTAGTGTGCATTTTTCCACCACCTCTCCCAGTGTGTCCATTCTGTTTCCAGTTACAGAGCCACTAGTTTGTCCAGTCTCCTTGCATCCTTGTTTCTGATGCTGCGCCCCCAGCAGACTGCAGCAGAGAACAGCACACTTGCCACCACAGACTGATAGAACATTCTCAGCATTTTACTGCAGATGTCAAGAGATCTTAGTTTTCCTAACAAAAAGAGATGCTCTGACCCTTTTTCTGTAGTTCCTCTGTATTCAGGGACCAGTCTAGTTTGTTATGCCAGTATAAACTTAGATATTTATATTTTGTTACCACCTTTGTGTCCACTCGACAACTTTCACAGGCTGTAAAAGGGGCCTTAATCTTCAGAAATCAATTACCATTTCCTTTGTCTAAGAGGTGTTCAATATTAGGTGGTTTTTGTGACTCCAGTCGCTGAAGGCTTTAACAAGATCCCTGTATTCAGATTCCTGCACATTCCTGATACACACCACACAGTGTCATCTGAATGTGGCAGGACCAAGGTTATGATTAACGAAAACAAACGAAATAACAAAAACTGAAATTGAAAAAACGTTTTTAACTGAAATAAATAAAAACGATAATTAAAGGAAAAAAAATAACTAACTGAAACTGTAGTGTGTGTTTATAAAACCAACTAAAACGAACTGAAATTATAGGTAAAATTACTCTCCTTTTCGTGTTTGTCATTTTGTTTAAAAGCCTTGTGGACTTTTTCCACTCTAGCAGTTTTTGCTGGGAGCGCCATCCGGCACCTCAGTCTGTGTGTGTGTGTGTGTGTGTGTGTGTGTGTGTGTGTGTGTGTGTGTGTGTGTGTGTGTGTTCACTGCACTGGTCCACAATGTAATAGCAACAGTCTGCCGAGAAAGCAGCAGAGTCTCATGTGGGATTTCTTTGAGAACAATAGCGAGACAGACAGAAGCGAGTGTCTTGTTGTGGATGATGAAAAAATGTGCAGAACACTTCTCAAGCTGAAAAACCACCATCATCAAAGTCCACCTGAGAGGCGCGCACAAGGCAGCCACGGAAACCGCTCTGAAACGACGCAGTAACCTGACGTGCACCCCTCGAGAAATGTGACTACAGGTTGGGTCCACGCAGCCCGCAGCGTTGTGACCTTGTGTACTTCTGGCTACTTTTCGCCGCAGTGTTTGATTTTTATCAGTGAGAGAATAACAATCAGGACTAATAATCAAAGCATCAATATAAGGACTCACAAATATCAGCAAATTCCTGGAGGGAGACTGCTGAAACTATCGGAATGGACGTGAGGGAATGAAGAAAGTGAAAAAACAGGGACAAATAAAACTGAGCACAAAGAGCGAGGACCAAAAGGAGTCCCAGCCTGCAGCTTCATGTGGTGAGAACATCAGGATGCAGCTGGATTTGAGCTTTGATTCCTTCAAAGAGTTTGTTTTTGTCAAACACCACATGCAGGTGTTGTTAATCTACTGCATTTACGCTTAAGTTTATTGTACAGTTTATTGGGTTTTGGAGTTCATGTTTTTCTTTATGTTTCTTCCTGTTGATGTTCATGTGTGTCTCTTAATATTACACAAATTTAGCACGTAATCTTGCGAACAGTTGGTTGTTGAATGCAGTTTTTTTTTAATGGTATCTTTTGTCAGGTTTTTATTACACAATAGTCACTCTTGCACCTGACAAAGCATGAAAAACTAAAACTAATACTAAAACTAATGAAAACGAAACTAAAACTAAGCATTAAAAGCAAAAATAAAAATGAGCAAAACCACTCTGAAAGCTAAACCGAACTGAATTAGAGAAAAAAGTAAAAATGAACTAAAACTAAACTATATTGTAAAATCCCAAACTATTATAACCCTGTGCAGGACTCAGAATTGTATCTGAAGTCTTCTGTATACAATGTGAAAAGTGCCAGGACAGTTCCCTGTGGAGCACCTGTGCTGCTCATTAATATCCTAGAAACACAGTTACCCAGCCTGACCAACTGTGGCCCTTCTGTCACGCAGTTTGAGATCCAGGAAACAAAGGAAGCATCTACACTTATCTCTGTGAGCTTGTCTCTGATTTTTCCAGTGCTTTCAATACCATCCAACCAAATATGCTCAAAGAACATAACTCTCACATAAGCGCCAGATTCCTCCAGATGAGCGGTGAAGCGTGTAGAGGACAGCATCATTTACTCTGATGTGCTATTTGTATGCAAACTGCAGGGGCTCAAGTTTGTCTTTGATCTCAGGTCTCAGTAAGTGTAGAATCAGCCGTTCCAAGGTTTTCATGATGTGCGATGTAAGGGCCACTGGTCTGCAGTCATTTAGTTCAGCTGGACACTTTATTTTTGGTACCGGTACAATACAGGATGTTTTCCACAGTGCCGGCACCGCCCCAGCTGTAGACTCAGGAAATATGTGTTAATAGTTTATAATAATTTATAATACTAATTAATTTAATTTATTTCCACCAATAGGTGTGGAAATAAAATTTTAAAATGAATTTGTATAAAATTGCTCCAAATTTACATTTGTTGAAATGGAATAGTGAGTGTATCAGTGTGAATACTGAATTTATGCAGTTAGAACGCCTTCAGAGAACTCCATACACATATTAGTGCTTTTTACTTTGTTATGAGTTCACACACTTTCGGACTGCATTATGTTTCTGATCAGTTTTTTCCAGCAACACAGCAGATTAACTAGATTTTTAAGATAAACAAGCAAAATGAACAACAAACTGCTCCTCGGTTTCCACACAAGGGTATCGAACATCCCAGAAAACAAATTGTACAAGTTCAATCATGCAAAGCAAGAATAAAAATATGGAGCTAAAAATGAGGTTAATACTAACGTACAGCAGTGGTTCATAAACCCTTTCAATCTTTCCCCCTGCGGAAGCCTAAAACCATTCATGCAGAAGTTCACTAATGGCGCCAAATGATGTTCTAGTCAGTTTTAAGTTTGCTATGTTCTGCAGACTTCTGGCAAAGACACACACTCTGTAGAGTTCTCAAGAGCCTGACTATTAATCTAAGCGTGTGTGCATGTGTGTGGATTTTGTTAAGTGGTTCTATCAATCTTCATTGAGCGCTTTCGAAAGGAAAGACTGAGCCTACCTTGCTTTATCAGCTACACATATGACCATCTGTCCCTGTCAGAGACAGTGTGAGGCAGAGAGACACAGAGTGTGGTTGTGTTTGAGTGAAAATGCGTGTCTTTGTCTGTGTGCGTGAGAGTTTAGTTAAGGCCAGAATAGAGTGCCAGCTTAATTGGCCTTGGCTTGGCAGGGGATGCGATGGGGGAGTTGGTCTGTGGGTTGGTGTGCACGTATATATGTGTATGCGGGGTAATTATGAAGACTGGCATTGGTCCTTAGTAGGAACCATGATGAAAAAGACCCCATTTACACCCCTTCATCCTTCTCCTTCATCTCTATTAAATCCAAATGTTCTGTTTATCAGGAGGCAATCAGCCCAGCGTAGCTCAAAGACTACAAGCAACCATTAAAACAGCTACTGGCATTTT
Organism: Archocentrus centrarchus; assembly: GCF_007364275.1. NCBI lineage: Eukaryota > Metazoa > Chordata > Actinopteri > Cichliformes > Cichlidae > Archocentrus > Archocentrus centrarchus. The sequence goes on along the minus strand of NC_044355.1, from coordinate 27,327,028 downwards.
TTTTTTTTTTTTGGACAGCAGATAGTTTATTTTTTCAGTCTTTTTTTGCTTGTAAGACCAAATAATATAAATGAGAATGATTAAAACGAAACTACCATCATTACAACCTATCACACTGAAATGTAGCAGGTCACAGAGTTTATAAGAAGTAAAAAGAATGAGGACTATTTTACTTTTTAACTGTGACTAATTAACCACAACACCTTTACTCTTTTAAAGCTCTTTCTGGTACACACTGACCTAGATGAAAAATTGTCCAGCATACAAGAATCGTGATTTGTAAAAGATATCTTTGGTTGGACGTTGTAATGGTTTTGCATCTTGAGCCCAGTGGATATGTGACTGTCCTTAACGGGTCATCATTGTTGTGAATAACACATCATAAGGCCTAGCTGGGGTGTTCAGCAACAGCCATGTTTGCTCACTCCATTATTGTGTTAAGAGCTGGTTATGCCACTCAGCACTGCAAAAAGAAAAAAAGAAAATAAAAATCCCTTGTGTTTCCATAAAGCATATTTACCAAAGCCTACAACTATAACAGAGGTGTCGCTTAACTGGACACCTTTGTGAGCACAGAAAACCAGTGGCCCCAGCTTTTCACAGAGCAACGCTACAACATTAGTTAGTTAACACAAACATTACAGCCATACAGCGCACACGAGTGAGTAATCTGTTAATTGTGACACAGTGAATGCTAGCTCTGTTTGCATCAAGGCACTAAGAACACAATGTCAGTGAAAAACAAGCACAGAGATTTGCCAGGTTTTGCTGGCGGAGTTCTACATGTTCTGCAAAAACCGCATCCGCGTGCTGCATCCTGGAACAGTGTCAGTGCATGACACCTCATAGGAGGGGATGATCGACTAACCACTGCTCTTTCAGACAGTTAGTGGCTTCATGTGTTAACTTGATAAAATGTATTCACTAAATAAAAGAGAAGTGAGCCAGACTTAGAGCATCAGGAGACCCACACTGCTGTGTACAACATGGAGCAGGTCATCTCAGCGCTGCTGTGACGGGCTGATAGAAAGAAGCAGCCACACTGCTGACTGTCATTCACTGCATCATTCACAAGTTAAAACATGTGGTCCATATTTATATTAATTAATTATTGTCATTTAAAATATGTTCATATACTGTAGTCATGTGTCTGAACGTGTTTAGTTGAAGATCATAATTATTGTTTAAATGTTACATTGGCAGCAGTAGAGTAATAAATCCTCTAAAAGGCTTCAAAGTATATAGGATCCATCTACAACCCTCTACAAGTAGCATAAAGGTAATTTTACTGCAGCACTCGGCATTATGTCGAACTGGGACGACATGCTGTAAGTGACTTGTGTAAAAGGTATTTGTGCTGGTAGGTTTTCTGTCTTTCTTGCTGATGTTTGACTGGTGGTGCTGGAGAATTCGCCTTTTGAAGACTTTCAGTGTCAAAGACAAAGACTCGCAGCACTATCGTGTTTCTGTGACAGACACATTTCTGTATTACAATGCCTGCATAGAGTCATTATAACAGTGTGACTACTCTGCCACCATGTAGTCCTGGGAACTGCAACATTACCCTCTGTAGTACTGTAGTACTGTAATTAAAAAAAATAAAGCTGATTATTAAGTTAATAACCTGCATTAATAGGCTTTAGAGGAAAAACAGTACTTTTCAAAAAAATGATGTGTTGGTAGGTTTCAAAATGCCAAATCTGTTAAATATGAGTAGGATGGATGAGTGCTTAATTTAATAAAATATATATGGTGTTACATACTGCAGTGCTGAGAACCCAGTGAATTCATCTGTTTACACTGACCTCATTGAAATTCAGTATGTGCTGAAAGGCCTCTTGAAAGTGAAGGTCTGGTTAAAGTAATTTATCCTCAGATTCATTAATAATATATAGTGTATTTATAGATTTTAGGATGAGATAAATGGTATCAGACCCCGAGACTCTGGGGAACTTAGTTCTTAAAATCCATGTGTCTGTCTTTGGCTTTTTTTTTCTGAGAATACCATTGGCCCATCATTTTTTTATTAGGGGACTCTAAAATGAAAGGCAGAGACAGCAGCTATTTTACAGTCCCTGGTGCTGTGATCTTTCTGTCCAAATGGGCTGTTTTCGTCAGTGGGCCGTGAGAGGGGATTTTCAGCTGTGTTGGGAGGCAGTGTGCTGTGACTGATTCAAATACACAGCGGACATCTGCACTGGTCCTGACACAAACACTCACTGCAGGAGATGAAGCTGGTGTGTGCTGAGTGTCCCCAGCCTACACAGGGGAGGAAGAGAAAATATATTTGGCTGGGTGACATATGCTATCACCCCGCCTTCCTCTCTCTATCACACACACACACACACACACACACACACACACACACACACACACACACATACATACTGCAGCAGCAGGAGCTTTTGTTCTATGACCTCAAACATTACAAGTTCAGTTTACACCACAGGTACACTTCTGTTCCACATTACAGACAACATGAGTTTATTAAAAAAAGATATGCAGGAAGAAGTCAGAGAACATGGAGGTTTGCAGCAGGTGATTGGGCTGCAAAAACCTCTCAAAGTTATATATACCTGTGTGTTATTTTGAAGTATATGATTGGAACACAATGAATGACTGACCCTAGACCTTACATGCTTCACACTTCTATGGCTAACACTTCAAGCCCTTCATGACATATTTCTGACTGTAACACACCTTTCTTTTGATAATTTTTTTAGTTTAATTTTTGAGTATAATTTGCTTCATCTGAGTGGTCATGTGTCGCCTCCTCAATGTGTTTAAGTGACTACCTTGTCTTGTAAAGCGAGGGATGGTAATACGCTTGCTGGGGAGTTTGACAAGAAATATTTAATGTGTGATTTCAAGCTCATGTTATTCACTCTTTATTCCTTTCTGAGTGTCTGCATCTTCGTCCGCTTCCTCAAGATTAAAGTCAAGTTGAAGGATTGTTGTTTTGATATCAGCTAACATCACAGTACAAAGGGAGAGAACAGGAGACTAAGATCTAAAATTGGTGGTCTGGAGGTGCATGAGAAGATGGGCTTGAACAGGAAATAAGGGTTTCTCTTTTTTATTTTTTTTTTTTTAATCGGCATTTCCTATCGGCTTCTCTACAGGGGAAAGAGAGCCTGGTTTGTTGCATTTCAGTGTAACTCCATATCTATCGACTGAGGAGGAAATGGCCCTAAGTGGGCTTTCTTTACACTCAGTGGGGAGAATTCATTCTCCGGAGCTCCAACCTCAAAGCAAGAGGAATTCATATCTCCCTACAGTGTGTGAGAAACATACAGAAGAAATATTGTACTTTCCTGGTTAATTTTTAATGCTGTCAGTTTAACCACTATAAACCTGAGAGTGCCTGTGGGTCTTCAGTGCAGAGAGCTATAGTTTACTTTATGAACTATACTATAACCTGATGGGGATGTATTTTCACACTTCCCTGTCTTATTTTTCAAGCAATTAATTATCTAATATAATATGGTTGTATTTACTTTACTAAATGTATCCATAAAACCATGAAACTGCTGTTACATATAATAGCAGTTTACACATGCACATATGAATCATAGTTGTTGATTTTAACATTTTAACAAGTGCTGGGACTGTTTTTGAGCCAAGGCTGCCCAGATTAGCCTGTGAACCAAGGAAACAAGTTAAGGCTGCACCAGTGTTAGAGGGACAATTGGATGAGTCACAGTTGGCATCACATACTCACGCACCAATTTCAACCTGTCACAGTCTCTACAAACACCGGCCACAAGCACAACAGGGGGGGGTTCATTGCTAGGTACACAGAGAGATGACACACCTGCCCCGTGTTGTGTACACTCTGTTGGCCAGCAGATTGAAGCAGCCTTTCCACCTGGCAGGAACATGTGTCTTGCATTCAGATGGAGTCTAACAATAAGAACACACAGGTAGAGGTGTGCCAGGATGCAGCACTCATACCTTCTGAACTAAATAAAAATGGGCCGTTATTGTACAGCCTGCTTGATCCTAAATAGATTTCCAGGTTAAATCCTGTCATGCTAGTCCACGTTTAATGCAGTTCTGCTGAAACGTATATGCACAAGATTTTGCATAAAAACACTTTTCTGAATAATTTGTGTTCATGTTGTTGTAAACCAGCCTTTGGGGTTATTAATGTATATATTTTTCTTCTGCAAAAAACCGAAGCATGTTGCTCTCTCTTTGACTCTGTGGTCGCTGCCTTACATGTGTGTCTTGTACTGCAGCATATAAGTAGCAGGGTCAGCCGCAGCCCTTCATCTGCGCCTGCTCAGGATACTTTGGATATGAGTCACCAATGTTTTGGCAGCATTCAGAAGCCAACATATCAATAGGCTGAAAGACGAAAATGCACCCAATGTGCAAAAATACACCTCAGGTCGCAGCTATATGGATGGCATGAGTGAAACACAACCCATCGTGCAGCCTGATTAAGCACTAAATCTGAGGGTATTGGTTCCATCAGACACACACCAAAGTGACAACTGGAGACATCCCTGAATGTCCCTTTAGTCCTATTTATAGAAAAACAGCCGCTATAATATCACTGCTCAGGCTGTCATTTACTTCACTCATATATATTGTAATGCTGGGGTTTTCACAGTTTTGATTGAGGGTCAGACAGGAGAAGTACACATTGAGCACTTAGCACAAAAATTATTACATAAACACAGTCCGCTGTCTTTTAACCACCAGTGAGGTGGCAATTATGTGTCTTGACACCAGCTGTATTTATCGATATTAGGAAGGCATAAACAGAGTTGAAGATTGACATTATATAGTGTGACAAAAAATTGAACTGGACAATAGTGCATTCATGGGCCCCACAAGATGTCATCAATGGCTGAGCCCTTGGTCGCGCGTCAGAACCCATATCTTAAACATAGACACTGATTAAAAGATACCAAAATGAAAGTGATCTCTCTCTCCTTACATCTCAGAACAGCAGGTGGATGCATCCATCATCTAAATTTTGGGCCTCTTACAGCTTCAGCATTAGAACTATATGCCTAATGACGTGGAGGCCTCCTTACACTCTGAACAGTCGGGTCATGGATGTTGGTTGGAGCCTCTGCATGCTTGTTCATACTGCAGGTCAGTGCCCTCAGCTTTCTGCCATTTTCCCCAAGTTTTTGTAGTCTGGCATGGGGCACCGCCCTGCTCGGGGTGGCTGGTCTACAACACACTTACACGTCAGATCCACTCATCTGTGAGTGTTTTTAATGTTAGTTTGCTGATCTCTTCATCAACCCTATGTTTCTGATGAGCTGCACATACTGCCTGCATAACAATTAACCAAAAGCGCCGATTGTACAGACCACATAGGCAATATTGAGACAGGCCAAGTAGATACACTAGCTGGGTTGTTAGTATTCACAGGCGATGCTGTGACCTGTCATAACAGGAACAGGACAGATATTACTAACAATGGCTCTGTTCTTTTCAAGCATCCCGGTACACCTTGACAGGAGGATAGTGAGCCAGCATGCACAATACTGGATTCATTATTATACTGCATAATGACATCTGCTCTGATGTATATATGGTAATATATAGTAGGGATGGGTCAATACCACTTTTTTACATGCATACTGATATTCATAAGCTGCTTGGGTATCTGCCAATAACAACACCAATGTGATAGTTCACAACTAACGTTTTAACAATGCATCTGTCTGGACAAATGTCTGAGCCTCTGAGTCAGATGATGTAAAACCAACCATGGCAACATTTTCCAAGCATCATCTGTGTTGACCTAATGGTAGAGGTAGTTCAGGTTAGACCAGCAGGGTTGGCGACCTTTAAAAAAAAAATCCTGTGGTATCTCAGGCAAAAGGCTGCTGGAGCTTCTGCTACCACTTACTACTGGATGTCCAGTTAACATTAGTTGTGACACTATTCCAATGTAAACAAACGCACTGAACTTAAATCTGTGAATCTGCATTTTGAGTCCTTCTGAAATCCCAGCCGTGACACAGAAATGGGATCCAGTGTAAAAACTCAATTCAAAGCAGGTGGAGCTACCTGCTCCGGTGACACCTTGTGAATAAGGGAGCATCTGAAAGTAGGATTCTATTCACTGTCTAGATAATATAACAATATGAAAACTATGCAGCTATGCAGAAGTTAGCCATCGGTCATTTTATTGCGCTGAAACAGGACAGTGCTGTGTCCTACACCACAGCAGGAGTATATACACTTAAAACAGTATGCATGGGTGTTTTGGACATGCCTTGTATTGCCACACGGTCTGTTAACCTTGATTTCCATGCCTGCCAGACCCAACAAAACACTGCATGCTGTGAAGCCTCTGAAACTCTGTGGCTTCTTCAGACTGAAACCACAACCCTGAAGCCCCAGGAACACAGTTTAAGCATCTTGATGTCTTTCTTTTGTTTTTACTGATTTATTAGGCTTGAAAGTGTGTATTTACTCTCCTTCAGTACACTGTGTTGTATTTGTTGTGTTAATTTGTGCATTGGGTGAGTGGATGTAACTTTAACTCTGCTGAATTTACTAATAAAATGGATTAGAAATGTTCTGTCAGATAAATTAGGAATGCATCATTGAGCACATTAGAAATGATCCCCTCTGGTAATGGCGTTTTGAAGGGAGCCGGTCTGAAATTCAAAAATTATAATCACCCTGTTAAGAAGTCCAGTTTTACATCCTCTATTATTCTAATATAGTCTAGGTTCTCGCATCTTTAACATTGCAGAAGTAACATTAAATCCTCAGCATGTCTGTAAGTAGAAAGAGGGATTAAAATAGCAGGTCATATTGGTGTTTAAGTGGCAGATAAGATGTCCAGTGGCACGCAGCCAAACCTCTGCAGTTACCTAAAACCTTCTGATGCTGGGAGGAAACTTGGATAAAGAGCCAAGAGACACAAAGCAGAACAAGAGACCTCATGAAAGGTAAAGTGTAAGTATGAGAAAGGCAGGGGAAGGAGGTGGGAGAAAAAAAAAACTGGGCTGAGGTCTGAGCCGTCAGCAGTCACGAGACAAACAAAAAGTTAAAGAATGAGAATTACAAATAAGGAGAAAAACTTTTAAATGATGGATGCAGAGGAAAAGAACCAGAACCACTGAGAGAATGTCTGTTTTATCTAATAAAAAAAAAAGCAAATGTGAAACAGAGTTTGAGCAGGAAGACGGGGGGGGGGGGGGGGGGGGGGGGGAGACAAAGTAAACCGGCGCAGGTTGTTCGCACGAAGCAGTATTGAGACAGAAACAAAGAATGATAGAAAGCACATCTCGCCTGACTGTACGGTCCATTGGCTGACTGCTGCTGACAGGAGGAAGGGAAAAGGAGGACAGGATTTTCCACTCTCTGAGAAACAACAGATACATAAAAGTAAATTAATAACGCGATGGGCCATCTGTTCTTTTTGTGACCTTTTGTCCCTGTGCAAGGGATTTGAAGCTTCACTCAGGTGCAGTTTTATGTTGCCCCCTGCTGTAATAGTGGTGCCTATCACTGACCCTGTGTCTGCTGTGATTAAAATCCTTTTTCCTCCCAAAATTTGCTCCCCGGGCTTTTGATTCAAGGACTGTGACCCCTAAACAAGTCACAGTCCAGTCCCACATCAGCCCATGGTCCCCTTCATGGTCTGTGGTCATCTCCACTCCTCCCAAAGTCTTCAAAACCCTAATGACCTTTGACATCCCACACTCCAGTCAGAAGAACAAACCCCCCCCCCCCCCCACACACACACACACACACACACACCCACACACACACACACACACACCACCACCACCACCACCACCACCACCACTATAGATTCATTTTGTCAAGAAGGCCCTCACATCCCCATTCCAAACTGAATTACATTCACTCACAGGTCCTCAAAAACCCCCTGCCTCTGTCCTAGATGCAATCTCATCTCCATGTACTTCTAACATGAGAGTCCCAGAAGTGAGGGCACTATGACCTTCCTCCACTGAATCTATAAGAGCTAGTGTATAATGAGATGTAATGAGATTGGATCTTGTTCTGCAGTACTGTAGGATCAGTCTGTGACAGGGAATGTGAGGTAACTAATAAAAAGTAGGCAGAAGTAAACAAGCTGTCACTGCTGTGGTGGCACCTCACTTGTAAACCTGCAGTAATGCATGTCAAGGGTTTCACTCCTAACTACAGTTGCGCAACTTTGGCATATACAAACAACAAGGTAGGTTACAAAAGCTAATATGGGCACCTTGCTACAGATAAGGTACTCTACTGTGCAAAAGTCTTGAGCCACTCCTCATTTCTTTACATTTTGCTTCCATGGAGCCAGACCTTCTTGTAATTTTTAAAGTGGTCTTGATCAGTAGTTCTCCAGGCTTTCTGAAGGTCTTTCAAAGTTTTTCTTTGGTCATTGGCTGCTTTTTCACTCATTTTCAGTCCAGTTTTTGTACCTTGTTTGTTAAGCCACTTAACAGTGGCCTATGAATCATTCAACCATAACAAAGGCACCTAACTTAGAGGATGAACCAATTATAAGTTGTATTAATTGGTTCCTATTTCTTTAGTTGAATCAATGAAAAGTGTCAAAGACAACACAGTTTGATAGATATAAAACAAGGTGATTCAGAAAAAGAACTATTAGCCAAAAACTGGACAAGTGAAGGACAAAAGAAGATGCTGTAGACCTACAGCAACAGACGGATATTGTCTGAAAGTGATATCCTTAAGAAATAGGAAAAAAAAAATCAAACAACGATCTGACACAGGACATGAGAGATATATCTGGTCCTTGATCCAGCTACTGTTTGCTGATGCCTCATCAGAAATGGTCTTGATGGAAGGGTGGTTCCCAGGAAACCTTTATTAATGAAGGGAAATTCAGAGAAAAGGCTGAGATGTGATAAATTACACAAGAACTGATAATAGGATATATGGAGTGATGAATCCAAATTAGAAATTTTTAGTTTCAAACTGTCAGTAGGTACAGAGAAGGTCAGGAGAGAGGTCCAACAATGAGTGTCTACAGCCATCTATAAAATGCAGTGGAGGTCATGTATTGGGGCTGCATTTCAGCCAGTGGTGTTGGAGTTCTTGTCAAAATTGATGGAATTATGAATGCAGAAAAGTACCATCAGATTTTAATCCACAAACAATACCATCTGTTTGCATCTGATTGGCAATGGCTTCATTTCTCAGCATTATCCCAAACACACTGCCAGTGCAGTAAACACTTACCTGGATAAACAAAAAAAAACCATGCAATTGAACACTCGCTTGACTGAAGACTACTTAAAGAAATTACAAGAAAGCTCGCCCAGGAGCACTCAGGCTGCACTGAAGAATATAAGTGATCATACCAAATACTGATGCTGTATTTCCATTGATGTTTGCACACTTCAATAAATGGCTGCACCTATTTCCCATCCAGCAAACTATAAAGAAATGAGGGGCTGCGCCAGACTTTTCAACATAGCATAACATAACATAACATAACATAATGTATGTTAAATTTAGGCAATCAAAGCCACTTGGTGACTATCAGTAGGAATAAATGAAACAATTGCAATTGAGTTGATAGAATTTGATAGAATCCGAGACTCAGAGCAGAAATTCCATCTTGAAAGGCAATTTATAAGTAGCTCCGGAGTATAGGTCGCACCCCCAGCCAAACTATGAAAAAAAGTGCGACTTATACTCCGGAAAATACGGTACCTCTCTTTTGATCAACATTGAGGACAAAAACATCTTGTTTGAATAAACTTTATTGGACCTATTTCTTGCTAAAACTGACCAGAACCATGGGTTAGCTATGCTTACATTCAGTGTGAGCCACAGATTTCAGCCAGTGTGCTTTCTCAAGACTCATTGTCAAAGCTGACTTCCAACAGCTAGTGCACTGCTGAAACGTTTTGCATCACGTGGGTCCTTTAGAATTCCTGTTCCAAGTGTGCAGATATAAATAAACTATTGTGACTGTAAATATTTGGATTACAGGGATATTTGGAGCTGGACAGTTCAGGACGTTTGTTTGGGATGGTTAGTTTCATATATGTGGTTTGAGGACTTTTTGTACAATATGTTCAGGTTCAGGATATTAAACAGTTTGTGTGGAATGTTTTGGTCCAGGTCATTCTGTTTGGTTTGGGACATGTAGTTGAGTTTAGGACATTTGGTTCAGTACACTCGGTTTGGGACATTGTAGGAGGCACAGTTAGAAACTGTGGCCTTCAGTGTTGAAGGCAACAACCAACTCAAAAAAAGTCTTTACAATGAATAAATGATGCTTAGTGCTGTTTTTATGCCAGATATTTGAACTTTTCATTCACATTTGACTTATTTGCTACAAGTATTGTACTGTATATGAAACACCAAGCTTTACTCATTGTCCCCTCACTCAAGAAGAAACACTGAGAACAGAATTTTAAAAAGAAGTCATTCTGTGCTGTACAGTATTAAGTACACAAAGTACTACTTGTGACTGTGTGCAGCCAAAGAGAGTTTTCAGATAATGAGTTTTAAATCTCATCAGAAACTTTCTGGAATGGAAATGCGATACTTTGTCCTGGCAGATGGGTTTTCTGAATGTTGACAACTATTCCAAATCACACAGATCAAATCCCTTCAGATTACTTCATCTATCAATTCTTTCATTTTCTATCTTTCAGTCCTGCTATCAGTCTGTTGATTTGCTTACAGCTTCCAAAATTAGGTGATCTTAGGGATATTATTCCAATACTTTCCAAGATGCCTGCATATATGTCTGTGTGCTGTTATGTGTCTGAGCCCAGATCCTTCTTTTCCTTCTACCCCGGGCTAACAGTTGGCTTCTCATTTGCTGTCCTTTCTTTTTCTTTTTTCATGTCACATTTGCCATTGCATTGACCAATTTACATCCCTGCCAGCAGATTTTGGGGTTAATTAAAAAAGGTATGCCATATGGTGTGAATGACAGAAATCCATTGGTACTGGTGTAAACAGGTGGTTGTTGGTATGTGACAGTAATAGTCCTGGAATGAAATCACACATTTTGCCCTGAAAACAAACAAAACATTTGTAAGACAAGACAGCTTTAGAAACACTGGTATTGATTTATTATACCAGCTGAGAGATTCAAGTATTAGGAGGGTGAATCCATGAGAGTGAATAAACAAATACTGGCTAAAACAGAATGAGGCAGCACATATCCATGAACTACAAATGATCTAAGTTTATTCTTAAGGTAAGAAAAAGTGTGGAAACAGTGTCTGTGGAATGTGAGTGAGACAGATGGGGTTAATCAAAATGAAAGCTGCTATTTTGTCATTGATTTCATTCAAGGAGTCCAGCTTGAATTGCAGCAAAGAAGTGTGGATAATACAGAGTGAAGAGAGACATTTTTTAATCTATGAAGGTGGAGAATAGGCCAGAAAAACTCACGTCACCCTACAAAATCAGATTTTTTTCCCATGCCAAATGCAGTAGAGAAACTGCACTTAAAGCAGACCTTCGAAAAAATTCATATTTCTTGAAGGTTGCTGTAAAACTGAAGTCTAACCACAATACATGTTTTCCATCTACAGCCAAACTGATGCATGTTACATAATGGCCAATTATTTTAATTTTATTTTACATATAATTCTACCTTTAAAAAAATATTGTTATATTATTGTTAGAGTATAAAAAAAATCAACATTAATATATGGACTGAACTACCGTTTGAGTCACTTATACAAGACTGAAAACATCTGACGTAAGTCTCAGTCACGTGATGTGTCACTGCTAAAATTAAACCCACAAGCTTCCCGTGGCTGTCTTAACAAAATAGGTTGGTTGAACTACATAATGCTCCTTTAAGTATTTGAGTGCTCAACAAGAGTAGAAATTGCTATATAAGAACTAGTCCATTTACCATTTATATTTAACAACACCGGAGACAGCAGTGAATCGGACCCAGCCAAGTCAAGCTGACACTTTCTGGTGCTCGACACCGCAGCTCTGCAGCGACTCTCCATGTGAAATCAAAGCTTCTATTGCTGTGTACACAGCCAACCCACAAGCTAGCAAAATTTTTCATGCGCTTTATACAGTAAAAATCGCCTAAGTCGAAGTCGCCCAAATTGGATTTTCTCTCTTGTCAGATGGCCTCTGCCAGTCGTGATTTTTCCTAATGTTAATTCCAATAAAATCATTACCTAAATCAGACAGATTTTGACCTACCTCGGATGAAAAATCTGGTCCCAAAAAAGGTTGGGGACCACTGTTTTAAACACTAAACATGGTAATTATCCTATAATACTTTACTATGATGTACATTCAAAATTAGACTTAAAATTAGACTTAAAATAAGAAAAAACCCCCGATCTCAAATAACAGTAGGTCTACATTTACTGAGCTTTAAAAAAATTGTTTCCATTTTTTGCTCATTCAAAGAAAACTAGCTTAGCAATAAAAACTTTTCATGTTAGCATGCTAACATTTGCTAATCTGCACTACCACTAAGTAGAACGAGGGTTATCTTTACTTATAACCCTCTATGCTCTCATAGAATTTCATTAGAATGTTACAAAATCCTGAGAATTCTGACAGAAAATGGAAATCTGATAAATATTCTAAACAACAACAAAAAAAAAACTGCTGGAGAGTATTCATTACAAGTTAGATTTAATTTAAAGATCACTAATGTGAATGTCTCTGACCAAACAATCAGAAACAGACTTCATGAGGGTGGCCTGAGGGCCCAACAACCTCTAGTGGACCCTGTGCTCACTGTCCAACGCCATGGAGTCCAATTGGCATTTGCCATAGAATACTAGAATTGGCAGGTCCACCACTGGCACCCTGTGCTTTTCATAGATGAGAGCACACGCAACAGACGTGAAAGGGTCTGGAGTCTGGTCTTGGACCCATTGTCAGACACTACGCTGGTGCAGTGGATCCTGGGTTCCTTCTGGTGCACAACAATGCCCAGCCTCATGTGGTGAGAGTATGCAGGTAGTTCCTGGAGGATGAAGAAATTGATACCATTGACTGGCCCCCATGCTCGCCTGGCCTAAATCCAATGGAACACCTCTGGGACATTATGTTTCCCTCCATCTGATGCTGCCAGGTTGCACCTCAAACTGTCCAGGAACTCAGTGATGCCCTGGTCCAGATCTCGGAGGACATCCCCCAGGACACCACCTGCCGTCACATTAAGAGCATGCCCCGCCGTTGTCAGGCATGCACACAAGCACATGGGGGCCATACAAACTACTGAATACCATTTTGAGTTGCTGCATGAAATTTGAAATTTTGGCAAAATGGACTATTCTGCTGCATTTTTTCACTTTGATTTTCATAAACTATAACAAAATATTTGTTTCATATCCATTTTTTTATTCCTGATTTATTGCTAAACATTGATATTATTAAAATGTGTTCAAATGTAGTGTGTGCAAAACCATTTTTATGCAGACGCAGTAGTAGAAATATGCCAGACAGCCGCAGTCATTATGGGGAAATGCAAGGTGGCAGGCCACAGCCACTGTAGGGTACAGAGGGTTAAAGGTGTTTGGGTGTAGCTACATACTCAACAAAGCATTCTCCACCTGGGGACGGTGCTAAATGAAAGGTCAGAGGTTACCACAACAAAAACAGGATGATTCATCACATCTGGCACTGTAACAGAGTTCTTCTCCAAAGTGTCCAGGATATTGATTCATGGGTTACCTTGCCCAGGAATCAAGCTTTGCCAGTGTGCCTTCATATTCAAAGTCAGACTCACTGAAGAACTAAGAGTGCACCCAAGTGTCACAACCAGCTGTCAGAGCTACGAAGTGGACCCAAGAGCAGAAACGGACAAGGCGGCTTGAGTTATTCACAAATAATTTATTGAATACATAGATTGATTTAATGTGGATGCTAGTAGAGGAGTCTTGCAGAATATTTTTGTGCGGTGATAGTTCATTGACAGCATTCATGGGACACAGACTCCAGGGACGGGGTGGCTCTCTTTTCTCTTAGAAATGGGTGAGCATGGAAAGATGTCCGTGTGAGGTAGCAAACAAGCGGATCTAAGAGGGCAGGCAGGCAGAATCAAGTCGGAGCTTCCTGGTGCTACATGAAGACATAAACATTAGTCAAGGAATACAAAAGGCTATAGTCATGGTTTGGCAGGAAGTTGTTACCACAACAGTAGAAAGACTGAGGGTTTAACCTGGACTTTAAATGTAGAGCTAATCACTGCATAATAGGAATCAGGTGTGCAGGACCACCCAGCTCCAACCTCAGGCTCCGCCTCAAAGAGGTGGAAAAACACCACAGCACCTGCCCCCTGGAAAATGAGAAAGAGTGAGCAAGCACCACAGCAGCCAAACCCCTGCATCCTGACACCCAATGACCTTTCAGTGCAATAACAATGTCCCATTTGTGCCTATGAGGACTCACATGACCAGAAAAGCTCAACCCACAACAGTGTCTCTTCTTGAACTATTTTGAAGATTGAGAGCATATACAACTGACTTATCAGGTAATATTTATCAGGTATACTGCTCTAGCATAGAAGTTGCTATTCATACTAACACAGAATACAGTTGAGGCTTTACAGGTATTTGGTCTTAGCAACACTGTGGACAAGTTTCAATTTTGGCCTGATGAGGATGAGATGATGACAATGACAAGTGAATAGTTACCAAAATTAGTGTAGAAAATCATGGACCAACCATGTGCCATCGCTCCACAACTACACCGAAGGGCAAGGCTAGAACTGGCCAAATATTTTTGCGCATTCTACGATTGGTTAGTCGACAGATGCAGATGGTACGCCTGGGGAGAGTGGGAATTTATGGAAGTCAGGTACCCGCCAGATATAAATCACACTGATGCATCTCATCCCATAAGCCACTAGGACACTCAAGTTTATCCTCCAAAAGAAAAAGAAAATCGATTCACAATTTTGTTGTATCTTTACGTCTTTGTACTTCCACTGAATACCCTCTTATAATCTTAATTCCCCATTACTCCCTTTTTTCCTTATTCTCCCCATTCTCTCTGTCCTCACTTCTTTTTTTGTCTTCTCCTCTCACTCCTCTCTCCTTACTTTCCTCTTATTTTCCCTACTTTTGCACAGTGTTGTGAATGTTCTATAGAGTTGCGGAGTCTTCTGCTAAGCTCCCCATAAACCCTGGGAACAGGCGATAAGGAGGAGGAAGAGGAAGATTCCTCCTTGAGGTCTTTTCTCTCATACTCATCTCAGACCCTATGAGCTCCCTCTTTGCTCAGGTTAAACTTTCCTTTGCACTCTTTCTTCTTCTATCTGATTTTTACAAATTTTCCTAAAGTGTGCCGAATTTCGCTTGCATGTTTCCTCTAACTTTGACTTCCCATCTCTTCATATCTGTGTTGTTGTTTTTTTTTATCTCTCCGTCCTTCCCACATCAGTCTTTTTCCTCCTGTCTCTCTTGCTTTCTGTTCATCTCCCTCCTCACTCTGTTTTTCTCTCTGATCAATGCAGTCCCCCTATGCTGCAAGCTGTGTGATGCTTCAAAAGAGTAACCGCAGCTGTACTTTCTCCCAATGGCGACATCCTTCTTGCTAGCAATGCTACAGCGAAGAGCTCAGTAAGAGTAGGGGGAAACAAGACAGGGGTGAGCAAAGAGATGAGAAGGAAGATGAAAAGACAAAGGGATGGGCAGGGAAAGCTCTGAGAGATATAAAGGGAGAGGAAATCCAAAATAACAGTGAAAAGTATTAGAAATTCTCTCTTGTGATGATGTATTTGAGGATCACAGCAGGAGTGGTGCTCAAATGTCAGATAGAGTTGTCTTTCCCTCTGTGAAAAAGGGAACTGAATAAATCAGAAATGGTCTTTAATGAGGGGGCATGTGGAGTTCAACATGATGCAATCACAACATTATAGATCTTAGAGATGTATTTTGTCTTGAACAGTGCTGTGAAAATGTATTTGCCCCCTTCCCGAGTTCTTAGTTTTTTCGTATATTTGTGACACTTAAATGTTTCAGATAATCAAACAAATTTTAATATTAGGTGAAGATAAGACAAGTAAATACTAAATTAAGTTTTTCAATTATGATTTCATTTATTAAGTTAAAAAAATATAAACCTACCTGGCCCTATGTGAATAAGTAATTGCCCCCTAATGTTAAATCATGAATTAACTGATTCAAAAGCTGAATTCAGTTTTACTACCCAGACCCAGGCCTGATTACTGACAGACCTGTTGAATTAAAAAAAAATATCACTTAAATAGAACCTGTGTGACAAAGTGAAGTAGGCTGAAAGATCTCAAAAAGCAACACATGCCACAATCTAAAGAAACAGCTGAGAAACAAAGTCACGGACATCTCTGGAAGGGTTAAAAAGCCATTTCTAAGGCTTTGGGACCACTGAACCACGGGAGAGCCATGATCCACAAATGGAGAAAACTTGGAACACTGGTGAACCTTCCCAAGTGTGGCCGGCCTACCAAAATTACTCCAAGAAAGCATCAAGAACTCATCCAGGAGGTCACAAAACAACAGAGAACAACAACTACAGAACTGCAGGCCCCAATTGTCTCAGTTAGGTTCAGCAATAAGAAAGAGTCTGGGCAAAAATGGCATCCAACGCAAACCACTGCTGACCAAAAAGGCTCGTCTCACATTTGCCAAAAAACATCTTGATGATCCCCAAGACTTTTGAGAAAATATTCTGTGCAGATGTAACGGGTTTGAGTCCCGTTACATCTGCATAAAACTGACAGCATTTCAGAGACCGCCGGTAGCGCCGGTCTCTGGCTGCATGACCGCAGATGCTCGTCTCTTGATGAGTGATCTGGAACGATCGTTTCGTTGTGTGCCTTGTGCGCACAATGACAATGAGTTGAATCTATATCTATATAAAAGAACTTCATGCCAACCATCAAACATGGTGGTGGTAGTGTGATGGTCTGGGGCTGCATTGCTGCTTCAGGATGACTTGCTGTAATTGATGGAACCATGAATTCTGCCCTCTACCAGCAAGTCCTGAAGGAGAATGGCTGCCTATCAGTTCATGTCCTGAAGCTCAAGTGAACTTGGGTTATGCAGCAGGACCTTAAACAGGTCGTTCATGCTAGAAAACCCTCCATTGTGGCTGAATTAAAATAATTCTGCAAAGAAGAGTGGACCTAAATTCCTACACAGGAATTGGCAGCCGTTTCCTGCTGCCAAGGGTAGCACAACCAGTTATTAGGTTAGGTTATTAAGTTTAGGGGACAATTACTTTTTCAAATAGTCCCAGGTAGGTTTGGTTAGCATTTTTCCCTTAATAAAGGAAATCCATCATTTAAAAACTGCATTTCATTTTGTATTTACTTTAATTATCTTTGTCCAATATTAAAATGTGTTAAAAATTAAAATGTGAGATGAAATATTTAAGTGTGGCAAATTTGCAAAAAAAAATTCAAAAAATCAGGAATGGGCAAATAGTTGCAAAATGCTAAATTTTCACCTTCCTTAAGTAGGTGAGGTGCAACAGTACACAGAATTTGTGATTTTCAGAAAGATTTACAGGCATACTTAAAACAAACAAAACCTGAACAACAAAATGTTGAAAACAGCAGGATTTAAGTGCTGTATTTAATAACTAATGCAAAAGAAATCTAAATTATGTTTAACTGGAATATTTTGTGCACATCGCTTCAGTCAAGTCTGTTTTTTTTAAATATGCTTTATGGATAAAGTTGGATTGGACCTGACTGAAACCTGAGTGTTCATTATATTTATATTATAAGGAGGTTGCCCACCCTTGATTTTGCTAAACTTTATCTAAAATATGGATATAGGTTTTGAAAACTGAAAAAAAAAAGGTTAATTTTACATTTGCCGTTCTTGATTCAAATTTCTGGGAGAGGAAGAAGTTCGAGGCACCAACGTGGAAGTGCTTTAAACCTACATTCTTTCTGTTGAACAGCAGGGGAAGAAAAAAGTTACCATGAAAAGTTACCGTGAAAATAACTTTGTTATACAAATAAAAGTCTTACAATTTTTTTGTATTATTTTGTAAATTATGATTTCCTTTAGAGCCATTAGGACGATAAAACAGTGTCCTTTAGAGTGGGTGTACTTTGTGACCGACCTACCCTTCATTCATCACAATCAGTTTCAGTACACTAAGACTGATGGAAAAAATGCCTTCAAATTGTCCTCTTCACTAAGCAATTGGTGATGTCACTGTGGCTACACCCATGATTTATATTAAATATATGTTTTCTTGCCCACCTTTATTTGTTTTTCTTTGACTACCAGAAGATATAGTTTAAAGAAAGTTATTCTGAAAAACCTTAACACTACAAAATGTGTCATTTACCCTAATTCTTCCAGTAAAGGTTAATGCACTAAATGCACTGTTCTAAATCTGCATTGGAAATGTAATAACGTACCTGGACTGATGGCAGGAAATGTGTTTAACAATCCCAAAACAAAACCTTTAAATATCCTGAGCTCGCTATTTTCATATTAAAACTGTGGAGTAAGGAAGAAACACTGAAAATCTATTAAACTTGCATAGCCTCTGGTGCATGCTTCCTCTGTACCCAGGCCCAAAAGTTTGAATTAAGAACAGGAAATGTAAAATAAGCCTGCTTAATCTCTTCAAGTTCCTATATCTGTGCCTGAGCATTTAGAATCTAATATGTCCCCTGCCTCTCTCAGAGTCGCGCTTTAAAGCAGCTCTCCAAAGTTTGACACTGGGAGGTTTAACCATGACTGGGAGAGCCATGTTGTTCTTCCCCAAAGCCGTGCTGCTGTGAGGTGAGTGTCACAGACAGAATTGTTCATTAGTAAGCAAGTCAGTGACTACACACCAAAGGATTATGATGAGAGATTGAAAAAAAATTAGCAGGAGGAGAAGAGGATGAAAAAAATCTGCAGTCGTAGTAATATCTATGAAAGCTATGAAAATGAGCTCTAAGGGAAATAATCTGGCATTTTCTGTTAAGATAAATTCTGCTGCCCCACATTAATAATTATACTGATGGATGTAAAACCACAATTATGATCATCAACCAACTAAAATATCAAGTAATTTTCAAGTGAAAAACTCCTGTGCAGTAAAAAACCTCACGGTGTGACAGTAGAGCCTGTCAGAACGAGTCTGTCTGCGTTGATGGACTAACCAAAAAAAGTTACACTTTTACTTAAGTAGCTGATGCTCCTTTTAAAACAGCCAAACTAGAACCATGACCACCTCCTAAGCTTATGCACGTGGCATAACGCAAACTAGTGTTTCTCCAAGAGAAAATCACAGGTTGGCAACTTATCAAAAACTGATGAAATTTGTCATTTAGGAGTTGTTTACAGCATAGCAACATATTAACTTGCATGTATTTACGCTAGAGGTAATTTATTATTCATTACATTTGCAAGTGAAGAGAATTTGTCAAGATATCTTTTCTAATGTTTGCTTTGCTGAGACTTCTATTTGCTTCTTCACTTAGCAGCAAATGGGATTGTAGCCAACATGTTACAGCACTATAATTTTCACTTTTATCCTTAATTGTCACATATCCCCTTTGAAGAAGCATATGGGATGACACACAGGAAAGGGCCACAGGTTGAAACCTGAACTGTCTGCACCACGGGCACGTGGCATATATGGTCGCACGCTCACCCACTGAGCCACCCTGGCACTCAGGCCATTTGTTTAAGGCTGCTACAAAGTCCATAAGAAAGAAAATCTGAAAGGGAAGTAAATGAAGTCACAAAACCGAGAAGGCTGTATATACTAGGATTAATCAGGGGAAGTGATGATAGCTGGGGGAAAATGGGGCACAGGTGAATGAAATTTAGACAAGACAGAAACAAGTAAAATTAAACACAAAGCACAAGAGACAAAAAAAACCCACCAAAATGCAGATGGAGGGCACGCATTTTTCTCAGACTGAGGCTGTGCAGGACACTCAGACCACATTGACTCATGATCTAGCAGCTTAGGCTCAGGATATTGGGATGATCAGAGGTTCAGTACCAGTCAAAAGTCTGGACACACTTACCCATTCATATGAATGGGTAAGGTGTAAGGTGCAGTCTCTGAGGTGGTCTGCACAGGCTCACTTGGTGCTGCCAAAGTCTCTGGGGAGACTCCAGGTGGTGCTACAGTCACTGGCTGTGACCTGGTGTCAGCTCACTCTGGGGTCTGGCGTTGGCGGACGTGGGTCAAAATCACTAGGTCTTGAAGCCAGTGTGGAAGAAAGTCAGTTAGCCCAGACTTCTCCGTAGCTATTCTCTGTTTCCTCCTACACACGGCTTCAGAATATTCCAGGCCAAAGTCCATAAATGTCTCTTGGAACATTATTATTACTCACACTCAGAGCGCTCCAGCTTATCCTCCATGTCGGAATCTGCTGGGTCCTTTTTGCTCCCCTTTCTTTCTTTGGTTTATGTTGTGAGCACTGTTACGTTAAACATTTAAGTTTAACACTCTCACTCTTAAGGGACAGTTATTTCTTCCCCTTTCTACAAGCACAATCACTTCTAGGTGCCCTTGGTTATTGTGCATGGACATATATGGCCATGCTTGTTTCACAAGGTTTATATTTACTCAACAACTTTGAGTGTACAGAACACACTGTCCACATCAGATCTTTTTGGTAAACCACAAAGATCACATACACACTGTTTGAACATCAGCTTTGCTCCTAACACAATCCAAAATACACCTGAAACATAATTTACTAGAGTGCTGTCCAAATACAACTCACTGTGGAAACCCTGATCTTTCTGTTGATGTTTTTACTTGTAATTCATTGATCAGCGATGGTTTCATCTGTGACTTACTTTAATTCTTTGCTTCGACTTTTTTCAAAGAATAGTCAGTGAGTTTGAACAAAGCAACAACGCCGAGGCAAAACAGGTCCTTAAACAGAATAATCCACATAATGTTACCACAGAGTAAAACATTTTCATATCATATTCAATATTCAACGATGGTTCTCTACTTTACTTTCCCACAGAATCTCATCTTGGAATCCAAGTTTTTTGTTACAGACCTTTCAAATGCAACCTTTTGTGTCTCTAGCTGAACAATACAGACAAAAGCACGCTTAAGGTTATCATGTGAATGGGCTGTCACTTCTCCAGGAGAACGCGCCATATGTACTTGAGAGCTTACAAAGAAACAGTGTGAAGTGCGAAGAAAGAAACCATGACAAGCTCATTTCATTCTGTTCTCTTTGATTATGCATAAGGTCATTAAAAATTCTAGTTGTTTCTGAGGTTTAAAACACAGTTAGACGATCATTATGCGTGCCCCACCCTAATTATAGCCTTGTGTGTAATGTTTAAAGCTAGTTTTACTTGGAAAATTGGAAAGATTATTTTTTTTCACACCAGAAAAGGAAAGAAAATAAAATGTAAACACACGTTTTCCATACTGTGATACTAACAATGGCACCAGTCAATTAAGTGATGACTGAGCAGTGATGACTGAGCAGTGATGACTGAGCAGTGTAGGAAACAGTTAAGATGGGACATAAGGAACAAGGAAGGAAAACTACTAACTATGGAATCCCAAAGAATTCAATATTTAAATGAGTTTATGTCATCATATAAATGCACACGCCAGTGACAGTGGCATTGTTAAGTCCATCTTACCAGCCATTACTGTACATGTATTACACAAACACACACACACACACACACACACACACACACACACATGTGTAAACGGTGCAATAACAATATTTCATCCCCGATCGGTTGCACCTCAGTTTTTCACTAAGTTAACAAAGCACTGCTGTTTCAGAGTGAAAGCCATGGTAACTAAATAAACAGATTGGGAGCATTGGAACTATTAACAAAGCTAACACAGGTGCGTTGTTCAGCTGGTCCTTTCAGCTTGTTGCATTGCAGCTATGCGGCCGGCTGCTGCCTGAGACATCATGCAGAAACTCTTGCAGTGAAGGGAAGTTCGCCGTTTGCTGCCTTTGCATGCTGCTAAAAAGATCGGCCCTAATCTGACTGCCATTCACTGCATCAGTCAGTTAGAACCTGCAGTTCATGATGCTGTAGAACATGTAACAGAGCTGAGTGATTTAAACACATGTATTAATGCTCAAATTAGAGAGCCTGCTGCGGAGTACAGAGATTTGGGGTATGAGGGTGACGCTGAATGAGTGAATGTCGCTGGGTGTTACTCCAGTGGGATGTTGAAATTTTTGCTTACCAGACAGTGTTAAATACAGTATAAGGAAAATTTAAATCTTACATGTTAAACTCTTTGTATTGCTACTTTTGAATGGATCAGGGAGAACATGCAAACTCTACACAGAAAACACCTAAAAAATAAAAAAAAAACCCTAAAAAGCACAAGATAAAAAAAACACAAAGACCAAACATCAGCAGCTTTATCCTGTGAAACCGAGCAGACAGTAAGCCAGACGGATACAAGCAGATAGAAAGCTAAAGGAATAAAAGAAGCCCACAGATGAGGGAGAGACAGATGAACAGTGCAGTAAAAAGAAGAAGAGATTAATGCTTTATCTGTGTTCCCAGACCCAAAAATCTCTTTTGGCTCAACATCAAGATAATTGCAGTTGCTGCTGTTTTTTTTTTTTTTTTCCAAGCACTGTAACAATTGATTTTATACTTCAGTTAATTTATATATTTCCTCCTTGTAATTGCCAGCTCATTCCCACACACCCTCTCTGGTTATCAGTGCACAAAGAGGGTTTGCTTTTAAGCAGAGAGAAACGGGGAAGTGAAGCTTTGTGTCACACTGCAGGCGTTCAGTCACTGTTGTGTCGAGATGGTGGCAAACAGTTCCACTTTTGGCTCACGTAGACCGACCCAGGCAAATATTCTGTTCACCTGCTCCCCATTCGTAGAGGTCTACTTGAAACAGCGCATTTCAAAATTTTTTACAGTTAACAATTTGGGGATTCAAACAGGCAACACTGCTGCCTCACAGCAATAAGGTCCTGGGTTTGAATCCGCCATCTGACCGGGGCCTTTCTGTGTGGAGTCTGCATGTTCTCTCTGGGTACCCCGGCTTCCTCCCACAGTCTAAAGCAGGGATCTTCAACTCCAGGCCTCGAGGGCCGCTGTCCTGCAGTTTTTAGATGTGTCTCTGCTTCAACACACCTGAGTCAAATATACAAGTCATTAGCAGGACTCTGGAGAACTCGCCTGCATACTGAGGAGGTAATTCAGCCATTTGATTCAGGTGTGTTGGATCAGGGACATATCTAAAACCTGCAGGACACCGGCTCTCGAGGCCTGGAGTTGAAGAGCCCTGGTCTATAGACATGCAGTTAGTGGGGTTTGGTTAACTGGGGTTATTAATTGCCCATGGGTGTGTCTGTCTCTCTGTATTAACAGACTGGTAGTTTGTCTAGGGCGGGTCCTGCCTTATGCCCTATGGTAGCTAGGTATAGGCTCACAACTTTACCTGATTTATTGAAAATATGCTCCCAAGATGATTAGAATTGATTTGTGTCAAAAACACAGAATAGTGGCTTGAGCCCTAAGGACAGCAGAGTGCTGCCACACCCTCTAATAACTCAGCACTCAGTAGATCACATTTATTCTTTATTAACATTTTGAAAAGTGATGTTCCGTTTAGGCAAACCAGTTCTCAAGTCCTTCGAGACCTAAGAACTGACGTTACTATTATTGGCAGTAAGTCAAATCAGTCTTTTAAATCACTGATCCAGTAAATCATTGATGCTTTAAAAGACTTCTCCTCAAATCACAGCAGAGCTGCTGCTTGTGTCACCCACCATTACAGGATGGCAGCACTTATCCAGTGATGGTGAACAATGTGATCGGTTGGACTGCAGAGAGAAACCATTAGCAGGGTAGGAAAGTGTGGCTTGCTTGTCTGAACAGCAGTATTTAGGCTTCTGTCTGTGAAGAATTAATTCTCTAAGGTTGTAAAGTGGAAATTACAAAAGGCAAAATTCATCTCGCCTGACCTCTAATCTCTGTACTTATTTTTTATCCTTATTTTTCCTGTAGTTTTTCATCAACAGGGCCCAAATAAAAGCAACAATAATTCCAGCTTTGATGCTGTTATGATGGTTTTCTTTCTGAAAAAGTATTTCTGCTTCGGCACAAGGTAGTAAAGATAGAGTGCCTGAGCGGTCTAAGGTGCTAGGCTCCTGTCTCTAAGGAGGTGTGGGTTCAAATCCTACCAGTACTGTAATCTTCAAAGTAAACCTTGATACAGGCGGCCTGTGTCTTACGTGCGAAATGCTGTCTACAGTGTTCACTGGGTTTTCTCTCACATCTGCTTAAAAACCATTTTTGCTGTTGTATCTACATCAACTTCATTCCTGGAGAAACTAGATTTCATTGCAAAAGAATAAAATACAATATAATAAAATTGCACACCTGCTTAAAGATATATTTTTTTAAAAAATCATATAAATGTGATGCAGCACCAGCTGTGCACAAAAACAGCTGAGCAGTGACGCAATCAGGAGCAACCGGACTTTCCAGTACTTATCTTAACTTCACTGTCTGCAAATATCTCTCTAAAGTATGCCTGAAAATCCAATTTATTAAAAAGTTTTTGATGTATAAACTATAATTTAACAAGGCAGCATTTTGCCTCAAATCCTCGTTCGGTTAACCTCACAGCTGGAAGGGGAAAACTCCTGCTCAGCGCAGCCAAGCACCTCTGGTGGTTTGACATCTTCAAGTTAAAAATCATGAAAAATATGAAAAGAAATCTTTTTTTTTTTTTTTTTTTTTTTTTTTGCTGTTGTTGAGATGTCCAAAAGAAACATTTTGGACTTTAGGTTTTCACATGCTGGGTCACACAATGAATTTACTTTCCAGAAAGAAAGGAGCTCCTTTTATATAAAATGCTGGTTTATTTCTAAAGAAAATATGGCCATAGTTGTTACTTGGATGAGCAATTCAAGCTAACGGCTGCTGTGTGCCCACAGGAAGATATCAGGGCAGAAAAGAGGACAAAACTAGTGGCTGCAAATGCTATGACTGGTGTTTGCTCTCCACTACACGTCTAACTGAGCAGAACTCACAGGAGCAAAACAATAAAAATTAAGAGAGTTGTTAAAAAAAAGAATTTTCCATTTAGACTGACTGTTTTAGTGCCTGCAAGAGCTTTCATTTGAACTACAAATCTGTGATCACCTATGGGTAATGTTACCACCCAAGCCTTTATAGCCAGTAAGCACAGGGACTCCCATATCCTTCTCAGACACAGACATCTGAGGCACACCTCCGCTCTTTTTCCTCCTCGTCTCCCTGGTGGTTATCTCCTCCCCCACATTCATCTTCCCATCCTTCTCAAGGCCTTTCCCTCTAGACCTTTTTTTTAAATTTCTCTCTCTTTTCCAAACTCCCTCAGGCTGCGTGAGCTGGACATTGAAGACCACCTCTCCTCCCACACACGCACACCTTTACTCGGAGCCCACGCACACACAGAGCACGACTCCCTTTCAAGTCTTCTTTTGTGTTGCAGGAGTGCATTAATATGAATGCGTGTCTCATTATGCCGCATTCAAGGTGCACATTCAAAGTTATCTGCCTGCCACTCAAAAGGAAAACATGAAAAACTGGTGCTTAACACGGAACAAAGAAAAATGATCTTAACTATGGAGGCAAAGGCTACAGCGAAAAAGAAAGATAAACAAACTAATATCTAAAACTTTCTTTTGCTTTCATAAACAGAAAATCTGAGAATAATTTATTTACTAGGATGATTTTTTTTTATTGCTATCAGTGTGTGAAAAATGTATAAAGCAGTAGCATGTGTTAGTGTGCTATATTATACATGTGTTATCCTGCTGGAAGCAGCAATCAGAAGATACATGTAGCTACACTGTTGTCACAAAGGGATGGATATGGTCAGCAACAATACTCAGGAAGGCTGTAGCATTTAAACGATGCTCAGTTGGTACTAAGAGGCCCAAAGTGTACCAAGAAAATATCCCCCACACCCATTACACCACCAGCAGCAGCCTGTTGATACAAGGCAAGATGGATCCATGCTCCCATGTTGTTTGAGCCAAATTTTGACCCTGTAGTCCAAGAGTCACAGCAGAAATCAAGACTCATCGGGCAGAGTCCCACTCCCACCAGGAAAAGGTCTGACCAAGCCCCCCACTACAGTTGCATAGGGTTGGGCAGCCTGCAACAATGTGCCAAATACCACATACTTTTGAAGCTACTCTAAAAAAAATCAGAAAATTTCTGCGCAGACTATGCACAGCGTATACACAGTCTACTATTATGTTTATTAATAACACCTGCAGCCATCAGCCTCAAGTGGCCATTAGGGAAACTGCAGTTTTTGGCACTAACATGTTGACTTTGGGGGGTTTTTAGCCCTGGAGGTTGCTGCTTGGCTTTAACACTGTGTCTAAAAATGACAGTAAAAAAAATAACACTCACTTTGCATCGCAGCATTAAAGTAGATGTAATGCTAAGGTGCAAAAGTTAAGCAACATAACAGCGACTGCTGGGTGTTAAATACAACACGGCCAAAATTTTAAAAAGAAATTCAAACACATAACAATATAATAAAAAAGGTGGCCACACTTTCTAGAAGAAGATCCTAATGAAGGCTGATATAACATGAAAAGAGCTGGACCAAGAATGGGCCCACGTGGCACACCTGAGGTCAAGGGAGCAGGGGAGGTTAAACACTCTCCACGTCCAATGCAGAAGCTTGTGAAGTAAGCCTGAATGCTGGTGCTACAGGCTTTTTTTTCAAAAAGCATAATTAATTGTTTAGGTTGACTGAGCACCTGCTGTTCTGCTGTTTCCTGTCATGCCCTGTTCAGCATTTACACTCATACACTGTACACCTGACAACACACCACCACAGTCTGCTACACTCTGCCTTTAGTTCATTCCCTTCTTTTGTGCATATTTTCTCCAGCTGGTGCAAAAGTCCAGCCTGGCAAATTTCCGCTCGTGCGTTCGTCTCGCTTACCTGAAGACGACCAGCGCAACCTGCACAGTATGCTCCCTGTTAAAACATGTGATGAGGGTGGTTCTGCAACGAAACGTGCAGGGATAATTGCTCCGATTGGAAGCACTCTGTGTCATTAATTACAAGTTGAGGAATGATCAGACCATTGGTTTCAATTTGTCTTCCTGGTTTTGAGGTAATGAGCCTCTTTCTTTATATTGCTCAATTTACGAGTCACACACATACTGTACACACACATACACAAATAAACATCACACACACACACACCATTAAGTTAATTAACTAATACATCTTTTCAGAGTCTGGTTGTATCTATCACAGTGGATATAAAGTTACTCACAGGAGACAACAGACAATGACCGGCAACAACAAAGACTTTCCAACAAACTTATCTTGTTTCTAAGGGGAGCAGAGGAGGAGGAGGAGGAGTCTGAGGGAATGAGAGAAAACGAGACAGTAGAAACAGGCTGAACCGAGCTGCCATAGACTATTATGTCTGCAGTGGAAGTTGCAAATCCCAGCTGCTACAGTGGAATGAGACAGATGGGCACAGTGCAGGGGTATAGTTGGTAAATGTGTGCGTTCTGGAATAAAGAGAGTTTCAGAAAAGAACTGTGCTGATTGCAGGGATGGAGCCTTGGCTGGGGACGTTTATGATCAATAAACTCATGGCAAGTCAGCTCAATCAATCACTTGGAAAAAAAAAAAAAACATTAAGACCAGAGGGAATTATAAAAATGAAAGAGGCATAATAGAAGGGAATACAAAAAGAAGGAAGCTGGAACAAAAGGGAGGTAACAGAAACTGACTTTTGCTACGAGCCCACAGAAGTCAGTTCTGCCTGATCACATCGGCACAATGCTTAGACCAGAACATTAAAAGAAAATCATGGCTCTATAATACTTTGCAAGTAAATTAATTTTTTGAAAGACAAACTTGTGTTCACATAAAAGTTAATTTTACAAATATCTTTCATAAATCGCAACATTTAAATTACTTATAGCAAGAGAGCTTAAAACGAACTTCAAATGTTACCACAGTGCGTGCTGTGCAAATATGAAGGCAAACATAATAGCTTAAACTGAGTTGTGTACATGATGAACTAACAAATAACAACTCAGGATGACTGAGAATATTTTAGATAACATCCACAATTTTCTACAGAAAACCTGCAACTTTCCAGATAAGCCCACTCTGGACACAACAATACTAATGGACAAAAAAAAAAATCAATTTTGAACTTTCCACAACAGAAAAAGACCAATTAAAATATATATTTTTATAAATTAACATTTATGTGATTTAATTATTTGGGGGTTGCAATGCTGCTTCACCAGCTTATGTTGAACAAATATTAGCACAAGTCTTTGCCCACTCCTATTTTGAAGCACAATTTTAAAAATAAATACACATCATCAAATATGTTGTGTTTTGATTTATTTAAATCTACATGCAGACAAACTGAGTACTACTACTTTACTACAAACAGTACAGTAGCTACTGTGTGCACATTCATTTACACCTCAACACAATAATTCTGCAGCTCAGAATTAATCTTCAGCTTCCACCACCGTCCACGTCCCAGAGAGAATGATTGCTCAGGCATCTGACCCTTGAACCCAGATATTTTTAGAGAAGCAGACTCACACTCACACTAAATGGTCAGGAACTGCTTTCCAGACTCTGCCATGCATGACCAGCCAACTTTATGTTCAGGTCTGCTTGAGGTCCTGTGGGAACCCACAAACAGGAAGATGAAACCTGTGGAAAATCCACTTGCCTTTACAAGTTCCTTTCTCAAGGTTGTCTCAAGCTAAAAGAGGTGAAGAATCTGAGCTGAGTTTGACTTTTGTCAAACATCACAGGGGCAGCAGTCCTCCAAAGCTCCCAGGACAGTTTCTCAGGAAAAGGATGAGGACTTTTGTGTCTGTGGGGAGACATTCGGCTCTTCATTGCCTGGGGAAAAATGAGCCAGTGACTCTTTTGTCCACAAAAACGACATCACTCATGGATATTTAGTCCTCTTACCAGTCCATACTGTTACACACTTCTGTGGATGTGTGGCGACAGATTTCTGCCTTAAGTCTGAGAATTTTAAATTCAAATCTGGAAAAAAGGAAGAGAAGGTAACCTGGGAAAGATATGATCTCTCTTCCTCCCTGTTAGGACTCTCAGTGCAGCATTTTGATGAACTGAATGCTTTTCAGGGAGCTTTCATTGACATGACAATAAAGAAATGCACTGTATAAAATTACTGACTGGGTTTTCAGCAGGAATTTATGAGCTTTGCTGCATTTCTCTGAGCACATGTTTCCTAATTTCTCCCTGTCTATAATAACACTTTGGAAAGTCCCGCTGCATGGGGGAACTAGCTGTTCATGTTTGCACTCATGAATGTCACTTGATTATTTCTGATAGCGGCGGAAGCGTCTGAACATGGCAGTTACTAGAAGTACAGTAAGCGGCGGCCCTTTTGAATGATCATGGGCATCGATGCAGACAGCAGAGATGCTACTGTGTTAAAACTGATGCCCTGATTGATAAAGCTTGCTGATTCCAGCACTATGTTTCAGATTTTCTCTGAAAAGAAGGTGCTCCGAGATTTGGCACAAATGTACACTCCTCTAATTTCTTCCCACAGTCTTCTATTGACCAAAAATAAAAAAAGGGGCATTGTACAGTATTGTACTTGGCACCAAGGACACCTCTGGGAACATTGTGTTTTTCTCACAGTGCATCAATTTTGAATAGTCTCCTCATCAATAGAAACCCAGGCAAAAGAATGGCTGCTGGATTCAAGGACTTTCCCCCTGCTGCAGCAGCAGCGGAGGAGGCGCTGAAGCTACAAAAGTGCTGCTTTGTTGTTGGAGACGGAGCGTATTTATTGACTCTAAAAACAACTATAAAGCACAACACTGCTGCGTTCCTTTACACCATTTTGCAATAACACGAGGCAGTAAAATCAAGAACATCCGCTTTTATTTAGTGAAAAGTGGGACCACAGTGGTGCTGCCACTGGTGCCAGAGTCAGTTGGATGATTTCTGTCCTCCTCCCACACAGAGGAGGGAGACAGCAGGTGTTTGTGGGCTTTGGAGGCAAAGTTGCTGATGCACTCTTGTGTAAGCAGAGACAAGTATACTGCAAGTTTATGAGTATGTTTCCATGCATATTAATGCCCAAGATGTGAATCATTCTGGTTTTGATAACATTTCAAGTGTATATTTAGTTTGGACCCTCACCTCGTCAACCACTTTGACTCTTTACCGCTCAGCTGGTCAGCTTCTGAGCAACAGATTTATTTCTCTGGGTTACATGATTCCCTGGACTTTACTGCATTCACCACTCTGCCAGACTTGGTTTCATCATTTACCCATATGTCAGTAAAGGATGTTTAAATAATTATTCTCTGCATCAGCGGTTTCTGTACTCAAGATTAATCAAAATATTTTCACATTCTTCGTGAAAATATATTTTACCCAGTATAAACTGGGTTTGTCTGTTTGATGCCCAGATAGCCGGCAGATGATTACCCAGCTTAGCATAAAGAAGTGGAGATTTTTGAATTTTAACATTCAAACAGCACTTATAAGCTAATATGTGACGTCTTGTGTGTTCAGCCACTAGAAAACCAAACTCTAAAATTCACTGACAATTTACATCCATATTTCCTAAAATGTCAGCAGATTCCTAGAAAGAAATATGTTCAGAAACCTTAAACTTTAAGTTTAAATGTCACCGTACAGTGCACCAGGGTCTCTGAAACCAGAAACGAGGACTCAGTCTCCTTTGTTGAAGGAAGCAGAGAACATTTGGTTATGGTAGCATGATGTCTATTTCAGACGTTCAGGGACTTCTACAGTAAGTCTGTCAGACTGCATAACACACACATTTAGTCCATTAGGAGACAGAAGCAAGAAGAATGCAAATACAAAACTGTAGATTCAGATGTTAAGTCTGATACCTCTTTATCTCTCATTTAAAAACAGCTGACCTTGAAAAAGCTCTTTGTTAAAAGATTTAGTAAAAATCAAGGGAACATAATCCCTGATGGGTCTACAGTATGGCTTATGTGAGCGGCCCTTAAAGGTAAAACTGCCTCATGAAAAACACTAACATAATTATACAGTTGAGAAGAATCTTCATTCTTTCTTCATTCTGTGTGACTTTTTTCTTAATTTACACATTACATTGGCTCATTTAAGCAGGCAGTAGCCAAGTCCAATATCTATTGATTACAAGTCTCAACTGCATACACAAAATGGACAGAACCACTTTAACATCACCCAGTGGTTTCTGGAGCTCTCTGAAGGCCGGAGGTGCCACAAGAGACCAGAGAGAAACGAGAGGGTGAAGTGCTAAGTTATCTCCTAATGCTTGTTTCTGGAGGGTTATCGGGTAGTTGTCACACAGACATGGCTACTAGAATTGAAACTACAACATAAAGGTCTTGCAGGGCCTGAACTTCACAGCAGGTCATATTATTTGTCAGATAATAGTTTTAAAAATGCTCCTAAAGACACCATTAAGATGCAATTCAGTGACTCCAAAGAGCCGAGAAGAGGCCAATTTGCTAAAGCTCCCTGTTTTGAGACACCTCATGATCAAAACGTCCATGCCCCTAAATTTAAGTCTTCCCAGCATCTGATGGGATGCAAATTCTACCTTGTTGTGAACGGGAAAAGTAGCTACAGAGGTCAAAACTGTTTTTTGTACCAGGCTGTTTATCTCTTCGCTGAATTTGGTCGTTTTAATGGGAGTCTGTGAGAACTGACTCATATTAGGAAAGAAAGTACAGTTTTCGACTTGGATTTAACACACTGTCCAAAAAACATACCCCACATTTAAAATATTGCTGCAACTACAAACTCATTTTAGCACCAAATACACACATATTAATTATAATGCTAATTCAGCTAACACCACTGTAATTAATAGAAGAGTTAATGGACTGTAATTATTGAGGCAATTTAAAGTACATTACATGATGAAAAGGAGTTATAAAACCCTGTGAAAGTGATTCGGTTTTACTGTGTTTATAGAGAAATGAAAGAGAATTTTACTAAAAGCAGCTAACGATGATTTTCATCTTTATTCCACGTGCATGAGAAGCATTTTTTTTTTTTACCAACAGCACATTCATTGGCTTTATCTGTTGCCGTTTAGTGTGCAAGACTTTGTCCAGAAACTTTGCAATGAGGGTCTAATAGAGTGCAAGGATTCCATTGTCAGATAAACTAAGACGGGGGTCTCCGCTTTAAAGAGGCTTTTTGTGAGGCCAGATCAGGGCAAAAAGTTGCCTGATGACCTTAACTTCACCCTGGCTAAGGGTTTAAAAGTTGATTTAATGGAGAGGAAGGAAGACTGAAAAGGGATATTACAAGCAGACCGTGCAATGATTCTCTCTCTCACACACACACACACACACACACACACACACACACACACACACAAAAGAATGAAAGTCTTGTAAAGACTCGGGATCCGCAGTGATACCCATTCATCGAAGGTCAGGCCACAGTAGATATGATGGGATTAGATTGAGTATCTTATCTTGCCATGAAAATGTAATTCTAAGGTAAACTCTTACACAATAGCCTTCCTTACACAGAGATATGAAATATGCTTGGGCTTTATTGTAGCAACCCACAGATGATGTCCTTTAAATACACATTATATTACAAAACCCTTCCGTACTGGAAGGCATTCAGTCCGGAGCGCTCTAGGATATGAAATTAAGATGTAATATGATTAGGGAAGGATGTTTTACAATATGATTAAATTTGATGGAGTGGGCTCAAGTCAAAAAAAAAGAAGAGAGGGAGGGAGGGAGGGAGGGGAAAAGTCTCTTTTCATCCTTACATTTTTCTATGCTGTGATGAGATCAGGTTATTCTATTAACGCTTTAGTGATGACAGCTTTACAATGCCGTCTGTTCAAACTCAACTGAAGGCAGGAGATAAGAGTTTCAGGCTGCTGCCTACTGCTGCATCCCTGCCTGGATCGCTCTCTCACGCTCTCTCTTCCTCTCTGGTCTCTGATTTGAATGTGGATTTGTAGGCACGAGTAGGAGAGAGATAAGTAGACTTTTATTTGCTCTCTCTCTCATTCGCTTTGTCTGTCTCTCCTTGCATGTCTCCACTTTCCACATTCTTGAGTTCCCATATTCTCAACAATCTGAAAAACACTCTTATTCAGTCAGCAACCTGCTGCTATATCTTCTGCTAAGTCCTTTACTTTCACACTCCCTCATACTGGTTTCTGATCCTTGCCTGGACTGGAAGACAGGAGATAAGACATAAGGCCTGACTCCTGCTGCTAGATCCTGGATCACTCGCTTCGCTGGATTTCCTCCTGTTTTGCTTTCCTATACAGGAAGTAAAAATAAGATGGCCATGGTGTGTCTTTACCCATATGTTCCCTTCCAGCAAGAAGTACCTTTTATTGTCCCTGTGGTCCAACGGAGACCAATTACAAGTACCTAATTACACCTAATCAGGGCTCCATCACTCACATAGAACATAAAAATTAATGCAGCGATTCTTCTGCCTGTCTTTGATGAACCACCAATTCCATACAATGAAAACGTTACAAATGAACACAGGGTCAAACTCAGTTCATCGTGGAGACAATAAAACTTATAGATTCTGAAATTACTGTGTCCAAATCCCAGATATGTACTAACTCTGTCCCTGTGTATATCACCGAATTACATATTACTGTGTATAATACTGCGCCTCAAACACTCTGGTGCTTAGAAATTGTCACTGCACTTACAACAGACTGCATGGTGGTGCACCTTAGATACCTGTCTCCATGTTTTCATTAACACAGGGACGACATGGGCAACCGGGCGAAAACTATTACTTCGTTACCGAGGCTGAAATTTAGAGTAAGAGTCACAAAGTGAAATGAAAAGGTGGTATTAAGAGATATTGCTCACCCTACTGCATCAATTCAGTTCAATTTTATTTATATAGCACCAAATCACAACAAACAGTCACCTCAAGGTGTTTTATATTGTAAGGTAAAGACCCTACAATAATTACAGAGAAAAACCAACAGTCCAAATAATTGATTGGAGCTGAGGGGAGAGAGACAGTACAGAAGACATGCTGTGCTCACATAAATTTCATTTCTCCAAATTCCCAATTTTACAGCATATTTAACTCTTCACACGTGGCAGCTACATTCATTCTGGTTTATGTATTTACAATAATTAATCAAATTTTTCATCAGGATATACCGAGAGACCATATACCGTATTGGTCCTTTGTAAGCTATGTTTCCTTGTATGTTAGTTAGTCAAGGCTAAAGCACATGGACATGGTGCTGGGGGCAGCATGAGCTACTGGCCACTTCTTCTACACATTTTTCCAGCAAGGTCAGGGTGCACTCATACAGCATTTCAATTTGCCACACTGATATGGTTTATGTAACACGGGCAATTCTGTATCTACTCTATCAAACAAACACTTTCTAATGACCTACAAGACTGAACTGGGGCTAAGCAATAAACAAGTATACGGAGAGAGAGAGGGAGGTGTTTTCTTCCCTCAGGCTAACTCTGTGGAACTGTTTAAAACTGGCTGCACTGTTTTTACTTTGCACTCAACATGCTTTCAAGGACGTTCACTCAGAGGAGAACTGACTGTTTCTAAGGTGTCACTAATAGAATATGTACATATTAGAAAAATAGGTGCAAAATGTAACTATATCTTACATAAAATACATCCAGAAGTAGACCAGTGCAGAATTGTTTGCTCAATCAGGCAGAATTTACATCCACAAACCAGTGAGATACTGATTTGTGGATGTATGTGTGTATATATGAAAAATATCATTTTTCATATATATAATTCCCCACCTCCCAATTTCTCTGCTTCAGTTCTGATCCAGTGCCTCTACATATCTATTACTCCAGATATGATTAATGATGACACCTATAGATGAGGCTTCCCCTTAAAAAACATAAAGCAAGAGGTAAAAATCATTTTCATATGTAATCATAAACAGCAGCAACTAAAAATGTAGTTTTCACACCAGGGAGATGTCTTACTGGGGTAATTTATAAAATGGTAACAGTATATGATTCCAGTAATGATTTTTGGATGCGCATGAATTTAGCACTTGTACAAATAAAGCGCCTGGACTTACAGTGCTGTGTGGAGAGTGTTTTGTGCCAAGGAGGGCCACGCAGTGGAGCCAGTTGTCGGCAGGTGGGCGGTCTCTGGGCAAAGTAACAAACAACCACACTCAGCCGCTGCAGCGCTAGAAGCAATTACTAATCGGCTTCTGCTTGTATAAACAGACACTCTCTGGACCAGGGAGGAGGGTGCCGATGTCCCCTGTGGTCTAGTGAATTGCTCCAGTATCTCAAGTGCCCCTGAGCACTGCCACTGCTGGAATTATGACTTTTACTTTGAAAATATGCTTATGTGTTATTGGGCAAACATCTAGGAGTGACTGGCGAGCATAAGTAGGATAATAGATGTTGTATTGACTCAAATGTTGCTGTCTTATCAGAACTGATGTGTCCCTGACTTTTTTTTTTCTACCCGTCTTGAGAAATAGATGAACAGGTTACAGGAGGAATATCTCATGTTTAGACTATCTAACTTCTTAATGGAAGCATTCATCTTACAGATGATGAGTAAAACCACACCTATGTTCAATTTAGTACACTTAGGGGGGTTTGCCACAACAACTTAATCTCTATAAACAGATATCTTCATATAAATATAAACCATTTAGCCCTTTTGGATGTGAATTCCTAAAAAATGAATGACAAAAGGAACAGGAAGTCTTGACCTGAGGGTTAATCCTGAGTTTTCTGTTATGAAGATGGTTCACTACTTACTGGGGTATATATCACCATGGTAACTTATGCTGTAGGCCTAATCTGCTCCAGAGCAGACTATGTCCTAGATTATATATGAAATCACCACCAACCGACCTATCAGTTCTCGGGAAAATAGTGTGCAGACTGTATTAGGATTTAAAGGTTTTCAATAGCGTCTGAAATGTTTATGTTTCCCTGAGCATTAGTAATACATTCTTAGAGATAAAGAGAACTTTATTCCTTAAAAAATATCCCTGTTTGCTGCAAACAATTTTATAGCAATATTATTATTTGATAAGCATTACTACTCATACTTACTGATCTTAAATCAAACTGGCAAGTAGACTAAGCCTACGTTTAAACTCTTTTTATTTTTATTCATAATCCCAGACCCTGAAAAACCACTGGACCTGCAGCTGAATGAATAAAAACTAAAACTATCTTTTAAACATTAATTAATTTAATGAAATACTCAGATTCTCCTGTGTCCTAATGATAAGAGTTGTGTTATTAATAAGTCTGTTAGCTTACACAGTCTGCATTTTTTTTCTTTTTTCTTTTTTTTTTCCAGCTTTCTTTTTTGGCTTCAAGTAAGTATTAGCAGTTTCTTTACAGTCTTCCTGACCAAAGAGCTTAACGCACTCATGGATTCATACAGAGCATTGAATACTACAACACTGTACAGTGCTTTTCCTCTCACATACATTCACACTCTGCTACCTTGTCTGCAAACAGCTCTTATTTCTAATATCATAGTTTTTTGGGTTTTTGTCATAGTGCCCTGAGCACTCTGGTGACTTGTTCACTGTTCCCTCTTGCCCCGAAGAAGTGAAGAGCGGAAGATGTTTCTTCGAGTTCCAATCTAAGCTGTGCAACAATGTTCTCCCCGTTCACAGTCAAAGAGGAACACAAGTTCCCTCAGTGCTCCCAGGTTTATTCACTTCCCCTTAACGGCAGTCTGTACCTTTAAATCTAACCTCTCTTCTTCCTCTCCTGTCCTCTTTCTTACATCTTACATCTTACATCTCCATCTCTGAGTAAACTTCTCTTTCTTTTCCCTCCCTGGAATTACAGCAGCTGGACCTTTAGCTACCAGACACACTGTGTGACAAACTACACACAAACAGTTTGTGTGTTTGCGGATATTTGTTGAGCAGATAGAAACGCTGCATTTGAAATTACCTGCAACAAGTTCCATCCATCCATCCATTTTCTTCCGCTAATCTGGGGCCGGGTCGAGGGGGTAGCAGTCTACGGAGAAAAGGCCAGACCTCCCTCTCCCCAGCCACCTTCACCAGCTCATCTGGAGGGATCCCAAGGCATTCCCCGGCCAGCTGAGAGATATAATCTCTCCAGCGTGTCCTGGGTCTGCCCCGGGGTGTCCTCCCAGTAGGACATGTCCAGAACACCTCACCCAAGAGGGGCCTAGGAGGCATCCCAGTCAGATGCCCGAACCACCTCAACTGGCTCCTTTCGATGCAGAGGAGCAGCGGCTCTTCTTTGGGCCCCTCCCAAATGGTTGCGCTCTTCACCCTATCTCTAAGGGAAAAGGCGTGCCACCCTTCGGAGGAAGATAATTTCTGCTGCTTATTCTTTCTGTCACTACCCAAAGCTCGTGACCATAGGTGAGGGTAGGGACATAGATCTACCAGTAAATCGACACCTTCGCTTTTACACTAAACTCCCTCTTCGCAATGACAGACCGGTGCAGTGTCCACATCAGCCCCAATCATCTGTCAATCTTCCATTCCCTTCTCCCATCACTCATGAACAAGACCCCGAGATACTCCTCCACCTAGGGCAGTAACTCATCCCTGAGCTGGAGTGGGCACTCCACCCTTTTGCGGCTGAGGACCATGGCCTCAGACTCAGAGGTGCTGATTCTCATGCCAGCTGCTTCACATTTGGCTGTGACCCGTTCCACTGCGAGCTAGAGGCCACCACCTGATGAAGCCAACAGGACCACATCACCCACAGAGAGCAGAGACGAGATTCTGAGGCCACCAAAGCAGAAGCCTTCCGCCACATGCCTATGCCTAGAAATTCTGTCCATAAAAATTATGAACAGAATCGGTGACAAAGGGCAGCCCTGACAAAGTCCAACACCCACAGGAAACGAGTCTGACTTATTGCCAGCAATACAGACCTCACTGTGGTTGTACAGGGACTGAATGGCCCGCAGCAATGGACCAGACACCCCATACTCCCACAGGACCTCCCACAGGATACCCAGAGGAACGCAGTGAAATGCTTTCTCCAAGTCCACAAAGCATATGTAGACTGGATGGGCAAACTCCCACGTACACTCGAATATCCTCGAGAGGATAAAGAGTTGGGCCAGCATTCCGCTACCAGGATGAAAACCGCATTGTTCCTCTTGAATCTGAGGTTCGACTAACAGACAGACCCTCCTTTCCAGCACCATGGCATAGACCTTACTGGTGGGGCTGAAGAGTGTGATCCCTGAAAGTTGGAGCACACCTCTGGTCTCCCTTCTTAAACATGGGTACCACCACCCTGGTCTGCCAATCCAGTGGCACTGCCCCAGATCTCCACGCAATGTTGCAGAGGTGTGTCAACCAAGACAGCCCTACAACATCAAGAGTCTTCGGGAGCTCAGGTTAAATCTCGTCCACCCCAGGGGCCCTGCCACCAAGAAGTTGTTTAACCACCTCAGTGACCTCACCCCCAGTGATGGGTGAGTCATCCCCCCCATCCCCAGACTCTGCTTCCACTACAGAAGGCGTGTCAGTGGGATTAAGGTCCTTGAAATATTCCTTCCACCGCCTGCCTATAGCCTCAGGTGAAGTCAGCAGCACCCCACCCACACTATAAACCGTGTGAGCAGAGCACTGTTTTCCCCTTCTGAGTCGGCCGATGGTTTGCCAGAATTGATTCAAGGCCATCCAAAAGCCTTTTTCCATAGCAGAGACGAGATTCTGAGTTCAGTAACCGAACTCCTCCCACAGCCGAGTTTTTGCTTCGTTCCCTGCCCGAGCCGCGTTCTGCTTGGCCGGCCGGTTCGATGACTCCCTTCACCTCCAGTGACCACGATCTGGTTTGGGGATTACCACCACGACAGGCACCAACCACCTTGCAGCCAGAGCTCTGAGCAGCAGCCTCAACAATGGTGGTACAAAACATGGACTCAATGTTCTCAGCCTCCCTCGGAATGCTGTCGAAGTTCTGCCAGAGGTGGGAGTTGAAGATCTCCTGGACAGTGGCCTCTGCCAGGCGTTCCCAGTGCACCCTCACTATACGTGTAGGTGCACCGCATCTGTCCAGCATCCTTCCCTGCCACCTGCTCCAACTCACTACCAGGTGGTGATCAGTTGACAGCTCAGCTCCTCTCTTCACCAGAGTGTCCAAAACATACGGCCATAGATCTGATGATACGATTACAAAATCAATCATCGAGCTGTGACCTAGGGTGTCCCAGTGCCATGTGCATTTATGAACATCTTTATGTTGGAACATGGTGTTCATTATGGACAAACTGTGGTTTGCACAAAAGTCCAATAACAAAACACCATTTGGGTTCAGCTCGGGCAGGCCTTTCCACCCAGTCACGCCCCTCCAGGACTCACTGACGTGAGTGTTGAAGTCTCCCAGTAGGACAATGGAGCCACCGACTAGAGCACCCTCGAGCACCCCTCCCAGCAACTCCAAGAAGGGTGGGTACTCTGCGCTTATGCACCGAATGTTCAAACAACAGTCAGGACCTGTTCTCGCAGGGAAAGGGTCCTGACCCGTAGGTGCAGGGAAGCAACCCTCTCATCTACTTGTGAAAACTCTGACATACAGGCAGCAAGTCAGGGGGATACAAGAATACCCACCCCAGCTCACCGCCTCTCACCGAGAGCAACTCCAGACTGGAACAGAGTCCGGCCCTTCTCCAGGAGACTGGTTCCAGAGCCTAAGCCATGGTTTGAGGTGAGCCCAATTATAACTAGCCGGTATCGCTCAACCTCACGCACTAGCTCAGACACTGCACCCAACCTCTACACAACAAGGTTCTCCCTTTATTCTTGCCCCTCTTCAGTAACGCTAGCTAGATGCTGAAGTACCACAACCACAACTTACGGACATCTGCACTCACTGTAACCCCCGAGGTCAGTGCTATAAATGATGCATAAATTGTATGCTTTTGCCTCTTTCATGTTTTTGTATGAGATAAGCTCAGGGGATGGATGCGCCAGCAGAATTGTCCCTTATCTGTTAATCTTCCATTTAGGCTCAGATTGGTTTGATGTTTGAAGGCACAGTGACTGGAAATTAAGACTTCCTTCAGATATTAAACTTAAAGCAATGAGCCTGCTTTGAAAATGTAAGGAGTAGAAAGTACAGATATTTGTGTAAAAATATAAGGTGTAAAAGTAAAAAGTTGTCAAATACTCAAGTAAATAAAGTAACTTGTAATCTAAATTAGATAGTTAAATACTCAAGTAAAGTACAGATACATGAAAATTCTAAAGCACAGTAATGAAGTATTTGTACTTCAATATTCTCATCTGTGCTTGTGTTTAACGGGGCTGATGGCTTCAGTAATCTTCTGTCATCCCTCAGGGACTGTTGAGGATTGGGTGTCCTCCCTGAGGCTGGATGTCTGAAGGCATCTCAGCTGTATGATGAGAATTTCCCCCAAAGGTATGCTTGCTCTCCATCACTGGAGAGACCCCAAAGTGTTCATTGTTGGTTCTGCTTGGGTATAGTTATTTTGAGGAAAGCTCTAATACCAGATGCTTCCCTAACAGGTTGGGGTGTTTTTGAGGGGACAGCCGTAAATGGCACCTGGTCCTGGAGGCTCTGCTGCAGGCATATAAATTAATGGAACTGACGGCAGTTTTTCAAGGAGGCACTCATTCTATGACGTTACACAGTCATGATGCTTCACATCATCAGGCTCACGGCCTGATGATGTGAAGCAGCAAATACCTCCTATTGTTACACACGATGCACATTCCCGGTGTGTTGAACACCGTGGTGAATTTGCTCTCCAGAAACAATTAACTCTACAGGGGGGGTGGAGACTCACTGCCAAAATAGTCCACCAGCTGTGGGACAGGTTCGGTCAGACATCCTTAGATCTGTTCGCATCATACGAACACACACAGTGTCCTCTGTTCTTTTCATTAAAAAATAAGGTGCACCATTAGGTGAGGAGGCACAAGCGCACCCACGACCAAAGGTGCGGTTGTGTGTTTATAACACCATCATACCAGTGGTACAGAGCAGGATGACAGCACAGTGGCTGTCACTGATTTTCAATTCAGTCTTATTTATATAGCGCCAAATCACAAAGAGTTGCCTCAAGGTGCTTTATA
The DNA here is from genome assembly GCF_007364275.1 of Archocentrus centrarchus. Taxonomy (NCBI): domain Eukaryota; kingdom Metazoa; phylum Chordata; class Actinopteri; order Cichliformes; family Cichlidae; genus Archocentrus; species Archocentrus centrarchus. The sequence continues at coordinate 27,285,993 of NC_044355.1, read as the reverse complement.
TTGAATGGTAAAGACCCTACAATAATAACAAATAATTATAACTTAAAAATAACAATTCCTTACTGGTCCAGAAGGCCATAGATGGTGGAGCTAGCCGGTCTGCTCTACAGCCAGCCGTGGCCACTGCCTTTACACAGGGATCTTGTGTCACAGATTTCACCTGCCTCCAGAGCTGTTAGCTCTCTAGGCCTAGCATATGAAAGGCTGAATTTAAATGAATCTGGTCTTCCTCTGAGGGTGATTGAGACTATTCAGAATGCAAGTGCTCTTTCCACACTCTCACTTTATGATGGCAAATGGCATCTATCTGAGAGATGGTGCTCTGTTCTATGTTATGCTTCCTTCTGGACTTAATTCCTTCAGGATTTGCTAGAGGAGGGAAGAGCATTTTCCACTATTAAAATGTATTTAGCTACAGTTTCAGCCTGTCACACTGGCTTTGGTCATGCACCAATTGGTCAGCATTCTCTGAAAAGTAGGTTTATGAAGGGGGCCCACAGGCCTCCCTCCTGGGATTTACTCACAGTTTAAAAGGTGTTCTCAGAGATGCCTTATGAGCCTTTAAAGTGTGTTGACTTAAAGGCGCTTTCATTCAAAACTGTCCTATTGCTGGCTTGTATGTTTTATATACGCACACTTCCTGTGTGCAGGTTTCCCTGAAATATGATAAGGTGGTTCTGCGCCCTAACCCTAAAGTGCCTGAGGTTAGAGAGTCTACCTATAGCTACCCCACACTGAAAATATTAGCTCTTTACCCCCCGACATTTGCTGATGAGAGCCAGAGTTGGCTTAATTCCCTTTGTCCTGTCTGAGCATTACACATTTATCCACTCAGGACTAAGCGGTTTATGAAAAGCAACCAGCGATTTGTGTGTTGGGCTCCCTCACGAAAGGAAGCCTATGTCCTGCTGCCAGTTGTCACACTGGGGTAGAGACTATTGTGATGCTATATGAGTGCCAGGGATTGCAGTCTCTTGTGCACCAGCGTGTGCAATCCACCAGAGGAATGGGTACGTCATGGGCCCTTTTTAGGGCCATAGTTTCTGTGGGGGATATCTGCGCAGCTGCTAGCTGGGCAAGGCAACCTTTGGGAAGGGTCCAGTTACATTATTAATATGACATACAGGTGCTCATAGTGTTGTGCATGAAGCCATACTTGTCATTAGCTACAGTAAATGTACCATAGTAGCAGAAATACAGGGCTAATGCAAGCTACTATATAAGCAACCTCTTCTCTTTGTGTCACCTTCTAAGTTATCATCCAGCAGACACGGAGCAATATCAGCAATTTGGATAAATGAACTTGAACCAGCAGGTTTAGAAAGCTGTAGTTTTTGAAACCAAAACAATAAGCTGAAAGATGCTAAAAACAGAGTTTATGGTTAATTTTTAATTGAAAATACAAGCAAGTGCACCTTTAATGCTTCTAAATACTTAAAGCTGTTAGACATGACTGCGCAGATGATGTCTGCTCGTGTCCTATTACATTTTAAATCCAGCAGCAAAGCACAAGAGAATACTCATCACAGTGTAAATAACAGCTGTAATATACTGATACAGCTGAAAATACAAAAACCAGAATTTAAACTAACAACAAAATTAATTAACGTTACAGCTCATAACTGAGCTCAAATGGCTCGATGTTCTTTTCTCCTTTTAAAGATCTGTAATTATTTGAGGCTGAAACTTTGTGTCCTTTATTATTACAGAACTTTCTCTTTGAAAGTCACCACACCACTACTTTTTTTTTTTTTTTTGCCAAAAGACATCGTACTGGTTTAGAAACCTGCAATTACTTTGCCATAAAAGACTTTATTTCACACAGTATTGTAGCCCAGCCTGGAGTGAAACACCTCGCGCTGTTTACCGACAGAAAAAGACAGAAGGAAACAATTCGCTTTCATAAAGCCAGGATCGAGTCACTGTCTGTGCCTCCATAGAGCAAACGAAAATATGATTATTAGATTTAGCTGTATTTATCAATTCAGTTTCTCAAAGAAAACTGTGAACAGGATGCACAAATGGTGGATGCAAAGACAGACAGCTGAGGGATTAGAGACACAGCTGAGAGCAGCAAAGGACAGCTGTTAATACGACACATCCTACAGTGTGTGTGCGTCACAGAAGCTTGCCATGTGGTGTCATCTCAAAGTACACACACCCCAAAAGCTTTAAGGGTCAGCAGAAGAATAAATAAGGAAGAGAATACATTTAAATACAACATTTATATGTGTTTTTAAACATGTAATTTAGCATGCATTGTTAGCTGTGTGCTAGAGAAAACTGTGAGGCGCTGTTGTGTAATGCAGCCTTTTTGCACCCAGGTCACCTTGCTTGCAGCTTTTGGCTTCTTTCCCCTCAGTGTTTGGACTTTGTCAGGTAGTAGATCATAGCAAAAAAACATGCCCTCTGGTACATGTGACCTTACAGAGCAGGTAAGGGTAGTGGAGAGGCAGGAGGCCATATAAGTGTTAAGTTCTGAAACTATTTCACACAGATACAACTGAAAGAAGAAAAAAACACACACTGTGGAAAAAATCTCACTGGTAAAGAAAATCTACCAAAACCATGAATGACTAATTTATTACCTGTAATTTTAAGGATTATTTTAAAGAAATATGCTGTCTTGTGAATTACTCTGATTGGACTGGGATGGTAGTTTAGCTTTTGTTTTTACATTTCTTGGGTGTGAGTAAAAGCACCTGTTTCCCTGTTTACACCCTACAGTCTCATGAAAAAGAGTTTACGCAGGACTCTTAGCAGTCCTGTAAAAATCTAAGTAAACTGCATTATTCATTAGATAATAGCTTGATTCTTTTTCTTTTCTCTTTCAGCCCTTCATTAATTTTAAGGGAAGTGTGCTCGGGTTTTGGGGCTCATTGCCCTGTTGTATGACCAATTTTTGGCCAAGCTTTAGACAGATGACTTTGCATTTGACTCTAGCATACTTTGGTATGCAGAGGAGTCGACTCAGTGACTGCAAGGTACTCGGGTCCTGTAGCTGCAAAACAAGGCAAATCATCCCCCCTCCCTCCCACTAGCACCACCGTGCTTCACAGGTGCTATGAGGTGTTTGTGCTGATGCTATGTTTAGTTTTCACTAAAGGTGGTGCCCTCCACCTCAACTAAAGAAATGTGAACTAATTTTATATGTTTGCAACAGGCTGTAACAAAGTGCCTGAAGATAATATTTTAAAATTGTTTTATGTTTTACAAAAATCTGGCTCCTTGGAAGCCAAATACAGCATAAATAAATGAGTAGTTGCTGAAAACTTTTGAGCAGTACTGTACATATATAGGAATTGTCCACATAAAAGTGTATAGCGTTTGCACTGTCATTGCAGAAATAGATCAACACAGTGGTGAGAGGCAGAGCGCACAAAGCACAGAAGGAATCAAAAGAAACAGCAGTGAGAGACACAAAATGACAAAGGGGATAAGGAAAGCTGCTCTTCTACCCAGGATTCTCCCGCATTGAAAATCCTGTTTGATGAAGCACCAGTGCCTCACTAATCCGAGACCTTTGCTAATGGAGGTCAGTGGAATCAAACTGGTAAAAAAGAGAAACAAAGGCAGCTGTTTTTCTTTTCAACAGCCTGAACCACCATTTGACTTCTGTCTTCGCTGATATCCTGAAAAGAAAGCCCTTCATTAATTTAGAGAATACTGCTAATTCTTATTCTTGTGTAAACTTTTGTTCTGCTGGCTTTAGCAGTGAGAAAAGAATGCTTTGCTGATAAGGTCTAATACCAACCTCTCAGAAGGAAAGTTTGGACTTTTGGCCTATGGAAGTAGAAGTTTTTCACAAGTCCATTGCCGACGGAGGGATATCGCCTAAAGCAATAAATCTATCTTTTCACTCAATGTTTCAGTGATTCCTGGAAATCACTGGAGTTCAAGTATTGTTACAAATGGGGTATGGATTCCCTGTAATTATTATTGTAATTATTATTATCTGTAATCATAGTCTCTGTTACCTTGACCATTTATTTATTTATGTACCATTATTCAAAATCTTTCCCTGACCGCAATCCAACTCAGATTTGTACTTTTTGTGTTTTTTTTTTTTGTTTTTTTTGGGGGGGCGGGGGGGGGGGGGGTGGAAAAAATTGCTGGCGTCCCACAAATATGTAAAACTCTGTAACAGCAGGCTCTGAAAATGTATAAATTCATATCTTGGGTAGTAATCAGTCCGTCACATCAATATCACCAAAATTCAACTGTAAACAAGTGCTAAGTCTTTTTTATCCTTGGGTACATGCCTGGACAACATAGCATGATTCTATATTCATGTTAATGATGTCACAGCTTATATCAGGGTTTGGGCTAATTTAGCCACTGTAGCTAGCAAAACACTCCTACAGCCACCTAGCCACAGAGTTGCAAACTCTCTGAAATAATGCAGGTGTTGGCATGAAGTTGAATTTTTTTTCAACTTTTAGCATGAGCAGTACCAGCAGAGCAAAGCGAGCGATCCATAACTCAGTTGTTGCAATGCATGATATCACTCCATTCAAAGTGAATGAGAAGTGAGAGTGTTAAAGAATCTGTCTGAGTCCTAACTTACTGTAAAGAGTACATCATCCATCAAGGCCAATGCCATAATTAGCAATTTTAAGGGAAGTGATCTGTCTCGGTGGGGGCTGTGTGCTGGGAGGGGTGGACGCAACGCAGACTTAACTAAAACTGCTTTATTTCCAAAACTCGAATAATACAAAAACTCAAAATCTCAACCAAGGCAAAAACCAAACCGGAAGCCTGGGAGAAAGCGAAAAACAAAACACACAGCTAAGTGAACACTGGGGAAAGCAATGACGACGACGCAACAAAGAACAGGGAAAAACTAAGGGCTTAAATACACACAAGGAAATCAAGGAGAGTGGAAACAACAGTCTTCATGTCTTCATGAACCTAATGACAAAGGGGAAGCAAAACTAAACACAAAACACAGGGAACACGAGACTGTCAAAATAAAACAGGAAGTGACTCAAGAGAACAGAGACACAGAACTGACACTGAAAACTTGACAAAGGGAACATTACACAAAAAACAACAAGAGAAACTAAACAGCATACTCAAACAACAATATAACTATAAACTATAAGAAACATAACCTGAAAAGTACAACAAAAGAAAGCTACACAAAAGAAACTCAAAACGCTGGGCCACCGCCCCAGGACCATGACATGATCAGCACCAACATGTATGAGTCCTTCCTTCGCCCATCACCACCTTTCACTTAGTTTAATGAAATTGAGCAGATTTTGCTTAATCTAGCTGACAAACAAACAAGTGACATTTTGACCTTGTCATAGTAATAAAGATAGAAATAACATTTAATCATACACGGTTATAAAATGCACATTTTATGGCAATGACATATAAACAAAGAAGTGAAACATTCCATGTGTTGATGGAGTACATGTAGAGAACAATGGCAAACCACTGCAGAATCAGCATACCACTGAATCAGCAGTTTTGTGTTTGTGTTGCTTGGCTTGACTGCACTGGCTTGAAAATCATACCTTTCACTGTGTCCATTACCTTTTAAGCCATCATATGACCACCAGTGGTCTAAATGTTACACAAGAGGTTTTTTTCTGTATTTAAATTGATATTCTTCATTGGTAGACACATTTCACTGTTTAGATCGGATCTTTAATGTTCTGTTGTCCTTTTACTGTCACACACCATGATTTTTAATAAAAAAAAAATAAGGTTCATCAGTCCACACTGACCCAAGCAAATCCTCGAAGAAGCAGTGCAGCAAGAAAAACAAAAATACAAATATTTAGATAAAATCGTTGGACATGTCAGTGTCCAACAATTGGGTGCATAAAATATGGAGGTCAGTGTGTGAGTGAGCGACTGGATGCTATATTTTTCCTCTGTGGGGTCATAAAGTTAAATGCAATAACCAGCATCATAAAGACTGATCGCAGGAAATCAGACTTCCCTGAGGCTGACACACAAATACACAGAGTGCAGGGCAATCCATCACAGTAGTGCTACATTGTACTGCATGCAGAAGGTAATAACTGCCACTCTTATTGTCTGTTATTCTGGAAGAAAATTGAATATTGGGGGGAGCAGGTTTGCAAAGAGATACTTCATAACAGCCCTTTGGCAGAATATCAGAAGTGACTTTGGTTTAACATCCATGAAGGGCTAACCATTTAACATGGGTCCCTTTAAGCATGTTGAGTTAACCAGTCCTGGGGATTATTATACAGACTGTAAAACCAGTTCATGTGTTCCTTCTAAAGCTTGAGAACCTAACTGAGCATTATCTGAGACTGTTTGAGAGTTTGAAAGATGCTGTACAACTTTTAAAGGAAGTCTCCTGGAACAGCAGTGCTTTGCTCCTGGCACTCTTGCTATATTTAAACAGCTCCCTCGAAGTCCTGTTCTGACAACTGTGTGAAAACGATGAGCCTAGGGCCAGGGGGTGAGCGATGACTGTGTTGGTATGGCCATTTAGGGCAAAGATCACTGTGATGAATGCGCTCCCTCAGATGCCTCAGGATGTTACTCCTGGTAGTGCTCCTGAGCTGAGTTGCATCCTTCTGTCTTTCAGACCGCAGGCTCTTCCTCTGAGAGGTGCAGAATTTGGTCTCTAAGTTAAAGCTAGAGATCAAAGTAATGACAGGCGACATGAAGGCTGGGTCAGTTTGACATCGACTTAGATGTTTGCTCCCAAGTTTGATATTGGTCATGAAAGTATTCCTTGTTTTGTGCCTCTTATAGGTGGATTCACACAACACTGAGAATCCAGTTTAAACTGTGATGACTACGGTAAGGAAAGCATCAATTTCACTGCTGTAACAAGTCTTAAAAATCAAAAGTAATCTCTGGCTCTCTTCCACAGTGTGCCTTTTGTCCTGTCTCGCTCCCCTCTGCCCCACTGCAGCAGATGGCTGCCCCTCCCTGAGCCTGGTTCTGCTGGAGGTTTCTTCCTGTTAAAAGGGAGTTTTCCTTCCCACTGTCGCCAAGTGCTTGCTCATAGGGGGTCGTTTTGACTGTTGGGTTTTCTCTGTAATTATTGTAGGGTCGTTACCTTACAATATAAAGCACCTTGAGGTGACTGTTTGTTGTGATTTGGCTCTATATAAATAAAATTGAATTAAAAATTGAATTGAATTGAAAAGATTTATTTGCCATGACAGTGAGCCTGTAGGATCAAGACTAGGACCAAATTTGCAATAAGGTTACATTATTTTAAAAATACAAACAGAATGATTTTGATCCATTTCCCTCTAGGTATACGGAACCCCGCAAGGGACATGGGGAAAAAAAAAATGGGAGAAAAAAAAAAAAAAGAGGCACTTTTGCGAGATCTCGCAAAAGTAACTCGGGATCTCGCAAAAGTTTCAGGATCTTGCAACAGAAACACGTTTCTGTTGCACTTTTGCTATGACATAAATGTATATGGTACCTTCAAGTGGTACAAACCAAATCATCCCATTTTTGATCAAGCCATCAACCTGAAATCTTGACAAAGGAAGTAAATGAATAAGTTGGTCTGCTTCTCAGTAGGGTTTGACCGCTAATTTGTCAAATATAAGCACCTTGAAAATGTGCTAACTCAAGACATCAGACATCTCAAAACAAACAGCAGTTAGAATAAATTTTCTGTTAATATACTTCAGGTCCATTGAGACTGCTTGTGGTAGCTAACTTGCTCATTTTTGCAATTAATTTGAAATATTTACCAATTAAAAATATTAAATAATTGATGCAGCTGGGTTTTGCTGGCCTCCTATTTAGCCCTCATTAGATTAGCTGCATTGTATAATACAATGCTCTAAGACCTGTGCATCCTTGAAATAAACATCATCATTGTAAGGAGTTGAACAGCTTTTTTTTGTTGCAAAAAGTGAACAAATAAGCGTAAAACACAGTGACTAACTTGTGTACGTCCTCTCCAAGTTTGATGTCAACACAGAGATTCACTGCTAGCTTGGAGGCTGGCTAACCTAGCTTAATCGAGCACCACTGGCTGTTTTTAGTCTTAGCCAGTGACTGTATAAAAAATGGATGGCATGGCTCCTCTTCCTCCCACTGTACAAAAGTGAAGCCAAAATTTCCTGCTCATGTGAGGTGGCATGTGTTATTTTTGGAGCCAGAGTCTGCACAGTATTGATATTGGGGTGGAGTCACTGTATCATCCATCCATCCATCGCAGGGCTAACACAGAGAAACAGAAAACCATTCACACTCACATTCACACCTACAGTATGGGCAATTTAGAACACTCAGTTTACCTAACCCCACTAACTGCATGCCTTTGGACTGTGGGAGGAAACAGTAATGTTTCAGACTTTTTGGCCACTCTCCTCCTCCATTGCCACAACAGGCTAGTAGTAGTAGTAGTAGTAGTAGTAGTAGGCAGTTAGACCATGAAGGATACACCCAATCTGTCCTTAAAATCAAGGAAAAGAAGGCTGCATTTGTGGGCCTCTCAAGTTGGGACAGCCTTTGTTGCCTGGCTATGACGTAATCAGCCTTAAAATGCGACCTTAGAAGGATGCAGCTCCTGAATTGGAACACACCCAAAGCGTTGGCATCAACGGCACACACTCCACAGAGGCCCAGAGCTGCTGTAATTATCAGCATTATCTGGAAATTAAATGGTGCCTTTTGAGATTTTAGCATAGACTGAGGATGATATAAAGCTGAAGATTTAGAGAGATTTACACACATTAAATATTCACAGAACACTCTACTGCCTGATAACATGGAAACAGAAAATGTCTAATAAAATGTGAGTTTTAAAAACACACTAGTAGAAGATTTTATAGAAGTGCAAGTTCTTCTTGTCATTTAAGAGCAGGACCCAAAATCCACATTATTATCAACAGCTACATTCACCCTGGGGGAAAACGAGTCAGGGAGAGCATCAGGGCCAAGCTGGGTTCAGTGGTTTGTAGAAACTTCCTCCCTTTCTGTCATCACAGACGTCCCGTGCCCAATGTTCTGTTGACCCAATGAGCTATCGACGACATGTCGGAAAAATCGGGAGAATTGAAGCTCATTGCAGGGATCAAGTAGGACTCACAATTTTGACAAGCAGCTCTGTGGCACTTTATGAACAGTGTGATAGCGACTTTTGCTTTGTGCAACGTTAGAAGAGGCTCCTGTAGAAAATTAGATTTTTTATATTACCCACTCTGGCCTCTCTGGTTACTCAGGTATGAATACCACTTAATTGCTTCACAGCAAAAAACACACAATATAACTGAGTAACTGTTCATACTCCTGAATGTAAAGAACAGCATGTAAGTGGACAAGGATAAAGATATGTGGAGAGCAGTGGCAAACCACTGTAGGATCAGCACTGTGTTGGTGCTGCTTGACTGGACTGCACTGGATAGAAAATCATACCTTTTACTGTGTCCATTACCTTATGAGGTATCATATGACAAACTGATTAATGGTCTAAATGTCACATAAGAGATTTTCAAATAAATGCCCGCGTTTTTTTCCACAGTTTACATTTCTTCATTTGGTAGACACATTTCAAAGTTTTGATCAGATCTTGTCCTTTTACTCTCACATACCGTGACATTTTATTTAAAAAAAAAAACAATTAAAAAAACCATGAGTTTCATCACTGCAGTGCTATCCTGAAAACAGCACACTGGCTCGAGTAGATCCTTAAAGAAGCAGAGCAGTAAGAGTGCTTACTTGAAATTCACTTGAAATCATGGCATGTTGTCGAATTGATGTGGAATGTATACACAGCGTGTGTCTTCATGTCAGTGTTAACGTACTCATTACTGGGTGAAAGGCAGGTACACCCTGAACAAAATTCCAGTCCATGACGACCCGCTTTGGATCTTATATTGGGTGCTAATCTGGATATTTATTGGGAATCTGTGGTTGAAAATAATTATTTTAATTAACTAGTAACTTAATTATCCCCGACAGAAGCTCATATTTCTGCCATAACATCATTTAAATAGTGACCGCTTTAATACAATATCCGCTAACATTTGCACAGTAGCTTTAAGCTGGCGCCACAAAGACGATAACACCTGCAGTAATCTCCACAAATGCATCTCAGAGCTGTGATATCAGCGCTCTGTTACACTACATTAATATCATTTCAAGTGCTTATTGACACTCACTGACTTATTAATATCACTGTATAAATGCTGTCCATTTAAACCCTCTGACCTGTAAACACTGCTGTATCCAGGGGAAGTCAGCGAACATGGATTCTGGAGTCTTTCATGCCTCTGTCAGTGATCCTCCATTAGAACGATGATAACAACCTTCTCGACTGGCTAGTAGGTGGAGACGGCCCCTTCTGGCTCTTATCTATGGGGCTCATAACCACTAATAATGTCCATTTAATAAACTGATAACATCTGAAACGGGTGCTATGACAGGCTAACCCCAGAGAAAGTCCAATCCGGAGCTCTGAATCTGGAACATACTGCTGTAACAGTACCAGCTACTGCATCCTCATTCTACCCTCTTTGTATGTGATCTTTTTTGAAAACTAGTTAATTACTTTTTCACAGCTTCAGTTATCAGGCCTATGCTCTACTAATATTCAGAAACATGTGAAATATTGATCACTCATTATATTGCCCAGAGTTTGCTGGGTTAAGTAGAGCTGCAGCACAAAAGACACCCTCAGGTGAATCCCATTATGGCTTAGCACTGAGCTAATGAATTAGGTGTTATCACATATTTAACACATGGTTGTAACTTTACAGTGACATTGAAAACTTAAATTTTTCTATGAAGCTGTGCAGTTTGTACGGTCTGTCTGTGAAATACTAAATCATGAATACATTTCTAAAAGAAAAGCAAATTTTAAAATGAGTCCCTTATTCTGATGCAGTCTAATACTCAGGAAGAAAAAAAAAAAGGTCTTAAGAGTAATCCACCTTGTATTGTTGCCTGTAACTTAACTTTTCAGCCACTTGTCCAGCTGTTTTTTTTTCCCCCAGCAGCAGCTTCTGCCTGAAGACACCTGCAAAATGTCAGTGCAACACAGACAAAGCATATTACAGCAACTCTGTTGTGTTTTTCTGTCACTGTGACCTCATTATAACGACTGGCTGGTCTCTTTGGGGTGGTTCTTTTTCCGCGTTCACACAAAGCGCTGCGGGTAAACAATCTAACAGGAGCCTCTGTGAGACGCTTTAGATTGGAAGTGTCCAGCGGATGGCAGATGTGTAGGTGGGGAGCTGCCTTGGCTCTGTCTTGCAAGAAGCAATTTTGTCAGCGTTAGAAAGTATAGGTAGAGGTGGCCAAATAAACAGGCTCTAAGTTCTTAACTTTAGATATTATCCCTCATGCTAAGGTGAGCATGAGAGAAAAAAAAAAGTTCCTCTCCATGACTTGGAGAGGTTTGTGTTTTCCGGAGGTGAGGAGAATTTCTCAGAGAAAGAGAGACTGACAAACAGAGAAAGAGTGATTGGCATGAAAACCTCTTAAAGGATTCTGAAAGAATGAGATGCAGATGACAACTGAGAGATGGAAACTCTGCAGGCAACAGAAAGGCATATGCACACACACACACACACACACACACACACACACACACACACACACACACACACACACACGCATAGAAATCTCATCTCGTTCACCTTCACGCTGATTTAAACTTGTGCAGCTAATGAAGATAGAAGCTGCTTCTTCAGCTTTACTGATCAATATGAAGACGTGTGTGTGACTGTGTGTTCGTCTGTGTGTGCGTAAGTGTGGGTTTGTGTTCTTAAGCTTGAATAGATCTGTGAGAAAATGTTTTCTTTTCCACCTTACCCCACTAGCTTCTCTGCCCCAGTACAGCAACTCATTCTCCACACAGAGAAGACAGATTTCCACAAGTTCTGCTGTTTGGATTCATGTGGATGTTTTTATTTATTTATTTATTTATTTTGGACCACACTCTCTTATACAGTAGTTGATCGACAGCGTGACAGTGCAGTGTAGTGTGTTGAACAGGTATTGGGGATAATAATTTAAGTGCTTAAAAATATACAATCCAATAATGCAGGCGACATGTGATGCTGTGAAATTTCAATTAAAAGTCATTAAAAATAGCTGGGATTTGTAGCCATCCTGCTTTGGTCTTTAACTATTTTTAGTACTTTGTATGCTTTGTGTGTTTTGTTCATGGTATAATTTTCAGTAGTTTTGTAACTTTAAGGGGAGGAAAAAGGAAAAGAGAGAGTAGATCAAAGAGCGTGGATGAAAAGGAGAAGACATGACGAGCAAGCCGTGGAGAAGAATGTATTTCAGCGAGCATCTGACAGCGGTGAGCACCAGTGACAGCAGTCCCAGATTTTATTCTAAATTATTTTTAACAGTTACATTTTGATATAAAATAATGTCTTTTTTTGTTTGCTTTACAACTTTTTGTTCTCCTTTACAATCCTATTACACTTTAGCTTTCAAAGTTAAGTTGCAAATCAATTCGTAGTGTTGAATTCCTGGAATCTATAAATCAAAAAAAAAGTTTCTTTAATGTGTTTGAGACCATCATTTGTGTTGTGAAGAGGTAGAGTTGGTATACAGTAAATAGCCCTATATGAGTAATGTTCTGATCCATATTATGGCACGAACTACTCAACTAACTAAAGAAAAGGACAGTTCATCATTACTTTAAGAAATGAAGGTCTGAAAATAACTTTGAAAGTATCCTCAAGTGCAGTCGCAAAGACCATCAAACGTTACGATGAAACTGATGAATCAGGACCGTCTCAGGAAAGGAGGACCAAGAGTTTCCTCTCATGCACAGGATGAGTTCATCAGAGTTACCAGCCTCAGAAACTGCAAGTTAACAGCACCCCAGATAAGAGCCCACCTAAATGCTTCAGAGTTCAAAGATCACGCACATCTCAACATCAACTGTTCAGAGAAGACTGCGTGAATCTGGACTCGATGGTCGAATTGCTGCAAAGAAGCCACTTCTAAGGAAGAACAACAAGAGGAAGAGAATGGCCTGAGCCAAGGAACACAAAGAATGGACATTAGACCAGTGGAAATCTGTCCTTTGGTCTGATGAGTCCAAATTTGAGATTTTTGAAACCAAATGCCATGTCTTTGTAAGATGCAGAAAAGGTGAGCGGATGGTTCCTACATGTGTAGTTCCCACAGTGAAGCATGGAGGAGGAAGTGTGATGGTATGGGGGTGCTTTGCTGGTGACACTGTTGACGATTTATTCAAAATCCAAGGCACACTTAACCAGCATGGCCAACATTGTTCATAGTGGGACCATCATTTGTTTTTCAGCAGGACAATGACCCCAAGCACTCCTCCAGACTGTGTAAGGGCTATTTGACCAAGAAAGAGGGTGATGGAGCATCAGGTGACCTCCACAATCACCTGATCCAAACCCAACTGAGATGGTTTGGGATGAGTTGGACTGCAGAGTGAAGGCAAAGCATCCAACAAGTGCTCAGCACCTCTGGAAACTCCTTCAAGACTGTTGGAAAACCATTTCAGGAGATTTCCTCATGAAGCTGAGTGAGAGAATGTTAAGAGTGTGCAAAGCTGTAATCAAAGAAAAAGGTGCTACTTTGAAGAATCTAAAATTTAAAACATATTTTGGTTCGTTTAACACTTTTAAGTTTACTACATGATTCCTTATGTGTTCCTTCATAGTCTGGATGACTTCAGTTTTAATTTACGATGTAGGGAAAAAAGAAAAACATTGAATAAGAAGGTGTGCCCAAACTTTTGACTGTTTTTATTTTTTTGTATGTCACCCAAACTTATTCTGAATGACAGTTTTGGAATAACAGTGTAAACATTTCTTCATGAGACATTGCAGAACTTTCACTGGTAACAGGCAAAGGTTTACTTTGTAATGTAGCTGTGTGTGTTCATAGTTAACTGACTACAAATTGTTTGACTGAACTTTACTATTTTAGCTTTCCTCCATGGAGTTTGCAGGTAATGGAACAACAGCAAGGGACAGGGTTTTTATTTTTGGTCATTAGAACAGAATTCTCTCTAGACCTGGGGCTGTTCTATTGGGGAGCACATATATGTTGCACTTGTAAGGCTGAAGTCAGGGAGCACAAGCCTCCTGGGTAAACAACACCCATGAAAATAAGTGGAATGATTGGTTTCAGTCTTGTATCTGTGGTTGTTTTTAAGGTATCCCTCACTGTATGCTGCAGAATTGCACACTAATATACCTCTTCTTGAAATATTTGTACAGCAAAGAGACAGAAAAATGTGTTATTTTAAATATGTCTCAATCTCAAGAGTATTTAATGAGGAAAAATGAAGAAAGAGTTGGATACTAATGCTCTGTGACTCTAACATATTCATCATAACTGTTTTGCAGTATCTCCAGTTTGGTGCATGAATTCCCCATCTCCTACTCGCATCATTTCCTGTCACTTCTCTATGGAGTAAAACCTCATAAAAGCACAAATGCCTTCAGAGATCATTTCAGCTGAAGCTCTTTTTAGTTCAGAACCATGTGAACAATTAACCAACTGGAACACTGATTGATTTCCTCTGGAAGCCTTTTTATTGACATTGGCTAGAAACGGCACATCTAATTTGAATTCTTGACACTTGGGACCTTATGTTGCCATTCATCATTTCATCTCCACCACATCTTATTCGATGAGCCTGGCACCTTTATCAGAACCTTTATCTGCACACATGACACACACACACACACCCCCTCTCTCTCTCTTGCTCCCTCTGTGACTGAAAGGTTTCCATAAAAGAATTTAATCACTCTCGGTTCCTGTGTCTTTCTGTTTGTATCTCATAAAAATAAGAAGAAACTCACCTCTGTCCTCTAGACCTGCTTCTCCCTCAGGGTGCCATAAGTGTTCAAAGGCCTACGTAAGTGCCGGGGATGAAAGCATAAAATAAAATTTTAAATGCCTTAAAAATATGATTTTTTTTTAATACAGGTTTTCAGCAATCCCAAAAGAAAAATATTGCACACTGAAAGGACAGCTTTACTCGAGTAGAGAGATTTAGCCGTTTTAAAGGGGAGATACGTGCAAATGAAAGAACAATTGGCCATTTCAGATTTTCCTGTGTCATCCTGCATGGATTGGGAAAACAAGGAACTAATCAATGAGTCTGCTGCTTTATGAATGAGAACAGATGAAGCATTAACGCTAATAGTAGACCCCTCCTGGTTTTGACATTTGTCATACCATGCTGTTTGGCTGCTAGGTGTTCAAAATCTTTGGAAGTTCATTAAATATACGGGTTCATTACATATGGGCAGTCTTTTGTCCTCCAAGCTTGGGTCTTCTACCAGAGGCCTGGGAGCTTGAGGGTCCTGCGGAGTATGTTAGCTGTTCCCAGGACTGCGTTCTTCTAGACAGAGATCTTGGATGTCGTTCCTGGAATCTGCTGGAGCCACTCTCGCAGTTTGGGGGTCACTCCCCTGCGTGATCCGATTACCAGGGGGACCACTGTTAGCTTCACCTTCCACATCCTTTCTAGCTCCTCTTTGAGCCCTTGGTATTTATTGAGCCTCTCGTATTCCTTCTTCTTGCTGTTGCCGTCACTTGGTATTGCAGCGTCTATCACTACGACTTTCTTCCTTTGTTTGTCCACCACCACGATGTCCGGTTGCTTAGCCATCACAAGTTTGTCTGTCTGTATCTGGAAGTCCCACAGGATCTTAGCTCGGTCATTCTCAACTACCCTTGGGGACGTATCCCATTTTGACCTCGGGACTTCCAGGTCATACACAGCACAGATGTTCCTGTATACTATGCCAGCCACTTGGTTGTGGCGTTCCATGCACACCCTGCCTGTTACCATCTTTCACCCTGCTGTTATGTGCTGGATTGTCTCAGGGGCATCTCTGCACAGCCTGCACCTGGGGTCTTGCCTTGTGTGGTAGACTGTGGACAATGTAAAAGGTGTT
Source organism: Archocentrus centrarchus (assembly GCF_007364275.1). NCBI lineage: Eukaryota > Metazoa > Chordata > Actinopteri > Cichliformes > Cichlidae > Archocentrus > Archocentrus centrarchus. The sequence goes on along the minus strand of NC_044355.1, from coordinate 27,270,109 downwards.
TTGCCAAAGACTTCTGTTTGTAGCCGGAGACGTCACCCCCTGCTGGCCATTAGAAAAAGCGCAGGTTTAAGGCATTTTGGTCTTGCATCATGCTATGCCATCATGGTGTATTTCAATGTCAACTGTGACATTTCAATATCATTCAAATACTAAATTAGACTGATACGATGGATTGTTGTAAATTAGTGATTCCAAATACAGTAATAAAACACAAAGTTGACCTAGAAGGTTGTGCCACATGTTTAAAAAATATTAGAAGCTTAGAAAGAAATGAGTGTAGGATAAAGGGGGATAAAAGTGAGTGGAGAAAGGGGCAGATTTTTGCCATCAGCCCAAGACTAAAGTGTCTTATCCATCTCTTCATGTGGGCTATTTTTACTTCCCCCTTAATCCCTTGTTCTTTAATGAGGAGGATTTTACTCAAGATTTTTTTTAACCTTTTTTGGAGGTGACAGACGAAGGAAAACCAATTGTTCAGAAAGTCCAACCGTATTACCACAGTTGTTAGTCATACGCAAAGCACACACACACACAAGGACACACAATCATGTGCACAAACACACACACACCCACTCACAGAAATATAGCATTGATACAAATGCACACTACTGCTGCTGTTGAAACGTCTTTTGTGTCCAACAGTATGAATACATGCATAGTAATTTATTTTTGGCTGTGGATATATGTCAGTTGTCTCTATTAGTATTCAAGTGTCGTAATTTTATTTTTATATATGTGCTTCTGTGTGTGTGTCTTTGATCAAGGCGAGCAGAGTTGGTTCTAAGCTCACTCCTGTCTGTCATTGAGGCTAATCACAGGCTTAATGGACCAAGAGGGGAAATGTTTGATTTTGTATATAGAAAGAGACACGCATGCATTTACCATTCTCAAAGACACACACACACACACACACACCCAGAGCCATTTATTCCATTATGGATTACAAGTTCTCCTGCTTTAGACAGAGTGAGGCTCAAGGAAAACAACAGGACCCCCTCCAATCTGTACAGTGCAAATCAGTAATCTGTGGTGGGATTCCTGGGAGATTAAAATGTAATTGGCCAACAATGGCAGTGGAGTGCCCGCTGATATGTCTTATGTGAAAAGATCAGAAAAAAAAAAAGAATTCACATCCGCAGAGTTTGTTGTTATAAGTCAGAGTCAAAGGGGAGAACATAAATGTGAGAGAGCACTGGTGACATAGGAACACTATTTAATAGAGTTAAAGAACCAAAAGCAGTAACACAAAAGGCTTTCTGCAAGCATTCGATCTACGGCAGTGAACCTACAGCGTGTGCTCTAATTAAAGTTATCTGAGGTAAGTTGAAGATACAGTACATTGATGGGCCTCTTCGTGCATATTTCCCTGTATGTTAGTTAAATCTTCTGTCAGTCTGTGTTCCTGGTGGAATATTTGATTGCATTCCTAAAGTGGAATTCTATAAAGCCATTTTTTTCACATAAACCCTGGACCTGGTTCAGGCAGACTCGAGCCGGGATTATTTCCACAGTTGTCCTTTCTTCACATGTATTGACCAGGAAGTAGTTTGCTTCAAATGAATTCCCACATTTGTAAAAACTCTGTGGTGTTGAGGTTAGGGAGCTGCCTGGATAGATTATGCAGGAGGCAGCACACACCGGAATATGAACACACTCCAGTATCACACTGACCAGCTTTTTTTTATCATCTGGCAGAACTCTAATGCAAAGTCAATGTCCATGTCCAGTGGATGTGTGACGACAGCTTAAGAGACTTGTTAGTCCTGCTTGCGATGTGGAAGGTCACAGTAAGAGAATAAACGCTCAAGCAGGACCTTCTGTTATGCCTTGTCTTTACACAAAGTTTGTCCAAATTCTAGAATATTCCATACACCATCACTTTTACTTCTTCTGGGGCTTCTGGAAAATTTCCATGACATCATTCACAGTTTACCAAATGAGTCATCAATGCCAGGAACTCTAATATCAATACAGCTTCCACATTCATCTGGCTACTAATGTGCAGCATGCTTGACCAGTGATGCATGGTACCATTATGTATGAGCCTATGAGCTTGAATAGCCCCTACTGTGGCCAAAACATCAGCCTTGATTCTCCTCTGGTTGTGCAAGCATTGGCTGCCTGTCTCTTCACAGACAACCCAATTTTGACAGTTCCCCACTACAGGTTCCTAAGCCTGATGTGGAATTACACAATGAAAAAAAATGTATAAGAAGCATCTTCATCTAACTGACCAACAATCTACCAGAGTGGTCTCAAAATGACCTTGTCTGGAAGGCCTGCGCAGCATGGCCACGTTACCAATTTTGTTAATTACAAGACCTAAAAAAGAAGAATATGAATGTGACTCGTGTTCAAAATGTCATAACTGACATTGTAATCCTATCCATCATCTTTGTCTCTGTTACACTCACACATAGGTCACTCTTTCAGTAGCTGCAGATGGTCAGAAGGACAGTTGGGTGATATATTGATGGCACGTGTGTCATCCAGGAAAGACACTTAAGAGGCCACATTGCCATTGGTGCTGATGGTGCAACCCCACTGAAAACCTTCCTTCCAGCTTTTCTCTGCCATGTCAGAAATCCATTGATTGTATCAGTTTGGAGGCTTCTCTCATCCTTCTTTTTTTTTTCTTGAGTTTGATCACTAACTTGCTAAGATACATGAAGAAGTCCCAGTTCCCATTGGGCCTTCTATAATTGTGGAACTCTACACATGAATTGCTTAAATCTTTGTCTTCTTCCACTGACAACCCATCCTCTTTATTGGGGTTATTTGCTAATCAAGGACAAATAGTAAATATAAAACTTACAAAGATAGCAAAAAAAGAAGACGATGATTGGCCAGAATAATGTGTGCAGGACTGAGAGACTGTGTAAAAACACAGAAGTAGAAAAAGAAAAGGAAGAAGTAGTGCAGATGAATTTCAGGTACCAGAAGAACAAGTGTGGGTTGAGGATTACAGTATAATTTTAGGGACACTGTGTCCTTATAGAAGTTACCTTGTGTGTGGGTGGTGGAATTTATTAGAATTCACGAGGGAAACAAAATATCTTCTGCTTTCACTTCTGTCATTATTTTTTTTCTTCTTCCTTCGACTCGGTTTCCTTCTCTTCTCTCTGCACCTTACACTTAATGCTAATCTTTTGGCAAGAACACTCAGCATCTGTGGTAACAACACTGAAAACGTTTGATTTCCATTAGTAGATTAATTGAAACGTAATACCAGAATATGTGTTTCTGTGAAGCTATCATTTGAAGGTTAAATATATCTGTGTAAGTGAGTCTAATCAAGTAAAATATCAGATGTAAACATGGAGATTAGCTGTTGAGTGTTTCTGTTTGAAGGTGTGTGCACTGACACCCCTCTCTCTAAAATCATGATTTACAAGTATGTTTTGATAAACGAGTAGGAGGAAAAAATTTTGATGATGTTGGCAGACTGTGCTCACTACAAAGTACAAATGATCTTTATATTTGTACATCCCAACAAACGAGACCCCTGTGTGACTGGTACTGTGGGTCGCAGTACCAGTGTGAAATGTTTGGGCCCCAGTGGAGCAGCCCATGGTACTGTATGGGCTAGCTCAGGGGTAGGGAACTCCAGGCCTCGAGAGCCGGTGTCCTGCAGGTTTTAGATGTGTCCCTGATCCAGCACACCTGAATCACATATAGAAATCATTAGCAGGACTCTGGAGAACTTGACTGCAGACTGAGGAGGTAATTCAGTCATTTAAGTCAGGTGTGCTGGTTCAGGGACACATCTAAAACCTGCATGACACCGGCTCTCGAGGCCTGGAGTTCCCTACCCCTGGGCTAGCTGTTGGTTGCCCACATTAAGCAGAGAGTATACTCACAGTATACCAACACTCAAGGTGTGGGCTGCCCTACTGGGGACCCACCATGACCCCACATTACAAGACCTATATGTGGGCAGCCTGCACTGGGCCGAAGTGTAGAGGTCCCAAAGTATGCTTGCCCCTTGTACACAGGGATACTGGGTGCATGCTGCAAATAGTGAACAACTCACCCTTTAGCATCCACAACTGTTTCCTGTAGTTACTTCTAAAATTTTTTAGAAAAAAGATAACACAGTTTGACAGGCATAAGATAATATTTTTTGCACCAACCAGGCGATTCCCAAACAGTGATGTAAGTAACGTGTTACTTAGTAACTTAGTTACTCTAATCTGACTACTTTTTTTCAGTAACGAGTAATGTAACGTTTTACTATTTGCTGCTGCCAGTGTTGTGCCAAAAAGTGATTTTTGGTATTTGCCAAAAAAATGATTGCTCGTATTTAAACAGCTGTAAATGACTTTTTGACCTATAATCTGTGAAACATATGTCAAACATAGCTCTCGTATTTGATATCAAGTTTTGAGGGAGAAACTGCATTTCTATCACAAGGTAGAAGCTGCAATCAGTTTTTGGCAAAGTGACTTTTATATATTCATTTTTTTTTATCAAGGTAAAAACTGTCATTGACATTAAAAATGTCTTTTAAAACAGAAATCTGGCTCAAAAGGCTGCAGAAATTGCAACAAATATAACATCACAGTTCTATAAAGATATTTTAAGTGGCCAAAAAGCACAGATTGATTATAATAACACAGACTCCTAAAGATTGTTGAAAAACAGGTTATTTCTTCATTTTATATATAAGCCCTTCATAAATCATGTTGACTGCACTTTATTTACCAATATAAGCAAAGACATTACACATAAAAGCACACAGAAACATCTGAATCACTTTATGGCTGTCATGGTCCTGGGCCGTCTGCCCAGCGTTTTGTGTTTTTAGTTTATTTTCCCTGAGTGTTTAATTCCCAGTGTGTTTTGATGATCTTGTTCCCTTTGTCTCTGTCTCCCCTGCTCCATGGTCTTGTCTGTTTTGTCCTGATGTCTTGTCCCTGACCTCCTGTGTTTTCATGTTGAGTTATTCCTAGTGTTGTGACTAGTCTGCGTCTCTGCCCCGTGTCTGTGTGCCCGTTCCCCGTATGTAGTCTGCGTGCACCTTGGTTAGTCACTTCCTGTATTATTTTGACAGTCTTGTGTTCCCTGTGCTTTGTGTCTAGTTTTGCTTCCCCTGTTATTAGTTTCATTTGCTTCACCTGTTGCTCCCTGCTGTTTCCTCTTGCCCTGATTACCTGCTGTGTATTTAAGCCCTCAGTGTTCATCTGTTTCTTGTCGCGTCGTCTTCAGTATTCCCTCGTAGTGTGGCCCTTCTCTGTAGTTACTTTAGTTTAGTTTTGGCATCTGTCCAGCCCCTGCCTAGCTGTGTTCTGGTTCCTGTTATTTTTTTCCCAATAAATCCTCTAAGTCCTGTTTTGTGAGTCTGCATCCTGGGGTCCAATCCTGCCTGCCACACACACGCCATGACAATGGCAGCCGATCACTTTTTGCCACAACACCGGCAGCTGCTGAATGTAACTAATAAAGTAACTTGTAATCTAACTTAGTTACTTCTAACATTAAGTAATCAGTAAAGTAACTAAGTTACATTTTAAAGGAGTAATCAGATTACTTTTTCAAGGTACGTACCTATGACATCACTGTTCCCAAAGAGCTATTAGCTGAAAACTTGGTGTATCTCAGCATGGTGTGCAGTGCTTCCTTAAATAAACGAGGAAATTGGACAAGTGGAGGACAGTAAAAGTGGCAGGCCTAAAAGTCAAAAGCAAACAAATCTGAAAGTCATACCCTTAAGAAACAGGAACAAATTCCAGTAAAGCCCTGACACAGGATCTGAGAGATGCATCTGGACCTTCAGTTGATCCATCTACTGTTCACTGTTCATCAGAAATGGTCTCAGTGGAAGGGGGGTGGTCAGGAAGCCATTCTTAAGGAGGGGAGACAGCTGGCATAGCTGAGGTATGCCAACTTACACATGAACTGGACTGATAATCAGTGGCAACAATGAGTGTTTACAGTGATCTGTAAAACACAGTGGAGGCTCTGTTATGAAACAAAATGAATGTTCTTAAGAAACCCGGAGGACTACTTAAAGAAATGACAAGAAAGCTGCCTCAGAGAGTTCAGCCTGTGCTGAAGAATAAAGGTGGTCATACCAAATATTGACTTTCAAGCTCACTGGAATTGTGCAGTCTGTTTTTGCTTTGTATATTGTGTATACAATATATATTTTCATGTATGTTTGAATGTCTTTCAAAAAATCACTGCACCTCTTTCCCATTTTCCTTCTAAAATTTAGAGCAATGAGGGGTGGCTCAAGACTTTTGAACAGTAGAATAGAAGGTTTCAACTTTATGTACATAGAAAAAAACATCTCTGTGATGTGACTTTCAGTTTATTTTAGTGTACATAGTACAATTTGTACATACAGTAGTACAAATTAGTCTTAGTATTTTACTGATTTCTACAATTTTTAGCATTTATTTGTTGCACCTTATTTTTGTTTTGTTGTTTTCTAATATTTCTTTAATTGAGTTTTTCTTTCTGACCTTGTGCTGCTGTAAAAAGTGAATTTCCCCAGTGTGGGATTAATAAAGTCTATATCTATCTATCTCATAGCTGTGCAGGCACTCTTGCCTGGGGGTGCTACCTTGCCAGTCAGGCAGTAAAACTGAGCCCCTTAGTGTTGCTGGCGACTTTTCCATCTTTAACCTGGGACGATAACGCTGCGTGGACAGTGATTGAGCAGCAGTTTTTTTGTGGAGTCTTTCTCAGAAGTTGAATTATTTATTAACATACTACAAGTGAATATTTTTAGCACCATTGCTAAACCAGAGTTATTCAAAAAAAAAACAGACCCAGTTTGACATATTCAAGTTAAAAGTTCATAAAAACAAACACAAAATCATATCTAATCTAGAAGTTCTGAAAATGTCTAGAAGTTTTAGGAAACAAAGTTTTGTTTTGTTTTTTTTAAAAAAGAAAAAATTGGACTTTACCCTGATTTTTGCATTGTATATTTGCTCTGGTCGAAATCTTAAGAACCTTCTTTCCCTTCATCTCCACACCATCCAAACATGGTAGGCAGCGTTTCCTCATTGAGCCTGCTTCTAGCTGAAGCTGCTTCCAGCCATCACTAACTGCTTGATCAGAGAACTGTCAGTTCATTGGGATTGTCTCTCAGATACTGCAGTGTCTTCCCCTTACCATATTAACCACCTTGAGATGGCTTGTTGCTGTGAACTGGCACTACTGAAATGAATGGAAATGAAATGCATGAACAGAAACTTCACTCCACTTACTGGCCAGATGTGTCTTGGGACGCGTGCAGGAAAATATAAAGGAGGAAGGTCCCATTTCACACCTTGCAAAGAAGACATGACATGTACAACAGTAAAGTGAGGAGCTTTTTGAAGCAGCTATGCTGCAGCACTCAGTCGTATCTTGTAGCACTGTTATCTTCTGAGGCTAATTATGTGTAACTTGTACATAATTGACAAGTTTCAAATAGAGAAATATTTATGCCTGAAACCTTTACATTGTTATCAGCTTGGTACTTATATAGCACTTGTCTACTCTAATTGAGCACTCAATACACTTTCTTGCTACAGGCCTCATTCTCCCAATCACACACGCATGCATACAGGCATTTTTTTTCTATGCCTAAGCACTTTTACTCATTCACACATACTCACAGTCCAGTGGATGCACTTGGGGGAAACTCTGGGTTGAGCATCTTGCCAGGAGCCAGGGATCAAACCACTGACCCTGTGATTAGCAGATGACCCGGTTTAGTTGTCAGTAAATGTCCAGTACCAGCAACTAAAGATGACAGTGGTGTGATTTGCCCACCACTAACCACCCTCACAGAGCGACCAGTGGTTGAACCAAACAAGATGAGCAACAAACAGGATTTTCACTTTAATGAAAGGGTACACAAGAATAATAAGGCCCAGTTTGCCTTATTTAAATTCTTGTGTCCATCACCAGTGGGCACACTCCACAGGAGGTGATTAATCAAAACTTAGTGGTAGAAAATACAAAACCTGACCTGTTTAGTGTTAGTGACAGATTTAGGTTCATATCTACCCCTTTATGTGGAATTTTTACCTCTATGACATACTCAAATGGAAATCTTAGAACATAAGGCCAATGCATATAAGAGGCTTTGTTTGAAAGATAGCATCTTCAAGTTTCAGAGACCATGCTGGCTTAGCATGTGGATAAAATGCAGTCTAGCCCTAATTCCATCTCTGAGTGGTTTGCTGGTAACCTGGTGGAAGATTAGAGGTTAAACGTGTTCAGTTCAGTGGATGTATTGATTCATAATAAACGTGCCATTGAAAAGATTTCATTTGCCATATTGTAACTGCCACATCTGCAGCTGCACCACATCTGCAGTTGGTAGTTGTACTGATATCTAGAGAATATGTTACACAATACTACATTAATGCTATTTTATCAAAAAGCTGTCATACTTTGAGTTTTCAAACAGCTTAACTTTGTGATGAAATTCTTCTTCTACCAGTGAGGATTTTAGAAATACTGAACAGTGTAAACTCCATCATAGCTGATGGCAGGTTTTTATGCAATGCGGGACATAGCAAAACACTGAAATACCCGCAGCCAGCAAGTGACACGTGCTGAGTAACAAAAAGAAAACATCTTGGAGGAGACTTTATGTTCCTCAAATATAAAGATATATTCTTTATATTCTGCAGAGAACTGGACACAACAGGCTTCATCTGAGAAACGTGGAAAGTTGAATGAATTCTCATAGATTTAGGCAGATTTTTCTTTTTTTTTTCCTTTTTTTCCTCTTTCTCTTTATCCCTCTTTTTCTTACCCCTTCCTTCCTACCTGTCAGGCCTGGCATAAATAAATAAAATTAAAATTAAAATACAAACATTAACAAGTGTAGCCTACGTATAGAAAACGTATGGTGCTGTTCTTGTAAAAGCAAATATGTTTGGTACACCAGTGCATTCGGATCATCATTTCGATTGCGAAAACTGCCAGACATGGCAGTTTTATGAATCATGGTTTTTTTTTTTTTATGATAAAGGAACAAAGAAAAAGAATAGATGGGCTCTTGGATTGATTTTATTTTAAAGGAATGTGTCTTGAACACGGCACACATTGTGGCCAGGGGAGCATGGATCTGTCAGTCTGTTAATCTTTTGCTCCGGTCAGTTGTTCTGAGCAGAGCTGCTTTTGTCAGGCTCTAGATTTGCGCTAGCGGTGCAGGAAATGTTGAACAGAGAGTATCACAACCTCCCTTTCATGCCTGGGAAACAGTGCAGGTAAGAAGCCTAGGGAGCCTTCAAATGTGGTGAGCCCCACGGTGGAGATCAAGCCAGAGAGTTGTGCACATACTGATGAGAGCTACATGTAGACTGTTACAGAGCATATGACTGCATCTAACTCCTGATTCGACAGCTCGGTTTTCCCATTGCTTTGAGGCTAGAAACTGACATTAGCCACTAAAGCCTTACAAACATCTGTCCACACAATAAATAGCTATACAATTTCCTCCAACTACTGCCTCCACTCTTCTAAAGCTAACTTAACAGCTAGCAACTCACTGTCTCTACTAGAGCCTGAAGTGGGGAAGTTGTTTGAAAAAGTGTGGCAGAAAGTTGTAGACTAAGAGGTTTTCCTGTAGTTCACTGGCAAGTTCCTCTACAATGACTGGCTCTTTTTTGATGCCTCTGGGCACAATGCAAGAAAATGACCAGTGTAACCACAGTAAATAGATTTATCCTCGAGAACCCTCCACTGTCGGGTAGAGCCAAGCCCTCCAGATGTGCATTAGCTCTTCTGATTGGTCAGTGGAGGGGATTAACAGGACTTGTAGTTCACCCAAGCCCACTCTCAGGGGTGATTATTTTCAAATAAAGATTAATCAAGAATTCCAAAGTGGCTGCCTTATCCCTGGTGGCTAGCTCATCCTTTAGTTGAATGTTTAAACTATGCCAGAAACCCTCGTGGCATCATCTCATCTCACCCAGTCTCAGCAGCTATCCACAGAAAGCTCAGCTGTGCTATGGGTCCCCTGTCTAAGTACCTATCCTGAACTTTGACGCCCCTCTTTAAGGGGATGAATGAAAACCTTTTAAAATGCTATCAAAAAGTCCTCGCAAGAAGGAAAAAATATTTTCTAGAGAAGAATACAGGCCGTGCCCAATCTACACTGTTCCCTTTTACTAAGCTTACAAGAGGTTTTCTGCTAAAGTAGATACCAAATACCTGGAGCAGGAAGCCTCTGCAGTGATGCAGCTCACACTGAGTAGTACTGAGGGCTCACAAAAGATGTTCTGAGGAGGTGGGGCGGGATTGGCAGGCAGAAGCACCGCCTGAGCAGAAGAGAATGAATTGATCCTGTTCATTTATGGAGTAGAAGATTTGTTGTTGACCAAGCATTTCGCCTTGATAAGCTAGAGCTTTCTGGCCTGCAACTAAGTGTGCTGGGTCTGTTATGTGGCCACATCTGTCATGATTTCACAGACAGGAAGACCCAAATGCAGATTCAGACTTCAAAATCTATGCAGAGGGTTTATTAACAGGAGACTGAGTTTACACTAAGGTAATTTTCTGAACAGTGGATACAATGGAGCAGCAGACAGGCAGGTAAGTAATTTAAAAATTATAGACACAATTCCAGTGAGACAAACAAGGAGATCTTTGGGAACAGCGAGCAGAAGGGTAACACAAAGTTTCTGGCAAAAGTGGAGAGGAGAAACCAGCCCTAAAGTACTGCTGAGCAACAGGTGCGTGATGATTTCTGTTGCTGCCCTTGCACAGAGCAGAGGTAGAAAGAGAGCAAGAGTGCGAGGTAGGTGAGGTACTGGACTCTGAGGATCATGACAGTTAAATGTTTATGTCACTATTAGAACATCGTCCAAGTAAACTTTAAGCAAACAGAAAAATACTGTTATCTTACAATGGTAATTGACAAATAGTGTTGAAAACATGTTTATAAAAGTTGACTCTGAATTAGCATGGGGTGTGCAGTCCATCAGACAGATGTTAATGTTAAAACAGAAAAATAACAGACTCGTGTGCACACTGCACAGGAGGTGATGAATCGAGGCTTAATAGTAGACCATTTTTTCATAGTTTTGTAATAGCTTGCAAGTTGTGAAAAGTTAAAAACCTCTGTTGCTGATATTTTTGCTGAGATTGTTGTTGTCCTGCAGCTTTACACATTTCTTACTTCTAAGCTGAATTTAAGAGCAGGAAAGGCTGTGAATATTACTCATTTTCACTTTGAAAAGTCAGGATTATGCGTATGGTTAGATGATTCAGTAAAACAATGTGATGTTCACTACAGCACTGACTATTAAGTTTGAACCGTTGAAAAACATTTGTGTGGCAAATGTTCTGGTGCGCGACACATGCCCCGTAATGGTGACTCGTATACTCTGCAGAGAAACATTTGAGATGGAAAGTTTCACACAGCAACCCACGTGCTGGCCCCGGTGGGTGCCGATACATCAGAACATTTGGTTGTATGCCACAGCATTTTCCCTTCTCTCCAGAGGCTAATTACACATTATTAGCATCCAATTAGCAAGTCACAGAATTGACTGGCGCTTAACAAGGGAGAACCAGATTGGCAACAGCTCTCCCTACTTAAAACTATTGGGAATCAATGTGCTAAAGAGGGCTGTTATGTGCTTGAAAGCTTACTTCACCAAAATGAAGTGCCTTGGTTTAAAATGGCGTTATGAAGGAAAATGCTGCAGATCCAAATTTTTGTCAGAAAGAATGGAGCACTTACTGCAAGGCCTTAACTCAGTGTTACAGACCACGTGGACAAACTATCTCAAAATGCAACCCATGATGCTCACATTTGGAGAACAACTGAAATTTTTGCCTGAAAATTCAATACAGAGTAGACCAATAAAATGAAGAATGAAGAGGCTTTTTTGTTTGAAATCTTGGCAATGCGACTTTGACTTGACTTTGACAGTTAGGTCCATAAGTATTTGGACAATGACACTTTTTTTTTTTGGGGGGGGGGGGGGGGGGGGGGTGTTGCCTCTGTGCACCACCACAGAGGAGTTTAAATCAAGCAATCAAGATCTGATTGAAGGGCAGAGTGTCAGCTTTAATTCAAGGGGTTTAACAAAAGTACTGCATTAACTGTTCAGAGAATAACAGCCATTTTTTTATACACAGTTCCAAATCTTCAGAGTCTCAGCAGTAACTGGGAAAGTAACATAATTTTAAATATAATGATTGTTTTTAATGCTTGGATGAAAATCCTTTGCACTCAATGACTTCCTGAAGTCTAGAACCCATGGACCCAGGTCTTTCTTCAGCCACTTACAGTTGCTGCTTGTTTGTGGGTCTCTTTGCCTTCAGTTTTGTCTTGAGTAACTGAAAAGCTGCTCTGTTGGGTTGAGATCAGGTGACTGACTTTGCCACTGAAGAATATCCCATTTCTTTGTCTCGAGTCAATATGCTTGGGGTCATTATCCATTTTCACTGCAAAGTGCTGTCCTATCAGTTTTGCAGCATTTGGCTGAATCTGAGCAGAGACTATAGCCCTGTGCACTCATCCTGCCACATCCATCAGCAGTCACATCACCAGGAAACACTATTAACCAGGCTCCTCTGGCATCCATACATGCCCATGCCAGAACACTGCCTCCACCATGTTTGACAGTTGACGTGGTACACTTTGGATCATGAGTAGTTTCTCACCTCATTGGTGTTGGTGAGATGTTGTGAAGAGTTTCTCATCCAAAAACTTAACTTTATTTAGTTTTTTGTGGTCTTCAAAGCCTTCTGTTTTTGTGGAGGTAGCCGGTGCATTCCCTCGTTTGAAAGAATGTATCAAATTGTTGATTTGCCCACTCCAAATGTTTTTGCTGTCTTTCTGATAGGTTTATATAGATGTTTTTCAGCCTATTGATGGATAGTTTCAATCTATCAACCTCTGGTACTCTCTTAGGCATATTTTGCAATAATTTCTTTAAGTAGTCTTCAGGAATAGTTCTCCAGGCTTCTTGAGGGATGTTCAAAGCTCTTCTTTGGATGTTGGATGCCTTTTTATTTGTTCTCTGTCAAGATGATGCCAAACTGCTTCAATAATGTTGAGGTCCAGGTTCTGGGGAGGTCAATCCATGACTGATAGCATTTCCAGCCAGGTATGCTTTTACTGCATTGGCAGCGTGTTTAGGATCATTGTCAAGACCTGCCACAGATGCATCTCTCAGGTACCTGTATCAGGTCTTTGTTAAATTTTTTTTCTCTGTTTCTTTAAAACTACAATTTTATTCCTGTCAAACTGCTTTTTCATAGATTCAACTAAAGAAATTGGAACAAATTTTGAGTATTTGTGACAGGCCACTAGTAACAAGTTGCCTTAACTTACAGTTTAAAATAGTTTTTTTGCTAAGTTTCTCTTGCATGTAGGCAACACTGGTTCATCCCATGAGTTAGCTCAGTGTCAAGTGGCTTAACAAACAAAAATAAGCATTCCTGCGAAAATGGTCAGGTACAAGGACTTGACTGAAAATGAGTGAAAAAGCAGTCAATGTCCAAAGAAAAAAATATGGAGAATTATTGCTCAAGATCACATTAAAAATCATAAGAAGGTCTGGCTCCTCGGAATGGCTCAAGACTTTTGCACAGTATTGCACGACACCAGGGTTCACACTTTTTAGGAAAGAGTTCTTATCTGCCAGCAAAATTTCTTTATAGGATTACATCAAAGTGTAAATGAATCCTAAATCTCACTATCATAAAAAATTCATTTTCTACTCAAAAAAAAGATAGAAGTTCATTGAAAACACAGAAGAGACATTTTTTTAGTTGGGCTGATGATGGTTTTCCCAGGTTTCACCGTTGTGGCCTCATGCTCCAAATGCCTGGCGATAAATACTAGAACTTTTGCCTTTAAATCCACAGGCTTAGGCTACTGAGCCACATCAGCTCTGCTTCCAGGGCATGATTTGATCACGACAACAGTAACAGGTGAAGCCAGCTCAATTAGGACAGTTTTGGCAGTCACTGGTTATTTATATTAAGGTAAGCTGGAGCTTTGCTAGCTGACAGTGTTCCCCATTAGCAAAGGATGTTTGTGAATGATCCACGCATGGATTAGGGGCCCTGCATGCTTCCACAGCACCACTCTGCTCTAAGAAAATGTACAGCTACATGATGGAACTTGGATTTAACAAGGAAAGATTAGCACAAGAACATATGGTCATATCGTGGTAGTGTCTGAATGACTGTCTTTGAAGTGAGCCAAGAATTGGCAGATATCTTTGTGTATTGACATGTGGCCTGAGGCATTTGCCGGCATATTTAAAAGTTTGCAAACTCTCCTAGTTTTTCCAATTTGCCAAATAGCCAATTTTGCCATGAACCATCATTTTCTTGCTGGCCTCACTTAAATCCCACCCTCTTTTCACTGGCCTTCCAATATCATCACAACAGCAATTATTATCAGCGTTAAAAGGCTGCCAGACTTGGTTGTTAAATTTTCCATGAGGCCCTCAAGAAGTGAACTCACATACACACTTTGAAGTCTGCAGGGCCAGCAACATAATCCTTCTTGTCACAATTCAAGGTATATTTTGCTCTCAAGTGCAAAGAGGATGAGTTTACAGTATGGATAATTTTTGACTAAATAAGAGCCATCACTCCTCCAGGAAACTCAAGAGTAAATTACAGCCAAATGCATGCTCTCCAAAATCTATCTGCCTCGGTTGAGACAGCCAATCTTTTTGAGGATTTACTATGCCGCTGGAAGATAGAGTTGTTAAGCCCTGCTGTCAGGCATTCAACAAACATGTACTAGCATGACACAGTGACTACAAAAAAAAAAAAAAACAGCAATCTGCTCTCATCTGTCTCTCTGTGTTTTTGGACCATTTTTCTGCCTCTTCGGTGTATCCAGTGTACGGCCCCAAATCGATTGATATGAAATTTCCTTTGATTCCTTGTTGGTCCAAGTGTGTCTTAATAAAAGAAATGAGCAGCCTGTGCTTCAAAGTACAGATTTTTCTGTCTGCTAGACTCTCATTTCTATCCCCTACATCAGGTGTTTGAAACATATACTTTATTGACATGCTCTAATTTTAATCAAAAATGAATGTCTGATATAGCTTTCTCAGTTGGGTTCCCATAAACCCCCCGAGCTGATACACAAAAAGTTAACAAAAAAGTTGATGAGTCATTTAGTCAAGCAAAATAATACATTGCAGTTCTATGTCCACTACCGGCAATATATGGCAGTGGCAAAGTGGGTAGGCGTTCACCTTGCAGCCGGAAGGTTGCTGGGTCGAGCCCCTGTCCCTGCGCTGCGTTGTGTCCTTGGGCAAGACACTCAAACCACATGGCCTAACGGTAGTGCCGGTCTCTGGCTGCATGACCGCAGATGCTCGTCTCTGGATGAGTGATCTGGAACGATCATTTCGTTGTGTGCCTTGTGCGCACGATGACAATGAGTTGAATCTAACATATGGAATTTAATAAAAATCCAATGGATCTTGATGTAAATGAATCTCAGTCTCACAAAGCCTTCATACAGACCTAAATAACCTAATTTCTCTGTTAGAAATTTCATTTAAAAACAGAAGATTATGTCAGTGTTTTTTTGTTTTTTTTTTAAGACTCAAAAGCAGGACCCAAAAACCAATAATCATTTTTAAAGTGTTTATTTACAGGAGTTGGGATTTCAGCAAACCCAGAACTTTGGAGATAGGCAACAACTGCCAGATGAGGGAGAGCAAGAACAGGTTACACTGGACTAGAGTGAAGTCATAAAATTATGCAGATTATTTTCATAATTGGTTTGAGTCTACTTGATTTTCTGTCTTAGCAGGTTCCAAGCAGGCCAGGAGTTCTGCAGAGCAGAAAACAACAAAGAGCAGGCAAGCAGGTGAGTAAAGTTTCCATTTTCATTTGTTTTCAGGTTCAGAAAAGCTTGAGAATGCAGGTGAATTGGATCCTCGAATGGAAAGCACTTTTCCTTTCATCAGCATTGCTGGCCTGAGGGAAGAGCTTCAGCCATCTAGGAGCGAGGAGGCAGAGGAAAATCAACATCAGCAAAAAGTAAGAAAGTAAGAATCAGCGGGCCTGATTACCACCACATGACAGAATATTGGTCATGCAGTTTACTTGTACCTATGCCAGAGTACAGCCATCAACTTAGATGCATGTGCAAATAAAACTCAGTCTTTCATCTCTTTAGTTCAAACAGGCCTCTGTTTGGTGTCCAGGACACCAAACAATTGCAAGGAGTTTTTTTTTTTTTGTTGTTTGCAACTGATTTCTCTAGGCCTGTGTGAATCATGTTGTAATTGATGTATCTGCAGTTTCACAGCAACAGCCAGTATCTTCCAGCAATCACTCACAAACTGGTCAGAGAATATACATTTTTTCCGGTTTGTAGGCCTGAAGAAGTTCTCCGTCTCCCACCTCTCTTGAAATGGCCTGCGTTCAGCTGTCAGCTTTCCTTTTTATGCTACGCTGTGTTGGCTAGCTTGTTAGCTTGCAGACCACATCTACAGCCACGTGGGCCAAAATTTATTTAGAGCCTAAAGTGATGTACCTGCTGGATCAAAAATTGCCAAAGGCCAGATTTGGCCTTGGGTTTGACAGTTGTGCCTTACATCGCAGCACAGTGTCATATGAGTTTATAAAATACTCACAAAAGTTAATCTTTAGAGTTATGCTACTGTATACAAATTTTGCTGCAGGGATTTATTTATTATTCAGTTATTCATATCCATGTAGACAAAGTGAAGAAGGTGAAAAAGTCAACATTTGTTCTGTTTGGCCATACGTGAGACTACCGTTTAGTCCCACAGGGAGCCACTTATTACCTCCACAAAGGAGGTTATGTTTTTGGTAGCATTTGCGTGCATGCATGTGTGCGTGTCATTCTGTCTGTAAACACAATAGCTCAAAAAGTTTTCAATGAATTCTGATAAAACTTTGTAGGGGTGTAGAGTGGGTTGATGTTAGCAAAAACATTCAAATTTGGCTCACATCCACCAAGGTCTCATTTATTGGTGCAAAACTAGCAAAAAAAAAGCCTAATAATTTAGAAACTATGATTCTTGTGTGTGGTGTGAATAGAAAAATATTTGGGTCACATTTGACCTCTGACCTCACTTTTACGTTTGACATCTGCCTTTCTTTCAAGTTGACCCCAAAATGTGTTATAGCTTTAAAGAAAGGATTGTCAATAGAAAGATAAAGAATCCAAATTCATAAAAAATAATAATTATCTCAAAATTATCTCAAGTATATCAAAATGGGTTTCAAAAGGGCAAATATCAAAAGCATGCACTTCACACTTGTTTTTACTGCACTACAAACTTCTTAAAGCATATTTAAAAGGAACAAAGAAAACAAAATGAATATATAAAAAATACAATACTATTCCCTTAAAAGTAAATACTGCCCAGAGAGTGAGCTGCTGCGGTGGAGGTTTGCACTCTTGTTTTTGTATTTTCTTTGTAATTACCTTTACAGTTCTGTTGTTTGGGTAGGTTTAGTATCAAATGCTACCCTTGTAGGCTTAGACAATAAAACTGATCCCCAGGCGACATCCCTCTAAGGAGCTTTGAGAATATAGTTAGAGATTACATGTTCATGAATATAAGACTTTTTGTCATGAGACTGGGATGGAGTAGTTGCAGAAAGAAGAACGGTACAATTCAATAAGAAATTTATCTTCCTGGTTTTGGTTCTTTTTCTACCAATCTCTGCCGCAAACATAAAGATGAAAAAATCCAGCTGCAGAGAGCAATTTTTTTTTTTTTTGCTCCATTTGCCTAACTATGGTGACACAATCATGACATCATACATGTCTAAAAAAAAATGAGGACAATGTCTTTCTTTCACCCCTTTCTCCATCCTTTGCTTCAATCCCTAAGTACACAAGTTATTAATTTTCTGTCTCTGTTCCTCTCTCCCCGTCTCCCTCTGTCCATTCCCAGAATACATACAATATTAATTAGACAGAGACCCAGGTGGTGGCAGAGGAGACAGCACAGGGCCCCAGCAGGCCCCTCACTCCCAGAGCTCAATCCTCACCATGCAGTTCTCTTTGTGACCCACAGCAAAGATCACTTGTGAAATTTCATCTTCTCTGATTGTTTTATTTTAATTTGCTCTTAATTGAATTGAAGTACATGTCTCTTGGAGCTCCTCTGTGTCACTGTGGCAGCGGGTGGCTGCATGAGTGGGTGTCTACACCAGGGTTTTGAACAGAGAGATTGAAAGATTTAACCAGAATCTAACCTCTTCTGCATCATCTCTTTTTATGTTTGGATTTGACAGAAACTTATTTTTCCTCCCTGCAGCAGAAAAAGAAATGAGATTTAGGCACGCACTGTGCCATCAGAAAGTGTCATTTACTTCCTAAATCTGGGACTTCTTAAACATTTCACCACCTACATCTTAGGTGGGGATGGAAACTAAGCTTCCTGGCAGTTTGCAAAACCATCACAACTGAAAATACAGACTCAACTCCTCTGTTTACACCTGTAAACAAACTTGGCACTCCTTCAGAACACATGTAAGATTCATATTCAAGTGTCACTGACAGCCCCTAAATCAAAAACTCACGTGTGTGCTTGGGTGTAGATGGGATAAGAAACAGTCTCCACACAAAGTCTCATCTACTCTCACTAAAGAATGTGGAGGTTTAAAAACCAAGGGCATGCACACACCTGTCAAATCACTTTATGCCTCATCAATATCGCTTTAGTTGGCAATCCCCCTCAATTTCTGGGGCGATCGTACCCTCTAGTCTCCCTGGGAAGGTCAGGGAATGCCAGGGTACTGCAGAAAAGAGTCTGTCCATTAGTCAAACCTCAGATTCAGGAGGAAAATTTTGGTTTTAATCCCAGTCGTAGAACACTGGACCAACTGTTCAACCTCTTTTGGTTATTTGAGGGTGCATGGGAGTTTGACCACCCAGGCTACATGTTTTTGTGGACTTGGAGAAGGTATTTGACCCGTGTCCTGTGGGGGGGGGCATGCTTCTGGAGCATGGGTTATCTGGCCTGTAGTTATGGGCAATTCTGTCCCTCTACAGCTATACTGACTGGCTTAGGAAAGCCTTGTGTCTGTGGAAAGGGAGGTCATTTTTGAAATTTTTCTGTCAGAAAGTGTTACTTTTTGAAAACAAAAACGGTAAAACGGCACCGTTTCCACTGAACACTGCTGCTCCAGATAAGCAGCAGAAAATGGCTGGGTGATCTGACTTGGAGTTAATAATGAATATAAAGCAGGGTCTGCTTATAACTCATCACTGACAAATTGCTACCATTCAATTGTTTCACAGTGCGACAATGGCATACTTGCACCAAGCTAGCTTCCAGCAATTACACAATTGTCTACACTTGTTTTGTGACAAAAAATGAGCTTGCTCATTTTGTATGACTTGAAAAGCTCTTCTGGTGGTCATATATTATGACTGTTAGAAGTGCTGTGGCTCAGGTAGTACAGCGGGCTGACTAGTAAATGAAAGTTCAGTGGATCGATCCCTGGTTCTTATCCATGTGTCAAAGTATCCTTGGGCCTGAGTTGCACCCAGTGCATCCATCATCCATTCCTACATACAATACTTTTGTAGATAAAAGTATTGTACGTAGGAATGTGTGTGTGTGATTGGGTGAATGAGACTTGTAGTAGGAAGTGCTTTCAGTGTTCAAACTG
Source organism: Archocentrus centrarchus (assembly GCF_007364275.1). NCBI lineage: Eukaryota > Metazoa > Chordata > Actinopteri > Cichliformes > Cichlidae > Archocentrus > Archocentrus centrarchus. Next base: position 27,250,498 of record NC_044355.1, on the reverse strand, counting down.
AGTAGAAAGGCGTTATATAACTACCAGTTCCTATATTATGTTTAAGAAGTGGCATTAAGTGAGGTGATTCTGATGCTGGTCTTGTTTGGCTCAACTGGCCCTCATATTTACAAAAATGCTGGAGATAAACTTGATGGTAGTCTTAGAGCAACATTTGTAATCATTTCATGTTTGTGGTAATAAGTTAAAAGGTTACTTGGAGAAAATGGAAATATGACATCCTTCCTTGTTAAAGGAGGGGATCAGTGATGCAGTTTATATGGCTGCTTGTTGCTGTCTCTAAGGTATTTCTGAGGCTGGTAAATGTTGTGAAATTCTCCACTGCAGCAGAAGGAAGGTTTCCTGAAGTTCTAGTTTCATTACAGCATTTAAATGGTTTTGCAACTGCACTTGAAGACACTTTCAAAATTTGTGATGGAAAGATAGACTACTGTCTCTTTTTATATACACTAACATGGCTTTCTATAGCAGCTGAATGCTGGCACATCAAAACTAAAGAATTGTGGGAGGAGCAAAAACTCTTCTGGTCATTAACCCAAAATCTGAGATCGATGCCATGTCAAATATCTGCAGACTTTTTGTTTTAAAGCTTGTTATTGTTGTGCTTTGGGTATTGATGATTGTAGTGCCAAGCTTGACCAAGAGAACTTCATCCATCCAGCCATCCAACCAACCAACCAACCAACCATAGGGTAAGAGGCGGGGTACACCCTGGACAGGTCGCCAGTCTGTTGCAGAGCACCAGGATAACCGGTGTGTTGAAATATCCACTCAAACTGGACATGAAACACATTTTTAAAACAGTTTCCTGTTATTCATCATCTGTATTTTCCCAATAGAAAAAAAAATCATCTAGATGTGATGTTACCAAACAAAAAAAAAATACATTATTACTGTCTTATTTTCTTCAGCTATGTCATATTTTCTATTCACTGAACCAAATATTTTAAGCAAGAATGATTTAAAAGTTAAAAAACCTTTCTGCTGCTGGAAGTCTGTGCTTGATCTGTTTTGTGCTGTAGCGATTTGCTTTATTAGCCGAACAGAAACCTCAGGGATGCACATTTCAAAGAGAAAGATGAAGGCTCTTTTCTTCTCATGTTTCATTCCTAACATGTCGATTCTGATGAGTAAACTATAAAAGAAGTAGCATCACTACTGAAAACAGAGCCCAACAAATAATACAGTGATATTCCTCAATGCATTTTACTATCTGAAAATATTTCATCTGCTAAGATTTCTTCCATCATGGTGTCACTTTAAATGGGTCATTGAGAGGAGCATATACCAAAGGGGAGTGTAAATAAGATTCACAAAAGTGCATCAAATGCAGTAAAAAGCCCATTTTGTGTCTTTACCTTCTTCCTTCTTGTTTACTACCACTTTCATGGTGTGAGCCAGTGACTGGTGACTTTTTTTTGTCGCATTAATGCTTCAAAGATTCACACATACAACAGTTTGCAAACTCTATAAATCTTTACGGGGGCTCCTCTTATTTGAAAATCAAATGTGCTTTTAACAGATTACATTGAATTTGAGGATTAAATTAGGGGAGCAAATGCTCCTGTTCACACCTACAGCCAATTTACAATCACCAGTTAATCTAACAAGCATGTCTTTGGACTGTGGGGGGAAGGCGGAGTACCCAGAAAGAACCCATGCAGGCAAGGTGAGACCACTGGTGGATTTGATTCCAGGACCTCCTTGCTGTATGGTGACGGTGCAAACTAATGCACTGTGTGTCACCAGTCCACCAGCTGCTTTATAGCCTAAGTGGCTGCTAAAGGCACTGCTGATTGAGTGAGCCTGGTTGGAATCTTGTAAAGCTGTGAGCCACAAAACCAAAACAAATAAGCCAAAGAAGCTTTAATGTCCAGAGTCAGCCACCTTTCACACAAAAGAAAGCAAATGTGCAGTACACCTGTGCTTTTCTTTTAGATCCTTTTAGGACCTATCCCTATTATTTTAATGAACAGTCTGAACTAACAGATATTTGCCACCAGCCTGAGCTTCAGTTTGTCCAGGCGTGACTCATTGTCTGCTGGAAGCATTGGACTTACACTGTTCTCAAAACCAATTAAAAAGCAACTTAGAGACACAAGGCTGCCTTGACTGATATAATCCATCATGGTATACAACACCTGTATTGTACTTTCTACTAACACCACTTTATAACACCACAGTGAAACAAGGTGGATCCACTGTACCAGAGCTGGGAACAGAATAATTATGTCTCCAGCAGGCATCACCCCCACCCCACCCGGCTGTGCCCTCAGTCCTTATTTAACTTCCCTGCTGCCACCAATGTAACAGTGTGCACTGTTGGAAAATGCATAGAATGATCACAGTATACACAATGATTAGCTCCAACTGATTTTTGTGCTAATGCATTGATATTGAAAGTGATGGATTACATTCATTAGTGTCTCTGCGAGATTTAATGGATTTTAAAAGCAGCTGTTACTTCAAACCTGCAGCAGAGCAGGCAGTTACAGTTGTAGCAGAATTTTTTAGAGTCTGGCAGCCCCCAGACAAACTCAGCCTGCCTCCATATGCATGAGGGATTCACAGGAAAACAATGCATGCATGTAATCCTGTGTAGTTTTATCTCAGACACCTCAGTGTTCACTCACTTTACACTATCTGAGAGCTGGATTAAGGCACTGCTAATGCAAACAAAACATCCTGTTGGTGCTGTTTCTGATTGAAAGCATTTATCTGGCGAAACAGGACAGCTTTTATGTGTTGGTGTAGGAATAAGGTTTGGATAAGGGTAAGGAGGGCTCTGTCGTGTGGTACTGTGAAGTTAGTTGGGAACCGAAAGGTTGGAGCAAGACCAGTTAGCACTGACAACAATTGTGAGTTACACCTCATGTACAGTATTTGGTATCCTCAATATTAACTGCTGATTGCTTTTGAGTTGTTTTGTTTTTTTTTTTGTTTTTTTTTACAGCGTAGTCACACCATGCATTATGGGTGGGCTCCACTGGTCACAGAATCACAGTAATCTATGCAACAAGATCATCTGATAGGACTCTACTGTCATGTTAATCATTTACCTTTCAGAAAAGAGTCGTTTGAATGCAGTATTTGACACACTATGGTAGAAGATTCTTATCAGTGTCTGGATATATATCCTTAAAAATCCCCAGAACTGTCAAAAAGTGCACCTGCTTATCCCCAAATTGCAACCTAGCAAAGCAATGACACTCAGGAATCTCTTTATGCACAATCAAGACGAATGGAGCCCAAAACCCAATGAGCTGTGACAATATTTCTTTTGCATTGTGTTTTGTTGATGAAAGTTAGATCATAAAAGAGAGATTCTTGACAATAACCGCAGCCGCCTTGGGAGATGCAAAAAGTCTCACACAGATACTTCTTTCAGATCTATGAGAAGCTGGCCTGAAGACAGACAAAGTACTCTGCCAAGTTTATGACAAGGCCCTCTCTTATGTTGGGAAACTTGGTGGTTCAGAGTCCTTTGGGGCCAGTTAGAAAAAACTTTCTCTGCTTTAACCACCAACTACACCATATCCTGTAAGAGAGTTTGAGGATTTATTCAGTATATTTAATGACCTGTCTAGGTTACATGAACACCGACCAATATCACAGAAGCGCACTGAAGGGTTTGCTCGAACAACACTGGACAAGGGAGCCTGCCACAGTGCTGATTATCCTGAAATCCTTTAAAGTACCAAGTCATATTGAAAACTCGATTATTTCCAGCAGACAAAAGGATGGTGGCTGCAGGGCTGCTGGGACAATATCCAAGCTCTGCTTTAGATTCTACGCCCTTATGGGGACTAAAATATTGTCGATTCTTCTGCTGTCAAAGAACATGGACCTCCAAATAGCTGTCAATTTAGAAAAACTTACTACGCAGTACTTTGGCACCCTGCACACCAAATGAGAGTTCATAGATACAGGCAGCTGCCAAAGCAAGAGAAAAGCGTACCTTCAACAGGAACTTGAATGACTGTTGTTAAGCTGACATAAACAACACAAGAAACCAGGCTTTGCTTTTGTAGCTGGACTGTTGCAGTTGCTTGCAAAATGATGTACCATTTTAAAGAGAAAAACAGAGCAGTAGTAGAATCCACTGCCACACTTGACCCAAAGAGCATCCCTTTGTGGACCCAGAAAAACCGAGTCCCCTGCTTCAGCTAATTCTCAAATAATTCCACACCTCCAGATGACAGGAGCTGGACACTGAAAGTCCTGCTTTGTAATTTCCACAGGGCCCTTGAGGGGATGTCAAATGCATTTAAGGTTGCCCTAACCTTCTGAGCATCCACAGCTTTATATGAGAACTCTTTTCTTACTCTGAAAATGTGCTCACTGAGCACAGAAGGAGTATGTCACAGAAACTAAGTTCATTCACCTTGCTCTAGAGAAGGACTTAACTCAGAAGTGCAAGATGCTGTGAAAGGAAATTTTCATTATTCTTGGAGTTCCATCTCAGGAACATTTTGAGACGGAGACATTTCACTCAAAGATTCCTGAAGGGAAATCTATGGAAGAATTCTGTAACAGCAGAGACAGTGCTGCAAGAATAACTTCTAAGGTGATTAAAAACTTGTTAGAACTTTATTTTGCGGCAAAGTCACCAAACTTTGATAAATTTTTGTTTGTTTCTGTGTGCTTGTTTTTTGACAATTCCATACATGCAGGGGTTTTTTTTTATGTCCCAGTCACATGAAATTAAATGTAATATAAATAATGCTTCAATGGAACTGCATGAATAAGTGCCCAGGAGTTTCAACACTGACAATTATTGACTTGTTTATAGGACTTTGTCCATCTGCATATATCATTATACATATCACTAGCTATTACTTGACAATTCCTCCACTACTCTGTCTTCAGTGGAAATTGTGGAAACAAAGTAGCTACAGTAGCACACTGCCAATCTTTTTGACTTGCTTATTTGATACACGGTGCTGCCCACGATGCTGAATGTAACTGTCATGATCATCATAAACATCTTTTCGGTGACTTTGAATTTGAATAAAATTTACTGATTTGCACAATTTAAAATGACTCAGAATGCCAAAAATAACAAATAGTATACAGTTCAGGATGTGAACAAAAACTAATTGCCAGTTAGCGAAGCCATCAGAAAGGAGACAAATACTTTTTCAAAGCACTGTAAATAAAGACATACATTTGATAAATACTGATAGTATCTATCTATCTATCTATCTATAGTAATAGTAAGAATCTTGACTCTTAACAGCTTCCAGTTATAACAGAACTTTTCTGTAGGACCAGCATTCTGCAGGGACAAGTATAACTTTATTTTTTGCTAAGGCCTTGGACCATTTATATATGAATTTCAATGTGTAATTGTAGGGTAATGTGTCTAAAAAATTACTTTGTCATTACTGGGTCACAACTGATTACTACTAACTGAACAAAGTTTAAGTTTCATAATTAAAATATGCAGCAAATACACACATCAATCGGTGGAAGTCTTTTAGCACATGAATAATAACATAAATCTTTTGTTGCATAAAAAAAAAATGACGTTGGCCCAGTCATTTAACTTCTTCTGGTGTGAGGACTGAATCAATCTGAGTATTAAGTGAGGGGTTTTTTTATGCTCTCTCCTGATTGTTTTTCTACAGGGCCTCTCTTCTGTTCCCCAATAGCGCCAACAGTCAGTTATACTAGCTAATGTTAGCTTAGCTTGGAGTCTAGTAATACTAGCAGTCAATAAACTGCTCTAACACAAACTCCACATGAGGAAAAAGAAAAACTGATGTAGTGTGACATTGTTCTTTGCACTGGTGCAGGCTTCACAAGGGAGGAAGCCAAAGTTAGCCAGCTAGCTGCTACATCGTATCAACAGCGTTAGGGTTCTTAATCAAAAAAATACAGTATGTATTACTACATGCTACATGCTCACAAACAAATTCCTATCCTAGGATTCCTTCCTATCTGAGGGTACATGAGAGCTTTACTATTAACACAAAGTTGACCGCAAAGACCATTTCACAGTAAAATATCGTAGTCACAGCAATTCTACTGGCAGCTTCAGATACACTTTTTGGCCGTTTGGTCTGTGTTGGCACGCGCTCAACTGTACCATCATTCTAGGTCTGGGCTCCTTTGCGACTTGCTTTGTGTTAGCGTGCTGTCTTTGCCTCGGCACAGTTTGCACTACCTTCACATTCTCCTCCTTGGGCGCAATAATTTCCCTTCACACGAACTGAAGTCAGATGATTGTTGCACAAGAGCGCACACCTGATTTTTTTTTTTCCTATCTGAATAATGAAAGAATTTATGTAACACAAGGGACTATATAATTGTTTGATTAGTACATGCAGCATGTATTGTATGTTGCTGAGCGGACAATGCAACATATTGCTTCCAGTTGTAGCTGAGACCGATACACTTACTGGAGAAATAAGCGTTAGCAGATAATTTACTGGACCAGCAACCGAGTAGCTGCAGCATGATTTGGAAGTACTGTGTCCCCATGGTAACCACATGATGGAATGGTGTAATGTACCACCTGACTATGTTGAAACCCACCATCTGGTATCCTGGTAAGTGTCTAAGGTGAGAAAGAGAAATGTGCAGTGTAATGTGTAGCAACTGCACATAGTTGTATACAGTGAATCTGTTTGGTTATTACCAATGTGTCTTCAGAGAAAGACAGAGAAATATGGTGTTATCCACTGACCTTGCAGAGTGGCACCAGGAGGCGATGCAACATTGGTATTTAGGCACTCAACAATGCCACAGGGGCAGTCATTTAGTGTGGTGTGTGTCTGTGTGTGTTCGCCCATCTGTTGTGTCCACCCAGGGGACAACAGCAGACAGTTCTGATTCCTCGCATACATGCGAACACACACGCACACGTAGAACTGGAGAAGGAGGGGGGACGGCGGGTAACTGCTCTCAGAAACAAATTCACAGATTGTGTTTATGATGAAAATGTGTTAATTAAACATCTTTAAAGGAACTCAATGATTTGAGAGCAGCAAATACAACTGCAGCACCCCTGAAGGTAGCACACATTGCTTTGCTCTTGAATATTTCTGCAGGGCAGGCGTAATAATGTTTAATCTTTATTAGAATCATTTATTCATCCGTTTATCATAAATAGGGTCTGAGAAGAGATACAGTATGCTGTATTTTGGATACAAAGGAAGTCACAGGCCTTCGGAGGATGTTTTCGGGGGACAGTTGTATCAGATGGACTACAGGGTGTTTAACGACAGTGTCTCACATTCAGGCCTTGTTCTACAGCGTGGTATCTGCAAACATTGGACTACACAGATGTGCAGTGTGTGTGTGCCTGCAGTCATAAATTACATACAATACCCTCCTGAGACCCAGGAGGATATCCTCCTGGTTGCTTCTTTCCCTTGAGGTGCAGCACCATCATGAGTCTTGATAGTGTACAGCCAAACACAGTCTCACAGCAGTTCATGAAATAGGCAACCTCTAAGCTATTGATTTGTGTTTCCGGACACAAATTTCAGCTTTGTTTATTGTGTGTTTGTGTGTTCTTTAAAGTGAATTTCCTAAACCTTACTTTCAGGACCCAAAGCATGTCCAGTTTTACATGAACTGCTTCATGTCCATGTTCATTAAATTAATCTCTTTTCAAACTACTTTTAATACTAATAACTGCACAGCTGCAGTGTTCAAGAACAGCAAAGATAGATGGAGGATGAAGAAAAGAGAGCAGAGTTGCACCAAAATAACTCCAAGAGAGGAGCTGTGTCTGCTATTTGTTGCTGTACTTTGCTGTTTTGCTTCATTTCTGGTTGCGCTGCTTCTGAGCAACAGGGAACCAGGTGAAGCAAAGATAAAGTGTTACTCAAGGCTGAAGAATAAGAATTAAGTTTGTTGTGAAACTCCACTTCACAGCTCTGCAGTGGAAACATTAACACTAAGAAGCCAGATATTGACTTTGGCAAGGAAATACAAGCCAACTAAGGTTTTGTTTTATTCATGGGTTGTGTTGGGTTGGGTTGGGTAGGTGATGACCATTCTGCTGTTTTTTTGTTTTTTTTTAATTAAAACAAAAAAAAACAAAAGCCCTGGCCTTTTGTTTCTGATAATTGGCTGGCATGGGAGGATCATCAGCTAATGTAGCTTACCTGTGTCTTCCAGGCTATAAAAAATGACCCAGATGAACTGCTCAGTCTCTCCCTCTTCCACTACAAGTTGCATCATCCCACTGGTGGTTTTTCTCTTGGTCAGGTTATGTTTAATAAATTACTTTTTCTGTGGACTCCCTTGTCACCTACTCCGAGCAAGTTCGTGACATTTGTTCTGACATTAACATGTTTTTTATGTTCTTCTTACAGAAGAATGAACCATTGTATAGCTCCATAAAGGTATAGATATGTGCCAGAATTGTATATAAAATAACGAGATACAATTTTTCAATCATACCACCCAATACTAACTGGAGAGTTCATGTAAAGTTCTCATAGCTGCCGCTTCATAGCAGAAAGTTTTCAGTACAGATGTACAGGTGTGTTCTTTAACCCCTATAAAATGTTTTTTGATAGCATTTAAAAAAAAAAAAAAAAGTATTTGTATGCAGATGTGAAGCCCACAAAGTGTGTGTTCACATGTGGATGTAATTAGAAATAAGCATTTGAATAAGGTGTATAATGCTGTGTTTCAGATATATTTTGTTTGTCTTTATATGGGTCAATTTTTGGTTCACACACTGTGTTAAATATTGAGTGTGTATGCAGTTACTCCGCTCCCACCAGTAGGAGGCACTGTGAGATGGTGGTGTGCCTGCCGCTCGTGCATTCCCCTCATAGCTGAGGAGGAATCAGAGACGACAAACCGCTTCTCCTGTGTCATCTTATTGTTTTCCATTATTCCAGGTATGTTGTGTTTGAAACTGTAAGGAAAATGGGTGTAACTGCTAGTTAATGTTTGTAGACAAAGTCGAATTCAGAACGATGGTGTTAATGAGCGGTAAGATGCGTTATCCTTTGTTTATGAGATCGATCGTCACCGAGAGTGAAAGTGACAGCAGTGCGGCCATTTTGCTAGCAGGCAGCTAACTACTGAAAGCCTGTGTGAGCTGATGCACTTTCATTCTCATTGTTTCATGTATTAAGTGGCAAGTTTCTCTATGTATTTGATGTTTATATCTTTGTGCTAGTTAAAAGGTAGATTAAAACTGAGAAGAGTAAAATGTATAAATTAATCAATATGTTTAAAAGTTTGTGTTTATTTACTTACTACTGTTTAATATGGAGTCCAGTAATACCTCATGGTATTTTTCTAAAGGTACATTTAAAATACAGTACTAACCAGTGTTAATCTGTGATATGAGAAAGAGACATAAAGGAGATATTGTAACAGAGTTAATGTCTGATGAATATGTGTGATTTATGGACACTGAAACATGTCTAAGGAGACATTATACATATGTGTGTACAGAAAGATGATGCAGATTTAAAATGGACAGTGTTAACAGTTAATGATATGTGATGTGTTAATAAATATAGCTGAGGAGGAATCAGAGACGACAAACCGCTTCTCCTGTGTCATCTTATTGTTTTCCATTATTCCAGCTATCGGTAAAGCTGCTCACGGGCGCTGTGAACCGGTACCCGTTACACAGACATCATATGATATCGGCCCACCCTTTGCAGCTATAACAGCTTCAACTCTTCTGGGAAGGCATTCCACAAGGTTTAGGAGTGTTTATGGGAATTTTTGACCATTCTTCCAGAAGCACATTTGTGAAGTCAGACACTGATGCCGGATGAGAAGGCCAGGCTCACAGTCTCCACTCTAATTCATCTCAAAGCTGTTCTATCAGGTTCAGGTCTGGACTCTGCAGGCCAGTCGAGTCTTCCACTCCAGACTGGCTCATCCATGTCTTTATGGACCTGCTTTGTGCGCTGGTGTGCAGTCATGTTGGAATAGGAAGGAGCCATCCCCAAACTGTTCCCACAAAGTTGGAAGGATGATATTATCCATAATGTCTTGGTACACTGAAGCATTAAGAGTTCTGAGCTGAACTCCTAGAAAACAACCCCACACCATAAGCCCTCCTACACCAAACTTTACACTTGGAACAATGCAGTCAGACAAGTACCGTTCTCCTGGCAACTGCCAAACCCAGATTGCCAGATGGAGAAATGTGATTCGTCACTCCAGAGGACACATCTCCACTGCTCTAGAGCCCAGTGATGGTGTGCTTCACACATCCAACACTTTGCATTGCATTTGATTATATAAGGCATGGAAACCCATTCCCATGAAGCTCTCTACTCACGGTTCTTGAGCTAATATGAAGACCACATAAAGTTTGGAGGTCTGTAGCTACTGACTGCAGAAAGTTGGCAACCTCTGTACACTATGCACCACAGCATCCACTGACCTCACTCTGTCATTTTACATGGCTTACCACTTAGTGGCTGAGCTGCTGTTGTTCCCAATCACTTCCACTTTGTTATAAATTTCACAACTGGACTTGTTGCACAGGTGGCATCCTATCACGGTACCACGCTGGAATTTACTGAGCTCCTGAGAGCGACCCATTCTTTCACTAATGTTTGTAGAAGCACTCTGCATGCCTAGGTGCTTGATTTACAGTGTATCACAAAAGTGAGTACACCCCTCACATTTCTGCAGATATTTAAGTATATCTTTTCATGGGACAACACTGACAAAATGACACTTTGACACAATGAAAAGTAGTCTGTGTGCAGCTTATATAACAGTCTTCATGTAGCGCAACAATTTGCCCTTTAAGATCCTCAGAGAGTTCTTTGCCATGAGGTGCCATGTTGGAACTTTCAGTGACCAGTATGAGAGAGTGTGAGAGCTGTACTACAAAACTGAACACACCTGCTCCCTATGCACACCTGAGACCTAGTAACACTAACGAGTCACATGACATTTTGAAGAGGAAATGACAAGCAGTGCTCAATTTGGACATTTACGGGTGTAGTCTCTTAGGGGTGTACTCACTTGTGTTGCCGCTGGTTTAGACATTAATGGCTGTATATTGAGTTATTTTGAGGGAAGAATAAATTTACACTGTTATATAAGCTGCACACAGACTACTTTTCATTGTGTCAAAGTGTCATTTTGTCAGTGTTGTCCCATGAAAAGATATACTTAAATATCTGCAGAAATGTTAGGGGTGTACTCACTTTTGTGATACACTGTATATACCTGTGGCCATGAAAGTGACTGGAACACCTGAATTCAATTATTTGGATGGTTGAGTGGATACTTTTGGCAATTTAGTGTATTTTGCTTGTCACTGTTGTGTATTCATGGCAAGCCTGAAATCATACGATCCCCAGGATTACAAACCCTAACATAACCCCCGACCATAGCAGAAAAAGTACAGGTGCAACTGAAACACATTAAAAAGGACTCTATAAAGGAGGTTATTAATGTGATCCTGGAACAGAACTCCCTTAAGTGAAACACAGCTGTTGTGCTATGACACGTGAAAATGTCTGTCATATGGTGTCCCATAATGTCATTAGAGAATTACACTTGAGAGAACAGAGAACCTCTGTGAGCACTGAATCATCTGTGGAATATTACAATATTTCACTGGATTTTTCACCATAAAAACCCAATCAATTTACTGCATTATAGGAACATAAAGGATAGGTTATTCATATTCACTGAGCACTTCATAGTAGAAGGAGTCTTTAGGCTTTGTTATGCCATTCCTTGGATTTATATGTTCAATGGATTTAGTGAAAAAACTAAAGCTGGTGAGTTTTCTTGCTTGTAGTCCTTTAAATTGGCAGCATTTAATGTTTTGCAATTAAATGAAGCTGCATTCAGAAATTTGGACTTCCTTCACTCAAAACTTCACATGGAAATTTAAAAGAAAATAAATGATTTGTTGTAACTTTGCTTTGAACACTGAACAGTTTCTTTTCACTATGTGGCCTATAATGATTTGCCACAAAGACAATAAAATCAAGACATCAGTTCCTGTGTCAATGTAAGTAAACATTTCTGGACTCCATCATGGCACACAACATGGCAACAGGGACTGTCACTGTCAGCTACTAAGTCCAGCTAAACAAAAGAACAGGAACAAGGAAAAAACTAAGTTGGGCAAAGTTAGACTAGAACAGTGTTACACAAGTACCAGTCCATTTGCCATTCATGACTGTCCCTAAAACTTAATTTAGCTAAATTTTAATCAGATAAGGCTTTTAGGAGCCCAAACTACTTGAGAGAGACTTGAGCCAGCTCACTGGTTTTACCCATCATGAGATCTTTCTCATGTGACACCTTGGTAATGAGACACCTTTTAATATAGGCCATCAGTTGGAACTGAACCAGCTGATATTAATTTGCACTAAGTGGCAGGATTGCTTTCTAATTACTGATAGATTTCTGCAGGTGTCATGATTTTTCATGCCTTTTTGCATCTCCCTTTCTACATGTGTTCAATACTTTTTCCCTGTGTCATATCTCATTGCACATAATTTATGGACATTGGATGGGTTGTTACCGACATCCAGTGAGAATTTCATGTCAATAGAACCTTTAGAAATATATTTACTTACTAACTGCTGTTATGTACCTTTAAAAAGTAAGAATAGTTAGTAATGGCAGCTTGAAAATGACTAATAGAATCATTTTTACAGGAATAGTTTAGCTACAGGGCCGACCAGTGTGCTGGTTTGAAGCTTGGCCAAGCTCTAAGACTAAAATGCAGTGCCTTTTTAAGTTACAGCTGATTTGTCCTACAAATGTATTTTGCTATTCTGAGGCTTGACAATCAGAAAGGAGTGACTGAGTAAATATTGAGGACCACATGCTTAGCAAACACATTGTAGAAAAACAGAAGACTGTATGGATTCTTATTTAAGCTGCAGAAGAAACTAAGGAAAACTAAGGAGATGAGGTCAACAGAGCTTTTACTGCAGACTTGAAAGGAAATGCTCCTAAAGCCTTTAAATACTGCTCACGAACACTGGTGGCAACAGCAAAGTGATTTATGACTTATGATTGACATGCCAGTAATCATTGATCATAACCAGGTTTATCCTCTATTCTGATCCTGATGGGTCCCACAGTTTATTAGATGAACTTCATGTTGTATTCAGTATGATTTGAAACTAGGAATTGAGCCAATAAAAATATCAGGAAAGTGTTAACTGCGGGCCATTTTCCCAAAGACCAGAGTCACCGTCCCCTGGTGGCCATTACAAAGAATGCAGGTTTAAGGTATTTCCACATTGACATATGTTTTCAGACCAGAAGTTGCATCCATCAGTTTATGGAAGTAGCACGGCATTTGTGATTTGGTGGAATGAGCCAGAAATGTCGATCACATCTGGATTGAGCTGTTAATCACGCCGCAGTGTCATGTAACTGTTCCATGAATACACAGGAGAAATATAATTTAATAAAGCTTTTTAAACCCTGCTGAGGGGCAAAGTTACTAAAGTTATTTATATCAGATTTGATTTGTGACTCTGTACCTGCAGTTTAATTAAAATTAAAGTTATGGCTCTTTCCCCATTCATGAAGATAAGGACTTTAAAACGACTGCCCAAATCACTGACCAGAGAGCTGCTTCTGACAGGACTTTGTTTTTGACTTGCTATTTGATCGGGTTTAGGCAATAAAACTGTTTGATATGGGTGAAAAATCATGGGTAGGTTTAAATACAGTCTTTCACAACATTGACACATACACACACGCACGCAGACATTTGAATGCAGCCCCACACAGTGAACATAGCTGGGGTCTTTCCATCCTCAGACAGCTTAGAGACAAAGAGAAATAGGAGATAATGATTTAACTGGATTTCACACAAGGTGAGATGGGAGGAGTAGATTTGATTCACAGCCACAATGCCACAGTTTCCAATATGATATAGATAAAGAGACGAGCCTCAGACAGACAGAAGCCAGAAGTCCACACGAAGAATAACCAAAACCTTCCTCGGCTGAAGTTTCTCTCTGAACTGCATAACTTATTATTGCTGCTGTTTAAACTCCCATCATAATGAATTCAGTTTCATACAGATTTTCTATGTTCTTTTTTTTTTTTTTTACTGTTAGTTTATCGTTAGCAGCTGAGCTTACGATGAACTCACCACCTTTTCTCTTTTTGTGTGCGTGACTGAACAAAATGGAGCTGTTTCATCACTGGCTGAGCAACTGCGGTTACTTTGTTTGCTTCAAACTAAGGTTAGTGCAACCATTTTTTCCTCAATTGCTTCTCACAAATCGGTGCACTGCGTTCTGTGTTTGTGTCAGGTTTGTCATCAGTGTGCTGATACTGTTAGCCTGAATGATTGTGAACCCTTTCTTTATTATTTTATCATCTTCTAATTTTTCATTTTATTTATTTTGCCTGTGTAAAGCACTTTGGGGCTTAAGTTTAGAAAAGTGTGACATAAATGTTATTATGGTACAATAATATGGTATCTCTTTTTCATTCGACTCTTTTCACTCTGTCTATGCACCACTCTGCATTTAATCATTAGTTATTATTAATCTCTGGCTCTCTTCCACAGCATGTCTTTTTGGAGTAAAAAAAGCTCAGCATGCTATCTATTCTTTGAAAGTTGCAAAGTCAGTAATGAGACCGCTAAACACCCCTCTAATCAAAAGTTAGTGACACACCTCCTCAAGCCTCTGCCCTTCAGTGAAAGTGTGGTTCACTGGTTTTCACAGGAGCAAAGGCAACACTACTGCATTCCTTCCCTTCACACCCACGTATACCTCAGCACTGTTGCAGATGGCCGTACAGCCCATCAATAGTGAGAAAAGACAAGGAGAGGCTTCGGGCATTACCACAGTTGGAGCCAACAACTCAAATTGATAGGTCTTGCTATCACCGTGATTTTCTAGCTAACACATCAGGAGATTCTGGAGGGAAAAAGTCTTCCAACTCAAAAGAGTAGGCTCTCACTGAGCAACTTCTACTGTATGTCACAAATGTGCAACACTTTCTAAACCTGTACCCACACCTCCTCTCTGCTTCTTTGTGTAATTGTTAACTTTTTTAATGACGCAGTGGGTGGAGTTAGGTTCACAGCCAGGGGAGAAGGTAAACTAAATTAATCTATACTGGCATCCATTGGGCCTTGAGTTCAGGTTGTTTCATCATCCATGACTGAGACTTAAACTTGTAGCATTAGATCAAACTGTAGTTTCTATTAGGGTTAGTTCTCAGGACTCAAAAATGTCCTTGTGATTGTAATTTGCAGACAAGTCAACATCTTCCATGCAAACTATTAGTGTCAACAACAGCAACCACAGCAATACCAACCAACCATATTCCTCTTTCCAACCAATTTCATTCTAGGAACTGCCAGCAACCACTTTGCCCACCAGTTCCAGAATAATTTTTTTCCCTGGGCAAAACATGTATTCTGTTTACTCAACACCTGGTAGTTGCCAAGGAGTCTCTAGACCTGCATGAATCTGGCTTTTCCAGTCGATTTCACAGCAGCTCCCAGCAACCACTCACCAACCGCTCAGGGAATGCATGTTTTTCCCTCACGACCAATGGTTTCCAGAGAGTTGCTGACTGGTCTCTAGGCCTGTGTGACTGGGGTTTAGTGAGTGTTTCAGAGTCTGAACGTGTTTCTGAATTTACCTGTAACACGTTTTGCTGCCTCTGGGCAATAAATTCGTAATGAATAGAAATCAGTTTCATAGCTTCTTTCAATGCTTGTATTGGCGTAAACAAACCCAAGTAAATCAAAGAAAAGTAAAAAAAAAAAAAAATTATTGCAGTCCAAGATAATGCCATGAAACAATACTAAGAGCACTAATACAAGATGTATGACTGGATGTTGCAGCTCATGGTCATTGCCTTAAGTCTCAGTGGAGCTTTGAGAAGAAAAACAACTCAAACTCTAGTTCCAATCTTCTGTCAGGCAAGCCATTGTAACTCCCACTGTCTCAGTGGAACTATGAGGTGTGAGTGTGGGTAGAAAGCATGACAAGGTTTCAAAAACATGTATTTTTATGGATAATATCCTGGTGGAGTAAAGCATTCAGAGTTGTACAATAGTCAGAGTCTTCAAGGTGTGCATCAACACTCTCCCAAAGTGTCCTCAAGCAAAACAATGAACCTATTAGAACAAATACATTTGATAGAAAACAGCGCTGCTATCCAAATGATCCCATCAAATAACTTCATCAGTCATCTGAAAATTTCCTTAAGCTCATTCAAGAAAATCATTGGCTTCATGGGCAAAAGTCACAGCAAATGCCATGCAATTCCCCCACTGGGGATGTGACCACTATTAGAATGATTCCCAGTGGAGATGGTTGTAAATCCCTGTTTTCACACATGGAGTTATGGAGTGGCCGTGTGATTTCAGCTGGTCATTAAGATTACGGCTTATAAATACTTCTGATCAGCGGGGAGGTCAGAGCTGATAAAAACATGTGAGTCTGTGTTCAGCACCATTGTCTCTTCGTGCTCACATCTCTGCCAATATCCCCTCACTTCCATCACCTCACACAGCAGTGGAAATGAAACCTGCCATCCGGGCTTCCTCATCGATTTACAGTCTGGACAAAGCGCCAAAAATTTAGACTGTGCAGCAGGCTGGGAGGAAATACACCCATCAGCAATTCCACTGCCAGGGGGATGAATTAGAAATGGAGCCACTGCCCTATGCTGGCACAAGCTGAAAACTGTCAGAGAGTGGTGAAAAACATGTAATGCAATGCACTTTCATTTCAGATAATTAGAACATAATTGGTATAGAAGGGCAAGACAACAAAAAGATTTATTGACTAATTAAATTGTCCATTATTAAGAAATTTGCAATGTTGCTTTCAAGCTGACCAAATGTTTTTGAGATTTCTTTGAGGATGAAATGAATATATGGACTGAGGAAAGGGTTAGCCTGACTTTGCATAACGAGAGGAACGAGCACCTCTGAAGTTAGCTAATTAACATGTTGAATTGGTTTTCTGATTCTTTACACAAAGAGAAATGTAAAATCTTAGATTTGATAGATTTGTAAGTTATGTGGACTGTGTGGAAGTTTTTGTTGATAATGGCTCCATCTGTCTAACACCTCTGGGACACAAGGGTCAACCCAGCAACAGTTGGAGAGCACAGATTTGAGTATCTGTACAAGCAGCAAACCTGCCAGCCCCAGCCTGTGATTCTGCACACTGCATCAGAAATAGTTACACAGTGTACCTTCCCCACCCAATACGTTGTGATTAACTGCAATGGAATGGCCTCCCAGCTAACCTGCCCTAACTTTACAGTCTCATAACATCCACTTCTCAGGGTTAAGCGTAGGATTAGGTTCAGCATGCATTGCTGGGGTTGAAAGGTAACTTATAGTTTCTAAAACTGTGCCGGTTTAGCACGTTGCTAAAATGCAGTCCTAACTCTAACGGGTTCGGCAGAGACCTGGCAGATGTGGATGCTAAGTAGAAGTTAAGAAACACAATCTTAAGAATTAATTCAAGTTTTAATCCAACTCAGAAAAACATCTAAACATATGTTTGTTTGTTTTTTAAATCCACAGCTCTGTCTTTGTAAATATAGAGCGCTTTAGGACCGGGGCTATCAAGGAAGGATTTCTCTTCACTGTCAAACTTTCTATATGCGTCATCATAGATAACCACCTTAACTGTCCCCTGATTGCCAAGGCTTGAGACAACAACTTACAAACAACAAAACTTACTGATGCTGAGAGCATCAGTTTAGGGTAAGGATAATAAGCCATGATGATTTAGACCAGAGAGGTTTAACACTGTCAAATTCAGCCAGTATCAAGAAATGCCAACACACTAATGTTTACAAAAAACTTAAACATGTCGACTCCCTTAACCCTCTAAAACAGGGGTATTCAACTCCAGACCTGGAGGGCCGGTGTCCTGCAGGTTTTAGATGAATCAAATGGCTGGATTACCTCCTCAGTATGCAGTCAAGTTCTCCAGAGTCCTGCTAATGACTTCTATATTTGACTCAGGTGTGTTGAAGCAGAGACACATCTAAAACCTGCAGGACACCGGCTCTCGAGGCCTGGATTTGAGGATTCCTGCTTTTAAGTCTAAGGTCCAACCCCAGACCCAAACCCTAATCCTAATCCTATGTTTTGAGAAGCAAATGCAAAAAGCACTTTGTTGGGAAAAATGATTTTGATGTGTGTCAGATTCTTTGTCCTGCTGAGCCTTAGGAAAACAATTTTCAAAAAGAGCAAAACTTCTGATAGCACAGAGTTAGAGTCACCATCAGTGATGACTTAGACCTCAGATGGTTTATTGAGCCATTAAACCTCGAGAACTCCTGCTCCAGGAGAATCAATATTTGACTTTTTTGTTTGTCTCAAATGAAAATTTTCATTTTTTTTCTATTTGCACTAATTAGTGAGCTTTCGCAGCCCTGGCTGATGCATTTTTTTTAACCCCAGCTAAACAGTTTTCCCCTGATTCCAGTCTTAATGCATAAGTTGAATACATTTTGGCTTTAAGGTTATTTGTGGCACGTGAGCGTGCAGTATATGCAGGACTAGAACACATTACACCTCAGTTATTAACGGCTGTACATGGAATTTTGATGGTCTTATGTAATTCCAAAATAGTTGCAAAGACAAGTGTGTGGGTGAGCAGAGTGATGCAGATTTGTTGTAGTGACTGTCACACTGTGTGGATGAGCAAGCTCCAGGGTTCTTGTATCACTGCCATCAGTTAGTGGGACATCTTTCTGGAATGGAGCCAGTGTTAATCCAACTACTTGCACCTACGTCTTCTGTTATGACAAGTTAACATGCCTGCTGTGGGAAAAGGCCTCAATGAAATATGAGTCAACTCAATCAATGTTGTTTAAAAAAAAAAAAAAAGAACATTAACAAAGTAGTTATGGTATGCAATTACAAAATAAGCTATGCCAGACGTACTTGCTTCAGGGTGCTTGGCCAGTAGGTGAAGGATCAGGGAGCATGTACTCATTTTTTGTCTGGCATTTGAGCCTAATTACTTTTCCAAAAAACTAATTAGTAGCCATTTACTGAATGAGCGTACATGCTCTATATTTAGACCAAGTTTGTGTCTCATTTACTGTTGTGCACACTGTGCTTGCGGCGCCTCGTGCTCATGGATTTGGCACCATTGCTCTCCTGTGGCAGCTGTGTGTAACTGCAGCTGATGCATTGTAAGGCATTAGGGCGTGCATCCCTGTGAGCTTGTACACAGCTGCTCAGAACAAAGCCTATGGATAATTCCTGTTCCAGCAGCTTGGACGAGAGAGCTGAAGCAGCCGGAAAACCCAGTCACTCACACACAATGTTGCCATGGAAGATTTGACACTTTTCCCTCTTCTTCTGTCGTCACCTCTCAGTCTCTCTCTCTCTCTCATTCAGCATTCACCTGTTCTCTCTCTCACTCCTAGAAAGTCTGGCTCCACACAGAGCAATGAGGATCCTGGGGATGCCAATACTGTTCAGCAGAATGCCAACTGTACACAGACTCACACACATACACACACCAGATTCAAGATAGCATCTTATTAGATTGGACTGGTGTTGTTTGATCGACTCCCCATTGGGAAAGGGTGGGAGAGTAGATGGGGTAAATGTGGAAAATCAGTTTTAGAAGCCTCTGCATGATTTTAAAATCCCCCTTTTGTTTTTCTTTTTTTTTACAAATGCAACATGATAGATGGTGAGAAGGAAGGCATCATGGAAGAGAGAAGGGAGAGGAGATGAAAGAGAGCAGAAATGGGTGGATGAAGGAAGTGAAAGGTTTTCTTTGAAAGTCAACAGAGTGAGAAGGGAATGATTTAATATGGAGTCAGATGCTAAAGCATCAAAGTGCTCCATATGGTTCCAAAAGGCCTCCACTAGTCCTTTTCTACTGATGTCCAACCTACTGTAGAACCACTTCTACACATTTCCACCAAATGAAAGAAAGAAAAAAAAAAAAGTCTGGCACCACACAGCACCACAAAACTATAGCAGCCAAAGCTGGAGCCACTGAAGTCAGATATTGGAGGAACTACTACTATAAATTCACCTATGATTGGTGGTAGCCCACAGATTCTGTCTACAATAAATTTCATGATTTTGAGTGTTAGTAGCAGAAACCATGGCAGGACTGCTTGGTTCTTATACCTGGAAATGTGAGCTGGTTCTCAAAAGGCAGAAAGGTTCTGGATTGGTGGAAACATGATATATGTTTGTAGCACAAAGTAACTTTAACTGTATTTTTTTTATGTGAGTCCTGATTGCTCTGCAAATAGTTGTACTGAAAAACACCCGAGGCCTTTCCAGCAGTTTCTAAGGTCAACTATAAAGGTAAAAACAAAAATAGTCAAAAACGGCCAAATATACCTCAGACCCCAGAGGGTTAATGGGAAAGGTTTTTTTCCTGCCTCAGATGCTACTCAGATCTAGGAAGTGTATAATTTAGGGCACATGGACCTTTACACCAACAGTTCTGAGGTTTTCCTGAAATGCTGGGCTTCTTGGACACTTGTCTTTGCATCACACAGTCTGATCTTGTGCTGAATGTGGTGGAGCTGCACAGATGTCAGAGGTTTTAATAACAGATTCCTGCTTTCACTCCCTGAAGATATTATAAATTTATGGATGGATATGTTACCAATCATTACAGTTCTGAGGAAGGAGACAATGTAATGTTGCACTATATGTGTGTGTATATATATAATTATCTTTTTTTTTTCCAGACTTTCTGAAGATCTTTCAAAGTTTTTCTTTGAACATTGGCTGATTTTTCACTCATTTTCAGTCCAGTCTTTGTACCTGTTTTTTGTTTAAGCCACTAACCTATTAAAAAAAAGTATAACAAAGGTACCGAACTGAAGAGATGAACCAGTGTGTTGTCTACACATAACAGACAACTTGGGAAAGAACCATTTTTTAACTTGTATTTTTATGCACTTTGTTAAAAGCCACAAAACCAAAAAAACCTGTGAAAAAATGCCAAAGATAACACAGTTTGACAGGCATAAAAATTTTTGTTTCAAATCATCATCCATATTCACAGAGGAAGTCAGGAAAGGGACAACGTGGTGGAGGCTCTGTCATGGTTTGGGGCTGCATTTCAGCCAGTGATTTTGGAGATCTTGTCAAAAATTTAAGGAATTATGAATGCAGAAAAGTACCATCATATTTTGATCCACCGTGCAGTACCATCTACAAAGCATCTGATTAGCAATGGCTTCATTTTTCAACACTCCCAATGCAGTAAAATCATACCTGGATAGAAAAATCACACAGTGGGTTGTTATCAGCCGTGGACTGGCCTCCCCAGAGCCCGGACCACAACATTATTGAAGCAGAGAGCGGAACAAAAGGCGGCCGAGAACTTTGAGAGTCTCCCAAGGAGCCTGGAGAACTGATCCTGAAGACTACTTAAAGAAAGCTGCCTGAGAGAGTTCAAGCTGTGTGGAAGTACTAGACTTTTGCACAGCACTGTAAATCAAAATACTGGGTTCCCCATTCGTTGTGTTATTCCTCTTGCTGTTTGCCCACTGCGAGTCATATGCTGAATTACTAAATGGAAGTATTTTCTTAGTACCTATTCTTTATCTTTTAATTAAAGCAAGCTTCAACTTTAACAGTGTAAGTGGTTTGTCAGTGCTTTCTGTGAGGCAGCCGGAGCCTGTGCAGTCATACAAAACAGCTCTGTAGACATCAAAAATAAACTATCCTTCTCTCTGTCAAACGCTGAACCCAGGGGTTACTTCAGCTGACATGGTGATGTTTCCCTATAAATAGCTCCTCATTAAGCTCTCCTAAAAACAGCAGCTGGGCCTGTCTCTCACATGCATGTGTTGTCTGTGCAGCAATTAGTAGGAGAAAGAAATATCCCGAAGCCAGTAAACACAGGCTTTTAGCATATATGCCATCACTGAACTTTAAATCTGCAGTAACTTTTTTATTCCAAATGGATTAAATGACTGCTGTAAGTGTTGTGAAAAAGAAGACACCTGTTGAGTCATTCCCATTAGCATGAAACGCCTGCTGTTCACCCTCAGAGCATTTTGACTTCTTTTAGATGATTAATTCTGTGACCCAAACCAGACACAACACGCTAATTTATCTTGTTTTATGCTGAATGAAGCAACTATTTATAGTAAAATGGCCGAGCCTACAGTACGCTAACTGCCCACAGAGTAAGATAGCAGCAAGCTGGTGCACAAAGTACTTACTAAAGTGTTGCTAGCAAACAAGCAGCGTGCACAAAAAAAAAAAGCTGCCAGCTAAGGGCAGCTGCACCAACAGAGCTCACTTTAGTGAAGTTGGTTGACTTGATATATCGGCTTTACAACAAAGCTAGCATTCGGGCTACACTGCACACCTGCAGCTGTGTTTTAAATATGCATTTCTGTAACTATAAAAAATTTACAAAGCAGCTGTAAAGTTTTTTGATTCATGTTCAGATTTGTGATGCTTCAATTGAATAATCAAGGGCTGCATTGCAAATAGTAAATAGACTGGTACTTAAATATTGCCTTTCTACTCAGTTTTGAGCGCTTAAAAGCATTGTATGAATGTGTGCGTGATTGGGTGAATTAGACTTGTAGTAGAAAGACCTTTATATGTATCTGACATGCACATAAACTCTTGGATGCACTGTGGGGCAACCTGGGGTTCAGTATCTTGCCCAAGGATACTTCAACACATGGAGTGTAGGAGCTGGGTACTGATCCACAGACCTACTGATTGTAGAAAACCCGCTCTACCACCTGAGGAGCAGCCACCCCCACAGTATCCTAATATACTCAATAAAATGACAAAAGAATATACAGTATATACATATAAAGCATACATTAGACCGCAACATTAAAAAAGCTGCAATTTGCTGTAAAAGCACCAAGAGCGCATCAGTCCAATGTTAAAATCTGTTTGTAATAGCAACTAGGCATACATGTGTATTTGATTTGACCTTCCTTCAGAAATTGCACGTGCTCACAATGGCAGGGCTCAAAACTCTGTATAAACAGGGTGGATCCTGTCAGGATGACCTTTGCTTTCTGAGTGGCTCCAGCCTGAAAAACACAGCAAAGATCAAATCAAAAAAGATCGAGGATGGTGTTTCAGTGTGCATCGCACTGTTAGGAACAGGCTAAGGAGTGGATGGATGAAAATAGGGAAAATATCACTAATGCAAAGTTTGCAGTTACAGAAATAAATGTATCTAAAGTTTGGGGATGAGCTATCAAAGCAATCTGACATATGATAGTGTGGTGAATATATAAATGTCAGCTGCAAACCAATATGCCACAAGAAAGATTGTCTTTTCATCATTGCTATTTGTGTTTACTTGTCACACAACTTAGGAACTTGATATTTAATTTGTGCAACATGTCTTCACTCCAATAGGTTTTGGCATCATGGAAAGGAGACAAATTCACATAGTTAGTTAATTTTACAAAAAATTCATATGGGGTGGTTGTACCAACAAGGCTGACATCTGGTCTTAATTTAAACTAGTCATATAACTCTGCATTCTAGTCTGATGCCTTCTACCTGCTAAGACTGAGCATAAATCTAAGTTTAGTTAGGAACAGGCATGAAGCCAAAGCCCAGGCTGTTTCTATAGTAACAACTTTAACTTTAGAGCATATTTTAACAGTAAAAGACAAAGGCATGGTTCATACATGGACTTTAAAACAAGCAGGCTTTTAGAGAGGAGAGAGTTATCAAGAGCTGATTGAGAGGCTTCAGTTCCGTCACAGAGATCCATATGACCTTGAGCTGTCTTTAATTTTGTAACAGCCCACAATGCAGCATTGTCTGCCATGTTGCAGCTGCCAATGGCACTTTGGGGGGGTTTCGTTTGTTTTGCAAAAACAGTGCAGTGATCAGTATCTACAAGTCCACTGTCTCGTGTGTAATCTATGCATTTATTTCACTACTAAAATTGTCTTCAAAGGATTTAGGGTTGATCCAAATAAAACTGAAACAAGTCATCCCATCAAGAGAAAAATAAGGCTACAAATGAACAAACGTGCAGAAAGAGCTGAAGTTCTAATTTCATCATCATCACACTCTGCAGCATGTGATGATCTGTTTCAGCACCATGGACAGTGCCTCTGTGTCACTGTCCATGGTGCTGACACTGATAGCTCACTGTTCAAAGCAGTGCTGATTAAGATATTTACATCTTTTTCTTTCATATCTTTAAGTACTTACAATGATAAGAGAGAGATTAAGAAAATCTGACTTCAAAAGAGTAAACAGCTTACGCAGACAAGCAAACCAAACAACAAATTCACAAGTTTATCCCAATGTCCCAACCAGGGCATACGTACAGTACCATAATTATTCACTATATTTCCTATGTGTCATGTGGATGCAACCTGAAAGGGTTTGCACCTTAATAGCAGTGTGGACTGAGGAATAAGCATACTTATGTGTACTCTGTGGTCCCTGCAGTGCACCTGGATGGTGTTGGTCAAGTAATCCACACACTCATTGTTGACCAAATTCAGACAGATCTCTTACAGTTTCAAAATATCTTTGTTGCCCTCTTGTTTTTAATGTAGTTACAATGTATTGTTTCTGTTTAAAAGATGAGCTTATGTAAGTTCTAGAATGTCCAGAGTAAAAAGATTATAAAATAGAAGAAAGAGAGAGAGAGAAAGAACAGGAGAGGGATAAGAAAACTATATTTTGTATGATGGAATTCACTGCGTTATAAAAAATATAGTTAAAAAAATCTTACTATTAGCAACTCAAAGTGCTTTTTACAACAAGCCTCATTCATGCACACATTCATCCAGCACTTTTATTCTAAGCACCTTCCCTAACATGCATACACTCACACTCTGATGAAGGAAACATGAAATTTAGTTTTAGACTTTTTAAGACATGCAGTGAATTGTATTGTATGCTCCTTTTACATTTGGTATAATGTTCATTTTTTACATATGTGTTAAATGGAAAAACCACAAGACCTAGCTAAGTGAGCTTTAGTTATCATTCCAGTGCATACTCTGTTTTATGCCTACCACCACTTATATCTGCATTTCACTATTTTACTTTCCCTCTTTTACTGTTTGCAGGCTGCAATCCGACAGCAGGATCTGCTCCTCGTGGATCTATCTCTCGAGCCGGTAAACTGTGTGTGCCTTTTAAAAAGCTCATCACCCACACATCAAAGTCTCTGGGCCTCCATCTTCCTTTTTTTCCTCCCTGTTATCTCTTTCTTTCTGCCATCTAGCTGTCTCTACAATAAGACGGGCATGAAATGTAATTCACGCTGCTGAAACAAGTATTAGCTAGCTCCCAGTAGAAGGGCTCGACTCTAATCCACAGGCTGTTATGATGAAGATGGGCTGTTTTAGAGTTTGTAGCAGAGGTACGATCCCTGCTGGAGGCAACAAACAGGAAACACACTTGCCAAGAAACTCGTCCTGTTTATTGTCCCCTTCAGCAATTCAGATCACACTGCTGAGGTTTTGCTTTGTTCTGTTGTATTATATAAGTGGGTTTGTTGCTGTAAGATCATTCAGGTTATGGTGTATTAATTAATTGCATAAGTTATTTTATTACTAACACATGCTTCTTAAATGAACTCTGCTCTGTTTTGTATCACTCTGAGCTGATCTGGGCTGAATTTAACTGATAATCAGTCTAAAGCATTTGGGAATGGCTTCATGGGCTTTAAGAACTTGAAATAGCCATCTGTGGCTCTTTAGCCAATCTATTGTTTTCAGTTACTGGGGAAAAAAGGGTAAAGCTAATACAGTTAAAGTCTGAATCATTTATTCAGTTTAAAGGAAAGGAGAATTTTAACAACCTATAAAGCATGCTTAAGCCATACTCAGATGGGATCAGCATAAAAGAAAGTGAAGAACTGGTCGACTCAATGATTGCAAGGCGCTCAGGTCCCGTGGCTGCAAAACAAGCAACCTTTCCAAACAAGTCATACTTGTTCAGTCTTTTTCTAATTGTCATGAACTTTAGCATCTGAATTGCTAATTGAGGCCTGCATAGTCTGAGATGGAGCTCTTTGGTTTTATGCATTTGCTCTGAGCATCGCACGGTCTGACCTTGGGGTGAATTTGCCTGTACATCCACTCCTGGGAAGATTGTGGCATTGTGTTAACGCACACCTGAATGCTCCAGAGCAGCAAACTGTCAAAACCTCTGCTATAATAGAGGTGCTCACACTTGCATTTGATTAGCAGCACCTGGCTGCTACCCTCTTAATTCCTGAGCGAGCAGCAAGGGTGCAGATAGTCCTGTGAAAAATCTCATTTTTACATGATTCTACATACATCCAAATAATCCAGTGCATAAAAATATATGGAACATCTGACTGTAATTGGACCAGGAAATATGGATTACAAATTTGGCCACTATGGAAGTTCATGCGGCCATTTAAAGTGCACTGACTCATGGTGTAAAAAGCTTCATAGAAATATCCTTTAAAAGCGAACTCAGATTACAGTAGGTTACATGGTAGAGTTTCAATTTGCATGTGTGGTTGGAGCAGGTTGCCTGCATCGAGTTCACTTTCTATGTATGTGCTAAGCTAAAAAAGCTGATATGAACACTGCCTGAGTGCTTTGCATGCGTCGTATTTAACTCGTAGAACCGGGAGAAAACTTAACGCAATTAACTCATCGCTGCCTGTGGGAAACAGAGAGTGTTCCAGATAGCTGGTTATCAGATACTTGGCTTATTAGCTGTCTGGGTGTCTTGGACTCCAATCAGAAAAATTAAAAGTCTGTTCAGTGCTGATTAGCAACAACTGCGTTAATCCTTCATAGCGGTACAGCTAACAGTTTGCCCCAATAACACAGGACGGAGCAGACACTAAATCATACCTGATATGTTTATGTCATGACAGAGGAGGGAAAAAAATGTCTCAACATCTTTGTTTAGTTAATGGAGTGAATAGGAAAGAGGTACACCACTGACAGTGATGCTTTTTGATTAGATTAAACTGCAACAGTATTCAGCAGCAAATGCAGTAGTATAATGCATGTGACTATTTTAGCACTGCACTGTATTATGCAAATCCAAGGTAAAGGAAAAGGAGTGAAAACACTGCATTTAATGGATGAGAGAATTTCAGCTTTTTTATGCAAATATGTGTGACTTTTTCCAGATTTTGAGGCTTTTATGCTCTGGAGAATGGGAGTGGGAAACAGCAATGAAAGAGTACCTGTAAATTCTCATACATGTATGGTCTATGTGTTGTTGTTTTTTTCTATTTTCAAAGGTTATCAAAAATGGCATATTCACTGAAGAGGCTGACTAGGACTGCTGACAAAAACAGCACTGCTGTGTATTCCTGTGCAGTGGGCAGAAGTAAAACTCTGCAGGAGTTTTTCAGATCTCACTCTGGCCTGTTGATGGGGACAAAAAGCCTTCTTATGGATGGAGTGCATTTTGGTTGTACAGTTGTGGAAGTGTTGCTAAACTTGTGGATTATTCAAATACAGGGTTTATGGGATTTTATTTATTTATATATATATATAAAAAATTATTATTTATTTATTATATTTTCCAAATTGTAATAAGATTAATACAAGATTGGATATAAAACTTAACCCTTAATTGGGTAAGTGACTATTTTTGGTCATTTCCACTTTAAATATGACACCTATCCCACGCCTCAGTGAGGATAAGAAGCATGTGATCTTGAAGAAATAGCCAAATGTTGTATAAAGTTTTAAGTTTTAAGCCAGATGCGACCATATTTGGAAGAAAGTCTGGCAAGCTAAGGTTTCAACAGTAGCTAGCTTAGCTAGCAAGCTGCATTGGTAAACTAGTGTTAGGCACTGCTACCTGTCTATCAAAGCAGATACGCTCCCAACTTTAAGCTTTACCGGCATCCATATCGATAAGTTATAAAATAAATACATAAGTACTGTTCAGATGTGCCAGCCTCAGGTGGTTAACAGAAGAACTGCAGTTATTGGCAGG
Organism: Archocentrus centrarchus; assembly: GCF_007364275.1. Taxonomy (NCBI): domain Eukaryota; kingdom Metazoa; phylum Chordata; class Actinopteri; order Cichliformes; family Cichlidae; genus Archocentrus; species Archocentrus centrarchus. Next base: position 27,222,606 of record NC_044355.1, on the reverse strand, counting down.
TTATTTTTCAGCCCTGCTTGTGGATACAACGATGACTCTTCAGTTGTTGGCGGACAAGTGTCTAAACACCACTTTTTGACTTGAAAAGAGTGCATGGATTTACATGAGTGTAAAATCTCTCTCATACACTTCTCAATGCCAGCTACAGGACAACTGTCACCAAGCTCCCCACAGCACATGATAATGACAATATTTATGACATGTATATGTCCCATTATCAGAGGCAGAACCTGGAGAGCTGAGAGGCAAACATCATATTTTGGTTGTTTGCACATATTTTGACACATTTGACTTTTTGACAGGAGACCAGTGTGCTAGTTAAGGTGCCCTTGCCTCTGTCTTCCCTGCTCTGAGATCAAATCCTACCTGCATGTTACACATATTCAGGTATGTGTGGAAAAGGAGGGGCTTTTAGCAAGTAAATGAACAAATGACTGGGATTCATCTTAACACTCAGTTTTTCCTTCACTAATCACCTTGGCCAACATGTGTGATGGACGGGAGTGTAGTGTAGTGTGTAGTGTGAAAACAACTTTTATTAAAACTTATTAATAAAACTTAAAAGTTTAACTTCCTGTAAAAGTCACCACACACCACTGCTTTACATCATACAATAATTCTAATACACTCAGATTAAAGAAAATAGTGACAAATAACTAGAAGTGCAGCTGTTGTTTCACAGAGATCTTTGCATCCAGAGAGGAAAAATTATCTACAAACAAAAGCAATTAATTTCAAGCTGGAAGGTCAAGGTTACATTAATGCATGAAATTATTAGCAAGTCTGAAAATGTCCACAGCAGCATTTTTAGTGCCAGTGTATTCGTTTTACAGCAGCCGGCTTTTGTTTTCATTTGTCGTCACTACTTTTGTCAGTGTTGAGTCCCAAAGTGCGGCTGCATTATCTTATAATGTGTCGCACCAGCTTAGAGCATAACTAAAAACAAGAGAATGTATATGCTCTGGAAAGTTTAAATATAAATACAACATACATAATTGCACAAAGCCTTCAACAAGCCAAAGCAGGAATCTGATGCGCACAAAAACTGGTATTATTTTCCTATGTAAGTGCAGCAATGTTGATGCTGCATTTTATTGTGTAAAAACAGTCTGTTCACAGTGATGATCTGCTGGCAAATATGCTAGCAGATGAACATCTGCTGGTGGATTAAAAAAAAAACAAAAAAGACCACAGCACTTGGAAATTCTATTCAAAGAAGAAAATGCAGCTTGTATGAGCGTCTTTCAGGCCAGGCTGAAGTTCTGAAATATTGAGCTTTCATGGTTCGATACCTCTGCGGGTGAACCGAGCACAAACAATCGAAGATCATGAATATTTAGAAAATGTATGCTGCGGCTGACATGTAAACTCAAGAAAGTGCAGTACACAAACAAGGTGGTAATGATGCCTTCGCACCAGCGATGGAAACGAGTCAGAAAATCTCGCCTGTTATCAGCTGGTATGTTTTGTTTCTGAACAGGTACACACGTTATAACTGAGGCATTTGCAGATGATTGCACTTTCAAGGGAACCTGAACAATCTGGAAGATGTCTTTCTTCTCAGTGCTGACAATTACTGTCAAATAAGGACGGTGTTGTTATCTGCACATTCAGGTTTCAGTGCTTTCATTCCCATGTACTGTCTGTTTAAAATTGCTACAATTACCATGCTGCCAGGGTCTTTTCATTTCACTATATCACCACCATTATCTCGTGGTGTTCAGCTGACTTGTTTCTGCGCATTTGCCTGAACCCAGAGCACCTCAAGCATTTGAGTGTCTGACACCTCGTGAAGTCTGCCACGTTTTATGGCGATTATTTAGTTTTAATTGAACTCGTGGTCTTCAGAGAAGCTAAAACACAGCCGTGTAATGTGGCTGTACTCTTTAAAAAAACATTTTTTTCATTTTTGCAGACAACCAATCCTTTAAAATAAAACAAAGCAACCTCTAGTGTTCGTACACAAAAGGGCGTGTGAATAATGTGCCTGGTTTTCTCTGGCAAATCCTTAAGAAATACCATAAATACAGATTTTCTCAGATTTCTGAAGTCTGTGGGGACTAAATGGCATTATATGCCACAGGAAAAGTTTAAACATTAAATAAATAGACTGGTTCTTATATAGCACTTTTCACTGTGCGTGAGCACTCCAAGCGCTATATACAACATGCCTCATTCACACAAGCACTTAAGTATTTTACCCAAGGATACTTTAGCATGCAGCCAGGGACTGAATCAACAATCTTCCAGTTAGCAGGTGACCTGCTTTACCGCCTGAGCTGCAGCAACATTACCTGCTAAAATGACCAACATGACACGTGAAGCAACATATAGGAGTGTATATTGAAGCTGCTTAGTGTTGACCTTGTATAGCACATGTAGGTATATTTTAGTAGTTTCAGATTTGCAGCACCAACACTTTGGGACTTTAGCAGAAATGTTGAGTTTCATCATCAATTTGCTTATTTTGTGTTTTATTAGGAAAGCTGTGACACCATGTGTGCAGTGGGTTGCAGGGTCGATGGCATCCCCGTGTTCCTGTGTTAGCACTGTTGGAGTTATGGTATAAATTCCATTCTGTTTATTATAAATTATCATATCTTCTGTTTGTATATTTTCTATAAGTTGTTCTATGTACATATGATACTGTTGTTTTTATGTTTGAAATGGAAACACGTGGTGACATTTTTTACAAAGGAAGTTGTAGTTCTCTGCAGGCTGCTCTCAGCCTGCAGAGAACACATATAGGATACGTGTCTCGTATACGCCATGTTACATGCGCACATGTCACAGTATGCTTACGACCATATATGGTAAGGAAAAAGCCAAGAATGTTGTTTATTACATGCTGTAAACTGCGTTTGGTGTAACCCACGTGATCTTATTGTGAAAATCCGAATAAAAGCGCTGCGCAGGAAGCGGTCCTTCAGGACAGATAACTTCCGCTCAGCCGTGAGCTGAGTTCAAGGAACGGATCTCTCCTCCTTGCGCAAGTTCAAAAGAGTTGTGTGTTTGTTCTCTGAGTTATTAAAATGATCTGAACCTATCAGCACAAATTAATGTGTAGAGGTGCCTTAAATCTGCATCCACCAGTGGTCACCAGAGTGGACTACTCTGACCTCCAAAGACCTTTGATTGTATAAAGGTTTCTTGATAATTTTACAAGCACAATAACTAATTTCAAATCATTATGAATAAAACCTAAAGTTTATTTGGTTCTCCATCACAGTCAAAAAGGAGGGATGAGAACAGTCTGTTTACTGGCTGATGACATGCGGTTTATTTGTGATTGGCAAGTTGTTATCCAATGAGCATACAGTGTTCCTCAGTTTCTCAGTCAGATCCTGGTCAGTTATGATGGCTGGTTTTAAAATACCAGCATGGCCAAGCAACAAAAATGCCCAGCTTGAAACTTCACAACAGGACTTCACTAAGCAATGGATGATGTCATGATGGTTGTGTCCATCGTTTGTATACAGGCTATGGGATATTGCTGTAATGTAAAAGAAAAAAACAAAGAGCATATTGGAGCAACTGGTTTTGTTCATATAAATATTTCTAAAAAAAAGGACTTAGAAATAAAATCTTTTCTTTAATAATTAGTTATTTTCAACTTTAAACAGACTCTGCTTTCTTATTCTTGTTCCACAAGTAAACAGAAGTTGTACATTATTTACAGATACTTTCTACTAATTCATTACTACTTCAATATATAAATGTTGCATGATACATTAAAAGGAAGGAAAGAAGAGAAATTATAGGCAGGGGGTATCTGATGAGGGATTCTGTCTGTAGCCTCTCATTTTTTCTCTTTGTTTTTAGCCTCCGTGTTTCCCTTTCTCTATTCTCTGAGGATAAACCACAGAGGAGACCAGCTAAGGTTGAGAAAATTCTGGTTAAGGGTTTCTGCAGGCAGTCATTCCCATCCCTCTTTCTCTACCATCTCTTTCTTGTCCTGCAGAGTGAGGAGTCAGGCCTGACTAATTGGATTTTTGTGAGAAAGCGGAGAGAGGCTCAGGGAGGGGTGAAGGAAAGGGAGATGGATGGAGTGACAAGGAGGCAAAGTAGAGGACTGAGGTGGAAGGGGTGCACTCATGGATGTATACTGGAAGGATATCTCATGAGCACTTTCTCCTCTGTATACTAGAATGAGCAGAAAAGAGAGCTGTGTCAATTGTGAAATCAACTATAGCCAAAGCAGCTTTTGGTCATATGATGTGATCTTCATTGTCTGAACACAATTAGGGAGAACTCATCGTCATAAACTGCAGTTTGTGATCCATGAACTTTCCACACCAAGCGTTCTCCCTAAGAAGCAGAAGTAAAACTTTAGCTGTCTAAAAGGCTTTTCGGGAATCAAGTTGGTTTTCATACTATGTCTATACATATAGTGGTGAGTCCACCAAGCTTAACCATGAGAGATTAAAAGGAAAACAATGCATGAATTTAATAAAGTGAAAGTAAGTTTTTATTGTTTGCCTTTTTTTTGCAAAACATTCACATGAAATCCAATGTGTCCGTCGTGGTGGTTCCCACCAACAAAGACGCTTTAAATACTCGAGAAGTCCCACTCTCTGGACTTCTGCTTCCATAGAGCATGCTCATGAAATAATCCTGAATGAATGGGGTTCTGTGCAGCCCCATTTAACTACACTTCTGATTTAACAACACTTCTAGCAACAGTGCCATTAAGTGAGAGTGTTCTATCATAAAACCAACTAATCAGTTTTATTGGCAGTAGTGGTTTTCCCGTAAGACAACCTAAAGGACATACGTATTGTTGTATTTCAATTTGGCTCCACATTAATGCTGTTTTTGCAAAAACAGCATTAATGTGTGGGCTTTTTAGGCTAGAAGACTAAAAAGCCGCCATTAGGCCATTAGATGAAGAGCAGTGTTATTAGCAGCTTCCTTCCCATTATCTTTTTAAAATGGACCTATTCTACTCAAATGTTACTGTCCTGCATGTACCGTCACAGTGGTGGATGTTCATTCCAAATATGGCCAAACTCTGAGCCAAAGCCTCAGCATTCAGTTTGCTAAAGCTTTTGGTTTTTTAAAGTTTTTGTCTAGCCTTGGCTTTTTATGATGTAGGTGAGAGGAGATTTCCTTATATGGTCATCACCGACACAAAGTTCATGCTGTGAACACAGAAGGTCCCTCCCCCTCCCCCACCTGTTGTTCAGAGTTTCTGTTTAAATAGACAGCCAATCAGAAGCCTTAAAGGGATTGGGTGGAATTCCCATTCTTTTGAACTATAATTCATGCAAAGTTACTTTAGCAGGGTCCAGGAACAAAAGTTTGAAGCTGAAAAAGTCAATAATTGGTCCCCTTTAATCTTCTTTTTTTCTAACGGTGTTCCATTTGGGCCACGTGAACATCACTGTAACACTGTCAAAGCGCATTCGCTGTCTCCCATTAAAGGGCTTTTAAATCCTCACAGTGAAAATCACAGATGGATTTAGATCCTGATTTGGCTGAGGAAAAATGAACTGGAAGTGCCACATTAAGAAGTTCCTCCATAGCTGCCGTCTCTCAGTAACTGTAATTAGAGCCGCAACAAATATGCATTCTGTTGTATGACAGTGTGTATGTGCACTCCTCTGCATGTGTCTACACTGGTTATTATAATTGGACATTAAATAAAAAATAAAATAAACGCACGGCTACGCAGATGTTTTCCACAATATAATGACCCCGCTGCTACCCACTTACAACAATCACAGGAGAACTCACTCACTTGCACACACACGCACGCACGCGCGCACACTCATAGTCATGTAATTCTGTAAATTAAATGTCCCATTATCTGTGTCCTTGTGTTTCATTCTGTCTGATTGCAGCACGTCAAATAAGCAAACACATGCCTGCAGAAATGGATGCTCGCAGACTCCCAGACATTATGTTCGCTCATGAGTCTGCACACACGGCTTTACACCATTTACACAACTTAGATAGCACTCGCTTTAGTGCTCAGAGTAATGAAGTCACTGCATAAAGTGTTTGATGATGTTAAGGAATTGAGCTGAGACTATCCCTGTGAGATGACAAAAATAGAACTGGTCACGTGCAGCTGTAAATCTGTTCTTTTGTCTGTGCATTCTGTTAAAAACAGAGGGAGCTTTTTTTTTCTTTTTTTTTTAACTTGCACAAGTTGTTCTTTAGTTGCATTTATTTATATTATTGCTTTGCATGTTAAAGGGGGACAACCTGGACTGTTGGCAGGGCTGCAAAGTCCCAATTAATTCCACGTTTCACATTTCCAAAATCCACTTTTGTCATAGAGCCATGCAGCTGCAGACAGTATTCTTCCACTCATAAAGCCGTGTCTTCAGCTGCTATCTTGCAGACACAAATTAGACGGCATGAACAGAAAGCTCCCCACTGACTCCAAACCTGAACTGTAATGATGTTTCTTTCCCGTCTGTGTTATTTTCTGCAGCTCAACAGATGAATAAGAAAATAATATAACTCTGGTAATTAAACAAGAAAGCCCTGAAATCTCCAAGCTTGTTGACTCTTAACATAATTGATAGTTTTATCATCTTTGCTCAGTCTGTATCAGCTAAGATGCAGCAGATCTGAGTCCAGATTAATGGAGCGACAGCAGGTTTCCCCGTCTGTCTGCCAGCATTTCACTCGCTGCATGCTTTTTTACACCTTGCACTTGCACTTTGAAGAAATCTGTAAATGATTTCCAGCTCGACTCGCCCCAGTGATTACAAGGTAACTCTTGCAGAAAGGTGAGGGAATGTTTTTTTTTTTTTTAAACTTGTGCCATTTGCACACCGTGTTCATTCAGACTGAATAAATTTGGTTCCGCTCAGGCTCTTTTGCCTGGTGGAGAGCCGGGCTCTCCTTTAAGACCGACAAATGATATTCATACAGATTTTTAGCCGAGGCAGGTTTGGCTTTGTGGAGCTGTGTAGAGACAGCTCACTCTCCCACCTCTGTGGGAGATGAAAGGACATGTTGCTGGCAGTGTGAATGCATAGCTATGGGCCCTTCAGAAGATTGTGTCTTGTATTTCTTCAAGTATAAAATGAAATAGTAGCTCATTTACGAAAATACTCCTGTGAAAAACAGGTGCTTTCTGGAGAGAGAAATTTGAATCCTGTATCTGTCTTGTACAGGGTCCCCATAAATAGCAAAAGTCTTTAAAGGGAACCTATTATGCTTTTCCTTTTTATCTCCCCAGGCAGGTTTTTCCAAAGCCAAAGGGTCATGCTGGCAAATGCACATATTTAAGTCTCAGCTGTGGAACAGCAGGAAGAGTTGGCTCATATGGGGTCAACATCTCTCCTATGTAGTCTGGGGCCAGACACAGACATGCTTTAAAGGTGGTGAGTAAAATCTTAAAATCAGGAAGCCAGTGGTGAGAATCCAGGACTGAGGTCACGTGATGGTGTCTGCTAAATTCTGAATCAGCTGGAGGTGAGAGAGTGGCTTTTTATACATGCCAGACAGGAGGGGGTTGCAATAATCAAGCTGTGAATAAAGTATTTTGTTGTTTCTTACTACGAGGGGAAATTATACTTTCTGGTAACACACTTTCCACAGTCTGATTACAGTTAGTAACTTTGAGTGAAACTGAACACTGAAAATAGGTGCGAAAAAACACATTAGTTGGAATCAAAATAAAAACTACACACAAAAACAAAACTAAATATAACAATATGTACTCACAAAAATTCAATTTTAGGCCCCCGTAACACAGGCCTAAAGACCACTCTGGTTAAAAGGAAAAAAATGTGCTTTCCTCGATCAGTTTCCAAGTGGTTGCTGGCTGTTGCTGCGTGAAATCAGGCACCCAAAGAGCCTCCTTATGATTCCTTCGATTGGTGGCAGATTGCCGCAGTCACTCGTGGATTGCGTGGAAGATGCTGACTTGTCTGCAGACATTTGCCAACTACTCACTAAACGAAACACAAACTGGAAACGGAGAACATTCGCCTTCAAAGTAAAAGTTGGGCCCCACTCCAGAAACCAACATGTCTCTCTGGTCTTACTCCCATTCAGAAGCAGATGATCCAACCAACCCATATTTCATAAATGGTACTTAATGATACCTCAGCAGTGCTGTGGTTTAATGTAGAGGTGGCCTATGTCTGAATAACAGAGTGCTGTCACTTTGGCAGATGGATGGAAATGCTGCATCTTCCGCGGGCTGGGTTATTGTTTGCGGTTACACTCTAGACTGAGCACTGCGTCCCCTCAAAGTAAGCTAATTTTCCTTTGTGTTTTGCCAAGACAAAAGTCTGCAAACTAGGTTATTTGGGAAGTGTTTGAGGATTTCCATCCACTACTTTCTAAACATTTGGAAAATGATAGTGCGTAAATGTACAAATACTGTGTCTACACAGGATGCATTCAGGCAGATTATTGGGTTTAGTCATTTTATCCCAGCACACAACCACTGTTACTGAGACAGATATTTCACTCAGAACCAACTGTCAGCTTCATGGTGGCCATAAAAACTAGACATTTGTTAGCCAAACTTAGGAAGCAAACACTTTGACTCTTTTTTTCTAGCAGAACTCAACAGGTCAATAACACTCTGTCCCAGCTGAAAGCGAAAAGTGCCGGTGCTCCTCAAGGCTGTGTCAGTTCACTAGTCCTTTTTGCACTTTATACAAATCAATGCTCAGCTAAGTGTTCACAGAACTGTTTTTAAATACTCGGATGATTCTGCCATTTTAAGTTTCCTTCACAGGAAAGAGGATATAACTGTTTACCATTGTGAAATACAGGAGTCTACGGCCTGCTGTGATCACAACCACTTCATTTTGAATGTAAAGGTAATAACAGCGTGCCATGGAAATCTCTCAGCAGCAGTAAAAGTAAAGTGCAGACGGCCATGAACGCCATAGGCCAGAAAGTTCATCATAGTTGTCAATCACTTTGTGAGCAGTGTGTGTTATCGCCCACTCGTATCCTGTACTGGCAATACGAACTATTACCTTTTGGCAGGAGATTTAGAGTTCTGCACCGTAGCTTTAAAAGGCATCTGTGCCTTGGTCAATCAATGCTCTGAATAGAAGTCTGCAGTGAGGTCACTTGGTTAGTGCAACATAACAGTTACACTTACAGCTAATGTTGACTTTGATGTATATTAAGTGTTTCTCATAAATTGTGTTGTGCTTTGGTGACTGCACTGTGGTTGCACTGTTGGCAACCTGGACTTGGTGTGCAGAACAAATTTCCTCTTTTGGGGACAGTAAATTATTTTCCATTCTCTTGATATTTGACTTGAAAACACATCACTTTCACGCAACAGTTCATTTCTCTCGTAGCGATGACCTCCTTAGTTGGTTTAACGAGCTCAGACCTGCGATGCCTTTTGTGGACTTCAGGGAAGACTTGAAGAGGTTCTTTTCAGCACCATCATCATCACAGCAAACGGTAATATTTTAGAGCTGTACGCACATACAGTTCACATAAGAGCGTAAAAACAATGTCGGTGATGCCGTGTTTCGGTTCTGTTTTAGAACAGCTGTCTTACCTCTCACACACCTTCATTTTTTTTCTGGTTGCTTTGTCTTGTTCTTTCCACCTTCCTCTAGATGGTCTCTGCTGTAACCTTTGCCAGTCCTTTATAATGAGGAAAGGGTTTCCACGGCAACAAGTGGCCCCCAGGTACGATTGATCCTCGAGGGTCTGCAGACATCAGCACCACTCTGTTTATTTGCAAAGTCTATCTTTCAAGGGAAGTTCAATTGAGGGTATTTATAGGGTGCCTTTAATAAACAGGTGTGTCACCAATCTGCTCACAAAGCAACAAGAGAGACAGCAAATCAGCAGAAGGATGATTAATAAAAGATATAAAGCAAATACAACTTCAGTACACTTGTCAGCAGACATCCACTTTGTTGTGGTGTCCTTCAGCAAAACACTGAATCCCTGAATACCAGCACACACTCCCGACCTCCCTGACAGGAAGTTGGTGAAACATTAAGTTACAGCCAAAGCCAGAGAAGACTATGACTGGGGAATAAAGTCATGTTTGGCATTAGCAATACAACAAAAAGAAGAAATAAACAAAATGCTTACCGCATGATGATCATAAATAATAGACCTCCACTTGAAGGGGCATTCTACTGCTTTTAAATGCCACTTTCCTATTCACAGCCAGTTACAGTATACTTTCATTTGTGGCTCTTAAAGTTATACATTTGTATTTAATTCAACAAATTTTAAACAAAAGAAATGAGCATTTACCAGACAGGAGGGGTCTAACAAAAGATGCTTTTGAGTTACATGATGGTAACTGTGTGATTCAGGGAACTTTGCACCCTAACCCATGCAACAGACTTGAAGTTAGGAAAACCCATGGCTACACTGAATGCATAACATATGAGGACATTTTGCAAAGCAAAACAACATTACATTCCCAATATAATTAATGTAAGTGGCTACACCGGGCATGACAGCAGTGAGCAAGCTGTGTATATGCTCTGCAAAGATTTGTTTCACAGATGTAAAACAGACCAGTTTTCTGTCTGCCTGCTCATAGGGGAGTGTTTTGATTGTTGGGTTTTCTCTGTAATCATTGTAGGGTCTCTACCTTACAATATAAAGCACCTTGAGGCAGCTGATTGTTGGGATTTGGCGCTATATAAATAAAACTGAATTTAAGTTGAACTGAATGGGGGGCAAGCAACAAGGAATACTAAAAGGCGCTTGACTATAAAAAGCACAAGAATAAACGACAAGTGGCAAATGAGGAGTGCAAAGGATAAGTATGCAGAATATACTAAGGCTAATGGCTAATAGGAAACAGGTAAGGCTCAAAAAAGGCATGAAACAGAACAATAATGGAGGCCCGAGCAAACAGTCACAAAGGAGTGAAACTAATAAAAACAGGAAGCAAAACTGACAACCATGTGAACAAACTAAGGATCACAAAATTAAACTGGAAACACTCAACAGGAAAACAGCACGTTGACAAGGAAGCTCGGTTATATGACGTTAGCTGATGGTGCTAGCTAACTAGCTTATTGCACCTCGGCTGCCAGAAGCTCCAGCCTGAGTTATAGCTGCACGGCCAAATTGTATGTAAGAGACTCGATTTGAAAGGTAATATCTTCTAGTTTGGAAACTTCTTCTAGTTAGCATGTGGCTAACCAATTAACCCTAACCCTGCCTATAATTGGTTTGCCAGTGACTGGGGGGAATGTAAAGAGTACACTGTCACAGAGCTCAGTATAGAAAATACAACTGTATAGACCTTTAAACAGCAGATATCTTGATTCAGCAGGAAAACCAGGACTAATGAACTAGGCATCTTAATGCAACCAGTTGCCCTTCTTGCTTGCTGTGAAAAAAAATTCATTACCAACGTGCCACTTTAGTTTGTATACACACCCACACACGGCCTTGAGAAGAGCTCTAATAACACAAGTAAAAACGCCAGTGCTGGTTCATACTTTGAGGTTAAAGTGAAAAAATGTGCAAAATTTACAAATCTAGAAGGCTAGCATGAGTTGCTTCAATGAGGTTTCACTTCCTCACAGGAGAAGGCCCAGTTTCTCCAGCAACACGCCTCACTCGAAAAAGTCTGTTTTTATGTAATTGTCATGCAGCTGGTAGACGTCTGGATGTTTTCTACCTCCACAATAAGGTTCTCCTAGTTATACTGTGGCAGCTACAAGCCAATAGAAGAAGACAGGATATCACCTGACAAGAACAGAATCAAGGTGCAGTAGCTGGAATGTGCCAATCCTGGGAACAAGCCTGAAATAAAATACTGGCTCCCTGGAGTGTTGACCGCCGTCAGAGCTGGAAAAATAGGACAGCGCCTCCTCACCATCAGCGTGTGGGTACACAGAAAAGAATAGAGACGGCTGTTTTGACGTCTAGCAAATGGCACATTCTGTGTGAGGACAAGTGTGCCTTGGAACAGAGTGTGATTTGTTGAGCTTTACTGATAATGAGTCTTAGGTTTGCCTGTTGGAAACAAGTTAGAGAACTAGATTCTCTCTCTGAGTTGCCAAATTAAACTCCGGTCGACCTGGCTGCAGACTGAATTTGTTTAAGAAATGCGTCCTCCCAGGCTGCTTGATGGACTAGTACCTCAGTTACACACCATCTGTGCTCCAATTATCAAATGGCTTGCTTAAGCATCCATGCAGTCTGTAAGATGGAGCCAATTTTTTTTTCTTTTTCTTTTTCTTTTTTTGCCGTTTGCTAACTGATATGTCAGTTGGTTTGATTTTGGCTTTGTCACTGAGGTGGCAGTTGATTTTTTTTGTTTTGTTTTGTTGTTCTTTTTGTTTTTCTTTTCCTCTCATGCCAAGTCAGAAGAACATTAAACACACTCTCTGAAAGGGACTTTTTTTTATTGTTTAGGCTGTGGAAAGACTGGTGGGAAAGGTTGTGCTTAGTGTAGGTTTTCACACTGTGAGGTGTGCACAGGGGGAGATATGATTTAGAGAATGTGTTGGGTAAAAGGGACAAATTAATGCCGGCGTTCTCGAAGCAACAGGACATTGTTTTAGCTGGTGTTGCTCATTTGGCCCATTGCCACAGCAGCTTTAGCTTACAGAGGCAAAAAGGTGCATAAAAACCCTCTGCACTCAGCTATTCACGTCTCCAAAAAGTTAGGACGTGCTGATAAAGGATTCTAGCGGCTCAACAGTCCTGGGTCTTCTTTGTTGTATTTTTTGGTTGATGATGCACCAAATGTTTTCCACTGGTGAAAGGTCTGGATTGCAGGCAGGCCGGCGCAGCACCTGGATTCGTCTCTTATGAAGCCATGCTGTTCAGTTAAGCACAGCATGTGGTTTAGCATCGTCTTGCTGAAATATGCAAGGCCTTCTCTGAAAAAGACATCATGTGAATGGGGGAATATCTCCTAAAACCTGTATATAACTTCCAGCACTGATGGAGCCTCTCTAGATGTGCGCACTGACAGTTCTGTAAGCACTAACAAATTCATCATTCCAAAAAGTTAGAAGGCCAAAAAAAAAAAGCATTTGGAGATTTTAATCATCTGCTGTACATGACAATAAGATATGTGGCGAATCCAGAGAAATCTCTGCGCTCCAGGGACAAGGCCAAAAAATCTAACCTTACATGTCTGTGATCGTCACCCCTCTGTTTAAAAAAAGCACGATTCTGCATGGGCTCAGGAACGCCTGTTCAGTTTATCCCTGAACACAGAAGGGAAAAAAAAAAAAGATTTCTGTGCCCAGGCTTATTTAATCTGTCCTGTTATCTGCCTAGTTTTTTTTTTTTTTTTTCAGTAATCACAGACATTGGTTCCTCTGGGCTAAACAGGCGTAAAGCCAAACACCATGTGATCAACAAGCAGTTCAAAACCCAGCATCTGTGATGGTATGGACAGAATAAGTGTGTGTGGCATGGGTAACGTACACATGTGAAGTCCCCATTAATGATGAGCTACATATAGAGGTTTTGGAGTAACATATGGTGCCATGGAGATGGCACATTTTTTAAGGAAGGCAATCCAGTCCACGTGCTACATTACCCTAGCACGATTCTGTAGTGAAAGAGTCTGCGTGCTAAACTGGCCTGTCTGCAGTCCAGACCTGTCACTCAGTGGGAACATTTGGTGAATTAGGAAATATATTGTACATGACATCAAGATCATATTTTTGCATACATTGTTTGTGCTGCTATAAATTAAATAAGGGGTTTAAATAATCAGCAAATTGTTTTTGAATTGTTTTAGTAACATTTCAGTGGAAAGTACAAAGTCCATTAATTTTAGCATGGTTTCACAGTTGCTCCCTTTGTTTTTAATGACTGAAGCCTGAATTCATTTGAAGATTAAACCACTTTTACCAGCCAGCCTGAGACTTGTCTCAGCAACTTAGCATTTTTTTTTTTTTTTATGTTTATCCAGTAATTTCTTTCCCCTCCATGCCTTCATTCTGCTCACTCACTCCATCTTCTTTTGCCTTGCTAATCTGTTTCTGCGTCTCTTTGTGTTGTTCTTGCTCTCCGAACTTGAAAATGTTTTTCTTTTCCATACTGAGGAGAAAAAAGCAAGTGTGATGAGGGATTTTCTGCTTGGTGGCATCTTATTGGAAACCAAGCATCTATAATTAAAGTGCTGACAATGCCTTCAAATGCTAGACTATCTCAAACATCTGTTTTTCTCTCTCACACATACACACACACACACACACACATTCATACAGAGCAAAGGAAACACTGGCCTGTGGTCTGAGTTAAAGAGTGTTGCAGTGAAGACAGAAAGCACATAGCTAAGAGTTTCCCTGAACTGTGCATGAGAACATATGTATAATAGAATAAAGATTATTGTATCATTTTTATCTGTTCCATAGCAAGAATATGGTAGCATAAGTATGCATACAACAATAAGGAGCCCTATATTTTGTATTAATGAAGCAGTCCTACTTTATTAGTAAATAAATTTGAAATTTATTTGTGGAAGCTGCCATTTTCATCTTGAATACAGTGGCTAGACACCAGCCACATGCACAGTATGCCAAAAGTGGAGGAGAACTCATAGGCATTTGTGTGCCATCCATCCATCCATTTTCTTCTGATTATCCTTTTCAGGGTTAGGCTGGTGACCTACCAGCCTGCCACAGGGCCGCGTTCACATGTGGTGGAGGCAAATTTTAAGTTGGGTCTGCACCTTCATACTCAAGATACACTATATTGCCAAGAGTATTCACTCACCCATCAAGATCATTGAATTCAGGTTCCAATCATTTCCATGACCACAGCTGTGCACCTAGGCATGCAGACTGCTTCTACAAACATTTGTGAAAGAATGAGTCGCTCTCAGGAGCTCAGTGAATTCCAGCATGGTACTGAATGTCACTCAAATTCATATGCATGTGAAGGCAGGTATAGTGTATGAACATTCATACCTAAGTTTTATCATCTGAGAAGGGGTTCCCTTCACCAAAGAAGCAAAAATGTAAAGGAAAGAAAGAATGCTACAGGCATCTGTATAAAATGTCATCTTCTTCCTCCTCACCTCGAGCCTCATCTCCTGAACTGAAGTCAAGGCTCCAACACATGAAAGCATGTAATTACATGTGCCCCTCCCATCTCTGGACAGCTGACGACAAGGAAGCTAATCAACAACAACAGCTGGTTATAAGCTAACATTATGCCAGCTAACATTAGGCTCGAGTGTCCTAAAAATCACACTTTCCCTCTGATAAACAGTTTCATTACATTCTCACATCATATAAGAGTGTCCGAGGATGCCGTCTCTGGATGGGCGCTGTTATTCAGTGCTCATATTACATCTGTCCCTCCAATTTTAAAAGCACTGTAGTTTTCACACAGCCATACACATTCTTCTCAGTACATACATTCACATCACCCCCCCAACACGCTGAGTGGGAGGAGGGGGCGGGCGGGCCTTCTCACACCCCGGTTCCATGCACCCCACCTGGGATGGGGACTGGCTCATTGTTCGGGGCTGGGTTGGCTGCTTCCCTGGGTTGCCGCTGGCTTGGTGCTGGTACCCGCTCTCCCACATTAGGTGTCCATGTATGTTACATGTGCGTATGCATGAGTGTGTGACTGGTGCATGCGAATGTGCGTGCGTGTGTATGTGCGTGTGTGTACATGAGGGAATGACTGGTACGTGTGTGTGTGTGTGTACGTGCGTGCTTGTGAGAGTGTGTGTGTGTGGACAGCTGGGCCTGGGTTGGTGGCTTGCCAAGCCTTGGCACCGGTGGGACACGGAGGGTGGGAGTTACCCCTCCCTACCGCTCCACGCTGCTCCCCACTGGTCGTCACTGCCGCCCCTGGGGTGTGGGTGCCCGTGGGTCCCGGGATGTGTGGTCGGATGTCTCGGCATGGTTTTTGGCCTGCTCCCTTGGCGGCCGTGACCTGGGGGTGGCTTGGGCCTCTTTGGCGCGTGGGGGGGCTCTGCCGGGTGTCGGGCTGCTCTCGGGCGCTTGGGGCCTCGGGGGCCGCATGCCTGGCTCGTGCTGGGGGTGCCGGCCTGCCGGGGGGGGTGGGCTGCCCGTCGTCTCTGGCTCTCTGGACTCTAGCCCCTGGATTGTGGGGGTTCCGTCTGTAGCCTCCCTCCTTCCTCTTCTGGGGAGTGTTGCCATCGGGATGTGTGGCCCCAAGTCTTCTGAGCTCCTGTGCTGTGGATGGCCTGGGTCCCCTGGGTCCTTCCCTATCTACCTCTGGATCGCGGGGGGCATGGTTGCAGTTTCTCGCCCTCATTATCGAATACATTGCATGACAAAGGCGCATACACACACATTACTACAAACAATAAACTTGTGTGTGTGTGTTTGTGTGTGTGTGTATATGTAGGTGCATATGGGTGTGTGTATGGATGTGTGTGTGTGTGTGTGTGTGTGTGAGTATATCAACCCCTTTTATTTTTTTTTATTTTTTTTTTTATTTTTTTTTTTCTATCTCCTTTCTTCCTTTTCTCCCCCCCCCCCCCCTTTTCTCCCCCCCACCTCTTGTTCTTGCCCCTTCCTTGTTGCCTGTCAGACTTGGCATGAATAACTAAATAAAAAGATAAATAAATAAAAATAAAATTGCAAACATTAACAAGAAGAGCCTATAGGAAACATATAGAGCTGTTCTTGTCAAAGCAAATATGTTTGGTACATCAGTGCATTCGGATCATCATTCCGATTGTGAAAGATGCCAGACATGACAGGCTAAAAAAAAAAAAAAAAAAAAAAAAAAAAGAGTGTCCGAGTCCAAAAATGTAACATCCACTTCAAAGACAGTTTCACTAACACTGGCTAACGCTGGCTAACAGCAGCGCTTACCGACAGAAAAGTTCTGGAAATCCTCAATAACTCACCACAGTATTGCTGTCATAGGACAGATGTGAGCTTCACTGACTCATCGACTAGTATCGGACTTTTTTCCACAAAGTTTTACAGCCTCCTCCAGAGTAAATAGACATGGACGCTTCTCGCTGACAGCCTACCCAGATAGCAAAGGACTCTGGGGCAGATCCAGTCTAGAGTCACTTTGCTATCTGGGAACAGATGAACGGCAGCCAGTCTTAGAGGTGGCTCGGGGGTAAAAACGTACAATACCACAAAATACTGAATTGATACATATCAGGGGTTTTTTTTTTGTTTTGTTTTTTATTCCTAGGTGTTGATATTATTCAAATATATTACAAAAATTGTGTGCACAAACATTTTTTTTACACAAACAGGAGTAGAAACATGCTGGTCAGCTGCGGTCGTTTTGAGGTACAGTCTAAATTCAAGTTTTTTTGATCCTACAATGGCCACCATAGCTAGGGTTATGCATATTGTAGCAATCTACTGAAATCTCACAGTGAAATTTTACATACTGTACCTTTAACACATGCTGCAAAGAAGACAGACATTGTAACGACATAAACACACAAGAAAAGCATTGTCAAGAGCATGCCAAAGCAAGAAGGTGGTGACATAACCCTAACGGTATAGAAATTTTTACCAAGAAGCCTAGAAATAATAACAGCACATATTTTGATGCCAAAGGGGACACCTTTGATGTTAATCCATCCATTTTCTGCTGCTTATCCAATTCAGGTTCACAGGTGGCTGGAGCTTATCCCAGCTGTCATAGGGAGAGAGGCGGGGTACACCCCGGATAGGTCACCAGTCTGTCACAGGGTTAACACAGAGGGACAGACAATCATTTGCACTCACACACCTACAGCCAGTATAGAATCACCAGTTAACATGCATGTCTTTGGACTGTGGAGGATGCTGGGGTACCTGGCGAGAACACACACACAGGCAAAGGGAGACCATGCATGCTCAGAAAAGCCCCAACCGGCTGGTGGATTCAAACCCGGGACCTTGAAGAAAATCAGTATCAGTGCAGCTTTAAGTTTTAGTACTGATACAAAACTGTTAGAATTTACCAAGTTTGAACCGAGTGAGCTGCATATGAATGATTTATGTAAATATAAACCTAGTATCCCTGACTGCAGCTGGATTAAGAACTTTCTTGTCTGATCTTTATTAGGTACAGAGATACAGAGATTTTTTGATAAGCCTTTCATCTTCATTCACTAGACTGTGTAAACCTTTACCACCTTCCACCTACCAGAACATTTCCCTAACATTGCAGTGCTATATATGTGTAAGTCTAAAGAATGTTCTGTACAAGCAGTTGCCCGGGCTATGTGAAGGTATTGGATATATTGGAGAATTCTCTCAAAGAGGGCTGTTGATTTTTGTTTTCTTTCATTTAAAATCTTCCTTTTCTCCAGCAGATCCTGAAGAACAAAAACATTTTCCATGGGATGTGAGTGCAAAAGAAATCTCTTCTCACCATTTTTATCCACACTCTCCTGACACACATTTTTTTGTAGGAAGAAGGACTGAAATTGACCAGTAACACACCTCAGTGAGAATTGCCTCTGGTTCTTCTCCAAAGATCTGTGGGAGAGTCTATTACAAAGATTTCACTCGCTCTCAGTCAAGATAAAGCCGCTGCTGGCAATGACGTCAGAGGATAGAATGAGGAAGCACAGCGTCCGTTCACTCCAGCTGGTTGGGGTAAAATGGGATTTGAGTGCCACTGCACACAGACAATCCTATCATTTACTTCTGTGAACAACAAAGCTAAGTTCAGGATGACTCAGCTGGATGCATCTTAAAGCTCTGGGCACTGAGGAGATGCTGCACGGTCACTGCCCATTGTGTATGTTTTGGCATGCTATTACAGAGCAAACAGTGTTTGTGCACCATCGGGGCATGAGCCTGACAAACCCAATCAAAAAGCTGATGGGATTTCACTCAGAGACCTCCAATGGCCACACACGCTTAGCATTCTGTGTGTGAAGATTATTAGTATCAGCAGCCACATTCACCTGTGCAAAAGGATTCCCTATTCCATTTTTATCTTGTTACTGTCTATGTCTTTGGTCTCTGATGTTACAGCAGTGAGATCAATCATTGTGATGCTGTGTTAAACCTTCTACACTCTTGGTAACAATCCATGCTGATATATTTGGGTCATTACCTGCAAGATAGTCATGTGTTTGAAGCCAGTGGTGGTTCAATATGAAGCTATCACCAACACACTTCCACTTATACTTTTCAGGGTTGGGGGGGAGACTGTGGGAGGAACCAAACAAAACTCACACAAGCACGGGGAGAACATGCAAACTCCACACAGAAAGGTCCAGATGTTGGATTCAAACCCAGGGCCTTCTCGCTATGAGGCAACAGTGCCGACCACTGTGCCACTGTGCTGCCCCCCGCTTACACACTTGTGTCTGCTAAAAACAGACTTGTCAGTTGTTTTCATGTGGAGAGACTGGAGGGGGAAAAAATGATACTTCAGTAATTTAGTGCTGCTCTTTCATTTCCAGACTTTAGCTGGATTCTTCACAAATCAAAGTTTGTAATGCAGGTTTTCCAGGGGTTTAATCCTGGTTGTGTGTCTTTCCTCAAAACAAGCACTAATCAGTAATCAGTGAATTTGCAGTGTGGATAATCCACACAATCACAAACTTTGCATGGGTCTGTAAAAGGGTCTGTGTGCAAAACGCAGCACAATTTACATCGCAGGGATCCTTAAAACATACAGATGCAGGACCCATAAAGCAGACATAAGCAGAGTGCCGTTACCAACGCAAACACAACAGATATTATGCAATATAGATACACTACACTATGATGAATAAACTGATAGATTTCAAGTTATAAATTTTTATTTTAGAATTTAAAAATACTGCCCCTAATAGTTTTTATCATTACTAATAACTACAACTACAATATTCACTTCATCTTGAAGGTCAAGACCTTCCAAAGTGACCTGAACCACTGAACCCTCTTCCACATATATTAAGAACACTTTGTTCTTATTATGTTGACAGAACTTTTTTCTTTGCCACCTTGGCTATTTCAGGACTGCCATTCTGCTGCAATCATCACCTGTCTCTTCTGCTGAAACACCATGAAAGTCCTGGGTGGCAGATATTCACACTGTACACCTCTCTCTGGCTTGATTCAGCCCTCTAAAGCCACAAAGGCAAGAGTGGTTATAATTCTTTATTGAAGTGGAACTTTTCTGTTGCCACTCACTGTCTGTCAAGGCCATCTCCTTAACAGGACACTGAGAAGTGTGGGCACTTCATCCATACACTCAGAAGCAATGCAACTACAGACTGGGTTTGAGTACTCTGTATTATTTGGGATTGCTCTACCTCTGCTTGACTACAAGGGAAAAACACCTCTGGCCTGCATCACCATGCTATAAAACAGGAAGCTCGTTTGTTTTTGAGGCCGCAGTCAAAGAAATGCACCTTAGCCAGGCAGAGATGAAAGAACTCCATCTGCAGTCCCTGCAAAACCACACCGAAACCATCAACCCAGCGACTTTTAGAGAGTATTGGAAACCTGAAATCCTCCACTGTCGCCATGTTTTGTGTACATACAGCCTTCGTACTGTGTCCGTTCGTACGTTCTGGCATCGCCCGGACCCCCAAAAGTACCTGGCTGTTGGTTTGTACAGTAAGTCCCGTGAACTTAATAGCGGAAGTTGGTCTTTTTCATGTGTTCATGATGCAGCCGGTGGATACGTAGACGCCGCATTGAGTGGGTGGGCCTGTTGCTGTGATACGTCAGCATATATGTCTATGGATTTACTGAGCTAGCTAGAACACTGCTGACTGAAAGATGGAAGATAATTAATTAATTAATTCAGTCTGTTTACACGTTTTGTTATTTACACAGAGTACTAGATGTACAGGAGTACACAGAGGAGGAAGCACTTTGGTGAAGTCTACTTCACCGGAGAATGGCTTTTTAAAGAATAAGTCAGCCTTTTGCTATTTGCTCCTATTCTCTTTACATTTTAATAGCACAGCTGTGAGTCTTTTGTTATGGAGGAAAAAGCATTAATTTATTTGAGGAGCATTATTATTTAAACATGCCAATAGCTTATTTTTGAGCAATTTCTCATGTACATCTACAGCTGAATGTTAATAAAAGTGCCTGTGTGACATTTGAGACATGTAGCTGTTAACTGTAATTTCCCCACTGTGGGACTAATAAAGGTATTCATTCATTCAGCTTTGACTCAGAAGTGCCTTTTCATTTATACCTTTTGGGAAGAAAAAAATATCAAGATATATTTCGTATATCACCATTCAGGTGAAAAGAAAATAGAGATATTATTTTTGGTCCATATCGCCCAGCCCTAGTAGTTCTAAACATATTTAGGGTGGTTTTTTTTCTTCACTTTTTGTCTCTCCAAAGACGTTATTTATCTCTCCTGCAGCCTTGATTGCAACTACATGCAAATAACCAATTATGCAAATTAGGTGATGACGTCATACAGCGACTTTTAGGACAGCAAATAGCTACTTTCCTCACTGAGGAGTTGGCAACAGTGACCCAGCAGCAGCAGCAGAAAGATGAGGAGGAACAACAGGAAGGCTGAAGTGAACATGTTAGAAGAATCACAACAAAGTAATACCTGTACATAACAACTTTAGTTGGCCAGCACTCGCATTATTGTTGCTTTCATTTTCATTTTTTCTTCCTGTCAGCTATGAACATTAGTTCTCCCCTCTCAATTCTTGCCACTGTCTGCTGAGAGGCAACCTCTGCTATACAATATTACATTAATAAGAGAGAGCTTATTGCTCCCACAGGATTTAGCATTTACCTTAATGAAAAATGTGTTATGCTAACTGGATTATTACACACACTTACATTAGGACCTGCACCAGCTCCTTCTCTTCTGCCTTCTCCAAGCTGCAAATCTTCTCCAAGCTGCAAATCAAGTACACACACACTTGCACACACATGTAGGAGATGCTAAATAAAGATGAATGGGGTTTGATATTGTCGCACAGGTACAAAGGACATTTCCTCTGACCTGAGTCTCTGCTGTGTCAGCACTGTTCTTGTGAATGTGTGTATGCTAACTGACTGTAAAATAAGGCCTCAGCAGAGAGGTACATTACTGCATATTGGTGAGGAGAAATGCTGTATTTCGCTAATGACAACAACTGGGACCATAATGGAGGGTCAGTGAAAAAGTGCCTATGCGCAGAAAGTTTCTCGATCGACCAGAAAAACAATTTACAGCTTTAGGTTGTTGTTTGCTGAACAGTGGTCTTGGATTTATCTCTGCCCCAGTTTAAGAAGCATTAGCTCATTTAACAAGAACGTTGCCTTAAAACTGTTAGCTAACTGAACTTTAGCATTTAGCACCAAAGAAGAGTGTGTGGGACACACACCAGGGGATTTGAGCTTAAGAATTTGAGTTGACGGCAACTGGACTGTTTTTTTAGGTTCATAAAGATGTTTCACCTCTCATTTGAGAAGCTTCTTCCATTCGGAAAGCTGGCAGGGCATCCCAGGTATTTAACCTCAGTGGGTTTTGTCACATTGGAGGTGGTGCTGAGAGTTGTTGACCCACTCTGACCATAGAGGTTTCCAACTATATGTGTTGACTAATTTAAGCTTTTTTGTATTATTATTTTTTTCTCCAAGAATAAGATTATTGGGCTAGTGGACAGTTCTGTTCCCTCTACTTTAAAAGATCAGTTGCTGCTAATCATAGTGCATACCCTTCCCACTCCCTGCTTACCTTTCAGATGGCTCACTAGCCAAGTTGCTGTTATAGTGGACTGGAGATGCACTACAAGCTGGAGAACCAGAACACACGGCAAGTGCAGAACTGATTCATGTACCACTATGCCAAGCTCACTGAGGCTGTAGAGCAGACCAAGGAGTACCATTGTCAGCTGTAGTACAAGACTGTGGAGTTGGGAGTCTCTCTGTGGGATAAAAGACTCACTGGAGACGCAGCTGACTATACAAGGTGTGATCAAAACATTCTGAGAACAGATCCATAAAAAAGCCTTGTCTAATTTCACATCTAAGGTCACGTCTTTCTGTTATTTTTAGATCATTTTGTAAAATTCTCCATTACCTCACTGCCCCACTGTACTTGTGCCTCTGCGATCTGTGGGCTCTTCTGGGTGCTGGATCTGGTTTGTAAATACGGTGGTCCTTCAACTTCATTTTTCATGTTTGGAGATTGTAAATAGAATGTAGTCAAATCTAGCAAGTGGACAATGGACTGAGTCAAGATTATTTTGGTGTATTCACAGGATTCAGTGCACTCCGAGCCAACATTAGATGACACTAGCACACGCCACGTTTCCAAAAGTTTCCTCTGACCGTCCTCTCTCAAACACCTCAGAATGTGACAGTAGAACTCTGCACTGACAGTCAGACTCTATGTGTATCTATATATGGTGTACAGTTCGATTAAGTTTCAAAGAAAATGACAAGCGTGGTCCTGGTCTAACTCCTCACCTCACACACTGCCAAACTGAAAATTGCTGTAGCCAGAGACCCAGCAATGATCACAGCTTTATGTAGAAGTTGTTGTTTGCACTCTGCACAAGTTTGAGTTTTTGAAATCCTGAAACACACTGAGCAAATGGTGAGGAATGGACTTCCAGGGAGACCAGGAATCTGAAAATAGCAGCCATACTGGAAGCTCTTTGGATAAGCCTAAGAAGATGGTCTTGAATGGAAGACTGGCCAAAATTACACCAGATTATGGTTCATTTTTATGGAACTATGTGAGTTCACCTGTTTAATGTTTAGTTCTTTATCTGTCACAAACACGACCACCACAAATAGAATCCAGTTTTGTGGGAAACTGGGAAAATATCTGTTCTGTTTTTTCTATGATGGAAAATATTACATAATGGTCGAAGGAAAAGCGCAACGTACCAATCACGGTTTTAATCCTGATGAGCAAACTCATGATTACATAATCTCCTGGCTGTTAGAGCAACACAGGTCACATAATCTATCTTTGATGGTTTTACCAACAAAAAGAAAGAAGTGTATGGAGAATGGAAACACTCATGGCAGGAAGCTGCTCCTCCGGGTGATAAATTAGATGCTGCTGTGTCCCGTGTTTTGTTTTGTTTCCTACATATTGTTTAGCAGTTTCACCCTGTCCTGTCTCTTAGTAGCGAGGCACAGCAGAAATCTCTGATTGTTCTGTGGTTTTAATCCCCCAAAGTTATGTAGCCTACCACAGTTCTGTGCTGTGCTTCAGTGCTTCTCCACACATGGATGAACTGCTGATTATACTCCAACTTTCAAATGAATCAAACCTAAGCTAAGCACAGACCACGGGGAAAGAGAAGGAGGGCATTTTTTTTTATACTCCTCTGCAAATTTGATACCAGCAACTTTTTTTTTTTCACTGCAGAAACTCTGCTGCTGCTTGCTGCTGTGGTTTTGAGTTTTTGTTACTTGCTTACCTTTCGTGCCTTTGATTTTACTTCCCATCGATATATATTCAGTTCCTTTATTACCCACCTTCCCCCAATTAATTTCACCTAGCTTGTTTCCAGATTACTTCTAAGTCTTTAGACCAGTAGCTCTCTTTATTAGCTGTCAAACTGCCTTTTTACTTTCTTTAGTCTACATTTGCTTTGCAAACTTTTGGTTGCTTACTATGTGTTGGTCTGGATTTATTTTACTTGAGTGTCGCTGGACGTTGATTAGATTATCATATATATCAAAAATGGTCTCAGTGGAAGGGTGGCTGTCACGAAGCCATTCCTAAGGAAGGCAAGCAGGGAGAAAATGCTGAGGTCTGTCAAGTTACACAAGAACTGGACTGAAAATCAGTTACAGCAGGTCTTATGAAGTGATGAGCCCGGACCTCAGCATTATTGAAGAAGTGTGAGATCATCTTGATAGAGAATGGAACAAAAAGGCAGCAAACATCCAAAGAAGAGCTTTGAATGTCCTTCAAGAAGCCTTGAGAACTATTCCTGAAGACTCCTTAAAGAAATGTTAAGAAAGCTGCCTCAGAGAGTTCAGGCTGTGCTGAAGAATAAAGGTGGTCACACCAAATATTGGCTTTCCAGCTCATTAAAACTGCAAAAACTCAGTTTGTGCCTCTGTTTCAATAAATCACTCGTTTTCAGATTACAAATAGGGCTGCAACATTTTTTAAATATTGAACAGTGAATATTAATTGTTTTGTTGTGTTTTGTTGTTTCACATGACACAGGGGTGGTTGACCTGCAATGGGGTTTGACCAAGAAATGTTTCAGTGCTTCAGAAAACACTCTATGCTACCCATCTGCACTTCTGAAGTATTTAAAAAATACTCAGTAACAGGCTGTTCTTGAGATGTGCTATTATCTTAATACACATTTATGGTTTTATATTGCAAGGTATTTCTTCAAGCAGCTGACAAGCGAGGGAAAGGGGAACTTCTCCGCATTATCTTTTCTCGAGATTTGTTTGCAGTATCTCCTGTAGCTGTAAATATTTCAACCACATTTAGGTTAGCACACGCAGATCCACGGGGCTAAGACGGGGATTCACCTTGTTTAAGGTGTTATTCAGTTTGTTTAATGTATTATGAAGGCACAAGTGTTTACAGCTGATGGCAAGCTAAAAAAAAGGGGGGGGGGGCAGCATAATCTAAAATATGCAGATAAAATTGCTGGATGCAGCCCCTGATTACAAGAGTATGGAAACAGGGGTTTTCATATCCTGCTAGTCCATTGAACAACTGACATCTGGTTTTAGATGGATCCCTGGGATAATTTATCAGCCATATGTTTGGATTTGCTTCTGTCTTTGGCTTTTGATGCAGTCAAGATTAACCATGGAAGTGGCTACATAATGGGATAGAGTTCAGTCTGCTCTGCTGTCTGGTGGGGATCAAAATCTATTCTAACAGCTGTGATGAAACAAGATACAAACTTTCCAGAGTCACAATTGTCAGCAGAGTATTCCTTCATGTTTCCAGTTTTCTGTCAGCCACAGCCTGGGTATACAAACTATGAGCACAGCCTCATCCTGCATGCATACCTCCTGTAGCAAAGGCATCAGGGAGGGTAAATTATTAAAGAGAGCATCATAATAATTTTCAGTTGTGTTTTAAAAACCTCACACACTGCACACTGTTTTGTCTTGGGAACAAAAATGACATCATGCTTCGGTGATTCGACTAACCAATCACAGCAGAGATAATATCACAAAACTTGGTTTCAGTTCAAAATCAAGTACTATGAGGGCAAGGATTTCTGATATCAATACAGATATTGATACGTTTGTGTTTCACAGTGCAATTAGTGGTAGGTTGCTCAGTCAAAAAACTCAAGTGGTACAAAGTCAGTGACAGGGAACACTTTGGCTCGCAGCGCCTCCAGCTGGACATTTCAAGAGCAAATCTTTAGCTCAACCTAATCAGTGCTATTATGTCCTGTATCGCACACCAGTAGGTCCTTACACAGCCAGCTTTCTCTTCTAACTGCTCAACATGCTGCAGTCAACCTTGGCTGGTTCATAGAACTACTGGTGGTTTCAGTGACTTTTCCAGAGAAGAGTGTTTCCTGTGGGGTGAGCACAGGGGAGCGATAATTACCCGAAGCTCTGCAAGTCCTGCTGTTGGGAACACACAAGAAACACACACACACACCAGTGCAAATGAGCTCAGCCAGATACGTGAACGGGCAAACGGACTCCTTCCTCTGTTCCCTTCATCTGATGAAGAACCACAGAGGATGACAGCGAGCGCTTATCAAGCTTTTTCTGCTTCTCAGTCATTCAAACTTGAAAAACGAAGTTTCTTCATTCTTATTTAGCCTCATTTAGTCTTATTACAGTATATCAGAATTACAAGTTGCACTTGCAAATTAGTTGTGGGAATTTTTTAAAAAGACAATATCTTTGGTTCAGCTGGCAGTGCAGAGCTAAAGTGACATCCTCGTCATAAAGCAGAGCCCCGCCCTCACCCAGTATCCCCCCCCCCACAGGCACTTATATTTTGTCAGTTCTTTGTCTTTCTTTCCTCACTTGCTGCCAAACTGAGCTTGTTATTTCTTGTTGAAACCAACAGTTGAAGTTGATGATTATGTGTCCAAATAGCCGTGGGAATTAACTGACTGCAGCGTTGGTGCTGTGGCAGTGGGGCAGTTAAAATTTAAAACATGCATTAGTGCCAGATCATATCACTCACTTTTTTTTTATGAAACCTCAAATGAAATCTCACTCTGAAAATGTTCACTCACTTACTTCTCAGTATCCTAAAAAGAAAACCTCAGGATATCTTCAGGTGCTTGATAGAGTGTCAGATTATGTTCACATCTGCTCCTTTATATGAAACTTTTACCTGTACAGATTTTCAAAATAGAAATCGCTGAGATTTGAAAGGTGCTGAAATTATGCTTACTCAGCATGTGGCAAACAGGAAGAGCCTAGCAGCAACCAGGGCAATGACATGGCGATGAAAACCAGTGATCAGTGTAAATAAGGCTTTCATCCTCAGCCCATGACTTTGATGACTCGAAATGTAAGTGAATGTGTGCTTATTTATTTA
Source organism: Archocentrus centrarchus (assembly GCF_007364275.1). Lineage (NCBI taxonomy): Eukaryota > Metazoa > Chordata > Actinopteri > Cichliformes > Cichlidae > Archocentrus > Archocentrus centrarchus. The sequence continues at coordinate 27,195,270 of NC_044355.1, read as the reverse complement.
ATTTTGTATGTGAGCTTCTGATTGATGGTGAAAATGGAATTAACTAAATTCTCACAACAGACGGCCAGCATCAAAGCAGCGCAGCCATTGGACAACAAATCAGTCGTGTGTGTGTGCGTGTGTGTGAGTGTGTGTGAGTGTGTGTGTGTGTGTGTGAGAGAGAGAGAGAGAGAGAGTAGCTTCTCCACCCTAACTAAATCTGCAGCCTCCAAATGAAATTATAATTAGAATCAATGACTTAAGTCACAAGTCTTCAGTCGGTCTACTGGGACAGTACTTTGGGAAATTTACATTCTCCTCTACACGCACACACGCACACACACACACAAGTGTGTGCACAAGCAGACTGTGGTTTCAGGACAAAAGCCTAACAATTCATGATGCCCCTCTCAGTTGATTTGCAGTAGCAATAGGAGCAGTGTTCCACTGACAATAAACCAGCCATCCATTTAGATCTAATGGAGAAATTATTGCTCACAGCACAAACTGTATTTCCAATTTCACCTTGTTTGGCACTCAGCAAAACAGAACTTTAGTTTGGTTTATGACGGTGCTGGATGATGCCATTAATTTCTCTGTAATGAAGTGCTTTGTAAATAACTCCACTGAAAATATGTACTCTGTTGTATTATACTGTAAACTGGATCCTAAATTGTAACACTGCAAGTCTCTCCATGGTGGTGATCTGTGAGTCGACTTGGGGAAATAAACCTGAAAAATGAACAAAGGGAAAAAATGGAAACTAAACAAAATGTTTAGGATTCCAACAAAGAAGAAAGTCTAGGTTAGTTGTGTCCACCTGATGCTACCAGGACCTCAACAAGCAGGACGAAGTATGGGAACAACAGGCAAAGAAACTGCAGCTGTTTGTTGTAGTCTCTGATTCAGTATGTGTTATCAAATACATATGTCAACCTTGATGTTGTACCCAAGTTTGTTAGACCCAGGTCATACAGTTTGGCTTGCAATGAACTCATAAAAGAGAGCACAGAACATGCATCAACTCCCAGAGCTTTTTATATCTCACCCATCTAGATCAGGGGTGGCCAACCAATTTATAAGCCTACAAAGAGATCAAATTAATACTGAGCAGAACTGAGTTCAGCTTAATTGCAGCCCTCCACAACAGTCCCAGTATCTTACATGGCCAACTGAAAGCTTTGATTGATAGGTGTCCAGACACAGGAAACTGAATATGACAGGTGTCTGCTAGGCCTCACCTCCACTAACTGTGGTCACTGATCGGAAACTCACAGCTGATGTAGAGTGGGGTGCTGAGGCTCATAGAGTGTAAAAGTCTCCGACACTCTGCTGATTCAACGACTGCAGAGATGCTAACCTCCTCTTCCATTAACGTCATCACAAAAACTGTGCACGGGGAGCTTTGTGGCACGGATTCCATGTCTAAGCAGCTCCTTTAGGTGTAATGTGTAGGCGGACCAGTCCATGTAATGTACATGTGTCTGGGTGCTGCACATACAGTTTATGGATGGAGACTGCTTAACGAGCTGTTAGCTGGACTTAGCGCTCCACCCTCATTGTCTGTCTGTCTCCAAAAAACTAACATGGCGGCAGCCAAAACCAATGGATGATGTCATGCTATGTCCATCTTTTATATACAGTCTGTGGCCCAGAAATCAACCCTTATATGATTCCTTTGCAAACAGCCAAATATGGCCTGATCGGCAAGCTCACATTAAGTGAGTGGCCAAAGTAAGCTAACATTGACTAAGCATGCTGTCGTGTTGTGGTAAACAATCAATTAAATTATCCCTTGCATTGGCTGCTTGAATATAATAATGTGTTTTTGAGCACTATATGATTATTTCTATGATTAAAAAAAATAAAAAAGTGGGATAGTGTGGCTGTAGCTTTGCTCCCACAGTTTAAATAATGGGAGGTATTTGCTCTACTTTCTCCACTGCTCAGTCGTTTATGGTCCTTTTAGTTATTTATAGAAGGCTACATTAGGCTGCAGTTACTTAATGCATACTGTATGTATTACTTTCATATTCTAAATAAATTCTTTTCAATATATAGGCTATACTGCACAAGAGTGAATACTGCAAACCTCCACTGGTTAGACCTCTGAAAGTCTTCAACTATTATTGCTATTTAATTAGAGATATAGCTGTAGTTGTAACATCATTTTGAGCACTAATTATTGAAGTAGATGACCCATTTGTTTTAATAATTTCAATTAAAGTCTCAAAATGCATGGCATTAATGAGCCTAATTTTATTTGACACATCAGTGTACAACAGTTGCATCTGCAATAATTAGTCGAAACTTTCAAAGGAGAAACTTTCACCCTCTTCATTCATTGAAGCTCCACTCATGCCCGTCTGTGCACCTTCATCCCTCTGCGAGCTGCACAACTTTCCACAGTTTCCCTTCTGCCAAACTACTAAATAACTGCTGCAGGCGGCCTCACCACACATGGCTGCCTCACCTGTGTGTCAGAGATCTCTTTGTTAAAGTTAAAGTCTTATTTAAAAGACATATCACCATCTTGGTAAGGAGACAAACATGTATTCACACACACACACACAAACACACACACAGGCAGCTTTTGTCTCAGTGCTTTGTGTCAGATGAATGATTTCCTCCATTTTTTCTTTCTCTGTCAATATTTGACACACTTGAAATCCCTGTTTGGTGTTTCAACAAATGATTTTTTTTTTCTGTCAACAATGAGAAAAAAGAATTAGATGGTTTACAAATGTGGAGCCAAAATGCTTTTTGGAGCAGCAGTGACTTGTGTCACTGAGGGAGCAGCTGGTGGCACATGAGTGCGCCAAGTGTCTGGCTGAGCGTGTGTGTGTGTGTGTGTGTGTGTGTGTGTGTGTGTGTACTTCATAGTTTAATGCTGAAATGGTAGTCTTTCTGGGTGTAGGCTATTACGCACACGTGCACAATACAGTTGTTATATAGCATTCATTAGGAAGATGCATTCAGTAAACTATAATTACTTTCAACTTCTGTGTGAACAAAGTTTCAGGTTTTGTCAAAAATAATAATAAGAGGTGTGTTCAGTGCTACACTGAAATCAGTCAAATGGAGTGTGGTGTGGCCTGAAAAGCTGTGTTTTTCCTCAGTGTAACTTTGCCACCTTCCCCACCACATACAATGAGCCTCGACCGAGATGAGCGACCACGGGTTTCGCTGTGGAATGAGGCAGCCAATCATTCAGGCAGAGAGGGCCACAAGGTTGGCACAGCAAGACAGTGTGTGGAGTGTGGCACAATCATGACTTTTTGGCAAAATCCCCCCTTTTTTGAAGAATAACATGGCATCCGCATGATTCAGGGACTCTGATTCCCTGATTAGAGACAAGCTCAGACACCCTGGCACCTTCGTGTTAAGAGGAGCCAGTTGAGGTGGTTTGATCTGATCAGGGTCCCAGGCACCTTGCAGTGGAAATTTTCTGTGGTAGGAGATCCCAGGGAACATGAACATGATGGAAAGATTATATAGCTCATTTGGCCATGGAACAGTATTTCCCAGAAGGAGCTGAAAAAATTTACTTTGGAAAGAGATTTCTGGAGGGCCTTACTTAGCCTTCTGCCACTGGAAACTTACTCTGGATAGTCACCAGAAAGCAGACTGATGGATAAGCTGATGAGTCATGGTTCTCATTTAAAGGGGGATTGATTTTAGCTTTATTTTTGCCCGGCAACACTTGCAACGTTTTGAAGTCGGCCCTTTTTCATCTTCTATGGGATATGTATTTTTTCGATGAAATAGCAGTGCCTTCCCTCTCGTTAACTCTCCATCAATTATGACTCCTGCATCAATCACTCTGCAGTGCTTCCATCTCTGTGGCGCGTTTGAACAGGGTGGCGAGTGTCTTCAAATGATGCAAACAAACCTTTGTAAGAAAGCGCGTGTGGCTATGAACCCAACAACATGTACTACAGAAGCAATTCGTTAACGCTGTGAACTTTTTTTTTCTTACTTTATATTGTTGCTCATTAATCTTCCACTGACAGTTTTCAGTTTAATGAACTGGTAGGAGGACTGCAAAACAATTTACAGCATACAAACATTTTGTGTTGGTCCACGGTTTGCTATAATTCTGAGTTTTTACTTTGCTCTTATGTTTCCGAGTGTGTTTCTAACATCCCTGCTCCTTCTGCTACACCTGTGTATGTCTTCCTGTCTGAGGTGTTCTTTATTTCTGAAGGTTAGTTCCTCGTGTGGATTTCGGTGTTTACTCCTATCCTTGTTATTGTCTCTGGTGATTTCACCTGTGCCATATTATCCCCTCTCCTGCATGTTCTCCCTCATTTGTTGCTAGAACTTCCTCTTGGTTTCTTGATTTTTGTAACTGGTGTATTCACACTTGATCATTTCTTTATAGATGAATGTACATAACACGCTAAGCACTGTATTGCTCAAGGGTATCTCACTAATGGCTCAGTAACACTACAGTAAAAAATAGGATGGCAACCTCCTTGCGACGAAGAAAAATTGGTGGCTGCGTGGTGAATGCATTGAATTTTGTTGCTGTCAGAGACTGACTGCAAGTAGTTGCAGGTCGACTGCACAGGCCACCTGGTGGGAAGCAACTTGTCTCCAGTCGCGGCAGCCGGACTCCATCTTGTTGCTTTTTTATTGCTGTCTTGACACAACAGACAACTGAATGCAAGCGATCACAGACCTGATCCCTGACTACGAACCAACCGTTACAAAGACAACAACATTACAAGTTCTTGGCACACAGCTGTAGTGATTTCAGTCATACTGTGCTCTCTAACAACTGTTCTTCCTAGTGTGACTGTAGCATAAGTGTGTACAGGAGGATCCAACTGTGAACCAAGCAATTAATTCTTACTCTACTAAACATCAGATATTAAAATATAATAAAGTAAGGATATTTACTTTAGACCGATTGAAATGGATCATATGTAAGAAACTGGGATCAAGGAAATGAGCGACATTTGGGGGCACCTTTTTTTTGTTATCCATCTTGAGTTCACAAACCTGACTTTAATAGATTCATAAAATCATGTTTCACTGTTTATTTTTAAAGTTTATTCTTTCACCCATTCAGTCAGCCACCTCTGCTGTTTTTGTAGAATGGAGTATGTCAGACTTCACTCACAAATCTACAAAAACACATCCAGTTGTTGGACCTGGGTTTGTGCGGGGTGGCTGTGGTACAGGTGGTTTAAGCAGCTTGGCGCTTCAGTTCCCGGCTCCTCCACATGCTGAACTGTGCTCAGCCAAGACACTGAACCTCAACTGCCTCTGTTGGCAGGCCTTTTGTTTGTGTGCGTGTGTGTCTGTGGGTGGAGGGGGTGAATACTGTAGGTGAATGAGGACCATTGCAAAGCACATTGCAAAACTGATCTAATTTTTTTTTAAAGTGTTAAATAAGTGCAGACAACTTACCATTCTGTTGCCTCGTAGAGACATTTTAGAATGAAAGGCGCTCTCTTTTGTTGCAGCCAAGCTTCATGGATCAGGTTAGATAGAGTGAGATAAAAATTAATTAAAGGAAAATCTAACCTATTTAAATTTGAAGCACAATCCTGGCTGAGGTTGAAAGAGCAGAGGATTTTTTAATTTTTTTTTTTTTTATCCTTGTTGTGCTAATCACCTGAATGAGTTCTTTCAAGCAAATCTGCCAGGTACCTTGGCTAAGCAGCTCACAGTGGGATATAGTGTTATCCATAATGGTGATAAGAGCTTATTAGTGTAAGGGCACACAGGGCGAAGCATGCTGAGTGAGGGAGATTGAGGAGAAAGGAGAAGGGAGACAGAGGAGGATGACTGAGGAACAAACACTACCTCACTTCTTAAAATCAGCGTGTTTCTGACTGCTCGGGTGTTTTTTTTTGGCGTGGTCGACACCTCCGTCGCTGACAGACCGGAATCATTAAGTTGTTTTTGGTGGCTTTAAGGACAATTTTAGGGACTTCCTCTTTGAATTTCTACTTTTGATAAAAAGCCTTTGAGAGCAGCATTGTTAATGAGCACGAGTGAACGACTCTCCACCGAGGTGCTATGACTCACCACTTCTTGTCTTGCTTCTTCTGTGAGCATCTCTGAAAATTGGCACAAAGATTTCAGATGCGCAGAACCTTTTGGGTTCTTTTCATTATTTCCCACAACAGCTGGGCCCGTCTTATGAGTCCCAAAGTATTGTGATGAATAGTTGAGTCACAATGCTGCTGAAACATGAGGACAGTGGAAGCTAAAAGACAAAGAGGACTGCAGCAGGTAATGGGCAGATGGTGCGAATGCTGAATACTGTGGAGAAAATTTGAAGCTTTTTTCAAAAACAAAAAAAAAAAAAAAGAAATCTCTGCAGTGGATGTGTGAAAATACCCTGCTGGTGTTATGATGCTGGTTTATGGTGCTGGGCAGGACAGTGAAATAAAATTCATTTGTGTGTAACAGTCATAACAAACATTTTATGACCCCACAAAACCAGTCATGATCTGTATTCACATCCGCACACATACACACCTAGGTCATTACATCCTGTGCCAATAAGATGGTATGAGAGTTAATGAGGCCACTAGGTTTACTGCATAAGCATACAGACATCTGAGCACACACACAGCTGGGTGCGTAATGTGCCAGATGCCAATGGCTGAACACACAGTGGGCCGAATAGGAAAGGAACCAAGTTTAGCTCAGCAGCATTAGTGTAATTGATGGCACCCGTCCTGTCCAAAACTATATTTGAACACGGGGCTTTCTCCTGGCCCAGCAGGCACGGGTACACCGCAGGCCCTGGAATTCACTCTGCACAGAATGTGACAAATCAATACAAAAGATCACACAGGAAAGAAATGACAGGCCGGCTGCTAAAGATGGATGCTGTGAACAGGCTGAAATCTTTGCTATAGGATATCTGGATGTGGAAGATATTTCAGCTCAAACCTTCACCTTTTGCTGTGAATTAGTTCAACTAAAATATGTCAACAGTCTGACTTTATCGTATGAGTTGCTTTTTCAGTGTTGAAGCCTGTCAGTAACCCTGGTTCAGTCAGAGCCACTATAGTAAAGATCCATGCTTCTATCTGCATTTATTTAAAGTCACTTTGTTCTAAGAGACCTCCTTTATTCTGGAAAACCAGAGGCAGCAAGACCCCCAGCAAGGAAGAGAGCAGGCATCAGTGATGACACATGTGGAACTGATCAAGTCTGATAAAGTATGAATGGAAGAGTTTGTGTCAGTGTGGGTTGCAAATCATTCTAAAAGTTTTTTTTGAGCCAAGAAGTTATCCACCTGAGTTCAGGAATACTCGCTGTGCTGAAGCTACACTGAGCTTTCTGGGTAACATTATCTCATTTTTTCTCACATGTTGAATTTAACACACACTTATATCACTATTGTCTCCTGAGGCAATAGCCTTTAAAAAATAGCATTACAAGATGGTGGGCTGGGGCTGCCTGGTTAGCCAAACATATGAATAAATATACACTCACTAACCACTTCATTAGGTATACTTTGCTAGTCCTGGGTTGGACAGTCAGGCTATTTTCGAGGCATTTTCACCCAGAGAACTGCCACTCACTGGATATTGTCTCTTCTTTGGACCATTCTCCGTAAACCCTGAAAACATCAGTAGTTTCTGAAATACACAGACCAGCCAGTCTGACATCAACAATCACTTTTCTTTCCCTATTTTAACGCTCGGTTTGAGATTCAGTCGGTCTTCTCAGAACTGTCTGCATATCTAACTGCACTGAGCTGCTGTCCTGTGCTTGGATGATTAGATATTTGCATTAACAAACAGCTGAACAGGACTACTTAACAAAGTGGCCAGTGAGTGTGTATGTGCATATTTCATTCTTGAAAAAGCAGCTGGGAGACATGACCAGCAACGGTGTGAGGGGCTGTGGTAGAAATGGTGGTAGAGGTCACAGTGCAGAGGTCAGAGCTGTGGAAGAGAAGGCAGTGAAGAAGCGAACAGCACAGAGGTTCAGTATTTAATCCTGAAAGATAGAAGAAACATGTTTGATTTTATTAATACTATTGCAGCCCTATTAACAGGAACCTTGTATCTTTGTGTGTTGCTTATGCTCTCCACATTCTAATGGATTTTAGCCCCTGAGAAAGGTTCCTGCAGTGGAAACAGTGCTTCTGTTACACCCTGAGAAGGGGAAAGGAAATCAATAAATACACTCGAACGCGATGCTTCTCCTTCAGCAGCTTCATTGAGAATATATAATTATTTGGACGTATACACATAGATACAAAACATTAATATGGAACACTATAACAAAAGTACACATCAGTCAGTTCTAGGACAATATCACAAAATGATCTTCCTTCATCTGTCTTCAGGTAAATAATGATTTCAACCAAGGTACAGTATAATTTCCCCGTCCTCCCTTGCAGGTAAACCCAAATATGACATAAATGCCCAAGCAAATTATTAAACACAAATTTAAATCATCAAACTCCAAAGTATTGAAAATAACATTTATATACACACATCAACAGACATTTTTCCTTATTCCTATTCTCTCTACAATAGTTGTTCAGTACAAACAGAACTAACACGCACATGCATCGCCATCACCGTATGCACACATTCTGGCGGCGCAGTGCACTATGCTAGCGGCAGCGTAGAGCACTTAGCTCAGCTAGCTAGCCAACAGTATGCTACAAGAAATGCAAAAGAAATAACACTTCAAAACGTCTTGAACAGGTAGTGAGTCAGTCTACAGAGAGTCAAACAAAACTCGGCACATATCTCCACAGCTTAGGAGCACAAACACTCATCACATACCTGAGAAGGGGAAAGGAAATCAATAAATACACTCGAACGCGATGCTTCTCCTTCAGCAGCTTCATTGAGAATGAAGCACCGCGGCCGGAGTGCCCCCCTCCTGCAGTGCAAGGTATGACTAAACGATCACATATCCCACACATTAACAAAAAGGCTCAACAAGTAGATCACCGATGGAAGAATGATAGGTTATATTCTTAACAATTCCCATGGAGATATTTACCTCAATTATGAACTTTGATTAATAATCAATAGAATAATAAAATCAACCTATCACACTCTCCCCTACAAAGTTAGATGTCGTCCCGACATCACAGCACTCATAAACCAAGGGTTCTTAAGTCATTATATCCTAGTTGGCTCAACCACGTGATCGGTGGGAGGGTACCGCCAATTAATCACCCAAATTTAGTGATCTGTTCTCTTCATTCATCATTTTCGGCACTGAATCTGTGTCTAGTATCCTTGCATAATTATAGGTTGGTAGGTCTGGAATGGATTGGTCCACAGTGTCACTGGTCGAATGTGTTGATATTGTATGGGCTGATGTTGGTAGAGCCTTTCATTTCCATATGCTGTACTATAGCATGTTGGAGTCCCAAGTTGATCATAGGTGAAGACTTTAGGGGCTCGTCTTTCCCTCCTTGGTGCACCATCTGTCTGTTCTTTTTCTCCTCCAGGTGGCTCTGGATGTTGGAATGCTGGAATTTCATCCACTGCTTTTTCAACTAAGCTCTCATCCCTGTCCTGATAGTTCTCTTCCTGTGGCACATTTTCCTGCTGTGTTTCAGGCTCATCTGTGTTTGCTATGAGCCTTCCTTCAATCAATTCATCATCACTCAAATTTTGTTTCTCCTGACCACTGTCCTGTTGTGTGTCTGCACGCTCAATCACTCCGTCTGCATGGGGCATTTGAGAGTGTATTACTGGTTTGTAACAGTACACCCATTCCTCTTCTTCATCTTCCTCTTTCTGATCTGCATTTTCTGTCTCTGTCTCCTTCACCCTTCTTTTCTCTTGCTTTGGTGGTGCTTTTGGCTCAGTTTCCAGAGGTAAGTAATCACACAGCAGCAACAAGTTGCGATGCATGGTTCTTGACCTTCCTCTTCCTTGCTCAGGCTTGACTTCATACACCGGGAGGCCTTCTGCAACCTGACGGATCACAACATGAATATCCTGTTCCCAGTGATTACGAAGCTTTCCAGTTCCTCCCCTAGGTGTCAGGTTTCGAACAAGGACTCGATCGCCAGGACATAGCACAGAGCTTCTTACTTTCCCATCATAATGTTTTTTACTTCTCTCTGCTGCCTTCTTTGCGTTCTCTCGTACTATTTCATGTGCCTCCTGCATTTCTTGTTTCCATTTCTCCATGTATGCTCGGTGGTCTGTTTTCCCTGTCCCAGTGGTGAGACCGAACAGGAGATCAATAGGTAACCTTGGGGACCTTCCGAACAGAAGGTAGAAAGGGGAAAAACCAGTTACCTCACATCGCGTGCAGTTATATGCATAGATCAACTTGTTCAGGGATTCTTTCCAGCTTGTTTTCTGCTGATCAGTAAGTGTCTTTAACATTTGTAATAGTGTTCGGTTGAAGCGTTCAACCTGCCCATTTCCTTGTGGGTGATAAGGTGTCGTTCGGGATCCTACTATGCCACAGTTCTTTTTCAACTGGGAAAAGAGTTGGTTCTCAAATTCGCCACCCTGATCATGGTGTATCCGTGCTGGCAGTCCAAACTTCAAGGCATAATCGTTAAATATACGATCAGCCACTGTTTTGGCAGACTTAGAGGTGGTGGCATAAGCCTGTGCAAAACGAGTAAAGTGATCAACGATTACCAAGATATACTCGTATCCACCTTTACATTTGTCCAAGTGAAGAAAATCTATTGACACCAGTTCAAATGGCTGTGTGGTAACAATACTTGTGAGAGGGGCCCTCGTTTCTCTACATGGTGGTTTTTGTTTCAGGCAAGTACAGGTCTTTGTCACATAATGTTCAATGTCTTTTTGCATGTAAGGCCAAAAGAATCTATCCCTGACCAACGATGTTGTTCGATCAGTGCCTTGATGACCCATTTCGTCATGCAATTCTCTCAGTACAGTGGTTTTATACTTCTCAGGTAGTACAAGCTGTGTCTTGTTTGTTGTCTTCCTGCAAAGAATGCCATTGTTATCAATATGAAGTTTTTCCCATTCACGCAGTAGGCACTTACTGTGGGTGCTTAATGCATTGAATTGTTGTCTTGATGGCCTTTCATTCCTTATTTTGCACTGCATTATTGGGCTAATGTTTTCATCATCCTGCTGTGCTTGCCTAATCTCTGCCACTGGGAATGGTTTGTGTGTCTCTTCACTGACTGCTGTACACTGGAGAGGGGAAAGCATTGCACAGACATTTGCTAAGTTAGATTCTTGTGTCTCAACAGCTTGGGTTATTGTTGCCACACAATCTGATCCCACTTCCTCTGTGCAGTGTTTGATCATTTCCTCTATTTTAACATTTATTCTTGACAGGCTATCAGCATCCACATTCTCTCTCCCTGGACGATATCGGATGGTGAAATGGAAATCTGCGAGCTCTGCCACCCATCTACATCCTGTTGCATTGAGCTTGGCACTTGACAGAATGTAGGTGAGAGGATTGTTGTCAGTGAACACTGTGAACGTAGGCGCATAATAGAGATAGTCTCTGAATTTCTCTGTGACTGCCCACTTTAGTGCAAGGAATTCCAATTTTCCTGAATGTAGGTGATAATTCCGTTCAGCTGCAGTCAATGTTCGGGAACCATAAGCTATTACACGGAGCTTATCATCCTGTTGCTGATAAAGAACTGCCCCGAGGCCCTGGTTTGAGGCATCGGTGTGGAGGATGAATGGTTTAGAGAAGTCTGGGAACCCGAGGATTGGTGGTTCAACCAAACAATCTATTAGACGTTCCAATATGCACTGGTGTTTTTCAGTCCACACAATTGGCTTATGGGATGGCACAGCTTTGCTCCTTCTTGTAGACTGTCTTGTGTTTGTCCTGTTTTGCGGCACATTATTGTCTTCTGCTGTGCCTTTCAGTAAGTCATAAAGGGGCCCTGCAATACGGGAGAAGTCCTGTATATACTGTCTATAGTAGCTTAACAAACCCATGACAGTCCGCAGCTCTCCCACATTGCTTGGCGCCTTATCTTTCAAAGCTCTTACTACTATGGTGTCACTTGGGTCGATTTTGCTACCTTCTGCTGAAACAATCCTTCCCAGGTAGCGAACCTCAGGTTTAAATAATTCGCACTTACTGGGTTTTAGCTTGACTCCATAATTCCTCAGCAGTTGGAGCACTTTCCTAACATGACTGACATGATCCTCAAATGAGTGACTGTACACTAGAGTGTCATCCAGGTATGGTACACAGATGTTGTCTCGCACCTCTTCCAGACACTCTTCCATGCAGCGTTGGAAAGCTGCAGGTGCATTCATTAGTCCGAATGGGATTCTTATCCATTCGTACAGGCCCCATGGTGTCACAAATGCAGTCAAAGGCCTGCTCTCTTCATCCATAAAGCCCTGATGGTAGGCCTTTCCCTGGTCTAACAAGGAGAACCACGAGTTGCCACCAAGACTGTCGAGGATGTCCTGCACTCGAGGAATTGGCTGTCTGTCAGGGTGAGTCTTTTTGTTGAGTTCTCGGTAGTCTATACAAAGACGTAAGCTACCATCTTTTTTTCTCACACAGACAACTGGTGAGGCATAAGATGAGTTGGACTTCTCTACCCATCCTTGTGCAATAAGGTTGTGCAGGTATTCTTTCATCTCCTTATACAGTGGCTTCGGTACTGACAGGTAAGTGCGTGCCACAGGATCCAAATCCTTGAGTGATATTTTCAGTTTCAGCTTTTCGATACGCCCAATGTCATCATCTGATTTAGAAAAGGAAGCGCATTCATCACGAAGCATCCCTTGTACCACCACTCTTTCAGGTTCACTCAGATGGCTCAGATCAATTGGTGGATCCCATGGAGTGTCAGGAACCCGCCCACTCTCTGCAGCCACGTGATTGACTAACACTGGGGGACACTGATTTGGTTCCTCTAAAATTGTAGCTGGATACACAGCTTGGACTTGCTGTAAGGTGCCCACAACAGTTTTTCCTGATAACTCAATGTCATGATCAGTGGGATTTTGCACATCGAGAGCAATGTAAGGAGGAACACCCTTTCTGAGTGTTATCAAAGTCTCACAAAACTCAAGCCCTTCAGCCCACTGAGGATTTATGTCAGGCTCAAAGAGAAGGGTAGTGTCTTTATTCAGTGGCTTGGTCTGCACCCTACAGTCAATCTGCACAGAGGTGTGTTTGGGTACAAGGATTTTCTCTTTTGACGTTCTCACCACATAGTCATGTGATCGGTCAGCAGTCACCAGATCAACGAAGGTAGTGACATTTTTCTCTCCAAGGCATGGGAAAGCCACTCTCAATGACTCATGCAGCTGCTCTGTTCTTGCGGTATCCATTTGCTCTACAGTACTGGTCTTCACTATTTGTTCAATGACATTAAAGCCTATAATGGGCTGTGGAAGGTTTTCACCTTTCATCACTAACATGGGAATAACAAGTTCTTTAGAGTTGGCTCCCTCAGCAGCCAAACTAAAATTGACTTCAATGAAACCCTTATAAGGCATGTTCTGTCCATTGGCAGCTGTGATTTTCAAGTCATCAGGTGCATCAAGTAACTCAGAGATGTCTTTTAATTTTTCATGTGGTAAATGTCTCTGTTTCCACTTTTCATCAACAATACACACTTGGGAGCCTGTATCCCATAACGCTTGAGTTCTGCAGTTTTGTATATAACATTCAACCATACACTGCTTCCCTACAAGAGCAACAAGACGGGATTGGCTATCCACCTTTATGGGGCGTACAGAACTTGTTTTTGGGTGAATGTGCTGGTTTACCTGAGGTTTTGGTTGTTTATTACAGTTTTTTCTGTGTTTTGGCCAATGTTCAGCTTGACAGATCTTAGAACAATAAATGCTTTTTTTACAGGCTGCACACCTTCTGAGTCTTTTGAGTTTCCCATGAACACCACAGTGGGAGCAAAGCTGTTGGGACATTACACTATTACTAGTTACTCCCTGTCCCGCGGGGGTAACCCTCTTCCGTTTAAAGGACCATCCCTGTCTTGTCTAGGGATTCTCACCCTGCAACCTGCGAGGAAGTGCTCGCTACTACCACATCTATAGCAGTGGGTGCAATATTCAGTTCCACTTTGCTGGCAGCCAACACACTTTCTGAGGCGTGCATGATTTAGAGTGGGATACTGGCGTTGTGGTGCAACTCTCGGCTGATTCTGAGCTGTATCACCTCTTTGTCCCGACCCTGCAGGAGACCAGTTTTGTGGCCAGTGCTGGAGCGGAGGAGGAGGAGGAGCACATTCTGGCACCATGGGTAAGGCAAAGTACTGTGTTTGTGCTGAATTGGGCTGTTGGATTGCCTCTCTGATTTGTGCAACTTCAGCGCCCAAGTTTTTCAACAATGCCATATCAGAACGTATTTCTTTGAGTTCATTCAGCAGGTCGGACTGGGGTTTGATGTTGGTTTCAGGATTTTGGGTTTTTCTTTTTTTATCTGCAGGAGTGTCAGACTGGAGTGAGTGCACAGTGGTTGGCCGCCCCTGGGAAAGTGTTTTCTTTTTCTTTTGTCTCTCTGCTTCATTTGCACAGGCAACATTGAGTTTCTCAAGAAGCAGCTCATCACCAGTTGTTGCTTGTTGGACGTATGGCTGCAGGTCACTTCTGATGTTGTCATTCTGCAAGCCTGTCAGAACTGTGTGGAGAAACATGCTTTGCACAAGGACAGGATCATATCTTAAACCAGATTCCTCTTCCTGTGAAGCAAATAGGATTTTTTGTCTCAAATCCAGAGCTCGAATTAAAAAGGTTTGTGGGGTTTCCTTACTACTCTGGACCTCTGATGTGAGCTGTTTGTACAGTTCTGTTGCACCTTTTTCTTGATAGTGGGACCTCAGAATCCTCCTCAAGGTAGGCAAGTTAAGGTTGGTTCTGCCCTCCAGATAACTGCGTAATTGTAAGCCTGGTGCTATTGACCTGATTACTGCATCAACTATTTCTATTTCAGGAACTCCTTTGCTGATGGCTTGTTCAATTTGGTGTGCTAGACTGGAGAAGGTAAGTTTGTCCTTTTGGCCTGGCTCACCAATCTGGCCAGCTATTCTGAATTCTCGGCCCCATGGTAATGATAGGCAGGGCTGGGGGACCTGTTTGGCATGGTTATCCTTCCCACTCACAGACTGTTTGGCTCCACTAATTGGATTTGTTTTTTCCAGTCGTGATAATGCTAAAGCCAACTGGAGTGTCTCTATCTCTCTTTTCAGTCGCTCTTCTTCTGAAGGCTGGGTGACCTGCTCTTGTGTCTCATTTGTCAGGTTAGCATCTGAGGTTATGTGTTCTAGTGCACTATTCTGAGTAGCCTGTTGCAACTCAGCGATTTTATCTTTCAAAACCAGGAACTCAGCCATACCTTGATCCTCAAGCTCGCCCAGCTCCTCTCTTTCTAAGTGCCTTATGACATATGAAATTAGGGAGGAGCGGCTTCTACCTGATACATTTTCAAGTTTTGAACCACCAATACACAGAAAATCACAAACTTCAATCAAAGTGTCCTTGTTCAATGTGTACAAAGCACCAAAAACTTCTAATTTCAAGTCCTCCAACTCTGAAGAATCCATTTCAGTCTCTAGTTTTTACAATGTATTAGTGTGATGCAGGACCTTCTCTTTGCAGAATAGACAGTGTAGCTCTCCTGGTACCAGTAGATGACCTCAGATTGCATGCGGATCCCTCTGCTCGGTCGCGGAACCACCACACCGTATCTCTCAGCCCGTTTGTAGATGGAAGGGGTTGAATGATGACCAGGGCATCTATCTGGGACAGCGGACCCTCATCACATTCATCCCAGCGGTGCCTCCAAAATGTTACACCCTGAGAAGGGGAAAGGAAATCAATAAATACACTCGAACGCGATGCTTCTCCTTCAGCAGCTTCATTGAGAATATATAATTATTTGGACGTATACACATAGATACAAAACATTAATATGGAACACTATAACAAAAGTACACATCAGTCAGTTCTAGGACAATATCACAAAATGATCTTCCTTCATCTGTCTTCAGGTAAATAATGATTTCAACCAAGGTACAGTATAATTTCCCCGTCCTCCCTTGCAGGTAAACCCAAATATGACATAAATGCCCAAGCAAATTATTAAACACAAATTTAAATCATCAAACTCCAAAGTATTGAAAATAACATTTATATACACACATCAACAGACATTTTTCCTTATTCCTATTCTCTCTACAATAGTTGTTCAGTACAAACAGAACTAACACGCACATGCATCGCCATCACCGTATGCACACATTCTGGCGGCGCAGTGCACTATGCTAGCGGCAGCGTAGAGCACTTAGCTCAGCTAGCTAGCCAACAGTATGCTACAAGAAATGCAAAAGAAATAACACTTCAAAACGTCTTGAACAGGTAGTGAGTCAGTCTACAGAGAGTCAAACAAAACTCGGCACATATCTCCACAGCTTAGGAGCACAAACACTCATCACATACCTGAGAAGGGGAAAGGAAATCAATAAATACACTCGAACGCGATGCTTCTCCTTCAGCAGCTTCATTGAGAATGAAGCACCGCGGCCGGAGTGCCCCCCTCCTGCAGTGCAAGGTATGACTAAACGATCACATATCCCACACATTAACAAAAAGGCTCAACAAGTAGATCACCGATGGAAGAATGATAGGTTATATTCTTAACAATTCCCATGGAGATATTTACCTCAATTATGAACTTTGATTAATAATCAATAGAATAATAAAATCAACCTATCACACTTCTGCTGTGAAATTATGATTTTTTTTTTTCAAACTGAATTATGGGACTATTTACTGCTTCAGTATATTTATTCACTAGATGAAAAGTCAGGAGAACATCAGTCATTAAGACAGATCATCTGAATATTTCAAATACTTGGACCAAATTTCATCCCACATTTCTCACAGTTTGACACTTATTACAACGGATAACAAATGGGGCATATAAATTGAGATTAGTGATACAACTTATTGAGTTATAGCCAATGTAAAAAAAAAAAAAAGGAAAAAAAAGTGAATAACAGCCTTCTAAGAGGTCACAAAATTCAAGAGGTATACTGGGCTGAAGTGCACATGGAAGTCTGAGGAAAGTAGTTCTGAAAGTATCTCCCTTCCACTGATTATTGAGACATGCAAACACGGCCAGTGAAAGCTTTCTGAAAGGTTTAGTTACTTGTACTGCGAGCATGCACTCAATGTCATTCAAACTATGTGAATATGACATACTGCTAAAGTATCTTAGCCCTTCCAGTTGTTGAATTACCTTTCCACGGGTTTGAAAAGTGAGAGGAGCTTAAAAGCAGATCACAATCAAAGGGGGGAAGCCTCCTTTTTTTGTAAGCTGCTGGATAAAAACCAAGAGGATCTAAAATGTCAGTGTAAAGCAGTAGAGCACAAAGATGGGAACTAAATAGAGATGAGGACAAGAGAGAATGAAAAGAATACGAAAAGTGGGAAAAGGTGAGAATATTAAAAGAAAGCAAATATTTTGTAAGACAGACAGAAGATAAAGAGTGAATGGAGGCGATGTATAAAGGGGAAGCGAGAGAGGGCTGGCTTACTGAATAGATAGACGGATGGATGTAAACAACACTCTTGGGTCATAATGACATGATACAGCTGTAGGAGCTGTCCCCCTGACCTCCCATTACCACACACCAACACACACCTCTCCATCCTTACAGTCACAGCGCTTTCAATTCCAGCAGCAAATCTCAAATGCTCCGGTTCATTTTCACACCAATGGAAATATGCACCATCTTCAATTTCTTTCATATCCCTTTCCTGCAGCCTTAAAGCTCCTATGGTACAGATGTATTATCTGTAGATATCAGCAGCATTGAATTTAAGTCGGCGCACCAGGTGAGGCATATGCTGTCATCATTCTCTGCCTGCTGTGCGAGCTAACACGAGTTAAGGAGAACATCAACAGAAAAAAAATGGCTTTTCTCCTCAAGTCTGCATGTTGTTGTTGTTGTTGTGTGGCTTGTTGCTTAGACTGAATGTCCATTTCTATCAAGAACCAGAGACGCACCAATCTGACATTTATTGGTCCGATCCAGATTCAACAAACTGCAACAGATATTTGTGACAAAGTGCTGTTAGCCGAGCCATTTCATTCAGTTCTGTTTACTCTGCCGCGGAGCATCTGCAGCTAGCAGCAGAGCTAACATAGCATGGAGAAAGTTAACAGCAAGCCACGGCAGTTTGTAGGTGTCTAACGCCTGTTGTTTTGTTTTTTTTTTACTTAACTTCAAACTGAGGTCAAATGAGTTGCCGTGACTGAAACGCTGGCACTGTCTCTTCCTACTTTCACTTCTGATCAGACAGACGGCGTCCCCAGAGAGTCCACCTCAGGTAGAAGCTAGAATGAGGTCGGTTCATTTCAACACTCATTGGGAAACTTTTTATTGAATTTATGTTAACATAAAGTGTTGTCACTCACTTCAGCTGTCTCCTGTCAACTCCATACACGACACACGCGTGTTAAGAGATGTAGAGAGCAGTGCCACAGCAATAGCAGCAGCATGCCTAATAACTCTCACGCTGAGCCGACGTGAGACGAGCGCAAATAAATTAGATGAATAATTCCTGTGTGGGTCTGTTGTCATTTATTATTTCACTAATAAATACCAGTTCAGTAAATTTATGTTCTTGGATGTCGTGTTTTATTTGACAAATTTAGTAAAGCAATATTTAAGTCAAGCCCGGCGTTGCCTCAAACACAGAGCGCCGTATCCTTCCGGGTTCGCAGAAAGCGCGTAGAAAGCGCTAACAACAAAACGTGCTCATTAGCATGTGCAGCTATGGCGTTTCTGTATCTAGCATATGTAGATACAGAAAACAGTTTTCAATTTCTTTGTGGGTTAGTGCACTTTTTAGCTACTTTCTGTAGTTACTATGGATTTCTTTCACACTTATCATTAAAATTAGGGTTGAAGGTTCTGTAGTATAGTGATGTATAGTGAGATGAACTATTCCACATGGTGGTACTATAGCATGTATAAATGTAAAGATATGCTAGTAAGTTAAGGTGATTCCTCCAAAAAAAAAAAAAATTTAAAGGGTACAGCATGGCTGCAACTTTGAAAACAAAAGAACATGAGAAACTAAATAGCAGCAAACTTCCAGAGTGTTAGTGATATAAACACAATATAACCACAGCCACACAGACAGAGAGGGTCCACTTAATAACTAAATCTACGCTGTAACCTGCATGTCGCATCAGTGCAGCCCACACAGGTGTAAATGCTGGCAGCAGCCTACGTCGGAGGCTCCACGCACTGTAGCTCCAACACACAGGTATAAATTAAGATTCAGGGTGAGTCACTGCGTTACATCAACTGCAAGTGACCAACAGGCAGAGACTGGTGCCATCATTTATAAAGACGCCTGACAAAAAAAGCGCAGCTCAGCATCTGAGACCGCATGAACTGAGACCAAAATAATGTGGTGGTACATGGTTTGAATTAAATGCTCCCAAAAAAGTCATTACCCGAAAAATAATGTACACACTGATTTATTCATGAAGTGTTAAAATATGAGCCCAGCAGCTGTAGTGTACACAGATTTAAAAAGGTTAGCTTAAATGCGTGCTATACACAAACAGTGCTAAGAAAAAAGCTATAGAGGGGAGAATGACAAATGAGCTTTTTAGGACACATTTCTAAGCAAAAAAAAAAAGAAAAAAAAATGTAACTCAGCACAACAGCAAATGAGCCTCAGCTGAGGCTCGAACTAGGAAACAGAGTCGATACTTGTGCACTTCAAGGGGACCGCCATCATACCAAAAGAAGTGGGACAGTTAGGGTCATTGGCTGATAACATATTTACTAAGATACGTTTGATGTTTTCAATATTTGTATACTTTAATTGGCTTTTGTTCTAGTGGAGAAATGGCAGAAAAGGAGGCGATAGTGACGGGAAAAGATGTGGTCCTTGAGCGTCTTCACCTCTGTGTCCCACACTAATACATGTTTCTACGTCAGCTAGAAGCAGCGAGTTGGTGTTTGATACACAAGAGGGGCTCCGTCGTGCTGCGGGGGAGAATTCGATGTAATGGTTTGACTCCGTTTATCCCCTGAGAGGGAAGGCTTACTGCAAATCAATACAAAGTTATTAGTTCTGAGTTATCACCTTTATCCTCTGATAAAACATTTTTATCCCAGGAGGGGTGGTCTCTTCCAGCTGCACACCCCCATTCATGAAACATGAGGGTCGCTAAATGATTCGAGGACTATGGTTTTCCTTTCATTTCATCCTCTATGTCTGTGGCCTCACATGTGACCATGGTACCTTTTTAGCCTTTGCCATGTTGATGTTGTTGCTCTTACCCTTGTTTTTTAACCAGGTGTTGCGTGAATTTTTCCTTTCCTAATATAGGATCATAACTTACTAAATGAACATTATAATGCATAAAAGAAGGCAGGAAACTAACATTCATCACAAAAACAGTCACACAAGCAAGTGAGAAGTAGGATAGTTTTGATACTGATGTCTATAAACACGAGTCCCCTCCATTAAAACAAGCTTTTTTTTTTAATGCTATGCCCATCTTTTCCATTCAAAATAAGCAGTCTGTGAGTTTATCCTCCAGAGATGCACATGCTCCAGGAAGCCCTGAGTAATCAGAGTTTACTGTCAGAACGAGCAGAGAGAGCCAGGTCCGCTGCACTCCTGTGATAGCGGTAAAATTTAAGGTTTAGGAATCCTTCATAATAAGCCTCAAATTTCTTGCCGCACAGCCTTCGACCGCAGTCGAGCAGGTTGTTATTTTCTCTGAAAAATACTATTTTACTGGGTGTAAAGAAACCGGTTGGCCTTGTGCAGACTGGAGGACAGAAAGGGAAGGGGGGGGGGGGGGTTACAGCTGCCAGCTTAGCTCAAAGAGGCCAAAGACGAGCCAGAGCACCACCTGCAGCAGGCAGGGGAAGACACTGCTGGACACACTGTTGCTGAAATCACAGGAACAAAAGTGCTTTAAGACCGAAGATGGTGGAAAACCTGCTGAAGCTCGCTGAGGCAGCCAGCGCAGAGAGAAACGCTTTACCTTTTTAAATGTTGTCCTCATTATAGCTGTTGTTCCTTCTCTCGCTCTTTTCTCTCATCCCCTGCTTTCGTTGTGTCCCATTTCACAAGCTGCGGTTGCCAAGGTAACTGACATTAATTCATATGGCCGTCGATTCGGTGCTCCACTTATTACTATTTCCCTCTGCAAGCCTCTGTGTGTTTGCATGTCTAAAGCTCGGAGAGACTGTGTGCATTTGTGTGCGCTTTTAACTTTTGTCAACTTTTATTAGTGCCAAACTTCATATTTATGATACCCGCCATCAGGATGGTTTCCCTTTCTCAGCAGCTAATGTAGATATGGCGTGCAAACTGTTACACCTTTTCTCCATTTGGGAGCTGCGGTTTCATTGTTTGTGCAGGAAAATGAAGAAACTGTAAAAAAAAGAAAAAAGTGAGAAGTAGAAAGAGGAATAGAGTGAGACAATAAATGCACACACCTCGTGCCCTTAAGGGGTCGCTTCACAGCACGACATACATGTGAGGTGATATGTCACAACACACACGCTTGTACGCGGAGAGTCAAGTCCCCTCCTGTGCGCCTCACACACACACACACACACACACACACACACCTGACTTCATTATCTGCGCTCTGCTATCAGGATGTCAGCAGCAACCATGGTAACAAGTAGAGAGAGAGGGAGACTGTTGAGATTCACAGCCACTTCACACCAACGCATCATTAATGTCATTTAACTCGCCCCTCGGTGACACGCACTATCTCCCCGTCTGTTTTCTTCTCTCCTGCTTTCTTTCCCTTTCCTCCCCGTCTCTTCCCCCAAACCTCCTCCTCCCCAGCCTCACTTCTCCCTCTCCCTCTCTCCCTCCCTCTCTCCCTCTCTCTGAGTCAGGTTTTTATATGAGGCTTTGCTGATGACTCACAATACCTAGTTACTTCCCAAATGGAATCTGTGTGTGTGTGTGTGTGTGTGTGTGTGTGTGTGTGTGTGTGTGTGTGTGTGTGTGTGTGTGTGTGTGTGTGCCCTATCCTGCTGCCTCATTACAACCCAGCTGCAGTGCACAGCTGCACTGGAGTCACTGTGAGGGTTAGCTGACAGTTGTACATTTGTTTGACTCTGTGCATGAATAACAAAGGTTATATCCAGTGCTACACCTTCACTGCATCACATTAGCGTTAGAAATATGCAGCCGTACTGGCAGAGGATCCCCGCATTAGAAATGAATGAGCTTCCATCCAGCAAGGGGTGCAGAAACTGTGTATTCAAATATTTGACGGAGCCGACTGCATCAGCTTGTGCACAGCCCTCTCGGCTTCTGCGTCGTCATGTTTCATTTATGCGTTGGAGGAGAAAGATGTGCTGTGATGGTCTTCATGTGAATTGGTCAATGAGTTGCCAACCTGATCATTACAGGGTCAAACTATAACCAGTCATATACAAAAGGATATACCAGTACAAGATAAATGGTTTTAATTCATTGATTTTTCACAAACTGTATCAGTTTAAAGGGAGCTGATATGTGTTTCTAAAGAATACTAGAAAAGTTTCTCTGATGGGTGAGAAAGCAACGGCAGAAGAACAGAGGGGTGTAGGTAATAGACGGAGTAACACTGCCATCTTCTGGACATAAAGGTGGCTTCTGTTTTCCAGGTAATCGTTTCATTTTATTGCAGCTTTAAGGAGATGGTTGTTGCTTTATGGTTTGATCTGGTGTCTGTGGAGGCCATCCGAGTGCAGTGAACTCACTGTCATATTCAAGAAAGCAGTTTGAGCTTTGTGCCGTGGCACATTTCTACTGGAAGCAGCCATCAGAAGATGGATACACTGCGGTCATAAAGAGATGGACATCATCAGCAGCAATACTCAGACAGGCTGTGGTGTTTAAGTGATGCACCACTGGTACAAAAGTGGGCCACCATTACACCACCAGCAGCAGCCTGAGCTGCTGATACAAGGCAGGATGGATCCATGCTCGCATGCTGTTTATGACAAATTCTGGCCCAACCCAAATGTCACAGCAGAAATCGAGGCTCATCAAACAGGTGGCTTTTAGTGCACCTGTGTGAATTGTAGTCTCAGTCTCTGCTTCTCTGCAGACAGGAGTAGCGAATGTGAATGGTTGTCTCGCTCTCTGTGTTGGCCCTGCGACAGGCTGGCAACCTATACAGGGTGTACCTCTCCTCTCGCCCTATGACGACACACAGGAAACTTGTGATTGCTACGTCTGTAAGAGAAGAAGGTACATCATAGACTGTAGAAGATGGATGTAGACACTGTCACCCACTGGTTATTGAAGTTATACTGTAAAGCCTGAGCATTTTTGTCACTGCCACCTTGGTGCCTTGAAGCCAGAGGCAGATACTTATGAATCTCATTGTAGACCAACTGCAGAGCATACTTTGCTATATCCTCCTAATTTACAAAATTAACATTTTTCATTCAATAAGACTTGAAAATAAAAGTTGAAAACATAAAGTCATCAGGATTTTGTTTGTTTGGAACCAGAGGAGTCGCTCCCTCTGCTGGCCATTAGAAAAAATGTAGGTTTAAGGCCCTTCTGCCTTTCCAGAAGCAACATTCATCTTTTAAATACATTTATAGGGTACATACACAATAAAGAGAGGGCAGTATTAAGGCATAGGTAAATAGGAACAAGGCACTGAACACCTCAGTTGTGAAATAAGTACTTGTATGAGCCTGCTGTTAAGGTTATTTCTATAAAACCAGACCTGTTCTCTAACACAGCTCTGGTTTTTAACTAAACAATTTTACACCATTTAGTTCTCAAACTCCATAAAACCATTTTCTGCTAAAACCTTAAAATGATAAGAGGCTTTTTCAATGACAGAGCCTCATATCTGAGCAGAACTGAACACAATGCATCTGTTATTCCACAAGGTATTATTTAATACCTTCAAGGGGAACCATATTGCCCTGCAGATGAAGTTAGGCTTAAGGAAACAGCATAAAAAAAGGGCTACATGACTTTTGATTGCATATTACAATCCCTTCTTGCATCTGTGTGTAAGATTCAACACCCCCTGGGCAAATTACACATTTTGTTGATCATTGAAGTGAAAAGAGGTAAGGCCCTGCAGCTTATCTTAAAATGTTAATGCACCAATATTTTTTTCAATGAACTTAAAACAACTTTGGCAGATAGGAGCTTGCAGCATTGTTTGCAAAGGGACTTTTATTCTGGCTTTAGGAATCTAAAGAAATCTGACATGCTTACTGTATATACACAATGCAGTGACTAGCAAATTATATAATTATAAATAGTACAAAGACAATTTTACTTTTCACAAAGTTTCACAAAGATGTGAGCACAAAAAGACTGACAAAGTTATTTAATGCTAGAATAAAAAAAAACCTCATCTCACAATGAATGAGGTTAAATAATGCAACACAATTCAGTTTAAAAGAGTCTTTTAATATAATTGAATATAACTAATATTATAATTAATTAGTGGTGGACTGTGTGGACAAGTAGTTCAACAGATTAACATTCAATAGTTCAACAGAAACTACGTTTAAAGATTGACAGAATCTACAGAAATCCCTGTGCACAAGCAGCCAGCAGCCAGAATTAAATGACCCTGATCTTCAGGCCTTCAGGGGACACTCCATGAAAAACAAGCACAATTATGCAGGGCACGGGCTTGGAAATAATTTCTGCAAAAGTGGACATAGTTCATTGCTGTATCTCGCAAGGTCACAAGGGCAGGAGCAGAAGAAGAGAAACCCAGACCTCCCTTTCCCAAGCCACCTCCTTCAGCTTATCTGTGGGAACACTGAGGGGACAGAGACAGGACAAAAGACATGCTGTGGAAGAGAGCCAGAGATTAATAAGAGCTAATGATTAAATGCAGAGTGGTGTATAAACACAGAGAGTGAGAAGAGGTGAGTGAAAAAGAAACACTCAGTGCATCATGGGATACCCCCCCACCCCCACCCCACCTGCCTCGGCCTATTGCAGGATAACTAAGGTAGGGTTCAGGGTCACCTGATCCATTCTACTCTTACGTATCCTAGGAACCACAAGTAAGCCTGCAGTCGGAGAGTGAAGTGCTCTGTTGGGGTGATATGGTGAACATGAACAAGACTGTGAGATACTTTAACTTCTCCACTTGGGGCTGCAACGCATCCCTGACCTGGAGTGGGCACTCCACCCTTTCCGGCTGAGGACCGTGGCCTCGGACTTAGAGATTTGTTTTGTTTTGACTATGATGCCGGACTTATTCTGACTGTACTGACTGAAAACTTTGACTTAGACCAGGGGTGTCCAAACTATAGCCTGCGGTGCAAACTTGGCCCGAGCTCGAATTTTATTTGGCCTGCAAGTTCATACATATGTTATTTTTGGCCTGCCGGCCCAAGCAATGAATGTAACTCAGCATGCGATTCCTCTTTTTAACTCATGAAGGCAGTGTCACGTAACAGATGCCTGGCAAGTGCTTCAAAACCTAAAAAAAGATTGAATAATTAACCCATCATAGCCCATGCTGTACACCGTGGGTGGGGGTCATAGTTGGCACACAGTGTTGCCAACTTAGCAACTTTTCAGAACCCCCAGTGACACCCGCGGCTATTGAGCGGCTATTGAGAAATTTAGCGACTTTTTCCGGTGACTTTTGGAAACTCTTTGAGAGAGCCCAGGAAGCTGAAATCCTCAACAACAACCTTTTTTGTGCACATCCAGACTTCACTTCGGCACTGAGGGAACATCTCACCCCCATCCCCTGGACCTCGCTGCAAACAAAGCTGCAACTTTTCAAGACATACTTGTCACAGAGTCCTGCACCACACGCTTCCAGCTCTGCGGGAGGTCGTGGTTGTCAGTACAGGTGTGCAAACGAAGCGGTATGCAGCCGCGAAGCTTCACTTTATCTTCTTTATCTTTTTGTGCTTTGTTGAACTCTTTGTTCAGTAAAACAACTGGCAATGATTCTGCTCTGTTTTTGAAGAACATATGTTGCCTTTTAATGATGTCTTTTTTGAAGAAGGCCTTGCTTATTTCAGCAATGCAATACCAAACTACATTCTGCACACAAAATCCTGTCTCTTAGTAAAATGTAAAATAGTCACATATTTTTATGTTCTCGTTCATGGACATGGATTGGCAAATATTTAAAGGGCACATATGCTTTTAAATCCTTCCTTTTCATATATAAATCATTTACTTGTGGTCTATATAAAGTAGAACTGCAATGCTTTGCTCTGAATTCCTCATTATTGTAGCTCCACAGACCACTCTTTTACACCTTTTCTGAGGCGCGTCTTAAGCTGCGTTTCCATTAGTATCTACTCAGCGCAGCTTGACTTGACTCAGCGCAGTTTGAAGGTGTTTCCATTAGTACCTGGTACCAGGTACCAGGTACATTTTTAGCACTCACTCAGCCAGGGTTCCAAGCGATCCGAGGTGATCCGAAAATGTGACGCGGAAGAACAGCATGCCATTGATTGGCAAGGGAGTGTCGTCACTAGTTGAGGCATGAGAGTGACTTCTTGACCAGAATCAACCGTGCCATTTTTAAAACCCGACAGCATGAAAATGGAGGCGCAAAGCACAGGTTGAATGCCCAGACCGACAGTTTGCAGCGGTAGTTTTGCAACATGAGAGCCATCTGAAACGCTCACACAGAATACATATTATAATCCTATACTGCTGGGTGATTGCTGCTGAAGCACTGTTACCTGCCCCTACAAGCCGTGAACAACTGGTTAACGCAGAACCTGAGGCGGCTGATCAAAGTAAGTTTGAATTACCATAATAGTGCGACCGTTTGTCGCAGTTTCTGAAAGCTGAGAAACTGCACTTCACAACCAACATAGGGTATTACTATGGTATTGGTAATTGTTGCCGGAAGTCCGCGAACAGCGGCACCTTTGAAGTACACTGAGCCAATTATGACATATTTGGGGGTATAGGGTTATACTTAAAACATTGTACGGGGGACTTATGCATGATGATGATAGTAAACTGGCATTAGCTG
Source organism: Archocentrus centrarchus (assembly GCF_007364275.1). Classification (NCBI taxonomy): domain Eukaryota; kingdom Metazoa; phylum Chordata; class Actinopteri; order Cichliformes; family Cichlidae; genus Archocentrus; species Archocentrus centrarchus. Next base: position 27,168,324 of record NC_044355.1, on the reverse strand, counting down.
TTAGCTTGCCTCTATCTCATCCATTGTTGTGTTGTGAGCCGCATGCAAATTACGTCAAGACACTACTGCCTGTGCTGCTATATTGATTCCACCCACACTGAGGTGGTCCTCATTTATGGGGTTTCATTTGTGTCAAAAATAAGTAGAAGCAATATGTGTAGATGTTGTTGGTCTATGTTGTTGTTATGTGTCTTTGGTTGATGTCTATGTAGATGTTGCACATGTAGATGTTGCATATGTCTATGTTGCATATGTCTTTGTAGTATATGTGTATGTCTCTAGCTGCTGTTCTGGTTATTACTCACTGCGATCTTGCCAATTCATCCGCATTAAAGTAGTGTACACCTCACAGTTGTTTTTGATGCTGTTGCCCCCTGTTGTTGGTTCATGTAGTTGATTGCGCGTCTTTAATTCTGTGATTGGTCAATGTCGTGGGTCCATGCTGTTGGTCAGTGTTGTTGTTGCCTGTTCTCTTTGTCATTAATAACTTTTGAAGTAGGTCTTGTCTGATCAAAGTGTTTATTAGATATTACAAAAATGTTGGTCTTTCAATATCAATGGTTTCAAAATGTTTAGATTCTGCAGGAAAGGCTTCTTCTGCATTACTCTCCCACACAGCCTCTCCTTGTGCAAAGTGCACTGAATAGTTGAACGATGCACAGTGACACCATCTGCAGCAAGATGATGTTGTAGGTCTTTGGAGCTGCTCTGTGGGTTGACTATGACTGTTCTCACCATCCTTTGCCTCTGCCTATCTGAGGTTTTTCTTGGCCTGCCACTTCGGGCCTTAACTAGAACTGTGCCTGTGGTCTTCCATTTCCTCACTATGTTCCTCACAGTGGAAACTGACAGCTGAAATCTCTGAGAGAGCTTTTTGGATCCTTCCCCTAAACCATGATACTGAGCAAGCTTTGTCTTCAGCTCATTTGAGAGTTGTTTTGAGGCTCCCATGTTGCCACTCTTCAGAGAAGATGCGAACAGGAGAAACACTTGCAATTGGCCACTTTAACCCTTTCTCATAATTGGATTCACAGGTGTGTGTAAGTCAAGGGTCAATGAGCTTACAAAACAAATTTTGTGTTCCAATAATTTGTGCTAAAGGTATTCAAATCAATAAAATAACAAACTTATGCACCTGCCTAATTTTGTTTAAATAATTATTGCACACTTTCTGTAAATCCTATAAACTTCATTTCACTTCTCAAATATCACTGTGTTCATCTGCTATATGATATAGTTAACTGAAATTGCTGATCTGAACAACCAATGATTTATAAAGGAAAATCATGAAAATTATCAGGGGTGCCCAAACTTTTGCATACCACTGTACATCCTAGCATCTATCACAGATTGATCAGCAGGTAATTTATGTATCAGAAGGCACCAGCACCTAAAGAGGTCCATGACTTCACACACCTATACTATAAGGACGGCAGCTGCAGTGAGATCAGCGAATGCCAGTGTTTGTCAGTGGGCTTGACGTGCACGAAGTTCTGCTCCTGCTCTTTCTCAGACTGTCTAAATATGACCAATTTTGTTACTGATGATTATTTGGAAGAGTGGCAGTGATATGTTTCACTTGTGACATCATGGGGCGCTGACTTCACCAAAGTAATTATTGGAGATGGCCTTCCCTTTTTGATCAAGCTTATAGTCAGGGCTGGATCAGGTGACCCTGAACCATCTCTTAGTTATGCTACTATAGGCCTAGGCTGCTGGGGGGTTCCCATAATGCACTGTTTCTTTTCATTCACCTTTTTTACAATGTTCATACTTCAGTCTGTATTTAATTATTAATTATTACTAATCTCTGGCTCTCTTCCACAGCATGTCTTTTGTCCTGTCTCTCTTCCCTCACCCCTAACCAGTCACAGCAGATGACTGCCCCTCCCTGAGCCTGGATCTGTCAGAGGTTTCTTCCTGTTAAAAGGGAGTTTTTCCTTCCCACTGTCACCAAGTGCTTGCTCGTAGGGGGTCGTTTTGATTGTTGGGTTTTCTGTGTTATTATTGTAGGGTCTTTACCTTACAATATAAAGCACCTTGAGGCGACTGTGATTTGGCACTATATAAATAAAACTGAATTGAATTACCCCCAGAATGGCTCCCAAAAGCAGCGTGTGTTGTGGTTGCTGCTAAAAGGCTTAGGCTTAAAACTGGACACTGCAGCTCGAGAAAAGGAGGAATTCCACCTCCACGCTTGTTTGTTTGATTTGAGTCAGGAATTTGATTCATACTGTGTGTAGTTAAGTTATAGGTGTATTAAAAGGCCCGTCAAGGCCAAACTGTTATCCTCTCTTGTGGTTTTCTGTCCTACTTACTCATCTCGGGTGATTTTACCAGTACGGTCTAGTATATTACAATGAAATGCAGTATATTCTTTCATTTGGGACAGATCACACATTTTTAAATGACTATGCATGGTATATTTACATATATGATATTGCTGGATTTAGAAAACAAGCACATTAATAAAACAAGCCTACTGTGTTATATGACAATACATGCAGCATAAAAATGTTTTAGACTGGACACTTAGTTTTCTCAATACTTCACTTTCTTGAAGTGAAGTATTGAGGCACTTCATACATTAAGCGACTTAACATCCTGATTATGCAGGCTACATTTACATATTTGGTATTGATTCAACACAACCTCACCTTTCCAACAAGCCATCATATGTGTTTCTATGACAATCTCTGGCAAAGCAATTACAAAGTAAATGAAACACTTTTGCACAGATATTTTTTTTTTCCATGTTCGCCTATTTTAGGTATGTGTTCCAAGGTCTATATCTGCCCCATACTTTAAGATATTCACATACAGTTTTTTCTACTGGGTAAAGCAAAGTCCTGACTACATACATGTCTATTCTGAAAGCTCTCAGGCCTCGTGCTATTAATCTACATCAGTTTATGTTTGCTAACCTCCATGCAGACAGGTTATATTTGAGCTCTTTTTTTACTTTTGGGCTATAACAATATCTATAAAATTAACCATCTTGTCAGTACACAATGCTCTTGGCCTTGCTTCCCTTCCACTTGATCTCCTACACACCCACACATCTACCTTCCTTCTCTCCATCATATCATGATAAATTACATTCAGTTGAATGTAATCTAGTGTGGAAAAGACAACTTTTTTTCACGTTTTAGTCAACAAACAGCTACATTTGCTAGAAAGAGCTTTAGCCTTAGCCCTTTAGCAAATGAACCGATGCCAAAAAAGAGGGCGCCTGTGAAGAGGTGTGTGATGATTTCTTCTTCAGACATTCCTTAAAAACCAAAATATGATGAGCATATGTTGACTCAAGTATCTGCTATTTTGTCTTCACAGGACAACACATAAAAGAAAAGTAAGAATGAAGCTGATACACTGTTTTAGTTAAAACTCTGTATATAAGTTAATATGCTTACAGCCAAACAGTCTTTGATATTTATATTAGCATGAGCTGTTTTAGCTCTGCAGAAGGAAAGTGCAAAGCCTGCCTCTGTCATCTCACCCACTTCCTCAATGACTGACGTCATCGCTGAGGAATCATCTGGACCAAAAGAGGTAGTCAGAAACCTTTGCTCAGACACTTCCCTGGGTAACACAAACGTCATCTTATCTAGACACATTCCTAACCAGTTCTTTAGTTCCCCAGATGGATGGTTCTAATGCTCTGGATCTGCTTAAGGAAAAAGTGGCAAAGGAGAGGGAAGTGAGGCTCTATGTTTGAGAAATGTTGGAGCAAGAAAGACGGGAGAAGGCTTTACTCCAGGATGCGTCAAAGTCTGCACTGGAGGAGGCCTTGAAAATGGGAACTGCGGCCAGAGCAGTTCTCGAGGAAGCATTGCAAAATGAGAAATTATCCACAGCTACTCTTGAACGAACTCTGGCTCAGGAGGTCAGACGCTGCATCTCTTAAAGAGAAGTTGCAAAAGCAAAAAAGCTGACAACGCAGCTCTCCAGAAGTCTGTGAAACAGAGAAAGCTCAACATTTCTGACCTGTAGGGTAAACTTCAGCAAAGAGAAAAGCAGCCAGGCTCCGCTCCCATCTGAGCTCAAAAGCTGTGAAAAAGTAAAGAAGCAGCTCAAGAAGAGCTTAACGCACCGTGAGAGAAAGTTGAAAGAGCAAACAGCAGCAAATGACAAGCTCACGCAAAGAAATAAAACAGCTTCAGCGAAAACACTCCCAAGTCTGGGATACACAGGCTTCGACAAGACGTTCAAGCTAAAGACCAGCAGCTGCTCGTGCTCAAAGGGAAGGTGAAGCACATGTCTGCAGGAAGCTGGAACTTTGCGGTGCCTGCAGCTGAGGAGCAAAGCATTGGGCTGAATTCACATAAACACTGAAAGCTTTCATTAGGGCCGTCACAGCATCCCAAATAGATGTAGTGTGTCAATGCACACATCTATGCACACAAATATGCAGCGTTAGCCCTGCGACAGGCTGGTGACCTGTCCAGGGTGGACCCTGCCTCTTGCCCGATGGCAGCTGGGATAGGCTCACTTCACTAAAACTTTAAACGGCATATATTCAGATCAGGTCTTGATTTTTTTTTACTGTTGTATTCCTACTGCATCTGTAATGGCTGTTTTCTCAAAGAGTTTTTTTTTTTCCCTCACATTCTTAGAAACACAAGCCTTTCCCAGTGCTGTAAAATTTCCAAGAATGGTCCCGCTTTCTAAGAATTACACCTGAATGTTAGGACTAAATCCTGGCAAAGATAAAAGTCATTCACAAAGCATCTCCACCCTTAACCACACACAGAGTTCTATTATTTTAGTGATTTCACTGTCCATTCTGTCCAACTTTAACGTTAAAGTCACATTTTAAAAGAATGCGTCACAGCAGCAGGGTCAGCCACACCTCCTCACTGAGGTAACAGTCTTAGTCTCTTTCTTGCTCGGAGCTGCGCTGAGAAGTTCCCCCGAAACACTCTGAAGCTCCATGCTCATATTTTGAGGCTATGTTGGGAGCTCTCTGAGAGGACTGCATGAGTGTTTGTGGAGAGAGGACCCAGTTTGTTTCCTGTCTATCCTTGGAGGGGTTTTACTGAAGGCTGTGATCATATCTTATCCAGACCCCAATCTATAGATGGGACTGTTCGCAGTATTTATGTAAATCTTCATAAAAAGAAATGTCTAAAATCTATGATCTAATGTGCCACACAACAAACCAATTTTAAACATCACTTTCAGAAACTATTAGTTTAAAATATTTATCCTCTTCACCTGTACTGCCCCCCACCCAAAATAAAGGTACTGTTGCTCTTCTCATATTACTAAGGTATAAATATATAATTATAAATGTCTCCTACAGACACTCTTCCCCCACAATAAAATATGTTGGGTAAAGCATTTGTGAGAGATAAGGCTGCAGTTCTATCTTTGAACATTAGATGGCACCAGTGAGTAATGGCAGCAGAGTGGTTTCCCTCCTTCGAGGCTCAGTACAAAACATTACATGGTGTGTGAACACAGCTTTCATCATTTTGCCTATGCTTTAGATTTCAGTTATTTTTGGTTAATATTTTGGTTCTTTTCCTTTAAGGGAATTTCACCTGGTTTCACTAATAGAACAGGATGTGTGAACACACTGTCAATAAATACCCGCTGTTACTGTTTCTGATGAAAGGCAGAGGAGCTGTGTGTGGGTGCAGGGGGCCTGGTGAGGCCTGTGGCCACACAATACTAAAGTGCTGTTTACTGTGACTAAAGGAATGCGGTTAGCAGTCGTCAGGGCGACTGGCCGGCCGTGCAGCGAGGTCTCTGAGACAAACAGGAAGTAGAGTGAGAACTGAGAACAGCAAGTGAAACTGAAACACCAGTTAGTGCTCTGGTTTAACTGAATGAGCTGTGAATGTGTAAAACAAAGCAACATCTGCTGCTCCGACAAAAAAGGCTAAACCACAAACGCACAAACTATTTTCCACTCGGAGCACACGCTCTGCTTGTTATTCTCCTACACTCATTACATGCCCTTACTTGCGCGAGTCAGCACCAAACCTTTAATTCTTATCACAGGAGCCGAGCTCCGAGCCAACTCCAGCTCTGCTTTTCTCACTCGGGAAAGTCCTCGCTTTCACAGGACTGTGTTTCTGCTGGGCACTCTTATCTTGACAGCAGTAGAGATATACAAGCTGTAAAAACTCGACTCTGAGCTTTCTGATAAACTGTCAGCATTGTAAACTTCTTTTACAGGTCATAAATGAGGCCGGAGAGCCGGGAATAAATACAAAAACAAAAAGTCTTTATTCAGATTTACATGGTGATTCACATGGATTCTTAATGTACAGAGAAGAAACAGTGGTGACAAGTTGTGGTGAAAGCCTCTTTGCTGCATTGCAAGAAGCAGAACAGTGATCTGTTTTTTTTTTTTGTCTTTCTTTCTTTTGAACTGACTGTTGCCCTTTATGGTAATGCGCTAAGTGCAAAAGAGTAAGACACACCTCTGGTTTAAGTGATCAGTGGCTCTGAATCACAAAAACGCACAAAAAAACAAACTGAAAAGATAAGCTAAACACGATAAGATGCCATCAACTCTCACTGCTTTTTGGTTGTAAAGACATTGCAACGACTTTGCAGAAAGAAACACTACAGAAAAGTGCACTTTGGGTACTTAGACCTGGTCAGGCTTTTTTTTAAGGCAATGCAAAACAGGGAAGAGATGTTAGACCAGAAGTACTGAGGAACTGGGAGACCACTATCAAAACAGCAGTCCGGTTAATATGGCACATTCACATCATCACCTCTATGCCTCATTATTCCACTTAGGGAGTGTCGGGACAAATGGGTTAAGAAAAAAAAAAAATAACAAGGTTCAAAATAAAAGGGTAGCTGTTATGGCTGCAGAGGGGGGTATGTGTGATTAGTAGTATTAAAAGGCTGTATTGTATTGAAGACTCTTACAGAGAGAACTATCAGCAAGTTTAACAACAGAGAGAGATCGGAGGCAATCTGTCACTGTTTGGATTTGTGCTGCTCTGGCAATAAAGGCACATGAGAGATTTGCTATCAAGCGAGCCCAGAGCCCTCCGATTCAGCGAGAACCATGAATAAATTCACCATGATCGTCGTGTGCATCCAGTGTTAAAATTCTCAGACTCCTACTTTCCCTACTGTTTTCCTACTTGAGCTCTGCTGAGCTGTGCTTTAGCCTGCTAGCTGCCAACACATCTTTCAGCATACTGAAAACATGCTCCCCGCAGTTTGGAAGTGAGGGGCCAGTGATTCTCGAGAAGACTTGAAAATAAACAGCTGGGAATCCTTCTGTGAGCTTTTTTTTTTTGCATTCCAGGAGCTCAGAGTCATTTTTCATCTTAAGATGTGGAAAATTTGATATGCAAACTACTGTTAACATAGAGCAGTGCTGAGCATCATGGAAAAACAGGATGTACTTGTGTTGCAACACCTGCGCGCCTACGTTAGCTGGGAACGAGGACTGGAATACTGCAGACACACATGTAGAGGAGGTAATTCATTGACAATTCCCTATCTTAGTTATTATAAGACACACACCTTACATATCCTTTAAATTCACTGGAAGTTCATTTTATTCTTGGATTCTACTAATAACTTGGCATGATTCAGAGTTTAAAATATAAATATTTTTCTTTAGATTGGGCCTTGGTGCAGCCCCTCAGTTCATGTTCTGAAACGCGCAGTTTCGGCTCTTTTTTCCCCTCTTTTATGCTAACTTTCTCCTCATTGGCATCAGCAAACGAAAGATGTGATCAGCGTGTGAGTGGGAGGCCTGAGACAAGCACATCAGGGAAATCCACCTATGACTTCTATGGCATTCAATGAAAGCCAAGAGTAGAAAAAAAAGTGTCTTAACGGGTCCCCTTACAGAAAGTCAGATGAAGGAAAGCCTTCTTTTCAGTGCCTCTGTCTTTTCTTCTAACACAGAGAACTTATATCTTTTGTTGTGCTTCATCCCTCTGTGCTTCCTGTAGCGCTGTCAGCTGCCTCAAGACCACTAAATTCCTACGTGCCACCTGCACATGTCAGCAGCAGGCTAAAACACAAACAGTTTGAATCCAGCTACGCTATCAAAGGCACATGCAATCAATAAGAGTTATCCTCACCCCACTCTCTCTCTCACACACACACACACACACACTTACACACACTCACACACACACACTGTCTGTAAGGTGCTGAAGCAGCGTGCAGGCATACGGAAGTATCAGCTATGTACATTATTAATACCAGTGGGCAGAGGAGAGAAGACATGTTCACAGTCTGTCAGTCAGTTCATCTTTGTGTGTGTGTGTGTGTGTGTGTGTGTGTGTGTGTGTGTGTGTGTGTGTGTGTGTGTGTGTGTGTGTGTGTGTGTGTGTGTGTGTGTGTTGGTGAGTACTTTGTCCTGAGGTCTCCAAACATACAGACACACACACACACAGAGACACAAGCCTGCAGGGCCTCATGATGATTGTCATTCCCTGCACAGATAAAACAACAGGCCTGTCTTTCTTTTTCTAACTGCTTTGCCAAAACAGATGAATTTTCCAGTCATTACTTATGAACGCGTGCAGTTTGCAACCATGTGTCCCCAGTAGAGCTTTTTGGTGGCAACACTTGAGCTCACACTATGTTTGATAAGGATTGTTGAACTTTGCCCGTCCTTAAAAATCACAACACAGCTGATGAATGAGAGGGTGTAGGGTTTTCCAAACATAAAGACTATACTTGGGCGTGCTGCCCAGGTAATATTTGTCAACTTATTTTAGCTTTTTTTTTTTTTATCATCTTTTCCACAACTGGTTCACTAGCAGGCTCATATGTTGAAAGTCAGGTCACTGCTAACCAGCCAGCCTGGGCCCTCCCTGCCACATGTCTCCCTACTGGCAGGCTGAGCAGTTGCTGTTGAGGCTTTACAGACAGGATTTCATCCTGCGCTCAGACTTCAGCTCGACTGTCTCAAACTGACTTAATTTAAAATACACACTGAGCAATAAAATCATGAAGAACTCCTGAGAGATAAAAGCACATTTTTCCCTTCACAGGTAAAAGTGGCAAAATTCCTCCACTGGTGTTTTACTCAAGCGTTACCACAAAGCAGCGGAGAAAACCATCAACCGGTGACACATGGGGTCAGCTGTATTCGAAAATAGTGGAACAACAGCTGAGGACATGGTTCAATTCAAGCCACATGTTTTGCAGTTAGTATGGTGCACTTGCTCCTAAATTTGATACTGCACATAGGCCTGCAAACGCTCCGGACACGGAAGTTGACAATTTACATCACGAAGACGTGCAGGAAGTAGATAAATGAGCTCAAGTGCTCATTGCTTTGTGCCCAAGTCAAGCGACTTCCTCAAATGAAAGGAAAAACTGAGAGAAATGCTGGCCCAGACAGACGTTAGGAGAAATCAAATTTTTTTGGAGGTGTGTCCCTTTTTAGGCCCCACATGGCTCTGAGGGAGAAAAACATTTTCTGTCTTTCCTATGGACTGGAAGCAGTGATGCAACTCCCGCATCTCAGGTCAAGAGGAAGTGACATCAGAGGTTTTCATAATGACACTTGCGCGCATTTCATGGGTGTGACTGGCTGGCATGGATCCGAGAGAGTTCTGGTTGTGGGTCGGCGTCCAGCCGTCGGTGTGGTAGCTGATGAGCGGGGCGGGGTCTCGTGTGCTCGTCACCCTGAAGTTGGGCTTGCTTGGACTGACGAAGGTCGCCATGCCAGGAAGAGAACACGGGGGAATCCTGAGAACTGATGTGCTGTAGTCCCGCCTCCAGACGGCACCAATACCCTGGAAGTCAAAAAAAGGGAGAAGAAGAAGGTGACATAGGAGCAAAAAAAATACAAAGATGCTGTGGTGAGAATGTGTTTAAATACAACAAGCACACTGCAGCACAAATAAGCACAAAGCTGAAAACAGAAAGTTGAACTGTTTCCAAATGTCCGCTAATCACTGTGTTAATCACTGTGAAATAATGTAAAATAATAATTGGTGATGATGGAGAAACTACATTATAACCCTGCTTTAAAAGCCACACAGGCAACAGTAACATTGCCTACTCACATTTATTTAGTGCTTTTCTAGTCTTACTGACCACCAGCCACATTTTAACCACACATTCATACAGCACTCTGTTCTATACACACACTTCATGTTCCTCACATTAATTAGAATCACCAGTTAAACTAACGTGCATGTTTCTGGACTGTGGGAGCAAATCGGAATAACCCAGTGGAACCTACACACATCCTGACAAGTAAAGAGAGGACATGCAAACTCCACACAGAAAAAGGCACCACCTGGGATTGGAACCAGGAACCTTATTGTTGTGAGGTGACAGTGCTAACCACTGACACTTCCTGTTGTATTTATTGCTACAAAGGTTATGGAACCATTCAAAATGTAATCTGTGTCTGGGACCGTGTGTGTGTGTGTGATTATAGATGCACATGACAAGTAAGATATTTGAACTGTGTGTGGCTGTCTGTAGTCATGTACATGCCTACATACATGTGTATATGAGTTTATGATCAACACGTTATAAATGATGAGTTTGGCTCTCACAGAGCAGAAGAGTAAACTGTGTGTGTGTGTGTGTATACACTCTGGGTAGATTGTACTACAAAGGACAGCCTCATATCAAGCTGTTAATATTTGAAAGTAGCAGTTCCTGACAAGGCCCTCCCTTTTCTCACTCTCACTTAACATTACAGGAATATGACACACACATGCACGCACCACCACTCTTTGAGGCCAAACTTCAGGCTTCACCTGTAGCTTTAAAAGTCATACTGGTGCTCAAAACAGTAGCCACACAAGTACACACACAATCTCTCACACTCACTCACACACACACACACACACCCTGTTAGAGCTGTATGGGTGAAACAGGTAAAAACCTGTTTGTCTGAAAATCAGACCGGTTAATGATTCAATCATTACTCTCTCCTCTGTGCGTATAATCAGAGACTAACCTCTTTGATGGCTTCTGTGTCACTGTCTGTGTCGCTGCCTGTTCAAAGAGAGACACGTACAAAAGTGTAAGTCATCCTTAGCTCACACACACACACACACATCAGAGGGGAAAACACATACAGAAAAATTACGTTCAGTTAAACCGTGATTTACAGCAGGAAACCACACTGACTATGCTGACATCCCTCAGTACTGTTCTAAAGAGAAGAAGGGATGCATGAATGACGTCCGTTTGCACCCTGACTCATACAGCAATGGTGCAACTTAAGAAACATCAGAACAGACAAGAAGCAGAAAAAGGAAGATGAAGAGCTCTGATAGTGCATTATGAACTGAAAGAGCCAGCTCTGCCTGAATGACTGGTTGGGAAAGAAAAAAAAAGATAGCTGCACATTCACAGAGATGACATAGTCAAATCTCGAGGGAGGTAATGAAAACAGAAATGGCAAATCAGAGACTCAAGTACCAACAATTTCATAACCTCACAAATATTAGTAGTTACAGATCTGTTTAAAGGGAGCTACAGGTTAGCATCTTTTTCTGCTTCCCATCTACCACTGGCTAAACATTCAGCTGCTTTGTTTTCTTAGTTCTCTAAAGATAGGACGGTAAAGAAGGTGCAGGTGGATGATGTAACCTGGGACGATGTAGTGACTGATATCAGCAGTTCATCGGGTCGCCTTTTGAATCGTACAGTTCAGATTTTGATGGCTGATCTGATCTTGACAGCAAAATAAACTTGTGCCTGTATTTGTTACCGCTGATCTAAAAGAGGTCACTGCGTGGTCAAAGCTCATCTGAATACTGAGCACACAGCACCCGCTTCTACGAGCCTGTTCCTCTCTGACTAACCTAGTTAAGCTTCTCCTCATAAAGTAAAGTGAGGTGTGATGTACTGTGTTGTCTCACCGCAGCATGAAGACACAGGAGAGATCTGCAGCGGGTACGGGTGGGAGGAGCTAACAGTCTGCTCCTCGTTCTCAGTGGTCACTTCGATTGTCTGACAGACAAACGGCAGCTGTTCACTGGTGATCACATGGTCTTCAGCTGGACTGTGGATCACTGAACAGGGACAGACAGGAGTCAGGATGTGTAGGTTCATAATAATCTGTGATCTGTAATGACCTTATATCTGAGCACAAAAGTAGACATATGTCTCTTCTCCAAGTATTTATCTGAGTGAAAAGGTAGCTGGTATGCTCCCTGTTAACATTTCCTAAAAATAGATGATACTGAGATCATAGACAGAGGGTTTACTTATTATATAATGTGTGCGTTCATTCTTCTTCTGATGCAACACCCTCAGGACTGTCACTGTGCTACAAAGGCACCATGCAAATAAAATCGCTCTGCCTCATCTCCTTTGTGATCTCAAGCACAGCCCAAAAGCACAAACAGGCCACACACATACAGACACTCACACACACACCGATGGGAAAATGGTAATGGGGAAAGGAAAAAAAAAAAAAAAAAAGACACCGGTGTGATACCTGACGCGCTGTCTGACACTATCAGCTCCAGTTGTTCCTGCTTGATCGTCCCCTGTTTGGTATAGTCAACAGGTCCAGGAGATGGAGAAGCAACCTGCCGGGTTCCAGAAAAAGTAAATTTATAAATGACAGAAGATCATTAACTGTGCATCTATAAGCACTTTATTTCCATTACACATAACTGATGCAAGTAAACATCTCAACACGACTGGTAGGACAACATACCAAACACCTCACCACACAGGACAGAAAGAAAGAAAAAAAATTACAATAGCTTAAAATAAAGTTGATGCTACTAAAATCCTACAGTGCCTTGCCTCACGGCCTTTCTTCTGCTCCCAGCATTAACAGTGAGCTCAGAAAATGAGGTTCACTAGTCACTAATTTAAGCTTCCAGGATTCTCACAGAACAACACGGACTCCAATCCAAACTCGGAAAATAAAACAAGCAAGAAAAAACTCCAGCACTTTGTTAGCGACAACATAAACAAGAAACAAAGGTTAACTTGCTAGCTGCAAGCAATAAGCATCTTACCCCCAATTTAAGCTAATGTTAGCATGCATAAGCTGGAAAAAAAACTAGTTTTATCTATTGAAGCCAGATAGGAAAATCATATTACATGATTTCATTCATTCAAACTGAGCTATTCAAAGTTTTTTTTTTCCCACATTATAGCATTTAGTGTTCCTCACACTGCCACTGGCAAAATGAGACTGAACAGAAACGCTAGTTGGCTAGCAGGCCACATTATTTCCCCAGCTAGCATGAGCCTAGCATGCCTAGCATGAACTTATAAATAAAAGTCACACATTGATGATTTTATCCAACAGTAAATGATGTAATGCATTCATAGTAACAGCCAACACAAGGGTGGTCAGCAAGCCAGCTACAACTTAGCTAGCGTGTGTCGCACTGAGTGTTTTTTCATGTCCAAGTCAGCTTTATTGTCTATATACTGATAGTCCAGTACCCAGTGAGCAGTGCAGGACAGGGTTGTGTATCGCTCACCAGTTTTGGTTGAAGGTAGTCTGCAACCTGTGTGCACATGATTTGCTAAACACTGTCTACAGTGTTTGAGACTATAAAGGATGTATTTATGTTACAGCACCACATCTGCTCATCCAGTCTGAGAGATGATATGGATATCAAACTAGTAAAAAAATGAAGGGATTTATTAAGCAGCTTCCTCAGAAACTAGCTACTCTGAATGAGAGCATACTCCGTTACCACCTGATAACTGCATCATTTTTAGCATATAAACACACATCTTTCCAAAATACACAAATCAAACAACACCAACTCTCACCTCATAAAAAAGTGCATGGCTTGCTTTTTATTCCTATTTAAAATCCCTGTTTAACACACTAAACAGCATGAGCCTGTGATGCTTTGTGATTTCAAATTTTCCAACTCATATTTCTGACTTCGCTCTTTCACAAAGGGAGGGTAAAATAATTGCTGCATTTTTTTTTTATACGTCCTCTTCCCGTTTCTGGAAGTGCAGCTGCAAAAACAGTTGGTTGATCACAAGCAGCAGCTACTGGCTGAACTTCTCTGACAGACAAAGCTAACTTCTGACAGACTGTAGTAACCGCACCTTCTTTTCCTGGTAAATTTCGATGTCATGTGGGGACTGGAGCAAGAGTTGATTGTTCAAAGCAAGATAATGTGGCAGATTGCCAGATCAAAGGCTACGTGGCAGTTCCAGAAGTGTTTTTCTTTGCCTTGGCAGGAAAAGGTGGTAACAACACTTCTTAGTAAACCATTTCTGTGATGCCAAACAAGTTACCAAACCAGTCAGGAGGAAAAGCTGCTTATCAGCTTCAGGTTAAAGTTTGAAACAGTCCTGATAAATATAATGTGTGACATCCCCAACACGCTGCTGGTCATCGGCACTGCTGCACAATCTCTATCTAGAAAGTCCCACTTTCCTCTTTCAGTCCTCTACATCCTATTCTAGCAGTGGTGTGGTCTCCATTTGGTATGTTTATCTACCTCTTTATTTCCTTTGGATTTCCCTTCCTTGTCTGCTTTCTTCTTTCCTAGAAAGAAGACAGATATATTTAGAGGAGTTTCAAGCAGCTTCACACAATGAACAAGGAAATATAATTCAGTTTCGGGAAAGAATGATAAAGCCGTGAAAGAATTTATGACGTCAGCAGCAGCGCTCACCTTTCTTGGCATTTCTCTCTGAGGAGGAGAGCATCTTATAAACTCGAAAGGCATTAGTTCCCTTTTTGATGCTTTTATCCTTTACCTCCTCGATATCTGGCAGGCTGTTCATGGCACAGCGAAAATTAGCCTTCCATGTCTTTGGATCTGGACGGTCAACACCCGGCTGGTATTTACCTGATACAGGTACAAGAAGAGGAAAAAAAGACATCACAAAATTGTCTTTTTATTCTTAAAGTTGGATAATTTCATAGAAGATCATCATCACTATTGGGGTAATTATTTATGGCCCTATCACTGTTATCAGCATACATACTGAAGCTTGTGGACAGCACATTATTAGCCAAAAACTACTGTTACTTGGTTAGTTTTTGCTATTTCTTTTTACACCAGCTTTATTATCTGACATTTTCATTTCAAATCAACTGAAATAAAAAAGTAATAAAAAAAGTAAAATATAACACTTTTTGTTGCTACATAAATTAATACAGTACAATCAGTCCACTTATTGGCCTGAGTACTGAGAGCAAGTGCCGGCACCACTGACATGATTTCACCTGCTTTTAGCTGGAACTGTAATAAAGCAGCACTTCTTTATAAGGAAAAATTAACCTGAAATATTTAAACAATGCAACAATTTCCCTAATATTATCAACCAAGGAAGTCATGTGACTGGTTCACTTTGTTTGTTAGCAGGATTACTCAGAAAGTTGCAGACGGATTTGCAGGGGGGGGGGGGGGTTGGCCCAGCTTGGAAGTGATTAATCTGGATCTGGATCCAGGAATTTTTAGAAGGATTCTTTACCACTTTAGGGCAAAATTGGACATTTTACATCATATCTTCAAACATACAGACCAAACTGAAATTTTAAAAAGCAGTGCCAGACATCATCTTACAGTCTTGAAAATGTCACAAACTAATCTGGATCCAGGGAGTCAACTAATGGATTGGATGACTATTTTAGGGAAAATGAACAAACAAGAATTTGCTCATGCTAATGTGCTCCTCTTTAAGTAAAACACAACTTGTATTCCTTTTTTAGTGATTGAGGTAAACTGTGGAAAAAGACCTTTTTGAACTGTTATGGGGCATGCCAGAAAACATCTGAGGCCCTCTGCCTTGGAGGAAGCTCCCCGGCTGGGGGGTGCGGGGCAAAGGGCACACTACTACAAGTGATATCAAAATGAGTTATTTTGTAAATCAAACTCTCTGAGTTGAGACACAGAAGTGTGGCAGGCATGAAAATGAAAACCGCTAAAAAGGAGAAGCAGTAAGCAGAGGCTGTAGCTAAATCTGTGCAATACCAGTGTGGATGGCCCATCTCATGAAGAGGGGAGCATCCTTCTCCAAGTCCCAGCCATGACGAGCAGCGTGCATCCAAGGGATCTGGAAGATTCTCTTCTCCTACAGACAATTTGCATGTTGTCACATCTTGAATTACAATGTTTATCTTTGTGTGTGTGTGTGTGTGTGTGTGTGTGTATGTGTGTGTGTGTGTGTGTAAGATGATTCTCACTTTGTTAACCCATTTCAGTCCTGGAATCTGACAGGATTCAATCTGCTCCTCCAACCAGGGCCTCATCCTCATCCTCTCAACTGGCATTATGATCTATGAAGTCACAAACACAGACACACACAATTATTCTAGACTGCAACATCTGAATGTGTGACCACTGGCGTGAGGACTTGGATTCAAACTGAACTATTTAAAGATTTTTTTCTACATTATAGCATTCTAGCAAACCCACAGGAATCACACAAACATACACATACACACGCTACCATCGCTTTATGCTGTGATGCTATGACACATTACATTGTGACACAGTACTCTAATCTGACTTTCCATTTGGTGCTCAACTGAACTGTAAAATGTCCAAATATTTATGGTTATTTGTATGTGCCACATAGATGCTGACACTCTCAGAGCCATAGGCAATGTACATGCAAAGTTTCACAAAGAATGGTCCACTCGTTTAGGAGGAGACAGGGAACATACAGACATCCATGCGCTATGATCATTATAGCATATTGTGGTGACTTAATAAAAGAAGCAAATTACAAATGCTCAAACATGTGGTCTACTGTGGCAGTCACAGTGCCAAGAAGAACCAAAACAGCTCGTTTCACACACGACAAACTGAACTGTGAATCATCCAAATCTACTCAAGTGGAGGTGGAAACGAGCACAATGGGGCCCCCTCGAAGGTTCTTTCTCATACATACAGTCATTTTTTCTGAGCAAACTAAAGAACACAGTTGAATCAGATTTGTGTGTGGTTGTAAAGATAAAACTCTTGGCCAGGGTTGGCTCTTGAATATGTGCTGTAAAGCACAGAAGCCATAAAACACTGTTCACAAATAAAAATGTCAGCTCATGTTGGTAGCTGTGGGCCACCCCTATCCACGGCCTCAAACTCTTTGTTTGAGGAAATGACACCTTAAATCAAACGCTTTGGAGCAAAGAGGACACCAGGAAAAAAAAAAAAAAAAAAAAAAACACCTAGAAGAAAACGAATGCAGTGTGCCGAGTTCAAAACCATCACAGAAAACGTTAGCCAGCCCACCACGCTACATTTGGTTTAAGGGCAGGGTGATGATCTCTGCACACAAATGTGATCAAAGTCCGGTAGGGCCAACACTCCCTGCCAGCAGAGCACCTCCCCAACAGGTCAAACAGGGTGAAACTGCACAGCATAAAATCCAAAATATCAAACAAGGTTGAACCTTTCAGCTGCACTTGGCTCGCTGCTCAGTACAAGATCAGAAAATCACTATGGGGAAATACAAGTCTAAAAAAGGTACACACTGTACAGCACAAATGCCACACACAGGCCTGCGTCCCATTTCAATCCAGCCACTTGTGCTCTAAAAGGAAAACTAAACAAACCGTGCAAATACTAATGACAAATCTCAAAGCAAATGACTTCAGCAAACACATACTGTTATTTAACACAATCGCAACAAGGGGCGCTGCACTGGTGTGTGCAAACAAACTGTGCTGAGTGTTTAACAAGCAGACAAACATGACACCAGACTTTGGTGCTCTCCCGAAGGGTGGCGGCAGCCTCAGTCGCTCCCATCAGACTGCATGACACACAGCATCAGTCAGAAATCATTCTCACAGGTTAGTTACAGTCACAGCAGCAACGGGAGGGGGGCAGGAAATGAGTCTGTTTATCCATAAATGAGGCTGTGTGTTAGTTCATGAATAGTAAAAAATTACCCAGAGTTTTCCTCATTTAGTGGCACAGGTCTGTAACAACAGCACATTCATATTCACAAATATGAGCATCTATTTGTTCTTAAATGATATCTGTGGATGTTCATATTTTCTTCATTCAGGTTCATGCACTCGAACATTAAATTTGTTTTTAAAAAGTTAAAGTTTTATGTCAGGGTACTGACAGAAAACAGTTCCTAACAGATAGTTCTTGGTTTCAGAAAAGGGGACCCAGACCATGTGCCTCATGTTTCCGTTCAGTTTTTCAATGAGTGGTCCCTGGCAGTTTGGGTGGAAGTCGAGAAAAAAGTGTTGGCCACCCCTGAGTGAGCACGTGGTGTAAATGTGTTTAGTTTGATTGGTGGAACAAGGAAAGCATCATAATTGGGCTTTAGGGTTCAAATTAATATGTTTCAATCATGACCTTACCTAAACTGATTTCAGACCAACACGCTTGTTATCAAAGTATGTAGCAATTTGCTTTTTTCACTGCCTGCACAATGAGGAACATTACTGATATTTATGATGAGGCGGAAACAAAGGTTTAAAGAAGAGTTTAAATATGTATTTACACGTTTGAAATTATTTATAAATGTAATGTTATAACCTAGTATTTCTTATTTCTTCAATGTACACCACATTTATTTTTATACTCCTAAACATAGTAAATGACCAGTAATAGGAATTCAAATAATAACGCTTATAGTTCTCCAATGTGAATGAAACGCACTGAGACATTAATACTGTTCGCTCCTCAGTCCCACTGCTACGTACATAATAACGCAGTTGACACGCAATTACAAACAGATAAATCCGGTAAAAAAAATAAATAAAAAATTGTCAACTTAAACGAGTGTATATTGCAGCAGGAGGACGCTAGCAAATATTAACAAATCCCAGATAAACAGTCCCATGACCGCTGACTTTGCATCGTTAGTAACATGTTTTTTCTGGAGTCAGGTTTGATGAAGCAGCGTGGGTCAAGTCAGAAGTTTATCGCTCTGTGTTTGTCTACCGTCTGCCACCGAGCTAAACCAAAACAACAAATTCAAAAGTGAAAATAAATCCCATACCGAGTCATCAAACGCGGAGACGAACTGCACAACTACTTTCACTTGAGCTAGGGATCCGTCATGTCGCCCTGTAGGAAGTCGGTGTGGCAGGGGCAGCGCAAGACAGCGGCGTTAATATGCGGAAATCAAACGTTACCTGTTAGGTTTGGACGGCCTCTGGCTCCGCAGTCCCGCTGTCGGAATAACAAGAGCGGCCCAAGATGGGCAGGTTACCACGCTCGAGGTTTTAAGTGGAAAAGGGAAAGTGTGGTCGTCGTTTATTTCTGTTTCTGCATTCAGACCGAAAGCAAAACAACGGCAGCTTCGGGAAGTGGGGGGCCAGAGCTGGAAATCCCCCTACTGCTCTCGTGCTCTCGCTTTGCGTCGGTCTCGAGCGTCGTGAAGTCTCGCGTGCGCGCACACAAGGAAAAAAAAAAAACAAACAAACTGAAACGAAGATGCTTCACTCCGCCATCACATTCAAGACCAGCCTAGATGCTCGGAGCTTTTCTTTACTTTCTGGGGTATTTATCCGGAAGACCGCACATGAGTAGTTCAGTGCCTGGCTGAAGATGGTATTGTCCTAGCCAACGGCAGCAAATATCTATTTAAATATATGTGAACGGGTCGAAGGAACGGGCGGGGGAAATGAGCGACTCTTTCGTAATCTCTTCTTCTGAAAACATAGACGATCTTTGAGCTGAATTTCATTTTCACTTCCTCTATCCATCTCTCCCTCCATCCCCCCCACGTCTCCCTGGGTGCATCGTCCTCTTTCTGCGCCGCTGCAGCTGGAAACGAAACTAGAAACTTCTCACAAGCGTTTGAGAGATTTGGCAACAGAACACCTGCAGTTCTGTGGAAAGGGCGCACTTTCATGTTTCTCCCTGTAAGTGTGTAGTTGTGAAGATGGGTTCCAAAAGCTGCAATTTGCGCTATTGCACGCAAATAGCCCATCAGGTCTTTTTAAAGAAGAATCGAAACTGAATTGTGCGCAGTTTCAGATTAAAATGTGTGCAAGGCCAATACAGTCCGTGTATGCATATAATGTATCTTTTTTTAATCAAAACTTAAAAATAAAGCTTCCACTGGCATGCTCACAATTTAATACAGTTTTGCATAAAAACTGAATTTTCACAAAAATTTATGATCATTACATTTGGTATGATTTCTGCTACCGGTGAGTCATTCACGCTCACACTGTTTCTGTTTACACTAAAGAGAAAATAGCTTTAGAAAAAAAAACGGGGGGAAACAGAAAATATGATGTCTGGAAAGCTCCAACCTGCACACACTTGATCCTAAACAAATGGAAACTATCCCAGATCTGTGTGCCAGCTCTGCACAGAGACGGGGTTATCTCTCTGACACACACAGCTAAGGCTGGGGAGGGGTAACCTATACAAGGAGTTTCTATTTAACAGCAGGGCCCCACAGAGAAGTTGCCTCATATAAAGAATATAGGTGGGTAAAAAGAAAAACGTAATAATAAAAAAAAAAAGATCTGCCAAGAGCACAAGTAAAAGTCAAATATGGAGCCTTACTGTTTAAACAGAAAGTCTTATTTCTTTTCTCATTTTCACAATAACACTTCCACATGGTCTGATCTGTGCGTCGGGGGTTAAACCGGGTCACAGTTTCAGTTCCTGCAGCCTCTGACGGGACTGCTGATTCATTAAAGGCCTCACTAGGTGTTTCTCTGGCCTCCTCTAGTGGTTGCATGCTCACACTATTGCACTATTGTTAGAGACCTTAAGCGTACAGTTAGTTCAAAAGACAAAAAAAAAAATATATATATATATATATATATATATATATAAATTTAAATTAAAATCAATAATCCAGCCTATTAAAGGCAGTGAGCCTTTTATATGGTCTGATCCATAAGTATTTGGACGATGACTCCGTTTTTGTAATGTTGCCTGTGTACGCCATTGCAGCGGATTTTAAATCAAACAATCACGATCCGACTGAAGTGCAGACTTTAATTTAAGTGAGGCCTGTTCCCTTGTAATTCCATGACAAATGAAACAGATGAAACATATGGAGATCATTCAAAGTGTTGAACTTATATTTAGTAGATGTTCACTGGAGCTCTCAATGTGCAATACTTGGATGACTGCTTGAAGTCAAGAAGTCATGGACATCACCAATTGTTGCGGTTCCTCCCTTGAGATGTTCTGCCTGACCTTTGCTGCAGCCGTCTTCACTTCCTGCTTGTTTGTGGGTCTCTCTGCTTTCAGTTTTGTCTTCAGTAACTGAAAAGCTGCTTTACTGGATTGACATCAGGTGATTGACTTTTCCAAGAATATCCCATTTCTTTGCCTTGAGAAACTCTTGGGTTGCTTTTGCAGAATGCTGTCGGTCATTATCCATTTGTGCCGTGAAGCTCTGTCCTGCCAGCTTTGCAGGAGTAGAGAGTAGAGCCCTGAATACTCCAGAATTCATCACGCTACTTCAATCAGCAGTCACATCATCAATAAATACTAGTGACCTGGCTCCACTGGCAGCCATACATGCCCATGCAATGACATTACCTCCACCATGTTAGTATGCTTGGGATCATGAGCTGTTCTTTTCCATCTCCATGCTCTTCTCTTCCCATCATTCTGGTAGGCTACACATTAGTCTTGGTTTCATCTGTCCAGAGAGGTTTTTCAGATCTGTGCAGACTCTTTCAGATGTTTTCTGACAAAGTCTAATCTGGCCTTCTTGTTCACAGTAAACAGTGGATTGCACCTTGTTATATAAATGGTACATGGACTGGTTCTTATACAACATGCTTTATGAGGCATGCTTTATACAACATGCCTCATTCACCCATTCATACAAGCACTTTTTTTTTTTTTTTACATTTAAGTGCTTTCTATCTAACATTCACACTCCAGTGAACTTGGGGTTCAGCGTCGGGAGCAGCCAGTGGTCGAACCACCAACCTGCTCCTACTTCCTGAGCTACAGCCACCCAAAACCCTCAAGAAGGTGTCTCTTGAATGGAGACTTTGATAATGAACCATCTACCACATTAATATTGTCCTTGACTTCAGATGTTGTGAAGTTGTTTGATCTTTCAGGTCTTTGGGTGTTGCTGAGCTACTGCCCAGTGTCAGTATATTCTTTTTAAAAATGTTACAGATTGTTGATTTGGCTGCTACACGAGTTTTTGTTATGTGTCATAGTTTTTCTTCCAGGTAGTGATTGCCTTCCCCTCTTGCGTCAACATGTTTTTGAACCTCATACTCAGAGTGCCAGTAAACATCTACCAAATACAATTTCAACACTTTGAATCATCTCCAGATGTTTTATCTGTTTCATTTGTAATGGAGTAACAAGGGAACAGGCCTCAACTGGCCACGAAACTGCCTGCCAGCTAATTACTTTTGAGCCTCTGAAAATGGGGAACTATGTATAAAAATGGCACTTCACTCAGCAGGTCCTCTTTTCCTTTTTTTGCCTTTTGGAATTAAAACGTCCAAAGCAGAGGATCTTCAGTATCTAACACAGGTCTTTGAAGCTATATTAAGCTGTTTCTAGCCATTACCTGATGGTGGTGCATTTAAGAACCCAAATGTTTGCAGTGAGTTGGAGTCATGTGACCTGCCTCCTATACATATTAACCAGGCTGCACAGACAGATGTTCACAAACTATCTCCACGTGAGAACATCTTCAGACAGAGTCATGACCGGATTCTCTCGACACAGCTAACAGCTACTCAGCTCTGCAGCATGATCACATGACAAAGGATGGAAGTAAGCTTTGATGGAAAGTGTCACAACACTGTTAAGTATTTTTTATTGTAATACAAAATGTTTTTAATATAAAAGATAAACAGCTCCAATAATAAAACCAAAAAAAAAAGACTCAGGGTGAACAGAAATCTCACTGATTTCATCATTTTATCACAGTTTGGGTGCAGTTACATTAAAATCATTGTCATCCTGCTTTGCATCACCTGTGGCACACCACAAGACTTTGCATTTGGTCAAGGAGAACAAAGATCATTTAGATACAAAATTGTAAATCTAGGTAAGAAAGTAAAAGTCTTTGGTCAGCATGGAGACGATACAGGGGATCTGCTTCTTGTGATTAAAGTCAGGTGAGTCGCAGGAAGACTCAAAGAACCGTGACACACCGTAGTTGACCCGGGTCATGATCTGCATCAGCTCCAGCCTTCCACTATAGAGCTGCAACATCTCACACAACATCTGTATGAACCAGGAGCCATTGGCTGTGTTTCTCCATGAGTAGTAGCCTGCAGGACAGTTGACAGTGTTAGCACCCTTAGAAAATATGGCAGGACAGCAGGAACACAGAGCTGACAGCTCACAATCTATAATACACAATCCTGACACCAATAAAGTAGCTGGATTGGTGACTGTGACAAGGGGCTGATCTATGGGAGCCATCTCTTTAATTCACTTCTATGTTCGCTATGTCAGAGGGAAGCCCAACAATTTGACAATTCCCTGTGATTCCCTATGGTGACAACAGTGAGGAAAATCTAACAGGAAGACATCTCCAGCTGAACTGGAGTGGGCTTGGGGGGGGGAGGAGGGGTTTAAAGAGGAGAGCGAAAATGGGGACATAGACAGGAAATTAATTAAACAGAAAAGTTGATGCTTGTTCCCCCAAAGCGCCACCCTACAGTCTGTCAATTCCTGAGGTCAGGAAACCACCTTAAAATGCAGTGGTGGGCAGAGCGATCCAAATATCTCCTCTAAGTTCAGGATGTTGCTCCTGTTCATCAAAAAGGAGACGTGCCTGTGCAAACAGCGCTCCTCTCATGCAGGCACGCTCATAAATCATCTCATAAATCTCCCCTACATGAGCTGCCTTCATAAGTATCAGTACTTGGTATTGGCAATCCAGGTTCTGTATTTACTTAGTATAGGATGCCAAAAATGTGCAGTATCACATATCACTACTAAAATGGGCCAGTCTGTCATGGTACTGGGCTTTAAACATGGATTTTGTTAGTTAGTTTTATTATTCTGGTTTTGATTTTTTCTTCAGAGTTTCTGGTTCTTAATGTTTATTCTGTAAGTCTGTTGTTTTCATTAGTATTCTGCTCCTCTTATGTTCTTATATATTCTCTGTTGGTAGTTAGAGTTTATTTGTTCCTCCAGTGTTCCCTCAGTGTGGTTCTTCAGTGTTATTCTTTCTGTAAAGTTCTGGCCTCTGCGTCTCCTTGTTTCATTGTTTTTCACTTCCTGTTTTATTTTGGTAGTCATTTGTCTCCTGTGTTTTGCATTTAGTTTTCCTTCTCCTGTGTCATTATCCTAATTATCCACACACCATCCTCAGCACCTCTGGATTATTTACCCTTTTCTTGTCTTTTTAATGGACTTTTCCATCATCTCTGAAATAAAGCTTGCCTTTCGTTCAACTTTGCATTCTAGTCTGAATTTGAGTCCACTCTTTAATAGATCTATTAATAGAACAGAAAGCATTGCTTTACCTGGAGCAGTAGAATAGGCATATAAGAAGTCTGCCTCCACAGGAATCTTCTCAGAGCTTTGCTCTGTTGCAGCGTCGACTTCGATGACTCCGTCATCCAGTGTTGAACCACGGCATGCCTGTAAAGGAAGGACAGGTAGATATTATGGTTGGGTAAGGTTGGGTAAGGTAAGGTGGTTGCCTTGGTGTTCCCAAGAAGGACTCACTAAGGTTAAACAGGGCCCAAATAACCCACAACAACATGCCCCCTACTCCTGAAGCAGCCTTGACAGGATACCCTGAGGAACGTGGCCATATGCCTTCCCAGAGTCTGCAAAACACTTGATGGGCTAACTCCCACATACCCTCAAATATCCTTGAGAGGATAAAGAGCTGGTCCAGCATTCTATGACAGGACAAAAAACTGCATTGTTCCAGTATCCGGGCACAGACCTTCCCAGAGAGGCTGAGAAGTTATCCCTCTGAAGATGGAAAATGCTCTCCAAAACCTCCTTCATAAAAAAGGAGGATTACCACTCCAGTCTGTCAATCCAAAGGCACTGTCCCTGACTTTGAATACTGCAGAGGCGTGTTGTAACAGCCTAAATTTTGCTGTCTGGCTTGTTTATGGAGCGGGCAGTGCCAGCTGGACATGGAGTTTTCAACAGTTTTTGCTCTTTCTATGAACTTGTCATATCCAGATCTTCCCGATGGGCTTTCCAAAGAAAGTGGGAGTGCAGGGATTTCAGAGGGGTTTCTGAACTCGGATGCAGGATTTATATGTCTCCTCTCTGCTCTCTCAGAAAAACTGACATTTTGTGTGTGTGTGTGTGTGTGTGTGTGTGTGTGTGTGTGTGTGTGTGTGTGTGTGTGGGGGGGGGGGGGGTTGTTTGTTTTGTTTGTTTGTTTGTTTGTTTGTTTGTTTGTTTGTTTTGGGGGGGGGGGTCAGTGTTTCAGTGCATCAGCAGCATTTAGGCTTTCAGTGTCAACCACTGAACTGGAGCTAGATGATACCAGTGTAATACCAGTGTGTACCAGAAGATGGTGTAGTGTCAGTATCATCAGCGTCATCTTCATTTAACTAGAAGGGCAGGCTGGAAAAAGGTAAAAACTCTTGAGGAAACGAGAGTAGCTGAAATAGAAATATCGCTCTAATGTCTCGCTCTTAAAATGCCCCTGGTGTTAGCGCCATGTGTTTTCAGGTAGTATTGAAACTGCAGGAAGGGAACATAGTCTGAAAGTTAAAGGTTTTTTTTTTTAATTTAACTGATATTTTTCAACACTGCAAAAGAAATTATAATTAAGGTAAGAGTCTGAACTTAATAAAATACTAATTAAAACATTACTATGTAAAGCCTGAACTGCCACAATGAACTCACCTGTATGAAGAAGAGCTTTGGTTTCCCCACCAGACTCTTACAGCGGTGTCCTTTGAAGCACTGTATCAGGGTATCAAGCCTTTCAGGGCCATCGGTGCCATATATCACACCCTCATCTCCATGACTAAGCAGCACACATACAAATGATGCATTGTTCTTGTGGTCCTGTTTGGATGCTGGAAACACAAAAGAATAAATGGGAAACAAGTTGGAGTTATTAGTCCAGCTGACTTTAAACAACCCTTTTATACCAACTCGCAGCCTTGCAATTTTATTTTAGGGGGGGGCTATTAGAATAGGTTTAGAAAACAGAAAAAACTTGATATTTTATATTTCTAAGGTACTTCTTTTCTCCCTCTGTCTCAAACACTCTATTTCAGCTCCCGTCTATTAAAGGTCACCTTTATCAGCATTTGGTTTAATCAACAGCAAGTGTAACCACCTCTATTAAAGTAGAAGTTTCTGGAGCATTCAGTGGGGTAAAAAAACGTGCATATATGAGCGACTATCTCTGGGAGCTCTGTCATGGGAACTGGATCAAACTCAGACAGCGGTATAATGTGAGAAAGTCACGGGAGGAAAACTAGCCTGAGCAGGTTTTAGTTAGTTATGGTGTTTAACAGGAATCTGGGGCTGTGCTGGTGCTGCCAAGCAGATGTCTCATTTTACTCAAAATACTAAAATAAAGTTTATGATGAAGCGAGACAAAGCAGTGATTTGAAATCTATGGCTTAGAAGTTGTGTTGTTCACCTGGGATTGTAGTTAAATCATTTTAGAACCTGGTAAAGACCAAGTATTTTTTTTATTATTATTATTATATCCCGATAATAAAGACTTTAGAATTGAAACTTTAGAATTTCTCGAATGTGAATGGAGCTGGTGTGAATCTCAGAATCTGCAGAAATTCATTCTTCATAAATTCAACAATAAATCCAACACTTCATCACAATCAGCTGACAAACTGGACTTTTCTCAACACAGAGGTAAACGTGAACGACTGAAACTCTTCTTACCACTTAACATTAATTTATTCATCTGAGCCACAGTCTGGTCATTGAACACTTGAATCTTATAGCCCAGATTAAGGAAGGTCTGCGCAACATTGGCACCATCAACATCTGTCCCACTACGAGTCCTCAGCCCTACAGAGACACACAAGCAGAAAGGCAGCGCACTTTAAATGTCAGCATCTTCAGTACAATTTAAAAGACCAGGGTGTGTATCCTGACTTCATCCTGATACTGGAGTGAGATCTTTGCAGTCATGAGACAGACTCGTGTAGGTCATCGCTTTTCCAGTAGCTGTGTCTTTTTAATCAAGTGTTTATGTTACCTATCACAGCATGGTTCCTCTCCACTGAAAAACAGCAGTAGTAGAATCACAGTTGCTTCTATCCAACAAACAATGTTGAAACCAGAACATGTGCACATTCAAAACTGGCTGATGTGAACTGAAAGAACTGCACCATAGAGGGGCAGATGGGAACGTTTTTTTCCATATCCAACAGTCGTTGAGTCAGACTATGGTTAGTAATTACAAAAAAAATGCACGTTGTCCTCACAGTGAAATGGCTGGGGTTCTATACATCTGGCTTTAATTATTATTATTATTTTTTTGACTGCTCCCTTTAGGGGTCACCATAAGGATCATCTGCCTCCATCTTACTCTATCCCTAGCATCCTCCTCTGTCACACTAACCTTCAGCATGTCCTCCTTCAATCTATCCATGAACCTCCTGTGAGGTCTTCTACTTTTCCTCCTACTTGGCAGTTCCATACTCACCATCCTTTGTCCAGGATATTCACTATCCCTCCTCTGACATGTCCAAACCATCTCAGCCTTGCCTCTCTAACTTTGTCTCCAAACTGGTGAACCTGAGCTGTCCCTCATCTTATTGCTGCTGGTCACTCCCAATGAAAATCTTCAGCTCTGCCTCCTCTCTTTTTGTCAGTACCACTGCCTCTAAATCACATCTCGTAGCAGGTCTCACGACCATCTTGTAAACATTCCCTTTCACTCTCGCTGCTGTCCTTCTGTCACAAATCACCCCTGACACTCATCTCCACCCATTCCACCCTGCTTGCACTCTCTTCTTCAGAGTCAATCCCTGACGCAATCTCACCTTGAACCCATCTTCCACTCCTTCTGTGCACCTTACTGCTGTCTCGCTGTCCTCGTAGTATCTCAGTTCCTCTCTTGGCACCCTATCATATGCTTTCGTTTAGGAAATATTATATATATATATTAAAATGAGAGTCTGAATATATTGAATGAAACTTGAATATATTGAATGAAAGTCTGAATATATGGAATGAAACTTGAATATATTGAATGAAACTTGAATATATTGAATGAAAGTCTGAATATATGGAATGAAACTTGAATATATTGAATGAAACTTGAATATATTGAATGAAAGTCTGAATATATGTGGAATGAAACTTGAATATATTTAATGAACTCTGAATATATTGAATGAAAGTCTGAATATATTGAATGAAAGTCTGAATATATTGAATGAAAGTCTGAATATATTGAATGAAAACTGACGTCACGGAAGCTCTTGCGCCATCTAGTGTTTTCGTTACGTAAAGCACATTATGTCGCTACAAGAAATGACACTGTGAGTCAATCTGCAGGGAATTTAGTGGCAGAAATCCTAAATAATCAGTAGCTAATTAACACCCTGGCAAATGCATGAACTGGCCAACATAATGCTAGCAGCAGTGTTCCTAATCATACTACTGATGAAGAGTTTTATTCAGTGAATCTCTCAGGTCAGACAGCTCCTGCGTATCAAGCTAAC
The DNA here is from genome assembly GCF_007364275.1 of Archocentrus centrarchus. Taxonomy (NCBI): domain Eukaryota; kingdom Metazoa; phylum Chordata; class Actinopteri; order Cichliformes; family Cichlidae; genus Archocentrus; species Archocentrus centrarchus. The sequence continues at coordinate 27,139,835 of NC_044355.1, read as the reverse complement.
AAGAAGCAGAACATGCCTTCCACATCCACATCTCAGATTCTAGACAGGGCCTGTTGTTGTGGAGGGTGCCTGTGCATGTTCTGCGTAATGTTAGCTTGCATGCAGGAACTTTCTGACCTGAGAGGTTCGCTGCATTTGGTCTTCCACGATGAAACAGTGAAGATGAACTGCAGATTGACTCATAGTGCCGCTTCTTGTAGCGACATTATGCGCTTTACGTAACGAAAACACTAGATGGCGCTTCCGTGACCACAGCTTTCATTCAATATATTCAGACTTTCATTCAATATATTCAGAGTTCATTCTATATATTCAGAGTTCATTCAATATATTCAGAGTTCATTCAATATATTCAGAGTTCATTCTATATATTCAGAGTTCATTCAATATATTCAGAGTTCATTCAATATATTCAGAGTTCATTCATTATATTCAGAGTTCATTCAATATATTCAGAGTTCATTCTATATATTCAAGTTTCATTCCATATATTCAGACTTTCATTCAATATATTCAGACTCTCATTTTAATATATATATATAATATTTCCTAAACGGCATTCCATAATATATATATATATATATATATATATATATATATATATATATATATATATATATATATATATATATATATATATATATATATATATATATATATATATATTTATTTATTTATTTTTTTTTTTGGTTAGTAATTACAAAAAAAAATGCAGCCATTCAGGTGACTCACTGTTGCCTGAATGGCTGGATGTGTCCACTGTTACCTGTGCTTCTGTGGAAGTTCTTGTTGTTGATAATCAAACAGATGCCGATGCAGGGGTAGTCCATCTTGTAGCGGTAAGGGTCCGAAGCTGCTGGTTTACTACTGGATTTTGTTTCCTTGGTAGTCTTCTCCTTTCCTGCACTTGCTGTATTTTTCCTGAAAGTATACACACAAATACACTTTACTCAAAACCTGAAGAACTTGTTTAGAGCCCCTCACACTTTAAAGGAGTTTTTAACAAGTCAGTGGTGTTACGGATTGTAGTTAAACTTGCTTGTTTACCTACAGTCTAGATATTGTACATGTATGATCGCTAAACTTCCAATTAAGTCAAACAATGTTGGAAAAAAGAGTGGGCCAAAATTCCTCCATGATGATGTGAGAGACTGATAAAGTCAGACAGTTAGTTCAAGTTATACCTGCTAAACATGGTCCTACAACCACCTGAATCATGGAGTATACTTAGTTATTCACAGACTTTAAAGCATCTTGGGGAAACTTGCTTTTTCACATGATTGTATGTGCAGTCAGATAGTGAGCAGACAGTGAGTTACCCCTTTCCAAAAATTCTGAAATCCACAGTGTCCCCGGCTCCCTCCGTGTCACTATCAGCCATGTTGCTGCAGACAGAAGAGAGAAACTGATGTAGAAATCACTACTGAAAGATGAAGACACCCAACACCCCGCGGCTCATCCCCCAAGGTGGACCAAACCCCTGCTAACTCAGAACAATTAGTTAGTCTCCGTTTAAAAATAGATAGTTTTTCTTTTCTGTCCATTTTTTCTTCCTCTCCTTCAACATTTTATTGCTCACAACATATCACTGCAGATCCTGCTCCCATGGGCCTGCTACAGTATAAAAAACAAACAAACAAAAAAAAAAAAAGTAAACACGCAGAGTCACGTTTCCTGCCATCCTCAGTGTTTTCAAGGAATAATTAAACTTCCTGGAGAAGTGAATTTTCATTCATTAAATTCAACTTAACAGAACTTAATAGAACATGCAAAATTATACAAGTTCAAACTGAATGATTGTTCATGCGATAATAATAATAAAAAAGAACTTAACCACACTGTACCTCATAGTTAAACTCCATTGAGAAAAAAATACATTATTTACAACGTTTTTTATCAGCATGAAAGAGAAAATTAATCTGTTTAATTACAGAAAAAAATATAAACCAAAACGTTTAAATCGCCCCGTGTTCCAGGGACAACAGCTGGATATTATTTGGATAAATTACCCCGTACAGTGGTGTGTAACGTCAAACTGAAGACAGGTGGCAAAACCCGCAAAACTGTGCACTAAACTGTTACTACAGTTAATGTTACCCAGTAATTAAAGATGAGTGAAAGACGTCTTTAAAAAACGAGTAATGTTCTCAGTGGGTGCGCCATTTGTTTACTACACGTCACATTTTCACCAGTTTCAGTTCAGAGCGTTTTCCTCCAGTTACATCAGAAAACGTATTTGTGAAGTAAATTGTCAGGAACATTAGTTTTAGCTGACAGATGTCAGCTGTAACTCATAAGAATAAAACATGAATAAAGTACAGAAAACCAAAATAAACGCACCTTTTAATGAGTCAGGAGAAACAGCTACCAACCGCTATTGTGAGGTCTCTGATTTAAATAACAACAACCAGGAAATATCTGACTCAGAAGTCCGAGTCTGAAATGAGTCCGAGCCCGTCGGGATCACTTCTCCCTGTGTGGGCGGGAGAAACACGGAGACCGTCACCAAAAGGCAGACGCTGATTGGCTTACAGAGCGCACCGTCACCACCCGCCCCTTGTCTCCTCTGTACAGGTAGATGAATGAGAATCCACCCAACAGACTGTGAGCGTCAGTCCCATAGTTGTTGGGGTCCAGTGTTGCAGTCTCAGTCAAAGTGATGCAGGTGACCAATCTGCAGAGACACGTGGCTAAAAAAATGGCTGTGACATAATTGGGGAGCCAAGCAACCGACACTGAATCTCAGAGTAGTACAAATACTTTTTTCAGGTATCTGTACTTTACTTGAGTAGTTATTTTTACTTTTACGCCCTACATTTTTTACACAAATATCTGTACTCTGTACTCACATTATCAACTCAAAACAAAACTCGCCAGTTTTTTGGGGTTAGGTAGAGGGTTAGGGTTAGACTACCGCTCATTTCCATGTCAGATTAGTGGAGTGGGCACTGTCACGTCAACTCGCTGCGGAGTGAGAGTCACACAGGTTGTGTGTGTAAGAGGAGGCGAGGGGGAGGGGGGGCGAGGCGAGGGGATAGACTGATCCCAGGCCACACAACACAAACTGCTTTAAAATAAATTGTATTTCATTCCTAAAATTAACATAGACCCACATACCTTCATGTAATTAATTGGGTTAGCTATGTGAAAAATGTAAAAAAAAAAAAAAAAAAAAAAAAAAGTCATAGGCTACGTGAATTTGTTTACGTCACGTGACTCTGGTTGATTGACGGGTGAAGGGACTGTTGTCGAAAGGTAATATGGATCAAGGTAAAAGACCAAAGAAGCCATCAGGTGCACAGTTTAGAAAAAGAAGAAGAGGAGAAACGGGCAAAGGATAAAGGTATGCAGATTTCTGTGAGTGACGTAATTGACATTAGGCGATAGGCTATTTATTAGCCTCTTGCTAATATGTTGCTAATTAGTCACAGAGGGCGACTGTATTTGGTTTTTAGTTTTGCTGAATTAGAATTAGAATTCACCCAGACAACTTAGTCTGGTTTGTGTTTGCAACACAACAAGTGCAAATTCACACATATGTCCTGACTGGATTTGTTTTTATTGCTATAGGCTATGCTAAATTGAATAATTTATAATATACATTGACATAGCATTTTGTAAGCTAGATGTCATATATCTTTTAAAATAAATTGTTGTGTGTTGTGCTTAGTTAATAGGCTGTTAACAAATGTTAATAAAGTGCATCATGGTCATTTTAATAGGGTAACTGATGCATGTGTGATGTAAGTGTCATCTAACTTATAATATTATCTTAATTGTAAATTCAGGGGCATTTCTGAAATATTTTGGAGCTGGAGCACCCACTGTCCAAAATGAGGAGTCAGATACTTCCACAGCAGCCACAGACATGGTCCTGGAGCCATCTACTGTCTCAGCCTCATGTTCCTTGCAGGACTCCTCAGGTGTGTGTGTGTGTGTTTTTGCATAAATTTTTACTTTTGTAAACACTATAAATGCTGTAAATAACATGTACTAATGACAATACCATTTTCTCTTCATTAGAAATGCCTCAACCTGAAATACCACCAAATCCTGTCCCTGAGGATGAGCTTCTATCTACCGACCAGGGTTATAATAGTTTTGGATTTTACATTATAGTTTAGTTTTAGTTAGTTTTTACTTTTTTTTCTCTAATTCAGTTAGTTTTAATTAGTTTTCAGAGTGGTTTTGCTCGTTTTTATTAGTTTTTATTTTTGGTTTTATGCTTAGTTTTAGTTAGTTTCAGGATTAGTTTTAGTATTTTCATACTTAATCAGGTACGCTTTAAAGATACCCTTTAAAGAAATAAATTCAGCAACCAACTGTTCACAGACAGCAGAACTACATGCTAAATGTGTGTAATATTAAGGACACATGAACATCAACAGGGAGAAACTGCTAACAATATGAACTCCAAAACTCGATAAATTCTACAATAAACTCCCAATAAAGTTCAGCCTCAGTGCAGCAGATTAACAACAGCTACATGTGGTGTTTGACAAAAACAAACTCCTTGAAGGAGTCAAAGCTCAAATCCAGCTGCATCCTGATGTTCTCTCCACCTGATGCTGCTTCTGTTTTGGAGCTAGCTTGGTTAGATGCTCGCTGATTAGACTTGCAGGGTCTTTGCGGCCTATGTAGCCTACGGAAGTGTCCGACCTCATGTCCGCATTTATGCATGTATAGCTGGATTGCGTGTGTTAATTACCTTGTGGTTGTGTGCTGGGGGTTTTTTGGTCCTCGCTCTTTGTGCTCAGTTTTTAGGGTGCAAACATATTTGTCCCTGTTTTTTCACTTTCTTCATTCCTTCACGTCTAGTTTCAGCAGCTCCCTCCAGGAATTTGCTGACATTTGTGAGTCCTTATATTGATGCTTTGATTATTAGTCCTGATTGTTATTATCTGACTGATAAAGTAGCCGGAAACGCACAAGGACTAAACACAACGTTGTGGGCTGCGTTGACCCAACGAGTAGTCACGTTTCTCTGGAGGTGCAGGCCAGGTTGCCTTGTAGGATGAGAGCGGTTTCCGTAGCTGCCTTGTGTGCGCTTCTCAGGTCTACTTTGATGTTGGTGTTTTTTTTCCTGACTAAGAAGTGTTCCGTACATCATCCACAACATCATCCACAACAAGACACTCGCTGCTATCTGTGCTATCATAGTAAAAAAAAAAAAAAAAAAAAAACACCACATGGGACTCTCTGAGGAGCAGCGCGGTGTGCGCACGCACGCACATGCGCACCCATTTGCCCGACGGCGTTCCGAGTTTAAACTCGGAGAGAGGAAAAAAATGATTTCATATCAATCCACAAGACTTTTGAAAAAATAACAATATCTATAATTTCAGTTAGTTTTAGTAAGTTTTGTAAACTCACAATTCAGTTTTAGTTAGTTGTCGTTTCTTCCTTTTAATTTTAGTTTTTATTTATTTCAGTTAACGACAATGTTTTTTCAATTTCAGTTTTCGTTATTTCGTTCGTTTTCGTTAACTATAATAACCCTGGTTACAACCTGTCTGTCAGGCCGTGGCAGAAAGCTACATGCACCGCACAGCAGGCAGAGGGCGCCCATTACTCCACGAGTGCAGTAGTGGAGTAGGGCGGAGAAGGACGGGGAGTCATGCCGCCCTGGGCGGCTGCCCATGTCGCCCATATCAGGACCCGCCGCTGGCTTTCACGTTGCATTTTCGCCAGCAAAGGCTTTTTTCTAGTTGTTTTTGCTTTTTATGCTAATTAGTAGTAACAGCCCATAAAAATACTACAACTTCTATGATCAAAACTGAAGCACAAAAATACCATCATACAGATTAGTGATCATACTTCATATTTTTATATTATACATCTTTATGCCTGATCAGCCTGCATTTTAACACACACCCATTTTATACCTACTACCAAACTCACAGGTCATGGAACAACAAGAGAAAAGACATTTCAGAATCTGGATCATATTCATTTTTACCAAGTATGCTGCACATACAAGGAATTTGGTTCCAGGTATTGGTGGTTCAATACAGAAAATTCACGGCAGATTTGTTGCAGAGTTTATCTAATTGCTCCTTTCTGCAGGCTTGTTTCATTTTGCAGGGGACTTGTGTTGTCTCAAAGGAGGAAGTGTCTTGCAGACTAAAGTGAAGGAACAACTGCTTTGCTTTTGTGCTGCAAATGACACAAATCACATAAGAGCCTGCAGCCTTTGTGGCTGGATATTGTTTAATATGCAATATACTGTATAATTGTATATTGCATATTATCATAGTTTTACTCATTTAGCACATTTTGTATTTAAATGTGCACATAAATACATCTATCTCATATTGAGATTTAAATGATAAATTTTTCCATACATGTATAGCACCTTATCTTTTATATTTTAACTGTATGTCTATAATACCTCTAATATATTCACATTAATATACTCACAAGCATATTCATTATATTCCATTACTGTTTAACTACTGCTTATTGCACTACTGGTTAGATGCTAAACTACATTTCCTTGCCTTGTATTGTACATGTGTAATGACAATAAAGTTGAATCTAATCTAATATTTATAGGTAAACTGTAAATCTTTGTGTGTATAGGTGGGCATACATTGTATTCAAGTCAAATATCCTTTTTGCATTCAGTTGTCATTTATACTTTTATTTCCTCACTTTTTGGTTATGGTGTTTGTTTAAGTTTGGTCACAAAAACTACAAAAACAAACTTGTAACTATTGGTATAAGTCTCATCTTAATCACTAGAAGGCTTGGCCTTTTGGTGGTTTTAATGTTTAATGTAGAAAAACCTACTCAGCTCTAATATCTGTGACAGTTATACTAGATTAAGACTGGGAAATGGCAAAAGAAAAAGACATTACAGAGCGTTGAGATACCCACCATTTTTATACTGAACACAGGTCAGTCGGGCCCAGTTATCCCCTAGTTAACCTTAATAACACTCTTATTGTGCATTATCTTTACATTGTCAGTGATTAGATTCATGCACACAAGAATTATTGGGACTGTGACACATTTAATTTAGGCAGGCTCATGACTTCAGGTGCATGTCTTCCTGTGTGACTTCTATAGATGTTCTGTCTTATTTCAAATAACACAAAGTGACATGGGGATAGCAAAAGAAAAACAAATTTGCATGTGGCCAACTTGTAAATAAACTGCGGCTGGTCAAAATTGAAAGGAGCACTGAGTTTTCATGGTATGGAGTGTTGCCGTGTCCTTTTCTAGCTAGAGCCTTTCCACAGGCAGGTTCCCCCCAGCAGGGTGGAGTTTTGGTCCCGCTCTTCAGCTGCTCACACCTGTTTTCCATCCAGTTACAGTTTACAAGGACCACTGGTGCCACCCACTCTTCGCCAGATCTTCTTCTTGCCTCAGTGGTAAGAGGTGGAGAAATGTAGGAAAGAGGAAGCAGAGAGGTCATATTTAAAAGGAAGGACTGCTCAGTGACGTGAGAAACTAGAAATCTAAATAGAAATAGAAAGTCTATTTGTAATGTCCTAATTTTAAAAAAAATCAGATATTGATCTGTATGTGATGTGAAGTTATGTTTTTCATATTGTGAAACGTCCTGTAAACAAACTGAGGTACACTAACTTTGTGTTATTCAAAGATTGTATGAAAACACTGCAGTTTAGTGCAAGATAAACAGGTTAGTTTGCTGTACTGCATTTACAGTAAAGCTCTGGGTTGGACTGGTGCACAGAGGCTGTGCTCATGGTCAGAGTTCGGTTGCATCAAGTGTAGCAGAGATGAGTTTGAATTTAAGCTGGTGGTGTTTAGATTCATTCACTAAACTCAACATTTATACAAACAGTATACTGTCAGTGTAGGAAAATCAGACAAGACAACTCATGAAATACTGGGTTATATTTTGCTGAATTCACTCCATCCACCAGTAAACCTTAGAGCAGCAGCAGCAACAGCAGCACATGTCAGCTGATCACAGATTGTACCCAAAGAAAATCTTAGAGTTCCCCTACCTGCTGAATCCCACTGTAACCCCTGACTGTACTAATATTTGTGTTTATCTGTGGAGGCAGATCCACCCTCTACAACGTAGGTAACACATTCAAGATGAGTACATTCATTCAAATTTAGTCTGGAATTTGTTTATACCATTTTATTATATTAATATATCAAGTTCAGTTAGCTTTGCAAAAAAATAGCTGGCAGAAATGGGGTTTCATGGCCTCACAGGAGTTATCGGATGGATTTTTGATTTTCCAAAGCGCTTGCCTCTCGGAGCCAAAATTGGTGACAAAGTCCATCCATCCATTCTCTTCCGCTTATCCGGGGCTGGGTCGCGGGGGCAGGAGCCTAAGCAAAGAAGCCCAGGCTTCCCTCTCCCCAGCCACCTCCTCCAGCTCATCCGGAGGGACCCCAAGGCGTTCCCAGGCCAGCCGAGAGATATAATCCCTCCAGCATGTCCTGAGTCTACCATGGGGCCTCTTCCCGGTGGGACATGCCCGGAACACCTCACCTAAGAGGCGGCCAGGAGGCATCCTAATCAGATGCCCGAGCCACCTCAACTGGCTCCTTTCGATGTGGAGGAGCAGCGGTCTACTCTGAGCCCCTCCCGGATGGCCGCACTCCTCACCTTAGCTCTAAGGGAGAGGCCAGCCACCCTTCGAAGGAAACTAATTTCTGCCACTTGTATTCGCGATCTTATTCTTTCGGTCACTACCCAAAGCTCGTGGCCATAGGTGAGGGTAGGAACGTAGATCGACCAGTAAATCGAGAGCTTCGCTTTTACACTAAGCTCTCTCTTCCCCACGACAGACCGGTGCAGCGTCCGCATCACTGCAGAGGCAGCCCCGATCCGTCTGTCAATCTCCCGCTCCCTTCTCCCATCACTCATGAACAAGACCCCGAGATGCTTGAACTCCTCCACATGGGGTAAGAACTCGTTCCTGAGCCGGAGAGAGCACTCCACCTTTTTCCGGCTGAGGACCATGGCCTCAGACTTAGAGGTGCTGATTCTCATACCGGCCGCTTCACACTCGGCTGCGAACCGTTCCACTGCGAGCTGGAGGCCACCCCCTGATGAAGCCAACAGAACCGCATCATCCGCAAAAAGCAGAGATGAGACTCTGAGGCCACCGAGGAAGAAGCCTTCCGCCACCTGGCTACGCCTAGAAATTCTGTCCATAAAAATTATGAACAGAATCGGTGACAAAGGGCAGCCCTGACAGAGTCCAACACCCACAGGAAACGAATCCGACTTATTACCGGCTATACGGACCAAGCTCTCACAGCGGTTGTACAAAGACTGAATGGCCCGCAACAAAACCCCATACTCCCGCAGGACCTCCCAAAGGACACCCCGAGGGACGCGGTCGAATGCCTTCTCCAAGTCCACAAAGCACATGTAGACTGGTTGGGCAAACTCCCACGCACACTTGAATATCCTTGAGAGGATAAAGAGCTGGTCCAGCGTTCCGCGACCAGGTCGAAAACCGCATTGTTCCTCCTGGATCCGAGGTTCGACTAACGGACGGACCCTCCTTTCCAGCACCCTGGCATAGACCTTACCGGGGAGGCTGAGGAGTGTGATCCCCCGAAAGTTGGAGCACACCCTCCGGTCTCCCTTCTTAAAGATGGGGACCACCACCCTGGTCTGCCAATCCATTGGCACTGCCCCAGATCTCCACGCGATGTTGCAGAGGCATGTCAACCAAGACAGCCCTACAACATCCAGAGCCTTCAGGAACTCAGGGCAAATCTCGTCCACCCCAGGGGCCCTGCTACCAAGGAGTTGTTTAACTACCTCAGTGACCTCACCCCCAGTGATGGTCAAGTCATCTCCCTCGTCCCCAGACTCTGCTTCCACTACAGAAGGAGTGTCAGTGGGATTCAGGAGGTCCTCGAAGTATTCCTTCCACCGTCCGACTATAGCCTCAGTTGAAGTCAGCAGCACCCCACCCGCACTATAAACCATGCGAGTGGAGCACTGCTTTCCCCTCCTGAGTCGCCTGACGGTTTGCCAGAATCGCTTTGATGCCGTCCGAAAGTCTTTTTCCATAGCCTCACCGAACTCCTCCCACACCCGAGTTTTTGCTTCGGCCACTGCCCGAGCTGCATTCCGCTTGGCCTGCCGATACCTGTCAGCTGCCTCCGGAGTCCCACAGGCTAACCAAGCCCGATAGGACTCTTTCTTCAGCTTGATGGCTACCTTCACCTCCGGTGACCACCATCTGGTTCGGGGGTTACCACCACGAGAGGCACCAACCACCTTGCAGCCACAGCTCTGAGCAGCAGCCTCAACAATGGAGGTGCGGAACATGGTCCATTCGGACTCAATGTCCTCAGCCTCCCTCGGAATGCTGTCGAAGTTCTGCCGGAGGTGGGAGTTGAAGATCTCCCGGACTGGGGCTTCTGCCAGGCGTTCCCAGCACACCCTCACAATACGTTTAGGTGTGCCAGGTCTGTCCAGCATCTTCCCCCGCCACCTGATCCAACTCACCACCAGGTGGTGATCAGTTGACAGCTCAGCTCCTCTCTTCACCCGAGTGTCCAGAACATACAGCCGCAGATCTGATGATACGATTACAAAATCGATCATCGACCTGCGACCTAGGGTGTCCTGGTGCCATGTGCACTTATGGACATCCTTATGTTCGAACATGGTGTTCGTTATGGACAAACTGTGGTTTGCACAGAAGTCCAATGACAAAACACCATTCGGGTTCAGATCGGGCAGGCCGTTCCTCCCAATCACGCCCCTCCAGGTCTCACTGTCATTGCCCACGTGAGCGTTGAAGTCTCCCAGCAAGACTATGGAGTCCCCAGATAGAGCACCCTCCAGCACCCCACCCAGCGACTCCAAAAAGGGTGGGTACTCTGAACTGTCATTCGGTGCATAAGCGCAAACAACAGTCAGGACCCGTTCCCCAGCTCGAAGGCGCAGGGAAACTACCCTTTTGTCCACCGGTGTAAACTCCGACGTACAGGCAGCAAGCCGGGGGGATACAAGAATACCCACCCCAGCTCGCCGCCTCTCACCGAGGGCAACTCCAGACTGGAACAGAGTCCAGCCCTTCTCCAGGAGACTGGTTCCAGAGCCCAGGCCATGCGTTGAGGTGAGCCCAACTATATCTAGCTGGTATCTCTCAACCTCACGCACTAGCTCAGGCTCCTTCCCCACCAGAGAGGTGACATTCCATGTCCCAATAGCCAGTTTCGATAGCCGGGGATCGGTCCGCCAGGGCCTCCGCCCTCGGCCACCGCCCGACACACACTGCACCCGACCCCTACGACACCTCCTGCGGGTGGTGGGCCTACAGGAGGGCGGGCCCATGTAACCTCTTCGGGCTGCGCCCGGCCGAGCACCACGGGCTAATGCCCGGCCACCAGACGCTCTCCCTCGAGCTCCCTCCCCAGGCCTGGCTCCAGGGTGGGGCCCCGGTAACCCTATCCCGGGCAGGGTAAACTGTTCCCTCGTTGTTGCAAACATAGGGGTCTTCTGAACCGCTCTTTGTCTGGACCCTCACCCAGGACCAGTTTGCCATGGGAGACCCTACCAGGGGGACAAGCCCCCGGACAACATAGCTCCTGGGATCACTGGGGCACACAAACCCCTCCACCACGATAAGGTGGCAATTCACGGAGGAGGGTGACAAAGTCATCAAACAGAACTGAGCTCATATCTTGACAACACTTGAACCTATCAAAACCAACCTTGGTACGTAGACTTGAGACCTCTTTGGAAGTAACCACGATCATTTTGGTGACCTTTAGGGGGCCCTATAATTAGTAAAAATGTGTTTTGACCAATAACTGCTCATCTGTTTGTGTTTACAATGACGTTTGTGTGCCAATATGCCTGATGACTGTCAAGCTTGGATGCTGACTGAACTGAGCCGCCATATTTTTTATACATAATGAAACAAATTTTTCACAGGATGCAAATGTTGCCCAGTTTTTACAAAACCTGGTAGATAGGCTATGATCTTCAGAGCAAGCCACACAAAAGTTATGTTTCATTTTGATTTGCAGAAGCATTTTCCCACAACAATTAATTAAATTTGATGGCAAAACTGCCAAAAAGGACGTAAGCTTATATCTCAGCAATGCTTTGGCCTATCAAGACCAAACTTCACAGTGGGCTTTTGGACCCCTCCCTGAGGATGCAAAAGAGATTTGGTGTAATTACATCTTTGGGGGCCGCTGTAACTAACATAAGTGTGTTTTTCCATACAACTCGCTGGCAGATTATTTCCAAAAGTATTTGGACAAGATGCTACCAACCCAAACCTAAAACATGAGCTTCAGATAGTAGAAACAGAAAGCAGAAATCACATGACAAAGGATGGAAGTAAACTGATGGAAACTGTCACAGCACTTACATATTTTTTTATTTGTTACATAATTTAAAAGCTACAGCTAAAAACTGGCTCATGTTTCCCAAACAAGGCTGAAAACTGAAATCATCCAACTGTAAACACAGTTCAGAGGGAGCAGAAATCTCACTGATTTGTTCCCTTTTAGCTCAGTGCCACTTGTGCGTTTGGGTATAGTGGCCCTTAAGTCAGTGTCATCCTGCTTTGCCTGTAGCACACCACAAGAGATCAGCAAAGATCATTTAGTTACAAAACTATAAATCTAGACAGGAAAGTAAAAGTCTTTGGTCAGCATTGAGACGATACAGGGGATCTGCTTCTTGCAACTAAATCCAGGCAAGGCGGAGGAGGACTCAAAGTGCCGTGACACACCGTAGTTGACCCGGGTCATGATATGCATCAGCTCCAGCTTTTCACCATAGCGCTGCAACATCTCACACAACACCTGTATGAACCAGGAGCCATCGGCTGTGTTTCTCCATGAGTAGTAGCCTGCAGGACAGTTGACAGTGTTAGCACTCTTAGAAAATATGGCAGGATAGCACATCTTTACGTTTACTGTGTCACACATCAGACTGCACAAAACAACATCAGAGAGACTCTGCAATATCCCAAAGAGGTGACCAGTGATCTGACAATTCCCCATGATTCCCTTTTAACAGGAAGAGACCTCCAGCAGACCCAGGCTCAGCGAAGGTGAAGCCACCTACTGTGACCAGACTGGGGTTGAAGGGAAAGAGAAGAGAAAAAAGGGGAGCATAGACAGAAAATGAACAGGACAGCGAGTTCATGCAAACTCCAACCCATCAGTTTTTCAAAGTGGCCCAGAAGGCGGGCCCTGAGGTCAGGACGCCGCACTAAAATTGCCCAATCTATTAAGAGAATAGAAACTGGTTGTACCTGGAGCTGTGGAATAGGCATACAAGAAGTCTGCCTCCACAGGAATTTTCTCAGATACCTCAGCTCCCTCCTCGCCTTTTACACTATCAGTCTCGATGACTCCATCATCCAGGACTGAACCACGGCATGCCTAAAAAGGAAGGCCAGATAGATAGTATTAAACTCCTTCTCAAACCTGATCTCACATTTGGCAGACCTCTTCAATCGCCTCTAGGAACTTGGTTGAACAGTTATTTATTAGCATTAACTAAAGATCACCAGTCAAATTGGTGATGAACTGAGTGTTTCTTTTTAATTCACCTCTTTTCACTATATATGTGTTTATACCCCACTCTGCAATTAATCATTAGTTTATCAATCTCTGCCTTTCTTCCACAGCATGTCTTTTGTCCTATCTCCCTCCCCTCACCCCCCAACCGGTTGTGGAGGAGGGCTGCCCTCCCTGAGCCTGGTTCTGCTGGAGATTTCTTCCCATTTAAAGGGAGTTTTTCCTTCCCACTGTCGCCAAGTGCTTGTTCGTAGGGGGTCATTATAATTGTTGGGTTTTCTCTGTAATCATTGTAGGGTCTTTACCTCACAATGTAAAGCGCCTTGAGTTTGTTGTGATTTGGTGCAATGTAAATAAAACTGAATTTAATTGAAAATGATGTGAAGAAATATCTGTTCCGTAGTTCCAAAACATTTGCCTTGGGCAGGCTGGCAAAGACAAACGAGGAAGGTAAAAAGAATTATCTCCCTAGTGTCTCTCTTAAAATGTCTCTGGTATTAGCTACGGTGATATTGAGAATGTAGTATGGAAACATAAAGGCGTGTTAATGCTTGAATATTCACCTTTTATCCAGCAGAAACACTGCAGATTAAATGTGTACACAGTACCAGTCAAATGTTTACACACACTCACGCATTCATATGAACTCACCTGTATGAAGAAGAGCTTTGGTTTCCCCACCAGACTCTTACAGTGGTGTCCTTTGAAGCACTCTATCAGGGTATCAAGCCTTTCAGGGCCATCGATGCCATATATCACACCCTCATCTCCATGACTAAGCAGCACACATACAAATGATGCATTGTTCTTGTGGTCCTGTTTGGACGCTGGAAACACAAAAGAATAAATGGGAAATAAGAAGGCGTTATTAGTCCAGCTGACTTTAAACAGCCTACTTTACTAGAATAAACACAAACAAAAAAATATTTTTGGACATTTTATGTTGTTTCAGCACCTTTTTTCACCCCCCATTCTCAAGGTGCTAAGGACACCTGCCCAAAAAGACTAAGACAAGGTAATCAGATCAGACTAATCACACTAAGATGCAGCCATCTTGTGGTTGCCACAGGCTCCTGTGGAAATGCAATCTCCATAAATCCAACTACAAACACAACAATGCAGGACAACCAGCTGGCAAGTTAACCTCACTGTAACAGGATGGGGGAATGATTAAAACTCTTCTTACCATTTAACACCAGGTTTTTCATCTGAGCCACAGTCTGGTCATTGAACACTTGAACCTTATAACCCAGCTTAGCGAAGGTTTGCACAACATTTCCAGCATCAACATCTGTTCCGTTCCGAATGCCCATCCCTACAGAGACACACACAAGCAGAAAGGCAGCGCACTATAAATGTCAGCATCTTCGGTACAAGTTACCATTTCGAAAACGCTGGGATGCTGTGTAAAATATAAATAAAAATAGAATGCAATGATATGCAAATCTCATAAACCCATATTTTATTCACAACAGAACTTAGAAAACATATCAAATCAAACAGACATTTTACTATTTCATGACAAATATATAGCTCATTTTACATTTGATGGCGGTAACAAGCCTTCCATTACAAATATTCTATAATCAATAACAGTGTTGCATTAAAGAAAACATGTGCGCCCCACAGTGGCTGGGATTCTATTCGTCTGGCTTTAATTGATGAAAATTTCAAAGTCCAGGAAGGAAGCACAGCTGCTGGGCAGGAAGGACACTGAGCAGACGGTGAGGCAATTGTCCCCAACATTATTCATCTACCATTCAATCTCAAAACATCTGCTTGGTAATAACAATAAAAAGATGCTCTGTGGCTCCTTTGCATTCAGGCGCTATTCCAGGTCATATCTGTGTTATTTGTTACTTTGCTTTTCCTGATGTGATTTATCAGGTGCAGTCTGGACACAGAACTCAATTTCACGCCACAAGCACAACTGTAGCAAAGCTGACCAACTGCTGAAACTGGGAAAGCTGGTGAAGTTTGGAATAGCAGTGATTAAACAGCACTGAGAGGATGCAAGTTTTGGATTTACAGACAATGTGTTCAGTGCCCTCATGACATGTAAAGAGGTGTGTGTGCCTCAGTGCACCTGAAAGGCCAGATGGGTGCCCTGTTACCTGTGCTCCTGTGGAAGTTCTTGTTGTTGATAACCAAACAGGTGCCGATGCACGGGTAGTCCATCTTGTAGCAGTAAGGGTCAGAAGCTGCTGCTTTGTTGCTGTTGCTGTTCCAATCCATGCCCTCAGTAGTCTCGCTATTTCACACACACACACACACACACACACACGCACACACACATGATTGGTCTTAAATTGTTTAGTGTTGTCACACTTTTTAATGAGTTTTTAATGAGACTGTTGCTAGACCTGTTTACCCACAATCCTAAAAAGAATTACAATGTCTTTAAAACAGGTGGAGTATCAAAGCAGGTGGTTCAATTAAGCATTTTCACATCTACTATTTCCATTTGAGTGGCCCTTCAGCTCTTTTTACTGCTCAGTGGGGGCGCCAGGGGGCCGCTAGGGAGTGCTATAGCTCCCCCTGGAAAAGTCATAGCACCCCTGTAGCACCCCGAAGAAAATAGCTTGTGTCTGTGTGAGTTGAGAACTGAAAGAACAAATGATCCTTCATAGCACCCTCAGTAAAATACTTAGGCCCCCCACCTTAGCAGTTGCAGAAAAATATTTCTGGAGCCTCCACTGTTACTGCTGGTTTAAAAGCCACACTGTGGCAAACTGAATGAGAAACGGGCACACTGTTGGCTGTCAAACTGGAGACAAGGTTTGACCTTCAACCTGAGCAGAGGTCAAATCAGCCAGGAGGCACACAGGTTTCTGCACTTGCCACATTTTAAGTAAACAGGGCTTTTACAACACAGTAAACGTTCTCAACAAATGGGCTCAGATAATGAGCAGTAATTACCCATTTCCACTGATTTTGGCATCCACAGTGTCCCCACCTCTCTGTGTATCACCATCAGCCATGTTCCTGCAGACAGAAGAGCAAAAGTGCTGTTGAAATCACCGCAGAAAGATGAAGACAGCCAACACCCCATGGTTCCTCCCCCAAGGAGGAGCCATGATGTACTCCTTAGGACTCTGCTGACTCATAATCAGTACAGTTTCAGTTTAAAAGTATACATTTTATTTTTGGCAGTTTTTTTTTCCTTCCTCCCCTTCAGCATTTTATCACTCACAACAGATCACTGATCACTCACGGGCCTGCTACAATACATTTTTTGGTTAAAAATAAACAGGGAAGTAAAGTGTTCTCAAGAAATAAGTCAGCTTCCTGGAGAAGTGTCTTTCTAAAGGTCAGCGGGGTCATGGAAATTTCAGTATCTTGCAAAGCAAAGTAAAAACGCATGACGCGTTAAATGGGTGTGTTCACTGCCTTGTCTTCATCACAGACTGTTGTAAATCTGGGTTAGGTATTCTGACACAGCATGCTAAATATACAACACCAAAGCTAAAAAAAAAAAAAAAAACCCATAACGAGCACAATGGTTAAGCCGAAAGTTTTTCATATGAATATTAAAAGCTTGAGTCATTGTGGTTTGTATGGTTGGGCGTCTTGTGTGTATGAAGACACACTTAGTTGATAAAGTAGATTCTGATATGTCAATATATGATTTACAGCAGATACTGATACTCGGGAGCAGCCGGTACTCTTTGATCACACAGATGTAGCTCACAGTGAAACTCCACTGAAAACAGGAAGGGCTTTATAGCACTTGTCAGAGAGGTTAAGCTCACGATGTGAAAGAGAAAATGAACCATCATGAGTCAGCACCTCCAGATGTTTGTTTGATAAATGCGGAATAGGGTTAAGAGAATACTGAAGTATATACACCAGCTGTAGATTATAATGTTTTTCCTACATTACGTGTACTAGTACATGACCGTGCTACAGTATTGTTTGGTCTGTTCCTGCTGTCGGTAAACTGATATACTTAACAACACTGAGAAAGGAACAAAAAATGCTAAAAAACTGGTCATTCTAGCCCATTGCTCGGTGTGAGTCAACGTGATGATGTCATATTATCTGATATACATGTAGATAAGAACCTTCAGGGACCTAAGACAGAGCTTTGGGGCATTACCGCAAGCTTACAGATAACAGTGTAAAAACACAGCAGATTAGTTTCTGTAACTAAACAACAATAACATTTTTTGTCTTTTGTACATCTCTAAAAGCATACTCAGTTTTCCATACATCCTGTGTAGTAATACCGGCATCGCCAGGAATACCAATAACTCATAAATAACTTCAGCTCACTGGATTGAACCAGCCCGGCTCAATCCAGTGAGCCGGGCTGGTTTTGGACCACAGGCCCGCGTTTGACAGTCCAGGTTTAGGGGATCTCTTGCAATCACAGCCTGCTGTGAATTCAGGGCAGGTGAGCTGAAAAAACCCGAAATTACAAACCACAACAACCACAGCACTTCCTCCTGGAAGTTGTTCATATGACTGTCATTAGTTCAGCGGGGTGTTGTTGGCATGGTTAGGGCCACAGATGGGTCCTTCCACACACACCCATGCTTTTAATTGTTAACATACTTTGACTTTAAAACAGACTCTGATATTGAAGCACAGGCCGACACTCAGGAGCTGTTAAACCATAAATCAGGTGTTAAACTCAACTGAGAAAAAAGTAAAGCCTTTTGTATCAAAATGAAAGCGAAAACGATTAGTCAGCGTTTGCCTGCCAAGTTACGTAAAAAAAAAAAAAAAACGGTACGTAAAGAGAAATACTGGAATGTCGCCGTTTTCCAGGGACAACATCTGGATATCAGTTTGAGAAATAAGCCCACACAGTGGAGGAGGGTGGTGGGAATATTCTTCAAACTGAAGACTGGTAGCAAAATCTGAAAAAAGTAACATACGCTAAACTGTTTCCAGTTAATGTTACACAGTAATTTAAAAAAAGAATAAGGACCCCACAGGTACATAGGGTTCACATTTTCACCGGTTTCAGTTCATTTTCCTTCAGCTACATGTAAACATATCTGTCCAGCAAGTTATCAGGAACCTTAGTTTTACGTGTCAAATGTCCGCTGTGACACGACAAATTCACTCATAAGAGTAAAGATAAAAGTACAGAAAACCAAAATTAACGTACCTTTTAATGAGTCAGGAGAAACAACTGTTATGTCTCTGACATAAACAATTACAACCAGGAAATGTGCCTCAGAAGTGCGAGCCTGAAAACTTTTGAGCCGGGAACACCGCTCCCTGCGGTGCCGTCATCAAAAGGAAGACGCTGATTGGTCCCCACCAGCACCCTCTCTCCGGGAGTGTCATTTGGATGAACACGCAGCGGGCAAAGAGCAGTACTTTAAATAAGCTGCAGAGACAGCTCAGGAGCAGCACAGACTGCTCTTTATGACAAAAAAAAAAAAAAAAAAACGTGCATCCTTATTGAACAACACACACACAGAGAAAATGTCCAGTTACTTGAATTTATTAAACATATAATGGTGCAAATCTTCTAGCAATCATCTACAGGTTACATTTATGATCTAAATGAACAGAATATTGGTTATATACAAAATCTTATCCACAAAACACATTACAATCCACACTGCCAAGCTGCTTCCAGCCTTATATCTCATACTATGCAGTCGCCGGAGCTTTAAACTTTCTGCTTTTGTGCGTGTGTTTTTTCCCCAGTCTCCTTTTTCTTCTGTCTTTTCTCCTGCTGGATGTTGATTCCTCTCAGCTGATTCTCTGCCGTCTCGATGTGCTTCGTCTCCAAGAGCAGAGCTGCTAAGCTGGACGCCCCGTACTGGAATAAAGAAGCACCAGAAAGACACACTGCAGTGACTTTGGTATTTAATTTCTGAAGTAAACATCTGCACCAGTCGTTGTGTCTCTCTACCATCTCTTTCTCCTTGGGGTGTTTGTGTCTGTAGTCCAGGTACTGTCTATTGAGCTCTCTGATGTCATGGAGGAAGGCCTGGCTTCGTCTCAAGTCAGCTAATCGCAGCTGCAGTTCGGCCTTCTCCTTCCCCAGCAACCACGCCTGCCTCTCTGCCCTGTTGAACCAGTCATTCCAGGTCATTGGTCACAAGGAATAAAAGGATGTAGACTTTTGTGACAGGGCCATGGATGTTTTAAGGACTACGGTAATTCTTAACCTACAGAGGCATCAAGCTGACAGCAGGCTGTGTTTGTTAAAAAGATGACTTCTGTATCTCACCTCATCAGCTCGTGCTTGGCATCATACAGTCTCTGCGTGTTTTTACGGATCAAAGAGCCCACCTACACAGAACAGTGGACACAGTGAATAAGTTTAACCCAGCCTACAGACATGCAAGCTGCTCTGTGACACTTCACCACAAAGCATCAGTGCTGCCTTTGAGCAAAACACTAACATCAGTGCTCTAACATAAACTGACGGTATTAACACAGTGACTGAGGAACGTCGGTGAGACTCTGTTAAAGACGTGACAGAGATCTCAGTAGATCCCCTGCCCGCTGATGAATGAGACGCGACCAGCATCCATCAGAAACACCAGCGTGTGTCAAGCTCTACCAACATCACTGAGCAGGCAAACCTGGTGCTGAAGCAAACACTAGATTTCATTATGAAAGGTCCTCCCATAAATTCTCAAATGGATCCATTTATGTTCGTCATCATAAAGTCGTTAATCACCATCGCCTACATCCATTTACTGACACACCTTCTTCTAACGTCCAGGGATCAGTTTGATTCCTGTCTGCTCATTATTTGGTCATTATTAAATTACATTTATTTAATGTGTCATTTGTTATTCAGATGAATAAAAAGCCTGTTTATTCACCTGCAGCAAAGAGCGACAGGTTGGGACTCGAACCTGCGCTGCCTGCACTTTGCCTTGTGGCAAACATGGTCGCCTGCTCTTCCACTGAGGGGCGCCCTATGAGGAGAACTGTCGAAGAAATTCTGATGGTGTGACTCTGTGAATATGGTGCCCCTGATAGTTCAATACTAAGTCAATTCAATTCTAGAGGTAGCATATTCACCATGCTACTAGGGTCATAATTTAGTACTTAGGCATGCATATGTTTGCTGAGTAAGGCTAATCAGCTGCCATAATTACCTTGATGTTGTCTCTTTTGAGCACCTTGAGCTCCTTTAAAGAAGTGATCTGAAAAAGAGAGCAGAGCACCGGAGAACATTTACAGGGTTTGACTGAATGATGAGCTGGGATGAGCTCCAGCTCTAAAAAGGCTCAGCATACACAGCGTACGAGTTACTGGAAACACACTTTACTGGTTTCTGTCTAATAGATGCCAGCTTGAAGCTGCTGAAGTTGCTGGATAACCTCTGCTTGACATCATCAGCAGAATTAGAAAGAGTCTGACCTTTTCCAAGAGCTGCTCTTTGACGTTGTTGGAGAAACAGTCAATGGCCTGTCTGACAGCTTTAGACTCCACAGACTCCCTGAAAGCAGACACACAGAACCAGAACCATCACCTCTGCCAACCAGCCAACTTGCACCTTTTATCCATGCATGTCCTGACTCAGCCTTTGACCTTTTGGATAGAAAACATCATCACTTCAACATTTTTATCCTAAGACATATTTGGATGAAAATTTATCCTAACTTGGTGGATGAATTCTTGAGTTGTGTCTTTAACCTTTATGCACCAAAATGAAATCAAATTTGAACAGATGCCTTTTTAAGGTGCTCCAGAGACTGGGACAGACAGAACCTGAAAACATGACGCCTCCATCCACAGCTGCTGTCAGCGTAAAGGCATCCATTACAATGAATACATAGCAGTGAGGTTACAGACATCAGGGGACCTGAATTTTGGAAGTTTACCTGTACTGGTCACAGAAATCAAGGAAGGAATCCAGCACCACCTCTAACTCTGTTCCTACATGTTGGCTCAGTTTCTTCCGCCTCTGTTTGCCTGTGCTGGCCTGTCCCGGTTCTCCAGAAGCACTGCCTTCAAGGGGAATAATTTCCATTATTTAATCACTGTGAACACTAATGTGAAATAAAAAATGGGAATTACAGTTAAACTACAGCAAAATTCAATTCAATTTTATTTATATAGCACCAAATCACAACAAACAGTCGCCTCAAGGCGCTTTGTATTGCGGGTAAAGACCCTACAATGTGGCATACCTCATCTTTTTCTCCCTCTTTCCCTTCCTTAAGACAAGATAAAACTGGCACAAGCTCACTGAAACACTTCCAGTTGGAGGTTCTTTTTTAATGAAGGCCCACAGCCGCACAGATTTCACAAACAAATGTTTATGGTGTTACGAAGCAGCAGCGCTAACCACAACAGCACCCCAACCTGCATTCTCTTGTTTCTTTGTGAAACGCTGCCACCTCATAGTGAAAGTATGACCAAAATGTAGCTTTCAAAATTCTTATTACAAATACACTCACTGGACATTTCATTAGGTACACGTTGCTTGCACTGGGTTGGGACAAACAGCATGTTCAAGAAACCAGTTTCACATGATTTGAGGTTTGCTGATTTAAGTTGTTGTATGATTTAATTTCTTCCAACAATGACGCGGTAAGTGGCTGAAGAGTTTAAAACAGCCGTGGAATTTTATGCAGAAGGATTTTTTTATTCCCCTGACACTAAATGAGGAGGAAATAAGAAGACAGAAGATGAACAAAATAACACTTCCTAATTTTGTAACATGAGTTACATGTCTGGCTCACTGTTTAGCCCCACTTCTTTATGCTGTGATTAGGAACACACTCCAGCTTTATACTGACAGAGTGGGACCAGTGTTTTTATCGAACTCTGACCTTACAGTGCTGTGCACAAGTCTTGAGCCACCCCTCATTTCTTTATATTTTGCTAGAATAATGGGATGAGATTTAATTTGCAAACATAAACAGAAATAAAGTATTTAAAGGCAGAAACAGAGTTTGTACAGTTCTAATGAACTTGAAAGTTGATATTTGCTGCTTCAATAACACTGAGCTCTGGGCTTTTGCTGCACTGGCAGTGTGTTTGTGATCACCGTCATGCTGAAAAACAAACCTGCTGCTAATCAGACACTTTCCAGATGGTATTACATGGTGGATCAAAATCTGATGGTATTTGTTTTACTTTCATAATGCCATCACTTTGGTGATCTCCAACACCACACCACTGAAATGCAGCCCCAAACCATGACTGAGCCTCCACTGTGTTTCACAGATGGCTGTAGACTGGCGAACTTCTCTTTTGACGACAATTCAAACCAAAAATTTCTCATTTGGATTCATCATCCACTGATTTTTGGTCCAGTTCTTGTGTAATGTGGAATACCTCATCCTTTTTTCCCCTCTTTCCCTTCCTTAAGAATGGCTTCCTGACAGCCACCCTTCCACTGAGACCATTTCTGCTGAGGCTTCAGTGAGCAGTAGATGGATGAGCTGAAGGACCAGATGCATCTGTCAGGTCCTGTGTCCTGACTTTGCTGGATTTTTTTCCTTTCTTTAGGACATGACCTTCAGATACTGTTTATCTGCTGTAGATATTTTTAAGACTTGCCACTTATTCTTTCCAGTTTGCTGAAATTTTCAAGTAGGCACAGCACAGCATGCACAGATATGCCATGTTTTCAGCTAACAGCTCTTTGGAGATCACATAGTTGGTCCAAATATCCTGTTTTATGCCTGTCAGACTGTTATCCTTGGCATTTTTCATAGATTCAACTAAAGAAATGGAAACAAATGATGTTTTTGTGACAGGCTGCTAACAAAGTGCTTAAAGATGCCACTTAAAGTTGGTTCATTGCTCAGTTGTCTGTCATGTTCATCCCTTGAATTAGGGGCCTTTTTTATGGTTGACTGATTACAGGTCAGTGTTTAGCAACTTAACAAACCAAAAAAAAAAAAAAACATTCCTCTGAAAATGGGCTAGAGTTAAAAAGCAGCCAATGTCCAAAAAAAAAAAAAAAAACCTTCAGAAAGCCTCGAGAACTATTGTTCAAGAGTACTACAGAAATGAGCATATAAAAGTGCTAAGTGACAATAAGCTTTTCTCTGTTGCTCTTACCTGATGAGGACTTCCTAGCTTTGGACTTATTAGACAAAGACTTTTTAGTTCTTCCCAAACTATGCATCCTGGACTTCTTTGGACTTGGAATCTGAGGGAATAACATCAAGAAGAAGATGCTAAATTAGACTGTAGCCCACATTCCTGTCACTGCTGGGCTTCTGGCCAAAACTCTGTGTTAATGCTAGTTCATACCCAGCTGGTGTCTTCATCCACCTCCTCTTCATCAGAAGACAGGACTCTCCTGTGCCTCTGTGGGGCAGGGCCAGAGTCCTGGAAGGATATGCAATGTCTTAAATGCTTGTTCACTTATGAACACACCTCTGTGCTATGAGATCTCGTTACTGGAGACACAATATTCACTTCCTCACCTGTGACTGACTGTCATTGGATTTTCCACTACCAGATTGACTTCTTCTCTTCTTGTCCTCCGTCCTTTGCTGATTATTCACTGGCCTTGTGGGACACACACACACACACACACACACACACACACACACACACACACACACACACACACACACACACACACACACACACACACACACACAGTGAAGTTCAACAAGTCGCTGTCAGAGCTAATAGTCCTTGTAGTTATGTTCCAGCATATGAGCTCTATCTGAAGGCACAGAATCAGATGTTTAAATACTCAAAGTAGAATAAAAACTTCATTTCTCAAGAAGGTGGCTGGGGGGAGGGAGGACCGGGAGAATCAGTGTTTACACCGCCGCCCGCAGACCCAGATTCAGACAAGTGGCAGAAAAGAGTCTCTAAAACTTTGTGGGGTTTTGAGTGTGTCGTCACATCTCTGTGAAGGGTATCTCTTTGTACTGGGCCTCACCTGGCACTGCCCCTCTTGGCGGGCTTCTTCCCAACCAATCGCTGCTGCCTGGCTCTGGAGGCAGGGTGACTGACCTTCGTGGGGATGGATTTATGTGCCTCTGCATCTGATTCTGCTCTTTCATCTTCTGTTGCTTCCTTCTCAGGCCTGTTCAGTGCACCCAGAGGTAAAAAGGTTATATTCACATGGCAATAAACTAGTAAGTGTACAGTAACTATAGCACACCTTTAACTTTACCTTTTGACCTTCTCTCCAGCACGTCTCCTGCCCCTGTTTATCTTCTTCTCTTCCTCCTCATTCTCCTGACCTCCCTCTGCCTTCTTCCTCTTCACAGCAGCTCCCCGTTGTTTACCAGTGTCCTTTCCTGTCTTAGGAAAGTCAGTTCTTCCTGCCCTTTCTTGGCTCATCTGTTTCTCCTCACTCACATTTAAATCTTCCTCCATGGCTGTACTGTGCAGAGGGTTGCCTGGGCAATGCAAGAATTATCTGGTCAGCAAAAGTTAATTAATGAGCAGAAAATATATCCAATGCATGACTAGACCGATGGGATGCTGTGTCTGGTTTCAGGTGGTGGATGATAAATATATATAAAAGATCAGTGGTCTTATGACTCACCATAATTTAGCTGTAATCCTGCCAGGAAGCTAGCTTTGTCTATAGAAGACAGGTTGGGGGAATCCATTTGATCAAAAGACGACGCTTTCTGCTTCTGAGTAAAACCAGGAGGAATAAAAGTCTGATGAGGCAGTTTAAAGTTGCCCCAAAACAAGGTGGAATAACACATGATTACAGGTTTTCCTGATAAAAATAATACAGCAGACAGAACAATGACCCATTCACTAGATATGGACAAACTTACTTCACTCTCCTTCGGAGGCGCTGTTGGCACCCTGGTTCCTCGTTGCTTTTTAGCACTGCACAAACAAGAGGACAGGGACACAAGAAGGTGACGCTTCACATCAACTGGCTCTGGATCCTGAGTTTGTTGAACATCCTCCTACCAGCCTGCTTCAATAACCCTCAGGCTATGATGGAATTGTTATTGTTGTTTAGGATGCCTCCTAACTGAGTGATGTGACCCTAACTGAGTTAGCCGTATGGCTGCTGTAAAAACAACTGGTTGAATTCTGTCAATTCTAAGGGAAGCTGTTTCGATGCTTCCTATGTTACCTCCTTTTGCGGAGGATACACTGGACTATCCTTTCTGACAAGAGAGGAGATAATGCTGCCCCACAACATCCAGCCGTTCAACACAATCAACACAAGATCATGTAAATAATAATCAACATTGTATTTTCCACTTCATGCTATGATTGACTATGTTTGAACCTTCAGGCTACACATGAAACATGAACATTGCACAGCAGTGATAAAATGTGCTTCTTATCAAGATGTCACCTTTTGTGAAGAATGTAAATCTAAAAACAAAATTAATGAGATATATTTAGGGTTTTTTTTTTTTAGGTTTACCATATTCAGTTTAAGCACTGCTGCACTGGCAGCATTAAACATTATCAGCAGCTCTTTTTATTTTAGTCACAGATGTCGAAAGCCTTTCAGTACAACTCTGCATCACACCACCTGCACAAACAGTCTGACGATTCTGCAGAGGTTGGATGGGCAGGAGGAGTCCAGAGGACCTGTGGATGATGCTGTGAAGTGGTCTGGGAGGAACCGTGCTTCTGAATGTGAATAACCCCAGAAAGATGGTGATCATTTCAGTAGAAAGAGGGTGGAAGGATGCAAGTACCAGGGTGCCCACATCGAGAACAGGCTGAACACACAGACTGTATGCAGAACGCAGGATCTGGCTCTTTGACTGACAGACTATCATCCATCTCTGGATAATCCTGACCACCATCTGCACCACTTACCGGACAGGAAACCAAGTACCTTCTCTAACACACTGATTCAGCTCTGCTGCTACAAGGACTAATGCAGGAAACCTTTAACCCCATATTCTATCACCCTCTGTAAGACAATAATATATGTCTTGCAGATAATCATCTGCCAAACAATTATAATAATTCATCATCATTCACAAATAATTCCCAACACACAAGATAAAGCATTTCTCATCTCCTTACGTCTACAGTTCGAGCCTTTTTCTCACACACAGCAGACGAACAGCAGCGGTCAGCGATAACGCCTCTTTAACCAAGCACTGTGTGTATGCTCAAGTATAGTTTCCACTGCTGAAATATTTATAAGTTCCAATTCACAGCGCTCACCTCATTATAAGCAACTTTAGGTATGTCAGATTTGGAAAGGATTCGTCGAAGAAGCTCAAACAGGTTCCCGCTGCTCCCGCAAAACAGTTCAAGTTCTGGACTGTACCATTCCAGACGCACAGGGGTGGAAGATACGATTTAAAAAAAATTAAAATACTGAAAATATCTAAGTGAGAGGTTATTTTGATGAAACCATTGCATTTGGGGCTTAATTTTGCCACAAGGTGCTGTGAATGCAATATACTTAAAGTGACTGTATGAAATTAATAATTTTATGAAAACTATCAGCCCCGGAGCTCTAACTCTAACTTCCTGTAGTTTTACGGAAAGCGAAAGAGTTCACTACGCTCAGCCTGATCCAGTTACGCAAACGCAATGAACATAAATATGATGCTAAATCTGACATAAAACTGAGCATATTTAAAGTTCTGTGCAGTAGTGAAGCAAAAAATAGATGACATTACACTGACTCTTTGATACTTTTAATCAAATATTCTACAAAATGTGACATTAAAACAATTATAACAGTCAAATTAATTATATTTTCATAATATTTGGATAATAAAAACAAAGATTAATTTAGCAAATCTCTTCCCTTCCTGAATCCAGTATAAATTAAACATTAACATTTCCCCTATATCCGAATGTTCCTTAGCCACTTCATTCCCTGTGTACAATAAGATTTCATTGAATTATTTTATCTGCTGACAGGTTCTAACTGTAACAAAGTTCATTTATGGAAAAGATTCAGGACCCAGTGGAAACAATTCTGCTGTTAAAAAAAGTCAACGCTGAAACAAAATCTTGACATCAAACAGTCCCATCAGTGAAGCGCTCTGTGTGAAGCTGCTTGGGTTTCACAGGATTCCTGTAAACCTCAGAAAATAGAACCATAAAAACATTGTGCATTATGCATCTGTTTGTTGAAGTCCTGAGATTTCTGGTGTGACAAAGGTGAATCAGCTTTAGAATCAACACATCATCATCAGCAATGACACTGAAAAATCAGTTTTTTAGCTAAAATCTGCTTTGGACCCTCACAGGCTTTTTGTATTGTGTGCCATAAGTTCACGGCTCTTCATGCTCTGAATCCCTTAAAAGTGATATTATATCCTGTTCCTGTTGTTTGGCCATGAAGACTTAAAGAGGTCATTTCAGCGTTTGTGCTGTTACGACTGTGTCAAAAGTGCCCCTTTCAGGTGTTTATGCCCCATAAGCACCATCGTATGCGATAGCTAGCTAGCTAGATAGTTTAAGTGAAGCCAGATAATGAAAAGATAACCTGCTTTGTAGTACAGGGCCCAGGATGAGGGTCTCAGGGCCTCATTCATTTGTTTCTACTGCATGCTTCAGCTCATGCTCCTCTTTATTTTTTCCCTTTTCATCTAATCTAAAACACCGTTAGAGGAGCTGTAATCCGTTCTTCCATTCTGCTCTCCGCTCCTCCTTCTACATTTTGATCCCAGCGTATAACTCATCGATCTGGGATCTGAAGTACTGCCGCAGCTCGTTCCTCTTGGCCTTCATCGTTGGGGTGAGCAGGCCGTTCTCGATGGAGAACAGTTCAGTGTGGATGCAGATGGCCTTCACCTAAAGGTCAGACGTGGGCAAATGGTGTTAGCGACAATGATAATATTGCTTCTAATGCTCACAACGTGTACAGGAATACTTAGAGACATAAAAAAATAAACTATGAGTGGGTGCTGTACCTGCTCAAAGGACTTGAGGCCTCCTTCCTTGCCCAACCGCAGCATGTCGTCCATGATGGCTGATTTGACTTCCTATTCAGAGGATAATGAAAACAAATAGTTAAAATATGACGATAAGATAAGACTCATTTACAGCATGCCATTAATATTCTAATATGTTTTTACAAAGTCACCTACAAACTGACTAATAAAGCTGTACTAGTCAGATAGGGGTAGTGTAAGTATTACACAAGATTACCTTTGTAGAGCACAGGATGTACTGCTCCATATTTTCAATCTAATAATTCATTACATCTGTTTTCAGAGATCCCTGAATTGCTGACAGTACACTTTGTGTCTTTTTAGAACTAAGCAGAGTATGCTTTAGGGAGGGCCCACACTGTGATTGATGTCCAGCATGATAAATATTGGTTTCTTAGTCGGATGCTCCCTCGTCACATCTGGTTTGAAAACCCCAAGATGGGGTGTAGTTCTCCAGGTTTTCTAAAGGTCCTGTAACACTCGTAATTGTGTGGTGTCTCTTTACGACAGCCTAAGCTATTGTTAGTGATGTCACCGCTCCTCTGTAGACAGCGTGGGAGAAACGTTTTGGCAGATGGACGCACGGACCGAGGAGGACCTATAGTTTTATCTCCCTAACTCTCAGTAATGTCACGGGTTGTATGAGCACTGCTTATTTCATGTTTGATAATGCAGCAGACATTTAACGAGGCTTTATAAGGTTGGTGAAGAATATGTTTATTAAAGGACAACACTGGAATTCCCAGTACCAGTGTGGTTGTGCGTTTTTGACTGTCTGCTAAGTACGTCTGCCGCTTCCTCTTCACCACCGAACACGACCCAAATGTTACAAATGCTGTCGTAAAGAGACACCACACAATTACAACTTTTGCAGTCTTTCAAAGTATTTTGGACATTGGCTGCCTTTTACTTCATTTTCAGTCCTGTCCCTCTACCTGACTGTTTTCAGGGGAATGTTTTATGTGTGTTAAGCCACGAAACACTGCCCTATGAATCATTCAAGCATAAAAAGGCACCGAACTCAAAGGACGAACCAGTGTTGTTACTACATATAAAAATGAGCCAAAAACATTGCATATCTCAGCACAATGTGCAGTGTTCCTAAAAACACTGAGGAAACAAGAAAAGTGGAGGACAAAAGGAGAAGCGGCATCCCTAAAAAAAAAAAATCTACAGAATGAACAGTATCTGAAAGTCATGTCCTTAAGAAATGGGAAATTAGGCAAACACCTGAACAAGGAGCTGAGAGATGCATCTGGCTCTGTCATTGTTTGAGACTGTGGTGTCGGGGATCTTGTCAAAAATTGATGGACTTACAAATGCAGAAAAGTACCATCAGATTTTGATCCATGATGCGATACTATCTGGAAAGAGTCTGATTGGTAACGGCTTCATTTTTCAGCATGACAATGATCCCAAACACACTGTGATTGTAGTAAAAGCACACCTTAATGAAAAACACACAGTGGAACATGATCATCATGGATTGACCACCCCGGAGCCCAAACCTCAAAATTATTGAAGCAGTGTGGGATCATTTTGACAGAGAACACAACCAAAGGCAGCAACATCCAAAGAAGAGCTTTGAATGTCCTTCAAGAAGCCTGGAGAACTATTCCTGAAGACTGCTTAAAGAAATGACAAGAAAGCTGCCTCAGAGAGTTCAAGCTGTATTGAAGAATACTGTATTTCACATGTAAACTCTCTGAATTCATTACCGCTCTGCCACACAGTTCCTGGTAGCTGCCTTGCAGTCCCAGCGTCCTCTTGGTCCAGTCAGATAGGAAGTCAGGGTCAGGAATCACCACTGCTACCAGACACGCCTGGAGGTAAACAACAAAGTGGATTTTGTTCATAACACAAAGAAAATAACACAGAGAAAACTGAATGGTGTGGCTTTAGCATGTTAGTCAATGACAGTAAGACCTGATATAACTCCCCCACCATGTCCTCCACCTACCTGCAAACTGTCTCCATGCACAAAGACCTGTGCCACGGCATCACTCCTCATGTAGATGTTCTCTATCTTCTCAGGAGCAATGTACTCGCCCTGTGCCAGCTTAAAGATGTGCTTCTTCCTGTCCACGATCTTCAGCGTGCCATTCTGTGAACACACACACACACACACACACACACACACACACACACACACACACACACACACACACACACACACACACACACACACACACACACACACACACACACACACACAGAATTCAGGACTGGCCATATACTTGACGTCTGTATTACTGCACATATGTCTTGAGCTTAATGTAATGCACAGATGAATGCTGCATGAACCTACCGGAAGCCACTTCCCAACGTCTCCCGTGTGAACCCACCCATCTGCATCGATGGTCTCTGCTGTCCTCTCTGGGTCATTTAGATAGCCTTGGAACACATTGGCACCCTTCACACACACCTGGAAACCAGCACATGCACAAATAAGTATAACTGTATGGACAAAACAGTAAGCTATATGTGCTGATGTGTTTGCTTTCTAGTTTTACCTCTCCCTCTCCATTCACAGCCAGGTAGTTCATCTCAGGTACATCCACCAGTTTAATTGTGTTACAGGGCAGAGGGGGTCCAACATGACCTGATGACATGAAGTCAGTTTGAGGGTTTCTTAAGACCAGTAATCACTTCATCACTTTTACATGGTTGTTTGATGTAAAATGCAAAGAAAAAAAACTAAGATAAGTAGAGTTAGTTAATTTTGGCAACTTCATTATGTGCTACCTGCAGTCCAGTCTCCAGGCAGGGTCACTGTGCAGCCAGCAGTGCACTCTGTTTGTCCATAGCCTTCATAGAACTGCGACAGAGCATAAACCAGGATTATTATTATAATCTGTAGTGCTACTGCTGCCACAAACAGAACTATGCAACATAGAAATGACAGGGAACAAAAGGAGGATGAAGGTTTCTACTATACTGCTGTGATGTGCAGGGCTGCAGCTATCAATTATTTTAATAATCGATTATTCTATCAATTTTTCCACTCATTAATCGAGTTATCAGATAAGAAATGCTTTATTGAATTATTAATCGACAATATTAACTATTCAAAAGAGAAAAAAGACAGGTCTCACACAATGAACAGCTCATTGATTTCCTTTTAGAAAATTCAGCATTTTAATAGGTTAACTCCATACAGTATGTCAAAAGAACTAACCTCTCAGTGCATTTGTATGTATGTTAAATAGGCTTTTCTTTTTAAAGTACATTTAAACCTCTTAAATGAAACAAACAAAATAAATCACAAAAATAAATAATTAACATTAATGTTAAATGAAGTTATACATACAACTAAAATAAGGCATAAATCAAAATAGCCTCTCTTCCTGTAAGGCCTTACATTATTGTGAAGGAGGCAAAAAAAAGAGAATCCTGACAGTGTGTGTCAGTGCACGAGTGTGTCTGTAAGACTGATGTTTCCTGCTGCAGAAAGCAGACACTCTGATGGGGTGGATGTTGCTGGAACACGCAGAAAGGACTTTTCCAGTTTTTCCAGGGTTGGATATGGAGCGGCATTTGTTTTCCACCACAACAACAGACTGTCCTTCTCGGACAGAGGATGCTCTCCAAAATATATCAAGACCTCCTTCTGCACTGTTTGATTTAGTTGTTACTTCTCATCCTAATGCTGGAGTCTGATGATGATGATGATCCCAGTATATTTGTGAGGAATGATGCTACAACCTTGACATTCATTACTGAATCGTCTGCTGCTGTCCTGGAGGCTCCACTGTCACTTTCACTGGGCTCCCTTGTTTCCCTTTTGGCAGCAGGTGCCATAGTCTGTACTGTGCTTCATCAGCTGGCAAGTGCTTGAGCTTTCTAAATCTGGGATCCAAAGCTGCAGCAATTAGGACCATGTTTGGAGATTCATGTTTAAACTCAAATAATTCTATCTTGCTATAGTCTGTTCAGCCTGGAAGGAGCCTGGAAGGACCTTCCTGGTGAGGTCTAAAAAGCTGAATTTGGTACAAACTTCTTTGCACAAGTTATGGAAGCACAGAGACTGTAACATACTGCAGCCCACACAGGAACACTGTAGCCCCTTCAAATGGCTCAATGACTTGGCTCACTTCCTCAGTAAGGTGTTTCCTCTGCAGCGATTGCTGGGTCAGACAGTCACAGGCCAACTTTGTTCCAGAACCCCAGATAACATGTGATAAGTACTATTCCAGCGAGTCCTTACATCTTGAATCATGGACTGTGGTGTACCCATTTGCAGATGCTTATCCTTTAGCTTAGTGCAGGCTAACTTGCTCTTTTGAAAATGTCTGACAAAGTTCCTGGAGGCAGCCCCACAATTTGGAGATGGTTCTTCAGAGCACTCTGTACAACCAGATTCAGGGTGTGACCTGCACATCACCCTGATGCCCATCCATGCTTTTCTGCCAAAATCTTCACC
Source organism: Archocentrus centrarchus (assembly GCF_007364275.1). Lineage (NCBI taxonomy): Eukaryota > Metazoa > Chordata > Actinopteri > Cichliformes > Cichlidae > Archocentrus > Archocentrus centrarchus. The sequence continues at coordinate 27,107,099 of NC_044355.1, read as the reverse complement.
GCTGCTACAACATTAGCACCATCCTTGTGGACAACAGCTTTTCCTTTCTGTGGTTTTGATGTTGAATTTGGCAACAACAAGCCACAGCTATGCGTCTTCATTTCCCAAATAAAGTGGAAAGACACCCCCAGATTTGCCTCTGTAGCTGACCACTGAGCAGTACATGGTCATGCAGATTAAACGGAGCTTTGAAGCAAGATTATTTTCATAATCGATTTATTCAAGTTACATGACGGATCATTGCAGCCCTAATGACATACTTTGAAAAATACCACTAATGGTGATCAAACAAAACAGGACAATAGTGGAACAAAGGTCAAATTCAGCACGCAGGTGTGTGTCTGTGTGTTACCTGACAGCCTAGTGCAACTCTGAGGAAAGAGAAAACAACTGGAGATATGGGAGCAGCTCCTGTTATCATGAGACGCACGCGGCCTCCAAGGCTGTCCTGTAGAGGGCAGCACATTACCTTATTTACTATCCAGGTGGCTCGTTTGCATCCCAAAGAAATGATGTTGGTCAACTAGACACCATTAACTCTTTGGTGGTCACTGTTGTTTAAAATAATATACTGTATATATTCCTGGACATTTAGCACTTAACTACAAAGTGACATAACAGCAGCTGACACAATAGTAATAAAATAAAAAGTGTGCTGGCTCTGTATACCTGGACCTTATGGAAGATGAGCTGATCCCATATACTGTCTCTCCTAATGATGCCTTTCATGAGCTCTGAATGCTTCCTCCTGAAGGCAAATCCCAGGAGCCAGCGCTTCCAGGGGGAGTTGGCGTAACCAAATATCTACACAAGAAGACTTACCAGAATTAATCAGAGCAACATCACCACAGCAGAAACTGACATCTTTGCTCAAGCCCACAAATGAGCAGAAAGCTTAAATTCCTCCATACCTTATCATACATTCTGTTTAGGAGTCGTGGGACCACAGGAAACACAGTAGGCTTCAACACCTTCAGGTCATCCGACAGCCGACGAATATCTCCCTGGAAATAACCGATCCTGGCTCCATGCAGTAACATCACTCCCTGTCAGAAGGGGAAAAGGAAAATTCAGGAGAATGTAATTAAAGAGAGCCTGACACAGCAGGCTAGAAGGAATCCTCATCTATTTTTAACAAAAGGTGTCCACAGGATCTGTAGGAACATACCTGCACGACTCTCTCAAACATATGGGCCAGGGGCAGATAGGATAAATGGACATCACTGGGACGCACTGGGCAGCTGGTCTAAAACAAACACATACAGGGAGGAATACAAACACACAGACGAGGACGCACAGACAAACATGCACGCACGAAGACAGGGAGGGAAAGCATTAACGTTTGCACCTTCACCACCCACTCCAGCTTATGGGCCAGAGGCAGAAAAGACACTGTGACATCTTCTGAAGAGGTCTGAGCTTATGACTGGAGAGAGGAGGGACGGGCCCATCAAAGCCCCTCACAAGTTGTCTTTTCTTACTGCTTCCCTAAAGCTGCACACACACACAGGAAGCAGTCTGCAGTGATGTAGCAACCGGAGCCTGGAATGTGAGTGGCCAGCCCGCAGCTTCAAATCCACGCACGCCGAGCGAACTGCTCCCAGTGTGTACGCGGCTTAAAGAAAAAATCCCTTCACAAGACCAAAGATGTTCTATAATTACATCAGCACCTCACCTCTGTAATTTTGATGACAGATGAGCAGTTGGATACGATGTTCCCATGTGTCAACATAGCTCCCTTTGGTTTTCCTGAAAATGCACACATGGTAAATTTTTTACACGCTAATGCAAATCACACTGGGGCACGTCACTGTGGGTCTGTGCATGTGTCACCTGTGGTTCCACTGGTGAAGCAGATCACTGCCATGTCCTCAGGCTGTGGAGGCTGAAGAGAAGAAGGTAAAAACGAATCAAACAGTGCTACATAACAGACCACATCATCATCATTTAGAGGAAATCTAATGGGCCAGTGTTTACATACCTGTGGCTGCTGGTGGTTGGCCTTCCCTAAAGCCTGTGCAGCAACAAATGCAGGTTAGCTAACAGACCACAGAAGGAATAAAGCAACAAAAGAAAATGATAAAGAGAATAAAAGGCAGCTGCAAGTGAGACAACACAACAGGAAAAGTATGCAGAAAAAGTAACCATCCAAGAAATAACAAATCAAAGGGACAACAAGGCGATAAAACAAAGAGAAGTGAGAACATCAAGCAAGAAAAAAGAAAAGAAAGGTTAATAAAAAAGATAAAAGATAAAGACAAGGCACAGGACAGGTACAGTGCTGTAAAAAGCATTTCCCCCCTCCTGATTTCTTAGGTTTTTGCATATTCATCACACTTGCAAGTTTCAGATCATCAAACAAAATTTTATATTGGACAAAAATAACCGGAGTAAATACAAATACAATTTATTAAGGGGGGGGGAAAGCTCCCTAAACCTACTTGGCCCTGTGTGAAAGAGTAATTACCCATAAACCGAAAAAATGGTTGTGCCACCCTTGGCAACAAGAACTGCAATCAAGTGTTTGCAATAACTGGCAGTGAGTCTTTCACATCATTGTGGAGGAATTTTGGTGCACTCTTCTTTGCAGAACTGTTTTAATTCAGCCACACTGGAGGGTTTGAAAAGGGAAATACAAAACACCGACTCAACCTGACCATTAATAAGCAAGGTATCTAAACATGGCAGTGGAAACTTAAACAGAACTACAATTAAAAACAAAGCACAAAATACTGGGCAAAAGACCCAGGATCACAACACATTTGTGACAAACATACAAACATCTAAGAAATCAGGAAGGAGGCAAACACTTTCTCACAGCACTGCAAAAAAAAGGGAAACAAGCAAAGAAAAAAGAAATTAGAAACTGTTGAGGGGAAAAGAATGAAGAATATTTGAAAGGTAAAAGTAGAAGAATGAAACAAAAAGACAAAGAAATTAAATTAATTAAAATTCTGCCTACTGACTATCATCTCCTGCAGGCTGAGGATGTGGATTCCAGCCTGCTGCCCCTTTTCGATGAGGCTGGCACCGGGGCGCTCCATGAGAACGATGGTTTTCACACTGTGTTTTGTGTCGTTAATGCAATCCAGCACTAGATTGACTTTATCCGTCACATCGCACACTATAGTTGAGAGAGAAGCTGCAGAAACAAATTGCAAGTAGGTCACCAGCAGGACTTCTTCAGCAAAGCCTCTGTCATAGACATGCATTCAACTGTAATTTCCCCATTGTGGGATCAATAAAGTATCATCATCATCATCATCATCATCATCATCAAGTCAGTGCTGCTCTGATTTACCTTTGTCTATAATATAGGCAATGGCCTCAGTTCCCAGGGTGTCATACAGAGGGACTGACACCAGAGAATAGGTGTAGCACGCCAGCTCACTGATGGTCCACTGCACACACAAACATTTCAAGAGTTGGTTCATAAATATATGTAAATGCACTGCCATCACAAACCTGCACATTCTACCAGGTTAATGTTGGTGCTGAGGTTATTAAATTGCCCAAACTGAGAGATAGTGCATAAAACCTTAAAGTGTGTGAATGTGTACCTCTGGTCTGTTCTGTGAGAATATGCCAACGTAGGGGTCGGCGGTCTTGCTGCTTCCTTTGTGAAGAAATGCAGAACCCAGATTTTCTGCTTGCTCAATTACCTAACACACACTCACACACACACACACACACACACACACACACACACACACACACACACACACACACAAAACCACACCACCTGTTAATGATGAACTGACAAACAGCAACATGAACTGAACCTTGTTCAGCTTTGATTTATGAGGCATTAAGTACCTTTTCATCTAAATATGGTCACATCTGGCTCAAAAATTTAAAGTTACAAGGTGAGGATTTTCGGTACTGTTAACAGGATAAAATGAGACATTTCCAGAGTGAATGGCACTGACTCCTGGCTCCATGTGTGAAACAAAAAAAAAAGGACCAAAAAGAGACGAGGTCACCTTTCTGACCATTACTTTGTAAACAACTGTTTGCACTGATTGCGAATTTTAGCCGTCACCCTGACCAGATGGAGGCCATAATGTTTACACAAGGTGAGCTGGTCTTGATAACTCTTACCTCTCTGTAGGACATCCATTCATAAGGCTGCTTAGGCTTCCTGGAGCCGAGACAGGGACCGTTATCTGGATGATGGAAAGAGGAGAGTTACAACAGTAGAACGTGAGCGCAACCTAACACCATAAATTCATGCATCCACTTCATACATACCCCTATTACAGAAGAAACTCTGTGAAAGCCAAACAAAGGGAAACATCTCACTAAGCAGAGGGTAATCTGGTTTACTGCAGTGGCTTGGAAAACTTAAATTCCAGATAAGCAACACACGTTCCACTTCACTGTCAATCAGACAGCTATCAGGCTGCTTAACTATTCTATTTGCCTTCTGGCAGTAAGAGCGAGCACACAAGTACTGTTGACAAAAGCAGCAGCCCTCCAGGGCTGAAAAATTAAGCCAACACAGAAGTGCAAAAGACTGCAGTTTCTCTGATGGCTGCTTGATGCTGACAATCCACATACAGGATAAATAAATTCAGCCACATAAACAATACGTTTACAACTACAGGGATCAACACTCGTGATCCCTGTAGCTAATTTCTCTCATCAGGATATCTGAGTCACTCAGTGACACGGATAATTGCAAGTCTTAAAAAGATGGGGGAGTGGTCACTTTAACTGACAGCAGCAACAACACTGTCGCTTTTACGGTTGACTCATCTCCCTCGAATGTGGAAAAGGCACATCAGTGGTAATCCATTTCAACCACTTCCCGTTTCAGGCTGTTCCTCTGACAAAATGGAAATTTGCGGCTGGCTTCAAAAACAAGTCCGTTCCTGTAGGCTCCCATGTTTAAATGCTCAGCTTTAAAGCTGGTGTTTAAGGCCTGATATATATAAACAGCTGTGGTCTTGCTACTTTGACTTGCAGATGGGTAACAGTTTGTCTGGTCACGTCGGCTGTTCTGTTTCTCATTGATTAAACCGTGGTGAATTACAGATGCACCCTCCTAACTAACCTCTGTTAGCTTTTAGCTCCCCCAGCTTTGCCCTCACATATAAATATGCACATCTGGTTATAAAACAATGCTAAACTCAGTTGGTGCAATTAGAGAAATGGGTGACAGCATGCTGACTGCGTCCATGTTTTATATATAGTGTATGGGAAGGACACAAAGATACTATGACATGTCAAACACATTATTACATTATATATATCTTTATTTACACAGTAAAAATGCCACACTCAGGATCTTATTGTATTATTTGTGACTTACTGGACACTCTGGCGCCTCTGAGGAAGAATTCATACAACGTTGTGGCATCATCATAGACATGCGTCAAGGGACTGTCACTAGTCAGCAGAACTGATCGGCGTGCAAAATCTCCACCCTGATAAATGAAAATGAAGCAGATTATGAATGCAGCAGTAACAGCTGCAGTAGTTGGAAAGTGTTCCTAGAAAGACTTCTGCCTGAAAAATCTTGATTTTCTTTCTTTTCCACACATTATAGAGAATAAATGATAGCAAGTAATTTGTGGATCACATCATGAATCAGCATAACTATCCTATATTCACAGTCTGCAAACATTCAGTCACGTGAGTTTGATAGGCACTTGAATTGAACTTACTGGAACCTCAGCCGACTGCATCTGGAGGTCACAGACTGGTGGGAGGGCCTTGGGTCGTGTTGCCAGGTAATAGGCTGTTGCAGCAGCCACGGCCCCCATGCTGACTAACACAGGGATGGAGACATTCCCCATGTACTGGCTGACATTAAGATCCGACAGCTTCTGAATGAATTCCTGGTTCAGCATGATATTTTTGATGAGGTGCTGTTTAATAACAGTGACTGCTCTGCTCGACCTAATTTAATGTGGCGTTAGACTGAATGTCCTGAGGCGTTGCTTCAACTTATATGAAGGAGTGTGTGGCCAAGAGCTGACCTGGAAAAAGCAAAAGAAGAGAGCTCATTATTTGGTTTGCTTGAATCTTTTTAATCCAGAGCTTAAGAAGGTTTATTATTTTTTAACCACCAAGCATGTCTGGCTTTTTGTGTTAAGACTGATCTGGGATGAGCTAAGTATTTCCAGAACTGGAATATGTCACCATAAAGACTAAGCACTTTGCTTTACAGATATGCAGAGCTGTTCCTTTAACTTGAATATCAGGATGGCACCTTGCTCCATTGTTTATCAGGTTATACCAGTTCAGTTTAGTCTATTACTAGCAGCATGCTAAAATTATTCAACACAAAGCACCTAGTGTGTAGTAGAGGCTGAATAAAATGCCTTTCACAGATTCTTGGTAGGGCAAATCTGTATCTCTGTGTTAGCCCTGCCATGGGTTACCAGTTTCAGTGTAGCCTGTTTAATGGTTGTTGTAATATTCCGGTCTGGATTAAATTGGTGGACTGCTACCCAAAGAAAGCCCCAGTCATCTTGTAACTAAAGGGCTCATTTTCTCTTTTTCATTAATCTGATATCAGGTGTTGTAAATATTTCCATATTTATTTACATATACTATCATGATTCTGAGGTTTGGCCCAGCGTTTTGCATTTTTGACCTGAGTTTTTCTTCACTTTGTCTCTTCGGTTGTATTAGTTTGTTTTTCACTTTGGTGTTTCTGTATTTTTCTATCTTCTTATTTAACCAAAGTTTAGTTTTCCTTACTTGCCTCATGTTCCTCTTAGGTCCTGTCTGAATGGCTGTATGTTTGGATCCCTTTGTGTTTGTGCGTCTCTGTGTTCTGTCAAGTGTATGTCATAGTTTGTCACTTCCTGCTTTATTTGGACAGTCCTGTGTTCCCTGTGCTTTGTGTTTGGTTTTGCTTCCTTTGTGTTATTATTTTCATTTGGTTCACCTGTGGTTCCCTGCTGTCTCCACTCTCCCTATTTTCCTTATGTGTATCATTTTGTGTATCATTATGTGTAGCATTAAAACTGCCTCAAAATTTAGTTTTGTCTCATGCGTCCTTCATTTGGGTCCACATATGACAGAAACATATCTTTAATGTTTCCATTTATTATTTTATTTCAGTATCTTTCTCTGTAACACAAAATGTGGCTTAATAAGAAACAGCTGGAGTTAAAATTAGAGGGAAGCTCATCCTCTAAGCAAATCAGCTTCATAAGGACGGTGCTGGTGGGGTTTGATCTCATTTGATTACTGCTGTGCTAACCAAATTAGTTACAAATTACTATGAACAGAACTGCTTTTGCCACCAAGATTTCAGCACAGAGAGTCTGGGTGGAGAGCTCTCTCTCTGTTATGATAACAGATAGTGGTTGCTGATTACAACCAAATATTCATTACAGAGACCAAATGAAAGACTGCTGCTTTTCACGTAGAGTAACAGCAAGTGAAACTGGTCAGCTGTGGCTCATTTTACAGTATAACAGGATCATATATCATATATTTAACAGACTCCCACAGGTATCAGATGTAATGATCCCATTCTACTCCGGTGTTGGTGTTTAATAGGTGGGGAACGGGTTCTCGGTGTTACAACACACACTTAAGGTGGCAGACTAGAAAAGCTGCTTAAAAATAAACAGATTAACAAATGTGATATCTTCATGTGCGAACTGCGACTGGCCCACATCCAAGAAAACCTTGGAGATGGAGACGATGACCTTGAATCTGGACTCTAGAAATCACAGACAAGACTTATCAAATCAACACCAAGTTAGATCATGGTCCTGATTTCACGACTCTCTCCAGGCCTGAAAAAGGAAGCCACTGCAAAGGCCTTTAACCTGCATTCTTACTAGCAGGAAGCAACCCCTATGGTTGCAAAAAATAAAAAAATAAAAAAATCAGATTGTATGGAAGCGTGAGAAAATGGCCCTACTTCAAACATAATTATTACCTCAGTTGGTTACGTACTTTCACATTCTGTTATTCAACATAAACTGCATAACAAAATGTTAAAGCTATTGTTTATCTTTCACGATTAGAAAAAAGAAACACCAGTGAAATTATAGGGTGCTCATTTCTGTGCAAGTGTTTAAAATTATGAATTCAACTAAGTGACTGTATATATACTAGCAGGCACTGGTTCAAAATAAGTGCAAATATATAATTTATGCCAAGAAACAGTCACACAAACTGTTGATGCCCAATGTTTACACTGGATCTAATGATCTCTCTGTGACAGTTTCACATTTTGCTTTTTTTTAAAAATCATCTCTTTATTATTTTGGTGGACCATTCACCAGTTCAATTCAGTTTTATTTATATAGAGCTAATATAATATACAACAACAACAGTCACCTCAATGTGCTTTATATTGTAAGGTAAAGACCGTACAGTATTAGAAAGAAACCCCAATGATCACATGACCCCCTATGAGCAAGAACTTGGTGACTCCCTTTTAACAGGAAGAAACCTCCAGCAGAACCGGGCTCAGGGAGGGGCAGGAATCTGCTGTGACCAGTTGGAGGTGACAAAACAATAGGAGGCAGAGCTGCAGTTTAATAATTGCTAATGATTAAAAACAGTGGTGTGTAAACACATACATACTGAAAAGAGGTGAGTGAAGAAGAAACACAGCCAAGGCCTATTGCAGCATAACTAAGGGAGGGTTTAGGATCACCCGATCCAGCCCTAACTATAAGCTTGAGCAAAAAGGAAAGTTAGAAGTAGAGAGGGTGTCTGTCTCCCAAATCCAAACTTAGTGCTGGTTCCATATTAGAAACCACAAGTAAGCCTGCAGCCTGAGAGCAAAGTGCACTGTTAGGATAATATGTCTGTACAGTAATTATTGTGCAATAACTGTCACCAATGGAAAAATAATAAATGCTAAAATGTAGCACAAAAAACTGTAAGTACCCCAACTCAGTATTGTCAGTTTTAAAGGTATAACGATTATAATTTACCAAACATTATCTTCTACTAGATACAGCATCACACCATCCATATTTCATAGTGTTTTTCTGATCTAATAGGGTAACACAGGATAATAAACAGTGATTTTTCTTGAAGTTTTATTTCCCAGCACATCACATGACATTAACCCTGAGCCATTCTTTTAAACTGGAAAAACCTGTAAAAGACTAGGCTAACTGTACAACGACTAATAATGACAGGATAATGCAAGAATTACACAGCACTATTTCCATATTGCTCTGTGTGTTTCTCTATGCTCTGCCAAGCATCTCACCCACTAGCCTGAAACAAAGAGCAGCCAGGTGAGACACGCTCACCTGATCATCCAGTGACAGTGATCCTGCTGTTCTTACTGCTGCTACAGCCGCCACGTGCTCTGCCTTCACAAGCGAGATGTACCAACCTACTGCCGGCACAGCAACAAAAACTCTTTTAAAAGGTGACGTTTACCCTGAGCTATTCTGACAATCAAAGGTCAGGTTTGCCCAAGGGAGCACTCTGATTGGCTGGCTCCTACAAGACGATCAGTCTAACTGACTCAAAGGCAAACAATCAATGAATTTATCTGCAATTTAATCAGATAGTGAAGGCTGGGGGACCAAATGATGCAAGTTTAATCTTGTTCCAATTACATAAACCCAAATACAGAGTATCTTTAATATGAATACAGGCTGTTTGTCTGATGACACGGCTCTTTCAAGTGTCGTTTCTTTACAATGACAATAAAGTTTCTTCTTCTTTTCTCTTTGTCTCAGTCTCATACACTTACAGCCTTGTTACAAAAGACAACAGGTTCCCGTGGCGGCTCAGTGCTGCCTTCACCTTTGCCACAGTGACCTATGACCCACATGTGGTCAGCTGAGGTGATTAAGCACAAGCTGAGCAAAGGAAAAACTGTATGACCCAGAGAAAACTGTCCTGTTGACCCAATGAAAACAATAATACATGTTCATTTTCTGTCAAAACAAAAAAACATCCATGGTGGTGAGTATGCAGCTGAATTTGGGGCTTCAAAATGCAGAGTTTACAAACCGGTGATGTCACTGGTCTCAGAAATATTGTGGTTAGAGGATGGCCAAACCAGCAGAGAACTTTGAACATCATTTTATAAATCCTGTTTACATGAGATGAGATGAGTGTAGTACTTGCGTACTCTCTGAACTCTGAAATATGATACTAATCCATTTGCAAATAAACCACTCTGTATGATCCATCCACTGCTCACTGAAGCCTCATGAGAAATGCTCTCAGTGGAGGGCTGGCTGTTTACAGCTCCCCTTTCATTATTATTATTAGTCTCTGCATGGCTTTATTTTATCTGCTTTTTTCCTACCTCCCAGTCCACCATCGCTTATTAAATCTGACAAGTGATGGCGCCCCCCTGGGTGGGATTTGTATCATACTCTTTACTGTGAGAAGGGATCAATTCACAGGAACCAATCAAAGTAGTGTGAATATCAGCCAATCAGAAACAAGTCACCTTTCCCTTGAAATCCCGCAGCGGTCCCACTGATGCCAGGATCAGCCTCCGTTTACCTGCAAGAGGCTCTAAACACCCTCCCTAACAACCACAGTACACACACAAACACACTCACCACTACAGTGTACATAAATGATGGCACACAAGCGCGCGCAGCATTTTAAAAACAGCTCCACCAGGTACTAATTATTATTAACGGCACGTGCAATTACAGATTAGTAAATTAAATCTCGCAGTTTTTCTGTCACGTGCAAAGTTTTCGCTCGACCCCAATTAACTTACCTGAAACTTGAATGGAGCTCCTTTAGTCTTCTTAATAGGATGTACTAATTAACCTGTATTAGTACACTTTTCAGCGTACTGTATAAAACAGCAAACATACTACAGTTTAAATCAGCAGTAATTAACACGCAGTAACTCACCTGCTGAGCTGCTGTTACTTCACAACTGCACCACCGGCTTCTCGCGCCTCACTACGCGCACACCTGACCGCGAGTTTACAGGAGTTTAAAACTTCCGGAAATACGTTTCACAATAAAAGCGGATATAGTGAAAGCGTGAGTGAATAACATGCTGCACTCATGCTTCCGAAAGCTGCTTAACGCGACCGCTTTCAGCACAAACCGTCTTTCTAAAGGTCTTTTGGTGTATATACAGCAGCTGCTGTAATTCAAAAACACACTGACTTTTTGTCAGGATGCAGCGTGTGATGGTAATTTTACCGGCAGGGGTTCCCAAGGCTACACCACACCTGCCAGCGTGATTACTACCTGCGAAAAGGGCAGAGTGTAAACTACCCTCCCGTTTCTGAGACTGTGCGTCTCTTATTTAGAGTTAATGAGAAGCAAGTAATTGTCAATATTTAACCTGCACTGTCCTGAACTCCGACCACCGGCCTTCACACTTGGAATCTGTGTGCAGTGCTTTGATTTTAAATACGCGCAATAAAATGACAGCATGTAATTTCACTGTACAAAGTGATTATTAATTGTCTGACAAATGCCAGCTGACGCTGCAATCCTACACGCTCATGGGATGATGAGCAGAAAAATAATTGAACAATAAAAGCTTTAAAACACACACACACACCTTAACTGATGACATGACTCAGAACTCTGAAATATGAAAATAATACATTTGCAAATAAACCACCCTGCATGATGACACCTTATGTGCATTTCAGTAAAAAAAAACAAACCAACAGGCATCAACATAAATTTAAATAAAAAGGTAAGAACAGAAAACTTCCATGTTTCTTGGAGTTTATTACTAAAGCGTGACAGGTATCTGTAAGCTGACACACGAAAACCTTCAAACATGAAGAGTTATTAGCTACACTGCAAAAAATTCAGCGATGTAGAAATAATTAAAAATCATAAATAAGATTTATTTTCACGCCAGTTTTCACAGACCAACAAAGCCTTATTACAATGGAATGATTATTACTATAAAAATGACAAACATCTTGGACAAATCTGTGCAACTGAACATGGCTCCATTCTGTTCCACCGATTCTATAAACGCACATAAATGTGCTGTACAAACGCGAGCTGTTTGCCGGACACTGGATGAGTTTGAAAGAGAATATCATGTCTCTAGAACATGTAAAGAAACACGTCAGTCAGTTAGCCCAATGTGCTCATTAGGAATCCTTCAACATTAATGTAGCTTACATGAGAACAACTGTGATATCAAATAACAGTGTTTTCAAGCTCCCTGTTGTGTTCCACAACTAAAAATGACCAGCTGTTACAAATTAACTACTAAGGGAATCTGCAATACTGACATAATTTACAGTTATTACAAACTGTATGCTCAGTAATTCCCCAGATGTCAGCATTCAAGCCATTTCAAATAAAAAGTTCAGTCCGTGGGCGACCGGCTGGCTCAGTGGTGGAGCAGGCGACCACATGCATGTGCCGTGTTGCGGTGCTGGCGGCGCAGGGTTGAGTGCCGGCTTATTCCCCCGCATCTTTCTCCCCATTTCCTGTCTATTTATCTACACTAATATATAAGCCGCTGTGGCCAAAAAGAAGCACTTTGTTAAAAATATCCTACAACTCTTATGTCGTTTCTTTCCAGTGTCTCACTGGAGCTTTTTATGTAACAAAACTCTACATGTTAGAAAGGAAGTGCTTTGCGGTGAAATGTTTTGGCGGCTCAGCTATGGCAGAAGGAGCAGTGAATCCCCCCCGTCAGGTCAGTGATCGTTCCCTCTCTAACCAGCCTTTGCAGGAGCTCAGTCTCTCTGTCCACATTGTGCATATTCTGCTGCAGCATGGCACTCATGGGCAGGTGTTCGTAGTAGTGCAGTGGCACCATGTGCTGGGAGAGGTTGTAGCCAAAGCCCGCCAGGCTGACCTCGTCGCACAGCAGGCTGGCTAAAGTCAGCGCAGACACACCCAGGGTGGGAACATTCTGCAAATATACACAAAAACAAGAGTTAAACTTTTAATAAGAGACATGCTGGTGGTTCCACTGACCCCTAAACCTTCCATATGAACACAGACACAATATTTTTAACTCTTATGGGGTCTATAAATGGTCACACTTGGATAGTATGCTGTTATATTATTACTTTACTACTGTACATTACTGCACTGCATTGTTTGCAAATCTGCCTTGGATTCTATTTATTGCACATTTAATAAGCTGCTGGATGCCCCAGTTCCCTTCAGGATCAAAAATCTATCTATCCATCTATCTAGTACTGCAATAGTCAAACGTTAACACAAGGGGGAGTCACTCCAACATAACACACTGTGCTGCAACATGCCCAAAGGGACATGTTTATGCACAGCCTGATATAACTTGTTTTCTGTTAATGTCCTGGGGCGGGGTGGGCTGCGTGGTGGGTGTCTGTATGTTTCCAGGTGGTCCAGTGGGCAGGCGGTTGTGTCTCTGCTTTCGTGGCTGTTGCCAAGGTGCACACCTGTAGCTGGTTTAATCAATCAAGGCCTGGAGTATTTAGGATTGTCTGATGACGATGACACACCACCAGACTGTACAGCCTCCATGGTGGTAATCCAGCTAGCTCGCCTTTTGTGTATTATTCCCGTCTGCCTGTTTGTAGCCTTGCTCTTTCCTGATCATCATTTGGCTCCTTTCTGCTGAATCGCACCTCAGCCTCGCCACAGAGCCAGCGTACTCAGCCTCCACCTACCGGCCACACTAATCACGCTAGTGTGCACTCACCCCAGCCACCGGACCCTGAAACTCCCCTCCAGCCCAAAACCCGACAAGTTTCCCCCCGATCCTTGCTCTCCGAGTGAGCCCATTCATTCCTCTTTAACGCACTACCACAACACCACCTTTGGCCCCTGCTTAATGCTGTCTCTCTTCAATGTTAACACAATTCAATCTGATCAGATTTTTAAAAACACACCTTGCACTGTGTATGTGAACCATCTATTACCTGGTCCCAGCCCCACAGGCGTGACCTGGGTGGAGGGTACTTCAGGAGGTCTACTGCAGTCACTCTGATCACACGGGGATCTAGAACTCGGAAGCTGCTGGCTTTAAGAGGGATCTGATCCGGAACCTTCTGCCAGAAAAAGAACCAATCCCACAGAGGCTGCAACACAAAGCACAAGCTATTGCTTTCACCTCAGACCTCATTTTTGCTCAGAGTTACATAATCCAGGCGAGTACGTGTGAATAAACATGAACCAGGGTACAAATTCCTTTGAACAGACACTGATGCAATTAGGGAATCAATCAAGTGGTAAAATTGATCAAACACAGATTAATCACAAGACTTCACTCAGGCGTGAGCCACAAATGGTTTCTAAATCTACAATATCTGAGAATGGATGTTTTTTTTGGCAGCACATGGTTTTAAAAAGAGCTTTCATGCTTAGCGGCTGTTTGTACTTTAAGCTTCATGTACGCTACTTAAATTAATTCTGAGTACTTGCTCAATTTTTACTTTTTAAATCATTTTTGTTTTCAAAATTCACATTAGATCTAAAATGTATCTTCTTCCACGTTACTCTTTTATAGAACTGTTAGCTATTTATAGCACTGTTACTACTGTTCAACATCATGCATTAGACCTGACTCGATCTGACAAGTTTTCAGAGTGTTTTCTGACCATATGCAGCCATTCGTGGCCTAGTTTTCAGTATTTAACGGTTTCTCCAGGATGTTTGTGGCAAGATCTATAAAAACTGTCAGAATAAGGCAGCTTTTATCCAAGAACATGATCGGACATATTTAGCTGAAAATACTGTAAGAAATAATACACCTGTCGTATCATGTTTAGTCTCAATCAAGTTAATCAGTCAGCACTCCTCACCACAGTGCGCTTGTTGATCATAGCAGAGGTCCAGGCGACATCTCCGCTTTTATACACCACCGTTACAAACAGAGTGTGCGGGTCCGTGTCGATCCAGCTGAGAGGCGTGCCCTCTGGGTAACTCATCCTGATGCTGGTTCGATTTCCAACGTCAACGCTGAACTTTCCCAGAGGACCTCTGTTTAACCTGAAGGACAAAGAGTCACAAACTGTCTGATTTCTTACATAAATATTTGTGCAAAGTCAGAACACATGGTGCTCAGGTCAAACCTTTAACGTGGATTCACATTGGGCACCCGTTTAGTCAAGTAGGTTGTTTGCTTGCTCAAGTTTACTCATCACTATTACAATGAACAGTGAAATGGCCCATTATAGATCAGCTGGGTTAATAAATGCTGCATTTGAGGTTCTAACCTGATAATGGTGTCGAAGCGGTCAATCAGCGGGCCCAGCTCCAGGCCTTTGAGAATGCCTCCATTTCCCACGACCACACAGCGCTTACATTTACCTGCAGTCTTTTCTGGCTTGGGTGCAGAGTCAGAGGCTGGCAGCTGCAGAGGGAAATTTACAGTTATCACGTGCAAAATCTGTGCCAGTTGTGGTGTACAACTGCAGCATATTTGCACACAGGTTTTTTGTTTGGTTTTTTTTGCAACACAGCATCAACAAATATGCATAAGTGGCTCAGATACTGAAGCACAGAAAAAAAAAAAAAAAAGTTGCATTCACCAGCTTTAGCAGCTCCACTACTTTGCTCTGAAGCTCTCTGAACCCAAACGGTGGTGGATACAGGAACATGTCCTCGGTGAGCGGCTCATCCTTCCACAGAAAGGGCTGGATCATGTGACTGGAAGTGGGGACCTGACTTAACAAGCTCTGCCTGGTGCCCTCAAGGCGACATTCACTCCTCAGGACTCTTTGCACATGTTCGTGCACCAGCTGCAGGAAGCAGAGAGGATGTGAAAAAGACACGAGTGAGAAGCAGACCATCTACGTGCAAACTATTTTCATCTGGACATGGATCGGATTTGAAAAAAAAAATTAATTTGTCCCAAAAGTTAGGGAATGACACCAGCTTAAATAACTTAAATAAATTAGAACAGCTCAATAAAATAACATACAACATGACAAAACAAATCTCTCAATGAAGTAAAGATTACACTTAAAAGGGAGCTCAAATGAACAGAATGTGAAATAATTAAAATCAAGTATCTCAATAAGTACAAATGTAAACAAGATACCATAAAACATTAAGTAAAAGATCACCTGAGTGCAGTTTGTATGTGTTAAGTGACCGCAGTATAAAAACGCTCGTGTCTGGGAGAGCCAGTCTCTGTTTCATCAGTATCCCTGCTACAATTGCAACATGAAGACACTCCAAGTGACTCAGAGAACAGATCATTGAAAAGTGAAAGTCAGGCAATGGCTACGAAACTATTTCCAACCCAGTGGACATCCCACTGGTGACGAGGCCACTAAGACACCTATGACCACTTAAAGCTTCAGTGGCTCAGATGGGAGAGACTGTACCTACAACAACTGCTCGGGTTCTTCACCAGTCAAAGCTGTATGGGAGAGTGGCAAAGAGGAAGCCAATCTCACATGGAATTTGCCAAAAGGCATTTTGGGGGCTCAAAGGTCTGATGAGACAAAAATTGAGCTTTTTTGGCCATGAGACGCTGTATTTGGTGAACACCAAACACAGCACATCACAACAAACACACTGTCTCCACTGTCAAGCAAATTGGTGTCAACATCTCTGGGGATGCTTCTCAGCAGCAGGCCCTGGAAGGCTCGTAAAGGTAATGCGGAACATGAATGCAAGAAAGCATCGCCAAATCCTGGAGGATAATCTGACTCTTGTCTCCCAGAGAACTACAATTTGGGAGAAGATTAATTTTCCAGCAAGTCAACGAACCCAAGCATACAGCAACAGCTACGCAGAAATGGTTCACAGACAACAAGGTGAATGTTCTGGAAAGCCTAGATCTCAAACCAATCGAGAATTCATGCCTGGATTTGAAAAGAACTGTTTACGCCCGATCCCCGAGCAACCTGACAGAGGTTGAACTTTTTTTTTTGCAAGGAAGACTGGAGAAAAACTGCAGCATCCAGATTGTAGCCAAAGGTGCATCTACTGACCTAAAGGGGGGGTGAATATTTATCAGTACTAATTTACTTGACCTTATATAGCCTATCCAGCTGCCACAGGGCAAAAGGCAGGGCACACCCAGGTCAGGTCGCCAGCCTGAGACAGAAAACTATCTGAACTCACATTCACACCTATGACCAATTTAGAATCACCAATTAACCAAACCCACTAACTGCATGTCTTTGGACTGCAGGAGGAAGCCAGAGTACCCAGCGAAAACCCACACAAAACACGGGGAGAACACGCAATCTCCACACAGAAAGGCCCCGGGCACACGGTGGATTGAAACCCAGGACCTCCAGCACGTTATTTGTTATCTGCAAATGTCAAATAACATTAAAGCAGCTAAATACGGGACAACCACAATGATGACACAGCATCTTTTTGCTGTTATCTGTGCTGAGCCGCTGGTTAGTTCCTAAAATGAAGGAGGAGTGTAATGGAGCTCTAAAGCTGCTCTTTATCAGCAACATGTATCTAATATAATAGTTCATTATTATAAAACTCTAAATCAGCTTAAAAAGCTGCACATTCTGTCACAGAGACGAGGCTCGTCATCCCTCAGTCAGCTTCTGTGTTTCTATATTAGAACAGCGGCTTGCACAGAAAAGGAAGAGCCAATCAAGTTTCAATACCAGTGAACAAAACGAGCAAAATCTGAAGTACATCAGGTTTGATGGGTTAAAACAACCAGCACAGTGAGAACTGGCAAAATAAACATGACTAAAAAAAACTGAAATGATCTAACTAAAATATTAAAGTAGAATTAAGAAGAAAGTGAGAAATTGTTCATTTAAGGCTATACTATTTCTGAACTTTGATTTAAATGCTTAAAAATTTCAACTTGTTTCCTCAAATCATGAATTAATACCCTTACCGTCATCACAAATATAAGAACAGCAGAAGCATTATATAAACTAATTCCTGACACCTTTTAGTGTATTCGATTTTATTGCTTTACTATAATTAATATTTTTTATTGTGGCATAAAAAAGTGTAACAATATTCTGTTAAAGCTGTTATTGAAGCTACGTCTTGTTTCGTGAGTCCTGTGTTGGGGTCATCATTGTTCTTAACTTCACGGGTAACTCAGTAAACCCACACCCAGAGCACTCTGCCCTACTTTGCTCTCACCTTTCTATGTGCAGGGTTGACGAACAGCTTCACAGGTTTGCTTGGTCCTGTTCCCAGCAGGGGCAGTGAGATCATCACCAGGACCAGCAAAACCCCAACCACTACCAACACACGGCTGGACACACACACACACACAGAAAGATGAGATACAAGGAAAAATATTTTTAGTAATCATAAACCTTGATTTGTATCACCCTTTTCATTGAGATCAGTGTAATTCAGTGCTTCATAGAAACTGTAACAGCAAACTCAAGATTAAAAACTAGATCAAATAAATGAATAAGACAAGAACAACAATGTATTATAATTCATTCACGCTGAATAAAGTAGATTCAAATATGTAAATAAAATAATGGTGCAAAAAAACTGAAGCTAGTCTATCCCACCACTCAGAAAACCCAAAGCCAGCAGCGTCAGGGTGGCTCAGTGGTGGAGCAGGCAACCATGTTTGCCGCGAGGCTGAAAGCAGGCAGCGCAGGCTCAAGTCCCAGCCTGTTGCTCTTTTCTGCATGTCTCTCGCTTTCCTGTCATATCTACTCCGTCAATAAAGCTGAAACTGAAAAAGTCGAGCATGCTTGCAACCCCCAGTTTTCTCAACAAAAACACTGACAGCACAACAGAAGCACTGAAGATGATGCAGTCATAGATTAGTATAGAGTCTGTCTGCAGGCACACACCAAAGAGCTGGGGTTTTTTTTTTTTTTTGCAGGCCAATAAAACTATACACGGGCCAGTAAAACTCTGAGCCACTGACCTGGAGCTGTTGGGTTTGGCACTGAATTATTCTCAAGATAAATTTTTATCATCTACACCATGAGAATGTTTTCTGCAGGAGGACACATTGCACCAAGCACAGGATACACTTCCGTTCTGAGATCAGTGATATGCTCGCTTTTCTTTGTTGCAGTCACATGCAAAAAAAATGTACCTCATCAGTACAACACTGTCAGAATTTTTGGTTCCTCTTAATATCAGAAAGCCTTCCAAGAAGACAGAGTAAAGGCTATTTTATTTTATGCCTTGGTTTAGGTTGCATGCATACCTTATTTTGACATTAAATACAATTTTAATATGAGACAAAGGCTTTAGTTTTTCTTACAGATGCAGATAAACTTTTAAAACACTGCAGTTTCTAAAATAAAAACCAATGACGGGATCGTTTTAAAAGACCTGTGTCTAACCCCACTAACTGCATGTCTTTGGACTGTGGGAGGAAACCCACGCAGACACGGGGAGAACATGCAAACTCCACAGAGAGAGAGAGAGAGAGAGAGGCCCAGGCCAAGGTGGAATCAAACCCAGACCTTCTAGATGTTATTGTAGCTGTGAGGCAGCAGTGCTAACCACCGTGCCACCATGCTGCCCATTCATCTGATTGCGTCATTAAAATTGCTGCAGCCCTACTTAAAAGTAATGCATTGGTTACTAATTAGTGGTAATACTGATCTTTTCATTCATTTGCCTCTATAAGCTATTCCTCAACACTTAGAGCGTGTAGCAGCAGATCATGCATGGTGATGATGATGATGATGACGGATTTTTCTGCTGAGTGTAACAGAACTACAGGCTCTACAGCCATCTGTGCATGCAGGGAACAAACGGTCTTGATCCAAGCAAAAGTCTGAATTTTGGAGGAAGAACTCAGGACCAGCCATAAAGCTGCAATTTTAACAGTTTTCTTTTGGAAAACCTGCAGCTTCCCTCTGCTTACTCTAATCAATCAGCTGCAGATTTGTTATCAGCTCACAATAAATTCTACTGTCTCCCTCTTTCTAAGTGTGTGACTCTGAGGACAGTACTGCAGCTGTCAAGCTGTCAGCCAGTGTCCTTGCACTGGAAACAGTTAACCACAGCAATCAAAGATATTTGTATAAAGCCTGAGACACAGAACATGCTGATCAATGATTAGACATTTGTTGTGTTGCAGTTAGTCATACTAATGAAGAACTGTCAAAGCTGGGAGATGATATGAATATCTGAGTGACGATGAGGCTGAAATCACTAAAACAGAACTGTATTCAGATTAAGTTATCAAATATTGTCAAACAATATTCTGAAAGGTACAGAGTCTGAATCCCGACAGATTGGATCTATTCGGAACCTGATCCGCCCAAAGCTATCATAGGCTACAGGACGGATCAGCAAACCACATCCAGCTTGGAGTCCACTTGCAAAGCAGGATCCAGAATGCGCGAGGATCACAGATTCAGACCACATAAGACCCAGTTCCAGTTCAGCTTCGGTCATTTCTCAGCTTAGTCCGCCTGAATCGGTTTTGGATCCGTTCATAGTGGCTTATTTTATCCCAAAGCGATCGGTATTCCTCATTTGAAATGGTTCGTCCTCCCAAAACTACACTGAAATATTTCAAATGTATAACAGCTAAGACATGAGTGAAGTCTGACCTTAGATCAGATTCAAAATGGTTGAACTGGTGAACATCAAAGCTGAGATTTTCTGTAAAAGTTTTTCATTCAGTAATGGCAGAAATGATGGAAGTTCTCTATGAAGGAGTGAGGTTATTACAGCTCATTTTTACTGAATAATTATTAGAGAAAAAAAAATGTGTAACAAAAACAGCTTTTTATTGAATTAACAAAAAGAAAAGCTCCACCTTGGAGTCTGTGGCTGTCTGGGTCACTGACATCACTGATATCACAGATAACTGTCTGATCTGTTTGTCCAGATTTTTATCTTCAGATTCTCTCTCCTACATTTCATCCAGCTTCATTCAATAACATTTATGATTTTTATGATGACCAATAACAGAAATAAAGAAATTATATATTTTATACCAAACTTTGTCATCTTCATAGACTGGGCCAATCAGACTGGGCCAAGCTGGTTCAAATGACTACTTTCTTCCCTTTTTTAAGATAAACATCATGATTTTTCACTGACACGTCTTCATATTTCTCAGTCCACCGGCTTCAAATGAAGGCTCTGCTCTTTATTTACTGGTTGCCGTGGTGAACGCATGAACTTTCCTCAGGGTGAACGCATTGAGCAACGATCGCTGTTATCTGATCGGCCTTTCCGCCCTTCTGGAACAAGAAAACGTCTGTTTTGCTGAAACTGCTTTCTGGAATCGAGCCCACGCCTAACACAATCAGTCAGCTCAGTTCCACTTGTGATGGCAGACCCATAAGCACGCAAGTATAAAGTGTATGCAGCATAAGAGGACAGGAAAATCAAGCTTCACGAGAGGGCTGTGAAGAGTAAGAAGGGGAGAACTCTGCTGTTTGCAAAAGATCCATCACAGCCGTGGGTCATGTAGCCCCTTAACTGGCCAAGGCCCACTGACGGGCTGTTTGTAGTCCCTTTTATATGGCAGGCTAGACCCTCCCATTTTTACTGACACCTCATTCGGCCAATCATGTAACTGGCTGCACCAAATCACCTGACAAAGCTGCGCGATGCCCTTTGAGTATCACTGGCTCTAGCGAACCCATTTCTTAACATGATTGGCCGAATGAGGTGTCAATCAAAATGGGAGGGTCTAGCCTGCCATATAAAATGCACTTCATTCGGGCAGCGGACCAGACGCGGTCAGTTAAAAGGCTATGAAATGGGTTTTTCAGAGCCAATAATAACCAGAAGGCGTTATGTAGTTTTTGTCAGGTGATTTTTTTGCTGCCAGTTAAGGGGTTAAATAATTGCCTTTTAAATTTGAAGCGGCATGGTATGCCAGCTTATTGTGAAAGATCAAAAAAAAAATAAAAAAATCAAGCAAGCTACGTAAAGCCATTTATGGCAATCAAGTTACTGAACTCGTTAGCATTTACATATAAGTAAATGCATGCAAGGACAATCTCATTTTCACAGCAATGTAATAGAGAACAAAATACAACTCAAAGCAAAAGATAAAACACCACGTGCAGTCTGGAATGGCACAATTCATCTCCATGACACGATCCTTCTGGACTTTCATTTCATTGCTCGCCTTTGTCAGCGTCAACAGCTTTGACCAACTCGGAGTAACACTGCACCGGTACTCTCTGTTAAGACCCTGAGGGCAAATCACATTCAGATACCTGTCCAACTAAAGTGCTGTCATAGTCTGACGGGTGCAGCTTGAAGAGTATGCATCTATGGTGTGAATTTGAACATCCCAGGTCACATTGTTCTCAAGTTTTGGCCAACGTTAAAGTTTTTGTGGAACGGACGTCGCCAATGCCAAGGCTATGACAATAGCTTGACTTCATTTTTGAAACAGCTGAGCTAAAGAGGGGTTTACTGGGGAAAAAAACTCAATAAAAACATCATTCATGGTTTTGGGTTGGTTTTTTTGGTGGTGTGGGTACAGACACAGTCTCTATGGGGATGGGTTTTTAGGGGTGACGACAGGAGAAGAGAAGCTGCAGAGAGGCATGTAAGATTGCAACTCGGCTTCCTGGTCTCAAGTCTGGACAGTCGCATTTGAGACGGTTTAATATATTTGACCAGATTTCTAGAAATTAGAGCAGCTCCATCTAAAGTGGAGGGACAAGGGTTTTCCCAGAAAGCTTCCCAATTAGCTATAAAACCCATGATTTTTTGGGCACCACGCAGACAATTTAAGGAGAGCACGGGGCTTAACATGTCACACTGGGGAGGGGGTTTTCGCTGCTGTTTGTGCCAATAGTTTTGCATTGCTACAGAGACCTGTTTCTAAATGCACCATTAGTCTGTTAAAAAGCCATTTGTTTTACTTTAATGCACAATTCATGGTTAAAAATCACAAAATGTTTCATTTCCGTGTGCACAACTCTCCCGATCCTCCATAAATAACCACCATTGTTGACAGAAGAGCAGGAGTCTTTTGTGCCGTGTGATTATCACCTGTATCGGTGAAGCCTCATGATGGTCTCTATTGTGGGACGTCTTCTGGTCTCTCTGCTGGAGCATGAAGCCCTCTGGCTCTCAGCGGTCCTGACCTGTACACACAGGCATAGTCACATGGTCACAT
This sequence comes from Archocentrus centrarchus, assembly GCF_007364275.1. Classification (NCBI taxonomy): domain Eukaryota; kingdom Metazoa; phylum Chordata; class Actinopteri; order Cichliformes; family Cichlidae; genus Archocentrus; species Archocentrus centrarchus. Next base: position 27,084,160 of record NC_044355.1, on the reverse strand, counting down.
GCAGTCAACAGAAAGGCTACTTATTAACAAACACTGAAATACTCAAATAGCAGTTTTTTTACGGATGACCTGAATTTAATCCTTGATAGTTCACTGAACAAAAACTAGAGTTTCTGAAACAGAGACTTTACCGAGCCTCTTCACCCGCTCATTCCAGTATGAAGGATTCAAGGCAAAAATACCCTCCAAAGAATGTTAGTGAGGACTTGTGAATGAGAATAACTTTATTGATCGCAGAGGGAAATTCTGTCATAGCTCATCTATTTATATGAGAACTGAAAAGCCTGATGGCTGTGAGTACAAATGATTTCCTGCATCTCTCCATTTTACAATGAAGAGAGGGGAGTCTTCCAGTACTGATATTTTTTTCTTCCATAAAGATATAAAAAGTGGGTGATCAGAGCTGTTCAGGATCACTTTTAATGTCATTAGTGTGTATCCCCCCCCGCCTCTCCCAGCGTATCCAGTCTGGCTCCAATTACAAAGCCAGCTTTCATCCAGTCAGTTGGGAGGAGAGAGAAACTTGACTTGAAGTCTCCTGAAATTTCGACAACACGTCCTCTTCCCAGGAGACAAAATACAACAAGATCAGAGCTGCCAAACTTAGCTGCTACCAAATGAAGTGCATGTTCTAGAATATATAAATAAATGCACATAAATGTCAGGGAAATCTGTTTAGGTTTCATGTGTCTGAAAGAAAGAAAAAAAAATATCAGCAGATTTGATTTTTAAATTGCCATATATCAGTATCGGGCTTATAAATCCTACATCAGTCAGACTCTGTTAGTCACTACTACCAAGCTACCCCCAGTGATGCTGGTGATTCAGAAAATGTATGAAATGCTTTTATACTTGATTCTAATCTGCTGCTCAGTCTGTTTTACACTGCTGGATTTGCAGCTCTGCAGATCTGCAAATGCATTCCTAATAAGGACAGATCCAGCCCACAGGCAATAAAATGCAAACAGAGAAAAGCTATGCTACGTGCCTCAAGTGAGTATCTGGAATGGCCCAAAACCAAACACTGAATATCTACATAAACCAGCACCAAGCCAAAATATAGCACAAAGTATATACATGTATACAAATTCCTATAAAGAATTCAAGAACACATGTGCTTTAATAAATGACACATATTAGAAATATCTGAACTCTCACATACATTTAGTAAACTATGCCTTGCAGAATGTAGGTTTACAAGCCCATTACCGTATAAGCCATTAACAGATCTGATTAAGGTTTTCATTCTGATGCAGGCAGGACGGCCAGCCCCCCCCCCGTTCCTTCACCTTCCATAAAATGTCAGCATTTTTTTTTTCTATTGTGCTGTATTTAGCGGAGTGTTAAAGTGAGCAGAAAAAGGTATCCCGTATTTATGGGATCTGTACAGGGGAAAAAAATTACCTTCAGGTACTTATTAACAATTTTACGGTATTATCCCACAAACCCAATTCCAAAAAAAAGTTGGGACACTGTGTAAAATGTAAATTTAAAACAGAATGTGATGACTTACAAATTTCATAAAGCCATATTTGATTTGAATTTGATGGCACTTACACATCTGGACAGTCTGGGAAAGTAAGTGGTACTTAAAAGAAACAACCGAAAGAACATTTTTCAACTAATTACTGTAAATTAATTGCCATTGTGTCAGTAAGATGACTGGATATAAAATGCAAAATACTGTCTACAAATTGTGGAAAAATTTTAAAATGTTCTGTGAAGACTGATTGCCTCATCTACAGTACATAATAATATATAATCTGGAGTAATCTCTGCGCACGAGGGACAAGGCTAAGAATCAGTACTGGATGCGCGTTGATCTTGCGGGCCTCAGGCGGCACTGCATTAAAAACAGTCAGGATTCTGTCATGTAAATGACTGCACGTTCTCAGGAACACGTCCAGAAATCGCTGTGTGAACACAGTTCACTGTTCCATTCATAAATCATCTGCTTTGCATCAATCATGCAAAGAAGCAACTGCGTGAACATGAACCAGAACTGCCACATTTTTCCCTGGAGCAAAGTGAAACTAATTCAACTTTCTTTTTGGAAAATGAGGATGTTGTTTGTCATGGTCCTGGGCCAGGTGTGGGGTTGACTAGAAAAGCACCATCAGTCCTGGAAGGTATGGATAACATCTCCCATCAAGATGACATTTTTTCAGGGAAGGCCTTCATATTTCAGCAAGACAATCATAAACTGCATACTGCAGCTATTTCAACAGCATGACTTTGTAGTAAGAGGCTGAGTGCTGAAATGGCCTGCCTGCAGTTAGTTTTTTCTTAAAATGGTGCATTTTCTTGGATTAAACATTTGTTTTCTATGTTCTCTCGTAGGGCTGCAACTATTTTAGTTATCCAATATTCTATCAATGATTCCATCGATTAATCAGATAAGACGGATGTAATGATAAGTACTAAAAAAGGTGTAGTAGCTTACACATACAGAGAAAATGTTACAGAAATTGGGCAGTACCTAGGAGTGATGCCACGTAAGCGTAAGAATAAACAACTTGCTGGAGCTAGCATGAAGTTCTATTTGATGTTTTATTATATATAAACAAGAACATTACACGGTACCAGGAGTCAGGTCAAGAAAGGGAAGCAACACAACAAAATGGATGCAGTAAAACCGCCAGATCTGTTAACTCTGCCTGGAAACGTAGATGCAAGTTGGAGGACTTTCAAACAGCATTTCTAGCTGTACATGGCAGCAGAGGGAGTGGATCAACAAGCAGAGGAAAGAAAAAAAAAAAAAAAAAATCACCTTGCTGCTCACCATCGCTGGCCCAGCAGCAAAAGAAGTCTTCAACACTTTTGTGTTTGCTCAACTCAACGACAAAGGTAAGTCTGACGAGATCTTGAAAAAAATTTGATGAGCACTGCCTATCAAAGAAAAATGAAACGTACGAGAGGTGAGTGCTTCAACTCGTGCTTACAACACCAGGGTGATTCAGTAGATAATTTTCCCACCGACCTCAGGATTAAAGCTCAGTCCTGTAACTGCCATCTGAGACCACGACATTGTCCTGCCTATGGTAAAGTGTAAGGGACAAAACCGCTATGCCTGGCACTTACAAAATTCAGCTCAAGGATGATGCCAGGCCTGTAGTGCATGCCCCATGGAGAGTGCCTGCACCCCTCAGAGCTGGCTTGAAAAGAGAGCTGGAAAGGATGACTCAAATGGGTGTCATTGAGCGAGTGGAAGAACCCACAGACTGGGTCAGCTCTATTACATATGTCAAGAATACAGGTGCCATAAGAGTCTGCCTTGATCCTAAAGATGAAAACATTAAGAGTGAGCATTATCAGACCCCAAAACGAGAAGAGATAATGAATGAAATGGCAGGTGCTAAGTTTTTTTTAGCCTCACACGGGTGCTGGCAGCTGAGGCTGGACCCAGAAAGCAGCAAATACACCACCTTTAACACAACATTTGGGACATTTCCATTTCCTGAGGCTGCCATTTGGCATCAAATCAGCCCCAGAGATCTTCCACAGAGCAATGGAGTCCATAATAGAGGGTCTCCAGAGTCTATATAGATGACTTGGCTGTCTGGGGAACAACACAACAACAACAACGACAATATGATGGAAGACTGGAGAAACTCAGAGACAATCAAAAAGAATGGACTAAAACTAAACAGGAACAAGTGTCTCTTTGGACCTTAAGATGACCTTCTTAGGAGACAAGATCACAAGTGAAGGGGTGGACCCTGACCAGACAAAAGTGCAAGCCATAAAGCAATATTAGACATGCCCACCCCCACTGACAAAAAAGGCATCTTGCCACCCACGGGAATGATCAACTTCCTGGGTAAGTTCATTCCTAATCTTGCTGCCAAGAGCGCACGCCTCAGAGTTTTTCTACATCACAACACAGTGTTTGAGTGGACAGCACTACATGAGAAAGAGTGGAAAACATTAAAGGAAACTGTAACCACTGAGCCAGTACTCACATTCTTTTACCCATTAAAACCAACAAAAATCTCCACTGATATCTCAAAAGATGGCTTGGGAGCTGTCCTGCTCTAAATGCATGAAGACAAATGGCAGCCAGTAGCTTATGCATCGAGGTCAATGACAGAAACTGAGCAACCATATGCTCAAACTGAAAAAGAGACCTTGGGCTTAGTGTTTGGGTGTGGGAAGTTTCACAGTTATGTACATTAACTGCCAACCTCTGCAGCAGAGACTGACCACAAACCACTCATTTTATTCAGGAAAAAGAACCTCAGTGACATGCCATCCAGAATTCAAGGCATGAAGATGTTATTGCAGCGTTATGACTTTGACCTCATTTACACACCAGGAAAACACGCGGTACTGATAGACGTTCTGTCACAAGCACCAACAACAGGTAGTGACACGCAGCTCAGCCCCATGACTGATGATGCTGAAACACATGTAAACATGGTGACTGCTTCTCTCCCAGCATTAGACGTCATGTTGCAGCTGATTGTGCAGGAGATGGCAAAAGGCCCACTGCTGCAGAAAGTGATCCACCATATCCAGAATGGACGGTCAAGAGGAATCTGCCCACGGTTGCATCCTGTGTGTGCAGATTTGTGTATGGCTAATGGCCTGCTTCTGAGACAAAATAGGATTCTCATTCCACAATCTGTGTCAAGACATGTTTCACCACATCGATGAGGGACATCTTGGTATGGAGGAGTGCAAAAGGAGAGCAGTTTATTGCCCGGGCATCAACAAAGACGTAGAGGAGATGGTGCAGAAATGTGAAACAGGTCTCAAATATCACTACAAACAAAAAGCAGCCAATGCTTATAACAGACCTTCCCACTGCACCACAGCAGTGTGTTAATGGCCAACAACAGACTGCAATGACTTCTATTAGTATAACATCTTGCCGGCAAAATAGAGGTTGTTCAGTGGTAAATGTGAGGCCAACACTATATTGGTCCAGTCCTTCACTGGTTTACTTTAATTTCAGTTCAATTCAATAGTATGCAGATTTTTGGTATTTATTTCTTAGCATTAACATTCTCATTATTTCCATGTCATAGAAAAATAAAATACAATGGGCCCACATATTCAAAACCATTTATTAGCACCAAGTCAAGTCATGTCAATATTACCAAATGTTTGTTGAATGCTCTATTCCATGCTGCCACCATCTTGGAGAGCTGGACTGCCAAACAGGATGTGGAAGGTTCCAAATCTTTTTATAGTAAGGGGAGACTGGGAGCTCACTATGTCAGTAAGAACGCAGAGTGGGAATTTTCTTTTCTTGTGAAATAGTGAAATAGTTTAGCACTGTTGAGAATAACCTAAAGTTGATCCTTGTACTGAATTTGATATTTTATAATGTGTTATTAATAGTTACAGTTGTATAAAGTGCCATACTGTATTTCCGTGTGTGAGGCTCATTTGATCTGACCAAAGAGATTTATATAATTTCAGAGGTTGTAAGTAACAAAGTACAAATACTTCGTTACTGCGCCTCCACTCCGCCTTCAAAACAGCAAACCGATCTGAGCCTAAAGGCAGGAATAATAACACATAAGAGCCTTCATCTCCGGGGATTACTCCATACAAAGAAATCAAACCATATAAATTATGTATCCTTTACTGCCCTATAATCAGGGCTTAAAGTGGGCCAGACCGAGTGTCCGAGTGTCTGTAAGCTGTGGTCGTGGTACTTCAGGGTCTAACTAGCGCTGGCGAAGAGGAGCAAAAATAAAGGGAGTAATGTGTGGCAGCTAATTTTAGATGCAACGTTTCTAAATGCTCAACAAATATCAGCAAACACACAAAGTGTGTGTAGTTTGTCACACAGTGTGTCTGCTAGCTAAAAGAGCTGCTGTATTTCCAGGGAGAGGAAAGAGAGAGACGTTCACTCAGAGGAGAAAGAGGACAGGAGAGGAAGGAGAGAGGTTAGATTTAAAGGTAAGGACTGCAAAACAAACTGAGGTATGCTGACTTTGTGTTATTCAAAGATACTCTGCAGTTTAGTGTGTGATAAACAGGTCAGTTTGCTGTACTGTATTTACAGTAAAGCTCTGTGTTGGACTGGTGCACAGAGGCTGTGATTTACAGGGTTTTTGTTTTGTTTTTAAACATTATGCTGGTCCATTTAAAAAAAATATTTATGAACGTAAGTACAAGCAAACAAGGCAGTAACAATAGCGATTCATAAGATCATTATACATAAAGGTTAAGCATAAAAGAAAAAGAAAAAAGAACACAAAAAAAGGATTAGCATGAAATATGAGAAAATTAACACAGAAAAAAAAAGACAAGTTATAAACTATGTCTCAAGAGAAGGAAAATAATATAAAACAAAAATAATTCAATTGGGCTCATCTTAAAATAGATAAAACAGAGAGCAACTAATTTAAGGGCTTTCTTGTCACTTGCAATTTTTAGTGATTTACCCAGGAGTCTAAATTTATTAAGCCATCTGTTTATACATGATTTAGCTTTAAGGTATCTACATTTGTGAATATAAAATCTCCCTAATAATAAAACACCGTCCTGACAACAAAGTCGGAATTGGAATTCTCAATGAATGTTCCATATTTAAATACAGTAACTGATAACGGTGGTAACTGAATCCCTTTGGATCGCAGCCAGTTCCACGTCATCCCAGAAAGTCTGCACCGCCCGCAGTAGAAGAACAGGTGATCCAGGCTTTCATATCACTTTCACAGAACACAAAGGGGTTTACATGCAGATTAAATTTCAGTCTCATAAACTCACCGGTTGAGTAACTCTCATTAATGATTTTGAACTTAACTTCTTTAACTTTAGGGGGCAGGGGAAGTGAAATGTATTTTCTTTGTACAGCCTTAACCTGCTCAATCTCAAGCTCTTTCAGAAGATCATTTCTTTTGGCTGGGTTAGGAGAGACTTCATTTAGCAAAATTGTTCTGATCATCTTGTTTAAGAGAACTTTAATGCTGCTAATGCGGGTTAAACGCTCCGCTTACATGGAGACACTCGAGCTGCAGAGTTTAAACGAAGCATCGAAGCAACGAGGATTTTTTTTTTTAATAATCAATTTATGAATTCCCTTGTGAATAAAATATGGGTTTGTGAGATATGCAAATTGCTGCATTCTGTTTTTAATTTCATTTCAGAGAGTTTTGTCTAAAAACGCCTAAAGTGGAAAAGGTTTTGCTTTTGGTTTCACAAATTCTTTGCTGGAAACTTTTATTGTACTTAGTTGGCTACAATATGCTGAGAATTATGCCTTAATAGGGTTACAAATGCATATGACATGATCCACAAGTGTAAATTCAGATTGACAAATGTGCAGTGACTTGTAACTTTTGAGGACTCCCAAATGCTCCAATCCACACACACACACACACACACACCCATCCAAACCTGAATATTGCTAATTTACACACACTTTTTTTTTTTACAGTTCAGAATCACAATCCTCATCACTTAACTCTTTCAAAAAGCTTCCTGTGCCTACTAGTTTTGAAAAACACACAGCTTTAATTCTGGCGCGTTAAAATGGCCACCTCTACAGTTTGAGCACATCCCCTGCATATGCAGAAGAAACCACAAGGCTCCCACTGATGATCCTTTTCAGCGAACTTGAAGATACATTTTATTTCCCCTCTTTGGCTCCTTTCCTGAATGCCACTGACCACGGGCCAAACTCATCCTGCTCATCCCCGCTCAGCTTTGTTCTTGCAGTTTTACATTCATTTTCATTTACACCCTGAATAGTCTCTACACTGCGACAGTCCTGAGCCTCTTTGCTGATATGTATTTTTTATTGATTTTCAACCATTATTCTGTATTTTGTTTCCTTCTCTGTGCCTTTCTGGGGTATGCTAAAATATGTTTGAAACCCCACTCTGAACGCCTCTGCACCTCCTCCCCCCCTCACCCAGCGGAAAGACCCACCTATTACATATATGGTACCAAAAATGTCTCTTCATACAAGTTCTTTTTAATTATGAACCCTGGACTGTTCGTGCTGTTAACAAATAATGGACCGCTAACGTCTAACCTACTGAATACTCGCGTTTTTTTTTTTTAATAAATGCCAGAAGGGCGGCGTGGGTAGGGGGGCTGTTAAAGAATAACTGAGTGTCTTTAGACACGCGTCCTTCCACTTCACAGCTTACATTATGTAGTACGCTCCTTGAGGCGACTGCTTGTTGTCATTTGTCGCCATATCAATAAAATTGAACCGAATAGTTGCTGTTGCAGTTTTCTCTGGTAGCTTCGCCACAAACTTCATCAACAGAAATGGCTCTGCTAACGTCTCCAGCAGAGGGAGATCCCCCGGGTCGGTGGTACGGCGTGGGGGTATCGAATGCTGCTTGGTTCCCTGCTTATTAAAATCCTTCTAAAGTGTGTGATATTAGGATTGAAGGATGGATGTTACTTTATTTTAAAGTCTTTTTTTTTTTTTTTTTTAAATACTGAATAACACCTCCACATATCAGCAGTCCGCTATTAAACCCAGCTGCTCCAAAACGCAGTAAAGAAGCCTCACAAGGACGGAGCCCACCCCCTACTCACGAATTACCGTTATGGCCTCATCTGACCAAACGGTACCTAAACCACAAAAGGCTGACGCTTTCATACCCTTTCAAACCCAGCTCCGTTATTACTTCCACTCATTTCATTATTTACTTACTCTTCCATGGATGTCCACGACCCGTCATGACGCATCCTGTAGCAAAATAGTCTCCTAAAAATGCTGCAGCTTTACCATTCCACCCTCATGTGTCACTTCTGGGGAGATCAACCAATCAACTGGCGCTAACTCCCCCATCACTTCCGTTCTTTCGTAATAAGAGCCTCCCAAAATTTCAGTGTTATCAGCGTGTTCACGTAGGCTGAAATTAATGGCAATTATAAACACAATTGAGAGAAAAATATAACACATCCAAACACAGTCAAAAAAAAAAATACAAAAATTAAAAAAAACATTTCCTTTTATTATGAAAAAAAAATATGTTTTTCCAAAGGTTTTCATGTTTTTTCTTTAAATGTCACATCACAGCCGGGAACACGTCCAAATTCCGCTATTTCCTTTGGTAAAAGCAGATAAAACGCATATTTATTGACGTGCTCTCTAAGCGTGAAAGGAGCCTTACAGACTGGAGCAGCTGTTCTAACCAGTATAGGGATCTCTCTACTGCAGAGGTTGTTTCAGTTCAAAGAGTCCTGTTCCTCCTCTCACTACTTTCCCCACCACCAGGCAGGCTGAGGGCGACACCAGCTGATCATGTGATCCTGAGAGGGGGGAAAAAAGGAAAAAGACTTTATAAGACTTGTGACTGTCTGGGCTACAAAAATGCTGAAAATGTCTTTCTACACTAAATTATGACTAATTATCAAACCTGTAAAAAAAAATATATATATATATAAAAATTATGAATGCCATCATCCTCACCCAGCATGGTAGCCTGCTTGAGGAATTTGTAGCTGGTCTCAAAGGTCATTTGCTGCAGAGGAGAGGAGTTGGACCTGATCGCGTGCCTGTTCAGTGGCTTATACACGCCTTCGAAACACATGTAGTCCGCAACCAGCGACAGATGTCTGGGGTCAACTTCGATACCTGGAGACAGTGATGTAAAAAATGTGAGCAGTTCTGAAAGTATCGCTGCTGTGGTTTTTGTTTGTTTTTTGAATCTATGTAGAATAAATATGTGCATGTTTACCATAGACAGCAAAGACATTTTTGATCTCTTTCTCTATAACCTTCAGAGCCACTTCAATTCCATATGTCTTAGCCATGGCATGCACCTCATTGGAGTACAGTCTGTTGATGTCCAAGATCTGTGTAAAAATCAATACAGCAGCAGTGATGGGAGGATTAAAAACATGCAGACCGGTAAAATACAGTAACATTTCCAAACTACAGGGGAGAAGAGATATCCTCAGTAATTCTCTCTATTCCAGAGCTGACCAATAAAAATGTAAATGGAGGAATCCTTTTACAGTAACTTCTAATTCTGACTAGTTGTTGATCTCCAATTAAATTAAAAAGGCTTGCAGATATGCAAAAAAACCTCCAAAAAAACCAAACAAAAAAACCTCAGACCACCCTTATAACCACTGTTTTGCTTTCAATTTCCCTGCCACGTACATCGCTGTACTTGAAGATTTCGTGCATGTTGATCCCCTCTGTGTTGAGAACGGTCTCTTTTTCCCCAGCCTTTGTTGTCGTTTCACTCAGCAGGCAGCGCGTCAGGCCCTTGGTCTCCATGATGACTGCGTTATGGGCCAGTGACGACAGCACCGAGGTCAGATCGAAGTGCACCTTGCTCACAGGCAACGCCAGATCAACCTATGAAGGGGGAGATGACAGCTGCATGAAGGGACTGCTGACTGATGATACTTGTTCTTTGTCTCTCTTGACAAATACTCATCAGCAGCAGAGTGAGTGCGGTGCCAAGTATAAGACTGCTTGGATTAGATACATCCCAAACCCCTGTTTCCAAATGTAACCCTAAAACCCAGTCTGGAAAAAAATGAAGACCAATCAAAAAGGTCGTCACTCTGATGGTCTACATCATCTGCCTCCATATCAACCTATACCTCTTTTATTTCATTTTTTGTCTTTGTTTTGACAAATGCCTCCAGTTACTCGTGTAGTTTGGAACAGCAGTCCTTGAGAGAGCTGCAACCTTTGCAGTTTCCTGCCAGTTCTCACATTCTGATCAGCCACACTAACAAACCAGCATGCATTCAGTGAAAAACCCTTCACAGCCTTCCTATTTTCAAAACATGTAATGAGTTTACATGTGGTTTTAAATTAACCCTAGGTGCAAATTCTTCTTCTGCACGTCTACGCTTTCAAATGCTTTCAAATGCATCAATGTCAATGCGTGCCCTCCACCCTTATGCACACAGTAAAGAAGCACTAGAGGAACCACTTGTGTGGCACATACAAACTTACCTCACACCAGAGCTCATGCTGGTAGTCATAGCAGTATCTCTCAATGGCTGAGTTTGACTGCAGAACAGTGTTCACTCTCATCTGACTCGTCGACTCTGCCGCTTCCACGCTCTTTGCTCCTTTCTTCCTCCTCTCTTTAGGCTCCTGCTGGGGCTCCGGCTGTTGCTCCTCCATAAAGTCCGTCTCTGCAGTCTCCGCCGCCTCTTCCTCCCCCTGATCCTCTTTATCCTCGGCGTCGTCACAGTCGTTGTCCTCCTCGCTTTCATAGTCCACCTGCGAAAACAAGCGGGAAAGTGTCACTAAAACAGTTAAACACCACTAATAACGCTGGTGTGAAATCTGGTGCGACAATCATAGGAGTTACTGTTGTGGGCCCAGTTTTTATTTTCCTAATAAAACACATCAAACACTTCCCGTGAGGAAACAGGGCCAACACTGGCATATCTCAAACAATTATCATGCACCATTTGCATTTTTACAGTTGTTTTCCAGGTTGCTGATCTTCCTGGCCTACTGCTAACATACTGAATAGGCAGGATTTTTGTGAGATATGTGGATTGCATGACTGCTTTGCCTATCAGGCCGACCTCCTGAAGAGAATCACAGTTAATCATGGACCTTATAAAGTGCAGCTTGGCAAAAAGAAAGCTCGTGGACCGTCACACACAGACTGAACGTTTCAACCGTACTTCACAGCTCAGTCTTTGCACATTACAGTGAGTATATGATGGAAGAGGAAGCTGGAAGTTCATTTTTTTTTTTTTTTGCACAAATATTTTTTTTCTAACTGTCCAAAAGTTTTGAGCCAGCCCTCAATATCAGCTGGGGCAGGCAGGCACACACACCATATATCCTCATACCTCCTCTTCCTGTTTGTCTTTCCTCTTGGCATCTGAAGCGTCAGCATCTCCTTCGTTCTCCTGGTCATCAACAACCTCTCGCTCCTCCGCCTCCTCCCCCCCGTCGTCTAACTGTGGGATGTCGACACGACAAAGTTTTTACTGTTTCTATTTAGGGAAAGAAACAGTTTAAACACCACAAGCGCTTAAAGCGCTCAAAGGAATACTGAATTAAAAACAGACCCCTCCCGTGGCAGCTCCTCCATCACCGTCATCATCCCTATCTCTGGCGGTGGCCCTCCTCGTCTCTACAGCAATGGAGGACAGCTTGGCAGAATGCTTCTTTATGGCTTCGAGGAGGAGACGGAAGAACCTGAAAGGACAAAAAATAAGTGTAAGTAAGATGGGAACAATGGCAATTATTCTTTTATGCTTTCTGACAGAGGGGAACAGAAACACACCTTGTTTCCATGTAGTGGAGGATCTGCTGTGGTGACAACAGCTTATCATCAGAGTAGCGTTCTGGGGGCAGGAAATGGAAGGTGACCCTGAACACCCGCAGCTTTTGGTGATTTTCAATTCGCAGTGTCTCAGTCACATCCACCTTCTGCAGCACCTGCTCTCTCACACACACACACACACACACACACACACACACACACACACACACACACACACAGTGAGTTCTTTGCTGTCATTTATGATGCGGAGGATTTAAAATTAAAAAAAAAATTTTAAAAAAAGGTTAGAGGAACTGAAAAGTGGAACGAGGAATAAACTGAACACATCTGAAGTTATTCTGACCTCAGCCAGGCACACCCGTGCCAATTTCTTACGCAGCACCTTCACTCTCTTCAAGGCTTTCTTGTTGTTGAGCACTGGGACACTCATCATGGGCGTTTTAATGCTGGCACTGGCCACCATCAGGATCTCCCTCAGGCTTTGAGGAGGACAGACACACAGAGTGCGAAACTGAGGGAAGGTACGGTGGAACGATTCGACAGATAAAGCAAAAGACCTGTTCTATAAGCCTCTTCACGGGGCGTGTCGTCTACCCTGCTACCTACTGCACACATGCTGTCACCCCAACCTTAAGATGAGGATGAGGCAAAAATACAGTTTGCCCTTAAAATGAGCACTGGAACAGTCCTTCTGTGAGGTATGTGGAGCATTACATTGGACTGTTTGAACAACCAAATGCTTGGACCTGCCAAATAAGACAAAACTCGTCACTTCCGCTTTTCATCTTTTGGAAATATGCTTTCTCCCCTCTAGACTTCTTGCTCTTTCCTAAAGAAAGGCTTTAACACTCTTTGCTTTGTGGCATGAAACACTATCATCCTGAAAAATGACCTCATCATCACCACACCTACCTTCTACCGATGGCATGAGACAAGCGTCCAAAGCCTGAGTGCACACCTGCATTTACTGTTGAGGTAATGACTGCCCTCTCCCCTGTCCCTTTATCTGACATACAACCCCAAATCATACATGAGTGCTTGTTTTCCTCAAGCAGTCATCTGTGAATGTTTCACTGCCACATTTTAGGTAACTTCCTGTAAGCTTTGCTTTCAAACAAGCCCCGAGGAGGAGTCATTACCGAGGTATTCCCAAAGTCACGTTCATCTCTCCTCTGCCGGCAAAGTGGAAGGTGTTGAGGGTCATCTGGGTGGAGGGCTCACCTATGGACTGAGCTGCCAGCAGACCCACAGCTTCACCTGGGTCACACAGTGAACGCTGCCACTTATAATGCAACAGCTGGCGAAGGCTGGAGAGAGAATACGATCATCAGATTATATGCTCAAAAGTGAAAAAACAAACAAACTGAAAGTTATGGCTCTCGGGGACATTTCAGCTGCTAAGAAACCACTTACTAAAGTTTGGGGAAGTAACTAAAAAACTAAAATGAGGAAGGTTAAAGATGATATTTATACATATAAGGATGCACAGGTTCAGCATGACCGCAAATGTACTTTGCAAAAACTCTGTTTCCAGATAAGGAAGGAAACAGTTTTCACATTCAGATTAAGGGTACAGTCGTTTTTGCAAATCATCAAGTCTCCACCCACTACTGTGTGTGAAAATTGCTATGATAGTTGTGCCGATATGCTGTGTTTGACGTCTGCGGTCTGTTCAAATGCAAATTTGCATACCCAAGCTGTGCTGAGGATTATCTTTGTAGAGAGAAGAGACCCATAACCAAACAAACCACATGTGCTCAGTCTTTTTCTACTTGCACGGATATGAATTTTAACATTTAGCATGCTAACTGAGGCCTGTAGAGTCTGAGATGTAGCTCTTGGGTTGGTTCTCTGACCTCTGGGTTATTTCACTGGGATGAACGCTCCTGGGAGGATTGGGGCATTGAGTAAACACATGTCTGAATGCTCCAAACCAGCAAACTGTCCAAACCTTTGCTATTAGAGGCAGTCAAACTTGCTAATTATCAGTTAGTCCAGTGCTTTTGATCAGCAGCACCTGTTTGCCCTCTTAAATCCCACTGAAGCAGTAAGGAAGGATCTACACTGGCTTTCACAGGACTGCCTGTGAAAACCTTCTTTTTGACATGTCTGCATTATTTAAGGTTTAAATGTAAGCTGGAAAGATTTATTAAGAAGAATTTAATGGTACAAAAAAAAGCTTCAATCCACATTTGGTTTCATACATAAAGAAAAGTTTCTCTTCACGCCTGTGAAGACTGTGTGGTCCTAAAAGCAGGGCTGCTTGTGTAAATCAGAGGGTGTACCAGTTTGCACTGAAGATGCATTACAGTTTGGAAGAGTACCTGTGAGTGTCCAGTCTGTCTTGGCTCACAGTGTCTCTGCTGTGCAGGTACTTCTCTGTGAGGTCATGAAAGTTTTCAGATACTGATCCAAAGCTGACATCAGGCCTAAACAGGCCCAGCGACGGCTCCGGGCAGCGGGAGGACTTCCTGCTGTATTTTGATCTGCTAGCTTCATCCAGAGAGTGCCACTGTTGTACGAGCTGAGACAGGAACAGAATTCAATACACTGCTTGGTCAGACTAGATCACAGGTCAGTATCCCACTTCATACAATAACGTGCCTAAGAAGAACTGAGAGCAAATCTTTGGTATTTTAATTCTGGCATCCATAAGTACCTGCAGCACAGCAGGATTTCTGCCGGAGACGGGATCCAGTCCTTCAGTCTGTTTTAGTTTTGCCAACTTCTTCTGGGAATAAAGCAAGAATGCTCCTGACAGAGATTAAAACACAAATACACAACCATCATTTACAGAGGCAACGCACAAATCTGGCATGCAACTATTTACCTGATCCTCCTGATGAAGTTCATGGACTGCTATGGGTCTCAAATTAGTGAAGGGAGGGTACTATTATATTTTATACATTTTCAAAAACTGTGTGTGAAAGACCCGAAAGAGCCAGACATCCGTCCTGGTCCAGGATGTTATAATGGGTGCATCTTTACTGAGATGTAGTTCTATAAGTCAAGCAGACCAAACCTTCTTACGCACCTCTCCATGGACATGCCAGCTCTCTCTTTGCTTTCCAGCGCTGGATGGCAGCAAAGTGCTGACTCGCACTCTGAGGGTCTAAATGTGCCAAAACCTCATCCAGGCCCTGAGACCGCTTGATGACCTATTAGGAAGGGAAACACATGGCTGCTGCTTTCAAACTGTCATTTTACGCTGGCATTATTCCTTTAATTCACATCCCACAGAGACTCGCACTGTAAACCACTTTGTCACTCGTGGCTGGTGAACATTCACAGCTATGCTTGCCTAGGTAACCCTGTAATATCTTTACTACTCTGTCATGTGTCAATCACCATATCCTGCCCTCTCATTGGTAGTTGCTTTAATCGCTTGAAGGTGAGAAAAAGTGTATCTTGAAACTCGCCCACTTTGCCTCAGCAGCTGGTTTTTTTCATTCATTTATCATTACGTGAAGTTACCCAACGTCACCCACTTTCTGTGGCCTGCACACAGTTGCAAAACGCTTCTCATCCTTAAAGCCGTTTCCACACAGGAAGTGATTTGCAGAGACGTGGTGAGCAGAAACCATGAATCATTGAATAATTTCAGTGCTTTGTACTAAATCAGCTTGTTCATCTTCTTAACTGATCAAAAGTCAATAAAGCATTTCTGCAGATGAAGTCTTAATTGAAATTTTTCAGTTTTTGTGTGGACCAAATCTTGCTGTATTTAGGGGTTTTGTTAACTCCCACGTTCAACAAACAGGCGGGCTACTAAAAGTGAAACTGCAGTATTATTCAACTTGCTGCCGACTAAACTGTTTGTGTGCAGTACACATTTATCCCCAGTGGTTGTGTTGAAGCACCCTGGGGCCCATGAACTACACCTTCACTGTGGCAGCCATTTTGGCCAGTGGCACCCATTAAGGAGGGGGAAGCACTGAATTTGACAAGGCTGCGCTCTTCCAGAATACCACAAGTTCAGGTTACAGAAACCAGTCATTGTCTAAGCAAATGCAACATGCTGGCAAACACAATGAAGGGGCTGTTCATAAAATCTGGAGGCAGCCACGGGTGTAATGTCACCCACATTGGTTTGTTAGAGGGTGGAGTCATCAGCTCACATTACTGTGATGGCAACTTAGGATTTTGACCTTCTCTGTATTCTGTTCTCTTGCTACACACAGAAGGTTTCATTGTATCATGTTACTGTCTTCATATGCTCCTCTAGTACAAGACATACTTTTCTGTACAGGCTATCCTTTGCACAGGATGTTCTGATTGTACTCAGTGATCACGGCAGGTAGACAAGCGGCTCCTACAATTACTATTCTGTGCTTGTTATTATTCTTTGTCAAACAGCATGCTGCTGTGTTGTTTGACCCCTTTGCAAAGGCAAATTAAAACCTCACAAAGACAACCTGTTTGTGTAGATCGATTTATTTAAGATTTCCATAAAAAATAGTCATTGTCTAAGCAGGCACAACACGCTGATAAACACCATTGCAGCTGATGTTTACCATGAAGACTTTCGTCATAATTTGTCAAGCTGTACACAAATACAGGTCTAAAACAACAGGCTGTTGATAAAATATGGAGGCAGTCACGGGTATAATGTCACCCACTGGTTTGTGAGCTCACGTTTAGCTTTGCAGCTTTAGACGAGTGGGTGGAGTCATCAGCTAACACTACCAAGCTTGGTGCACCCATAGAGTTTATGTATTGATTCCACTTGACGAAAAAACTGAAGCACTGACTTTTAAGTCGGTGTGTGTTTGCACTTTTCCCTGCACAGCAAGCCCCAATGACACTGACACAGTGGTGAGGTCCACTTCAGTGACGTGAGTTAGTGGAGCTAAAGCCTTGGCAACCTTATACCACGCTGATATTTGATGTTTTCGCAGTAACTCTATGCTCGCCTTTTTCCGTATGTTACCTCATAGTTGTCTTCTATGAAGGGGAACTGTCTCGGTTGCAGGAACTGAGTTTTGGGGATATCCAGCCCGTCCTCGCCGTACAGGAACTGGACCACAGATCCATCACTGTCTCTCACCGTCAGGTCATACTGCACCACCAAACCCTCCAGATGCTTTATGACACATCTGCAGAGGGAAGGATTTGAAGAAAGGAGAGAACGTCTTAGTAATGACCTTGTACTTTGCTCAGGTGGTTCAGCTGCACTGACATGATGCCTAAATTCTAAATTCTCTGTTGCTCATTTGCAAAATCCACATGGGAGCAACATTTTCCTATGAAATCATATCAAAATATTGCTTTGGGTAATCATCCTCATCCCTCGGTTTGTATTCATGCCAAAGCACTTGCCTGAAAGCTCACACCACTACTGTCAAGCTTGGAGTCATATAAATGCCTCTGGGCAGGAAAGAAAACAAGATTTGAATAATGTATTGGTTTTCTCAGCACTCACTGCTAGCCAAAATAATAGTGACTCAAATTTGTATAATATTTGCATTGCTCGCTACAGAGAAGCACAGTGGACTTTTCTGGGTTTTTTTTGGTTTGTTTGTTTTAACTGAAGTGTTCTGCACTCTTTTATTCAGTAAAACCTCAGTTACCTCTGCAGATACCCCGATCTCGATGTTTTCACAGCTGTGTCGACCAGTCCTTCTCTGCCAGCCATGCAGTGGAAGAAGAACTCCTGAAAACAATAATTACACAAAAGATCATGAAGTATTTAGACCCTGTGCTGTGCCACAGTGGTCTCAACAGGTGAGACCTTAAAGAAACTGAGACCAACCAGGACTCTTAATTGAGTCTTTGTTTGGGGACTGACCAAGAACCCAACACTGACTCTGATGCCTTATTTTCACTAGTATGTATTTGGCTTTACTCGACTTGTGTTTGGTGGTTTTCCATTACAACCGAGTACCGCCTCAGCAAGGCGACCTGAAAGTCCAGTGATGTCTTTTGTGTGACACAAACACAAACAGTCCAGTTCCCTCTGGCCTCGGTCATCAGCCACCAAGCATAAACACATCCGTGTTGGTTAGTGTGCAG
The DNA here is from genome assembly GCF_007364275.1 of Archocentrus centrarchus. Classification (NCBI taxonomy): domain Eukaryota; kingdom Metazoa; phylum Chordata; class Actinopteri; order Cichliformes; family Cichlidae; genus Archocentrus; species Archocentrus centrarchus. The sequence continues at coordinate 27,065,945 of NC_044355.1, read as the reverse complement.
CCACTTCCCACATTGCCAGGTTTCAAAAACAGCCGGATTGATTCTTGTGAAAGGAGTCGCTCTCGTGACTCATCTAGTGACATCACTCCCTGGCCAATCAGCGGCACAAAGTCTGTTGACGTCACTTTTTCAGCTCAACTCAGCTCGTTGGAAGCCCGGCTGAGCAGGAATTTAAAAAAGCAGCTGGTACCAGGGACTGCCACCTAACCGAAAACCCTAAAAACAGAGTCGAGTTGAGCCAAGTAGGTACTGGGAGAAAAGAGAGCCTCAGAAGGCCAACAAACTCTGTCAGAACGGTGACGTCTCAGCAGCATAAAAACCACTCTAAGCAAAAAGCACCTGACTGTCTGCAAAACTGCATTCAAAAGACCCAAAGCAAGAAAGGAACAAAATAAATAAAACTTTAACTCTTTGGGCAGGACCCCAGTACCCATGTATGGAAACTTCTGAATGCACACAGTAGTATCGTGCTATGGTTGTGCTTCTGTGTGTCAGAGATGGGAAGACTACATGGTAATGGTGAATGTAGCAAAATATAAAGGTCCTTATAGACAAACTGCTCACCAGCAGCTAACCTGACAGTTAGTTAGGCTCAGACTCTGTAAAGGAGAGAGGAGAAACCCCCCCCCCCCCCCCCCCCCCCCGAGATCATCTATGGAACAACTTGACAACAACAGCACAGACGCTTCCACTTAGTTTGCCACAGTTTGAGAAGATTTCCTATAAAAAGTAGTAAACTGCCACAATCCAGGTTTGCAAGGTTCACCCACAAAGACTCAAATTGATAAATTCTGCCAAAGGAGCTTTTACGAAGTACTGAACTGAGGGTCAGAAGGTCTTATGTAAATAATTTACATTTTTAATTGAACAAATTAACAAAAAACTATGTGAAATGATGTCTTTATTATGTTACTGTGGTTTATTGAGTATAGATTGATGAGAAAATGACAACTTTATCCATTTATCAAAAAAATACAATGTGCAAAATATGAAAGTCTCCTAATACGTCCATAAATGACTTTTAAAGAAGCACGAAGGAGCGCTCAAGCGCTTCCATGTGCACCCTTTGGCTCCTCAACAGGAGCTACAGTGTGAAAGTGACTTTAAAAGTTACCTGTGGTTTGATGCCTGTGAGGAATCTGCCAGAAACAAAGCCCCCAGCACCGGGTGCGGGGTCATAGGGCTGGAAGCACGGCAAGAATTTCCCAGAAGGCATCAGTGGAGGCCGACGGCCCTCCAACTCAATCTGACCAAGCAGACATGAGATCTGAAACACACACACACACACACACACACACACACACACACACACACACACACACACACACACACACACACACACACACACACACACACACACACACACACCAGTGTGTGTGATCAGGATGTTTGCTGGATTAAAAATAAATAAATCTGTATTATGTGAGAAAGCTCCAGGTGAATGTGGGGGTTGTACCTGCATGGTGTTCACTGTAGATCCCTTGGCTCCTGATTGGACCATCAGTTGGAGGTTGTTGTCTGGGAAAGAGGTATGCAGTCCAAGTGGCATGCACACCTACCAACATACATAACCATACAAAACAATATGACATTTAAGCCACCATGAAAACCACGTCTGTTCACAGTGAGAAACCACAACACACGTTCCGTCTGAATTCTAGAAATGAATCATTAAAAAAAAAAAAAAAAGAATCTGAACATTGTGGTTATTTATAGTCCCTTCAGAAAGTATGTGGACCATTTTATTTTTTGCAGACTTTAGAAGATGTCATTCCAAATGGATAAATTCATAATTGTATAAAAGTAGCCTCAATAAACACTGAGGGTAAAGCTAAAGCCTGATCGATATATCAACAGCCTGATGCCTAGACCAATTTTAGCTATTTTCCAAGACACCAGGGTGGATTCACCTTCAAAATAGATTTTTATTATTAAATACAAACTGTTTTTGATCGAATAATTATCCAGTAAACATTTAATCTACTAATGGAATGGAACAACCTCACTTTTTTTAAGAGAACTTAATCTTTTCTGTCACTACTGGATACAAATGCTTTTAATGACTGAATCTCAATCCGTGAGCAAATTTCACCATGAAATGTTCAGAACACAGACCGTCTGCAGCTGCTGTTAAAAACTCAGGGATTTCAGTGTTTGCAAAAATGTGAACATCAGCAAATCAATTTCCCCCCTACGCGCTTTGACGGCATCTTTATGAATAAGGAAATTAATCAGTGCCAGTCAGCTGATTCAGCAGGAGGGGAGGGGTCAGAGAGAAACTGAGTTTATTGAAGGAAACCTGCCAACGACCAGGTTTAGTTAACAGAGTTGAGGTGAACAGAAAACCCGGCTTTTCCCTCATCTCAGGGTTAACACGCTCAGAGCTGTTAGCTAAACCTGCTTCCTGGAACAGGGCCCAGCTGATCTGAGCAGAGTCAGGCAGAGCATGAACGAGTAATCCAATACCTATTACAATAAAACATATTTATTTTTAAACAGCATTGAAATTTGTACTGTTTGCAAAGGTATTATGAATATAAACTGTCTCAGGAATTATCATTCAGAAATTAAACAGATGAGTTTCTCGAGATGCTGCTCCTCTGCAATGAAACAACCTCCTGCTTCAACTCTTTTGCTTTGCTGATTTGCATTTGCACAGAAACAAAAGACGTGGCTCTGAAAATAGCTGTGATTGGGTTACCTTGTTGATATCATTGTTCACTTGGTTGGCCACTTCCTTGAATTTGTGGTCAGCCATGCTGAAGTCTCTCTGGTCTGGGTTGAGGTGAGCATCCTGCCAGCGACTCTGAGCCTCAGCTTGATCCACACTGGAGGGCAGATTAAATGCTGCCTGGAGGGCCTGAATGACAAATACGAAAAAATAGAAATAAAAAACTTGCCAAAAAGTTGAATTAGGTTTAGGTTGATTAGAAATTAGATCTTTAAAGCTACTGTGGATAATTGGAAAATAATATACTTTGCTGCCCCCTAGTGGACATTTAAAGACACTGGGCCTAATGCAAAAATCACTTGAAGATTATAGCATCATAATCTGAGCCAAAATAAAAGCATAAACATAAGAAAAAACCCTCAGATCAAATATGAACTCAAAACAAAGACAATACCTAAATCATTATCACTAATTTATCGAGAGGCTTTTTAGCAGCGCTGACTGTGGGTCGCTTTTTGCTGTTATAATAAGCCACAACATCTTGAACACTGCGAACTACAGACCCGAGCACCCTTATTTTAGAACTTATTTTAAAATGATAAGTATTAGTGTGGACACAGCTTAACTGGAAACCCCCTTAAGACAGTTATCAACTGCGTACAGGTTACAGCAGCATAATATAATTATTGTGCGTAGTACATATTTATCCCCAACGGCTGTGTTTCAGCACCGCGGGGCCCATGAACTACACCTTCACTGTGGCAGACATTTTGGCCAGTGGCATCCAGGAAGGAGGAAGCACTGATTTTGACAAGGCTGCAATTTAGCGTGGGCTGTGGATCCGTCTGTCTGTGGTGTTAAATGTAGTGTGTGCATTCATGCTTCCAGGCTGTTCCATAAAGACCATTTAACAAACTACTGTTTTTACTCACTTTGGTTCCAATCTTCAGCGACTCCTGAATGATTTTTTTTCTCCGCTTGTTGGCACCTGGTTGTACCAGGATATCCTCCACACCTAGACACACAGACCAAAAAAAAAAAGAAACAAATATTACTGATATTTTATTATTATAAATATTATGTTAAATCTATTATATTAAATATTAAATTATAAGCTGCTTACAGCATTCAGGAGACAAACAAATACACTGAACTGCCTCAAGTATTCACTCGTCTGCCATCACACAGATATGAACTTGAATAAAATCCCATTCTTAATCCATAGGGTTTAATATGATATCGGCCCATCCTTTGCAGCTATAACAGCTTCAATTCTTCTTGGAAGGCTTTCCACAGGGTTTAGGAGTGTTTATGGGAATTTTTGACCATTCTTCCAGAAGCACATTTGTGAGGTCAGACACTGATGTTGGATGAGAAGGCCTGGCTCACAGTCTCCGCTCTAATTCATCCCAAAGTGTTCTATCAGGTTGAGGTCAGGACTCTGTGCAGGCCAGTCAAGTTCTTCCACACCAAACTCGTTCATCCATGTCTTTGTGGTCCTGCTTTGTGCGCTGGTGTGCAGTCATGTTGGAACAGGATGGGGTCACCCCCAAACTGTTCCCACAAAGCTGGGAGCATCAAATTGTCCAAAATGTCTTGGTATGCTGAAGCATTAAGAGTTCCTTTCACTGGAACTAAGGGGCCGAGCCCAACTCCTGAAAAACACCCCCACACCATAATCCCCCCTCCACCAAACTTTACACTTGGCACAATGCAGTCAAACAGGTACCGTTCTCCTGGCAACCAGCAAACTCAGACTCATCCATCAGATTGCCAGATGGAGAAGAGTTCATCACTCCAGAGAACACGTCTCCACTCCACTACAGCAGTGGAGACGTGTTCTCTGGAGTGATGAACTCCAGAGAACACGTCTCCACTGCTGTAGAGTCCAGTGGTGACGTGCTTTACACCACAGCATCTGACACTTTGCATTGTGCTTGGTAATGAAAGGCTTGGATGCAGCTGCTCAGCCATGGAAACCCATTCCATGAAGCTCTCTACGCACTGTTCTTGAGCGAATCTGAAGGCCACATGAAGTTTGGAGGTCTGTAGACATTGACTCTGCAGAAAGTTGGTGACCTCTGCGCACTGTGCTCCTCAGCATCCACTGACCCCACTCTGTGATTTTATGTGGCTTGCCACTTCGTGGCTGAGTAGCTATCATTCCCAGTCACTTTCACTTTGTTATAACCCTGCTAACAGCTGACTGTGGAATATTTAGCAATGAAATTTCATGACTGGACTTGTTGCACAGGTGGCATCCTATCACAGTACCACGCTGGAATTCACTGAGCTCCTGAGAGCGACCCATTCTTTCACTAATGTCTGTAGAAGCAGTCTGCATGCCTAGGTGCTAGGAATTATATATCTGTGGCCATGGAAGTAATTGGAACCCCTGAATTCAATGATTTGGATGGGTATGTGAATATTTTTGGTAATACAGTGTAACTTTGCATCTGTATCCAGGTTCTTACCCAGAGTGAAGCCTCTGTATAGCTGCAGGTATGCAGTGAAGAGTCGAGCCAGACAGCTGAGCAGTTTGCCGCTGGTCTCTCCTCCATACAGCTCATAGCAGCAGTGGACCAAACCGTAAGCTGAGGAGCCATAATGAGCTTTGTCCAGAACCCCGACTAACAGCTCCCCCTGACGAATCACCACCTGGACACAAAGACATATGGGAGAAAACGAGGTTAATGATGACATCAATACCCTAACCAAAGCAAAATAACACAATTATTTGCCTCCATTATTTAATGAATTCTTGTAATCTGAGCTGAAGAGTGTGTATACCTGGGAGTCACACATGCTATCAGACTGATACCCTGGAGTGGCTCGTGGTGGGACCTGGATCCACGCCTTGCTGGGAATTTTTGATTTGCCAACCAGGTTGAGAGGCACAGCCTTCTGTGGGATTACATTCAGCAGGATGGTCGACACCACCTACGAGAACCACCAAAATGATGGCACAACAGTAAAGCTGAGCTAGCAGAGATATTAAAGCCATTCATTCCTTATTTACAGTTTATTTCTTATATGGAGTACAAGACAAACAATTATTAATACATTGAAATTTCTACTAAAACCCAAAATAAAATCTCAAAAACAGGTTCACTCACCTGTTTTCCAGTCCATAGCCGCTGTGGTTTGAGGATGGCCGGAGGAAGCATCTTCACTCTGCCCGGTCTGTCCGTGAGCCCTCTGTACACCAGCTCAGTGTACTGGTCTTTAGTGAAGAAACACCCTCGGATTGTCATCCTTGTTCCTGATACCATGTGGTCCTGGATCAGCCCTGCTAAAGGTTTACCATCCTGAATAGAGAAGAGTGAGAAGGTAAAACCCACAGTCTCATAAAGGCAAACTGACACTTGTAAATCCTCCGTGTATTGTCTGTGCACACATACGTACCTTGGGGACGAGGTACTGCTGGTCGGTGCTGACTAACATGTAGGCCTCTGCTCTGCCCAGCTCACTTTGAGGGAAGTGAGCGTTCATTTCATCACCATCAAAGTCGGCATTGTACGCTTTACAGTTGGCGTAATGGAGCCTCAGTACCTGTGAGATCAAGCTGAGATAAAGTACACAACAAAGTAATTCCAGAATAAACTGCAGCCGGGAAGGCTGGACGCTACCTTCTCTCCTGGTAAGATGCGTGCACAGTGGGCTTGGATAGAGGGTCTGTGCAGAGTCGGCTGCCTGTTGAGTAGCAAAACATCCCCATTCTTTATGTGCCGATTCACCTGAGCACACAAAACAGAAGAGAGTGAGAGGTCACGCAGTGGGGGTTAAGCCTGTACTTGACTGCGATTACAATCCCTGCATCTGACTTACGATCTTCATGGGCATCTTATGTGGACCTGGAGAGGGCGTCAGCAGCTGCTTGGCCACCGCTTCCCTCTGTGCAAAGGAGGCAGGCGATAGGATGGTTTTCCTGCCGTCCTCGTTTATCACCATGGAGGCTCCGGGGTGGACGTCAGGCCCGTTGAGAACAGCCTGACGAAGCTCCTTCACATTCCAGGGAGTGACTGGCTGAGGGTAGGTCAGCTTGGTGGCAAAAACCTGCAAGCAAAAGAGCCAGAAAACTTTGAGCTCAAGTCATGATATGATTTTTATTTCCTCCTCTTTGAAATTATTTACCATAGGTATTCCTATCTCGTTGGTGCCTATGTACATGTCTGGGCAGATGACAGATCTTGCAGCGTAGTCCACTCGTTTGCCCATCATGTGTTTCCGAAATAATCCATCTTTCTTCTCAAGGATCTGGAACATAATATAAGAAAATGTAAAGTTAACGTGCCTAAATACTCATCAGCTGTACTCACGCTCGTGTGGGCGCAGCGGGATACCTGTCTGATTCCAGGGTACTTCTCTGTCATCAGTTTGTCCATGTCGCTGTCAAAGACGACGTTGACGTGGCTCTGCAGGCGGATCCACATGTTGTACAGTTTATCTGTTAAAGTCGTTCCGACGATCCCGGACAGAAAGGACTGGTCTGTCTCTTCGACGGCCTGAAAGGAATCGGATCAGCTGCTCTGTTACGGTCTGCATCTGAGAAACGTGGTACTTCAGCGGGACCTGCTCAGTGTTTCATCATCTCTGACTCACCTCTGTCTGCTCAGTGTTCTTCTCACCAGCCATGAAAGCCAGGAGTTTCTTTATGATGTCACAGTCCTTCATGGCAGCCTGCATGTTGACTGTCTGACCGTTAGTAAACATTTGGTCACCCAGGCGATTGATTGGGCGATACCTGACAGGGAGGAGATGAGGAATGTATGTGTTTGACGCGCAGCAGAATCTGCACACTAAATAATCTGCATGTACAGCAGTAAAAACAGCTGATATTGACAGTGGCTCTGTGTACATGCTCATCTTATACCTGCATGGTGGGACCACAAGCAGCTCCAGGAAGAAGAGGTCAGGGTAGAAAACTCTTCCTCCTTCTTTTGACCCCATGCCCTCCTCCAGCCCAGAGAACAGACACTTCAGGAAGAAACCTGAAGGGAAAAAAAAAAAATTTTTTTTTGGAGAGCTTTTAAATGCATCACACAAACATGATTTACTGAGGTTTGCAGGGTGCAGTTTACCACAAATTGTGGTGAATTTAAAGGCAAAACTGCATGTTTATTTTGTATTTGATGTGGTTGTGACAGTTGTGTTCATTTAATTGGAATCAGAGATTTGTGCAAAATCTAAAAGAAGAGTTGGCCTTCTCATCATATCACATATTAATTCTTCTTCAGCTGCCTCTCACTGATCTGAACTACCACCCTGTTTCCAGAGAGAAACATTACTATAGAATTTAGCAGATGACTCACACTCATCGGGTCTGCTCCTTTGTTGATCCCACTTATCTGCACTGCTCTTAGTAGAAAGCCTATCATTGTTTAAATGAACTGGCTGCACCTTTGTTTATAACTTAGTGCATTGTCAGCAGATCACCTGCAGATCTTTCCACTCCCATCTGTGGATTTTATATTTATTTTTACACTGGCGACCTCACACTAATTTGGCCCACTTAGCAAATGTGGCCCCGAGTTTGGACACTTTTGGGAAAACGACATGAACACAGTAATTAATAAGCGTGCACTTCTATGAAAATCGTTCTATACTGACAACTAAAATAAGCAATAGTTAAAGCCAAACTTGCATCTAATCGACTTCTCACTCCTCCTGGTGGGAGTGTTTTCAGACTAGATCGGGGGAGTGGTATAAAGAAAAGTCTGTGCAGGAAGTAACAAATTGAGTTGTGGATTTTAAATCTCACATGCAGCTCAAAATTAGGGTTGACCTTTTAGCACAAAAGACGCATGTAAATAAATATGCCCGTGCGTGTTTGGTGGCAGTGGCTGAGAACAGCTTTTCTTACTGCAGCTTTAAAACATGTAATTTGGACATTTTATTTTTGGCCTACCTTCTTTTTCCCACAAATTGCTGACGTGCTCTCGAGCAGTACTGGCAGTCATGTAGACTCTCTTCCCAGCCATCAGCTCTTCTGCAAGGAGACACAATCAGGGGATCAGAGAAAATGGGAAAAAAAGACGAGTAAAAACAGAACACGCTAACAGACACAAACTCGAGTTGTTTCCAGATTTGCAGCATGTTTCAGTAATTTGTGTTTCTGCGCTTGGCAGCTTCCTTTTCCTCTCAACACCGATCACCTGCAGTTTTTTCACTGGTTTGTGCTCCTGATGGCATCGTGACAATCAGCTTGCTGTTGTGTTCACGGCGCACTGTAGACCTGCCACAACTACACACACACACACACACACACACACACACACACACACACACACACACACACACACACACACACACAGAGTTTAGTGTAAATAACTATATTAGCATTAAACATATCAGCAGGATTTGAAATGGAGTGCACTGTACAAAAGACTGTGCAGTATTTTGTGTACTATTATCACAAAGTTGCTTCTGCACTGGCGTGAAATGTAAGACGAGATCTGTTTGGTCACAAAATTTCAAATTATTCCTTCCTGAGCAGCATTCGCCATTCTGAGTCGAAGTGTCGGCCTCCGCCCACGACTCCGCCAGAGTCCATCAAAATGCTAATCCTCGCACTGACTTTTCCAAATATAGAATATCGATCTTTTTGTATTAATAAAAACATTTTATTGAGACATTTGGATTATAAAACTTATATAAAAGAAAGCTTATTTCGAGAGGAATATTTTCATCTAGATAATTATTTATTTGATACTGGCAGTACTCAGTAGACTGCAGGCTGTAAATCGAGTTACCCGCAGTGAGGACACTTCCTGGTTTTCATTTGGACCTTCCAGAAGTCATTTATCAGACTGCCCTTCTTTTCAACCAAGTGCTTAATCTGAAAAACAAGCACACAAAAAAGCAGAAAAAAAAAAAAGAGTATAGCTGACACATCACAATATGATTTACATGTGGTTTCAGATCATTCACAAAATATGTGCATGCATTTCTTTATACATTTGCAAGCGTGTACTCACCGGTTTGGTGTTCTCTGAACTTCCTGCATTCACTCCAAGTATCGCGTCTGTAAACTCCCGCAGCACATTTACAATCTCATCACCAGTAGCTTTGGCATTCTCCTCCAGGAACTAACACACAAACACACACAAATGATTAAATCAAATATGAAGAGAGGAACACTGGACTGTGATAACTGCAAAGCACAGTGAAAGACTCCATCACAGGATATGTCACTTCCCTTCCAGCTACACATTCTTTCTGTGAATTTGATGCCACTGTAAGGGCAGAACCCACCTGGTTGAGAACTTGCTCGATCTGGTAGACCTCCTGCAAGGCTCCGTGGTCCAATAACTTGAGTTGGTTCAGCAGCAGGTGCATGGCAGCTCGGGGACACGTTAACATGTGACACACTAGACACGAGCCCCGAATCAGCAGGTAGAGTTTCTGATGGAGGAGAGAGGCCGGTGCAGACATTAAGGTGAGAAAGATAAGACTTAACACTGACTCGATTTTGTAAACGTGAATTTCTGAAATGCTTACATCAAAGAACAATGGATTGTATACAGGTAGAGGTAACTCTATGTGTCCAAGGTGGCCTGGGCAATTGTTGAAATCCTGACAGCAGGTTGAACACACCTGGGCAAAAGCAATAAGACATGAAAACTTTTCTGAAACCTTCGCTGTACAGACATAAAATTTAAACAGGTAAGTAAATGCAGAAGACTAATCTGTGACACGTGTCATTAAGTCAGAGGATTTTAGGGATGTACCTCTTTGGTGTCTGCTGGTCCCAGAGCCAGATCGTACAGGCTGTTTGGGGCCACATTCCCAACACCATCCAGGAACCTGAAGTTCGTGATAGCCTTCACACTCAACTTCCTAGATAAGAGATTAAAATACATACATATATTATCAGAAATGCACCAATACATCAGCATCACCAACAGACTAAACGACACAGCATTAAGAGGGCATTTCGTCAACTTTTCGTTGGCTGTTTTGAAAGACAGTGAGATAAAGATTTAAAGGGCAGTTTACATATTTTCTGACAGTTATTTATACTTCTACAGCTGAATCCTGTCATACAATAATTACAATAACACAGCAACTAGAAGCTAAATGTTGCACTTTTGTGAGAAGGCATAACTTTTCATCATGCCGCCGCTCACAGGCATGTTGTTTTTCTGTTTAGCACATAGCCAGAAGCTAACAGCAGCCTCACCTTATCTCTTCGGCCGTGTACATCCCAAACGACATGCCCTCCAAACGCCGCCATGGCACTTCTTTTCCAAACAACATTTTTGGAGAATTATTAGCACTTTGTAGCTTTTACAGACATAAATTCATGGCGTACAGTTTCACACGTGGGACCGTAATACGTAAGTTTACACGAGAGGGGAGACACAAATACACGTGATTATATTTTGCTCCAAACTTCTCTTATATTTTTACACCTAAATTATCTCAGTTAAAATATTCGATGTTTTTCTAGGTAAAAAGGGACAAAAGTGCACTTCATTCGCCAAAATAATAGTAATAACACTTTAATCCCCCCCCCCCCCCCCCCCCCCCTTGTCTGAGCACAGATAGTTTCGTCCTCCCAGAATCCTTCAGTTTATAACAATATGGCGGCGCCCGGTAGGCACGTAGGGCGTTTTATGCAGAGAAACGTACGATTTCTTCTATGCAACCTTGAGAAGTCGTTGGGTCGCAGGTAGGACGAGCTGGCAAATGTTTGTTTTAAACATGAGTTATTCATTCGTTTCCTATACTGTTATTTATTTGTTGCAACCTGAGTGCGACAGCAGCGAGCACCGTCTGACAGGAGGTCACAGTTTCATGTCATTTACATCAGTGAGCTGCTGCTACCTCAAAGATCCAACTAATCAGCTCCCAGCATGTGTCCCTTAATGCCCATTAATGAGGAAAGTAGCAACCGAATATGTTTGAAACGCGGGTGAGATACTGACTTACATTTCCAATAACCAGCAACCAGTGGAGTGGATGAAAATGAATATCTCCATGTCCCTTTTTTAAAAAATTTTTTGCTTTAGACTGAAAACACTTGAGTTTGACATTAAAAAAAAAAATCAATATGAGACAATAGATCAGCATCTCAAAAGATGGAAAATCAATCAGAGCCATTACACAAACATTAACCATCAGCAACAACCTCCAGAGAGCAGGAGTGAAGATATCATAATCTGCTGTTTGAAAAAGACTTCATGAACACAAGAACAGAGGCTTCACCAGAAGATGCAAGCCACTAATTAGCAAGAAGGACAGAATGAAATTTGCCAAGAAGTACAGGCACAAGCCTCAGAAATTCTGGGACAAAGTTTTGTCTGTCAGTGTAAAGAGAGATGCAACCAAACTGACTGGGAGATCCTTCATCATTCAGCATAATGGTCCAAAACACACACAAAACTACAAAGGAGTTCATCAGGGACAGGAAGTGGAAGGTTTTAGACCAGCCTTAAGTCTTTTTCACATGAAGCTATTTTATCTGTTCCAAAACCTTTTGCTCATAAGAAAAATAGGTGGCTTCAGACAAAAGGTGCCATCTTCTGAACTCTGTATCAGATCCAGGTGTAAATACCTGGAATTAAAAGTGGAGATGTTGATCTTTTGTCTCATGCTCAGCATTTAATGGCAATCAATCAATCAAAATCTTTATTTCGAACATGTAAATGTCAAACCCAAATGTTTTCAGTCTACACCAAAAATAAAGGGATTTACCTCACAGTTCCAGTACTTTTGAGCACTTTTGGACACAGCGACTGATATTCTGGGTTGACACTAATGGAAATCTATAAAATACCAATTGACCAGTAGCCAGTGACTTTTTCAGCCTTTTTATTTACCCCCCCCCCCCACACACACACACACACACACACACACATATGTTTGTGTGTACACACATATAACTGAATAACTCAATATTCAGCTGATTGTAAAATAGTGTCGACCACTTTTAAGTGGAACATATTGTGATGTTGATGAGAGGAGCTTGAGTTCATCTGTCAGATGTGGCGACATCATCTAGTTGGAGCAGGTGTAGTGCGGGGTTTTTAAATTTTGCTTAAATGCCACATTTTTGCACACTGTGTCATTTTTAGTGGATTGAAGTGTAAGAACGATGAAAAAATTGTTGTGGCTCAACTGGCAAAAATGATCTTGTAGGGGCTTTGGTTGGACCCCAGCTCTGCGACAGGAAGCTGCAGAAGCCAGTAAAGGTAAATGAAAGACATATTCTTCACTCAGCTTTATATCAAATGCTTATTAATCTGTGGGTTCAATTCAGGAAGCACTTAATAGAATTCCATCAGTGAGTTTAGTTGAGCAGGAAAATATCAAGCTGTAAGGGGTGTTTATTACATCAAAGCCAAAGTTTTCATTTTAATTTTTCACTTCTCATCAACCATGTTGCAGAATCGACAGAGTCTATTGTCATCCCCAGGAAGAAAACATGGTATGAATTGATCTGTCATGTGAAGTGTGATATTAGAGCCTCAGATTTAAAGAAACTTCTTATGCTCACAGCAATTTACACATATCTTTTGTTTAAAGTGCTCTTTTAAATTAGGCATTTATAGTTTTTCTTATCAAACAGGAGCAAAGAGGCAGTGCTGGAGGCGCTGGCTTCAACTGTCAGCAGGGTGAGAGCACCCTCATCTTCTTCACATTTTTTCAGTGTGTTTATGAAACTGTATTTTGAGTTCTTGCTGACTGCTATTTCTTTCCCCTCCAGGATCCCACAGCATATCCCTACCAGTTCCAGGATGATCCTTACCTTTCTCCCCGGACTTCTGCTGAGTTTGTATGTTCAAACATGTCTTTATGCTTGTTTATACATTTAGGGGCATATTCAGTTACATCAGCACTAGCGATCATTTGGTAACAATGGAAAACCCCGTTTTGTACCGAGGGGCTCCGTCAAAATATTTTTTATACTTTAATCCCAGATTAGCGACTATAAATAGACCTGCAATAGAAACATATTTAGGAGGACGGGTGTGGATACAAAGCATTACAACATTAAGCTCATGCAGCCCCTGTTTTTTCAGCAGAAACACTGATAACACAACAGCAGCAGTTGTTTTACATGCAGTCTGTCTGCACACGTGCAACAAAGCGGCCACGCTTTTTTCCTGTAACCACTTTAAAACCTTTACTGGGAACCAGCTGGAGGTCCTTCATTAACCACCTGATCAACAAGCAGCAATGTGAAGAAAAGAGAACTTTGATGCTCCATCCACCACTGTTTGTTTCACACAGAGAAAAATCTGCAGTTGAGCTACGGAAGTTAAAATATGCAGATGAACTGTTAATACGACAAATGTATTTCTTATGGAATGGACTAATTGATAGAATACTCGATTACAAAAATAATCGATAGTTGCAGCCCTACTGCAGATTGCTGTTACATGTGAATAACTGTGTTTTGCTGCGTCTCTCTGTGTGTCTGCAGAGGCTGTTCTCTCTCTCTCAGGAGTCGGGCAGATCTGCAGCCAAATACATCGTCAACAACAACCCAAGACTCTTCACCAAAGACTTTGCTGAACCTCATATACCAGTAAGGAATACACACCCACATGGGAGCTGTTAAGTGAGTGCATTAGGTGATTGGTTGTGCTGTTATGTGTGTGTGTGTGTGTGTGTGTAGTGTCTGATGCCAGAGACGGTGTCACTGCATCTTGAGGAGGTGAGTGAGGAGGCACTGAAGGAGAGAATCCACCTGAGGAAAGTCACAGCTGCTGTTGACATGTATGATCAATTACTGCAAGCTGGTGAGAACACACACGCATGTACACACACCAAAAAACCATAACGTTGTACTCCAAATACTTTATTTATTTTGAAGTTGATTGTGTGCATCAGTAATGTAGGTGTATTGTATTAATAAGTTATTGGCGTTTTACAAAATGCTACTTTGGAGCTAAAAGCTTCACATTTCTTTCAGGCACTGCTGTCTCCATGGAAACAACTCATAGCCTGTTGGACCTTATCTGTCTCTACTGTGACAGGGACCCTGTCCAGGAAGGGGGACCACAGACTGAAGACACAGTGAGCCCCCCCAAAAAAATATTATTAAATAATAACATATTAAAGTACAACATAACATAACATATTAAAGTAGCTGCTACAGTTAAAAGGATGCCTGGGCCTGTTACCACTGCAGTATATTTATGTATTTTTGCTCCACAGCAGTCTGGAGAGGAGCTGAAGAGAAGAACATCACGGATCCGCCGAGCTTCAGACTTGCTGAAGTTCACCTGGAAAGAAAACAACAACGCAGAGAGAATCTTGAACCTGCTGCCAGAGAGAGATACCCGCTGTTACTCTGCTCTGATCAGAGGCATGGTCAAGGTAGGAGCACCAAAGTCACAGGCTGTGGATGCATGCCTACAGCGCTGCAGTGACAGTGAAAGGGTCATTTTGGTGCATCCTAATGTGCATTTGTATGTCTCTCCACAGCATGGAGCCTATGCAAAGGCCTTCAGTATGTACACAGATCTGCTTAACAACAGGCTGACAGGTGAGCTGCTTTGCTTTGGTTAATGCCACTGCTTTGGTTAAAAGGTCATAGTATACATGTCAAATAGCAACAATAACACTGACTTATGTGTTTTATGTCATCATTTTCTTGTCATTTAAGTTAAACAGATTCACTGCGGCTGTTGTTCTTGACCTCTGTTGATGCGTTACATAAACATAAGTATTGGGCCACACGGTTAATCTTTGAATTCAGGTGTTTTTCAGAGTGTGTAAAAGGCACCAAAGCTCTGCTGACTCAGTAACTGCAGAGTTTCAAATCATCTCTGGCATTAACATCAGCACAAATGGCTCCACAGCTGGGCAGCTCCTGTAGGTGTAACCTATAGGTGGCCCAGTGCTTTTGGTCCATATAGTTTATACTGGAAGCAGTTAAGTGATAACCCGATCTTCTTCCCCCAGCTGATGTCCACATCTTCAATGCTCTGATATCTGCGGCTCCAGATGTTCGAGAGAAATTTAATGAGAGATGGGACCTCATTGCCGTAAGACCCTAAATTATTCAGTATTTCTAACACTGCTATGCTCATCGGTGTCCCTGCTCGCTTCGCTGTCCAACTCTTTCTGCGACCAGTTAATGTTCACACTTGTGTCTCCTGTTCTGTCTGTAGGAGCTGTTGAACCAGATGAATCAGCAGAAAGTTCGTCCTAACCTGCTGACCTTCAACAGCGTTCTTAAAGCGCTGAGACGCTGCGGCTTTTTGGCCAAAACACAAGCGCTGCACGTTCTGAATGAGATGAAGGCACTGGGGATAGGTAAAAGACACACTGCCATTCAGGTGCTTCACAGGTGAGTTTTATTTTGTTCTCAGTCTCACACTAACAGTTTTTGGTGTGTTTGTGTGTCCGTGTATGTGTGTGTGTGTTCAGCTCCCAGCTTGGCCTCCTACGACCACATCCTGGCAGTCTTTTACAAATCAGGTAGCACAGGAGTTGCTCTTATACATGACCCTCACAGGCCTCAGTGGTATTTGGTGTTTGTGCGCTTTCATTTATTCAGTCCGTGTGTTTCCTCTTCAGCCTCCTCTGCACAAAACAACACAGACATTCTTCAGGAAGTGATGGCCGAGCTGGCGGGACACAGCTTCACCTGCCAGGACCCTGATGATGGTATGTCACGGTGTGAGAGAGATTTGGAAGGTGTTGTTTTAAACATGGTCTAATCAAAAAGCCCAAACAGAGGAATGATGTGTGGATATTGATGCTGTGTTCTCTCTCGCTCTCTTTTTTTCTCTCCAGTTCTGTTCTTCTCCAGCGCAATGAGAATAGTAAGTCCTGTTTTTGTTTCTTAGCTCCCTGTTAGATTTGTACAGGTCAGTGGTGACACGGTTAACATCTTTATCAATCAGATTCCTTCAAGGAAGCTATGCTCTGCTTTCTGTGCCCGTTTTTCTTCTCACAGTGTTTGGACATTAAAGATATCGAGCTGGGATATAAAGTCCAGAGTTTGGTAGATTTTGAGGAGAACTGGAGGCTTCTGGGAGACCCCTACCAACAGAGTATTTACTAGTAAGTAGGAACTCTCAGCTAAGGTTTATGATATGGTCCTGTAATGCAGTAGACTCACACTAAAGTCTGTATTTGATCAGATATAAGCAGTAAATGTGGATAGATGAAATGATTTAAAGAAAAAAATGCCTCCTCCCCTCTCTGCAGTGGTCGCTTCTTCAACCTGCTGTGCATGATGGAGCACATTGATGTGGTACTGAAGTGGTACAAGCAGATCATTCCCTCGGTCAGTGCGTGCCTGCTTCTCTCGGTCTGCTCATTTGTACAACACTATATACACTATGTGTGTCAGTTATTAACTGCTGCAGGTAACCCTAACCCAGGCTAATTCAGGCTATGGGTACAGTAAGTCAAGGGAAAAAAACTAGAGTTACACTCACCTTCAACTTTACTATAAAAATGAGGAGCTAAACCTGCCAGCACACAGTTGAAAATGTCATGAAGCTTGACTGCACGCATGCCTCGGTGCAACAACTCGAGCTTTGCCCATG
The DNA here is from genome assembly GCF_007364275.1 of Archocentrus centrarchus. Classification (NCBI taxonomy): domain Eukaryota; kingdom Metazoa; phylum Chordata; class Actinopteri; order Cichliformes; family Cichlidae; genus Archocentrus; species Archocentrus centrarchus. The sequence continues at coordinate 27,048,758 of NC_044355.1, read as the reverse complement.
CAGAGTTCTCCCATAGATTTCTATTCAGGATTCTTTGGGCGCCTCTTTCTTATAAAGTCTGTGTTCAGGTGGAGCAGAACAGAAAAAGGAGCAAGAAAATGCTTTTGTCACTCTGTGAAATTTTGTAAATTAACACCACCTTTCCTTATATTCTGTGTTTGTAGTTGTACTACCCCAACCCTCAGGGAATGAGGGACCTGCTGCAGGCTCTGGACACAGACAGCCGCCTGGATTTACTGCCGTCTATATGGAAAGGTGAGTCCAAAGATGCATCATTTACTGCATATTTTGTTGAACAGTAGATGATGTGTGGATAGTGTAAAAAGCCTATTCCTTTCCACTTCAGAATCTGTCACACTGACCTGCTATGTTTTTTTTGTTTTTTTTTCCTTCAGACATCAAGACTCTCGGCCATGATAATAAGCCTGATCTGGTGGAGGAGCTGCTCGGCCTAATGGCCAGAGAGAAGCACAGTCCTGAGGTCAGTTTGAAGGCATTTTCAGCAGTTTTCAACCACCTGATCAGTGTGAAGTATCCCAAGCTAATAATGTTGACCTGAGCGTGGTTATGAGCACACAACTGCATTTTCCTGCAGGTTCAGGAGTCTTTTGCAGCATGTGCTCTGGATATAAAGAGTATATTTGACGGGAGGTCCAGTATGGAGTGGAGCGTTGCCTCCCTCTCAAACATCACCACACTGCTGCTGCGAGCCGACAAGACCCAACAAGCCTGGTGAGAGCGACAGCCACGCGTCTGTCAGGAGGAGATCTTTCCCGGTATTCTGGCTTTGCTGCAATCTAATGTCACACTTTCTCTGCAGGGAGATGCTGCAGCTCTTCAAAGCCAAGAACAGAGTTCCTTCGTAAGTCTCATGCAAACTGAAGCTGTTCACACTGGACTCTGAATGAGTTATTTCAGTGGAAGTCCACACTGGTTCATCATGTCACATATGAACAAGAATTGCTGGTATTTTATTTAGTAAACCCTACCTGTGTAACTGGGTTTAGGACATTCTAAAACTAGTAATTACCAGTAGTAAAGTTGAATTCTTCCTGTTAACACAAACCATACACATGCCTTACAATAGACCCCTACAGGCTGAGGTGTTTCTGACTTGTTTCCTGCTGGGTTGCTCTACAGAGAGGGGCTCTTGAACAACTTCTTGTCAGTGTGTCACAGTCATGGTGACCCCCAGAAAGCAGTGGAGCTGGTGCAGCTGTCTGCAGCCTTCTGCCTGCCAACAACATGGAGGCTGGCAAAGCGAGCGCTGGCTGAGTTCGATTTGACTGAAGAGCAAAGGTGAGGCGTGTGTGTCTTTATTACACGAGGACGACAGTCCAGTAAAAGTTTGCAGACACTCATCATGTGCGTGGATGTAAAGATAATATTTTCAGTTACTGTTTCTGTCATGGTTTTTTTCTGGGGTTGAATTATTTTTTACAAAAAAAAAACATCTTTAAGAGGAAAAAACGGTTTATTGTAAAGGTTTTCATTTATACAGGGTTTTCTGAGATAAGCACAGGGACTAAATGTGTATACACGGTCCAAACATGGTCACCTGTCCAAACATACAGGTAGTAAATGCTGCCAAAAAGCTTCGTCTCATCAAACTTTCCTCCAGTTTGATCAGGGCAGTGGGTGCTGTGAAAGCAATTTTAAACTTTACCATTGGGGGGCAGTATTTTAACTTAAAACTTTAAAAGCATTAACTACAAAAAGTGCCTTAAGATGTAAAATTTGTTGGAATGGATGGATGCTCATTTTGTCATCATAGCTCCCGGTCACATTCACTCTCCCAATGCTTACACACCACGTCTTGCCTCTCTGCCCCTTCCAGAGCCATTTTATCTGAGCTGGAGACTGCAGGAGAGTCATCTGACTGAATGAGATGATGCTGAAGGCACCACTGTGACACTCTTAAACAAATATTTGAACTCCACCGATACAAAAGTCTCACAAGTTTATAAAGAGTCTGTACTGGCCTAGCTCATCTGTGTATGTAAAATAAATACAATGTGAAGCTGTCCTTGTGTTTTATTTTGTGGGCACCAGCTGTCGCTGTTTCTCCTGCTTGTTTTCAGCTCTGCTTCTATGAAAATTAGATTCACGCTGTCTGAAAACCTATTTTAAATGTATGAGAAGAACATTTTGAACTAAAAAAAAAACAATGTAAAATTTCCTGTCAGCCACTGTCACAGTCCATGGCTATTAGCTGTGTGTGTGTGTGTGTGTGTGTGTGTGTGTGTGTGTGTGTGTGTGTGTGTGTGTGTGTGTGAAGAGGGAGGGGGGGTGCAGACACAAATGTTCTGTCTGTGATAACTAATCAGCTTCCTCAACTTGCTGATAAGCTGCTTCCTTAAAATGCTGCGTGTGGTGTATTTTGGGATCTGGAATGCTGCTTTGGATTTTTCAGTGTCTCCTCATAGACATCCAGCAGATTTAGAAGAAACTTCCCCGATGTTAAGATGCTGTTGTGCCTGCAGAATCAGGTATGCAGACTGAGGGTTTTCTGGTCTGCTTGTTTGAATCATTCATGAAACATTTCAAACATCACTCCAGACTTTCAACACTGAATCTGCAGAGCAAACATTTGAGGGGAAAGACAAATTATTGTTTACTGGGTTTATTGCTGTTGTGTAACTGCATTATTTTTAAGCTGCAATTGATACAGAAAAAAAAGCACTTCTCATGTCTGTACCTGTGTGCACGCAGGAGATGCTGAGAACAAGCTTAAAGGTGTGTGCAAGCCTGCACAAGTGAGTGCGTGTGTCAGTCAAAATGATTTTCACTCAACCAATCATCAGTCGAGCTGACAGCACGACCAAATAAGGACAAGTGGGCTTAAGAGGGAGGAGGCAGGGTTGGGGGGGTGACTTTAACATGGGTGTGGTGTTGGTACAGAGCGCTGCTCTCCTGAGGGCCAGCCTAGAACCATCCCTCCCTGATGAGCTTGTTTAAACAACATAAGAAAACATCCTCCCTCACAGCTTTAAACATTCCAGACTTTTATAATTCATACTTATTTTTTTGTCCTCAAACAAATTTTAAAAGATTTGCATGATGATACCCAGCTGACTGAGGCTACCTGTAGGTGTGGTTAAGGGACAGAAATGCCTGGAATGAGGTGCAACAACAGGACAGGAGTAAAGTTACAACACTAGAGTTTGATTTGCCTAGATGACAGGATGACATGCAACCAAATGCTTAGCGTCTTACAAAAACAAAGCAAAAAAAAAAAAAAGCAACAACAAAAAATAATTTCCATGAGCAACAATGGAAGTGTCCACATTCTTTACTCCCACTCCTTTACTGAATCAGCATGAGTGTACAGTGGAGGTCAGAGGTCAAAGCTGTTCACAAACACAGTGTGTGATGGAACATCCTCTCATGCTTTTAATACCTCAATTTAGCAAGTGCAGCTTCTTGTAATGCTTTCTTTTCCCTGTGAGGAGAGGAAGGAGCAGAAAGCAGTGGCAAAGAACGGGGAGGAAAAGGGCTCTGATGGCACGCTGACTCTAGCGGGGTAACAATTTTTCAGACAAAGCACAATGAAAACAAGAGCCTGAAAGGTCAAACAGAATAAAGTGGCTTTAATTTCTACCCAAGAAGAGAAATGGCAGCTAATAACAGGCAGCCGCTTATGCCAGTCCCACACAGCGAAAAGAGCAACGAATGAAAGTTCCACAGATCTCCGGTCATATTGGTTTGAAGGGTGGCCTCACAATATTATCTCATAGCTAACTGGAGGTTTTAGCCTCATTAACATAACTCCAACTCTTATTTAATAGCGCTGTCTTTTCACACCTAGCAGTGTGAAAGTGTGTAAGTTCAGCCAGGAGCAGGTACACGATGGATAATTCACCATATGCACAACAGATCATGCAGCAGTGCCACGACTGGGGATGACTTCACAAACCATCAGGGCACCTTTCTGCCACTTCCACAGTTTGGTTTGGGAAGATCAAATCACCAAGCATGGGAGGAATTTTAATGAAGAGTTCAGCCCCGGATGGCATCCTAAATTACAGCTAGGAGTAGAGGAAATAGCTCAGTTTCTTTTTTTTATTTTCAAACTATTCCAGGAAATGTTTTCTGCTGGACAATATATTTCTCGCTAGTACAGGTGGGACTGAGCTAGAGCAGTAGAGAATATCAAAGCGGCTTCTTTCTCGTATTGTTTTAAATATAATGGTGCCGCAGTAATTCTATTAATATCATCTACATGTTAAATTTGAAAACACATCTACTCTTTCAAAAAAGTGGCTCCATCTTTCAAAATCACATCACCTCATTATACTTCAGCTGTTTGCGTCATACAAGTGTCTGCTCAGTCCCAACTCTATTCATGATGATACAGCCAGCATCATCAAAAGCAACTATTTATCGTCTTGCAATGTATTCTGTATCACAGAATCTATCATGGTACCATTGTCATCGTGGACAGTGTTGCTATGGTGATTCCCGCCTCTCGTGTGCCGCTCAGAGAGCGCCGGTGCTCGTTAACAGGCAAACAGCAGGTATTGATTTGATTGAAGCTTTTAATCAGGGTCGCACTCCATTTGAATGCATTTTGGGACCCTGTGTTGTGTATGCTTGCACACTGACACTGGATGGAACAGTCATTCGCTGCACCTGTGAATTTCCTGTCGTACAAAATGTCTTCAGTTACTTCATTATTTAATTTCCAGCTTCCTGCAAAGTGTCATTTAAGCTCTGTTATCTTGTGAGAGTGTAATGCAGCTTAATGGTTTACCACTATTTACTGTGATTAACACACACCAAAGAAACCTGGCCGCATTACAGTGCAATCACATTTAATCTTTAGGTGGATAAGAAGCACATTTTTGCATACTGCGAGCTTCTGTGTGTTTTGGCTGGCGAGCTCTCTCCGTCTCCTGCTTGTCCATGCCTCTTTCTGTTTCCATGTCTTTCCAGTGTGTCTCACACACTCGTTACTGGAGGCCAAACAATGCTGAATTGGAGCGTGTTTGGCTTACTCAAATGCTATCAGTGTTATCACATGAGCTGGTTTGCAGCTTGCAAATCCAAGGTCCTTGTGTGGGTGCGTTCACAAATCCCTATCTGTGGACAGTGTTTCAATTCAGAACTACTTTTCATATCATTCCAGTCACATGCATGGGCTATTTTTTTAAATTGTATTTGGAACAATTCAATAAACATTATTATTTTAAGTGTAATATTACAAGGTACCAGAAACAAGGGGTTGGTTGTCACACTTTTTACTCCTGTGTGAATCATTATAACATCCTTCAGTAACCATTCCTTCATTAAACTGAAGCTTAAGGTGCCCCTGGATTACCAGGAGTACGATCTTTCTCATACTTCCTTGGGGCGGCTATTGATGAGTGGCTGAATATTGTCTTTCTGGGATCAGTGTTTCTCATACTCAGGCCCAGCACCTGTGAGGCAACACTGACGAACATTTTGAGCTAGTTCCCACATGGCTTTAGCATGCTAATGGAAAAAGCGACTCAAATCAAAGCTGGTAGCTTCAGCCTTTTAACAAGTGTCTGACTTTTAAATGACTTATATGAGTTTTTAATACAAAAACAACAGCAACACAAAAAATTACTCTGACCCGTGAAAATTACAAAATAACTCCTCATGTCAAAGTTTTGTGTGTTCCACAAAAATGACCGCTGCAAAACAGACTGTCAGGTCAAATGTGTAATATCAACCCACTTTCATGCACCCTCCAGTGTGGCGGTAACAAGCAGTGTGACAACGAACCCCCGGGCTACCCTACTAAATTACTCACCGTGCCTCTTGTGCTCCTACTGTACTCGGGTATTAAACACCCTGAACACTACTGAGCTCCCACATAGGTTTTTCACTTGCTCCCTACTCTGATTAGACTCACTATGTCCACAAAAACATGACATGAGATGATGAACAAAGATGCACAGTAAGACCTTTTACATGATTTTGGTTTCTAGAAAGTTTCCCCCTTCATAAAAACTGTACACTGGGTGTAACTGGGTTTAACTTCACAGGATACTCGAGTAAAAGTGTGTGACCGGTTTTTTCATTTGTTAAAAGAAAATGTGATGTAGGCTCGGGCAAACACAGCTCATTCTCTGTTGCAATTAGGTTCAGTCACATAAGAGGCATGGTGAGTAATTTAGGGTTTTACTGTTTGCGGTCTAATCCAGCACTCATTAACCCAGGCTAATGTAAGGTTACAAAGAAGACTAGATGCTAGTTTCAGTTTACTGCTGCATTGCTGTATTCATGCATTACAATAACATTAGCTATGAATTGAAACCCTCCCCTGTGTTCCTCTGAAAAAGGGTGGTGAACAGAGATGCGGCCTTCTGGAAATTTCTCCCTGGGTTTCAGCCTCACTTGAGGAATTCTGACAATTCTGACAAGATTCAGCACATCAGTCCAGAAAAGAGAGAGAGACAACAGGGGGAGGAAGGAAAGGTATGAGAGGAGGAGGAATTCCAGCATGTACAGACTGGCAGGAGCAGCAGGGCTCTGACAGTTTACACACAAGTTACACTCACTGATATATACTGTATCAGAAAATGTAACAATCTGTGGAATAATCTGAAGTGGACTGCAGTTTAAAAACAATGTAGCTCACATTCTTGATGCTGATACATTTTATGATTTCAAGTTGACATAATGAGTTCAGTATCTCTCTGTACAGTTTTGTTGTTTATAATTTTGGATTTATGTTACCCAAATAAAGACATGCTTGATTATAGCATGTTGAGAGAGAATATGTTTCATATTAAACTTTCTCTTGCTTGTCTAGACATAGGAGTGACACATTAGATTAAAAAACATTTGTCAATGGTTTTCTTTCAGTGGCACATGGGTGTGGCAACCCCTGAACTATAAATAGGTTAGATATTAAATTGTAAATAATGGAAGAGTGTTCCTAAATGGCTCACATGTTTCACATGAAAATATTATGCTAATATATTTTCTTTGAAAAAGCAGCTTTTTCACAGTAGAGATTTCTGGCCACTTTTTCCTCTTCCTGGGCACCATCTCTTTAGCTTTGTGTTATTTTGGCTAAAAAGCTCATAATTTGAATCAAACTGTAAAAGACTGAAATTAAAGGTACAGTGTGTAAAATCTCACTGCTAGGCATCAGTAGATTGCAGTTTGCAGTGAACTGAATTTTGTTTTTTTTACCCCCTTTCAATTGAGGTGCATAATCCTAGCTAGGACTGTCAGTAAGTGTTCACGTCTATTTACTCTGGAGGAGGCTGTAAAACTTTGTGAAAGAAGTCCGATACCAGTTGAAGAGTCGGTGAAGCTCACTTATGTCCAATGACAATGGTCCTGAGGTGAGTTGTTGAGGATATCCTGAACTGTTCTGTCAGTAAGCCCTGCTGTTTTTGCAGCTGTTAGCATCTGTTTGCAGCTGTTAGCCTCTATTAGCTGCTGTTAGCCTCTGTTTGCAGATGTTAGCCTCTGTTAGCTGCTGTTAGCCTCTGTTAGCTGCGGTTAGCCTCTGTTAGCTGTCATTAGTGAAACTTATTTTGAAGTAGATCTGACATTGTTGGACTCAGACACTTAGCCAATAAACTCTCATATGATGTTAGAATATAATCCAACTGTTTATCAGAGGGAAAGTGTGATTTTTAGGACATTTAAGCCTAATATTATCTAGCATGATGTTAGCTTATAACCAGCTGTTTTTTAGCCAGAGAGGTCACTTGTCTAATCTCCTGAAATAACTAAATCGGGAATAAATAATCATGTTTATCCACATTTTTGTGTGTTAGAGCTCTGACTTCAATTCAGGAGATGAGGCTTGAGGTGAGGAGGAAGAGGATGAGGTGGAAATAAGGGAAGAGAGAGCAGTGAGTGGTGGAGAAGGAGAAAGATAATGAGAAAGAGATGAAGAAAACATACATGTAAAAATGTTTAATGGTCATTTATAGTTTGAAAGAGCTATTTGTGATCTTTAAGTGAAAAGTAACTTATAAGGCATACTAGCCAATGGCAGCTTCCACAAACCAGTTACAGCTCCTATGCATTTTTAATCGATTAATTCTAAGTTTATGACAATGCATCAGTTCGTTGGAAGACGTAATTACACACTAATCAATGTACATTTATGAGTATCACATTATTTTTTTCTATTAAATAAACTCAAAAATTACTTACTATATCTTTAAACATACCAAAAACATGAATTACTATCATTATTATTGTAATTATTATTATTATATTTGGCTGGTGATTCATTAGATGGTCTTTTTATGCCCTCCTGTCAACTGATATTGAGGTTAATTTAAACAACACATCAAAATAACTGTGAAAATCGATATCCAGAGGGGTTACAAGATCCCGTCTCTGCCTCTGGAAGGACTTTGTTTATATAGTGCTATAAACATAGTATAAATAGGCTAAAATAGTTATTTTTCCTCATTACATGATATATAACTTACCTCGTGTCTGCGCCAAAGGTTTTAACCTGTGAAATTGTTAAACACAAGCTACTAATGCTAATTAAACTAGTGCAAGTGTTTTACATTACAGATATTTAGCATTATCGTATAAGTTGGCCATAAGTGAGTTTTAGTTAGTTGAATTAATTTTTCTCTCTGTTTTATTAATGTAAACTTATATACTCTTGTGAAATTTTGCTAGAAATGAAAGCTATTGTCTCCCATGATGATGCTGAACCTTTGTGCTCAGATTGACTGCTGGGAGCAGGAGGGGTTGGTTTGGGAAGGGGTGGCGCTGAGAGGGCGGAGCGGCTCCGCTCACCGGGCGGTGTCAGCAGTTGAAAACGGGACAGAGAGGCAGCGAGAGGCCGACAGAGGGATTCGTCCCCCAGGGTGGTTTGACAGGGCTCCATCAGCTGACTTCAGGTAAGAGAAAGGAGGGTTTAAGGGCGTTTTCTCCTGACTCGAAGACTTATATTATATAGCTGCTCTTCATTCATTAGGAAAAAACATTTTACAGCTTAGGTGGGGATATATTTAGAGATAGTACTGAAAATACGCAGTATTTATGCATACCGGGTAGTTTAGATATTGGAAGTATTTTTTTTCCCACCCAACAATTTCACCTAATATATTATTATTTCATGACTTTGTCTTCTAGGAATACTATTTAAATCGAAGTTACATTTGCAGTATATGTCATATTACAGCCCGTTATTTGCAGCCTGTCTGATAAAACTCAAGCTTGCACAACACGTTTAGCAGTTATTTGTGAAACGGAGATGGAGGTGGGCTTTGCCACCTGAGCGCAGGAGTGTGATTGGCAGACAGTGCGGCAGCAGCAGCCATGTGAAACGCACCGTCATGCTGAACATGTGTCAGGCTTCATAGGCTACAAACATCAATCATGTGCACCAGCTTCTTTGACTCCATTAATGGACCGTTAATGCTGCTATCATAATTATAAGCTGGAGTACAGATCGCATCCAGACAGTGTTTTTTTTTTTTTTTTTACAGTGGGCTGTGCTGCTGCAGTGCTGTTCACTCAGTATCACGTGTCACAACTGAGAAACAATTTGAATTCAAATTCAGATGGTTCATTTGTGCAAAAAAATAATATGATTTGCATTTAGTGGCAAGGACATGACCCTCTTAAGGATTGTTCTTCCTCAGGCAGTGATACCTGGTGGTGGCGTAATATATTTTCTCTATATGTTGCACATATTTAGGCCTGGTTTGCATCAGGAGAGATGCTTCTCCATTCATTATTTAAATAACCTGGGGATTAACTGCTATCTGCCCACCACAGTTTTCTTCTTAACAGAAACCCTGGAAGGTGCATTTGTTTCTAGTTTTTATAGAGATATTATTAGTCTTGAACTCAAGCGCCTGTATCCATGTGTATCTGCTTGAGAAACCACCGTTTGCATGTTGACGCTCGAGTTTTGCCTGATTTTTTGTTTGTGACGTTGTAACATGATCAGGGTGCATGAGTGTTTTTGTTTGGTTTTTTTCTTCCCCAAGAGATGCTGCCCTGATCGGAAACCGGGTTTGTTTGGGTTTTTTTGAAAAAAACATACAAAACTATTTATCACAGAGGTAAAATGCTTGCAATTAAGAATATCTTGGGAGAGTATCCAAACAGAGTCAAAATTAGCAGCATAAAAATAAATTTTATGACTTTTCTTACTTCCAAATTCTCAGATTTTTCTATGTGATATTTTCAGTTAGACAGCAATGATATCTCATGCTAATAATGCTTTGTTTGTCTGAATTTTATTGGTTTCCTGCCTTAGCTTTTATTGATTGCCTGTGTGTGTAATATATCAAGTTGGCAGGTCTTCTAGTAACCGGGCTCTGCTCTCTGCAGCAGAAAACTCTTTCTTAACTAAATCATATACAGTGCAGCCTAATCTCACTCCAGTATATCCACAGTTCTGTAACATTATCTGATGGATTGCACAACCCAGTAAGTTGTCAGGCTTAGGCAGAGTTGTGTTTTTGCTATGGAAGGTTTGATCTGATAAAATGTAAATATATTTTCCAGGTAAAACAGATGCAGTCAACGATCTCTTGCATTAGCCTATTGGGTGGCAGTACAAAGTTATCCTTAATGACATTTGGTTACAGTTAGTTACCCCTTCCTTTAGAACAGCTTTAATTCTTTATGGCATAGATTCAGGAAGCTGTCGTAAACATTCCTCAGAGATTTATACTGACGTGATAGCGCCACACAGTTGCTGTAGATTTGTTAACTCCACATCCATGATGCAAATGTCCTGTTCCACCACATCCCAAAGGTCCTCTTTGGATGGAAGCCATTTGCATACAGTGAAGTCACTGTCATGTTCAAGAAGCCAGCTTGAGATGGTGGGCCTCAGTTTCCTGTTCTTAGCTGACAGCAGTGGCACCTGGTGTGGTCTTCTGCTGCTATAGCCCGTCTGCTTCAAGGCTCGACATGTTGCGCCTTCAGAGATGCTCTTCTGCATACCTCGGTTATAATTAGTGGTTATTTTACTTACTGTTGCCTTCCTATCACTTTTTCGCCCTTTCTGACGCTAAGGTTGAACATCAGCTGCTCGTTTTGACCATGTTTACACACCTAAATGCACTGAGTTGTTGCCATGTGATTGGCTGATTAGATATTTTGTTAAGCAATTGTACAGGTGCACCTAATGAAGAGGTGTAAATAACTATCTACATAAGGTACAACAATAACCTCCTGCTTTAGAATTATATACCAGTGGCAACCCATTTTATTCTATTAGAAGACATAAGCGATGGTAGGTTGGTGTAACTACACTGCTAAATGGCCCTGTCTTTAATAGACCAAGCTCCTGGCTTCTTCCTGAATGAGTTAACAGGGTTTTGCTATCTGAGAGCTGCAGTATGGACTGAAGCATTTAGCAGTAAATGGAGAAATAATGAACACGCGGTACTATTGCAGCCTATAGACAAAGATAACAGAGCAATGAGCCATCCTAATAAACAAATGTCTGTGTGTTGTCCTTAGGGATACTGCTTTATTCAAGTGCAGCCATGTGTCTTATGCAAATAATTAAAAGCATAGTGTAGCAGGAAAACTGTATTCCAGACAGCAGTAATCTGATCACTGATGAAAATATGCACTGCTAAAAATACAATTATGGACAGAGGGTTAAATTGAAGCACTGCAATCAATTGAGTGATAACGCATGCATAACTAATCACCATTCAAAACCCTTTAAAAGTCATTATTTCTGATGATCTGTGTCAAGAGTTTGTACCACCACTTACGCGCTCCGTTTGCCTGTGCAGGTGACTCGTAGGTGTCAGAATGTCAAAATCTTTCAGTCCTGAGGAGATAAAGGAGATAAAGGAGGCTTTTCAGAAAGTGGGTGAGTAAAAGTGTGTGTGTGTGTGTGTGTGTGTGTGTGTGTGTGTGTGTGTGTGTGTGTGTGTGTGTGTGTGTGTGTGTGTGTGTGTGTGTGTGTGTGTGTTTCACATCAATTTGTGAAACATCTCTCTTTGTGCGTGCTTGTGTGCATGTGCCACATCTGGCAGACAGAAGCTTTGATACAGCTGTGTTCCAGTTATCATCTAAAGGATTAGTTCAACAAGTTTTATTCCAAAAACATTGGGAAACTGTGTAAAACATAAGAAGAGAAGAGAATGCTGTGATTTGCACATCATTTCAATTGAAAATACTACTAAGTACACAGCTGAGACTTTAGGGCGCTGACTCATACTATGGACAGTGCTGTTGCGATACTAATGCATTTTGGCTCACAGTAGCAGCATATTTTAGTCCATAACCTGTATGAATTCATAGCTTAAGTGAATGTTATTAGTAGTATTAGTGAATGAGGGCCAATGAATCCTATTTTTGAAAACCATATTACTCTTTTCTGGCTATTTTCTCTATATAACAATAAGAAAGGAGCTTCTTTTGTGTGCAGTTTGTTTTAAGTATAGATATCTGGAACACTCATTGTGTTGTGACAGTTGTAAATAATGAATACAAGTTTAGGCTTAAATAAAGTGTTCTTTCCTTTCTACGCTGCCCCTCCTGCCTCGAACCCCTCCCATGTCTAGATGCTGATGGCAATGGCTACATCAGTGCCCATGAACTTGGCAGTCTCTTCCGAGAGGTTGGCTGTCCAGTCCCTGGATATCAGCTCAGGCAACTCCTCGAGAAGCTGGACATAAACCAGGACAGCAAAATTGAATTATCGGAGTTCGAGGCTGTAGGTAACACTAACTAACTAAGTATAGTAATTAACAGCTTTGCTAACAGTTAACTCACAGACGTTTAACCCAAGAACTAACCAAATTATATTAAAATCTGTTTAGATATTAATGTACCGTTACTGTTTTTACTTAATTAGAAACTAAAATTGAGAAAGGCAAACTGTCATAAAATATTAAGCTATAAATGACCTACATCGATCGTTGCCTTGAGGAATATACAGTAATCATAGTTTGATTGGCTCTAAGCTGGTGTGTGCGTGTGTGTGTTTGCATATATTATATTTTCAGATCTTCAAGGACCTGAAGGATGACCGCATGGCCCAGAGTTTCAAGAGCGCTCTCAACAAGAAACAAGGCATTGTAGCCATCGGGGGCACCAGCGAGCTCTCAAGTGCAGGAACTCAACATTCAATCTCTGGTTAGTAACGCTAGATATAATCACCGTTTGTCACCTATCACACGAATCTCTGATCAAACATCATCACAGAAAAGGATCTGACACCTGACTTCATTGTGTTCCAGAGCAGGAACGCTTCGCCTTTGCCAACTACATCAACTCTGCTTTGGAGAAAGAGCCAGACTGTAAGCACGTTCTACCCATTAACCCCAACACTGAGGACCTGTTCAGAGCTGTCGGAGATGGCATCGTGCTCTGGTAAAGCTAAGTTATCTTGAGACTGTTGTTTTTAAATGTCACGTCCAGCCAGCGTGCTAAGATGCTTTCCTCACATTCACTGTTGCAGTAAACTCATCAACCTCTCTGTGCCTGACACCATTGATGAGAGAACCATCAACAAAAAGAAGCTCACTCCTTTCACCAAACAGGTCAGCTGCTTACATTTGCTACTTAGTCATGTGCTTATTCAGTGTGATTTAACCTCTGACTTTTCATATCCAACAGGAGAATCTGAACTTGGCTCTGAATTCGGCTTCAGCCATCGGGTGTCAGGTCGTCAACATTGGAGCGCAAGATCTGAAGGAGGGCAAACCTCATCTGGTGCTCGGGCTCCTCTGGCAGATTATCAAGATTGGACTGTTTGCTGATATAGAGCTGAGTCGCAATGAAGGTACGGTATGCAGCAGTGCATGTGCAGGTAGAGTTGTCTGTGGAAGGGGAGCTTTGCATCAAATTTAAGCTGTGAAAAAATAAAATGAAATTTAAAGGGAACCTATTATGTTTTTTTCCCCCTATATTTTCTATCATTACACTTCCTGGCCCCAAAAAAGTGACTCACTCTAAAATATTTAATTGGACTGCCCTTAACTTTAATGACAGCATGCATTATTTGTGAAACAGTTTGGCTTAAATTGGGCCTGTGACATCTTTTCTTTAAGCATATGCAATCTCACTATACTTATTTCTGTCCAGAGTTGCATACATTTTTTTTTTTTTGCCAAGATCTTATATTGATATTAGGAGAGTTAGGCAGCTTCCTAAATTTTTTTCCACCACATCTCAAAGAATCTCGATGGGGTCTGGACTCAGGCAGGCCACTCTCCAAGTTAAAACGATGTCTCCCTGAACCACTCTTTCACATTTTGAGCCCAGTGAATCCCGGCTTTGTCATCCTGGAATAATCCTGTGCCATCAGGAAAGAAAAAATCTATTGATGGAAAAGCCTGGTCGCTCAGGACACTCAGCTGACCACATTTTTTTTGAGCAATATGACATTGCTCAATGTAGACCAGACCGACTGGGGCTGAAACAGCCCCAGATCATAACGCTGTCAATAGGCATGATGGGTGCATCACTTCATCCATCTCTCTTCGAACCCTGATGCATCCCCCTCACTTTGGAACTGGGTAGGTTTGGGTTCATCAGACTACATGACCTTTTCCATTGCTCCAGAGTCCAGTCATTTGTGCTCACTAGCAAACTGAAGTGGTTTTCCTAGGGCTGCACAGCTGTTTAATCCCAATCCCTTGAGCTGTCTTCACAATGTACATATGGAAATTCTCTTACTTTGAATATCAAACTTAGCTGTGAGTTCTACTGTTGATTGTTTGTGATCTGATTTCTCCAAACATTTAAGTGATTTTCTATCATGGTTATTCCAGATATTTTCCGACCACATTTTTTCCTCAAAGACGATGAAAATGATCCCCACAGTCCTTTTAGTAGTTTCAGCAATCTCCATAGTCAGTTTTTGTGCTTGATGCATGCCAATAATTTAACCCTTCTGAAACAGAACAGCATCTTTTCCACGACCACTAGCTATGGCATCCAACATTGTTGGATCAACAACCTGTTGCCAGCTGAAATAAATGAATCACTGCAGTAATTATCCAGTGGACGGCTCTTTCATATTTGCTTAATTAAACCTAGGTGGTGACTTGTTTGGCCAGGCAGTGTATATAAACTGTTAGGATGGTGGCTAAACTTTCAAATAATGAGTTTGGTATAAGTATATGTAATTCCTGAAAGCCAAAAGCTCAGGCTTCAGGCTGCTCTAAATGCTCCATATCAGATTGTTTTTCTACTCTTGGCTCATTGACCCATGTTCAAACCTTCTGTTTGTGAGGGGCAGCCAATCAGCAGAGGAGCTGAAAAGATAGTAGGGAATGGAGTGGCTGCACCAAGGCCCAATGTGACATAAATAAGGTTTATTCTGAGCCGTAAATCATACTGTAGCAGAGTCCAAGGATAAAAACATGGACCTTAATATAGCAACTGTCCTTTAAATGCATATTGGATTTGAAGTAACTCCCCACCGAGGCATCAGAGTCATTTCTTCCTCTCTCTGTGTGTGCAGCTATTGCAGCGTTGCTAGAGGACGGGGAGAGTCTGGAGCAGTTGATGAAACTCAGTCCTGAAGAGCTACTCCTCCGCTGGGCCAATTTCCATTTAAAGAAAGTTGGGATGTCCATATCAAACTTTTCCAGCGATGTCAAGGTAAGAAAATGTCTCTGAGATATCCATATCTTATAATATTTCTACGACACTATAAAAACTTAATTCATGAGTTATACTGCAGTGCTTTTCCCTCTCACACAGCGCTGTGTGCCTGAGTTAGGTCTTGTTTTATGTTGTTTCCTGGGCAGAAAATAATTTTTATGTCATTAAACAGGACCTGTTATGCTTTTCTTTTTTTATGTCATATTTATGCTGTTACATAAATGGTGGTGATTGTTTAGATTAAACATGACCAGATTTTGAAAGGGTAAGGTCAGAATATGTGCAAATAATCTCTGTAAAATTATTGTATTAGGTCTAATTTAAGCTTTTTTAATCATTGAAATTAAATGTGTTCAATAAATTATTAAAAAATACAGATAATTAGATAATTAAGGGCACTGAGCTGTAATCTGCTTCTAGTAAAAATGTGTAAGTACATGTTTATTTTGCATGATGCTCTTGAAATCAGCTGTCAGGAGAATAAATGCCACATTTGTGGTGGGGAATAAACATCAGTGTGGTCTGACGTGTCTGCCTTTGCGTTTGTGCACTTTTGTTTCCATGCAGGACTCCAAGGCATACTTCCACCTGCTTGAGCAGATTGCCCCAGATGGCAGCAAAGAGGGCGTTCCTCGAGTTGACATTGAAATGACTGGTCTATATGTGAGTTCAAAAGGCAGCTTTAAAGCCTTCATCCATATTGTTTGCCTTGTAGAGTCTTTGTTTTTAGTGCTATTCTAGTCAGGCCTAACCCTTCTATACACACAGTAGCAAATGACACAGATGAAAATGGTCAGTTTGTTCAGCTTTTCGTTTGGCCATCAGAGGCTGCACGGAAGCTCACTTGTTGTTGACCTTCTTCCTGCTTCGTGTAAGATTGTATTATGATGTCATTCTGAGTGCATCGTGAGAGAAGAGAGGGCCATTTGTGGTCAGCTTCTGATGCTCACGTGCCCATTGTTGGCGGTTTCAGTGGTGGACAGAGGTCAGCATGGGCACCCTGACTATATAGCCCCATACACAACAAACTGCAATGCATTGTGTATTCTGATATTCTGACACCTTTCTGTCAGAACTTTTTTTGAGCTACAGCAGCTCGTCTGTTGGATCAGACCACACGTGCCAGCCTGTGCTCCCCACCTGCATCACCCCATGACCCTGTCACCGGTTCACTGCTGTTCCTTCCTGGGACCACTTTTGATAGATACTGACCACTGCAGAGCAGGAACACCCCACGAGACCTGCAGCTTTGGAGATGCTCTGACCCAGTCGTCTAGCCATCACAATGTGGCCTTTGTTAAACTTGCTTAGATCCTCAGGCTCGCCCATTTTTCCTGCTTCTAACACATGAACTTTGAGGACAGACTGTTCACATGCTCCTTAATATATCACACCCACTAATGGGTGCCATGATGAAGAGACAGTCGGTGTTATTCACTTTTCCTGTCAGTGATTGCAATGTTAGGCTCAATCGGTATGTATATGTTTATGTGTCTGTGTGTGTTACAGGAGAAGGATCCTACAAAGAGAGCAGAGTGCATGCTGCAGCAGGCCGACCGTCTGGGCTGCCGGCAGTTTGTAACTGCTGCCGATGTCGTGAGTGGAAACGCTAAGCTCAACATGGCCTTTGTGGCTACACTCTTCAACAAACACCCGGCTCTCACTAAACCAGAGAACCAAGACTGGAATGTGGAGAGTAAGCATGGATTAGTATTTCCGTTCTCACTCCTCTTTGAAGTCAAATCCTGTGCCTGACTCCGTCTCTTGCAATCTC
The DNA here is from genome assembly GCF_007364275.1 of Archocentrus centrarchus. Classification (NCBI taxonomy): domain Eukaryota; kingdom Metazoa; phylum Chordata; class Actinopteri; order Cichliformes; family Cichlidae; genus Archocentrus; species Archocentrus centrarchus. The sequence continues at coordinate 27,031,423 of NC_044355.1, read as the reverse complement.
CAGGTGAGACCAGGGAGGAGAGGACGTTCAGGAACTGGATGAACTCTCTTGGTGTCTCTCCACATGTTCATCATATCTATGGGTCAGTATGTAATCTGTATTGTTTGTCAGCACTCTGATGTGCGATTTACTGTATAAATACATGTGTGTGTTCTCCTCACATACACTGTGTGTATGTGCAGTGATCTGCAGAATGCCATGGTGATTCTGCAGCTTTATGAAAAGATTAAGGTACCAGTGGACTGGGACAACAGAGTCAATCATCCTCCATTCAAAACAGGAAGTGGCCATTTAAAAAAGGTAAATATACAAACTGCTTCATTTACAGAAGAGTTTTGTATAAAAATTTTTTTTAAAAAAGAGTAGTTTCATGGGTAAATGACACATAGACGTTTACTTATGCTCATTTTCAGATCCATATTTATTCTTGGATTGTAGTGGCTTTGCATTATTGACAGTTTGGCTTAAATTAGGCCTTGGTGCAGCACCTCACTGTATACAGTGTGAAACAAGCTGTTTCAGCTCCATTCCCTCTCTTTCACACAGCTATCTTCTTATTGGCTGCCCCTCATAAACAGAAAGTTTGAGCAACAGATTGGTGGAGCTTCTGTGCTCACGGTCAGAGCTGTGTACCGAAGATGGCCGAATTAAGGACATCACCTCTTACTCACACCAATAACAGTCAAAAGTAGAAAAACTGTCTGAAACTGAGTGTTTAGATCAGCCTGAAAGCTGAACTTTTGACTCACAGGGATTACCTGTCCATACACTGACCTCATTTAATATATCAGGACAATGTATGAAGTGTAAATACGTAGAGAATGCAACACTTTGCAAATTTAAAAAATCTTTACTGCTACCTCCGTCTGTATGTGCACCACAGATTGAAAACTGCAACTACGCTGTGGAGCTGGGAAAGAAAAAAGCCGGTTTTTCCCTGGTGGGCATTGGTGGACAGGACCTGTACGATGGAAATGCTACTCTGACCCTGGCGCTGCTGTGGCAGCTGATGAGGAGGTGCTTTTTTTTTTACTCCTAATACTCTGAGACACCAACGTAAGCGTGGACACAGGAAAAACACCACAGAGAAGAGCTTCATTGGAGATGTTGGGGTTGCAGTAACAGTCCGGGACAGATAGGGGGTGCCGCTGTTTCAGGATAGATTTAAGCTGTCAGGTTCTGAAAATGTCGGAGCAATGAGTCTATTTAATGTAGCCATCGGGGAACCAAGCACTGTAAGAAACACAAGAGCAGTAAAGCTGGGAAACAGCAGGATGCTGATGATTGAAGACACTGGGGATTATGGGAAATGTAGTGCTTGTTAAGGATTAAAACTGCTGATACCAGCTGCTGATATTCTTACATCCACATGCAGGTATACATTTAATGTCCTTGAAGACCTTGGACATGGAGTAGTTGCTGGAGATGATTTGATCATTTCATGGGTCAACAAGACTTTGTCTGATGCTGGCAAGAGTTCATCTTTTAAAAACTTTAAGGTAAGTTTGAGTTTTATAGTCGTTGCCAGAGAAAGTATGCATTCCTTACAAAAATTTGAGTAATTAATGTGTAATTATATATATATATATATATATATGTGTGTGTGTGTGTGTGTGTGTGTGTGTGTGTGTTTAATCATTTTGGATTATTACTTGTGAACAGGCAGGCTGTGGATGTGTGATTTTGTGTGCTCCTTCTGTCTGTTTAGGACAAAACGATCAGTAGCAGTCTTCCAGTTCTCGATCTGATAGATGCCATCCAGCCACAGAGTGTGAACTTTGTGCTGGTTAAAAAGGAAAACCTGTCAGATGAAGACAAGCTGAACAATGCCAAGTAATCACCTACTGCACACTGTTTATTTCTAGTAGTTTGGGGGGGGGGGTTGTATTTCATTATACACCCTGAGCAGTGGGGTGTTGTGATCCAGTATGCTGTGGTGGTGAGGTGGTATGCTTCTAATTACGACCCTTCCTTTTGCCAGGTACGCCATCTCCATGGCGAGGAAGATTGGCGCCAAAGTCTACGCCCTGCCTGAAGACTTGGTAGAGGTCAACCCCAAAATGGTGATGACCATCTTCGCCTGCCTGATGGGGAGAGGCATGAAGAGAGTTTAAAGGAGACACCTGTACACTCACACTCTCTGATAGGTGTTCTGCTAGAGCAGTGACTAGTCAAGGGTTAGGCCGTGTTAAAGGGGAAACCTGTTAAGAAAATAAAAATTAAGTCTTGAGTTATGACACATGGGAAATATTCAAAAATAATAACTACTTTGCACCTCTCAGTCCCACTGAAAGCAAAAAAATCAAAATGATTTTTTTAGTTTATCACTTGCTGCTGTTCCTCCTTCCCTGGACCTATTTAATGATTTCTCAGCAGTTTTACCCTCTAAATTCCCCATGTGTCATTTCCCGTTCTTAAGCCATAATAATTTTTAAAGTATATGACCAAAGCTGTGCTAGATTATAGGCAATTTATGCTTTTGCTCTGCTTTTGCTGCCATGACGACTGCAATAAAGTATGTCTAAGTCTTTGAAAGAGTTTTAGTCCTGGATGAAGCTAAAATCAAATTGTAACTGAATAATTGAATGCTTTGAGTTTTCATGTGAGAAATACTTAAAAATTACTTTAAAATCCTCGTGTACAATCAGATCTATTAAATTTGTTTTCCATATATGACCTGCTTGTGGTGTTCTGTTTGTGTTTCCTTTTTGTTCTGTTTTGGTATCAAGGACAAATGAAAAGTTCATTTTTAGGGGCCCACTATTGGAGTCATTTTTTTCTTTGTTTACTGCCCCGAGTAACACATCGGGCATAGTTACAGGCATCATTTTTTACTTTGGACCAAGCTAGCGGTTTCTATCTGCTTCTAGTCTTTGTGTTAAACTAGGCTAACAGCCAAGTAGGTTGATTAAAAGTTACACCTTTCCCTCAACAGGGCGCATAAACGGCATTTCTTGCATTCAGTGCATTTTAAATCCTTCACAGCACAGATTCAACAAGGTGCTGGAAACATTCCTCACAGATTTTGGTCCATATTGACACGGCAGCGTCGCAAAATTAAGTCTCCCGTTCCGCCACATCCCATAGCTGCCTGTGGAGGCCATTTGAGGAAGGTGAACTCAATATTCAAGAAACCAGTTTGAGATGATCTGAGCTTTGAGTTATCCTGCTGGAAGCAGCCATCAGAAGATGGGTACACTGGTGGGTCATAAAGGGGTGGACATGGTCAGCAACAATACTCGGGTAGGCTGTGCCATTTATGCACAAAGTGTGCCAAGAAAGTATTTCCCGCACCATTACACCACCAACACAAGCCAGAACCACTGATACCAGGCGGGATGGGTCCATACTTTCATGTTGCTTATGCCAAATTCTGATCCTACCATCTGACTGTCGCAGCAGAAATCAAGACTCATCAGACCAGGCCAGGTTTTTCCAATCTTGTGTTGGAGCAGCACCCGGTGTGGTCTTCCGCTGCTGTGGCACATCTGCTTCAAGTTTCACTGTCTGCATTCAGAGATTGCTTGGTTGTGACGAGTACTTATTTGAGTTACTGTTGCATTCCTGTCAGCTCAAAGCAGTCCGATCACTCTCCTCTGACCTCTGGCATTCGCCCAGAAAACTGCTGCTCACTGGATAGTTTCTCTGCTCTGAAGCATTCAAAATCCCTGTAGAAATACTCAGCAGGTCTCCTTGACCATGTCTACGTGTCTAAATGCATTGAGCTGCTGCCATGTGATTGGCTGATTAGGTGTTCACATTAGGAAGTAGTTGAACGGATCTACCTAACACTGAGGTTACAGTTCATATTCTGAGGTACAGTTAAATATAATGATATAATTATTCATTAGAATCACCTTATATTTGTTATGCCCAATATAAACTCTCCTTTAAGCTCTCTTTTGGTGTCTGCCAACTTTGCAGAGATTATTTGCATGTTCTTTAGCTGCTACATGTCCCTTGTTGTCAAAGCTTGTTGTCAGCTTTGAGAGTTAAGAAGGAGTTCAGTATGAACAGAAGCAAAAGAGCTAAGCTATGAGGATCAAACTGAAACATTAGGCCAAAAGGTGCTAAAACACTTGTTAGAGCTAATGGGAACTAGCATGGATATTTGACTCGCCATTTCAAGAAAATCACAGGCAGAATCCAGTGAGTGTTTAAACAATGTGTCCAACATGCACAGTACCACTACCTAACCTGAGTGGAATGCAGTCAATATTAACTTTATTGAATATACAGCAATGTGACAGCAATGAATAAGCCTTTGTTTTTGTGAAACTGTCTATTCCTGCTGTCCTGCAGTACAACAGGGAAAAAAACTGGGACAGGTCAGCTGTGCTAACACAGTCATGCTTTTGGCAGGTTGTGTCAACAGTGTGGTGCATTTGTCATCACTGCAGCACGGATAGTTGCTACCAGTGCTGAGAGGCAGTTGTTGCACTTTCTAGATGTGTGCTGATTATAATTCAGCCAGTTACCTGTGACAGTCAATCCCAGTTCTGACTTTTTTTTTTAACCCTGAAATGCGTTCATGTTGTGACTCTGTGTCTGCATTTTCTGCTGTTTTCTACTAGACATGACAACAAGGCATCACAACCAATCAGAACACTTGGTGAAAATATATTTACATGTTGTTTTGGATTGAAATCCACCTGAACAGAGCTGCAGTAACATGAAAGTCTTAATTCATGTGTGCAGGTGCGTGCATAAAAACAGTCCTCTCTCCCGGTAATCAGGAGAATACGCACACATGCACAAAGACACACTTCCAGTTCAGAGGCCACTTCAAACAAGATTCTTGAATTCAGATGAGCCTGCTGGTAAAAAGGAAGACACACACACACACACATACGCATGTGCACACACAATTTGCAATTTAAATTATGCTTTATGCTTATTATGCCATGTGATCATCCCTTTTTATCAGTTACATTTGTTCACTCCATCCATCCACCGTGTCATATGTGTATTCTACACTTCTTCTGCTCATCATGATTTATGCCCTGTGAATATAGAGAAATAGATTTTTTTTTTTTTTTTGAAGTAAGAAATATAAACAGATGGGACTGATTTAAAGCAAACACAGGAACTAATCTGATGGACTGACCACCTGAACACTGAAACATCACAACAATTATCAGGTTTGTTGAATGTATCGCTTCTGTCTTTCTTTCCCTCTTATGATCCTCTCATGATGTGCTGTCATAGTTGCTATGTCATCTGGTTTCCGTGGTAATGCTTGACAAAGGATGACCTCGTACTGGATGACCTTCCTTTATGACCGTGGGTCCATATAACCGAAACGTATGAGTGTGTGTGATAGCCGTGTGTTCATATTCTAACTGTGTCGTGTCTGCCTGGCTGCATGTGTGTATGTGTGTTGGGTTGGGTTCTTTATGTAGGGAACAAAATGAAAATGAGTCTTGCTGCGGTGTGTGTCTGTAGTATGACAGGTCCAGTCCAGGACTCTCACAGGCTGTCTGTGAAAACATGGACAGAGGAGGAGAGTGACCGAGCTGACAGCACACTTAGCAGGTACAGTATAATAACAGATTATTGTGTTATGTATTTGGTACAAGCAGAAGTATTTGCCATTGCATTGCAGATGCTTATATTTTTGACAGTCCCTCAAAGAATTATCCCAGTACTCTACATTTCCCCTCACACCCTATTTAGCGACTTTTAGCTCATTCTTTTGTTTTTCACACTGCACAGGTTTCGTGCTTGAGTTCAGTTTCATGGATGTCCTCAAACCCACAGAAAAATACCTGCGTATTCCCCGATGACTGTTGCATTTACTACTTGAGCAGCCAAAGAGAAATTTACTGGAGCAGGAGGCTGTATATAAAAGATCAGTCTAGCTTCCTGAATCTTTAAACCTGTATTCTTTCTTTTGGCCAGCAGGGGGCGACTGCTCTTTTTGCAAAATGAAGTCCAAGTGCAGAGAAGTTTAACCCTCCTGCTCACTTGATTTTCAAATGCAACAAAAACCTTCCTGATAAATTTATGGTCTTAATCTTTAATTTCAAGTCTTATTTATTATGTCATGATTTAAATGTTGTGCTTTATGACACCATGTAGAGTAAAACCAATGATAAACCATATTATGACTCAGCACCTGCCTACCTTGTGACTGAGAAGTTGATACCATCAGAGCAGGTAGCGTCCCAGCTGTCTCAGTTCAAGTCACTCCATCTTTTTAAACTGTGGCTGGAGCTGACAGGCTTTGTGCCTGCGTGCTGTCTAAATAAGCCAAAGTTTTAAATCTTAACAGATAATTGTATCAACTTTGTAATGTTTGTATTTTGTTGCATGATTACTGATGTGATTAAAATCAAACTATACGTGCAGGAGTGTTTTTATCCCTCGCATTGTTTGCATTGTGATAACTGCTAGTTTGATAAATTTGTTGAAAGCGCTCGCTGTAGATGCTGTTTGCTGAGTTACACGCTTTTGTATATTTGTTGTGTACAAATACACAGAGGACAGTCGATATGTGATGACACTTCTTCAGAGTTACAGCAAATGGCGGCCATTGATAGAAGAGATGCCAGTTCCCAGAATTCCTATCGAGGGCGAGGAGCTCTGTCCAGGTATGACAGTGGGGCATTAATCTGATGATCAAATATCATTCTGATATTCAGAATGATATCTGGAGACTTATGTATTTCCACAGAGTGATTATGTGATAATGAAGTTCAGTGCTTTGATACTACTTTGATACTACTTTGATAGGGATACATCTACGCACTGTAGATGCAGTCGTGGTTTTTTGTCTTTCTGTCTTCAGGATAGTCAGTATGGTGATGACCCTGAGAGAATGGGCGCAGAAGAGTTTGGCTGAGGAGACGGAGCGGCCGGATTCTTTCCTGGAGCGGTTCAGAGGTCCCGCCAACATGGATATACAGGCCCCACCCAGCAGGTTCAGCCACAGCCGCACAGGCTCAGATACAGAGCATGAAATCAGACGCCCCAGACGCACGTAAGGAAACAATAAACAGCCAACATGCAGCCAGTTTGAAACTTCAGTTGGACACTTACTGTCTGCCTGTCTTTGACTCTCTCTGTCAGGAGAAAGAAGTGTAATATTGTGGTCTTATCTCCGTCTGATGATGCGTATTATTACTGGCTGATGGTGATTGGTGCTGCAGTTTTTTATAACTGGACTCTTCTGGTTGTCAGGTAGGAAGCAAATATTGTGACTAACCACAACTATGGACTATGTTGGACTCAGGAAATTGTGAAGGCCAAAAATAGAGCTTAAAAAAAGTGATTATTTGATTATTTCCATTTATGAATACTAATGATGCTACTTTTCAACTGGATATATAAGTAGGCAGCTGCTTACATACAAGGGAGAGACATCGACCATAAAGAGTTGTGACTGTCTGCTTCCTCTACTACAAATGGTCAACCTCCTTTGCAGATAAAATAATATAACATGTTTGGATGGTAGATCTCTGTTTGTATTATTACTCTTATTAACATGGAATATCAGGTTGATATGATTTTTAGTTTGGCGTTTGTGCTTCGATAGAGCGTGTTTCGATGAACTCCAGATGAGAAACGTGCTCATGTGGCAGGTACTGGACTATATCTGTGATGGAGTCTATATCCTGGATATTGCCGTTCGGCTGCACACAGGTACTCTGATAAATTTATATTATGAAATAGACAGGAAACTGCTAAACATTAAAATAATTATCTATTTTTTTTCCCTGATAGAATCTTAATTCAGGTATACACTGCTCAAAAAATTAAAGGAACACTTTTAAATCAGACTACAGCATCAAGTGAGTTAAACCTCTGGGATATTGATCTGGTCAGTTAAGTAGCAGAGGGGGTGGTTAATCGGTTTCAGCTGCTGTGATGTTAATGAAATTAACAACAGGTGCACTAGAGGGGCTACAGTGAGACAATCCCCCAAACAGGATGATTTTACAGGTTGAGGCCACTGACTGTTTTCCCTCCTTATCTTAACTGCCTGTTTTTTTTTACTAGTTTTGCATTTGGCTAGGTAGTAGCCAAATGTTTGAGGGGATGTATGACGCAATACCTGGACCCTACAGTTGCACAGGTAGTCCAACTCCTCCAGGATGAAACATTATTACATGCCACTGCCAGGTTTGCTGTGTCTCCCAGCACAGTTTCAAGAGCATGGAGGAGATTCTAGGAGACAGACAGTTACTCTAGGAGAGCTGGACAAGGCTGTACAAGGTCCTTAACCCATCAGCAAGACTGGTATCTGCTCCTTTGTGCAAGGAGGAACAGGATGAGCACTGCCAGAGCTGCAAAATACCTCCAACAGGCCACTGGTGTGAATGTCTCTGACCAAACAATCAGAAACAGCCTTAATGAGGGTGGCCTGAGGGCCAGACATACTCTAGTGGACCCTGTGTTCACTGCCCGGCACCATGGAGCACAATTGTCATTTGCCATAGAAATCAGAATTGGCAGGTCCACCACTGGTGCCCTGTGCTTTTCACAGATCAGGTTTACCCTGAGCATATGTGACAGATGTGAAAGGGTCTGGAGAAGTTGTGGAAAACATTATTCTGCCTGTAACATCGTTCAGCATGACTAGTTTGGTAGTGGGTCAATGATGGCCTGTGGAGGCATATCCATGGAGGGACACACAGGCCTATACAGACTAGACAACTACTGTCCAACCAGGAGGAAGCCCTGGGGCAGACCCAGGACATGCTGAAGAGATTATATCTCTCGGCTGGCCTGGGAACGCCTTGGGGTCCTTCTGAATGAGCTAGTGGAGGTGGCTGGGGAGAGGGAGGTCTGGGCTTCTCTGCTTAGGCTGCTGCCCTCACGAAATGGCCCAGGGGATGGATAGATGGATGGAGATCTGATGTTACTTTAATTTTTTGAGCAGTGTAGCTGACCTTTTCACAAAAATCTCAGAACTGTGGCATTGTATTTACATTTCTTATAAATGTGAAGGTTTCTTGGATCAAGGCTTGATGGTCAAAGATGTGCGCCGTCTGAGAGAAACCTACATTCGAACATTACAGTGCCAGTTTGACATCTGCTCTATTCTTCCAACTGACCTCTTATACCTGATCCTTGGCATCGGCTACACTCCGCTTCTTCGATTCAACAGACTGCTGCGTCTGCCCCGTCTGTTTGAGTTCTTCGAGCGAACAGAAACACGAACGGGCTACCCCAACGCTTTCCGCATCTGGAAACTGATTCTGTACATCTTGGTCATAATCCATTGGAATGCCTGTGGATACTACAGCTTCTCCAAAATCCTGGGACTGGGCTCTGACTCATGGGTTTATCCCAATGCATCTGACCCTGAGTTTGGCACCTTGTCTCGAAGTTACATATACTGCCTATACTGGTCAACCATGACACTGACAACTATTGGAGAGACACCTCCACCTGTTAGAGATGAAGAATATCTGTTCTTGATATTTGACTTTCTGGTAAGTTTACAGCTGACTTGAATCCTATACAAAAGGTGTATACTGTGCGGGGGTTAGTGGCTCCAGTCTGTTAAAACAATTACTGCTGGTATTTCTCTCCAGGTTGGTGTTCTAATATTTGCCTCTATTGTGGGTAATGTTGGATCCATGATTTCTAATATGAATGCAACAAGAGCAGCCTTTCAAACACGTGTAGATGGACTCAAACACTACATGCACTTCAGACATGTTAGCAAGGTGCTGGAGCAGCGAGTCATTCGCTGGTTTGACTATCTCTGGACCAATCAGAAGACAATCGATGAACAGGAAGTGCTGAAGAGTCTACCTAGCAAGCTGAGAGCAGAAATAGCTATTAATGTTCATCTGGACACACTTAAGAAGGTAAATACCCTTGACTTTATTAACATCTCTTAGCCTTTTATCCTCCTAATGCTGTGGATTGTATGGTAACAATAATCAAAAGATCCAAATCTAAGTTCCTAAATGTAGCTTTTGTGTCTATGTGTGGACCTAGGTGCGTATTTTCCAGGACTGTGAGGCAGGCCTCCTTGTGGAATTAGTGTTAAAACTTCGACTGCAAGTTTTCAGTCCTGGAGACTACATCTGTAGGAAGGTATTACTTTTACTGGTACTCCTAAAATGAAATGATGCTTGCTACTGTGTATATGCAATGGTCATTTACTTGGTACCACAATGCATGCAAGATTACTGGTTACACTTGGCCAACAACATGCCCACATGAACAGTACAGCAATAACATCTTCGTAGATCTTTAATGGTGTTTTTAAATAGGTAAATATAAATGGAGATTGTGCAGGTTGTTATCTAAGCTCCATCTGGTATATTTTGCACTGCCTACTAAACTGTTTGCTGGCTGGCCCTTGAGGCAGATGAGATTCCCCTCGAGTTCCCTAAGGTTCTGTATGTTGTTTCTTGCTGTCCTGGTTGATACGCCTCTGCAAGTTCAAGGCAGTGCTTTTACATTGGAAAACTGGGGTGATGGTCTCCCTTCAACTTCACTGGAATAATTCCTCAGCTTCTCTGGGAAGGTCTATGCCAGGGTGCTGGAGAGGAAAGTCCACCTGTTAGTCGAACCTCAGATCCAGGCAGTGACGTGCCGTGAGGTTTATGACAGGTGGGGCACTGACTCGTCTGGAGTCAGATGTTCACATATATGAACCCAAAATAGAAGCTTACATTTCAATTTTAATTATATTAATGATTAATTATGCTTTAATCAACTCCATACTGTTCAACAATGATGGCAAGAAAAACAAAATATTCAATTTATGGTCAAACTATTTCGACCTTCCATTAAATATTTGCTCTCTTTTTAAATACATTTAAAAAACATGCATTATCTTACCTTTATTTGCTGCAGCACTGCCCCCTATCGGTGTGACATGGTACTTTCTGCCTCACCCTGTGTATTTTCACTGTGCATTTATGACTGATCACAAATAAACATGTGATACACAGTCATTCTATATCTTCGACAGTCTGTGGAACATCAGCATGTGCAGCACATGTGTAATCAAACATGTATATTGGCGATATAAAGAGAGACAACAATGGGCATGTGCGAACTGCCTGCTTCATTTATTGCATGTGACACAGCACCACCAGAGGTGAGGCACAGCACTGCACTACCTCACCCCGCATTTCTTCCATGTGTTTGAACAGGCAATGCGTAAATTCCACGATTTTGATCATTAAAGTGTTGAAATAATTCAGAAAACAGTTTTATAGAACAGTCAAGTGGTCAAATGTATTTTCTCTTATGATTGTTAGTATTTTACTTGTCATGATGACAGGACAGGTGAGGCGCTGCCTCACCTGCCTCCCCTGACTGTACGTCATTGGATCCAGGAGGAACAATGTGGTTTTCTTCCTGGATGTAGAGCACTATATCAGTTGTTCTTCTTCTCAAAGATATTTGAGGGTACATGGGAGTTTTCGTAGCCAGTCTAGACTTGCAGAAGGCATTCAGCTGCATACTTGTGTCCTGTGGGAGATCCTTTGGGAGTATGGGGTACCAGGGCTGCTGTTACAATCTATTCAGTCCTTGTACAACCATAGCAAGAGCATGGTTTGCATTCCTGGTGGGTGGTGGACTCAGCCCACCAGGGCTGTCCTTTGACACCGATTGTACTCACAATAAAAGTGGCAGAATTTCTATGTGCAGTCAATTGGCAGGTTTGCTGGTTTTCATTTTTGCAGATGATGTGGTTTTGTTGTCTTCACTAAGCAGCTTACACCAGGATGGTTTGCAGCCCAGTGTGAAGTGGCTGGGATGAGAATTAGTAACTCCGAGTATGAGGCCATTTTTCACAGGAGGAAAGGGGTGGAGTGCTTGTTCCAGGTATGGGAAGAGTTGCTGCCCCAAGTTTTTGCAACTACAGGTATATGCCCCAGGTAGCTGTTAAAAAGAATACAGGTTGAAGGCACTTCCGAGTTGGAGTCACTCCAGACCCAGAATCTATGTCCATCCTTTATTCTGTCTATGATATATATGTGCTTTTGGAGTTTTTGGAGGCAAGCTCAAGAGGCCATGTGAGGAACTGCAATTTTTGACTTTCCCATGTTTATTTTTTATTGTTTTAGTCCTTGTCATTTGGGTTTTTGTCATATGTCTATGAGTAGTATTGCTGCCAATTGCTGATATGAAAATGACTATTTTGCATGCATGTGCATTCTTCTGCAGGCAAAACATTATATCGTTTGTAAAAAAAATTTGCTCGATAGCGCTGTCAGTGGTCAGCCCCTTCAGCTTTACTTCCTTCTAGCTGAAACTAGTACCATACCTGCAAATTCTGAGTTTATTGCTGGACATGATAGTTTCTGTTGATACAATGCTGCTGTTTAAAAGCGCTAATATATATTTTCGGTCTGTATTTTTTTTTTATTCAAGGGAGATGTGGGTAAAGAGATGTACATAATTAAAGAGGGTCGCCTGGCGGTGGTGGGGGAGGATGGAGGCACACAGTTGGCTGTTCTGACTGCAGGAAGTTGCTTTGGAGAAATCAGCATCCTGAACATCAGCGGCAGCAAGATGGGGAATAGACGCACGGCTAATATTAGGAGTCTGGGATACTCTGACCTGTTCTGCCTTTCCAAGCAAGACCTAATGGAGGCGCTTCAGGAGTTCCCCCACGCCAGGGCACAGTTGGAGCAGAGGGGGCGGGACATCCTCATAAAGGAGGGACTTCTGGAGGAAGTGAATGTGTCTGCAGGGGAGGAGTTGGAGAAGAAAGTGGAGAGGTTGGAAACCAGTCTGGATCGGATGCAAGTCAGTATTGTCATGCCCCTCCTGTCACTTTTTTTTTGCATTATGGCTTTTTAGTTAGAAAAATGAGGATAATAATAACTTACTAATTATTATTGTTAATGTTACTTTTAGACATGTTTGGCCCGTCTGCAGAGTGAATTCAACTCATCCCAGCTTCGACTGAAACAGCGAATCACAGCCCTGGAAAGCAACATCACCACAGTAGCGACTGGCAGCGGCTTCCTGTCAGATGCTGATGGCAATGAGAGCATTTCTGGCGGTGATGGTGTGCGAAGTGAAATTACCTTCCGATTCTGATAGAGACAGTCGATTTTCAAAAATATCCTAAAGTAGTTTTCCTGAAGTATTTAAGACAAGCTCCTCTAATATGTTGCTGTACATTATTTTGAAGTGTTCTTTAAGCGTTTGAACAGTGGCTCACACCCTTTATGATTAAATACATAGATATGATTGCAAAGAACAGTAGAATAATGTAATAAATAAAAAACTAATAATTTAACTTCAAGAGAGGAATTTTGTAGGAAAACTAGTAGGCCAAAAAGAAGAAAAAAAAAATCCAGCTGACTTGTGTTTTAATTATGTCTTAATCTGCTAGTTGACATGAATTAAATCATCTTAAACTTAATCAAATAAGTCTAGTTAATTGTTCTAATTAAATCCTCCAAATGGGTTTTGTGATTGGCTTAGTTTGTGTGTTTCTTAGAAGGATTTTCTCATGGAAATGTTATCAGTGGTGGGGCTTGGTCCAACTTAGAAATAATTAACTTTACATTAATTTGGAGACATCCTGTCATTCTCAAGTAAGTATAACAAACTAATGTGGATCCAGAAATATTCTTCTGGATCTGGGGATTCAGTTCATGGTGTGGAGGGAATTTTCAGCCTTATGTTTGGTCTCAGACTACTCTGGGAATATCTTATCTCACACTTGATGAGGTCCCTCTTATCTACTTCATTCTTATCACACAGTATGCATTTTTAGTTTATGAATAAGTCTGTTCAAAGTGTTCCATTGATCACATTTTCTGTCACAGCCTGTTTCCTGTCATTACACCGACTCTAATTAAAGAGATTAACACAGTGGATGTTTTTCATGTTGGCCAGAAAATGAATGCCTTCTGCTTTGATGATCACAGATAAAACAACACAAGTCATTTCATTATTTTCATTCTTTTTAGCATGGAGTTTAATCTATTTCTCTGAACTTGGGAAAAAAATTCTTATTATATTTGAACAACTTTGTAATTAAAACCCTATCTGCATTAACCCAAACACTGGACGTTTATTAAGATCATGATAAATTACATAATTTAATGCATTCTTTTATATTGTGAAAGACTCTGTGCGTGTGTGCGTGTGTGTGTGTGTGTGTGCTCTCCATAGTTTAGTTTTGCTCGTAATGAGATGAAATGGTATCTGAGAAAGAAGCAGTTGGTGCTTCGGATGTCATATGTCACGTGATTTTTTTGGCCTGAAGCAAGCTTCGAAGCAGCGGTTCTATGGAGTTGTAAGCCCATGTTTCGAAGCACGTATCGAAGCTTCCACACCCTTATCGCTACTTATATCTAAACATCTCATATTTTTTATCTTTGTTTGGGTTTTGGAAATACTTTACAATAAAACTACTTTGATTGGCCTATACCTTTGCCTCCCCTCATTTTTTGTTATGGGCCATGAGCCGGCCTGTGACAAGTGAGAGCTCGTTAAATGTTTGGTTTTGTTGTTTTTTTGGCTACTTTGGTTGTTTGGGAGTTGCATTTGGGTCAGTAATTTTGGGGTTTTTGTTAGGCCTTGGTTTTGTTTGCCTGTTTTTTTTTCATTACACTGGGTTTGTGTGCATAACCCAGTTTGGCAGCAGGTGAGTTGGGTGTCTTGTGAATGTGTTAATGGTTGTAAGATTTGTTGAGAATGGCTTCTGTTTTGTTTCCATTTATTTCATGTTTACATATTTATTTATATTTATAGTTTATACTCTTCTTGTTCTTATTGATCCAGTGTGGACTTCCGGACTGCCATGCTTGTGCTTGTTTATGCAGGAATATGCAGTTGTCATGGAGGGGAAACCTGTGTGGAATTGTTTGATATAGCTTGAGCCAGTTCAAGTTTATCTACTTTACCAGTCAAAATTTTGGACACACTCACATGAGTGTGTCCAAAATTTTGACTGGTACTGTAAATAGCGCCAAATCACCGATGTATCAAGGCGCTTTATATTGTAAGGTAAAGACCCTACAATAGTTACAAAAATAATTTTTTTTTTTTTTTTTTTTTTTTTTTTTTTTTCAAGATGGCGCCGGTGAGGTCAGCAGCCGTCGTACCTGCTCCTACGCTTTGTTTGTATATATTAGGTTTAGCTCTAATTCTGGACTTTATAATTCCGCCTGCTCTGTGTCATATCACGTATGACAGACAGACTCTTTTTAATATCAGAATACAGCACTCTGGCTGTATTCTGACACCTTTTTCTCCCGACCCGACTTGGCCTCAGGAGATCCAGCGTTTCCAGTGGGCCAGCTCAAACAAAGGACGGACCAGGTCACGGACAAGGCCCCGAGGGAAAAGAGCCGGCGTAAGAGAGAGGCTGAGGCGCAGAGTGCACCAAACGCCACTGCCGAGCATCCTGTTGGCTAATGTCCAGTCACTGGATAACAAGCTGGACGAACTCAGGGCCAGGATACAGTTTCAGAGGGACATAAGGGACTGCAACATCATCTGTCTCACGGAGACATGGCTGACCCCCCTCATACCGGACCACGCCGTACAGCCGTCGGAGTTCTTCAGTGTTCATCGCACGGACAGAACGAGTGAGTCTGGAAAATCAAGAGGAGGAGGTGTGTGCCTAATGATTAATAACAACTGGTGTGACAGTAGGAATGTTGTCCTTCTGAAACAATCATGTTCACCTAACCTGGAGCTCCTAACCCTGAAATGCCGTCCCCACTACCTGCCCCGCGAGTTCACTTCGGTCATCTTCAGCGCCGTCTATATTCCACCTCAGGCGGACACAAACACTGCACTATCCAAGCTACATGAGGCAATTTCCACCTATCAGGCTAACCAGCGTGATGCGGCTCTCATCGTAGCCGGGGACTTTAACAGTGCAAACTTGAAAAAGGTGATACCGGAATTGATTCAACACATCGACTGCCCCACCAGAGGAGAGAGGACCCTAGACCACTGCTACTCTACATTCAAAGAGGGCTACAAAGCAAAGCCTCTTCCGCCTTTTGGGAAGTCTGACCACACCGCTGTCCTTCTCATGCCGAAATACAAACAACGGCTCAGGCAGGAACCCCCTGCTGTGAGAAAAGTGACACGGTGGTCTGATCAAACAGAGGCCGCTCTGCAAGGTGCGTTGGATTCAACCGACTGGGACATGTTTCGCAGCAGCGCGGGCGGAGACATCGAGGAGTTTACGGAAACTGTCGTGGGATTTATTGGGAAAGTTGTTGAAGACACTTCACTTAGGAGGACCATCAGGACTTTTCCCAACCAGAAGCCGTGGGTGGATAAATCTGTCCGCGACGCCCTGAGGTCCCGCACCGTTGCCTACAACTCCGGCCTCGCCTCTGGGAACATGGAGGACTACAAGGTTGCATCATACAACATCCGCAGAGCGGTGAAAGAGGCAAAACATCGCTATGGCCGCAGACTGGAACAGCAACTACAACAGTCTGACTCCAGGGGACTGTGGCAGGGACTACGCACCATCACGGACTACAAAGCACCACACACACACCCGGTGAGTGCCGACGCTTCTCTGGCTGATGAACTCAACATCTTCTTTGCGCGCTTTGAGTCGGGAAGCCGACAGCCCGCTGCGCTCCCGGCCGGAGGGGCGGAGACACTCACTGTGACGGAGCGCGACGTGAGGAGGGCGTTTAGACGTGTAAACACCAGGAAAGCGGCTGGACCAGACGGTATTAGTGGACGTGTCCTTAAGACCTGCGCTGACCAGCTGGCACCTGTGTTTACAGTGATATTCAACCTCTCACTGAAACTGTGTGTGATTCCCACCTGCTTTAAAAAGTCCATCATAGTCCCTGTCCCAAAGAAACCACACCCCAGCAGCCCCAATGACTTCAGGCCCATAGCACTCACCTCTGTGGTGATGAAGTGTTTTGAGAGACTCATCAAGACATTCATCACCTCCTCACTGCCCACCACCCTCGACCCACTACAGTTTGCATACCGGCCAGACAGATCCACAGATGACACCATATCCTTCCTCCTCCACAAGACCCTTTCACACATAGACACCGGTAAGGGGAACTATGTGAGAGTGCTGTTTGTAGATTACAGCTCAGCATTCAACACCATAGTTCCCTCCAGGCTGGTCTCTAAGCTGCTGGACCTGGGCCTGGGCCCATCCCTGTGCAGGTGGGTTCACAGCTTCCTGACCAGCAGACCACAGGTGGTACGAGTGGGTCACCTCACCTCATCCTCCCTCACCCTCAACACTGGATCCCCCCAAGGCTGTGTGCTCAGCCCTCTGCTGTACTCACTGTACACCCATGACTGCGAGGCCACGTCAGAGTCCAACGTCATCATCAAGTTTGCTGACGACACTGCTGTTGTGGGACTAATCTCTCACAATGAGGAGACAGCCTACAGGAGAGAGGTCTCCCGCCTGGAGAACTGGTGCCAGGAGAACCACCTCCTGCTCAACGTCAGCAAAACGAAGGAACTGATCGTGGACTTCAGCAGGAAGCAGCAGAGGGACTACCATCCACTTGTCATCAGTGGTGCTGAGGTGGAAAGAGTGGACACTTTCAAATACCTGGGAGTGACCATCTCACAGGACCTGTCCTGGACTCATCACATAAACATCACTGTGAAGAAGGCCAGACAGCGTCTCTACCTCCTCAGGCGGCTGAGAGACTTCAAGCTCCCACTCAAGGTGCTCAGGAACTTTTACACCTGCACCATCGAGAGCATCATGCGTGGGAGCATCACCACCTGGATGGGAAACTGCACCAAGCAGGACTTCATGGCCCTAAAAAGGGTGGTTCGTTCAGCTGAACGGACCATCAGAACCACCCTCCCCAACCTGCAGGACATTTACACCAAGCAGTGCAGGCTGAGGGCCATGAAGATCCTAAAACAGCCCAGCCACCCCGGACACTCTCTCTTCTCCCTGCTCCCATCAGGCCGGCGTTACCGCTGCCTGAGGGCTAAGACTGAAAGGTTGAAGAAGAGTTTTTACCCACAAGCCATCCGTCTGCTCAACTCTGAGCCCTAACTGGACCATTATTGCACAATGTAAATATTATAATTTATAAAAGTGTGTATAGTGTATAGTATATAGAGTATAGTGTATAGTGTGAATTACTTTTTTATTTTTATTCTTCTTCTTATTTATATGTGTGTGTATATATGGTTGCAGGTACAAAATACATTTCACTGTGCATTGTACTGTGTATAACTGTGCATGTGACAAATAAAACACTATCTTATCTTATCTAATTAGAGAGAAAATCATCACTGTTTGCAGGTCCTTTTCCCATACTCACTCACCCGAGGTTCTAGGCCATGGACATATATACCTAGATGCTGCATTGAGCGCTGACTCGTACATCAACATCGCCGCCATATTGGATGTGGCAAATGTTTTTTTCCGAACCATTTTACAGTTGAAATGGGATCACATGGGATTACCTTTCACAGGTAAGACTGGTGAATTGTTTTTGATCGTATTTGGCCATTCTAACATTTTGAAAACAGGATTATTTTTTTGTGCCTAAAAGTTTCCCAGTGTATATGTGCATATTTGTATGTGAATGAACGCATTAACTTAAATAACTTTGTAGAAAGGTGGGTCATTCTCTGAATTTGGTGCACTTTGTGTCTCCCAGGTTTACCTCAAAGATTTTCATATAAAGTAAAACACAACATTTATTTAAAAACAAGAAATGGAAATATCCATGTGTCTTTACAATCTAACACATGAAAAAAATTTTTTAAATTGTGTTTTAAAAAATTTTATGGATTGCTGAGATATAGAGGTCAGGCAAATGAGCATGTCCACACTGATCAACATTATTCTTTCACTGAATATAAAACAAATAAAAATAGCCACTAACCGCAAGTAATTTCTACTAATATAAAGATTTGGCAGTATTCTTTAACCTAAAAAAAAGAAATATGAGAAAAATATATGACTTATTTATAAAATTGTACTTTTTAATCACATCCCCCAGTTTTGTTCAACCCTGTAACAGCATACCGATTCCCCCCTTTTTAAAAATAATGGTTCAGCTCAACTTCCTCACCACCCAGGAAGTGACGTCACTCAAGGCTTTTTCCCGCTCACACTGTAAAGACTGGTAAGTGTTAGCATACTTTCTTACCTATATTTCATTGTTTTTATCCACAGACTAACATTGTCAAGCTCAACCTTTCAACACTGTTACATGCATAAATTATATTTATTATTTTTTGGGAAAAAGCAAAGAGTTGTCTTGGAAAAATATATTGATTTCTTGTTTTCCTCGTGCCATATGCTGCTTCATACCCTAGCTAATGTGGACTTATGGCTACTTTTAGCCGAAATCTTCAACCCCGTAACATTCAACCCCATAACAAACCCCACTGTTACAGGGAATCATTGTTACGGGGTTGAGGGTTGGACTGTTCTTAAGTCAGGCTGCCCCTTTTTCTCAAAATGTTCACCATCAGGCAACAGTATGCCTACTATCAGGGACTGCGCAGATGCGTGGCCAATGATGAATGCCTTATCCACACTGACTTCTCTGACAACTTTTCCTGTAAGTACAGCACTGAAATACAGTCAGTGCACGTTGGATCATCCCACCAACAGGCCACAATTCACACAGGGGTCATCTATGTTGGTGGAGCTCAAGAACCAACCTGCTTTACCTCCATTTCACCATCCAGACATGAGAGTCCAGCTGCTATATGGGAACATTTGAAACCTGCACTGGACTATGTGCAGACCACACACCCAAAGGTGTCTGTTGTGCACTTTTTTAGTGATGGGCCCAGTACACAGTACAGGCAGAAAGGAAACTTTTTTCTCTTCAGTACAGAGTTTGACAAGAAAGGACTGAGAGGGACCTGGAATTTTTTTGAGTCCAGTCACGGTAAAGGAACACCAGATGGTGTTGGTGCTGCCTTAAAGAGATCAGCAGATAACCTCATCAGCCATGGCCGGGACATCAACAATGCCTATGAGCTCTTCAAGGCCCTGTCTGAGATGGATAGTTCGATCAAATTGTTTTATATTGAAGATGAAGCTGTTGAGCTGGCACTGCAAAGAATGCCGTCCACCATTCCACCAGTTCCTGGAACCATGGACATCCCTCAGGTAGTTACTCTTGCTCGAGGGGAGATAAGATTGCGAGATGTTAGCTGCATGTGTTCCACCTATGGAAAGCTTGAATGTGAATGCTGGAATACAAAGCATTTCAGATTTCTCAGGGAACTCCCAGCTACTGCGTCACAAGGGCAGAAACAAATCAATTGGAATGACCCAGAGGTAATAGGGGAGTGGTGTGTGCTCACTTATGATAAAGCATTGTATCCAGGAATAATCCTTTCCATAGACGAAACCAGCATTCAAGTCAAATGCATGCACCATGCTGGGATAACCAAAACCAGATTCTTTTGCCCTCTACAAGAGGATGTACTGTGGTATCCATTCGATGATGTTCTTGAGCTCATCCTGCCTCCTCAACCCATAACAGGACGAGATTCACTCCACATGCAAATTCAGAAAGAGATCTGGGACAGACTGTCTGACTAAAGGATGAAAGAATCATAAATAGGAACAACAGATCAGATAAGAAAAGAAACCATCCACATTCACTTTCATTCATCAAACTTATTAGTTCAGATTTTAGTTAATTCTCAGTTCCCATTTTTAAGAGCTGACAACAATGTACTTTTTTTTACTGCTGATAGCACAGATGGCAGATTCAAGCACATTTAAAATTATTTTAATATTAACATTTATAGTTAAGAGTGTAACTGTGTTGTGATGTCGGTAATTACATTGTTAAACTGATTCCAGTGAAACAGATTTTGTATACAGCATTCAGTCTATGCTGTCCTTCATTTTTTTCCTTCTCACAAGACAGAGCCGTTCGATCTAAATGTGATGGTATTTTTAAACAATGTTAAATATTACATTAAATCTTGTTTGTTTTAATGAATTAAAGTCAATTTTAACTTGATTAAATGTTGTCATTTATCCAACCCTGTTACAGTGTGTTCAACCCCGTTACTTGATACGTTGTTATACATTTTTTTGATAGTAATAACAAATATTAGACTATTGTTTGTTGAACTGTATGCAAAGTTTAGAGGACAAGTAGAAAACATAAAAAAGCCTGATCTACTGTTTATGCTAAAGTGTATTTTCATGATTTATGAAGACTGCTTGTACATTAAGTTGCCATATTCTACTTGACAGTCAAATTATTATTATTTAGAATCAAATAAAATATACTTATAATAAGTTAGTCTGCACACAGACTACTTTTCATTGTGTCAAAGTGTCATTTTGTCAGTGTTGTCCCATGAAAAGATATACTTAAATATCTGCAGAAATCTGAGGGGTGTACTCAATTTTGTAATACACTGAAATTCTTGTATTCAGCCACACAGTGGCTCGCCTAGCCTGGGCGAGCACCCCCCCCCCCCCCCCCCCCCCCCCCCCCCCCCAGCCCAATAGCGATTGAAGCAGAAGCGCCTACCGCACTACTCTACTTGGGGGGTAATGAGCGCCTGCTGTGTGGTGCATGTAGCTTTCTGCCATGGTCTGACAGACAGGTTTTAACAGAAGGTCCCCCCACCATCACAGGCACACTCAGAATTTCTTTTAAATTTTTATCTGAAAAAACATGGAAGAAACTGAAATATTACACAGCTTCTGCTTACCTTTATCTTTGCTTGTTTCTCCTCTTCTTCTTTTCTCTTTTTCCTAAACTGCGCACCTTTGACCTTTTCCTTTTCATCTGCTGTAAATTGCACTGAAGCAGAATAGGTTATCACCACCGCCCATCCCCAGGGTTGTCAGATCTGACTGACAGTTGCCAGCCCAACACAACAAAACCTCCACTGAAACTCATGTTAATAGCACCAGGTTTGATATATATTTAAATATACACAGCTTTGGGTGAGTTGTTAAAATTTTGGCTGCTTTTCACCATCATTGGTAGATTTTTAGGAAGCTTTTATTGTAAAATTATATATCTAGATAATTTTATAATTATCTAGATGCAACAGCTGGGACCATGTTGTTCAGCCACTGTGCTGAGCTGTCAGTCATGATTCCACACCCCCGTCATCTGAGGCTCCGCCCCCCACGCCAAAACAGGGCCAAAAGTTTGAACTCGAAAAAAAAATTTGAAACTGCGAAAAAAAAATCTGAAAGTGAAAAAAAAAAAAACTTGAATCTGAAATGTAGTTTTGAAATATATTTTTTTAGTTTCACATCTTTTTTTTTCAGTTGCAAAACTTTTTTTCATGTTCAAACTATTTTTTTTTTATTGCAAAACTTTTTTTTCCTGTTTAAATTTTTTTTTCGGGTTCAAAATAATTTTTCAGTTTCAAATTTTTTTTTTTCGAACAAACTTTATGGCCCCAATTTAGCTCCATAGGGGGGCGGTCATGCCGCCCTAGATGAAAAGCCGCCCTGGGCGGCTGCCCATATCGCCCATATCAGAAACCGCCACTTTAGCCACACTCTGGATGGCATTACTTTGGCCTTCAGTTACACTGTGAGAAATCTTGGAGTCATTTTTGACCAGGACATGTCCTTCAATGCACATATTATACAAATAGTAGGACTGCTTTTTTGCATTTGTGCAATATTTCTAAAAATTAGAAACATCGTATCTCAGAGTGATGCTGAAAAGCTAATTCACACATTTATTACTTCTCAACTAGACTGTGGTAATACAGTATTATCAGGCTGTCCTAAAAGCTCCCTGACAGCCTTCAGTCGATGATGAAATTTGGTACTGAGGGATACGGTGGCATTCTCTTTTAAATGAAGTAACCCGACATCATCATGACGTTTCTTTTGACGCCATTGGTCAAAATGTGTTTTTTCATTGTAACTCAACCTATTCAACAGACACCATTTACAAAGATTTACGTTTTAAAATGCTAATCAAATTCTTCATCTCCCAGGTTCTGTACAATTGCTTACCATATGTGTAAATATGACATTGATCAATGGTAATATTTATTGGAAAACTCTTTTTTTTTCTTAAATATCACTGATATGTAATTTAACCAGACTTAATAGAGTTGTGGAAGTATTTTGAGAATTCTAAATAATCACATGCAGGGATGCAAAAATATAGTTTAAGAGTTTATTTAAAGATAAAAGTAGAAAAAATGAGGGAGAGTAGGAGAGAAAAAGGAGAGGAAACAGTAAGATCCCAGCAATCAGAATATGATCCCCTGTGAGCAAGCACTAGGTGACAGTGGGGAGGAAAAACTCCCTTCTAAAAGGAGGAAACCTCCAGCAGAACCAGGCTCAGGGAGGGCGGCCATCTGCTGTGACCGGCTGGGGGGTGAAAGAAAAGAAAGGTGAGGATAGAGAGGAAGGAGTGTATAGAGTGAGGGGGTAGGCACCAGGGTTCTAAATTAACTTTTTTGATCACCAGCCAATGTGGCTGGTAACTCTCTAAAGTTACCGGCCAGTCAGAATTTCCACTAGCCAAATTTTATGCGGTAAAAATAAGAGAAATGAGTGCCACTGAATGCATTTGATAATTTTATTAACATTGTTAGCATGAAAAACACAACACATACCATAAAATATACACAGAAAGTGCAAACAGGTTTGGGATCAATCTATCTATCTTTCTATGTATACATATTATTTGAACCACGTCTTCACAGCTCAACTTCTACAGAAGCGGCATCAGAATCTGAGCTACTCTCATTTTTTGCTGCACGTTTGCGCACAAAGTTAGGCCTGTCCTCATCATCACCTGCCTCTTCTCGCTCCTCTTCTCCCAACCACCGCCGCATTTAGGTTAAAAGTTTTTACTCAGCTAACATTAACTCCCTCCTCTTTCAGTGTGCTCTCTGTTTAGTTCTGGCCCAGTTTACTTCGCTTCTACCTTGAGTTGCTCTCTGTCTTGCTCTCTGAAGTCTGTTCAGTGGCGTTAGCGTTCATTTCCATGGTTCTCGCGCTATTTTCACTACAAACTGCGCGCAGCCAATAGGCGTGTAATGTCATGACATAGCGTTAAGGCATATAGTGTTCATGGGAAATGTAGGAAGTACTGCCAGGGGATAAACGACCGAGAACGGAGCCTGATGTATCATGCATGTAATGCCTCTTGCATCACTGGTAAAATTGGCTAGCAAGTTTTTATTAAGACCCGCCAAAATGATTTTTTACCCGCATTTGGCGGGTTGGCGGGTGTTAATTTAGAACTCTGGTAGGCACTGAGGCTAAGGGAAGGGAGCAAGGGAGGGAAATAGAAGGGAAGTTAGAGAGGGAGGAAGAGGAGGCTAATCCTCAGGCAGAACTGGGCAGAAGAGGCAGCACCACCACAACCACCACCAGGTGCTACGTGGTTGGTCCTCATTCTGCTCCTGCGTTTTCATCTTCTCTGCCTCTTTTTCCTTTCTTTTCTGCCTTGTCTTTTCTTTCTCTTGAATTTTCCTTTCTTCAACTTCTCGTTTTTTCATCTGCTTCTCTAATTCTTTCTCTTTGGCTTTCAGCAGTTTATTTTCTTTTTTATCTTTCTGTTTCAGGAGCTTCTTTATATTTATATCTTTGTCCGTGTCTGACTGTCTAACCTGCATATTCTTCTTTTCCAGCAGGTACTCTTCCAGAAATGGTTTTTGCAGTGAGGTCAGCTTGTTGTTCTGCTCTTTATTTGTGGCTGTTTCATCATTTAGCTTTACCACTTGAATCTCATATTGGTCCGGCTTAGTTTGCATGTCTGCCCTTTTGACCTGCTTTTTGATGCGCTGTCTGGCTCTTTGGGCTCGCTCCCTTAATTGGTTGTTTTCAGAAATAACGTCATGAACGCCTTTCTGAATCTTGCTGCGATCAACTATACTTTGTTGCATAATATACAACAATTCAGGTTTTTTGTGCTGGTTGCTCATGTTTGACATTTTAATGAGAAACTCAAACGTGTGATATCTGGTGTAGTATAAGAATCAGATAATCTCTGATTTTGTCTGTAGAAGAACAAAATTAATATTTGCAAAGTGTGTGTTCAGTATGCAGGCTGCCCTGTACGTATAGGGTTTCTCGGAATGTGTTGGCCGTCTAATGTTTTGATGTAAGATATTTCCTTTGATGGAACAGGCCCAGCCTACGAAAACATTCCATGCCCCGCCCACTGAGAATGGAGCCCCACCCACCTTGCAGTGTTGCCAAGTTAGCTACTTTGTCGCTAGATTTAGCGGGTGTTCAGACCCACCCCTTCCCCCAGCAACTCTTTTTTCAAAAAGCGCCAAGCGACAAATTTAGCGAGTTTTCCCGGTGACGTCGGCTACTTTTGGAGAGTTTTTTTTGTTAACCTGAAATCCTCCGCTATTGCCGTGTTTTGTGTACATACAGCCTTCGTTCTGCGTCCGTTCAGACGCTTTGGCATCGCCCGGACCCCCAAGAGTATCTGGCTGTTGGTATGTACCACAAGTCACGTGACTTTAATAGCGGAAGTGGGTCTGTTCGTGTCCTCGTGATGCAGCCGGTGATGTAAATGAACAGAATGTTTGTGTTCTTGCTTTTTTCTGAATGAATTAAAAAAAAAAAAAAAAAAAAGTGATGCAGCCGGTGGATACGTCGCTGCATTGAGCGGGTGAGCTGTTATAGGTCAGCGCATATGTCTGGATTTACTGATCTGGGTAAAATCCTGCTGACTGAAGGATGGAAGTTTGTTCATTCGGTCTGTTTACATGTTTGTTACCTTAAACAGGAGGAAGCACTTTGGTGAAGTCTACTTCACTGCAGACTGGCTTTGTAAAGAATAATCAGCCTTTTGCTGTTTTTGCTCTGTATCTTTTCTGTTTCCATTTTAATAGCACAGCTGCGAGTCTTTTGCTATGGAGGGAAAAAAGTTTTAATTTAATTTGAGGAGCATTATTATTTAAATATGCCAGTGGTGTATTTTTGAGCAATTTCTCATGTACATCTACAGCTGAATGTTAATAAAAGTGTCTGCGTGACATTTGGGACATGCAGCTTTGACTCTGAAGTGCCTTTTTGTTTATACCTTTCGGAAGAAAAAATATCAAGATATATTTTGTATGTCGCCATTCAGGTAAAAACATTTCGAGATATTATTTTGGTCCATATCGCCCAGCCCTAGCAGTTCTAAACATATTTAGGATGTTTTTCTTCACTTTTTGTCTCTCTCCAAAGATGTTTCCTCTCTCCTACAACCTGATTGCAACTACATGCAAATAACCAATTATGCACATTAGGTGATGACGTCACATACCGACTTCTAGCGACTTTTAGGGCAGCTAATAGCTACTTTCCTTACTGAGGAGTTGGCAACAGTGAGGCCTGGCAGTCATTGTGTGGACAATAATAGAAATGAATGAATAAATAAGATAAAAAGACAAACATTAACAAGAGGAGCCTATAGAGAAGTTATAGAGATTCTGGACCATTCATTAATTCAATTCAATTTTATTTCTGTAGTGCCAAATCACAACAACAGTGGCCTCAATGCACTTTATTTTGTAAGGCAAAGATCCTACAATAATTACAGAGAAAACCCAACAGTCAAAATAACCCCCTATTAGCAAGCACTTGTTGACAGTGTGAAGGAAAAACTCCCTTCTAACAGGAAGAAAACTCCAGCAGAACCAGGCTCAGGGAGGGGCAGTCATTGCTGTGACTGGTTGGGGCTGAAGGAAGAGAGACAGGACAAAAGACATGCTGTGTAAGAGAGCCAGAGATTAATAATGATTAGATGCAGCGTGGGGTATAATCAGAGTGAAAAGAGGTGAGTGAGACGAAACAGTGCATCATAGGAACCTCCACCTTAAAAGCCTGTGGTACATAGCCAACTAATAAAGACAGATTGATCATATTTAAGACTGAAGGATCAATAAATGGAAGGACTTCTTTGAGCAGTCTAGTAGGAATGGGGTCTAATAAAAATGTTAATGGTTTGGAGGAAGTAAATATTGAAGTTAACTCTGAAAGATCAACTGGAGCGAGAGAGTCTAAACAAATATCAGCAGTGCTGAAAGCAGCCGAACATGAAGATAAGTCTTTAAAGTGGTTATGAAAAATTTTTTCTCTAATGGTTAAAATTTTATTTGTGAAGAAATCCATGAAGTCATTACTAGTTAAAGTGAAAGGAATACTTGGCTCTACAGAGTTCTGACGCTTTGTCAGCCTGGCTACAGTGCTGAAAAGAAACCTGGGGTTGTTCTTGTCTGTGTAGGTTCTCAGTCATCCAGGCTATAGTAGTCTCTGGAGCTTGAAAAAAGAAGCATCTATGTCCACTGTGAACAACCATCATTGAACAGAGGAGGTGATTATGCTTACAGTCCTGTTCCCTTCCCAGACATCTCAACCCCCATTCACAACTTTGTTCCAGTAACCTCAATAGGTCACATGAAACAAAGGATCCATCCATTCTCTTCTGCTTATCCTGTTCAGGGTCGCTGGAGCCTATCCCAGCTGTCATAGGGCAAGAGGCAGGGTACCCTGTACAGGTCACCACCCTGTTGCAGGGCCATCACATAGAAACAGACAACCATTCACACTCACATTCACACCTATGCGTAATTTAGAGTGATCTATCATGTCTTTGGACTGTGGGAGGAAACCGGAGTACCCGGAGGTTTCATCTGAAACCGCTGATTATAATGACCCACGCCTCCTTTCACACCTTGGCACATGTGATTATGCACATGAACAATAGAGGGTCATAACCACCTCCAGGGGACTACGCCCACTGGGGTGTAAATACCTGGGTCTCTCCACCATTTGGTTTGAGAACTGAAGAAGCCTTTCGGATGAGAGGTGAAAAGCCTTCAAGTAACAAGTCCAGTCGCCTTTTTTCAAGTTCTAGAGACTGGGGTTGTTCTTATTTTCTTCAATTAATGATGAACAGTAAGAGATCCTAGCTTTACGGAGGGCTTTTCTATAGAGCAGCAAACTCTTTTTCCAGGCTAAATGAGCATCTTCTAAATTAGTGAGTCGTCCTTCCCTCTCCAGCTAACTAAGGGTTATCTGCTTTAAGCTGCCCGTTTGTGAGTTAAATGTCACGGCCCTCCCTCTGACCTGCGGGGGGGGGTGCCTCCTGCAGGTCAGAGGTGGGCCTTGAGTAATTGGAGCCACCTGGGCTCAGTAATTTAAACAGGGCTCTGCTAACCATCATCTCTCTCTGCTCCTCCAGGTAAACTCCTTTTGTCTTTTGTTTCAGTTTGGTTTGGGGTTGAAATATTCATTCAGATTTACACATACATGTCCACTAACTCATACGCTGCACACACTAAACATACTTATATATATATATATATATATATATATATATATATATATATATATATATATATATATATATATATATATATATATATATTAGTGTTGAGAAAATGAAGCTTTTGTGAAGCACTGAACCACTTGAAACAGTTGTTTCGAAAATGGGTTCATTACTCGAAGCCTCAATTACAGCGCCCTCTCCTGGAGAAGTGCAATGCTTGTAATTACACACACGCATGCACACATGCACAAAACTGAGCGATCTGTAGCCTCTTTGCATTGTTTGAGGCACACACGTTATGGCCGAATATCATGATATCAGGTTCTATTTCCAAATAAAGATGGATGAATGTGTGTGTTGCACACACACACACAGAGCTTGCGCTTTTATTTTGAGTTTATAGTTTAGACCAATCTCAAAATCAATCGCTCAATCAATCTCTCCCACGAGTGACTGTCCTCCATCATCGTGGTCGTGCAGTTAGGAGAAGGGCAACAGGACAGGTGTGTGTGTGTGTGTGTGTGTGTGTGTGTGTGTGTGTGTGTGTGTGTGTGTGTGTGTGTGTGCGCGCGCGCATGCTTGCATGTTAATAACAGTGTTGTACCCATTATAACGTGGTAACTGTATAACTGCAGTCATGTCAGCAAGTGATTTTAGAGCAAAGTCCAACACTACAAGGATTTGAGGAAGTGACTTTTAAAGGCTCTCCAGGAACGCTGAAAAACAGGTAAAAACATTCAGTTTGCTTCTTTTTGTTGTTCTTTTTACCTTCCATTTTTAATCTTCATCTCTCTTGTGTCTGCTTTTCCTCACCTGTATCTGATTTCATGTCCTTTCTCCTCTTTTGCTTTGCCCTTTTATCTTACTGCTTCTATCTGATCATTGTAGCCACAGAATAAATGGTTGCAGTAGAAAACATGTTTTCTCCTCTTTCAGAATCTTTGAGTGTGGTTTTTAACCTAAGAATGTTTAGTGTGTGCACGTGTACACTTCCAGTATCCTGTAAAAACTGCAGACAGTTTGGCAGTGGATGAAAATGTGTTTATACTTGTCAAAAAGGGTTCAGTTTATTTTTATCTTACCAACCCACACACGATTCTCCACAAAGACAGAGGTTTTTGTTGTGTTTTATTATTAATTAGGATTAAAAGTCTGAAACATTGCATTTTAAATATTCAGATGCTTGTTATGAGACTCAAAAATGGAAGAAGACTTCTTAGATGAGGCCGTTCATTCAAGGGTAATTAGGGAATAACCTTGACCAGACAGGCAACCATGAGCCCAGCGGAAACTATGAATCAATACTGAAATCCCTTTGTTAGAGAAGAGAAGTCATCAGTGCAGCACAACATCAGTCAGACTTTTATGACACAGTGGCCATCCAGCCAGAGGGATACCATCTGTCACTAATGCACAGCCTGATGGGAGTTTTCCAAAAGACACCTCAAAGACTCTGAGACCGTAAGAAGTAACATCCTGCAGTCTGATGAAGCCAATATTTGGCCACAATTCCTAATGGCACATTTAGAGGAAACCAAGCTCTGAGCATCACCACATTAACGTCATCCAGTTAATCAAAACACTGTGGTGACAGCATCATGCTGTGAAGATGTTTTTCTTTAAAAACACTCACTAATTAGAGTGAAAAGCTTTTCCACCAAGAAAGCAAAGGAACGGGGTGCCGGATGGAGCAGGTGACCCATATGCTGTAAGGCTAATGCAGAATCCTGGGTTCAAATCTGCCCTGAGGCCATTTATTGTGTGTCTTTCTACCAGCTTTCCTGTTTTCTCTCCACTGTCCTATTGCTATATGCTTTAAAGGCTAAAAATCAATCAATCAAAGGGATGGCTCTGGAACAACTCCTGCAGTCAGGACCTGAACCCAGTGGAGCATTGCTTAAGAGACCTGAAAAAAACTGTCCCAGTTCTGGAGAATCATTCCCAAGAAGACTTGAGGATGTCATTGCTATTAAAAGTCACTTCAACTATATGGTCTGAATTCTATATACAGCAAATGGGAGATTCCAGTCTTTTATTTTTTAATAAATTGATGAAATACTGCAAAATCTATTTTGGCTCTGAGTGTTGTGCAGAGATTGAGCAGAAAAAAATATGAATTTATTTTAAAAGGAGATTGAAACACACAATAAACTGTAAAAAAAAAAAACCCCTGAAAGGGTTTAAAGAGATTCAGAACTCACTGCATGTGTGTGTGTGTGTGTGTACATCAGCTCGTGTTTTAGAGATGGACGTGAGCTTTGTGCTGCTGTGTGTGATGCTGGCAGCAGATGTGACACCAGCTTCTGCTGCAGAAAAGGTAAGAGTTTCATAGCATTTATTTATTTTTTTGTATTTAACATATGGAGTCATACACAGTGTGTTGTTCTGAACAACCACTTATTACTGTGACTTATTTTGCTATCTTTAAGCCAAGCTTAACCATCATAAGCTTAACCACCATTACAGATTGGTGTTGATATAATGCTGAGAGCATGAGGACTGTCAACAGCTACCTTAGTAGTTTTAGTCTGTAGTCCGTGCATCTACACTACTTACACACCACCTAGTGCTCGGATGTATAAATGCATGGTATAAAAATTGCTCACAGTAAGGCATTTTTCCTGCAGCATTTGTGATCCTGAATAATGCTTTCACATTTTGAAATCCAGTATTTTTCCTTTTTATCCTGTCTTCTAATTCTTCTTTACATTTAAGAGTCACATGATCATTTTGCAGTCATAATAATTGTGTGGTTTTGATCTTTTTATTTTAAATTAAATTTCAATTTATGCATCATTATTTGCAGTTATGTTATAATGACATACAGTGTCTGTGTACGTGCGTTCTAGCCAGGTATCATTGAGACCCTCATCCTGGCCACCTTCCAGCGTCCCTGGCTCTGGAGCGTCTATGTCTTTGCTGTTGGACTCCCCGTCATTCTCTTCATAAGCTTCATGTGGCCAGACAAGGTATGTTATACTCGAGAGTGTTTTGGTTGTCCAGACAAATAGGACAGCTCCAAAAACCCCCAAATCAAGCTAAACAAAAAACTACTTAACTGCGTGGTGTGTTTGCTTACAGAGGTTCGGCCCCCCAGATCAACCGTATTACTATAAGAAGAGTGATGATCCTCAACCAGATGATCCTGAGGTTTCACTGCCGAGAAAATCGACAGATGAAGGTAATTTTTTATTTTTACCTGAGCGCAACATCAGGAATATAACATGAAATTTAAAATATGCAATTAACAGATACGTAAAGTATTAGCTGAACTCTTCGCTAAAGTGTTTGGAAAGTGCTAATTTTAGGTTTTGTTCATATTTAATGCAACACATGTTTCTGGCCATGATATCAACTGGGCAAAGCTATTTACAGTTTCCTACTTGTTGCCTCTTTTGTTGGACCCACACAGTGATAATTTAATTTGGATTTCAACAAAATTTAGGACGCAGTCGTCTCAAAGATTTAGCGGCAGCCGGTAACTTACTGTAAAAAGTGTTTACAGTAACTTTACTGTGAAAAATGTTTACATCCTGCTGTAATTACATTTACAGTAAAGTTGTTATAACTGGATTTTACAGTCATTTTCTATAATTCTATTTACAGTAACTGTAAATTTAATGTACAGTAATTTACAGTATTTGTAGCATATTTCATATACCACATTCTTATTGTTTTAATTTACTGTTGCAGCATTAACATAGTTAGTAGCAATTATAGAAATGTAGCTTTAAAATAAGTCACTACAGTTGAGCACTGTAAACTACATGTAACCCCCGTCCCTTCAAAAAAAATCACAAATGGTCATGAACATCATTAAAACCAGATTTTTAATTGTTGAAAGCACGAATTACAAGTACGCATACACCGTGTCTCTTAATTTATGTCTTTAACTGAAGTTAATAAACTTTTTGTGTTTGTGTGTGTCTAGGATCAACCTTACAAGAGGAAACCCTGCGAACTCACAAGAGCTTGCTGAGAAGAAAGACTAAGGACTGAGTGAATACAAGCACAGCATTTCCTTACTTAGTCAAACTAAAAACATTAACGTAACCAGTGCAGTTAGGTTTGATCTTTCAAACTACAATAAATACCTTTAAAGGTTCCCACTGTGTGTATTATAGTATGGAAGCCACATACTGGGTCCTGGCATTCATGTGGATCAGCCATACCATTGCAGGATTATGCATTTCACCACGCCACAAAATCTGCTCAGGAATTAAACAGAGGAACACCTCAAAGACACTCAAGTGTTAATCCCCCTACAAATTCACCACATCCCAGTCATCTGTAGGATACACTGGGACACACTTGATCCACAACCCACAACCAACTGGACATAAAAGATGGCATGTTGATGAAATGCTACATTATTATAGTAATTATGTATTTTGATGCTATATTGTCTCATCATATCCAGTCTGTTAGTTTGTTGTGCACAATACTGGTTCCACCATGAGGTACTGTATATCTGTTGTTGGAACTATTAACTTCAGTCATATAAAACAAATAAAAACCTCAATATGACACGAGAGGATTTTTTTTTTTAATGTTGATCTTTTAAAGTTGAAAAAAAAAAAGCCATTTTGCTATTTGTCTTAAAGGAAAAATTTTACATATTTGAAATAATTGTGTTCTTGCTAGAAATTACGTGAGAAGAATAAAATATCTGTCTGTCCATAATAAATATGCTGTCGCTGCAGCGCTTAGCTTAGCGCAAACAACGGTAACAGCCACCTTCTAAATCAAAAGGTTACAACATTTTCTAAACAACACAATTAAGCTGACCTATCATTCAGTTTTAGTTTTACTCAATAGTTAGAAAATGTGAATGCCTATTTTACTCACATGATGTCATGATCACATTGCTTGAGAGTTGTGTGTCTTTTTGGATGTGTTACAACCACCGGTCATGAGGGAGAAAACGAGTATTCTCCAGTTGGTTGCTGTCTGTTGATAAGTGTAATCAGCCGCAAAGAGGGTGCCACACCAAAAACCTCCTCATGATTGCCGTGAGCCAATAACAATATGTCAAAGTCTTTTGAAAAGCCAAATGCCAGATATTACATCCTCCTACAGCATCACTGTCTAAAGCCGTCAATGTTATGTTATTAAAATGGCTTTTATTGAGGCAAATTAAACAAAGAAAACTTGCCACTTCCTCCCTTTGAATAGTGTGAAATCAGTAAAAGCCACTTTATGCAGTCGAGTCTCTTTGTAATGCTTTGACATAAAATATCTTCTGCTCTTCATAATCCTGTTAGAAGTGACCTTCAGTGGCATTTAGCTGCTGGCAACATTTATTTAAAATGGCACAACACTTGCCCATCAACAAAATGACTACTCGAGTCTTTAATGACACTCACAAAGAATGCAGCACAGATAAGCGGGCACACTTTGAATTTAAAACCCATTATCAAAATCTCCTTCTCTTAAAGTTCAATTTTAAAAATCCGTTCTCTCGTTTTATGGTGTTTTCCCGAAACCGTGGCTGGATTGGATTTTGGGAAGTGGACATCTGTTCTGGATGTTCCCTGCATATTTTTTTCACTGTAGAGAATCAGGTATTTGGTCATGTTCTTCTTCTTGGCCACACTTGTGGTTTTTCTCCAGATGTGGGGGGAAAAAAAATCAAAGCGATAAAACCACACTGGAAGAATCTAAATACTCCTTTTCTCCTGACTTCTAGCTTTTTAGTGTTGTGATATCCAAACAAGAAGAGGATGAGAGGCTCTCTGTTGCTGCTGCTCACAGTGACGGCTTATATGCAATCTCTGTGTGTAAGTACATAGATCTGATCTTCTTCTATGCGAATAATTTACCAGGCAGACTGATAATATTGCTTAATTTGAATTGAATTCTAAGCTGTATTTAGTTCATTTTTCTTCATGACCTAACATATAACATCAGATAGAAATGAAAGTTATCGAGTCAGGAGGCAGAACATGCTGTCTACCAACTGGTAAGTTTGTAGTCTACACAGGCAAGATAGTGAACCATGAGTGAGTGTATGTGTCAATGTTAGACAAAGTGCTTAGGCAGAGAATAAATGTACTGTACACTTATATGGCTGGGTGAACACAACTTGTATTAGAGATGGGCTGAGTGCTCAGTTAGAGCAGATTAAAATGTAAGTGTAGCCTATGTTTCCCAAAATGACTGAGTTTAAATTCTACAGTTAGAACTTGAATTCAAGGTAAGAATAAAAGTAGAAGAGTTTTATTTATGCGCTTTATCAGATTTCAAAATCATACTTACTCAACCTGCAAAAACTGAAAACAATTTAAATGCTGCATTTTACCGAAAGATGATACTTTTTTAATTTAAATAAAAGTTTTAGTGCTATGTTACAGGGTTTTATTCATTTTTGTTATACACCGTGTTTCAATCTATGCACATGTAAGATGGAGGGAATGGAAATTAATGATAATTCTCACAATTATAGCGATACAATTGTGTGTGTGTGTAGGCGTCAGACAGTTGCCGTGAGGAGGTGGCTCGTCTGCAGGAGCAGGAGAAACTTCTGAAGGGCCAGCTTCAGAAACAAGAGCTCCTCCTACACAGATTACAGCTCCTGAACCAGCCTCGCAACATGAACAAAGCCAGAGCCGTCCAGAGCCAGGACACACAGTATGCAGGTCAGGGCCACACCCTCAGGACTGGACTAAAAATCTCTTGCTTCAAATCACCTGCTGCAGAAACACAAACCAGATTATGTGTTACATACAAAGTGTGTCTCCGCATATTTAAATTTGTTGGTGTATGTGTCAGACTGCTCCCAGCTCTTCAGTGCTGGCTACAAATCCAGTGGTTTATACAGAATCAAAGCCAGTGGCAGCCTGTCTCCAGTCCAAGTGTACTGTGATATGAGTGATGGAGGTGGTTGGACGGTCATACAGAGACGGATCAACGGAGCACAGACGTTTAATAGGTGTGTCTGAGATCTAACAGGAAGATTTTTAAGAAATTATTTCAATTTAAAAATATCTATCTATCTATCAGGTCATGGGAAGAGTACAAGGATGGTTTTGGAGACATGGATGCAGAATTTTGGATAGGAAATGACAACCTGCATTACATCACTGAACAAGGTCTGTATTAGTAATGAAAAATATTTTCCTTACTGTTTAAGGGTGCAATAATTGTTATTCATATATTATCAAGTAGAACATGCAAAGCAGCTCATGGTAGAACATTACACTGCTCTTGTTCTGTATAAGATGACTTGTGGGCAATAGTTTCCTGGAGCTTCTGGGGAGTAGCTGTAGGTTTTGGACCCCACCATATTACCTTTTTGGAGCCAGGAGCTACCATATTTGGACAAGAGGGTGGAGCACTAAGTTATCAGCTGGCAAGCAAAATGGTTAGCAAAATGAATTTGTAAATTGTACAGGTGCAACATGCAAACACACATTTCTCCTAATTGGTACTAAGTAAGCAAGAATAATAAGAATGAAAATTGGGTGGTCCAGTTCAGTGAATCAAATTAGTGGAAATATGAGCCCTGGCAGACAACTAGCTAGAGCTATGTCTATCAGTCACTGTTTATGTATGCAGAAAAATTAGCAAAGCTAAAATGTCACCACAACAGGCAGATTTCAAGGTTACATTTCCACAAATGCAATTCTGCTTTTGTTCTCCACATGGAGAGCTCAAATGTGGTTGGTCAATAAAACTTGGAATACAAGCAGACTTCAAACAGAAACCTGAAAGTTTTGAGTACAAAAACTCTTTTGTCCCTTGCTTACAGGTTCTGTGTGAGATGTGATATCATTTTAAAGAGATTCTGGATGTATAAAAATAAGTGGTACACAAAAGAAGCTATTACTGTTACAGATCCTTCTTGTGTTTGTAAGGGTCAACTTTTTAAATACAGTTTAAGTCATTTTATTACGTTTATTCTGTTCCAGGGAATTATACTCTGAGGATCAACTTGGAAGACTTTGATGGTAACCAACGCTATGCTGAGTACAAGAACTTCAGAGTAGCTGATGAAAAGGTATTGATGCTAGGTGGCCACTAAAATAATAGATAGTGGACTTCATAGTGATTTTTGGGGGGGTAAATGTATTTGATTTTTACTGGGGAAGGAAACCCTAAATCTCATGCATGTGTCTAATGAGTTATTTAGAATTTCTTGTCTTCTTTCTGTGTGATTATAACATTCTTAAAGGCTTCACGCTTATTGGCAGAGATAGAACAGAAATATGACGCTACAATCAGAAGTGTAAAATAAAAGACTTTATGGATGTATAGATAGTTACCTGGGAGTTAGAAAATAATTCTGGGCTGATCCATTCGCTGCCTTGAGCTTTGTCCATCCATCCATCATCTTCTACTTATCTGTTGTTGGGTGATAATGGCAGCATGCTAAGCAGGGTATTCCAGATGTGCCACTACCTAGCAACACTTTCCTGTTCTTCTTGGGGGATCTTCTCAGGTGAAGAGAGTGGTTGATACCTGCCATGGTGGCAAACTAAATGGTGGACACCGAAGGTGAAGGGAGCCATCAAGCTGAAGAAAAAGTCCTATTGATCTTAGTTAGCTGCTGATGGCAGAGCAGGCAGAGCTCAAACGGTGTATAGTGTAGCCAGGGCGCCGCTGACTTCAACTGAGGATATAGTCGGCCGGTGGAAGGAATTCTTCCAGGACCTCCTTAATCCCACTGACACACCTTCTGTAGAGGAAGCAGAGCCTGGGGTCAAGGGGGATGACTTGCCCACTAGGAGTGAGGTCAGTGCATGGTGCTTGGTGGGAGGGCCCTGAGGTGGATGAGATTTTCACTGAGTTCCTGAAGGCTCTGGATGTTGTAGGTCTGTCTTGGTTGACATGCCTCTGTAACGTTGCATGGAGATCTGGGGCAGTGCCTGTGGACTGGCAGATTGGGGTGGTGGTTCCCATCTTCAAAAAGGAGGACTGCAGTCAGTGTGCTCCAGCTATAGGAGGATCACACTCCTCAGGCTCCCTGGGATGGTCTATGCTAGGGTGCTGGAAAAGAGAATTTGTCTATTAGTTGAACCTCAGATTCAAAAGGAACAATGCAGTTTTTCTCTTGGTTGGGGAACGCTGAACCAGCTCTTAATCCTTGGATATTCTAGTATGCATGGGAGATTGCCCATCCATGTGTTTCTAGGCATAGCCAAGTGGTGTAAGGCTTCTGCCATGGTGGCCTCAGAATCTCACCTCTGCTTTTTGAGGATTATATAGTCCTGCTAGCTTCATCAGGTGGTGGCCTCCAACTCGCACTGGAATGGTTCGCAGCTGAGTGTGAAAATGCAGGTTTGAGAATTAGCACTCCCAAGTCTGAGGCCATGGTCCTTGGACAAGCCCCCCCCCCCCGGATAAAGAGAAAAAAAATGGATGGATGGAGGGACTCTCCGCTGGGTTCTAGGTCTTCCCCTGGGACTCTTCCCAGTTGGGTGTACCTGAAAATCCTCCAAAGGGTGGTGCAGTGGATGCTTAAACCACCTCAGCGGGCTCCTTTTGATAGAGGAGCAGCATTTCCCTACAGAGAACTCAATTCAACCACTTGTACTTTAGCTTTTATTTTAAAGCTTATACAAGTTGACCATCTCTTATTATATCCCACTACAGGATCACTACCGCCTTAGCTTTGGAGCCTATCTAGGTACAGCCGGAGATGCTTTGTCTGGAAGCTATCAAGCTGGGGTGTCAGAATGGGCCAGTCACCAAGGCATTAAATTCAGCACCTACGACCAGGACAACGATAACTACAATGGAAACTGTGCTAAGGAAGACAAAGGAGGCTGGTGGTTTAACAAGTAAGGGTCAGCTTAGCCATCAAAAAATGTGCATAGATGGAAAAATATGCATCACTTGTCCATTATAGTACAAAAACAACTGAAAGATGCTTGTTTTTTCACTCTTCCTAGGTGTCACTCAGCCCATCTCAATGGCAAGTACTATCCCAATGGGCACTACAGCTCTGTAACAGATGATGGTGTAATTTGGTACACTTGGAGAGGATGGTGGTACTCGCTGAAGACCAGCATCATGAAGCTGAGACCCATTGATTTCAAAATTGATCCCGTCGATGATCCCAATGTGATTCATCGCAGCCCCCACTCGCAAGCAGAAGAAGATCTCGAATTGGTTGTGGGCAGAAACTAATTGGCAAACAGTACTTTATAGTAATACTTTAGGTAAAATCATATTTCAAATTGAAAAAGAAATGTATGCTATAAACGCTATGCTCTGATCAACTTAACTAAGTGACTCCTCATAGCAAACATGCTTCCTGTATTATCAGACTTTATCCTAATGATAAATGGTAAGATTAGCAGTAATTAAGTCGATTTACTGTAATTCATTATAAAAACAATCAATCCTTTTGCAGCCTATCTTAGTAGTAGATGCTTATGAAATGCCTGTTTTAGAGCTTCATATTGCAAGAGGAAGTAGCATGCACACATAGCTGTCTGTTTTGGTGGAGAAAAGGGAAATCTGATGTCAGTGTGTGTCAGACACAGGCACAAACATTGGACTAAAAGCAGTGAAAGGAGCCATTATCATGTCACTGAAAATAGCTGTAACAGGAGTTTTTTTTTTCTTTTTTTCAAACCAGTGGTATATTATAAAAACAGCAAGTTGCAGTGATAGAGAAGATAGACAAGATAACACTGAGCTATCACTGAAAGCACTAAGTTATATTTCTTTGGCACACAATAATAGAAATAGAGGTTTAAAAATACTAAATATGGATTGTCTCCCATTTACAGGCTGTGGACATACTGTCAGCTCTATATCACTCATATTTGCATTATAACCATGATTAAAAAAATAAAACCTGCAAATACACCCTGTCCATGGAGTTATTTCATAATGCTGGAACCACATTGTTCCAATACTGCTGCATTTGTGTGTCTATTCTTTAAGTAAAGATATTAAATGTCAAATTTCTTGTAACAGTTTTATTTGTGACATTTTGTGAGCACATTTAAGAACTCCAGATATCAAATCACAGTCAAAATATGTCACAGATACAATCTAATCTTATCCCCAACCTTCTGCACTCTTTATCTAATACTATTCATGAATCACTAGTTCTAAAACATAAAAGAGATAGCTATTTGCAAAAAGTAGAGAAAGCCTCACTTAATCCTTGCTCAGATGGTTGTTTCCATATTATAAATGGATGGATGTGTATATCCATATATGTCAATGTTTAATTTCTTGTCCAGGTCAGGTTGGACTGAATGCCACCTACCGAACAGCCATGCTTATGTGCAATCTGAAGAATGGTACTGACAACCTTTTGGACTCCATTTCTCAGTTGTTAAATAGATAGCAAATATTTGCTGTGGTATTGAAGCACCGCCCAAGATGACAAAAATGTAAACATGGACAAAAGAAACAATCTAGTTTACTTGATAGATTATGAATCCATTAAATGAAAACGTTTCATTATATCTAGATCACTGGATTTTTCAAAGGAGGACCCTTTCTTTATCATATGAAGCCTTTTGGAGTTAATAATGGCTTAAGTACAAATATATGCCAATCATTATAAGCTCTGCAATTATGACAAAATACCAGCCTGTGATTATCATTTCAGAAAGTAGGGATAAGGACAACAGGAAATAAGAGTGCAAAAAATGTGAGAAATCCAAATTATTATTGTTGTAAATACACAATGACGCCTTTGTTCAAGCCAGTATTTGTAAATTAGAAAAATCCACAGAGAAACTGTCGCCTTCTATCTGGTGGTGTGCTTAATTAGTTTAACTAACTTGCCCCTTGAGCGGCGTTTTCTCCGTTATAGTTGGTTCAGGCAAAAGCCCCGTCCACTCACACTGTCTCTAGAGCTAAAACAGGCGCACCGTCAGTGGTTAACGCCAGCGCTGATTGGCTGACACCGTTTCATGCTCAGAGGGATCGTCAGTCAGCTGGAGCTCAAGTAAAACAACACAATACTTGTTTTTATCTTTCAGTGGTTTTTGCACCGGAGACATTTTTTTTCTCGCTGCGTTTACAGTACTTTTAATCCACCATTTAATGGCCTTTGGAACGTTCTCTGACAGAGAGAAAACCGGGAATGTAGCGCTGTTATTGCGCACCCCTATTTTTTAACGATAGGTGAGTAAGCTAACGTTAGCTGATGTTGAATTGATTAATTAGCAAGCGAGCTAGTTAGCTGTCTGTGGCAGTTAGCTTGGTAGCCAGACCACACAGAAGTTCGAGATTGTTTGACTCTTCGTTGTATTTTATGTGTTTTCCCAGTTTTAAAGCAGGTAACTTATGCTGGCTTTTTAGCGTGGCTTCCTGCTAGCTTAGTTGGTTAACAACAGTTACTAAGCTACCCTTCCACCTAAGTGTCTCCAAGGTGACGGTGGTTGTTTCTTCATCCATCCCTTCACCCTCGGGTCTCACTCTCTCTGTTTTCTGATAGCTCCTGACGCCTATTCCCAGGACAAGGCTGGTGCTCTGTTTTGTTGTCTGGAGCACCGCGCTGTGGCTGAGTACGCTCGCGGGATTCCGTGCTTCTTGCTGCCGGGCGGGCCGACGCTTGGAGCGCGGGGAACATAGCGGTGTGTGTCTGGTGAGGAGATGTCAGAGCGGGGATGCCTCTTATTGGAGACAGTGTTGTAGGCGAGGGTATACACGAGTGTACGCAGTATACCTCCCGCTGGGACTTGGCGTGCAGACCAGCGGACGGACGTTTCAGCATAACTAGCAGTGACACATATATGGATGGTGGGGTCGCAGTATGCCCACCCCCTCGACTACCACTACATCACCGGCTGGAGGGAGTAGCAGTACCGGTGGAGAAGAAGAGAGGCTCATGCCCGCCGCTTCTACCTCTTCCATCGGCTCCTCTTTTCGGTTCGTCCCAGCCTTCTGTCTGGGCGTGGTGGCGGCAGTAGTGTTTCAGCTGGCCTGGGGAGGCCTGTCTCTCACCTCTTTCTTCTTAAAGCTTTTCATCTATGTGTCATTCGCCCTCCTGTGTTTCCTGGCTGGGAGCTTTGCCCTGCTGGTCAGAAAGAGTCCTCTCAAAGTCAGCTGCTTTAACCGGAGCAGAAGGCAGCCAGCTGAATGGCAGGAGTTCTTCAACAAGCTCATGGTAAGAGACTTTTTATTCAAACTCGTTACTGACATGCAGCACACCTCCAGGAACACGCAAACTCTACCAGATCTGTGTGACATCACATCAGGATTACACTGTGTGTCATCAGAAAACATTTTCTACTACTTCTCTAATTCACTGACACATAGCTAATGGCTTTTCTGACACCCAACACTGATGACAAACCAAATCTGTTGAACATCTCATGTTTTTAATTTTTGTCTCATCTCAGTCATTTCACCCCCTCCCTTCCCCAGTTATTTTCCATCCACCTCAGCATTTGTACCCTCTCTCTCTCTCATTTTGTCTTCCTACTCTTGCATCCTCGCTGTGTTCTTCTATAATAGATGAGGTACAGTCATGCTTCTGGATTTAGCCTCACTCCTGAGGACACACACTCACTCACACACACACAAAACAAATGGTAATTTATTCTTTAAGGAAAGCCATTGGGTTCTTGCAGCTGTCTGGTGGCTTAGCCCAGCCCAGCGGCTGCCTTTCATCTGTGTTGTTTGCTGCTTTGTGCTAGTGATGACTTATTGATGTTGACAGAGGATGAGTATTGTCACAAACATTTGTCTGAATGACATGTTGCATGAACTGTGACCAATTTGGGCAGCCTCATTTGTCATGATTTTAGGCCTATCAGATGCACAGTTCTCAGTCCTTTCTTCCTCGTATCCTTGCATTTCCTCCTTTTTTATTTTTTGGCCCTTTTTCAGGGTCGTTTTTTGGTGCCAGTTCAGGAGTCGAGCCAGAGCAGGAGGGTGGTGGTGTCGCACAATGTGGATAAAGCCCTGAAGGAAGGTAATCAGTCACCTGTTTTTATGACCTGTTATATGCACATTAATGTGAATACATGAGGAGCTACTGATGTGTGAAGAGATTTTCAAGCCGATGTTGAAAATGAAAAAAACAAACCAGTAAATCTCTGTGGTTTTCTGCCATTTTTGCAGCGTCCTGTCTTTATAGAGCAAAAGATATCAGCGAACCAGGATTCTTAAATCGGATCATATGACCGTCAGATGTCTGAGAGCACTTGAG
Source organism: Archocentrus centrarchus (assembly GCF_007364275.1). Taxonomy (NCBI): domain Eukaryota; kingdom Metazoa; phylum Chordata; class Actinopteri; order Cichliformes; family Cichlidae; genus Archocentrus; species Archocentrus centrarchus. The sequence continues at coordinate 26,989,111 of NC_044355.1, read as the reverse complement.
AGTCAAACACAATAATTTTTTTTAAAGGCTTTACATTGGCTATCACAGAAGAATGACATTTTCATTGATTCTTTGTTAGTTTTTATAATAATTTACCTTTGACGTTATGACCGAATGAGCATCTGAATTCTCTTCTTAGTTTGACAGCAGTCCTTTTCTGCTGTTTCAGTTCTAAATATAAAAAGTTCCAAATTCCATCAAAGGAGTTGGCCTTGACAGGCTGTTATGTTCTTTTTAAGCTCTGTATTGTAATTTGTGGGCTGTCTTACAGTAGCTTTTCATGATTCAGTTTAAATTATTCCATATTTATTATACACTGGGCCTCAGTAGCCCCTCAGTTCCAAACATTGTCTGAAACAAAATGTTTCAGCTCCCTTTCTCCTCCATTTATGCTTCTGATTGGCTGCCGCTCACAAACTAAAGATGTGAACAGCAGCTGTGCTAATAAACTGAGTTATGTACCTCAGATGACCATATTAAGGATTTCACTTCTCACGGACATCATACAGAACCAAGAGTAGAGAAAACGGGTAAAACAGGATTTTTTGTGTAGTGTTATATGACAGAAAACAAGGAAAAGCATAAAAGGCATCCTTATAAAATATGCTAGCTACTTTCAGCTGCTCCCTTATGCACAAGGGGTCGCCACAGCGGGTAGCGGCGCACGTTTGATGTGGCAGATTTTTATACTTGATAGCCTTCCTGATGCAACTCTAAAGGGATTTGTGTCTCCTAGAGTTTTTTTTTTTTTTTTGGTGTCCTGAATGAATTCATCACAAAAACAAGTCAGTAGAGCGAAGTGTATAAACACTGTCTTATCCCCAGTTTGATCCAATTAGATGAAAATTTGGCTTACATCCACCAATGTCTTTATAGGCATCTTAGTGATTGATTGGGCCAAAATTGACAAAAAGCCTTATAACTTTAAAACTGTCATTCTTACAAGTGTGCTGTGTATTGTCTACATATAGAAAGTACCAGCTGCCATATAAAGATTTAAAATATCCTGTCACATCTGACCTCCGACCTTTCCTTCAAGGTCACTAGATTGATCTGAAAGTCAAAGTGCTAATAATGCTATATAGAGCTATTTAAAACTGTGTTTCTTACTGTCGATGTTTGTATTGACAACATATAGGCATATAGGGAATGATATACGGGGATCCTAAATATCACATTACTTTGGACCTCTGACTGGACCTTGGCGGAGGTTTGGGCTTTTGTAGTGCTTCTTGTTTGGCAATGCAGCGATGTGTATATTACACTTACTATAGAGCGCTCTGTTTCAAGAACAGCTTTGTTTTTGTTTTGTTTTTTAATCTTTAATCTCAAAGCTTACACAGCATTAGAATATGTGTTTTTTTTTCTCCACTGTTAGTATTGGGAGACCTTTCCTAAATTGAGTGTGACTGATGGAAAAACTTGCAACTTCTGTTTTTGCCAAAACTGCTGACGGATGGCGATTTGCTTCTGTCAGTCACCATGACCTGTCACCCATTTCTCCCACTCATTACACCAGTAGAAGGTTAAAAACACACACACACACAGAGCCACAAACATACACTCACACACCCATGCACACTCAGTGGATCAGTACGTGTGCCTGCCAAGTAACAGATGGCTCCAGGATTTAAACCGAGGGTGTGTGTTTGCACATCCTTCTGTGTGTTTTTAAAAAGGTCCTTTGATTGTAGTACAATACATGTTTATGACATTATTAGCTTCATAGTCAAGACCTGCTGTGTCAGTGAACTGAGGCCTCGATGCATCTTGATGTGTTTTGTACAATTCTTTAGAGCGATGCATTTAAACTAAGCAAAGTACTTATATTTCTGGTTCGAAGCTTTCCAGAGAATCTGCCATTAGAGCTTACTCTGGTTGCTGAACACAAAAATACCTTTCGACCTGTGTCTGTGTTCCTTTGAGAGTCTAATTTTTCACTGAGATGAAGAAGTAATATGATAACATAATGTTGCCTGAAGTGGAAATTGAGAAATGGAGCAAATCCACTTATGTAAGATTTGTCTTTATCTGTTATTAGAGTGCTAGCCTGTCTAACCATTCACCCACCCTCTTCATCTGCTTTCTAAAGCACTGATCCTGTTCAGTCACAGTGGCTGAAGCCTACACACTAAACAGGTGCCATTGTCACCTGTAAGTTGTAGGGTCGCAAATTCACTTAACCTGCATGCCTTTGGTGAATGGGAAGAAACCCAAGAAGGCAACAAAGAATGTGCTTAAATGTTATTCCTTACAAGACCAACTGCTGGTCATATTCTTTGTGAGAAATTAGGGTGCTGCTTCTCCATATCTGCAGCATACAGTCCACGTTGATAATGTGCTGTATATCATTTACAGAGGCTTAGAAGACTGCAGACACTTCAAAAGCAGAGGGATTCTGCATTTAGTTAAAAGATCAAAGTGGAACAACTGGTTTGATTCACACGTTCAAATGGAATTTCACTGAAGATATGAATCATAGATGGAGAAAGGCCACACTGTTCTTCAAAGCATAATTAAACCAGTGTGCAGTTTTTACAGTGTTCATGTTAATTGAATTTTCACATTTAAATTGCCTTTTTCATGTATAAATAGCACTATTCAGAATACCAGAAGAGCTTCTCGCATTTAGGTTGCATCTATTTTTGCTGTGATTTTGCTTTTTGTGCAGTTGGTTTTAGTGCAGTAAAATTTGGCTTTTAGCAGCTAGTTAAAGAGGACTCTGGGTGGGCCCTGGGTTGAAATACACCTTCCAGCTGCAGCCTTCTGTGTGGTGTCTGGGTATGCTCTTTGTTATTTATATATTTGTGAGTTTCTCCAGGTGCTCTGGTTTCCTCCTACATTCTTCCTGTGGTTTGAGGGATTGTCAGCTTCTTGTGTGTCTAAAGCTCTTCATGAGTCAGCTCTGTGACGAGGTGCTGACCTGTCCAGTTATAGCTTTCCTCTCACAGAATGAATGCTGGGATAAGCACTTGGGGGTGGGGGGAATTTATAGAAAAGTGGGCATAGAAACTATATGATGGAATGAGTGAAGCATCTTCCAGCTTTCATAAGCTGCACCTGGGTTTTGGGGAAATGAAACTCAGTGCTCTTCAGTAGTGCAGTGAAAGCAGAGCTGGGACAGGCTTTTTTTGTTGTTGTTGTATTGAAAGATTGAAATGTAAAAAAACAAAAAACAAAACCCATTTGGTCAAAGAGGACTATAATTACAGCCAGAAGAGTATACTGTCTGAAGCTGTTTGTTTGTTCTAATAAAAACTGCATTAACGTTTCTTTTGCTCTCTCCCCAGTGTTTGACTACGCCTACAGAGACTACATCCTATCCTGGTACATTCCTTTGAGTCATGATGAAGGCCAATTGTACTCCATGCTGTCAGAGGACTGGTGGCAGATGATTGGGCAGCTGAGATCCAGGCTTGCTGACATAGACCTCGTCAACGTAGTGTGTTATGACAGCATCCGGATCTTACACACACACTTCACTGACCTCAAAGCTGCATCTGCAAGGTACACCAGCACACACTTGGTAATCGTACGAAGTTCTCCTACAATATTCATCAACTACAAATCAAGGATAGGAGAAACGAGTGAAATAATGTGTTAGTGTTGGCGCCTCGGCGCTCCTAACAGCTTTCTTTGCACAGAGGTATGACTCACAGTTGTTTATCAGGAAATGTGTTCCACGTTTGATTTGTTAGTGAAAAGATTTCCCTTCCCGCCAGTGTCCATACCTAGCACCATAATTTTATGTACACAGATGGTGTGAAATTACTGCAATTTAGTCCAGCGTAACAGCATTAAAATCCCCTTTCAGTGTCTGCCATGTACACTAACACACACTAGCAAACACACACGTGCGCGTGCACAGAAAGAGCAGGCAGAGCGATGATTCACACATCATCTGGTTTTATTATCTTGGCCAGTCAGACGAGACTTATGATTTGATTGCACCACAGAGGTGTCTGGCCTCCCTAATTTCCAGTCGTTTGGGAACAATGTAGCAGCAAAAACAGAGAGAGATACAACACAGCTGAAGTATGAATAACAGAGGCGGTGAAGCTTTAGCTCACGTAATTTAGTCCGACATCTAAGCTGTGACAGAATAACACTTCAGAACAGCTCTGTCTCTTTGTGTTTGTCTTTGTCTCTGAATCTGTGTCTTTTATTTGTGTGTGCGTCCAGGCCGGAGGAAGTATCTCGGGCGTTTCCTCTCCATCCCTGTTTGGTCAGTCCAGAATCAGAGCTGGCCTTCCTCCGCTGTGTAGCCAGAATACTGCTGCTGTGTCTGCTGCCACAAAAGGATGCCAAGTCGCATACACTACGCTGCTGTCTCACAGAAGTCATCACTACTAAAGGTATGCAGACTGCGTATTTACCAGTACTGTAAGCAAATACAAACTTTGAAGTCTCATATAATTTTGGTTGCAGTTGTCAGTGACTAATGTGCTTTGGTTTTAATGCACTTTTTATGAGTCAGTGCTTTTTTTTTTTCTTTCTTTTATGCTGATTGTTATTACAAGTAGACCTTGAATGCTTATATCTTTATTTTGGCTCTATTCCAAGTCATTAAACACAGGAGTATTTAAAAGAGCTCCACAGCGCAGACATGATGATGAAATTTCCACCATTCTCTGCCCTCGGCCCATGCTGTTATAAATAATGGTGGATTACTGTCTTACACAAAACAGACCATTTATCAGTGTCACACTACTATAATACTATTAAACACAATGAATATCATTTAAATATAATAAAACTTTTCTCAACACATTAGGACACAGTTCACAGCAGACATGATAAGCACAGGTGTAATTAAAAACTCGAATGGTGACCGCTTTCCTCTTAGGTGTTTGAGTTACCTGCTCAGTGAAACAGGTGTAATGCTCTGTTGAAAATGAGAGGCCAATACCTGGAGCTCTTTATGTGCATTTGATAAAGGCAAATGTCTACATACTGAGACAAAATGCAGACACACAGATGGCATCTGTGTGAACAGTACAGAATTCCTTAAAAACAACTTGTGAGCATCATGACAGTTTGAATACTTATTGGCTGTAATCAAGATGGATAATGTTTCTATTGAATAGTTGTACTCTGCAAAAGTTTCAAGACACCCCTCATTTTTTTATATTTGGTTAGGAAAATGAGAAATAGAATTAGCGATTTACTGAAGCATGTGCAAACATACATGGACATGCAGGTATATAAGGCAAAAACAGAGCTTGTACTATTCTAATGAGCTTGACTGTCAATATTTAGTATGACCACCTTTATTCTTCAACACAGTCTAAACTCTGAGGCAGCTTTCTGGTCACTTCTTTAAGTGGTCTTCAGGAACAGTTCTCCAGGCTTCTTGAAGCACATTCAAAGCTCTTCTTTGGATGCTGGCTGCCTTTTGTTCTGCTCTCTCAACATGATTCCACAGTACTTCAATAATGTTGAGGTCCGGGCTCTGCGGAGGCCAATCCATGACTGATAGTGTTCCACTGTGTGCTTTTCTATCCAGATATGCTTTTACTGCATTTGCATGTGTGTTTGGGATCATTGGCATGCTGGAAAAGTGATGTTGTTGCCAATCAGATGCTTTCCAGATGGTATTGCATGGTGGCTCAAAATCTGATGATACTGCATTCATATTTCCATCAATTTTGACAAGATCGCCAACATCACTGGCTGAAATGCAGCCATGACAGAGCCTCCACCGTGCATTACAGGTGGCTGTAAACACTCACTGTTATACCTCTCTCCTGACCTCTCCCATATATATTGATGACGACTTTAACCCAAAAATTTCAAATTGGAATTCATCATTCCACAAGACCTTTTGCCACTGGTTTTCAGCCCAGTTCTTGTGTAATCTGGCATACCTTTTCTCCATGTTTCCCTTCCCTAAGAATGGCTTCTTGACAGCCACATTTCCACTGAGACCATTTTTGATGAGGCTTCATTGAACAGATGGATCAGCTGAAGGGCCAGATGCATTTCTCAGGTCCTGTGTCAGGTCTTTGCTGGTATTTTGCCTCTTAAGATACTGTTTATCTACTGTAGATAGCATTTTAGGCCTACCACTCTTCTTGCGTCATTCATTTGCCCAGTTTCCTCAGTATTTAAGGACACAGTACACACCACGCCAAGATATGACAATAGCTCTTTGGGAATCACCTTGTTGGTGCAAAAATACTTTGTCTGTCAGACTTAGATTCCAGTAAAGGAAATAGGCCAAATGATTTATTTTTGCGACAGGATAGTAGTACCAAAGAGCTTAAAAATTCAATTTAAAATTGGCTCTTTGCTAAGTTGTTATGTGTAGACACAACACTGTTTCTTCCCTTGAGTTAGGCAGCGTTTGTGCTTGATTCAAAGGTCAGTGTTAAGTGGCTTAACTAACAAACAAAAAACATTCCTTTGAAATTGGTCAGGTACACAAACTGGAAGCCTGGAGATCAATTGCTCAACACCACTGTTAAAGGCTAGGGGATGAGAGGAGTAACAATAGTAAGTCCAGGAGAATGAAAGAAGCCAAACAGTAGTTTGTGAAAATAACAAAGTTTTATTAAAAAGGGCTCAATGAGGTGGCTATGCTGCTATATCAGCCAAAAAAAGGACAACCACAAACTAAAATATTCTGAAAAGGAAAAGAGATGGTTAACAACCAAAGCAAAGGAAAAGCCTTCTGCTGCCAGCAGACACTAGCTACTCACTAGTAGCTCCAGCACACCACTAATCTCACAGTCAGAACTCCACTAAAGCTCACCACTCAGGCTGGTCCACACTCACTAAGAACAAGCAGCTCCACACTAGATTTTACAGTGTTGGATGGCTCCTCAGAGGAAAATATGTGGCAGCTGAAGTCAGGGGACAAGGAAAACAGGACATTCCCATAAATGTGGCCCGCTAGGGTTGTAACAACCATGTCTGACTCCCTGGAGGCAAATAATTAAGAAATGATGGGTGGCTCAAGACTTTTGCACTTTTATAGACTTTTAGAAATTATTTAATCATCACAGCCATCTAATTAGTATGGGTATTGCAAAATGTACTGATAGCACTTTTAAGTGTTGTAACAGCATTGCAGCATAAGGGAAGTGTGGCAGTGAAGCAAGGAAAGGAGAAGAGAATCCAGAAACAACCAGAATGCTGGTTCTCTTGTATTGCAGTGATTACCACACTGTTTTGTTATTGTAGAATACTGCTGCACTTGGTTCTTTTTTGTTTCTAGAGTACATGTTGGTTTACATGATGTGAAATGAATTAGCCAATTTTGGTGGCCCCGACTTATTCACTGACATGAAAACCTCATTTTGCCGTGTGAATTCATGTTCGTGCCGTGTGAGTTCCAGCTTTTTGTGGTTTATCTGCAGTGTTTTGCTGCGTGTTTGAGCTGTTCTGGGAAATGAACCTGAGAGCTGAGAACCTGAGAACGTGCCAAAGCAATTGTGAAAAACTGGAAACTGACAAACTCTGTGCCCATCCTTTCCTGTTGAGCAGGAGCATTGTGTCAGTCTTGTTTTGAATGCAGCAGTTGTTTTTAGGGGTATTGATTACATCTGATGTTCTTGCTGTGAATAGGAACAGATGAAACAATAGAGTAGGGCTGCATAAAACGATTATTTTAGTAATCGAGTATTCTATCGATTATTCCAGCGATTAATTGAGTAATCGGATAAGAAATACTTTTTTTTATTAACAGTTTATCTGCATATTTTAACTTCCGTAATGCAGTTTCTCGCCATGTGAACAAACAGCGGTGAATGGAGCAGCTACAAAGTTCTCTTTTCTTCACCTTAACACTTGCTGATCAGGTGCTTGATGAAGGACCTCCAGCTGTTCCACAGATTTAATGGTGGTTACTAAAAGAAAAAGCTGCTGTTTTGGACGCTGGAAAAACGTTTCCTTTTTCACTACTTGAGCTCACCGTCACAGCTTCGCCTCTTTGCGCTTGCGCAGTTAAAACCGCTGCCTGCTATGAGTGTTTTGAAAAACTAGTGGCTGCGGGAGCCATGGCGCATGTGTGAGTAATGGTGTAATGCTTTGTATTCACAAGCATTCTCGAAAATACGTTTCTACTGCAGGTCTATATTTAGTCACTAATAAGGGATTAAAGTATAAAAAATATTTTGAAGGAGCCCCTCGGTCCTGGGGGGCGGGCCTTCCGGTACCAAACCATCGCTCGTGCTAATGGCCCGCGCTCGCTAGCAAACCAGTTCTGGTAGCTACAGCTGAAGTAAAGACAAAAATAGCAGCTGAAATTCTCAGCGAGCACAACACACACAGACACACAGAGAGCAGTGGAGGCGTGGAAATGCATGTCAGCGACAGTTGCCACCCGTCCCGTAAAGTACGGAACACGGCATGTTACGGAGCCGTATTCCACGGAGTCCCGTAACATACGGGGTTCTGTATTTTACGAGACAGGTGGCAACTCTAGTGATGATCCACTCTGTGTTAAATGAAATCCATCGCAGCGACGGAGAGCTTTTTAGAATGTGTGCTTGTGTATACGTGAGTGATTCACACTCCAGTCCAGTAGGTGGCGGTAATGCAGTTCTATGTTGGTTTGCCAGCCCCCAATAAACCCCAAAAAAAACGTCAGCACTAATGCTGCTAATGCTAGTGAGGAGCGCCGCTTACACCGAGACAGCTGAGCGCTGCAGAGTTTAAACGAAGCATCGACACAGTAAATTTGTGTCGATAAATTTTTAGAACCGATTTAATCGAGTTAATCGATGAATCGTTGCAGCCCTACAATAGAGTTATGTGAAGGCGTGTTATCTTGATGTCTAGCTGCTACTCTCTCTCTCTCTCTAGAACTGTTTCCCCCCAAACTGAATTCTCTGAGAACTTTATAGAAGAGACAAATTACATGAGACCATTTTACTGCCAATATTACATGATCAGTGTCCCGTTTTATTATGCATCTGAGAAATCTGTGATTCAGACTTCATGAGGTGCATTCATTCCTTCTTCCTTTTTTACATCAAGACATTTTTTATCTTTTCTGTGTGTGTGTGTGTGTGTGTGTGTGTGTGTGTGTGTGTGTGTGCTCCAGTGCTGAAGCCTTTGGTAGAGGTGCTTAGCGATCCAGATTCCATAAACAGGATGTTGTTGTCTCAGCTGGAGAAGAGGGAGCAGCAGGCTGAGCAGCAGAAGAAATCCTACACCTACGCTGCCTCCTATGAAGACTTCATCAAACTGATATCAACTTCTACTGATGTCAATTTCCTCAAACAACTCAGGCATGATAGCAACCACACACACACACTCACATTACCTCATTTAAGTAGACTGCCCTGTACCAACAAGACTCCTTTAAAAGGAGCCATGTGTGTCTGTATATGCATAATGACAAACATGTTAACCAGGCAGTGTTACCCATCAAATCTGTTTGCTGCTCAGGGGTTACCATGGGAACAGACGATGTCTCTGCAGCAATATATTGACCTAAATGCAGGGTAGACATGATACTGCTAAACTGTCTTGTTAGATTGAAAAAAAATGCTGGCTTAGTATTGACTTGTTTGTGAATTTGTTTATTTTAGTAATTGACCACAACAGTGACTGTATTTGTGTCCTGTACATCTCTGTGTAGGTATCAGATAGTGGTAGAGATTATTCATGCCACCACCATCAGCAGCCTGCCTCAGCTCAAGAAGCAGAAAGGTACAGACCGCACTACATTTCCCTGCATGACATGATGGCTTTGTTTACCAAGACATTACATATGGCAGTGTTTCAGTTCACATTCACTGCAGCTAAACTAATGCAATGTAGGCATTTATTTATAGAGGTAAGCTACAAGAGTGCATTTACAATTCTGCTTTTTTTGTGTGTTGCAACAGTTTGAAAGTCTCTTGCAGAGAACTGATGTGAGGTTTTATCTGTCCCACACTTGCAATATAGCCTTTAGACACTGAGTTCAGCCTTATGTCAAAGAAGTTTAAGGACCAGGATGTGACAGTGAAAACAAACTGAAAGTCCTGGTTCAGAGTAGCTAGAAGGCTCTGTGAGCTTCTGCTCAGGAAATAATGCAGCATGCAGACATTTAGCAGAAAATGTTTTCAATCTTAGCATGCTGACACTTGGTTGTATATATATTACAGTGAAACCTGATGGAAATATATCATTAGTGTTGCAGGGTGTTGATTTACAAACAAAAGAAGGAACATTGAGTGGATTTGAACACAACCTATATAGCTTCATCTTATTTAAGACTACCGCTTAAATTTCTCATTGACTGGGAGGGGGGGCAGTTCTTAAACTGTTTACATTTGTACTGTTGAATGCTATACTGTCTGCCACTGTGTTGACATCAGCCAGCAGGAAACTTCTCATTTTGTTTTTTGGGACTTTGGATACCCAGTACTGGTTTCTGTCTACACAGGCTGTGTTCATTCACTGATGAAATACATTCTGTCTAGCAGTGAATTAATTCCTAAGTAGGTTTGAAGGCCAGTCAGTAATCCTCAGCTGGAGAAACTGCAGGTGCTTTCCCATACTGTATATGAAAATCAATGGCAGATTCAATTTGACCATCACTTGCTGGTGTGCTTAGCTTGAAGCACATTTTTGTACAATCGGGTCATCAGTATGTACCAGCTTTATCTGGACAGTTCAGAGGCACCACACCTGACTGGAGTTTGACTTTCCGCTCCTCTTCTGCTTCCTCTCTCCCTTAGAGAAAAAAGGTAAAGAGTCAGCAGCCATGAAGGCTGACCTGCTGAGAGCCAGAGATATGAAAAGATATATCAATCAGCTGACTGTTGCTAAGAAACAATGTGAAAAAAGGATCCGCCTCCTCGGTGGGCCAAACTATGAGAACAATGAGGAAGGTGGGGCTGATGACAATGATGAGCCTCAAAGCCAGAAGGCAAGTCTGATATTATGTAGCTGATGTGGTGTCTGTGGTGTCAGAAATACTCTTCAACTTTGGTTGAGGTTTTGTTCTTTGGATGAAATTACCCTCCTTTTTTTTTTTCTCTCCTTATTCAGATTCTACAGTTTGATGACATCCTGTGTAATCCAAGTTACAGGGATCATTTTAGAGTTTACATGGAGAGAGTAGATAAGAGAGCTCTGATAAGCTTCTGGGAACTGGTGGAAACACTGAAAACTGCCAACAAGGTAAACGCTACATCCATTCCAGAGACTTTAGCCCAACACTGCTTCTATCTTCACTGCTAGGCCTCAAAGTAAAAATGGCTTTTTAGGCTCCCTGTTTTAAATTACTCAAGCCCAAGAGTTGTCACCAGGAGATGGCATTCAGGTTGAGATGTACACAAGATTAGAAAATGGGAGTGCTTGATGACATTAAAGATTAAACACTGGTTATTCACTAGTTGTAAATCTTATGAAATACTGCATATACAAAAATGTAGCATAGGTTTTTGTGATTCAAGTGCACAAAATCAAACTTGAAAATAACTGCACGCAGTATCAGCAAATGTCATTTGTAGTTATGTCATTTATCCATCTTTTTAATCTTGGACTCTACTAGAGTAGCTGTTTCAAAATATACAATTTCTGTGGTTTCTTTTTTTTTTTTTTGTAGTGAAAAAAGTGAAACGTACATGAGAAAGTGGTTGTTGTTTGCTGATGTGTGTTTGACAGAATGAGGTGCCACAAATTGTTGGGGAAATCTACCAAAAGTTCTTTGTGGAGAGCAGAGACATTCCAGTGGAGAAGTTTCTTCTCAAAGAGATCCAGCAGAGTTTGGTGGGGAACAGAGGAACACAAGTCTTTGTGAAACTACAAGAACAGGTACATGCTGCTCTTGCTAACTGTAACTATCTCTAGCTATAGTAGCTGACAGTGTATGTCTTTCTTGAAAATCCCAAGAGAAAGCTGTTGGAACTTTTTTCATTAAAGGTGTGTATAACAATGCGAATTTCTGTTGCTCTGACACAACCTTTAGGTGGCCGAGACAATGAGAGAGCGCTACTACCCCTCCTTCCTGGTGTCTGACCTCTATGATAGGCTAATCAGACGAGATGACCATCACAGCCAATCACGGTGTAGCCCAGAGGAAAAGGGAGAAGAGGTGAGGCACATTTCATAAAATTCATACATAACACAAATGCATATACACTTTTCAATGAATCTGTTTAACACTTGTTTTTCTTTGTTATCTTCTGTGTGTAGTGCCAGGGTCTAGATACTGGAGAGGAAGCGTGTGATGAGGGCAGTAAAGGAATCAATGAGCAGGCTAGCTATGCTGCTACTAAACTACGGCAGCTCCATGACAAACTGGAGTACAAGCGACAAGCCTTGGGCTCAATCCAGAACGCACCCAAACCAGACAAGAAGGTAACAAAATAAAGGCCAGCATGCTAAATACAGACTGTGAGTTCGCTTTGGTAATCACTCCAAATGCTCATCTTATCAGGAGCCGGTCAGGATGTTGAAATGAAATGTGACCATTTGCAGGATGTCTGATTGGGTTAAAATCCCATTTATCTGGTGTGGGCTTTGGTATAAATGTAGTTTTTTTTTTTTTGTGTTTGTTTTTTTACAAGTTTTGACAACTTTAAAGAAGAGCTTCAAAAACACCTCTCAGCTGAAACTCTCTCACATGGTTATTCAGCGTAATGTCTTTTCATTTTACTATGACACACATTTACTTCTGGTGTGTGCTTTGCAGATAGTTAGCAAACTAAAAGAAGAAATAGGAGCCATGGAGAGAGAACACAGTGAACTTCAGCAACATATCGTAAGGACTGACTGGTGGTGTGAAAACCTGGGGCACTGGAGGGCTGCCATAACTACTGCTGAGGTAAAAGTGAACAGCAAACCTGAGTGTAGAAACCACTTTATATACATTTAGTAAAAATGAATGACTATTGCACGTGAACATTTTTACGCATGGCTATTTTAGGTGAAATGAGTAAAATAGTAACTAGTCTGCTGTGGGTCGGTGCTGGTTGTAGTCTGACAGCAGCAGAAAGGAAGGACCTGCGATAACTTATTTCTGCAAACAGAAACAAGTCATACAGCACACACATAATTGGCATATACAGTGCTTTAGTGTAGCAGATAGGCTGGACACTGCATATATTGAAATGCATCAAGTACATTTTCTCTTCTTATTCATACATTTGGGACCGAATTTATTAAGCTTGATGCAGCAATCGCAGAAATGCTCCAATGGGAGTGGAAGGTTCTGTGGGTGATCTACTAAACAATACACCTAAAATTCATGACAGAAAACATTATTTACAGTCGATCTGATGGTAAATAAAGTGACTCATTTCCGTGTTTAAGGAGTTACTGTTACTTAAATGTGTGCATTTTCTTTCTTTCTTTTTTCACCAGGCTGTATGTATTTATGAAAAGTTGGTGTTGCGTACTGTAATCTAAGAGAGTGTCTCATCTCCAAAAATGTTAAATTCTGAAAGGGAAACTGTTACAAATACATATGCAGTAATGCCAGCCTGCAGCCACGCCTTTAGGTCGCAAAACTGGCAATGTGCCGCTCTACTGACAGTAACTTTATAATGCCAGGGTTTTTACCAGCTCTCAGTAAAGCAAAAATACACAATGTGTGCAAATAATGAATATATACATAATTTCTCCAGTGTTGACCATTTGAAGTCCATCCATCCAGTTGTTGTTATTATTAAGCAAGTTCCCTCCAAAGTAAGGAATTGGTAGATTATTGTGTACATTTGTGTGTATTTCAGGCTGCAGAGGAAGGTGGTGAGACTGTAGCTTGTTACAGTGTGTGTGTTAGCCTGGTGGAAGGAGAGGAAACGGCCAACAGTCGCTGGAGCGTGCAGAGGAAACTCACTGAATTCCAAATGTTGCACCGCAAACTCACAGAGGTAACACCAAACCTGCACATGCATGGACGACCCAGTTGTTGCCTTGTCATTTAAATGCTTCACGTCTCCAGCACATTAAAGCAGTGAGGCCGGCAGCTCCCTCTGCAGCACTGAAGTGGAAATACTCATAGAAAAAAAAAGATGATGATGATGGATTTATTGCACATTACATGCCACAAAAACAGACTGCTGTTTGTTAGAAGCATTTCCAGCCCTCTCTGTGATTAAATTAGCTCCCTGTACCATGATAAATTGGTTTAGATGAAATCTGATAGCTGTGACATCTGGAGAGCTGCATGCTTTTAGCCAGTGTATCTGCTCTACAGTCTAATTTATGGTTGTTAATCTACCACATCTGAATATATCAAGAGTAAATAAAGTGTCTATGTAAAATATAGATATATGTCTCCCATTATTGTAAAACCTGTCTCTTCTTTGCAGTGTTTTCCATCACTGAAGAAACTCCAGTTACCATCACTCAGTAAACTTCCCTTCAAATCCATTGACCAGAAGTTCTTAGACAAGAGCAAAACACAGCTCAATGCCTTTCTCCAGGTATACAAGCAACTGGCACATCTATATTATACATATTTATTACTTTACCTCTGTATTTTGATGCATTTACAAGTGCTCTGTTTTAGAAATAATGTTAACTTAAACATAAATACACTGGGGCAGTGAATGACCTATTTCAGTGTATCAAATGAGTGGGCTATTTTAAATATATCTAATACAATAACTGAAGTCTACATTGAGCCGCTCTGCAGCCTCCTCACAAACACTTTAGCTAAACTACGCCCTGGGGTACAGCTACCTCTGGTTAGCTCACAAGATTTCCTTCTAGTTATAATCACAGCTGTCGATGATGACCTCAGGTGTGTGTGTGTGTGTGTGTGTGTGTCTGTGTGTGTGTGTGTGTTGTAGCGTTTGCTGACAGATGAGCGGTTGTGCCAGTCAGAGGCCCTCTATGCTTTCCTCAGCCCGTCTCCAGAACATTTGAAGGTAACCGATTTCTCATGCTTGAATTTTAAATAGGACAGGGATGATAACACGGTTAGCTCCATAAGCATTTGGATAGTTAAACATTTTTTATATTTTGCCTGTACATTATATTGGATTTGAAATTAAGCTTACCTAAAGGGGTTTAACTAAAGTATTAGACCAACTGTGGAGCAGTTACAGGCATTGTTTTTACACAGTTCCCCCATTTTTACACTCATATGTGATTATAATTTTAAATCTAATGATTTTTCTTTTAATTCTTTGCATTCAGTGACTACTAGAAGTTTGCAACCCATAGAAGTCACCTGATGTTTAGCTATCGAATTTAAATTCAGCCCAAATTCAACTCCAAAGGTTTTATTTTCTCATAAAACGATGAAGAACCAAGCCACATGAGGTCATGAAATTATTGCCAAGCTATTGTGTATTTTTTTTGTGAGTCTGATTAAATGGAAGGAGTTTGGGAAAAGGCTGTAATTACTGAAGAGTTACAATTTTTGTTAAAGCTCTTGAATAAACCTGAAAGTCCACACATCCTTCCAGATCCATTGTGCAGGTATACAGCGCCAAATGACCTAAATTGTATCACAGATCCCTTTCTGTACAGAGCTACCACTTTGTCATGTTTTAATGTTCAGTTTTACTTTTTACCTTAATTCATAAGAAACTCAATCTATCCTAAACCCCAAACCAGAGAAAGCATTAGCATTCTCTACTTTAATTAAACAGATGCACCTTTCGGACATGAGTTGTCTTGACTACTTAACCCTGAAATTATGACCCTGTGAATTTAATGAGCAGTAATTACTTTACAATTAAATACATGGTTATAGCTGCAATTAACATCAGATTATTGGTTAATGTGCTCTTTTACACATGTTTACACAATAGCCCAGAACAGGAACACTGACACAGCTGCTTCCCACGGGGGTCACCACTCATTTGGTAATGGCATCATTGATGAGGAGACATTGATATCAGGGCCATGTTTGTGGATTATCAGGGATCATTTCATGTTTCAGACCTTCCTGTTATCCAGATGAGTCTCTCCATTGTGTCTAGAACATTTTTTAGTAATAATGTCTTGTTTAATGTTTGAAGGTGATGTCTATTCAGAAGAAATCCTCTTTCTCTCTGGCCTCCTTCCTCGAGAGGTTACCTGGAGATTTCTTCTCCCATACTGAGGTACGCACTCTTGCACAGCTGGTAATGCAGCATTCCTTTGTGGAACCCTCCAGCTGTTCTGCAGCCTCATCTGCATTGCGTGTGTGGTGTGTGTCTCTCCATAGGAGGATGGTGATGATGAGAGCGACTTGTCAGACTATGATGAAACAGAGGGACGGAAAGATGCTCTGGCTGAACCCTGCTTCATGCTCATAGGAGAGATCTTTGAACTCAGAGGAAGTGAGCAGTGCACTGTTGTGGTTTTACACATGGTTGTCTTGTCTCTGAGTCCATTTATCTGATCAGGTTCCTTCTTTCTCTGTCTGTCTTCCTGCTCAGTGTTTAAGTGGGTGAGGAAGACTTTAATTGCACTAGTCCAGGTGACATTTGGACGAACTATCAACAAGTACGTACTAACAATCTGTTCCTTATTTTAAAAGTCAGTTTTGATTGAGTGACAATTGTTACACAAAGGATGTATGAGCTTTTTCTCATGGTGCTACTGGTAGGTACACTTTCAGTCAGTGGTCTGGCAGTATCTTTGGTCTGTAACACCTATTGTACATTTCCCTGGATGAACGCTTTACGGCTTCTCTCCTGTATTTCAGACAGATCCGGGACACTGTAAACTGGATTTTCTGTGAGCAGATGTTGGTGTGCTACATCAGTGTGTTCAGGGACACCTTCTGGCCTGACGGAAAGCTGGCAGTACACATCAAAGTCCGAACTGACTCTGAACGCACTGAAACTAAAGAGCGAGCTCAGCAGAAACTGCTTGAAAACATCCCAGGTAGCAACACACCCAGGCATGACTTGTAGATGTTGAACTTATCAAGGCAATTATTGTGATTTCATTTATTAGAATATTAAAATTAGAATATTTGTGGTCCAAAAAAAGGGGGGGGGGGGATGCTTGATTCAGCATGATCGTTTCTTTTTCCATCAGATGCACTCACGAATCTAGTTGGCCAGCAAAATGCCCGTTATGGAATCATCAAGATCTTCAATGCTCTGCAGGAGGCCAATGCCAATAAGCACCTTCTCTATGTAAGAGTGACACACACATGTCAAACATCAGCTTTATATTTAAGCCATATTTCTGATTATTTTTGTCTCCCTGTCTTTGTTAGGTGTTAATGGAAATGTTACTGAAGGAACTGTGTCCTGAGCTGAGGGCAGAGGTGGACAGTATCTGAAGGCACGCGTGGAAATGGGGATCGGCTGGTTCGTCTTTCAGGCCTTTCTGTAGCTGACCAATCACAAACTGCCAAGCTAGACAGGGACAGGGCCATTTGGTTAAAGCTCAGAAAGAAAGCAGCTGTGTTGCTCGAGGCTGAGATGCATGCAGACTGTTCCAAAAACTTTGCTGTGAACTGGTGAAAAGCTGGGCCGACACTGGCCTGAACGAAGCTGCTGACTGACAGGTGCATATCTAAACCTTTGTGTGTGTCTGGACAAGAAGAAGCCACAGGGGACTTCTTCCTATCTAGACAACAGCCTGACAAGACTGATCACATTCACAGAAGAACAAATTGTCTTTTTGACATAAAGTAACCGACATCTCTGTTTTTCTTTTCCTTTTTTTTTTTTTTTTAAATTGAAATTCAGCATCTGTGCCAGAACAAATTTAAATGAAATCTTTTGTTCCAGTGTAAATGATGGTGGTCTGGTAAACAGCTTCTTTTTTTGGATATGAATTTCTAGAGCGGATAATCGACTGACTTGACTAAACACGACAAAGACAACTGACATTAAGATTCTCTGTTGCCCTCTAGAGGCGACCAGTGTGTGTGTGTCCTAGTCCACGGACCTCTGAACATTCCTTCTACACACAACCTGAGCAACAACACTTGTGTTCTGTGATTCTTGTAATAAGGCTTCTAATTGTGCAATATAATGTCACGTAAGAGTCATTGTGATGATTTTATTTATGATTATTATTGATAGATTTTATTTTTACCAAAAAGATTGTTTAGAGAGCATTTATATAAGCAATAAATTGCAAAAAAAAAAAAAAAAAAAAAAAAGCTGTTGTGACCTTTGCATTTCTTAAAATATTTGTATTAATTTCAGTTGATCTAGGACATTAAAAGGTTTTCATTACACCATCGCAGTCTCAAAATGTGCAAAAAAAGGATTTCACTTAAACTTTTGAGTTAAAGTCGACTGAGTTTAAATGTTAGGTTAAAGTAGGGATCTGCTACGTTTGCATGATATAGGAAAACCTAATACTTGCTGCAGGATTATTAATTCTTGCAAGTGTCTTTCTTCAAAAGCAACAGGTTAGTGTGATGGCAAAAGTTTTTTGTTTTTTTTTTAAATACATTTTTTTCAAAACTATGACATGAATGCAACATGTGTTCTCTAGTGCATCGGTAAACCCTGAAGGGGAAGTGAGAATGTGAACACCGCAGCGTGCTTACCTTAAAAAGTACAGAGACACAGTACAGCCAGGCAGACAGCACCAAAGACACTAAACAAGGATGCAAAACAGCCACATGGAGGAGCATAAAGAACTACAAAACATGAACACACAAAACAAAGACATGAAATCACCACACAGAGGTGCAAAATAACCACATGGGTGCACTAAATGGCTTCAAAGATGAGCTAAATGAATTAAATGAATAAATTAAAAACCATAAAACTCCCAAAAACATGATGAGGATTCATGCAACTTAGATAAATTCAAGTTTGTAACATTTCCAGTGATAAAAATGTATACCAGTTTAAAAGAATATGTAATCAAACATTGAACAAATTTCTTTAGTGGCTGAAATAATCTTTGGTTTTATCCCTCCTTAATCACCAATGTGGCTCATTTCTGGATGGTTTTGTTTTTTTCTTTTCTTTTTTCTGACCAGTGGAGCTCATTATATTCATTTTACCTTAAGATAACACTTTGCATTTCTATGTTTGCTCTAAACCAAAAGAACTGGCCTTAATGTGAGGGCACTTTTCTGTTTGGCTGCGTTGGTATGCAGAGAATACATGAAGTGATGCCAGAGGAGGGTTTGTTTGTGTTTCCTGAAATCCACAAATGATATTTTCCACCAGGTCTGTGTGTGTGTGCGTGTGTGTGTTCTGTAAGGATTGTTTTACTTGCTAACATTGGCAGTAATGTGTCTACAAGAAGTCGGGAACATTATTTATATGATGTAACATTATGATTGATGCACTCTAGAGCTTTGTGTCACTAGTGTAGGTCATGCAGATCTGACCTCAGTTCACTTTTATCATCATAACGGTGAATTTCACCTAAAACTGACTCCAGGCTGAAAGAGTTCGTGCTAGGATTTCATTTTCTTTTTTTAAATTTATTGTTTAATGCACCGTTTTTCAACCTTTTTTGAGCCAAGGTACATTTTTTTTCATTGAAAAAATCACAAGGCACACCACCAGCCAAAAATGGTAAAAAATTATACTCTGTAGCGTATATTAACAATATAGTCATTCTCATCAAAGTGTCTTGAATAGGAATCAAATAAACACAAAGAAAAAAGTACTTTATCATCTTTTGTATTTTTTCTTTCAAATAAAAAGTGCAATTTAATTAACAATATAACCATTCTCATCAAAGTGTCTTGAATAGGAATTAAATAAACACAAAAAAGAACTTTATCATATAATATATATATCTTCTTTCAAATAAAAAGTGCACTTAACATGTCCACTTCAAAAACACAGCTTGAACATAACAAATACCACAACAATGTGGTTACCACTGAGGCAAGAAGAAGATCTGGCGGAGAGTGGGTGGCACCACTGGTCCTTGTAAACTGTAACTGGATGAAAAACAGGTGTGAGCAGCTGAAGAGCGGGACCAAAACTCCACCCTGCTGGGGGGAACCTGCCTGTGGAAAGGCTCTAGCTAGAAAAGGACACGGCAACACTCCGTACCATGACACTCAGTGCTCCTTTCAATTTTGACCAGCCGCGGTTTATTTACAAGTTGGCCACATGCAAATTTGTTTTTCTTTTGCTATCCCCATGTCACTTTGTGTTATTTGAAATAAGACAGAACATCTATAGAAGTCACACAGGAAGACATGCACCTGAAGTCATGAGCCTGCCTAAATTAAATGTGTCACAGTCCCAATAATTCTTGTGTGCATGAATCTAATCACTGACAATGTAAAGATAATGCACAATAAGAGTGTTATTAAGGTTAACTAGGGGATAACTGGGCCCGACTGACCTGTGTTCAGTATAAAAATGGTGGGTATCTCAACGCTCTGTAATGTCTTTTTCTTTTGCTATTTCCCAGTCTTAATCTAGTATAACTGTCACAGATATTAGAGCTGAGTAGGTTTTTCTACATTAAACATTAAAACCACCAAAAGGCCAAGCCTTCTAGTGATTAAGATGAGACTTATACCAATAGTTACAAGTTTGTTTTTGTAGTTTTTGTGACCAAACTTAAACAAACACCATAACCAAAAAGTGAGGAAATAAAAGTATAAATGACAACTGAATGCAAAAAGGATATTTGACTTGAATACAATGTATGCCCACCTATACACACAAAGATTTACAGTTTACCTATAAATATTAGATTAGATTCAACTTTATTGTCATTACACATGTACAATACAAGGCAACGAAATGTAGTTTAGCATCTAACCAGTAGTGCAATAAGCAGTAGTTAAACAGTAATGGAATATAATGAATATGCTTGTGAGTATATTAATGTGAATATATTCGAGGTATTATAGACATACAGTTAAAATATAAAAGATAAGGTGCTTATACATATATGGAAAAATTTATCATTTAAATCTCAATATGAGATAGATGTATTTATGTGCACATTTAAATACAAAATGTGCTAAATGAGTAAAACTATGATAATATGCAATATACAATTATACAGTATATTGCATATTAAACAATATCCAGCCACAAAGGCTGCAGGCTCTTATGTGATTTGTGTCATTTGCAGCACAAAAGCAAAGCAGTTGTTCCTTCACTTTAGTCTGCAAGACACTTCCTCCTTTGAGACAACACAAGTCCCCTGCAAAATGAAACAAGCCTGCAGAAAGGAGCAATTAGATAAACTCTGCAACAAATCTGCCGTGAATTTTCTGTATTGAACCACCAATACCTGGAACCAAATTCCTTGTATGTGCAGCATACGCCCAGGGCGGCATGACTCCCCGTCCTTCTCCGCCCTACACCACTACTGCACTCGTGGAGTAATGGGCGCCCTCTGCCTGCTGTGCGGTGCATGTAGCTTTCTGCCACGGCCTGACACAGAAGGAAAGGGGCACGCGGGGGATTTTCTTGTCTCGGTTGCTGAGCCTAGAATGAATCTGTGCATCTGAAAGCTGAGAGCTGCCGAGAAATAATTAAAATAGCTGAAACATAATTTGCTGAATCAGCTGAAAAGCAAAACGGCTCAAAACGGGCCTATTCCAAAAAGCAGGTTTACCTAAAAACTCCGGGTTTGTGAACCCTAAACTTCCGGAAACTGTTCCAGAAAGAGCGCTAACTCCGACTCCGACTCCGTTACCATGGTAACTCTGTGACCCTAACCTGCTGCTGGCAGGTTTCATCCAACAAACTGAGTGTCTCTCTGACCCCTCCCCTCCCCTCCTGCTGCACCTGAGCCACCAGCATTCCTACAGTTCTGTTACATGTTGACCGATTATGCTGCTATAACAGTGGATCCGACGCACCTCAGATCAGCCAGAACACTTCCGTTATTTCCCACGTGTTTTTCAGCAACTGGCTCATTGGACTTTTGCCACGTGACATTCTGAAAAGCGCTGTTAGACACGCCCCCTTTGCTCGACACACCCCTCGGGGCTTTAGAACCAAATGTAACCTTACTGCATAAGACAGCAACATTCCATTTAGAATGTTCACCAACAAAAGGTCAAAGAATCAAAGAAAAGAACCCCAAATCCCTTAAATAGAAGTAACAGAGAAATTTTAAGACACACGTTTTCAGTCTCCACATCAGTTTGGTCAGTTTGCTTGTTCGCTGCATTCAAACATTCAGCATCAGCTACAAATCCTCTGGAAGTATTTGAAAACATCTTCATCTTTAAAAGAGTAATTGTACCAAGATTTCTAAAAAATGTCTCAGCACCCGGAGCAGAAAGATTACGCTGGAGCTCTTCACTGCAGTGGTGAGCTAAATGCCCCAGAAGACACCGAATTCCTCAGAAGGGCATTTGATCGCCTTCAGAATGAAAACCAAGACCTGCACAATATGATCAAACAAATGCAGGAGGAGAAGTTCAGAGACATGAAGGCGCAAAACAAACACTCTGGAGAAATTTCCCAAGAGGACCAACAAATGCAGTTCAGGCCCCAAGAAATGGAGGCGCTGAAATACAACCTCCAAGTCATGGAGGAACGATATAACGAGGAGATATACAAGTTCCAAAACCTGGAAGCTCAACACAATGACACACTACGCAAGTTTCAAGACTTGGGAGAAGAACATGAAGAGGTAAAATACAAACACCAACAACTGGAAAAAAACTATGATCAGGTACTAGGCCAACTCCGACTGCTGGAAGAAGAAGCTGAAGAGTCAGAAAACAAGCTTCTTGAATGTGAGAATAAAAATAACAGTTTGAAAATAAAACTTGATCAAACACAGCAGGAAAAAATAGAAATACAAGAAGAGAAAGAAGAACAGGAAGCTCAACACAATGACACACTACGCAAGTTTCAAGACTTGCAAGAAATTCATGACCAGACACTGTACCAACTCCAACAAAAGGACACACTTGCTGCAGAGACACAATACCAGCTTCAAGACGTGACAGCAAGATATGAAGAGACACAAGACGAACTAAGAAGCTTGGAGGCCATGCACAAAGAGACACAACACAAGCTGGAGGAGAAGACCAGAGAGCTGGAGGCCCAAAATAAACACTTGGGAGAAGAACATGAAGAGCTAAAATGCAAACACCAACAATTGGAAAGAACACACAAGCAGACACAATACAAACACCAACAACTGGAAAAAAACTATGATCAGGTACTAGGCCAACTCCGACTGCTGGAAGAAGAAGCTGAAGAGTCAGAAAACAAGCTTCTTGAATGTGAGAATAAAAAGAACAGTTTGAAAATAAAACTTGATCAAACACAGCAGGAAAAAATAAAAATACAAGAAGAGAAAGAAGAACAGGAAGCTCATCATAGAGAGATGGAGAGCAAACTCAAACACATGGAGACAAGATATGACGAGGAGGTGTCCAAGTTCCAACAGCTGGAAGCAGCAGCTAAAAACACACAACACCAGCTTCTCGAAAGTGAGAAAGAAAAGGAACGTTTACAAGTCAAACTTGATGAAGCACTGCAAAGAAATGCAGAAATGCTACGAGAGAAGGAAGAAAAAGAAGAACTGCACAGCGAGATGCAGCATGTTCTTCAAGACTTTGAGCAGAGAAATACTGAACTCCAAGTATTTCTTGATGAGCTCAAAGACAAAAATGTTGCAGTGGAGGCAGAGAAGATAAATTTGGAGAAACTCTGCAATGAGATGACATGTAAGCTGCAAGAAATGATGGAAAAAAATACACAACTGCAAGGACTCTGTGACATAGAACAGAGCAAAAACAATGAAATGCAGAAGGAGGCACAACAATGTGAGAAAATGCATAAAGATATGCAGTGTGCACTTCATGAAATGCAGATGAGAAATGAGCAGTTGCAAGACATGCATGACAAAATACAACAAAGCAATAAAGACATGCATGAGGCGAAGAAGGCGCAGGAAGAGAAAACTGTAGAACTGAAACAAAAGCACGCAGACAGTGAGAAAAAGTTGGAAGAAGTCGAGAAAAGATGCAGCCAACGTGAAGAAGAGAATGAACAACTCCTTACTGACGTCAAAAACCTCATCTTACAAAACAAAGACTTACAGGAACGCTGCCTGAAAAAGAAGAGAAGACGTTTCTGGTGTTTCGGCTGAAATTCTTAACCTGAAGAACAACAGCCTGCTCTTCCTCCACCCTTTATCCATCTCTCTTCTGATTTCTTCACCTTTGAATTGGCCACAACATTCACCAGCACCATATCCTAAACAGTGATATACAACTAAATATGTCATTGAACTTATCAGTGGTAGGTTTAACACACCATTCCTCTTTTCCATCACGCCACCCCAACCGGTCGCAGCAGACGGCTGCCCCTTCCTGAGCCTGGTTCTGCCCGAGGTTTCTTCCTTTTAGAAGGGAGTTGTTCCTTGCCACTGTCGCCAAGGGCTTGCTCACAGGGGATCATCTGATTGTTGGGGGGCTCTTTAAACAAAGCACTGATGAGTTCTCTGGCATCAAATATGAGACTCAGCAAATATGTAAATACATGATGAATCATGTATTTACATATTTGCTGAGTCTCATATTTGGTTGTATATATAATTTTATATGTGTTTGGTTGTATATATATATATATGTGTGTAATTAATAAGACATTGATATCAAACAAAAAATTAAAATAAAATAAAAAAACAAAAACAAAATCTGAGTATCTGTATACATTTTTTAATGTATAGTGTAAAAGAATTCATGTTTTATGGTAAAATACTGGCAGCTGTCACAATAAAAGTGTGTGATATATTACAGTATCGCCCTGCAACAGGCTGGCGACCTGTTCAGGGTGTACCCTGCCTCTCGCCCTATGACAGCTGGGATAGGCTCCAGCCCCGCCCCCGCGACCCTTAACAGGATGTGCGGAAGCGAATGGATGGATGGATGGATATTACAGTATCTTATTGCAATAACTAGAAAAAGCATTTCCTGCAGAAACTGCAATGTGATTGCTGTATTCTGAAAGACTGGAGCTGAAATGCCTAAAAATGTTTAAAATAGCTGAAATTTAATTTGGTGAAAGAGCTTAGATAGTTGAAAATGACAAAAAAGAAAAAGAAAAAGAAATGCAAAACAGTTGAAACTGTCAAGAAATTTCCTAAATTGATTTTGATTTGCGGAAATTGGTGTAAAATTGGGAGAAACTTGGACCTGAAAAGCATCAACAGGAAGAAGACCTGAAAACCATTAAAGATGTCAGTAAACCCAGTAATGCCTGGATGATAGCTGAAGGTCTTGGAACCGTTTAAAGTTCAAATTGTTTTCTCTGGCTCAAAGTATGCTGAAATAGTTGACTGTTAAAGTAGGATGGATTTGAAGAGGAAGCTTTCCTTTCCTCACTCATTTCAGAGGCCCCAAAAATTCATAAAAAGCTAAAGAAAGAAATAATTATATATATATATATATATATATATATATATATATATATATATATATATATATATATATATATATATAAACAACAGGCCACATATATGTACTCTGGCCTGTTGTTTTATCTCTCTTGGCACAGCGAATCAGTCGAGCTATGGCTTGAATGGCTTTGTGCCATGAGGAAAACTTTGTCAACTTGTCTGATAAACCTTTCTTCTCTGTTTTGAGCGTGTTTAGTGCATGTACCCTTTTAACCTCTGGATCTCCGAGTGGTACGTTCATGTCAATCTCTGCAGCTGGTGGGATTTCTTTGTTCCACAGAAACTGTGGCCCCTTGAACCAGTCTGATGCAATGAGCTCACTTGCACTTGAACCTCTGGAGGCAATATCTGCCGGATTTTGCTCAGATGAAACATATCTCCACTGCTGGGGGGCGCTGTTGAGCCTTATCTTTTGAACTCTATTGGAGACAAATGTGTGAAAACGACGTGCTTCGTTATTGATGTAGCCTAAAACGACCTTAGAGTCCGTCCAGAAATACTCGTCAATCTGTGTCAATCCAAGCTCATCCTTTAACATGGTGCTTGCAGTAATGGAGACAACAGCAGCTGTCAGTTCGAGTCTTGGTATTGTTGTTACCTTAATAGGAGCAACTCTGGTCTTTGCTGTAACTAAAGCACAATGCACTTTATCATCTTTGCTTATATGTCTTAAATATGAGCACTGACCATAACCACACAAGCTTGCATCAGAAAAATGATGCAACTCTGTTTTTGCTATTTGGCCAAAGTCTTTAGGAACATAACAGCGTGGTATTGTGATTTTCTCCAAATTCTTTAAATCAGCTTTCCAGTTATTCCACACTGGCTATAGTTCACTGGAAAGGGGATCATCCCAGCTTGTGCCTTGTTTGCATGCCTCTTGAAGCACTCTTTTGCCTGAGAGTATAAAGGGGGAAATGAATCCCAATGGGTCATAAAGAGATGCAACCATAGATAGGATGCCACGCCTTGTAGCAGGTTGGTCGTTGGGAAGAAAGCGAAACCTGAGTGTGTCTGAGTCTATGTGCCAATGAATTCCTAGTGCTCTTTCAAGTTTAGAGTCATTAAATGCCAGGTCACATGCTTGCTGTGGGGAGGCACGTTCTGATGGTGGAATGCTTTCCAACACTGTTTTGTTGTTACTCACAAACTTGTGTAGTCTGAGGCTGCCTGATGCACAGTGTGTCTGAGCCTCCTGAGCTAGCTGAATAGCTTCCTCGATGCTTGCCGTGCTTGTTACACCGTCGTCCACATAGAAATCCTTCATTATGAACTGAGATGCAAGGGGAAACTGTGTCTCATTTTCATTTGCAAGATGTTTTAATCCATAATTGGCACACCCTGGCGAGGATGTGGCGCCAAAAAGGTGAACCTTCATTCGAAACTCCTGAGGCTCAGTGTCCAGGTTGCCATCTGTCCACCATAAAAATCTTAAATAGTCTCTATCTGCTTCATACACATGAAATTGGTGGAACATTTTTTCAATGTCACACAACAGTGCAACTTGATGCCGTCTGAATCTGATTAAAACACCATTTAGACTGTTCAACAAATCTGGCCCTGACAGCAAGTGATCATTGAGACTGTTACCTTTGTATTTTGCTGAGGCGTCGAAAACTACTCTGAGTTTGTCTGGTTTTTGGGGATGATATATCCCGTGGTGGGGAATATACCACTTTTCTCCTTCCTTTGCTTCACTGTGCACTTCCTCAGCATCACCCTTCTCTGTGACTTCACTCATAAACTTTACATATTGCTCCTTGTACCTTTGGTCTTTCAACAGCTTGTTTTTGAGGCTTTGAAGTCGCACAGTGGCCATTTGCTTATTGTCTGGTAAGTGAGGTCTCTCCTTAAATGGAAGTGGCATTTCATAATGTCCTTCATTGTTTTTGTAAATGCCTTCCTTCAATGTATTCAGAAAGAGAATGTCATCCTGAGACACTGATCTGTTATCCTTGTTATCATCCTTAAAGTCAGACTCGAGAACCTTGAGTGCATCAGCTGGGGTCATTAAAGGAAGCTCTTTGACTGTGACTCTGTGACACACAGCAGACATGGTAAAAGAGTCACTGTGGGATGATGTGGGTCCAACAATACTCCAGCCCAGTGCTGTTCGGACTGCATAGGGTTCGTTCTCTCCTCCTAAGATTACCTGCCTTGGAGCTAACGCCTTGGAGCAATTGTAGCCAATTAAAAGCCCAACTTCACATTCTAGTTGTGGAGGAATCTCGTTCACTATTACCTTAAGATGATTCCACTGTCTTGCCGTTTCACAGGAAGGAATGTGGGAGCGATTAACTGGTATACAGTCTTTAGTGTAAGCAGGAGGGAGTTCAATCATTTCTGAGGAGTTGTAGCCTCTCACCTTAAGACCTAAGACATGTTCACTTGGCACAACAGCCTCTTTACCAAGCATTGTAGTGAGCCTTAACCTTATTGGGGTGGACTTAGCCTGGAGATCATTAGACACATCTTGGTCAATGAACACCGTGTCGCTTTGGGTGTCTAAGAGTGCATAAACAAGCCTTTCTTTACCTGGTTGTTGCTCTGAAGAAACCCATACTGGTATGATCATGGAAGTGCTTACACATTGTTCATTGGTTTCTACATTGAGTGACAGGGTAGTTGCAGCCTGTTCTGTGTTGGTCTGAATTGGGTTTGTGGCTGATTTAGCATTGTCGTAGTTGAAGTCATGCAGACAGGTAGGGTGTTTTTTCTTACACATTTCACATTCAAGTCTGTAACGACAGTCCTTTGCACTGTGTCCGGGCTTGAGACAGCCGTAACAAAGCCTTTTCTCTTTTACATATTTCCTTCATTCCACAAGTGATTTGCCTTTGAACAGGGGGCAGTTGTGAAGTTTGTGTCCGTTGTCTTGACAGAGCATGCATGGTAATTTAATGTTTGACCTTTGTTTTGTGTTTTCTGTCTCTGTTACCACCTGTGTGTGGAGAACACTGGAGGTGAGCCTTTTTTTCTTTCTGGTAACTTTTACCGGTGGTTTTGGCGAAGTCTGTAGAGTGGAGAGCCTGAAATGATGTGATTGGATTGCATAAGATCTCTGCTTCAGAAGACATGAACTCAGCAAAGTCCCTTAAACTTGGAAACCTTCCACTTTCTTTCATGCTCTGAGTGGCTTGACGATTCCACCTAGCTGCTGCCCAGTTTGGTAACTTCTGAACAAGCTTTTGGTTCTCCTCACAATCATTGAGAATGTTTAAACCTTCTATGTGGGGCATAGCTTCATGACATGTTTGAATGAAATCAGCAAATGCTCTAAACCCTGTAGAGTCATTCGTTTGTATCTTTGGCCATTTTGCGAGCCTTTCTCTGAACGCCTTCTGTACAACAAATGGATGTCCATACCTTTGGTTGAGGCGTTCCCAAGCATCCTTGTATGCGTCACTGTCGTTTCTGTAGAAGATGCCATCAAGCATTTGTCGAGCTGAACCTCCTATATATTTCTTTAAGTAGTGCAGCTTGTCTGCGGGTGAGATGTTCTTTTTATCAACGAGTGAAATAAATGAAGCTTTCCACTCGATGAACTGTATTGGGTCACCTGTGAACGTGGAGGGCTCTGGCATTGGCAGTCTGTTCATGGCGACACTGTCCTGTAATGCTTGGGCTAAGTAAAGGATGTTTGCTTGTGGAGGTGAGTAGGATACAATGTTACTGTTAGTGACTTGAATGGGAGCAGAAACTGTGGGGGCCTTCTGAGCTGGTCTGCTACAGTCAACATGAACACTGCTCTCACTCTTTATCTCCTGATCATAAGTTATCAGTCTAGCTCGTGCAGCCTTTAACTCCCTTTCAGACTTTAGTCTCTCTAACTCACGTTTCTGAGATTCAAGCTCCTTTCTCTGCCTTTCCTCTAAAAGTTGAATCTTTTCCTTTTGTTTTTCTTCTTCTAATAACACCTCATACTCTGCTTCCTTGGCTGCTAATTCAGCGGCAGCCTCTGCTCTCTTTACGGCTACTACTGACCTTGAAGAGTTTGACTTACTGGCAGATGAGGCTTTACTTGAGTGAGTGACCGATGAACTGTAAATGGATTGAGCATAGTCTGGTTCAAGAAGCTCGCGTAGGCGTGTCTTCACTTTGCCGCTGTCATAGTCATCTATGCCTGAGAGTCTTTCATGTGCAACCTTGATAATGTCTTTTGTGACTGCTTCACATGCATCTATAAGTCGCCTTGTGTCACTACAGGGAGTAATGCTTTCCCTAATTTCTGCATACAGCTTTATGACATTGTCTCTTTCTTTCTCTAAGATGTCCATGAGTGAGGCAATTTCACTGTTTGTTATGTCTCCTTTTAACTGCTCTCGTGTTGTACGTATTTGTTTTTTCCATTGATCATAGACTTTCAGAAGTCGTTTTCCCCTTTTATGGGCCTCCTCCTCCTGATATACTTGCAGTTTTTCTGTAGGCCTCCTTTGACGAACGGAGCATGGAGGCTCCTCTTCCTTGTTCACCTGGAGGTCCTCTGTGGACTCTGTTTCCTTTTCAGATATTTCCATGCTGAAGATAGGGCAATACAGTTGACCATCAGATCCCAGAAGACGTTGATTGAAGCCGTGGAGCTGGAACCTTGTAACAGCTTTCGCTGGGACCTCGGTGCTGAGCGCGGGTTGAGCTCTTCTCAGCTTGAGGCGAACTCTCACTCAGCTTGGGTCAAGCTCTTACTGTAGCGTCCCGGTTGAAAAGATGGTCTCTTTAACTGATGGTTCACGATCCTTTTATTTGAAATGCCTTGCACGTGAACACACCGTAAGAGCTACAAAATATACAGAATAAATATACATTAATAACTCAAACAGTATGTTGCCTTCAACCTTTTCTTTCGCCTTAAATCACAACCTTTTAACATTGTTTTCTATTATTTCCTGCACCATGAAACTAAAACGCGATATGCCATGTTCCAACATTCTATGACCTTACACAACACAACACGGAAGCTTGTAAACCTTAGCATGACTAATTTACATGAGCACCCTCTAGTGGATGCGAACGTAATTGCAACACTTAATAGCAATCTGTATGCTTCGTGAACTATAACTATATATGCATTGACACAACAAAATGCAAATACCAACCTTGTTCCCTCATCAACCAGGTGCTGAGCAACCATTGAGAGCTTAAAATTATGCCTTAACAATTCTTTTCTCCGTCCTTTACCGTGGAGTGCACCTTCTCTCTGTACACTGGACTTCGCGCTACTGCTGCAGTTTGCGACAATCGATTTACGGCCTTGTCGTTTCAAAATAAAAGCATTAGCGGCGTTACTGCTGCAGCAGAATAACAAACACTCACTAATCAATTTACCATAAAGAAAATATCAGGTCAGTTACATGATGTGTTAAAACAAATGGACCATAAACTAACAATAGATTTTTGTAATCTAATATTTAATTTTGAACTCTGGGGTGAGATGTATGTTGATGATCTAAATGAGGCACACAATGCATTTTTAAATACACTGAAAATAAGGATATTGACCTGGTTAGTTAAGTAGTGGCACTGCTTCAGTTGCAGATGCTCTCTTGCATTCCTGGATGTTTCCAGCTTCAGGAGTGCACCTCATATAAAACCTAAAGTCTGAACATTAACATTAAATTTCACTTTCGTTCTCTGAAAAAATTGGAGTAACGTGTGTTGAAGACCATTTTTAGAATGTTACCTTTAACCTGAAGCAAGTGAGGCAGCACTCGGTGAAGCTTTGAGGCTCATTTCTGTGTCTTTGTGAACTGTAGGAGAGCTGCACACTGTTAAAGCTGTTTATTAAGAAAACATGAGGATTTATGCATTAACCTTCTGAGGTCCGAGTTGTCACCAGTGATAACCCCACAACTCAATAGACCCAAAAATGCAGGACCCGAAAACAGTTCTGTAGTTAAAAGATTTCATTCAGTGCCGGAAGGAGCAAACAGGAGCTGGGTTGTGTTGGGGAGAGAGCGGGGGAAGACTCCAGGGAACGGGGAGCCACTCTGGGAAGAGAGAGGGGGAGGTTAAGGTCTGTTTTACTGTATCCTTTAAGCAGAGGTGGGAAGTAACGAAGTACAAATACTTCATTACTGTACTTAAGTAGATTTTTCAGGTATCTGTACTTTACTTAAGTATTTATTTGTCTGACTACTTTTTACTTTTACTCCCTACATTTTTACACAAGTATCTGTACTTTCTACTTCTTACATTTTCAAACAGACTCGTTACTTTTTAACACGTCAGAGAAGTTTGCATTTCCGGTCAGTGCGCCGTCAAACATCAAACGATCTGAGCCTAAACGGAGGAATAATAACACATAAGAGACAATCGTACTGGCGTATCCTCCATCATCGGGGCTTATCTCGTACAAAGGGATTAAATACGCAAACCCATATAATTAATGTATCATTTATAGCGCTATTATCAGGGGTTACAGCGGGCCGGACCGAGTCCGTAAGTTGCGCTGCGGCACATAAACAGCTTAGCTAGCGCTACTGAAGAGGAGCGAGCACGAAGGGAGTAACGTGTGGCAGGTAAATGCAGCGTTTCTAAATGCTCAACAAATATCAGCAAACACACAAAGTGTGTGCAGTTTGTTACACAGCTAGCTAAAAGAAGAGCTGCTGTATTTCAGGGAGAGCAAAGAGAGAGAAGTTCACTCAGAGATGGAGAAAGAGGACAGGAGAGGAAGAAGAGAGGTTAGAATTAAAGGAAAGGACTGGAAAATAAACTGAAGTATGCTGATGTTGTGTAATTCAAAGATTCTATGAAAATACTGCAGTTTAGGTTAGCTTGTTGTACTGTATTTACAGTAAAGCTCTGTGTTGGACTGGAGCACAGTGTTTGTGTTCATGGTCAGAGTTACAGGTTACATCATTGCAGCAGAGATGAGTCTGAATCAAAGCTGCTGATGCTGAGATTCATTCACTGAATCCAACATTTCTACAGCCTGTATGCTGTCAGTGTAGGGGATGGAGATCAGCTCAGATAGCTGTGAAATACTGGGTTACATCTTTGTGAGTTCAGTTCATCCACACAGAGCAGTAAACCTCAGAGCAGCAGCAGCAGGTCAGCTGATCACAGTCTGCACACCAACATCATTTACTGGAGCTCACAATAGAAAGCTGTGATTCTTCTCCCCATGCAGAGCCACTACAGCTGATCTTAGGGTTCCTCCACCTTCTGAATCCCACTGTAACCCCTGAGTATCCTCATGTTGGTGTTTAGGTGGAGGCACAGTCACCCTCTGCTATGGAGGACACAGAGAATAGAGCTGTGTTTAAATTGCCTTTCACAGTTTGTGTCCTACATAACAGTTTCAAGCTGAGTGCATTCATTAGGATTAAAATTTAGATTGGAATAACGTTTGTATTCTCATGTAATATTATTTTATATTATTACAATAATATATAATGAGGTTCGGTTAGTTTTACACAAAAATAGCTTGTAGAAACATCCTCCAAAGAACTACTTTTACTTTCTTACTTTGAGTACATTTCAGAGCCTGTACTTTTTTACTTTTACTTAAGTAGAGAAGTTGAACCAGTACTTCGACTTTTACTAAAGTATTTTTTAACATAAGTACTTGTACTTCTACTTAAGTACAGAATGTCAGTACTTTTGCCACCTCTGCCTTTAAGCAATGTAATTGGTGTGAGCAGAATTGCCTCAAGCTTACTTTTATGTCCGGGAGGTGGTTGCTCGAAGAGGGGGGAACTGAGGTGCTGCGAGGGTCCAGAGGTTACCAAGAGTGAGAGGGCGAGCAGGCAGACAGGAAGGTGATGACCAGATTGTGTCCAGGTGGTGGGTAATCCGAGCTGGCGACGCCACAGAGACTGGGAATGAGAAGGCTCTTCAGCTGGTGAGAAAAGAGTTCCTGAAATAAAAGAAAACAACAGGTAAGCACAGAAAACTGAAGTACGGAGGGAGAGTACAGGTAAGCCTGATATGATGTGATGAACTAACATTGAATTGGCAGGAATCCAGTGGTGCTTAACACTAAAAGTCTGGAATGGAAACACTTTTACTGGTTAGTTACAGACAGACTGCAATGCGTGGTTCTTTATTCCTGCAGTAAGGGAAAGGTTTCTCTTTGTAGTTCATACATTTCTTGCATTAGTGATTGTTTGGAGTTCATGGCCCAGTGTGAGGAGGCTCCTTCATTTGTGGTTCATTTAAACTTTGTCATTTTTGTGCATAAGCCAAATGAGAAGAGCAGCCTCTGAAGCCACAGCAGAGAGATGCTCTAGGACAGGGCTATTCAATTAGCGGCCCGGGGGCCACATCCGGCCCGCGAACCCCCTTTGACTGGCCCACCCCCTGACTGACCCAACGTAATCTGCAAAAACGCATTTAAATCATATTTGCTGTGACAGTTATAAAAATTCCCGCCCTTCCTCTTGTACTTGAACGCACCACTAGCAACGCCAGCCCAGAATACTCTCTCCAAGTGCGACAACCGCCAGAATATATCACTGACAGGTCAAAAACGTAAAAATGACAATGAGGTGCCGTTTACACGAGACCGTGTTCACTTTGAAACGGCGTCGTTTTGATGCGTTTCGGCCTTCTGTTTACACGACAACGGGGTGAAAACGATGTGTTTCAGAAACGGGGTCCAGAGTGGAGCGTTTCAGAAACGCACCCACTTGCGTTCTCGTGTAAATACTTGAAACCGGGGTGATTTGAAAACGCTCGACTCGCACATGCGCACTATGGTTGCGACGGCCACAGTTTTTCGCTCACGCGCAAATTGATAAACAGTACTCGCGGATTCACGAGTGCTTCTTATGCTTTTCTTGTGTTTTTACCGTTTTGTAATTCAGCGTTGTGTGCAGCAGCGATCCAACCTCATCGTCAGTCCACAGAAAACCTCTCACATTGGCCGTTTTGCAAGTAATGAACAATTTGCCGCACTATCTACTGTCACTCCACGCATGCGCGTCTTGCATAAACAAACTTTGCAAAGAGAAAACCAACGCCAACTTGTGGCCTGGCATGGGAACTACATCGTTTTCATCGTTTCCATCGTTTCACATGTCCTCGTGTAAACGCGGACCGTTTCTGAAACGCCATCGTGTAAACGAAAGGCTGAAACGCATCAAAACGACACCGTTTCCAGTGAAAACGGCTTCGTGTAAACGGCACCATTTTAACCCTGCTTGGACTGATAAATGTGTTTATTTTACCCCAAAGACTGAACTCTAAGACTGAACTCATTAAGTCAGCATTACTTTGAATATGCAGAAGAAGCTTTAATTTTACAGTTATTAAGTGTTCACTTGGTGCAATTTCTTTTGTTGAAATATTTAATGCACTGCATCAGCTGGTCTTTCTAGTTCAACCAATGGACTTTTGCAAATACGTCTAAAATGTTATAGAAGACTTTACTGTTGCAAAAAGTTGTTATTACTTTTTTTTTTTATTAAACATATGTGTGTTGAATCGATGCCTTGTTAAAAATATTCTGGTCAAGGTTTGGACCAAATGTTAAAATTTGCAATGCACTTGAATTATTTTGCTCATCAATAAATGATGCAGTATAAAGCCTTTATTGTGAATTCCTTTATTTATTTTTATGACTTAGTTCAGGTGTTAGCATATTTAGAGTTAAATCTCAAGAAATAATATAAGTAGGGGTCTTCGGCCCAGTGGCATCTCAAAATTTTCAAATCTGGCCCAGAAGAAAAAGTAATTGAATAGGCCTGCTGTAGGATGATGTTTGTTTGCAAAAAGTGAGTTTCCTGTTTGTTTTTTTGTGATGGTCAAAGGATGGAGAGTGAATGAATGTCTGAAATGATGAACAGCTATAATGAAGTTTGTTGCTTTTAAGGGATGGATTTCAGTACAAAGAATTTTTATCTGCACTGTTTGTTTAATCTGTCTCATTTTAACTGCACGCTGCATTTGACTTTGATTGAGGACTGTTTGCACACACACTGTTTTACAGAGTTTGAATCCTTCATGCTGCTCTTACATTGTTTAAGTGAACAAGATCTCTGCAGTCAAGATTTGCTCTGTTAGGTTCGATTTCCTCTGCAATTGAAAAATTGTAAACCCTGAAGTCAACATTCATTGTTTCTAATCGAAGAGTTGTTGTTATTGATGCAACAACGAAGATAAAGACACTAAACTAACCCAAAATGACAAAAAGTTAAAGCAAACACAGAAAAATGAATTCAGATTACTGCAAACGAGCCCTGCTGCACAGCTGAGCTTTGATCTGTGTAACTGGAAATGGTGAGGCCAAAGACAGGAAGTGGAAGAATTTGCCATCAAAATAAAAGCAAGTATGGGAACGACAGAAAAATTCCATCAAACAAATGTAGACGAGTGAATTGGCAGAATTAACAACCTGCAAGAGTTGGTTTCTGATAATTTCACATTCTCGTGCCCCACAAAAAGTTTTAAATGTGTCCTTAATTTTATAAACCTTAATTACTGTAGCTGCTACATTGTCTCTCGACTCCAGTATGGGTTTAAATGATCACAAACTAACACACAGCAATGATTCCGATGAAGCTTTATCCCTGATAGCTCTGAACTGTGGAATTGAAAAAAAAAAGGGGAAGGGGGGGGGGGGGGATTTTCTCACACCGTATTTTATTTTGACACTTGTGGCCGGAAGTGCTGTCATGTGTGATCTGCTTGTTTGTAGTCGCTGAAGACAGCGCCAACCTTTTCAAGCTAACAAACACTGCCTCACTTTCACACACTACTTACTGGTAGGTTGGGCTTAATGCTAATAACAACAATACAGAGTTAGAATAGAAATGGAACGCTAGCAGCGGGGAGCCGACTGGTCATTAGCTAAGTTAGCTTTCCTGTGTTTTTGTGTCGTTCTGTCGTTGTGTTTTGCTTAGGTTTGCTTTTCGTTAGTTATTAAGCATGCAAACCTAAGCAGTTTAAGTCATTTTAAAGTGACTAAACACGCACAGCGCATTAGAGTTACGAGGAGCTGCCATTCAACCTAAAACTGAATCATTCTAATGTTAATTGCTAAGCTAATGTACCTGGAGCGTGACGCTGGTTGCCTGACAACGGTCTGTTAAAGAGAGACAGTCAACTTGCAGTTCATGTCAGTGACTGGCGGGATGTGCTGAACCCTATTAAATACACAGATTTATCATTTGTTCTCACTGCAGTGGTTGTGACTATAAGCGGGATGTGACTGTTTGTGCTTCCAGCCCGGTTGTGTAACCGTGCCGGATGGAAATGGACGATGAGCTGGAGAATTTCATCAGAGAACGCAAGGCAAGAGTGGCAGCGGATAAAGCCTGTCTACAACAAGACCCCCCATACATGGAAATGAAGGTGCGTTAAAAATAGATATTTTTCACTGCAGCCATTCACATGTTGGGAATTAAAGGGAGGTTGGTACCTTTGGATGCTAGGTTTTTATTTTCAGTTGGCTGCTATGGAACTATATTTTTTTTCTTTTCTTTAAAAAAAAAAAAAAAAAAAAAAACTTCTTCATGTCTTCAGTTCTAAGTATCAAAACTCAGTGCCGCTTGTGCGAAGGTATCTCAGTCATTGAGCTGAAAGCCAAGTTCTTCTAGAAGCAAGTCTCACAGACTGCTTTGCTGACGTTGACTCCCAAATAAGGTTAAAACAAGTTAAACTTTTGCCGCTGTTACACAATTCTCCCCTGGAATTTCTGCTAAGGATTCTTTCAGAGCCAGGTTTCTACGGTGGCCCTGAGAGGTCAAATGCACTGCAACATAAAAAAGCACCAGCAAATATAAAAATGCTGCAAAAGCACACAAAACACAACGGAAGTCCCGTTTAAGTTGCAGTGCGTTGGATCTCCGCATGTTTCTCTCTCATGCCTCTGCTTAAAGTTTTAAAACTGTAACTAAGAAGTAATATGGCTCTTATTGTATCTGTGTTTCATCGCATTATCTTCCTTTCCCTTTGACTGACAGGCAAAGCCCGACAGAGGCTTTGGGTATACTGTTAAGGAGAACATCCCGCCTAAGTCTAAAGCAGAGGGAAAAGGTACAGGTCGTGGCCACATTTCTTCGTATATTTTAAATGAAATATTATTAAAAAAAATAGTAAGTCTGTAATAAATCTTAACAGCGTCTCTTGTCACATGAGAATTGTTTCTTGTGATATGTTTCTTGACAGCAGCAGTTGTAATGTGAAGGCATGACACTGTTTACCTTCTGTCTATTAAATATTGATGGGTGTGTTTTGTCAGAGGAGAGCTGCAGTATAGGTCTGCCCCTTGGTGTGGAGTATGAGAGGAAGAAACAGAGGCTGCAGCAGGAGCTCCGTATGGACTACAGGCGCTACATGGCTCAGGTGACTGTCACAGACTTCCCTGTTTACTTTTCTGTGTGTGACTGTAGCAGGTGATGCTCGGCTCTGTATCAATCAAATATGCTTTTTTGTAGTTGTATACTGAGCTATAATCTAGATATCACTTGTCTCGGGTCCGCACGTTGACGATAATAAAAACAAAAGAAAAACCATCGTTCCATCACCGGCTCTAAGTAATTCAGCATTTCTTTACTGAATATACTCTCTCTGGCTAACAGTGCTTGCACCATTTCAAACACACAACTACGGGATCATGTGTAGCTGCTAAATATTCCATAATCTGCTCAGGTGTCCACAGCAACTCGGACAATCTGGAATTAAATGTGAGGCATTGGTCTGTGTCTTTGGCCGACTTTTCCCATGCTGTGTCTCAAATATGATGAAGTTGTGTTTACCAGGTGTTTTACTTTATAGGTCATACCAGTTACTTGAACCAGATGAATAAAACATGGTCTATAATAAGAAATAAAGAAACCCAGCAAAACCTCTGTTTGACCTGTTTGCATTGCTAATTCTGTGTTAACACTGTAACACAGCAGTGCGTTTACAGGAATGAAATGTGACACACTAAACTTCAGCATTGCTGCATCCCGTGCGTATGTGTACATCTGAGGACCCAGCTCTAGAATCAAAGGAAGTTTTTAGCTCTTAGATTACAGCTATAGTCTGCTCATTAGGCTTACACCAGTTTTTCTTCAGTCTCTGTTTCATCTGCTTTTACATTTTATTTTACAGAAAAACTACTTTGAACCTGTGGCTCTGGAACCTTTACTGCAGCGTGATGACATGACGCCTGTCAGGGTAATTGTCTTAATGTCATGAATTTAGTTTGTCTGAAGATTAGATGTTTGGCTGAACTGGATGACTGTGCTTCTCCTTTTTTTAATAACACAAAGTGAATACACTTCCTCATTATTATGGGACAGCTGCCACAGTGGATGGCAGAGCAGTCCTCCTTAAAAGCACTTAATCATTCTTCCATTTTGGCTAAAACACTTGTGTTTACCAAACACTCCAACTACACACAGTTAAGACGCACTGTGATAGAGACCAACTTTTTTCATCAGCGATTCCCAATCTCAGCAGCTGTTAGTGCAACAGTTACTTCTGCTGTTGCCAGAAGTCACATAAGGCGTTGCCGCACATGAACTCCAGACACTGCGGGGAGAATCATGTTGCGATACTGTTGAAGTTGTTCTTTTATACATGTAGCACACAGCAGTACATCATCTGCTTACTGGCACTATTCTGATATTGATACAATCAGATATCACACAGGCTTTGTGCTCGGGAGCTGACTTTTGAGCAAACTGAGTTGGACATTTGCAATCTTGTGTGCAACTCTGTTGGGCCAATTTTGAGAACGGTTCAGGGCTGCTGTGTATGTGTGAAAATGGCTACAGGGAGAAGGTGGAGCAGCTCAACTAACAGTGAAAAAGATGTGCGTTTGATGAAAAGACTCTGAGACGGCTGAACTCCCATTTGAATGCCAGCGAAGGCTAAAGTTAAAACCTCTTGAATAAGTAGGCAAGTTGAAATGGTTAGTGAAAGGCAAAAGGTGAAAAAGCTAAAAGGAAGTGATAATGAGCTAAAAGATTTAGCTTAAAGCAATATAAATGGCTGACATAAAGCTAAACTGCCACAGCAGTAAAGGCAGTAAATAGTTTATTAAAAAGTTTTAAATGGTTGAAACAGAACTTGTCACTCCAAGTGGTACTCGCACAAATGCAAAAAGTGATGGCTTGACAGTCCAGTAACGCACTTTAATAATGAGAAAAGGTAACATCTGAAATCAGATTTAATCTGACATGGCTCTTTATGCTATCCCTGACAGCAAAGGCAGAGACTCCTTTTGTTTGTTTATTTATTTATTTGCATTGGTGATGTTGTCACGCTGTTTTATTTCTTCAGTATTCCCTCTTATGATCATGTGTCCTCTAGCAAGACCTGGTTGAAGACCAGACAGGTGCTGTGTCCAAACAGAAGGATGCAGCCACTCTAACAACGGGCAGTAGGCGGTTGCACAGGCTGCTGCGCTTAGGTGAGGACGAAGAGGGGCAGTCGTCAGTACTCGCCAGGCATCGAGACAGGCTGGGGTGGCTGGTGGGCCAGGAGTCAGAGGAGGAGGATGGTAAAGATGAACTGGAGTTGATAGAAGACACAAGTCGCAGACGTATGGCAGTTAACACCAATTCTGAAAAGAGACTATTTACAAAGACCGATGGCAGGTAGATGGGAGAGAGGGGATCTTTTGGACTGTTGCATTATGTGTGTATGATAAAAGTGTTATTAAAGATACTAAGCTCTTGTTTGTCTCTCATTTTATTTGTGTGTTTAGGGAAGATTCAGCTGGTGTTGCCAGAGAAGGAAGGACATCCCGAGTACGAAGCAAAACTGAAGATGCCGAGTTTGCCACTGGTCTTTTAATAGGTAAAAAAGACTTCCTGCGTTTTACAAGTGAGCAGTTTAAAATGAGAAAACATTAGTGATCCCCATACAGAAAAATGGGTGAACATACAGTTGCTGTAAAAAGATGAAACAATAAAATCAAAGACATTGTCAGATAAATGACATTGATAATAATTACTGTCTGGAAATCTTTGTAAAATGTCTTTTGAAAGTTTTACTACCTATGAGCCCTTTAAATATTAAATGAAAATGAGCTGTTTAGTTAAGGTTTCATCTGTTTAAAAAAACCCCGCATCTTTGACCAGCTCTGACACTGTAAGGGAAATGACTTTCTTTTTAACGCCTGTCTCATGTTTTCAGGAGCAGGTGATACACGTGAGGCTCTGCAGAGGAGGAAGGAGCGCTACAGACAGGAGCTGCAAGAGCAGATGGCTGAACAGTACCGCAACAAGAAGAGGTGCATCTCTATTTATGGTGCTCAGTAGAACGCCTAAATATTTCACCACATTAGGCATTTAAGTTAAGACGTGCAGTGACTGCAACAAGATAGATAAACTTGACAATTCTTTGTATATCCTTGTTTTCAGGGAAAAAGATTTAGAGTTGAAAGTAGCAGCAACGGGAATAAATGACCCTGAGAAACAGGTCAGCTTGCATCTCTTAACCAACCCTCCTTTAGTCTGAGAATGTTTACACTATACAATATATTAATCTTTATTGGTGTTTTCTTGATCTATAATCCAGCCGGACCGAATCAGGCAGTTTGGACTGAGCAGAAGAAAAGGTTCCCAGGTTTCAGAGCCTTTTCCAACAGGTGATAGAAGTGCTCTGCCTCATATTGAGAACATTGGTGCTAGAGAAAGGGAAATGCCTCCTCCTGAGCAGGCTCATGTGGCCTTCCAGTCCCCTCTGCTGGAGTACAGCTCTGCCCTGGGCTTGGGTGGAGGTGGTTTGTCTCCCAGCAGCCAGCCTGCCATCCCCTCCTTCCCTGTGACTTCCATGGACGTCCTTAGGTATTTTTGTAAAACGTTACATCACTCGTAATCCAAAAGATTTCAGAATGCAGCACCTAAGTTTAAGACAAGATGTGAGCACTTGAGCAGCTCCATATCAGTTGACAGTGCGGCCAGTGAAGTCTGCATTATTTTCATAAAGAAGTCAATTCATAATAGCAAGTGTCAAACAGTGCTTTCAATGTGAAGAAGCCTCAGCAGGGCATGTTGAGTTTGCATTAACTGAATGCAGCAGCATAAACAGAGTATAATGGCCCATGTCAGTGTGATCAGAAACAGTAACGACTGATAAAACACACTTTTTTTTTTTTTTTTTGGGTGAATCCATTATGTTTCCAGCAGGAATGTCAGACTCTGTGATGAGCAGTGAAATCTAGCTTATAGAGAGACTAGATTGGAATTCTTTTGACTGATTTAATATGTATTTAGCTACAAATCCACCTTTTAAAATGATTTCTCCCTAGATATGCTCCATTTCCTCCGCGCCCTCCTCCTTCAGTAAGTGACGCATACAGAAGCCCATACGTTGAGCCACATCACTACTACGGCACCAGAAATATGCTTGGTCCAAACATGGCCTACTGTGAGTACTGGTCTTTCTCAAATGGGAGTAACAACACTTTCTGGCCCACATTACAGCGCTCGACCAAAGTGTAATTGGTAAATCAGTCAGATATTCTCCTTTTATATGTAAATATTTTTTACCCCTCAGCCTAAAAAAAGCTGATGGGGTGTTGTTGTCACCCGGGCGGGCGGGCGGGCAGGCAGCTTTCAACTTTGTGAATGTGATAACTCGAGAACAATGTGACCTAGGATGTTGAAATTCACACCATAGATGCATCTGCTTAAAATCTCGGACCAGTTTGGATCTCAGTGACCTTGACTACAAAGTAAAGGTCAGAGGTCAAGTTTTCTGAAAATCGTGTGAACCTGATAACTGGAGAAAAATGTCACCTAGGAGTTTCAAATTGCTGCCATAGATGCATTTGCTTGGATGACTTAATTTTTACCGTAATAATGCCAATCACGGAAAGTGACGGTATTCTCAGTGGTTTATATTTGTTATGATTTTACCATTTCTTATTCCTGGTTCTTGCTGAGCCTTTTGCTTTTGAAATGATATGGTGAATAAAGTCACTGAGGCTCACATGCACCCCGATAAGATCTGCCGACACCTGGTAATTAAGTGTTCAAGAACTTGTGCTTCCAGGGGATTCGTACCACCTAAAGATTCTGCTGCCAGGAGGCTGAGGGGGAGCACTGGTGGATGACAGTAGCTTTAATTTTTTTTTCAGATGGTCATATGCCTGTTTCTGGTACTGGTCTTCCACTGCCCTACTGGAATGTACCACCTGGGGCAGCTATGCCCAGCCAGTTTGGGACCCACAGCCCTCACAGCCAGCACAGTGGAAGCAGCTTTCCTGAGCCTCCAGTGCAGTAAATATCTACACTGTAGTTTTAATACTTTGGCATACAAAAGCAAGGTTACAGTTATTAGAAGCTAAGGTGGCAGTAATTATATATGTTATATTGGGATGGAGACAATTATATTGGTGACTCCCACTCAGGCCAAGTAAGCTAATTTCTATGAAACAATTGGTTTGTGGATGTATGACATGTTAGCAAAAATAAAAGGCAGACTTGGTTCACTTGTAATCTGTCATAAGGACATGGCATTAATTCCAGTGTGAGTTTGTTGTAAGACATTTTGTCAACATCAAGCAAAAGTGATCTCAGCAGTGTTATTCGGCAACAGGTCTAACAGGCCGAGCAGTGAGACAGCTACTGGGGCATCACAGCCCCAGCTTTTCCCTTCAGAGAAATCCAGATCAGCAGGGGAAAGGAATTTGAGCTACAGAGAGGCTCTGAAAGAACAGGTAGGTTCAACTTATTTTTCAGTTTACATTTGTTAAAGTGTCTTTTTTTTTTTGTTTCTTTTTGTGCTGCCCATAGGAATTGTAATTTTTCTTTTAAACCTAGAAGTCACCACCCTGTCCTGGTGGTGATGGTGGTGATGATGATGATGATAATGTTTGTAAATAACAATTACGTGAAACGATTTACCAGTTGGTGCTTGTAGTTCAGTCAGTCTAATAATGACAGGGTTAAAGTATTAGCACAGAAGAACATTGATGGATGTGGATTTAATTTAAATGCATTAAAGCAGGAAAAAAGGGGGCGAGTGCCTTTAAATCAGTAGAGATGAACCGTTAACTTTTTCAGAGAATACTACAGTTTATTTCCGATTCAGTGTTGTTGGCATTTGAAGGTGATACAAACATGGGCAACACAGAGATTTTTGGTCAGTGATTTATGTGGTCGTGCTGCTGGAATCCTGTATGAACAGTGCCACTTTGGCTTGGATGTTATTTGGCTGGAAACGGTGTTGCTAGAAAGTTGGAGGTAACTGAAGTTTCACTGCATGCTAGTCTGTGATATGTTGGCAGGAAGCTTCCGGGAGTGGAAACAGCGATCTTTACAACAAGGTAAAATAGATGTAGTTGAGACTAAACGGCTCCCTGTAAGTTAATTTGAATCATAAGGGGCTTGTTAATGTATTAGTTGAGTTGGCTGTAGAAGTATTCCTGAGATCCTCTGCTGTTCAGTTACTTTATAACCAGATTCCACCTAAATCCCACCCTGATCCTTTTTATTTTCCCACTGAAT
This sequence comes from Archocentrus centrarchus, assembly GCF_007364275.1. Taxonomy (NCBI): domain Eukaryota; kingdom Metazoa; phylum Chordata; class Actinopteri; order Cichliformes; family Cichlidae; genus Archocentrus; species Archocentrus centrarchus. The sequence goes on along the minus strand of NC_044355.1, from coordinate 26,945,489 downwards.
AAGCTAGTGAAAATCCTCATCCCCTCTCCTTAGCATGCATTTTGTTTTGCTGGGCTTTTCTCTAGCATATGTGATCACTGCAGACTCCCTAAAATCTTGTGCTTTGGTTCCTTGTCACGCTAATGCAGTAGAAACTTCATTCTTCAGTTTTTCCCAAGTTTTTTGGGTTGATAAGTTGCAGCCCATGTTTGAAAACTCGAGATAAATTGAGCTGAAATCTAAAAGCTGGAACACATGAAATCAGCATTAAATATTATTTTGCTACATGGTTTTACTTTATTTAATATTTCTAAATTTATATAATAAGCATCTTGACACATTTAATGAGAAAATGAAGGCTTACGGTCTTCATTGTTTGGCCATATAACTGTGGGGAAAAAACGTTTCACAGTGTCTTGAGAACACAGTTGTTGATCACTGACATTTGATGTTAAAGAAACTGAGAAATCCTGTTTGTTAGATCCAGGAGAAAGAGGCGCAGAGGCGTCGGGAGAGGGAGGAGAACGAGTGCTATGAGGCTCAGCTGGAGGCTGACATGATAAACCACCAGCCCTGGGGAAGGGGTGGGGGAGGAGCTCCGCTGAGGGACAGCACTGGAAACCTCATTGGTATTGTCCTACTGTGTACTGTCTTTTTATAGTTAACAGTATGTTGAAAATTCAGATGAGATGTTCTAACTTACCCTCCTGACCCTCCAGCTGACCTCAATAAGATGCACAAGCTGAATGAGGAGGCTTGCAGCAACCCGGAGCAGCGGCAGAGGAGAGCCACGGCTGCCATTGCAGCCTGCCGGACAGAGCACCTGGACCGAAACGAGAGGGTTTCTGGTAGTGCAGTTTCCATACCACTAGTAACTGGATCATTGACAACATCCTTTTTTATGTATAATATATATTTTTTTCATATTTCCTTGTTTTGTAGGTTTTAACCATGTGCACACCCCGCAGTTTGCCAGAGGCAAAGTTTTTGCCAACCAGCCCACGGAGAGACAGCTCCAGGAGCAGGAGAAGTACAAAGCTTTCCTCAAACAGCAGGTACCAGTCTAAACAGCTGGTGGTATTTTTTTTACTGGCGGTGTTTTTTTGGCAGGCTGTTTTGTCGAAAATCACTTCCTTTCGAAGCTGGCTGACTTTTGGACAGCGCGTTCTTTAGTTTTTTGTTTTTTTTTTATCAGCCTCCATTTGTCTGCAGATTGAGGAGAGCAGATTGAGGAGGGCAGAGGAGAAGGAACGCCTCAAACTGGAGGAGGAGAAAGAGGAGAAGAGGCTGGCAGAGCAGAGGGCTCGCATCCAGAGGGAGTACGAGAAGGAGCAAGAGAGGAAGAAACAAAAGGAAATGGAAGTGAGAAGCTAAAATCTGTGATAGCGAGGTTTCGCCTCTGCCTTAATTAGTTTTGAGTACTTTGGCAGGTGTTTTTATGTCTGTCTGATTGATCTTTTCTGTGCGAGTAAATCAAAGCTGTGCAAGGTACAGTTATGAAACTGTACAGATGTGTAGTTGAATTTAGAATCAAAGATGGGTCTGAACCTTTAAGAGTGAATGCTCATACAGTAGTGACTGCACATAGGTTAGACTATAAGCATGTTACTGGGGGTTGCGGGTGTTGTTATGAGACATGGTAAGCCCTAAATCTTTAATCTTTTGCTATTTGTCGCTCAGGAAAAGGCCAACAAAGAGGCGCTGGCTGAAAAGAAGAAGAAGGAAGCTGAGAGGAAGGAGAAGGAAGCAGAGGCAAAGGAAGCAGAGGAGAAGGTTAATGCAGAACTGAGGAGGCAGTATGAGCGAGAGAGGCAGGCACGGGTAGAAGAGGTTAGTTCAGAGACGTGCAGCAAACACTATCACACTGTTTAAAAAAAAAATCATTAAATTTTAATCTCTATCATTTGACTTGATGTATACACAATAATCCAAATAAGTCGTAGTGTAGCACGTGGTGTTTCCAGTGGGAGCATCAGTTCATTACTCATCTAAGTGACTTCTTCAGTCTCAGCTGACTGCAGGTTTCTCCAGCCTTTTAAACGATACATTTGAATAATGACTGAAAGTAGCACCGTTGCCTAACAGGGAGCCACAAGCTCAGTTTCATGATCGTTAATATGCAAATTGTGACAACCACTAATCAATCGCCATGAGTGCTATTCACAGAGAGTTGGGGAATGGTTGCAATCACAGCATTGTGAGATGGTGAACGATGTACTCTTAGTCCCCCTCACTAGTTCAGTGATGGTCATTCCCTTTTCAAATAAGAGGCCTCCTTCTGGGACTCTGTCTTCTGACTTATGAAATTATTCTGTTTTGTTATCCATTCACATGCACTTAATGTGAAACAATTACAGATAATTTGGAGGCTGTCACTTGAATTATTCAAAGAATCCCTTCAGTGCTTTGATGCAGATACCGAAACACTGCCACATTTTGCTTTATCCGTTCACACACCAGTGGAACTGAGCTATCGTGCAAGGTGCCGGTGTGACCATTAGTTGGTGTTCAGTGTTTTGTTCAAGGACACTTTCACAGATGGACGAGCCTCCCAACCCTGTGGTTAGTGGACCACCTACCTCCTGAGCGGCAGCTGCCTCTTTAAAGCCCCCCCCCCCCCTTTGATTAGCTTTCAAGAAGAAAATGTGTTTGGGGAAAAATGGCCATCACTGATTCCACCCACACAGAACTCTCACTCTCTCAGTTCAGTTCAGTGGGGCTTTATTGGCATGATGGGTTCTGAAAAAGATATTGTTGAAGCATCAAAATACAGTGTATAATAGAACAATATAAAAACAATGATAGAAAAAAACAACAGAAAAAGAACATTTCAACTCATTTCAATGTGTTCAATAGTAATTATGCATCATATGTCTGTGTGGGCTCTTAAATCAGTTTTTTTCTTAGTTCAAGATGGCAAGCCACTGATGCTATACCCTTCTTGGCAGTCTGGCATAACATCCAAATAGTCTGGGCAAAAACTAGCAAAAAAAAAAAAAAAGAGATTATCTTTTATTAAATGGAGTATTTTAAAGTGTTATGTAGTAAATTACAGGCTGTGTGTCTTCAGGTCAACAGGGTACCCTCACCTCCAATCCCCACTCTGCAGAAGAAATGTGACCAGTATACCCCTAGACCTCCCACTGGTGACAGCCAGCTCTCTACAGTCCCATTATCTGTGAGTCTCTCACACACACACACACACACACACACACACACACACACACACACACACACACACACACACACTCACTCACTCTAACGCTCCTTCCGTCTGTGCATGTCTCTTATGCATCTTTTGAGAGGTACTAGAGAATGCCAGTGCTCACTGCCAACTGCAACAACTCTTTTCAACAAGTCTTGTGTGTGTTTAAGAAAAAAAAAATTTTTATTTTTAAGGAGCGGTCTTTGTCTGGTCTGCAGTCCCCTCCCGTCCCTGCTTGTAGGAACCAGCTGCAGGCTGCAGGTACTGTGTGAGAGCAAACATCGAAGCAAACTGATCATATCTGCAGATCCTTTGTGTTAGGGCAGGGATCTTCAAATCCAGGCCTCGAGGGCCAGTGTCCTGCAACTTTTAGATGTGTCTCTGCTTCAACACACCGGAGTCAAATATAGAAGTCATTAGCAGGACTGGAGAACTTTACTGCATACTGAGGAGGTAATCCAGCCATTTGATTCAGGTGTGTTGGATCAGGGACACATCTAAAACCTGCAGGACACCGGACCTCGAGGCCTGGAGTTGAGAATCCCTGTGTTAGGGTCTTTCCCATAAACAGTGTTGAAATTTTGATCCCTCCTGCGTGAAACATTGACTGCTTTGTTTTTCCTTTAATGTTTTGTAGTGGGTGAAGGTTAGTACTGAGAACAATAGTGATATTGAAAACACTATCAGTTATAGACTGTGTGTGTGTGTGTGTGTGTGTGTGTGTGTTTAGGAGGCCCTGATTATTGGTTCAGTGATCTGTCAGGACTGCGTCAGCAGCTTCTCAATGAAAAAAAACAGCTGGAGGAGGGAGATAGGCAGCATTTAGACTCTCGTCTGAGTAGCAGGTAAGACACTGATGCATCACTCATACTGTAACCTTCAGCATTCATATGTATCTATCTGCATTTACCTGACTACATATTGGATTTAGCTGTACATCAGTTAATGCACATTGCATGCTTAGACATTTCAAGTCTTCTCTACTTGCCAGGGGATATGTGGAAATATTGTTGTGTAGCAAAACTAATAAGGACGATATGGGGGGAAATCTATCTCATATGAAGTCAGAATGAACTCTGAACAGTGTGTCAAGACCACACACAGACTGGCTATTAAGCAGGCAAACAAAGCAGCTACAATATTTAAAAGTAATAAATAAATAGATAATTAAAGAGACAGTGGACAAGTTATTAGATAACTGCCCAAAATGTTCAGAGCTGAAGTGAAACTGCGTGTTAAGAACAGTGAAAAATGTCCAATTGCAGTCACTGTGTGCTTTTCATACTGTCTTTGATTATTTTTATTATTATTATTATTATTATTTTTTTTGGTTCTTCCTCCATTTGTGGTGATCTCTGTTATTACTCCCTTTCTTGTTCTGGCCCATTTTTCAGCCAATCATTTGACCTATGCACAGTGTCATCCACGTTGAGCTATGTGTTGTTGAATTTTTTCTTTTTGGCCTGCCCAGGTTGTATTACCCCTCTGTGTGGGCAAAAACCTACGCAAACGGACACAAATGCAGTACCATAAAACCCACATATCTGCTGGAATGAGGCTACATCATAGACAAACGTCTTAATCCTGGTTTCAAATGAATATTGCGTGATCTGCTCCACAGTCAGAGCTTCCTGTCACCCCATAGATTCAACAAGGTGCTGGAAAGGTTCCTCAGAACTTTTGGCCCGTATCAGTCTGATAGAATCACACAGTTGCTGCAGATTTGTTGGCTGCTTGTCTACCACATCCCAAATACTCTGAAATACTCCAAACAGTCTGTCTGTTACCAGCAACCATGCCACATTTAAAGTCACTCAAAATCACCTTTCTTCCTCATTCTGATGCTCAGCTTGAACTTCAGCTGGTCATCTTGACCATGTCTGCATGCCTTTAACGCACTGAGTTGCTGCCATATGATTGGCTGATTAGGCATTTGCATTAAACAACCATGTGAACAGGTGCACCTCATCAAGTGTCCTATGATTGTATCGCTCAACTAACTCGTATAGTCTGTTTTTGTATGTTTAAAATGAATCACCTGTCTCTCCTCCACTCTTCACTGTGCTCTCTCCACACACATCAGTTTTTTTTACTAACAAAAACACCTGGTGGGGGGTAGATGGCAGACGAGATAAACGAGCATCTGTGCAAGTGCAGTCACATTAAGCTCTAATTTAAAAATCAAACCAGCAGTCAGAAATGACCTCAGTCTGCTTTCTCTCATTCGGTCTCGATGGGTCAGTGCTGCTACTCTGCACACACGTTCATTTCAAAGTGCGAACATAAACGTCCAGACACGTTTGTGTTGCAAGGGTCGGTTATATGTGGAGATGCAACATGAAAGTACAACGAGACAAACTATGAATTCCTGAATAATAATAATTTCATGTATCAGCAGAAATGAGCTAAAATCTCCTTGATTGACAAGCCATTGCTGATTGCTTTGTCTGTTATTGATCCTCAACATTGCCTATCAGCACAGCCCTAGCTCAGATAAAATATGAAACACAGTGTCAGAACACATCTATACTAAGGAGTTGTGACACGTTGAAAGTTAAAAAAGTGTGTATGGAAACGGAAACTGAATTTGTGTGTTTGCCTCTGTGTGCACAGGTGTTCCAATTTGTCCAGAAATCGTGAGCGTCCAGTGGTGGATGTGTTTGATTTGGCCAGGCGGAATCTCCAGGCTCCAGTTCGAAGGGCTAACTCCAGAAATACAGAGCCACAAAACTTGCTGCGAATTCACGACTCCCTTCACCCCAAATACAGAGGTAATACACTGACCTTAAAGTGTTGATTGTACTTCATCGCAAGCCAGCATTTATTTACCATGGTTGGTTTATATGTACCTCTAATGTGGAAGATGGAGAATTTAGGCTGGGCTCCAGCAATGATCCTAAACTAGAGGAAGTGGGTGTGACCAGCAGAAGGAGGCGGGACTACAGGGATTATCGCCAGTTAAGCAGCCAGAGGTCTACAGTCCAGGATGGTCAGACTACACTTTAGTTTTTTCCCCCATTTTTATTACTTTTCAACAGCAGTCACAGCTCAAGAAGCAATTTCATGGGAAAGTGTCATCCATTTTTATAATAAAGAATATCCTACTTGTGTTGCAGATTATTTGGACCTGTCCCCACCACAGCAAAAAGATCTTCTGGTGAGAAATAATGTTTGAGCTGCACAAAAATCCTTTGATATGTACTATATCCACCAACTTGTAGTTATTAGGGATGAACTGTGAAAAGAGTTGTGTGTATTTCAGAGGAGCGAGACCAGGGGATCTGCAAGAGGTTCTCTGTTGGAGTCAGAGAGCGCTTTCATTGGTAAGACACGCTGAAATGAAAGCAGTTTTACTGCCGGTGAAATCCGCGTTCTTCTTTTGAATCACGGAGCTGCAGGCGTTTCACTGTGACTTCACAAGACCCGAGTCTTCATGCCAGACAACCATCCCAAACTCTAGGAGCTGTTACAACACTGACACTGTTTGTTCTGTGGATCACAAACATAATTTACTTCATGTTGTTTGTGCTTCATATTTAAGTGGTGTTCAGCTCATGCAGGAGAGATGTGACACGCAGTTTGACATTTAACTTTTAAAGTGATTGAGAAAGTGGACGTTCTCGTTCTGTAAACAGAGCTTAGTCATTTGTCCGATGACGCTGAGGTGGTGATGGTCTGGAGGTGTGCTTATATTTTATTTAAAATGTGTGCGTCAGTTGAGATGGAAAACATCCTGCAACTATATACTGTAAAATAATGAAACCTTGACTCTTAAAATATGGAGGATCAACATGATATTTTTAATGTTGAGGATTATGGTGAGGATGTTCAAAATGACCATTGGAACCATGTGAAAAGCTATGGTGACACTTGCTTTTGGTTTTGTGTGTGTGTGTGTGTGTGTGTGTGTGTGTGTGTGTGTGTGTGTGTGTGTGTGTGTGTGTGTGTGTGTGTGTGTGTGTGCGTGCGTGCGTGTGCGTGCGTGTGTATGGCATGTTTAGATCTCCTAGGCGATGGCTCATCAGTGCCGTACACTGCAGAACCTGAGAAGACTCGTCAGCTGTCAGCCAGGGAGAGGAGGAGGCTTTCCAAACACTCCCGGCTCCCACAGGTATTCTTCTTAAACAGTCCCGTGTCCTGGACAAACAGGAAGCTTATTTGCATAATTTTTAACTTTTTTTTTTTTTTTTCTCCCCTTTTTTCCAGGAACGAGCTGCTTCTAGCCAGCCTATTGGTCACGCAGCTAACAGGCAGCGGCGAGATGTAGAGCTTGGCGGAGAGTGGGGAAACGGGAACAGGACGGGTCATCTAAAGGCTCTCAGTTGTCGTGGCAACACAGCTGGTACAGCTTCCCATATTTACTTCTGATTTGTCATCTTTTGTGTAATTAAATCTTTTCTTTTTTGGATAAAAGCGAAGACATTTCTCAAGGATGAAGCTCGGTGTCCTTCTATCTGATTGATATCTGATTAACATTCTACATTAGAGGTTTTAATGGGTTTGAAAATTGATCGATTCATTAAATACAGCAGCCATTCATGTAAACCTGCAAACTGCTGAACATTGTTCTCCCAGACATGTTTTCCTTTCCTTTAAATGTATGAGTAAATATTGTTCATATGCTAAATGGTGCAGGTTTTGTAGTAGCTCATGCACTAAGAGTGGAGCAGAAACCCCACCTTGTTAATTGCACAGTAATTGTGTATGTTTTCCATTTGCCTTTTTTCTTCAGGACCACTGGATCTGTCTGACGACGACTCCTCCCCTCCACAGTTTTCTCCTCACGATCTTAATCATCAGGGCTCTGTAGAAACCGTCAGCACTGATCGTTGGATGCGGCCGGGAACATCGGACACACTGAAAAGTTTGGGCCGTCTTTTGAGAAGGGAGCAGCCTGCAACGTAGGACCTTGTCCCCCCCCCCCCCCCCCCGAGCTTTGGAGGTTCCTTCTGATTTTGACTACATGCCTCAATCCAAACTAGCTCTCACTGAATTGTGAGATCACAGTTGTCTTTAATTTATTGCATTTGTAAAAGATGAATGTAAATTACTGTCAGGAAAATGATTTTTTTAAAAACTCATTGTTTACGTAAAAACCTCAGTATTTTAATCCTTAGTGAGAGCCTTTGTGTTGTTATATTATTATTTTATTGACTAAAGCTTTAAATAAATTATATTTTAGTTTTACGTACTGTCACGATTTGCTTCCTTTGACAAGACATCACAGCCTAAGCAGCCTGTCTTCCTCTTTTTATTAATTTATTATTAATTCACTGTTGCATGTAAATGTAAACATGAGTTACTGTGTGTATATATACAGTACCAGTCAAAAGTTTGGACACTCACCCATTCATTTTGGACTTGTACTGAATATATGTCTTAGTAATATGGACATATGAGTATTCTAAATCCAAGCCCCATAAAGTGGCTTTAAGTCTGAAATAGTTATTTTTCCTCTAAAGTGAGACGCTGCCTGTTGACCTCTCAGGACCTCAAAGCAATCATGGAGTTGCTGACGGCTGGAAAGCAGTCGGGTTTAATGTTTCCCTACAGCAGCTTTGAAACAAGCCTCTGAGCTGCATGTGCCATTCCAGCACTGCAACTTAAATGTAACCGTTCACCAAAGTAAGATAGTCGACAGTAACTAATTTAGCATGCAGATGTTGGCATTAAAGCTCAAAAGTTCAGAGGTGCTAACGTGGCCGTAGATTCTGTACATTATTTGCAGCTTCCGGTGACGTAAAAAGCAACAGTTCGCTTCTCCCATTGAAGTGTTTTCACGTCTCCAAGCTGTTACATTATTCACCATCTGTGGAGCAGCTCCAGGATTTGTCTCTAAATTACAACCTGAGCAGTGTTTGCCGTCTTCTGTTTGGTGAGAACAGACTCACAAACATCGTGACCTCCCAGAATTAATTATGTTTTCTTTGTATCTTTAAAGACCCTCGAGAGCCATGCTCTACATCATATCCCCAACCAAAACAAGAGGAAAAAAACAAACAACATAAAGCTGTGCAGCCTGTAGCTGTTTGTTTATCATTTGTCTTCTGGGTTTGATTTTCTGACAAAATACTCCATCAAACCAGAGCTGTTTACCACTGAAGTTCTGGATGTCGCGTTCCTCCGCTAGGACACAATTTGCAGCAGACACACAAAGCACGAATCCAAGATGTGGATTACCACACAAAAGACAATTTTTTTTCATCTGTCCACTAAACTCTGCATTCAGTGAGAGTGGGTGGTTACTGTGTGTGTGTGTGTGTGTGTGCGTGTGTGTGTGTGTGTGAGAGACGGGAGAGGGGATATCTGCACTGATTGCAGAGACTGGAGTGCTTTGTTAAAGGTTTGCAGGGGTTCTGTTGGGAGCTCACCACCGTGCGCCCATATAAAAGGTTCCTCGGTGCCGGTGTTGTGCCAAAAAGTGATCGGATCCATGGGAGCGCGCAGCTCTGTGTATGATGATGGTTGAAGGCCGCGGTTCTAGGATCCCAAATGAGAAACGGTCTTTCCTGCGTGTCTGAGTGCGCACACATTTTCTGCCTCACTCTGTCTCATCGTTACTCATTCTGAATCCATTGTCCCTCACCCTACCATCTCGATCCTTCCTGTACTACCTCTGTCACCCCCCCTCACAGTCTCACACACACACACACACTCTCTCAGTCTGTATGAGTGATGACCTTCTCCAGCATTGGATAGGAAGGAGGATAGAAGCCATCTAAACTCTGCTATGCCCCCATTACTCAACCAGACACCCCAGTGTCAATATAAATACACACACACACACACACACACACTGCATCCCACTCAGCATTACACTGACTCAGGAAGGCCGCAGCAACATAGCATGGCTAGTAACTTCATCCAAAAATTGATTGTCCAGGCAAAAATCCCTTCAGTTGGTTGGAACAATTTATTGCTCCAAACTAATTTTATGGTCTTTAACTTAGCAGCCCAACCCAAAGCGCACGAGAGCAGGAAGGCGTTCCCTCCCCCGTCAGCATCTAACCTGGAGGCAGCTGAGATTAATGTCCAATATGCTGTCTATAAAATCAATATGTGGTTGTTTTGTGACATTAAATAAACAAACAAAAAACAAACAAACAAGGCCAGTCAAACTGAACTCATGGGTGTGCGTTACACAGACAGGTCCAGCAAATAATATTCATCTGGATTTGACATCATCATGCACACTGGTGAGTTCATTTTGACCAAAAAAAAAAAACCTGCTTCTCAAAAGTCCCCTTGATTTATAACAGAACATAAAGTACATGTGCAGCTGTCCTAATGAAGAAGCTCTTAAATAGTTATTTTTTTCCCCTTCTTTCTTAAAACACACCTTTTCCTGCCAGTGGGGTCACCTGTAAACAACTGTCATTCACATACAGCTTCCTGGATCAGTCGAGTCACTCTTCACTCCATTTGAATTCTGTTTTGGTCTCCACCAAATATAAGTGATGCATGAAGCCTCACACTGAACTAGAAGTGACTCAGAGTAACTTTATCAGCTAATACCAGCAAGCCTGCTTAGCAGACACACACACACACACACTTCCTTTAGTGCTAAATAGCATAAATGTAAAAGAATTTCATGCACTGAATCTGGAACACAGACTTGTTGGGTTGGCTGTTTGTGCAGGCACCAGCACCACAACCACAGCTGAGAGGTCCAGAGGCCCGTACTCTGGACCAGGATTTGGACTTATTTCCTGTATTATGAAGGTTCCCTTTTTACTGGGGCACATCGTCAGGGTAGCTGCAGAGCTAACCTGGCAGAATTAGAGATCAACGGGTATGAAATCATTGCATAGTGACCACCATTCCTGGAAGATCCCATTCTGTGTGGACCTCAATATTTAATTTGCATGTAGTTTAAGTCTAAATTTGGATTCTGCTTTTATTTGTATTCTTTGCTTGCTGTCAGATGATTAAACAGCACCTGGGCTGCAGCTGAAAGAATTAGAGTGAAACTCCTTTAAAGACATCTAAATGTGAACTCAGTGAAGAACAACTGTGATCTGTCAGATTCTCCTGTGTCTTAAAGATAGAGCCGTGATACTGATAAGTATCATTTATACAGTATTTATACAGTTTTTTTTGTTGTTGTTGTTGTTGTCAGCTTTCATTTCAGGCTTCAAATAGGCTAAACTTCATTAATAACCTTTAGTAGATCTGATCCAGTCTCACTGAGAGCTTAAAGTGCACACGCTTCATACAGTACTAAACTACTGTGCAGTGATTTTGCTGTTAAAAACAGCTGTCTGCAGTATCTGTTGTGTTTAACATAGTTTTATCTGTAAAATCAGTCGCTCTGATGGCAGTTTCTCAGAAGTAAAGGTGGGCAGGGTTTCACTGATCTGCAAACCACTGTCTACATATTATGGAACAATTTCAGAATAATGTTCCTCAATGTATAATAGTGAAGACTATGAATATCTCACCATCAGCAAGTACATAATGCCATCAAAAGATTCTGAGAACCTGGAGAAATCTCCGCACAAGGGACAAGCCAAAAAATCAGTACTGGATGTGATCTTCAGGCTCTCAGGCAGCACTGCATTAAAAACAGGCGTGATTCATATGTGAACATGATCCAGAAAGACTGCTGTTTTCTCTGTACCAAAACTTATTTAAAATGGACTGAGGCCAAGTGGAAAACTTGGACACTGCGTCCCCCCCCCATCTAAAGAGGAGAGGGATGATCCAGCTTGATATCAGAGCTCACTTCCAAAGCCTGCATTTCTGATTATATGGGGGTGCATCAGTGCCTCTGGAATTGGCAGCTTGGACATCTGGAAAATCACCATCAGTGCTGAAAGGTTTATACAAGTTTTAGAGCAACATGCGCCCATCCAGATGATGTCTTTCCAGGGAAGGCGTTGCATAGTTCAGCAAACTCTATTACATCTGCATGGCTTCACAGTAGAAGAGTCCAGGTGCTGAGCTGGCCTGCCTTCAGTCCAGACCTTTCACCACTGGAAAGTAAGAAGGCGACCCAGGACTGCTGAGCAGCTATCAGACAAGAACGGGACAGCATTCCTGTCCAAAAGTCCAGCAGCTGCTCTTCTCAGTTCCCAGACGTCTACAGACTATTGTTAAAAGAAGACGGGATGCTGCACAGTGGGAGGCATGGCCCTGTGCCAACTTGTTTTGAGATGTGTTGCTGCCATCAAATTCAAAATGAGCTAATATTTTTCTTAAAATTGTACATTTTCTCAGTTTAAACATTCGTTGTTTTTTTTTTATATTCTATTGTGAGTAAAAGTTTGTTTGTAAAAAGGGACAGACATAAGTTCTCAACAGCTAACGACACTGACCATATTTATACCGAAGCCTTTCATGGACTGCAGGCAATACTGGCCTCTATTTCCTCAAAATATATATGATGTAATGTCTATGTATGTTTATATGAATTATATAATATAAAACATAATGACCACACAGCACGTCCCCTGCTCTGTCTCACAGTGTGTGTGTGTGTTTGTCAGTATCAGTGAAGGGAAAACACCGCCTGCATGAATGACTTCAGTGCTCGCCTCGGACAGCGTGCCGAGGATCCCATTCATTTTGGTCAGCGTTATGAATCCTTGATAAAGCTAATGAAAGCCATAGCTCACTTATGCTAATCAGTCTCTTGAATTAGCCTGCCACTGAAGTGCCCTGTTAGTGGAGATCACTGTGTAATGGATGATATTAGGGCTGCACTGCCCACCGCAGTTTCAATGAGAGTGTGTGCATGTGTGGATATGAATGACCCAAATGATCTCTGTGCTTCTATATTTGAGTGTTTCAGGAAAGAGTGCTGCCGTAGTTCAAACTGAACACAAATGTTTTTAGGGGGGGTAATGTTTTTGAAGATTTTGCATCTAATTTTGGATGTATTTAAAAGTTGTTACTGGAAATGAGCCATTCCCTTGGACCACCACTGGATGGCAGTAGTGCATTACACTGGTTCATGTGTAAGTTAAAAGTCTCTCTCCAAAGAATAAACCTCAGACTGCGAAATAACATATTCACACACATGAGCCAGACTGGGCTCATTTCACTGGGCACAGTGAGTATGATTAAAAAGATGAGAACATATTTAAATGTATTCAGATTGAGACTGCGAACTCTGCCCGTGCTGTGTCACACTCGGTGTCTCCTTCAGAATTTGAAAAACTCACTTCTTTGTTTCCTTGCCTCTCCTTCCTTTGTCATCCCCATCCCCTCCTCCCTCCATCACTCCTCAAGTTCAAGCCGGGAAGCATCGGACTAAATTTTTGGATCAATTGTTTGATCATTCCATACAACATCACTGCTACGCCCAATTTAGCCGACGCACTCACACACGCGGATACACACTTCCGCGGCCTATCCCTTATGTTACCTCAGGGATGTAGCTGACAAATGACAGCGCTACTCATCTGCCAACCCCGAGTCTCTTGCTCGGCAGGGTGTGTGTATGTGTGTGTTGCAGGAGAGGGGAAAAAAAATCGTTGAGGGACATGGGGAGATGCAGGGGAGCGCTGGCAAGACTCTTGCTTTGTGATTGGTTGAAGTGAACATCCTGCAGAGTTATGGATTTTTGACAGAAAAGATGGTTTGCTTCGACCATGTTGCGCAGCCGACTATGAAAAACAGGTTATTTTCCTTCTATCTGAACAAACCAAATTAAAAAAAAAAAACAAAACAATTTTGTTATTTCGCACAGAGGACTACAGCTGCACCTAAAAAGGGGAAGAGAGGGAGGTAAAAAGGAAGATAAGAGAGGTTAAAGCTGCAAAGGGCTGCAACTCTTTGGAAATAAAGTCTACAGTATGAGTGGTACTTAACCTCGCAATTTTTGTCCGCCAGACTGATTTTCAGCCTTCAAAAACCTTCAAAACTGAATTCAGTCCAAGCTTGGGCTGAGCCAGGTTTTATTAGACACCTTAACCTTCTGACCTGTGACCGATGCTACAGCATTTCATCCACCCATTTCTTATCACCTTTTTAAGCCATCAAGGAACTAGACTAAAGAAGGTCTTTATTGCCAGCTCCATCCTTTTAATTCTCCCTGGGTGATCCCAAGGCGTTCCCATGCCGTATGGGATGTGTAATCCCTCCTTTGTTGTCTGGATCTGTCTCGGGGTCTCCTCCCGATTGTATGTTCTTGAAATGCCTGCCCTGGGACGTGTCCTTATCAGACTTTAAGACTCCAAGGAGCAGCAGTTTTACACTGAGCTCTGTCTGGACTGTTATTCATTTCGTCTGCGTGTTTCTGTGATCTTGGTCTTCCAGTCACCACTAAAACTTCACCATCACAGGGCAGGGTGTGTAACACAGATCAGTGACAAGCAATGACTTCAACCACAAGGTAGGCCTGCCCTAAAGACCACTCTGCTTTGTTGTCCTTCTGAACACTAATTTACAAAATATACGCCGTATCATATTCAAAACAGTTGTGAAATTAGCATCTGAGACCATAAACACTTCACAGAAGTGTTTACTGAGGGTGTGGCTCAAAGAAGCTGAAGCTGGTCTCCTACAGACTGCCACACAACCTGATGTCTTTTTGCAACCACAGGAGTCGCCCCCTGCTGGCCACTTGAACCAAAGCAGAACTTAAGTGTCACAGAAAGTAAAAAATACGGACGTGGATTCTGGGTCTGTAAAGTGAAGCTAGCCTAGAACTGTGTTAAACCTTCATTCAATTTTAATGCCTAACAGAGGGCAACTCATCTGGCTGCAAAAAGACTTCTGGCCTGTGAAGTTGATTTTCTGAATTATGGTCATTATTAGAGTGAGAAAGGAGGATATCCACGGTACACTCATTGGCTAAAATCTTGTTTATGAGATTGTCAATGAGAAGTTGTGAGTGTGAGTGTGTCCTTGGTTTCGCAGTCAGATCCGCCCTGCCCTTGAAAACACCAACGACAGGAGCTGACTGATCCATCAGTGATGTCATGGTGATTATGTTCTTCTTTAATGCTGGCTACGGTGTGCATAGACTTCCCTTTCAGACTGGGAAGCTATGTCCATCTTTTATATACAGTCTGTGCTACCCTCCAGCTGACAGGAGCTGAATATTACATGTTGCGCCCCTGTGAGCCATCACCTGCCCTGCAGGGTCTGCAGAGGTGTGTTAAGTTTAACTTAAGTTTCCAGTCTTTAGACCGCTTGTCTCACAGTTGGGATAGAATTTGTTTTTGAATTTTAAGATTTTCAGCTGCTTCTAGAATTTAAAAACTACACCAGGACTATCATTCTTGTTTTGCCCATTTTTATGGGAGTCAGCATTCACATTTGACAGCCTCTTTCATCATATTGCTCCTTTGATTAACCACTGGAGGGGAAGCTGGCTTGTCAAGTGGCCCGGGCACTTTAATGAAAGCTGGGAAATCACTGCGTTCATTGGGAAGAATTTAGCAGGATTTATCTCTAAGAGCATTTAGTACCTTTGTTTGACTTACTCATCATTTCTTTGCATGTATTAAATTATCTAAAAATTCCCATGATATCAAAAAATTTAATTTAAAGACTTCCACCATCAGAACGTTATGTTCTGCTGAACTCTGATTCACCTTTCTTGCAAAAAAAAAAAAAAAAAAAATGTAATTCTGGTCCGCAGAAGTGAGGAGTCCAAATTTGAGGGAAAATCCCAAAAGGGCCCGCTGAACCACGCGGAGGTTACTGTAATGATGACAGAGCTTCTTCACCAGCAGAAGGACGAGAGGGCGAGAGTTACAGCGAGGCGGGGGTGGAAGGATCAATGCATCGATGAACCTGAACCTCAGTTCTGCATCTGCACGGAAAATGACACGAGCAGCAAAAACAGAACAGCTGATTTAAATGTGCAACAGCTTATGCTGAATGGAGGATGTGGTGATGGAGGGATGGAGGGAAGGATTTGAAGTAGAGATCAGGTAAAAACAGACGCTTTAATTAGCAGACTGAGAAATGGCTGTAGCTCTGTGTGTGTGTGTGTGTGTGTGTGTGTGTGTTTGATGGCTTTAATTAGTTGAAGTGTGTGATGAAACACAGAGGAAAATCAACAAAGTGGCATCTCTATAAAGGTTAACAACCACCCACCCTCTTCTCTCCTCCCTTCCCTTTCTCCCCGAGTAACAGAGGGACAGAGGAAATGAGAGCGGGACGCAGAATGAGAATGAGGGAGCCGCCACACAGAAGAAGACGGAGTAACTGTCTTTAATTGAACAATAGCTTGAAGTGCCTTCAACTTGATTTGCCACACACACACACACACACACACACACACACACACACACACACACACACACACACACACACACACACACACACACACACACACACACACATACATACGCACATTGTCTCTGGAAAGTATAAGAATTGAGTTTTCCCCCTCCAGAAACGCAGGAGAGATTCAGCTTCAAGCCTGTGTCTCAGTGTACAGATTACAGGTAGAAGCACAGAGATTACTGTGAAACCAGGGCGTCTACTTTATGATGTCTCGCCTGCGGCCTGAATCAAGTCAGAGTTTTTTTTCTCTCTCTTTCTACTCCAGTGCTGGGGTTGTTTTAATATTATTTAGGTGGGGGGAAACAGAGATTGATGGGACAGTTGTGAGACAGAATGATGTGCGACATGTTTTAGTCTGCTGAGCCTGTAGCCCAGAGACAAGAGATGAGGAAGGAAGGTGACAGAAATGGTGATTTTTTTTCTTTTTTTTGTTATTGTGGTTCAAGGGAGCTGTGAGTCAGTGTGTGTTATATTACACCCCTGTTATCCCTCTTTTTATTATCCCTCTTAAATGGTGGCTTCCTTATGCTGAGCTATCAGAAAAACCAGTCTGTGAAGATGTGAATTTAATTACTGCAACTGTGCAGCTGCTTTGAAGATGGTTACTAGGCCTGCGACCCCTCGTGGTCAGTTGCCATCTTCAAAATGACTTTATTGCACTGGTGTTAGTCTGTGTTTGTGATTTCACGGGGTCAAGTTGGCAATTACATACAATCTGTTTGTGATAATACAGAGATTAACTGTGACCATACTCTATACTCTACACTGTGGTTCCTAGGATGACCCTTCTTTACAAGAACAAGAAAAGTTCATGGTGAGTAGATTTTCCATCCGGCCGTTTATCCGTCCCTTTTTCGGGGTCATTGGGACAGAAGTCTAAGCAGAGAGGCCCGGACCTCCCTCGCCTCCAGAAAAGCTGCATAGATGATGCAGCAGGGTATGCTTTAGGGCGTGGATACACAATGGCGGATAAACTGCTACCATATGAGCTCACACAGGCTTTGAGTTCTCAGTCTGAGAATGCCTGGTTTCCAGAAACCGAGACGGCGAAGGCCAAAATGACGAACTCGAGACAAAATGGGCAACTCCCATCTTTTATGCTACGAATGCACTTACGCACTCAAAATATCGAGTGTACACGATGTGAGATGCGTGCGTGTGTGAGTGTGTGTTTTCACAATGTCATGATGTTAGCATACTGTCACTAAACACGTGCAGTATTCTAAAACAGGCTAACTCATTTAAAAAATGGGATCATATATTTCAGTTCAGTGAGGCTTGGATTAAATCAACAGCATGTGGGTCCAATATTAATCAGAGCAGAGTAGTTACGTGTAGGTTTTCATTCAAACCTACACAAACCAGTTTTCCTTATGAAGCTGAATTATTTTGCACCAGTTGCAAAAGTTCTCACAAGTTCTGAGTTCAGTCTGAAAATTGAGTAGTGTACGTACCCCAGACTCCGGGGGGGCGGTCACATTGTGCCTCACTGGATGAATTCGACTGTGAATATGATACAGGGTGTTGTTGGGACACAAATCCCCCAACTACAGTGTCAAAGACTTGTATCCAGGCTGGAGAGTGTGTGTGTGTGTGTGTGTGTGTGTGTGTGTGTGTGTTGTCTGCTTCAATATCTATTCCTATTTGTATTCCTCAATTCTATTTTCCTTTATTACAGTTATTGACATTTTCCAGCAGACTGAAAATCACTTTTGAAGCAAATGTTACACACAGTGGTAGATGTTGTATAGACAGCAGTTCCCTTTGTGTCATCATTCGATGCAATTGTCCAGGTGCATATGCGTTTATTTATCACCGTCATTTGATCTGTGTCAGACTGAGGCAATTTGTGGCAAATAGAGATACAGCTTTTCTGTGTGTGTGTGTCATTTGGACTGTAAAGGTAAAGTGTGTGGATTTTACTGCTGTTTTATAGTCCATTACGAGCTCTTTACTGCAGCCTCACGGCCCCATTCTGTTCTTTTTATTCTGTATCTCTTTATGGCGTTAAGTATTTAAATAATGGTAGCAGAAGGGGCAGGAGTACTAGCAGGGCTGCACATGCAGAGACACAGGCAGGCAGCTTTTTGGCAGGAGAGACAGCCAGGCAGCACTTCAGCACCATTTCCACCCAACTGTCAAGCTGTCCAACCTCAATTTTTTTTTTTTTTTAAATGTCTGAATTAGGGTTATTTCCACCCGTTTACTTGATAAATAAGACCCCTGAAATATGCTACATCTGACAGAAAATTAAAAAAAGCCTTTTGAAAATGTAGTATTGGTCAAGTTGTTTTCATTCTATAGTGACAGCCAGAGCCAGTCATATTTCAATCTGTCTAAATATGACCCCCCCCCCCTCCCAAAAAAAGAAAAAACCTTTATAGCACTCCTGTAATAGCAATAGCCATGCATAACAGAGGCTTAATGTGTGCACCAACTCATTTTTTTTAGGTTTGGCTTGACAGGTCATGGACATTAACCTTTGAAAATCCAGAGTCTGTAATGGACAAGCGAAGAAAGGTCCAAATAAGTTTAATCTCATATCTAAATGAAAAAATGAGGCTCTCTTACACTGCTGTCAATCTTGCAGTCTGCTTATTAAACTAACAGAGTTTCCTGCTGACCTCAAAGTGTTTCATGTGTGAGTCAAAAAACTCCATCCATCCATCCATCCATCCATCCAGATAGGGATTATAGTGGCAGCAGGCCGAACAGGGTACTCCAGACATTCTTTTTCCCAGCAACACTTTCCAGGTCCTCATGGGGTATTCCAAGACACTCCCAAGCAGGATGAGTTGTCCTGTATATCTCTCAGTGAGATTTGGGTCTGCTCCACAGCACCACATGGAGTATTTTAGCTTTGCTCTACAAGAGCTAAGAATTCCACTGTGACTTAACCCTATAAAGCTTTAAAGGTTTAAGAAGTTAGTTTTCCATGGACTGTAAATAAAAGACAGACATAACCACAGAGACACCATCCAATTATTTTTTAGCCTGATTAGTATTTTAGTAGCTGCCTTGTTGGTTCTTTTTTGGAGCCAGGAGTCACCATATTTAGATCAGAGGGTGGTGCTCAGTTATCATCTAAGATTAACAAGCTTGGTTAGCAAAGCTACATCTCTGAATTGTAACTTCTTTAGTGCTCAGTAACAGACTGAGAACATTCAGAACACTGAGTAGATTTTCAATTTCCAAAGCTGGAACACAAACTTTTTGGATCTTTACCACACAGCAGGCCAAAGTATTTGTCAGAAATTCCATTAAAAATGGTCCAGTTCAGTGACTCTAATTTGCTGACATGTAGCTGACAACCATTGGCTATAGCAGCCTATGTTGGCACACATGTCAGTCAAAATGGCCTTAACAAAATCCACCTAGATGAGTTCTAAAGGATAAAATTAGCTATATGGATCAAAGGTTTTTTTTTTACAGGATTTAAACATGATTTTAATGGTTTAAGTTGGGCTTTTTAACATGGGAGTCTATGGTGAGTCCCTCACCTTTGGAGCAGGTATGGAGTGGCCATTAGATGACCTTCTGTTTTTTCAGCCCTGAAGATTTCATCAGAGGTTCACCAGTGAGCAATGTGCAAATGCAATTGTGCATATACAATAAATGAATTGCATGCATCTCACATTTTGTTTTCATTGTGCATGTTCACACGCAAACGGGGATGAAATACACTTGAAACCCTCACCGAGAGAAAGCAGTGAAACGCCACTTTTCAGCCTCAGCGTAATGTGACTTTTTAAAGAGATGCGATCCAAAGTAGCCATTGCATCAAGCCTGTCAAATTCAAGTACTTGGATTAAAGCCCAGCTACAGATGATCCATTTGCAGAACTGACCTCTTCTACAGTTTATATCACTGAAGGCACAAAATGATATCATTAAATCATGTGCACTTAACCACTTAAAGCATGATACACAGCTGGAAAATTGCCTTCTGTGCACCCTTCAACCTTATGGTTATTAATTAAAAGATATGCCTCTGGGCCAATCTGCAGCCTTCAGCTTTAGCTGGTTGAATGTAGCATGTAGCTGCTGTTGATGTGATGGAGAGAGAGCAAAGAGTCAGACAGCTGACAGGACAAAGATCAAGGTTATTCCTGGCTTAGAACTATTCCTTCATTTTATTTGATTGGTTTAAAAAAAAAAAAAAGAAGTAATTTTTCTGCGGATAAAAGACTCATCGCAACAAATCATCATTTAAGAGAACATGCAGTGAATCCACAAAGGCTGTTTCCTGTTGATTTTAAATGGAGCAGCTCCAGGTTTTGCCTGCGTGTGCGTCATTATGAAGCATCTGTTCAACAAACAAGAAACAAAAGGGAAGAGCAGCTATACACAGCCTGCGCTGGGTGCAATCCATCAACACGCATCATGAACTGTGTGTGCGTGGGTGAGTTTACTGGTGACGGTGGTGGGGGTGTGTGCCTCAGAAGTGATTAGCGAGTGTTTTCAGCTCTCAGACGTGTCATGGAGGAGGGAAGTCAAACGACGCTCCTTAGCACCCACACACACTCGGCGCAGCCCGGCACAGTTTGACCCTAGTCTGTTGTCATCAGAATAGGTTGCTAATTAAGAAGAGATCCTCTCACACTGACAGCTTGTCGCTTGTCTCCCTACCCGGGAATCTTGTGAGGGGCCGGGGGGGTATGTATATGTGTGTGTCACAGCACTGTTGTGTGTTGTGTTCTTCTGTCAAAGAGCTGTCCCATGCGGTGACGGGCCAGAAAGGTGATTTGTCTCCCTCAACTGTGGTTTGCATGTAAGTGTGTGCTGGTGTACACAAACATGCACATGTGCAGTATGCATACAGGGCAAAATTAACTTTAATGCACAACTCTTTTATAAAAGGAGCACTTTTACAGAGAGGCTAATACCTAGCCTGCTGTCATTGTTGTAGTGCGAGCACTCCCAGCACAATCTTTAAAGCTGAATCACCTCTTCCCAAAATTAGTTTCATGAAACCTGAACATTAACATTTATTACAGGGCTGTAGCATTCAAATGCATTAGTTTTTTTTTTTTTTTTTACGGTTGCAGCCCTCTAAACTGGCAACTAAAGACTACGTATTGATGAAGGTGTCTCTTCAAACCTGCAGACAGTTATCACTCATCTCTGTAGCTCTTCACCCTACGCAACCAAAAAAAGGGCTTTTTATTTTAAACCCCATGCAGCTTGTTATATGTTTCCAGCCTTAGCAGGTAGACAGAAATAGATAACAGTCATCTGGTGGACATAGAAAAGCACATGGCGACTGTAAATCTATTTAAAGGGCAGGCATGAAAAGTGTGATGTGATGCTGACTGCTCCAAATATTTTAAAAACCAAACATCAAGGCATTCTCAAGCCATCCTAGAGATGTAATCTCTCCAGTGTGTCCTGGGTCTGCCCCGGGCCCTCCTTGTGGTGGTCGAACGTGCCCAGAACACCTCAACTAGGAGGCGGTCAGGAGGCATCCTGGTCAGATGCCTGAAACACCTCAAGTGGCTCCTTTTCATGTAGCGGCTCTACTCCGAGCCCCTCCCAGGCCCCCTCTGGAAGAAGCTAAGTTCTGAGTTGGGTAAATTATTTATCATTATGAAAAAAGCTATTCGTGTTGTATGTTGTTTCCACATCCCACATTAAAAGGACATGAACTAGAATAACTTCACAAACTGGAAATGAGAGCACTGATGATCATGTGCACTGTGGGGCTGACTCAAACTCCCTCCTCAGCTAACAGTTCTGATAAGATGTAGAGTTCATCAGCGGCTGGGTCAGGGAGATCAGTCCAACACAGGTCAGTAGAAGACAGGACAGCTAGGGCGTAGAGCATCTATTTACAAAACATCCCGGAGACAATTTGATAAGCGGCAGTCCAAGGCCGCCAGGGAGCCAAATTCCTGATTCTAATACTTGTTTTGGTACAGACTAGGTACTGATTAATTTGTCGACAGCCTTCAGTCTTACTGGCACCTCTCTGTGGTGAAAAAATCCAATTCATCCGAATCTTCTTGGTTCGTTCCTTCGCCGTGCAGAAACAGATACGTACATCTCCAAGATCTTACCCCTCCGAATCAGCTCCAGATACACAGAGTCTGAGTTTGAGTCTGTACCTTCCTGCATTCCCGTCATAAGCACCCTTACCAAGGCCAGACAGCTGCATAGACTTCCTTAATTGCAACGACAAGCCAGGTATCTCCAAGTCCAATTTGGAGAAATCCCAGTGTCAATAAGCCAAATGTGTGTGTATTCCATTGACAGTACGGCCAGGCACGTCATCTTCCACACCACACAGGAATCCATAATGTAGCCAGCTGGAATGTCAATGTAGCCTCAAAGAGGTGCTAGCGTAGTTGTCTGCTACATTGCGTCTGTGAAGTTGCTGGAAACCAAACCAGAGAGAACATTTGTTAGACTGACAGAAACACAATTCCAAATAAACATTTTTATGTTAATATGTTTGCTACAGCAGACTTATACAGTAGCCTATATGTGACTGTATGTCAGTTTTGTGGTTAGGTATGGTTAATGCTAAGTGCTAACTGTTAATGCTAACTGTGTTTTTCCTTAAATTACAAGCATAATGTGGAAGTGCCGCAGTTGTTGTGGTTGCAAAAAACTTCTGGTCCTATAGAAGTCTGACTGTACCTCTGTGAACATTTTCCTGCTGAGTTTGTGGGCCAGTGTCACCAGTGTTGGCAACTGCTCTGTAAGAAAAGTCGCTAGAAAGTCACGAAATCATGGGGGGTGCCTTGGGTTTCCAAAGCGGCATTGGGTGTCCCTCTAGGATATTGTCGTGTGAGGAAAACCGGTACGGATGCTGTATTTGACAACAAACACCTGTCTGGGTGGTGATAGGGGAGCATTTCGGCTTTCACGGCGGTCTCCAAAATCACCGGAAAAAAGTCTCTAGATTTGTTGCTTTTTGGAAAAAAAAGGGACTAGTGGGGTCTGAAAAGTCACTAAAACTAGAGACAAAGTTGCTAAGTTGGCAACTCTGTCACTCATTTCAGGTCATATCAAATTAAAGAAAAAAAAAAGTAAATCTTGGTTGGTCATACTATACTTCAGAATGTGGGAGTGTCCATGCTCATTGGCTAAGGATTTGTGATTGACAGTCCGAGCAGGCCCACTGTCAGACCCGCCCCTCTTGTCACGTGTTTCATTGAGACCCAGATGGTGATGGTGAAAATGCCTTTTCTTTGATGTTGTCTATGAGGACAAATCAAAATGCCTGGTGTGAAAAGGGCCTGTTAAGGTCTCTTTAAACAGCATTGTATATATTTTATTTACTCATCTACTTTGGGACTTTGTGCATATTTTATGCATATTCTAGCTCTTAATTAATCATAATTATAAGTCATTGTGAGTAGATCAGAGAATTCAGTCATTATCAGGCCTAGTTGTAAAGTGAATAACAGAATAACAGCTTTAACATTGTTTATTTTGAATAAAAACTCTGCATTTCTAATTATTTATATGTTTTTGTTTCCTAACTAGTCATCATTTCATCTCTTGGGATCTCTCTAAACTGAATAAAAATGAAAAGATAAGGAGACACGAAGCAGAAAAGCGAGGACAGAAACAAAAAGAAAAAGGATGAAGTGATGAAGAGATGATGAATGAGCTCCCCCTCCCCCCCGCGCTCTCACTCATTCTTTCTCTTTGAACAAATTAATATCTTCATCGCTGATATAATAAACTGTTGTACTGCTGTTCTGAGGCTCCTCAAGGGAAAACACAAAGAGAGGAAGAGGGAGGCAAATAATCTTTAAAAGGAACTGAACAGACAAATAGATGAGAGAGTCTGTTTATGTGTGTAAGCGTGCAAATGAGACTGAATTAGAACTACCCAGAGTGAATGAGCCTCATCCATATTAATACACCGCAGGTCACTGGCCCCACTCCTGGGACCAATAACTGCCCGTGCTCTAATAGATCACACGCCATCTTTGATCACATGGCTGTTTGTTTTTATAATCAACTCAAATTCAACTTTGCCTGTGATATTTCAGCTTATTGACATTTGCTTGGCATTCTAACTTCATTACAGCCCGTTTCTTTTTTGCTGGTGGACAGTCACCATGTGCCGTATGTCCCAAACAGACTTAATGTTGATTCTAGTTTTAACTCCCCACGGTTTTAATTTTATTAGCGATGATGATGATGATGATTTTTTTCCTTTAGAGACTTCAGTTGTATTGGCTGTTGGACCTGTCTGTTTAAAGCATAAACAAAATTTAACCTGCAGGATTTTGCTCATTATATGATGGCCTTCTTAATGACTTTACATTAGAAATGAACTGGGGCTTCAGATACTTTCCTGCTAAAGCAATACCAGTTTCAGAGACCATATTAACACCAAACTAGCCCAACCAGTGCCAGGACCACATCTAAAATGATCATGACAGTTGATCGTTTGTGTCTCCCAGTGATTTTATGGTATTAACAGCTACTGTAGTTCTTATTTAATACAATGTGATGTTCACAATGCTGTTCAGGAGGCTGGCTACCTTGTGATTAATAAGTTACTACTTTATGTTATACAAGATTTTAATGCCTCATTAAAATTTCTGTTCCAGAAAGAGAGTTAGCTTCAACTCTGACTCAGTTACCATGGTAACACACTCTGTGAACTAAACCTGCTCGCTGACCCCTCCCTCCCTGCTGCACCTGAACCAGCTGACTGTTTCATGTGCTCGTTCATAAAGTCACCATCCAAGCGCATTGTGGAGCAAATTAAATCACATGTACCTGCATGAAGCTTTAGACACAGAACAAACTGATCAGTGATCAATCATTTTGGAATCAGTCACACTGATGGAAAAATGCCCGTCACAGTTGGATCTTGAGGTTAATGTGAATATTTAAGTGAAGATGAGGCTGAAATAACTTTAAGAGTCTGAGACTTTGCTTTTAACGTGACTTTTTAAATGCAGCTGCAGATGGTCTGTACTCTAATTACATTTCATACTGTCATACTTTCCACTGAAAATCACTTAAATCATTCCCAGTCGGACGACCCAGATAGCACCTACGCCAAACTGGATCTGCCCAAAGCTATCATAGGCTCCATAAGGGATCAGCAAACCAGGTCTGCACTGGAGTCCACTTGCACAGTGGGAAGGATCCTAAAAGGAAGAGGCTCACAGAGTGGATCAGGCCAAAATGCAGCTGGGATCCGATAATTTCCAGATCTATTCTTAGTAGCTTGTTTTATCCCAACATGATCTCCTTATTTTAAATGGTTCATCATCCCAAAATGATACTGAAATATATAAATCTAGCCAACAGCTCCATAAAAGCCATTTCTTATGACACGTTTGCCTTCTCTTACAAAACTTTATATTTGTCACAGACTTGGAAAGTTGCCCTGCATTTTTTTGAGTTACATGTGAAACAGTGACTATTATTTAACTCTTAACAGTAACACAGTAACACATCTCTGCCGTGGCTGTAAGTGAGTCGTCGTGTATCAGTGAAGGCTGACGTCAGATCAGGTTAAACTGGGAAACATTAAAGTGCAGTTTTTCTGTGAAAGTGAAGTTGTTACAGTGGACCAGTACATAAAATGTTTAAAGAATAATTATTGATAAAACGAAATGGTCAATCTGTAGCAATAAAAAACCACTTGTTGCTATCTGGGTAACTAATATCACAGGTAAACTGTGTCTCATCTGTCGCTCCAGATTCGGTTTCTGTCTCCTGCATTTTGTCAGGTTGCAGCTGAATAATTAGATTTAAAAATGTAGAATTCCTGCTTCATCTAATGAAAATTCAGGTTGGGTAAATGATGACCGCAGACTGTATTTGTATAGTTATATGTTTTTTATCAAACTTTTACACTGTCTATGATGATGATGATGATGACATCGTCATGATCTCATGTGATTAAAATGACCTCTTTCTTCCCTCCTGTTTTCTATCACGTGTTCATGTTCAGCCAGCTGGACTGAAATGGAGGCACTTCTTCATTCTCCTTGAATCATGGTATCAGAGCTCCACTCATGATGGCTTTCTCTCTCAACTCACGAATGGGCTTAACTCAAAGTTAAAATATTTTATTATCACAAGCTGAAAAAAAAACAACACTACACAGAGTCTGATTTTTTTATTTATTTTTTTTAAAAAGGAGATAAAGGCAGACACCTTTGAACCTGACCACATGTGAACACAGAAACTGAGTTTCTGCACATCTTCACACTGGAAGGAGATTTTCAGAAGCTCCACTGACCTGAAATGAGGTTTACATGTGGCTAAAAGGCCAAAAAACAAAATACTGTATAGATATGTGGGTTCCTTAGCTTTTGTCAGGTTGCCGTGTTAGCTCCCGTGTTAGCTGTGTCTCCATAATTTTGGGTTTAATAGTTTTGGAGTTCGTCTCCTGTCACTCTATACAGTGCCCTATATTGTCTCTCTTGATTGACGTCTCTTCCAGTCCCTATTGTGTCTGCACATTGAATCCTCATGTGAAATATCCCCAAAACAGACACACCCTGTGTGTGGCCTTTCTGTGCTTTTACATATATTTCTTAGCCTGGTATTTCATGTCCACAGAGAACATGCAGGTACAAGTGCACCTGACTGAAGTGCTCCTGACAAACCAGGTAAGCCACGTGACATATCTTAGCCACAAAATAAACTTTATGCAGCTCTTGCCAACGAGACACTTTTTACCACTACATGCAAAGTTTTCTTATTTATTTTAGATTGAACTATTGACATAAAGGGAACAGATTTGCCACTGAGAGATGCCACTGAAACCTTGCTCTCAGGACTGTAAAGTGTGCACTACAGGTGTTTTTTTGTTTTTGTATACTTAAATGCTGCTTTCTCGAGCCTTCCTAGATGTGAATTCCAGAAGAAAAACACAAAGAGATGCATTTGCAGCAGTTAGAGAGAATGTTTTTTATTGCTGACGACCCTTCAGACACAAGGTGGGCATCCTCCTGGAAGAACACAAATTGAAGAAAGTAAGCTCTTAGATGTTCGTTTTTTTGAGAAATTCAAAGAAATAGCCAAACTATTCACAGTGTTCAATTGAAAGCACTTTTGATGCTTGAGATAAAATGTAGGAATTCCCTTCTACAAACACATCTCAAGCCAGAAACAGAGAGAGTGGAACTCTCTTTGTGCATTGTACTCTGAAATAATCAGAAGTCTTATAACACCAGATGCAGTCCTACCATTCCTCCTCTCAAAGATTATTGAGCGCACCCACATTTGCCATTGTTGAAAGAATTTACAAAACCATGCCCACTGGTGCCAAAAAAAGCTGGAGCTTGCGTTTGCGCTCTCCTGAGGCCGGACTTCCAACCTTGCTTTGCTGCGTGTTGAGTGCACGATAATTACTGAAGCGATCAGCAGGTTTTCTCCTGTGAAAGAGAGGAATTTGTTGAATTTGCGAAAGTAATGTAGTTATTTGTTGCCAACTTGTAATCATGATTTTCCTGTCTATCCAGGGAGTTGGGTATTTTGGAGAGACTCGCTGTGCTTCCATCATGGGGAGGGTGGGGTGGGGGTCCCTGCTTAGGGGGTAGCACTTTTTTATTTTTCATACTTTTTTTCATTCTTAGTTTCTAGTTTATTTCTCCACGTATGACCTTTTGCAATATTTTCTGGACCTTGCCTTTTGTCTGCGTTGTTTGCTGTGCTGACTGACCTTCTGTGCGTGACCTCCAGCCTGGATTGAAAGTTCCTGGATTTTGTACACTGCCTCACATGTCGCAGCTCAGTTCTTTTGTGTTATCCTGTAGAGTACCTTCATCATTGGTTGTTAACCTTTATTTGGATACTGTGATAGCTGGGATAGGGTCCAGCCCCTGAAAAGGATAAGTGGAAGAAACTGGATGGATGGATGGATATCTCACTGTGCTGACAAATCTGCCCTTTTATTTTCTTGAGACATTAAGATGAACTTATTATTGTCAATCTTTTGCTATCTTGAGATTACAAAGCTTATTTTCTCATTATAAAAGTATGTCTACCTACCAAATAACCAAGGATGTAAATCTTCCTTCTCTTCCTGTTGCTGCATGTGATGGCTGTCACTTGTGTTCAGCTATCTATGTGTGCCTGTCAGCAACATCTCTACTATCACTGGGTAATGAAAACAGATTTGAAGCAGAATGATGAAGGCAAAAATCTAGGCAAAAGCAAAAAGGCAAAAAAAAAAAAAATACAGAAAAAAAAGGTGAATGTCATCAAGTGACCTGCCCATTATTTATATATATATATATATATATATAAAAAAGAAGCTTTTAGCATGTTACCCCTACAGCACTACTTTAATGTCACTTCACAGATCAAATATGGTGTCACTGACATTTGGTGCCGCCAGAGCTTTAATGGTCTCGCACAAGATTTCAACCTGTTGCCATCAGTGAAGACATACTGTATTTCTTTTTTTGTGTGTGCTTTTTATTCCCAAATAATCATAGAGCTCACTGCAGTGTTTAACTGAAACCATTTCCCTGTTCTAGAGAAGAAGCAGGAGGTTGGGCAGGCAGGTGAGCCGACGCAGGGAGTTTTCCAGCGAGGAATTTCAGAAAGAATGGAGCAGCTCGGTGGTAACGGGAGCACTGGGAGGCACACAGATGTTAGACTGAAGAAAAGCATTTGAAGGGAGCACTGTGTTCAAGAATATTAAGCAGTAATAGAGGTATGCACTCTGTTGGTAAATATTACAGTTGATGATTATAAAAGGGTGGCGCAGTGTTACAGTGGTTCACACTTTGCCTTACAGCAAGATGGTTCCTGGTTCAAACCTGCAGCTGGAGCCCTTCTGTGTGGAGTTCACATGTTCACATGCTCCAATTTCCTCCCAAAACTCAAAGACATGTTAACTGCTGATTCTAATAAATGTGAGTGGTTGCCTGTCTTTCTGTGTTGGTCTCGTGATAAACTGGTGATCTTCCCAGGGTCTACCCCACCTTTGTACCCACTGACATTTGGAATAGGCACCAAACAAAATTCATGATTTTGGAAACAGGGATTATTTTACAGTAGATCATGTCTGCCAAGTTCATGTCTACCAAGTTCATGGTGTGGCCCTTTGCTTACCTCAGTTCCTGACCCCTGCTGTAGTCTTTACAGATGCAGTAGAACTGTTCCTGAGTCAAACATGGACACACACAGGAGACGGCTGTTTCATGAAGGGACACAACCAGAACAGCTGCATCTACATCCTAACCAGCCATCCAATAAACTAACAGGATCATGTCCTAAGGGCCTCAGTATTGGCCAGTATTTTTAAAGGATATCTGATTGTGATTAGATCTGGGGCTACACTATGAAGTGTGTTGCTGCATAACTGAACAGGCACCAAAAATCATCTGAAAAAGCAGTTTTCTGAAGCGTAACTTTACCAATCTAAATCCTACTTGCTGACAAAATGATTTGTGGGTTGCAAATCAGACACATGCAATGAGTTTGCCATCAAAGATCAGACACACAGACAAGTTAAAATGTATCATCTCTATGTGAGTATGTTGGCTTGGCGGGGTGAAATCTAAAAAACTCGAAAACCGTAGTAAATGTGTTTTTATGCTTTTATGTAATTATTGGCTTCTGTGTGTGTTTCCTGAAATGAGCAATCAATGATGCATCACCTAGAAGCATCTACATCCAGAGAAACAGGACACAGTGATGCTGACTCATAGCTCGGTTTGTTAAAATCATGAAGTGGTATCCTGCATTCTAATTTCAGTCCAGTTATTTTTTTTAAACTGTGTGTGTTGATGAACAAAGCAGAAAACGCTGCAAGAGCAACACATCCACACAGTCACAAAGACAATATCTGTCACCCTTGCACTGGAACTTCACTTTAACATTCACAGATACATTTACATTTAAGCACTTACACAGATTGCTCTTATCGCACAAGTGCTCATCCAAAACAGTCACAAACAAATGAATAAACTGTACAGTAGCCTTCACCCGAGCATGTATGCATTCACCCACACACACACACACACACACACACACACACACCTCATTACAGAGACAAAGCCGTTCTTCTTGGTTCCAAGCTGACATCAACCTGAATCATCGGCGCCCCCAGTGCGCTTCAAAGGGGAGGGAGAACGAAGGTAGCAATCAACCCGATTAGGAGAACAGTGGCTTCACAAAGTGGTTGACACCTATGGGGCAGTGTGAGGAGCAGGGAGAGAAATTGCGTTGGTGGGGGTACTGTTCTGTCTTGACTTCACTCTGACGTAATGAGGTCTAAAATATTCTCAGCCAGGCGTGAAGGCAGGAATAAGAGACATGCTCGTGCGCAGGGTGAGGGGATGGGGAGCTCTTTGTACAAGGGCGCCATGATGTTTCACCACCTGATGTGGAGAGGGCCAGAGAAAACAGGAAATGGGACGGAAAAAGAGGTAATTGGAGGGTCTTAAAAAAGTGACTTGGAAAAGAATGAGGTGAATCTGAAGAAAAACACACACACACACACGCGCACGCGAGATCTGTCGCAGAAATTGTCATCCTGCTAGTCGTCACATGCCTAACTCAGAAGAGCAACACAGGTCAGGACACACTTACACAGTGGTGTAACTCGACTTGTCGTGCTATGACGCAAGTCTTGTGGGGAACAAAGCAGGTCATGGCACACATGATCACACGTGAACACACATCTATCCAGACAGAATGGAACGATGACAGTGACACGATGCTTCTCCTGCTCATACATCTGTGCTGTGAACATCACGTCGCTAAGAATCAGTGATGCATGTGCAAATACCTCATAGCGAACGTTAAATGTTTTAATTGCAGCATTTGTATACAGTGCTGTGAAAAAAGTATTTGCCTCCTCCCTGATTTCTTTGTTTTTTTGTTTTTTTTTTTTTTGCATATTTGTCACACTTAAATGTGGCCCAGTCAAAGTCTGGACTTAAATCTGATTGAGATGTTTTGGTATGACCTTAAACAGGCCCTTCATGCTCGAAGACTCTGCAATGCCAAGATTCCTGTGTGATGTGAACGACTTATTGCCAGTTATCGCAAATGCTTGATTGCAGTTCTTGCTACCAAGGGTGGCACAACCAGTTATTAGGTTTAGGGGGCAATTACTTTTTCATACAGGGCCAGGCAGGTTTGGATAGCTTTCTTCCCTTAATGAATAAATCATCATTTAAAAACTATATATTTTAATTACTCTGGTATTTTTTGTCTAATATTAAATTTTTATTGATGAGATGAAACATTTAAATGCGACAAATATGCAAAAAACTAAGAAATCAGGATGAGACCAAATACATTTTTTTTTACAGTCCTGTATAGGATGCATATTTTATGGTGGGATCATGATGTTTAGGCTGATTATTCAGGTTTTCTCATTTAGAATTCTTATCTAGTGTTTTTTTGTAAATTAAACACTTACTTGGTGTCTGTTACTTGGTAATAGATTGATAGAGTTTGACAGACATAAAATAGTATTTTCACACCAAAAAAGTGAATCCCAAAGAGCTATTTGCCAAAAAAAGTGGCATATCTTGGCTAAAAAGCTATTTACAGCAGATGAACAGTATTTGAAAGTCATGTCCTTAGGAAATAGGAAAAAAGCCAGCCAAGACTTGACAGAGGACCTGAGAGATGCATTTGGACCTTCATTTACTCCATCTACTATTCGCTGAAGTCTCATCAGAAATGATCTCAGTGGAAGGGTGGCTGTCAAGAATCCATTTTTAGGGAAAGGAAAGAGGGATAAAAAGCTGAGGTATGCCAGAATACACAAGAACTGGTCTGAAAATCAGTGGTCTGAGGAAGTGATGAATCTAAATTTGAACATCTTGGTTAAAATCATTGTTTACAGAGGATGTCAGGGGAGAGCGAGTGTCTACAACCATCTGTAAAGCACAGTGGAGGCTCGGTCAGGGTTTGGGGCTGCATTTCAGCCAGTGGTGTTGGAGATCTTGTGCAAATTGATGGAATTCTGAACGTAGAAAAGTACCATCAGATTTTGCTCCACCATCACCTTACTGCATGCCAATGATCCCAAACACACTGACAGTTCAGTAAACGCATACCTGGATAGAAAAGCACACAGTGGAACGCTATCAATCATGGATTGGCCTCACCAGAGCCCGGATCTCAACATTATTGAAGCAGCGTGGGATCATGTTCATGTATAGCAGAACAAAAGGCAGCCAACATCCAAAGAAGAGCTTTGAATGACCTTCAAGAACTGGAGAACGATTCCTGAAGACTACTTAAAGAAAAGACAAGAAAGGTGCCTGAGAGGGTTCAGACTGTGCTGAAGAATAAAGGTGGTCACACCAAATATTGATTTTCAAGCTCGTTAGAATTGTACAAACTCTGGTTTTGCCTCATATCCTGTATTTCCATGTATGTTTGCACATTTCAAAAATCGCTGAACCTATTTCCCATTTTTCTAGCAAAATGCAAAGCAATAAGGGATAGCTCAAAGACTTTTGCACAATAATGTATGTATATGCACTCTCTTGGATGATAAATGACCAAAGAGACTAACGGTGTTTTGTACAAAGGGAGTTTTATGAATTCTAAAATTCCTGGGCATTAGCGGGAAACACAGAGGCATTCTTAAGGAAGCAGACATCGACAGGACAGTCGCCATCTAACATGCGCTGGTTGCATTCTGTTGTAATACCTGACACAAGCCTCTTAATAACAGTTCTTCACTCACAAGTGAATGGGAGCTAATAAGTGCGAGGCAGTTAAACATTTCAGGAGCCGTATCTGCACAGGAACCCCCACGTCCTCTGTTTTTGTGGTCGCCAGCTACAGACTCAATGTTCCCATTAAAAGGCTACTGCACAGTAACTACTGAGCCTGTTAAAACACAGCAAAATGCTCCTTACTGAATGCTGCCATGCATGCCATCCATCTCATCATGTGTTACAGCCCTAGCAGGCTTAATGTGATTTTGTCCATGTGGATGTGTTTTGCTCTCACTCCTGCCTTAGGTGCTGACCTTTGCAGTTGACTCCACTCAGTAATTAAGCTAGGGATTACTTAAGGTCAGGGAGAGGAGAGCCTAAGCGCCAGAGTGCCTTTGGCCTTGTAGTGTGCTGGGTTTGTGATTGTGGACGCTTAATCCTGCTCTGTGGAGAAGAATGTGTTTGATCATTTAAATGTTTGACTTATTTACTTATTTGACTTTTAGTTTAACTTTTAATAAAAAAAACCCTTCAATACCAATTTTTCCTCCCTGGGGACTTTGCCTCCATGTTGTGTAGCAACACAAGTTCTTTTGACTCTATTTTTTTCCACTGCAATCGCCGCAACTCATGATGCAGATCATGATCAAATGCAGGAACGAGGCAGAGAAAGGTGCAGAGTTCACAAAAAAATATCGACAAAGTCTGTATCATAGTATCAGAGATGGAAAGACCTTGCAAAAAACACACACACACGCAATCAGATGGAGAGACACTTGAAGGAGCCGCAGTCCATGAAGATTAGCTAAGACAGGCAGCCAAAAATGAGACGCAGGGAAGGAAGGGAGAAAATAACCTGCTGTCCCACTTCCAGCCCCTTACATTAAAGCACCTCCGCCATCATCACCACCACCACCCTGTGGGTGACCTTCATGCACAGCAGCAGACGATCAAATGAGTGTTCGTACATTTTTTCTCACTCATTGTTTCATGTACAACTGTTCTCACACAGTCCTCAAGCTTGGGTGTTAGCTCCCAGTGTGTCAGCACACCAGATTGCTGTTTGTGGATAATTATAGTTCTTTGTTGTACGCTCAAAAATCATGACTGCTTTCAATGCAGTTTCTAACAGCACAAAAACCAGCGACGACATTTCTGGAGTGAGCTGAAGTTCTATTACTTCGTGCTATTTTATACCCATGAACACAACTGAAACAACTGTGACAAGCTACCATATTTGTGAGGCAGGACTATATTAAACTGTCAGAGCTCACTTTGTCCATAATATGGGGACATAATATGCTTGGGATTGCTTTGTGATTTTTGTCATTCAGGCACTGTTGTGATGCCACAGGTCTGCACCTGATCAAAGAACCAAAACACGAGGTTAACTGATACAAATGCATCCTTTTATCAAAAGGTTGTCCCATTGCAAAGATATGTTGTTGCTGTTGTTGCATGTCGTCACCCTCTGAAAATAATGGCCAAAGCCGTTTTTTTTTCAGGTTTTTCCAGAAAAAAGAAAGAAAGAAACAAAAAAAATGGAACCAAACACTGAAAATATGATGATTTAGACAAAAATTAAACTTTTGTTAAAAAGTTACTTGGGCCGAATATTTTAAGAGGGTGACGATATTTTATCTCAGATTCATTCTCAAACATGTATGAAAGTATCTGGGAAGCTGACATTTTGTGTAAATAATGAGTCAGGGAGGTGAAATGGGTCCACTGTCTGTATCTCTTTCTGCAGCCTCTGGTGCTGCTGGAGCTAGAACAGTCTGTTTCTGACAGGGGCTGATCTGGGTGACCTGCATAAAGTTTAAGATAATTAAAAGGAGCCAGAGCTGATACAGAGCAGGAAATGTGTGTGTGTGTGTGTCCAACTTTGTCTCTCTTTTTAAAATATTTTCATTATTTTAGACTTATTTTTAATTTAGAAACTTTGAATTTGAGACACTGACCTGACACAAGTTTACCGACTCTGTCTGTATGAAGTTGTATTAATATCCATCCATCCATGTTATTAACCACTTATTCAAATGTTAGTGTCTCTGGGGTGTGTGGGGTGAGGCGGAGCCTATCCCAGCTGTCACAGAGAGAGAGGCAGGGTACATCAGTACTAGTATTGCAGTATTGGGGGGGGTATTGAGTATTAAATAATACATTGAACTAACAGAGTAACTCTGTGAATGGCGTCTAAATAATGTTTCTCAAACATTCATCTGAAATCAACAAACACCCATTCTGATTCACTGACCCTTGTTTTTCTGCATTCATCATTAGATTGAACCCAGTTTATCACCATCCACACAGACTCAGTGACTCACAGAACTGATGCTCACCTCTTTGTCTTACTGGGGTCAATGGAAGTCTTGCTCTTATTGCTGTAACTTATGGGACTGCAAAATCGAGCACCTTTGGTGGTCATTCCCGCAGACATTCAGAAAACCTTTGGACGCTCATGTAAAACACACTGAGCCAAACGCCGAGCAACAGACAAATACAAATGGCGGCCTCAGATGTCACGTGATTTGCCGGGGACGCGTCGAAACGCAAGTTGCTCAGTATCCCTTAATCTCTTGTCTCTGTGGAGGACATAATAAGGCAGTTATTAAAGCTATACTGCACTCGACATTGAGGAAGGATTAATTATGACTGCTGTTGCTACACAAGCTTCACGTTATAACCTTCCTTTTTTTTTTTTTTTTTAACACTGTGCTTTTCACTACCAGAAATGCCACATCAATCCATCTGAAATCTCTGTTTTGGGATAGGAGATGCAGCTGCATCTTTTGCTGATGGGTTCTGGCTGTTGATGATCCCTTCTGTCACCAAACTGTCTCTTCAGTTTATTGCCAGCTTCTGTTTGGCTCTTCTTCTTATCATTAAATATCTCCCTGCATTAGGCTGCAATTCCTGAGAAGCCAGAACAGCTATTCACCACATTGGTTGCCTCCTTCCAAGCTGATTTAACATCATTTTGCCTTGGTGGCTTGTTTGCGCTGCAAAATATTCAGTGTTGGCAAGTCTGCACTTCCTACACAAAGACATCAGTTTCTTCCTGGAAAGAAGACAAAAATCACTCCAGATAGTGCTCGTTTGAAAGTGCCGTTGTACATGACAAAATTCTGATGGTGCTACCCAGAATATCAGTCATTTTTTAAACAAATATTTAGTATTAACATTTTTATCTCATTTTTTTATTGGGTTGGCTTTGGATTTCTGCTATTTTGCAGTCTCATCTCCCATAGATGTTCCAGTGCCCCTGTTTTGCATTTGAAAAATGTTCTGGAGGAAACCTGCCACTCAGACTATGTTCACTGGCACTGGCAGTTGGAAGGAGGCTGGGGTTAATGACTGGGCTTGTAGCCCAGCCGCACAGCACATAACTGTGACACTGAAGATTGAATGTTGTGTGCCATCTAACATTTAATCAAGACCATGTTTTCCCCCAGCCTCATTCATTTTAGTTGCCCAAAGCACAACACACCACCCCATTTTGAACACGAAATCATTAGAGTCAAAGAAGCATTCAGTAGTAATAGCTAATGATGTTACTCTGGTTACACTGTGGTTACTTTAAGGGTAAACAACAATGGGAATTTGAGGAGACCACGTGAGATTTCTCTTTTCCTGTGTAAATGGCAAAAATCTGTCTTAAAAATGAGCAGTATAGACTGAAGTCAAACTTAATTGAAGATGATGTTGTTCTAAAAAATTAGTTTAAAGTAAAACAATATGCAGCAAAGTGAAATAGCCATACACCCACAAAAATAGTTGGTATTGTACACCACTTTAAATGTTTCACCATGAAGAACACTGTAGAGATGTGTACTACTTTCTGGTGTTGCATTTACAGCTCTGTACACAGCAAATCATCCATGGTTGCAGTCTTTTTTCCATTAGTAGTCAGGCAGGCATCATAGAGATGTTCACTTTGACACAACTTGGGTGAAACAACACAGTAATAAAGACTCGTGCATCATATCTAAGATGTAATTTTACTAGTCCTCTTTAGGAACGCTGTAGCTTCATCATGGAATACACATTTCCTCAAAGAAAGACCCACAGGTACAAAGATGACACGGTGTCATCACTCATTGGTTTGTGAACTACTGCTTTTATTTGTTTAAACTCTGTTCATCTTCTATGCCCTCACAGCACGGTTCGAGTCCAAGAATTTCCTCATAATAAGCATCACAGCTCAGTCCTCTCTGACATTAGTAAATAGATGATTAATCATTAATTAATGTTCAGAGAGCAGGTAGCGTGTATTTTGGAGGTTTTATGCCACTCATTTTTGGAGAAAAACATCTACTATTACACAGTTTTACCTAAGACATGAAAACATATCAGCCACAATTATTTAATTATATTTTATTGAAAGTGGAAATGGCAAGAACATCTTAGAACTGTTATAATCATGTATAACCATTACAGCAGTTTAACACTGTCCTCACTACTGTATCATAAAAAATTATCTACCATAATTATTATCTACCATCAATTCAATATGAATTAACACTTAGAACACAAAGCCTGCTTATTGCAAACTTCTCTGTACATTCAAAGCAGTAGGAAACCTTTAGTGTTTCCCACACTCACTGAAATGGTAGCTCAGGTGCCTTTCAAACCATACAGAAAGGCCCCAACTGGGATTTGAACCAAGAACCTTCTTACTTTGAGGCAACAGTACAAGGTGCTCCACCATCCCTCCACCCTGCTTCAGACCTTCTTTCTGTGAAGGTACCATTTCTCGAGGCACCTGTTGACCTCTGCTCCTTATTCAAAGACCAGCAAGTTCCTGTCTCGCAGGAAGATGGGAACCCCGGTGCCTCTAAAATCCATCTCAATAGATATGGGTTGAATTTGACCCAGAAGAGCCTCAGTACAAAAATTTGTAGCACCTGTATAACAGCATAAAAAATGAAAATATTTACAATTTTTGTGTATTTTGGGTCATCAAATTTCAGGCCAAAAGAATGACATTTAGGGTATTTTTGCTGCTCCCAAATGTCAAAACAGGTCAAATCTGACCAGAACAGTGTGCAAGGATTAAAATAAATAAATAAATAAAATATGGCCATAGAGCAGTTTGGTTTTGTGAAATCAGACATTATGAGTGAGCAATGGAGCCAACTGAGAAACCAGGGACAGCAATCACTCGTCAGTTACACGGTAGCCATGCCCTAAATAACAGCCTGCTTTATTTTTTGTTATATTATTAAAACTAATAAAGAAATCATAATTTACAAAATGAACACTATGTTAGAGGAAGATTTTATACTAATACTTGTAGCCTTCTAAAGTAGAAACCATAAAGTTAACCAGTAAAGAGGAAAATGTTTACTGAGTTCAAGAAATAAAAGATCATTTTCTCACTTTTATTTAAAACTCCTTTTGCAACCAATTCTAATCACGGAGTCAGACCCCTTAATTATCTGACAAATAATTGAACCTGCTGAGTTATTCAGAGGGCCCCAAAAGTCGGTGCTTCACTTTTGATCAGTTGCAGTTTGCTGACCAGGTTTTGAGCCTCAGCTGATAACCTAGTACTCCACCCAATATGAGTGCAAGTTAGCCAAATCCTGGCTCCAAAACATGCAGCATGGCGGCAATCAAGCCTTCCTACCACTTTATTCTTTTAGAAATGAAACCCATTTCAAGAATATTTCAAACCAAAACTGGAGACACTGCACACGAAGAAGGAAAAGGGAAAAGATAATTTATTCCCTTATTAAACAGTTAAAAAAAGCAAAGTCTGTCCAATATGTTCGGTTGCCATTTGGTTGTCCCACTTGTGAACACAGCCTTCAATAACTGATGAGTTTCCCTCCAATTAAAGCAAGTGAAAAATGTGACATCCCTGACTTTCTGTGTCCCGCTCTTCCTCTTATTTTCCCTCAAACTTTTTCCCTCTCCCTCCTCTTCTTTCATTGCTCCTCTTCCTCTTCTCCAAACTAATTATCTCTGTCTATTAGACATTCACAAATGAGTGTCTACCATGTTGAGAGAGAGAGAGTAAAAACCTTTACTTCAGAATGTGAAATGAGGAAAACACAAGAGGTGAGGATGAGCTGGGAGTGTCTGTAAAACGGAGAAAAGTGGAAGAGTCAGAAAAGTGAAAAAGTAAATGAGACAGATCGTGAATCAGCATGCAGCTGGCCTCCGCAAATCTCAGCTCCTCCCATCTGTCGGCTAAGTGATAATTATGTCTGTCTGTGCACCGCTGTATCTGCTCTGTTTCTTTCTTTTCTTCTCTCTCGCTCCTTCACCAAACCTCTTAGCAATGATTATCTATCACTTAACCTGTCCTTCTTGTTGTCTCTCATGCTTTTTTTCCTTTCATCCCATCTTCATTCCCACCACATGTCTGTTTTGTTGTGTCTCTCTCTCCCTGCTGAGCGAGCCAAAGAGAAAGAGGCTATTTGTGCTTCCCTGCGAGCCACAATGAAACTTTAATCTGTTGTGTTTATTCAAGCTCAGATTTGGGTGTAAGAAGGATGTCGTCAAAATGTATTCTCCGTCCCTGGGGGTTTCTACAAGCTCTGGGTTCAAGATGTACAATGAAAATTGGGCTGTAGCTACTGCATCCCTCAAAAGTTTGTGAAGTCAGACAAGAACTTCTTGTTACACTGGCTGCAGAATAAATTGGACTGACAGGAGAAATCCCATCTTCTCAGCACCACATCTACAAGTGTTCTAGTGCGGGGAAAAAATAATGGGAAAGTATATTTTTAAAATGATTTGATTTGGTTATTTCTACACCGCTGGATAGACAGTGTAAGCCTATGAGGAACACAAAAACCATAATGCTTTATGTGCAAAGTAAACTATGGCAGTGACATCTACAGTTGCTAACATTCCTGATTCCCAAATCTGCACAGAAAGCAAACACGAGCCCAACTGCTAAAAAATAACCAGACTGCTTGAAATAAGATTGGGTATATTTTATGTTCATGTTTTTTTTTTTTTTTTTTTTTAAAGTGAACTCAAACTTTTGAGCAGTAGTGTCAGTGCAGTTTGCTTTCGATCGTTAGCTGGGAATATTAAGTATTTTATGGAATCCAGTGACCACCGTAACATTAGAAAACTAAAGTGATGATTATGGGATTGCAGAGCTGTTTAAAGTCCAGCAGCACCAGGCTGTGATTGCAGCAGGCGGCTCTGGCTGTGATACGTGTAATCATGAGAGTATAAAACAAGGAATTGTGGAGGAAGATGAGGCATGTGCTCAGTTTGCCCTCTTTGGAGGAGGGAAGGTTTTTCAAGCCAATTGTTCTCATTGTCTGAAATCTTCCCTCATACTGTATGTGGCTGTGTGAATTTTTATAGCACCTCATTTTCCTCCTTTAGATTTAATCACTGCTGGGGCATATTGCATTAGCATTTTGCATTTGTGAAAAGTTCCTTTCTATCATTATTCCTTTATTTTATTTGTGCATTATCCCACTAGAAGGGGGGGGGGGGGGGGGGGGGGGTTGTTGCTATGGCAGCAGAGATAGAAAGGCAAGAATTTTTATTCTTGGTATGAACAGATTTTACAAGGCATGGTGATATTATAAATTTTATTTATAGCACATTGTGCTGCTATATTGCCGATTTCAGCTTGATTTAAAAGCTTAAACTTGTATTAGGTTTCAGACTCTGTGTGGTTCAACTAACGCAGCTGACGGGAGCTGTGTCAGCTTTGGTTTGAAGCTCTGGAAGATAATTTGTAGTTTTGCAGGCCTGAATAACGGCAGGAGTGAATGAATAAAGCTTCCTCATAAAGTGGACGGTGTACCTATTACATTTTCTTTATTTTCTGACACATACATGTATATATAAACTGCTCAAAAGAATTAAAAGTCAGTTACATTACATTGATTGGGGGTTGTTGATCAGTTTCAGCTGCTTTGGTGTTAATGAAATTAACAACAGGTGCACTAGAGGAGCAACAATGAGACAACCCCTGAAACAGGAACGGTTTTACAGGTGGAGGCCACTGACATTTTTCCCCTCCTCATTCTTTGTGACTGCTTCTTTCACTAATTTTACATTGGCTAGGGTCAGTATCACTACTGGTAGCATGAGGCGATACCTGGACCCTACAGATGTTGCACAGGTAGTTCAACTCCTCTAACATTCAGCATGATCAGTTTGGTGGTGGGTCAGTGATGGTCTGGGGAGGCATATCCATGGAGGGACTCACAGACCTCTATAAGCTAGGCAACGGCACCCTGACTGCATTAGGTATCAGGACGAAATCCTTGGACCCATTGTCAAACCCTATGCTGGCGAAGTGGGTCCTGGGTTTTTCCTGGTGCACAAGGAATTGATACCACTGACTGGCACCCACACTGACCTAAATCCAGTGGAACACCTCTGGGACATTATGTTTCAATCCAGCCGACACCGCCAGGTTGGACCTCAGACTGTTCAAGAGCTCAGTGATGCCCTGGTCCAGATCTGGGAGGAGATCCCCCAGCACACCAGCTGTTATCTCATTAGGAGCATGCCCCATGGGGGGCCATGCAAACTACTGAGTACCATTTTGAGATATGGCAGGCTAGTCCATTTTGCTGAAATTCCATTGCAGCAACATTTTTTTTACTTTGTCGGGGTGTTGACTTCAGCCCTCTGTAGGTTGATAATTTTTATTCAATTTCCATCAAACAATGTGGCATTCTTTCATTCCTTACACATACACCCAGTCCATATCAGTATGGATATCCAGCATGATTTTTTTTCCCCATGAGGTGCTGCACCTGGGTCCAGAGAACTGAACTGTAAATCATGTGAAGTACTTTAGCCGAGTCCAAGAATAAAAGTATAGTTCTGGAAATGAGCATAGCAGAGCCCCTTTTAAAAAAGTCACACTTATCTTAGAGTCATTTTTTGTCTGGCAGTGTGCAAAAAGCTTAATATTATCTTAATACTGTATTTTAAAATGCATGACTGTCATCACAGCTGTATTCATATTTTGTGAACATTAATATGGCCTTTAATCTGTGATCTACAGTGTTGTGATATTCTTTGCTGACAGTTAAAGAGAGACTTATTTTTTCATCCCTTGTTTCATAGAGCTTCTAAAAACTGTCCGATAAAATCGTACTCATATCCCTGTGAAGTCCCACCGGGAGCCGCCAAAGTGTCTGTAAATCAGCCCTCTAATCAATATTAATGAGCTAGCACCAGGATTTGTCTCTTTATAAAATCACCTGAGAGTCCTGGCTGCTGGGCTTTCAGCTTTGAAATGCTGGGAACAAACTAAAGGCCATTAAAAAAAAAAAAAAATCTGCCCAAATGTGCACAGGCTTGTCATCATACATTCATCAACTGACTATTGCAGATTAGAGGAGTCTCTTTTCAGATCAGACTCACAGCGAATACTCGTTAACCAGCTCCAACAGCTCGTCTCGATCTGTAAAAATGAACCATGTTCTGTACACGCCGGTAGTCAAATCAGTTTATTTCTAGGCCGTATTCTATTTCCAATCATGGCTACAACCCGGTGCCATAAAGTGCTTGATTAAGGGAACATGTAGTCTCTTTTTTTGGTATCAGCGAGGATTCTAGCTTTATTTGAGGAAGGGATGACTGACTGATGTATAGAGTTAAATTGCAGTAGTCAAAGAGAACTGCAGTAGGTAGAGGTGTGTGTGTGTGTGTGTGTGTGTGCTTCCCAAATATTCTGTGCATGACTTCAACCTTTCAAAACCCCTTATATATTAAAGCTG
Organism: Archocentrus centrarchus; assembly: GCF_007364275.1. NCBI lineage: Eukaryota > Metazoa > Chordata > Actinopteri > Cichliformes > Cichlidae > Archocentrus > Archocentrus centrarchus. The sequence goes on along the minus strand of NC_044355.1, from coordinate 26,902,708 downwards.
CACTGATACAATTTTGACCAGTGGGGCTCTGATGTTGATGATAAGGCCGGGAGTTAGTTTTCCAGCTCATCCCTAAGCTAAAAGCTGAACGAGGTCCAGGTCAGAACTGCTGCTCCTCAACACCAAAGATCCTTGAGTTTTTCAATTCAGTATAATCCAATTTTATTTTATTTACAGAACACCTAATCATAGCATGCCATCTCAGGGCACTTTACATGGTAATGTCAAGACCTTACAGTGGTGTGGAATAAAAAATGAAAAAATTCCCTTTGGAGCAGCTCTTGGCCACAGTGAGAAGTCAGGCTCAGGGAGGGTGGCTGCCTGTGCCTTCCTGCAGGTGTCTTTGGCTCAGTAATAATTTTTTTTCTCTCTTTGCTCTTCTCTAACCCCAGCCTGTTGTGACAGAGAAGAAAAAGCATAAACTATGGGAGAGAGAAGTCAAAAAGTTGATGACATGCAATAGAAGGATATAAATGTATGAAGACTGAAAGGGAGGAAAGGTGCTCAAAGGTGTATTTTTGTGTATCCACCAGCAGCCTGGGTCTACAGCTCTAGAATTAAAGGATGATCACCTAAACCAGCTCTAATTATAAGCTTTATCAAAAAAAAAAGCACGATCATGTCGGTTTTTACTCCCACTTCAGTCATATATCTGCTCGGGAATTCAGAGATTCCCAGATTAAACCAGAGCTGATGAAGTGATAGGTGCACCTATCATTCAGGAGGAGACCGCTGTGAGTTCAATGCATCCTCAAGTGCCAGTATAAATGATGATGGGGTTGTGGTGATGTCACATTTGGCACATGATGCAAGCATCACAGTGACCATAACGTCACAGGTAAGCCAGTGGTACCATCAAAGGGTTAAGCATTGTCTTTGCTAGGACTGGGCTGAAGCTACAGCCAGTCAGCATAAATCCAGGCTGTTACTATAGTGATTACTTAAACAGCACAACTTTCTCTGTTCCTCGTTTCAAGTTCAAAACAAGCAGCTTTTTAGACCGGAGAGAATTATTAGGGACAGAAAAAGTCCATCAGACTTAAACCATGATGGGGAGCTGATTGAAAAGCTTTGCCATAGTCGAGATCTATTTGATCTTACTGAAGAGGAGGCCCCGTGACTTAGGATTTATACAAGCTTTGTTGCTGTCCTCAAGTCTGCTGACAATCTTCTGGTTCTGAGTCTCTGTTTTCCAAGGTATTCTCATATCATGGAAGTGGGGAGAGAGGTACAGAAATGACACCACCACTATATGCAGTGATCTGACACTGCAGATCAACACCCCAGTGCAGGTGGAAGATGTACACTCTCTGCAGTACATGAGGATATCAGGTGTTGACTGGTCCATGTTGTGGATTAGAAGTCTGGTTGTACTATATATGTTACTATATATACACTAATTGGTCACTTCATTAGGTATACCTGTTAGAGTGTTTGCTAATACAATATCTAATCAGCCAGTCACATGGCAGGAACTCAGCACATTTAGACGTGTTCAAGATCATCTGCTGATGTTCAAACTGAGCATCAGAATGGGGAAGAAAAGTGGTTTAAGTGACTGTGAACATGTCGTGTTTGTTGCAGATGGGCTGCTGCTCTGAGTATTTCAGAAACTGTTGATCTACTGGGATTTTCCCACACAACCATCTCTAGGATTTACAGAGAATGGCCTCAAAAAGAGAAAGTATGAAGTGAGCAGCAGTTATCTGGGTCGAAATGCCTTGTTGATGCCAGAGATCAGAAGAGAATGATCGGACTGCTTTGATAGGAAGGGAACAGTAACTCAAATAAGTACTTTTTACAACCACTGTATGCAGAAGAGCATCTCTGAATGCACAACACATCGAACCAAGTAGATGGACTACAGAAGCAGAAGACCACCCCAGGAGCCTCTCTTGTCAGCTAGGAACAGGAAACTGAGGCTTCAAATCACACAAACTCACCAAAATTAAACAACAGACTGGAAAAACAATGCCAGCTGATGGGTCTCAATTTCTGCTGCCTCATTTGGATCATAGGATCACAATTTGTCATAAAGAACATGAAACCATGAAACCAAGCTGCTGCTGCTGGTGGTGGTGGGGATATTTTCTTGGCACACTTTGGGTCTGTTAGTACCAAATGGACATTGTTTAAATGCTAAAACCTACTTGAGTATTGATAGCTGCTTCCAGCAGGATAATACACCGCATCACAAAGTTCAAATCATCTCAACCTGGTTTCTAGAACATGACAATGAGTTCTCTGTACTCAAACTGGCTTCCACAGTCAAAAGATCTCCTTCCAACAGAGCTCCTTTGGGATGCGGTGGAACGGGAGATTCACATCATGGATGTGCAGCCAACAAATCTGCAGCAACTGTGTGACACGTCAGTTTCTATGCACTAATATGCATGTGTGAGTGTGCTAGCATATTGTTTGTGATCTATGTACAGGAATGTGCATATGTATAAGGGTATGTGATGGGAGAGATAATGACATGCCTCCATGTCACTTAAGCTAAACAGCCAAAAAACTACTAATGTAAACAGACAAGACATTGCCTTGAAAGTGGGGCAAAATGAAGACAATATGAGAGCCCACTACAGACTACAGTAGAAGGGGCCTGGATAGGAGAGAAAAATAAGTTGAGAAGTATGATCATGATTGGGAAAGGAGGGGTGAGGACAAGAGTAGGGAAGAAAGATGAGTGGAGGAGACAAAAAGGACGGGGCAGGAGGTGTCACCTACAGGATTTTGCTTGTGTCAGACCGTGTGTGAGCAGCGTGTGTGTGAGAGAGAGGGATAGACAAGAGGGCAAAGGTTGACAAGCATATGATGTCATCAGGTGACATTTAGTTGACAGGGGCCATGCAACAGATGGGGCCGTGGGTTGGGAATGAATGTGCATGTGTCCTTACCCATGCCTGTCTGCTTCAGTGTGTGGGTGTGTGCTGAGCATGGGGACACCTTTGGTTTCAGAAGTGATGTGACACTAATTGGTCCAAAAGGTTGTAAAGTTCAAGTTACACGGTCGTCATGTGGACATCATGGCGATCATGGTCAAAGTTTGTAGCGGCTCTGGCCTTTCAGTTATGTGCGCTCTTCAGCTTCCATTAAGCGTCGACCCTTTGCAGTTCCTTCATCAGACAAGTACAGAATAAAGAGTTCAAAGGACACAGCTGGAAAGAAGGGGATGACTAGCACCATATTGTAAGTAACACTTCCAGTATGCTGGTTCTTGGTAGGATATATTGGATTCGGTATCCCAGGCCCGCTCTTGTCGGTATTAAAAAAAGTTGGTTATTTGAAAAGAACTAGCCAGCCCTCACTATTGTGCTTTTTTTTTTCTTTTTTTTGTGCCTTTGAGTACCGCCAACATTGAGCTTCACAGAAATTGTGTGTAAAAAAGACTTCGTCTGCACTCAAACTTTGATGAACATTCAAATATTTTATCAGTTAATACATTAAGATTCAAGAGTGCATTTGGGAATATAAAAAAAGTATAAATGACACTTTCCCAATGTTCTCTAGTAGTGCATCTCCATAAATCTGAATATCTAAACTTGTCCAGATGATTATCATCAACACCCTCCATCAGGACCGTAAGCCACAGGCAGAGTGCTGGATCAAAGTATATTAATGGAAAGTTGCTTTGATGGGAAATGTGTGGTAGGAAAAGGTGCACAAGCAACAAGGATGATCACAACCCTGAGAAGACCGTCAAGAAAACTTGATTCAAGACTTTTGGAGAGCTTCACAAGGAGCACGCTGTGGCTGGTGTCAGTGCATCGAAAGCCACCATACCCAGATATCTTCAAGAACGTCTTCAGGAAAGGGACAACTGTTGAATTCCTGAAAGGCAATGCTACATGCATGTTACTTGGACAAAGGAAGAAAAGAGCTGAACTGTTGTTCAGTGGCCCAGAGGCATCTTTTTAGAATGAAGTAAATGTTACATTTTATTTGGAAACTACGGTCCTAAAGTCTGGATGGAGAGTGAAGAGGCAGCAAAGTTGCCTACCAAGCTTGTCAGCAGACCCATCCAAGCTTTATGGAGATGCTGATTTCATTTTGCCCCTGCCCACAGTGCCAAAACTACTAGCAAATGATTTGCTGACCATGTTATTACTGTGCTTAACTGGTCTGCCAACTAACCTGACATGAACCCCACAAAGAATCTATGTGTCACGAGGAAGATGAGAAACATCTGACCCCAAAATTCAGACGAGTAGAAGACAATATGACACTAATGCAGTAATTGTAGTAAAGGAACCCCAACCACACACTGAACGTGCAATTCAGAATTTGGACATTTCTGTATTGTATTGTATGAGAGATACTGGATTTTTGGATTTTAATGAGCTATAACTCATAATCATCAAAATTTAAAAAAGGCTTGAAATTTACAATATGCAGTTATTAGGGTCAAAGTTCTGCAACTTCTAGAGACACAGTTGACTGGGAGCTGTCTCACAGCGTGTCTGCAGAGAGATTGTAGTATGAGCAGTGCATTAACAAAGCAGCAGTGTGTGTTCTGCCTGCGTGTCTACGCAGGAGGCCTTCAGGTAAATTACTGAGCACAGGCCACTGGATTTGTCACTGGCCATCTGCAAGTGCTCAGAGCTCCATTTGCAATGACTGTAATAACACATGTAAAAAAAAATGGTTTGTTGCCTAATTGACTCTTTTGTTTGTGGCCGAGGGTGTGACATGCACACGTGCAGAATGTGTGACATGCAGGGTGGAGGTGTGGACAGAAATATCGATTACCGCAGAGGCCCATTGTTCCATCAGATGTGCACAAGATAACTCAAAAACTCAGCTGAAACACTTTGAAACTCTGGTATTTGTGCTCTGCCCCCTTTTTCAAAAAACACTCGTGATGTCAACAGTTTTATGATTACAGCTTTGGTTGTCTTTACTTGTTTATCAGCCAGAAATGCAATTTGAAGATTCCTGCAGTTTGCTACAAACTTTTCTCAGATTGATTTGCATAACTTGCAAACACTTCTTTTTTTTATTATGTTATCTTTGGGTCTTTGAATGTATGGAACTGCAGGTCTGTTGACATTAAGCCTGAAAAAAGGGAATGAATCATTTTTGAAATTACAGTTACAATACAGCACCACACAGGGCAGTGCAATCAACTGCACCTCAAGTTATTAGCACAGTCATTATGTCCTTAATTGATGTCAGTACACAGAACCTAAGAGGTTTCATGCAGTGTTTCCTGAGCAATTAAGTCTTTTGAATTAACAGTAATTTGAACAGATTTTCATACCTCAAACAAACTTTCAGTAGCAGGAAGGTGGTCAAAGGCCTTTAGTGTTTCGCCTGCCATCCAATCCAGCCAGTGTGGCCAAACATTTCCAAGAGGAAGTGCTCTGAAAATTCTACTTAATTATTTTTCAGTTTCTCTCTCCATTTAATTTTTTACTGTAAATGACCTCTCTCTAGACTAGAATGCTGCCATGGTCTTGGTTTTTTTTTTTTTTTTTGACCCCATGTTTTTAAGTTGTTATTAATATTCTCTGTCATGTTGTACTGTTTGTTTCCCATTTGGATTTTTGGACTTTGTTTTAATTTGCCATCTGAACTTTCTGCTTCACCTAAATGAAGATTTGTTTTCTGTTTATCAAATTCATCTTCAAGTCTGCATTTTGGGTCCACATTATGACAAATACACGTTTTATATTAAAGGAAATCCAGTTCGGATAGATTTCAGTTTGTTCATATAAATGAGAAGTCTTTATCGCACAGAAACGTTACTATGGTGCTACACAGGGTTCTGTGCTAGCAATGATACTCGACTCATTGGAGAAGCTTCCCAGAGGTGATATTATAGGAAACGCTCAATGGATTTCTATTAGTATGCATGAAATATCCAGGTATATTTAACTACACTGCTTTAAAAAGTTAAAGGAACACATCAGATGGGGAAAAAAATCATGCTGTGATCTATACTGATATGGCTAGAGCAACTCTGCTTGTATGCATGCCTGATGTCGGTATCTGAATCTAGATGGCTAAATTTATTTACATATAGCACTGTTCACATGGAAAAGTAAACAGGCTTCAGTGTGTGCCCTCAAATGTGGGTCTTATAGGATTTAACTGTTTACTATTTTAAATATGCTCATAAGTACTGAACGGGAACGAAATCTATTTTCTCCTTGTTGCTGCCTAACGGATTCATTGCTTTGGGGTATTTTTAAAAAGTCACGTGTTCTAGTATTTCTGCTCGCTGTCAGGAATAGATAGCTCAATGGTTTGGAAAAAGGCAAAAATGATTCCTGAGGGTGATTACGGCATAGAACATTGGGAAATACTATATTGTTTTAATGCACTCTGCAGCACTTTGTTTTTCAGAGTGATATACACACAGAATCCGTACTGTACAGCTCTGCACGCTCACATTTCACTCTGGCTTTCTTGGAATAAAACAATCCAGAGCTCATGGATTTTTTTTCATAATATACTGAATTACATAATTATTCATTATATCAGTGCCCAACCCTCTGAGGTCTAAGTAATCATAGGTGATAACCCTAACCCTAATCCAATTAATCAAATCCAGCCACCAAAACCTTGCCAAAGATAGACCTGTGTCGAGTGCATGGCATCATTCCTGCTTTAATGCTTTGCTTCCTGATGAAAGACACACTCATGCAATATAAGATGAAAAGTCAAAGGAATAATTCAGTCATATCTTACTTTGTACTTTTGGTTTGTAAGGGCTACAACAAAAGGAAGTATCGAAGTTCATGAGATGTGACGTTCAGGTTCTGATTTAGGAAACAGTAAATTTTATGGGTTTACCATTATGCACGACCTCTTTCATATTGTGACAAACCTGCTGCTTGTGTGGGTGTATTTCCTGGGTCTTTGAGGAGCTGTTGTCTGTATGCAGATCGATGTGGAACACCTTGGCTCAGTGCTCTACCTCACGGAAAAGTTTTGGCTACTCTTTCTTGCTCTCCCCTCTCTTCCAGTACCTTACCTATAGATTTGCATGAAAACTACTGCTGATACAGCATAATTCATAATTTTATGTTACTCTTAACTGCACAAGCTTCCTCTATATGTAGGAAAATGAAAACATTTTGCTTCCTATTTCATGCAAACTCATATTAAGGGACACATGAAGGTTTGGTTTCAGCAGATCTGTCTCTGTTCGAGGTCAAGGCATAAAACTGCCTTCCTTTTTTGCCAGCGTCATTAACAAGGACAGAAATGTGAGGTGACATACAGTACACACACCCATACTGTAGAAATGCTAGGATGGAAATGTGTCGTGGCATGCGGATCAACCGCTGATTTAGTGACTGCTTTGGCACTTGTCACTTTCTTTTTTTCTCTCTCTCTCATTGATACTTTTTTCCTGCCAGAGTCTGTCTGTATTTACACTCCCCATTCCTGCTTTTTTTTTTAATGCTGTCCTCCTTCTTAGACACCTGTCACTATCCTGTCCTTAAGCCTACAAACATGTCTCCTCGCCTTACCGTCACAGCGCATGTATGCATGTGAGTGATTAAACAGACAGCGTGTGTGTAACTGCGCTGGAGTGTGTGGCGTGTCCGGTTGTGTCAGCCATCCAGTCAATTGAAAATCATTCTTAAGTCAGTGAAATCTGCAAAGTAACTTCTTTACACTGGATTTGCAGTCATTTCAACAATATCTCACTGCTGCCTTGTTGAAATGTCAATGACCTTCTGCCCTTAAAATGATGTTTTTGCATTTCTTTGCTTCCAGTTGTTAGCTGTGGGACTAATGGAAGCTTTTAATTCACTGGGGGAACATTTACTGGCCACATTTATACCAGCTTGACTGATTTTATTTGGTCAAGATGAGCTGATCTGTTATCCTTGTTATTTAATGCCCATGCCTAACTTACCTTGTCCATTTGCTGTTCATTTTTTCATTTTTTTTCTGCCTTGAGGCCCAAAACACAGTGCCACTAAATGATGTATGTCAGATCTGCCAGGACTATTATTTTCTATCAACAGCCCTACTGGCAGCAGCCAGACCACTCTCACTTTTTTCCCCTCCTTACTTTCTCCTGTAGGAGCACTTCTTTTCTGCTACCAGCAGCTTAATCTCCTCACCCACTGCAGTTGACTTTGTGTCAAAGAACACTGGTATAGGAAATCAGTTGATGAAGCATCCTAAAGGCGTATGATACACAGTGGCAATGTGTTTTTTTCTGCACAACTTTCTTGCAAACCTTCTTTCGTCACATCACAGTGTGCAAAAGATGTCAGATAACTTCATGCAAGACGTAGAGCAAACTTCTAGGTTGGGCATCACAACTGAGCAGGCTATTCCACACACACTTCCGCTTTTATATATATATATATATATATATATATATATATATATATAAATGCCATCTAAAAAAGACTTTAGAAATGCTCATTTCTGGGAGAAGCTCAGCTGAATGGAGGAGAAGCTGCTACAGCACCAAACTCAATCATGTCTGGCATCCAGAGACATACAGTAGCAGCTCATCAGCAGAGCATTCTCAAGGCTACTTGGAGCATCCAGACTGACACCAACACACTTGAAATTGAACAGGAGATCACTACTCCAATTTTTTTCTCTCAACAAAGCCAAAGCCCTGGGTCCTGACAGCCTTCTGCTTGAATTTTGTAACACATTTTCCAACATCCTCACCACGCTTTTGTCCCGGTATTTAGGGAATCACTTCTAAATAACATCTTTTTTCTCACACTTGACCAAACTTCACGCAACATTTCTGCTGAAAACAGACACAGACCACCTTATCTCTCCATCTCCTAAACTGAGTTATGAAATGCTGCTAAAATTTTAGCTAAATGTCTTGAATTCTTTCTCCTTCCTGGTCTCTCCTGATCAAACTGGTTTTAATAGTAGTATTGATTGGCAGATGACAGGCAGCTGAAATTCCAAGAAAAGGACAGTTTAAAAACAACACACATTTTAGGCGAATGCTGCTAAATAAATGGAGCATTGCACATTATTTGTATTCATTGACACACGTAGAGTAAAGGAGACATTTGGCTAAAAAAGCTTGTAATGAACAAAAATACACGAGAATTGCAGGCCTAGTTACTCTGACCCATCCATACGGCAGCCCAATGTAATATGCATTACATATCAGCGCTCCAAAAAAGTTGCGGTGAATGTTTGAATCTGATTCAAATGACAAATATCTGATTCTGGGGAAGCTCTAATTATGGGGTGTGGAGAGTGGCTTTTTTCACTTTAGTCTAAACAGATTTATTCACAGTGGTTATCAAATGTAACGAGAACCTTAATTTAGGAAGTGCCTGCAACCCTAAATCTGATCAGGCAAGTGTGCGAGGCTTACCCCTCTCCCTCTGCTCCCCTCTGGGGTTACTCGTTACAAGGGCTTGATGTACCTCAAGAAGGAATGCTACCACTGTTGCCGGCCCTTTTCTTGTTGCTGGTAAAAAGAAGTTGAATGGCGGGTGATGGGTACACAAAGATGAAAACTAATACGCAGCTTCTGGTCAAAATGCTGCATGAAATATGGCACAATGAGTGCACGTGTACCCTGTTTGCAGCCTTTAATATTAAAAGTCCACTCTCCTTTTTGCTGTTCAGGAAACATTTACAATTTTATTTGAATGTTTACCTGCCTGCCAGGACTGTGCGTACTCATGTTTCCCCACCACACACCCAAGGGAAATGAAGCCTTTACCCTGGCAGCATTTGTGTCTTGCCCTGCCCACTGAATTATTAAAAAACATATACTTTCATTATACCCATGCAATGTGTTGGTTATAGATTGATTGTCTTGACATTTAAGAAAAGTCTCGAGGCGTAGCATTCTAGACAGGTGAGAGCTGCTGAGTTAGAATCTGTGAGAGCAGCATCCGGGAAATATTAATTTCCTCTAACCTGGATATGTCTGAGTTGACTTGATTAGAGCTGGACTGTGGCCTCTCTCTCTCTGCATTCATTGTAGGCGCAGAGGTGTGTGTGTGTGTGTGTGTGTGTGTGTGTGTGTGTGTGTTTGTGTGTCAGTGATGGATGCATTGCAGATGGTCTAAGCTCCATCTAATTATGCTGTGGACACTAGAGGAAGTCCCACACAGAGGTCACTTAGGACACACACACACACACACATACATACACAGAGAGAGAATCTGCAAATGAATTTGCTTGAGGTGCTTCTGTTAATACACTTTATCTTAAAATGTCTGCCATAGTTGGAAATGTCATTGAGATCTAGACACTTGTACTGTGGCAAGGTTACTGAGTCATGTTTCTCCAGTTAAGTGAACATTTGTACATTTCCGCATCATCGGGTGCAAAAATGTTTAAAATTTTATAAACCATGATCAGTAACTATGATGTCATTGAGTCGTGGATCCTACAGTAAACATTAACACAGGTGCACACTGACTGCTTCTCAAGACAATAAGCAGTGTAAACATCTACGTTTTACATTTGAGTCAAGTAGGCAGCATCATAATAACATCATCCAGCCTTGAGGTCCAAATGTTGTGAAATTACTTGATAAATGATAAATCTGTTCATCCTCAAGCTCTGCTAAATAGAGTAAATGTTATTGTACAATGTTCTGCTTAAATTATTCTAACCCATAACAGGAAAGTAATTAATCTGTATCAGCAGCACACTGACGTATTTGAGACATCAGTAAAATCACTGTGTGCTCGACTGACTTTGCTTTTTTGTGAGCAGAATACAGTCAGGGAAAGATCACCGAATTGCTTTTTGGAAAAGAAAAAAGAAAAGAAAAACACAAAGCAAAGCAGAAAGTAGAAAATAACTACCTAAACTACCTTGTGTGTCTTATTCTTATGAGGGCACTTAGTTTGCATAATGCATATTAAAAATAAATCAAAACAAGACTAAAAAACCTCAGAAAGGTTAAAAAAAACAGCAAACCACAGCAATTCAACTTTAACCATTCAGCAGGAATATAAATATTTGACTTTATGGGCTGTGATGAATCAACCTCACTGATACCAGTTACTGTAAGGTGAAACTTTATCCATTTAAATTACTTGAGTGCCACAGCAGACCGATTCTCGGGTCTTTACTCAAAAAAGTCATGTTTTGCATGTGACGTGACTTTTTTTAAAGTAACTTATTATTCTGTTATTCTTATTGCTTTACTTTTTTGTTACTCAGTAACATGTCCTGAGACAAATTGTCATATAAGTGCCAGTTAACGATATAAAAATTGGGCTACATGCCTATCCAGTGACACCAATCTTAACCCTAACAAGGACATACACACAGGATCTTCATTTTAGCCTTAAAACATTAACACAAAGCCAACAGTGAAGTTGCAAACCACCCTAAAGAGTTCTTCACAGCGATCGCCCCAGTGAATCGACTTTAGAAACAGGTGTGGGTAGAGAGATGAAGCCTTAATGCTGCAAGCCTGATTGCTCATCTCTGCTTCTGTTACCTGTTGAAAGCTCTGGCTGCTGCGCTGGGGATGACAAATACTCAGTTTTAACATTATTCTGGGTTCTTTACTACTAGCTTTGTGTTAGCATACTGTGTGTGCAGATGTTTGCAAAGAGCTGATGTTGTGTTATCAGCAGCCTGAGCACAGTTTGCCCTTTACCACCATCTTCTCATCCTTTCATCCAAGAGAAATAAATACACCCCTCAAAAGTTATAATATATAATATAATATTCAACCACAATGCAAATACCTGTAACTGTAATATGATTACTGGAATCTATAGTACAGTATTGCATTGCATTACTGTGTTATAGAAAAATGTAAATTGATGACAGTATCTGTCAGGCATTACACTGATTACTGGATCAGAGCAAAAAGATGAGCAATGCAATCCCCAAGGAGAGTAAATTTATAGGGAGGTCATCCATTGGGACAGTTGGAATGATGCACATGGAGAAAATCTAAATATAATTCAAATACAATAAAGGTTTTATTTGATGACATAGCAGCACCAAATACAAATGACTACATGCTGCATTTCTACAAATCTTTGCATATTTTTACATAATCTGTATGATGCTGGACATGATGAGCACTGAGGCTTGAACTCTGGGTTCCAGAAATGGTAGCTGAGCTGAGACTTTCCCTTTCCTGTGTCATGAGATAAGGATCCTCTAGTGCTCTCCATACACCCAGCAGTCCCACGATAAAGGAGATAATCACATCTCAGCGGTGTGTTCTGGGAGGTGACACAGTGGGACCTTTGCGATTTAAAAATCCCTTTGAAAGTCTGATTCATGGCCCTGCAGTCTGTAAGACACACTGGCTCAAGCAGACACCCTAGAATTTTTAAGAAGCCCTCTTTCTATATCCTACTGTAAGAGGTAAAAAAAAAAAAATTACTGATCTGAATGAATTTCATGTATCACATGCAGTCTGGTGATAAGTGGGTTAATTATTTTTTTTGTTTTACCACCGGTTCTGAAGTTATTTACGTAATAAAAAAAAAAAGCCTCCTGGGAAAGTCTATGCAAATATACTGGAAAGGAATCCTGCTGTTAGTAGGAAGAATAACGTGGAATGAACTCTTTACCTTCTCAAAGAATATGCAAAGGACTGGGTCTCCTCTAATTAATGGAATATGGTATGTGGGGCCCATTGGTACGGGCTCTTCAGTCCTTGTATAGCTGTCGTGAGGGTGTGGTTCCATTTCCTGCCAAAGACTCATCCCAGGTGGGTGTTCATTTTAGCCTATGTTAGATATGATAGTGCAGAGAGCTGACAGAAAAGCAAGGAGAAAGTGTGGAGTACTGACCCTGCAGTAACCTTCAGCATGTAGGTTGCCTGCTCAGCCAGGTGAGCAATGGTGGCACCCCGGTGAGGGGGATTTCTAGGTCTGCCCTATGTCATCAATTTGAATTGCAACCGAGTATGAAGGGGCAGGACTGAGAATTAGCACCTCCCAGCTTGAGGCCACGGTATCCGGTCAACAAAGGGTACACGGATGAGGTATGGCCTCAAGCGGAGGATTTCAAATACTGAGTTGTTCTTGAGTTGGGGAGGATGGAACCTAATAAGCAAATTGGTGCAGTGTCTGCAGCAATGTGGACAGTTTACTGGTCTGTTATGGTGAAGGAGAGCAGAGCCTGAAGGTAAAGCTGTTGATTGATGTACATTTAGTGACTGAGAGAACAGGACTCCAGTTAGAAGTACTGGAAGTGAAGCTTCCTGCAAAAAGCTCAGTCTTAGGGATAGGGTCAGGAGCCCAGTCATTCTCATGGAACTACTTGTCATAGCAAAAGTAGCCAAATGCCTTTTGGGTAAGTTGCATTGTAATGTCCAGCCAGGAGAAGATCCCAGGACACACTGGATAGATTAGACCTCTCAGCTGGCTCAGAAAAAGCTCAGCCTTGTAAGTGCTGGAGGGAGAAGGAGGTCTGGGTAGGTTAAACTGTTGTCCCCACTCCCATAACGGAATAAGCAGTATATAATGGATAGGTGGATTGATAAGATTAAATTTGAAAAATGTTGTGATCAACAAAATCCAAATCCTTGGATAGATCTGCAAAGAGTGAGACTGTGTTCTACAAGGAGTCCTAAAGTCTGACTGCTGAGGCCGAATTACATTATTTTTCATGTAGTAGTGAGCAGGATTTTGATCAGACAGGACAGCTTGTATATAGGTTTATAGCTATTTATGCCATTACTGCCACAGCCTTTATACCTTTATACAACTGAAGCAAGTGAGCAGTTATTCACATTGATTTGGCCTTAAGCAAAATTTTAATTAATGTATATAAAATGCAAGATGCAGCATTAACAGGACTACTGTGGCGTAAATTCGTAGCCTATCATGTTTAAATGTATTACTGCACTATATACCTCTGACTATGAGACAAAGCTAATTGCAAAAAACCCCATGCAATTATTTATGAAGGGGGTGCTATGGCTACATTACCACATATGCCATATTAATATAAGAATGACAATTTGAGATTTTAATATTCCTTTCATTTTTTTCTGTCATAATTTGCAGGTTAAAAACCCAAATGCAGAATCGGGAGACAGACTGGATTAGACAAAAAAGTGAGCCTGTTTATTGAGGCTGTTTGCAAAGTCCATGAAACATAAAGTCCAAAAGGGAAACCTGAATCCACAACAACACAGGCACAGGAACACACAGGGAAGGATTGCAAGCACTCTAACAAGTGACAAAGGGTCACAAGGCTAAATATATACACACAGACACACTAAGGGGTAATCAGGGGAAATGGAAACACTAGGGTGACCAGACACAGCTGAAAACAATCAAGACAATGAGACAGAGGAAGTCAAACTAGACACAAGACACAAAAGACAACCAGCTATCACAGTAAAACAGGAAGTCACAGATGAACACACTCAAACTTGACACAGAAAGAGACACAAGAGAAAAGGCCAGGAACATAAGATAGACAACTATACAAAATAAACCCTAACGAACTAAGGAATGTGAAAATCAAATGTAAATAAGAATTATTATTCCAATAATTCCAATCTCACTGTACATTCTGTATAATTACAAATAAAGGCATTCTATTCTATTCAAAACTAATAATCACATAAATCATCTTTATGCATGATTCACATCTAATAGTTAATTTCCAGCACTGCATTGTTAAAAAAAATACAACATGCAGTCAAGCTTTGAGCCAGTTTTGAGCATGTGTTTGGAATCTGTAAAATGAAAATGATGGAAATGAGAAGCAATAAGCATAATGTTCCTTTGCTGTATGGTTCTCCTCAGGGTCACCCAGGAAGTTAATGCCAGTGTCAGTCAATGTAACAGTGAAAATACCCTGTAGCAATGCCTCATTTCTGCAGGTTTCATCATAATCTAATCAGTGGTACCTTAGTTTTCCTTCATGCATGACATCCATAACACTGATTTTCAACAGAAACAAGAGAAACAATGAATATTTATTCACATAGAAATAAAAGTGTATTCAAAAATGAGCCGTCAAGATGGATTCTTCCATTTGTCTCCTTAATACAGTTTTAATAAGAAAGATATTGCCCCTGTGACTGAACACCCCCTGTTATTTCCCCTCTGGGTAAAAGTAAGTTAATCTATATCTGAGCACATTTATAGTTTAAAAACTCCAAAAACATTTGGGATTAGATGGCCACAAGAAACACAAATTCAACCCTCCAAGTTTTAAATTCAAGTTAAGTGATTCTCAAACATAGCCTAGAGAGCAATTGCCCTAATTTTTCCAGCAAAGAAAAAGCAAAGCTATTAATGGCTTAGCAAAGATAAGCCCAAACGGTGTTAATAAAAGATTGGATAATGATTTTTAAAGAACGGAGAGGGGACAGCACATAGGGCAGAAATAATTAATCACCTTGAATGGAGGTAGAGAGAGGAAAAGCGATGCAGGGCGGGGGAGATACAAAAAAGGCAAGGGGGGGATCAGACGAAAGAAAAAGAGGCAAATGACTTAAGAGGAGGAAAGGGGAAAGGAGGGTAAAAGGTTAGGAGGAGAGGTGTGAGAGATGAGAAAAAGATAATGCTTATAATATAAAAAGATACTGACACCGAGCAGCAATAATTAGTCTTCAGCAGTGGATGGAAAGATAAGGACAAGAGAAAAAAGGAAAGTGAGAGAAGATTGAAGAATGATGCAGGAGAGATGAAGAAAGTTGGAAAGTAGAAAACGAAGAAGGGGAAAAAAGTGCTTTAGACATTTCTTGTCAAGACTAATCTATGGAGGGAGCTTAAAGTTCAACATCACTGAAATTACAAGTAATCAAAAATAAAGGGTACACCAGTCTGGACCTCAGTGCCCAGGCAGTACTTTTGCAACAATAAGATTATGGTGATTAGACTGAGAGCAGCAGACAGAGTGGGATTCAGAGAGGAAAAGGTGATGAAGGCAAACCACTTCTTTTTTTTTTTAGGTACATCAAAACAGAAATTACATACAGTAGTGTCTGGTATTCAAGTGGAAATGTCATTCTACTGAAGTTAACAAGGAGTGGATTAATGTCTGAAGCTCTGCTACCCAAACTTTTCTGTCCAATGTCCTCCTACGAGCCTATCAGATGTGCTCAGTTATCCCTTCAGTCGCACTGGCCGTCATGTTCCAAATATGAGTGGGTTATGACAGGTTATTATAAAAACAGTATTTAAACTTAGCTCTTTCAGTAACTTTCCCCTAAAAAAAACATACTGATAAACTCAGCAGCTTTGGGTATCTAAATGTGTCACCCCCAGGAGCCTATCCTAGCTGTTATGGGGCAGAAGACAACCACTATGGGCAATTTATAATCGCAATTAACCAAACCCCACTGAGTGCATGTTGTGGGAGAAACCCACGCAAACACAGGGAGAACATGCAAACACCACACAGAAAGGTCCTGACCAAGGTGGATTCGAACTCTTCTTGCTGTGAGGCAATGGTGCTAACCACTGAGCTACGGTGCCCTACTCTAGTTTAAATCACTCTGATTTTAACTGGAGTATTTGGTACACATTTGTGTTCTGATTGTATTTTTAGTTCAGTCTGTCTCGGTCCTTGGTCATCATTGTTACTGACTCAGTCAGCTTTAATTAAATGCAGCAGGGGAGCACTCCTGATGATAACTGAAAGCACTGTGATACAGTACTTCATAATTTGCTTTCCAGCTAAGTAAATGGTCATTTCTTGTACTACTTTACAGAGGCCACTCTGACAGTGAATAGTGATGTGTAGTGACTTTGTGCATTGACTCTTTAACCAAGTTACATTTTCTATTCACCAGTAGGCTGAAAAGCTCTACAGTCTACAAGCACTTTCTGGAAACAGGAGTCCATGCACCCCAGGTTGGGAACCGTTGGTCTAATACAAACATGTCTTATCTCCTGGAATCCACCAAGTCAGGATTGTAGTGAAACAGTGTAGGTAATAAGAATTACAAACTGTTTGCTCTACAGCAAAAAACATGGATGACCTCCTACAGGGCAAATTAATGTACCACCCAAAATGGGGGCTGTAAGCAAAACAGACTTTTTTTTTATCACTGTGATTTACACATCAGTCACAATGCTATTTCAATATGAAATAAAAACCTCAAAGATTATTTGTTCATAGCATGGGGCCTTTTGCATTCTTCTAGATGCGTATGCATTCTCTTATGCATGTTGTTTTTCATTCAGAGTCCCACTGCGGCAAAAACAAACAACTTATTACTCCTGCTGCTTTCTTTCTTTGTACCAAAATCTTTAAACAAATACATGGAAATTTAGGCTTCTTTTTAGCAATAATTTATTAACATGCAGATGTATGCGTGCACGTGTGCGCACAGACACACACTCATTTTAGAATGATGAAATTTTGTATATACTGTATATGACCTGGATTTGAGGCATTCTTTTAGTCCAGACCTTTGACCTGACTGCAACCAAAGCAATTTTGAAAAATTATTTCCCAACGCACACATGTCAATGAACACAACACCCTTCCTCTCGGATGAGCTTGACATTTTTTAAAAGAACACACTGGGAAAGTGTTAAAAGGCAGAAGCTTTCCTCAGAGAGGGTGGCTTTGGTTTTGAAACCAAATGTCGCAATACATACAGTGGTTCCTGGTGTCTGTGTGCAGACCACCACATGGCACCAGACGAAATGCTACACATAATGAAGCAATTAATATGTGGTCTCTGGGCCTGGTAGCTGTGGAGCTGGCTATGGGGCAGCCACTCTACCTTGGGAATATAGACTATGATGTTCTCAGGTTCATCAAACACACTCAGGGCCAGCTACCAAACTATGTCCTAGACTGTGGTATGGGTACTGAATTCTATTTCGTACAAGAAAACTACAGCGAACAGCGATGGAGATTTGTCTGAAAAAAACTGTGAATATCAGAGGGGATTCCAACCACAAGAAACCAGATACATAAAGGCTTGATGACCATAAACAGTTAATGAAGATCAGTGATCAGCATTCATTGATGAGGCTGATTAAATGGATGCTGCACTTGGATTCCAATCAGTGCATCAAACCCTTGGAGGTTCTCTGGTATCCCTTCTTTGACCCTGGCCTCTTTGAAAGAAGCTGAAACACCTGCCGGAGACACCTGCACAGAAGACCAAAACCTTGTGGTCTCTTGGCACCCTTTCTGTTGGCTGTCAAAAAGGCCACACAATGACTGCAGTGTCCAGAACCCAGTTGTATACCTACCTCCTACACTGAAGCACAGCAATGAAGAGGTCAACATTCAGTCTGAGACCAAGAATAAGCTGTTTTGTTCATCAGACGTCTACCAGTGCTGCTTCTGCTAGGCTATCCATTTTCATCAAACTTCAAATTATACACATTGTAAACCCGATACTTATTTAATTCTGATTACACCAGCTTAGTATTTTTAATGAAAAATTAAGTTGATCCAACAAATATCACCTTGGGATTTTTCTTTTAAATTTTCACTTTCCCCTCACCCCCCCAGTTGGTCGTGGCAGATGACTGCCCCTCCCTGAGCCTGGTTCTGCTGGAGGTGTCTTCCTGTTGAAAGGGAGTTTTTCCTTTCCAAGGCTGCCAAGTGCTCACTTATAGGGAATTGTCTAATTGTTGGGGTGACCAATACGCTAGGGGAACTAGCAATTCTTGTGAAAATGGAAAAAATGCCTATAAAACTACAAATATAATCTTGAGCACAATTTCTGTGAACAGAAAGTAGTAATCATCATTCTTAAAGGAGCAGCAATTGTGAACTGAAAAGGGATGGCTGGACGGACAGAGGACAGACACCTTACGATCGCATAACTTCATCAGTCCTTCAGCCAGACCTTGGTACATCATGTTAACACAAACAATTAGAATACACATTACTCTTTTAAATCATGTTAAGGGACTCAAAACTCTGTTGTCGTGTAAATGAATGGCCAAAATGCAACAAACGTTTACCATTACGAAAATGTTTCTCATGTAAAACAAATCTCGTGGAAACTAGCTAATTGCTCCAAAAAAAAAAAAGTCCCATGGAGTAGGATTTATTTATGTATTTTAATATTTGAAATTATGTTGATTTAGTCTTTCATTAGGTGGCTTTTCACATAATTAAATGTTTTAAATTTACAAATTTTAACTTTATATAGATTATATTTTGTAAAACCTGAAAAGCTTATCTGGGTTACACATGTAAAATAAATAGCTTAAATCTTGTGATGACAACTAATTGTTCAAAGCCATCTGAATGGCAGGCTGTAAGGAAAGACTTTCCAGTCCTTCCTGGATTTCCTGGTTACAAATACTGTGTGTCAAGACAGCACATTTTCATAGTGCTGAAGAGCTCTTCATAGACAATTTGGCATGTACCAGTGCTAACTGGAGTTTCAAATTTAAATGTCAGATATAAGGAGTCACTCTAGTCTGCAATTACGAGACAGGAACGGGAGGTTTGGACTTTGATTTGTGGTCAAAATTAGGTTTGCTGGTTATCATTAGTGTCATCCATCAGGAGCAATGCACTTTAATTTCATACACTTCAAGCACTTTACCTACTTCACACTGATTGCCACTTTAGAAAATAAATGTACTTAGCCTCTGACCTCTATATGACCTCTTTTCCTTCTGTCTAACATATGATCACTCCTATATTGTTTCACCATTTCACTGTTTCAAGATTCACTCATGACCATTCAAAGACCAGCAGGTGCCTGTCTCCATGGGAACCTGATCAAATCCTGTCAGTCCCTCTTAGTCCACCAAAAATACAATCATGGCATGTACAGTTTAACAATGTCAAAATTCTCATAAACCACCATTTTCCTTGATTTGGCCCATACTGGTGGATCTAGCCCACAGGCTGCAACAAAACAGAGGGAGCCTGAATGAAACAGTAACTGGTGAGTAAAGGATCATTTATTTTAGCGAGCATAATTAAAGAGAACGTGTTTGTCAGCAAGTCAGTATTGTAAAGCGTGCATGGTTGTGTGGCAGAGTCTGTAGAAAGCAAAACAACTAAAGAATGCATGCTGTTGCTGAGTTGATCTAATTTAGGAAGCTGGTTCCAAATCAGGGCAATGAGCAAAAGAGAGACCTGCTGCAAGAAAGGACGGAGCCTTTATAACCAAGCTCACTGCGCCCAGGTGGAGTTCATACAGCCATTTACGTCTCCAGTCAGCTCCTGCAGAACAAAGCACAGCACAAACCACAACGCAGAAACCAAAACAGAGACACCCAGTCTGTATGGGTCACAGAATAGATATGTGTCAGAACACAGAACGGCTTCAATGTACAAAATCTAGTGTGAACCCACACACGTTGAGATTCTGAGTTCTCAGAAAGTTGTGGATGGTTTTGGTCCTGTACAATACACCATGGTGGCCTGAGGCAGTTTGAGTGTCAGCTTTATAACTGCAGGGTTAAAAGTTCATCCCGCTATGGCCCTGCCAAGTTGTGAAACTGTTTTCAGTAAGCTAACATAGTGTGGTTGTGATAGTTTCCTTCTCGCCAGGAGAGGACTCTTATACAGCTCATGATACCAAATGAGGATGCATATACTTTATATTATACTTTATATTCATATATTTTAGATTTAATGGTTGAATTGTTCTTTTGATGAATTCAGGTTAAAATGAGAGACTATTCTATTAAACCGCAGTACAGTATCCTTTTCTCTTATTCAATGTGATCAGGACCCAAAAGAGATCATTAAACACTTCAAAGACTTTTTTATTCACACAATTTGGTAAGTTGTGTTTTGCTCTCGAATGGAAAAAAAATGTTTCAAATTTGCTTCTGCCTTTTGATGAACTCTTCTCTGAGATGATGGTGTATCAATTAGTATCACTGGATATTTAAATATTTCCACTATGTCAAAAATCAACAACATTGTCCATCCATCCATCCATCCATCCATCCATCCATCCCATCCAGTGGGACACCGAGACATTCCCAGGGGAGTTGAGAGATATAATCTCTCCAGGGTGTCCTGGGTCTGCCCCACGGCCTCCTTCTGGTAAATGATATCATTGAAATGGGGGAATACAGAATGGGGGAAAAAAAAACCTCTGGAACTGGAGGTATGTCAAACTCTTCTGCCAGATAATTTTAACTCTCAACATGATCTAAATAAAACACAAATTCAGATGTTCTTTGGCTGAGAACACCCACTAGAGTTGTCTGTATAAAAATAACAAGTGATCAAGCATTCATTATGAGTCTCTCAGCCAGAAAGAAAATCAGAAAAGGATAAACATCACTTTAGACAGATATACAATGAACAGCAACAACATTAACATCACCTCTTAAATGTTGCAGTTCCCCCTCATGTCCCTCAAAAACAGTTATGACCAAGTGAGGAACTACAAGACCTGTCCTCTGGTAACAGTTATCAAGACTTTAGTAGTTTATCCTTTAAGTCCTGTAATGCAGGACTGACATGAATGCTAGCTAATGTTAGCTTCATGGCAGCTGATCCACTACTAATGTTGTATAAGCCAAGCCACATGTCTCAGTTTTTCAACACAGCTGTAGAGTAGCTTGTTTTTTCATCGTCATCATGTTGAATATCATCCATTTCTGGACTTCTCTGACACTAGCTGTTGTGAAAGCACTGATGTAATCATAATTACAGCCAGAGAGGTGAATCGGAGATCTAAAACTCATGCAGTCTGAACTGAATAAGTTGAAAGGTTCGATCACCACGACAAACGCAGCTACTCGGTTAAATCAGAGAATTGCTCAGTTGAAATCAGGTGACTTTCAAGTTCAAGTCGAGTTTCTTAACCTATTCTTGAACAACTTCTGCTGTGCGGGAGGGCACGTTATCCTGGCATCAGTACAAACTGTTGCCACAAAGGGGTGCAAAGTTTCCCAGAAGAACATTACTTTGAGCACCACATCGCCTTATCTGGCTCGCCTCATTTCCAACCTGCTGCCTTTGAAAGCAAATGTGATTCATCAGACTAGGCCACCGTCTCCCATTGCCCCATCTTACACTCACATGTTTATTGTTATTATTAAGGTATTGTGTTTTGGATACCCATGGTTTGGTTGTCCTCCATTGGACTACTTTTGGCATGTGTGAATTTCTGCATACCAGGAACACTCTGCAAGACGTACCATCCTTCCCAGTCGTGTAGCCTCTGGCCTCAGAGTTGCTCCCAATCTCACACATGCCCATTTTTACAGCACATCAGCTTCAAGAACCGATTGCACACTTGCTGCCCTACAGTCCTCTTGAGTTTACGAGACACAAATCTAATTTTCCGTTCAGAATCAGTACAACCAAAAACAACTGCTTTTATTTTTGTAGCAGAAGTGAAATTTTGCCCTGAGGACAAAATGCCTCATGGTGAGCAGGTTTATTGACATGTCTTCATTAATACTTTATAGGCATTTTGGCTAAGGTGCAGAGAACAGTACCACTTGTTTGGCATTATGTAGTTTTTGCCCTCTGTTGTGTTGTTTTATTTACAAGGTGTTCTTGTCCAAATCCTTCAAATGTTTGACATTTCCATTTGTAAATGGTAAGATCTGAGAGTGAGACACAAGAAACTAAAAGTTAACATGATTCTTTTTGATGCATAAAGAAAATACATCTCATTCTGGTATTTTTTCCCATAAACGTGGCTATTGTGTTCCCAGGGTTTGCACTAATTTAGCAGACCTCGGATGCATCCCATTTCCCTTAATTAGATCCCTAACTGTCTTTTCCCTGTGCTTTAGTCAGTGAAGATAAGAGAGGAGATATAAGGGGAAAGGAAATGGGGTTAAAGGTTTTTTGTTGAGAAATTAGATCATCCTTCCCCAGTTTAACAACTATTTGAATCTCAGATTATTGATATTCACCTTATACATTGAATATTCAATAATACAGATGATCTAGATGCAGTAAATATATGTAAGTAGGTCTTACACAGCTCAGGAAGCATGTCTACAGTTCTGACTTGCAATATAAATGCAGTGATTTTTTTAAACTGTGTAGTTCTTCGGCTTATATTACATGTTATAGTCCCCTCATTTGACATTTACAGAGCTCTGCAGCATCTGATCTTTCAGCACTAGCTTTTTATGTGCCACCTTAAAATAAAGAGACTTACTAATCAAGACATTAATTTTAACCTATGCAAAGAAAAATATGCAGCACACCTACTTTTAGTGCTTTCAGAAATCCTACACAGTGACATATCCTGGATAGCGCTGCAGTCTCAGGCTCGATAAAGGATGCACAAATTAGTCTAATAAACCTCACACTATCAGATCCAGAAATGAATGTTCTAGCCAAAGGGCTCAACTTTGCCATATCTCCACAGTGGGTGCACATAGTGCATCTCAGCCACAGAAGCTGCAATAAGAATTAACAATCTGGCACAGTCTGGAGCAGAACAAATCAGAACTAGAAAAAGCATTTCCTGAAGAAAATGCACTGTGAATGCTGCATGCTGAAAGATTGCAGCTGAAATGCCAAGAAAGGCTTCAAACAGCTGAATCTTTATTTGCTGAATGAGCTTCAATGAACTGCTGAATTGCTGAACTGCTGAATACCTGAACTGTTGAACTGCTGAACAGCTGTTAAAAATGCTGAACAGCTGTTAAAAATGTTGAACAGCTGTTAAAAATGTTGAACAGCTGCTAAACTGCTGAACAGGTGTTAAAAAGCTGAACAGGTGTTTAAAAAGCTGAACAGTGTGTGTGTGTGTGTGTGTGTGTAGTGGTGCTGAACAGCTGTTAAACCGCTGAACAGCTGTTAATAATGCTGAACAGCTGTTAAAAATGCTGAACAGCTGTTAAACAATCTGAACAGCTGCTAAACCGCTGAACAGCTGTTAATAATGCTGAACAGCTGTTAAAAATGCTGAACAGCTGTTAAAAATGCTAAACAGCTGTTAAAAATGCTGAACAGCTGTTAAACATGCTGAACAGGTGTTAATAATGCTGAACAGGTGTTAAACAGCTTAACAGCTGTTAAACGTAATGGCATAAAGTAATAGCATAAATCTGCAGAAAAAGCTGAGCATTTTGATACCAGAACGGTTTCTGTAGCATAAACGGTGCTGAAGTTATGAAAGAACAAGAAACAGCTCAACTTTGAACAGCTTGCATACAGAAGATAAATCCACCAATCAGTTTAGTCTTATGAGCCAATCAGAATGCTGCTACACATTTAGTTCTGCCAACTCAAAACAGCTGTGTAACTGTTTAAATGCACTTTGTGGCAAAGCCCTGTTGAATTTGTATTGGCGCACCTCCCGAACAACTGCTCATAAATCAAAAACCGTAGCATCTATCAAAATAATTTTTGAACTGTGAGTGTCACAAGGCCCTGCTCTAAACAATGGTATAATTTTTATTTTCCTGGCTTTCAAAATGTGGTCATGGGAGCAGTTTTAAAAAAGGGCTCTTTTTTTGGTCTCCCGAAAATTACTATAGAGGCAGATGGAGGAGTTGGAGGGTGCTCCCTCTGCTTGAAGCCTCACAGTTTAAAAAGTTTACATTTCTCAGGGCTGAGAGACACATTGTTTGAAAGTAGAGAAGCGGCGCTACGTTTTGATCATAAAATGATGGCTGTAGAGTGAAGAGTGCGGACACAGCGGCAGTTTAGAGAGAAATTTTTCAGCTGAAGAATTTGAAGTCTCTCACTCTAACCTTTGGAATGCGCACTCTAGACGACCCAATACACACCCATCATAAACGCTAAAAAGAGCAAAAAACCTTCTTATGCTTAAACTGTAACTGTTCAAAAACCATAAAAGATATCATTACAAAAAGTAATAGCTGAATAGCTGAAAGGCTTGGCTTCATTTTAAAGCTTAAATGGTCTTTCTAGCTGAAGGTATGCTGAAGTATTAGCTTTTAAAGCCTGAAAGGATTTGAAAAGGATTTGAAACTTCCCCATTCATTTTGAATGGCAAAAATGAAGATTACAAAAAGTTCAATATCTTAAAAAGTATAAAGGTTACAAAAAAGAAAAGTAATAGCACATATCTCCAGAACAGGCTGAACGTTTTGATACCAGAACGGTGTCTGTAGCCCAAACGCTGCTTGAGTTTTTAGCGACCGAAGGTTTTTGGAGTACAAGAACAATACTGTGAATGCTTTGCAGCATTCACAGTAATGAATGCTTTGCAGCATTCACAGTAATGAAGGTATCAGCAGGCCTGACATGTCTGGGCACGTTGGGACCAGCTTCAAGGTGACAAACCTACTGGACGTGAAATACCTGGGATTCAATTCCTTTTATAACTGAAGAAGCCTCTCTGATGACTGAAGCACTTCAGGCAGCCAGACTGATCTGGAATGACAGTCTTATAAAGCTGGTGGCAACGGGAGCTTTTGTTGTGCAATACTGCAAGTGACCACTGGGGAGAATTTGTGGCATGGGATTTGCAAAAGCGGTGCTCTACAGGTGCTGGTCATAAAATTAGAATATCATGAAAAAGTTGATTTATTTCAGTAATTATCTTCATAAAGTGCAACTTGTATATTATATTCATTCATTACACACAGACTGATATATTTCAAATATTTATTTCTTTTAATTTTGATGATTATAACTGACAACTAATGAAAACCCAAAATTCAGTATCTCAGAAAAAAAGACCAATACAAAAAGAGGATTTTTGGAAATGTTGGACAACTTAAAATTATGAACATGAAAAGTATGAGCATGTACAGCACTCAATACTTAGTTGGGGCTCCTTTTGCCTGGATTCCTGCAGCAGTGCGGCGTGGCATGGAGTCGATCAGTCTGTGGCACTGCTCAGGTGTTATGAGAGCCCAGGTTGCTCTGATAGTGGCCTTCAGCTCTTCTGAGTTGTTGGGTCTGGCGTATCACATCTTCCTCTTCACAATAGCCCATAGATTTCTATGGGGTTAAGGTCAGGTGAGTTTGCTGGCCAATTAAGAACAGGGATACCATGGTCCTTAAACCAGGTACTGGTAGCTTTGGCACTGTGTGCAGCTGCCAAGTCCTGTTGGAAAATGAAATCTGAATCTCCATAAAGTTGGTCAGCAGCAGGAAGCATGAAGTGCTCTAAAACTTCCTGGTAGATGGCTGTCTTGACCTTCGACCTCAGAAAACACAGTGGACCAACACCAGCAGATGACATGGCACCCCAAACCATCACTAACTGTGGAAACTTTACACTGGACCTCAAGCAATGTGGATTCTGTGCCTCTTCTTTCTTCCTCCAGACTCTGGGACCTTGATTTCCAAAGGAAATGCAAAATTGACTTTGATCAGAGGACATAACTTTGGAGCACTCAGCAGCAGTCCAGTCCTTTTTGTCTTTAGCCCAGGCGAGACGCTTCTGACGCCGTCTCTTGTTCATGATATTCTAATTTTATGACCAGCACCTGTATGTGGCACTTTCATACCTGACTGAATACTTTATCCAAATAAAAAAGTCCCCCCAAGTAAACAAAAGCAACCAATGGGAGACCAGTGATTTGTTAAATGGTTTTGGTGACACAACATTGTGTAACCTGAATATTTTTGTCATGTGTTTGTTTTTGTTTTTTATTTTTTATTTATTTATTTTTTTTCAGGTTTGCATTTTATAGGTCATGCCTGCACAACTGTGGTCCTGTCCAGCTCAGAGGACGGCTCATTTTGATGGAAACTCAGTTATAATTTCTTGTCTAATTTAGGATGTTTGGAAAAATGTGTTGTTTGCTTATGAGTTACTGATTTGGGAATCTCAAATGAATAGATTTCCAGCTTTACCAAAGTAACCAGCTGCCTCTGGCACATACGGCTTCACTTAACACTTTGGATACTGGTGTTACTGTATCTTTGCAATAAAATGAGCCAAAGTGGTAAAACAACAGCTAAGTTAGTGAGCTAATTCATTTAGCATCTAACGAGTCTGCCTGCCTGTGCAGCGATTACCTGGGAGAAACACACACCTGTGAATAGTGTTGTGTGTTGCCAGGTTGTGGTGAAAGATGGGTTAAAGTTGTATTTAGTGTGTGTACGCTGCGTTTGATAGTTGATCCGGCAAAGTAAAGAATGTTAGACAAACACACAAAACTTATGGTTAAAATATGCTGTAATATTCACAATAATGTCACCAGCAAATAAGGTCTGAGGTCTAGGCCATCATTAGTGACGTGTGTGTGTGTGTGTGTGTGTGTGTGTGTGTGTGTGTGTGTGTGTGTGTGTGTGTGTGTGTGTGTGTGTTTTAACAGAGGGTTAAAATACAGGATTAAACTGGGAAAGATGGTTGCATTAGCAAAGGTTGTAGACAGGCTAAAAGAACTTGCTACAGAGGCCAATGCTGAGTGCAGGTAAAGGGGGTGGAGGTTCTGTGATGCCAGCACTCACTGCTGAACCGTTCCTTTATTAAACTGTTAGTTTGATTTTTGTTGTATAATTGCCGAGTTTTAACTGTTATCATTCTGATTGTTACCTTTCTCTCGTGCCCGTCTTCAGCAACAAATACTATTGTGCTTCAAATAAAGCTAATTCAAATATCTATGAATGAATGCAGATAAGAACTGTATTCAAGAAATGCATTTGTTGGATTATTTGCTTTATGTATTCAGATTTCCAATAAGTAGGATTTTCCTTACAATTCAGTCTTTATCCTTTGAGTATGTGTGTACATTGCATCATAAGTTTGTTTCCTTATATCTTTAAAAGGTCTCATTTAAATTCTGTTTGCTGCATTTTCTGTCTTTGCACGTGCAGTGAGCGATTTAACCAAAAGTTTAGAAGTATTCACAAACATGGTGCAGACACATACTTGAGCTGTGGTTGTTGCAGGTGACAGGCATGTAAAAATAAAGTTTAATTGGTCAAACTCTGCACAAGCGGTAACCTCTAACTATAACTCTCTCCGCTGGTAAGGACTCAAGCATAAAATTAGACCTGTGTGTCCTAGCTGTGGCATTAAGGGGAAAGGCTCTCTTGCTACTTCATGTGTTTCACTTTTCTTAGATGATGAGAAGACATGGAAGGACAAGCTCAAACCTCACCAGCTGGCTGTCAAGCCATAAATACACCTTTTGACGTCTACCCACCCCGCCCCACGCCCCCAACTCGTTGTCAAGGGCTGCACACAGGAGAGCCTGAAACTGTCACAGTAGAGCTGCAGTCCAGAATGTATTTTCTCATCCAAATTTTACTGTAGGTATGGGTGAGGGTACTGAGGTGAGGGAGATGAAACTTTAACGATTCCTATGGGGATACTGCATAAAAACAGTGATCTCTTCTCCAGCAGGGAATCAAACCTCAGCTTCCCACAAGAAAGCGAAAATACAAGCATGACAGTACTGGATGTCCTGCAGTGTTTTCTGCACTTCTTTGTTTCTTTTTAATGAATTACAGTTTATTGAAGTTCATATAATTATATTATATCATAAGAATTATAATATAGCTTCCATGTCTTGCCATGCAAACCTTTCAGTCTTCTACACAGTTACAGTACACTGATTCTGAGGATGTACAGGTGTGCTGTACACAAAGCAGTATAAGAAGTATGTACATGAGAGAAAGAGAGATAGAGAAATACACAGGCATACAAAGTGGATGCAAAGGCATCCACATACACACCATGCATAAATGCAAATAGATTAGTTTACACATTGTAGCCTATTCTAAGCTACATTGTACAATCCATCGAAGAAATGAGAGTCATCAATATTATATATTGGGCTTTTCCAGTTTGGTGTGTTTGTGTGTGTGTGTGCATCTTGTCTCATATTGATTCAGACTACAGGCTACAAACCAGTCAGCTAACATGCTTCTGAATAAAATAAATCTGGCCTTAGAGGCAGAGGCTCCTGACACAGAGCTGTCATATCCTCTTACTCTCTGTCTCACACACACACACACACACACACACACACACACACACACACACACACACACACACACACACGGTTATGTTCATCTACCCACCGGTGCGATATTGCAGCAGCACCACTGAATGATTAATCACACCTGAGTTGTGTGCGTGTGTTTGTGTGTATAAGCCACAAAGAGACAGTTGCAAGACTAGATGAGATCCGGTGGAGAAGAGAGATAGGTGCTTTGTCTCTCAGCTCCTCACATGACCCTCAACCCTTCAGATAGAAAGATGAGACGGCATACAAGCATGCATGGGCACACGCAAGCCACTATCCCTTAAACTGACTTGACCCCTTGGTGAGATGCTTTGGACCAGGCTGTGCTACAGGTTCTGTGTTGCCTTTCATTTTGAAGTGATGTGGTGATGTGCAACTCTTTTGGACAGGGCTTTGCTGATGGGCAGCATGTTGGTGTACTGACCTTAGACCACTCTCTTAACAAACATTATGTTTTGTACAGTTAAAGGTTAGAAGACATCCATTTATTAATAAGCACAATGCAAGTAAAATATCTGTCCATTTTCTTGTGTTTTCTATCTATCAGTTTAATTGTGTAGTTTGATAATGTACTCTGGGATACATCACAGAGTGGCGGGACCTTTAAGGACAGCCTGCAGTATTACTGTGCAATCTTGTATGAGTGAAGACGGTTCTTCCAGGGTAGACTTAACCAGAGCTAGAAATACTTTATCCAACTGGTGGTCATCTTATTGGGTCAACCTTTCACTTATTCACTTTACTGCTTGGGATCCTCCGGAACAAGAAGAAATTAAAGTGACGCGACAAGGTGAGAAATCTGGTCCTTATTTATAGTCCATGCATATATTTTATATATATGTATATAAAAGATGGTCACCACACCATGCCTCTTTTATTGGAGCCACAGGTAATTTCTTTCTTTCTTTCTTTCTTTCTTTCTTTCTTTCTTTCTTTCTTTCTTTCTTTCTTTCTTTCTTTCTTTCTTTCTTTCTTTCTTTCTTTCTTTCTTTCTTTCTTTCTTTCTTTCACAAACAACTGCACCACAAAGTAGATAGGCTGTATTATTTCTCATGTAATTGCAATAGAAATGTTACAAAAGCCATTGAGAGGTCCAGTTTGGTGACATGGGTTAGCTGAGGTGAGGCTTAGCTACTGGCTACAGGAACCTGTTGGTATCCTCCTGTCACTCTGTGTTCACAGCCTTAATAATGAAATAACCAAAATGACCCAAGATAACCTAAAGACCAAATGCTAGTTTTATTCACGTCGCATACTGTTCTCTGTTAAAAAAAAATAGAAAAATCCTACCCCCATCCCCCCAACATTTAAGAAATACAATTTCATTAGCCAGTGTTACTATTACGCTGACCTCAACCTGAAAAAACCTCCATCAGTTTGTACCTACCTTTAAAAAACCGGATGAAACTGAACAAATCATTTTCAACAAGTGCCTGCTGAAGTATTGCCAGTGTAACATCTGTGTCTGACCCTTATGCTCAACTCTAAGGGAAGAAAATGGATGGATGGATGGATAATAACATGTTATAACCTCCTTTGGACTTTTTTCTCCACATTTCTCCCATCCTTGTATTTTACAGGCCCTGTTTTTGCACTTCCTACTGTTGCATATTTATGTACAATGTGTAATTTTTAATTTATGCACTTAGAACATCAGCATTTTGTTCCACAGCTGTTGTGGAAATGAGCATTGTTATATTTTGAAGATGGTACATCCTTTTTAAAGTTTTAAATGGCTTTTATATGGGTCAGTAGAAGGTGTCATTTTGCTTCATTCAGTCTCTTTGCATGTGCTTTGTGATTCAATTTTAATGTGGTTTAAAACATTTGAATCATTAATCTAAGCTTCAAATCCACTACTAATCATCTGGGATTTACACATATGAACAGCAGAACTACAAACAGAGTTCCAGATACTGGAATGTGAAACGCTGTCTGTCTGTTTCTGTGTTAGGCCTGTGATACACGTGACTTGTCCGGGGAGTACCCTACATCTTGCCCTGTCGCAGCTCGGACAGGCTTCAGGCCCCTTTTGACCGTTACTTCAGTAAGTGGTTAAGAAAAAAGATGGATCGAGTTTCCTCATGAGCCTCATTAAGGCTTTTTGTAGACAGATTTCTGGATTGCCAAACAAGTTAGAATTCAGCCACTTCTATTAGAGATGTTATCTTGATTAGAAGATGTATATAGGCTACTTCTTGCAATCTGCATTGAGTTTTAAAGAAATATCCTCAAAAAGGCAACAAGTGCATGCAAAGTGTCAGAGAATATTACAAGTATTGATTTAAATTAATAAGCTACTGCAAAAAGAGATACAATGACCCGGTCCTTTAATGGGAAATATTTAACTCATGTTTCAGCATTCGGTTTTCTTCCATCCTTCGCTGTTTAACCTTTCCCTTTTCTTTTTTCATACCTTAAACTTCACTAGGCAGCTTGTCTCAATGTTATCAGTAGAGAAACAGGTAGACAGTTGCTATTTGCGTCACTGCGAGACATGATGACATTGTTTCTGGCTCCCGGTTACATCTGGGTTATTGTGTCAAAAGTGACAGTCATGTCAAATGTATGGATTCAGAGAGACCTGTCAACTCATCCTTGCTTGCCAAAATATCCCCGGTGTAGCTGAACATTCACGGGAGACCAAACTGACTCTTAGGCCTCTGAGAACTGTTCTGTTGCTAACATGCTCACCAGACAAAACAGGGCTACCTGTCTATAGTTGCAAGTAAAAACCCAAGTTTTTACTTGCAATTAAAAACATAGCACACATGCAGAAGGTAGGTGCTTTTGTGTTGGAAAAGGGTTGAAGAGAACGGGGGGACTAGATTAAAACTGTGTTGTGTAAACCAAAATAATGAATTCAAAGATGTTAAAATACGCCAGATAATTTAGGGTCACTCCAGAGTCAGGTGATGATACACTATGCACAAGTGACTTGTGTCACATTACACATATTCAGATATAAATACACTGCAATACTGCAGTATTCTTACAGATACTACCAAGCTCTTACTGGATGTGTGCATTTTCCCATCTCATCTGTGCTGTGATTTATGCTTTTAGCTTGTATTCTATGTTAAAAGATGTAAAGCGTTACATACTGTGTGTTCAAAGTCACTGCCAAAAAATAGCATCTTGTAAGTGAAGGAAACAATAGATTGTGAATTTTCATCATCCCACTTAGATGGTTACAAGGGTTGAGAAACATTTGAAGAAACATTATCCAGCTCTCATATGCTGGCAAATAATAAAACTAGAGATTAGAGCTTTGTGCAATACCAGTGTTCTGCTAAGCCTTTCTATTTCCGATGATGCAGTAGTGACTCACGCTAAAGCTCAATAGGCCTGGAGATGGAGCTGCACCAAAGGGCCTATAGTGTGACTCACACTCAGCCCCACGAGGTCTCCTTTTAGAACA
This sequence comes from Archocentrus centrarchus, assembly GCF_007364275.1. NCBI lineage: Eukaryota > Metazoa > Chordata > Actinopteri > Cichliformes > Cichlidae > Archocentrus > Archocentrus centrarchus. The sequence continues at coordinate 26,870,539 of NC_044355.1, read as the reverse complement.
GCACAACAGGGCTGATTGTCATGAGTCATTCATGGTACGAACATGGTTTTCTTCAAATCAAAGTATTAATTACAGAGGCTTACAAAAGCATGTAGCATACTGTAAACCCTGCAACAGAGCAGAAAGGTGTTTCTAAGGGCGTGAATCATTTTCTATGAGATTCTTGTCATTGCTTTCATTTCTTTGTCTCACTCTCAGTTAATGAATTTAACAGATGTCACAGTGTTCTACTCTAGGTGCTTCATTGGCTTCAAAGCAGTCTCCTCTTGTGTTTGTGTACAGTATGTGTACATGACACAGAGAAGAGATTTTATAAATCCTAATGCTGTATGATTAAAAGGTTCCCTGGAGAATAGAGAGAAGAAATGTAGAATTTAAGGGCCCAGTCACACAAGACTAGAGACTAGATACTGACCTCCTCTGGTTGCTAGGAAAAAATGAATATTCCTTGGTCACTTGTGTAGGTTCTCAATCATCCAGATCATAGTAGTCTCTGGAACTTGACTGGGAACTGTCGACTGGACTTTAAGTTTCTTGAAGGCAGTTCACCTCTCATCCAAAAGGCTTCTTCAGTTCTCAAACCAAAGGGTGGAGAGACCCAGGTATTTAAATCCCAGTGGGTGTTGTCCCCTGGAGGTGGAAGAAGCCTGAATTGAACTGAACTTTTGAATGAGAGGTGAAATGTCTTCAAGAAACTTTAAGTCCAGTCCCCTTTTTCAAGCTCCAGAGGTTAGTAGCAAAGAGGGTGCTGCACCAAAAATAACTTCATGGAAGACACTGACTTGTTTTCAAACACTTGCTAACTAACCACTGAGTGGCAGGAAAACTTGAAAAAATATGATGCAAACCAGAAATGGAGGATGTTCATCTTCACCTTATCCTGGAACTAACATGTTTCAAAAGGTGCAACCTTTACTTTTAAGGTAAATTGTCTCAGATTCTCATTTTGCATTGCATTTTTCACAGTTTCACTGCCACTCAGTGAATAGTTGTGAGTTGTGAGTGTTTGCAGTCACAAACGTTCGCCAACTACAAACTATGGGCTACTACGACAATCTGCTAGCAACCAAAGCAGCTGCAAGGAGGTTTTTGGTACAGCACTCTATACCTCTTTGCAACCAATTATACTTAAGAATTGCCAGCAACCACACACCAACTAGTCAGGGAATATACATTTTTCCCTAGTGATTGGTGGAATCCCACAGGTCACTGAGTGACCTGTGCCCTTAGTCCCATGTGACTGGGACCTAAGGGTACAGTTTTACACAATCAAATCAGTTTTACACAAAATTATCTTATTTTTTTCTGTAGGATTACACAGTCAGCATCAAGCAACTTGAGAAAGAAGTGCAATAAACAAAACAAAAATGCAATGAAGAGTGCACATTTTCTATATGTAAACATGTGCACCTCCAGATTGACTGTGGCTATTTTCTGTGAGGATCCTACCTCTCTAAAGCTTTAGGTGCTAACCCTGTTATGCAATGAAAGGAAATCAGCCTGAACAGCTCTATTATTTATAGAGGATATTTCAGTACTTTTACTAGTAAATGGCCAAAACCATGAACTCAGCTATTCAAGAATTAGGGACAGTTATTAAAGCTTGCTGAGATTATTGTCATTGAGGAGTAAAAGACTGTATCATCTGCATATATTAGCATTGTAAATTGTTGTCTTTACAGAAAATATCTTTCCTTTTGGGCTAGTGAGTTTAAGTTATTCAGCAAAAGATAAACTTAAAAACAATTATTTAAATCTACAATATAAAGTGTATCTCCTCCGTGAATCGCCACCTTATCGTGGTTGAGGGGTTTGTGTGTCCCAGTGATCCCAGGGGCTATGTTGCCTGGGGGCTGGTCCCCCTGGTAGGGTCTCCCATGGCAAACTGGTCCTGGGTGAGAGTCCAGACAAAGAGCTGTTCAGAAGATCCCTATGTCTGTAACAACGAAGGAATAGTTTACCCTGCCTGGGATAGGGTTACCGGAGCCCCACCCTGGAGCCAGGCCTGGGGAGGGAGCTCGAGGGAGAGTGTTTGGTGGCTGGGCATTAGCCCATGGTGCTCGGCCGGTTGCAGCCCGAAGAGGTGCGTGAGGACATAAGGATGTCCATAAGTGCACATGGCACCAGGACACCCTAGGTCGCAGGTCAATGATCGATTTTGTAATCGTATCATCAGAGTTGGATCAGGTGGCGGGGGAAGATGCTGGACAGACCTGGTGCACCTAAACGTATTGTGAGGGTGCGCTAGCAATGCCTGGCAGAAACCCCAGTCTGGGAGATCTTCAACTCCCACCTCCGGCTGAACTTTAAAACTTTCCTTTTTAATAAAGCTTATAGTTAGGGCTGGATCAGGTGACCCTGAACCCTCCCATAGTTATTCTGCAATAGGCCTAGCCTGCTGGGGGCTTCCCATTATGCAGTGTTTCAGTAGTGTTTCTTCTTCACTCACCCCTTTTCACTCTGTGTTTATACCCCAGTCTGCATTTAATCATTAGCTGTTATTGATCTCTGGCTCTCTCTGGCTCAGTGTGTCTTTTGTCCAGTCTGCCTCCCCCCACTCCCAAATAGTCACACCAGATGACTGCCCCTCCCTGGGCCTGGTACTGCTGGAGGTTTCTTCCTGTTAAAAGGGAGGTTTTCCTTACCACTATCACCAAGTGCTTGCTCATAAGGATTCATTTGATTGCTGGGGTTTTCTCTGCACTATTGTAGGCTCTCTACCTTACAATATAAAGTGCCTTGAGGTGACTGTTTTGATTTGGTGCTATATAAATAAAATTGAATTGAATGTTAAATACACTTTTAAAGGAAAAGTTCTACCATCTGCCCAATGTTTGCCCTTGATATATTATTTGATTTACACATCTTGCAACAGTGACAGCACAGACAGAAGACTTTTGCCTGGAGTGTCATGGAAATCAGATATGGGAGTTTGACTCATACACTGAACAATGGGGTACTCAGCATGTCACACTGTTATAAATCCAAGAATCCTCACCAAGCATAAGTATGTACTTAGTAAAGTGTTGATTTCAATGAAAAGTCCTGGAACCACATAAAAATAACATTACTTTCATGGAAACCTGTGCCATTACTCTAATTGTGTCCAACAGGGACTCTTAAATATGTCTATGTCTCCACTGGTGAACATCATCCTCATTTAAATGTTATTGGTTTAATACCAATTATTGTCATTGTTACTGGTGCTGTCCGTCTCTTTTCCCCTCATACCACATGCATGCCACCAAGTTTTTTTTTTATGGCCCCCAACTGACCTTTTTTTTTAATCTTATTTCCTCCACTTCCAGCCCCATTTTCTTTATGCATGTACACACACACACACACACACACACACACACACACACACACACACACACACACACACACACACACACATGTACTTAACTATACACATTCCAATAAAAAAAGGTCTCTCCAATTGTAACATACTTGATTTGTCTGCAGCATTCGTCTAATTTTGTGGGTTTTTTGAGGATGCAGCTTGAGGTAAAGGACCAGGAGAGGGAGTCAGTGAGTATGACACCCAGAAACTTCAAGCTCCTCACTGTCTCCCGGCTGACCTGGAAATGTGCAGTGGCAGGTGATTTCCTTTGAGGGAGAGCAACCTGCGGCATGTCACCATGGGTCGGCGCCATCTTGGAGATTACACACAATCATGAGGCAAGCCTTTGTCTGGTGCAATAAACAGTAAATGAAGCATTCAAAGGCGCTTCCAAGGCTACACGGAAACAGAAAAATGGAAGCAGCTGCATGTGATACTGCAAACGTCCTTTAGTCTGGACAACTCAAACAGGTAAAATGGAACTCAAGGTTCAGTGTAAGTAGCTTGTGGATTGATCGTAGGTCTAAAAGTCAGATTTGTTAAATGTAGCAGAATTTCTGCATAAAAATCCTTTTTCTTTTCCACATTGGAACACAAAATGTACACTTGCTCATTGGAGGAAAAATGTGGAAAAAACATGCAATGTTTAAAGAGCACAAAGAGAAAAAATAACTTGGTGCACTTCTGGCTGCCTGTGGGATAATTTGATCTTATGAGCCAGTTAATAATGTTTAATGGTCTGTTGAACACCAGGTGTAAAGTGCTGTTCACCACAAACACTTGGCCAATTCAGATGGTTCTGGTTTTCCTTTTTTCCTCCCTTCTAGCCAAGCTACAACACAGGGTAACATTTTTTTTCTGATTAAGCAGAAAAATGATGATGAGAGACTTAACCGCAAAGGCTAATATCTCAGGAAATTTGCTTTGAAATAAGGAAACTTAGGATGAAAGTTGTCTTAAAAAAAACAATTAAAATCACAATTACGTGAAATACTCCAAGGTGAAGGCGCAGATGTTTCACGAGCTACTTCTGAATTTAATTTGAAGAAATATCATCACAGATTCTGTGTTTGTAACAGCAGAAAAGACAAAGAGAATTTGAGGAGCTTGAGTTAGCAAACTTGTTCCAAGCTACCCCGAGGCATCTGTAATATCAGCTAGTTTTTACAGAACTTTCATGAATGAAATGGAGTTGAGAGGTTAATAGAAGATCAAAGCTTTCAGCTGAATTCTGCTGGTTTGCCCAAGAAAAGTGTGATTCCTCGTAACTCAAATTATTGTGGGGGCATAATGGGTTTGAGTTTGGTTTTTCTGTATGATATTATGCGGTATATGCACCAACAAGCAGGCAACAAAGTCAACTGATAACAGCAAAAGATTCAAACCTAATCTGCCTTATTTAAACTGTGCACGTGGAATTCAAACATAACTAAATTCTGAGTTAGTTTTGCATCATTTTATAAATTTATGACAAAGAGTAGAGAGCTTACAGGAAACACAGTGAGCCAGAAAATGTCTTTAGCAAGTAATTCTTACTACACACTGCATTTATTTAGCTACTGTCATTGTTCTGTTTCCCTGCTATAACTAAAAACTGTGTGATCCACTGATTACAGCCTGACATCACAGGATCAAAGAGAGTGATGTAATGCAGGTTTAATTTACCCATCGGCTAAAGACAAGCACGGGTGTCAACCAACAAAAAAAAAGTGTTTTCCAGTTGATGTTCTTAATGGAATGGAAACAGTCATGTAACGGCCCATTTACAACTCATCTTTGTTGGTTAAGTTTAATTATGTAAAATATCTAACAATATACAGCCTCTCTCTATCCTAATTATAATCAGGTAGCACTTAACACAGTGAGTATCAGAGCAGTGTTTAAATTACTTGTTTATTGTTTTATAAATAATTGTTTCTTTTAATAAATGTAATATGAGAATAACAAATTACATTAGCTGAGCATTTTGGAGCTAATTATCCCTTTAATCTGACTGTAAGAGGGCCCATATTTCATATCATTTTCTGAATGTAACTTAAAGGAGTTTATCTTTGTACTCAGTTTATGGATTTGTTCACCTTAGCTGCTGAACACGCAGCACAGATGTCCAGGTTTTATTATTTTCTTCATCATTTTAAGAGTGTACATTGAAATTCTTTGGCTGAGCCAGTGATTTCTGGGAGAAACAGGGAGGAAAAGGGAGCCACAAGAAATTCAGTTGGATCTATTAGCCTGTAGCACTGCGTATATCAGTGTGTGCAGAAGAGAGGGGGAGAGGGGGGTGGGGGTTCAGATTAGTGGGCAACCTCATTTCACAGAGTACACAGGTTGAACGGTGTCAAACGATTGGTCACCCTATGACTCCCCCTAAGGCTAGTTCACGGACCGCACTCTCACACAGAGACGGCTGAGGTTTCACAGTAGTGCAGTCAGACTGCACGCAGCTTAGTGCTCGCTCTCTTTCTGCCTGCTGACTTGTCACTTTATGCTATGCACTGCTGCCACTGGCTCTTCCCCTGCAGGAGAGACGAGGAATTGTTTAGACTGCTTTCAGCTCATCCAAAGCCTCCTCAGCACCAAAGCTTGTACACCGCTTCCCTGCAGCCCCAGATGACAGATGGCCTCTTTGCAGTTCCAGGCTAAACTGCAGGGGAGCCGACAGCAGTGGGAAAACCCTGAGAGCCCAGCAGTGCCCGACAGCCTCGCACCTATCTGTGAGCTTAAATCAAGCTGCCAGTAATGTGGGAAAGATGCAAGTGTTTGCATGGGTAGAGCAATGCATAACATTTACATTATCTAGATGCAGTCAGTGGAAGCCTGACTTTGTTTTCAACACCATGCCAGAGAGCAAATGAAAGGTGAGACTGCAAGAAAGTTGAAACATAATGAGCAGTAATTGCTTTGATTTAGTCTCCGTACTCTATAAACATGAAAGATGCGTTGCTTTAAGCGACTGCAATTTAACATGTTTGGATTAAGAAAAATAGACATGTTATTGCATGCAGATTATGTAGAATGATCCCCATTTCCTGAAATAAGAGTTGGTTTTGAGCTTTAACTGAATGCTTCAGCAGTAAAACAGTTCAAATGACTGAGACTGTCTGCAGCTAATACGGAAACAATCAGGAGATGCCTGTGTCATAAAATGTTGCAAGCAAAAATATAAACTTCCTCTGAAAGATTTGGCACAATCTTCAAGCTTCGACCTGAATGCATTCTTGTAATAATCCTGTAAATATTGATTTACCTTTCTTGCTCAGCACGTTATTCTAACACTGTGCTAAAGGCACTGTTTTCACAGGACATGGAAATGGAGCTTCATTGCACACCAAGAAAAAAAACAAAAGAAAAAAACACTGCCAGTAGAGAAGCGGGAATTGCAGGCCACTTTTTCTATTCAGCACCTCCAATCTACACAAAAAACAAAATCATAAATATAAAGGCCAAGAAAAATTCAAATAAAACATGCACTGGCACTGATCAGTATTCAGTATTTTTAACAGCTTAAAAGAAATGGGTTTGTTGCAAGGATCAAACATTCTTATAGTATGTTTTAAAAAAGACATGTAAGACACAGCAAGCTTGCCATGGAGAGCTCTGTCAATAGAGAAAATGCACCGCTGCTCTCCTCTCATTGCCTGAGATTGCAGCCCAGCTTTCTCATATAGCACATATATCGCCATCCCTAGTTATGAACCTGAGTGCAGAATGATATATTGCATCAAGAGGCTTGAGAGCAGAGGCAGGAGAGTCTATGTCATCATGATCAATGACACACAAAAGGTTGAATGAACAATTTCTGCAGCTCTGGCTTGATGAATTACGTATTTCTGTATCTGTTGTATTTTACTTTTAATGACTTCGTTCATTAAAATGAGTTTTAAAGCACAGCTAGTCATTGTGTGAGAAACCCAGTTATTTACAAGTTTGCATTCTTTGAGTTTGTGTCTCATTAAATGCAGCAATGCACAGTCTAATTCACAGTACTCTGTGGGACTGAAACACGTAGCCCTTTGTGACCCAATTGTGTAACTGTCTTTAAATGCCGAATTAACAACCACATGCGACAGAGCAATAATTCTTTTTGCATATGAAACTAGAGAATTTACACTCACATATCAGGAGTTCAACGTGTCCCAGAGTGCTGTATCCTTCCTCTAATGAGTTTGCAGAAATCACGTAAAAAGCGCTAACAACAAAACGTGCTCCATGCGCTTTATCGTTGTCATTAGCACGTACAGCTATGGCATTTCTGTATCTAGCGTATGTAGATACAAAAAATGATTTTCAATTTCTTTGTGGGTTAGTGCACAATTTAGCTACTTTCTGTAGTTACTATGGATTTCTTTCATACATATTACAGGTTCTTTTGATGTATATTAAGTTGAAATATTCCACAAGATGGTACTACAGCATGTATAATTGTAAAGATATGGTCTGGTGGACTTGTTCTATTATAGGTCATAAAGGGTTAATGTATATAGTACCTCTGGTTTTATGAAAAACAAACAAACAAAACAACAAAACAACTTAAAGTGACAAAAACTATAATTGTAGAATTTTACTCCCACTACAGATGTGATGTTTGCTTTGAGCATTTTGATGGAGACCAATGGAGTAGCATGCATGTAAAAAGAGATGGCACTGCAGATGCCATCTCAGAGGTAGTCCATCTGGCTCTCACCCACCTGGGGAGGGACTCCTATGTCAGGCTGCTCTTCCTGGACTTTAACTCCGCCTTTAAAACAGTCATTCCACTGACACTTGTTCATAAGCTGGACACACTTGGGCTGAGCTCTTTAAACATCTGGGGATTCACATCACTAACACCCTCACCTGGAACACAAACTCTGGCCGTCTTCTGTTGTTGTTGCTGAAAACATCTGTGCCAGCAGATGCAGGAACTGGACTGCTGGCATAATCAGGAACCCCACCCACCCCACCAGCGGACTGTTCTTCCCACTCCCTTCAGGTCGTAGATTATGTAGCACCAGAGTGAGGTCAACCAGGCTGCGAAACAGCTTGTGTCTTGAAGCTGTCAGACTCACAAACTCTGCTCCTCACTAAAGTCAGACAACATTGTTGTGCAATAGAAACTCTGCTTCTATATTTATTCTGTTTTCTTAGATTATTAGATTTATTTGTAAATGTACACTGTACATAGTTTCTTTGTGACTTGCACTGGAGGGACCTCTGAATCTGAATTTCTTTTCTGTCATGTTTTACATGAGAAGGATGACAATAAAGCTTTTTGAATTCTTTGAATAGAGAAGGTCAGAAGGAGCTTCACTGGGTCTTTGTGGGTTTAGAGAAAGCATAAAGTACCAAGAGAGGAACTGGTACTGCATGAGGAAGTATGTAAGAGTCATGCAGGACATGTGACAGATGGATTTGGGACACTGCGACCTGTTGTGAGAGTAGGAAGCAGATGGAAAAGGGCCCGGAGAGGTGGAGGTATGCACTGGAGAAAAGAGAAATGAAAGTTGGAACAAGACAGAATACATGTGCATGAATTAGAAGGACGAGGTTGCGAGTAGAGCCAATGAAGGTAAATGACTTTAAATACCTGGGGTCAATGATCCAAAGCAACGGAGAGTGCAGGCAGGGTGGAGTGGGTGGAGATGAGTGTCAGGGGGTGAAGGAAGAGTGAAAGGTAGTGGTTTTGAGATGGGGGCACTAAAAAACAGGAGGTAGCGCTGGAGGACGCAGAGTTAAAGATAATAAGAGTTTGTTTGGGAGTGACCAGCAGGAGCAGGATTAGAAGTGAGTACATCAGAGGGACAGCTCAGATTGATGATTTGGAGACAAAGTTAGAGAGGCGAGGTTCAGATGTTTATCCATACCAACTATCCCTTCTCTGCATATTTCCAAAAGATGTGGAAAACAGAGCTGCCAGGCAGGAGGAAAAGAGGAAGACCATAGAGAAGATTCATGGATGTAATGAATGAGGAAATGCAGCGACTTAGTGCGCCAGCAGAGGATGCTAGGGATAGATGATGGCAGATGATCTGCTGTGGCATCCCCTTAAGAGAACAGCTGGCAGAAGAAGGTGAAGAAAAAGGAAGACATACTCTGAATAAGGCGTGGCACATTATGCTAACATTAGTAGAAGATTTCAATAAAAAAAGTGATATATGCATTAAGTGCCATGTTTAAATAAAGCATCATGTCTCATGAAGTAAAATTTATAATTACAAATCTGAAGCTTTGCTATTAAGCCAGTATTTATTTATATCAACAGTGAACAATATGTGACTCATAGGACAAGCCACACAACTCATTATTTTTATTCACCCACACTTTTTTACTTTACTGCCTTTTTTTGTAACAGTTGACTGTGGATGATGACATCTAAACTACGCTATACTGCCAAAAGTATTTGCTCATCTGCCTTCACATGCATTTGAGTGAATTTGAGTGACATCCCATTCTTAATCCATAGGGTTTAATATGATGCTGGCCCACCCTTTGCAGCTATAACAGCTTCAACTCTTCTGGGAAGGCTTTCCACAGGGTTTAGGAGTGTTTAAGGGAATTTTTGACCATTCTGGAAGAATGGTCAAAAAATTTGTGAGGTCAGACACTGATGTTGGACGAGAAGGCCTGGCTCACAGTCTCCACTCTAATTCATCCCTAAGGTGTTCTGTTGGGTTGAGGTCAGGACTCTGTGCAGGACACTTGGCACAATGCAGTCAAACAAGTACCATGGCAGCGTGCTTTACACCACTGCATCCAACGCTTTGCATTGCACTTGGTGATGTAAGGCTTGGATGCAGCTGTTCGGCCATGGAAACCCATTCCATGAAGTTCTCTACACACTGTTCTCAAGCTAATCTGAAGGCCACATGAACTTTGGAGGTCTGCAGTGATTGTCTCTGCAGAAAGTTGGTGACCTCTGCACGCTATGCTCCTCAGCATCCACTGACCCCACTCTGTGATTTTACGTGGCCTACCACTTTGTGACTGAGTTGCTGTCATTCCCAATCACTTCCACTTTGTTATAATACCTGAGAGCGACCCATTCTTTCACAAATGTTTGTAGAAGCAGTCTGCATGCCTAGGTGCTTGATTTATACACCTGTGGCCATGGAAGTGATCAGAACATCTGAATTCAATGATCTGGATGGGTGAGTAAATACTTATGGGAATACAGTGTATCTAATGATCTAACCTCTGACAACTCAGTGACAATGTGGCCCATTTATCAGAGTGCAGACCAGTCAAAGCTGGCTTTGGCATTAGTGTTTGAAGCTGTTTGTATACAGTAATTATTCTAACATCCCAAAATGAATGTAATTTATTGCTGTTAAAGTGCTACTCATAGCGTCTGGTAACTCTATTTAAATCCAATAGTGTTTCATTCTTGGCAGAAGCTTGACAGAAGCACAATAGCTCAACAGAGAGGCCAATGATAAAAGGGACTCTTTCCCCCGACTCATTAAATCACAGCAGTGGTGCTCTCATCATGTTGAGCCTCCCCATGAAATAACCCTGCAGACCATTCCAGGATATTGACCAGTATTTTGAGAAAAGCTTGTCTGCAGTACTCTCCCCACCACTTAGCTCTAGCCTTTATCAACTCAGATTTGGGTCTCCCTCTCACTTTCCGATGTTTTCCTTTGGCGGTGCAGCAGGCATTCAATAAAGCATTCAACTCTGAGGATATGTAGAGATTTATTGGTCCAAACGGCCGGCTGAAGGAGGGAGGGAACCCTCTGAATGTCAATTGACAGGAACACACACACACACACACACACACACACACACACACACACACACACACACACACACACACACACACACACACACACACACACACACAGTTTCTCTCACAACACAATCATATTTCTCCCCTCTCCCAATCTATGCTGATTATGCTCTAACACTAACACACACCCATCACATACACATGTGCTCATGCTAATATTCATGTCTACATTCAAGCCCCAGCAGCAATTTACCTTAACATCACCAACAGCATTCGTTTACTTGTTTGGTGCAAAGACACAGTGTGAAAGTTTCAGTGCCAGTGCACATAGATGCCATGACTGAAAGTGCTAAAATGTGTGTGTGTTTGTGTGTTTGTGTGCCCTTTTCAGTAATCCATTCTCCAATGCAGAGTATTTTTAATTAGTCAAGAAAGCCTGGAGAGGAAGGGGGGATCTCTGGGTGTTGGTCAATTTACAGCACAGACAGTGACATTAAACAAAGCCTCAGCTTCACAAACACACACTTGCTCTTATTGACTAATGCACAACTGACTAGACAAACACACACAAACATACAATAAAAATCAGAGGCCACAGACATAAGACATTAAACACTGGACATAAAATTTTAGAGCTTGGCCCACCTTTACACTGTTATGTCAAGGTGTGTTGTTGTTGTAGTGTGCGGTTGTGATAATCAGTATATTGACTTACCAACATAATAAAACATGCCTTGTTTGCCATTTGGGAGTCGGGGGCACTCGTCGCTGTTGGAGTCATCCTGTTTATTTTTATTAAGGGATTTTTAACCATCAGTTTGTGGGAAACATCTATCTGCCAGTGTTGCTTTGTAACATCAACAAGGGAACATAGAACTGAATTAAAAAAAAAAAATTATTTTTTGACTTTAGGGCTCCACAGTGTATTGCTCTTTTCATAATGAGCAAAGCAAATGTGGTTTTCCATTATTAAAACATTTGTTACACTCTGTCCCCCACTAAGTGTTGTCCCCCACTAATGTCTGCTGTGATATTCAGGCAGTTTAACACTCTGACAAACTGACAAACAGAGCAGTTTGTCAGGTTTTTCAGGAAAAGTCTGGTGGTAGAAAAATAATCCTCAAACATTCTGAGCTTTAAATAACTCCTGTTGTAGGATGTGAAAAAAAATGCATAAAATGGCATACACAAATGTCTTATTGGTATAGAGAAACCCAGACAGCGTAGCAAAGTTGCAGCCAGTGACCTGCAAGGCGCTGCCAGTTTTCCATGGCTAAGCAAAGCTACTGTTAGCTCGACACCCTTCGAAGTAAACCATCATTCATTATGTGTTTAGCAGGTGATGATTACATAGTTACACTGGTCACCATCTGGTGTGTTAACATGCCACCAGTTACTAACAGATATTTTTAAGAAACTGGCAAATGGTACACTTAATGATAAAGCCAAAAAAAAAAAAAAAAGTTAAGGTCAGATTTTATTTCCCCAACATCCTCTGTGACGCCAGAGGACAAATTAAGGCATCTCCAAAGCCATAAGAAGATTTCTTCTGAAAACATCACCTAGACGATTCTGAAATATTTTAGTGTGAAAGGTCTAAAGGAAGGATGCTGCTGTTTTTAAAGTTAAAGTGGTTTTCAGGCTTTTTGTGTCAAAGGCCCACCAAAGGGACTCTCAGACTCTACAGGCCTCACTTAGCATGTTAAATGTCAAATTTCATGACAGTACAAGTAGAAAAAGACTGAACAAGTATGGGTTGTATGGAAGAGTTACCAGGAGAAAGCCTTTTATCTAAAAAGAACATGGCAGCAGAGCCTAGCTTTGCAAAGCTGCATCTGAATAAACCAGAAAATTTATGGAATGTCCTTTGAGACCAAAGGTTAGATACTTGGACATAATGCACAGCACTACATGTGGTGAAAACCAAACACAAACTGACAGCTAAAGCTTGGCCAAAATTCACTTATGCAAAAGGATAAAGATCCCAAGCACACTAGCAAATCTACAACAGAATGGCTGCAAAAGAAAACAACCAGCATGTTGCAATGGCTCAGTCAAAGTCTAGACCTCAACACAATTGAAATGCTGTGGTGGGACCTTAAGAGAACTATAGATAAACATCTGCAAGCTTCAAAGACGTGAAGCAAGCTCGTAAAGAAGAGTGAGCTAAAATTTCTCCACAGTTGCTTTGAGTTATTGCTGCTAAAGGTAGTTCTACAAGCTACTCAATCATGGAGCGTAATTAGTTTTTACAGGACTTAAGAGTCCTGTGAAAAGTTTTATTTTTACAGGACAGTGCATATTTTAACAATAACATATAGTTGTCAAATCAAGCCCCACGGCACACCTGAACTTGTCTCAAAGCCACTGCACAAGAGGTTTTCACTCAGTACATCCATAGCAATACAAGATTCTTGCTTGAACCGAGCTGAGATCCCTTTCATTGCTTCAGTATGCTAGTCCCATGACGTCCCATCAGACAACATTTAAAAGCCTATGTTTAAAAAGTTCCAGTGGCCACACTTTGAGTTGGGGTTGAAAACTTACCATTATTGCATCCTACTTACTGAACCTAACTGCCGGTACGATCTTTGTCCAAGAACTCTTTCACATCTGTTTTGCCAATAGGGATAAAGGAGCAAATGTATAGGTACCACTACTTCATGGCACTGTACACTGGTTCACATAAAAACTTTCAGTAAAATTATGCAAAGAGATATCAAGTCAAGGTAGAGCATGGCTCAAAGAAGAAGAACAAAAAAAATCTGGTCCAGATCACTTTCTTCAAAAATTGAGGGCATCAGCATTGGTGGAGGATGTGCTGTTCCAATTTTTCTGGAAGTAAACGTGATCAGTAAGATTTTCAGGTGAAAACTGTTTTGATCCATTTCGGCCTCCTGTTTACACGAGAATGGCGTGAAAGCGATAGCGTTTTCAACGTCTTGCATGCATGTAAACGGAGATAGTTTTTGAAATGTTTCCGTTTGAACGTGTTACTTTTCGAAAACGGTATAACGACACCGTTTCCACTGGTTCTGTCCCTTGTAAACAGGGCCTAAGACTATACAAATCAACACCTCAGGTAATCACCTGATAACTTGACAGCTGCCTGAAGTCAGCCAATCAGACATAATCTAACACTTATGGCAAACATATAGAAATTATTTCTGAGCAGATTTGTATTTGTTTATAATTAATACTTTATTGTGTTACTTCAAAGTTACAAGCTTTGAAAACTTTTTAAACCTTAAGGGAGATTTCACTTTCAGTGTGTGTGTGTGTGTGTGTGTGTGTGTGTGTGTACTTAATGTCTCATGCTGTGGGTTCCAGCCCTGTTATTTCAGTGGCCATTAGAGAAATGGTGACCACTTACACATCAACACACGCACACACACAATAGGAAAAGCTGAATCCACATGAATGTCTCACACACACGCACACACACACACACACACACACACACACACACACACACACACACACACACACACACACACACACACACACACAGTAGGAACTAAATGCTGTACATTTGCTTCCTGTAGCTCAAGCCCTCCCTGCAGTATAGTACCTTGTTGCTGGTTATCCACTTTTCTGTGAGTAGAAGGTGACCTGTTTGTGCAAGTATGGAGAAACATAAGTGAAACGGCAACATTATTAACAAAAAAAATTGAAATGCATCCATAGAAAGAAGTAAATAATGCTAAATCTCACCCACTACCAGGCACATGCACAGATAGACCCAGGTGGTATGTAAGCATTTGGCCTTTTGGCCTCTTACAGCACCACATCGCCATGTGCCTGGTCAACGTCAATGTCCAAACTGCCACAGTTCTTGGACACCTTGGTGCTCACAGTGTTGTTCCTCAAGTTTCGCATGCTGACTACCCCCAGCCCAGCAGCCAGAACCTGATCTTCAACAGGTAACAGAGGCAGAGACGAGCAGCCAGTCTTGCAGCACTGCAGCCTTCGATTCTACCTGTGCATGTTTCTACAGCAGAATCACTGTAAAGATTACAGCTTAACAAAACGTACATATTCTGGTCCACGGTATGTGTTTATATCTTAGTCTGAACTACTGAGCTCAACCTCAAGCTTTCAAACAGGAATAAAAAAAACAAAACAAATAATAATTATTAATGTAAATGACTTCTCATAACAACAAGAATATTTTTTCAGACAAACCGTTAATTACCGTTAATTATCTTTGTGTACACCAGGTCTACTGTGATATGAGCCCAGGCACAATGCAGTCTCAAAAGCAAAAGATCATCTGACTGTTTTATCTTGAAATATTAAATGACAGTAAATCAAAATGGAATCATTCTGTTTATCAGTTTAAAATGTTTAAAATTTGCCTCTTTTTTTCACAGGTATATATATATATATATATATATATATATATATATATATATATATATATATATATATATATATATATATATATATATATATATATATATACAGTACCAGACAAAGGTTTGGATGCACTTACCCACGGGTCAGTGTGTTCATACTTTTCACTGGTACTGTATTTATATTCATTTATTTTTGGCTTTGGACAGCTATCTGGGCTCTAACACAGTGATTTTTTAAATAGCAAAAATCAAACTAATTATTTGACAGTGAAAATGATTGTGTGCACTGCATACTCAAACTGACTTAGTATGAACTCTCAGGCCAATATCAAGTATCAGCAGAACCACAGCAAGAAGCACCAGGCTCACTGCAGCCAGTCTGTAACATCTCCCAGATCTCACAGCGAACATGGACACTAAAACCTCCAGCAGAACCAGGGTCAGGGAGGGGCAGCCATCTATCGCGACCGGTTGGGGCTGTGGGGCGTGAGACAGGACAAATGCAGGGAGCATCAACTGGCGGCCAGCGGGGCACATCCGGCCCACCAGAGCTCTCCATCCGGCCCCCCGAATAGTACTTCCAGAGGTACTATACACCAATCAATTGTCATAACCTGTTAAATAACCATCTCTGACTAGTCTGAATTATCAGAAGCCTTCAAACACAATTACTGCCCGTGAATGCCTCCATAGTACAATAGTACAATAGTATTTTTACAATTCTGTTGGACTCCATGCACCCAGGCCCCTCCATCGACTTTCCTTGTCATCACAACCTGCTACGCATACCTTTCAAGAGCTTTAATTGATCTGATAGACATCTGCATGAACGTATGGGTGATGAAATAAATCAGTATGTAAACAAGTGAAAGGTATGCTACTGCGTGCAACTTATTTTTTGTTTTTTTTACATACACACTAATGTGCCCTTTTCTGGCTTGAACACCTGACCCCAAAATGTCTGTGCACAACAATGTGCCCCACATATAATACAAGACATAATGAGTCATTGGTTTGTTTGAGTGTGCTCTCATTTTAACGTCCTGTCAGCGAGACAATATTGCTTTGCAAAACTGTTGCAGATTGCTTTATTAACAAATTATAACAAGGCACCACTAAGCTTAAGATTTTTCAAGAGAAATACCACTAAGCAAAGGAATAAAACTCAGAATATTATTCTCTGGTTGGATGTTGTTAGCCTTATCTCTCTCTTTGCCCTTTCTTTTTATGTGTCACTGTGTTTCAGTAACTATTTGAACTTGTGGTCAGGGGTCACCAACTGCTCTCAAACAGCCCAGTTTCTCTTTCTGTGTGAGATACATTTGTTTTAGTTTTCTCCTGCCTTCCCACTGGTGCTTATTTGTATTGTGCATGTCCTTGCACCAGTTTAAAACATTTACTTATTGATGTTAAGCTCTCATACATTTCAGAGGATTTAAAATAATTTAATTACCCAACTATAATGGCATTAAATGTTACATGTGACATTTTTTATATGAATCTCTGAAATTTAGAAATAAAGTCCCACTATGAAGCAAATACAAACTAATTATCTGTAATTATTGTAGGGTCTTAAACTTACAGTATAAAACACCTTGAGATGTTTATTGTGATTTGGTGCTATATAAATAAAATTAAATTGAATTGATGTGTGGAATTTACCAAGGAGATGGTCTGTCCCCACTACTTTTCTGCATAGGCTTGAATTCACACAGTCAGATCCTCTACATGGATGACATCAAGCTGTATGTCAGGAGTGAATGAGACATTGATTCAGTGATCCACACCACTGGGATCTACAGCAACAACATTGGAATGTCATTCAGACTGGAGAAGTCTAGTTGGACTGAAACAAAGAGTGGGAAGGTAGTCAGAATGGAGGCTATTGCACTACCATAAGTCAACGCTGCAGACATTGAGTATAGTTATAAGTGCCTTGGAAATCCCACAGGCAAATGGAAACCATGAAGAGGCTGCTAGGAAAGCTGCAGATGTCAAATACCTGCAGAGAGTAAGGCAAGTCCTACAGTGTCAGCTGAATGGGAAGAACAAGATCCAGGCAACACCTGTGGTCTGGCGGTCATCAGATACTCTGCTGGGATAACAAGCTGGCTAAAGGAGGAGATAGAAGCCACTGACATCAAGACAAGAAAGCTCCTTACCATGCACAGAAGGTTTCACCCCAAATCCAGCACCCTGAGACTGTACGCTAAATGGAAGGAACCAACATGAGGAGTAGTGAGTGTTAATATGCATTGTTATTATGATCATGATATTATATCATGAAAATGAGCAGTGTGTGTGTGTGTGTGTGTGTGTGTGTGTGTGTGTGTGTGTGCTTCCCACTGTTTACTTATTGTGTACTGCTGCTTTTGTGTATGTATGCATATGTGAGTAGTGTGTTTCTGGGTGTGCAACTTGCATCCTTATCTTGTCCCAGCAATAACCATGTCTCCAGCAAGACCTCTCATTCCCACTGTGGGGAAATAGGATTAGTGTACACACACTCACTATTGCTGGCAAGGGTCAACACACACACACACACACACACACACACACACACACACACACACACACACACACACACACACACACACACACACACACACACACACTAAAGCCTGAGGCCAATATCACTGTGCTAGGAGTTCACAGCAGGATGTAACTATTAATGTCTTTCAATTTTCTCTTGTTGCCAAACACTGGCCCATAGCATATTGTGCAGGAGTCAATACATAGGTGCTGCCATTTAACCTTTGGATGTGCACAGTCTTAGATGGGAGATATTAGCAGCTTTGCCCCTACTGTGCAGTGTCTCTGTGTCACATATAAGATACAAACTGCTCAAAGAATAATAACAATGCATCATGATGCAACAATTTGTGTAGGTGTGCTCCTTAGCAGTAAACAACTGATTACCTCAGAGGCTAGTGCTGCATTTACACATCACAGACATCTGAGGAAAAAAAAAAAAACATCTTCTGACTGCCTGCTTTTAAATGTATGAACAGCAGATTGAGGCAGCTGGAGTCTTGACAAGAGTAGGCATGTGACCTGGAGGTTTGAATGGCAGACCTGATAGGAAAATGTGGGAGGAAAGGGGAATGGAAGTGGAATTTCCTATCATAACTGCTGTGGACCCTTGAGTCACATATTTCAAGCGCTTTAGTACAGCAACCCATTGACTAGAAGTCGAAGGCCCTTGGGTATAACATATAAACACTATAGTATGAAAGGTTAAATAATAGGATATGTGGTTAGTTATTCAATATAGAAAGAAAGGTCAGCAAAACCAAATCTGTTCCAAATTCCGTATAAGTTCTAAACCTTATTTTCCATGTATAGAATCCAATGAAAATTAAGCAAAGCACTCTTTTCCTTTCTTGCTTTGCTTTTCACCTGCAGGCAATTGTTTGAAGCCAGATCTATAGCGTGGGTAATGTAACATCCAGGAGCAACTGGGCTCCAGCCCCCTCTGCCAAAATGTTCTTTGTATTATCTGTCCCCACAGTGTTTCTTCTCCATTCCCTCCCTCACATGTGCATCTGCAGGGTTTTTGTTCCTGTCTTGATCCTCATTGAACTCTCCTGTCTGCAACACAGTGTGTTATTTTTTTTATTTCTTAGTAATGCATTGTAGTAGTCAGAGGCACATTATGTGTTCGATGGTGCACGCTGTGCAGTTTCAGAAAACCCACCCGTTTTTTCCTCAGGTGCTCTTTGTGTGATCATCTGTCTGCCTGAGCGAGCTGATAAGATTTGGTGTCTTAACTGTAGAGTGTGTATTGTTTTGTTCTGATCCCCAGAAAGGCCTGAGGCTTTACACTTATAGGATTATTAAATAACCCCAAATAGCTGAAGTGGACCTCTTGTACTTTTCCTTATTTTTTGTCAAATACATACTGTTACAGTCATGGATGTTTTATTAAATGCGGTCTGGGCCAAAAACTCAGGCTTCAGACTGCTTGAAATTTTCAGTTTCAGGCACTTTTTTTGGTCTGCACTTGGAATTTAAATTCTTGGCTCATCATAGAGAGAGTATATTCTTAATATGGTCACCTCAGGCACACAAATCTAACTGTAAGCATAAAACAGTCCCACATCCTCAGCAGCATTTTTGTTTGTGAGGGCCAGCCAATCAGAAGAAAGTTGGTCCAAAAGAAGGTTAAAGGGAGTGGAGCTCCTTTGTAGACAGTAGATGAACTGAAGGCCTGCATCAAAGCCCAGTATAAGATTAATAACAATTATTTTGAACTATAAATCAAAGCTGCTCTATTAAATTAAAGAAATTGTGTTGAGAGTGAGCATAACAGACCCTTTAAATTTGCTTTTGCAGCATTTAAGCAGATGCTTAACTGTGAGCAGGCACATTACTTGTGATTTAGAGACCGGTGTGGCAATATCAGTTCTTCTTTTACAGTGGTTCATTTATCTTTCTGCTCTCCAATCTACTCTGTTCTCATAGTTTTATATTTTATGTTCCTATTTGGTAATAGTAATAGCAGTAGTAGTAAAACAATGCACAACAGAATGTTAATGAACATGAATACATTCAAGAGCAGCTTACAAATACTATAAACAAGCTTCCTCGTGGGGCAGGGAAGCAGCTTATCCTGAACCCACAGTCACCAAATGGTCCCTTTTTACTCCCTACCTTTATTTTCTCACCAGTGCAGTGCCTGCTGCTGAGAAAAATTAACAACACATGCACATATTGTGACAGCATCAGTGACGCCTCAGATGTTGTCACAGTGGTCTCATTTTGAGGGACTTCTCCTGCTTTTGAGATCATTTTTGACCACATCTGAGCCAAAAGATATTTCATTTTGAGTGGTGCAGCAGTAATATATACTTCATTAGTTGCACCTGTCCAGCTGCTTGTTACCGTTACTATCTCATCAGCCAATAAAAGACAGGAAGCTGGTGTGTTTAGACATGTAGACTTGATCAAGACAACTTGGTTCAAGCTGAGCATCAGAATGAGGAAAAAGGGTGATTTAAGTGACCTTGATTGTGGCGTGGTTGTTGGTGTCAGACAGGCTGGTCTGAGTATTTCAGAAACAGCTGATCTACTGGGATCACAGCCATCTCTAGAATTTGAGAGAAAGGTCCTAAAAAGAGAAACTGAGGCTACAGTTCACATGAGCTCAGCAACACTGGACAACAGAAGATTGGAAAAATGTTGTCTGGTCTGGTCAGTCTTGATTTCTGCTGTGAAATTTGGATGGGGTCAGAATTTGTGAACAACTTGAAAGACTGGATTCATCCTGCCTTGTATCAATAGTTCAGGCTGGTAGTGGTGATGTAAAGGTGTGGGGGAGATTTCTTTGCCACACTTTGGGCCCCTTAGTACCAAATAAGCACTGTTTAAGTATCACAGCCTACCTGTGGTATTTAAACGCTGACCAAGTCCATTCCTTTATGACAGGTTTATGACACATCTTCTGATGTTTCCTTCCAGCAGGATAATATGCCCTGTCCCATGTTTGCAGCACCTTGTTGAATTTGTGCCATGAAGAATTAAAGCAGATCTGAAGGCAAAAAGGGGGTCACACCTGGTACCAGCAAGGAGTAATTAATGAGATGGTGTTGTATATATACTGTACTTATCACCTCACCCAAAGCATTCAAGAAAACATTCCCATTCCTCAGTCTGAAGCTGAATGTAAAAAAAAAAATGAAACCAAACAACAACAAAAACACAAAAACAAACAGTTTATGTGATTTTGGATAAACATCCAAGACAGGATGCAAACATAAGAAATGACTGAGTGCACTGCAGCCATAATTGGAGTGGTTTTATTGACAGATGTGAACTCCCAGCTGTCCCCTGGACTGAGTTCCAGACAAACAAGCATTAGCAGGCTACACACTGCCAGATCAGTTACTGTATGAAGAGCTCAGAATGATGTTAGACATCATACACATATAGATCCGTGCAGCGTGGTGTATTTATTTTGCTGCCCGGTGTGTATTTATTTTTCAATCAATTTTGTATTTTCCTCATGTTTAGGGGGGAGGAAGGAGAGATTTCATTAGAGGCTGTAATGCGTGTTGTGGCTATAAATTGTCCTGTGTTTGTTTCATTCTTTCAACCAGAGCAAGGTGCAGACAGTGTATTAGTTAAGCTCTATTGCCTAGTTAAAATATGCTTGACTCGTGCTAATGTAAGTTCAGGATCCAGGGTGCAAATGTACTGTATATAAGTCTGGTTTGAAATGTTTTAGATGCTATTTAATGTCCAACTGAGCTTTCTCTTGTAAACTGTTGAAATTAATAAAAGGAATCAATTATATTTTTACTGTGACATCTGTTGCATCTTATTAGCCGTCCTACTGAGCTGAAATTTCTGAATGCAGAGGCTATCAATAGTCACATCTTCCCACTATCTCACCAAAGCTTTTGTTTCCACTTGAGTAAATTATTGGATTGTGCTGATCATAATTATGCAGCTGTAGATGGTTTGCTGAAAGACAATCCTAGTTACTCCAAACACTTTAAACACAATACATATAAAAGAGTAGTCTATCAGTGACTCCCTTCAAAGGCAGAGCACTGTGAAGGTGCAGCAACTTCATAAATTCACTGTTAAATGTATTCATTTATCACAGGTGGTCTTAAGATAACGTGTCTGTTAGTCCTCGTCCCAAATGCCTTCTCCCAGAAAAAATAATTAATATGCATTTAAACAAAGTATTTGAGTTCAGCGAACAGGCTTAGAATACAGCAAACTTACACATCCTTCTTATATGTGTAATACAAATATTGACTTCTTTGCAGTATCTGTCTTCCATAATGCTAGCTTACTTTTTGCCATATTTGCCTTCATTCTGTCTTTTAAAATGATTAGCCAGGTTTCATAGGGAATTTTGAAATGGTCGTTAGTCTTACATATTACATGAAAAATATTAGCTCATTTTGAATTTGGTGGCAGCAATGCATCTCAAAATAGTTGGGATGGGGGAACAAAAGGCTTGAAAAGTAAGAGGTACTTACTTACAAACAACAAACAGTTGGAGGAACATTTTGCATCTAATTAGGTTAACTGGCAACAGGTCAGTAACATGACTGGGTATAAAAGGAGCATCTTGAAGGCAGAGTTTCTCAGATGTAAAGATAGGCAGAGGATCACTAATCTGCAAAAACTGTATCTACAAGTTGAGGAACAATTTCAGAATAATGTTCCTCAACATAAAACTGTGAAGAGTCTGAATATCTCATCATCTGCAGTATATAAGATCATCAATATATTCAGAGAATCTGGTGAAATCTCTGCGCACAAGACAGAAACATCAATATTGTGGTCTTCGGGCCCTCGGGTGGCACTGCGTTTTAAACGGGCATGATTGTGTCATGGAAATCACTGCACCTGCTCAGAAACACTTCCAGAAATCATATCTGTGAGCACAGTTTGCTGTGCCATCCACAAGCGCAGATTAAATCATGCAAAGAAGAAGCCATATTGGCACATCTGGAAAGGCACCATCAGTGCTGAAAGGCGTATATGGGTTTTAGAGCAACATGTTGATATCTTTGATATGTTTTCTATTTTCTATTGTGAATAAAATCTGGGTTTATGAGATTTGTAAATCATTGCATTCTGTTTTATTGAAATTTTACATAGTGTTGGAATATTTTTGGAATTGGTTTGCAGATCACATAGATGATGGACTTACTATCTGAAATCCTTTACTGATGTGACTTATAAAAATGCTCAGCTTGTCAAAACATACATGATTATAATCTGGACTCTAACCTCTCAGATTCTCTCTTTGTCTCTACTTTCTCACTCTCTTCTCTCCCCTCTCATGTCCTCTATAATCCTACCATCCAGGGATGCTTTGGACAATAAAGCTGTCACAAGTCACTCTCTCCTGATAAACTAGTTCTTCCTGCTTTACAGCCAATAGAGGACCGTTTCTATGCTGCTGGACCATTTCATTGGATGAGCTCCAGGAAGTGCTTGGATGGCGTTTTGTATATCAAATCCTGCTTTGGGAAATGGGCTTACAGCGTTCGGCATGCCATGCCAAGAGCACAGCCGTGCACAAAACACGTGATCACACACACACACACACACACACACTGAGATGTTTACAGCACTCAGTAATTTATGGTAAATGGTAGAGAAACATTCACACACATACTCACTTTGTATCACTTGTGCATGAAAATCACCCAGATTTTTGTCTGCTCACAAATCTCTTTGTGAGCAGACACAGTCAAGTCATTGTTCAACTGCATCATAGTAAGGTTGTTTATGATTGTGATCCACGTGTCCACAAACTTTTAAGCCACTGTTTGTTTTCACATTGTGTGTGTGTGTGTGTGTGTTTGTGTGCGTGAGCGTGATGGATGTTTCTCATTTTCTCTGTTAACTGGTCCTTTGGTACAGGATATCACAAAGCCATATACAGTACACAAACAACAAGGACACCAGATAAAAAGACCAACTCAAAGACGACCACTATAACATTATTGAGCGCAATGACAATAATAGTAAAATCATCATTAGAGAAAACTATTCAAGCACAAGACTGATGATTTCTAAAATGATCAAGATTTACGATGGTCAGCTCCTCGGGGATCCAGTCTGTAGCTGTATATCGACATGAAGCCAATTTTCTCAGACAGCATATTGCAGAGTAAACAGCTCTTCAAACGCCCTGTATACTCTGTATACTGGATCTGCGCTTGCTCTTATCTAAATTCTCACTGTATTGTTTTTCCTTAGTAACTGATTCAGATGAGAATTAACAACTCACGGTGATGTACCACCGCTAACCAGTAAAGTCTATCCAGACATGACCTTTGAATAACTTTCATGTCAACCTTTTATAAATTTTGTCATAATTAGTATATAAATTCTGGAGTTGTGGCCAAATCTACATAGTAGGGAATGGTGGTGAATGAAGATGCATTTTCACACTATCCAAAACCACAGTTTCATTTGTTTCTGCCATGAAAGTTTTTTTCAGACACTTCAGGTATTTCCAGTAGAACTCTGCACTGACAGCCCCACTCTGCTGGGATAAATTCATGGCACATGATGCAGTGAATGTAGCAAAAAATAAGAACATGCTCCTGGCTGCATTCGTGTTTTGGATAGTGTGAAGCATTCCTCTGTAAACTGCTGTTTGGTCTCTGGGTCACGGCCAGAGCCCTCATCACTATTGATGATGTTTGACACGAGTTAGTTTGAAAGACAAGCTGATGTGTGGACCTTTAAAATCCATATTAAAAATGTGGATAGATGTGCAAGTATGGTACAAGTGGTGAGAGTGACTTCCAGGTGCAAAAAGAGCAGCTGAAAATGGTCTAGAGGTACATTGCTTGTTAGGGCCCGAGCACGAACTGTGCGAAGGCCCTATTGTAATTGCTTCGTTTATTATTATTATTATTATTATTATTATTTTTTTATTTTTTTTTATTATTATTATTCAGGCAAATGAATTGGCTTTTTGGGGGCTTTATCATATTCAAAAACTCATGAAACTTTGCACATGCGTCACACCTGGTGAAAATTTAAGTATTTTAATGGGCTCGGGCAAGGGCGCGCCCAAATGGCTCGCTAGCGCCCCCTAAACTGGAGCCCCACCGCTGTGTTTCACGTACATGAATGAAACTTCATACACATGTATATCATGTCTAGGCGCACAAAAAATCCTCTTGGAGCCATGCCCTAAACCCAACAGGAAGTCCGCTATTTTGAATTAATTATGCAAATTTGGCGATTTGCACCCCCAGGGGAATCTAAATCTCGAAAATGGTGAGTTTTTGCCAAGGGGGAGGGGTCCTTATGCCCCTTTGAACTTTGATCATTCGCCATGAAATTTTGATTGCCTCTCATTCATACCTACATGATCCAATGTGCATCAAACTTCTCCAGTAGGATGAGGGTGCCCCCCTGAACACATACATATGACAATATTTAATATCAGTCGCAGCGCCACCTAGTGGGAACAGGAAATGTCATATTTTACACTTGGAGGTCCAGCTCCAAGGTGGTTTAGCAGAACCATCTCAAATTTCACCTGGAAAGCCTTAAGAAGTTGGACTTACTGTGTTTTCAAAACTGTGAGTTTTTGACAAAAGGGCATGACCCTTATGGGACGGCAAAGTTCGATGATTCGCCATGAACACAAAAATGGCTGTAACTCAAAGCCAACTTGCCCAATCTGGCTCAAACTTCAGTGGTGTGATAAGCATGCTGCCCTGAACACATTCATATGCATAAAGTCCATAAACGTTAGAGCGCCGCCTAGTGGCAGCTCGGAATATCTTAAAATAGCATGTTTTTTGAGTAGCCCCGGAGCTACGTTTTATCTACATGTATGAAAATGTACAGGCTCATGTAACATACTAAGACGTACAAAAAAGTCTCTTGGACCCATACCCCAAACCCTACAGGAAGTCGGCCATCTTCAATTGAAGGTGTCAATTTTTGCGATTTCCACGCCTGCTATTTGAACGAACTCGTCCTAGGGCATTTCACCCACTGACACCAAATTGGCTCCAGATCATCTACACAAGTAGCCCATCAAATATTGTGGAAATCTTTACAAAATATTAAACGGCCTTGTCACACCAGGCCATTAAATTTGGCCTTTGTTTTTCTCCCTCACCACCAAAATTGTTTGTGCACTTGTTCGCACATGCTTTGTCTGATCAGGCTGAAAATTTAATCACTCATGTACACACCCAGGCTGAATCCATAACTACAGATTCAAGACTGTAGGCGCAATAGCGCCCCCTACAGAAGCAAATGAAAATTTGTATGACCGTCCACAGAATTAGTTTTGCTCTGAAATACATGAAATATCTTTCACCATTCCTTACAAAATCCTCATCTATTTGATAAGCCTCCTGCCCTGAACACATTGATATGCATAAAGTCCATAAACGTTAGAGCGCCCCCTACTGGCAGCTTTAAATATCATAAAATACCATGTTTTTTAGCTAGCCCCTGAGTTACATTTTATCTACAGCTCTGAAATTTTGCACACTCATGTAACATCCTAAGACATACAAAAAAGTCTCTTGGAGCCATACTCCAAACCCTACAGGAAGTCCAGCATCTTCAATTGAAAGTGTCAATTTTTGCCATTTTCAGGCCTGCTATTTGAATGAACTCCTCCTAGGGCATTTCACCCAGTGAGACCAAATTGGCTCCACATCATCTAGACAAACAGCCCATCAAAAAAGTCAATCAGACCCATGCCCTATTTTGCATGCTGGAGCCGTGACCACACCCCCAAATATTCCATTGCGTCTATGCCGAGAGCAAAAGATACCTTTTCCTATAAAAGAATTCAACTTTCTAGAGACCCATCACGATCACAAAACCTCCGAGTGCGGCACGGGTCGACGAGCGCCACAGGTCGACGCGCGCGGAGTGCGAGGGCCCGATATCACCGCTTGCGGTTTTAATTTTAATTTGATTTTTCCTTGCCATAATGGAATTGAAAATACTGCCCTATAGCAGCATGTCTCCATCAACCAGACATTATACTTTACACTTTCTTATGTAAATAGTGCCAAAATCTCCACTTCTGTCCCTGTAAATTATAGTGTTTATTATTCATTTATTTTAGATGTTGGAGTTATTGCCAAAAACACAGAGTGATGTCAGAGTGACCTTTGACTACTAAATTCTAATCAGTTCATCTTTGACTCCAATTGAACACACAGTTGTGTGGGAGCAGTTTGCATACACTCATCATGGGCATGGATATCATGGTAATTTTGTTTTTGTTTTTTTAATGATTTCTTTGAACTGCCCTTTTTCCAGGGTGGAATTACAGCATAGATCTTTAATGACTTTAAAAAAACAAGAATTGGGTGCACAAGTTAGATTTTTAAAAATTTTTTCTCTGCCATTCTTGAGATATCAGACGCCGAATATTGAGACGAACAGGAGGTCACAGTGAACTTGACTTGACTGTTTTATAATCAGTTCATCTATGACTCCAAGTAAACATTTGTGACAATTCTGAAGAAATTTACAAGGAGTTCAAGAGAATATGTTCAAGATTATGATATAATGGGAAGCCTTCTGGCACAGCTGGCCTGGGGGATAATAAATGATCAGTGAATAGTGAAAACATTACATTGTCTAACTCTTATGTAAAGGGGAACTGGTGCATATTGTAATAAATAAAATAGGTAATGCATTCTTTACACCTATCTAATAGAAGTTTATTCATAAATAAAAGTACTACTGAGGCTATGAAAACAGCTATATAATGCCTGCTATAGCTCTCTTGGGAGAAAATCCTGGTGATGATCTTAAAACTGAGTAATAATTACCCTGTTTTGTAGATAAAAGCCTAAAAGTGACAAACCCCAAATAAAACCATTTTTCTTGATATTTTTCTAGGCATTCCACATAGAAAGGCTCTGCTGTGGAGTTTTCATTGTCCCTTTTGTAACTGCATGTGTTCTCTCCAGGTACTTCAGCTTCCTCCCACATTACAAAGACACGCATGGGTTAGGTTAATTGGTGATTCTAAATTGGCTGTGGGTATGAATGCGAGCATGAATGGTTGTCTGTCTCTCTGTGTTAACGCTGGGACACATTGCTGACCTGTCCATGGTGTACCCAACCTCTCACCCAATGACAGCTGGGCTCCAGCACCACAGCAACTCTGAACTGGATAAGCTCATGAAAATAGATAGACGGATGGATTCTTTAACTATAGGCATAACCATAAGTAGACTTATAAGTGAGTAAATGTGCAATTTTTCAAGTGCACATTCATTCAGATAATGTTTATGAAAATTACGAGTTAGACCTTGTGCAGAAATAATTGTTCAGGAGACAAAAATATATACAATATAGGTACTTTTCTTTTTAATGGAACATCACCTAGCTATCAATGAAAATATTTTAACTTACATGTTGCAGAGGGCGTGGTCATCCTATTCTTACCTTCAAATATTCACAGAGCTTCATATATGCCCCCAGCCCACTATATCTGCTCTCTAAAAGGAAACACAGTATGTATCTGCACAGTCAGCAAGCAAAAGGCCTGCACAGGTTATTTTGCTTCAGCAGGCTCAATCAGACTCAACTTTTTTCAGGCCTCCATGATCTGGGAAAACTCACAAAATACATAAGTTAAATTTGACAATCCTATTAAACCATGTAGAGGAGTGAGAGGTTCAAAAGCAGTGGTTCAGTCCCTACTGATTTCCTTTGATATTTGATGGAGAAAGAACTCTGAGCTTCTTACTGTTTTACCTTTGACCCTTGAACAATGCAAGGACCTTATGAGCCCTTAGCTTGTTGCACTGCAGCCCGAGGAGTTAAAGGTTATTTCACAGAGAATTCTAAAATTGGAAGCACATGCTTCATATGATACTCAGTTCATCCTTTGACCCCTTGTGTGGGGGTTCTGAGCCTCAGGTTGAAAATCACTCATGTATGGAAAAACAGTTCCATTTTCATCAGAAGTGAAATGATGAGCTGAATGCAATTTTTGTTATTGGAGTACAGCCACTTTGGAGAAAACGCAGCTTCTGAAACTGTTGAAATTGTGTTGCAGGCTTAGTGAAATGGAGTCATTTATTCATTCTCAAATATCCTAAAGCATTCATGTGAGCACAGCATGTGACAGCTTAATGTGAATTTCAGTGTTTCTCAAGGCTGCACAGAGTTTGATTACTTTAGAGAAAACATCATTATTTTGTATTAAAACCAAGCTAAAAAAAGAAAAAGAAAAGAGAAGCTACTTAGCGCACTTGTTAGATTTTGCCAATGCAACTTTTCCATTTTTTGTGATATTGCTTATGATTTTCACATTTACATGAGACACTTTAACAGATGAATTTTGTGCAGTGTACATTACAGATGCATCAAACCTTTCACAGCTTCAGAACAAATGGAATACTTGCGCCTCAATTTTGTGTAACAAGAATACATTTTTATGAAAAAAGGGAAGCGGAGCATTGTTTTTCTATAATTTACATATGCAACCAGTCACCGGCAATTCAAAAAGTTTTCCCAGTTTGATTGAATAAACTTTGAAATGAATATAATTCCAGTCATTTTTACATTTGAAGCAGTGATTGACAGGCCTGTATTAATAGGATTGCTGAGTGTTTACACATGCAGGAAAGAGTCTGGCTATCAGGAAGTAGACAAGTGAATCAAGCTTCAAAGAGGAAGCGCAAGCCTGCTGTGATTTTCTTAAAGAAGCTTTTTTTTTGCCTTTCCATTGAATGAACAGAAAGTAATGAGGATAATATGCAGGAGAGCACTGAGAAGGTTACAAGGTCCTAACACATCAAAACAAAAGAAAGTGGCTGATGCTGATAGAAACTGAAGATGCATAAAAGACAAAGAGTTCTGAAAAGGGAGAAAAACTGTTAAAATGTAACTTATAGTTTTCCATGAATCCAACAAAATTCAACATACAAATTTGGAACCTTCCATTAAAATGACTCACAGACTGCAGCCATTTTACACCCACTCCAAAGGTCACAACCTAAAGCCAAAAGCACCAATTAGTTGATCAGTGAAATCTGCATCATTATGTCACAGATGGAATGACAACTAGAAGATGAAGCTAGTGTAAAAAGGAGAACTATCCCACGGCCGCCTGTCCCACATTGTGATACGATCCTTACGTTTACCCCAAAATGGGTATAAACCTGAATCAGATGAACTGGCTCCTATATAGTGCTTTATAGTGCTACACGAGCACTCAAAGCGCTTTATAAAACGTGTCTAATTCACATACACATTCATACAAGCACATTCTACATCTAAGCGCTTTCTATCCAACATTTACACTCCCATGAACGCATCAGGAGCAACTCAGTCAAGGCATGCAGACTGGAGCAGCCGGGGATCAAACCACCAACCTTCCAATTAGTAGATGACCTGCTTCACCTCACAGCCACCCCACTGAGACTGAATTGGCATTGTGGCATCCTGTGTGTTTTGCTAGTCACCGTGATCACACTCCATATTATTATAACAGTATATTTTACCACACTTCACAATCTTTTGCCTCTGTGGCCCTGGTGATAACAGCCATTATAGGAATAAAGGCCAGTGAAAGAAGCTTTTCAACAGGGGGCACCAAACTGCAGCTACTGACTGCAGCTGGAACTGGTTCATATATCCACAATTATAGAAGCCCCTTAGCCAGCCACCATTGTATTTGGCTTTAGGCTAATATGCTTCTTAGAAATGCAGTTTCTGTAATCAAAGGAACTGAGATCAGTCTCCCTTTGCTTGTGTTTCCTTCAGCAAGTTAAATAACCCCCACAGGCTGCAGTGCTGCCATCCATGACCTTTGAACTCCCTGTGGAGCGCTCCTTGCAGGCACCAGTGAAGTGCAGCACTGATATTGTGATGTTTTTTTTTTTTTATCTGCCTGCAGACAAACGTGGCAGGAGGAGTTATGTATTCTCAACAGTGATAATTTATATCCGCAAATTTTAAACAACCAGTGTGTTCTTTTTTTCTTTACATATTTAATGGACATCAGCATTAAATAAACATGTCTATCAGATGCAGAACATGCCGAAGAGAGCGGCGGTGATAAATTATTCACAGCAAACAGAAACCTCCATCTGAAAATTAGATGTGAGAGGGTTTTTGTTCTGCCTCTCCTCCTCTCCTTACCTCTCTTTTCGCTCTAATGCTCTCTCGCTCTCTCGCTCTCTTCTGCTCTGTGTTTCTCTCTCGTTCTCTCTCGGCCCACTCTCTATCTTTGGAGTACCTGCCAAATTCTCTATGATATTTCCCTTTGAGAGGGATAAAGAGAGATGAGAGGGAGGCAGGGAAGCAGGAAGGGATGGATGGATGGATGGAGATTTGGGGAGTGAGGGAGGGAGCAGAGGGACCAAGGGAAGAAGGTGATGGAGGGAGTGGAGAAAGGAGGAGAGGGTGTAGGCAGGTAGAAGAGGCAGACTGACTGAGGGAAATAGTAAATTAAGAAAAGAGTAAAGGGAGAGAGAGAGTAATTCAGTATATCTGTCACTACTTTTTATAACCTAGAAGGGACCCACATAGAGGAGGAATGACTTTAACTTTAGCTTAAGTTTTCAGCAAGCCCAAATAAGTCCATCTCTTTGTCTCTCTGCAGACATCATGCCTCTTTCTCACCCCCACAAGCATTTTCTTAACCTCAGATTTCACCACTTGAATTAAAATAAAAAAGGTTCCAGTTTCCTACACGTGACTGTACAAAAATTGAAAGGTTCATCGAAAAGAAAAAAAAAAAAAAAAAATCAAATTGCCTTTCTCATTTAGGCACTTTTCATAGAGAATATGAAGCTTTTTAAAAGCCAAATTGGGTGAAATGGTGGGTGGAAAGTCGTGGGCTATGAGAACACAGAACTGCAGACAGAGTCAGAGGTAAAAGAACTTCAGGTGAACTTGTGTTCAGCTGCACTGAAACCTGTGATATATAAATATATATACAGTAAAGTCACTAACTGCACAGTGCACCATTTTCCTTTTTCATTTTAGTATCCAGAGCTTTCAGCTTCTTATATCACGTAAAATGTCAAAACTCATGATTTCCACAAGAAACATATTCCAACTTGGAACGACTGGCAGCAACCACAAAACACATATGATTCCCTAAACACCGAAAGTTTTGGGCTGCCCTAGTTTTTGATGACCGTCGCCCAATATGACAGAAAACCCAAACTGAATAAATCAAGAATGTGCAAAAAAAGAAAAAGAAATGTTTGGTAACACAACAAGGAAAACCTAACTGAGTTTACCCAGTTGAAACATTCTGTATAATGTGTCCTCTGGCTGTTATCACGATGCTGCCACGGAGGACACACATACTCCAGTACTGTATACCCAACTGCTTACTTTTCAAAGCTGCTTTCTCATCAGCACCCTCTTTGGCCAACCCCGAGAATACTTAATGAGGACACTTTGGTTAACAACAGCTTCCTTCTAGATGTGACAGTTGCTAAGGGCATGTTCATTTTAGAGTCTAGACTAACCTGCAAGAGCTTTTGTCTGTGGACTTAGTCACACACAATGAGTATTTTTATATCACCAAGGGGAGGCTACTGGCACTTTAAAGAAACCTTTGAATCAAACATACTAAGTCTGGGAAACTTTTATTGTAACTGCAGATTATATAGTTTATTTAACGCTTGCTAGGTGGTGCTTGGTGAGGTCTAAAAGGCCTCCTGAAGGCCTCCTTGCTGCAGTGTCCCTTTTTTGTTTCTGACGCCTGTGACAGCGGCTTACAATAGATTCATAAGATTGTTGAAACCTCGGTATGTAGACTCCTGAGCACTGCTTTATTTCACCTCTTCAATAGAACAGATTCAGCCAGCCTTGGTCTGATATGAGGTGAAGCCCAAAATTGAAAAAAATAACCTGCTCTATGATTGTACCGTGTGTTATATATGATGTTCAACTGCAGGGTTTCTCAACCTTTTTGCCCTGAAGATATTTTCCTCTACTGAACTTCTTGATGCTTAGTTACAAAGATGTAACTGCTGAATGCTGAAACGCTGGCTATGATGTAAATGCCTTAAGCTTAGAAAAGCGGGCTTTTGCCACTGCTGGCTCGATCCTTGGCATATTAATATGATAAGGGAACAACACCACTGACGTGCCCTGGAGAAAAGCCCTCTGACCCGAAATGCACCGGGGCACACCAGTCAACTTCCCGGTCTTAATGTGAGTAACTGTCTCTGTGTTAGAGCTGTTAAAAAAAAAATGAGTGACTAAATAAAAAAATACAAATCAAAAATATGCATAATGTTGCTGAAAGATTCATAACTGGAATAATAATCCAGCAGTAATTGCATTTGGTTTAAGAAAATAGTCTGATTAATAAGAGTCTATCAAGTTTGTGAATACTAAAAGATATTTTCTTCTTTTTTTTTTTGCTAATTTGTGAGCTACTCTACAGCAAATGCTCCAAGGTCTGCTATGAATCCATATTTTGGAATTGCAAAATGCTTAGACTTCCATAGATTAGGAATGGAAAAATTAATTGCTGACACCACTTTAAGGTGTAGCTGACAAAGTCATCAAATCTCATTTACTTGCTAGTTCCAGAGTTTTCATTCATTTATTGTCTTCAGCAGAAGTAACTAAGAACTAAGTTTTCCCAGTTGTCCTGGAATTTTTTGCTATTAAAATTACAAGGATAAGCAGAAGAAAATAACGGATGGATGGATGGATGGATGGATGGATGGATGGATGGCTGTGTTTAGAATACAATTGCTAATAATATGATAAATTGATGGAGCATTAAAACCTTAATAAATAGTTATTTTACTGCTTTTAATTATTAGTAATGCTATTATTCATATTATGTCATAAAAGTATTGATGACACTGTCTGTAAGTTTATTAAACTAAGATTTATGCACATATTTCTAAACATCAGTTTATAATATCTGTCTAAATCTTGTAATATATCAACATCCAGATAATGTTTATAGATTTATTAACATTAAAAATGTATACAAATTATAAACCAGTATTAAGTATTATTAAATATCATATTAATGTTTGTCAAAATAATTTTAACATTTGTTAAAAAGTTACCTGCCACAGACAGGGGTATAACTGTGAGTTCTACTATTGTTGCAATTCAGCCCAATTCAAGCACAGATTTGAACCTTATTCATTCCTTATTCTCCTCATTATTCATTTCACAGCATGGTTTAGTAACATTTGACTCTGATTATTTATGTTTTGGAACTTAGGCAAGAAACTGAATTAATCGAGTTGCTTCACAGCAAGAAAGTTCTGGATTCAGACCTTCATGGAGCCCTTGTTTTCCCTGTGCCTGGTGGATTCTGGTGGATATCTTAAATAGATTAATTTAATCTGGCACTTTTTTTTTTTTTTTTAAAAAGGTACATTTTTGTGTGGTGCCCGGGTGGCTTAGTGGTGAAGCCAGTGACCACATACATATGCCGCATTGCAGTGCGAGCGGCGCAGGTTTGAGTCCCGGCCTGTCGCCAAATTGCCCACGTGTCTTCCCATGTTATCTTTCCCCCATTTCCTGTCTTCCTCCACTGCCGATAAAAGCTGCTGTGGCCAAAAAAAAAAAAAAAAATCAAGGTACAGTTTTGTATCATTACATTAAGATCCGCTATAATCAGCCGGTGCAAGTCATTTTACCTCTAAAGGCACAATAAAGAACTTTATTTTCTGAGCGTATGGGACCGGGCTTTAAAACCAGTTGAACAGTCTCAACTTTAACTGCTACATCAGCTACAGGATAAAATGACATTACATTTGGCTCACATATCCAGCACATCAATTCAGGAAAAAGTGGTCTCTGTTGGATCATAAATGTTCTCCATTAAGGATGTCCCATGAGAACTGTGTGCTGAAAATGGTTTGTGTGTCTGTGAGAGTGCTGTACTTACTAACGATGAATGATTTTGGGTCTAGGACACTTTGTATTCATTGCTCATCATTTTTCTGCGTGTAAGGGTAGAATTTCTTTTTAACAAACAAGAGATAAATACTGATGTACAAACTGTCGCCTACACATCTATTCACATTTTCATAGTTGTTCTCTGTTTGCTTGCATACAAGCTCAGTCTTTATTATCCATTCATTCATCCATCTGTCCACTTCAGGGTCACATGGGTGCTGGAGCCTATCCCAGGTGCCATAGGGTGAGAGGCAGGTACACCCTGGAGAGGTTGCCGACCAGCCCCCAGGGCTAACACAGGGAGCCAGACAAACATTCACACTCACTTTTACACCTATGGGCAATTTAGAATCACCAGTTAACCAAACCGCACTAATTAACCCCACATGTTTTTGGACTGTGGGAGGAAGCTGGAATACCCAGAGAGAACTCACACAGGTGCAGGGAGAACATGCAAACTCCACACAAATAGTGGAATCAAACCCAAGACCTTCTTGCTGTGGTGCAACAGTGCTAATCACTGCTCCACCCCCCTTTGTTTCATAATGGGCTTACTTCAGTAACGTACAGTTGTGTTGCTCAAGATAAAAAACAAAACAAATGCATCACCTCAGGGGACTTTGGGACTGCTGGGCCACTTCAGAAGCTTCAATCTGTTTTTCTTTTAGTTCATGGTGGATTTTAAGGATTGCTTAAGGTTTAGATCCTCATTCAATATGAAAGCCTCTTTTCTGTTTCATTTTCTTAATTGACTGCATGAGATTTTTGCATCTGGAATTTGTTGGTATTTAGTGGAATCCAATCAATCCGTTTTTTTTTCACTAACCGTTCAAATTTCCACCTTCATGCTTCACAGTTGCAAAAATGTTCTTTTAATCAAATGCTGCTCCTCTCCCGCGCCCCCCTCCACAAAATAAAATAAAATAAAATAAAATAAAATAAAAAATGGTGGTTGTAGTGAAAAAGCTCAATTTCAGCTTTATCTGCCCACAGCACTTGTTTCCAAAATGATTTTGGTTTGTCCAGATGTTGCTTTGCAGACTTCAAACGTTGACACTGGTGAAGCATTTGCAGGTAAAGTCTGCCTTTGATGACTAATATAGACTCTGCTGTGCATCAGTGCAGTGCAGAGCTATGCATCAACATTCACATGTCCGATAAACCTTCCAGTAGATCCTCTGGAGTCATACTGAGGCTTTGCTTGGCTTTCTGCCTGAAAAGTAGCAGAAGACTTTTACAGATCTTGGCTTGACTCCCATTTATAAATGTTATTTCAAAATGTGAGAACTGAAAACTGGAAACTCTTTGATATCTTTTTATAGTTATGCTCTGCTTTGTGGGCCTCAATTAGCTTCATTTAAATCCTCAGCCAGTTGCTTAGATTAGCAACTGGCTGAGGATTATTTCCACATAAACATTTTAGCTCAGAAACTGTGAAGAGGTGAGGATTTTGTGACCTGCTGTAATGAGTTAATGAACTTCTAACACTTTACAAGTAGGAGGGTGCTTAAAATTTGGCATATTTCACATTGCTGTTATTTTTTTTAATGATTTAAGCCCATGAAAGAAAAAGTAAAAATGCATTACCATTATAAAAACCATATATTTTTAATGCCCTTTAATCTTTTTCTTTTACTAAAAGTATATAGTTTTCCCAAATAACCAATTTGTTAAGTCTAAAAATATATATTAGTATTTTAAAAGTGATTCTCGCAAATTTATACACATTTGAGGCCGTTTTGATTAAAGTACAATACAGTTTATGAGATTCTTAAAAACCTTTGAAAAAGGTTTTCTTACTCCCAGTTTCTTAATGCTTCACCTGAATATGCAGGTTTTTAAAATCTGTTGCTCGGGGCATTGTTTGTTCTGCTGTACTGAGTAAAGTCTGTTAATCGGCAATTAGTGCTCTGGAGATAAAATCATGCCTCGGGGTTGGGACAGTGTGATTAATATCCATATATACAAGCGATGAAATGTACACATACACACACACGAAGCACACATGCAATCCTGTACAGCTGGTTGTGTGTAGTTGAAAAATTGTGCTGGAGAATTTGTTTTACACATGCATAAACAGGCAGTCATGCTTCCATCACTGCTTCCAAGACATTGAGTTAAATTACATTCATGTCACACAAACTTACATGTCTTCACTATAAAATGTAATTATTAACATTAACATGAGTACTACCGTCCGCCCACAGATGTCACCTTAGTTGTCTTCGTGACATTCAGTGATGATTGTAGACATTTAGTGTCTGCAATTGTGCTAGAGCAAAGCACAACCCTGCCTAGTGTGAGTACACCCTTAACCACCCCGGCTGAGTACCAAGCCCTTATGCTACAGTCACACTAGAGAAAGCTGTGGTTGGAGGCCATGGCAAGACCAAAATTACTGTGACCATGTGCAATTAACTTGTGATCTTGTTGCCTTTGAAATGGTTGCTTCAAAGATGGGGGCTGGGTCCGTGACCACTCACAGTCAGTTGCCATCTTCAAAGCGACTTTGTGTGTCCAGACAGAGATAAAGTGGCAGTTAGATGGAGTCAGTCTGCTATCAGTCTGCTATCACTTTGCGATTTAATTGGGTCAAATTAGCAAATACGCGCAATCTGTTTATGACAATACCACGACTAACTGATAAATCAGTGAAAATTGCCAATCTGTTGCTGTCTACATACAGAGACATTCACATTAGACAGAAATTCACATTAACTGTTTACAGAGTCCATTCAGAACCTCGTAGATGTGAATCATAGATTCTTCTGTAAATAGTTGCTGCAAGATTTGAAAGCAAAATGGTGCTCAACAACCTTGCTTTTAGATAGGAATAACACCCCAACCAGTTGAGTCAAGTTCCCTATTGCAAAGAGACACTTCACAGACTAACAGTGCCCATCGGTGCAGACTAACTCAGATTGATTGCAAGGTGTTGGCAACCTGTCTACATTTATAAGTTAGACAGCAGTTACTGACTGTAGTCAGTCTGAGTCAGGCTGTGATTATTTTGAGAAAGGTTGCCTTGGAACTGAAGTTGGTCGCCCCGAATACTTGCAATTAGTTACTGAATGCAAAGAAATTCACTACAACCACTGATTTTTTTGACTCGTATGACTGAGCCATTACCCTAACCATCACTTCACTCTAAGGCCTTTTAAAAGTGAGGACATGTCATGGTCCCCAGGTTTGGTGTGACTTTGGAGTTTTGGATTCCTCTTCGGATTTGTTTTGATTTGTCATTCTTGTGATTGGTTTCAGTTTTTGTGATTTTGAGTCTCCTTGTAAAATGTCTGTATTACTTCTACTTATTATAGCCTTTGCAGTGTCTGTGCCTCCTGTGCTAATTTAGGTTAATCTCTGGTGTCAGTTATCTTTTGTTTATTTCCTGTTTTACTTTGAAAGTTGCTTTTCTTTCATGTAGTTTCACCTCCTCCCTTTATGACTGCGCTGATTGTTTTCACCTATTAATTACTTTCACCTGTGTCTTCTTCCCCTACTGTGTCTTGTCCCTAATTAGTCCCCAGAGTCAGTCTCAGATTCTGCTGATGTATTTACTACAGTTTTTCATCGCTCCTTGACAGGATGGCCAAAACATCCTCATTCTAGTGGTCTGAAGCTCAAACTGGTCCTTACTCAAATGGCTACCCATATAGTATCGTGGTGACAGCTGCTGCATCTTTTTCTCTCATCCCTTTTTTTTAAGTCTAACGGCAGTTTTTCTGATTTATTTGTGTTGTCGTTACACTAACCTCCTCTATCCATGAGCTGACTCTATTGAAGTTCCTGCCAAAGCTCAGCACCTGACCCAATAACCTACACACTCAGCTGTTTGATGTTACCATCAGCCCCCTGTGCTCTCTGTCTGATTGTCCTTGCTAATCGCATTAACTTTCACCTGGTCTGTATTTTTTTCTGAACCTGCTCTGTTTCTCTTTTAATTACTAACTTAAAAAATGCATTTTGATCAAGTAATGGAGACTGCTTTGATACACACCTGTCTTCTGCTTTTAAATACCAAATGTGTAATATAGTCTCTCTCTCACACATGCACAGACTTTCACCAAAACAGAGCATGTTTGATCATATTATGTAAATTTGGTAAAGCGTCTGCTTGTCGCATTACAATTCTACTGTTACATAAACAGCTTCATTTAGAGGAGGAGGTCGAGATGGAGAAATGGGAGTGGGAAGGATTGAGAGACAGTGAATGTGGAGAGAGAAGGACATATACCCCCCCTCAAAAAAAAAGGTGTTATGAGAGAGCTTCGAGAGAAATACCAAACCAAGAGAAATATGTTCATTAGTCTGGTTCTTCATTTTATAACTTTCATTTAATAAAACCACTATTTGACTAAATCAGTAATTTGTTCGGTCATGCTCTTTTACTCAATGTGGACAATTTTAAAAATGCGTCAAAGACATAGCAACTTTACTTTAGATTTTCTCACTCACATTACCTGCGCCATCACATATTGTATGTTCCCATTAAAATATTTAGTATTTGTGGTGGTTTGGTCTAGGCTGGATTCCTTTCACAACACCAACATTGCTGCATAATATGCATATAAATAAATAAAACAGAACTACTACTTGTCAGATGAAGGTGGCACCATACTGTAAAGTATATTCTGTACAACAGAATAGTATTAATATAAAGTATAGTATACTATAGTCTAGTATAGAGTTTATATTCTATACACTGCTATATTCTATACATAGCTACTGGCCTCTGACAGTGGACTCATCTCTGTGTTGGCTATAATCAGAGGTGGCAAAAGTACAGACATTCTGTACTTAAGTAGAAGTACAAATTCTTGTGTTAAAAAATAC
Organism: Archocentrus centrarchus; assembly: GCF_007364275.1. Lineage (NCBI taxonomy): Eukaryota > Metazoa > Chordata > Actinopteri > Cichliformes > Cichlidae > Archocentrus > Archocentrus centrarchus. The sequence goes on along the minus strand of NC_044355.1, from coordinate 26,830,905 downwards.
TCTGGGAGAAGCTGAAGTACTGATTCAACTTCTTTACTCACGCAAAAATGAAAAAGTACAGGCTCTGAAATGTACTTAAAGTAAGAAAGTAAATGTAGCTCTTTGGAGGATGTTTCTATCAGCTATTTTTGTGCAAAGATAACTGAACCTTGTGCTACATTAAAAAAATAATAATAAAATAATATTATCTTCCATTATTATCAATATTATTATGAGAATACAAACTTTATTTCAATGTAGCAGACACACTGTGTGACAAACTGCACACTAACATTTTGTGTATTTATTGATATTTGTTGAGCTGAATGGACCAAAAATGTTCCGATCATTCTGGCTCCACTTTAATCGCTGAGCACAGCACTTTAAGTGATGCATAAATTATATTGTTTTGCCTTTTTCAAATCTGTGTATGCAATAAGCCCCGGGGACGAATAAGCCAAAACAATTGTCTCTTACGTGTTATTGTTCCTCCACTTATGCTCAGATTGGTTTGATGTTTGAAATAAAAACATCACCAAGATGAGTTAAACCTAAAGTAAAGCCTGTTTGGAAAAATGTAAGTAGAAACTACAAATATTTGTGTAAAAATGAAGGGAGTAAAGTAAAGTAAAGTAAAAAGTTGTCAGAAAAATAAATACTTAAGTAAAGTACAGATAGCTGAAAATTCTACTTAAGTAGAAGTATTTGTACTTTATTACTTTCCAGCTCTGACCATAATATTTTTATTACAGAGATCAGAGCATGCCATAGGTATTAATGGTACTGCGCTGCAGTGGTTTAAATCATATTTATCTAATAGACTCCAATTTGTTCATGTAAATGGGGAGTCTTCTTCACACACTAACGTTAATTATGGAGTTCCACAGGGTTCTGTGCTAGGTCCAGTTCTATTTACATTCTACATGCCCTTAGGCAGTATTATTAGAAGGCGTAGCATACATTTTCATTGCTTTGTGGATGATACCCCTCTTTATCTATCCATGAAGCCAGATGAAATACACCAATTAGTTATACTGCAGGAATGTCCTACATAACGAACTGGATAACCTCTACTTTTCCTGCTTCTAAATTCAGATAAAACTGAAGTTCTTGTACTTGGCCCAAAAAATCTCAGAAACACAGTATCTTACTCTAGATGGCATTACTTTGGCCTCCAGTAACACTGTGAGGAATCTTGGAGTCATTTTTGACCAGGATATGTCCTTCAATGCACATATTAAACAAATACGTAGGACTGCTTTTTTGCATTTGTGCAATATTTCTAAAATTAGAAACAGGCTCTCTCAGAGTGATGCTGAAAAGCTAGTTAATGAATCTGTTGCTTCTAGGCTGGACTATTGTAATTCATTATTATCAGGCTGTCCTAAAAGCTTCCTGAAAAGCCTTCAGCTGATCCAAAATGCTGCAGCTAGAGTACTGACAGGGACTAGAAAGAGAGAGCAGATTTCTCCCATATTGGCTTCTCTTCATTGGCTCCCTTTTAGACCAGAATTGAATTCAAAATCCTTGTTCTCACATACGAGGTCTTGAATAAGCAGGCTCTATCTTATCTTAAAGACCTCATAGTACCATATCACCCCAACAGAGCACTTCTCTCTGACTGCTGGCTTATTTGTGGTTCCTAGGATACTTAAGAGTAGAATGGGAGGCAGAGCCTTCAGCTTTCAGGCCCCTCTTCTGTGGAACCAGCTTCCAGTTTGGATTTGGGAGACAGACACCCTCTCTATTTTTAAGATGAAGCTTAAAACTTTTCTTATTTATCAAGCTTATAGTTAGGGCTGGATCAGGTTATTCCAAAAGCTCCCTTAGTTATGCTGCAATAGGCCTAGGCTACTGGGGGGTTGACATGATGCACTGAGTGTTTCTTATTCATTGACATCTTTGCACTCTTTGTGTGTTTATACACCATTCTGCATTTAATCATTAGTTATTATTAATCTCTGGCTCTCTTCCACAGCATGTCTTTTGTCCTGTCTCTTCCCTCAGCCCCAACCGGTCACAGCAGATGACTGTGCCTCTCTGAGCCTGGTTCTGCTGGAGGTTTCTTCCTGTTAAAAGGGAGTTTTTCCTTCCTGCTGTTGCCAAGTGATTGCTCTCTGGGAGTTGCTTTGATTGTTGGGGTTTTTTCTCTATTATTGTAGGGTCTTTGTCTTACAATATAACATGCCTTGAGGTGACTGGTGTGATTTGGCGCTATATAAATAAATTTAATTGAAATGAATAGCTAAAGAATATTATCTGATTATAGAATATTATAATATTGAGAATATTATAAAAATCTAACAGGAGACAGGACAAAAGGAAAAACAACAAGAAAAAAGATGCAATCATAGATCAGTTTGCTAATTTAGCACCATGGACAGCACCATGGATTTATCAATGCACTGCACAATTTGGGTATTTCAGAACCACTGGTTGGGGTCATCGAGTCTAAGTCGTAAAGACCAAAAAGCCAAATAAAAGATCAATGAAGCAGACAAGGGACTTTCAGACACAATTTGAAACAGCACTGCACGCTGAAATCTTTTATTTCCAAAGGGTTGCGTCATGCAACACGCAAATTGCACTACTCAGCAAGCCTGTATCAATGTCCAGAGTTCAAATTAATTTAACTTATATGACACTTAAAGAGAACTTCCTCATGTTGTGAACACATTTCTTCCAAGCAGGCATGTCAGATCTTCATTTTAATAGGTAGCTTGCTGAAGGTAGGGAATATGTGTAAACAACATTTCTAAATTGAAATAATGTGCTAATCAAATATATAGTGCTGTAAAAAAGTATCTGCCTCTTCCTGATTTTTTTTTTGCACATTTGTCACAATTACACGTTGCATGTTATCAAACTAATTTTAATATTTTACAAAATAAATTTAAAAAATACATTTTTTTAAATGATGTGGAGGAATTTTGGCCCACTCTTCATTGCAGAATTGTTTTAATTCAGCCACATTGGATCATTTTTACAAGCATGAATGGCCTCTTAAAAGTCATGCCAAAGCATCTCAATTGGATTTAAGTTGAGACTTTGACCATTCCAGAACATTCTTTTGTCCTGCTGCATAACCCAAGTGAGCTTTAGGGCAAGAACTGATGGCTGGACATTCCCCTTCAGGCCTTTCTGGTAGAATTCATGGTTCTGTCAATTACGGTAGCCCCAGACCATCACACTACCTCAGCATGTTTGACTGTTGGTGTGATGTTCTTTTATAATAAAGTGCAGTGTTAGTTTTACATCAGGCGTAACAGGGCACAAACCTTCCAAAAAGTTTGACTTTTGTCTCATCAGTCCACAGAATATTTTCTCAAAGGTCTTGGGGATCATCAAGATGTTTTTTGGAAAATGTGAGACGAGCCTGTGTGTTCTTTGTTGGGAGCTCTCCCACGGTACCGCTTGTGCTCAGCCTCTTTCTTATTGTTGAATCATAAACAGTGACCTGAACTGAGGCAAGTGAGGCCTGCAGTTCTTTAGATGTTGTACTGGGTTCATTTGTGACCTCCTGGATGAGTTGTTGCTGGGTTCTTGGAGTAATTTTGGTAGGCTGGCCACTCCTGGGAATGTTCACCACTGTTCCAAGTTTTCTCCATTTGTGGATAAAGGCACTCAGTGTGATTTTCTGGAGTCCCAAAGCTTCAAAAATGGCCCTTTACAATGACAGTTGTCAGTAACTTTGATTCTCATCTGTTCTTGAGAGTTTTTTTTTTTTTTTTTTTTTTAGATCTTTTAGCCTACTTCACTGAAAAGCAAGGGCTATGGGAATGGAAAGAATTACTTTTTCACCTAGGGCCAGGCAGGTTTGGATAACTTTTTTCTTAATAAATGAAATCATCATTTGAAAAACTGTATTTTGTATTTACTCAGGTTATCTTTGTCTAATTTTCTAATTTGTTTGATGATGTGAAATGTGTAAGTCTGACAAAAACAAAGAAACAAACAAATCATTATGGGGTGAATACTTTTCCACAGCACTGTACTTTGCACCTAGTGGTTAGAGTAGATCATGTTGCCTTCAGCCTGAAAAGTCCAAAACATTTTCAAAAACAACCCCTCTACCCCTGCTCTCTCTTTCTGCTTCTACAGTCTAGAGATAGGGGATGGCAGGCTAATAAAGCTTGAAAAACCATAGCTTCCTTCCTAATATATCAGATACAGGACATGTCTGCGTGAGGCCAATGGTATGTTTTTGAGGGAAGGCGTTGCATTATCTGACTGTGAAAAAAATTATTGATGATGGGAACACGCTCCCATACTGGTTCAAGTGGATACAGCAGACCCAAAGTACACAGATTTTACTAAAATTTTTGCACTGAAACTTGGTTTGGAATCATTAAAAAGCAATGCTAGAATTAGGTTTAATCCATCTTAGATGCAATTAATCATAGCAAACACCTTGTTGCCATTATTTAATTTGATATTTCAAAAAAACTGCTTGAATCTAATTCATTTTAGTCCAAACTGTCCTTCACGTCATGTGCTGCTTAAAGTGGAACTTGACACCAGGTGAACATGTTCCATATTTCCCTTTTTAGCAGGAAACCAAGGAGCATTTCCTAAACAGGGGCTGGAAGCAACACTCTGCTAATCTATTACAATATCATATGGATTGTAGTTTTGTCACGATGCTAGAATTTCAAACTCAGTACCCAAGAAAAGGTCAGTGTTAAGCCATTTAACACTGACCTTATTTCCCCTTTCCAGCAAACTATAAAGAAATGAGGCTTAAGATTTTGTGCAGTACTGTAATTGGTTAGAAATTTGACATTTGTGAGAGGAAAATGTTGCTTTGTCTTATTAAAGTAATGTTTTGATTTTATTCTGCACCTATGGTACACCACCCCACTTTAATTTTATACACCCTTCTCACACTTCAAAGAGAAACCAGCGTAGTCACTGTGTAAAAGATTTGAGGCCTGAATAGTTACACCATTAGTTTTTTGAAACTCAGAATCTATGGCCTTCCAGGGATTATTAAAACAGAAGCCAACATAGTGAGGCTGTCAAAGCCTTGAGGGTTTAGGGCTGGAGTAGTTAGGCCAGTGGTTTTTAAAACCTGGGTCCTTTGGCCCTCCAGAGACTATTAATGAGACCCAGTTCTATTTTTTAAAAATGCCACACGTTATCAAAGTTCTTTGGAATTTAGGTTGCAGCTTTTTCCAGTTGTCCAGTCACTGTAGATGTTTGAATGAGTCATAGATCAATGCTGGGGTCACTACAAGCTCTTTATATCTTAGCCTACTACTTTTCAGCCATGGACAAAATATTCCTTTAACAGGTTGACTTTTGACATCAGGAATGCACAGCTGCATGGTATCAAAAAGAAATCTAAACAGTTTAAAAACAAATAAGGCTTTAACCAGAATATGGCCTTGAGCCCAATTACTCACTGCAAGTCATCTTATGCTTAACTCAGCACTGTTATCACTCTGTGTACAGCATGGACAGTTGTCTGTGCGCACCCCTGGGGGAAAAAAAATTTCCTCAAGCAGGGGCCTAATACTGGAATCAAGTGCTTGGATCCATGACATTAAGAAATGTTCACAACTAAAAGGCTTCTAAGAACATAAAGCACACTAAAAGAAATCCAACGCTGTAAGTACAAAACGGCACAGACTGGTTATACAAGTGTACAGCTGCTAAGTGGCTGTGCAAGCGAGGCGGAGAAAATCAAACGGCTTTGGATCAAAAGACAAAATATAATTTTTCCCTCTGTCTCAGATCTCACTTTGTGTGAGTGTGTGTGTGTAGGTTTATCCACACACAGGAAACAGTGTGGGCTGCATGCACTCCGGGCGATTCCGCTTTTTTTTTTTTTTTGTGTGTGTGTGTGTGTGTGTGTGTGTGTGTGTGTGTGTGTGTGTGTGTGTGTGTGTGTAAGACAAAGTGTGTGTGCAAGAGAAAAAGAGGAATTGGGAGTGGGTGTATGCAGTGTATTGTGAGTGTGTATGTGCATGTGTGGGTGTGTGTCAGGGAGAGAGAGAAAGAGGGGGAGTGAGCAGGTCTTTTCTAAATGAGGGGGAGACTAAGAGATCAGCAGAGAATTAGTCACAGAGAGAGATCTCCTGCGCCTCCAATATCCAGTATTTCCCTGACTTTCTTTTCTTTCCTTCTTCACTCTGTATCCTCGCTTCTTTTTTCCTGACTGTGATTTCGCTGCACAGGCTTTATTTTCTCTTTTATTATACAAGTAATCTGGTTTGAAGTGTATATGTGTGTGTTTACATAAGCCTAATTATATGATCAAAACAATTTAGCTAAAACAATGCTCCATTTATGAGAAACCTGTTTAACATGCATGGCTTTCTTCCATATTTAGCAAGTCAACACAGGAATGTATACTATGTGGAGCAGTTCCTATTAATCTCTTTCCGCTGCATTAAACATAAGCTACTGTTGCTGAGTCAAATAGGAAAAGGGAAATGTTGTGTTACATTAGCTGGTTTATTAATGACAGCTGGGATAGTCAGGAGCATTGCATCAAAGCATGTGTTGAATGAGATTTTGACTCTTGTAAATACACTATGCAACTGAGCGTCTGAATCTTTCCTCGTCTTACTCGTTGTAATCGTTTCCTCGGTTTACTTTGCTGTGTGTAGCTTATTTCAGAGAGGAATTACAGCTGTGCAGCATAGCCACAGAACAGCAGCACTGGAGCTAACAGATAAGCAGTGCATTGTTCAGTAGTTACGTTTGTAGTTTCAGAGTAGATCTGAACCTAAAGCTGTTGGTCGTTACTTGGATTAACTGTAATGTCAGCACAGCCCTTTTACAGCTCCACTTGAGGCATGTTGAACTCTCTGCAGTCTTCTTCTAGATGATAGGTGTCTCAACTCAGCAGAATCATGGCATCAGCACTGGTATAGGAGGAATTTTAAACAGGAAATTAAATGATTACTGAGGTTTTTCTATCTACAGCTTTTTTTTAGTAGAAAGTCTCATATTTTCCAGCTAATGCAGCAATCTCCCTCTGGGAACCTCTGTGCTCCTAAATTGATTTATATATTATTGAAATGCTGGTAAAGACTAACCTACTTGTACACTCATGTCTCAAATCTGGCTGCTGCATGCACCACTTTACAAAATCAAGGGGTGCACGACAAGTTGAAATGATGCCAAATTGGGTCTCGGCTCTGACATCACGTTTACTTCCATTCACAAGGGCAACAATAGTGACCATAAACTCAATCTAAGGCCTAATCAAGGTAGCCTGGGTCTACCTTGATTAGGTACTTGATTGGCTCTACAGTCCCACATCTTTTAAACTCAGTCTTGCAGAAACTCCTTTCACTAGACTGACTTTGCAATATGAGACATCAGGAATACAAGAGTTTACAAATAAATCCACCATTGCTTAGGTTTGACATCCACGACCAGGCAGACAAGACAGGCATTCATCCAGTCAGAGAAGGCACCTGTCAGTCATTGATTGTGAAACTGGCTGGAGTCTAGCCCGGGTGTCATAGGGCGAGAGGCAGGGTACACCCTGGACAGGTCATCAGCCGGTGACAGGGTTAACACAGAGAGACAAACAACCATTCACACCTATGGGCAATTTAGAATCACCAGTTAACCTAACCTCACTAACTGCATGTCTTTGGAGTATGGGAGGAAGCTAGAGGATGCAGAGAAAACCCGCAAAAACATGGGGAGCAGCTGCATCCAAGGCTTTCATCACCAACTGCAAAGCGTTGGATGCACTGGTGTAAAGCACACTGGCACTGGACTTTAGACCAGTGGAGACGTGTTCTCTGGAGTGACGAATCACACTTCTCATGTGGCAATCCAATGGACAAGTATGGGTTTGGTGGTTGCCAGGAGAATTGTCTGACTGCTTTGTGTCAAGTGTAAAGTTTGTTGGAGGGGGGATTATGGTGTGGGGTTGTTTTTCAGGAGTTGGGCTCAGCCCCTTAGTTCCAGTGACAGGAACTCTTAATGCTTCAGCATACCAGCTGGATCAGGTCCATGAAGACCGGTGGCGGGGTGGTTAGCACTGCTGCCTCACAGTTAGAATACCATCTGGAAGGCCTGGGTTTGATTCCACCTTTGCCCAGGCCCCGCCCTCTCTCTCTGTGTGGAGTTTGCATGTTCTCCTCGTGTCTGTGTGGGTTTTCTCCGGGCACTCCTGTTTCCTCCCACAGTCCAAAGACATGCACTTACTGGGGTTAGATTAACTGGAAACTCTAAATTACCCATAGGTGTGAATGAGAGCATGAATGGGAGTGTGGATGTTGTCTGTCTCTCAGTGATGGCCCTGCGACAGGCTGGCGACCTGTACAGGGCCCTCTGTCGGCTGGGATAGGCTCCAGCCCCCCCGCGACCCTGAACTGGATAAGCGGAAGTGAATGGATGGATGGATGGAGGTCCATGAAGACATGGATGAGCCAGTTTGGTGTGGAACTTGACTGGCCTGCACAGAGTCCTGACCTCAACCCCACAGAACACCTTTGGGATGAATTAGAGCAGAGACTGTGAGCCAGGCCTTCTTGTCCAACATCACTGTCTGAACTCACAAATGTACTTCTGGAAGAATGGTCCAAAATTCTCAGAAGAGTTGAAGTTGTAATAGCTGCAAAGGGTGGGCCAAGATCATATTAAACCCTATGGATTAAGACTGGGATGTCAAATTCTTATGCATGTGAAGGCAGAAGAGCGAATACTTTTGGCAATATAGTGTATATCAAACACATTCTCCCAATTTGCGTATTTAGTATTTAGACTGAAGAATTTCCCGGCCACAACCCCAGCATCAACCTGCAGCTTCTGGGGGTGTATATACTCACCACTCCCCAAATTCTACATGTAACATATTTGGAAGGAGTGTTGACCTCATTGTCTGGGCACCAAATCCTAACTATGCTATGTTGTAATAAATAATTTCTGACTTGTGAAAGCTATCTGACTAAATTGTTATCAATGCATCTAATCACATTTCAATATGAACTTTCTGCACTTCTGTGCTGTTGCAGCAAAATCCCTGAGTGACTTAAAGTGATTAAGTTTGTGTTTCTTAGCAGAGGAATTCATTTGCACAAAGTACCATGTATTATTTCATTTTAAAAAGTCTGAATCTCTTGCTCTCACTCATTTAGCTGAAGTACCACTTTAGTTGTGTTGCATGAAGAACAGACAAACCTGACAGTCCGATCTGTATGCAATGTTTTAATGTGGCAAGGTGAGACCTGCACCAGGATGCCCAAAAGTAGAAAGCGCATGATGAAATTAGAAGCAATCCAATTTGGTTGTGATGAGAATTGGTTTTGGTCCCTGTTGACTTGTTCTAACAATGTTAATGAATGCTAACAAGAGATTTTGCCACCAATGTATCAAATACCTGTCACACCAGCACTGAGAGTTTTGGAAAGCGTTTTAAAGAGCCACGACCTCTGATCAGTTTGCTGGATGTCTTAAAGATGTCGAGCCTGCCCTCATGTTAAGATGAAGCTTGTGGAAATCAGAGTGGTGAAAAGACAGGAGATGGAAACGGCAGAGGAGTGCTTCAAAAGAAAATTAGGATTAGACAGATAGACTTGAGGAGAACATTGAAGATGAGTGGACTTGGAAGAGGGTAATGAAGAGAAAAGAGGAGATGGATATTTAGGAATGAATGGGAAGGATGTGGAAATAAATGACGCGAGTGAAGAAATATGAAAAGGCTAAAGAATGGGTGACAGAGAAGGAACAAGAAGAAATCGTGTGAACTGACAACCTTTAGAAAATGAAAACAGGTAGAACACAAAGGATCAGGATGACAAAAGAAATGCAGATAGAGAGAATTGCCAAGCTGAGGACAAAATGAAGAGGGAAAACAGGCTGTATAAAACAGGCAGTGGATTTGAAGTTGGATGGAGGGATGTATGCATGGAGAGTCTGTTGGCAGAGCATAGGTGTTTGAGGGAGAGGAAAAGCCTTTAGAAGAGTTGTTAGGGGAGCTACAAAGAGATCCTTGCTAAGCAACGGAGGATGAATGAGTGGGAGAAGCACGTTGTACTTCAAAGTATGTACTCATCTGGGAGGTTTGTGAGTATGTGAATGTATGTAGCATATGTCATCAAAGGTGCCATTTGAAGTCAAGGGCGTAAAGCTATAGCCCACTTAATGAGTATCACCCCCTGCAGGCTTTAAAGGTTGTTGTAATAGGTTGGTAATTACACAATTAAAAGGTAGAAACAGCTCTGAGTGGCTTACATTCATGGCAGATAGAATCTATTTTAATAGTACCAAGTCCTTATGCTAGAAAACCCAACTATACCAATCCAACCAGTACTGCAGCAGAGTTGACTTCTAATGTCATTTGAGAAAAAATTGGTGGTTCCTTCTGTTAAATCAGAACATACAAAACTTATCTGAATGTACATCTTAAATCATACATCCTAAGTATAAAATGAAAACAAAGAACTGAAAGACTAAAACTGCAGAGATGTGTTTACCTGAAGCTGATCACAAGAAAATGCACTATTCAGGAAAGAGAGCAGTTGTGGAGCACTATAGCACATGTTTGCTACATCTTTGTGCACGCAGGTAAGTTGTGTGTTGTTTTAAAAGTTTCTTGGGGTCATGTTTTAAAGCCACTTTCTATGTAAAATATCTTATATAAGGGTTGTTGTGATGCACACATTCAATGCTGTTGTTTCAATTCAGACTCTGCAACTGTTGTACAATGACAGGAAGTCATTTAGGGAGTCTGTTAGTTCAGGACTGGATTCAAACATGGCTTAGCAAAAGTTACAGTTAATGATGTGACTTATTATTGATGTCAAAACCCAGAAAGCATGATTAACTTTATCTCTCGGAGTATGAGAAATGGAATCACCTGCTTCTAATCCACCCACATATCCCGAAGAGATGCAATTAGTGTTCCACCAAATGCTCCTGTCACTAAGAATGAAGAAGCAGGAGGGTAGATGGCATCTCAGATGGCTAGCTACATTTTATACTGAAGAACCCACCTGACCTCGACATTAAGCCATGAGCCAAATGAAGAAAAATATTTAATAAATTGAAAATTATGAATACAATTGTCATTCTGTAAAAATGACTACATAACATGTTTTTGGTTTCATAATTCTCCAGATATAATAAGTCTCTCAGCTCTCCTTTGTGCTGCTTTCATTTAGATCACCAGTGGCCCACACAGTGCTTGTGCTTCCTTGTTCTTCACCTGTGATCAAAGCCAATGGAGAGCACATGTGGGTTTCAGCACTGCAGGCAGAGAGCAACAAAAGTTGACTGGCAACAAAATGAGCAGGTTTTGATTATCGGCTTAGATCCTGTTAGGTGGCGAGCTTAATTTTCTGTTTAAAGAGATACCAAAGTTAAATTTAGGACTACAGAAAGCGAATAAATAAATAAATAAAAACGTGATATGGAGTTAAGTGAAGAGTATTTATAGAAGTGTAATGAAGTCTAAAGTGTAAAGAAGCTGAGAAAGAAGAAAATGAAAGGCTGCAGTTGAATAGCCTTCCTACTTCCTTTTCCTACTCACTTTACCCTGACTTTAATGGAAAACATCACGAGGTCAAGGACAGCTGGGAAAGAAGATGCAATATCCAGAAGAAGGACTACAAAGATGTGTTGCCCTGTGTGTTCTTATCCGGTCATTTCATGCAAATCATATGAAAGAGAACCACTGGTGAAAAACACAGTAAAACAAAAACAATGAGCTGAAAGGCAATAAAGAGCACAGTAGAACTGAAGGTAACAGCAGTCTAGTGATAATTCTCTGTCACTCACAGTGACAAACCCACATCTTTTCTCTTATTTTTCAATGTTTTGCCACTTTTAGTCAGTTTTTTCTTTATCTGTTCTTTTCAAAGTGCACAGCATATCTTTATAAGAAATGGTCTGCATAGATATTGCTTCATAATTATTCTTAGGCTGAGTCTACCTGTACCCCAGCAACACTTTAACCATCTCATCTTTCACACCAGCTCTCCCACATCTTCATACATGCAATATAAAGACACTGCAGTCCAGAAGTACACTATGCAAAATGCACTTTAGAGATGAAAAGGGGGTGGGCGGGGGGTGAATTTAAAACAACACTTAATTAATATGGAAAATTATTTTTAAAAAATGTGAAAAATTTTCAAGTTTGAGAAACATACACTAAAGTAATATTAATAATATTAAGAAATGCCCCACATGTTCTACTGATAGACACAGGATGAACAAATCATCACTCCTTAATAGCTTCACAAGGCTGAAATATTAAGACAGATGCCCATTACGGCGTACCTGCAGCCGGTATGAAATTGCTCCTCACCCAACAAACTGATTGTGATAACATGCGTCATTTAGACTTGGAACATTAGTGCAGGAACACAGACAAATCTGTTTACTTTTTTAAAGTTTCAAGCACAGCTGCCACTGCTGTGGTGGCAGATGAAACTGAACTAATCTACACACACACAGTGAGAACAGAGACATTTTGATGGGTAAATCACAGCAGTTCTCAAGAACAGGTGGAGGTAGTTTGTGGTATGTATAATTAATTATGTGGAAGGCTTTGAGAAAACTATGACTTCTGCTGGATTTGAAAGTGAATGTAGAGAAGCAATTATTCCCCACTAGCCACTTGATCAAACTCAGCAATCCAGAGAAATGCACCATTTATAAAAATCTGAAACATGCAGTTTTCTAGAAGGTGCAATATACCAAAATAAAAATCCAGTACAGTGTACTGTCTTAAATTAAAAAATAAATCTGTGTTTTTCACATATGTCTTTCTGTATTATTTAACCAGACATTAAATTTTTCCTACTTATGGAAATGCCCCTTAACCTCTGTTAAAAAAGGATAATGTACCATACCAGATTAGCCACTTATCAGTGGATTGCTTGTGTGTAGTGGTGATAGATGAAGATTCAGGAGAGAAATGCTGGTTTGTAGAAGAGCTTTTATTTTCAGCTGCACAGAGCAGAGAAGATGCTCAATTAAAACTGAATGACACTTTGTGAAAAGGTTTTTCAGATCATAACCTTTATTTTTGTGGCATTTGCATGAGCAAGTGGTCATAAGTCGAATAGATGTAACCCATGGACACTGGCACAGCCGGGTGTCTCCCCTTTAAACAAGACGGTTATTGGCTCGTTTATCCCTTTATACAGGAAGTTTTTTTTCTGAAACAGGAGCACATGGTGGAGAGCTACGCTGAACCACAAATTCCACACAGTGGAGTGAACTACAGACATACTGGGGATGATTTAATAGTTACCGATTAAAGCGTCAGCATTACTGTACTGTGAGTTATTTAATAAACAAACAAAACTGCAGCTTTGACAGCATCACCCCGGTGTGAACTCTGCCACTGTGACTGCGGCTCTTTTCCTTTCCACTAAATGCTAAATGGACTGGTTCTTATATAGAGCTTTTCTACTATACTTTGAGCACTCAAAGCACTTTATACAACATGTCTAACAAGTAGGAAAAGATGACATGCCAAATGATATAAAACATGACATGCAGAGACATGACGGGGTTGAACACACATCCTCTGCACAGTAAAATGTCAGGATAGTATGAAAGTATCCAACTAACAGACACTTCCAGGACTCAAGAAAGTACTAAAATAAATAAATAAATATACCACATCTACTGCAAAGTATGTATAGCTGCCTATGACACATAAAAAAAAACAAAAAAACCCCAAAAAGAAATGAGATGAGAATTTGATAATAGAACCATGAAATGACAGACACACACACATGCACACATAGTAGCTGAGTTACACAGCTTTACAAATGAAATATAGTTCTATAATTACCATATTACATTCCCACACATAGCCCTTAATGGCATGCTTCTCTTTACACTTTTTACAAAAAGCTTTGCTCGGACAAATGTGGCAGAGGAAATGGGGAAAGTGCTGAACAATCAATCAAAAAAAAAAAAAATAAAAAATGAGAGAAAGAACAGATCAGGAGTCAAAGTCTTACTAAGCTGCAGGAGTGTGTGGGGTAGGGAAATAGATTTTTTGAAATGCCTCCTAAAATGAATCAATGGCAGCCTGAATAGGAAGGCATTTAATAAAGCAGCTTCTTATCTGTTGAAGTTAAAGGGAGAGGTTTAATAAGAGCCCCAGTTCACTATTGTAAGTGAAATATTACTTTGTGTATGTGTGTGTGTGTTTGTGCGTGTGTGTGTGTGTGTGTGTGTGTGTGTGTGTGTATCAACGAGTAGGAGGAGTAGGAAAAAGCTTTTTCTTTTGTGAAATATTATGTGTTCATCACTCAGTGTTGATGTGCTAATACCTGTGCAAATTCATTCATTTCCTCATATATCTGTGATGATGTATTCACTGACCATTCCAGCTGCATGAACTTCAAGGATGAGTGTTAGCACAAACTTTCAGTACAGTATAGATCCTTGAGCTGTCTATTCACATGACTGCCACATTTGATTTGGACTATTAAAAACTGTATTTATGTTTAACTAATACACACAACTTCAACTGGCCTTGAGTGACTTTTTTGAGTCCAGTCCTTTTACCTGACAATTTTCAGAATGTTTTTTTTTTGTTTGTTAAGCCACTTAACCCTGACCTATGGACCATTGACGCATGATAAAGGTTTCTAACACAAGGGATGAACTAGAGTTAGTATGTCTAACCATAACAGGCAACTTCGCTGAGAGCAAATTTGAAATAGTATCATTAGACACTGTTACTAGCAGCTTCTTACAAAAGTACATCACTTATTCCTATTTCTTTTACTGAATATTATGAAAAATGCCCAGAAGAACAGACAGGCAGAAATAATATATATATATATATATATGGATCAACAAGGCGATTCCAGAAATGCTACAGTATTAGGGAAAAACTTGGAATATGTTGACATGGTGTGCAGGACTGAAAATCAGTGGGAACAGGTCTGATGTAGTGATGAATCCAAATTTGAAACTTTTGGTTCAAATCATTGTATGTATGGAGGAGGTCAGGAGAGGGGTACAGTGAGTGTGTACAGCCATCTGTGAAACACGGAGGAGGATCCATCATAGTTTGAGGCTGTTAAATATGATGGAATTCTGAACACAGAGAAGTACTGTCAGAATTTAAGCCACCATGCAACATGATCTGGAAAGCATCTGATTGGCAACAGCTTAATTTTTCAGCTTGATAGCGCGGTGAAAGCATACTTGAAAACATACAATGGAACAGTCACAGTCTGCAGAGCTCGGACCTCAACATTACTGAAGCAGAGTGGGATCATTGTGACAGAGAACGGAACAAAAGGCAGCGAAGATGCAAAAAAGAGCTTTGGATGTCCTTCAAGGACTAATTAGCCACACTATAT
Source organism: Archocentrus centrarchus (assembly GCF_007364275.1). NCBI lineage: Eukaryota > Metazoa > Chordata > Actinopteri > Cichliformes > Cichlidae > Archocentrus > Archocentrus centrarchus. The sequence goes on along the minus strand of NC_044355.1, from coordinate 26,815,615 downwards.
AATTAGATAATTCCAAAAAAGCCCCCACTGCCACAGATGGGGTTAAGAGGTACAGTTCAGTCCAGTGACTTCACTTAGCTGTGGTGATGCCTAGCAGACAGACACCTAAAAAGTTTGCAGAACACTGTAAACATTATTTCTGCTGTAAGATTGGGTACGTTAACATGGGGGATTTTAGAGCCAACCAAAAGTGGCCAATCAGTTTGTTGCACACTAACAATTGCTCAATTTTTGGGAAATGTCTACACTTGCTAAAGTGAAATATATACACTTTCCCTTTAAAAGAAAGTCTGATTGCATAGATTCTGCATACTATTACAGTAGGTCTTTTCAAAGAAGAGCCATTAATCTACACATGTACTTCCTCAGGCACTTGATCATGAATGCAAAACTAGACCTATAGGACTAAAAAAGGTGTGCGTGTCTAATACTGCATCTCTGTGCAGCACAGTGAGCATGTGAGAGAGTGTTTTTGTGAAATCATTTCAGTTCAGATAAATCGTGCATGTGCTACGTTAGCGCATTCTTATATATAAGGGCTGAGGCATGGCAGGGTCATCACACGTAGGCTTATACACTAGGTGGCATGTCATGCATTTTTCTTTGAAGATTTTTTTTTTAAATCTTCAACTCATTTACAGATCTAAAGTGAGCGCAACGTGGGTCACCAAATGTGGCTTTCATCACACTCTCATCGAGGTCAACTTTAATCCCTTTTGGAACCTTAAAGTAACACATGTCTAAATGGATTTGTCTGAATCTGATGATAGGTCTGGCCTGCTCCTGCCATCTGACTGCCAGAAAAAGTGGCAGATAGAAGCTTACGAAGTAAAGGCGACTTTTGCAATTAGGTGTAATATTACTAAAAACATTAATAATTCTTGATTCTGAAACCAAGTATGATGTCCACCCAGTATAACTTAGAAAATAAAATCAAATAACTGCAATATTTTATTGCACAAACACTAAAGGTAACTGTGCTCCAAATCTGGAAGCAGGTACAGTGGGGGGAATTTATTTTTTGATCTCCTGCTGAATTTTTAGGTTTGCTCACTTGCAAAGAAATGAACAGTCTCTAATTTTCATGGCAGTTTCATTTTAATGGAAAGAGAAAAACATTATAACCAGAAATCACGCAAAAACACATTACAATAGAGTTATAAACTGATTTAGTGGTAAAGACGTGTGCTTAGTTTGCTGAGAGTAGATTGGTACATTTAAGGATTGCAATTTGAATCACTATCATGAAATGAGACATGCAGACAAATGCAAGACCTTGACTAAAGCAGAGCGGGAACAGACACCAGAACCTTTATTAGCAAAGCTGCAAAAACAACGCCACCCTGGGAATCTCTAGTTCGAAAATTGTAGCAATTACCAAAAAGACATTCAGGTTCGTTATACCTCAGACGGAGACGCAGTTCAAGTCAAAAGAAATTGTTTATTGACAAAACAAAAAAAACCAACCACACATATGTTTTAAATTAACTTAGAGCTGCCAGTGGGCAAATGGGATGCCTGAAGAGAAGGGCTGAAAGAATCACCACCTCACACATGCATCGCATCCCCTACATGCACATGCACATGCACACACATACATACACAAACACTAAAGTGCAACTCACACCAAAACAATACGTAAATGGCCACTGCACACAGAAGCAGATCCCACCACCCAGTCACCTCCATGTTAGGCCTTCAGCTCCTGAATAAAACAAAACACAAGATTACTATTAAATACAAAACAATACTTCAATATACTGTGTGGTTAACCCTGCTGCAGAATACACTGGCTCTGTAGTTAGCAAAAGCCTCCTTCCAGTTACGTAACATACACCAAAAAAAAAAAAAAATTCAAAACAACTCACTCAAATCAAATACACAGGACAGAGTAAACAAATAATCTTTAAATTAAAATGAATTAACTGACTATAATACCAATGCTCAGCGAATGCTTGGGATGGGAATATTTTGTTTTCTTCTTTCAGGTGCGACCCAGAAAGTTACCATAAAAGCAATAAAAGACCAGCTTGGCCACAGTGGGAATGGATAAAAATGAATAAAACGCTTTAAAAAGGGAAGGCAAAGCAGCAGCATTTCTGCAATGTAGTCCAGAGCAGTAGTGGTAGTGCTGCGATAAAGCAATCAGCCACCTACCCAGGCCCAAACTCCCTATAATAGACAATAAAGGTTATGTTAACATTAAAATACTAGTGACTGGAATATAACCCACAGCATGACAAGCCAAAGTTACCTAACAGTCACACGGCGATTGCCTGATTTGAAGAATGGCCAGTACGGAGCTTCACCAGCTACAATACAGCCTATAATAGAAACACTTGCTTACTACAGAGTGGAATAATCAAATATGCAGTGCAAAAGGATAAATACTGTACCAGAAATCTATGACAGGAAGGCCTCTGACAAAGAATCCACCAGCACTTTCTGTGACAACACAAAGTGTAGCGATCAGCAACTCCACTCCAGGCGAACCGTAGCAAGATGGATCACGGACACTGTGGAAATCTGGAGCTTCAGTTGAAAAAATAAGTGGACAAGTTTGACTTTTTCTGCTTGGCTCTGGGTGAGAGCTGTGATGTCTATGGCACAGCCTGGTTGCTCATCTTTGAATGTGGGTTAGTGAAAGAGTTTGAGATTCTGGAGGAGCTAACAGCAATGCGGTCCATTTAAAGGACCATGACAGGGAGTGATTAGTATACAATATGCAAGAGCACTGAATCACAGACAGTTTTTGGAGAAGCACGAGACTAAACACAGAGACATAGCCTACCACATAGCTGTCAGGTGAGAAAGGTGCTATAAAGAGTATGGGACCTGCAGCAGAAATACAGTAAAAAAGATGAATGTAGCTACTGTGCTGTTACCCACTGATTTATGAAGTTGAGATTAACGTTTTCACCATTGCCGTCTTGGCTGCAAAAAAGCAGATGTAACGAGTAGGAGCAGGTCTGACTGGGAATCCACACTTTCTTGGCTAACGAATTGAGATAAGTTGTGCACACTACAGGTACGCAGTTTTGAAACACCAAGACCAAGATTTACAAAACAGGCTTACTTTTTTTATTTGGTATGACCAAAATGAGTGAATGATCCTGTAAACTCAGAAGTGTTTACAGAGGTCAAGAGAGGAAACTGCTTTTCCAAAGACTGGAAGTTGTTTTGCAACCACAGCTATCGCCATCTGGTGGCCTTCAGAAAAAATGCAGGCAAATTGGCTTAATTTTTCCAACCCAAAAGTTCCATGTTTTATACTGTTTATGAACTACACTAATAATGTATCATACTTTCTGATGTTTTGGCACCACAGAGCTTTCATGCAAATCACCAGATTTCTGAATGATTTCAGAAAATGTAGGACACTCTGTACTTGGGCTGCAACAAATCCTCGAGTAATTCGAATGATTCAATTATAAAAAAAATCCTCGACACAAATTTGATGCTTCGATGCTTCATTTAAACTCTGCAGTGCTCAGGTGTCTCTGTGTAAGCGGGGTTTCATCCACATTAGCAGCATTACAATTCTCCATCACTGCGATGGATTTCTGTCATTTGGAAAAAACGACCTTTAACACAGCGTGTTGTCGCTGACACGTTTTTCCACACCTCCACTGCTCTCTACACCCGTGTGTGTGTGTGTGTGTTGTGCTCACTGTGCTGAGAATTTCAGCTGTAGCTACAGGAACAGATCGCCACAGTTTGCTAGCGGACACCGCCATTAACACTGGCGATCGTTCAGTACCAACGGGAAAATCCCCCAGACATTCGTTTGGTACTGAGGAGCTTTGTCAATTTAATGTTAGAATATCAAATTTAACAAAAACACTTATGTGGGATGTGATTGCCGACGTCACCGGAAAAAGTCACTTGGGCTGGTCTGAGGGGTCTGAGAAGTTGCTAAATCTAGCAACAAAGTTGCTAAGTTGGCAACACTGACTGGGAAACAGCTGGAGGAGCCCTTCATCTGATCAGCAAGTGTTGACTGAAGAAAAGAGAACTTTGTAACTCATGTTTGCTTCACACAGCGGAAAATCTGCAGTAAATCTAGTTAAATTATGCAGATGAACTGTTGATAAGACAAAAGTATTTCTTATCCGATTACTTGATTAATCAATGGAATAATCGATAGAATACTCGATTACTAAAATAATCGATAGTTGCAGGCCTACTCTGTACACACTGTACTCACTAGCATGGTACATAATTTTTGACAGGACAGTTTTGTCTAAAATCAAACATTATAAGTTTTGCACTTATCAGGACGAAATGACAGATGTCCCATTTCACAACTGACACTGTAGAACCTGCATTTTACAAACAGTTGCATGTCAGACCTCTGACCACACATACAATGAAGATGGCAAGTTAAGCAGAATAAACACCAAACATTGCCACAAAATATGAAATGTCAATGCCTGCTCTGCTGCTGTTAGCTTGCTAGCTTTAACGTTGCCGTCATTTTGACTAGCATACTGTACCTTCTCACTACTCAATGCACTGCCTGTGTATGTCAGGCTGAACACAGTTATGTACTCAAAATAGCCAGTGTACTTATGGAAGTACAAAGTTTGAGGCATAGAATATAACATGGACTATATCATTCATTTTCATTTTCATCCTTAACCTCTGAGCCTAAATGCTGATAGTGCCAGAGATCAGAGAGATTTCATGCTAATTTATTTTTGCTATATTTAGCATTATAGAAAATCCTGACAGCAAATTGCTCACATACCAACTCATTCATGTTGTTGGCAGGCGCTTACAAGTCAAAAAAAAAAAAACACTGGATGGTTGTTTTATCCTTTTACACCCTTTATCCTTTAACCTCTGTGGGCTCAGTGTTTCAGTAAAACATGCAAGAATGACTTTGAAGGTTTTAATGATTTCAGTGCTCTTTTAGAATGAAATGGAACTCTCTGCTCCTTTCTGCCTCTTCCTTTTTTTCTTTCAGTCGTCTAATGGCTTGCTGTAAAGCGGACACACAGACTTATCTCTCTAACCTCGCTGGCTGGCACTGCGTTTAAATTCATGCTTAAGGTCAGTCAGAAGGCTTAATAAATATGAAGGGGAAGAAAACTAGAAAATGGATGACGAAGCAAAGTGAGCCGGTAGCTAAAACAGCAAGTCACCCTGCTGGACAGCTGAGCTAGCAATGAAAAGAAAAACTGAGGCCCTGTAGAGAGAGAAAGAGGGCGATAGAGTTGGAGGATTCACAGCAGTGAATGAAAGGGGGAAGGAAAGGATAGAGAGAGAGAGAGAGACGTGTAGGGAGAGAAATGGAGTGAGTGTGTCAGAGAGGAAGTGTGTGTGTGTGTGAAACAGAAATAGGTGTACCTAAAGATGCTGACTATGTAATAAAACTCCAGTTGATGGGTAAGTGGATTTCTGTACTTGACTATTCAGTAGAACATGGCTCACACACTGTAAAAAGTAATAAACCACAGCAGGCTATTTTACCCTGAATCAAAAGCTATTGAGAATATTATAGTTCAGCACTGTTCTGTATGTGCTGTTGTGTTAGTCTACTGAACCAGTCTTCATGGTTTTTTATGACCTTTAAGATGACATCAGGGAAAAACTTTTAAAACTATCCAGTTAGGTCAAAACATTGGATCACTCTAACCACCTGAATGCCACATAGAGTGGATGCAGAGGTTTAGAAATACAATGCATAAAAACTTTTAAAGCAGCTTGTTTTTAAATTTAAAACATTTTTGAGTTAAATGCATTTTATGTCCCAAACTGACATTTCTGTGTGCTTTCTGAAAAAAGGATTTTGGGACCAGAGTGCAAGGTGAGCATAATAGCAAGGCCTAGTTACAGTGGATGGTGCTGCGAGTTAAAAACATGTCCATATTTTTCACTTTTTCTAGTGTGTGCTTTTAGCTGTAAGTGGTGCAGAGGGAACTATCCTCAAATCATCAACTTTCCTCCATGAGAGGGTTAGAGGAGCTAATGCAGACATGAGCAAAAATATATCTACAAAAAGCTACAAATATGCAAGTCCACAGTGGTTGATTTAATGACACTGAAAAAGTGTCAAGAGGAAACAAGCCACATGATGTGAGCTGAAAGATCAACGTGTGTTACATAAAAAGTAAAAAGAAAAAAAAAATACTGTAAATTAATTTAGATCAGTAGAGCTGTGGTTTGTGTTGTAATCACTATACCCATGTACCCATGCCTGAGGAATTTAGAAGTGTTCTGGTACTGATTTTCAAGAACAGTGATGTGCAGAGTTGTAGTAACTATAGAGGAACCAAGTTGATGAGCCACACAATGAAACTGTGGGAAAGAGTTGCTGAAGCTGCTGTATGTTGAGAGGAGAGGTGATGATCAGTGAGCAGCATTATAGCTTCATGCTGAGAAAGCGCAGTACAGATGTGACGTTTCCTTTGAGAGTGTTGATGGAGAAGTATAGAGAAGGTCAGAAGGCGCTTTACTGTGTCTTTGTGGATCTAAAGATAGTGTATTATAGGATGCAAAGAGAGGAACTGAGATACTATGAGGACAGCGAGACAGCAGTAAGGTGTGCAGTAGGAGTAACAGATGGGTTCAAGGTGGGGATGGGATTACATCAGGGATTGACTCTGAGCCCCTTCTTGTTTGCAGCGGTGATGAACAGGCTGACAGATGAGGTCAGGTAGGAGTCTCTGTGGACTGTTTGCAGATGACATTGTCATCTATAGTGAGAGACGGGAGCACGTGGAAGAGAGAAGTGGATGTATGCACTGTAATTCGTTATTATCAGGCTGTCCTAAAAGCTTCCTGAAAAGCCTTCAGCTGATCCAAAATGCTGCAGCTAGAGTACTGACAGGGACTAGAAAGAGAGAGCAGATTTCTCCCATATTGGCTTCTCTCCATTGGGTCCCTGTTAAATCTAGAATAGAATTTAAAATCCTTCTCCTCACATACAAGGTCTTGAATAATCAGGCCCCATCTTATCTCAAAGACCTCATAGTCCCACATCACCCCAATAGAGCACTTCGCTCTCAGACTGCTGGCTTACTTGTGGTTCCTAGGATACTTAAGAGTAGAATGGGAGGCAGAGCCTTCAGCTTTCAGGCCCCTCTTCTGTGGAACCAGCTCACAGCTTGGATTCGGGAGACAGACACCCTCTCTATTTTTAAGATTAGGCTTAAAACTTTCCTTTTGGTTCAAGCTTATAGTTAGGGCTGGATCAGTTGACCCTGAACCATCCCTTAGTTATGCTGCTATAGGCCTGGCTTCCGGAGGGTTCCCATAATGCACTGTTTCTTTTCATTCACCTTATTTACTTTGTTTATACTCCACTCTGCATTTAATCATTAATTGATATTAATCTCTGGCTCTCTTCCACAGCATGTCTTTTCTCTCCCCTCAGCCCAACCGGTCGCGGCAGATGACTGCCCCTCCCTGAGCCTGGTTCTGCTGGAGGTTTCTTCCTGTTAAAAGGGAGTTTTTCCTTCCTACTGTCGCCAAGTGCTGCTCATAGGGGGTCGTTTTGACTGTTGGGTTTTCTCTGTATTATTGCAGGGTCTTTACCCACAATACAAAGTGCCTTGAGGCGACTGTTTGTTGTGATTTGGCGCTATATAAATAAAATTGAATTGAACTGAACTGAACTGAACTAGAGAGAAGAGGAATGAAAGTCAGTAGAAGCAGGATAGAATGCATGTGTGAATGAGAGGGAGGCAGGTGAAAAGGAACATATGCAAGGAGTAGAGGTAGTGAAGGTAGATGAGTTTAAATACCTGGGGTCAACCATCCAAAGCAACAGAATGCAGGCAGGATGGAGTGGGTGGAGATGAGTGTCAGGGGTGATTTGTAACAGAAGGATAGCAAGATAGAGCAAAAGGAGGATTTATAAGATGGTAGTGAGACCTGCTATGATGTATAATTTGGAGATGGTGGCACTGACAAAAAGACAGGAGGCAGAGCTGGAGGTGGCACAACTGAAGATAGTGAAGTTTTTGTTAGGAGTGACCAAGATGGACATGATTGGAAATGAGTACATCAGAGGGACAGCTCAGGCTCAGCGTTTTGGAGACAAAGTTAGAGAGGCAAGGTTGAGATGGCGTGGACATGTACAGAGGAGGGATTGTGGATTTTGAATATGGAGCTGCCAAGCAGGAGTCAAAGAGGAAGACTTCAGGGGAGGGTCATGGATGTAGTGAAGGAGAACATTGGTGTGACAGAAGAGGATGCTAGGGATGGGGTGAGATGGAGGCAGATGATCTGCTGTGACGATGCCTAAAGGGAGCATCTGAAAGAAGAAGAAGGAATGAATTTGCCCATATATTTTTTTAATTAATTTAATTTATTCACAAACCATATGAGTTAGTGTAAAGCAAATCTGTTATTCTAAAGATACTATCCTAGGCTTCACTTTGAAGGCTGAATAATGGCTTAAATGCCAAGTTGGAAAAAGCTAACACAGAAAAATAGATAGGATATCACAAGACCTGGAGGAATAAAATTATTTTAATTACTTGATGTTGACATAGGAATAAACAATGGGAAACTGAATTATTTTTCAATTAAAATTTGAAGTTTTCTCCTTTTTTTTTGGCTTTATCACACTCCACTGCACCAGACCCACTACAAATAAATATCTATAATAAACTTGTGCTTACCTTTCACCCTTACTTCTCCAGAATAATTCTGTGACTGAGTTTAACCTTCTCATGACTTGCCTATGAGTCCTGGTGGAGTCGTAAGAACCTCTGGTGCAGAAGACTGAACGGTGACCTTCAAAAGAAAGGAATGAACCTCAGACTCACAGACCTAACACACAGATCTAATGGCAGCATCATCTCTGTGACTGCACACTGATTGTCCCATGGATCAGTGAACAAGGAAACAGGACAAATGTTCATTGTGAGTACATACTAACCCAGCATAAAAGCTTAAAGCTAAACAATTCTAAGAAGTCAGTCTAGTGATGCAGATTTCTTGAACGGGTTGTAAAACATTCGTTTTGTTTTGGTTTAGTAAGTTATCACAACTTTGTTTCTCATTGACACAGTGGAGCTCCTAGATAGACATAATACAGTCATGTGGAAAAGAAAGTTTTCAGAGAACTCTATGCAGTCCTGTGAAAAGCACACTCCATAGGAATTAAGAGGGTGAGTAGCAGTCAGGTGTTGCTAATGAAATGCACTTGGAAGCAGAAGTTTTGGCAGTTTGCTGGTTTGGAGCTTTCGGGTGAATTTTAACACAATGACACAATCATAGCAGGAATGAATGAAATTCATCCCAAGGTCAGACCATGCAATGCGCACAGAAATTGCAGAAAACTTAAGAGCTACATTCCAAACCCTGAAGGGCTTAGTTAGCATGTTAATTGTTAAAGATCATGACAGTAAATTAGAAAAATGCCAAGAGGAAGCCTCTCTAAAAACAAAATGGCAGCACAGTTTAGGTTTGGATCTAATTTAGGCTTGTTTTACCACCACAGAACTTGGGCACCTTGCAGCTATTTAGTCCACCATGAACCACTTTGTGTACAAAGTATTCTAGAGTCAAATGTGAGGCCCTGACAGCTGAAATTATTGCCCAATTAATGGCATATAACATGACAAAGATTCCAAGTACAGCAGCAGATCCACAACAGAATGGATAAAAAAAGGGGAAAGACTCAAGATGCAATGGCCCACCTAAAGTCCAGACCTCAACCCCATTGAGGTTTGCAGCATTTGTGCACAGCTCTCCTAAGGTGCACCACAGCATTTCAATGAACTGAAGCAACGTTGTGAAAAAGAGTGGACAAAATTCCAACAATGTGAGAGTTTGATAAAGTCACACAGAAAACATCTATGTGAAGTTAATACTGCTAGAGGTGAGTCTATAAACTACTGAATCATGGGATTTACTTTCTTTTTCACATGACTGTAGGTCCCGGGTCTTCCTACATGACATTATTCTCATTTGTTCTTCAGGGTCTGAATTACTCCCAGCTGCTTGCAGTTGATCTCATGAATTTAAGGTTAATGCTTCTGTTTGATTTGGAAAATAGAGATTACCCCGATCTAGAACTTTGAACTCCTCCACTTCACCAAACTGACTGATTAGTCTTTGTGACACTAAACAGTCATCATCAGTCCAATGAGTGCAGCTAGAGGTCTAACAATTACCTAATCAGCACCAAAGTAGGGACCAACCATTTTGTCAAGTTTTGTCAAATGAGATGGATATTTACATCTATGTGATTGGTCCAGGAAATAAAGGAAATATCAGACTAATAGAAGTGGAGTGCAACAAGTGGAGAATTCGATCAAAAATTTAAATTGAAAATTCTAAATTTTGTGTCTGAAGTAAATCCAGAACAAAGAACTGTATCTTATGGCAGGCAACAAAATGAATGCTACACAGATAGACTATCATAGATATTTTATTATTTATAAAAATTTAGACAGGTTATTAAACACACATCACATATGTGTTTAATACATGTTTCAGACAGCTTACAGCATTTAAAAAAAAAAAATCTCTGCTGGTAGTATAATTAGATTCCATTGGAATGTTTTTGAGTGTAGCACAGTGTCCAGAGTTCACTAAAGTTTTCTGTTACAGCTAGAGAACAGTTTATTTTTAAAAATTGGTCTCATTGACTTTTATAATGTCTCTCACACATTGACTCTGACATAGTAAGCAGCTGCATAATGGAACATTTGATCAGCAGTACCGACCCCATTCCTAGTCAGTCCCTCTCATCCTGAGCTCAGTTTTTTTTGGACCGCTTAGGCAGCCAAGGCCTAACATCATGTTCCCTTAATTCTGATTCAGCTTGACCTAGCAGTTGTGGTGTGCCCTCTCATTATGCAGCAGTTTAGACATCAAAGGAGCTAGTGAATATTACATTTACCCTAGAAGACCATATGCTTTAGTTGGAAGGGAACCAGCCTTTTCATTTGTGATAGAACCAGGCCAGATATATGACTCTATTACTTCCCATGTTTGAAGAGTATTGGGCCTAATCTCCTCCCAGGATCTCAGATCTGTTTGGTCAGACTAATGTTTGTTCTTGGGTCAATGTCATTTCAGGCAAGTGTCCTGAAAAGGTTAAATCTTTTGAGTTCAGTTTTGCTTTTTTCCCTAATTACCTCCATTCTCTATTGACAGTCGGTTACATAATTATGTGCTTTTTAGATGTCTACTACAGATGTCTGCAGTAAGTCTGTGACTGGAAGGAGGTCAGATGGTCTGGGTTGTTCACTGAGGTCTCTCGAGTCCTACAGACCATGGGTTACCTGGTGTCCTGTCATGGCTGGGCCTGACAAAGTGTATGTTCAGAATATTCATGAATTTACTTGCTTTATACCTATTTTGGGCTGTTTCCAGATTCTTTCCTCATCTTAGCCTTTACCTTCCCCACTTCTGACTGTCTTCATTTGTGGTCCAGCCTTAGTATTTGTTTTTTAGCCCACAGCCATGGTTCATCTGTTTCCTAATTCTTCCCTGGCTATTTGCAACACTGTCACTTCAGTCTACTTGCTTGAAAGCCACTGACCACTGAAGTGCAATTACTGCCAAGTTGATTCTTGGCTTTTGGATCAACTCCAATAAATTCTATCACTCTTATCTTTGTCTTGTCTCCCTAATACTGTAAATTAACATGCATCATTTTGAAACTTTCCAGTTACATATCTTATTATCTTTCTTATTTTCTTGTAGCCTTTGAGGCATTTCTTAATTGTGGGACAGCCTCATAAAATTTGAAAGCAGCCGCTGTGCTTTAGCTTCTTCTTTTTTTTTTTTTTTACTGCTAAATTATGTTTCTTCCAAACAGGCTGGTATTTTTACTCCTCTAAAGGTAAAATAAATCACTTACAGTGCTGCAGAGGATTTTCTGGGAAAAATGAACCACCTAATGGGTGTCTAAACAACAAACACGGCTTTCATGAAGTGGATAAAGGTTAAATCACTATTGTATGGTATAAAGACAGAGAGAAGAAGTAGAAATTGCAGGTTATTACTTTAAGCTTCTCTCATAAAGAAGAAAAGTGAAAAAGTAATACTGCCAGCCCTTTTTCCTAAGAAGTGATACTGCATTTTACTTTTTGTAAAGACATCCATACCAATGCACAGATCACTGACATGGAAGCATCAATGAAAACAACTCACACAGCAGAGGGACAAGAGCAAGATTTCTTGATATATGAGGACTATCGGGGTTGATGAAATCAGCCATGCAGGTTAGTGAAGTCAGAACAAAGACAGGGTTACTGTAAAGACACAAGGACACACACACTGTAAGATAAGGGTATTTCCTAAATCCTATCCCAAGGTACTTGTATGTCCCTCAAATACAGAGTATGCTCCCTAAATGGATTAAATTGGTTCGGAGAAAGTGTGTGTGTGTGCGTGCGTGCGCACGTGTGTGTGTGTGTGTGTGTGTGGGGCCCTCCATTAGATTGACTGAGATCACTATCTCTCAATTCTCTGGCATCTCAGAATAACCTCCTAGCAGGACACACAAACACACTCATGCACAACACTCACCTGCACATGACTTATTGCCTGTGTGATGACAAGGACAAAGATAGACAGGAAGTGAAAAGGGAGAGCAATGAGGAATGACAGTATGGCAAGTGGAAGGAGGAGGACTGTCACCAAACACTGCAGACCCACATGGTGGTATATATAACCATATACCAAGTATTATGTGTGTGATGTCAGGTTTATCTTGCCTCCTTAGTATATCTGTGGTATCTGTGCGTTTGCTTGCATTTGTACATCTGTGTCCGCACCTTTCTATCTGCTGGCTGTGTGGCTGTGTTTGCATGTATGTGTGTGTGTTGATCAGTAATGGGTTTTAGCGCAGTGCTGAAGAGGGTTTCTAAATGGAATCAGAAAGAAGCAGAGAGGACAGGACAGACTGCTGATGTCAACACAGAGAGATGAGATAAAGTAAGTTTAGAGGTAAAAGGCGGGGGGGTGGTAACAGCGCAGGACTGGACCCACAGGAGAGGCTGCTGATGCCAACGATAAGACTGAACTGGAGATTCTCAGATCCCATCAGCATCAGGAAGAGGCTGAATACCAACTGACGGACTCACAGAGTGAACAACTGTGTGGCTGTGGTTTCCTGAATACTAATGGAGATATTTGAGTCGCCCACATAGTGATTGCCTTTCTGTCAAATAGTCTAAGTAACAAAACAACCACGCTAACAAAACACAAGAAGTAAACCAGATGTGATGTGTTGACTCAGCTGTGGTGTTTTTGAAAGTGTCAGCATTTGATGTTTGGATGTGTGTTGGTAAGGAGACATGGAGAAATCCAAAAGAAGATTAACACCATTCCAAAGGCAAAAAAAAAAGGCTTCTTGTAAAGCCACTGTCATCTAAAACTGGTCTGATGATTTCTTGTTTTTAATGAGGAGTTGCAACAGGAAAAAAAGGGAAGAGGAATAAAAAGGCAAAGATGAATAGAGTTGTTTCTCCTCTCTGTCCGACCTATTCCCACTGCTAAACTATCACATACTGCTGCTTGACCGTGCACTGTCAGCATCACGTTCTAATGAGCACCATCTTAGTGCAATTTTTAGCATCTGATAGAGTTCAGCGCCTCACTGGTGATGACACAGAACATGACTGTGGAAACCAAGGATGAATAATGTTGGGAGTTGCGCTTAAATGGTATCCCTTGTATTAAAATATGACAAGAGGGGGTTCCTGACAAAGCATCTGTATGTGATGAGATGAGGTCACTTAGGCTAGGAAATTCTTGGAATTCATTAGGCACAAATTTTCTGTGGCAGGAAACAGAAGTGTTGTGCACAGAGTAGTCTTGCTATCCCAGAAAAGGGCTGAAAGCTGCATTTGGCTAAAAGCTTGGGGAGCGGTTAAACTGTGATGAGGCCATGTTTAAACCTGTAGAAATGAAAAAAAGGTCCTAATAGATTTTTTCCAATCTTTGTCCAATCACCAGTAAAACAGTTTTATTTCCTTATTCCTCTCATGTCCACAGAAAATTGGAAAATCAAGAATGAATAGGTTAGCACATGATAAGCCTCTTTTCCCTTTGAGAGAACGGTGCCTCGAGCTCATTAGCTTCAGGCTACCAAAGTTTGGTAAATCCAATTTTGTCTCACAAACAGGCCAAATGTCTTGAAAGGTTTAAACTCTGAACTGGCACCCCCCCTGCCATACTCTCAGGAAGTAAAATAATTGTTTTCACATCCCAGTTCAGTGATTTAAAATACCTGCTGACTGACTAATTGTAAGTCTGACTGACCAAAATCAAAGTAATAAATGCCCGGCTGACCAAAAGGAACCCTCCTTTTCAGGAACAACATGGTGAAGCGTTCCTTTGTTTTTTGTGTTTGGTGTCACAGACTGGAAAGAAAACAGGAAGGGGACAAACTAGCATTAGGTAGCACATCTTCTACCAAGAGGAAAGCACTTGGAAAGTTTGCAAAGGCTGTCTCATCCTGAAGCCATCTGTCCCTGTGCAACCTTTTGAGGTACTCACTGTACTTGCCCTTTCTCCCTCTCTGTCACAGTACCCTGCCTATCTTTTCTCTCTATCATTCTGTCCTGCTCTCTATTATCTTGCTCCTTTTCTGTGCCCTCTGTCCGGCTCTCTCCTACTATCCCCTCTCAATTTCACCCTCCTTCTCTACCTTTTACATCCTCTTCTATATCTTTCTTTTGTTCTGTCACCCGCAACTTCTCTTCTATGTGCTTTTCCATCTTTATACCTGTGGGGAGAAGGTTGAATGCTCAAAATAGGATGCTTTGACCCCCACTGTGTTATTCAAAACAGACTGAGGATATCAACCATTTTATGTTCCTCCGCCTATGAATTTTGCTGTGAGCTCAAGTTGCCACCTCTGCCACTCTGTCTCCCGAAACACCATTTCTCTCTCTCTCACCAGCGTTTCACTGAGTGGGTGGAAGGTCCACCGTCTATTATGTGTAATCGAGCACCCCAATATAAGGCTGTTTTCTGTGTTTAAACTTAAATCTACTGTGGGCTGTCTGAAAATCTCAGTGAGTAAAATTTAAAGGTGCAATAACCTTCCGAGGTAACCGCAGCAGTGAATGTTTTTAAAAGTGGCATTTGGATGTTCACCCAGTGGTTTGTGATTGTGAGAAGATTTGCAATGTGTCATGTCGGGTGGTGTGACAGGCAGAACAGGACCCCAAAGCAGGAGTCCGTAAGTGGACGTAAAGTAAAATGTCTTTTATTGTTGAGACCAAAAACAAAAAGGCATAATCCTTACTGGCTAGAGTCCTGAACACAGATTCTTCTTGGCAAGATGTGGAATAAACAAACACACCACCACACAGGAGATGGACCGACAACAACCTGACAAGGAACTGACAAGAACACAGACAATATGCACACACTAGGTAATGAGACAATGGGAAACAGCTGGGAGGGAAACACAGAAAACAAAACTAAACCCAAAGCACAAGGACCAAGACATGCCAAAATAAAACAGGAAACACAGACCAAAGCTAAGACACAAGAACTTGACAAGGACAGAGGGTAAACGCTAAACACACATTAAACACTGAACATCTTATATTTGGGATGAAATTCTTAGTTATTCAAGCACAAAGAATAAGCAACAACAACAACAACAAAAAAAAACAAATGGAAATCCTGGATAAACAGAATAAATCCTTCCTGTGATGGCCCTCTTGACGTCTCCACCCCTCCCCCACCCGTCACCTCTACAGTTAGTCTCACTGCTGACCAGGTGAGAAGACAACTAAAGAGACTCCACACAAACAAGGCTGCAGGCCCTGATGGGGTCTCCCCCAGGGTGCTTAAAGCCTGTGCCCCTCAGCTTTGTGAAGTACTGCACCATGTCTTCAGCATGAGCCTGAATCTTCAGAGGGTCCCTGTGATGTGGAAGACATCTTGCATCGTTCCTGTCCCGAAGATGCCGCGACCCAGTGACGTCAAGGATTACAGGTCAGTGGCACTGACTTCCCACGTAATGAAGACCATAGAGAGGCTCATCCTGCATCAGCTCCGGCCCATGGTCCAGTCATTTCTGGACCCCCTCCAGTTCGCCTACCAGCCCCGCCTGGGAGTTGAGGACGCCATTATCTACCTGCTAAACCGAGTCTACGCTCACCTGGATAAGCCGGCCAGCACTGTGAGGGTCATGTTCTTTGACTTCTCAAGTGCATTCAACACCATTCAGCCTGCTCTTCTGGGTGATAAGTTGACAGCGATGCAGGTAGATGCCCCCCTTGTGTCCTGGATTGTTGACTACCTGACTGGCAGACGACAGTATGTACGGCTGCAGCACTGTGTTTAACAGTGTAGTTGGCAACACTGGAGCCCCACAGGGAACTGTCCTCTCTCCCTTCCTCTTCATCCTCTACACCACAGACTTCAGCTACTGCTCAGAGACCTGCCATCTTCAGAAGTTTTCTGATGACTGCAATAGTTGGATGTATCAGCAGGAGTGATGAGGACGAGTACAGGATGATGGTGAAGGACTTTGTCACATGGTGCAAGTGGAACCATCTAGAGCTCAACGTGACAAAGACAAAGGAACTGGTGGTGGACTTGAGGAAAGACAAGGCACCGGTGGCCCCTATGTCCATCGGGGGGGAGTCAGTGTGGACACCGTAGAGGACTACAAATATCTGGGAGTACACATTGACAACAAACTGGACTGGGCTAAGAACACTGATGCACTATACAGGAAGGGCCAAAGTTGTCTCTATTTTCTGAGACGCCTGAGGTCCTTCAACATCTGCTGGACTATGCTCAGGATCTTCTATGAGTCTGTGGTGGCGAGTGCCATCCTCTATGCTGTTGCATGCTGGGGCAGCAGGCTGAGGGTGGCAGATGCCAACAGACTCAATAAACTGATCAACAAAGGCAGTGATGTGGTGGGAGTGGAGCTGGATTCACTTATGGCAGTGTCGGAGAGGAGGATGCTGTTTAACCCCTTAACTGGCAAGGGCCCGGTGACGGGCCGTTTGTAGTCCCTTTTATATGGCAGGCTAGACCCTCCCATTTTTATTGACACGTCATTCGGCCAATCATGTAACTGGCTGCACCAAATCACCTGACAAAGCTACGTGACGCCCTCTGAGTATTATTGGCTCTGGGAAACCCATTTCTTAACATGATTGGCCGAATGAGGTGTCAGTCAAAATGGGCGGGTCTAGCCTGCCATATAAATGCACTTCATTCGGCCCGCGGACCAGACGCAGCCGATTAATAGGCTATGAAATGGGTTGTTCAGAGCCAATAATAACCAGAGGGTGTTATGTAGTTGTTTCAGGTGATTTTATTTGCTGCCAGTTAAGGGGTTAAGCTGCAGGCCATTATGGACAATGGCTCCCACCCATTCTACAACACAGTGATGGGACACAGGAGCACATTCAGTGCAAGACTCATCCCACCAAAATGCACCACAGCGCGTCACAGGAGGTCATTTCTACCTGTGGCCATCAGACTCTATAACTCCTCCCTTAATAGGTGACACTGTGGTTCACCAGTGTCATTCATTTATCAGTATTCATTTGGTATGTGTGCCTGCAATTGTACATAAAATTGTCCATATACATTGGACATACACTTATACATTAAAAAAGACTGTACATATATATAATGACACCTATTTTATTATGTACATATGCAAAACAGATATAAATACTTAAGTATACTCCAGATTATGTCTACTGTCACAGACACTGCACTCACAAGTTTTATATGTGTATAGATTTAGATGTGTATATAGCCAAATTATCTCTTTAGTTTTTATATTTTTATGCCATTAGTGTATGTTATTTTGTTTTGGTTTTATTCATTTAAATGAAACAGTTGCAGCTGCAACAACAGAAATTTCCCTCTGGGATCAATAAAGTATTCTGATTCTGATTCTGATAAATCTTTGGAGTTAGATATAAATACTAACGATGACATAAAGTAAAGTGAACTGTTACGTATGAGAATTGAATATAATAAATTGTCTACTGATGAAGCAAAAAGCCTAATGTGGTTAAAGCAATCTTATTATGACCAAGGAGAGAAAGCGGGGAAACTCTTGGCATGGAGAATTAAGAGAATACAGAGTGAACGAGATATCAATAGTATAAAGACTTCCTTGGGGAGGATAATGGTAGATCCATCTGATATTAATGATAGTTTTAGACAATTTTATGAAACGTTATACAAATCAGAATATCCCTATATTTCTGAAGAACGAAATGTATTCTTGGACCAACTTCAGTTCCAGACACTCGCAGAAGACATAAAACAGGAGTTGGATAAAAATTTAACAAATGAAGAAATATCACAGGCCATTAAAAAAATTAACAGTGGCAAAGCTCCTGGGCCAGATGGCCTTCCAATTGAATTTTACAAATTTTTCAAGGAAAAATTAATAGTTCCACTTTTTAATATGAATGAAGAAGCGTTTAAAAATGAAGCTCTCCCAGGCAATGATCACTTTGATATTAAAACCTGGTAAACCTCCTGCAGAATGCTCATCATTTAGACCAATAAGCTTGATGGGGGCTGACACTAAAATACATTGTAAAGTTTTAGCAAAAAGATTAGACCCCTATATCTCACTTTTAGATCATAATGGTCAAAATGGCTTTGTACCAAAACGTCAAGGATTTCATAACATAAGAAGAGTTCTAAACATAATCTATGAGAAATTTGATGCTAAGGATACAGCTTTACTATTACTTGATGCTCGGCAGGCCTTTGACAGAACAGAGTGGTCACATTTATTTAATGTTCTACCGAGATATGGATTTGGAAGTAACTTTCTTAAATGGGTTAAGCTTCTGTATACAAATCCAGAAGCCAGTGTTTTAACAAACAACATAATCTCTAGACCTTTCACACTGGATCGTTCTACACGCCAGGGTTGCCCATTGTCTCCAATGTTATTTATTTTGGCTGTAGAATCCTTAGCAATGACTATTAGAATGCAAACTAATTTATTTGGTATTCAGCTGGGAGATCAACAGCATAGTATGGCCCTGTATGCTGACGATCTGATAGTTTTTCTAACAAGGTTGTCCATTAGCATACCAAACTTAATGCAACAAATGGAGCTATTTGGCCGGTTTTCCTGCTATAGTATAAATGACTCAAAATCTTCCATACTGTTTCTAAATAAAGATGAAAGGCTAAATCCAGTTATACAAACCCCATTTATCAACGCAAAAGATGGATTTGTGTATCTTGGTGTTAAAATCACTTCAGATATTAAAATCATTAGCCAAGCCAAGCCAAGCCAAGTTTATTTTTAAAGCACTTTAAAAACAGTAACCACTGACCAAAGTGCTGTACATAAAACATATCAGGACAAGAGAAGATAAAATTTTAAAATGTAATTAAAAAAAATAACTAAATAAATAAATGCATACATAAATAGAATAAAATTAATAAATAAAAACAATAAAATACACAGTTTATCCTAAAAAGAATAAGAAAATAAAAACAAAATAAAACAGCAGCTCATACTAGTCAAAGGCCAAATGAAAAAGATATGTCTTAAGAGCAGATTTAAAACTGGCCAATGACGAGGCCTGTTTAATGCCCAATGGCAGCGAATTCCAGAGTCTAGGAGCTGCCACAGCAAAGGCTCTGTCTCCTCTGAGCCTCCGCTGTGTCCTCGGCACATCAAGGTGCAGTTGTTCAGCTGATCTGAGTGACCGGGAAGGAATATGCAAGTGCAGCAACTCGGAGAGATAAGGTGGGGCAAGGCCATGTAATGACTTAAAAACAAATAAAATAATTTTAAAATGGACTCTAAAATGGACGGGCAGCCAGTGCAGTGAGGATAAAACAGGAGTAATATGCTCCCTCCTCCGTGATCCCGTTTTGAACCAGCTGTAGACGAGATAGGGAAGACTGGCTAACACTGACATACAATGCATTGCAATAATCCAGCCTAGTTGTGATAAAGGCATGAATCACTACTTCAAAGTGTTTTTATGATAAAATATTTTTTATCTTCGCCAGCTGCCTCAAATGAAAGAAACTAGATCTCACATCTGCACTGATCTGGCCCTCCAACTTAAAACTCTCATCCATCATAAAACCCAAATTTGTGACAGACGGCTTAACATATTGTGATAATGGACCCAGGTCCACGGGAGGAAATCCACCAGTGGTACTAGGGCCAAAAACAATCACCTCCGTCTTTTTGTCATTAAAATTCAGAAAGTTTAGAGCCATCCAAGATTTAATTTCATCAAGACACTTTTAATTAGAATCTGTACAGAGTTGGCTTCCTTGTGGTTTAGGGGCATATAAATCTGTGTATCATCCGCATAGCAATGAAAAGCAATTTTATGCCTTCTGAGGATGGAGCCGAGGGGGAGTAGATATAAAGAAAACAACAGAGGTCCAAGTATCAAACCCTGTGGCACCCCACACGACAAAGGAGCAGGGGATAATCTAAAATCGCCTAGGTTAACATAAAAAGACAAATATGACCTAAGCCACTCTAAGACAGTGCCTTGGAAACCCACATACTGCTCTAAACGAGAAATTAAAATACTATGATCCACAGTGTCAAAGGCGGCTGTCAAATCTAAGAGAAGTAAAACCACGTAGTCTCCTGCATCTGTAGCTAAAAGGATATCATTAAAAACCCTCAGCAATGCAGATTCAGTACTATGGAGAGGTTTAAAGCCAGATTGAAAGACCTCAAGGATATTATTGTCATCTAGGAAGGCTTTCAATTGGCTAAAAACAACTTAGAAATGGGCCTATAATTGGATAAAACAAAGGGATCAAGACCAGGTTTTTTGATCAGTGGTTGAATTGTTGCACATTTAAAAACTTTAGGAACCACACCAGTAGTTAATGAGAGCCAGGACAAGTGGGCCTAGGACAGAAATAACCTCCTTAAAAAGTCGAGGTGGGATAGTGTCAGTCAGAGAGCCTGAGGGTTTCAGGTGACCAACAGTCTCACATAAGACAGACAGAGTGACAGGCTCAAACTGGTACAAAGCAGTAGAGCAATGAACAGAGACTGAGGGGTCAAAGGCTGGGGATAATATATGAGCTCTAACACTGTTCACCTTATCCACAAAAAAATTGCAGAATTTCTCACAAGTCTCAGGTGAAGGCTCAATGCCAGTATACTGACGGGTGTTTAAAACATTATCAATAATATTAAATAATACACGAGGCTTGTGACAGTTACGCAGAATGATGCTAGACAAGTGCCCCTGTTTGGCATCTTTCACCACTAGCTGGTAGTGATGCCAACAGTCCTTTAATATTTGGAACGACATTACATCAACAAACTATGATCCTCTGATTAGTGAAGTGAAGGAGTCTCTAAGTAAATGGATGACGATGCCCATTTCAATGATTGGCTGTATTAATATAATCAAAATAAACATCCTACCAAAATTTTTATACCTGTTTCAATCACTATCTTTGCCTGTTCCAAAACTATTTTTTGATGAGTTAAACTGTACTTTCAATAGATCATCTGGAATAATAAAAAACCTAGACTAAGACTTTGTTTGTTATATCTGCCATATGAGAGAGGGGGATTACAACTCCCTGATCTTAAACTGTATTATTGGTCTGTGCAGCCCTGCACAGCTATGTACTGTATTATTTTTCAAATGAGACACCCCCAGCATGGACAAACATTGAGCAAATATCAGTAACAAATCTTCAATTAAATCAGTATTTATATTCTGCAAGCCCAAAAAATTTAAAGAAAATGACAAAAAACCCTTTTTAAAAAAATACAATTGATATTTGGTATAGGGCACATCAGTATATGGGAGATACTCCTCCTATCTCTCACTTTTCACCTATTTGGGGTGATACATTTTTTAAGGCGGGAAGAGCCGATGGGGCTTTCAAAATCTGGGCAGATAAAGGTGTACAAAAATTGGCAGACCTTTACAAGGATGGTAACTTTCTTACATTTGAACAATTATGCCAAACATATAACATTCCAAAGAAACATTTTTATAAACATTTACAAGTTAAACACTTCATTATGTCAAGATACAAGCAGATTGAATCCAAACCACCACTGTCACACCTAGAGAACATTACATTGCAAAATCTAGAGGTTATATTTCTTTATTCTATGCTGCTTTATTAACATATGATAAAGAATCTACCACCGATAGGTTGGATGCATGGAGATCTGATATTTATGAGGAGAAACAGGAGACAGACTGGGAAACTGTATGTTTAAAAGCCCAAAAGCAATCAATTAATACAAGAATGAAACTCCTTCAGTATAAGTGGTTGATGAGAACCTATATAACTCCAGTTAAATTGAATCATTGGTTTTCTAATATCCCAGATAACTGCAGCAAATGTTTAGATGGAAAAGGTAATCTCTTTCACTGTGTATGGGAGTGTCCAAAATTACAGCAATACTGGAAATCAGTCATGCAAATTTTGTCTAAGATTGTTGGAGTAAATGTACCTGTTGAGCCAAAAATATGTGTGTTGGGTATATATCCAAAGAACTGTGTTTTTAGTTCTAGACAATTAAAAGTGACTGATTTTGGACTCTTGCAGGCCTGCTGATTAATATCTCTGTACTGGAAAAAAATGGATGTTCCCTCAAATCATATGTGGGTAAAGGAAATGGCGTCTGATATTGTACTGGAACAGCTGACTTATATTGTCAGAGGAAAGGGGCTATGTGTGTTGTGTATTTGCTCTCTATTTTATTATTTATACTTACCTTCTTTGGGGATTATATTTAATGTAAATTATGTTAATTGTACTACTATTTGTTTGTTTTGTAATATTAAAAAAATCAATAAATAAAAGGTTTAAAAAACACAACATCTGTTCAACCTGAGATACAAACATCCACAACCAAAAAATAAGCCAAAAACCCAGGAATCCAAACCAGGACCCCAATATGAAACAACATAATACATAAAACAGAATATTAAAGAACAAAAAACACAAAATGCAGGGCAACAGCCCAGGACCATGACACAGTATTTTGATCTTAAAGACTTTCTCATATGTTCATAGTATAATACAGAGCAGACTTTTTAAAAATAAGACCAAAGTTACACTTAAAAAAAAAAAAAAATCGTGGAACAATCATACTCTCCTATGATGGGGAGTATTGGTGGTCTGACCCTGCAGCTCTGAAAGAACTATTTCAATCAACAGCTGACTAAATGAATGTCACAATACACTAGAGTTCAATGTTAGTTAATGTGAATTTATAAACCCAAGATAGTGGACTTCTGTATTAAAGGTGCCATGTGGAGTTATATTTACAGACTGTAAAAAAACAAAATGCATGACTATTGGATCAGTTTCCCAAGTGCGTGACTCCAACTCCAGTAGATTGAGGAATACCATACCACTATAGGTCACAATGTCTACACTGGATGTTTACCCTTTTGCTACCACAGGGGTCACTGGTGACCTTGACCCCTGTGGTAGTAAAAGGATTTACTTTCAATCTTGTGCCCTTTTCTAAAAATCTGCAAAGAGTATTTACTTATTAAGTTCATTAGAGGCAGTAGGCATATACTTAAAAGACTAAATTAAGTTCATCTCATACACATGTACTACATTGTGTGTATACAGAACGTGTAGTGTGAGCAGCAACTCCATGTGTATCAGGTACAGGTGTTCAGTTATACTGCTGAGGTGTAAAGCAGCTTCATTTCCTCACCCCAGAGCCCAGCAGTCACTGTAATTATGCATGTCAAACACAGCAAAGTAGACTTTAAAGTGTGAAAAATACACAGTGAGCCTTAACAAGCAGTAGACAGCAAGGTTAATTAAAAAGGCAGATCTACAGCTACAGATATACAGCTATGACACTTTCTGTGTAGATACAGCTTCTAGATGCAGCTTGTGGTTCTAGTTCCTAGTGTCAGTGGACAGTGGTGATATAGTTGGCAAAGTGTAATCTCTTCTCAGCGTCATTCACAAAATTATATTAAAGGGGCCATATTTTGCTAATTTTTGACTCCATATTATTACTATTATTGGTATTTTCCATCTTTGAATGACTTCAGTTCAAAATAATTCTTATTTATCCTATAATGGCCCCGCTGCAGTCCTTCAGCGCAGCCATTCTTTGAAACAAGCTGCTTTAGCTCCTTTAGCTTCTTTTAAAGCCGTCCTCCCTTTAAGCCACTTTTCTTCTGATTGGCTGCTCCACTCAATGAGAAGGTTTGAACTGCAGTTGGGTGAGGCTTCTGTGTTCACAGCCTGTGCTGAGATAAGCATATTAAGGATATATGTTCTTCTTGACATGTTACAGATCCAAGAGTAGATGTCCAAGAGGTTTTTACTCACAGGGATTAGTTTCATGTGACCTTGATAAAACTGGAACTTTAAGCCCTGTTGAATATGAAGGCCACTTCAACCTTTTAGTTCCATTTTGATACTTGATACCATTCTGATAATGAATCGAGCAATATTAAATAACAGGTCAGCATTGCCTGGCCAGTTCTTAATGTTCACAGTCATCAGCTCTGTTAGTTTGCCTAATCAGTTTGCTGTATCCCAGATGTTCTGTGCATCCAGGGGTCATTTTGGCTCTAAACACTCTCCTTTAGTGTCTGTCTGTTCTCTCCTAAACTGAGCCAAGTGTGGTACACTTAGAATGTGTTAAATAGATCTTAAAGAGCCAGCCAAGTGTGTGTGCATGTGTGTGTTCAAAAATAGTAGAGAGAAAATTTTGATGTGTGGGAAATGTGTGTGTATGTCCACGTGTATATACATTAGAACTGCATTTATCTAAATGAGGGTTGATCGATATTAACTAAAAGGTTAGTGACTGGCCATCTGCCCTTCAGTTTCTTTGGGGCACAGCCAGTCACATCATCTGTTTGGTGTCCCTCCAGAAAGCAATGAGCCAGATGAATTGTTGTTTGACCTGACAGTTATTTCAAATAAGGAAATTACTTGGAAATCCACCAACGCTTCAGCTCAGAAAGCAGTTGGTAAAGCTGCAGAAGTCGTCTGACAGCATAAAAAAATTTATGCCACTGCAAATCACTACAAAGGTACTTCAGTAAGTGTTTGACAGATGGCAGCATGTAGGAGATGGTTAAGTCCCACTCTAAGGCATCCACTCAAATGAGTACAAAATTTTCACAAAATGAGATTATGTCACAGTATAGCTTCAGTTTAAAAAAAATCAGGTACGAGCTCCCAGTGATACTCAAAAGGTTTAGAAGATCAGCCTGTAAAGCTCAGAAACTTTGCAATTGTGTTTTTTCATATGAACTCTTCAGAAGGCGGTAAGTCTAGAAGGTTGGTCAAGAGTGAGTGAGCTTCCTGAAACTGACAATGAATCTCCAGTCAGATGATAGTTTTTGAAAATGATTGCTTATACATTAATGTCACATTTGCTTCACATTATGAAGTGCGGATCACTAAACAGCTTTTTGTAATGTGTACGAGCAATTTTTGTTGTCAGAAAGACTTGCCACATACACAAACTTGCATAAATTGGTAATCGGCCCAGGCCCTCAGGATTCATGTGCAGAGTCAATAAAGCAGAGTCAGTGATTATCTCTGACAGGAGGACACCTTTGAACCATTCAAAGGTGTGATGTCTGCCAGCTATTGTATTTTATACCAGAGTGCACATTATAGATAGACTTTGTTTAATGGGCAGTACTACAACATGTGGCTGGGTGGTGAGGTAAAAGGCCTGTTAGTGTTTATGACCAACAAATATATTTGATAACCCCGTGCTGTTGTTTCCCAGATGAACATGATCTATGCGCAAAAGCAAGAATGAAAAATTAACTAAACAGCATTAAACACAAAGCTTAGGGTGAGAGTACTGCTGCTAGTATTTTGCCATAACCCAAAGTATTTGGCATATTTGGACTAAATACTGATCTGGCCTATTGATAATGCAATCCAAATTCTAGCAAAATATTATCAAGACCTTATTTGAATGTATTTTTTCAGCACACTCCAAGTGTAGGGTATCCTTAAATATTGATTGCTAATAGATTACAGCAACATCATTAAATAATAATTATAATTACCATTACTTGCTGAGAAAATGGAATAGAGTACATTGAGGAGCTCGTGAATGAAGAAAAATGAGAGAGAAAGGAAGACGGAACAGTTAGTGAATTAGGAAGTGCAGAGTATTAGTAAGGAGGAAGTGAGGGCAGCTATGAAGAGGATGAAGAGTGGAAAGGTGGTTGGCGCAGATAACATACTTGTGGAGGTATGGAGATGTTTAGGAGAGAGGGCAGTGGAGTTTTTGACCAGACTGTTTAACACAATCTTGAGTGGATGCCTGAGAAATGGAGATGTGTACTGGTGCCGACTTTCAAGAACAGTGATGTGCAGAGCTGTAGCAACTACAGAGGGATAAAGCTGATGAGCCATACCATGAAGCTATGGGAAAGGGTTGTTGAAGCTAGGTTAAGAAGAGAAGTGAGGATCAGTGAGCAGCAGTATGGTTTCATTCAGAGAAAGAGCACTACAGTTGGGATGTTTTCTTTCAAAGTGTTGATGGAGAGGTATAGAGACGATCAGAAGGAACTTCATTGTGTCTTTGTTTATCTAGAAAAAGAATATGATAGGGTACCAAGAGAGGAACTATGGTACTTGATGAGGCAGTCAGGAGTGGCAGAGAAGTATGTGAGGGTGGTGCAGCACATGTATGAGGACAGCGAGGCAGTGGTGAGGTGTATGGTAGGAGTGACAAATGAGTTCAAGGTGGGGATGGGATTACATCACGGACTGACTGATCTCCTTCTTGTTTGCAGTGGTGCTGGATAGGCTGACAGATGAGGTCTATGATGGGCTAAGATGTTTGTATATAACACTGTGATCTGTAGTGAGAGAAAGGAGCAGGTGGAAGAGTGCCTGGGGAGGTGGAGGTATGCACTGGAGAGAAGAGGAATGTAAATCAGTAGAAGCAAGACAGAATATGTAAATGAATGAGAGGCAGGTGAAAAGATGAATGTGCATCTAGTAGAGACAGTAAAGGTGGAGTTTAAATGCCTGGGATCAACCATCCAAAGCAATGGACAGTGCACAAGAGAGGTGAAAAAGCGAGTGCATGCAGGGTGGAGTAGGTGGAGATGAGTGTCAGGGGTGATTTGATCTCTGGTTCTTTTCCACAGTGTGCCCTTTGTCCTGTCTCTCTCCCCTCAGCCAGAACTGGTCACAGCAGATGGCTGCCCCTCCCTGAGCCTGGTTCTGATGGAGGTTTCTTCCTGTTAAAAGGAAGTTTTTCCTTCCCACTGTCACAAAGTGCTTCCTCATAGAGAGTCATCTGATTGCTGGGATTTTCTCTGCGCAAGTGTAGGGTCTTTACCTTACAATATAAAGTGTCTTAAGGTGGCTGTTTGTTGTGATTTGGCACTATATAAATAAAATTTAATTGAATTAAGAAAGAAAGATAGCAGCAAGAGTGAAATGGAAGGTTTGCAAGGTTTGTTGGAGAGATCTGCTATTATGTCTGGTTTGGAGACGGTGGCACTGACAAAAGACAGGAGGCAGAGCTGGACGTGGCAGGTGGAGGTGGTAGGGTTCAAATTTTTTTTCTACAATTTTAACCATGTCTGCATGGTCTAATGTTTTTCAAACATGTGTTCTGGCCAGGAGCCAGACTGGGCCAGAAGAAAATTGATGGTGTTCTCACATGCCTAAATGCCTCAAACACTTAACACAAAACAAAAAGACAAATATGTGTACAAAGGCACACAAACACATAAAAAAAAACAACACATGCACACTCGCACAATCCTGCTCCCTCGCAAAGCAGAAGTGACGCCTCCGCCTGTGCATGCCAGGAACATGCAGAGAGTGTGCGAGAGAGTGAGAGAGGAGGATTGGGAGAGAGACATTATGTCTGTACAGGATGTGACGTGCCTGCCAGTGCATGCCAAGATCACACAGTACCAATTCCAAGCGCAAAAGCTCATATAAAAGAGAAATGGGATGCAAGAAGCAGCAAGTCCAAGTGAGTGGGATACTGATATAGAGTATTTATTCACATTCAAAATGCATGTGTTTGCACTGAGACACAAGTAAAGCGCTGACAGGTGTAAGAGTGTGTTAACACACAGAGAACATGCAGACAAAGCCTGAGGACAGAACAACACATTTTTTGACAGAAGTCATTCTTTCAGACGATAAAACAGAGAAGCAAAGGGAGGAGATTTCTGAGTGGTTTTGACTTTACTGTCTATTAAACAACTCCTTTTTAATCTTTAGTAATTAAAAAGAAATTAATGTATTCATAGAAAGTGGGCTTGCTTGGACTGTGTTTTTGTTTGCACATGCTCGTTCACAGAGGGGATCGTGTCATTGTTGCATCCTTTGTAAGCTGAAGCCTAAAGAAGTGGAAATATGAGTAATAACTGTAGCATAAACTCTGTGGTACTTTAGGAGCTCCCAGGCTTAAATGTCACTGTCTGTGAGTCAAAGCTTTACTTAACTGCTTATTAGGTGTAGGAGAAACTATAAAGTTGCCCAGGAATGAGTCAAAATTACCTCAAGCAATAACCCAAGCAGACGAAAGCTCTCTAGCATCATTCACCGCAGACCAATGATACGTGTTTAAACTGAAATCAAACAGACTGAGGCTGAATTAGAAAGGCTCTACAGTATTAATATATTTTCTGTTTCTCTAACAAGAATTGCTGAAATTTCATTTTGTAAGGCAACATTGTGAATTTGCAGTGAAAATAGCTGTGATCAAGTAAATTGCTCAAGTTCCTGCATCTCAACAGCAGTTTTTCATTGCATAGAAAGTGTTTTGCAGGAAGCTTTATGCGAGGGTCCAGGTATCTCCAAATTTGTCATATATAGGGATAAATGTGTCACATTATTCAAAACACTGCAGGTTATTACCATCCCGGCATCTCAAAACCCATTTTATAGACATACATTTGCTGAAAAATTGCCCTCACAATGTCTCACAATTGTGTCTTCATGGTTTTAGCTGTTCAGATGAAAACTTAATGCTGGTAAAGTGGAGGGAACATTTTGTTTCTTTCCAGCAGCTCATGTTGTACTAATATCTACTATTGCTATCTGCAGAACAGCCGTTAACGGTTGACAACCGGTGGCAAAGCGTTTCAAAAATAAAAAATATACCTACCAAGACTTCTAAAATGCAATAATGGAGATAACAAAAGAAAGCAAAATGTATTGATTTAAACTCAGCTTCAGTAAAAACATTTTTCACAATTAGAGTCCAGCAATGAGAGAGGACTTAATGGGGCAATTACAGGACAAGTTACTCCAAGAACCAAAGCATTCTCAATATAGCAAAGAAGCTTCAGCTTATAAGGGCATACATAAAACTAGCTCTGCACTATAACATCACATGCTGTATGTAAAAACTGTGAGAGCTACAGAAGGGAGAAAGAAGATGAAGGTGCTCCATAAAAAAGAGCAGGAGGAACAGGATAACCTGAGGAAAAAAAAGTGGTTATTAGGAACATCAGCAGAAAACAAGAAGTCCTCATCAGTTATTTTCAGACTTACCATGAGGCCTGAGGTCTGAGGGATTTTGAACCAACAGAATGACAGTCAGTCAG
The DNA here is from genome assembly GCF_007364275.1 of Archocentrus centrarchus. Lineage (NCBI taxonomy): Eukaryota > Metazoa > Chordata > Actinopteri > Cichliformes > Cichlidae > Archocentrus > Archocentrus centrarchus. The sequence continues at coordinate 26,786,108 of NC_044355.1, read as the reverse complement.
GTTTGATTTACAAAGAATAAAATGAATTCAACCGAATTATTTGTTACCTGTCTGAGTGGATATGAGACTTAACATTGCAAGGCAAATGACAGTGAGATGGTGGTTGGATGTATATTGGAGAACCAGCCTTGGGCCCAAACATGTTCCATGACCATAATGGTGGGGAAGTAAGTGCTTGCTGATTGCTGGCTAACAATAATAGAAGATCAGTCTCAACTTGTTCAGCAGTGCCTACTGCTCTTGAAAAGCGAGAGTCAGAGCCGAATGGCTTTTAGCTATTATACTGCCCACTGCTAGAATAAAACTTCCTTTGGAGTTATATTATTACAACTGCTACTACTACTACTACTACTACAAGAGGAATGCTGTGGAAAAAAAAAAAGGTTTTCTTCTTTCTGCTGACCTTAAGCTGGCATAGACTTTGTAAACCTCTTGAATCTTTATGTGGTTTGGAATCAGGTTAGTCAGTCAGTTGAGGAGGATTCTTGTAGAGCTGCAGAGATTGATGGAAGCTGGGACTGAGGAGTGGAGGTGATGGCGGTGTCTGCTGTCAGACAAGCTGAACAAAGTTATGATATATGGGGCCTCTCATACCTGAGAGTTGCAGAGTAACTTCATCTGTTGTTTCCCAAAGAAAAAGTGTTACAAACAGTATCTTCAGGGTAACTCTCAAAGACATTTGCAATACTCAGAATTTAATCGCAAAAATGTAATTGATGAAATGGTTGCAATAAATGTGCAGAGCAGGACAGATTCTGACATCACTGCACAATTGCATTTAAGCAACACTGAAAGGCACAATAAGAGCATTGCAGTGATATTTAAAGCACGGTGACCAGGACTCACTCAAGGAACTTAGAAAGAAGAATTGGACAGCTACAGCAATATTAAAATGAGGTGAATTGCCAGGAAAGGGGAAACACAGACAAGGAAAATGCAGTAGCAATTCTCAGTAGCAAAAGCCTATTCACTCTGAAAAGTGGCGGGACAATAGAAGACAATATCAGCCTGCTGAACAATCACATAAGCTTCACTTTCAGCACATTTGATCTTCTTTGTTTATTCAGTACACAAACAGATGATGATGATCGCCATTTCTTGGCAAACAGTTGGCTACAGTGCATTATTACAGGCTTGTTGTCATAGTAATCTTACAAAAATTGTGTCAACCAATGGTATCTTGCAACCTACACTCTAGACAAAGAGGCTACTGAATGGAAAAACTGTTGTTTGCCAAGAAATAGTTCTTACATACAACTGTTCAAAAGAACTTTGAAATAGATAAATAAGTGGGAGCTTATACAATGAACTCACATATTCTGACACAGTTTTAGCGTCTCGTTTGAAGGGATTCCTGTAGTAATCTCTCCATTTTATAACAGAACGATTGCAACCATTTGCAAATATTTCCTTTCATACAAGTAAAAGGCAAATGGAAGTGACTCTGTTGATCTCCGGCTCCTCGGGCACTGGAGGGTGGGAGGGGGGGGGGGGGGGGGGGGGCATGCTAATGCCTAAATGATGGAGAAAAAGGAACATTTTGGGCATTTTTTGGATATTGACTGAAATTTGCTCCGTCAGCTGCTGACTACAGTGGGAGCACACACAGATGGATGTTCACACACCTTCCTACGCATGCACACACACACACACACACACACACACACACACACACACACACACACACACACACACACACACACACACACACACACACACACACACACACAGTGTTCAGTGTAGAGCTAATCAGCTGTCTAATCGTCTGTCAGTTCTCATATTCATCATGAGGTTCCGGACATATGGCTGTGCTTTGATCAGGAGACTGTGTGTATTTTTGTATGTATGTGTGGATTCTGATGCCAGAACCCAAGCAAAGAGACACCACAGAGGAAAAGAATAATCTTCAAGATGTAAAATTTTAAAAAATTTTGAAAAACAAATTAGAAAATGAAGAATCCAACAAGTTGTCCTAATTAACTGGTAAAATATGCCCCGTAGAATGGCAACATTAAATGTTTTCTGATCTGGCTGCCATATTAGCAGGAAGGCATAATTTGCTATGGCTTTGAAAACTGTTACAGAGCGTTTTTATTTATTTTTTTTTTAAATAACACCACTGTACAATGTGGCAATACTTTGTTTTAAATTGACTCATGCTCACCGTAACACAAAATATATGCAAGAAAATGAGGAAAAGTATAACTCCCCTGTAAGGGTTGGTAAGGTGCAGACAGAAAAAAAAAAATCTTAATCGGGTTTTGGGTTTATGGGACTTTTGTCTATCTTGAAAAACAACATTAACTCACATGCTCAGTAATGAAGTAACACTTAAATTAGTTTTTTTATTGAATTTAACATTTACCGTGACATTGAAATTGTGTAGTAATTACATGTAATTACAAGGCAAATCAAACATGGGGGTCTGAAATGATGAAGGACTTTCTCCAAGAAACCATAATGTGAAAATTAAGCAATAACATAGTACTTACTTACATAGTAAACACAAACACATTGTACAGTCACATCACTGTTGGGAAGTTGTTCATCAATCTCATGCTGCTAGATAATAGATCATCATCAACATACACATTTAGGACAGGCTTCTAATAGTTGACACAAAGACACCTGCAGTCCCTGATAATTTTAGACAGCATGCTTCTCTGGTCTATATCATTTACAATCTAATTTCCCTATAAGGTAGTGTACATGGCAACAGTCCAGGATATGTCAAATATAATACAGAGGGTGTCAGTCAAACATGAGAGGGAGCATCTGTTGGAAGAATTTCACTCTTGTAACAAATCCATCTGGGTTTTATGAAAGGAGGTTCCTCACTGCCAATACTGACAGTCAATATGCCAAACACAAAACCTGCAAAAACCAGGATTTCATTTTGGGTATTTAATATTTTTTTTTCAGATTCTTGCTTCCCATGTATCAATCTACAAATTACAGCTGTAGTACAATTAAAGGATGAATGTATTTTACACATCTACAACACGAATGCCGTCACCAGACACAAATTAACTGGCATGGACTAGACCAATATAGAAATAACTCAAGTATGCTGGGCTGACAACAACATTTCTACAAAGTAAAACATGCTCTCAGTATCTTGAAAGAAGGTTCCAAAAAGATATCTGCATTCATTATTTTTTACTAAATGTGTATGAAAACAGAAAAGATTGTAATTCCAAAATGGATTAGAATTCCTTTGACATGTAACATGGTGAATCCTGGTAAAAAAGAGAGTCTAGGTGAACTTGCTTAGACATCCAAAGGAAGCTCAAAGGAAGTGTATAGCTGGATTAGACACCCCATAAGGATGCATATTAGCTGCCTTCCACCGGAGGTTCTCCTGGTAGGAGCTGGTAGGAGATCCTTGCACAAACCTAGCACACTGGAGCGATTATATATCTAATCCACACCTCAGGATCCCCACAAGCTGGAAGATGTTACTGTGGAGAGGGACATCTGGACTTCCCTGCTTAGCCTGCTGCCTGCACAGCATGGCAGCATGAATAGACAATGGTCATGAATCCGCTGCACTATTCAAATCTGTTGTGACAGTCGTGGTCTGTGACCAAGTTGGGGGAATGTTCTGCCATCGGAGCTGATGCTGATAGATGGATCACTTTAACAGTGAGGTTGTCAAACCTTTCCTAGAGGAGTTTGATTGTAGTGTTTGTTCTAAACGATGCCCTAGGAAGTGATGAACACACACACACACACACACACACACACACACACACACACACACACACACACACACACACACACACACACACACACACACACGATGAATGAGCATTTAGAGCACTAAGCCCCCATCATTCCCAGCAAAAACTGGTCAGTGTGGTCACGAATATGATAAACATATGAACTCATACGCATGCACTCCATCCATCTGTATCAGTGTGACAAATTTCAGTGCATATGCGTGTGTGTGTGTGTTTCGGTGTGTGGCAGAAGGTTGACCACTGTTAGAGAGAGCAATTAAAGTCTTTCAAATGTCTGTTTAGCCTTTAACCCGTCTCGTCCTTTCTTTCCTCTTCATAATTTGTATCATTCTTCTTCCTCATCCCCCTTCTCCTTTTCCATGCCTCTAACTGAAACCCCGTCTGCCTCTCAGTTTTAATAGTGTCAATTACTAATTGGGCAGCCACCTATAGAAATATAATTATAATGTTTTTAAATATAGGCAGCAAGTGTGCATATTTAGCATTTGTGTGTGTAGTCCAACAATCTCTGAGGCTGCTTAGAAACATATCCTGAAATTCACTTTGATATTTTTGCACATTATAATTAACATATACCAAAGAAAGAATGTTTCTGGGAAATAGTTTTGTGATGTAACAGCTGTGTGGCAGGCAGGAAGTGGACCCCAACGCAGGATATAAAAGACTGAGGTAAAATGTCAATTCACCTTTTATTTGGCGTGACCAGGACAGACGGCGGGGCTGGACAGAAGCAGCAGCAAACTCAGAAAAATGGATGAATAACTTGACTTGAATTCCGAAAACTAAGGCAAAACACAGAAGGGACACAACAGCAAATGACGACAACGCGACAACAGAATGAGAAAACACTGGACCTAAATACACGAGAGGATAACGAGGGGAGTGGGAACCGCTGGGAACACAGGAAATACTAATCATAATGAAAAGACCAAGGGAAGCAAAACTGAACATGACAGACAGAGACCAGAAGACTATCAAAATAAAACAGGAAGTCAGACGGGGGAACAAGGACACAGACCTGACACGTGGAAACACAAGGAACTAGAAATAACAAACTGAGGACCAATACAAAAGATAACAAAAACACTGGGCCACCTGCCCTGGACCATGATAAATTTGATGTCTTCTTTTTGAAATTCAAATAAAAAAAATACAATAAGTTAAAGCCTCTTTTAAGTAAACAGCAGTGGAGCTCTTTACCTCAGCTGAAAGGATGACTGTTACTTGTAGAATTTATTAAAAGTAGCCAGCTAGCTTACTAATGCTAAGTCCCAAATTTGGATGAAATCTACCTCTGGCTTTTTAATACATCTAGTGTTGCAGAACCCTGCATATCACGCCTCGTCATTGCTTATCTCATGATGCCATGATAAAATACTGTAATTAAAACAAAAAGTCTGCATTCTCATCAGCCAGTGATCCATAAGACAGCTTTGCTCTTGCAGTTAAGGATGTAACTGTTGGGATGCAGGTATAAATACACAGAATGGAGAAAAAATGGCAGCAATACTTACTGTAAAAACAAAAGTCTATCAAAAAACCCATCAGAGATAATAGGTATATTTTTCTACATCACTGTGACTCTCTTGGTGTCTACCAAATAACATCACATCAGATTGTTCTTTGCTTTTGACCTTTTTTTCCTCTTTTTTTTTGATTTACTAAAGATAATTTACCAAAAGATTAATGTGGTTATTGGGTCAGGATTCTGGTGTCTGTTCTGTAAGCTGTGTGGACAATGTTACAGTGGTATGCAAAAATTTGGGGACCCCTGATAATTTTCATGATTTTCCTTTATAAATCATTGGTTGTTCGGATCAGCAATTTCAGTTAAATATACCATGCAGCAGACAGACACAGTGATGTTTGAGAAGTGAAATGAAGTTTATGGGATTTACAGAAAGTGTGCAATAATTATTTAAACAAAATTAGGCAGGTGCATAAGTTTGGGCACCCCAACAGAAAAATGACATCAATATTTAGTAGATCCTCCTTTTGCAGAAATAACAGCCCCTAAACGCTTCCTTTAGCTTCCAATGAGAGTCTGGATTCTGGTTGAAGGTATTTTGGAGCATTCTTCTTTACAAAACATCTCCAGTTCAGTCAGGTTTGATGGTTTCTGAGCATGGACAGCCCGCTTTAAATCACACCACAGATTTCCAATAATATTCAGGTCTGGGGACTGAGATGGCCGTTCCAGGATGTTGTACTTGTTACTCTGCATGAATGCCTCAGTAGATTTTAAACAGTGTTTAGGGTCGTTGTCTTGTTGAAGTATCCAGCCCCTGCGCAACTTCAACTTTGTCACTGATTCTTGAACATTGTTCTCAAGAATCTGCTGATATTGACTGGAATCCATGCGACCCTCAACTTTAACAAGATTCCCAGTACCTGCACTGGCCACACAGCGCCACAGCATAATGGAACCACCACCAAATTTTACTGTGGGTAGCAAGTGTCGTCTTGGAATGCTGTTTTCTTTTTCCACCATGCATACCGCCCCTTGTTATGTCCAAATAACTCAATTTTAGTTTCATCAGTCCACAGCACCTTATTCCAAAATGAAGCTGGCTTGTCCAAATGTGCTTTAGCAGACCTCAAGTGACTCTGTTTGTGGCGTGTGCACAGAAAAGGCTTCTTCTGCATTACTCTCCCACACAGCCTCTCCTTATGCAAAGTGCGCTGAATAGTTGAACGATGCACAGTGACACCATCTGCAGCAAGATGATGTTGTAGGTCTTTGGAGCTGCTCTGTGGGTTGACTATGACTGTTCTCACCATCCTTCGCCTCTGCCTATCTGAGATTTTTCTTGGCCTGCCACTTCGGGCCTTAACTAGAACTGTGCCTGTGGGCTTCCATTTCCTCACTATGTTCCTCACAGTGGAAACTGACAGCTGAAATCTCTGAGAGAGCTTTTTGGATCCTTCCCCTAAAACATGATACTGAACAAGCTTTGTTTTCAACTCATTTCAGAGTTGTTTTGAGGCTGCCATGTTGCCACTCTTCAGAGAAGATGCAAAGAGTGGCAGTGGTGCAGTGGTAGGTGCTCGCCTTGCAGCCGAAAGGTTGCAGGTTCAAGCCCCTGTCCCTGCACCTGTGTCCTTGGGCAAGACACTTAAAACCACATTGCCTAACGATAGCGCCGGTCTCTGGCTGCATGACCGCAGATGCTCGTCTCTGGATGAGTGATCTGGAACCATCATTTCATTGTGTGCCTTGTGCGCACAATGACAATGAGTTAAATCTAACATCTAAGAGGAGAAACACTTGCAATTGGCCACCTTAACCCTTTCTCATATTTGGATTCACCTGTGTATGTAGGTTAAGGGTCAGTAAGCTCACAAAACAAATTTTATGTTCCATTAATTAGTGCTAAAGGTATTCAAATCAATAAAACTACAAGGGTGCCCAAACTTAAGCACCTGCCTAATTATGTTTAAATAATTATTGCACACTTTCTGTAAGTCCTATAAACTTCATTTCACTTCTCAAATATCACTGTGTTCATCTGCTATATGATATATTTAACTGAAATTGCTGATCTGAACAACCAATGATTTATAAAGGAAAATCATGAAAATTATCAGGGGTGCCCAAACGTTTGCAAACCACTGTATGCTGTTTTCTGTCCTGTAGAGATTAAAACATAAAATGACAGAGTGAGTGGTTGGTTTTTGAAACATTATTAGAATTATTTATTATTCTGCAGTATCTTTTACACTTTTATTTGGTTAGATTATTGTCTTGAAAGGTGATTAAAGAGATGTACAAACAGCAGCAAACAATGCAGTGGCTCTCATGTGGCATTTTAATAAAACAGAATATGTTATTTTTAACATTTATGACCCGCAGTGCTTTTCATTTGACTTTTTGTGACTTGTTGTGTGTGAGTCTCTGATTTAGCTAATTTAACACAATCACAATCACCCACTTTATCAGGTACTTTATTAGGTGCGGTCTGGCCCCCATTTTGTGGTAAGAAATGCCTTAATTTTTAATTCTTCAACAAGGTCCATATTGACATGATAGTGTCACACAGTTGCTGCAGATTTGTTAGCAGCACATCCATGAATCTCCTGTTCCACCACATCCTAAAAGTACTCTGTTAGATTGGGATCTGGTGACTGTGGAGGCCATCTGAGTGCAGTGAACTCACTGTCAAGATCAAGAAACCAGTTTGAGATGATTTGAGCTTTTTGGACATGGTGTGTTATCCTGCTGGAAGCCTCCATCAGAAGATGGGTACACTGATGGTCATAATATTTCTTCTTCCTGAACACTAGTCCACACTGACTGGTGGCTTTTACCCACACTTATGAGCTCTCCCTTGGATATTTTAACCAACAGCTGCTGATGAGATGCAGATTCTTTCCCCCAGATCTGAATAATTGGAGCCCTGAGAAGGAGAAAACAGACCGAAGTGCATCACTGCTGGAGGAGACGGAAGTTTCTCTGCTGTCCTTCCCAGAGTATGCTCTCCAGTGTTCATACAAAATGAATAAATTAGCAATGCTGACCAGGACTAACAATGGCATCACTTCAGCAGTTTATTTCTAGGGAAAACTGGTTCTGTCTTAACTCTGAGCTGCAGAATTTTATGCTGATTCAGACGAACTGTGATGGTGGTACACAAGTCAGAACTGACACAAAAGGGAGGAGATTTTGTTTTAATACCAAAAACAAATGCTGTACAGTTGTGCCTCAAATCACGACTCAGCTATCTCACACTGGATATGCTGCTTCTTCTCTGCAAGCCATTTTGCTCACTCTGAGTTTGCTTCAGTCATTTTTGCGTCTGTGTGCATCCCTCCTCAGGCAAAGGTAATGGCACGGCATGCCTACTATGAGGACAGATAATAAGAATGAAAACCAAACATCACAACGCTACAGTTTTGATTCATGGCCAGTGGAGGAATGAATTCCCCTCCCTCTATGGGAGAGAATACAAAATACAGAGGAGCCTCATTTACTCAACCAATAAAGGTTCAGTCCCATCACTTGTCATGGCTTTTATTCAAGGCCCAGATGGTTCCAACGTAACAGTGCTGAAGGCAGACAGACATATCTACACTTCAGTTTGAAAGCAGGCCCTAGACGCTGTCTGAGAGTGCAGTGACTGCATCATCACTATAGAGTGGGTGTCTCTTTGGTATTTGCCAAAGACTGCCTTTGGAGCCCAACTGCTAAGCACTCAAGTCTTGGAGCTGATTTGTGTGTGAAGCCACAGGTCTTCTCACATTCCCCCCGAGATCAAGAGCTCAACTGTCGAGCCAATTGAGCCATTCCAATTTTCAAAGAAAACCTTCACTGACAACTTTAAATGGGATGAAAACACTTCCCACAGAGTCACTCCTCAAAGTGAACGTCTGTATTCATCAATTCCTTTCTTTCAAATGTGCCTCATAGTTGGTGAAGCCGTTAAACACGTTATGCCGTGCAATATCCTAGTCAAATGATATCAGTGGATTTTTCTCACAAAACATTAACAAAATATCAGAAAAGACAACGACAGCAAAACAAAACATTCCATAGTTTCCTTTCTTTGGTGTATTTAGTCATTAATTTAATTTTATCGCCCCATTTTACTTCTTGATTTATGTTACTGGAAGTATTTACTTTGTGCGTCATAAATGAGCCTACTGTTTTCCAAACCATACACACACAGCATGCTTATAAATCTCTCTAAAATATGGAGGAATCTCTGTATATATGTGCGTGTGTGTGTGTGTGTGTGTGTGTGTTCTTTGCCTAGATTTGCTTAAATCTACTTCAAAATCACTCATTTTGGGGACTTGAGTATGTGCAGTGCTTAACTGGGAAAAAGTCGAGTCTCATCATTGGAACCTTCTTCCTGTTGCTGGGTGAATAATGGGTGGAGCCTGTGGCTGTCACTGTGTCGTCTGTGCCTAAGCAGTAATTATAAACTGAATAGAAAAGAGAATTTAGTGGAAAACCATTTGTTTACCCTTCCTGGGCAAAATATATTTTAGCCACTACAAAATGTCAAGTAGCCTTCTCTACCTTAAGTATTACTGCAGAATGAAGTGTTTAAAAGGCCGCAAAAGAAAAGTAAAATTTATAAAGTAGGGGGTAAGCAATTTATGCTCATTTTGAACACCCCTATCAACAAAGCCTTGTTTTTTTAATCAATTTTTAGAGAAAGCAAAAAAAAAAAGACTTTTTAGAGAAAGTACACATAGACTAATATGTGATTGTGCAGCGTAAATCCTCACACCGTCCACCCCAGTTAAAACAGACAGTCTCCTTTTCCAGGGACAAGGTCCAGCATATTTTCCGCACTGCTGAGTGGCTTGCTGCCTGTCTGCTGCATTCCATCTAGGAACTGCATGACACCAGGGTGAGGAAAAGGGCAGCAAGGATTGCCAGTGACCCTAAACATCTAGTTAACCATCTGTTCCAAAGCTTTCCATTCTGGGATGGTCTGCAGTGCCCCAGATCACCTGTCCACACCATCATCCTCCTTACACGAGCTTTCAGTCAAAATAACAAGCTTTACTAAGCCTCTCCTCAGTGCACAAAAGAATCGTCTCTCTTAATGTCCCTTAATATTTAATCATTTTCAATTTGCATGATTTTACAATACTGCCTCTACAACCCACTGTAACTGCAGGCTTTGGCACATTTTAGCCTCAGAAATGTACAGCACAGTCTTCGATGTGGAGAATTCATTCTATGTATCTCCCTCCCTTCACTGTGACTTATTTTATGGTATGCTGGACTCATGAAGTAATGAATTCTCATTATACTCGCTGCCACAGCTACAGCTGTACTGTTTGCAAGACTTCCCAAAAGCACATTTTTAATGAAGACAGGATGTAGTTATTCTTTATGTATGTTGTCTCTTTTATTTTGGCATGTGTCTCCTCTATGTTACGCATGCATTCTAATGCCACATCCTGTTTGTTGTGTTCCTTTGCACAACTCCTTTGACCAGACAAAGATATTTCCAGGATTTTTTTTAAAATAAGGCCAGTTTATCAGAAATATCTGAACAATGAGCAGCTGACTCAGCCTTTGTTTTAAATTCCTAAATATTTTCAAAGCAAAGGTGTTGAAAGACAATGAACTATTAGCTCAAGAGTTTCAGTGCCTATCAGATTATTACATTAACAGTGATGCTTTGCAGAGGGGACTGTTTGTCATAGAAAACAGGATCCAGGCAATCCCCCTCTCATCCCTGTAATTTCTGCTCATGAACCCAGTCCAGCCAGCCAGGTAACATTTGGAGGCTGCCATTCGCAGGTTTAAATGCAGTCATAGTTTCTTTTAGCCATGACACTTGAACTCCATAACCTGAGCAAAATGGTTATTAACTATTTAAACATGAACTTAATGAAGGAGTTTCTTTCATAATGTAAAACAGGGATCCCCAAATCCAGGCCTCCAGGTCTGGTGTCCTGCAGGTTTTAGATGTGTCCCTGATCCAACACACCTGAATTAAATGGCTGAATTACCTCCTCGGTATGCAGTCAAGTTCTCCAGAGGCCTGCTAATGATTTCTATATTTGACTCAGGTGTGTTGAAGCAGAGACACATCTAAAAGTTGCAGGACACCGGACCTTGAGGCCTGGATTTGAGGATCCCTGATGTAAAGCATAATCTCCAGGTAAAAAAGCTGGAGTAAAAAGGTATATACTGTGTGGCATTCTTGAAGAGTATTACAAGTAAAAAAAAAACAAAAAAAAAAAATTACAAACTCATGAAATCTGACACCTGATTTTACTAAGCATCTTCCCTCCTTCTATCCATTTAATGTTTTTTTTTTTCGCCCCTTCAGATAATTTCTCTCCATGGCCAAAAGGGGGCAACAATGTGGCACTGTTCACCATCCTGACAAAACAAAACCCCAGCAGCAACACTTGCATATCTTTACTCTGCACTCCCTCAGTTACTCATCTTCCTTTAATATTTTTCTTGTTAAACTTTATCCTTTTACCCCTTTATTTATTTTAATCTGTTCACTTTAATAAAAATCTATGGTGTTAAAATGCACTCTCACCCACTCACAAACACCCAGGAAAAAAAAATAAAAAATAAAAACTGAAAGAAAAAGCACAAAGAAAAAAACTTTAAAATCCAGCTACAGTTTAATAACTGAAAATCTGGGCATCTCCGTCCCTTTCTTTCTGTTTGTCACTGTGGGTGTGTTGGTGTGTGCGCTGCGTCTGGTAGTGCTGAAGGAACAGCACTACCAGCGCCGTTCACATGGGGAAAGAGAGCAGCCCGGTGAAGCAGCCGCCAGTCTATCCCATTCATTTCTATCAGTGTCTCATCTCCAACAATACAAATCCTCCTTTACCGACTACAGTAAACTATCTGATATCTGGACACGGGTTTAAATATCAACACACACAGAAACAAGGATATTTCTTTAATTTTTCCTATGCCTACAGCTCTCTCTCTCTCTCTCTCGCTCCCCCCCTCTCTGGCTTCTCTGCGCTCTCTTGTGGACTCTCTTAAGGCACTTTGGATAAAAGCCTCCGCGAGAAATGGCAGATTTTATGTCTCTTATCTGTCTTTCCCTGGGCAGGTGGTAAAGTATCTGAGGGAAACGAATGAGCAGGGTAAGTATTTTCTGTCTGGAAGAGGGGAGAAAAGAGGCGCATCTGCTGTGTTCTCTCTACTTGTTTCAGCCACCGAACCAAAAGTGGGGTTTCTCCTCTGTGGTTTAATCACAGGAGCGGACACTTTCCTCCTTCCAGTCTCCTCTTTCTCTGGTCTCTCCACCGTTCTGTCCATTCTGTAGCTAAAAGGGAGGAGATCCTGCTCCCCTCTCCCCCCTCTCCTCTTCTCCCTTTATCGGGTTGGAGTACAACCCAAAAGGAGCGGCTGAAAGCTTCGCGCGTCCCCCCCTCTTCCCTTTCTGCCAGCGCTACAAAAAGGATTTCCAAAAGTCATTTCAAGTGGACTTTTTTGGTAATTTTGGCAGCAAAGCACATTCCAGGACCGCGTCCAGGGAAGAGAAGGGAGGTTTACCACTCTGACCTGTAAAGGGACATATTCCTGGAGAGGAAGAAAAGTAAAAAACAAAAGAAGAAGAAGAAGAAGAAGAAGGGAACAGCAAAGAGGAGATGGCAGAGAAATGGAGAACACGAGCAAGCTCTTATTTTTAAAAACATCTTTTTGGGTGAATTAGGGGAAGGCGGAAACCTTTCCTTGTATTATTGTATTGTAAGTGATCGACCGCTGTTTGAGTATGGACTAATTGCTTTTATTGATCAGCTGATAGATTGGTTGATTGACTGCTGGAGATTTTTAACAGACAAACTTTGAGTTGTGGAGCATTTGAGAAGAAAGGTGAACGATGCACTGCAGCCCGCTTCTTTTGGCATAAAACCAGCAACCTTTCTGGATCGATTAATTAATTAATCAACATATTGAAGCTTTCAACCTACAAAGCTGATTATTACTTGATCATTATGGCTAAATTTCCTGTCAATTCCCTTCGAGTATATGGCAGTACAACTTCCAATTAACCTTACATAAAGCACATCTCTTCTATTAGGAATTATACATGACTTTTGGAGAGATCATAAATGATAAAATATTAAGTACCTCAACGTTTCGGGGGCACACAGTAACTGCTGCGGACGCGTTAAATCCACTGTAGAAATATTACAGGGACAGAAACCCCCCCACAAAGTGAAACAAGGACAAATATACACCCGTAATTTCTACTACAGCTCCACAGAATGAATATTGTAAGAATTTAACAGAGATTATTTGAGTGCCAGCGCTTCTCGGGATTCCAGTTTGGAAATTGGAAGTTATTTTTGGCTGCGCAAAGTAGAGCGACTCTTCCACACCATTGCCCGGACAGAGTCAGAGAAAAACTGAACACAGAGGTCTACCTGCTTGTCTTTGTCTTCCATCCCATCCTGAAAGAAGGGATACACGGAGGGCGGAGGAGAGGAAAAGAAAGATAGAGAGAGGAGGGGATGCCTAACTGCGATTAATTGGATGAGACTTTACCCTACCAACATCTTGGAGGAGGAAGGGGAGAAGAGGAAAGGGATTTCATTCCTTTCACAGCCCGAAAGGCTGTCTGTCTGAGGTTCTAAGTCTCATTTTAGGGCAGAGAAGAAGAAGAAACGACCTTCTTCCGCTGCTTATTTACGCTTATACCGTCCCGTCACTTTGGAGAGGAGAAAAGAGAGCCGGTGGTGGGATTATTTCAACATTTTTTTAAAAAACATTTGTGTCTGGTCAAGATTCCGTCATCTGTTTGGATTCAGGATTAGTTCCTCTGAAACACCAGGTAAGAGGATGTCACGCTCCGATTTAACGCGTGTGTGCGCGCATGGGTGATGAGTTTACTTCTCGGGCTGTGTGTGCATTATGCGGTGTGTAAGAGAGCGAGCGAGCGAGCGAGAGAGAGAGAGCGAGAGAGAGAGTCAGCGCCTCGCTCCGCTGTGAGTGTGCGCACACTGGGTTCTCGGGTGTGTGTGTGTGTGTGTTTGAGGTGAGAGACCCAGTGGCAGGGAGCATTTTTACGCACGAGAAAGGGATAGAGAACACTTGCGTGCCGTTTATTGGAATGCGCATCCATTCGTTAGTTAGAAACCAAGGAAAAAAAATATCATTTTGATTCGATAAAAATTAATTCTTTGACACTTCGATTAAATTAACTGTAAGGCCAACAGGCTGCCTGTTATTCATGCATCAAAGCACACGTGGGAGTATGAAATAACACGAGAGCGCTAAAAGCTGGGCATCACGGGTGAAACGCGTTTCCTCCGGGGAAGATCAGGGAGACTCTCAGCCAGAGTTGTAGTGCGATATAAAGACACCTAAGAGTCAGCATAAATGCAGACAATATTGCTCATTCTGAACTCAGATTCGAGCCTATTTGTCTTATGATGAGGCAGAAAACAAAATAGCCTCTTCTTCTCTTTGCAATCGTCAGTAGTTCTTTTTCTTTTCTATCTCTTTGCTATTTTTTGGTATATTTGTATAATCTTCAGGCAGTGGTCTGTATGTTCGTCTTTGTAATTGTTTTTTCTCTTTGGGTCTTTATGGTCATAAAGTGTCCATTTTAGTGTCTGTTCATATATCCTTCTGCTCAGTTACGCTCATTACATGCTCTTATCCCTGTAGTTAAAATTTTACAAATATAGACATTACAAACAAACAAACTAGAAGAATAAAAAAAAAAATAAAAAAATCAGTGGATATGCTCCAGATCTTCTCTTCAGCTGCTAGCGGTGGTGCACCTTTGGGTGAAATAGTGCTGTTTAGGTTCCACTGTATAATTTTCCCATTTGTTCAAGTCTTCCCAAACACAGACGCCGTTTGTCTGAGTGCTTTACAGCCAAGCAGGTGCTTTCTCACTCCCTATCCCTCCCTCTCGTTTCTCTCTCAGTGTGAGCATGAACAGAGAAAGAGTGTGTGTGTGTGTGTGTGTGTGTGTGTGTGTGTGTGTGTGTGTGTGTGTGTGTGTGTGTGTGTGTGTGTGTGTGTGTGTGTGTGTGTGTGTGTAATGCATGTGTAGTGCCAGAAGGCAGTGACGGAAAGTGTGAGTTTATGGTTCTAACAGTTTCTGTGAGAGGAAAAAGGAAGACAGAGTAGATGTGTATTCTAATTGTGTATGTGTGTGCATTACAATGCACCAGCAGGGCTTTCACGCACACCCTACGTACACAGACCTGGTGTGGGATGTGTGGGGTTTAATCATGGCCGTTTAGCAATAAGGTGCGCATCAATCGTCGGACTGGAAGGAGGCCGAGGGTTCACCAGAAACGGCAGGTGTGTGTGTGTTGATTTATTATGTGAAGCTGATGTCATATAGATCTGATCAGTAGGTAGATGAACTGGCAGCAGAACGACTCTGTCACACTGACCAACATCAGCCATCTATTACTGGGATGGAGAAGGGAGTGGGGGTAATTTACAGCAGGGATGCGGAGATGAGCAAGAAAGAGAGGAAACAGAAAGTACTCAGAGCCATTACAGTGCATTAATGTGTAATAACGCTCCAGCAAAAGCAAGAGAAACTGTCAAAGTAAAAGTCCTCATTATACAGTGAATGGTCCTTGTGACTGATAATATTATTATAGATGAAAAGTAATGAGTAGTGATGATCCAAATCTATCTATCTATCTATCTATCTATCTATCTATCTATCTATCTATCTATCTATCTATCTATCTATCTATCTATCTATCTATCTATCTATCTATCTATCTATCTATCTATCTATACTTCTCTTGTGATATTATGGATACTATTTAATATTATTTGAACTCTTTGACTCTTAAATCATCTAAAATGAGGTGATTCAAGAATTCTGGAGGACAAATGTCTCTTTATCAACAACACTTGGAGGCCCAGTTCCAGTCTGGCCCCTGTACCTCCTCCCTGCATACTTTCACTGTGTTTGTGTGGAGGCTCTGCCACATTAAGTCTTTTTCCAAACCATCTTGTCTTAAGTGGAGGTGACTTGACCTTAATACATCCATCCGATGGAAGAATAAAACGCTGATTGGAGCGTTTTGTTTCTGTCAGAGAAAGGTAAAAGTGTTACAAAGCTTGCGGCTGCATTTATACACTGCATGATGAATCTGAGGAGTCACAAACAGGACAAACTATTATAAGAAACAAACAAAAACAAAAAACACACACATTTGTGTCTTTTCAGGAGTTATCACAATCCATATTTTGCTTTTTGCATGCCATTTTTTAATGATATCATCTCACTCAACCCCGACTGTAACACTAAACATAACATTTTGGCTTGTAGCAGAAATGATTCTTAAAAAGTTGAAAGTAAGAAGACAAGCCACTAGTAACGTGCCTGAAGCTGGAAGCTATTTATACAGACTTCATCACATGTAAATTTTCTGCACTTTTTGGCAACAACTTCACAATTGTAAAGCAAAGCTGAACAACCTCGGGCTGTGTGGATTAGAAGGACTTGGGAGATTTTTCAAAAGCATCATCGTGTGTTCTTATCCCCATCATCAGGACACAGTGAGATCAGAGAAACTTCTTGCTTTCTTTTCATCCAACCATAACTGCAAACTGGAGATGAAATATAAGCCATAAACTGATGTATTTGAACCTGTTGAGTCTGGCTCAACTGCAGCTTTTCCAAATTTGATGTAGCAGTAATGAAGCCCAATGATGCTGTAGACATTTGAAATCTATTTTAATAACACATTCGACCCTGCATGGATCTGCGGGGTGAAAAGCCTTTTTCTTAGTCGTTAACAGTTCACTACTATGTACAGCCATAAAAATGACAAAGGTACCTGACAACTGCACTTCACTTTGATGCTTCACTTAATGTATTCAGCTGCCCTCAAAATCCAGAGATAACAATAACAGAAAAATTATAAACAGAAAAGAGAAAAGAAAGGATGTAATGAGAGAAGAATCCTCTCACCGTGGGTGGAAACATAGAAAGGTGAGCAGGGGAAGAGGAGCAGAAAAGAAGGGTGTTGAGAAAGGGGGAGGAGGAGATGAAGAGTAAAGTTCAGAGGGAATTGAAGCTATTTTTTACGTTTTAATTGTTCTGTGGGAAACTAATTCAGTTTGTCACCTTTTGTATATTGAATCCTTGTAATAAACTCTACCAAAGTGGGAAAAAAGGTCAAGTCTTTTAACACTGAGCTAAAATAATAGATATTCAGTTACTTAATAAGAGATAAATGTATACAAGAAAGAGCTGAGGAGGAAGGAGACTTGCATAAGGAGAGAAGAGGAATGCAGTGAATTAAGAAGAGAGGACAGATTTAAAGACATGAAGCAAGAAGAGAAGAGAGAGGAGAGAGAGATCCATAAATTGTGGACGGGATGATGAGGTACGAAGAGATGCTGAAAATATATGAGAGGAAGAAGATTGGCTGGGACGACAGCAGGATG
The DNA here is from genome assembly GCF_007364275.1 of Archocentrus centrarchus. Lineage (NCBI taxonomy): Eukaryota > Metazoa > Chordata > Actinopteri > Cichliformes > Cichlidae > Archocentrus > Archocentrus centrarchus. The sequence continues at coordinate 26,768,480 of NC_044355.1, read as the reverse complement.
AATGAGAGAGAGGGAAAGAAAGGGAGACAGATATAGGAGGATGAAGTTGAAGCACTATAAGCTGCATTGCCGTACATTTATGCATCATCTTCAGATAGAAGCTTGAAAAAAATTACGATTTAAAACTTCATGAGTTATTTCCAAACAGTTTCCTGAACAGCAGCGAGGAAGGATCTTCTTCAAGACAAAAAGAAACTTGCCGGTGTTACTTACCATCGGTTTAGGCCTGTTGTTTGGGTATGAAACATTATATTCTGTGACATAAACATCAGCGCGTGCGTTTTAGTGAAAGTCACCTCAATCTACTGTGGGAGCCACCTCTGTGCAGCTTTAAACTAAACCTCAAAACATCCTTTGATGGACATTTTTTGTACTGTTTACCTAATGATTCCACATCTGATTTTATGGCTGTATTTAGGTAATTTTTTACCTGATTGAATACAGAAAAACTTAAGATACACTATGTTTTCCTTTTTTTTTTTTTTTTTTACTTACATTTAATCAAATTCATGATCTTTCCCCAACTTTAACCAACCACACTTCAGCCCCAGCCTTGGGTGTGGGCTGAGCGATTTGAAGGTGCTCACAAATGTTACCTCTGAATGTAATTCTGCGATTTCATTACATTTAAAGATAACTGGGAAAGCGATTTAGATTCACTATATAGAAATGTCACTCATTTTCACAGGCGGGGTTGATATTTGCTGGATTTATTACATTTTTATTTAATCAGGCAGCCTCAAGTAAATAAAACTCTCCTTTATGAGGGAGACCTGAGGACAAAAACCATTCACGCAGTCAGCATTAGTTTGAGGACAATTTGAAGTTATTTCCATTTGAATGTGTAGAGGACATGAAGCCACTTCTAGTGAGGTTAGTGCATACATGTGGGATGTATAAAGTTAGGTTGTTCCTGGATTTTGAATTGCAGCTCTAAATGGGAGAGGAGAAGCAAGTAGTTCAGCAGCTTATGCAGAAGAGCTTCATGAATGAATACCAATAGAAGATGGTTTCTTCTGAACCGTAAAGTCAAGTCCATGTATTCTTTTTTTGCAGTTTTGTTTGGGCAGCATAACAATGTAGAGTATCTTCACTGTTCATTCATTCTCTACATGAAGACTTTGCGTTGCATGTGCTGTTCAGAGTTTTAATTGCAGGAAAGGCAGAGCTGCAGGCAGAGGTGCAGAATGCTATGAACGTAGTCCTTTCTGTATTCAGAACAAGTGTGAGATCAAGGTGTGCAAGCTGAAAGGTGTTTAGAGTGAGTGTGAGTTAGGGCCTTAGTTAGGCTGGGTGAGCTGGACCTAGTGCTGCAGATAGCATTTCCAGTGTCAGTCATGAAACTTACTGAAAATGTATTAACTATCATAAAGTTGTTCACAGTTGTTCAATTCTCATCCTGGACTGCTGTGGGAACAGAGACAACCTAAGGGTCTCACTTTGACCTTAAAGCAGTGGAGTCGGTCAAAACTGAATTTGGGGTGCTCGAGTTTCTCAGGGGGAAAAATGAGTCAAGGATTTAAAGGGTCCAGCTGAAGTCTCATGGAATTATTTCATTAAATGCTCTTTCTTTGTACCCACTTCATGAAACTTGGTTTCTCTGGAGCTCCGTTGTTCTCTGCTCTGCATGTGTGTCTTCTGTTTTACATAGCACCCTCTGATCAGTTGTATGCCGCATGGCATGTGTGATAGTATTATGACTTTTGTATTGCAGCATTTCAAAGAGCACTTTTGATCAAAGTATTGTCATGAAATGTGGGAATCCTTATTCTTCAGTGAAACTCCAGCATAATTTAATCTCATGCAAGATAAAATGATCAGGGAGCCTATTTTGTGTCATATGAAAGAACTTGTTTAATGGGATGCTGGCAAGAGGCAGTAATACATTATGGCTGGTGGTTAATTGTTTATTGAATATATGAAAAACAGAAAGCCAGTTTTTTGAGATGAGAAGTGGGAAATGACATATAGCCTATGGGCATTTGCATATTCTAGGTACAGTAGAACTCCTTAAAAATAACTCATCTTGTCTCATTTTTCTATCTATCTATCTATCTATCTATCTATCTATCTATCTATCTATCTATCTATCTATCTATCTATCTATCTATCTATCTATCTATCTATCTATCTATCTATCTATTGATTTTTGCATTTGAATGCATATTCAGTTAAATATTATACACTTTATTAGGCACACCTTGCTACCACCAGGTCGGGCCATCTTTTGCATTCAGAGCTTTCTTAATTCTTTGTCACAGATTCAACAAAGTGCTGGAAACATTTCTCAGAGATGTTGGTCCATATTGTCATGATACCATCACACAGTTGCTGCAGATGTGGCTAAAAATTCATCATGCAAATGTCCTGTTCCATCACATGCCAAAGGTGCTCTATTTGGTTAAGATCTGGTCACTGTGGAGGCCATTTGAGTACAATGAACTCATGGTCATGTTCAAGAAACCAGTTTGAGATGATTTGAGCTTTTTGACATGGCATGTTTACCCTGCTGGAAGCAGCCATTGTGCGACTTGCAGCCTTAGTTTCCTGTTCTTAGCTGACAGGAGTAGCACCTGGTGTGGTCCTCTGGTCTTCTGTAGCCCATCTGCTTCAAGGTTTGTCATGTTGTCTGCTCAGAGATGCTCTTCTATATATATTGGTTGGTTATTTAGTGGCTATTTGAGTTACTGTTGCTCAAAGCAGTCTGGCCATTCTCCTCTAACCTCTGACATCAACAAGGCTTTTTTACTCAGAGAACTGCTCACTGGATATTTTCTTTTTCCAGCCACTCTCTCTAAACCCTGGAGATGATTGTGTAGATCAGCAGTTTCAGAAATAGGCCAGTCTGTCTGGCACCAACAACTGTGCCATGTTCAAAGGCACTTAAATCACCTTTCTTCCCAAATCTAATGCTCAGGTTGAACTTCAGCACGTCACCTCAACCATATCTACCTGACTAAATGTATTGGGTTGCTGCCATGTGATTGGTTGATTTGATATTTGTCTTATAGAACAGGTGTACCTAAAGAAGTAGCCAGTGAGTGTATAAGCCAAACTTGCTCTAAATATATATAAAATAGTTCAACTTTGAGAATTTCAACAAAAGTTTTTGTATAAAAACTGTAACAATGTATCACAAACTCACCTGATATCAGACAGATATCTTCGGTCTACCACTGCATTCACTCTGTCATTTCATCAACACTCATGTACAACATGCTCACAGAATGCCAAAAAACCAGTAAGCACTAGTTATTTGAAATATCCCTGTTGTGGTGCACAGCTTGATAGCAATTGACAGCAGCTTGACACCAATGTTGATCCTACTCGTGGTGCTAATGGCTAATTGTTAACTCTTCCCACTGTGCTTATAAGAACAACTGTTATTTTTAAACTGAGAATCCACTGTTTAACGTCAGCATCCTGGAGAAATCAGTTAAGTTGGTGGAGTGGACATATTCAAAGTTCTAGATCAAGACAAGCGCCAAAGCACTCTGCACCTGTCGTGTATTTAAGATGTAACAGTTTCTTATTCATTAGCCCAGTTAGTGCATTAGACATAATTTTCCATGTGAGCATAGTTGTCTTTAAATAATAAATATGCACTATCAATTCAAACTTTACATGTTTCCTTATTAATTTGCAAATTTATACAGCAAGGTCCTCCAAAATCTAATCAGATCATTTCTCCACCTGTGTGCTGTAAGTATAAGATATCATGCATACAGAATCACAGATGCCAGCACGATGCATTATGGCTCACTTACCATGTGCCATGCTAGGAGGGTTTGGGTAAGGTTAAATTGAACTTCTCACTCCAGAGAACTCAACATCTACCCATAGGCACAAGCAAACTGCAAAACTGCAAATCAGAGCAGGGATTCAAAGCTGCTACCTCTAGCACTACATCCACTTCTGCTACTATGAATAATAGTAAAGCACATTGTTATGAAACTATTATGTTGCTGGTAGGTCATTTCACATGTCTCTGGAGGTCAGCCTCAGCTCAGAATGGCACCCTACAGCTGATAAAGATTCAGTGACTCACAGTCTTACTCATCAGCAGGGTGGGGGCCTGCTGACGTGAGGGTTTAAATCAAGATGTTCTCACTGAATGTTGGTTTGCTCCACGTGATGACCTCAAAGTGCTGTTGGATGTGGTAGCTCAGACTTTCCCTAACTAACCTCAACAGAACTATAAAAACCTTTAAAAACTGACATAGATATTTTTTATGGGTCAACATACCTTCTGCCCAACCACAAGCCTTTTTGGTCACAAGCCTCTTTCTTGCGTGGCGTCACATGACAAAAGAGCCAATTTGCTTTAATGAGACTGGATCCCAGAGTGAGACCACATTTTTCTTCTTTGTCTTGCATGTGAAAAAGTTAAAGAAATCTTGGCACCTGAGCAACACCACAGTATTTCATTTTGCTAGTGGGCTTTTTCAGGTTTCATTTGTTCTGGTGGAACATAAACACCTTCCTGCATTTAAACCCCTCTGTCTAAACAAGTAATAGACTTTAACCGTGAACGCTCACTAGAAAAGAGATTTAGTTGTCACAACGAGCACCACAAAAGCTTTACATTTTTGTGTTAAAGAGTTTATAGTTAAGCCTTGAATGCATGAATCCTGAGCAAGCAGCAAGTACTTTGCAATTCAGGCAATAAATTTGGGGAATTCCAAGAGACTCCATGTGTAGCTTGAAGGCATTTACTCTAAAGAACTGGGACAAAAATGATTGTCTTTATTCATGTTACATCATTCCCCGTCTCCTATAAATAGGGATATGGTTAAATAGGGTTGCAGCAGAAATAGAAAGTGTGTGTGTGTGTGTGTTCATCACTTCATGAATTTCTAATGTTTCTCTTCAGTGTAAATGATAAAAGATCCATTGGGGTTAAACACAGCAGTTGGATCACACAAAACACTAATATATTATTATAATTGTTTCGATGTTTGTTCACTCCGTGTGTGTGTGTGTGTGTCTGTGTTCACTGAATGATGGTGATGGCGTTGATGTGAGTGTAGTGGTAAATCCCATCCCATCAAACAGAAACACACAGTAGCAGTGACAGGAGCCGGCCCCGTTGCTCAGATTAGCAAGGCTGGAGCATGCTCACATGTGCCACCAGTAAAAAAAAAAAAAAAATGGAATTACCAGGCATTCTGAATTCTGCGTTCTTGTCTAAGTCACAATTATTAATACAAAAACAAAAAAAAAAAACAACTGACTGAAGTAATAACACACCAGCAGTCTGTTTTGTCTTTAGAGAACAAACTTAGTAATACCTCTCACTTCAGGCTTGGAGGGAGTAAGTGAACCTCTGTGCTAGCTACTCCTACCATTTGCTCCATTAAGGAGATGACATCATTCTGGGTTGTAGAGGTGCCCCTTCCTATAAATAAAAGCATAGGTTGTAGCGGAATAGTTAAAAATGTCACATACTTCTTAGATACACTTTCTTCACCTTGAGGTCAATGAAAGACTTGAAAGAGAATTCATTCGGATTTAGGAAAAGACAACCACGAGGGAATCTAATTGCTCTTACTTAGATGCTTCGCCCTGTAAATGTGGATGAGCCTGTCAAAAGCTTTTGATTAAAAACGGTGTGATTTTTAACAAAAGATTAGACTCTTCCAAACACAAAGTGTTTACCCATTTACTCATTTATTCCCAATTCCTGAAGTGATTAAGTTAAATTTATGCTTTTATTAAGGCTTTCAGCACTGATGACTGAAGTCAGCTTTATTAATATGAAGGCTAGCAATACAACAATGCCCAAAAATGTTAATGAGCTGGCTAAACAACAACTACAGTTGGTATTAAGCTAACATTATGCCAGCTAATGTTGGGCTCAAGTGTGCTAAGAATCACACTTTCCCTTCGATAAACAGTTTGATTACAATTTCACATCGTATGAGAGTTTATTCTCTGTAATTATTGTAGCATCTTTATCTTAAACTATATAGCGCCTGGAGGCGACTGTTGTGATTTGGTGTTATATAAATAAAATTGAATTGAATTGAACTTGCTAAGAGTCCAAGTCCAACATTCTTAGATCCCCTTCCAAGAAAGATTCACTCATGTCGGCTAACAGCAGCAAAAACAGCAGCAAAAACAGAAAAGTTCAGGATATCCTCAATAGCTCACCTCAGTATCTCTGTCCTCTGTCAGAAGTGAGCTTCACTCACTCATCCACTCGTATCAGACTCCTTTCACAAAGTTTTACGGCCTCCCCTAGAGTAAAAAGACGTGACACCAGTATATTGGAACAGTGGCTACTGTAGCTAGGATTATGCACTTCAATTGGGAGGGAAATGCAGTTATCTGCAATCTATTGACATCTAGCATGCACACTGTACCTTAACTTCACTGACCATTTTAATACAGTTTGTAAATTGTTGTAAAACTTATAGAGCACTTTTTCTTTTCCCTAAACACGCATTACAAAGTTTTTCACAAAGGTATCAATTTGATAATAAGTTGATTTCACTTCAGTAGTATAATATTTAAGGGTCTGGGTTTGCAAACTACTGAAAGGTCAAAACATATGCAGTGAGCACGCAAGGAAGCCATAGCATAAGGCAATGCCAGCAGTAATTTATATGATATTATTCATTAGTTGTCAGTTATGATAATCATTTTGTTTTCGTGGCCAGTCATATGGTGCACTGTTCTGAATTATGGGACAGCATTACCTCTTTTCATAAAGGATGGTCCATTATATCTTTTATGCTATAGGAGGTAATAAGGAAAGCACTGAAGCATTTTGCATTTAAATTTAATTAAATTCGAACAGCCCTTATCAACATAATTCTGGGCCAATCCACTTACTTAGGAAGACAAGGTAAATATGCCTGAGCTGCTGATTTATTCAAATATGACAATTTGAACAGAACCATAGCAAAAGTGAGCTCCTCTCAGTAATGGTTGGTTGGTGTGATGCATGCCATGATCACGACAATGTTCACAGGGCCAGTCATTGTAGAGATGGCTGATGTTTGGCAAGGTGTTAACAAGATGAGGAAAATCAGTGCTATTAAAATAATCATGGAAGTTCTATTAAATGCTTCTGGCAAATTTGGTAACTTTTGAGGTCAATGATCTGCATTGAATCTGTGACATCATCCTACCTTAACAGTGCCATGAGTTGACCTGAGACAGACAGTTTTGAAGCCTTTAATGGGAGTATTTTTTAAAAATCTGTGACAGTTTTCTGCTCAACTGTATTTGAGTGAAGTGACTGTTATATTCAGTATTCATTTACCTTTTTAGTGGTCAGTCAAAAAGACTTATCCACAGCAAAGGAGGTAAAGTATATCATCACATTAATAAACAGATGCATCAACTTATTTTAAAGGCAAATTCATCACTTTTACAAAGATCATTTTGAAGACTGTAGGTTATGTTTCCACAATTCTACAAGTGCTCACTGCTTCTTTTTCTCACCCTCCTACCTCTGGTCTATTTTATCTTTGCTGCCAGCATCATCCTCTCTCCCTCACTCTGTATTTCTACTATTCACTTTCCCGCACCCTGATATTTCTCCTAGTTGTCAAGTCTCTCACTTCAGCTGAATTTGAATTCTGTATAGTGGTTGTAAATGCTGCATGTGTAAGTGAAATAACATAAAAAATATAAAGAATAGGAGGTAGAACTATTTCCTACCCTTTTCATCCCTTTATGTGTGTTATTTAATTTCCCTTATCATCTACACCCTCTCTCCTCCTCCTCCTCCTCCTCGTTCTTCTCACTGTGACTTTCCAGTTCAGCCTTCAGCACATCTACTAGTGTGTGTAGCCTCCCCTTAGTTGACTTAACATGGTCTGACAGGCCAATCCCTATGGATTCTGATCAAATAGAGGAATAGTGTACACAGCAGCAACAGTGCAGCTCCAGCCTGCTAAAGCAGCAGCCATAATATGGCAAAGATCAGCTTCCTGCAGAACTGATTCGACATGTTTATCTGCTGATTCTACTTCGTTACACACACAATTTTAAAGGAATAGTAAGGCTGTTATTAAGCTCGTGGCATCTGTTTGAGCACCCTGCAGAGCTCTCCTGTGTCTCCAGTGAATAACTGTACTTTACATATTTTACTGGTACTTTAGATGTTTGACGTTGCCGTCATTCATGTTCCAAAGAATTTTCAGACTTCATCGGCGCCTGAGCTTTGAAGCAGAAAGTGTAATCACTCAGCTGGTGTGTTAAGCTTAATGCAGTTGTGAGTAAATGGTGCAGTCAAAGATGTCTGGACATATGAGAACTACAACTTGTTCATTTACTACTGCAGAAATACTGTCGAAATATAACATTTATGCATTTATTTAGTGATGTTTTCTCCCAAAAAGTAGCACTTTCTTTTATGTAGAAAATACAGGAAGATGTGCTTTCCAAAATTCGTAGCCTTAACCTTACCCCATCCTTATTTTGAAAGGTTTTCTACATTAAGAGCCATTTCAAAGCACCTAGCCTTAATTGGGAGCAGTTTGTAAAGCTCTCCAAAACTGAATCTGCATTGATGCAGATTTACTAATCACAGTCCTCAACTGCTCTGTGTCCAGAACTGAGGAAAGTCCACACACCAACAAAACTGACCTCTGTGTGGTATTTTCAGAAGGGCTGCCTCTGTAATAAATAAAATTAAATAGTATTGTGAAAATGTAAAAGAAAGAAAGATTGCCAGTGGTTTTCTTTTGAAGGATTTGATAGAAGGAGAAAACTTTGCTGTAGCTATGATACACTCCTTTCCTGGATGTATTGTTTGTTTCACAGCAAACACAGACAGTTTAATTACTTTATCAAACAAAATACATGAAAAAGTCAAATATTTATGCTTTAAACAATGTTGCCTTGCCAAATTCAACTTGATTTGTTTAAATTGTCCCGTTAAATGGGTTATATTTATTTTAAAATTTCCTTTATAAATAAAGTTTGGTTTATTATCTTTTATTTCCATAGAACTTATAAACAAAATAAATAAATTAAGAAAAAAATTAAGACAAGTGGGAGCATTTTGGAAAATGTTTAATCTTCCAGAAAAGATCTGATCTCACTACATCCATCTGTCCACATCACTGCAGATGCTGGTCAGTGTTTTTCCGGACTAAGTTGTGGGCTGGGGCAGCACGGTGGCACAGTGGTTAACACTGTTGCCTCACAGCAAGAAGGTCTCTGGTTAGAATCCGTCATCTGGCTGGGCCTTTCTGTGTGGAGTTTGCATGTTCTCCCTGTGTTTGCGTGGGTTTTCTCCGGGTACTCCAGCTTCCTCCTGCAGTCCAAAGACGTGCAGTTAGTGGGGTTAGGTTAGTTGGTGATTCTAAATTGCCCACAGGTGTGAATGTGAGTGTGAAAGGTTGCCTGTCTCTCCTTGTTAGCCCTGTGACAGGCTGGTGACCTGTACAGGGTGTACCCTGCCTCTCACCCTATGACAGCTGGGGTAGGCTACTCCTCCACTCCTCCCACTGAAGATGAGGGCTTTTTAAAAACATACTCTTAAGTAATATAACAGCCATAAATGTACTCTATTCAGAGTTGAAGGCTGTAGTGGGAGGGTGAAGGTGATTGAGTTGTGAAAGTGTTTCAAGCCACTTTTGGTTGAAAGGGGATTTTCTAACTATGGGCTTTTGTAAAATTGTATGTAAATTGTTGTAAAATGGGCAAAAATATGTTGGGCCAAATATACGGGCTCTGCTCTCTAAGTGAAGAAGAGTAAGCCATGCGTGTTATTGCTCCCTGATTTCACTGGTTGTAATACAAACCTGCATATGGTGGGCCAACCCTGTTTTAGACCCTGACATGAAGTGTGTTTTCTGGTGAAGCTATTGCGCGTTCCAAAATCCTGAGTGCAGGCAGACCTCTGGTGTTCTTTCCTTCCAGCAGCTGAACTGGTTGCACTACATTAAGGCTCGCAGGTCGCACAACTTTTGATCAGTAATCTTATCATCCTCTAACAACAGTGGTTTCTGTGTGGCGATAATGATTATCACCTGGACTGAACAGGGCCATGTTTGCAGGCAGACCTTACACAAGCTTCTACTTAGCTGTTTCAATTAAAGGTGTCAAGGCCTGGCTGTGATCAAAGAGAGCTACAACTAAATTTAAATCAACAGGGATTATACATGCCACAGCCAGTCTGAAAAGCTTCAAATCAACAGTGGAGCAATTCAAGCCAACAGGCACAACACAGTCACAGCCTGCTAAGTGCCAGTATAAGTATATTTACTTATGCAGAAATCAAGACCCACATTCAGTTTTATCACTGCTGTTGCATGTAATTACAGAGCTTTGGTATATATATGTATATATATTTGATATGCTTCTTTAAATATCACACTGCAGGTTCCTGTGGTTTCATATTATTTTTTTTTTGGTAGAGTTTTAGACAGCTTATTTATTTATGTATTTTTTTAAAATCTATGCTTGTAAAATTCTTACACATTTCTTGCTGATTATAATGCACAAGACATTCAGAAGCGTACTAGTCTGTGTATAAATGTGTATGAGTGCATGCAGGCTTTAAAGCGACAGGTTAACCTTTCTGTCCTCTGGGACACTTCGTTTTCATTCCCCTCAGCTCAACAAAACTGTGCACCAGTGAAAATAAGAAACAATGGATGCTTCTTCCATCCCCGAGTGTCCTGCTCTTGAGCTCTCTTTTCTTTCCCTCCCCCGCGCTTTCCTTCTTCTCACCCTCCATTTATCTCCGTCACCCTCTCTTCATAGCAGCCATGGCTTTATTAATGGAGAGAAGGCGGGAGACACAACACATTTCTAGTTTCACTTGGCCAGATTGCAAACTATCAAAAGGATTTATGAGTGTTACAGTTTTCGGCAACTTAAGAAATATGGATCTCTGAATTTAAGTTTAGGTAGAGGCTGCTACAAGTAGCAGTTAGAAGGAAATACAATTAAAAAAAAAAAAAAAAAAAAGCTGCGTAGCCACACTGTGGTGGCTGCAGCTGGAACATTATAATGCTAAGCTGCACCTCCTCCTTGGCCAGTGTGTCCACACTGGCATGAGCTCTGGTGACTCAGACGGTCTGAATGAAGCTATACAGTTCAAATTGTCTCTTTTTATGCCAAGAGCTGCTCTTTGTGTTTTGGTAGCCAGATTTTGATTTTTGGGGGTGGTTAACATTTCTCAGATCAGATTACAGGACTGAATGTGCATCTCTTACCGTGCTGAGCATGATTTAAGGGCTTTTAAAACAAAAGACTAACTCAATGTTATCAGAGCAGCATGTGTATAATATTACCTTTACTGGAATAGTTAGAGTGTCAACTGACTGTTTTAGGTTTTTTTTTAAAGGCAATGCATTAAACTTTATGTAAGGTTTACATGGTTAAAAGCTCCACGTTTCTCCCACAGTACAGACAAGAAGATTTGGTTAGTAAATGATGTAGGTGGTAGCCCTGTGAGCAGTATGCACCAGGACAGCCTCTGGCCACCAGGATCCCAGCAGAGGATAAGCAGGTGTAGGTTGTAGCACCCAGAAATGCACTGCCATAAATTTGACCATTATTTTTTAATTATTTGTTCTCATTAATGTTGTCAGAAGATGTTTATTATTGAGGTCATGTAGTGGGCAGTGTACTGTACTGAAATTGTTGATAACCTTGTGAGCAATACCCGTGTGTCAGTGCAGAGGACAAAATATTTAACTATATAATGCCATCAAAAGTTAAACAAGAAAATTGTTGTTTTAGCCACGAGGTTTGATTTAATTTAGCCAGTAGTGCTTTTCGCTACCCACTATTTTTTAAATTCTTAATGAATTTGGATTTGAAGTTGATTGAGTCAAATGGAATAATAACGGACAGGCTGTACCAGCCCCCAAACATGTGACATACTGAAGATATTGAAGCGATATCGCTCTATTAGCACTAAAAGTGCAGTCACATTGAATGCAAAAATGGTGTGATCTTTGTAATGTTGCATCTGTACACTGAAGTGCAGACTTTCAGCTTTAATTCAAGGGGTTAAATAAAAGTATTGCATTAACTGTCATTTTTTTACACAGTCTCCCAAAGGCTCAGAATTAACTGGACAAACTAATATAATTTTAAATATAAGGATCGTTTTTAATACTTGGATGAAAATTGTTTGCACCTAATGACTGCCAGGGGACTAGAAGCCTTGGACATGGGAATGTAAGCAGTGGTTTGCACCTTGTTATAAATACTCTGTATTTCCATTCATGAAGGTCTTCTTTGTGGATTTTGACAATGATACACCGTCTGCCTCTGGAATGTTCTTGACTTGGTTCGTTTCTGTGAAGAGTTTTTCTTAACCAGGAAAATAATTCAGCTGTCACCCACTTTATTTATCTTCTGTAGTCTTTCAGGGCTTTTGGTGCTTCTGAGCTCACCAGGGCATTCCCTCTGTTTAGGAATGTACCAGTCTGTTTATTTGGTCACTCTTAAAGTTTTTTTTATATCTCTCTGATTTTTACAGATTTTTTTCTGTTTTTTTCAGCTTAATGATGGCCTCCTTCACTGAACTGTACTGGCATCTCTTTGGACCTCATATTTAGAGTTTCAGTGAACAGCTACCACATACAAGAACAACATTTGGAATCAGCTACAGATATTTTTCCTCCTTTATTTTTTCATGGAATAATGAGGGAACAGGGCTCACCTGCCCATCAAACTGCTTGTTACTCAGTTGTCCAGTTACTTTTGAACCCCTGAAAATGGTGCACTATGTATAAAAGTGGCCGCTTGTGTTAAACCCAATGACTTGATTTAAAATCCACTATTTTTGTGTAGAGAGGAAAAAACTGTGGCACTGTCCAAGAACACATGAATCTAATTGCATACAGAATTTGCTCGGCATATGCGTGGTTTCCTCCTTAAGTCATCCTTACAATCAAAGTAAGTGTGTGTTACTCATCAGGGAAGGAACTTTACTACAGAGAGAGCTGGGGATAGCCATAAAAACATCAATGCAACACTTTTCCCAACCATTCAGGACTTTTTTTTTTTTTTTTAGGCATTCTGCTTGAGCAGAGCCAGCAGCATTGTCAGAGAGGGCTCACACCCCTCACACAAACTACTCACCCGTCTGCCCTCAGCAAACAATATGGTGCTGCCAGGATCTGTAAGGGCTTTTTCCCACAGGCTATTAAACTCCTCAATTCCCTTTAAATTCACTACTTCTACATTATCAGAGATACTCACACAGACACACATAAAGCTGGCTGGCACTTTGCTGTTGTTATTATATATTATTAGTGAGCTCCATTTACAAGAGTAGGGGGTCTACAGCCATACTAGCATCTCTGTGATTGGGACTTGGGCAAGCAGTTAAATGCTAATGCCAGCATGCTAACATGCTCACAGTGACAATATGCTAATGTTGATGAGGTAAAATGTTTATGTTAATAATCTTAGTTTAGCAACTTAGGAAGCAGAATTTTGCTAATCAGCGAAAGCAAAGTGAACGGCTGAATCATTTGTTTCAGGACTCCAGGTTGTTTTTCAGCACTCATTCCTAATTTTGTGGTCTAGAGGGGATGGGAAAACAGGGAAATCTGATTTTCTTCTGTAAGTTTTTATTTACTGTATTTTTTTTTTTATCTCCCTCAAACTCATTCATAAAGCAAAGTACCTGTGACTGTGTACATCTGTCAGCACCAGATTGACACACACTGAAACAAAAACTTCCTGGAAGTGATGAGAAGGAGGGAGGGAGGGAGAGAGAGAGGGAGAGAGGCCGGGAGAGACTTAAGAAAGAGAAACTGGCAACTGAGCCCAAACCTGTTTATGTAAACATTAATCTTGGCTAAACTGCTGATAGATTGGCTTTACAAACACACGCACACGCGCACACCGCAGAGCGAGGTAATAGCTTCAATCCCACCTTTCTCAATAGATACACTCCCATGAATACAACACACAGAAAGGAGCGAGGCCGCTTGTAATTAAGTTCTACATGTGCAAATCCAGTTGTGAAGCATTGCTTATGAGATCGGCTGTATAATCGCATAGCCCCAAAAGGGAGAGACCGCTTACTTAGCATTTAAATAGGTTCCTTCGCCCCTGCAACCGTGTGTGTGTGTGTGTGTGTGTGTGTGTGTGTGTGTGTGTGTGTGTGTGTGTGTGTGTTTGTGTGTATATACAACACTAATATTGCACTTCACTGTATTTCCCCGCGTGTGTCCCTGTGTGAAACAGGAAAAAGCGTATGTATGATCGAGAGAGGTTCTGTTTGCATGATAAGCACTGCTAGGTATATATGTGTGTGCACATGTACGCATGCGTTTATGTTTGTGTGTGTGTCTGTGTGTGCAATAAATCTTGCCTTCAGATTATTTCTTAGTGGCCCCAGTGGGGCATTGTAGTGTCAATAGAGCAGGTTTTAAATGGTAAGCAGTGGGAATATCAGAGAAAATTAACTGCGTGTGTGTGATTATGTGTTTCCTGCACATATGGAAACTAATGAAAGAAGCAGGAAACTCATTTAAACCTTTTTAAGGTTATGGGTTTATGTTAAATTCATGCTAAGGGTTTTATGATTTAAGGTTGGGGAATTAATTCGTGTCGATTAACTATGCATGAAAGCAAAGAGACACATCGTGTTGTTTGTTTTAGCGTGTATGTTTGTGTGTTTTCCACCGGGAGATATTGCCAAGGCAGTCGACTTTGCAGAGGCATTGTTATTGAAATAAAACATAATGTCAAGTTCTGTCCTGAAGCTCATCTAGTCTACTCATGCTCAGGGATTTGGCCTTGTGAAATGCAACAGTTGTTCTATTTTCTTCTGTCTCTGTTTATTTCACTGAGTCTGCAGCACAAAATGAGTTGGCACTGTTCCCTTCTGAAGAGGGGCGAGCTTTAGAAATGGATTACTTAATGAGTTTTACACTGTTGCACAGTCCATACTCTTGTCAAAAAGTAGAATATGTTGTGTTTGACAACACGGACTCAGAACACTCCATGTTGTTGTGGAGCATGGTGACTTCAGTAGAAGAGCCGCTCGCTGGCTTCTAAAGCATCCAGCGACGCCTCTGTAAGGTTGAGAGTTGTGCTAGAAAATAAATTATTAAATGTATGCATTAATTTTTCAAAAAGAAAAACCTCATAAAATGTCTGTTACATAGAATCAAAGAAATTATAGGAGTTTGCTGGAGTAAAAATATCTCCAAATATCTGCAGCTGCCCTGTAACAATAGTACTGTGGAAATTATATATATTATATATCCATCCATGCATTTTCTGAACCACTTATCCAACTCAGGGTCACTGGAGGTTTGGAACCCATCCCTGCTAACATGCACGCACTGGACAGGTCTCCAATCCATCACTGGGCAAAAAAATAACCACCAGTAATGTCTATGCTTTAAACCTGCTAGTTTGTTTAGAATGCAGTGACGCCACTTACCTACAGTACCAGGGACAGCTCCCCTTCCTATAGAGCATCGCACATTTCTTGATTGGTAAATATTTTACCTGTTGCTGTCAGTGTCTGGTCTTTGATAATAGACTCCCATTTTGTTTGCCATGAACAGCAGGCATTAACATACATTGTCGCATAAAAGAAATGGATTCAGTATTGTTACTGTATGGCTTTGTGTTGATCCTTGACTTCTGGTTACTATCCTCAGTTTTTATTTTTCTTTGTACTTTTGTGCCTCCTGTGTTTCCTCTGTCATCCCAGTGTTTCATCTGGATTTATTTATGTATTATATTTATTACCTCCGCCAAGGAGGTTATGTTTTTGGGCGCGTTGTTTTGTTTGTCTGTTTGTTTGTCAGCAGGATTACTCCAGAAGTTATGAACGGATTTCGATGAAATTTTGTGGAGTGGTTGGAAATGACAAGAGGAAGAAGTGATTAAATTTTGGTGGTGATCCGGATCATGATCTGGATCCAGGAATTTTTTGAAGGATTCTTCGCTATTGCGGGATAAGGGGTTATTGTTGTCTGGGAAAGATGAAAGATTATTTCACAGTATTTAGATACATGTATTACAGCGTCAGTGACCCTATGGCCTTGGCGGAGGTTTGTGCTCTCTAAGTGCTTCTAGTTTATTATTATTATTATAGCTTACTTTCAGTTCACTTCCTGTTTCATTTTGAAGGGCGATCTGTTTTGGTGGCACAGCACATTTGAGGTGGGCGAGGTATGTGCTCTGCTGAGTGTCCTTCTAGTTATTAAAAATGTGACAAATACATTTTTGATATATAATGTAGTCATAATGCAGTCACATTATGACTACATTATGACTACACTGGTATCTAACTGTCAAGCACATTTGTCAGATATCAAAAAAAGTGATTCTCAGTTGAAACTGGGTCTTGGTTGATGTAGTACAGATTAGCAATGTGTGAGAGAGCTTGTCACATAAATGATGAATCTCTCTGTGATGTCAGGTTAGATCATCAACCAAAATACAACCCTTCATCTCTTTGCAAAGGTGTCATCGCATCATTAAAAAGTAGCACCACTGTCATCAACATCATCACGGGAAAAACATCGTAGTCTGGGGTTTGCATTGGACAGCCATGAGTTTCTTTCTTTCTTTCTTTCTTTCTTGTATAATGCTGCAGGTTAAGATGCGTTCACACAGAAAATTGACCACTGTTCATTTTCAGCAACATTTAGCAGCAGTTGACAGGTGATGACTGGAGTGCTGCAGGTCCACTAATAGAGCTGATCAGATGTAAATAAGCTCTGGTGGGTCTCTCCTGATGATGCGTTCCATTTCCCTCAGGAGCTGGATGTTGGAGCTGGGAGTGATGTCACTCCCCAGCTGAGTGGGTTTCAGTTGGAAAAAAAAAAAGGAAAAACAAGGATTTGTTTTGCTCATTAGCAGGGTAGAACCATTCATGCGTCGCTAGCAATACAGCACAATGCTTGTTTTTTTGCACTTAAAAACAGAACTACAGCACGTTCACAGACACAGTCACAAATACACAACAGTGGCAGCACAGACTGCAAGTTGTACTGTTTTACTAATGTTTATGAGCACTGCTGCCATCTTAGATTAAATTAGAGTTGACGGGGCTGCTCCGACTTTCTGAATTGGAATTCCGAATTGAGGGAGTATTAAAAATTCTGAGTCAGCAAGACGGCAACTTTTATGCACCATGTGCCTCGGCTCTCAGTGACCCCGCTCTGTAACTTTACGCATGGCTTCGTTGAGTGACTGAGTTGCTAAACACGTCCACTTTGCAATAATATGAAACATAATGAACTGACTTATTGCAACAGTGGCATCCTTTTACAGTGCTATTCTCTTTAGAATGACCTATACTGTCATATCTGTTTGAAAAGGCAGACTGCATGGCTATGTGCTTGTTTTCATACACCTATGGCAATGGGACTGAAAACACATTTTTAAAATACCACTCAATCCATAGAAGGGCATAAAAAAATATTGTGATCATTTAAAACCTCAAGCTGAGGTCATTTGTTGTCATTCATTCATTATTAAACTCACTGTCTATCATAGTTTGACCAGTGGATGAAGCTGCATGTGATAATATATTCCCTTACAGAAATTACTGTAGGTCAGACACTGAAAAGAAGAGAATATTAAACAGGCACTAAGTCAGTGATGCCATTTTTATGGTATCTGACAACCTCACTGCAATAATGATAGCCACAACGCATAAAAAAATAGATCATATTATCATGCTAGTCCCTTTATTATATATGTCATTCTTCCTAGAATGCTAGTATAGGCAAAAACAAGCCAGTCTTGCTGTTCAGGTGCTGTTAATGTCTTTATTTATTCTTTATCAAGTGTGCTGAAATGTACTGTCAAATGAGAGGACAAATATAAAGGAAAAATCTGGTATTTCTATTAATGCGTAATATATCATAGTGTTCCTCAGCTCTTTTTCTTTATTCCAGTTTCTCCAAAACAAGCTAGAAAAATTCTACAGTTGGTGGTCGAATAGAAAGTTACTTGAAAATAAAACAAACGCATACTTACAAAAGGGGAATATGATATGATCACACTGACAGCCTACCAGTCCTTTTTATCCCCTTCATTTATTCTAGTATGACATAAGATGTCAATAAGTAATAGGAAGAGGGAGAGCATCCATTTATTATTCATAAATGTCTTGTGTTATCAGAGAAACATGCTGGGACGTTGATTTACGACAGCTTAACATTGTACGAGACGAGAGGAAGAGACAAAGGGAGCAGATGACAGGGGAGTAAGGGGTGGGGAAGAGAGTTGGAGGGACATGCTGAAATCAGTGTGATTACAAATAGCATTTTTTATAAGCTCTGAAAAGAAAAAAAAAGAGAGCAAAGCTATTGGGTTAACGAAACAAAGGAAAGGACAAAAAGAAAATGCAGAAAAGAAAATAATGTGGCTTTTGGGTGACCTTAAAGGGGAGTTAGTTTGTTAAACTGGAAAACTGAAATTAGTTTAATGGTCATTGCAGGTAACATATTACCTGATGTGAATATGATAACAAATTGTCAAAATGTGACAGTCTGATCTCTCCACCATTTGGTTTGAGAGCTGAAGAAGCCTTTTGGGGTGAGAGGTGAAACGTCTTCAAGAAACAAAAAGAAGTCCAGTCGCCCTTTTTTCAAGCTCCAGAGACTTGTTATGATATTGTTCTAGAAGTTCCTTAAAATGTTTTCAGCTGATCCAAAATGCTGCAGCCAGAGTTCTGACAGGGACGAGAAAGAGAGAGCAGATTTCTCCCATATTGGCTTCTCTTCATTGGCTCCCTGTTAAATCTAGAATGGAATTTAAAATCCTTCTCTTCACATAGAAGATCTTGAAAAATCATTCTTCATTATATGTTAGAGACCTCATAGTACCGTATCACCCAAATAGACCACTTTGGTCTCAGACTGCTGGCTTGCTTGTGGTTCCTAGGATACTTAAGAGTAGAATGGGAGGCAGAGCCTTCAGCTTTCAGGCCCCTCTTCTGTGGAACCAGCTTCCAGCTTGGATTCAGGAGACAGACACCCTCTGTTTTTGTATCAATGGCTTTTGTATTTTTATTTTATTTTGTTCTTAATATCAAGCACTTTAGTCAACACTTGCTGTTTAAAAGTGCTACATAAATAAAGTTGGCTTGGCTTGGCTCTATTTTAATATTAGGCTTAAAACTTTCCTTTTTGATAAAGCTTATAGTTAGGGCTGGATCAGATGACCCTGAACCATCCTTTAGGCCTAGGCTGCTGGAAGTTTCCCATGATACACTAAGCATTTCTTCTTCACTCACCTCTTTTTCACTCTCCATGTATTTATACACCACTCTGCATTTAATCATTAGTATTTCATTTTAAACTCTGGCTCTCTCCCATAGTTTGCCTTTTTTCCCGTCTCCCTCTGCTCTCCTCTCTTTCTCCTCATCCCCCAACCGGTTGCAGCAGATGGCTGCCCCACTCCCTGGGCCTATATATATATATATATATATATATATATATATATATATATATATATATATATATATATATATATATATATAAGCACCTTGAGGCAACAGTTATTGTGATTTGGCTCTATACAATTAAAAATGAATAGAATCCATATCTCACAAATCTTTTGTGTTTAAATTATTTGTTTAAACACAAATCTTTTGTTGTTTAAACAAATAATTGAGGTGACAGTGATTTACAACAATCTGTAGTGGTTTAGAGTAGCCAACAATGAACTATTCATATGCCATAGTTAATAAAAATCTAAGACATATCCATAAGTCTGCACAGTTTGAAATCTCCTCACATTTTGACTTTCATTTCTTACCATTCTGTAGTCTACAGGATGAGCTATTAATTTATGGTTACCCTTAAATGAGTTTTGCTTGGAGTAATGAAATTTAGATGCATTACCTTCTTCATTTTTATTATTTATGATGTCCATGGTAAAAGAAAGCTTAAAATGCAATCTGAATGTTCTAACATTTTTGTGACACTCTCTACCCTCTCCTCATCCTTTCCGCCACCCTCAGGGCAACCTTCATTTTCCTCTTTCCTTTCACTTCCATCATCTTCAACCACATCTTCTTGCTTACCATCCGCAACACAGACAGACTCCTCTACAAGAATGAATCATACACCCTGTAATATACATTTTTTAACCTTTCTGGTGTTAAGGTACATCCGAGGTCAAACACGATCATCAAGACACATCATACTAATTGTAAATAATGCAATTATCTTTATATTTGCTAAAGTTTAAATATAAGTCCAAATCCTTTTATATTTATGAATAATTTAACACTAAAATTACAGTACTATGGTTAAACAGATCTAATATTATGTTAAAATACATTAGATTGAATTTGCTTTATGATACGTACAGTGATATGACATGCAATAATCATTTTTTGTTCCTTTTGATGTTACTGAGCACAAAGGTTACAGATGTCATATTTGGCAGTCTAATTACTGGGTACTGGGTGATTACATCAAAACATTTGCAAAAGTGTAGACAGGTATTTTGTTGTGCTGCCTGATTGTGTTTCATTAGAACTAGCAAAAACTAAATAAATGTATCTATTGCCATATAAGTGACTGCACACAAATGTTTTTCTTTTTCTTTCTTTTTTAAAATTAAGAAGCAGTATAGTATTTTAAATGCTATTTCACCAGCCTGAAACACATTGACTTCCTCAGAGTAACATAGTTACATCAGTTGGTCAAACATACAATAAAGCTGAATGCCACTTGCTAAGCTTTCAGTTGAAACTGCTATTGATACAAATGATTACTTTCATTTCCCACTGTATGAGCTCACCTTGTGCCACATCATTTGGGGAGCGATCTGCTGCAGCTTCACTTTCTCTGGCTGTTTCTGGAATCTGGAATTAAAGGCCATGTGCTTCATGGTGTTACGTTGTGCTGGGTCATTTTGAAAGATACAGTGTTGAATCTGACTTTTGCTCATTGTGTTTAACAACTGCTGATAGCGAAACCACTCTTAACCTGTTAGCTGTGCTCTGATCACTTTTCTTTTGAAAGAAATTTAACAGCTGACTTCCCTCAGTTTTCTTTCTTGCCTTCTCCTTTGTTTCTTTTTTGATATCCCGAGTTTGCTTTCGGGGTGAGAGGCAGAACTCCCAGTGCGCATTAGCACTCACCTTGATAGAATAAATTAATTGTGTTGTGTGTGTTATCCGAGCGTGAGGTGGTATAAACCATTTTGCATCAGAAAGCCTCCACTACTTTTTCAAAGGTCAATCACCCAACTGATTTTTTCAGACAATTCAATTATTATAGATATAATAAAAAATGCCCCCCCAAATCAATTACTGAGGTACTGGGTAGTCAGTTCCAACCCCCCTCCCCACCCAGGATTTTTTCCTAAATGCTATTGTACATTTCATCATAAACGCTGTTGTAAATTGATTAAAAAGGATTGGCTTGCACCATAGTATATTACTAAATGAGAGGGAAAGACAGCTCTAGACACCAATTTTGCCCACAAGTGTCTCATCAGATTTAAGATAAGGGATGATATGATAGGAAAACAGACAAGACAAATCTTATACATGGAGCTGAAGCGAGGATCGCATCCATAGCAACAGCAATATTTGAACCACCATGGATACTTAGCCCTGTGGAGGAAAGTAGGGAATATTCTGCACAAACAGGAAGAATATAAAACAAGAACAAATGCAAATTATTAGTTCAAGAATGCATTACTTACAGTCACAGGATTTGTGGACCTGCACATATTATTTGTGTGTGCAATCCACAGAAGTCGGATGCAGGACCTGCTTTAATGAACAAACCTCCATCATCATGTAAAGTGCTAGGATCTTCGTTCCTTACTTCCCACTGAAACTTGAAGCATTTCCAAAGTTAAAACTCAAGCTGTTGAGTTAAAATGAGTCTTCACTGCTGTGAGTTTTAAAACAGGGTTTACGGGGCAATGTAGGTTTTAAGGGATACAAACTGTAATATGCAAAATGAAAATCTGCAATCGTGTTTTTGTTCAGTTAAATAGAATTTAGATTTTTTTTTTTTTAAGATTTGTTTTAACATTTACAAATTTGATATATTTGAAGGGAGGACAGCAGGACTGTTAGGAGTGATACAGTCAGAGAGAGTGAAACACTGTGAGGATCAGGACTACTGCCAGTGTGTGTGCAGGCGATAAATCATATCACCATTTAGACTCCTTTTCTGTTCAGCTTCTTTCACCCAACTCTTATTTCATTGCTCTTTCCCCCTTGGTTCGCTCTTTCCTGACCCCAAGCCTTTTCAGCCTTTTCTTTTTTTTTCCCCTCTCTTCCATCTATCTTTTACCTTGCTGCCTACTTTTCACTCCTACCTTCTCATTCTCATTATTGCCAGTGTGTGACCTTAGCTGACATCTAGTTGAAAGGTTGAGCAGGTCCAAAGGTCTAGAAGCTACAGCACCAGCACAGCAACCAACAAACACAGATACACTAAGCATTGCTTAAGTTTTGGCAGGCTGCCTTTACAGTTAGTTGGGTGTGCACACATTTAACGTGTGTATATTTGCGTGAAAATTAATTGTTTACCAGCATCTAACTTCCTATATGTCTGAATGTGTTGTGCCAGGGTCAAAGTACAGCTTACACAATGATGCCAATTAAAAGTGCATTTAGTATAGCATCGATCTCTGACCCATTCCACTATAAAGGAGTGTTTGAACTACATGCAGCATGGCAAGCAATTATGACCTTGCTTGCCCTCTTTCACTTGTTCATATATGTGAAACCTCAAGGGTGTGGGAGTGGGGCAAAACAAGCCTAGAGTAGAATCACCAGACTCCTTTGAGCTGATAGGAAGGCAACAGCAACTCAAATAACCACTCGTTATAACTTCTGCAGCTCTTGTTACAACCGAGGCTGTAACAAGAGATGCAGAAGAGCATCTCTGAACACCCAACAGCATCAAACACTGAAGCAGATAGGATGCAGTAACAGAAGACGATGCTGGATGCCACGTCTGTCAGCTAAGAACAGGAAACTGAGGCTAAAATTTGCACTGACTCACCAAAAATTGAACAACAGAAGATTGGAGAAATCTGCTTTGATGAGGCTCAATTTCTGATGCAAAATTCTGATGGTAGGATCAGAATTTGTTGCAAATAACACGAAAGCATGAAGCCATCCTGCCTTGTATCAGCAGTTCAGGCTGCTGGCGGTGTAATGCTGTGGAGGATATTTTCTTGGCACACTTTGGGGCCTTCAATACCAACTGAGCATTCTTTCAAGAACTACCTATTGTTGACCATGTCCATTCTGTTATGCCCACAGTGTACACTGTGGTGGAGGGAGGTTATGTTTTTGGTCGCGTTGGTCTGTCTGCTTGTCTGTTAGCAGGATAACTCGGAAAATTATGAACACAAAGATATCACAAAGATCAAATGATCTCAAACAGATGCTAGATCATTTTGAAATACTATATACTTCTCATTCCATTCATAAGAGTATACCTTTATATTTTACCTGTAAGAATTTTGTAAGAAAATGCAGATATTGTTGGTTTTAAGGTTTCTTTGTTTCCTCAATACTATCTTCTTGTCAGCCTTAACTGATTCCTGAGATACAAGTGGATTTTCCAAGTGAAACTGCAAGAGATAATATGACAGAAAAAAAAAGAATAGTAAATTATAATGCCACTGCAAACTTGTGGTAAATAATAATGTGCTCTCCACAGCAGTAGTTTTAGGCATGAACCATTAGGGGCAAATGGATTATATGTGGTTTACATTTATTAAAAGGATCCTTGCCCTGCTCATCTGCTGGATACACATCATTACCTTTGCTCATACAGTATGTTCTTTATGTTTTTAACTTTGTAATGATGAAAATGAAATCTCTAGAGCCTTTTTCTCTCAGCTGGAAGTTGCCATCATTCTCTTCAGACTGGCTCCTGTCTGATAATGACATAGCAGAAAGTACAGGCTGTCATCGCCAGATCATCCCTCAAGAAGAGCACGAAGGGGAAGGGAACATATAAAAGCAACACGACAGAAAAGATAATTCAGGAAAATGTTTTCTATTTTGCTGTAAAGCTGCTTTAAAATGATTATTGCTATTATTTTTAGTATTTTTAATTACCTCGCCCACCGATAGGTGGAGGGAGGTTATGTTTTTCGGTAGCTTTAGTCTGTCTGTTTGTCTCTTAGCAGGATAGCTTTGTCAAACCAAAAACACACAGGGTCCAAAGGACCCCGGACCATGACAAACTTGGAGAATTATGAATGGATTTTGATCAAAATTTCTGGAGTTGTTGGGGGTAGTACAAGGAGCAACTGATTAAATTTTGGTGATGATCTCGATCACGATCTGATCCAGGAATTTTTAAAAATTAGACAGGGATAATATTCATATATTTGCATCTAACCTTATGCAGATAAGTCAGAATCCTCTAAAAAGAATTAGGGTGCAACATGATCATATGTTTTGTTTTATAGCAAAGTTTGTTTATGATCAAAGGAGGATTCTGGATCTAATGATCTAATCATCCAGAATGCTGAAAATTATTTATGATTGAGTCTGACAGCACTGGGTGCTATCTATTGCAGCGTACTGTCTGCACATAGAAAATTTGGGGTGGGTGAGGTTTGCGCTCTACTGAGTGTCCTTCTAGTTTTTATTATTTTTTTTTGTGTGTGCCATTTTTGCATCAGGTTTTAAAAAAAAAAAGACTGATTCCGTGTATGGCAGCGTCAAGTAGATAGTTACGAGAGAGGAAAATAGGAGGATAGAGAAGCATGACAACACCATACTGAAACAGGATAGCCCATTGGTTGTAAGTGCTAAAGAGGATCTTGCCTTCCCTGTTTGCTCACTGTGTCAGGGAGAAAATTACTAACATCCCTACTACAAGTCTTCATTTGCTAAACAGATGCTGCTCAATGCCAAATGGGTCATTACACCAACTAAACTGTGTGTGAGTTTGCTTATGTGTTTGTGCATGCTGTGTGTATGTGTCTGTTCTGCCTTGGTGTCCATGTGTGTGTTACAGTTTTCTGCTGCTTGTGTCATTTTGCAGATAGTGTGTGGGTATGCATTATGGATTAGGATGTTGTATTGATGAGGACATATGGTGTTTCCATATGGAAGTGTGACGGTTTATGAAGTCACAGTACTAAGTGACCGCTAGTCGATTCCCTGTTTCATCTGCTAATGTCTCTATTTTCCTCCATATTATATTTTGCTGTTCTCTTATTACTTCAGAAGCTAATAAAATCTTTCAGAGGTTAAATTCACTTGTGTGCACTTGCTTCTCTTTTTGGATAATTTTTTTGTCATAACTAAGTGCTTGCATACTAATTAAGTAAGTCAAACAACATCAATGAGACCTTTTGGAGAAAACTTTGAAAATAACTTGCTTTCTTATTTGACCTTCTTCTCCAGTACTGGTGCTGATACAAAGGTTTTTTTTCTGAGTGGTGACTCCCATTGTTCATCAATGAGTCTGGCGTGCCTGAGCGGGCCAGTATATACTGCAGCACCAGTATAAATGGCAAAGGGACTGTAGTCATGTCACAGTTGGCGCAGACATCAACCAGTGTTGTGACCATAAACTAAACTTAAGGGACAGATTTGATAAGTGGGGCATTAGCATGAGGTTGTAATTACAAAAATGCAACATTGGGATTAGGTTTTGTGGATGGTCTACTAAGTTTTTATATAAAAAAATAAAACATTCAATAACCAATTAATTTCAATAATAACTAACACAATCTCCCCAAAACACCACAAATTAGTTTTGAGTTGCAAACAAACACACTTGGTAATTCTTAGGCAGGACAACAACACAGGGTAGCTTAGTATTTGTTGTCTGTCAAACATAATTTAAATGTAGGTTAAAGTCACAGCATGGCTGTAGAGTACAAACTGACACAGCAAACAGAGAAATTTTCTGCAGCTGAATTGGAGGTGTTAGTGGTGGAATGTAATAAATTCACAAAGTTACAATGCTCAACCACAACTGAAAAAGGGAAACTAAAGTTGAAGAATTTAATGCACCACGTGGAAAGCCACGTTCAACTGAGGAAATTAAAAACTATACATATGATGGCATTATTTAAGGCAGCAGATGAAAGGTCCCTTTAATAATGCTGCAGCAAACAGGATGGGTGGGCAGTTATGTTCCACAGAGCAAATGCCCTCAACCTGTTTGAAAAAATACAATATTGCAGCCATGCAAATGGAAATATAAAGTGAATTAAAATAAACAAAATTAATATGATTCACTGAATAAGTTACTAATGCCTTACTTTTGACATTTTGAGAGGGACAATTTCAAAAGAATTTATGATGCTGTCTTTGGAGAAAAGTGACTTTGGTTGTCTTTCACGGCTCTCCCATAGCTCTTAGAGCAAACAGCTAATACAGAAACACTGCCTAACTTGCATGAGTGAACTTGGGGTCAAATCTGCATACAAGCAGCACATGGGGGAAGACCCTCCACTTGGGGTAGAAAATTGTCACTGACCTGGAGTCGGCATTCCACCCTCTTCAGGTTGAGCACTATGGCCTCAAACTTAGATGTGCTAATTCTCATACCTGCCGCTTCACACTCAGCTGCAAACTACTCCAGTGCGAGCTGGAGACCACCACCTGATGAAGCCAACAGAACAACATGATCCACAGAAAGCAGAGATAAGATTCTGAGGCCACCTAGGCAGAAGCCTTCAGCCACTTAGCTATGGCTCATTGCAGTTGTACAGGGACTAAATCCAGAGTTCCCATATCCCCACAGCAACCCCCTTAGGATACCCCAAGGGATACATTCGAATGCCTTCTCTAGGTCCACAAAACACATATATACTGGATGGGAAACTCCCACACACACTCAAATATCCTTGAGAGGATAAAGAGCTGGTTCAGCGTTCCACAACCAGGATGAAAATCACTTTGTTCCTCTTGAATCTTAATGAGCTAACAGACAAACTCTCCTTTCCAGCACCTGGCATAGACCTTCCCGGGGAGGCTGAGGAGTGTAATGCCCTGAAAATTGGAGCACACCTTCTGGTCCCCCTTTTTGAAGATGGGAACCACCATGGCAGACTGCTAATCTAGTGGCACTGCCCCAGATCTCCATGCAATGTTGCAGAGCCCTACAACATCCAGAGCCTTAAGGAACTCAGGGCAAATCTCATCCACACCAGGGGCCCTGCCACCAAGAAGTGGTGGCTACAGGGATATGGAATGTCACCTCTTTGTTGGGGAAGGAGGGCGCGAGGTTAAGAGATACTGGCTATATATAGTTGAAGCCACCTCAATGCACGGCCTCGGCTTTGGAACCAGTCTCCTGGAGAGGGGCTCGACTATGTTTCAATCTGGAGTTGCCCTCGGTGAGAGGCGATGGGCTTGGGTGGGTATTCTTGTATCCCCTTGGCTTGTTGTCTGTCCATTGGAGTTTTCACAGGTGGATGAGAGGGTCGCTTCTCTGCATCTTCAGGCCAGGGAACGGGTCTTGACTGTTGTTTGCGCTTACAAATGACAGTCTTCTTGGAGTCACTAGGTGGGGTGCTCGAGGGTGACTCCTACTACGAGACTTCAGCACTCACATGGGCAATGACGGTGAGACCTGGAGTTGGCGTGATTGGGAAGAATGGCCAGCCTGATCTGAACCTAAGGGGTGTTCTGTTATTGGACTTCTGTGCAAACCACAGTTTGTTCATAACAAACACCATGTTTGAACATAAGGATGCCCATAAGTCCATGTGGCACCAGGACACCCTAGTTTACAGGTTGCTGATTGATTTTGTAATCATATCATCAGATCTACGGCTGTATGTTCTGGACACTCTGGTGGAGTGAAGAGATGAGCTGTCAACTGATGACCATCTGGTAGTGAGTTAGATCAGGCACACTTAAATGTATAGCGAAAGAGCAGTGGGAATGCCTGGCAGAGACCCCTGGTTCACAATATCTTCCCACCTCTGGCAGAACTTCAACAGCATTCCGAAGGAAGTTGAGGACATTGAGTCTTTATGTACCATTTTCCACACCTCCATTGTTGAGGCTGCTGCATGGAGTTGCGGCTACATGGTTGTTGGTACCTGTTTTGGTGGTAATCCCCAACCAGATGGTGGACACCGGAGGTTAAGGGAGACATCAAGCTAAAGAATTGGTTTTGATTAGCCCGTGGGACCTCAGAGGCAGCTGATGGGTACTGGCAGGCCTAGCTGTACCTGGCTCAGGCAGAGACTGAAGCAAAAATTCAGGTGTGGAAGAAATTCGGTGTGGAAAAAGACTTTCAGACTGCCTTGAAGCAATTCTGGCAAACTGTCAGGCAACTCAGGAGAGGAAAGCAGTGCTCTACTCACAGAGTGTATAGTTGCTGAGGTTTTCCAAGCATGTCCTACTGGGAGGAGGTCCCGGGGCAGGCCCAGGACATGCTGGGGAGATTATATCTTTTGGCTTGCCTGGGAACACCTCAGTGTTCTCCTGGATAAGCTGGAGGAGGTGGGTGGGGAGAGGGAGGTCTGGGTTTTTCTGCTTAGGGTGCTGCCCCCATGACCTAGCCCCAGATAAGCATAAGAACATAGATGGATGGACGGTATCTAACAAGATACGTACTTTAGATGGCATTACCTTGACTTCCAGTAACACTGTGAGAAAGCTTAAAGTCATTTTTGATCCTTCAACACACACATTAAACAAATATGTGGGACTGCCTCCAGTCATTTGCGGAATGTTGCTAAAATTAGAAACATCCAGTAGCAGAGTGATGCTGAAAAGCTATTTCATGCATTGATTACTTCTAGGCTACTACTGTCATTCATTATGGTCAAGCCTTCACTTGATCCAGAACACTGCAGTGAGAGTACTGACTGGTACTAGAAAGAGAGACCATATTTCTTCCATATTAGCTTCTTTTCATCTGAATTCAATTCTATTAAATTTGGAATTTAATTCAAAATCTTTCTCCTCACATATAAAATGTTCAACAACTTAAAGACCTCACAGTACCTTATTATCCTAACAGAGCACTTCATTCTCAGACTGCAGGCTTACTTGTGGTTCCTAGAGTTTCTAAAAGTAGAATGGGAGGAGGAGAGTTTGTGTTTATGAAACATGACATGTACAACAATACCTCTCCACTTTCTGTTTGTTGTACTACTTTCTCATTTAATTATTCTTTAAAAAAAAAAAGTAGCATACATGTGCGAATCTACTCTACTTTAGCTCATTAAAACAGCAATCAATGTGGATGCTGTAGGTTAAATATACATATCTGACATCTTGAAAATACATCTGCATGCACTCCATTCTACAGAAGTAATTTATATTTTCCTCATAATCCATGTATCCTTTCTGGGTCTCAGAAGAAAGCAGATTTCCATCTAAAGTTGCTCACTTGTGATGTCAACCTGTAAAATACTGTACGGTGTCATGCTGAATAATGTGAAAAGGACAAAATAAACAAATCCCACCCACATAACACACATGAAACGCTGCAAACCTAACTTATGGTGGATTATAACTGAAATAGGTTTGTGACTGATGAGAACACTCCCCTGTATTAATGAAAGTAATTTCCTGATGCCACATGGCAAATGCTAGTTTCTGGGATCAGGTTAAATTCATTTGACTGTGCTTGTCAGCACAGACATTTCTTTATTATTTCACAGCTTTGTGACGTACTCATGCCCGCTGGAAGAAAACAGACAATTTAATGAGAAAGTGAACATTTTACTTTGCTAACCCTAACCTTCATTTACTTTCATTATTACCCTTAAGCAGAAAAAGATTTGATATTAACCTGAAATAAAGCCATTTCTTTGCTGCCCATAACAGAAACGCTGATGGTTTTTTTTAAGCTTTTTTTTTACCAATGATTCCAGAATGTCACTGTAAGCAGCACTGAATTAAATACATTTCTTGATCATTATCAGTGGAGTTACAGTATTATTTTTATGTTGATTTATTGTGATGTTTGAGGTTGTCAGTTCTCTGCTCTTAAAAGCCTTTGAGCTGAGAAGACACTAAAAGTGAATGCATTATTTACTATACATACGGCCCTATAGATAGGCACAGCTACAAAACACACCTACACAAAGGCATTTACAAAATGAAGATGCCTACACAGAAACATTCAGTCAGGCCTGCACAGGGACCACTGTGGTCTTAGAGGCTCCATGCTGAATGTGATGTTATTAGAAGTGGCTTAATGGTGCCATATTGTGTCCCTTCTCACCACACACACACACGCACACAAACTCAAGACACAGACCATACACTTTCCCCTGACCACGAGCGTACTCATACAGACACTGCAGGGGTTCAGCGACGTCTCTGTCTTGCTTGCTCTCTTTTTAATTCATATATTTCACAAAAGAAATAGAAAAGAAATGTTCATAAGCATAATTATTATGTGTGACATGAATGTGCAAAACGGTGCTCCTATCATTTAATTTAATTTGCTGCTCCTGGTTAGTGTAAAACTAAGAACTTTAATATATATATATACAAATATATATTTTGTCCCAGTTTGGGGGTCACTGCCCCGAGTGTTGCCTTCACCTTCCACATCCTCTCTTGCTCTTCTCTCAGCCCTTGGTATTTCCCAAGTTTTTTGTTTTCCTTCCAGATGTTCCTGTCACTTGATATGGCTACATCTATCACTACAGCTTTCTCAGCCATCACCAGTTAGTACTCATTCATATGTGATTATTTTTCTCCTTATATTTAGAACTTCTGGGTAAATGTTTTAACTAAGAATGTAGGAGCAAATGACTACAGGGTCACTGTAAAAAATTAGTATATAAAATACCAAATGTAAATATTGTACTTCTAATATTTGCCTGTGGGGTTTACTTTGAGCACCTGATGGTTCTTTTGTGCTTCTCACTTTTAAACTCTCTCGATATGCTTTCCTTGTGTAGGTGCTTGAACAGATTTGTGTTTTGAGCCTGTTGTGGGGACTGGTGTGCAGCAGGATTTGCAAAGTACGGTTTTTTGGTCTGCATCAGACCGTGCTTCCTTTCTACAGAGGTAGCCCCTCGTTTAGGAACAAACTCATCGATTTGTCTTGGCTGGTCCTGTTCAGCTCTGTCTCACATTCACTCGCCCTGTTGATATTCACATTTCTGCCTGTGTGGTGCCATGTAAGATTGCAAACCATCATCTTAATGCTGAAAAAATATTGCTGTAAACAGTGTATTTCGCAACATGAAATAAAGGATCATAATATGAAACAATAGACCTTTTTTATGTTGTCATCTGATACATATCCTCATAGACCTAATTACCCTAATGTGTAAGTTGGTGGATGAACATCAGTGTAGCTGACTAAGATGATTGTATGAGACAGACTGGTTAGTTCTCTGTGACGTTTGGCCAAATGACTGGAACTACAAGGTCACACAGTGGGCAACTCTGACTAGGCCAGCTTAGTGATTTTTTTTATCTAACTAGCTGATCAGATGAGTGCTTAGTTGACTTGTCTGACTTGTTGGCACGACTATGAGTCTTGAGTCATTTGTTCATTTGATGAATGAACAGATGACTCAAGGTGACAAAATGACTAGAAAACGAGGTCACTAGCTGGGTTTCTATACACAGATACTGTATTTGCATATGAATATGCAGACAGGGGACAAAAGATTTTTGGTACCTAAAGTATCCTAATTTCCACATGTGGTCTGAAGTCATATTTGAGCAGACTTTGGTTGCTTGCAATTAATCAGTCCACGTGGAGAGCGAATGAAAGATCCCCCCAATACAATCTCAAAGCCAGTGGCTATGAAAAGGATTTTGCTTGTATTAGCATTCTTAAATTTATTTGTATTTGTAAGCACTTACTGCATGCAAGCAGAGTGGTTGTTAACAGCCGTCAAGCCAGGAATTCCGACCCTTTCTCCATGACAGCTGCCTCCATGAAAATCGCAGTGTTAAAGTGACCAACAAATCTATAAGCCATGTGAGAGGACAGTCTGACTGTTTCCAAAAACTGTCACAATTAAGCCACAAAATGCATGAAATCATGATGATGATGATTATACTGTGCAAGAGTGATTTTCAAAAGCACGTTTGTGCATTCAGAAAGAGAGAGCAAGCATGAGAGAGTGGATTTGAGATGCTGAGACAAAGTGAAGCGTACTCGGGCTCGGATCGTTGGACACAGTAAGAGTACAGGCCGGTAGGGGAGTGTGGAGGGTGGACAGTCGTGCTTGGGCATGGTTACAGCAACCGTGCCTAGTGTGAGTACACCCAAAGACATATGGGCCTGGATGATAGAATGGCTGTCTCAGCAGCTGTCTGGCCTTTGCTATAAGTAAACAGCGGCTGTTAAAATGTTTACTGCTATAGGTGACTATGGCTTGTTTGGATCAGTGTCTGACAAGATTAACTTGATACTAATAAGACAATTTAATATCAAAAATAGGGTACAATGAAAACTGTTGATTAAAATTAGCCCCAAGAAGCTTGAGTGACTCAGCGGCTCTGTGGGTGTGTGTGTGTGTGCATGTGTTTGTGTGCATCCAGTTTGGTCTATAGTGAAGTAATTGTAAACTCCTTTCTGTAATCTAGACTGACTAGCAATCAAGTGACTGATGCTGTGGTGAATGCTGAGCAATAGCCATCGATTTGCCCCCTTTTTTTCCTCTGGCATAGGTGTAAATGAGTCCCAGTCTCTGGTCGTTTTCTCTCTCTTTCTCTTTATTTCTCTCCCCTGATATCTCTCTGTCCTTCTTGCATTGCCTTCCACACTCACTCACTAATCCTTTCTCTTTCATTTTTATGATGCTCTACCTCCTCCTCCTTTTGCCAGCCCTCGCAGAGCGGTGAGCATTTTAAGGAGAAATCCATTTCTCTTTACCCAGATTATCACATTGCTCCTCTTAGTAATAGAACCAGGCTGCCTAGTCAATAGGATTGCATCGGAATACAATACCCTGCTGAATGGTGCAGGGTTGGATCATGGATAGCAGAGGTGGCACTAAAACTGTCTAGGTATTGTCCTATGTTGTAAAAGAAACATTTCTCATTTTTTTTTTTTTTTTTGGAACAAGGCCTCAGTAGAAAATAACTACTTTCCAAGATTCAAGATTCAAGATTCAAGAAGTTTATTGTCATGTACACCGCAAAACACTGTGGTTATGCTGAGCAATGAAATTCTTACTTGCGACTGCTTTACAAACAATTGAAATAAGCAACTAAGTTAAAATAAAATTTAAGAACTAGTATATTAGGAAAGTAAAAGTAGAAAATAAAAATAAATAAATAATAAAGCAAGTGCAATATATACAGATATATACAGATGAAAGAAAGGCAGGTAATCACAAGGGGGGTTTCCCTGACTTCGTTGCCTTTTAGGTACCTAACGATACCCTGAAATTCATGGCTCTGCTATAGAAGCCATGTTGTTTTACATGAATTGCTTTCTTAAACCACAAATTTGCTTTTGAACAAGAGCTCTCCAACAAACTGAAAGGGAAACTGCAGCAGAAACAGTAAAAGTCACCCATGACTTTAACAACAAAGTCGTAGCTGTTTCTGTAATTGGCTGGTTTACTAGACATTACTACTAAGTATTTTCCACATCTGTTTTACTAAATGCAGTATTTATTACACAACAAATCGTCTTTGCTTGCATCTCTGCAGTGGTAACCCCGTGATCCAGTTTGTTTCTCTTAATATTTTCAGGCTTTTCTCCTTCTCACATGGGGATGGGAAGTCTGTTTTGTGTTCAGCGGTGACCTCTGTCCTAAAACAATTTCCTATTTTGAGGAGTTTATGTCAGCAGGGGTGTTTCTTTGTACCTCAGGTGCTCCAAACAAGTAGCTGAAAAACATCTAGGGGAGACCCTGAATGGGGTACCGAACAGAAAAAATGTGGGCATCTGCCTGCCTATTTTTGCCACAGATGGTGTGTGTGTGTGTGTTTGTGTGTTACTCTGGAGCTCCAACCAACTCAGCAGTTGCTGGTTACTCTGACAGAAAAAGCTCTCTTTCTTCTCCCATCAATACTCACTTTCTCGCTCTTTATTTGACTTCCTGTCAGAGCTCTTTCTTCTTCTCCTTCCTCTGTTTCATTATTTTACCCTCATCACTCCTTCCCATTTTTGTCCACTTTTTATCTGCCCTTTTCTGCTTTTGTCCTTTTGGCATTACTGTATAATACCTGCGGCTTCTCCCATACCTCCCTCTGTCCTTTCTTCTCTCTTTCTCACTTGTATATCAACACTATTTGCTTTGTTTTCTTTCCACCTCTAAACACTCCTTCTGCTCCATTTTTCTTGTTTGCTTTCCTTTTTTTGGGACATCATTCCCTCCCATTACGCCCATTTGTCTTTTTCTCTGAACCTTTAGGTCTATTTTATTGCTATCTGTAGAAATTAAAAATGCATGCACTGGAATTTTAAGGGGCAAGAGTGAGAGTGCCGATGATAAAAAAAAAAAAAAAAAAAAATATAAACCACTCATCGCATTCCTGCTGCTCCCCTTCCGCCATCTTTCAGGCTCCAGTTTTCCCACCGTCCCTTACGCCATCCACTCATTTGTCTTTTTTTTTTTAAATGAAATTATTTTCTGTGTTATAAGTGGTATAAATGAATTGATGGTGCATTTAAAACTGTTGTGAATGTTGCAAAAAATAAAGAGAATGTTATAAACTTTATATAAAAGATAACACAGTGGCTATTTTGGAGTCAGAAGTTATCATATTTGGCTGACAGGGTGGATTTATGGGTGCATCACAGAGACACAGATCCCTTCTGATTAGTGCTAACATATAAATAAAATAATAGAATTTAAATGACTTCTTGGGCAGACTTTTGGTCCAAATAATCAAACATCAACTCATAATATTTGACAGATTGTAGTGTTGATGTTTTTTTTCAACAAACATTTTAATGCAACTAACACAAATAATCCAGCAGACTAGCAGCTGCAGGAGCCCGACACTTAAAGGGACCAAATATTGAAACTGCTAAAAACAATAATAATAATCTGAATTAACCGAATCTTTATTGACTCTGGCTCCCTAACTAAATGTTTTCAGCTTTGGGTTTCAAAGTGTGCTCTGAAGGCAATCTAAACTCATAAACTCACTCACTGATTAATGTTCATAACCTGTAGCTAGAAGCAGCATGAAATAAAACACTGATTAAATATGTATCTTACACTAAGAGCTCAGTGAGGAGAAACCAGAGAGTCCATTTTACCTCTGGCCAGAAAATGACCATGATAGAGGGAGGGAAGAGGAAGCAGTGAAAACAAAATGCTGAATGCTATTAACGCTACAGGGATTTGCAAAGCTTGGCTCACAATTAATGCAAATGTAATAAATCTAAGTAATTTATGTGAAAGGTCAAAAGTGGTTCAAATTCTCTTTTGAAAATTTTAACTGATCATAATATTTTTTGGCATAAGAAACCATCAAATTAGGACAAGACTGAACTGCACTGAATCTTACTTACACTCAAAACTAATTATACCTGCTAAAGTTAGCAGCTAGGGGAAGAGGTCCAAAAACAAGGGTTTCCTGAGATCACATGGAGAGGCTACATTTCATCTTTACTCACATAACTGCTATCAACAGAACAAAGTTTAAATGTTTACTTTTACAGGAAAAATATTCAGAGAACAGAGATGATCACGTGATCACAACTTGATATATCCAATGTCCCTAAAAGCAGATAAGATAGGCTTCTACTTGTGGATTAGATTATGTCTAGTTAGACGCCCTCTATAATGTTGTTTTTTTAAAAGCATGGCCTGAAAGTAAGTAGGCCCAGAATTCTCTTTTAGCTCAGTTTTGGTCTCCACCAACTCCTCTAGCTCTTTATCTGCTGCTTTTTGGTGCTTGGTGGGTAGAAGTGGGTTTAAAAAAAGACTTAAACATGTACAGTGCAGTGCAGGTCCACGAAAGCGAAAACATTTGGCTAAAATATGCTAAAA
Source organism: Archocentrus centrarchus (assembly GCF_007364275.1). NCBI lineage: Eukaryota > Metazoa > Chordata > Actinopteri > Cichliformes > Cichlidae > Archocentrus > Archocentrus centrarchus. Next base: position 26,732,648 of record NC_044355.1, on the reverse strand, counting down.
AACTCTGTAGGGGCCCCAGAAAATGACTCAATTCATCTCATTGGGAGAAACGTTTCATCACTCATCCAAGTGAATTCTTTAGTCTCACGAGACTGCAGGTTCCTCAACCTTATAAACAGTGAAGTTGTGAAACAATCAGCAGCATTGCACAACAGTGAGCCATGATCCATTTCATGTTCACTGATCTGCAGATGCCAGTTAATCACAGTTGCCATCACATGGTGATAGTTGGTAAACCTGCAGTTAGCTAAAACTGAAGAAGTCACGTGGATGAGCATTAATCGTTTCTCCCACTGAAAATGCTGCACCCAGATGAACTGAATCAACTTTCTGGGATTTCCTTACCTGGATTATTGAGCATACGTCAGGATGCTCTGTAGGGCTGAGTCGACTGCAGTCAGATGGGACCATAGCAACACATTTTACATTACATACATGTGCTTTTTCTATAATTTACAGCAGACTCTTTTAAAGGATGCTGCAAATTAGGTCAAATTAAGTAAACAAAGAGGCAGCTCTGGAAGAGTACAGACACACTAGCACTAGCTCATGCTAGTGCTGAGGGTTTTTTTCCTTGTGATTATCCAACTCAACACTTCCAGGCTCTAAATGCTTTTGTCATCTGACTCTTTACCATAATGTCATGTTGTGGATATATTCAGCATTTGTTGCTCAATCTCGCATATCACATTAGCCCAAAGTTTAGATGCGATGGCCTCATATACACTGTTGTGCATCAAATGCACCCTGAGCTCTCTCCTCCTCATCTTTCTTTTCTGAATACAGATGAGGGAGCGATTGGCCAAATGCTTCTCAGATGGAACCTCAGAGAAAGGAGGCGAGAGTGGGGAGGAGGCATGATATCCAGGCAGAAGCTTCTCTCTGTTCTGTCACCTTGGGGGGGAACAGTGTTCTACTCTATTCCCCTCCTTTGACACAACAGGAGGAGTACTAAGAGAAATGAAGGAAAGGAGCAAGAGGAGGTGCAGCCACACACTCCTCCCTTCTCCTCTCCTCCTGGCAGACAAGCTATCTGACACTACTGATTACTCATCTCATCACAGTCCACACTTAACCTCTGTGTGTTTGTGTGTGTGTGTTTATGAATGGCCTCACATCCACACTTAATTGGGTGAATGTGCGTGCCTACTCCTCTGTGCCCTTTTGTATACATTTGAATGTGTATCTGACCTCAGTCCACTAAACAGACTCCAGGAAATACTCGAGGTTGTCGGTTGAGCAAATAGCTTTTGATCTGATGCGTGTGTGTTTAGTGTGTTTAACAGCTGTGTTTTTAGTGTGCTCGGCTTGTGTGTCATATGATCATGTCATGCTAGCAGAAATATCTCGAGGCTTATCGGTACTGTGAACTCAGCAGTCGCTGTGTGTTTTTAGAGTTCATTTCTTTAGCATGGTGAGTTAAATGTCCTCAAGCTCTTGGCAGTGCAAGTAAAAGAAACTCTCCATCTGAATTTGGTGTGTAAACACTTACAGGGCTTTTTCTGGGTTTCCATAAGGAGATGGGGGACGGTGGTAAATAGCAGAGACGAGCGTTTCTACGCTGGCTTATTGTAAGTCAGTAAGTTACCTAGTCTGTTGGTATACAGTACTTTGCAAAAGTCTTGCCCTTGTTTTTTGTTAAGCTACTTAACACTATGAATCTATTGAGAATAACCAAATGAATTGTATTTCCACATATGTTTGCACATATTTGCCATTTTCCTAGCAAAATAAAAAGAAATGAGGGGTGGCTCGAGACATTTGCACAGTTCTGTACACAGTGGGTTCCACAAATCATCAGAAGGATCACTGGCGAAGATATTCCTATTTAGCATTTGTTGCCAATTTAATACATTTTATTCTCGTTAAAAACAATAATATTAGCATGAATATTTCAGTGAAAATTCTTGAAATCTCTGTTATTTATAGCTTGAGGAGGTTAATAGCCCATGTTATTCCAGCGTGATCTGACAGTGTTCGAAAGAGCTCCTGTGATGTTAGGAATGTCTGGCTTTGTAAGTCCCTCATTATTATACTAATAGATTGAGGTCAGTTGACTATGGAATATGGAGGAAATTTTTGATTTTCAAATAGTTCTTGAGGAATGCTCTGCCACTTCTTTTTCATCAGGTTGCTCATTTGGTGCTAGCGTCCAACTTTAGCATTAGCAAAACACAGTGAGACTTGAATATTCCCACTGCCAGGTTTCACTGTGTGTTTAATATAATGCAGTATCATTGTATCTACTGTCCAACCACTTACACACATTCTTCTGTCCTGCAAGGAATCTAATTTTGGATTAATTTGTAAATTGGATTTTTTTCCTTCAGTCATTCAGTGTAAAATATTTGGGTACTCAGGTTGGGCTACAAACACCCTGAATACCCAAGAAAAGAATAACCAACCAATGAAGAAGTAACCAAGGAAAGAACTCTGTGATCCTCCACTTCAGCCGTCTTCTGTGGTCTTCAAGCATTTTGGTGTTGCTGAGCTGGCCAGTGCATTTCTTGAAGGTGAAAATGGAAGTGGAAAAGCTTCCCATATCCATTTCAAATTAAAGGCCCTCTGGTGTTTCAAGGACAGTAACCCTACTGTAATTTCATGAACTGACTTTTTTTTGTGGATATAATCCTCTGGAAATGAGTATTAACCTGTTGTTGTTGGTGTTTTAATTTTCTCATACGCAGCCTCCTTTCTCCATCTGACAAAATAATGCTGGGCACAGACACAGACTTTATGAACTATATTGTGAGCACCATAGTAAAATAAGCAAAAAAAAACCCCCAAAAAACAAGCCACAACCATGTCCCTGTATACATCACAGGTTCACTCCAGTACTTACTGAACTTTCTTACAATCACGAATGACTTTACTCCTGCTATCACAGAACTGTAAATGAGATATTGTCTGTATGTGGTGATGATATTTTGCCCCTCGGCTAAACTAGAATCACTCCCTTCCTCTTTTTTTTCATCTGTCAGTTGCTCTGTTTCTTTTCCTCTCATCGTCAGCCAGAAGGTCACTTTCTACCTGCAGCCAGACAACACAATAATCTGAACCTGACATAGAAGCCTTGTGTGTGGATTTCTGAGTTTGTGCCTCTTTTGCATTACTTGTATGTGTGTATGTGAGTGTAGATCTTGCAGAATTAAATTCAGGGAACCTAGATGGCTTCCAGTCTCGACTGAACCAAATGTGAATTTCCTCTCAACCTTCAGTAGCTGATACCTCAGGTTTGGCACCAGGAGCGGAAGCTGGGCTTTTTTGGCTCTCGCTGTCATTACAATGTGCCCTGATCCCCAAAAAATCCCCACAGGTTCTTCCATACAGTCGGCTCCACCATCTTTTCCAGTTCAGTCACTAGGAGGCTGTACATTGACGTGACATTACAGATAAAGGAACGAGACAAATCTCTCCTTTTGTTAGTGGCCAGGGGAGACAGTGGTAAATGCTCAGTTTTATCAAATCTGACTGCTGAAGTCATGTAGCGAGTGGCTGTAAAATACCTGCTAAATGCACAACTCATAGTGCATTGTTGAATTGTACATTAATGCCATAACTGGGGGTTAGGCTGAGGAGGGGGAGAAGGGTGGTGGACCAATGCAGTACATTGTTATAAAGAGGAGAATGGAAACAAACAGCCGACCTTGTCAAACAGGCTCTCGGCTCCTTTTTGTAGGTGGTTTGCCATTTCTAAAAATAACTTACATTTAACTCAGTTTTCATTGAACAAAACAACTGATGTGTCAGGCTGGATGTGTGCATCACAGTCCTTTATAGCAGCGGTCCCCAACCTTTTTTGTGCCACGGACCAGTTTAATGTTAGACAATAATCTCACGGACCAGCCTTTAAGGTGTGGCGGATAAATACAACAAAATAAATGATACAGCCATCATCAAAACTGTGATATTTTCTAAATATAATAACAAACTTGAATCCACTGTGAGGTCGCATGCAACTTTATCAGCACCGTCCTCGTAACATTGCGCCACATGAGTAGCATCCTCTCTGCCATCAACGGTCACCATGGTAATGTTTAAACATGCCTTCAAAATAAGATACACTGCAAAAACAAATATAAAGTGCATGAAAAATCATCGTAACGTTGAATCAGCGTGAGCCCCGAGTTTGTTCCTCGTCAGCTCATTTTTGTTAGCTTGTGGGTTGGCTGGGATTGGCCGACACACACCCCTGTCAGAATCCCTACAGTAACAGGAAGCTTTGATTTTGCATAGAGAGTGACTGCAGAGCCGCTGTGTCGTGTGCCGGAGTGTGTCAGCATAACACTTGGCTGGGTCTGCCTTACTGCTATCCCCGGTGTTGCTAAATATAAATGGTAAATGGACTAGTTCCTATATAGTGCTTTTCTACTCTAGCTGAGCACTCGAAGCATTTAATACGAGCATTATGTAGGTCAACCAACCTAGATTGTTAGAGTGGCACGGGAACCAGTGAAGCTTGTGGGTTTAATTTCACATGAACGAGACAAGCGTCTTGACGTGTCAAGAGTGAGTCATAGACATTCACCATCCTACAGCCTTAAGTTGCTGATCAAATCTGTGGTAAAATCAGTACATTTCCACGGACCATTTGTGAAGATTTAGATTATCGCTCACAACCAAATGACCTGAGACTGAACACATTTTTTGGGTGGTTAGAATTCATGAAAAGACAAAGCAGCACATTGTACCCCTTATACTGGATTTATTGATATACTCACCAGGGTCACCTTCAAATTCTGTTAAAAATAGAAGTGAAGTCTTTGTTTATAATGTTTCAGTCTGCTTTCACTATATCCAGTTTGTTGGGTCTTAGCAATAAATCTTGCAGAGGAGGAAGCACCTCTTCCATCCCTGAGCATTTTTAGTCTTAGCTAAGATGAACTTGCTAAAAGTCTTCTTATAAGGTGCTTAAGCTAGAAGACTGCACATGATATGCATGTATATGTAGACTCTTTAAGCAGCGTATTAAACCTTGGTTGCATGCAGGTAAAAAGTGTGTACGAAGCGCAATAGAGGGTCTCAATTTTTCAAAATACAGTCATGATACCACTGACAGCTGTCTGATTGATAGCTTAAGTTTTCATTAGCTTTTCTTAAGCTTTATTTAAAAGAACAGGAAACATTGGTTCACTATGGCTGATGGGTTCCCAGAATGGGTGAGTCATAGCTATAACTATCTACCTATGGACATAAATGTGAATTTAAAGAAGACAGAATTTAGCATTTATTAGGCTATTCACAAGTATTTTGGAAAGTAGGTCTGTGTGTTGTGTAGATATAAATGTATAAGAACACTTTCCTTTTTAAAACTTTTATCATTAATTAGTTCCCCTCATTGTTAAAACCCCCTCAACTAATTTTCATTATTTGGCATTTCAAACAGTTTTTAATGTGATTGTAGTTCACTGTAGGACCCTAACCTGGACACAGCTGCTTTCTTTTTCATGTGGCTAGGCGGTTCAGTGGTTGGTTAGCTCTGTGTTTCCACTGCTGCTCGTGTGTGCTGAAACCTCACTTGGGACTCCTCAGCTACTTTGTGGAGGGTGGTTTTGCAGTTTAGAAGGCCAACTCTGAGTGGCTTATAGCTGTAAGAGTAATTGAGTTTTTCTAAGGCACAGGAAAGACATTAGAGGGCTGGAATTGTGTGGCATTCTCCTTTTAAGTTCTGCATGAACAGCCCTTTGCCATCATTTCTTTATTGATCGACTTTTAACACTCAGAGGAAGAATATTGACTGCTGAGTTAGCCTCTGATTTGTGCAACTCAAAACATACTGCGCCTGTGTGTGTGTGTGTGTGTGTGTGTGTGTAATAGTTGTGATTGCATCTCTGCCTGTGGCCATGCTGCATCCTAAATAAGACTAAATAAATGCAAAAAAGTGGTGCAAAATGGCTGCCTCAAAATCATGATGAATATAAAAGCTGCAAGTCTGCATAGAAATCGGCAAGCTAGCACGAGAAGATGGAGAAACGAGCTCACCTGGAAATGCTTCAGAGCACACTTTTGTCTGCCTGGTACCTCTACAACAAGTCAAAGTCAGCAGTTCACAAGAGGTGGCGTGTTCATCTGTTGTGATTTCACTCTCAATTCTTCTCGCAGGTGTTTGAAAAATGCCTCAAATAAATATTGGATGAGCAAACATCAGCACAACAGCTTCAAATGATTGAGGGGAGGGGGGAGTTTTCAAACTAGCAACTGTGGCATTTTGTGTTGTTCTGTTTCCCCATTTAAAAGCAGTAAATGGGGTTTTCCCCTAAAAATACACTCCTGTTTTAGCCTTTGGAGCACTTGAAAGAAAATGCGAGCACTTCTATATGCTGTCACGCACTCTGTTTTGTCCTTTGAATTTTTGCAGTATTCACAGAGAGGGCTTTTCCAGCAGAAAGTTTGTTGCATTGTTGACAGGAGAATACGAAAGATGAAAATTTCACTCTGTTCTCATTAATTCACTTCGGCTGCATGCACATTTGAAAGGCAAAAGAGAAAAAGCTGGAGCTATAAAAAGTAGGCGGGATAGGAATACTCGAAGAGAGAATAATTGTACAGCTGTTCAGAGTTCTCCTCTGTGCAAAGTACAACTATGACAGCTTTTGATGCTGGACTTAAGCAGGGAAATATCTTAAAAACAAGTGTAGAGACTCGTCTCAGTTTACAAGGGTGCCAAGTATAAGTATCTGCAAATACTGTCGGTTTAAGCCAACTAAAACTTTGTTGAGACTGTGAGTTTCCAACACAGAAAAAAAAGGGTTTTTAGATTACAGCCACAACAACAAGTCTATAAATCTGTTGTGAAAAGAGTCGGCTGATATCAGAGAACTATTATCTCTGTTTTTAGCCCGCTCTCTTTGTCTGTTCTGTTCTTTTTGAAAACAGTAACCTTTTTCTCATCTCACATTTCAGCTTCACATGCCGGGAGAAGCTAACAGCATTGATGACAGATCTGTAAAAGTCCCCTCACACTGTGCGATTTTTGGCTGAGATGAAAGTTGACAGTCGTGACCGAAACATGGTAAAATCTTTAGGCGGCATTCCAAAAACAGCGGTCCTGCGAGACCGCGAGGACTGCGAGACACGTCAACAGAGGATTTAGAGCTTTGCTGACCAGCAGCAACATTCAAACACAAATTTAGGACTAAATTCTCACAATGTGACAACTCCTACATTTGCAAACCAAGTAGGAAGAATATGAGAGCATGTTAATATGTAAAATGACACGGAATTTACTGGCTGGATGAATGTACCATACTGTGCTCTACAGTAATTTTTCAACAAACTTGAGGGAAAGCAAAAGACACACAAGTTTGTGTGACTTGCAGAAAAGTAAACCTTGTGGAAAAGCATTGTTAAAACATAATAGTTGTGTACACATGTGGCATGTCTAATGATGTACCTCTGCTGTACTGCTACAACTAACCACACATTGGTTAGCACAGCCTGCTGACATGGCAGTTAAACTGGTTGTGTGAGGGTTTACATTTCTGTGCACTGACAAAATCATGTATAATAAATTGGGCTTTGACATGAGATTTTCTTGGGTTCATGGATTTGATTATGGTTTAGTCCTAATACCGTAGGATTTCATACTCCTAAATGTACTCTTACTCTTAATATAGTGGTGTGAGCATAATGTATGTCTTTCTAATTTGATCATTCTAATATCATAGTACGGATGAGCTCATAAAACATTAGAAATATTAAAAAACAGTAGTTAAATATTACTTTTTTGTCTTTTTTTTTCTGGTCTGTTTTTAAAAGACTTGGAGAAGAAGAAAAGTCGCTCCCCTGCAGCTGGTTTCTGAGCACATGTATCAATTTTATTTTACACCATTTTCATCAGTTTTCTTGGAACAGAGGCTACTGTAGAACCAGCATTGCTATTCAGCTCAAATTGCATCAATTTCTGATTGTTTAAAAGACAGGAGTGAAGCAAATGTAAGAACTTGAATGCAAGCACAAAAATTGACCACAGACATTTCTCTGGGAATATTGATGCTTCTGGTTTTGGTGTCCTCTGTCTGAGGCAAAGGTATATGCAGCATTATGAATATGAACACCATACATATATACTGTTAATATCCTATTTTTGTGGATCTGTCTTTGGCATGACTCTCACCACATTAACAGAGTGTGTACAGAAATTTGCGAGTGTGGCAGTCTGTCACATCTCACACTGAACACACACTTTCTTTGATCACATCACACTGGCTTATGCTAATTTTCAAAGCACAAAAACACACTCGTAATGAGTAATTTCCCCAGGCGTCAGCCTGAAGTTTCTCATTCATATTTGTTTTGTTATTTCATCGTGGTATGATGGCAAAGGGGAAGATTTTTGTGTCGAGGGGTTTGCTTTCATTTGTTGTGTAGGGTTTCATTTCAGCGACTTGTTTTAGATGTTTAATGAACAGCAGACAGACTCAGGCTGAGCTAAATGTATCGATGGTTCCAAACACAAAGGTATACTCATTCTAATGCGGTGATGACCGTGATCATATGAAAACAGGAACATTAACAGACTGAACACTCTAACATAGATGGGTGCAACCTGATCACATTGCTGGGTAAAAGCTTAATTACTGGATGTACAATTACTGCAGGTGTGTACCCACAAACGCTTCACCACTCTTCTGAGATTCTGCTCGCCATTCACATGATTACATTACACCATTTCTTCTGATTTCATATTACCAATTGACTGTTCTACTATATCCCGAAGATCTTCTAATGGATCCAACTGAAGAAGTTTGAGCAGCAGAGTCATCAGAAGATGGTAAATGACCATGAAGACATGGATATTGTCAGCAGCAACTCTCAGGCTGCTGCATTCAAAACACTGTAAGGGATCAAAATTGATCATAAAAACATCCCCCACAGCTTCACACCACCACTTCCAGTATAGATATTTAACACAAGGCAGTATAGGTCTATGGATTCTATGCTGTTGACACCACATTGTTATGCTGCCATCAAATATTTAAAGTCATTAAGTTATATTTTTCCAGTTTATTGTGTACAGTTTTGGTAAGGCTGTGCTCACAGATTTCTGTTTTTTTTTGGCAGGAGTGGAAGGTGATGCAGCCCATCAGCCTGGTTGTTATAGATGCTTTTGTTCTTACTATAGTTGTGAAGAGTGGTGAAATTGTAGCTGCTATGAATGTAACATACTGGGAGGTTGGGTTGTTTTTGTTTTGTTTTTTTTACATCATTGTGGGTTAGCTGAAACTGTTGTCTGTGAAGTTCCACCGTTATTGGGAATTACATTTTAACTTCATTCTATAGCTTGATTTCGGTAACTCTGCCCATCTTTGTGTGCATTTCTCCCAACAGTGCTAATATTCTTGGATCACTCCCTGGAAGTCCCATTCTGATCACTTACATGTTGTTAAAATGTTTTTATGCATTTTTCTGCTCTCCTATAAGTGACTGTTTGGATAACTGCACAAAGGGCGGCAAAAGTAAATTTATATTATGCTGCATTTGTAGATGTAAAGACTTTTGTAGCAGACGGCTGGATCTTCAGTAAAGATGTTGTTGCTGATCCTGCAACTTTGATCCTATTGAGGTGCATTGGCATGACCTCAAACAGGGCGTTCATGCTGGAAAACCCTCCAAAGTGGCTGAATTAAAACAGTTCTGCAAAGAAGAGTGGACCAAAATTCCTCCACAGTGATGTGATGTGAAAGCCAGTTATCACAGACACTTGATTGCAGTTCTTGCTGCCAAGGGTGGCACAACCAGTTATTAAGTTTAGGGGCAATTACTTTCACCCAGGGCCAGGTAGGTTTGGATAGCTTGGATATATTTGTTTGAAGAAAAAAAAAAAAAAAAAAAAAAAAAAAAAAATATATATATATATATATATTTATATATATATATATATATACATTCAAGTGTAAGCTATCTAGGGTAAAAGCAACACAAAACTGCTGTGTGAGAATTTTTTTTAAATTTTTTATTCTAGTACAACTTTTGGAATGTCTTAAACTTATATCAGAAGCTAAGAAAAATCAATATGCACACATACAGTATACAAAGCTTTCTACTTTTAAGAGAGAAACCCCTTTGATCTCTTTTTTCTTTGCAGATCCTTCACATCTGCCTACACAAACACAGCACTGGATGTGTCTTCTGTATATTCATACAGCGTTTTAAGGAGACTGTATCTGTGCTTAATGTGTGTTTCCTTGCCTCTTCCTGTGTATGATGTGTGTAGCATGTACGTGTGTGTGCGTGCATGTGTGTGTGTGGTTGTCAGTGGTGGGTCGAATCAGCGTGGCTGGTGCTTTGTGTGGGTGGACAGGCAGACAGCACCCTACTTCCAACCTGACAGCAAGTATCTGGAGAGAGAAGGAGAGAGATATGGAGGAGGCTAGGTTAGGGAAAGATTCTCAAAATATTACAAAAATTCTTTAATGTACTGTAATTTCTTTCATTCTAAATATTAACTAAAGCTTTTATTTTCTTCTTCTTATGTGTCCTCTTCAATAACTTTATTTTAAATGGTTTAATTATTACTAGACAAAACTTAACATTAAACTATTTTACTATAAATATTTTAATCTACAGTATCGACAGTATAGTATACAGTACCTTTAAACATTTCTATCTATATTATTGATTTCTCTGTATTATTGTAGAGTCTTTACCTTACAATATAAAGCCTACTGAGGCAACTGTTGTGATTTGGTGCTATAGATAAAATTGAATTGAATTGTTTATTATATTGTAAAGTGTAAATATTCTAAAGCTCAGCTTTTTAAATAACTGCTTAAAAACATAAATGTGACCTGGTAGAAGAGAAGTATAAAATTTTCACATATCCACACATTAATCTTAATGTGAAACATCTTTAGGAGGTTTTGTTGGTATTGAATCAGAGATTTAAATTAAAAGTAGGTCTGATAATGGCTCCTGTTTGGTCCTGTTATTTGTTACCTTTGTTTGAATACTGGCTTTTTACATTGCTGGTGAATTTTTGGTATTTTCTCTGGAAGCTGTGGTGTTGGTGTGACCCGTGGGAGAAAAATAGGGATAAAAGGAGAGTGTGTGGTTTCCTGGAGAGAGAAAGACAGTAGGAGGGAAAGATGGAAGATGAAAATATTGAAGGTGAAATGAGAGAGAGACAGCAAAGGAGGGAAGAGAGAGAGAGAGAGAGAGAGAGGGAGGAGAGAGGGGCTGCATTCGGCTTTGACAGCCCATATTGTATCACTCTGATCCCAGCTTGGCTCTGATTGATGGTATAATTACAATATGGATATGAGATATTTACATAAGGCAGCCACAGTTATTCATAGCCAAATACTTTTCAGTGAACATATGACCTCACAGCTCTACATAAACCATGTTGTCGAAACAAGAATGCTGTAAAGAGGCACTTCTTGTTAACATAAAAACGCTTTCACTGCAACATGTACTGTGGTTCTGCAAAGAAGAGTGTAAGTGATCCTGTAATTATACAGTATGTGCACCTGTGATAAACACGCGGACGTTTTCCTTGATTTCATGGAAACACTGTTTGGCATTTCCATGGTCATTGGCATTTTGCTGAGACATTTCATGTCAAAACATGGAAAGATGCTGTGTATCGCTGATTTGTATGTTTTCATGTGCTGTCATTATGTCGACCTGGGTTTTGCTTTGAAGGAAGAAACTGGTAATAGCCACATGGGAATTTCTGCAGCACCTTATCAAAGCTGTATAATTATGTTGGTATCATTTTCTTCTGTTTCTTTAAGAAAGCAGTAGACAGGCAATATTGGCAAAGATACACATTCTGACAGAAAATGTTAAGTTTATATGCCAAATGTGCTTGATTTGCCATTTATTTGGAACAACTGTGCATTTTGGAAATTACACCATACCGTGAACTGTTTTTGATCCGTGATGACAAGACACCCTGCATACAAAGGGCAAAGTCTGCTTTCAGTTTGAGTATAAAGTGAAAAATGTCAAACATCCAAATGTCAGAGTTATCAGGGAAGGTTAGCAAGGAGCTGCAGCATGTTATTCCTACAGTCTTGGACAGGTCCAGTGGTATTTGTGTACATGAAGAAGCCTGTCTTGGCCTGGTGCTATTTTGGGGAGGATTGTGGGATACCGTGAAGAAAAAAACACAACTACTTGTTACTGTCATTTTAGATTATACAGACTCTGTGAGCCTAATAAAGGAATTGATGTGGCTACAGAGGAACATGCTGCTACTGAACCTGACTACTGTAGCTCCTAATTGTCTCGTTGTTGCTTTAGACTCATCATATTTCACGAAGAAACTACATTACCAGTCATTTATCCATCTGTGTTCATCCATCCATTTTCTTAACTGCTTTCTTAACGGCTTCCAACTAGTTGAAACCTGAAAATATGTGTGTCAAGGCCTTTATACTTAAGTCATGCGGGCAGAAGAATATACATACTCTGACACTGGAGAGCAGTGTATCTGTCCTGTGCCCCAGGTAGCTGAAAAACCAGTAGATATTGTCATCCGCTGGCCTTAAAGAAGAGCTTTGAGTTGCCTAAGAAAATAGGGACATGGACACTCAAGAAAACAAACAGTATTCCAAATATGTTGAATAATTTGCTACTAAGGTTTTTTATTTTGATAGCAAACATACACATATGCACATAAATCATATATTCTAGTGACTTTAGCACTGTATATTGTAGCTGTAACACATATACAGTCATGTGAAAAAGAAAGTTTTCACAGGACTCTCTGTGCACTCTAAATGGGCCTGAGTACACCCTTACTGCATCTATAGGAATTAAGAGGTTAAGCAATCGAATGCATCTGATTAATTGGTCATTGGCAAGTGTAATCACAGCTATAAAAGCAGATGTTTTGGCAGCTTTGCTGGTCTGGAGCATACATTTGGACAGACCAGACCAAAGTGGAATTATTAAGACATAATCCACAGTGCCAAAACAAACATTGCACATCAGCACAAAGGCCTCATACCAACTGTCAAGCACGGTGGTGGAGGGGTAAAGATTTGGGCTCGTTTTGCAGGCACAGGACCAGGGCACTTTGGAGTCGACTATAAACTCCTCTGTATATTCTTGAGTCAGATATGAGGCCATCAGTCCAAAATCTAAAGCTTGGCTAAAATTCAGTCATGTAATGAGAAAATGATCCCAAGCACACCAGCAAGACTGTGAAGATAAAATCAAATGATTACTTCAAGTTATTGCTGTTACTGAATTATGAAGTGTACTCAGTTTTTCACAAGAGTGTATGTAAGGCAGTCACACAGTTAACTTTTTTCTATAGATCTCACTAACAAATATGTGTTTGTTTATCCAAATTCCTCTTCTCCAATCACATCCTAAAACCAATAAAAATGTATCAGTGAGCAAAAACGTTGGACGAGTCGATGTGATTCTTCATTACAAATAACATATGGGCATTAAAAACAACTTCACAGACTAATAACATCACTTTTAATGTCTTTGTAAGATTCTGCAGTCAAAGTGTTACAGTGTGGCTTATCAATGTATTTTTAATCATTTTCCACAATGGAGCTCTATGGTGAATCAGTCAAGCTTTGAAGACGCCAGCAATACTTGTTAGCAGGATAGCCGTGCTGATTATTTTATTTATTGATAAGAAAAACACCCCCCCGACCATAAATCAGCTGAAATCTCATTCATTTGTCTGTGTGTATGTACCTTATGTGCATCTTATACACCAGTGCTTTACAGATACACCAGGTGTATTTGCATGTGCATTCAGGTTGTTTAATCGGGCTGACAGTCTCTGCTGAACACATGACTTTTTCAACTCCATCCTAACCTCATTTCTTCAACCTTTTTTCTTTTTATTTTCTCTCATACACACCTTTTAGTTTCTTTTTTCTACATGTCTACTCCCCTCAGTCCCTCCCCCGTGTGAAAAAAAAAACGGGAGGTGCCGCTAAATGTTAAATTGGTAGAGGTGTGACAGAGAGGGTGCCTCTCTGCAGGCAACCTTTCTTACCTGCTAAATGGTGCTGTTAAACAGCGCAATAGTGAGGAAATGGGGATCTGCTGAGAGCAATTAGATCATTCACTGAACAGGTGGCGCTGCATTCATTAGCACACACCCTGTGCAGTGCATGTGTGGGACCGTGCATTCAGGCGTATGTGTTTCTGTCCTGCAACCTTACACCCTCTCTGAGAGAACAATCAGGCATCATAACAGACATTTAGTTTTGCAGTAAATTCCTTTGTATCAAAGCAAGAGCCCTTCTCTTCTTCCCCAGTTGAAAATAATTTGTAAATATTTATACTAATTTATTATTTACTGTCCCTTTCCTACCCTCTTGTTCCCAGTGTGTTGACTAAAAGGCAGCTGCCTCCTCTGGTACCATAAGCCCTGTATTAATAACCATGAGAAGTGGATTGAGCCTCATGTTTACATAAATTGTAGGCAAGTCTCAGTTTGAATTGATTCATAAAGATCTCAAGATACTCCCGACACAATTTATTCACTAATTTAAATTACAAAATGTGCAGTAGTAGTTACACATGCAAAACAGTAACTACTATCCAAATGTGGAGCTTATTCATCATGTGAGGAGAGACTTTAAACTCTGATTGGGAAGTTTTTCTTCTTCTTAGTGGCTCATCGAAGACATTTGTGGCAGCAAATTCACGCTCAATTTTTCATATTTTTATTGACTTTTAGCTTGAAAACTAGAAAACACTGCTTGAGGATTAGCTAACAACTAGATGTGCATTTTTTTCCAGGGGGAAAAAAAGGACAGGAAACCTGTCTTGTACAAAGTCAAGTGCTTTTAATGTCTTCATTAAATAACTCTTTAATTATTGTTACATTTAAATTGTAAACTGATTTTAAACTGCATTGCTTAAGAGCTGGGTGGCTCAGTGGTGTAGTGGTTAGCACTGTTTCTTCACAGTAAGGGTGTCCCGGGTTTAAATCTTCTTTCACAATGGAGTTTTCATGTTCTTCCTGAGCCTGTGCGAGTTTTCTCCGGATGCTCCTGGTTCCCCTCAAAGACGTGTATGTTAAATTAACTAGTGATTCTAAATTGGCCATGGGTATAAATGTCTGTGTTAGCCCTGCGAAAGACTGCCAGCCTGTCCAAGTTGTACGCTGCCCATTGCCCTGAGATAGCTGGGATAAGCTCTTGTGACCCTAAAATGGATAAGCAGAAGAAGAAGAAAGAGATTTGAAGCTGTACCCAACAATATCTAGATTTCAACAATAAAACCAGAAATAACCTGGTGGAATTTGAAAGGGCTGGTGAAAGAGTTTAAAAATGATTGATTGACAGCAGTTCCCCTCAGCTTTATACATTGTTAATGCCTTTGTGTTTTAGTTTTATGATGCATTGTTTTCATTTGTTTTAAAAGCTGTTCAAAGCTTTGTATGCATATAAAGTACAAGTACATGCTTTTGCAAAAATTGTAAAATTTATTATTTGCTTACCCCAGTTTGCTAATAATAATAATAATAATAATAATGATGGTGAAGTTTGGAATGTTTAAAACTGGCAATTATAACAGAGCGCAGTCTTTGAGACATTGTTTTTCCATATAGTTGCTATATAATATGATATATAATAAAACAAACAAGTATACAAACAAACAAAAAAACATCTCAGCTGTACGACTTTGTAGCACTTTTGAAGTGTAGATTCATGCAGTACCATCAAAGAGGTCTCTGATCAGTCCCAAATTCATTCTGCATCATGGCAATACAATATACAATACTGAAGAACAAAGAACTTCATCAATCTCACTTGGGACAATTTCTTTGAAGCAGCTAGTTGTACTCAAAACACAGTGGTGAACACAAGGAACAAACAAGTAAGCTAAATTTGAAATAAATCTAAATGTGGAATAAAATTTGGAACAGTCTATACTCACATATTAATTGGCAATGAAAAATCAAATGACAAAAGGTCAAAATTACCTAAAAAAAAATGCAGCACTGAAAGCTTCTTATACAGCCTGTAGTAGTAAAGACTGCAGAAGGAATTCCACCCATGTATCCATTTTCTTCCGCTTATCTTTTTGTTTTACTCTGATGATCTTAGAACATGTTTTAACAATGCAGATCAGGCTCCCTGTAAGGCTGTGAAACTAGTAGATAAAAGAAAAACTCAGGAGACTTAATAAAAGATTGATAAAAGTGACAGAGAATGACAGAACTGATGGAAAAGGAGTTAGGCTTGTAGAAGAAGTGAATTCTCTGTTGCACCAGCTTAACAAATAACCTCAGATTTTACATCAAATTCTCATCAGAGGTGTTCACAGAAAATATTCCCTAAGCCTTTTCATGATATAACTTATTCCACCTTTGCATTATATGTGATTTACTCTGACTGCATCTCTAAAACCATTCAGGCCCTTGGTTTTTATATACTCGACATTTTTGTTGAAGTTGTTAGAACACCAACAAATATAATCAGTGAGCACATTCTGGTGGTCTGATTCTGAATCTGGAGAAGGGGCAATGAGTGGCTGACAATCAGCTCAGTCATCCAGTCAGAACTATCATCAGTCACATGAAGAATGAGTCCTGCAACAGACTCTATGGTTATTCAACAGAGCCCTGATTTTAACATTATGAACTTAGCCTGAGATTACACAAACAGAAGACACTGAAACTGCAGAAGAGAACGGCTGCTGCTTTAAATGCGACTGGAGTCATATAGGATATTTACTGCAGCTTTTATTTAACAGAGCAATAAAAACTGACATTTTGAAAGCATCTTCAGTTTATGTTTGTGTCAGGTGAATCAGAGAAAAGCCACAAGTTGAGTAACAATTTCCTCATATTTTACCATAAGAAAGTGTTCATGCAGATTACAGTAGGTACACAATAAAAGAACAGTATCATACTGGCAAGTCTAACCACCAGAAACTGACTAAAGGATAAAATGGAGAAAAAAAAAAGAAAAAATAAATCATTTTTTTGTGATATATTGTACAAATTAAATGGGTGATGACAACTTAGTATGTCATGACAAAAACTGCCAAATGTCTAATGTCAGTGCAAGAAACATACTGGAGAGACAGACATTCATCTGCAGTAGCTACTCTTCAATATAATCAATTGATCATATTGGGCTATGTAACACAGACCTTTAAGGTGGCAGTAATTAAACCATTTCTTAAAAAGCCATTATTTGACCCAGCTGTCTGAGCTAATTATAGATCAATCTCCAACCTTCTTTTTATCTAAAAAATATTGAAAGAGTAGTTGTAAAACAGCTAACTGATCATCTGCAGAGGAACGGTTTATTTGGAGAGATTCAGTCAGGGTTCAGAATTCATCACAGTGCAGAAACAGCATTAGTGAAGGTTACAAGTGATCTTATGGCCTCTGACAGTGGACTCATCTCTTTGCTTGTGCTGCTGGACCTCAGTGCAGTGTTTGATACTGTTGACCATAACATTTTATTACAGAGATTAGAGCATACTATAGGTATTAAAGGTACTGCACTGCACTGGTTTGAATCATTTATCTGACAAACTTCAATTTGTTTATGTAAATCTTTTTCTCACACCAAGGCTAATTATGGAGTTCCACAGGGTTCTGTGCTATGACCATTTTTATTTACATTATACATGCTTCCCTTAGGCAGTATTATTTGAAAGCATTGCATCAGTTTTCATTGTTATGCAAATGATACTCAGCTTTATCTATCCATGAAGCCAGATGACACACATCAATTAGTTAAACTGCAGGAACATCTTAAAGACATAAAGAATGACCTCTAATTTCCTGCTTCTAAATTCAGATACAACTAAATTTATTGGACTCGGTCCTACAAACCTTAGAAACATGGTGTCTAACCAGATACTTACTATGGATGGCATTACTTTGGCCTCCAGTAACACTGTGAGAAATCTTGGAATCATTTTTGACCAGGATATGTCCTTCAGTGCACATTTTAAATAAATCTATTGGACTACTTTCTTGCATTTGCACAATATCACTAAAATTCAAAAAAAATCCTTCCTCAGACTGATGCTGAAAAACTTGTTCATGCATTTATTACTTCTAGGTTGGACTATTGTAATTCGTTATTATCAGGTTGTCCTAAAAGTTCTGTGAAAAGCCTTCAGCTGATCCAAAATGCTGCAGTGAGAGACTGGCACCTAGAAAGAGAGCAGATTTCTCCCATACTGGCTTCTCTTCATTGTCTCTCTGTTAAATCCAGGATTGAATTTAAAATCCTTGCATAATCCGGTCCCATCTAGTACCATATCGCTCCAATAGAGCCCTTGGCTCTCAGACTGCTGGTTTACTTGTGGCTCCCTCCCCTCAGCCCCGACCCAGTCATGGCAGATGACTGCCCCTCCCTGACCCTGGTTCTGCCGGAGGTTTCTTCCTGTTAAAAGGGAGTTTTTCCTTCCACTGTCGCCTAGTGCATGCCCATAGGGGTTGTCTGATTGTTGGAGTTTTCTCTGTATTAGTGTAGGGTCTGTACCTTACAATATAAAGCACCTTGAGGCAACTGATGTTGTGATGTGGCCCTATATAAATAAAACTGAATTGAAACACAGTAAAGTTAATATAATGCTTTCCATCCAGTCTTTTTTTTATTATTACCTGTCAAAAATTTCAAAACATTACAAGGAAGTCAGAGAGGCTGATTGCTAACACAAGCACAAGACAGGTGAGATGCAAAAGACATAACTGCTTGACTAAAGTGAGATACCAAACTGCATGTGGGACAAAAATCACAGACAGGTAGGGTGTAGTACAGGTAGTATCTGCAAAATTCCCTCTATAATAAAAATCAACAACACTCAAACTAGAATTTTTTTTCTATAAATCCTGGATTGTTAGAACCTCATACTCTATTTTATGCTCTGTCCCTTCCAACAGAGTGAAGAGTTTAATTTACCAAGGAATATGACTTATGTGATTCTGAAGGCCTTTACTGGTGTCAGAATCCCAGAAATAGCTGCCATTCTTGCTCTGTAATGTTTGGAATTTCCAGGGATTGGCATGATAAGCATTTGCAGGCCTGAGGGCAAAACTTGCTATGCTGATAAAGTAGAGAGAGTGGCAAGAGAGAGTACAAATAAAACAACCCGACAGTGATGAGCAAAAAATGCAGCTGTCAGACCTTGAAGTGAAAGTGTTCCAGCAGCAAAAGATGATGCTGGCCTCCAGTTCTGTTAGTTTGATATGAGAGGATACATATGACTACATGATCCTTATCCACTGAGAAAAGACTAGAGTGATGCTGCCTGGTCTTTCTGTAGGTACATGGCGATGATTGGGTCATAAATTGGCAGAAACTGCATAAATGATTCCAACCTTCCTGCTGTCAAATGTACAAGCTGCTGGTGGGGTAATGATGTGGGAAATGTTTTCTTGGCTTGCATCGGGTCTGATTAGCCCCAACAGTTGTGCTACACTGTGCAACCTGGAAGCATTGTTGCTGACCAGATGTGTCCTGCCTTTTTACTTTTAAAGCTTTTTAAGAGGACACTTCAAGGAGTTCAATCCATCTTTGTCCCTAGATGAAAGTGATTTCCATATATGGAGCATTTCTTACTCTAGAGCACTTGATGTAGATCTTTACATCACTAAAACTGCATATGTATTGTAGTCAGTTCAAGACTGTAGTAAATACTATTGTAGCTTTTGATAAAAGAGGGGTGAACATAACAAAATGTCACCTAAGGTCATCTAAGAGACGAGGCTGAAATTGATATCACATTAAAGGCACCCTGCAGAGTTTTTGACCACTACAATCACTATAATTGTCAGAGCTCCTGTGGCTAACTACGCAGGGAGGACCTCAGAGCAGGACACAGGCGAGAGCAGGACTGATACTTTACTTTACTTTATACTTTACTGATACTGATAGATTTATTAACAAAGTTTTAACTTAAATAGGATCTGGACAGAAGCCAGCTACACAACAAAAACCTGAAACCACAAAGGACACAGCAGGAATGTCAAACACAGACATAAAGATGACAAGGACTCAAACACAGAACTAAACAACACTGAGACTTAAATACACAGAGGAAACGAGGGGTGAGTGGAAACATCTGGGAACAACAGGTGAAATGAATGAGACTAATAACAGGAAGTAAAACACAACACAAAACACAAGGAGCACAAGACTACCAAAATAAAAACAGGAAGTGAAAAAAACACACGTAGACCTAACACAGGAAACTTCACAAAGGGGATCAGACGTTCACAAAGAAACAACAGGAAGGGAAACTAAACAGAACATCTAAACAACAAACTGAGAAAACTATCTAGAAACACTAGATAATACAATAATGAGTAATGAGCAGATTTCAGGGATTTTTGTTGTTTTTATTTTACTTATTTATTTTTAATTATTATTGTCTTCACAAAACCGCACACAAATATTGATACCTATTTGTCAACACTTATATCACTGTAGTGATTCAGTTGGTGGCAGTGACGCATCAAAAGCTTTAAGAAAAGAATTTAAAGGAGAAATTAAAGGAGTTTAATTTGAAAAGAAATGCATTCAGATTATTAAATCTCAAGTCGTGCAACTTATAATGTTCACTTCTAGGATCTTCTTCAGTGTTTGGAATCTTTGATTTAAACATAGTTCTGTTAAATTAGAAAGACTGTGATCACATGCTGCAGTATGATTCCAGCCAAGTCTGAGAAGCCTCTAAAACTAACTGGTGAAAATCATTATGAAGTACTGATCACATATCAACATGGTGTTTGCAGTTTTGTGTTTTTTGTTTTAAATTATGTATAACCTGTGTTCAGAAAGTGATGCTTCTGACAGTTTCATCCTGTTCTAAGTTTAGAAAAGCTTGCCGAGTTATAACCAAGCAGTTTGCAGAAGCAAACACAAGCCACAGATGTTTCTGTGCCTTTTTTTTTTTTTTTTGTGGAGAGAGCCTAGTGCTGCTTGTGCAAGATTTAATCAAGGTACTCACATTATAAGAGGCGTGCATAATTGCACAGGGCTTGATGACTGTGCACCACATCTCTCAAATTAGGGACTGCAGATGGAACGGTCATACCTTTCACGCCTCATCCTGCTGCAGTTGGATGGATGTAGGGAGTTTGTCAACTAGAATGTATCCTAAAAGCATTTGTGAGTGACAGAAGGTGGCCAGAAGCAGTACCTGAGCTGACTCAGTGCAGATTGTGGTTAATCCCTAGCTCCACGTAGCATCATAAAATGAATGTAATTTGTGAGTATATGTTCTTCGTGTATGTAAAAACCTGTGCGAATTATATGTTCATGATCTTAATTATGATAAGCAGCAGTGGTAATATAATTAAACTTTCATCACATTAACATAATGGCAGTATCGTGTTTTCATGGGCCTTGCTGTAATTACTGCTTTAATTATAATCAAATAGTATTTGACATGCATTTAAATAATGCAAAAACTTCACTTTGCACCATCTAAGCATTTTATACATCCTCATAAAAAGCTAATGTTGATAAGGAACATTCATGATCTATTTCGCTCAACTGTCCCTCAGAGCTCTCGGATTTTCTGCTCTGTTAGGAAATCACTCGATAAATCTTTGGTTTTTCAATTGCTTCATTATTAATAACTGCAACAGCAATTAAAGGGAAATGCATTTGTATTAATTTGCCTTCCATGACAGCATGGAGTGACCGACAGAACAAGACGGTTTGCTCCTGTGAATGCACAAGAGCAGCACTACGGTGCAGTGGTTAGCAGTCACCTCACTGGTCTGGCGAGGACCTTTCTGGGTATCTGTGGTTCATGTTCTCTTATACTCAGGAGAACATGCAAACATTTCTGGGGACTCCACCAGTCCTTCCACCTTGTTAACACTTGGAACTGTTGGAATGATTTAGGACACATAATTTGTTCAAACAAATGTAAACACATGCCATATATTGACCAAAACGTCACCTGCTGAAATAAGCTCTTTCAGTTTTTCTCTAGTTAGTCATAGATCTAACTCTTGTAACCTGGTTCTCATCATGAAGGCTGGATCATCTTGGTCATATTGACTGACATCCTGCTTTCATGGTATAAATAACACATTATTGCAAATACTTACAAACCTGTGCATTACAAAGGAATCGTGACTAAAAAAATACCTGCTGACACCTGTATGCAGCACTCTGTAAAATTACAATAGGTGTTAAATCAAATCTGGTTTACTGTGGATTGTTTAAAAATAAAACGTCAGTTGCTTTAAATGAACCAGATCTGATGTGCAGATCCATGCTAAGGTTTATTGTTGGGAGCTAATAACAGCGGTGAGCCAGCTGCTTGTTCTGTCTTCACTTTTATTTACATTCCTTTTGTTTTTTGTGCTATTCCTGCTTTCAGAGATCTCCAAGGGATGCCATAAAATTTCAGTCTGAGTCTGGGTCACACACAACAGCTGAAATCTAATCCTGAAACTTCTGTGCCAGTGAATAAATTCCTTTGCTCAAGGACACTTTAGCAAAATGGCTACTTACTAAAGTCTATTTAACTCAACTCAACTTTTATTGTCAATTGCCGAATGTACAAAACAGGCAGAGAACTGAAATTACATTTCCCATGACCCACGATGTGTTCAATATAAAATATGAAATATATGTTCTAGTTTGCTTTGTGTGATTATTGTAGAAGTTTTTTTTTTTTTACACATGTAATTGCTTTCTTGCACTAAAACAATTATTTGGAAGCTGTATATAAAACGGCACACTGTATGCAAAACCTGAAAAAGTGTAACAGACTCCCATAAGAGTGCGTGACACCAGACTGAAACCAATTACACCTCCTCTAGCAGAGATTAAAAGGACGGATATCAAATCTTTCATAATGATGACGAGGCGGCTTATGTTTCCATGTAAAACACAGACTGCCTCTGTAACCAAAACAGCATGACTCATGCAGTTTGGGAGAGATAGATAGTGTGACAGAACAGGGCTGGAGGCTGTCTTTAATATTGGATGTGTGGCTGAAGCGGCCTAATGGCTTAACACTAGTCTGTTTGGGACAAGAATAGCCTCTTATCTGTGTGTGTGTGTGTGTGTGTGTGTGTATGTGTTTGTGGATGTGGGGTGGGCTTGGGGGTGGAAGTCTGCATGTGTGTATTGTCATGCTTTCCAATCTATTACTTTTAAGTTAATAAGGATTTGCATATTGAGTCATGTAATGTGTGTGTGGCAGTCAGGATTGGACCCCAACGCAGGACTCCAGAGACACAACTTCAACTCAGAATTCACAGCTCCATTTGCTGAATCTTACAGGGGAAGGTACAAAACAGAAACTGGGCTGGCTGAGAGCCAGAACTACATAAATGTAGCAAAAACTTGAAAAACACGGCGCACACAGGAAACCAATGACGAGGATGTGACACGGAACTGAAGAAAACTGAGGGTTTAAATACGTACACCAGGTAATTAGGAGAAGTGGAGACAGCTGGGGAGAAAAAGACACAGGTGAACAGAAGGAGACTATGGCCCCGTTTACACGAGAATGTTTTAAGGTGAAAACGACAAAGGTTTGATACGCTTTGGCCTCCTGTTTACACAAGAAAGGTGTTTCCAGTCCCTGAAAACGATACTTTTTGAAACTGGGTTCCAGAGTGGAGCTTTTTCAAAACACTTCAAGACTGGCACAGACGCACTATGGTTGTGACTGCTATACCCACACAACCAACTTGTGGCTTGGTAATGGGAACTGCAGCATTTTCAATATCTTGCATTTCCGTGTGAACGGAGATCGTTTTTATTAAAACGTTTACATCTGAACACGTTAAATGGAAACGGAAAAACGACACCGCTTCCGCTGGATCGTTCTCGTGTGAACAAGGGGCCTAACAAGACAAGGGAAGCAAAATTCTACACAATGCTCACACTGCAAGGGACTAGCAAAATAAAACAGGAAATGACTAGACATGGCAGAAATGCAGACTTGACAGAACCCAGGGAAGCAGACACACTGAGGAAGCACAATAACACCGGGGAAGACTTAACTGGACATGGAACACAGGGAAAGCATAATAACTGAAACAAGGAAATAAATATGACCCAGAGCAGAATGTAGATAATCAAAACTACAAAGGCCTGAGAATAAAAATACTAAACAGAACATCAAACCCTAGAACCATAATTCCAGACTCAGAACATAAATAAAACCTGAGTTCAAAAGTCCAAACATAGAAAAGCTGGGTCAAAAACCCAGAGACATCACATAGTGTTCACAGTTATAATTTAATTAAACTCTCTCTCTCACAAACACACACACACACACACACACACACTCTTGCGAAAAAAACAACAAATCTGGGAGAATTTTTCATTAAAAAGAAAAATTTTAATTGGCTGTGTGAGATAAGATTTAATGATTATACCCCTCTTGCTTTTGCACAAAATATTCCCATCTCCTTTAAGCAAACACAGAATTTGGGTGCTTGAAAACACTTACCTGAAGCCACACATTCTATCCCTAAAAAAGCATGTTTAACATGCAGCCTGCCTGGATGCATGTAGTGTGAGCCTCTGCATTATACACAGATGCTAACCCTGCTTAGAGGTTCCCTGGCTCAAGTGTTCAGATGTCATAATGGGAGACAGACAGAAAAGCAAAGCAACAGAGAGGATGAGAGATATGGGGGATTGTCATGCTTTAATAGTGTTTATTCTGCACTGCACTGTCTCCTCTCTGTTTGCGCACTAATAGAGCTCACTTATACTTTAACCCTGACCTGACATCTACTTTGTTCATTAATTTCTTTTTTCTCTTTCCTTTTCTTCACCTATTTATGGTATAATTGTTCTCTTTGTCACAAGGGCTTTGTTTAAATACCTGTACCCTCTTCTCATCCTTGCTACTGTGATGTGCTTGCATTCACGGTGGATCCCACTTGAAAATGAGCTCCTGCCTGAACAAATATGTCAGGGTTCATGTGTGAAAGAGCTGCAAGAGAGAGAAACTGACCTTGGTGTATGTGAATGTATGGGACAGATGTGAGGCAGTGTGTGTGTGTGTGTGTGTGTGTGTGTGTGGGGGGGGGGGGGGGGGGGGGTGATGGAGAGGACAAGATAAAGAGAGCTCAGTGTTTGGTGATGGGGGGCCTACATGAGAATAAGAGTGTTGTGGGAAGACTGCACCCTCTATGATTCAAAGAAGGTTAGCTTAATGTTTATGTGAGGGAAAAAAAAAGAAAAAGATGCACTATCTGTTAGCTTCAGTGAGGCAGTAACTTATGAAATTATACAGGATAAAATTATTACAGTTCCTACTTTGTCTACTGGTCTGTCTTTCTCTCTCTTTTCCTTTTAATGTTCCTTAAATCTATAAACAACCTCCTGGTTTTACCTAAGTGATCACCTGTATCTGCTCTTTATTTGAAAGATATATCATTGTGGTATCCATAATGTTCAGGGGGAACCACGCTTCCTATGCTCATTAGTCTGTGGAAGTCTGTGGAAGGTCTACACACAATTAAAAATCATCACCATGACAACCAGTTTTCAAGAAGTTTGCTTTGTTACAAATACACAGAAAATGACAAAATATTTCCATGACACAGGCTTAAAGAACATGTAGTAACTCCTGGTCACTTGGGAAAAATGTCTATTCCCTGATCAATTGGTGAGCAGTTGCAGAAGGTTGCTTGCTGCCAGTAGGGAAAATCCATCATTAAGACGTATGCTCTACTGCACTGAAAACCTCCATGGGATTTCTTTGGTTCGTGGCAGGTTGCTGCAGTCATTTGGCGTTTGTATGGAAGATGTCGACATGTCTGCAAACACTCGACAACTACTTGCTACAGAGTCGTGAAACAATGCAGAAAAATGCTCAGAAGCTAACGCTGGATTTGTCAGTTCTTTTTACAGGATGCAAATAGTAGCACTTATCTCTGCAGAAGAATCAGTTTGTGTGGAGTTTGAGCTGTGGTTTATAATTTAGGTAAGATTGTAGCAAATACTGTGATCCCTCACCTATCTCGGGAGTTACGTTCCAGAGACCCCCGCGATGGGTGAAAATCCGCGAAGTAGCTGCATTGTATTTATTATATATTTATTTTATTATTTATCTATATTTTAAGGCTTTATAAATCCTCCCCACACTCCTATAAACCTTTCTCACCCTCTTACCACAACTTGAATGATAAAGATAATGAATAATCTAGCTGTGCAGTACTGATGAAGGTGGAGCAGCATCTTCGATCCCGGATCAGTCACACCTATAACTTCCATTTCCACTAAAGGCGTAGGCGTAACTTATCTCTTCGTCCAGTGATGAACATAGTTATGGGGTGTTACAGAAATACCTATATACTGCAAAATCCCGCAATATAGTGAGACTCTGCAAAACAGAGTTAGTAATATTTTTTTAAAAAAAATCTGCGATTCAGTGAAGCTGCAATAAATGAACTGAGGGACCACTGTACTGTTAAATCAATTTCTCATAATATTCCCCTTTTAGTTTTTGGCTTGTCAAAGACTAAAAGCACACAAAATCCAAAGCTCGAGTGAAATGCTCAGCCTAGTTTGCGTTAATAAACCATGAGTGATGGTGGCAGGAATTTTGTGATTAATTCATTTATAAGCTTTTTATTTAAAGGTATCTCCTCTACATTCTTCTACAGATGAGAAAAACCTTCATACATACACACACACAAACAAGTAGCCTATAGCAATTGCACTAGGCCTCTGTTTTTGCAACTAAAATGGTCAGAGAATGAACAAAGCCCTCATAGCCTACTCTTCCATGTCGTTAATGCTACAATGCCTGTTCGTAAGTAACTAAAGTCTAAAACATCTTTGTGCCATGTCTGTTTAATATGTCCTAGTCCTGGGTTTTTCAAACCAGTCTTTTATTGTATCTCTTTGCTGTTGTAATGAAATTGTGCATGAACAAAAAGCCAAGCCTTGAATAATGACCGAATTCCTGACTTAAATTTAGCCCTAACTTTGGCGGTTCTCATGTAAAGCTTAAAATGTTTAGATATTAAAAAAACAAAATGAGCCTAAAGTAGTGAGATATTAATAAGAAATGTCATAATATCATATTTTTGGTATGTGGTGTGTGCTATTATATATTAAATTATACTCATCAAATGTGTCCTTAACTGTCAGGCTTTGACATTAGTTTTGTTTGCTGAAGTGTCCTTTAGCAGGATCGACCAGCTTCAGGTATTTTCTGCAGCTGACTCTCTTATATTCTTCTTTGGGAAGGCAAAGATAAATGTCATCCTCCAACGTGTGTTTATGTTTCAGAAATGCAGCACCTTGATGCCAAGCTCTATTGGCACATCTTGTCTCTTTCTTTTTAAGTTTGTTCTTTACCAGAAAAACCTCACAAATACTTCTCACTGACTCACATTTAAGATTTTTCACAGTTACTTGTCAGTGAGTGTCTTCTCTCTTCCGTCTTTACCTGAAGACTCAATTGAGATCATTTGAGCTTATCTGTTATGTTACAGCATAACCAAACAATTTTTTGTGCTTCTTCTTGACTTGAGCAAGGTCAGGAAGCTGAAAATTTATACCTAAAATTCTTCGAGGTCTGTGCCTCACATGCGTGTACAGAAGTCTTAAGTAATACAGTGTTATGAGTTGTATGGTTTTGATTACAAAAACCACAAATATGGTGCTACTGTGGTTTTAAGAAGTGCTCAGTACCCTGATGAAATCTTTCAGATTCTTGTGCATATTGGCAACCACTTCACGTATTACAGCCAGTGTTTTAAAGACAGGAAATAATAGTAAAATAGCTTCCACTGCTCCATCATTCATTTTAGCTGCTGAAATATTAGCTCAGATGGATGAAAACACTGAAATGCAGTATAATCCATTCTTTGTGTGAGTTTCTTGCTGTTCTTTCTATCTAAAAACACAATGGCCCACATTTACGAACAGTGTGTACAGACAAATCTGCATGTAAGTTAAGCGTACAAATGTTTCATGCAATTTATCCATATTTTTGTACCCGAATTTGTTAATAATTCACAAATATTTTAGATGTGGCTCTGACTAAACACATTGGAAAGTTACAACTCGTTTTCCTCTTTGGAGACAGTTGTTTCAGTTTCTTTAAACTTGTATCTTTTCCTGCTTTCTTGCCTCAGAGGCGCAGACTTCTTTCTTGCAATATTATCATCAGTTTCTTCTTCACTTGGTGGCAAATGTGTTTACCTCCCAGTGAAAGAGGTAAACACATTTGCCACCAAGTGAAGGAGAAAGGGGTGGGGAAGTATATAGATAATATGTTTATTGTATACATATTATACAAGCCTGTTGGTTCAGAATGATTCCAATTAATGTAAGCATGGTGGTAAGAACTCATGAATTTCGAAATTCATGGCTCAATCACACTAGAGTAAAAACAGATGGCAACCTCGTTGTGACTAGGAATAATAGGTGGTTACCTAGTGATTGTAGTGAAGTTTTTTCCTGTCTGAGACCAATTGCAAGTAGTTGTGGTGACCAAATGGTCACCCTGAGGCTGAGCAAACAACCCCCTCAACTTCTGGGCGACCACTATTGATTGCAAGGTGCAGATCACCTGGTGGGAGAGGACCTGTCTCCAGACAAGTCCAACTTACAGTAGACTGACTGCAGTCACTCTCAGACAGATTGACAAAGGTTTGCAAATAATTGCAGTCTGAGTTGCAATCAATGCAAGTTGTATTCCAGTTATTTTTCTATATAAATGCAAGGTTTCTGAGTAGGTTAAATCACTGTCCTGCAGCAACTGTGTCACTATTTGTGGAGGAATTTCTCTTTTTAAAATCCACGAGGATCTGGCTAGACTGTGAATGTAAGTAGTTAATGTGAATTTTTGTTTAATGTGAATTTCTGTGTATGTAGATGGCAACAGATTTGCAAAAGATGACAACAGATGTAATTTTGGCTAGTTCATCACAGTTAATTTCCATATTATCACAAATGCATCACATGTAATTGCCAACTTGATTCCATTCAATTGCAAACTGATAGCAGAGTGACAACAGGCTGATTCCATCTGACTCTGATGATCGTCATCTTGATCCACAAAAGTAACTCACCAACTGACTGCAAGTGGTTGCAGACCTGATCCCTGTCTTTGTAGCAATCATCTGCAAGGCAATGAGATCGCAAATTCACTTCACAACGTCGCTGTCTTTTTTGGTTGGGGTCTCCAACACAGTACTGCTCCAACAGTGTATGACTGGCATAACAGAACAGACATAACGTGTAGTGGACCAAATGAAACAATTTGAAACATGGAATGTAATGGACACCAAACTTTAAGCTACTCAGTGTGTAAATTTGAAATAAAATAAGAGTTGATGTGGATAAAAAGAACCTGACTTTTTCTAAAACCACCAGAAAGTACAGAAAATTCATACAGTGTTAGGAGAATTGCTGCTTTCATTATTTATTAGGAGCACAGTTTTACATTTGCATAAATTTAAAATGTTCATTAATTCCATCTTTTGGCTTTTAAATGAATACTAACTGAATAAATTAGTTCCCCCAAGCAGTACAATGTTTGACCAGAAGCAACAATGTTACAGAAGCGGCCATTTTTACTTGTTCAACACAGGTGCAGCAATGTTCATAATAATGGTACCACTCCAGTTCAGTTAGTTGTTTCAGTAGCTCGCCCTGGTACTGTTAGAGCCGGCTTATTGGAACACTCCATAGAACATAGCCATCATTAGCGTTATTAGATGCACCTGTGCTCTTCCTGTTGTGACAAATATGCCAAAATGTTTTCTGGAAGAAAAGAATATTGCATGTTTTTGTATGATTTGTGTTCTTCTAAATCATTATCCAAATACAGATTTTTTTTTTAGACTTTCTCTTTTTAAAAATTGTATCATACAAAATGAAGTAGGGTTGAGAAATTTCTAACTGGCACACACACACACACACACACACACACACACACACACACACACACACACACACACACACACACACACACACACACACACACTCTTCATCTTACATGTGTTCTTTTGGCTTTGTTCTTCTGGTTTTAGATCTTATCCCATCACTCAAAAGCAAGTTATAATGGCACACATATCAACACTATTCCACGTCTTATCATCAGCTGCCTTATTGTTCACGTGATTTCAAACAGGACTCATGATGGAGATTCAGTTACATTTTAGTATCACATGTATAAAAAGCACAACAGAATGACTGCTGGCTAATCTTCTGTTTCAATCTTACCTTCATTTACTCTGTATGTGGTAGGTTGCTACAGTTTGTGAAAACACAGAAAGCAATGTCATGTGTGCTATCAAAGTGATCCATAGCCCATATGCAAATCTGACTTGGTTTCAGTATTTTGATTTTTCAGTAGAATAATTATGTTTTAGAAAATGCACCAAATCTGTGTTTCACGTCAGTGTGAATCTTTTTTTTTTTTCTGTTTATCTTCTTGTCATAGTAGTAATAAAACTTTCTTTCTTCAGTATATTGACCCACATGTGTATTTTTTATGACTACCCCAACTTTTTTGTATTCCACCTACAGCCATTCAAAATCATGTCATGTAGCCTATAGAGGAAGCAGGAGACTAGAAACAGTGTCTCTTTTTTTATTGTTGCTCTCTTTAAATGTGGCAGGTAAATTGCTTGAGTGGACCTTAAACTGACCCCTGGCCAACATGCATTAGGACTGGACTGATGTTATTGGCCTTACTGATTTTAGTACATGTTTAGGCTTAATGATGATTAAAACACAGTTATTATTGATGAGCAGAAAAATGGAGGTCTGTGTTCTAAACGGTTGGGGTGATGACTCGCTCAAGGCAGAGCCAAAACTTAGGCACCACGCTCACAGCTTTGAGTCATCCATCCGCACCAATTATGAACTCATTCTGACAGGCTCTCTCCCGCTCATTCCAAATAAATTAACACTCCTAGTTAACAACCACATATAACAGCCACATCAGGAGCAAAATAAGATGTTAAATTCAATTTGCAGTAAATTGTGTGGCACAAACCTTAGTAACTCACATTTGTGTGATGCATTTAAATACTCTCCTCCCACAATTATGTTCTTGAAAACTCCTACAAATACATATGCCACAAGGATGCCGTAACTCTTTAGTGACACCCAACAGTAGCTTTTTAGCATCAAATGAGGATTTTGCAGTCACACAGACTGCAAATGTAAGTCTGGCCAGCAGAGACAAAACAAAGACAGACAAAAACTAGAAACTTTTCTTATTTCTCAAATTCATGCCTCCTTGTCTTCCCAGTCCTCCCACTTGTTACCCAGAAATCTGTCTCAGTATGTCATGCTGTAGGATGTCTCAGTTCCTGAAATGCATGTGGAGGACAGAGGACGAAAGAGAGATGAGGTTTGCTGGAGGAGCTATTACTGAAAATTTAAAGGTGTATACTTTCTGGAAGTGTTTTACCTATAGAGTACAAAAGAGGCGTGCCACACAGCTGGACTATACAAACCTTGGTGACAGGATGAAATTATAAGCAACTCATCTTATATATTCATATGTTGCTTCAGCTATTAATCTGTCTAATCTGTACAGTAACATCGCAGTTACACTGACTGCTTGTTATTGCCAGGTTTAAATGTGATATCCTGTGCTGTCTCTTATTCTTTGCACTCTGTCCTGTTTCCCAAAGGTGCCAGTGGAGAACAGAGAGATGAAGACTTTATCTCTCCTCTTCCTCCTCCTCCTCCTCCTCGCCTCAGGAGCCTGTGACGACGTCAAGTACATCTCCAAGAGGAACTCAGGTAGGATGAAGAGCGTTAGTATTTGCGGTCTTGTGGTGCACTCTCCTTTGTTGAAAACGAGCCTCTCTCTCTCGAACGTTCTCGGGCTTTTTATTTTTGGAGCTTATTGTTGCTTACTGATATTCCCTTTGTTTTTCTTTCTTTGTTTCACTGCCATCCTCTTTCACTGCCAGCACTCTTCAGTCTTCTTGCGATAATGCTACCTCTTGTCTTTTCTCATTATACTCCACCTCACTCTTAGTCTCCTTTTTGCTGTCAAATACAGGGTGTCTCTCAATGTTCCCCAGCAATTTTCTTTGCTCTCGTCCTTTCTGATACATTGACATCTCTTAAGTTGATGCAATGGATACTCGCTTCTACTTTGCTCAAGCTGTTTTTTTTCTCTTCCACAATCACCACCTCTGCCTTTCTCAGATAACACTCCTCTCCAAACTCTATCTCAGAGCTCAGAATGGCTGTTTCTCCATTTCCATCCCTCTCCTTTTCTGCTGAGGGGGGTGTAATGATCGCTGCTGTCATTGTTGTTGCTGCTGTGCTCATTTGTGTATCGGCAGGCTATGTGATGACAGATCTGCTGATAGTCTTTTATTCATAATCGATTTGTTGTGTCTCGCCGATCACCTTGACAGAAGGGGTTTGATTGGGTCATTGATGTATGGCATCAATAATTTTGTATTATACTGTATGATAATCTTAGTACAGTTCTGTGCAAAGGTTTTGAGTCAGCCCTTATTTTTCTATGTTTTGCTTCTAAGGAGCCAGGCCTTTGGTTATGGGAAATAGTTCTCCAGGCTTTCTGAAGGACTTTCAGTTTTTCTTTGGACATTGACTGCTTTTTCACTCATTTTTAGTTCAGTCCCTGTACCCGACCATATTGAGAGGAATTTTTTTTGGTTTAACCACTTAACACTGACCTATGAATCATTCAAGCATAAAAAAAGGCACCTAAGTTAAAAGATGAACCAGTGCTGTGTCAGACAGCTTAGCAAAGAATACGTTTTAAATTCTATCTTTAGGCACTTTGTTGCAGGCTTTTACAACAACACATCCTTTGGTCCCATTTCCTTAACTGAATCTACAGTATGAAAAATGTCAGATAACACAGTGTGACAGATATAAAACAGCATTCACGCACCAACAAGGTGATTCCCAAAGAGCTGCTAGCTTAAAACTTGGCATACTGTGTATACTGTGCTGTGTGTTCTTTAGGGTTTAATATTTTTCCCGAAAATGACATGAATCAAATCATGTCATTTTCGAATCCCGGGAAAAAGTTTATTTATTTATTTATTTTAATTAGGCCTTCTGTAGCCTGTGTCGGCCTTAACCTATTGTGATATTGTAGAGGTAGCTTTCCAGCTATGTCCTGTTATGCCCAGTAGGGGGTAACGTCGGCTTGATTAATGCAATAAAACCTACATCTCTGCATTCGAGTGCTCGAGCTATGCGGTGTTGTATCGTTCCTCAACACTCCCTTAACAAATATAATTCGAATATTCCTCCATTGTACATGGAATTATACCAAGCTATTTTACAACTGCTGGTGCAAAACAATACGGTTCATCTCCACACAGCACTGATAAAGGCTCAGCCACTTACGCTGTCGTGCACACGGTTCCACCAGTGGAACGCTGTAATAGTCATTGAAAAGTTAACTACCGTACTACACTATAATATGGCATAACACAGGGCCTTGAGTAATGCACTACGACTTGATCATTGCCATTCTGGCAACAACAAATTTATAACACCGTGTCTGAGGGTTAAAGTAGGTTCGCTGTGAATCGTCTATTGAAAAACTGGCCAATCCTTATAGCCTAAAAAATATACATTTTACTCAACTCCATTTTAAAAGTGAAATATGTTAAAGCAATCTATTTCATGATAATTTCTTCACACATTAGGCCCACATCCTAATTCATGATTGTTAGTAAGCGGCTGCAAACGAGGAAAAGAAACACTCGAAGTTACACAGATATTTCTTTATTGTTCAGGGCAGGCATATTTTATAGGCTATATAATGCAATATAACAATATATAATAATATAAAATTATATAATACAAAATACCTTAGGGTAAACACATTGCCTACGATTTCAACAAATTAAAGAGGAAAAAAGTACAACTGTGTAATACCTCTATTAAAACGCTTGAGATGAAGGCTGAAGCCAGTCTTAAACGGAGGCTGAACGTGCCTGAAATGAAGAGTAATGCTTTTCGCATTAAACGAACCCTTCTCTCAATATTTCCTTAAATTTAACATTCTGAAGCTTTCTTTTCTTTCTGAAAGTCAAATCGACGCGCGCAACTTTTTTCCCGGTTTCCCGTCTAACGTTTCCCGGGAAACGGGAAATGGTTCTGATCGCATTTCCCGGGAATCCCGGATCCCGGGATTAAACCCTAGTGTTCTTAAAAAAAAATTAGGAAACTGGACAAGTGGAGGACAAAACAAGAAGTGGCAGGTCTGAAAACTGTCTACAGCAGATGAAACAGTATATGAAAGTCATGTCTTTAAAAAATGAGAAAAAAATTAGCAAAAACCTGTCGCAGGACCTGAGAGATGCATCTGGCCCTTCAGTTGATCCATCTACTGTTTGCTAAAGCCTGATCAGAAATGGTCTCAATTGAAGGGTGGCTGTCAAGGAGCCATTCTTTAGGAAGGGAAACAGGGGGAAAAGCCAGAGGTATGTCAATTTACACAAGAACTGGACTGAAAATCAATAATAACAGGTCTTATGTAGTGATAGATCAAAATGTGAAATTTTTGGTTCAAATTGTCATTAATATGTATGGAGGAGGCCAGGAGAGCGGTACAACAGTGAGTGTATCTCCAAAACACGGTGGAGGCTCTGTCATGGTTTGGACTGCATTTCAGCCAGTGGTGTTGGAGATCTTGTCAAAATTGATGGAATTATGAACAGAGAAAAGTACTGCCAGATTTTGAACCAACATGTAATACCATCTGGAAAGCATCTGAC
The DNA here is from genome assembly GCF_007364275.1 of Archocentrus centrarchus. NCBI lineage: Eukaryota > Metazoa > Chordata > Actinopteri > Cichliformes > Cichlidae > Archocentrus > Archocentrus centrarchus. The sequence continues at coordinate 26,697,994 of NC_044355.1, read as the reverse complement.
TGGCAACAGCCTCATTTTTCAGTATGACAATGATCCCAAACACACTGCCAATGCACATCTGGATAGAAAAACACACAATGGAACACTATCAGTCATGGACTGGCCTCCCCAGAGCCCGGACCGCAAAATTATTGAAGCAGGCAACATCCAAAGAAGAGCTTTGAATGTCCTTCAAGAAGCCTGGAGAACTATTCCTGAAGACTACTTAAAGAAATTAGAAGAAAGAGAGTTCAATCCTGTGCTGATGAACCAATATTGACTTTCAAGCTCGTTATTTGTACAAACTCTGTTTTTGGATTATGTACTGTATTTCCATTTATGTCTCCCATTTTCCTAACAAAATATATAAAGAAGTCAAGAGTGACTCCAGACTTTTGCACAGTACGTCACGTGTGACCTAGAGGTGAGCTGCATAGCGTTTTGATTCCCTTTCATGCTGCCTTTGTGCTTGAACAGAACACTTCATCTGCAGTGCTACACTTAGGGAATCTTTAATTATAAATATTACCTTCAGCATCTGTAATTTTATTGTCACACACTCCTGCCAGGTCCTGAAAGTGATAAAAACACAGAAAATTACCCAGCGATTTTTAGCAAACTCAGGTCATCTAATTATTACAATCCAGTTAGAATTGATTCCCCTTTAATGTAATCCCGTCACACTGTTTTGCTTGCTTATGAGAGTGTTGGTCCTGGTGGTTTAGTCAAGGGAATTTGAGGGTAGCCATAACAATACTTTGGAGATTCTTTGTAATTACACACACTCAGCATCTGAGAATTGCATTACAGCACTTCACCCAACCACTGCAAGAATAACAAAATTGTGGTTTGTAGCTTCTTGATATGCTTGATGGAATATTGCACGCAGCATCATTTTCCTGGAGATTTTTTACCTGGTGGAAGACAGAATTGCACGGTGAAGAAGGTGGTATTGTTATTACACTACTATAATTACACACTGTATGCTCAACATTCACTTTAAAATAATGTCAAATACCTATCCACTCAGGTGTTTCTTCTTATCATTTTCATTTTTTTCATTTTTACCTCAGTTGCATAGTTTAAAATGATGAAGCTGAAAGGAAACGAGGATAGAAAAATGCAGGAGATGATAAAAATTGCATGAGTAATAAGATTCCTTCTCGTCGGGAACCCCCCCCCCCCCCCCCCCCCCCCCCCCCCCCCCATCCCGACCAAGGTTGATTTTCTCTAAAAGGTGCTCAAAGGTCAGGGTCATCTACAGAACAGACCCTGCAGCTGGCAGCCAGTCACTGAGAGTTAAGCTGAAACGATGCTTGCCAAAATGCTTTCCAGGCCACCCTGAGATCCACATAAAGTCCTTCTTCCAGTGTATGGAATTTATGGAATTTTTGGACAACAGCAAATAAAGAAATACCACGAATTCTTAACATTTGTTTCTTTATGAAAATGAAACTCAGTGAAGATGGCATTAAGAGAGTGAAAGTAGTCAGTTACATTCTCGTTTTCTCTCCACGTCAGTCTTTGGCACACTCGCTCTACAGCCTGCTGACTGTGTGTGGGTAGGTGAGTTGGTGGGAGTTTTTGTTTGGTATTTGCCATGTATGTGAGTGTGCACGCTTGCAGGCATGTGTGCTCGAACAGTCCACTTCTTGCCATACCAAATGGTGACTTTTTGTGTGTGTGCGTGCGTGCGCGCGTGCTGTATATATCCAGGTTTTCAGAGTATGTGTGTATGAACTCCCTGAGTGTGCTTCAGTGTATGCTCTATGGATGTGTGCTCTACTTCTGTGCGTGTGTGCGAGTGGGAGAGGTGTGCACAGAGCAATTATGCGATCAGAGCAGAGCCAAGCGGACATTTATGTGGGCGAGAGCTACAGTTGGCCAAAGATAGTCTGTTAGAGATTGTTTCTCTCTCGCTGTTTGTGTGTGTGTGTGTGTATAACTGGACACCATATGGATGGGAACTACCATTTCCTTGTGTTGGTCTCCCCCGCTGTGCTGCATGGCTCTGATGTAGCACCTGCTGCAGTAAAGGGAGACAAATTGAGATTGGAGACAACAGAGAGGAGGCTGGTGGTAGGTGATCACATACTTCAAAATAATTTTTATACAGATCAGCACATAGATAATAAATACTGTTGGACAAATGCAATGCGATACTTTGTGATCCTTATAGGGAAAGCCTTGCCTAATTGAGCATAGTTGCAGTCCATCAAGTCATCCCCATCCCCATCCTCAGCCCCAATCCAGCAGATTAGCTGATCTCAGCAGATTCCCACGTCAGCTGACGGCCTGCATAGCGTGCACATTTAAACTGCTCCTACATATCTGCAAGCCACTTTGCAACCCACCTCCACCCCAGCACTTCCTTTCACGGTGTATGTGAGTTAAACATTGTCATATTTGTTGCGGTCATGCTCAGAACCCAGAAAAAAACCATTCTGCCAAATATAAATTATTGCAGCTGGAAATAACAATCTTCTTTTGATGATATTGGTCCTGACTGAACTGAAGTTAAATCCTCATCTACAGAAGCTGACACCTGACTGCCACGGAGAGGTCAGGTGTCAGTTAGTATATGCATCATCAGCACTCAAGGTGCTCAGGTTCAGTCCTTGGCTGAGAATGCTTCAGCAGGCTTGGTATTTGCTGACAAGAAGATTTTTCACTCCCAACATTATATAAACAGAAAAGTAGAGGAGAAATTGATGGACAGCTTCCTGCCAGCTGATAGAGCACAAACATGTTGGCAACCATCCATCTGGGACACTCTGAAAGGAAGTTGCAGTTTAAAGACTGATTATTACAATTTGCAGTCAACAGGCTACAGGATCAGCTACATACACACAGCGCAGCCGATACAATATGAAGAAAATGAGGTCAAAATAGAGAGAAACTAAACAAGTAATCCTTATGTGAAGAGACAAGCATTACACACTTCAGCTCTCTACTGGGATTTAAAATATCATCTTTTTGTAACCTTTTACAGAGCAGATTTAGAAATAACACAGATTTTGAATTCATTATTTTTTCTCAGTGTAGACTAATTTCATTCTTTTCCTTTCTTAGCTTGCACAAAGTCTGCTGTAACTTCTCATTGAGTCAACATGGCCATCACAGATTACAGCCGCTCGCTTGGGTTACTGTGCAGCAGCTCAATGACACTGTTTGCTATGAAGGAGCGTGATTTTGAAATTTTGGTAATGTTAAAACAAAACAAAATACTTTTTGGAGCACAGACAAAGCAGATAAGGTAACAGGTATGTATTTGAGTTCCTTACTAAGGCTCTTAACTGAGTGTATTTGGCTATTGTGTTTTTAAATGACCTGATTCGTGAATATCAAAAAGAACTATTCTTCAGCGTCAGCTGAATCTTCAACTGCAGAAATGTTATCAAGGAAAAAGCTGCTCTGAATTAAACCTGCAATGACCTGCAGCATCTACACGTTACTGTTACAATAGGCCAGATGGACAAACTTCTATATTACTGTGTCTGACTTTAGGTGCTGTAGCGTTGAGGCAGCAGTGCCATCACAAGGTCAAATCAAAATTAGAACACTGACATGTGTAATAATGATGTCACTGAAAAAAGTATCTAATCATAAAAAACAAAAGGAAAACAATAATCATTTGATACAGAACATTGTTTAAAAAAAATTGTATGGGGATTAGGAAGCCAAGTGATTATTTGGGGGGGGGGGGTAATTATGAGGGTGTTCTTCAGTTACTCACAATTTGAGGTATTCATTAAGCTTGAAGGCTTAAGAAGGTTCTAATCTTCCCTTGCAAGCCTTTCTCACCCTTGTAATCTTGTTTATTCTGCTGTACAGACTTCATGCTCCTCACTTCTTGCTGCAGCATACATTTAATATATCATTTGGTTGAAATATTTCAGCATTTTGCTCCCACTTCTCAGTCATTTCAGTATTTGATCCTACAGTTCAATCATTCCTTATTTATCTGAAAGTCTATGCTATGAAAATCTATGAATCTGATAAAAGTTCTGTTCTCTTTGACTTTGGCGAGTTTATGTAGCTGTACATCTTCAAAGCTCTGTATGAATAAACTAAGACTGAATTTATTTATGTTACATTTATAGTCTGATTACCTTTTTCAGCATTTTGCTGATTTGATTGTTTTTTTTTTTAGATATTTCAAAGAGTATCCAGAGGTATTTCATCTGAGCACCAAAATTAAGCTGATAATCATACTCTAATGAACGCATCAGCAGCAACTCAGGGTTTGGTATCTTGTCTAAGGGCACTCTGGCATGCACACTAGAGCAGCCAGGCATCAAACTACCAACCTTCCTTAGCTGCATCCACTCCTAAATAAAGCTATACAAAAAATTTAAGAGGTAAAGATAAGATAAACATGTGTATACACGTAATATACTGAATTCACAAAGAATATAAGTGCAAATGTAAAGATTTAAAAATGCTCAAAACATGGATGCACCAGGCCTGCTTTTATGTCACTGTAAGGGGATTTTTAATAGCATCCACTGAATGAGCAATCTTAGTGATGTGGGCATGTAGAGCAATCCACAGGTCAGGAACCACTGCCTGACAAGCTTGATCATCATGGAGCCTTAAGTAGGTGTGTTGTACAGACAAGAAATTTTTAGCATATTTGAGAGACATGAAGAGTGATGGTGAAGGAGATCTTCCACATATGCGAAAGCCTGAGCATGACGTGCTCTGTATGTGAGGGTGAAAATTTTAAACTGGATCCTGAAAAATGGAAGAGGACACAGATGATGTGATTCACATGCTATGACCTTTGCAATCAACAGTACCTACAGTATGGGAGACTTTGGACTGATGCACTCTGCCACTGTCATCAGAATTATTAAGATTTCTGCAGTTGATTTTCCTTAAACGAAGGATTATATTTTGAGTTTGTTTTGGAAGCAGCAGGATGAAGTGTGACGCGTACAGGGCTGTACTCTGTGCTCAGATTCAGCCAAATGCTGCAAAACTGATTGACTGGCGCTTCACAGAGCAAATGGATAATGACTCACAGCACACTGCAAAAGCAACCTGGGAGTTTCTCAAGGCAAAAAAAATGTGATGTTCTTGGATGGCCACGTCAGTCACCTGGTCTTAACCCAAAGTGTCTGAAGGCAGAGAGACCCACAAACAAGCAGCTGAAGGTGGCTGCAGTAAAGGCCTAGCAGAGCATCACAAGGGAGGAAATGCAGCATTTGGTGAGTCCATAGGTTCTAGATTTCAGGCAGTCATTGACTGGAAAAAATGTTCACTGAATTATTAAAAATAGTCCTTATTTTTATTGATAACTTAGTTTGTCCAATTTCCTCTGAGCGTCTGAAAAATGGGGACTATGTATAAAAATGAGGGTAACGCCCCAATATAAAATTCTTGTCAGACTCCTGAAATAAAGTTGAAAGGCTGCACTTCAACACTTAAAAAAATGTTTGATTTGAAATCTACTGGGATGCTGTGTCACCGTCCAAATACTTATGGACCTAATTATATACTTAAAAATTTTGAAAAAATTATTTCAGCTCACCTAAAAGCTGAGTCATCATGGCACATTTTTGCATTTTAATGCCTTCCTTGGTTACATTTCCAGTTTATTATCTTTAAATCTTTACCTTCTTCATTTTTTTTCCCCATTTCTTACTTTTACTCCTGTGCTCTTTTTCTACCAGGCTCATTCTGGCAGAGCCTCAGGAGTACTGTATGTATGATTCATTTTCATATTCAACTTTTCAGTGACCTTGCTTTTTCATCCATGTGCACTTTTATTTCTAAAAATACATATTCAGGTACATGGCTGCTTTCTTTTACACAGCAGATATGCTGAATTGTAAAGAAAATATCACAGTGCAGCTAATGATGTTGAAGTAACTGCATTTATACACGGGCAGAACTGTTTCTTAGATTAGCCTTTTTCACTGAAAGTGCTAATGAGCTCGACAGTTGCTGCACAGGCATGACAATGCTGGAAATAATGCCTGGAAGTCATAAAGGCACATTTTGTGCAGCTGCATACACACAAGCATTCACATGTACTGTTTTCATTCAAGCAGAATTTTGCACATACTGTAGCACGCACCCGTGTATACACACCAAAGCCACAAAACATACACAGACACACAGACACAGCTGCAGAGTCTTGCACCATGTCACACTTACACAGTGGCACACATTATATGCCCTAATGTGTTAACTTGAACACTGGTCATTAGCATCCTCCTCTCTTCATTATACATTTTTCTCTGTCTTAATCTCTCTTAGTAAAGGCCACATGTTATCATGGGACAAAATTAACCAAGATGGCAAACAGAAAGATGATACCGGCTCTATTTGTATGAGCTATATTGCCTTCCTTGTTTTGGAATTAGATGGATTTTATGTGCTTATTCCAAGAAAGAAAGAGAAAAACCTTACTGTTTGTACTCCTTATGTCTTACACTTCATCTTTATTTTTCCACATCTCTTAAGTCCATTCTCATTCATCATAATACTCTTTAAGGACTTTGTATGGCTCGCCGCTTTATGAATTGCAGATACAAATGTTTTGCAGTGTTGCAAGTGAGTGAATGTTTGTTTGTGCGGGTCGGGCTGACTGAATGCCCTTGAATGCGTGTGTGAATGTGTATGTGCATGTTTTCTGGTGCAGCTAAAACCTGAGATCAAAGAGCGATTAGATCTCAGTATGGTCTAATCTCAAATGAACTGCTAGCATGCAAAGCAGAGCAAAGATAACCGGATACAGCATTTTATATGTGTGCTGGTGTGTGTGAGACAGAGAGTGCTACTTCATTTTGGTGTGTAACATATCTGCGTTGTACAGAAAGCACTGCAGTTGTGTGTTGACTGGTTTTAAGTGAGATTAAAAAAGGGACCAAACACACATCATGCAGACTCATACACGTGCTGTTTTCTCTGAATGCATACTGCAGCGGATTTTGCATTGGAAGGATCTGTAGTTGAGCAGAGTTTTAACTTCTGCTGCAGACACTTTTTCCACAGTAAAATGTTGACACACTTGGTTTTCACACTTGGCTGTGATCGACTTTGCTGCACAATGAAGATGAATGTCAAACTCTGTAAAACAGAGACTTCTATGAAAAGAGACAGAAAAACGAAATGCTACCACTTGCTCATATTGTCCCATTTACTTTATTAGCTGTAATGAATGGGTTCATTTGAGTTGAATAAATCACTTATGCATGCTTTAAGCATCAGTTGCACAGTTATAAGAGAACGTTTTAGGTTGCCAGAAAATCCTCCTCTAGCCTTCTTAACCTTTCAGCTTGCTCCTAAAGGTAATCAAGTGAAATCAATTCTAAACGCATTTAACCAAAATGCACTACAGATAAAAGAACAATGACATAAAACAACAAAAGTAAAATCAAATCAAAACTCAGTCCAGTTTAAAAGCAACTAAACAAAGAAAAATGTGTTTTCTTTAAAAAGTGTCCAGTGTTGATGAGCTTTTGCTGTGATGAGGCAGGAGCTTCACAGTGTAGTGGTTAACACGTTTACTTGGCAAGCAAAAGGTTGCTGTTTTGATTCCAGCTGGAGACATAAAGCCTTTGGGTTTGTGTCAGGAATGCCATCCAATGTCAAAGTCTGCCAAATCAAACCTGCTGTGGTGACCTCCTGTGACAAGGGAGCAGCTGAAAGTAGCTTTCTTTGATGTGAAGAGGCAAGCTACCACAATTAAGGACAACCAGGAGTGTGTGCTCAGCAGACCTCAGTGTGAAGCAAGGAGGTGCACACTTTTAAGGGGGGGTGGGGGTGCTCGAGGTGGTAGGAGAGGCCCATGCTTATAGACATTACAGTTGACTTTATGGCACTTTAGCAAGGCTGCATCTGTTTGGGGCTCTTGTGGTACCCTAGTTGAAGAAGACGGTGTGAGTTTATAGCACAAGCTTTAATAAATGTCTGTTCCCACTGTAGCTGTCCATGGTGCTGATCAATGATGCTAGTAATATTAGTTATTATTGTTATATGTGCATTTACGCTGTGTGTGTGTGTGTGTATGTGTGTGTGTGTGTGTGTGTGTGTGTGTAAGAGTGAGGGAATGTGAATGTGAGATAGTGTGCTCAGATATGGGGCTGTTATAAGCTCCAGAGCAGATATTTTTTGTTGGCCTTTTCTGCAGTTGTTACACCTGTGATGCTGACCCATAAAATGACTTAAAAACAAACAAACAAACAATAAAAAAATTTTTTATTTTTTATAATGCTAACTGGGAGCCAATGAGAAAAAGCCAGTAGAGTGAAATGTGATCTTGCTGGCGTGTGCCAGTTAATATGTAGACTGGAGATCTGTGATGGACTGTTTTGGATCTAATCTGTGAAAGAACTGTGAAGCATCTGTACCAAAATCTGTGCATAAACAATTTAGAAATAATTAAAAAGTTGTGGAAAGTGTAATATCACATAACAGTGTCTGGTAAAATGCAACTTAATCTTTCCCCCCATGTGGTTGTTTTAGAAGCAATGTGAATTTCATCGCCACTTGTGTAGGCAGAAAAATTCTAATGACTTATTCACCATTCTGGAGAGTGCAGGCAGACACAGAGCATTTATTATTCCACTACAACAGCTGAAGAGAGTCATAAACAGTACTGTTAGCTTGAAATGCTGAATGGTGCAGAGATGCAATGAGTAACAAATAAGTTACAGCGTGATATCATTTTTATTTTAACTTGATCTCAGTAAGCAGACAAATGAATGTGTAAACATTCACCAATTAGCTGAAGTATTGACAATGTCAAATGTAATGACTCATTAGTCTTTTCAGTGAAACCAGTAGGATAAAGGTTTTAAAAATAATCTACATTTTAATGTTTGCAGACGTCTTCAGCTTCACATATTTTGGTATGATTAAATAAAATGACATAACAGTCAGCTCACTCCACACGTCTAATGAGCAGCAAAAATGAACAGTGGCTGCTCATTTCTGCTGTGATCTGTCAGTGAAGGCCAGGTGTCGTCTGGGTATTATAATATGGTGGAAATTTGCAGAAATTGCCTGTTTTTATAGAACACTGCAGCATCAGTTATTGTGCACAAGGTCCAGTGGTGGTCAGCCATAGCAAGCTGCATCATAATAGGCACAGACAGGCATAATAGGCACTGGTTGGCCAGTTTTCCTTGGTTCTTTCCCTGACTTAAATGTTGCATGCATCAGTTTATATACTGTGCGTCTTGGGTATTCAAGAAGCATCAGAAATGGATTGAAGTTTGAATGCTCAAACAGCTTTGGGAGGTGGATCCTGATGCTTTCTATCCAAATATAAGACGGGCAATATATAAATGAGCTCACCCATGTGTAGGTAAGTCAGTAAACCTCCTGTAAAAGCTGTAGAAACTGAAGCCCATATAACATTTTGTAACTGTTGATGTATTTTGATACTTTGACAGTTTCCAACAGCTTCAAGCTCATTACCACCACTTGACTTGAACAGACTCAACCTTGGGTAAACCAAGACGAGCTCAAATAGAATTTTAATGGAGACGAGGAAGATGAATTAAGCTATGAGTAAAGTGACTTGAAGTGCAAATGAAGTATTGTGAAGTATCTGAAGGTTCTAGTCTGAAAGTGAAACACTTTAAATGATGACTGTAATAAGGTTTGAAGTAAATTTGTTTGTAAGATGGGCATGCATACTCTCTTAAGTAAAATAAATCAATACAAATAAAATCATTGTAAATGTACCACAGCAAAAGTACAATTCTTTTTTCAAGAACTCCGAAAGGAAAGTAAAAATAAAAATATCATAAATCGTGACTCAAGGATGTAAAAGACCACAAGATTAATGTAAGAGGTAGAAAAGGTCCTTCTACAATCTGCCTTCAGTTTTCAAACTTCTCTCTTAGCTTTGGTTGGTGTGAAGAACAGTAATAGAAAGTATTTTGCAACAAATATTGAAAACAGATTAGTTAAACAAAATCTGCCAACAATTCATGTACATCTGATTATGCCCCCCAAAAAGCAGCATTTTGGGGCTGCAATGAAAAAGTATCAGAGACTGCTGGTTTGACCTTTACTCTTGTTACTGTGGAGATACTCAAGTACTGCAGCACTGAATTTAGGCGCAGTATTTGTGTAAATTTACTTAGTTACCCACTGGTTGAGTATAGATATGAAAAAGTGCATAATTTTTTATGTATGATTATCAACAACATGATATTTAGCATAAACATGTTTTCTGTGTTTACCTCAGCACTCCTACCACACTCCTACCTCAGCACCTCTCCACGGCATGACTAATTAAGACGAGTGGCTTTGTCAGAGAAACACATCCACTTGACTTTTCTCCACTTAGCTTTCAGCTGTGCCTGTGCGTGTCTGTATGTGTGTGTGTGTGTGTGTGTGTGTGTGTGTGTGTGTGTGTGTGTGTGTGTGTGTGTGTGTGTGTGTGTGTGTGTGTGTGTGTGTGTGTGTTTATGCTCACACAATAACCACAATGCTCTTGCCATCTCTCTTCATCTCTTTCGCTCACTTTTTTCCCATACAGACAGACACACACATGAATTTGCCTCTTAGTTGCCCTTCTTCAACCAAAGATATCAGGCTCTTTGCGTGGCTTTTGTGTGGTTGTGTATGGATTCTTTCTCTGTAGAGTACATATTTTTTTAAAAATTGTCTTTAAATGTCATTTAAAGCTGTATTATGCCTTGTATTTATACATAATATTACTGAGCTAAAATGACTGTAGAAAATTGTTTCCAGAAAAAAGACTTAAGATTAACAAATCTGTTAACATCTGTGCACTTTGTCTCACTGCAGTACTTTAAATCTCACTGCATTATATGTGTTTGACAACAGATCTTTTTTGGACTAGAGCAATATGATAACCAAATGTGTTATCTCCTCCCACAATAGAGCTTGTGCTGTTTTCACAGTTTTCTTGAACAAGGGCATCGGTTTTCTCTCAGGAGAAGCTTTTGTGGCAGAGCCTGTGTCTGTTTGCCATGTGGCACAGGGGAGGGAAGAGAGCTGCTTTGATTGGTGACTGATTCCAACCCCCTCCACATACACAGATAATGTAATTCCAAAATTGTTTCCAGGTGTACTATAGTTATAAAACCCCCAAAATATAACCGAAAGCCAGCCGCACATCCTGCTCCAGCACTTTGCACCACAAACTATTGATTCATGAAAATAGTTTTCCAAAACTTCTCCCGCTATTTCAGTGGTGATGCTCTTTTAAAGATTGGCTGTGTGTGGTTACATAGTGCAGCATGTTCAGCAGAGCATGTTCTATCTGTTTGTCTGTCTGTCTGTCCGACCGTCCGTCCATCCATAAAAAAATTCCCCACTTGCCCTGTGGGTGGTCTCTGTCCTCCAAGCTCAGATCCTCTATCAGAGGCATGGGAGCTCGAGGGTGCTGCACAGTATCTTAGCTGTTCCCAGTATTGCGCTCTTCTGGACAAATATCTCAGGTGTTGTTCCTGGAATCTGCTGGAGCCATTCTCTCAGTTTGGGGGTCACTGCCCCGAGTGTTCCAGTTATCATGGGGACAACTGATAACGTCGTTTTCCATATCCTCTCTAGCTCTTCTCTGAGCCCTTGGTATTTCTTGAGCTTCTCGTGTTCTTTCATCCTGATGTTGCCACTTGATTATGGTGTTCCATGTATGCTCTGCCTGCTGGCATCTTGCAGCCTGCTGTTACATGCTGGATTGTCTCAGGGGCGTCTCTGCATAGCCTGCACCTGGGGTCTTGCCTGGTGTGGCAGACTCCAGCCTCTATCGATCTTGTGCTCAGAGCTTGCTCCTGCGCTACCATGATTAATGCCTCTGTTCTGTCTTTCAGCCCAGCTTTGTCCAGCCATTGGTAGGATTTTTTCAGTATCAGCCACTTCTTCTATCTGCCGGTGGTACATTCCATGCAGAGGCCTATTCTTTCATGATGGTTCCTGTTCTTCCTCCTCTTCTTTCTCGGGTTTCTGCTGCCTGAGGTACTCACTAAGCACATGATCCTTTGTGGCCATCTTCCTGAAGTATTCATGGATCTTTGTTGTTGGATAGTGATTCTGACACTCAATAGTCCTCAGCCTCCTTCCTTCCGCTTAGCGTACAGTCTCAGGGCGCTGGATTTGGGGTGAACCCTCCATGCATGGTAAGGAGCTTTCTTGTCTTGATGCCATTGGGTTCTATCTCCTCCTTTGGCCAGCTTATTATTCCAGCAGGGCTGGCAGGGCGTAGGTGTTGATTGCCTGGATCTTTTTCTTCCCCATTCAGGACTTGCCTTATTCTCAGCAGGTACTTGGTGGTTGCAGCTTTCCTAGAGGCCTGTTCAAGGTGTTTAAAGGATAGATAGATAGATAGATAGATAGATAGATAGATAGATAGATAGATAGATAGATAGATAGATAGATAGATAGATAGATAGATAGATAGATAGATAGATAGATAGATAGATAGATAGATAGATAGATAGATAGATAGATAGATAGATAGATAGATGCAATAATTAACAGAGAGATTTATAAAGCTTTGAACTTATACTTCTACCCAATTATTCTTTAGACTTTTCTTCTTCTGCCCATTTTGTCTCTCTCTGTTTTAATTCTTTCTTTGTCATTGTCCAGTTGGCTTTTTGGGAGAAATGGTCATTTTGACAAGTAAAACGGTGAAAATGAAGTAAAAGTTCAGTTAAAACTAAGAGTTTAAATTCACATCTCCCCTTTGTGGCTCTCAGTGTTTTCCCCACCCAACGCCACTGCGCCCCTCATATCTTCACCTTGTCTTTGTTGTGCTCCAAGGTCATATTAAAGATTCATCCATTCGCTGGTTCTGCAGTCAAATATTGATAAAGGCTGACACCACTTTGACTCTGTACACCTAAGGGTTCCATTCTGCATGCACACCTATATTTAAACAGACACACACACACACACACACACACACACACACACACACACACACACACACACACACACACACACACACACACACACACACACACACACACACACACACACATATGGCCTTGAATGTACTTATAGGGCACACAAATAGCAACATGACTGCAGCATAAATCCAAGCAAGACCTGGCATAGGTGTTCAAGTAAATACACTTGAATTTTAAACGGTAAAAATATAAACCTGGTTCTAATGAAACGGGAGAGGCTGTGTAATATCTCTGTGTAGATTCTCAGTCATCCAGGTCATAGTAGTCTCTGGAGCTTGAAAAAGGCGACTGGACTTCTTTTTGTTTCTTGAAGACGTTTCACCTCTCATCCGAAAAGCTTCTTCAGTTCTCAACCAAATGGTGGAGAGACCCAGGTATTTAAACCCCTGTGGGCGTAGTCCCCTGGAGGTGGTTATGACCCTCTATTGATCATGTGCGTGAACACATGTGCCCAGGTGTGAAGAGGGCGTGGGTCATATTTAATCAGTGGTTTCAGTTGAAACCAATTTAGGACTCCGCTCCATTGTTTCCTGTGGCCTATTGAGGTCACTGGAACAAAGGTGTGAATGGGGGTTGAGACGTCTGGGAAGGGAGCTCAGGACAGCACTGTAAGCGAAAATTCTTCTGAGTTTCTCTGACAAGCCCGACACATATGGGATGACAATGTTGTTGGGGTAACCGCATGAATGCGGTTACCCCAACTGGGCCTTCATCAAATCAGCTAAGATGCACAGGAATGAAGGCCAAACACAAACTACAGAGAATGGGAAGGACAAGAGGAACAACATTGTCATCCCATATGTGTCAGGCTTGTCAGAGAAACTCAGAAGAATTTTCTCCAAGCATGACATCTCAGTATACTTCAAACCAAGTCACACCCTAAGACAAAAACTGGTGCATCCCAAGGACAAACCCGCCAAACACAAGATCAGCGATGTAGTGTATGCTGTTCAGTGCAGTGAAGAGTGCTCGGACCTCTACATTGGTGAAACCAAACAGCCTCTTCACAAACGAATGGCACAACATAGAAGAGCCACCTCGACAGGACAAGATTCAGCAGTACATCTGCATCTGAAGGAAAAAGGGCACTCTTTTGAGGATGCCAATGTTCACATTTTGGACAGGGAAAACAGATGGTTTGAAAGAGGAGTGAAAGAAGCCATCTATGTCCACTGTGAACAACCATCATTGAACAGAGGAGGTGGATTACGTCACCAACTTTCCCCCGCTTACAGTGCTGTCCTGAGCTCCCTTCCCAGACGTCTCAACCCCCATTCACACCTTTGTTCCAGTGACCTCAATAGGCCACAGGAAACAATGGAGCGGAGTCCTAAATTGGTTTCAACTGAAACCACTGATTAAATATGACCCACGCCCTCTTCACACCTGGGCACATGTGTTCACGCACATGATCAATAGAGGGTCATAACCACCTCCAGGGGACTACGCCCACAGGGGTTTAAATACCTGGGTCTCTCCACCATTTGGTTGAGAACTGAAGAAGCCTTTCGGATGAGAGGTGAAACGTCTTCAAGAAACAAAAAGAAGTCCAGTCGCCTTTTTCAAGCTCCAGAGACCGCTGTGTAATATCCTAACTTTTTCTGAACATGTCATGCATTAGTTCCCATTCCAACCATTTCCTGCATCATCAAATGCTTTCATTTACACCATATCTGCAACTGCTAAACACTTCAACATAATGTCATGTCAAAATGCAGGCAGAACCAGACACAGGCAAACCTCAGGGTTGCCAAACCACCTTTATAATGCTGATCTCAGCTGCTATTATATTTGGTTGTCCAGACACAAGTAAATGAATGTGTGTGTGTGTGTGTGTGTGTGTGTGTATGTGCGTGTGTGTGTGTGTGTGTGTGTGTGTGTGTGTGTGTGTGTGTGTGTGTGTGTGTGTGTGTGTGTGTGTGTGTGTGTGTGTGTGTGTGTGTGTGTATGTGCGTGTATGCCAGTTAGAAATTTCTCAGCCCTTAAGCTGCCCTAAATTACCAGGATTGGTAATTACCAAAATCACCTTTTATCATTCTGTAATAGTTAATTCTCCAGTATGCTCTTTAATCAAAATTATATTTTTAATGCTAAAATATTTCTATTATTATTATAATTATTTCTGTTATTATCCATGAATTTACAAATGTACTATTTTACAAAAAAAAAAAAAAATAGTAAAGCACATTATTATTTTTCATTAAGATGCCAAATTACAGTCATTTACTTGCATTCCTGAACAGAAGCATTGTTTTAGTGGCTAAATGTTATTTTCAATTGATTCCTGACTCCTCAGAGAAGTTCAGTGTGCCGGCTCAAATTTGGGTTTGAAAATCTGAGTTTGTTGTTTGCCTAATAAATAACAATTTGATTTTTATTGGTTTTCTTTGTTTTTATGTTTTTAAGTTGTCTTAACACTACATGGCTCAGGTTTGGGTCTCTGGTTTGGATGGCAAAAGGATTCTTTCCACCACCAAACCTACCAACCTCCAAATGGCGTTTCATCCTTTAAAAGTCTAAAGACAGATTGATTAGTTTCATGAACTGACTGACAACGACTGACATGGTCACTGTAAAGCAAAACTCTACATCTCAACCACGAACAACCTGATTTCTTGTACTTAAATGATCCACTCTTCTAAATCCTGAGGCTGAAGCCACCAAGCAGACTGACCCGGCAACTCTTTAAATCTTAAAGGAATGTTAGCAGCCAGCTGACAGTCTGGCCGTGCAAACCAGATGGAAAATCTAGTTTTCTATTCACTTATCTGCAGCTTTGTACTCCTTGCTCCTCTCCTCTTTCCCTTCAGTTTCTGTCACCTCTGCCCACATTTTAGTGTTTTTCTGCCCCCCCCCCCCCCCCCCCCCCCCCCCCCCCCGCCTTACCGTTCTTTCACCATTTTCTTCCTAACTTCTCTTGAGTCATCTTCCTCGATAAAACTTCTAACTCGTCCCCTCTTCCTCCACCCTCACCACTTCCCCTTCACTCTCTCCCTCCTCTCTTCTGTCCTGCTGTCCCTGCTCTCCCCTCCTCTGATCTGCTCTCCTGGCTCAGGCCCAGCTAAATTACCAGTTCTACAGAACGATGGTGACAGAGTGCAGAACTTAATTACACACTGGCTGACAGCAAGGACTACGTGTTAGATTTTCTCTGTCTCCTTCTTCTCTCCTTTCTGCTCTTCCTCACCACCCCACTCCCTCGTCTCTTCCTTTCTCTTTGTCTTTCCTTTTTATTTCCATACTTGTTTTTTTCCTTTGCTTGACTTTTTTTTTGTCTCTTCTGTTTATTAATTGCTGGTTAAGGCACTCCGCTCCATGTTGGTTCAGTGTGCTTATTATTGTGTGGCAGTGTCTGGGGCAAACCAGATAGTGGCAGCAAGAATATGTGAGTAATAGTGTAATATGCAGTCTATATAAGTCTATAGCTAAGGTTTTATTGTTGAAACACAAAAGTTGCTTTGTCTGGGTTTTTTTACTCCCTAAAATTTTACACCGTTTTTTTTTTTATATGAAATGCACATTACATTTTCACATATTAAAAAGGAGTGATCTCTTCTCACTTGGTGGACAAATTTGCAGATCCTCTTGAGTGGGAAAAATGTGTGGTCACTCATCCAAGTGACTTCTTCACTCTCAGCTGACTGCAGGCCTCCCCAACCTTATGAACAATACAGTCGCGCAGTGCCCGAAACCAGCACCATTGATTAACATTGGGCCATGGGCTCAGTTTCATCATCAATAATATGCAAATTGTCATGACCACAACCATGAGCAAATCATGTTGTTGAATTAATATGTGTACGGCAGATGTTCACGACAGCTTCAACTATGTGGCCGCAGGCATATCAACTCATTCCTGCAGTAAAAATGTAGTCAGTGTACCTGTGAAATCTATTTTCCTCAATGCAGCTGCCAGAGAAAGGCCACTAACTGAATCCACTTGTCATGTCGAAGTATTCCTGGGCAAGATACTAAACCCTAAGTTGACCCCAATGCATCCATCGGAGCATAAGTGTGTGTTTGGATGTTAGAAAAAAGTGCTTAGGTGTAGATAAAAGCACTGTATGAATGTGTGTGTGATTGGGTGAATCACGCAAAGGCTTTGAGTGCTCAAATTGAGTAGAAAGGTGCTGCATAAGTATCAGTCCATTTTCCAAATATAACAGGTGAAGAACATTTTTTCAAACCTTCTTTCAGGCAAAAGTCACCAAACATAAACATAAGCTTAAATGATGATTTGTTACATGTACTTTTTCTGAGCCACTGATCACTGAAATTAATGTCTCTCTCCCTCTTCATTTATGCTGCAGTCACACTAGGGAAAACAGTGGTTGGAGACCTCAGTCTCTGGAGCTTGAAAAAGGCGACTGGACTTCTTTTTGTTTCTTGAAGACGTTTCACCTCTCATCCGAAAGGCTTCTTCAGTTCTCAACCAAATGGTGGAGAGACCCAGGTATTTAAACCCCTGTGGGCGTAGTCCCCTGGAGGTGGTTATGACCCTCTATTGATCATGTGCTTGAACACATGTGCCCAGGTGTGAAGGGGGCGTGGGTCATATTTAATCAGTGGTTTCAGTTGAAACCAATTTAGGACTCCGCTCCATTGTTTCCTGTGGCCTATTGAGGTCACTGGAACAAAGGTGTGAATGGGGGTTGAGACGTCTGGGAAGGGAGCTCAGGACAGCACTGTAAGCGGGGGAAAGTTGGTGACGTAATCCACCTCCTCTGTTCAATGATGGTTGTTCACAGTGGACATAGATGGCTTCTTTCACTCCTCTTTCAAACCATCTGTTTTCCCTGTCCAAAATGTGGACATTGGCATCCTCAAAAGAGTGCCCTTTTTCCTTCAGATGCAGATGTACTGCTGAATCTTGTCCTGTCGAGGTGGCTCTTCTATGTTGTGCCATTCGTTTGTGAAGAGGCTGTTTGGTTTCACCAATGTAGAGGTCCGAGCACTCTTCACTGCACTGAACAGCATACACTACATCGCTGATCTTGTGTTTGGCGGGTTTGTCCTTGGGATGCACCAGTTTTTGTCTTAGGGTGTGACTTGGTTTGAAGTATACTGAGATGTCATGCTTGGAGAAAATTCTTCTGAGTTTCTCTGACAAGCCTGACACATATGGGATGACAATGTTGTTCCTCTTGTCCTTCCCATTCTCTGTAGTTTGTGTTTGGCCTTCATTCCTGTGCATCTTAGCTGATTTGATGAAGGCCCAGTTGGGGTAACCGCATGTTTTGAGGGCTTTCTTAATGTGTGTGTGTTCCTTATGCTTCCCTTCTGCCTTAGAGGGAACACTTTCCGCACGGTGTTGTAGGGTCCTGATCACCCCAAGTTTGTGTTCCAGAGGGTGGTGGGAGTCAAAGAGGAGATACTGGTCTGTGTGTGTGGGCTTCTGGTAAACTTCAATGTTGAGGCTTCCATCTTCCTCGATAAGCACCGCACAGTCCAGGAATGGTAACTTGTTATCTCTGGTGTCCTCCCTGGTAAAACGGAGGAAGTGGAAAGTAAAGCTCTTGGTTCTTTCAAAGGGAAGGCACCTAGCCACTGGTACAGATATGTAGATGACACCTGGGTCAAAATCAAAACCCAAGAAGTAGAAGCCTTCACTCGTCACATCAACTCAGTGGATAAATACATACGTTTTACCACAAACGGTGCAGGACTTCATCACCATTTGTGGAGACATAGGCAGTTATCAAACTTGCTTTTATATGGGAATATAACCGGAATACAGCTAGTGGCATTGCAGACAATATGCACTCATTGAAGCAGAGTGACTCAGATTCATTGCAGTGTGTTGGCAATCTGTCTGTGTTTACAAATTAGACAATTATTTGCAAATCTGTCTGAGAGTGACTGCAGTCAGTCCGAGTCAGACCATCGCTCTTTGGACACAGGCTGCCTCTCACCAGACGACCTGTGGTAACCAGCTGGTCACCATAACTACTTGCAATTGGTCACCAAATGCAAAAAATAAAATAAAATAAATTAAGTCACTGGCCATCCAATAATTTTTACTCATTGCAAGGAGGTTGCTGTCCTATTTTTAGTCTGCTGTGACTGAGAAATTAGAATTAGAAAGTCAATTGCCCAGAGATATTACCAAGATGGCTGCCAAGTGATGATTTGCTTATACGAAGACCTGGATGCAAAGCTTACAGTCATACAAACAGCATATTCAGAATTTAAGAATAGAATAATCAGTAGCATGAATGCCAAAACAGGAGAAACCAAAGACATCAGTGATCAGTAAAGAAAGGATAAAGGAGAGGAAAGCTATAATATAATGTGAGGAATTAATAATCCTATTTCTATGTGTGTGTGTGTGTGTGTGTGTGTCTGCACTGTTCTGCTGGTGTGACATAGCTAGAATATTTTTGGGCATTCTTGCATCTTTCTGCGCATCCTAGCTGTGTATGTGCGAGTTATGCTGGTAATTAATAGGGGCTGCATATAGTCTGTTTCCCTTGGGCCTCTTGTCAAAATTAATCACTGTCAACACACACACACACACACACACACACACACACACACACACACACACACACACACACACACACACACACACACACACGCACACACACATGCACACACACACAAACTCCAAGTGTTTGCTAAAATAGTCTTTATCCTGATTTTACATGTGGCCTGCACACAAACACACACAGATTCGTGATATGTTATATGATGAAGTCAGGCTGTAATCAGCCAGTGAAAGAGAATTACACACAGAGCTTGTGTAGTGCGCGCGCGCGCACACACACACACACACACACACACACACTAAACACAGATGGTGTAGCTTTGTATGAAACAGACTTTGGGAAATAATAAAAGGTTTTCCAGTATGTTATTGTTTAACAATGTATTAAAAACATTTTTACCTTCTCTCCCATTTAAAATAGTAATGAACATGTACATACACGTCACAGATTTTAGATTTGTACAGTATTATTTTTCCTACTAAAAACAATGATGGCATGGATTTATGCTAAGGCAACGTATTGAAGACTGAAAACAGATATTGACCAGTAAGAGAATACAATTACACTGTTATAGAACACGAAAACATAAAATGCCACATTGTGTAAAGCAGCTAGGCGCTCTCATGACACCACAGTAAGTATGGTAAGAGATTTCCTTTTCTCAGTAATGGCGAAACCTATCTCAGTTTAAATTAGACTGAATGAAGAACAAATAGCAGATAATGGCCTGTATATTCACGCCTCTATGTTTTAGTCCCATTTGTCTCCATTCCATTGCTAATTTCATTGCCCTCTTGTTTCTTTACTGGGTTAAATCACAGAGAAGTGATTACTATAATAGACTGTCCAGAGAGTGAAATCAGAAGGCGCATTAGAGCCGGCATGGTAAATGGCATCAAAAAGTAAAGGATAAGGAAGAATGAAGATGATAAACTGAAGGCAAAGAGAGAGCAAGAACCAGAAAGAAAGAGGGAGAAAAGATCAGAGTAAGCGCTGTAGGTAAACAGTAGTGTAAATGGCTTTTCAATGTGCCAGTCTCCAGGGATGAGACAGAGAGCGATATGTGGTAATGATGAACCTGCTACAAAGTCTGTGACCTTGCATGAGAGCCTATATGTACATGTGTGTGTGTGTTTATGTGCATAGGAACACAGTACGGGGGTGGTAAGAGTATGGCAGATTGACTCCATAGGGAGTCTGAATGGACGAATGCACAAGTGGGACTGTGTGTGAGAAAATAAGTGCTAAAGCATTTGAATGAAGGGCAATTAAAGGATAGTGTGAGTGTCCGTGTATAAATGATGGCTATAGTGTGCGGCCACACTGCCATGTAGCTGTGTATTGACATTGTAATTACCAGTGAATAATGTGGGTCTTATGTGTGCATTAATGCATGTGTGTGTTAGCATGTGTAGCAAGTATATTCACTTGGGGAAGCTTGCTATTGGCATTCTAATTAGACTGAATGATATACTCTCCCTATTAACACCAAAGCAGAGCTCTAGATAATGGAACTTGGGCTGTTTTACAGTGCCACAAACTGCCATGTTGGCTCCACTGCAATGCCCATGGCTGTTGCTAAATGCTATATAAAAGATTAAACTAATCTTGTAATACCTTTACAAATAAATTTTTTTCCCACAGGAGTCTTAAACAGAGTCCTACACTAAACTCTAAAGAAGCCACGCCTCCTCGCTCCAAGTCATCACTTACTGACACTTTGCCAAGATGTGTTGGCATCATATTTTAACGCACTCAGTGCCCTTTTTTCAACATTATTTGGAGTCTGATAGACTCAATCCCAAATTCCAAAAAGTCAGGATGGTTGTCAAGTATGGATAAATAATTTTCAAATCTCATAAGCTCATATTTTATTCACAAAAGAAAACAGAAAACATCTCCAATGTTTAAATTGTGCCATTTAAAAAAAAAGAGAAAAAAGTTCATTTTGAATTTAATGGCAGCAACTTGTTTCAAAACATTTGGAATAAAGTCATGTTTACCACTGTGTAGCATCCCCTTTTCTTCTAGCTGCACAACAGTCCTGAGTCCTCTTCTTCATCCTTTTTTGTTTCATGATGTGCCAAATACATTCAATTAGTGAAAGGTCTGGACTGCAGGCAGGCCAGTTCAGCACCTGGACTCTCCTACTATGAAGCTGTGCTTTTGTAACAGCTGCAATCTGCAGTTTAGCATCGTCTCTCTGAAATATGCAAGGCCTTCCCTGAAAAAGACCTGGGAGGATGGTAGCATATGTTGTTCTAAAAAGCTGTATTACACCTTTCAGCAGTGATGGTGCTTTTCCATATGTACAAGCTGCCATTTCCATAGGCACCAATGCAACCCCGTATATGCAGGTTTTTGAACTGAGTGCTCATAACAAGCTGGATGGTCCCTCTCTAGTCCAGAGGATGCGGAGGTCATGTTTTGGTTTGCCTGACCAGGGAACAGTTTTCCGATTTGCCTCAGTGAACAGTGAACCTGGAAGCATTCCTGAGCCTATGGTTTATTCTATGCACTCTGTTTTTATCGACATTTAATACAGCGTCCCAACTTTTCTAGAACTGGGGTTGTACATGGGGTTTGCTCTGCTTGTTATGTCATTGTTGTGGGACACACACACGGCCATGTTATTCAAGGAAAAGCTTTTTTCACATTGCAGAAATATTGTGTAAAATGATAATGTTGTGAAAGTGCGTATTTGGTGTACTGTGGGTGTACTATGCTGTTTTCCAAAAGGTGTCCATGCAGATTTATGCCAAACCTAACCATGTAGTTTTGGTGGCTAAACCTGACACCGAGAGAAAATTCAAAATAAAATTGAAATGAAAGTGTGAAAATAGCAGCCCGCAGCTAGTTAGAAATTGTGTGATTATGCTATGAACAGCTAAACCTTCAATTTTTTATTTTTACCTGTAAGATACTGGAACCACACTTAGCTCATACATTCTTCTGAAGGTGAGCTCCCAGGTTATGTTCCAGAAGCAAGAAAACCCGATACAAGAACCAAATCCAAATTAATAGTGCAAATTATCCTCAGAGACCCTCAGAGAATTTAGTGTTGGTTACGTGTACCAAGAACATCAGGACTTTGGTCAGCAGGGGCACTTTTTAATTGAAACAGACTGGCGGCAAAATGAAATAATTTGTATGAAATTTGAATTCCAATGTAGAAAAGCAGATTTTTGCCTTCCAGGCTCTTCGATTCAAGAAAGAATGTATGGATTAACCAGGACACTGTTGTACCTTGATCTTAGGAATGAGCCTGTATCAGTTTTGAAGTTTTAATGTATTTTTTTTTTCTACTATTTGAACCTTTCTTTTTAATCTTGGCTCAATTTTCCTCTTGTGCTCACATCCAGGGCGGTTGGCGGTGGTCCCACGGACCTTAACCTTGTTGATAAGGTGGACACTTGTGATCAAAGGAACATGAAGCTGTTCGTTGGTCATCCTCAAACATTTATGTTGACAAAGCTTTACAATAATTTTTCTTCTTTTCTTTTTTTTTCACTCTGTTTTTTCTCTGTGTTCAGTGTGGTGCACACAATGATACCAGATGGTACTTTTCTCCATTTATAAAGGATGAATGTCACGTGAATACACTTGTGGCACTAAAGGAGGACGACGGCTTATTTGAAACATCACCACTTCACGGGGGTATCGCAGATTTTGTCCAGGCAAAGATGCTGTAAAATGAATTCAACTCATCTCACAGTACCTTTGCTTTATACTTTGGCCAAATCAACAAACAAATAAACGACAATATTGTTTTTAATTTCAACACTTTTAGAATTAATGGAGTCTTGGATTTTAAGGGTACTGAACAATGTTGGTCATGATTTTGATGTTATCATCCTCTCTCGCTCTCTTTCTCTTTCGCTCTTTTGTGTCTTCCCGTCTCTGCCCTCCCACTCTCTTTCTTTGCCCCTCGTTCATTTTCAATAGAACTTGACAGGGAATCATTAGCTGCATAATGAAAAGCAGCAGACCAGTAATATATACCGTCACTGTCTATTACAGCCTCCTTAGCCTAAAGACCCCGACTGTTAATGAGGCTATATTATGGTCTTTTAAAGTCAGGGTGGAGGGTACAAATATCTCAGAAATGCTTTTAGTTTGTAACACAGCCAGTAATTGTTGTTGCCTAGAAAGTGATGAAAAAGCTGTTTGATATATGTAGCAATGTGCTGGCTTTTAAAATGGTTTAATAATTATTGTCCCCGTTGTACGCTAACGAATGGATTGGTAATGTAGGTTCTAGTGAGGCAAGGAAAAAGTCCCATCAAGGTAAATCTTAATTTAATCATAAATTTTATTACATAAAACTGTATTTTATTTCAATCCCGCTATTAAATGTCACCCATTAAGTCTTTCACTTTTCAGTAAATGAAATACTCTGTTCAGCTCAGGCTCAATTATTTTAACCTGAGGAGTTCGATATAGTTATAGATATAGCCTGTGTCTGCACACCTGTCGATAAAAGCGTCCAAGCCTCAAAGTTTAAGCCTAACAAAATTCCCAAAATATTCTCCAAATCAGCTTTAGAGCCCACGACTGGTTTTTGTACTAAGTTGCAAACATGTTCATTTCAGTGCTAAAGTTGAGCATTTTAACGCAGGAGTCTGGGAGTCTGTATAACACAACAGCCATAACACGTCACTCTTTAACTTGAAAGTGTCTATTATATTGGTCTTAATACTTCCAAGCAGGAAGTTTGCATTTGCATAACACACTGTTTTCATACCAGCAGAATAAAAAGGGAATGGGAGTTCTTCCTGCACCTCGACACAAGGGGACACATCCACCCTAAATCCACTGAAAACCCCAACAGTTACACAAAATCTCAAAGAAGCCTCAGATCTTGTCTGTAAGTCCTCGATCAAATTACGAGTCACATAACAAGTCGCAGGTTAAATCCAGTGCCTTTCTGTGCAAAATGTGCCTCTCCAAATTTAATGCCCTTTTAGAATCTTGAGCGTAGCACCGATGTGCATGGGTCCAGTTGCATGAAAAATAAACTGTTTCCCTTTCCATTTGGATTTCTCCTACAGTAATTCACCAAAATTGAAACCTAACCAAAATTCAGAGACCCAAGTACAATCTGTACTTTTCCTTGGCTGAGGGAACAGTAAAGTCCAAGTAAAGTCGCAAGCTGTTGGTAGTGAATTTAGTGTCCAGTTTTCTAAAGTCACCAGATTCATGACTCAAATCTAAGTCATGGGACTACTGGTAGAAATTCTGCATAAACAAGGGTAGAAGTTAAAAATGTTTTATAAAAGGAAGTCTAATTTTCTACTTATAGAACAATGTTTGCCTGTTAGCCAAGTTAGAACCAGCAGCTTTTACCACCCACAGCATTTCCAGTTCCACCTGCTGAGTCTATATCTTCTTGCCAATTCTGCTTGGAACACAACTTTAAGACAAAGTTCAGATTAACTTAAAAATCAAACTTACACTTTTAGGACCCCCCCCATTTCTTTGAAGCTTTTGGCTATTTCCTAAGTGTCCTCACAGGTACATCATGGTATTTATTTATTTTTTAATCAACCTCAACCTTTACTTTATCTAAATATGTATGTAATCACACTGCTGTCCCAAAAGTCCCTGGTTTATATTGTATTGCTGCCTGTGTGTGTGAAGAAGGTGCAGCCATACACCCAGAGAAGTGGCGACGGAAGAACAGATAACTTTTCACAGATGACAACAGCTGGAGATTGGAAGCGTAATAGAGATATCAGCAAAAGCTATCGTGTTCACTGTAGCGGAATACACATTCACATAGATGCATGGTATGCTATATTGCACGCGTGTATGTGTGCACATACACACTGAGCTGACTAAACTGGTGCCCGAGAAAGAAAGATTGGAAAACTATTAGCTGAAATGTGATCTTAGTGTCTCCATACACATTGCAATCTCTTTCTCTGTGGTTCTACACTCTGTCTTGCAATCTATCTGTATACCCACATGTGTTCACAGTGACACACACACTCACATGTGTGCACAAACAAATTCTTCTTTCTTCTCGGTTTTCCCGTATTGCAGGGCTGTTGTTGATATGCCGAGGGACTTGGGGAAAGTGAGACTGAAGAGGTTGGTCGGTTGAAAGAGGTGGAGATCACATGTAGCAGAGAGTATAGAGTGATTTTCAAACAGATTTAACAATACATATAGGGCCCAGCCACAGAAAACTGCAGCTGACATGAACCCCTCTGATTGTTGAAGACAAAGCTCAACAGACGATAACGTCTCAGGAATCACAGTTGCTCCCAAACAGCCACTGAAGAGTCATTGCATACGAGAAAAAAGACATAAGAGGCTTCAGTATAGAGTGTTTATGGCTTATATGGAGGGAACTGTTCTTGGGGCAGGGAAGAGGCAAGTTTAGGAGCTAAATTCAGCTTGAGCAACTGGAAGTGAGACTCTTCACTCCTCCGTACTTGGATGTTATGAAAGCCATTCATTGTGTAATAGACTAAAAATGATTTTGTATAAAACACTGTCTCCATATGGCACATTTGAAATATCTAATACAAATTAAACAAACAAAAAAAGTTTGGCTTTGTAGAGCTGGAGCGCCAATAATTTCTGCAAAAATAGAAACAACGCACATTCACCACTGCGTCCAGAATTTAGACACACATTCCCTGATACACTTAAAGAAGAGCATCATCATATATTACTACTGTAGAGACCAAGAGGCACAAGGTTTTAGAAACTTTTTGTCATGCTGTAACAGAATAACTGTACAGTACTTTACTAATGAAAGAATAGAATAGAATAGAATAGAAGAGAATAGAATAGAATGCCTTTATTGTCATTATACAGGATGTACAATGAGATTGGAGGGCCACTCCTGTTCAGTGCCATGTAACAGAAAATCAAACTCTCTAAATGAAAATAAAAATATTATAAAAATATTATAAAAGGCCGTCATTATTGTTTTAATTACTGCTGTAACTGACATTGTTTTGGATTTAGCTGTGTGACATTCAGTTTCACTAATAACCAAACTGGGAAATGAGAATCACATGAACGACAAGGCCCTATGCAGTTTATTGACATGGCTTGAATTGTCCTGGCTTGGACTGAGTGTAAAAGGCATGTCCCACAGAGCCTTCTCAAGTACAGCTGGGTCTAATGTACACAGACAGCAGGACAACAGGACATCAAAATGTTGCTTAGCCATGACTCATGCAAAATAATGTTTTACAGTGATTGCAGTGATGGCTACAATACACCAACATCTTGTTCCACAGGCCTAAATATGACATCTACCGGCAGTGGGGGGCATTTAATAAAATAAAACAAACGATGACATGAAATAAAAAATAAACAAATTTGCTAATAAACTTCGCAGCATCTTCAAAAATCCAGACTCACCTCTTTGCCTCGTTGTCATGAAACTTGCAATCACAGCTTTGAAATTTGGCTTGAAGAAATTTTGTTTTTCAGTTTCGTGACTTTCTGTCTCCGTTTCCTGTCATTGCCTTTATATTTTTGCTGGTTTGTGGATTCAAAATCATGGTGCAGATTCTAGTCCTTGACAAAAGTTACCATCTCATGTGCAAACACAGGCCTGTCTTTACAAGCCATAAAGACATCCTCAGTCTTCCAGTTCTCTCGAACATGTCCATCGTAAGCAACAGCTTTTCTTTATGTCGTCATTCTTTGTTTGTTTGTTTGCTTTCTAGCGTGCATGTACAATTTAGTATGTGCGCTGGACAATCGGTGATTTGTTGATACAACTAAGCTGGCCAAAGCAGGTGGGCAAAACTTACTGAGACCCTAAAATGATGTGCAAAAGGTACAACCAATCCAACCAGCCTTGGAGCATCCAGAACAGATGTTTCTGCCTATATGTTCATGCAGGCTGTGGTAATGAAATGGCATAAGAGTCAAAACCAAAAAGACACTGTCTTGACAGACCGAGATAGACAACTGCTATTAGTGACGCTCAGAGTGCTTTTATTTACAGTGAAAATGAGGGAAGGGGGAAGCTACCAGGGATGCCGAGACCTGGTCTGAATGTATGCTAGGAGCAGGAGTGGTGCCTGCGGAGAGAGAGCAGACAATTACTACGGAGCCAGGTAGAGGCGAAAAGGGGTCAGGGGTCAGGAATATTAGTAACCTTACTTGGAGTGTGAACAAGCTGAGCTTGGAAGGCGAGTCCAGAAGGCAGGTGGAGAATCTGAGGCGAGTTGCTGGGCATTGATGGAGAGTGGGCAGGCAGGAGAAGGCAGTGGGGTGGTAAGAGGTAAGGGCCAGCTAGAGAGACAGATGGTGGTAAATCCGGGGAACGGTGAGCTGAGCTCCTCCAACGGACTCCTGGGAAAGAACAAAAACTCAGATCAGACACACTAAGGGTGAGAGCAGAGAACAGAAAAAGCCCGAGCTTCACCACGGAGGACGAACGAACTGGTGGATCATGACTGCTACGACTGGTCCTTAAATATCCAGCCACCAATGAGCAGACTACTCACAGGTGTGACTCTGTCTGCCCCGGAGGAGACCAGTCCCACCCATCTTGTCACCTGAATAAAACCCCACACTAGCCCAACACCCTGACACTGTCAAAGTTCACCGAGTCGCCGATGTCCAGTGCATAGTAAAGTTTGCAGCATTTAGCCAACAAGTTGGCTAAATTAAAGAAAACTAAACAAAACAAAACCAATAAAAAATGTTCGTCTAGATGTTTTCTGATTGGAATATCAGGAGGACACCATTTCCCTTCCAAAACTATTATAAATGGTTCAGTTATATTTGAATTTTTTTTAAGACTTTGTTCAGGTTTACGATAAAATCATGGCTCATGGTCTAATTTAAGGTAAGCTTTTAGGTTTGTATCAAAACGTTAACATTTTGGTTGTAATAAACATCGGAGCATCTTTCTTCTAAGTTTCATCTTTGGCAACTCAAAAAATTTCCTCATTTGTGCTATAGTGGTCCCTCCATTCAAGCTCAGCTTCCATTTAGGGGCTCAACTTCAGTGAGCTTGCTTGGTTCCAATCCGGGAGCTTCTGAAAGCTGCCCTGCTACAGATTCAGCTGGGCTCCAGAGCATATATGCATTAAGGAGAACTGGATACCTAACTCAAAGATTTCTCCAGCTCACTTGAATAAAAATTGCCCATCTGGCATATGAGCACTAAAACAGTTTTCTAGCCTCAGGTTTTCTTCCGTGTTGTTCGACCCAATGCACTGTGAAGGATTTTTTTTTTTTAAAGGTGGAATCTCCAGGGGCCACTCTGAGCTGGGGTCTTGCAAAGGACACTTGCTAGTCACTCCTCACTGTTCTTTACCTTAGACTATATGTAAGAATGACTCAGCATTTGTCTGTGTCCGTGACACTGAGGACTAACTATTTTAAGCTATTCTAAGCATTGTTGTACATGCTGTGTTAAACCTCATGGCGATGGGTGTATGAGTGCAGATTGAGAATGAATAAGCGCTGTTAGAATGGGAGAGCGGTTTTACAGGTCAGCTTTTATTGCTGTTTTTTATTCCTCAGGCCAGCTTCATTAAATGCTTCTACATAAGACAAGCGAGTCAGCTGAGCTTATTCTGCACAAGCTGACTTGGAAGATTTCAATCATAGTGTCCCATGGGTCGCATTTACACAGGGATGACATCATGGAAATAAAAGCTATTTTATAAGCACTGGGGACATTTTTTTTTAAACTATAAAACCGCCCATGTTTGTAGTTGGGGTCGTGTTGTCCACAATTCTTGTGCTAGGGGATTTTTTTTTTTTCTCTTGTTTTATTGGCAAATACAAAACATTGTCCTCTGGGTAAAAAAAATTGTCAGTTCTCTGTATGGCTCTCTTCATTCATCTGTGCTCCAGATAGGATGACCAGATGCCCCTCTTTATCTGGAACTGCTAAGCATTTCTATCCTTTGTCCCCCCGTCCCACATATTGAGACAATGTCTCACATTTTGTCTGGCTCTGCAGGATGCGCACTTTTCTGAATTTTGGCTTTTACCCAGAACATGTGAAGAAAGCAGGGAAGGCTTTTTAATATTTTCCACTGGTGGTTAGCCTGCCTAATGCTATGCTATCAGGGAAAGGCGTCACCAAGAAGTCATAAGCCTTGCAGATTTTGGGGACCAACAATAAAATGAAGTGGCAGTTTAAGCTGTGTTAAATGACACAGTATTTGTGTCATAATTGGCTGAAAAATGTATAAACTTGTCAAATATGGCTCATAAAACATATGACGATCTATAGATGCATCCCTTTCAGACAGAACAGCAGCTGAAATAACAGTGAAATAAATAGAAATACAATCATTTAAAATACAGTTTGAATATTGAAGAACGTGTTTCAAATGGCTCCTAAATACACACAGAATATTTGTACAGACAATGTTGAACACCATCCATTAGTTTGTGATCAATTTTAAGTGTTTTCTTACCGTCAGACTAGTCAATCAGTCTCTTATGTTCCTCAGTTTGTCAAGTAGGTAATTAGTTGCCATTAACTGCCCTAAAGTCTAGCAAACAGGTAGCCTGATAGCTTCACTTATATTTAAACACCCTTATAAGTAGGATTAAAGTCCAACTCAATTTAGGGATAATCTCTTGAAGATGTCACAGTAATACATGGACTGGTGTGGTTTTATTTTTTTTGGTCTATGTTTAAAAAATCTGTTTGACAAGCAGATGGCAAGCATTTTCTTTTTGAGGTGCGAGGAGAACAGTGTAAAAAAAAAATCCATGGTTCAAGCTAAGCTGAATACATCTCTGTTCTTCTGCTCTCCCATTATATATATATATGGAAGCACAGTGGAATACACGCTCCCTCTCAGGTTGATGAACTCGTCATTATTAGAGGAGGAATAGGTGATAGGCGATTGTAGGCCAGGCTTCTGCTGACAGTTACACATTGTGTTTGCATTTTGGCTTATGTGTGTCCAGCCAGTCAGAGTGCAGTCTAACCTTGCTCAAGCTGCAGTTCAAGAGAATTATTGCTATGAGGTGGTGCACTGAGATGGATGTGCCTCACTGTGTGTATGTGTCTGTATTAAGCTGTTTCCTGGCTATTTTCTCCTTCCTTGTGTCAGGGCCTCCCAGGCAGCATCAGACTGTTGCTGGTCTTCAGTTCGGATTAGATACTTCCTTAATCAAGGCTTCCTGTGCTCTTTGAAGCACTTTTTTCCTCCTTGGGCAACGCACACTCATTGACAAACAGTTGGCGAGGCAATTTTTTAGCAAGATACCTTGGATTTAGGTGAAATGTAGAAAACACACATTCGTATTTGCCAGGAGCTAAAGTAAACACACGAGTACACATGTGCACAAGTGCATGGGTACAAGCGAAAGATGCCAATAAGTATGTGCATTTTTAAAAGATATTAATAACAGAACAAACAAACACACAATGTGATGGAAGATAGTACTTAGCAGCAAGCCCACAGCTATTAGTCAGCAATATACAGCCTTTTAGCGTTTTTTTTGGCTCAAGGTGGAAATATGTCTGTGTTGCGCTTGCTGCAAACCAAAACATGCTCGATTTACAGGTGCAATACCTTTAGAAGACCATAGACAGTCATGACAAACCTACAAGTTTTACCCCAGCTTGAATTCATATATAGTAAAATTTCCCACTAGCGTTTGAAATTTAATGAGAAATGTAATGCTGTTCTGAGAAATTTTTTAATATATATACTGAACATAACAGCTTGTCTAAACAGGTGGTGTTTGTGCTCATGAGGGTTTGTATTTCACTCTTGCTTTACGTGGATAAACATGTCCAAGAGTCCTCAAGTCTATTTTCTTCCAGTGTAGGCATGCACTTATAGTAATTGTGTTTTGGCCTCTAAGTGCTGCCAAAACACAGGTGACCTATGCAGCGATACTGTTCCTGAATGCATATTGTGTTGACACTGATGGAGGGCTGCTGCTTCTTTTCTGTTAAATGTACTGCTTTCACTTTGTGTCTGTTTAACAAAGCTGCAAAACAATTCATTAGAACTCATTTCTTTTGTTTTCTTTACAGTATCCACACCTGGCAACTAAAGCAGAATTGACATTCATGTAGCTGAGGCTACTCACAGCACAGGGTTAAAGTCAGCCTCTACAAAGACTGTCTAAACCAGAG
The DNA here is from genome assembly GCF_007364275.1 of Archocentrus centrarchus. Taxonomy (NCBI): domain Eukaryota; kingdom Metazoa; phylum Chordata; class Actinopteri; order Cichliformes; family Cichlidae; genus Archocentrus; species Archocentrus centrarchus. The sequence continues at coordinate 26,666,516 of NC_044355.1, read as the reverse complement.
GTGGGCAAACTTTTTGGCTCTTGGGGCCACGTTGACTTTTTGAAATTTGACAGAGGGGTCGGGGCAGCACCAGATGCATACATATCAAACATAAACATAGAAAAAGGCATTACAGTGTTAATACTTACATTTACTTTTAGTGGGAACAGTGTTGTTTTTGCCAGTGCATCGACGTCTGGTGTTAGTTTTGTTGTAGCAATTCTCAGAATCCTTGACATGAGTCATAATTATGATATGATTTGATTTGGGCAATTCTGTACCAATCTTTGGTGGGTTGGATTAAAAAGACCAACAGGCCAGGTGTGGCCCACAGGCCGTAGTTTGCCCACCCCTGGTCTAAACTGTCAGCTAATAATAAAGGAAATTAACACTGAGGAAATAACCTTAGTTTCATTATGACTCAGTATGTTATCAGTAGTCCAATGTAGTGTGTGTGTAATTGTTCTGTCACCTAATACTTGCACGTAGTACATTTAATATATGTCCTAATTTGAAGTGTATATATCAGGATAAATAGTGTTTACCCCTTTGTGTACTTCGTGTGTGGGTGTGTGTAAGTGCTGTCTTGTTTAATATGAGCTGCTTTTCCCTTCTGACCATTTTTCAATTAAAAAACACTAATACCCCCAAGACTGCTCTGCCCTAGTTATTAGACAGATGCATACACGCACGCACACATGCACTCTTCTGCACGCATGTACGCCGGCACACACACACACACACACACACACACACACACACACACACACACACACACACACACACACACACACACACACACTCAGTTTCCAGTTTATCTGAGTCCTGCCTCCAGCATCATCTCCCACTCATCCCCCACTCATCTTGATTGTATAAGAGCACTAAGTCTGTGTGTGTGTTTTTGTGTGTGTGTGTGTGTGTGTGTAGGTGTGTCTGTGTGTGTGCATTTTGTTTTATTTATTTGCACCTGTGTGTATTACTACATACTAACATGACAGATTTGAACCCGTGACCTCTACAGTCAGGATCTCGTGGCTCTTCTATGCTGTGGGGAGCATTTTGCTCACATGGTTTTTGTCCACTTGTCACCTTAGAGGGAAGGGTCACTGCAAATCAGTCCAAAGTTGTTGTGATCATCTTTATCCTATGACAAAATATTTCTATCCTGATAGGAATAGTTTACTCCTGGATGACTGTGGATCCATTTGTGAGGGACCAGTGATTTGACTGAATGATGTAAAACATGTTCTGTCCCACCAAATTAATACATACTTGTTGAATCAAGGTGTACCAAGACTTTTCTGGTTGCACAAGGTGGCCCAACGCCTCTCAAAGACAATGTTGCCCAACCTCAAATGTTGATCTTCTATTCATTTGTCACCTGTATGTGCAGTATGAGAAAGGCCATTCACGGAGGCCTTTCTCTGAAGGAACTGGACTGTATACTGAACCTTAATACTTTTTTAAGTACCGTTTCACAGCGTGCTGTCTGATAAATACTTATGGGTTAGAGTGTGTGCCAAGAATAGACTGCTAAGAGGCCAGGGGAGCCAGATGCTGAAGCCAGCAACTGATATCTGAACTAAACCACCCATTTGCCTTTCCTGGCTATGTATTTAATAAGCCAAGTAATTTACAATAAGTAAACTGATGTCAATCTGTTTTTCACATTTCAAGCAATCACAGTAGAAAGTTGACTTTAAGCTTTGGGTTCAGTCATAACTGGACTTTGGTGTGTTATTGTATTACATCTAAAACCGATATGTTGTGATAGATTACATTAAGCATCAGAGTTAAAGTGAAGTCTATCTTCATTCCTTTCTAGTGTAGCTCATTACCTTTATACTTTGTTGTCCATGAAAGTGATGGTGTGCCCCTTAAGAGGACAACAGAAATACTAAAAGCAGACTTCCTTTGTCTGCAACTGATTTTTCTTTTGTCATTGTGAACAAGAAATATTGTTGCCACAGAGTCATGGAGACAGCCTTGGCCTTTTTGAATTGCCTCAGTGTTTACTTAGGCAGGAAACGTCAGTTTAATACTGTCTAAACTAAATTCAAGAATTCAGTGCTTTAAGTGTTAAACTGTTTTTATTGTGATCATCTCTAAAGTGGATTGTGTGTTTAATCACTTCCTCCTTTGAGGTTCCTGCACATCCTTCTTCTCTTATTTAAAGCACCCACCACCATTTTTAGAAGGTTAAGGACCGAACATTCATTTGAACTGGACACGTATTACAATGACTAAGATGTTGTGTTTAGTTTCTTTTTCATCTTGTTACAGTTGAGATTCTTTAGAAAAAAAAATGCTGCTTACTTGTCATAAACAGATTTGGACCCAAATGCAGAACAGGCAGACAGGAATAAACTAAAAAAAACAAAAAAAAAAAAACAGCTTCAATGCTGAACTCCAACAAAACACAAAACATATGCTGGCCAGGAATCAGGAATCCAAAAGCTAGGGAAATACAGAGCAGGGACACACACAAGCATGAGGAATAAGGGAGGAGGATGCAACAAAGAGCTAAGACAAACTGACGGGATAAAAACACAAGGTGATGAGTACAAACAGACAGCTGAACCGAACTGAGAAAACGGGACAAGGGATGGAAAAATAACTACAAAGCACAGGAGATAAAAGGATAACAAAGTAAAATTAAAACCGCAAGCGGTGATATCGGGCCCTCGCACTCCGCGCGCGTCGACCTGTGGCGCTCGTCGACCCGTGCCGCACTCGGAGGTTTTGTGATCGTGATGGGTCTCTAGAAAGTTGAATTCTTTTATAGGAAAAGGTATCTTTTGCTCTCGGCATAGACGCAATGGAATATTTGGGGGTGTGGGCACGGCTCCAGCATGCAAAATAGGGCATGGGTCTGATTGACTTTTTTGATGGGCTGTTTGTCTAGATGATGTGGAGCCAATTTGGTCTCACTGGGTGAAATGCCCTAGGAGGAGTTCATTCAAATAGCAGGCCTGAAAATGGCAAAAATTGACACTTTCAATTGAAGATGCTGGACTTCCTGTAGGGTTTGGAGTATGGCTCCAAGAGACTTTTTTGTATGTCTTAGGATGTTACATGAGTGTGCAAAATTTCAGAGCTGTAGATAAAATGTAACTCAGGGGCTAGCTAAAAAACATGGTATATTATGATATTTAAAGCTGCCAGTAGGGGGCGCTCTAACGTTTATGGACTTTATGCATATCAATGTGTTCAGGGCAGGAGGCTTATCAAATAGATGAGGATTTTGTAAGGAATGGTGAAAGATATTTCATGTATTTCAGAGCAAAACTAATTCTGTGGACGGTCATACAAATTTTCATTTGCTTCTGTAGGTGGCGCTATTGCGCCTACAGTCTTGAATCTGTAGTTATGGATTCAGCCTGGGTGTGTACATGAGTGATTAAATTTTCAGCCTGATCAGACAAAGCATGTGCGAACAAGTGCACAAACAATTGTGGTGGTGAGGGAGAAAAACAAAGGCCAAATTTAATGGCCTGGTGTGACAAGGCCGTTTAATATTTTGTAAAGATTTCCACAATATTTGATGGGCTACTTGTGTAGATGATCTGGAGCCAATTTGGTGTCAGTGGGTGAAATGCCCTAGGACGAGTTCGTTCAAATAGCAGGCGTGGAAATCGCAAAAATTGACACCTTCAATTGAAGATGGCCGACTTCCTGTAGGGTTTGGGGTATGGGTCCAAGAGACTTTTTTGTACGTCTTAGTATGTTACATGAGCCTGTACATTTTCATACATGTAGATAAAACGTAGCTCCGGGGCTACTCAAAAAACATGCTATTTTAAGATATTCCGAGCTGCCACTAGGCGGCGCTCTAACGTTTATGGACTTTATGCATATGAATGTGTTCAGGGCAGCATGCTTATCACACCACTGAAGTTTGAGCCAGATTGGGTAAGTTGGCTTTGAGTTACAGCCATTTTTGTGTTCATGGCGAATCATCGAACTTTGCCGTCCCATAAGGGTCACGCCCTTTTGTCAAAAAGTCACAGTTTTGAAAACACAGTAAGTCCAACTTCTTAAGGCTTTCCAGGTGAAATTTGAGATGGTTCTGCTAAACCACCTTGGAGCTGGACCTCCAAGTGTAAAATATGACATTTCCTGTTCCCACTAGGTGGCGCTGCGACTGATATTAAATATTGTCATATGTATGTGTTCAGGGGGGCACCCTCATCCTACTGGAGAAGTTTGATGCACATTGGATCATGTAGGTATGAATGAGAGGCAATCAAAATTTCATGGCGAATGATCAAAGTTCAAAGGGGCATAAGGACCCCTCCCCCTTGGCAAAAACTCACCATTTTCGAGATTTAGATTCCCCTGGGGGTGTAGGTTAGACAAACCAAATATGAAGATGATAACATCTAAAACCTCTGAGTTATTAGAAAAAGTGTGAGGGCTGCAAATCGCCAAATTTGCATAATTAATTCAAAATGGCGGACTTCCTGTTGGGTTTAGGGCATGGCTCCAAGAGGATTTTTTGTGCGCCTGGACATGATATACATGTGTATGAAGTTTCATTCATGTACGTGAAACACAGCGGTGGGGCTCCAGTTTAGGGGGCGCTAGCGAGCCATTTGGGCGCGCCCTTGCCCGAGCCCATTAAAATACTTAAATTTTCACCAGGTGTGACGCATGTGCAAAGTTTCATGAGTTTTTGAATATGATAAAGCCCCCAAAAAGCCAATTCATTTGCCTGAATAATAATAATAATAATAATTAAAGCCGCAAGCGGCGATGAGCGGGCCCTCGCACCCGGCGCGCGTCGACCCCTGGCGCGCTCCAGCCAAGCCGCGCGTCGACCCGTGGCACGCTCCAGCCGAACCGCGCTCGGAGGTTCTCGCAGACGAGAGAGTAGCTGGCTCACCCGGCTGCTGACGGCTCAGCAGGCTAGCCGTACTTCGCGTCGATCGTCTCCCGCTTCCACTAGGTGGCGTCGGTGAGTGCCCACTAATTAATATGTCACAATGCTCTATGTAATGCCTGCAGCCATCAATGAAACTGTAATGACCATAGGATGATGAGTATCAGTGTCCTACTGATTTCCTGTTGCCACTAGGTGGCGTTATGAGTGTGAAACAAAGCTGATAGAGGGGTGTGTCCGGTCTCCCTTACCCTCCCATTAAGCCTGTGAAGTTTGAGGCAGATCGGACAATGTATGTCAGAGATGTAACAATTTGGTGCACTGTGGTATATGAGTAAAATCCCACATTTAGAGGGTTGCTACGGCAACACCGTTCAATATTCTACAAAACCATGAATATCTTTTGATGGGCTACTTGTGTAGATGATCTGGAGCCATTTTGGTGTGACTGGATGAAAAGCTGTAGTAGAAGATGATTCAAATAGCAGGCCTGAAAAATGTGAAAAATGCTGCAAAAATGACACCTTAATTAGAACATGTCAGGCTTCCTGTTGGATTTCGGCTATCGGTCCAAGAGACTTTTTTGTACGTGTTAGGATGTTACTTCAGCATGCACGATTTCAGGTACACAGACCAAGCACTGCCCTGGGGCTGATGTTTAGAACCTATCTGGGCCTGAAATGGAAAAAAAGTCCAAATTCAGAGGGTTGCTACGGCAACACCGTTCAATATTCTACAAAACCATGAATATCTTTTGATGGGCTACTTGTGTGGATGATCTGGAGCCATTTTGGTCTCACTGGGTCAAATGCCCTAGGAGGAGTTGAGGCAAAAAGGCCTGAAAAAGGCGAAAAATGCTGCAAAAATGACACTTTAAAGTAAACGTGGCTGACTTCCTGTTGGGTTTGGGCTATCGGTCCAAGAGAGTTTTTTGTAGATGTTAGCATCTTACATCAGCAGGCACATTTTCAGGTACATAGAGAAAGCACAGCCCAGGGGCTGATGTTTAGAATCTCTGTGAATTTGAAATTGAAAAAAGTCCAAATTCAGAGGGTTGCCATGGCAACACCGTTCAATATTCTACAAAACCCTGAATAACTTTTGATGGGCTACTTGTGTAGATGATCTGGAGCCAATTTGGTGTCACTGGGTGAAATGCCCTAGGACAAGTTCGTTCAAATAGCAGGCGTGGAAATCGCAAAAATTGACACCTTCAATTGAAGATGGCCGACTTCCTGTAGGGTTTAGGGTATGGGTCCAAGAGACTTTTTTGTACGTCTTAGTATGTTACATGAGCATGTACATTTTCATACATGTAGATAAAACGTAGCTCCGGGGCTACTCAAAAAACTTGCTATTTTAAGATATTCCGAGCTGCCACTAGGCGGCGCTCTAACGTTTATGGACTTTATGCATATGAGTGTGTGCAGGGCAGCATGCTTATCACACCACTGAAGTTTGAGCCAGATTGGGCAAGTTGGCTTTGAGTTACAGCCATTTTTGTGTTCATGGCGAATCATCGAACTTTGCCGTCCCATAAGGGTCACGCCCTTTTGTCAAAAACTCACAGTTTTGAAAACACAGTAAGTCCAACTTCTTAAGGCTTTCCAGGTGAAATTTGAGATGGTTCTGCTAAACCACCTTGGAGCTGGACCTCCAAGTGTAAAATATGACATTTCCTGTTCCCACTAGGTGGCGCTGCGCCTGATATTAAATATTGTCATATGTATGTGTTCAGGGGGGCACCCTCATCCTACTGGAGAAGTTTGATGCACATTGGATCATGTAGGTATGAATGAGAGGCAATCAAAATTTCATGGCGAATGATCAAAGTTCAAAGGGGCATAAGGACCCCTCCCCCTTGGCAAAAACTCACCATTTTCGAGATTTAGATTCCCCTGGGGGTGTAGGTTAGACAAACCAAATATGAAGATGATAACGTCTAAAACCTCTGAGTTATTAGAAAAAGTGTGAGGGCTGCAAATCGCCAAATTTGCATAATTAATTCAAAATGGCGGACTTCCTGTTGGGTTTAGGGCATGGCTCCAAGAGGATTTTTTGTGCGCCTGGACATGATATACATGTGTATGAAGTTTCATTCATGTACGTGAAACACAGCGGTGGGGCTCCAGTTTAGGGGGCGCTAGCGAGCCATTTGGGCGCGCCCTTGCCCGAGCCCATTAAAATACTTAAATTTTCACCAGGTGTGACGCATGTGCAAAGTTTCATGAGTTTTTGAATATGATAAAGCCCCCAAAAAGCCAATTCATTTGCCTGAATAATAATAATAATAATAATTAAAACCGCAAGCGGTGATATCGGGCCCTCGCACTCCGCGCGCCTCGACCTGTGGCGCTCGTCGACCCGTGCCGCACTCGGAGGTTTTGTGATCGTGATGGGTCTCTAGAAAGTTGAATTCTTTTATAGGAAAAGGTATCTTTTGCTCTCGGCATAGACGCAATGGAATATTTGGGGGTGTGGTCACGGCTCCAGCATGCAAAATAGGGCATGGGTCTGATTGACTTTTTTGATGGGCTGTTTGTCTAGATGATGTGGAGCCAATTTGGTCTCACTGGGTGAAATGCCCTAGGAGGAGTTCATTCAAATAGCAGGCCTGAAAATGGCAAAAATTGACACTTTCAATTGAAGATGCTGGACTTCCTGTAGGGTTTGGAGTATGGCTCCAAGAGACTTTTTTGTATGTCTTAGGATGTTACATGAGTGTGCAAAATTTCAGAGCTGTAGATAAAATGTAACTCAGGGGCTAGCTAAAAAACATGGTATATTATGATATTTAAAGCTGCCAGTAGGGGGCGCTCTAACGTTTATGGACTTTATGCATATCAATGTGTTCAGGGCAGGAGGCTTATCAAATAGATGAGGATTTTGTAAGGAATGGTGAAAGATATTTCATGTATTTCAGAGCAAAACTAATTCTGTGGACGGTCATACAAATTTTCATTTGCTTCTGTAGGGGGCGCTATTGCGCCTACAGTCTTGAATCTGTAGTTATGGATTCAGCCTGGGTGTGTACATGAGTGATTAAATTTTCAGCCTGATCAGACAAAGCATGTGCGAACAAGTGCACAAACAATTTTGGTGGTGAGGGAGAAAAACAAAGGCCAAATTTAATGGCCTGGTGTGACAAGGCCGTTTAATATTTTGTAAAGATTTCCACAATATTTGATGGGCTACTTGTGTAGATGATCTGGAGCCAATTTGGTGTCAGTGGGTGAAATGCCCTAGGACGAGTTCGTTCAAATAGCAGGCGTGGAAATCGCAAAAATTGACACCTTCAATTGAAGATGGCCGACTTCCTGTAGGGTTTGGGGTATGGGTCCAAGAGACTTTTTTGTACGTCTTAGTATGTTACATGAGCCTGTACATTTTCATACATGTAGATAAAACGTAGCTCCGGGGCTACTCAAAAAACATTGCTATTTTAAGATATTCCGAGCTGCCACTAGGCGGCGCTCTAACGTTTATGGACTTTATGCATATGAAGTGTGTTCAGGGACAGGGTGCTTATCACACCACTGAAGTTTGAGCCAGATTGGGCAAGTTGGCTTTGAGTTACAGCCATTTTTGTGTTCATGGCGAATCATCGAACTTTGCCGTCCCATAAGGGTCACGCCCTTTTGTCAAAAAGTCACAGTTTTGAAAACACAGTAAGTCCAACTTCTTAAGGCTTTCCAGGTGAAATTTGAGATGGTTCTGCTAAACCACCTTGGAGCTGGACCTCCAAGTGTAAAATATGACATTTCCTGTTCCCACTAGGTGGCGCTGCGACTGATATTAAATATTGTCATATGTATGTGTTCAGGGGGGCACCCTCATCCTACTGGAGAAGTTTGATGCACATTGGATCATGTAGGTATGAATGAGAGGCAATCAAAATTTCATGGCGAATGATCAAAGTTCAAAGGGGCATAAGGACCCCTCCCCCTTGGCAAAAACTCACCATTTTCGAGATTTAGATTCCCCTGGGGGTGTAGGTTAGACAAACCAAATATGAAGATGATAACGTCTAAAACCTCTGAGTTATTAGAAAAAGTGTGAGGGCTGCAAATCGCCAAATTTGCATAATTAATTCAAAATGGCGGACTTCCTGTTGGGTTTAGGGCATGGCTCCAAGAGGATTTTTTGTGCGCCTGGACATGATATACATGTGTATGAAGTTTCATTCATGTACGTGAAACACAGCGGTGGGGCTCCAGTTTAGGGGGCGCTAGCGAGCCATTTGGGCGCGCCCTTGCCCGAGCCCATTAAAATACTTAAATTTTCACCAGGTGTGACGCATGTGCAAAGTTTCATGAGTTTTTGAATATGATAAAGCCCCCAAAAAGCCAATTCATTTGCCTGAATAATAAAATAATAATAATAATAAACGAAGCAATTACAATAGGGCCTTCGCACAGTTCGTGCTCGGGCCCTAATTAAAACCGCAAGCGGTGATATCGGGCCCTCGCACTCCGCGCGCGTCGACCTGTGGCGCTCGTCGACCCGTGCCGCACTCGGAGGTTTTGTGATCGTGATGGGTCTCTAGAAAGTTGAATTCTTTTATAGGAAAAGGTATCTTTTGCTCTCGGCATAGACGCAATGGAATATTTGGGGGTGTGGTCACGGCTCCAGCATGCAAAATAGGGCATGGGTCTGATTGACTTTTTTGATGGGCTGTTTGTCTAGATGATGTGGAGCCAATTTGGTCTCACTGGGTGAAATGCCCTAGGAGGAGTTCATTCAAATAGCAGGCCTGAAAATGGCAAAAATTGACACTTTCAATTGAAGATGCTGGACTTCCTGTAGGGTTTGGAGTATGGCTCCAAGAGACTTTTTTGTATGTCTTAGGATGTTACATGAGTGTGCAAAATTTCAGAGCTGTAGATAAAATGTAACTCAGGGGCTAGCTAAAAAACATGGTATATTATGATATTTAAAGCTGCCAGTAGGGGGCGCTCTAACGTTTATGGACTTTATGCATATCAATGTGTTCAGGGCAGGAGGCTTATCAAATAGATGAGGATTTTGTAAGGAATGGTGAAAGATATTTCATGTATTTCAGAGCAAAACTAATTCTGTGGACGGTCATACAAATTTTCATTTGCTTCTGTAGGGGGCGCTATTGCGCCTACAGTCTTGAATCTGTAGTTATGGATTCAGCCTGGGTGTGTACATGAGTGATTAAATTTTCAGCCTGATCAGACAAAGCATGTGCGAACAAGTGCACAAACAATTTTGGTGGTGAGGGAGAAAAACAAAGGCCAAATTTAATGGCCTGGTGTGACAAGGCCGTTTAATATTTTGTAAAGATTTCCACAATATTTGATGGGCTACTTGTGTAGATGATCTGGAGCCAATTTGGTGTCAGTGGGTGAAATGCCCTAGGACGAGTTCGTTCAAATAGCAGGCGTGGAAATCGCAAAAATTGACACCTTCAATTGAAGATGGCCGACTTCCTGTAGGGTTTGGGGTATGGGTCCAAGAGACTTTTTTGTACGTCTTAGTATGTTACATGAGCCTGTACATTTTCATACATGTAGATAAAACGTAGCTCCGGGGCTACTCAAAAAACATGCTATTTTAAGATATTCCGAGCTGCCACTAGGCGGCGCTCTAACGTTTATGGACTTTATGCATATGAAGTGTGTTCAGGGCAGCATGCTTATCACACCACTGAAGTTTGAGCCAGATTGGGCAAGTTGGCTTTGAGTTACAGCCATTTTTGTGTTCATGGCGAATCATCGAACTTTGCCGTCCCATAAGGGTCACGCCCTTTTGTCAAAAACTCACAGTTTTGAAAACACAGTAAGTCCAACTTCTTAAGGCTTTCCAGGTGAAATTTGAGATGGTTCTGCTAAACCACCTTGGAGCTGGACCTCCAAGTGTAAAATATGACATTTCCTGTTCCCACTAGGTGGCGCTGCGACTGATATTAAATATTGTCATATGTATGTGTTCAGGGGGGCACCCTCATCCTACTGGAGAAGTTTGATGCACATTGGATCATGTAGGTATGAATGAGAGGCAATCAAAATTTCATGGCGAATGATCAAAGTTCAAAGGGGCATAAGGACCCCTCCCCCTTGGCAAAAACTCACCATTTTCGAGATTTAGATTCCCCTGGGGGTGTAGGTTAGACAAACCAAATATGAAGATGATAACGTCTAAAACCTCTGAGTTATTAGAAAAAGTGTGAGGGCTGCAAATCGCCAAATTTGCATAATTAATTCAAAATGGCGGACTTCCTGTTGGGTTTAGGGCATGGCTCCAAGAGGATTTTTTGTGCGCCTGGACATGATATACATGTGTATGAAGTTTCATTCATGTACGTGAAACACAGCGGTGGGGCTCCAGTTTAGGGGGCGCTAGCGAGCCATTTGGGCGCGCCCTTGCCCGAGCCCATTAAAATACTTAAATTTTCACCAGGTGTGACGCATGTGCAAAGTTTCATGAGTTTTGAATATGATAAAGCCCCCAAAAAGCCAATTCATTTGCCTGAATAATAATAATAATAATAAAAAAAAAAAAAAAAAAAAAATAATAATAATAAACGAAGCAATTACAATAGGGCCTTCGCACAGTTCGTGCTCGGGCCCTAATTAAAGCCGCAAGCGGCGATGAGCGGGCCCTCGCACCCGGCGCGCGTCGACCCCTGGCGCGCTCCAGCCAAGCCGCGCGTCGACCCGTGGCACGCTCCAGCCGAACCGCGCTCGGAGGTTCTCGCAGACGAGAGAGTAGCTGGCTCACCCGGCTGCTGACGGCTCAGCAGGCTAGCCGTACTTCGCGTCGATCGTCTCCCGCTTCCACTAGGTGGCGTCGGTGAGTGCCCACTAATTAATATGTCACAATGCTCTATGTAATGCCTGCAGCCATCAATGAAACTGTAATGACCATAGGATGATGAGTATCAGTGTCCTACTGATTTCCTGTTGCCACTAGGTGGCGTTATGAGTGTGAAACAAAGCTGATAGAGGGGTGTGTCCGGTCTCCCTTACCCTCCCATTAAGCCTGTGAAGTTTGAGGCAGATCGGACAATGTATGTCAGAGATGTAACAATTTGGTGCACTGTGGTATATGAGTAAAATCCCACATTTAGAGGGTTGCTACGGCAACACCGTTCAATATTCTACAAAACCATGAATATCTTTTGATGGGCTACTTGTGTAGATGATCTGGAGCCATTTTGGTGTGACTGGATGAAAAGCTGTAGTAGAAGATGATTCAAATAGCAGGCCTGAAAAATGTGAAAAATGCTGCAAAAATGACACCTTAATTAGAACATGTCAGGCTTCCTGTTGGATTTCGGCTATCGGTCCAAGAGACTTTTTTGTACGTGTTAGGATGTTACTTCAGCATGCACGATTTCAGGTACACAGACCAAGCACTGCCCTGGGGCTGATGTTTAGAACCTATCTGGGCCTGAAATGGAAAAAAAGTCCAAATTCAGAGGGTTGCTACGGCAACACCGTTCAATATTCTACAAAACCATGAATATCTTTTGATGGGCTACTTGTGTGGATGATCTGGAGCCATTTTGGTCTCACTGGGTCAAATGCCCTAGGAGGAGTTGAGGCAAAAAGGCCTGAAAAAGGCGAAAAATGCTGCAAAAATGACACTTTAAAGTAAACGTGGCTGACTTCCTGTTGGGTTTGGGCTATCGGTCCAAGAGAGTTTTTTGTAGATGTTAGCATCTTACATCAGCAGGCACATTTTCAGGTACATAGAGAAAGCACAGCCCAGGGGCTGATGTTTAGAATCTCTGTGAATTTGAAATTGAAAAAAGTCCAAATTCAGAGGGTTGCCATGGCAACACCGTTCAATATTCTACAAAACCCTGAATAACTTTTGATGGGCTACTTGTGTAGATGATCTGGAGCCAATTTGGTGTCACTGGGTGAAATGCCCTAGGACAAGTTCGTTCAAATAGCAGGCGTGGAAATCGCAAAAATTGACACCTTCAATTGAAGATGGCCGACTTCCTGTAGGGTTTAGGGTATGGGTCCAAGAGACTTTTTTGTACGTCTTAGTATGTTACATGAGCATGTACATTTTCATACATGTAGATAAAACGTAGCTCCGGGGCTACTCAAAAAACTTGCTATTTTAAGATATTCCGAGCTGCCACTAGGCGGCGCTCTAACGTTTATGGACTTTATGCATATGAGTGTGTTCAGGGCAGCATGCTTATCACACCACTGAAGTTTGAGCCAGATTGGGCAAGTTGGCTTTGAGTTACAGCCATTTTTGTGTTCATGGCGAATCATCGAACTTTGCCGTCCCATAAGGGTCACGCCCTTTTGTCAAAAACTCACAGTTTTGAAAACACAGTAAGTCCAACTTCTTAAGGCTTTCCAGGTGAAATTTGAGATGGTTCTGCTAAACCACCTTGGAGCTGGACCTCCAAGTGTAAAATATGACATTTCCTGTTCCCACTAGGTGGCGCTGCGACTGATATTAAATATTGTCATATGTATGTGTTCAGGGGGGCACCCTCATCCTACTGGAGAAGTTTGATGCACATTGGATCATGTAGGTATGAATGAGAGGCAATCAAAATTTCATGGCGAATGATCAAAGTTCAAAGGGGCATAAGGACCCCTCCCCCTTGGCAAAAACTCACCATTTTCGAGATTTAGATTCCCCTGGGGGTGTAGGTTAGACAAACCAAATATGAAGATGATAACGTCTAAAACCTCTGAGTTATTAGAAAAAGTGTGAGGGCTGCAAATCGCCAAATTTGCATAATTAATTCAAAATGGCGGACTTCCTGTTGGGTTTAGGGCATGGCTCCAAGAGGATTTTTTGTGCGCCTGGACATGATATACATGTGTATGAAGTTTCATTCATGTACGTGAAACACAGCGGTGGGGCTCCAGTTTAGGGGGCGCTAGCGAGCCATTTGGGCGCGCCCTTGCCCGAGCCCATTAAAATACTTAAATTTTCACCAGGTGTGACGCATGTGCAAAGTTTCATGAGTTTTTGAATATGATAAAGCCCCCAAAAAGCCAATTCATTTGCCTGAATAATAATAATAATAATTAAAGCCGCAAGCGGCGATGAGCGGGCCCTCGCACCCGGCGCGCGTCGACCCCTGGCGCGCTCCAGCCAAGCCGCGCGTCGACCCGTGGCACGCTCCAGCCGAACCGCGCTCGGAGGTTCTCGCAGACGAGAGAGTAGCTGGCTCACCCGGCTGCTGACGGCTCAGCAGGCTAGCCGTACTTCGCGTCGATCGTCTCCCGCTTCCACTAGGTGGCGTCGGTGAGTGCCCACTAATTAATATGTCACAATGCTCTATGTAATGCCTGCAGCCATCAATGAAACTGTAATGACCATAGGATGATGAGTATCAGTGTCCTACTGATTTCCTGTTGCCACTAGGTGGCGTTATGAGTGTGAAACAAAGCTGATAGAGGGGTGTGTCCGGTCTCCCTTACCCTCCCATTAAGCCTGTGAAGTTTGAGGCAGATCGGACAATGTATGTCAGAGATGTAACAATTTGGTGCACTGTGGTATATGAGTAAAATCCCACATTTAGAGGGTTGCTACGGCAACACCGTTCAATATTCTACAAAACCATGAATATCTTTTGATGGGCTACTTGTGTAGATGATCTGGAGCCATTTTGGTGTGACTGGATGAAAAGCTGTAGTAGAAGATGATTCAAATAGCAGGCCTGAAAAATGTGAAAAATGCTGCAAAAATGACACCTTAATTAGAACATGTCAGGCTTCCTGTTGGATTTCGGCTATCGGTCCAAGAGACTTTTTTGTACGTCTTAGGATGTTACTTCAGCATGCACGATTTCAGGTACACAGACCAAGCACTGCCCTGGGGCTGATGTTTAGAACCTATCTGGGCCTGAAATGGAAAAAAAGTCCAAATTCAGAGGGTTGCTACGGCAACACCGTTCAATATTCTACAAAACCATGAATATCTTTTGATGGGCTACTTGTGTGGATGATCTGGAGCCATTTTGGTCTCACTGGGTCAAATGCCCTAGGAGGAGTTGAGGCAAAAAGGCCTGAAAAAGGCGAAAAATGCTGCAAAAATGACACTTTAAAGTAACGTGGCTGACTTCCTGTTGGGTTTGGGCTATCGGTCCAAGAGAGTTTTTTGTAGATGTTAGCATCTTACATCAGCAGGCACATTTTCAGGTACATAGAGAAAGCACTGCCCAGGGGCTGATGTTTAGAATCTCTGTGAATTTGAAATTGAAAAAAGTCCAAATTCAGAGGGTTGCCATGGCAACACCGTTCAATATTCTACAAAACCCTGAATAACTTTTGATGGGCTACTTGTGTAGATGATCTGGAGCCAATTTGGTGTCACTGGGTGAAATGCCCTAGGACAAGTTCGTTCAAATAGCAGGCGTGGAAATCGCAAAAATTGACACCTTCAATTGAAGATGGCCGACTTCCTGTAGGGTTTAGGGTATGGGTCCAAGAGACTTTTTTGTACGTCTTAGTATGTTACATGAGCATGTACATTTTCATACATGTAGATAAAACGTAGCTCCGGGGCTACTCAAAAAACTTGCTATTTTAAGATATTCCGAGCTGCCACTAGGCGGCGCTCTAACGTTTATGGACTTTATGCATATGAGTGTGTTCAGGGCAGCATGCTTATCACACCACTGAAGTTTGAGCCAGATTGGGCAAGTTGGCTTTGAGTTACAGCCATTTTTGTGTTCATGGCGAATCATCGAACTTTGCCGTCCCATAAGGGTCACGCCCTTTTGTCAAAAACTCACAGTTTTGAAAACACAGTAAGTCCAACTTCTTAAGGCTTTCCAGGTGAAATTTGAGATGGTTCTGCTAAACCACCTTGGAGCTGGACCTCCAAGTGTAAAATATGACATTTCCTGTTCCCACTAGGTGGCGCTGCGACTGATATTAAATATTGTCATATGTATGTGTTCAGGGGGGCACCCTCATCCTACTGGAGAAGTTTGATGCACATTGGATCATGTAGGTATGAATGAGAGGCAATCAAAATTTCATGGCGAATGATCAAAGTTCAAAGGGGCATAAGGACCCCTCCCCCTTGGCAAAAACTCACCATTTTCGAGATTTAGATTCCCCTGGGGGTGTAGGTTAGACAAACCAAATATGAAGATGATAACGTCTAAAACCTCTGAGTTATTAGAAAAAGTGTGAGGGCTGCAAATCGCCAAATTTGCATAATTAATTCAAAATGGCGGACTTCCTGTTGGGTTTAGGGCATGGCTCCAAGAGGATTTTTTGTGCGCCTGGACATGATATACATGTGTATGAAGTTTCATTCATGTACGTGAAACACAGCGGTGGGGCTCCAGTTTAGGGGGCGCTAGCGAGCCATTTGGGCGCGCCCTTGCCCGAGCCCATTAAAATACTTAAATTTTCACCAGGTGTGACGCATGTGCAAAGTTTCATGAGTTTTTGAATATGATAAAGCCCCCAAAAAGCCAATTCATTTGCCTGAATAATAATAATAATAATAATAATTAAAGCCGCAAGCGGCGATGAGCGGGCCCTCGCACCCGGCGCGCGTCGACCCCTGGCGCGCTCCAGCCAAGCCGCGCGTCGACCCGTGGCACGCTCCAGCCGAACCGCGCTCGGAGGTTCTCGCAGACGAGAGAGTAGCTGGCTCACCCGGCTGCTGACGGCTCAGCAGGCTAGCCGTACTTCGCGTCGATCGTCTCCCGCTTCCACTAGGTGGCGTCGGTGAGTGCCCACTAATTAATATGTCACAATGCTCTATGTAATGCCTGCAGCCATCAATGAAACTGTAATGACCATAGGATGATGAGTATCAGTGTCCTACTGATTTCCTGTTGCCACTAGGTGGCGTTATGAGTGTGAAACAAAGCTGATAGAGGGGTGTGTCCAGTCTCCCTTACCCTCCCATTAAGCCTGTGAAGTTTGAGGCAGATCGGACAATGTATGTCAGAGATGTAACAATTTGGTGCACTGTGGTATATGAGTAAAATCCCACATTTAGAGGGTTGCTACGGCAACAGCGTTCAATATTCTACAAAACCATGAATATCTTTTGATGGGCTACTTGTGTAGATGATCTGGAGCCATTTTGGTGTGACTGGATGAAAAGCTGTAGTAGAAGATGATTCAAATAGCAGGCCTGAAAAATGTGAGAAATGCTGCAAAAATGACACCTTAATTAGAACATGTCAGGCTTCCTGTTGGATTTCGGCTATCGGTCCAAGAGACTTTTTTGTACGTCTTAGGATGTTACTTCAGCATGCACGATTTCAGGTACACAGACCAAGCACTGCCCTGGGGCTGATGTTTAGAACCTATCTGGGCCTGAAATGGAAAAAAAGTCCAAATTCAGAGGGTTGCTACGGCAACACCGTTCAATATTCTACAAAACCATGAATATCTTTTGATGGGCTACTTGTGTGGATGATCTGGAGCCATTTTGGTCTCACTGGGTCAAATGCCCTAGGAGGAGTTGAGGCAAAAAGGCCTGGAAAAGGCGAAAAATGCTGCAAAAATGACACTTTAAAGTGAACGTGGCTGACTTCCTGTTGTGTTTCGGCTATCGGTCCAAGAGACTTTTTTGTAGATGTTAGCATCTTACATCAGCAGGCACATTTTCAGGTACATAGAGAAAGCACAGCCCAGGGGCTGATGTTTAGAATCTCTGTGAATTTGAAATTGAAAAAAGTCCAAATTCAGAGGGTTGCCATGGCAACACCGTTCAATATTCTACAAAACCCTGAATAACTTTTGATGGGCTACTTGTGTAGATGATCTGGAGCCAATTTGGTGTCACTGGGTGAAATGCCCTAGGACAAGTTCGTTCAAATAGCAGGCGTGGAAATCGCAAAAATTGACACCTTCAATTGAAGATGGCCGACTTCCTGTAGGGTTTGGGGTATGGGTCCAAGAGACTTTTTTGTACGTCTTAGTATGTTACATGAGCATGTACATTTTCATACATGTAGATAAAACGTAGCTCCGGGGCTACTCAAAAAACTTGCTATTTTAAGATATTCCGAGCTGCCACTAGGCGGCGCTCTAACGTTTATGGACTTTATGCATATGAGTGTGTTCAGGGCAGCATGCTTATCACACCACTGAAGTTTGAGCCAGATTGGGCAAGTTGGCTTTGAGTTACAGCCATTTTTGTGTTCATGGCGAATCATCGAACTTTGCCGTCCCATAAGGGTCACGCCCTTTTGTCAAAAACTCACAGTTTTGAAAACACAGTAAGTCCAACTTCTTAAGGCTTTCCAGGTGAAATTTGAGATGGTTCTGCTAAACCACCTTGGAGCTGGACCTCCAAGTGTAAAATATGACATTTCCTGTTCCCACTAGGTGGCGCTGCGACTGATATTAAATATTGTCATATGTATGTGTTCAGGGGGGCACCCTCATCCTACTGGAGAAGTTTGATGCACATTGGATCATGTAGGTATGAATGAGAGGCAATCAAAATTTCATGGCGAATGATCAAAGTTCAAAGGGGCATAAGGACCCCTCCCCCTTGGCAAAAACTCACCATTTTCGAGATTTAGATTCCCCTGGGGGTGTAGGTTAGACAAACCAAATATGAAGATGATAACGTCTAAAACCTCTGAGTTATTAGAAAAAGTGTGAGGGCTGCAAATCGCCAAATTTGCATAATTAATTCAAAATGGCGGACTTCCTGTTGGGTTTAGGGCATGGCTCCAAGAGGATTTTTTGTGCGCCTGGACATGATATACATGTGTATGAAGTTTCATTCATGTACGTGAAACACAGCGGTGGGGCTCCAGTTTAGGGGGCGCTAGCGAGCCATTTGGGCGCGCCCTTGCCCGAGCCCATTAAAATACTTAAATTTTCACCAGGTGTGACGCATGTGCAAAGTTTCATGAGTTTTTGAATATGATAAAGCCCCCAAAAAGCCAATTCATTTGCCTGAATAATAAAAAAAAAAAAATAATAATAATAAACGAAGCAATTACAATAGGGCCTTCGCACAGTTCGTGCTCGGGCCCTAATAATAATAATAATAATAATAAACGAAGCAATTACAATAGGGCCTTCGCACAGTTCGTGCTCGGGCCCTAATAATAATAATTAAAACCGCAAGCGGTGATATCGGGCCCTCGCACTCCCTGCGCGTCGACCCGTGGCGCTCGTCGACCCGTGCCGCACTTGGAGGTCTTGTGATCGTGATGGTGTACAGAAGGTCTGTAGAAAGTTGAATTCTTTTTAGGAAAAGATATCTTTTGCTCTCGGCATAGACGCAATGGAATATTTGGGGGTGGGGTCACGGCTCCAGCATGCAAAATAGGGCATGGGTCTGATAGACTGTTTTGATCAGGATGATGTCAAGAATGTTGAAACACATTTTCATACATTTCCGAGAAACTAAGTTTGTGGATGCTATACAAAATTTCATTTGCTTCTGTAGGGGGCGCTCTTGCAGCTACGTATAGCCTTGAATCCATAGTTATGGGTTCAGAGTGGCTGTGTACATGAGTGATTACATTTTCAGGCAGATCGGGCAAAGCATGTACGAACACGTGCCCAAACAATTTTGGTCGCCATTGAGAAAAATGAAAGCCAACTTCAATGGCTTGGTGTGACAACACCATTTAATATTTTGTCAAGATTTCCACAATATTTGATGGGCTGTTTGTCTAGATGATCTGGAGCCAATTTGGTCTCACTGGCTGAAATGCCCTAGGAGGAGTTCATTCAAATAGCAGGCCTGAAAATGGCAAAAATTGACAAAAACTGACACTTTCAATTGAAGATGCTGGACTTCCTGTAGGGTTTCCAGTATGGCTCCAAGAGACTTTTTTGTACGTCTTAGGATGTTACATGAGTGTGCAGAATTTCAGAGCTGTAGATATAATGTAGCTCTGGGGCTAGCTAAAAAACATGCTATTTTATGATATTTCAAGCTGCCAGTAGGTGGCGCTGTAACATTTATGGACTTTATGCATATCAATGTGTTCAGGGCAGGAGGCTTATCAAATTGATGAGGATTTCGTAAGGAATGGTGAAAGATAGTTTCATGCATTTCAGAGCAAAACTAATTATGTGGACGTCATACAAATTTTCATTTGCTTCTGTAGGGGGCGCTATTGCGCCTACAGTCTTGAATCTGTAGTTATGGATTCAGCCTGGGTGTGTACATGAGTGATTAAATTTTCAGCCTGATCAGACAAAGCATGTGCGAACAAGTGCACAAACAATTTTGGTGGTGAGGGAGAAAAACGAAGGCCAACTTCAATGGCCTGGTGTGATAAGGCCATTTAATATTTTTTAAAGATTTCCACAATATTTGATGGGCTACTTGTCTAGATGATGTGGAGCAAATTTGGTCTCACTGGGTCAAATGCCCTAGGACAAGTTCGTTCAAATAGCAGGCGTGGAAATCGCAAAAATTGACACCTTCAATTGAAGATGGCCGACTTCCTGTAGGGTTTGGGGTATGGGTCCAAGAGACTTTTTTGTACGTCTTAGTATGTTACATGAGCCTGTACATTTTCATACATGTAGATAAAACGTAGCTCCGGGGCTACTCAAAAAACTTGCTATTTTAAGATATTCCGAGCTGCCACTAGGCGGCGCTCTACCGTTTATGGACTTTATGCATATGAGTGTGTTCAGGGCAGGGTGCTTATCACACCACTGAAGTTTGAGCCAGATTGGGCAAGTTGGCTTTGAGTTACAGCCATTTTTGTGTTCATGGCGAATCATCGAACTTTGCCGTCCCATAAGGGTCACGCCCTTTTGTCAAAAAGTCACAGTTTTGAAAACACAGTAAGTCCAACTTCTTAAGGCTTTCCAGGTGAAATTTGAGATGGTTCTGCTAAACCACCTTGGAGCTGGACCTCCAAGTGTAAAATATGACATTTCCTGTTCCCACTAGGTGGCGCTGCGACTGATATTAAATATTGTCATATGTATGTGTTCAGGGGGGCACCCTCATCCTACTGGAGAAGTTTGATGCACATTGGATCATGTAGGTATGAATGAGAGGCAATCAAAATTTCATGGCGAATGATCAAAGTTCAAAGGGGCATAAGGACCCCTCCCCCTTGGCAAAAACTCACCATTTTCGAGATTTAGATTCCCCTGGGGGTGTAGGTTAGACAAACCAAATATGAAGATGATAACGTCTAAAACCTCTGAGTTATAAGAAAAAGTGTGAGGGCTGCAAATCGCCAAATTTGCATAATTTATTCAAAATGGCGGACTTCCTGTTGGGTTTAGGGCATGGCTCCAAGAGGATTTTTTGTGCGCCTGGACATGATATACATGTGTATGAAGTTTCATTCATGTACGTGAAACACAGCGGTGGGGCTCCAGTTTAGGGGGCGCTAGCGAGCCATTTGGGCGCGCCCTTGCCCGAGCCCATTAAAATACTTAAATTTTCACCAGGTGTGACGCATGTGCAAAGTTTCATGAGTTTTTGAATATGATAAAGCCCCCAAAAAGCCAATTCATTTGCCTGAATAATAAAAAAAAAAAAAAAAAAAAAAAAAAAAAAATAATAATAATAATAAACGAAGCAATTACAATAGGGCCTTCGCACAGTTCGTGCTCGGGCCCTAATAATAATAATAATAATAATAATAAACGAAGCAATTACAATAGGGCCTTCGCACAGTTCGTGCTCGGGCCCTAATAATAATAAAAAAAAAAAAAAATAATAATAATAATAAACGAAGCAATTACAATAGGGCCTTCGCACAGTTCGTGCTCGGGCCCTAATAAGGAGAAACTGAACTCGCGGATTTGACCCAGAACACAGGAGGGCAGGAAAAACAAGATCAGGGCACTAACTACAAATGGAAATTAGAGACGCAGGACTGAGAATAAAATCATGAAGAGAAAATGAATTAGAATACTGAACTCATAGTGGCCAGAAGTAAGAACAACCTAAGCTGAAAGACACAAAGATGAAAATGTAAGCCATGAGCAAAATAAGAAACAAACTGAAGATATTTAACAACAATAACAGAACTTGAATGACCAAAAACACAAAACACTGGGCAGAAGATACAGCACCATGGCTTTACTGACTTATTGTTATGAAGATCTTACCTAATTGTTAATTTAATATACAGCTTTTATTCTTACCTTGTAATCTAGTTTGCAACATTAACCCAAATGGAGCCTGGAGCAGTGCGTTTTGCTTTCTGATTAAATTTGAGGCTGTCTTCTTTTCGTGCTGCCATCATGAGCGTCAGTGTTAGCAACACTTCAATGAATTTTATTCCAAATTTGACTCTAAATTTGTTTAATTAATACTATTACTACTACTACTACTAATAATAAAACACTGTTAAAAATTGCTTCATAATGTGGCACATAATCAACACACAGTCTTACATTCGTTCCAACATACACGCTTCCATACAGACATTAGATTTAGGTTATGGCTAAAATGAATGGGAGAAAAGGTTTTTAGAAAACAAACCACAGATTCAGTCAACCTTATAGGCTGAGGAAGGCTGTCCCAAAGTTTAGGTGCGTGATTGCCTCTGGTTTTAACCCCTTAACTGGCAAGGGCCCGGTGACGGGCCGTTTGTAGTCCCTTTTATATGGCAGGCTAGACCCTCCCATTTTTATTGACACGTCATTCGGCCAATCATGTAACTGGCTGCACCAAATCACCTGACAAAGCTACGTGACGCCCTCTGAGTATTATTGGCTCTGGGAAACCCATTTCTTAACATGATTGGCCGAATGAGGTGTCAGTCAAAATGGGCGGGTCTAGCCTGCCATATAAATGCACTTCATTCGGCCGGCGGACCAGACGCAGCCAGTTAATAGGCTATGAAATGGGTTGTTCAGAGCCAATAATAACCAGAGGGTGTTATGTAGTTTTTGTCAGGTGATTTTTTTGCTGCCAGTTAAGGGGTTAAAATAAGAGCGTGGACAGTGAGGAGACCCTGATCAGAAGATTGGAGAGGCTGACCGCCGTGATAAGGTCTCAGTAGCTCTGCTGTCTAAGCAGGAGCCTGACCATGTAGAGATTTATAAGTTAATAATAGAATTTTAAAGTG
This sequence comes from Archocentrus centrarchus, assembly GCF_007364275.1. NCBI lineage: Eukaryota > Metazoa > Chordata > Actinopteri > Cichliformes > Cichlidae > Archocentrus > Archocentrus centrarchus. Next base: position 26,643,642 of record NC_044355.1, on the reverse strand, counting down.
GAAGCCAGTAAAGGGAAGGAAGAATAAGAGTGTACTAAATGTTCCAAATTATTGAATGACAGGAAAGGTTTGATTTAATGTATTATTTGGAATTACAGTTGTATACTGCTGGCAAAGATGTAACGATTTCTAAAGAATTAACAGGTAATATTGTCCATCTGGTTTTCATCATACTTTTATACTTTATGACAATTAAACACGCACAACCCATATTCTATAATATCCAGTATTGATTTTCACCATTTTCCCTCATACACAGAGATTTCTCCAGATTCTCTGAATCTTTTGATGATATTATGTACTGTAGATGATGAGATATTCAAAGTCTTTGCAATTTTTATGTTAAGGAACATTTTTCTGAAATTGTTCCACAGTTTGTTGATGCAGTTTTTTTTTTGGAGAATGGTGAACCTCTGCCCAGCTTTACTTCTGAGAAACTCTGCCTCTCTAAGATGATATTTTTATACCCAATCACATTCCTGACCTGTTGACCAAAAATATTTGTTGTTTCTTCTGGAGATGTTTACAGAGTTTTATAACTCTTGTAACTTTTATGACTTCTAGCCTCTGCACTATTAAAAAGCAGCTGGGCTGTTATCGAGGACCTTCTTAGAGCCAAAACAAACACCACTAAAGAGATGATGGGACATTGTTCTCCAAAAGGTTCCATTGGCTTGAACCTTGTTTGATTTTTTTAAGGAAATAGTTTTTTTTAAAAAAAACCTGTGAATTCTCACCATATAACAAGTTCATTACAAATAGAATAAAGTTATCAAGTGTGAAAAAAGTATTCACGCAATATAAAGCATGGATGTTCTTGCCATCCGTTTTTAACCCTCAGTGTTGCTGCGCAGTCAGGATCAGGAAAAATAAGACACAAAACAGCAGGTCTGGACACAAGCTAAAGAGAAAACTCACAAAAGGTCACTTACAGACACAAATCCAGTCTAATTTACTATCAATCAACATTGATGTACATTTGAAAGTCACAACCTCTCTCACTGAGTAAAGTAACACATTGAGATCCAGTGAAACTAACTCCAAAGTCTGCCCCTGCTGTTTTCCTTTCGGAGCGGGTGCTGTTTGGCAGACGAAAAGAAAAACAGAAATCCCACACTTTGGAAAAAGACTGATTGACTGGGAAGGAGGATTATTAATCTTTTCAAGTGCCAAACTGGATTCAGAACATTATGTCTTTTCTGCCAAACGATCTGCTCAAATCTAATTAGCATCACAGAACCAGACAGCACTTGGGATTTCTTTTTTTCTTTTTTTTCCTTTCAAAGTGTTTACGAGAAATAAACTGATGGTTTTCTGTCCAGATGAGTGATAAAGTAGACAGCAGAAAACAGTTTATTTCTCCATCTCCCCATCGCTCTCTCTGTCTTTCTCTGTAATGAGGTTCTCCTTAATTACATTTTAATGGGCTGGAAACAGCTGCTGCTGGTTTATATCTCCACTCATTCCTCGCTCCTCCTTCATCTCTTGCTCTTCTTCATCCCCTTGCTCAGCCATCTCCACCTTCTGTCAAATTCCGTGTTCACCTCTGTCTTTACTCGATGTCACTTTGTATTTGCTCGATCAGGTCCAGGCAGCTTACAAGTATAAACGTTTGGAAATGCTGTTTAACTTTTATATTTTCTGCACTCTATTAAAATTAAAGGATATTAGGTTTACGCAGCGCTGTGTTTCACATAATGAACGAGTAAATCCTCTAAGCTAGATTGAAAGAAGCCTGAAAAACAACAATCAAAGTTAAAATTGGATCAAATGAGTGACTCGTGAGCTGAGAAAGGTGCGTGAAAAAGAGACTAATTTTTAAAGCAGCTTTTAAAAAGCTTATATGTAACTATTTAATTATTTTCCAATGAAATTGACAAGTGTTAAGAAATGATAGGCCTAAACACTCTACCCCCCCCCCCCCCCCCCACACACACACACACACACACACATACACACACACACACACAGAGCTACTGGACATAAGCTGCAGCTACAGTTCAGATTCCTGATACAGGCTTTCATGAAAGTGTTTCCTCAGGCTACTGCTGGATAATTGGACATTTAGGCTGCACACCACTAATGATGCTGTTTCTTCTTATGCAATGTGTCAAAAGCTTTGATGGTTTTAATAGAGGACGTCCTAGCAGTGACTTGGGCTCTTCTCATGAATAACTTGTTGATGTTCTGGTCTGTTTAGGTAGAAAACTAAGAGCTGGGAGAGAGAGAGAGCGTGGCAGATTGGGGAGAAGGACAGGAGGTCACAGATTGTGACTGAAGGTTATGTTCAGCTTCTCAGAAGAAAGAAATCTTTACTGTAATTTTTGGAAATATTCCTTGTTATTGTAATATCAGCTGCCATTTTTACTTTTACCCCTCAGATTATTTTACTATGACCATCGCTCTCAAATAAATCTACCCCACATAAAGACATGCAAAAACAGGACTCTTATATAGTCCAGTGAAAAATGTACAAAAGTAGATCCCATCATTCAGCAGCTTGTAGCAAACACTTTCAGCAGCAATAACTTGTCAAGGCTACAAGGTCAATGATCTAAAACGGACACAAATGCAGAACCGAGAAAGGCTCAAATTGGAGTTTCAGTCTTTATTTACACATGAGTGAATGAGGGTGATACTGAGAGGCCTCGAGAGAAGCTCAGGCTTTTCTCACAGATCTGGAGGGGAACGTCTACTGGGAGAGAGGAGACAGGTGATAATCCAGGGTCCACAGAATCCACAGAGAGCGACAGTTGCACACAAGAACTGGGAATGAACAGGCTTACTTGAAGTAACAGAGAGAGAGTGGATTTCCAAAGAGAGGGGGAGGACGTTGGCTTGCGTCCAGGGAAGGTTACCATTGGAGGGTGGGCAGGCAGGCAGTCAAAGGATGAGTGAGGAATGATCCAAGGCGAGTTTGAGTGCATGAACCAGCTTGCTTGACAGATGACTGCAGAAGGTAAGGGAGAGCTCTTCAGCCAGCAAAGGAGGAACTGGGAACAAGGAGAACAACGTTAGGATAGGTACACAGGAGAGTCACAAGGAGGCTAGGTTTGGCCTGATTACCACTCAAAAGAGGAAGACTATCTGACTGAGACTGGATACAGCAGCTGGTCCTTTTGTACAGAGATTGATGAGGTAGACAGGTGTTCCGGATGAAGAGCAGGAAGGCTCAAGGCCTCCACCACTCCAAAGGGTGGGGCGGCGGGGGGGGGGGGGGGGGGGGGGGGGGGGGGGGGGGGGGTGCTTTGCATAGTTTCCTAGCTTGGAGAGAGAAGGAGGAGCAAAACAAACCAGCGCCCTCTTTACAACATAGCTTTAGTTCATTGAGGTTTGCGGGCATTCATTAATGCACAGCTTTCTTAAGGATAGAGTCCTGTGAAAACTTGCTTTTTCATGACCGTAGGGATATTAAATAATATGACTCACTTCGTGTTTAGTGCCCACCAGGATGACTGGACACAGGTAAGACTGAAGGCACGGTTACCTCAAGACACTGGAACCATTCTGCTGAGATTTTTGGATTATGTCACATTTTTCTTTCATGTATCAGCCAAGCTTTCATTCCACCACATCCCCAAAGTGTTCTCTTGGTCGGATTGGATGTGGTCCTGTGCTGTAGCAACAAATATGCCTCTATGTCCAACACGTTTCTGAGATGATTTCTGCTCACCACAGTTGCAAGGAATAATAATGTGTGCAACTGTGATGCTGTAACCTTTAATGTCAGCTCCTACTAGTCTGACCTTTCTCATCTGACTTCTTGAGTTTGTTCTTATTGAGCACAGACAGTGAAAAATACCAAAGAATAAAGCAGAAAATTAGAATATTTTGCTGATATGAGCAATTAAAGAAGAAGAACCAGCGTGGTGATCCATCCCCAAATGTCACAGCTTCTACATATTGTATAATCGCTCCAATCTTCTCCAGTAAATATAACTTATGTTTGATTCCGTTGAGATGTCTTGGCCACTATTTATATTGATTTGCAACTTCAGTACAGTCACCACTTGATGATTTGTTGATTTTCTTTTTTTTTCTTAGTTTATAAAACTGGTAGAAGATAAACAATAATTTATTTAGAGACTAAATAAAAATGGAGAGCTTGTTTGGTTGCAGTGTTGGCAATAATAGGAGATGACATTGCAGCATTCTCTCTGATACACTGTAAACTGTCAGTTAAACAAGACTCCACCCACTCGATGATCCTGCTGTTCACATGCAACAGACTTAATGGCAACAAAATGTTGAATGAGTGCGTTGATAAGTTGTGGCATCTGTAGAGCAGCATGACTCAGCACAGAGATTAAAATATTAAAAATGCCGCTGGAAACACACCTACATATAGTAGTAAAGTGAGTGAGTCCCTCTTTTTACTCTCCTTTTGTTCTCCTGAGGTAACCTTGTACAGTTGGTATATGTCCACACACAGACTGTGGAGTAAAAATGTTTCTTAACTTAATCTCATTCTTATTGCTTCTTAACTCCACGTCCTCTCTCTCTCCCACTTTTACCTCTTGCCTCTTTTTCTCTTTGAGTTGTATGTTTATGGGTGAAGGTCTGACAAAAGAAGAGCAACAGTATTAAGAGGAGAGAAACTGTGATGGGTCAAAATGATGATCAAAATTATAAGCAACAGAACAGTTTCCTGTTATGATTAAATAGAGGCGTTCGAGTGTTTCAAGTGCAAAAAAAAAAAAGAACGTTAAAAACAATAACAAAGGTCTGCGCACACACACACACACACACACACACACACACACACACACACACACACGCACACACACACACACACACACACACACACATACACACACACACACACACACACACGAGGAGGAGCAAGTTTGATGGTCTTAATTAGGCACTCCAGGGAAAAGGAGACTGAAGTCGCCGATGCTCCGCAGCAATTAGCCTATATCGATCTACCAAAGGAGAGAGAGAGGATTTGAAAAAGTGAAAAATCAGGAAGAAGACGACGCAGATGATTTGAAATAAATGACAAACAACTGAAGAGAAAGAAGAAAGGATGATATGCAATACCACTTGAATGAAAAGGAAGAAAGTGAGGAAACACAGATAAAGACACACAGAGATACTCGGCAGTCTGTAGACTAAAATCCATCACTCCACCGCATTGTTAGGAGTTTAGTTCATTGTCAGCTGTTATTGTCTCTTTCAGGAGATTATCTCAGCAACAACCATGAACTGCATTAAATCATTTTATACAAATCAAGTGAAAATCCGTATTTCTCTTTGATTGTCCAACTTTGCAAACTCTTCTGCGGCTGATATCTTGTAAAGTGACAGGTTCTTTTAGAGTACTTAATATGTTAAACTCGCACATCCCCGCATACGGCTTTAGCAACTCTTTACCTTTATCTTGTTGTTATTCAAGTATTAAGAGATGGTTTTGCCCAATTAGATTCAATTATGCTCTTAATCCGTCCTCACTATAAGGGCGTATGTGTGTGTGTGTATCTTGTTCTTTTGAAATGGACCATACAGAAACCTCACAGACAAAATAATTTCCCTCGGCAATGATGTGATAACCTTTAAGTGTCACTTTAAATGGACTAATCTGAACTAAGCTGCTAATCTTAAAATGAGGGGATAATCTCTGACTGTCTGATAATCCAATATTAGGATTAGCACTTCGTGCCAATTCAAGTGGAGGCCTGGGTCACAGCGGACTGATAAATATGGTGGGTATGTGTCTGAGAGAGTTTTTAAAGGAGGTGAGTGTGTGCGCACGCATACGAATGGGTCAGTTCTTTTTCTTGGTGTGTGGGTGTGCAATTGTTTCTTTGTGTGTGAGAGGAGTGCGTCAAGGTGACTGTCTGGGGGTTAATAACTACTGACCCACAGAGGCGACCAGAATGAGGGGCTTAAAATACACACGCACACAAACTCTTGCTTAATTCCTGTATTTCGTGTTTCTCCTCAATTGTGCCGGTCATGGCCTGTCCAAATTGACTTGATGGTGTTCTCATTGAGAATTAGCATAGAAGTGTGTGATTTAAGGGGAACGCGCAGGAAGCAATGTGGCAACAAGCGATCATAGAAAGTCAGTGGCATTCAGCAACTTCAGCTGATGATGGGCAGAATAACCAGTGGAAACATGACGTGTGTGGGTACCCCAGTAAAACTTTTCTCAAACTCATGGTGGGTGATTGACATGATTACTCATGACAGTGAAAGATACTGTTGATTGACATACGAGTGGGTGGTAAATTAGAGGGTTATCTAGACAACTGGAACTCGGTTAGATTCAGTCATGTCCGCCGATTACACCGAATACTTTCTTTTCCCAAGTGACCTATGGTTACAAGGGGGGAGGGGGGGGGGGGGGGGGGGGGGGGTCACTGACCCATCTCTAGGCCTGCCTGCACGGGGCTTTAGGAGTTGATTTCACAGTGACTGCCAACAACCTCCGGCAACCACTCGCAACCAGTCGGGGAAAACACATTTTTCCCTTGCGATCAGTTGTTGCCAGATGGTTGCCAGATCCTGCAATCCTTTCTGTGCTGTGTGTGTTGCCTGATGGAGAGAACAAAAATTCACAGTTATAGTAAAGTTTTATCCAATTAGATAGCTACATCCCCAACAACACAACGAAAGATTCAGTCCATCGCAACATGCTCTCTGACCTGATCGTGCAAATACTTCTGCACTAACACAAGTGAAATGTGGTCAACCAAAAATCTTACATGCCACATGCATGACTGATTTTTCAAGACAGAAAGAAACAGTGAAGGCAAAAGAAAAATGTTAGCCTCGTCCTGTGCCAAGCTCAAACAGCTGCTTAAACAAACTAAAATGTAAAACATTTTTTTAATAGAGAGTTACTGTATGTGGTGTAGCAGTTGTTGTTGTAGGTAATCACTAGCTAGGTTTCTCTTCTGCTTGCTGCTTGGTGCTGGCGATATCAGACTTATTATAAAATTATAAAAGGTTCAGTACTGTGCTCTTGGGGTGTTGATTGGAATAATTAGTTTACTCCTTTTCCACAATGTTGACATTTTTGCTAACATGAGCTAACTTTTAACCAACATTTGTGGCATTTCAGTTTGAGTGTGAGATATTATGAATCTCTGGAGACAATATTTCCAGCTTGCTGAAACAAACTAAATATTTCAACAAACTGCCGGCAGAATAGCTCATCACAATAATGTCTAAGCTGTATTAGAAAAGCTATCTGCATCTGATTTTACTCGACTCTTGCAAATAGTAAAAACACACACTAGCATAATGCCAGTAACACAACCAAAAAGACTTTTAAGTGCTATGAGTTTATTTGGTCAGATTAGAAAGTTTGCACCAGTAATACCTGTTTGATTATTGCTCCTAAGGTTGGAATGAAGTTAAAATGTAAAACTTCAATACATTTTGTACAGCTAAATCTATACAACTAGCAAGTTTTTTTCGGGGGGGAAAGTGCCCAAAATTGGGGACCTGAGTGTTCTGTTTGGTTGTGTTTTCATGAAGGTGGTTTAAATTTTTTAAAAACCAAGCCATGGAGTATTTTAAATCATTAGAAATCAGTACAGTATGTTATCTTAATGAGCTTCTCCATTCATAGACCTCGTGTGTGTGTGTTGAGAGAGGAGTTTGCACCATTAAAAGCATGCACACACGCACACCGAAGCAGTGCAATTAGGTACATGCCATAGTACAAGCTTTTTTCATCAGAAACCCCAGAGTCCATTTAACACTGGAAATAGCTGCAGGTTACAGAGCTAAAACACTGGCTTAGGTGTGTGTGTGTGTGTGTGTGTGTGTGCTTTTGTGAGTTTGTGAGTGTGTATTTGGTAGGTTTCGCCCCCCAGTCTAATTGAGTTTTCAAGGAGCTCTTATCCTTTAAAAGAATAGTGGTGTGTGTTTGTTTGTGTTTGAATGGGGGAGGGTTCGAGGTTATCATTCTATCGTGAGTGTGTACTCTTTTTGTACTCTTTTACTCATATTTCTAATGACATTTTATCACAAATCTCATTCAGACTTAAGAAATTACTCTTCAAATCTGTCTCTCTTTGCCTTTCTGTGTATGTACTCTTCATATCTCTGTGGTGCAACTTTGCACAAAAATGGTTCAAATACCTCATTGCAAACATAAACACTTCTACACCAGACAACCCAGAGTAACACACAATTAAAATGATGGACAGTCTTAATGTAGATTCATATGTCTAGTGTTTAAGGGAGAATTTGTGTTGTTTGCAGCACAGTGGTTTGAATGCCATTCTTGCTATGACTTGGCCACAGGCTGCTAAACTGAGACGGTGTCCTGTGTGGATGTTTGTAACAGACCCACATGCCCACACAAACTCTTAGACCCTCAAAGGTCATTCTCTACCCCCAATTGTTCTACTGCCAAACACTCCTCCCACTGTTTTTAAGCATCATCTTGTGGCCCCTCTGTACAGTAACTGACACTAAAGCACACTCCACTCGCTGTTCATTCACTGTCCTCAGCTACCAAATATGCAAATAAAATTTGAAAACGTCTCGAAGCCATAGGATATTTGCAACTTACTGTAGACCTTTCGCTGGTCTAGACTTAATTGTGTAAGAGTATACATTCTTAATTCATTGATTTTTTTTTTAATGGGTGGGTGGATTGGGAGACTAGTTGGGAACAGAAAAAAATGCTATAAACAAAATAACTGAAATAATTTGATCATATATGTTTGTTTGTTTTTTTCTTTTCTTTTCCTTATTTTTGGTCTTCAACAACTCCTGAAGGCTCTTTAGCTGTTTTCTCCAGCTATACTGGCTAACATCTGCAGTTTGTTGCTGGGCAGAAAGTGTACAGTTGGCTGAAAAGGAGGACCAAAAGAATAAAACTGAGGAGCAGTAAAACCAAACCAATGTGCTGATACACATTAAAACATTCCCAAGACTGGTGAGAACTCTTCCACAGTACTCCAGTACTATATAGAAGTATTATTAAAAGATTTTTTTCTTTGACAGCCCCATAACTGTGCCTATCTTGGTTATATTTAGTGGAAAATATGGTCAGTGAGGACGACATGGTAAGTACTGATCTCAGTACAAAAATAAAATTAAAACAGGCCAAAGTTTGTTTGCTTTTTGGAAAGAGCAGCAAACAGATGTTTAAAAAAACCCACAATGTTGATTGTCTTGAATGAAGCAAAAGAGAATACAGCAATTTAGGACAGCAGTAAAAGATGACTAACAACACCACCTTGGTTACACTAAGCAGCATCACTTATTTAACACTAATCACTAATCTTCTCGATCATGATCTGATTTGTTTATAGCACACATATCTATAATTACCACAACAATGATGTAAAAACATGCTTGCAGCACCTGAAAGTAACAAATATGCAGTTCTCTAAAAAAGTACACCCTTATTGCTCCCGTAGCAGTTAAGCGTGAAAGTAGCCGACGGGTGCTACCAAGCAAATGCACTTGATTAGCTGACCATCAGTAAGTGTGACCACCTCTATAAAAGCAGACATTTTGGCAGTTTGCTGCTCTGGAGCATTCAGGTATGTGTTAGCACAATGCTACAATCTTCCCAGCAAAATTACTCCAAGGTCAGACTGTGCAATTGCAAAAAAACCCAAGAGTTACATCTCAGACTCTGCAGACGTCAGTTATCATGTTGTTAAAGTCCAATTAGAAAAAGAGTGAACAAGTTTGGAAGAGTTGCCAGGAGAAAGCATCTTCTCTCTTAAAAGAACGTGGCAACATGGTTCTGCAGAGTTACATCTGAACAAACCACAAGACTTCTGGAACAATGTTCTTTGGAAAGATGAGACTAAAATGGAGATGTTTGGCCATAATGCACAGCGCCATGTTTGGCAAAAACCAAACATAGTGGTGGAGGGGTGATGATTTGGGCTTGTTTTCTGGAAACAGGACCTGGGCACTTTACAGTTGACCACCTTTGTATTCGAGGTTATCGGTCCCTCAGCTAAGGCTAAACTGGGTCATGTAACATTATAATGATTTTAAGCACACCAGCAAATCTACTGTGAAAATGGCCCAGTGAAAGTCCAGACCTCCAGCCAAGTCCAGACCTTAAGAGACCTGTGTTTAAACAAATGCTCACAAACCTCAAAGAAGAGTGTAAAGAAGAGTGGGACAAAATTAGGAGACCGATTAAGTCACACAGAAACGATCACTTCAAGTTATTGCTGCTAAAGGCGGTTCTACAAGCTATTGAGTCATGGGGTGTACTTAGTTTTTCACAGGACTGCACAGAGTCGGTGAAAATGTTCATTTAAACATGACAGAATTTTGTCCTCCAGGTTTTATCTTGAAAAACAGAAGAAAGCCAAGCAGGCATTTTCTAGGATGATTCATTACCATGCTGCTGGACGACTATTTTATCAAATCAAAGTCCTTTCAGGGCTCCTTTCATTCAGCCATTATTTGGCTCACATTAAATCACCCCTGCTGTAACTCCAGTTGATGAGAAACATATTAACTTAGTAGATTCTACACCCCTGTTGGCTATTGATCAACAGCATTCAATTAATCTGATTAATTAGACCGCCGTGGCAACACAGAGGAACGGTCAGCAGGTCTTTATATCTGCTCAGAGGGTTGTTAAGGCACACACCTGTGCACATAATTGGACTCGGTTTAGATTTTGCTCAGCATGCAAATATCAAACACAAAAGCACAGTCCACATAAAAGGAGAACACGAGGGGGAAAAAAGGAAATCCTAGAAAGAAGTAATAACATCGAGCAGGAGAAAACATTTCAAGTTAAATAATTTATGGAAACTACTTTGATTCAAGCTTTCAAAAAAAAAAAAAAAAAAGGTGAGCTCTCAGTGCAGGTATCTGTGATTTGTTTTATGGGTTTGACACCAATAATATATTGACACCATTAACAAGATGTGGATGAGCTGCTAAGTGTTTGGGTGAGTGAGGTTAACTGAATTAATAAGCTGAAGTGTTTGACTTTGTAATGGCCCATCTCGTAATGGTAATGCTATGCACTCCTCAGCTTTGAATCACTGCAGATATGTTCATTAGTATACCGCACCAAATGATGAATTATTCCTAAAAGTCAGGATCTTTAAAAATATTGCTTCACAAAATTTTTACAAAGCTTTTTTATTTGCCTGAGTAGAAGCAGCTGTCAGATAGTTTACTCCATTTTATATTTCATCTGCATATTCAGTTATTTGGGACTGAAGCAAACTTCAAGAAAAACATGAGGAACAGTTGAGAACCCTGGAGAACAAAAGTGAAGGGACAGTCGTTTAAATGATTTCAGTTACAAAGACCATCAAAAGAAGCAATACAAAAATCAATATCATCATTTAGCAGTGTCAGTTGTTATTACCACTGTAATCTGAAACTGAAGAGAAAACTGCCTTTAATCAACAGAACCCAAACTCCAAGAAAAAAACCTGCACGCAGGCCATCTGATCCAAAGAACATCCACAAAAACAAAAACGCACAAATCAAAACAAAAAACAAATAATATCATCAAAAATACAGAAAGTGAAAAAAAAAGGAACACCATTGAAGTGTGAACTATTTTATCATCACACTGGGAAAAGGCTGTGGTTGTTTTAACTGGAGGAAGTCGAAGCTACAGCACTGAATATAACAGGGATGTAAGAACTCAAAGGGAACAGGAAAAAGAAAGAATTCTGAGACAATGTAGAGAAAAAAGTTCAGGGACATTAAACAAAACTGTATTAAAGACTCACAATGTACCAAAATAAAGATGTGAGAATTCAAATGAGTGTAATTAGAAAGGAAATAAGTGCAGACTGATTCTCATAGTCACGTCACAATAGATGGTCTAGAACTGCACATTTATTTGGGTTCTGACTGCTTGCCACTTCTCTTGTTATAATGGCCTGTTGTAGTTCCCAGAAGAGTTACACTATAACTGCCTTTTCTTTTGTATAGCACTAAAAACAGGCTTACTACACTCACTGAGTGTGTTACTGAGCACAACTCTTGGCCAGACTTTTTTAAGCTTATAGGAAGGCAACAGTAATTTAATAATAAAAAAAATAAAAAAAATAAATAAATAAAACAAAACACTTGTTACTTGATTTTTGCTGCAGCATTCAGATGACAGGCAACATGAAAGCATGGATCCATCCTGCCTTGTATCAATGGTTTAGGGCTCTGGTTATTTTTTGGCATGTTTTGGGCCCCTTAGTACCAACTGAGCATTGTCTGAGTACCGACTGAGTATTGTTGCTGACCATTCCTTTATGACCACAGTGTACCCATCTTCTGATGGCTGCTTCCAGCAAATCACAAAACTCAAATCGTCAAATTGGTTTCTTGAACAAGGCAGTGAGTTCACTGTACTCAAAAAAGGCCCCACAGTCACCAGATCTCTGGGATGTGGTGGAAAGGGAGATTCTCACATCACGGATGCGCAGCCGACAAATCTCCGGTCAGCGTGTAATGTTATAAAGTTAACGTGGACCAAAATCTTTAAGGAATGTTGACAGCGCCTCATTTTATTTCTGATAGCAAGAGAAACATTAGTGTCACAAAAGCTTGTTGTCACCTGTGTTTTTTCCTACTGTTAGCCCCTTGCAGAAAATAAAATCATGCTGACACAAGTGATGTCAGCATGACATTACAAATGACGTGTGTGTGAAACCTGGGGATCTTTTAAATCCTTTTATTATTTGAATTTTAGTGAGATGTTTTAGACCTTTGGCTTTTCACACCACGACTCAGATATGTCACACTGGGGAGCTACTTTAATACCTGTTTGGATTAGTTATCCAGTTGCTTTTCTAAATAAAGGAACATTGGCAATCCATATTTTTCTTCCACTTGCTAGAGGAAATCATCCATTATTTTTGTTCCCACTGAACTAGAATATTGCCAATATTTCCATTTGTCTTTATGGAAAAATCCTATATCAAGGTTACAGTTCCTTCATAATTTTGGGGTTACCACCATAAATCAGAGTCACTGAACCCTCGTAGTTCCACCAGGCCTCTCAAATCATGAAAACTTTTGGCTTTTGGTGGTGAGAGCTGAGTAGACCTAGCCATATAAATTTTTATGTGCCTGCAGTTATTAACACATGCATTCTTTTTTCCAAATGGCATTACTGTAGGAAAACAAAACAAAACAAAACAAAAAAAAACTAATGTTATTCATTTTATTGAACATTTTTGCAAATATATTTTAATGAATAGCGTTTTTGTAACTATACAAAGCCAGTACATGTACATGCATTCTTAGAGTCTCTGCAGCATTTTGGAATATGACCCCTTGCTGAGATGCTTAAACTTAAAATATGTTATTGCATGTGTGCGCTTTGGGTGACTGATTATTTCTTCTCTTTCAAGACGCTTCCTTGATCGTTTTGGCTGCTGTCAAAAACCCCCTTTTCTTCCAGTTTCCTATTTGAATCCCAGTGGCACTCCACATTAGTGTACATCACTGTACAGTTTTGCAAGAAAGAGAATAACAACACTGCACAGGTATAGACTTTAATGGATTTCAAAGGTTTTTCTTACCTGTATTATTTCATTTTCAAGCGATGGAGGTAGCAGAGCGCAGCAGGAATGCTTGTCGCTATAAAATGAAATGTCACACCGTGGCATCAAAAGAGATTTGGACATCGTACCCATCTACAAAAATCTAAGAAAGATCAGAAATCTGAAGAACATGCAGTGAGCTGTCTGACACAGTCGCCACACAGGTACAAGAAGTCATTAAAAGTGCAATCTTGTTCTGTGTCATAGGGATGAGTGCACACACAGACAGAATGGGAGGATGAGGGCATGAGAATTAATGTGTGAAAAAAAAAATCACAAACTAACACACACGTTGCAAAGTGGCTCACACATGTACACGCCTATAAACTATTTAAATTTGGCTACGCCTCATGACCACGACCATGCCATCGACATGCTTACACACAGGCGCCGAAGCATGGCAGTTTTGAAATGCAGCCTCCAGCTATGAGAAGGGAATAAGAGTCAGACATCACTGAAAACTGTGAACAGAGTTTAACCCCCTGCTGTTAATGGAGAGTGAAAGCCAAAGAAATAGAAACATTGCTCCAGCTGGGAGAGATGAGAAAGTGAGACAAGAATTCAAACTCTGGCAGGGGAAAGGAATGAAGAAAATTAGAAAATGTCAATGAAAGTTGCAGAGAGCGTGTGACGAGGTGTGAAGTTATTGACTGATGGAAATGAATGGGAAAAGAAAGAGAGAGAGGGACAGAAAAAGGCAAAGAGCCTGAGGGAGTAGGTGTTCCTTTGGTGCCAAACAGTTCATGCTCACGAACACATACACACACACATGCACACCAGACCAGTTAAAGACACATTCAAACCTAAGGTCATTTTGACAGCCTGCAAAGTGTTATTTTGGCATATAAATCTTGGTCAGAGAAAAGAGGTAAAAATATTAAGGTCACATTTTTCTCTCCCCTCCAGTGTTTTAGAGGGAGAGAGAGATAAGGTCCATTCTTTAATCTGAGGGAATCTGAATGTGCCGCCTTCATGTTTCAGTGCACCCTGGTCCTGTTTCCTTAAAAGTCATCTTAGGAGTTTTACAATCACAAGTCTAAAAAAATTTAAATGTGAATATTTGGATGAATGAATGCAAACAGTTTTACTCTGATTTTAATGAATACAATGATAAATTAATGATAACTGAAGACAAGTTATTCCAATACCTTGCAAAAGTCTTGTTCCACCTCACATTTCTTTATGTTTTGCTTTCAGGGATCCAGAATTTCTTGTAATTTTTTTTAAAGTGCTCTTGAGCAACAGTCCTCCAGGCTTTCTGAAGGTCTTTCAGGGTTTTTCTTTGGACACTGTCATTGGCATCTCTCGGCATGCTGAAAGTCATGTCCTTAAGAAATAGGAAAAGAATGACCTGACACAGGAGAGATGCACCTGGCCCTTCAGACATCCATGTAGTATTGAAATGGTCTCAGTGGAAGGGTGGCTGTCAAGAAGCCATTCTCAAGGAAGGGAAACAGGGAGAAAAGGCAGAGGGAAGCCACAAAAGCTGGACTGACAATCAGTGGCAACAGGTCTGATGGAGTGATGAATCCAAATTTGAAAGTTGTGGTTCAAATCATCAGTATGTATAGAGGAGGCCAGGAGAGAGTGTCTACAACCATCTGTAAAATGTGGCGGAGCCTCTGTTGTTTTTTTGGGCTGCTTTTCAGCCAGTGGTTTAACTTCCTGTGAAATGCCGCGGGAGTAATCCTTCTGAGAATTCACTAGTTTTGAGTTTATGAAAAACAAAGATGCTGTTTTATGCATGCTTACAGTATGTGGAGCCTCACAGCAGAACATCCACCCACTAAATGCAGCTTATTTTTAACAGGTTAAGCAAATGACTCGAACTGGAGGAAAATCACCAGTTAGCACTAGATACCAAAGCATTTACATTTATGCATTTGCTCTTTCCCCACAATCACTCCTGGGATGTATAATGGAACATCAAATTTACTTTGATATGAAATGTCATTACAAAGAGAACTATTTAAAAGGGCAGCCACAACACCCACTACATCAGTTTAGTTTCGGTATGCCTGAAGCTAAATGAGATTGTCAAACTGAAGGCAGATTGTGGCCACATATTGTTGGAGTTAAGAGGCCAGCAGGCACAGATGATATGGGAGGTGGTGTGTGGCAGGAAGTGAAGGAGGCAAAATCACAGCCGAAGGGCTGAAAAAGTGTCAACACTGTAGCATTTTTACATTTCAAGCAGCTTTCATATATTCATATTGTTTATACCACTTTTATAACAATAAAGGTTAAAAAGGAGTGTTGCTGTTAGACAAAATTATGTCTGTAAACACAAATTAATATTGTTGTACTAAGTTTTGAGAAAGCGTTTTTTTTTAAAAAAAAACAAAACAAAAAAACAAACATATCCAGCAAATCTGGTGAATGATTAGCACTGACTTTATTTGTCAAATAATCACTTTCCTTTAAATTCTTGTTTGGTTCCCACCAGCTCCTCAGAAGGATATCCATCTCTCTGTCTGCTCAAAGCAACTCTCTCCTGAGTGCTGCAGGCATTGCGCAGCTTTAGGTTCTTAGCGTACGTCACTGAGAGCAGTTATTAAAAGAAGCCAAAATATTGACAATGATAAGAAATGCAAAGCATTTTGTTTTAATGGGGAAACCAACATTTGCTATCTGGAGAATGCACAGCGGAGCAGAAAGAATATGAATGTTTATCAATTGCAAAGTGCATTTTTTCCTCTTGGACTAAATGTGATGTTAAGCAAAGTGCTGCAGAATCTTATAGGTTTTTTGCTTGTTTGTTTGTTTATTTTTTAGCTGCAAAGACTCAGAAGCAGGCAGAATGAGCTTTTATAGAAGTATGCTGCACGTTATCTGCAGATATCTCAGTGTTAAACTTGAAACTGTGTAACCATTTCAATTCTAAGGCCATAAATAACTTGTCAGAAGAGCCCTCTAACTTATTCAAGGGTTACACTGTACAATGTATCTTTCTGTGCTTGTTGGTAAAAACTCATAAGTCAAGTGTACATGTGTGAGCATACAAAGTAATCACTGAAAACTTATGAAGAATTTTAGTCTAGATGCCAATTCTGGGCACAAGAGCTGCCGTTAAAGGCATGAGTCGTGCTATGAGTAGTTCTAGTACAGAGTCAGAGACGGAGTACAGTCTGAGTTAAAAATGGAAGCTGTTCATACCACTGAGACCTCATATACTGTATCTGCGTGTATTCATCCATGGTATCGGTGTGAAGTACACCTCTACAGATCCATTAGAGAACTGAGGAGGATATTTTAAACCTCTCTTGCATACAGTATATGGTCAGCACTGAGAGTGTGTACTCATATACATATAGGTCCACAATGAGTGCACTTACATGGAATTGCAAGCTAGTCCTACTGGCTACCCTTATGCAAGCAAAAACACTGATATGAAACAATCTAAAACACAGAGGACTTTCTATCCAGGGTGAATTTTTGCTGTTTGCAAAATGATCCAAGAACATTCCAACATCTGTGTGCTCGGCACACCCTGAAAGCCAAATTTTATAATCTTTGGGTTAAGTTAGCAACTTTCTTGACATTGAGGCGAGGACTTAATAGAAGCTGCCTATATTAATGTTGATTATCAAAAATCTATGTATGTTAATATGTTGCCAGAGCTAGCTAGACGTTACCCTATGCTGCTTCTCTGTGTGCTTATATTTCTCCCACAAAAATGGAAATGTGCGCAAACAGCATAACAAGAGCAACAAGAGCATTAACAGTCAATCAAACTTACAAATGCAGGCTTAGAGAATAGAAAGGGAAACAAAGCTCAGTGCAGGGTTGTAATAATTTCATTGCAAACAAAAGATTCTCTCCATTACAGCTGGTTTGTTACAAATAAAAGATTGGACTATATTGATTTCTTAAAAACACTTGATAAAGCATTGAGCTTAGACAAAACCACAGCCCATGGGCTAATGTTGCAAATCTGTTTCATTGAATTAAACTGCAGTTCGTGGATATTTATTCTAAGCGTCTTCCAGAAACACCTCTAATACCCCGCCTGCTTCAGCACATCAGCCAGTGGAGTGTGCAGAGTTGGCAGTTTTCTATACAAACCAAATGCGGTGCCTTTAAGAAACCAAGCTGTGGGAAATAAGTCATCAGCGGTGTGTACAGGGATAGAGGAAAAATTGTCTTTTATTTTGAGTCCAATGAGTGATGGAGCTCCTGCAAAAACAGCTGATTTATATAGATTTTTCTATACGGGATACTGAAAGGAAGTAAGCTGATGATTTGTCATTATTATCTGCAAAGGTGGTGGACAGTTAGCTGTTTGGACACTTAATGGACGCAGCAGAGAGACTGGAAGAATTGTTGTCCCTCAGAAAAACCCAGGCAGAGAGCATTACTTTGTCGTCCTGACATATCTTACAACCTTCCTGGCTACTCCTATCTCAACTTGGATAACACTGAGAGTGGGAGGTGGGTGGACAAATTGCACAACTCAAGATTCAAAGTTGCTACTGAAAGTGTCACAACACACTAGCAAGTGGCTAAATAACTTTAAAGGTGGATTCAGTTGGCAGTCTCGTTTTAATAATTCAAACAAAATCCTGTTGAATTTGACCAGACTACAATACACTCACCACAGCTAATTTGTATCCCTACTTTATTTCACTTAGGGAAGCATAATGCTCTGTGTGGAGGTAACCTAATTCATCTGCAGTTTAACATATGCCAGTAGCTTATCCCACAGACACACACACACACACACACACACACACACACACACACACACACACACACACACACACACACACACAAAGAGCTCCAGTACAAGATAAATTGGATGCATATAAATTTATGGGGAAGACAATAAGTCTTTGTTTCACAATATTCTGGCATGGACTACACACGCGCACAAATACCCACAGAGTAGCATGGAAGCACTAATGCTTGCATACACACACGCATACATTCATATATATACGCAGAATGATTTGTCTACTGCCAGATTCACATTCAAAGTCAATTTGTTACAAGGGGAATCCTAACACCTAATGTGTGTGTTTGTATGATTTAAACATTTGATGGATGCATTTTAAGGCAACCTTCTAACCTTTCCCACACATGCACCTTGTATATTTTAAGTGAAAGTGAAATTTTAAGTGAAATCCCATGTGTTTTAACAGTAGTTAAACAACTCTTTTAAAAATGGCTAGACTTATACTATTGCTGTTTCGATGTTGGATATAACTGAAGCTTTGTTACCATGGTAATTTCATGGATCTCTGATAAGATTTACATTTTGGGGAAGAAATCAACGTGTTCCACAAAAAATAATCAGGGTATACAGCTGAAAGTGAGATAGAAGTTAATCTGCTCAACGCATTGTAACAGAGCCATGCTGATCTATTCTGCAACTTGAACCCACAGTTAAAGCTTCTTTTAATTCGCGGTTGTTGATCAGATGTTATCATAATCGGCACAAGCAGTTAAACATGCAAAACAGATGTTTAAATTTGGGTCGTTGGTGAGCTGCTCTAAGCATACTTCATAAATACTTCATAAAGAAGCAATAGCAGCAGAGAGTTTTTTGGGGGGGGGGGACAATTTAAGCAGCTATATAATTAGCATGCAAGCAGCGGCACAGCTTTGGGGATGGGCTTGTCTGGTGGCTGTTCTGCCAGTTTGGAGCAGACTGAGAACTCTCAGCACATCTTGAATGGATTATATGAACTCTTGTACAGACATTCAGAGTCCCCGGATGATTGATCCTAATGACTGAAGCCTTTGTCAGTTCGTCTGGCATGCAAATTTTGCATAAGCGTGTCAAATCTAAGTCTAAACATGTAGATTGGAAAAAGATGGAGCTTGTCACGGATATTTACATTTTGAAAAAAAAAAATCAGTTCTGGTCACTTTTCTGCTTCCCTGATTGCTTCTCTAGTACCACCATGAGGTTCAGTAACATAGCTTAACAACTTCTAGATGGATTGTAATGAATGCTGGTCAGTTGTGTTTCATTGCATATGTCAGCATACACATCCTGGAGCATGGTTTATTTATCATACACCTCTACTGGATAATACTCCAGTTCTATGCCACTTTTTTAAAGAGTTTTTATTCTCAAGCTGGAATAAAATTCTTCAAAGGACTAACCTGCAGTTTTTTTCTTTTGTATTTACTGAATACTACCTATTTTTTTTTTTTTTTAACCTCAGCTGTACTTTGTGTTTAGCAGTGATTAGTAGACATTGACTGTTTTCTCCGTTTATCTGTCCATCCATTTTTATCCAATTCAGTGCCACAGGGGTGCAGGAGCCTATCCCAGCTGCCATGGGGTGAGCGGCAGGGTGCATCCTAGACAGGCCACCAATCTATCGCAGGGCTAACACAGAGAGACAAACCACGGTCCACGTTCACAATTACACCTCTGGCCAGTTTAGAATAACCAATTAGCCTAACCCCATGCGTGTCTTTGGACTGGAAGTACCTGGAGAGAACCCACGCAGATATGGGGAGAACATGCAAACGACACACAAAAAGGTCCAAGCCTGTATTCAAACCCAGGTGTTCATTACATCTCAAGTTGCAAACGTAAACCTGTCAAAAGGAACTTTATTGCAAAAACAGATGCTGTTACCAACTGCCAGGAAGGCAGAAGTGGGTAGATCAAAATGTTAATAACATAATAGAATTGCTTTAAAAGTTACTCTTTAATTTCTGCTTGAAGTTACAGAAGTGAAAATTATCCCTTCCAAATTTTCTAAGCATAGAATAAAAGACTGCAGAGTGAGGCGTCGCTGGTAGTGGCGGCCAACTGCTTCGCTAACGTTCTATATGTTTTCAGCAGCCAACTTTTGCTGTGAAACCAAAAACAAAGATACTTTTGGATCTCTGTGTGAGTGCGTGTGTGCATGTTTGCACAGTCTTTAATACTTATTCAAAGGCTTCTGTTGCTGCATATTTGTGTGCTTGGGTGTGTAGCATATGAGCGTGTGTGTGTGTGTGTGTGTGTGTGTGTATGCTTGGATGCAGCATGGAAACAATAAAGTCAGCTCAGTAAGTTGTATCCCTTTGAAGTCTGTAACGGATGGCGCCCTCACACACGTGTGAACGCATGGATATGGCTGTAACACACTATGCGCTGAGAAAATTGTACAGTCAGGTAGGTGCGTGTTCCCTCTCACACTTTCACACATGCACAGTGTGTGCTCAGTCACACTCGGTTACATTCGGTCAGAGCTGAGTACATCTAACAGTCAAATGGAAGATTTTTTTTTTGAGGTGTGTGCGTGCATGTGAGTGTGTTTGATTATGTCTGGTGTGAAACACAATGTTTGGCCCACAGCCTGGCAGATTTTAGCGGAAACCTTGGATCCAGATCACACTCATGCTGGGAGTGAGAACAATTCTATGAGGACACACCCACACAAATACACATACCCTACACACATGCACATGTAACAGTGTGGGAGGAACACTTTGTCTTTGTCTTACCCTTTTCTACTCACACTGCAGATCATTGTCCTTCCTTCCTTCCTTCTGGCTTAACTCAAATTTTTCATGTATACCTCTAAGACTAAATCCATGGCAGACTTGAAGATATTTGAAGGTTACCTTGGTGTTAATCAAAGTGAGGACACAGCTATTTACTAACTAACAAACTACTAGTAGTCATTATTGTGTCCCAGAGCATACATCTAATTAAAAACAACCTCAGTATCACTGACAGAAAGATGCTAGATGTACTGATGTAACACATAGATGTAACTCAGTATTTAATCCATGGCATCCCATAAACTGGAAACTGCCCATCCATACATTCCAGCAAAAGTCACGAAAAAGGAAAATAGTTTCACGTGTCTGTGTGTGAGGATATTCAACGAGCATTTTAATAGATAATGAAGCTCATGAGTGTTACATGCTTTAATGAATGAGTATGTGGCTGCAAGCTTTGAAACACTTCAAGGGTTTATTTAAAAAAGTGGTCCACACACCTTTATTCATACCTTTGATTTCAATCTTACTGTACTATATACTCAAAAAATATTCATGCCCATTACATGTAAATATTCCATGTAATTTGTTGTATAAGTACAATGTAAAATCCATCCATCCATCCAATGGAAATTAATTTAACATGCATTTAAGTCCAGCCTATCAATACCTATAAAATCTTCACTGGAACATACAAAGATTGGTCTCTAAGGTCCATCTTTGTGTCAAATTTTCTTTTAACGCAAAGCTTCAAGGCAGGAATGTACCCAGGGAATGTGAGCCCATCTCTTAGTTTGGTACAGGTTATGGGATTAACCCTAAAAGTTCTTCTGTTGGAAAAACCTCGGACCACACCCAGAACAAGATTTCCCAAAGGATATCAGACATACAATGTGTTGTTAAAACATTATCAGAATAGACCCACAACAATCAAAAGCCTTAGCCGATTTAAATTTGGCCAATCTCACAGTCAGTGTTATCATCTTGGGCATGTCGAGCTAGCGCGGCCACTGTTTTTAGATTGGTCTCTGAAAGTCCTTTTTCTTTGGACCTCATTTTTTTTCCAGCTCTTTTCAGCTAAAGGATCCACATTTTCCATGCCTGAAGGCAGCACATCAGGTGAGGAATGAAAAACGAAACGAATGTCATCCTTTATGTCATCCTTTTATTCCTTTCAGCGGGTTAGTTTAATGCAGAATTTGACTGCAACATTCAGAGGTGTCTATGAGCGAACATTCAGAGGAACTGTAGTGAGTGCCATCGTACCATCTTTCAGAGCACAATGACAATGAAGATTTTTCAGGGCCAAACAAACAAACAAATAAACAAAAAACAAAAAAAATCTTCCCTCACCATCTGAGCCACGCACCAGACATGCCTCACTGCAGCTTTGCCTTTTTTTACAGTCAAGCATCGCAAAGATACAAGTTAATGAGGAGATGAACTGGGGAATCCAAATATAGCAGCTAAAAAGATGCCATACATGACCTGCATATGACAAAGACCTTGAACACCTTCATTCTGATGGACCTGTTCTCAGAACTTTTTGATCACATCTCATACTGATCCCTAAAGAACTGGATCACAAGAAAAAACAGAGTAGTTGATCATCATATTGGTCCTCATTAAAATGTCTCAACAACTACTCAGTGGGTTGTCGTGGCATTCTTTTGCTTATATTGGCCAGACAGTATATCCTAACTTTCCCTCTATTGCAACACATGAAGCTAGTATTTAATTTTAGTGAAAATTCTCAAACTTAGCTGAAATGGATGTTCACATTCCAGCCAGGATGAATTTATAGCCCCTAAGTGTTTGGTTGACTTTTCATTTTTCACCATCAGACTGTATTTAATCTCCGAGTCACAACCACGGAGCCGCGACACTGAATGTGATTTTTTTCAACCTTGACACCTGACCTTCTAGTGCAGACACTAAAGGAAGAACAAATTAACTTTTGTTCTTAATCCTCATGGCAAAATATCACAGTCGTACACTATGAGGTCTGTCTTTCACATTTTTTCTACCAGGCTCTACACAACTAAAGAGGCTGCAGGCACACACACACACGCACACACACATTTTTTTCCTTCAGTATACATCCAGGCAAGCATGTCACTGTCTTGGTCTACATGTATCTGTGTGTGTGCAGAGTGAGCCGCCGCTGTTAGTGGCAGCCAACTGCTTTGCTAACATTCTATATGTTTTCAGCAGCCAACTTTTTCTGTGAAACCATACACAAAGACACTTTGTGTGTGTGTGTGTGTGTGTAGAGCTGTCTTTTCCTTTGCAGACAGGTGCACCAATTACCTCTCCATCTCTCTCTCTTTCTCTTTTTCAGTCGCCCTCTCTCGCTTTCTCCCTCTGCCACTTCCTGCCCAATACCCTCTATTCACACCTGCTAATTATCCCTGTATGGCTATGTGTGTGTGCTTGCGTGTGCACGCGTGTGACATTCTGTGTCCTGCCGAAGCGAGCCCGTTAGGGCCAGCAGTAACATTATATCTGTGAGGCACATTCACATGTGCACACCCGCATGTACTAGATACATTTATTCTTCTGGTGCCAGTGCAGGATCGATGCAAGATGTTAATTAGGAAAAGCTGTTTTCACACTATGGGTTGCTTGGAGCGCATACCCTCCTAATTGCAAAGCACAAACATTTACCAGCATATTCATTGCAGATTAAACAAGAGAAAACACTGCAAAGGGTCGCATTGCTTGCCACACAATGATGCACGTCTCTCTGTGAAGACGTCCATCAAAGGGAGCGTGTTTAATATCAGCAGGAAGGAGTGGATTGATTCATTTGTTTTCGCACTGGGTTCATATTTTCTGTCAGTTTCTGGCTGGGGTCAAGTTCACATAGTGTATATGTTATTTTTATGGTTGAGTGTTTTGTGCAGGAGAAACAGAAAAACACCATCTGATGTTGTTCTCTTTGTCATGAGCTGAGCAGATGGACAAACAGAACAGTCAACTAGTGCTTTTTCAGACACTCGAAATATCGAGCACATAGACGTGGGTGACAAATTAAATACAAGCTCTGGATAAATAAGGTAGAGAGGCACAGAAGAAGCTACTTTTGGCTGCTCCCTTATTCAATTAATGTAATTTACAGATAACAAAGCTGTTGCCGTTTGATACAGATAGCAGGGAA
The DNA here is from genome assembly GCF_007364275.1 of Archocentrus centrarchus. NCBI lineage: Eukaryota > Metazoa > Chordata > Actinopteri > Cichliformes > Cichlidae > Archocentrus > Archocentrus centrarchus. The sequence continues at coordinate 26,619,513 of NC_044355.1, read as the reverse complement.
ACAGTTATAAGACCTCAGACTACAAGCATGTACCAAGTGACCAACATGCACGCATCATTTTTAAACCATGTAGTGGTTTAAGATGTGAGGTCTCATTTGTTAAATGGTGTGCATATCTGTACTTACACCTTCACTTTTTTTGCACTTATAATCACGTATCTGAAGCTGTGTTGAGGCTTTAACTCAGCGCCTCACCTGCATCACCAATGTCCCCAGCCTCCAAACTGGTCCTGCCAATAGGTCAGAACTTTTGTGCAGAAGGGGCACCTTCCCTCATAAAGGTTGTTTATTGATCCTCACTTTTGGGTGGGAAGTAACGTACTCGTCTCCCTGGCTCTGTTTTGTGCCATTATAAATGGGGCCGCTCAAGTGTAGTTTAAGCATTACCTGTATATTACAGGGATTCTGAATTAAATGCTGAGCACTGTTAAAAAGCAGGTTGCCTGTACTGAAAGCATCCTGTGCGACTACAGGTGAAATAGCTGCTGCTGCTGCTAACAGGCTGCTCGTGCTATGCCTTTTGTATTAAAAATTATGCATTTTCAGAAATGTATATTTCATTTATATCATCCAGAGCCCAGAGTCCTCTAGTGGGTCCTGTGCTCACTGCCTGGCACCGTGGAAATTATCATTGAATACCAGAATTGGGACATCCACCACTGGCTTTTCACAGAGGAGAGCAGGTTCATTCTGAGCACATGTGACAGACGTAAATAGGTCTGGAGAAGCCTTGGAGAACGTTATGCTGCTCATCATGACCGGTTTGGTGGTGGGTCGGTGATGGTCTGGGGATGCATATCCATGGAGGGACACACAGACCTCTACAGGCTAGTCAACAGCACCCTGACAGCAATTAAGTATCGTGATGAAATCCTTGGGCCCATTGTCAGACCCTACACTGGTGCGGTGGGTTCCTGGGTTCCTCACAACAATGCCTCATGTGGTGAGAGTATGCAGGCAGTTCTTGGAGGATAGAATTAATACCACTGACTGCCCCCCCATCCTCACCTAAATTAAATCCAACACAACACCACTGAAACGTTATTTTTCAATTCATCCAACAGGTTGGACCTCAGACTGTCCTTGTCCAGATCTGGGAGGAGATTCCGCAGAATATCATTCATCGTGTTATTAGGAGCATGCCCTGGTGTTGTCATGCATACATGTATGTGGAGGCCATACAAACTACTGAGTACCATTTTGCGTTGCTGCAATGAAATTTCAGCAAAATATTCTAGCCTGCTGCATCATTGTTTTCATTTTCATTTTTCATTTTCGTGATGTCTTTGAATTCAGCCCTCTGTAGGTTGATAGTTTTCATTTCCATAAAATGATGTAGCATCCTTTCATTCCTAACACATTACACAGTCCATATCAGTATAGATGTCCAGCATGATTCTTTCCCATTGAGATCTAATGTGTTTTCAAAATGTTCCTTAAATTTTTTTGAGCAGTGTATATATATATATATATATATATATATATATATATATATATAAAAAAAAAAAAAAATATATATATATATATATATATAAAATTTTTTTTTTAAAGCTATCTAACAATCGATGGACCAAAGTTAAGCTAAGCCCAGATTATGTTCAGAGCTTCTTGTATTGTGAGAGTGGATTTAAACAGACTCACAGGAGAAATAAGTGATTTTTGATATTAGAGACAATGTATCCTTTGTGCCCACTGTTGCCTTCTCTACTCGAGCTGTCCACATTTTTGAAGTGAGTTTGACCGTCTTTGGTGTGTTTTTATGTTATTATTTTTTAACAATGCATTTCTGTACATTGTAATTGAGGAACAGATAGTTAATTCCCTGAAAAAATAGGATTACCTAATCAGTCAGTCAAGGTGCTCTCAGCAATCCAGTTCCAGGACTCTAATAATCTCTTAAGCAGGTGGAGTTAAAGAGAATGTGATGGTCAGTTTGGCAGCTAAATGCCAGAGACTGAAAATGTGCTGAATGACATACACAACACACACACACACACACACATACACTTCCTCACACAAGGCATAAATCATACCATCTCCTCTGACCCTCTTCATCTTTTCCCTCCATCTCTGAGGTGCCACCTTGTCCTCCTCATTAGATCATCACTGTCTTTTTCTCTCATTAAAGGTCATGGTGAATGAGCACGGTTGGTAAATAAGTGCAATATTTGCTAGCTGCAAGAAAATGCTTACAAGTCTGCATGTTTTCTCTAAGAAGAAAAAAGAAAAAATAAGGTTGGAAAGCGTGGGAATAAAAAAAATAAAAATAAAAGATTGGCATTTTCATTTTCTTGCAGAGACATACGCTGGACAGAAAGGCGCAATTATAGACAACAACCAGACTGTGTGCACACACACATACACACACCCTCAGTCACAGAGAGATATGGCATTTAGCAGCCATTGTCTTTTATAAGCAGAGTAAATCTAATTCATGGACTGGAGTGCGACGCCAAGCAATGTTAGTTTGTCATCCAAATGTCAGCTGTTGGAACGGCGTATGCAAATGTTGAAGATCGGGAAGGTAGAAAGGCAGAAAGCAGTTTAAGTCTCTTAAGGTCTGTCCTGCTCTCAGTGGGGAAAACAAAATGAGAGGCTTGGTTACTGCAGTACACAAAGCCTCATGTTTATGTCCAACTCTTCCCAACCCAAGAGGACCGAAGAGCGCCACAAATCAAACGCACAACTGCAGCGAGACAGAGAGACAGAGCGCTTCACAAATCAAATGCGCTCTATTGCGGGGACAGAGGGTCAGAGTGCGTTACAAATCAAACCAACTCCGTCAGTGGGATGGCGGGTGAAACAAATCACGGTGACCCCATCTCATCTGCCTCTTGTCCGGGTGTAAGAAGGGGAAAATAAAAAGTTGAGCCGTTGCTGCTGACATTAAAAGGACAGAACGAGAGATCGAATGACTGACGGTGAAAGACGACTGTAGTGGGACTGTTGACACTAACAGAGAGAGAGGGACAGAACAGAAAGTGATGAGCTCTCCACTCATCTGTTAGTGTGTAGTAGCAAAGGTGCACGGACCCACATACCTGTGTGCACGTATGTTCGTTACAGACACGTTGCCATTACAGACATGTTTGTCATGACCTGTAAATAGGCCGATGTTGGTGTATGCACCTTCATGCGTGTGGTTTGACTGTAATAGTATTCCAATTGGGAAGCAGCCATGCAGAACTGGCACCTAACTGTCTGGAGATTCTCAACCCAACATGCTGTCGATTACCGAAAGAAAGCCATTGCTGATTTTTACATGAGGAATGAAATTCTTCCACCCGTTTCCCTTTCTCTCCCACCCTTCACATTTCTGTGTGTGTGTGTGTGTGTGCGTGTGTGTGTGTGTTTGAGAGTGTATTCACCTGTGAAATATCTTCTATGTACCCACCACCATGCTTGACATGCTGCAGCGATAGCAGACTCCACGTCTGCTGACCCCTTCAACCATGCTGGTTTGTGCTGCTCAAACACACACACACACACACACACACACACACACACACACACACACACACACACACACACACACACACACACACGAACACAATTTTTTTATACACATTTTTATATGTAGAGGGAGACCAAGAACTAAATCATTCCTGAAAACATGAAAAAAAAAGGATGATAGAAACTAGAGATGCTTCATTTCACTTTTAGTCTTGGTAAATGTAGGAATCTTTATTGTTGACTAATATGTCTCTTTAAAGGACAGTAATTTTTCCACGTGTCTTAGCAGGACGAGCGCAGGTGAAACAAATTACATTTACCAATGGCCCAGTTCCATCACACGTCCCACTGAGCCATAACAGATAGTGAACATGCACTAGGAACAAGGAAAGCTGGCCTTAATGGAATCCATTAGATTTTAATTCAATCATTTGAAGTGGAAACGCTATAGTTGACTGTGCTACAGTTTGGAGCAACGGAAATCTAAAGGGGCCAAAATGGATACTATTGAAAAAGGAGGTAAGACAGATTAGTTACTGCTTCACTGGCTAACCAAGTAATAAGCTCACTAGCTGAGTAGCTTGGTTTAAATGCTTCGTTTTTTTTAAAAAAATGCAGAGTGATCAATTCAAAGTGCCAAACTGAGCAAACAACACATGTCAGAGAGAGCTAGTATGATTAAAATTGCATTCATAAGGTGTCAGAATTACTGGAAAAGTGAATTCAGGATTGAACAGCAGGCTTTTGTTAATGTCATATGTGCAGAAATACGGCAGATCAAAGCACACGTTGGGTTGAAATAATTGTTTTTGTTTGCTAACATTTCATTTGTAATATAGTACACAGATGTAAGAGATGTAAGAGAACATCTTGAATGAAATGAATAAATTAACAGATGATGAGGTTATCTTGGTTTAAGTACCAGTCTACTTTGGGTGGACTAGCAAATGTCCAAGAGTGTTAAGGCTTAACAGGTGCCTGTAAAGCCTACTGAAATGTGTAACAGTGCAGATCTGATGTCTAAGAAATAATCACTTAATGTCATCCTGGAAGTTTTCATTACTGTCATCTATAGAATAGACTTGTGTGTATGTGAATGTGTGTGTGTGTGTGTCCTTGGTTTGGGGTCATGCCTTGACAAATCCCCTGTCATTACATCCAATCAATATACCACATAATTGGGACAAATTATATCCATACACAAGATTGAATCAGAATTGCTGCATCACTGACCCTAAAAAGGGTGCTGGACTCTTTTTTTTTTTTTTGCTGTTTGTGTCCCAAAAGACAATTTTCTTGCCTCAATTGATTGGGCATTTCAGTTTCAGTTTCATTCCACCACGGTGTGGGTATTTTCTCTAAACACAAACGCTAAACTGGGAAAAACACTTTACCCTGCATGACATTAAAATGCTTACCTTTGCATGGAGATCTGGGTGACTGGTTTGCAGATGTTGTTTAAGATTTGTCGTGTTTTTACCCGAGATAGTCGCCCCACATGGTTTACACAACGTTTTGTTTGTCACAACGTCAAACAACTGCTGCTGCGATTATTAGGAAATGAGAGAAACATAAAATGACTATCAATCGCCCTCCATCTGGAGCTCCATGCTTGATCTTCCCTCATGGGGGGAGACTGAAAAAGGTGGTGGATCAGCCAAAAAACTACACAGCTGGTTAATGATCTGAAGGCAGTTGGGACCACACTCACCAAGAACACCATTGCTAACACACTACACTGTAATGGATTTAAATTATGTAGCACCCACAAGGTCCCCTGCTCAAGAAGGCACATGTACCATCTTACGTTTGCCAGTGAACATCTAAATGATTCAGAGAAGGCCTGGGAGGAAGTGCTGTGGTCAGATGAAACCAAAATCGAGGTCTTTGGCATCAACTAAACCCGGCGTCTGCAAACAAGCATGCAGGTGGAGCTTTGGGGCTGTTATTCTGCAAAGGGTGCAGGACAACTTCACCGCATTGAGGGGCCAATGGACGGGGCCATGTGCTGTAAAATCTTGTATGAGAACTTCCTTCCCTCAGCCAGAACACTGAAGATGGGTTGTGGATGAGTCTTACAGAATGACAATGACCCAAAGCATACGGCCAAGGTAACAAAGGAGTTCCTAAAGAAGAAGCACATTAAGGTCATGGAGTGGCCCAGCCAGTCTTCAGACCTCAGTCTTATAGAAAATCTGTGAGCTGAAGCTTTGAGTTACCGAGCAGCAGCAGCCAAGAAACCTAAAGGATTCAGAGAGTTTCTGTAAAGAGGAGTGAACCAAAATCCCTCCTGAGATGTGTGCAAACCTGGTGACCAACTACAAGAAACATCTTACCACTGCACTTGCTAACAAAGGGTTTCTCCACAAAGTACTAAGTTATGTTTTGCAGAACAAATACTTATTTCATTCAATGACATGCAAATCAATTGATAACTCTTGTGTAATGTTTTTTTTTTCTTTTCTTTTCTTTTCATTTTTTTTTTTTTTATACAAAAAAATTGTGGTTGATGTTCTATTTTAAAATGAAACTACCATAAAAATTAGAGACTGTTCATTTCTTTGTAAGTCAGCAAACAGCAAATTCAGCAGGGACTCAAATGATGATTTCCACCCACCGTATATCTGACAATGTGCAGTACAAGCACTGGACTGAATTATTTGCATGGATCCAGATTAGTTTGAATGTAGTTCATGCTTTCTCTGAACACATTAAACTGTCTTTCAAAGCTGGGCTCATGCTGCTACTCAGATCTCAACCTAATAAGCAGTGACATGAATGTGGTGGAAATTAATTCAGCTTACTCCTCTTTTAAAGAACATTTACTCATCAGTTTTGTCTGAAATACAGCCCATTAGTATAAATTCATTGCAAATTGAAGAAAACTATGTAAGTTAAATGAGTTTGAGCCCTTGATGAGCACCAACTTTTGATTTATTTCCAAGCTGATTTTGCTGCAGTACTTGATGTTTCACTTTATTTGAGTGAGCAGTTCTGCCCAAGTCAAATAATTAGACTTTAAAATATGCTTTGTGGTAAGCTTATGGCTGATCAGGTTGAGCTCCTGAAGAACAATTTGGCTTTAAATGTAGGTGTAAATAAAATATTTGCCATATTGTCATATAATGTTAAAAAAAACTACTTAATGAATTTATCCTCAGTATAAAAAATACTTGAACTTAATATGAAATGAAAGAATGGAGAGCCATATAGCATTATCAACTCTAGATTGCTCATTTCATTTATACTGTCACACACACACACACACACACACACACACATCCTTAATACTGGGTTGACTCCCTTTTGTCTTCAGAGCTTTGTGGCATAGATACAACAAGGTGCTGGAAATATTGCAGAGATTAACATGCCATTTCTATATTAACATGATAGCATCACATAGTTGCTGCAGAATTGTCAGCTGCTCATCAAAATTTCCCTTTCAAACACATCCCAAGGATGCTCTCCTGGACTGAGATCTGGTGACTGTGGAGGCCATTGGAGTATAGCATTTTACAATCTTCTGTTCTCCAATTTTGGTGAGTCAGTGCAAAATGTAGCCTATGTTTCCTGTTCTTAGCTGACTGGAATGACCCCCAGTGTGTAGTTCATCTGTGCTGTGCTTTCAGTGGTGCTCCTCTGCATACCTTGTTTGTAATGAGTGGTTGATTGAGTTACTGTTGCCTTCCTATCCACTCGAAGTAGTAGGCCCATTGTCCTCTGACCTTTGACGTCAACAAGGCATTTTCACCCAGAAAACTGCTGCTCACTGGATTTTTTCCCATCCTCTGTAAACCCTAGGTCAACAGTTTCTGAAACACTCCAACAACTCCAACAACCGCGCCACTTTCACTCACCTTTCTTCCTGGTGTTCAGTTTGAACTTCAGCAGGCTGTCTTGATCATGTCTATATGCTTTTATATGCTGATTTTTCATGTTTTGACATATGTGAAAAAAGTCTCGACTCTCGTAGTGTCTTTTTTACTCAGGTGAGTCTGTGTTATGAAAAATGCTTTAACTATTTTAAGAACTGCATTAAGAGTGCTGAGGATGATGTTCCTGCTGTGAGAACTGTGCCAAAGCGCTTGAGAAAAAACTGTAATCTGACATTTTTACTTATAATTATCAGAAAAATACAGATGGCAAAATTCACAACCAGGAATTCTAGACTTAAGATGATTTTGTGGAAGTGGTTTGGGGTTTTAGGACCTAATTACTCAACCTTGGAAGAAACTTTGAATTGCTGCTTAGTTCAGCTGGTACTTATCAGGCACGGCTCTTTAAACTGCAGCGGAGTAAGCTCAGAGAATAAACGAGCAAGTAGGATGAATGCATTTTCATAGATGCACCAACAGCAGTGATAATAACAGCTAAAGGATTATTTGTAATTTGTAAATCAGTAAGCTACAAGTGAACCACATTACATAAATCGGAAGCAAGCATCATGCATTCTAAACTCTCTGCACCTTCTCTTTCTCATGCACAGATCTACACAAACAGCACAACATCAGTCACAGTGAGTGTGCGTAGTTAACTGCCATGCTGTGATCGTGTAAACTATTACTGAATAAACAGAACTGCTATGGCACTTATTCTGCTGCAGACACACTCACAGATTTCAGTATGCAACCAGTCCATCACAGTGAGAGCTCAAAGTGACTGTGCAATAAATAACACGTTCAGCAGTTGGGACATTATGCACCTTCAGTTAATTATTTTGTACCTGCAATATAAAGTTTGGACTATTTAATTGAACTTTTCTGGCACAATGTTAATGCCGCTTTCCTCCCATTCATCCATCCATTCATCCATCTTCTAGTCACTTATTCTGGTCAGGGTCAGTGGGAAAACAGCAAGCAGAGCATAAAAAGGGAGATAGGTGATGTAAGCCCTCTAGCATATCCTGGGTCTGCCCCAGAGTCGGCCCCCAGCCATCCCTGCCTGTAACACAAACCCACCTATATGACTCCTCTCAGCATGATCTAGCAGTGGCCTGATAACTGAGCTTCTCCCAAATTGCTGAGCTCTTCAGTCTTTTCCACAGACCATGACCAGCTGCCCCATCGAGTGTCCTCATCCCTGCTGCTTGTTTCTGCCCTCTGATTTGTTTATGATTACCTAAAGCCCATGTTCCACAGTAAGGAGTTGGAACAGTGGCTGTTAAATTCTCTGTTACCTTTTGGGTTCATCATCTGGTAAGTACTGTATGGATGTGTAATTCTTTCTGAGTTCTTATTTTTCAAATGTGTTTAAAAGAAAGGGCTTCAAGATTTATCATATACACCAGTGAAAGAAGAAAAGCGCTATGTTTGAACCATTTGGTATTAATTAATATATTAAGTGTTAATAAATGTTAATAAGCATTAATAAAGTGTATTAAGTGTTTATTTTCTGTTGGTCAGCAACACAGCTTGCTTAGAAAGTCCAATTTTTCCATCCATCCATCCATCCATCCATTCGCTTCCGCACATCCTGTTAAGGGTCGCGGGGGGGCTGGAGCCTATCCCAGCTGTCATAGGGCGAGAGGCAGGGTACACCCTGAACAGGTCGCCAGCCTGTTGCAGGGCTAACACAGAGGGACAGACAACCTTTCACACTCACATTCATGCTCTCATTCACACCTATGGGCAATTTAGATTAGCCAATTAACCTAACCCCAGTAAGTGCATGTCTTTGGAATGTGGGAGGAAACCGGAGTACCCGGAGGAAACCCACGCAAGCACGGGGAGAACATGCAAACTCCACACAGAGAGAGGGAGAGGCCTGGGCCAAGGTGGAATCGAACCCAGGCCTTCCAGATGGTATTCTAACTGTGAGGCAGCAGTGCTAACCACTATGCCACCGTGCTGCCCAAGTCCAATTTTTAGAAAATCTAATTATTTATATTCTGAGAGTGAGGTGAAGCTTGACACTGGAGGTGATGACGAGGAGTGGAATTCGGGAAAAGCAGCAAGTCTGGCTCTATCAACAAATCCGTTGGTCCATTGTCAATCCACAGCAATGAACGGCTGCTGCCAGTAACTTCTGCCAGTAACTTCTGCAGTATGAATATTGCCAAGGAACTAGTGGACAAATCATGATACTTTTTCCAAAAGACCTGACCTTTATTCTCTAGATATTGAGGATGACATTTGTTGACTACTGTGACTGAGATGAAAGTATATTTAATTTTCAAAATATTAAGAGCTTGCTCACATGGGGTCATCTGATTGTTGGGTCTTTAACTTACAATCTAAAAAACATGACTGTTGTGATTTGGTGCTATATAAATAAAACTCAGTTGAATAGACTTATATGACAGTAATGTAATGCTGTCTATAATATGAAAACTGGCAAATTTTCAGTAAAAAATGCTGAATTTGAAATGATGAGGGACTATTCTTTTACTTTTAGACAGTTGGAGTTACACTAGTCATAAGAAATCAAAGAAAACTACAATATCTGTTTACCATATTGCATAAAACAAACCACATGTCAGACATCTGCCTACCTTCAGCTTGGACAGGCTCTCTGTGACTTAACAAATGAGGAGATGTGACAAATAATACATGTGCTGTAACTGTTGGCGTGAGATGAGTGGCACAAAATAAATGTGCTCGTTATTCCTCAAGACACAGTTGTGATAGAGTTGAATTAGCATGCTCATCTCACCTCTCCCTGTGTGCTTCATCTTCCGGTTTCCTTTCCCGTCTGCGTTTGTCTCGCTCTACCTTCATCTCCTTCAATCTATCGCCACTCTACCTCTTTCCCGTCGCTTCTTTTCGGCCCCTCTCTCTCATCCCTGCTGTTTGGTAAAGATGACTGAGTGTGAATATATGATGAAATATTTCCTGTCATCATTATGAATTAGCCTTTGCACAAACCCGTGCGCACACACTACTGCAAACGTGTACACACGCATGCATGCACACGCAGCGAGGCCCATGTATCATATCAAGGTCTCTTGAGACAGTTTAACAGTGATGTCATTGATCTCAGCTGGCTATCATCACAGAAACTGACACGCACTGCAACAAAGCACAGCCAGGACACTGTCACGAGACCACAGCCAGGCCTCGCATTTGTGCTGAAGTGAACAAACTGAAGGCTAAAGCAAATGCTTAAACAACTGCTGCATATACAAGCAATGTCAGACATGTGGTACAGTTGGATGTTCAGTCCTCCCAGTGTTATCCAACCCCACTCTTTCCCAAGACTTTACAGGAAAAATAGACATCCAACTCTGCCCACTTACGGTACTGGATAGGGTTATGGCCTCACTGCAGCCTGGAGGCAAAGTAGAAAAAAAAGTTGTTTGCTTAAGTTGGTTTTGTACTGAATACCAGTAGTTAAATAATATAGATTCTTCTCACATTTAGAAATTTAAGTGCCATTAAATGTTTGGCCTCATTATTAAACATATCATACAGTAAAATCTGAATTTACTTCTTTAAACAGTGCTCACAGCTCATGTGTGCAAATGCAGTTTGCCTTTTTTTTCTCTACTGGTTGATCTCATAAAAATAACAATAAAGGTCATCATAGTGTTATTAACTGGCAAACTTATAATGTTAGGTAGCTAGCAGACAATTCTCATCTAAAAGCCTTAAATATCTCAGTACAGAATTTAAATGTGATTCTGGTGCGGCGGTCAAGTCAAAGTAAAACAGCTGAGAAGTCTCCATAGCTGACACAGGGAAGAGTGCTACCTCTGAACTCTCTGAAGGAGTAATACGCTCTGACTCGTACCATCTGCTACTGTCTAACTCTTCACCAAAGCTGCGCAGACTGCAGTGTACATCAGTTGGACTAAACAGGGAGAATGCAGGAGCGTAAGAGAAAAACAATGTTCCTGATGGAGAAAATATCTTCTTTCTAGGTAGTATACTGCTGTTTCACTGCAGCACTGGGGATTGCTCATCTCATTTCAATATGAAAAAGGGATTGGTTGTGTTATTCTTACAAACTGATGGGAAAATAACTGCAATAGCCTCACATACAGTATCAAAGCTGTTTTGTTATTTTGGACTATAGATGCATGTGTAACTATGGATCCTTGGATTAAAAAATATATCTGGACACAAATCCATCTGCAGACAGAGAGAGATTCTTTATATATTGCAAAGGAAGAACTGAAATTATTCAGGCCACTCTAAAGGCTGGTTGTAAAAACCACAACACAATAGCTCATTCACTCATGCATGCTTTGTTAGCCACAACATGCAACGCCTTTGGCATGCAACAACTGCTGCACTGCAATACACACAGTTGTGATTTTGAAGCAGAAGTCTTGGTTTTCAACAGGAACACAGGGTCTTGTCATGCAACATCTAGGCATTTCCTTGGGGTTGATTGAGTTGAGACTGGAAATAGAGGGAAGTAATAAAAAAGTTAGGAGTAATAAATGATTTGTTGTGTAAGATGAGAACATCTCTTGCATGAAGCGTTGATGTAAATGTTTAACCTAGATCTCTTGAGGCGATGTGATACAAACCTGCTGCACTGTAAATTAGATTGTTTACTGTAATGCCATTTTGGGTGGTTAGTATGCGGTCTTGTTTATCTTCTTAACCAAGTCTACATGAGAGGAAACGCTACATTTGCAAAGTAATGACAAAAAATTGATACTTCACGAATGACTAATAATAAATGAATAATATAGTGGGTCTTTTGTTTATGTACTAACAGACTTCCAACTTCAGACAATCCAGTGTTAGCATCAAGTATGACCAAAATAAACACAATTCCTTTACGTTTGTTATATTGTAAAAAAAACGGAACTTATGAACAGTATCAACTGCATTTCTATATTAGTTATGGTCAAACCCACATCCGTGTTAAATCTCATCACAGCATTGCATAACAAAGCTTTCCTGTAGTATATGTAGCCCTGTAGGAAATGGACATAAATAAGTTGATTGAATGTGGTTAAATGCATTTATGTGAATGTTAAAATTTCAAATGTTAAGGTGTTAAGATAATTAATTTGCCATAAATATTCTATTTTATTTGTTTATTTCATTTGTTGTGAAGGAAAGCCAATCTAGTGTTTCATTTTAGTCACCTGTTTCTGTACTGGCTGCTGATTGGAGGTGGTGTGAGTGTGCGCGAGGGAGAAGGAAAAAGAGAGACCCGAGAAGAGAGGTGCGCTAGACTTTGACTGAAAAAGTGAAAGTTTTATGGAGAGTTAAACTGGTACTCCGTGTTCGGACATCGGCCAGGTGGACGGAAGGAGGACAGTTTAATTTGGCGCAGCCTACGCCTGTAAGTGTTTGGACTTGAAAGTCGTGGTTTGCTCGCTGGATAATCGAGCGGAAATTAGCCGTGCTGATCGTCTGAAAGCTGCGGTTGGCTAGCCCGGCTAATCGCTACAGGACTCAGCTGACTCTTACCGCACACAGACAAAAGAGGATCCCAGATAGCGCTCTGAGCTACCTATAGTTCAGAGTTCCTCTGGCCACGTGGGAAACGGCGACCAGACGGGTATTCCCTGTGCTTCTTGCCTGTGTGGGACAACGTGGACTGAACGTTTGCACCGCCATATTGGAAAAAGGTACTGTTGGCTTATTATTTTATTTTGGCTCTAATTGAGTGAAAGGACCGCAAAGTTTCTGGTCTCACCGTACCCGAGCTCCGAATCAGGCCTGCAACGGGTTTGTTTTGTTTAATAACATTATTTGGGACTGTGGTGTGTGGGGATACATGTATATTTGAACCGTTAATTGACCTGAAAGAACTGAAATATTGATTTAAGTGTGTTTTTGGTGGTTTTCTAATTAAAGTGTGGTATTGTTAATTCCAATTGTAGAGTGTGTGATGTTATAGTGGTTAAGTAATTAATGTCGTTGAATACGAACTCAGGGCCCATTCATACCGATCAGTAGTATGTGGGTTACATAAATGGAGGCACCGCTGGGATTGTGTTATATTTGATGTGTATAAAAACAAAAAAAACAAAAAAAAATGTATTGAGTTTCTAACTGTATTACATGAGGGAATGTTAATAGAGGATCTTTGACATGGATACCAACCTAGTGACCAGATTGAAGAACTGGTGTAGTGGAGAGACATTAGATGAAAATCATGCGTTACTGACTGTAGTTCCAGAGCACACAGAGATTGCGCAGATAGAAGATGCACTACAGACTATCAAGTGTCTTGGGCGCGTAAGAGTCAGAGGACGAATGCTAAGTGACACAGACAATCAAGTGTTAGTGCTTTGTGAGTGTCGACAAAAAGTGACTGACTCAGCAGTCCCAAAAGAAGTTCGCTCTCCCGATGGATTGACAGCATGGCCAATTTGTGTAGTAGCTGAAACTCCTGGGGTTGAGGAAGATTTTGCTGGTAAACTGAAAGCTCTGTTGGAGGCTGAAGGAAAGTCTGCCGAGGATGTGCAAGCTTTATTGGCTGGATCACAGCCAGTGTCTCCTACTGAGTCCATCTTGCGTGCTGTTGGTGACCTGCTGGACAAAACAGTTAAACCGTCCCCAGAGAATGCAGGACACCGACGCCTGAGAATTTTTTCAGGTAACATCCCCACCCCAGCCGGTGAGGAACAATTTGACCACTGGTTAGAGCAAGCATACCTGCTGGTCGAAGAGAGTCCTGGCTCTCCAAAAGAAAAAAGGAGGAGAGTCATAGAGAGTTTAAAGGGGCCAGCGTTAGATGTGATAAAAGCAGTGCGTTTATCTGATCCGGATGTGACCCCTGAAGGATGTTTAGAGGCGTTAGAGAGTGCCTTTGGACTGGCAGAGTCCGGAGATGACTTGTATTTTGCCTTTAGACTGTTGCAGCAACAACCTGGGGAAAAGTTGTCTGATTTTCTCCGCAGGTTAGAGCGTGCTTTGACAAAAGTTGTACAAAGAGGTGGTATCCCAGTTAACAGTATGGACACCGCACGTGTTGAGCAGCTACTTAAAGGTGCAGTAGATGCTGACTTAATGCTAATTAACCTCCGTCTTAGAGAGAGGAGGACCAAACCCCCAACCTTCCTTGAACTACTGCGAGAAATTCGCATAGAGGAAGAATATGAAGCTTCCAGAGTTAAGCTGAACCGCTCAGTGAGCTCGGTTCAAGTTAAGCCACAAGCTGACAACAGGCAATCTGAGATACAGAGCCTGAAAGCAGAACTCAAAGAAGTAAAAGCCATGTTTGCAGCACTTGCTACCCATTCTCCTGCAGAAACAGAGAAGGGTGAAAAGCAGTTGGATAGCAGAGAGCTAGCTTCAGAGAATAATGTGGACCCTGAAGTGGTTGCCCTAAAGAAACAAGTGAAGCAGTTGCAAAAGAAAGTAGGTACACGGCTGTCCTGTCAGGCAGGAGCTTCTCCAGCTGTGATGGCGGTGGGGACTCCATCAGCCAGGCAGTCACCTGACTCAGAAGAACGCTTTTGTTACCGCTGTGGGGAAAATGGCCACATAGCGCCAAAGTGTAACAAGCCTGAGAACCAGAGCAAGGTTATTCAGAGACTCCTTGGAGTTCTCAAGAAAACCAGGGGTAAACCCCAACCAGCTACAGGTAAAACCATCCCCGAAGAAGTGGCTGGTACAGTTAGGAAAAGTGCAGTGGACGTGTTGGAGTCCCATGGGCTTCCAGAAGGCCTGATTGGGCCACCATCTTTAGAGCCACTGAAAGTCAATGGGCACCTGTGTAAGGCATTATTAGACAGCGGCTCAAGAGTCAGCATAATCTTTGAGTCTTGGTACCAGAGATACCTATCAGATATCCCTATTCACCCTGTGAGTCGGCTAAACATTTGGGGATTGAGTGATTCAAGCTACCCATATCGTGGCTATGTGGTGGTGGACATAGAGTTTCCAAAGAAAGTAGTGGGAGCACCAACCACTATGTCAGTCCTAGCACTGATATGTCCTGACCCCCCAGGCCCTGACCAGACTCCAGTGATTTTAGGAACCAATGCCAGTGCCAACCTTCCCAAGAGGCTAGCCCAGCTCTGTGAGGGTACCTCAGGTGTGTCTGTTTCACCCTTGATGGTGCACAGTGCTTGCCCTGAGGAAGAAGATGATGATGAAGTAGGGTGTGTCAAGTGGCAGGGTCCTGGTTCTCTTGTGCTACCTGCAGGGAGCAGCTGTAAAGCAACCTGTAAAGTTGAGCTAAAACAGCCCTTGCCTCATGAGATCTTGATGGTAGAAGCTTCTTCTACCAACCCTCTTCCCGCTGGTGTATTGTTACAGTCCATGACAATCCCAAGCAATGCTGTGGATGCTAACCAGTTCACAGTTCTTCTGCAAAACGAGTCACTTAAAGACATAACGATTCCAGCTGGCACCACCTTAGGCTGTCTGTGCACGACTGATGTTGTTACAACCGTGTCAGAACAACAGCTGGTGTCTGAGGGATTTGACATCAGTCTTATCAACTTTGGCTCATCTCCTGTTCCAGAGGAGTGGAAAGCCAGGCTCCGTCAGAAATTGTCTGAAAGGGCCGATGTATTCTCTTCTCATGAATTTGATGTGGGGTTAGCCAGAGATGTAGAGCATACAATTCGTCTGTCAGACCCGCGACCATTTCGTGAGCGGTCCAGACGCATTGCTCCAGCTGATATTGATGATGTGCGTCGTCACATACAGAGGTTATTGGCAGCAGGCATAATTAAGGAGTCTAGGAGTCCTTATGCCTCTCCAATTGTCATTGTTCGAAAGAAAAACGGAGAAGTCAGAATGTGCATTGATTACCGCACACTCAACAGCCGCACTGTGCCTGATCAATACACAACCCCCCGGATTGATGAAGTTCTGGATTGTCTATCTGGAAGCAAATGGTTTTCCGTCCTGGACTTAAGGAGTGGCTACTACCAGATAGCCATGAAGGAGGAGGACAAAGAGAAAACCGCTTTCATATGTCCGCTAGGTTTCTATCAGTTTGAGCGGATGCCTCAAGGCATCACTGGAGCTCCTGCGACCTTCCAAAGGTTGATGGAGAGGGTCGTCGGTGACATGAACTTGCTCCAGGTACTAGTTTACCTGGACGACTTAATAGTGTTTGGGAAAACACTAGAGGAGCACGAAGAGAGACTCCTGAAAGTGTTGGACAGACTCAACGAGGCAGGACTCAAGGTTTCACTTGACAAATGTCAGTTCTGTCAGACGCAAGTCAAGTATGTGGGTCACATAGTGTCAGCAGAAGGTGTCGCAGCCGACCCCGGCAAAGTGGAGGCTGTCGTGAACTGGCCCAGGCCACACAACCTTAAGACCTTGCGATCATTTCTAGGGTTTTGTGGATACTATCGGAGGTTTATCCACAATTACTCAGCTATTGTCCGCCCTTTGACAGACCTCACTAAAGGGTACGCCCCAACTCAGAGGGGAAGGAGACCCAAGACAGGGCAGAATCATGCCTATTTGGATGAGAGGGATCCCTTTGGAGACAGATGGGATCAAGTGTGCACCGAGGCATTTGAAGCTATTAAAACCTGCCTCACGAATGCACCAGTTCTAGCCTTTGCCGACCCTAGTAAGCCATATGTGCTGCATGTGGATGCTAGCCTGTCAGGTCTTGGTGCAGTTTTGTATCAAGAGCATCCTGAAGGGCTTTGGCCGGTTGCATTTGCCAGCCGTAAACTCAGTTCATCAGAAAAGAATTATCCCATCCATCAGCTTGAATTTCTCTCTCTTAAGTGGGCCGTGGTTGAGAAATTCCACGATTATCTCTATGGAGTCCGCTTTACAGTGTACACTGATAACAACCCGCTAACCTATGTCCTTACGTCAGCAAAACTCAATGCGACAGGACATAGATGGTTGTCAGATTTGTCAGTGTATGACTTTGACATTGTTTACCGACCTGGCAGAAACAACATTGATGCTGATCTGTTGTCCCGGATGGAGCCAGGAGAAAGGAAGACAGAAATGCGAAACATCTCTCAGGAGAGTGTTAAGTCTATTTGCCAGAGAGTTGGTGGCCTTAATTCTCCTGAGGACTCACCAAGATACGCGCAGCAGCTTGGAGCCCATCCAGATTGTGTGCCTGATGCTTACACCTTTTCTACAAACTTGGAGTTGAACAATCTGAGGCAATTGTCCAAGCCTGAGCTAATGGCAGCACAGGAACAAGATCCTGTAATAAGACCAACCATTGAGGCCATAAAGAGTGGCAGATGGCCAGATGAGATCAAGACAAATCCAGACTTACTTGCCATGAAACGAGAAATGGGAAAGTTGATTATGAAAGACAGACTCCTTCACCGACTGAGTATAAGTCGTGCAGGAGAAAAGACTTACCAACTGGTGCTACCTGCTGAATTCAGAGCTGTGGTGCTGAAATCCATGCATGATGACTTAGGTCATATGGGCGTGGAAAGGACAGTTGATATGCTCCGAAGCAGATTCTTCTGGCCCAAGATGTCTGTCGAGGCAGAACACTACATAAAAAACTGTGGAGAGTGCCTCTTGAGGAAAACTCCATGCCAAAGAGTGGCACCACTGCACCAAATAGTCAGCACAGGGCCGATGGAGTTGGTCTGTATTGATTTCCTGTCCATGGAGCCTGACTCCAAAGGAATAAGTAATGTGCTAGTGATCACAGACCATTTCACAAGATATGCCCAAGCATTTCCAACCAAAAACCAGAAGGCTCTCACAGTCGCCAAGGTTTTGGTGGAGAAGTATTTTGTGCACTACGGTTTGCCAGCCCGGATTCATTCAGATCAGGGACGAGACTTTGAGTCGAGACTCATTAAGGAAATGCTGAAAATCCTTGGCATACGGAAGTCGCGGACTACTCCGTACCATCCTCAGGGTGATCCTCAGCCCGAACGATTTAACAGGACCTTGTTGTCAATGCTAGGGACTCTAAAGCAGGAAAAGAAGCGGCAATGGAGTCAGTATGTTACACATCTTGTGCACGCTTATAACAGCACTAAATGTGATGCTACCGGATATTCGCCGTACTTCTTGATGTTTGGAAGAGAAGCTGGACTTCCAGTGGATGTGTGTTTTGGGACACATCTAAATGAAAGGGCAGAACATCAGCACTCTTCCTATGTCACCAAACTGAAGGAGGATTTGCAGAAGGCTTATGAGCTGGCTGCAGAAGCCTCTGGCAAGTCGCACTTGAGAAACAAGAGGACTTATGACAAGAGACTTGTGGCCCAGACTCTAGAGCCAGGTGACAGAGTGTTGGTGAGAAATCTTGGAATAAAAGGGAAACACAAGCTTGAGAATCGCTGGTGTGACGTTCCCTATGTTGTTGTGGCCCGAATGCCAAACTTGCCGGTCTACAAAGTAAAATCCCAGAATGGCAAGGACAGAGTCAGGACATTACATAGGGATAATCTTCTTCCTATAGGAGACTTAGTGCGAATCCCAATGATGGAGTACTCGCAGGATGCATCCAATAAGCGAGCAAAGAGATTAGACAGCCAGAAGCGGCCTGAGAGGGTTAGCACCCATCATTCCATACAAAGTGAAGGGGTGAGTTCAAGTGAGTCATCTGATTTTGAGGGTGGTTTGCCATCTAGACCCTATAGGACTTATTTTGAGAAAATGGTTCAGAGGAGGGATGACACTGTGAGTAGAGGGGAACAGGTGGGAGACTGCATTCCACTGAGTGACAACTACTCTGACCGACCAGATCATTCTCCTGTAGACTCTGACCGTGACACTGACCATGAAGCCAGCACTGAGCCTGACGATGGTTCGAACAGTGATGAAGGTGTAAGACAGTCTAGTAGCCCTGGCTCAAGACTACCTACAAAGAGGACTAGGCCCAAAAGGTCAGTGAAACCAGTAGTAAGGTTGACCTACGATAAACCAGGAAAATCTCGAGATCAACCATTGACTATTGTACACAGAGGTATTGTGATACAGATTGGAAAGGGCTAAAAAGACAGCTAATGTTAAACACTTTACCCATTTCCTGTTACCATGCAGTTCATTAAGTTACTTAAGATGTTAGTCTGCTGAGGACATCAGACGTGTTGATGGGGGAGGGTGTAGCCCTGTAGGAAATGGACATAAATAAGTTGATTGAATGTGGTTAAATGCATTTATGTGAATGTTAAAATTTCAAATGTTAAGGTGTTAAGATAATTAATTTGCCATAAATATTCTATTTTATTTGTTTATTTCATTTGTTGTGAAGGAAAGCCAATCTAGTGTTTCATTTTAGTCACCTGTTTCTGTACTGGCTGCTGATTGGAGGTGGTGTGAGTGTGCGCGAGGGAGAAGGAAAAAGAGAGACCCGAGAAGAGAGGTGCGCTAGACTTTGACTGAAAAAGTGAAAGTTTTATGGAGAGTTAAACTGGTACTCCGTGTTCGGACATCGGCCAGGTGGACGGAAGGAGGACAGTTTAATTTGGCGCAGCCTACGCCTGTAAGTGTTTGGACTTGAAAGTCGTGGTTTGCTCGCTGGATAATCGAGCGGAAATTAGCCGTGCTGATCGTCTGAAAGCTGCGGTTGGCTAGCCCGGCTAATCGCTACAGGACTCAGCTGACTCTTACCGCACACAGACAAAAGAGGATCCCAGATAGCGCTCTGAGCTACCTATAGTTCAGAGTTCCTCTGGCCAAGTGGGAAACGGCGACCAGACGGGTATTCCCTGTGCTTCTTGCCTGTGTGGGACAA
The DNA here is from genome assembly GCF_007364275.1 of Archocentrus centrarchus. NCBI lineage: Eukaryota > Metazoa > Chordata > Actinopteri > Cichliformes > Cichlidae > Archocentrus > Archocentrus centrarchus. The sequence continues at coordinate 26,599,497 of NC_044355.1, read as the reverse complement.
CGTGGACTGAACGTTTGCACCGCCATATTGGAAAAAGGTACTGTTGGCTTATTATTTTATTTTGGCTCTAATTGAGTGAAAGGACCGCATAGTTTCTGGTCTCACCGTACCCGAGCTCCGAATCAGGCCTGCAACGGGTTTGTTTTGTTTAATAACATTATTTGGGACTGTGGTGTGTGGGGATACATGTATATTTGAACCGTTAATTGACCTGAAAGAACTGAAATATTGATTTAAGTGTGTTTTTGGTGGTTTTCTAATTAAAGTGTGGTATTGTTAATTCCAATTGTAGAGTGTGTGATGTTATAGTGGTTAAGTAATTAATGTCGTTGAATACGAACTCAGGGCCCATTCATACCGATCAGTAGTATGTGGGTTACATATAGTAGCACATAGACGAAGTCGATCATTTTCCTGCTGGTTGTATTATTTTCAACATGACCTGGCAACTGGCTCTGTTCACACATGCAGTTCGTGCATTACAATATCTGGAGTTTTACTCAGTGTGTGAATGAGTGGGCTCACTGACTCATGCATTGACTATTAGCCTCTACTCAGAAGCCATGCTAGAATTTCTAACCCTTAGGCACACAATGGAGCAACAACTACTGTAGCATATTCATTAAATATCTGCTGTCCTTTGCATATATCTATGCATCAAATTTTTTTGGGAGACATATTGTGGATTATTTGTTGTCTGACAGAATAGTTTATAGCAGATAAATCACTAATCCCATGGATTGGTAATAACAGCATGGATTACAAGCTTTATGAAAATGGGCGTCTTTCAAGACATCTTTCTTAAGCAGCTGCACAGCACTGGCATGATCTAGCGTGATGTCCAGCAATATTTTGTATTGTTTTTGTGTTTTGTAATCTGGGGAAAAAAAAACAACAAAAAAAAACATGTTATTGCTTCCAAAGAGGCGAAAGATGAGCTTGAACTCCGAATCTTTGAACACACGACTAAGCATCAACAAAATCTCTGCACAATGCTGTTTTCCACATCACTCGGTTAGAAAACAGATGTTAAAAGTCAGAGCTATTGATGGACACTGCTCCACAAAACAAGAAAAAGGAAAAAAAAAACCAAAACAAAACAGATCAGATAATAGAAATGCATGAGAGGTAGAAAACTCTTAGGGTCAGTGGTTATGTTAATGTCAGCTGTCAGAACAGATCCATACATCTGTCCGATAAGCAGTGCTGTTGATAGAGCGTATGCATGAGACGTGCCTGGATAGCAGAAATGAGGAGAACACTTCACTGCTGTATTCCTAGATATTACAAGTTTGCATAGATGTGGTCGATACAAACTGCAGGAAAAATGTGCAGCCTGTGGTGTTATAGTGGATTTGTAGTTTGCAGCAGTGGATTTGGAAGGACGTGTCCTGTTTCAATATGCCCTGTAAAAACACCAGCTTAGATTTTTTTTTTTTTTTTATTGGCATAAATTAATCAATTCAGATTTGTCAATGCTTAGAAGCCTAAAAGCCTTTGTGACTGTGTCCAATGAGGTGAATCACATAATAAGCTCTGTTAGATAAACTTTTATTAACTTTTTTTATTATTTTGTTTTAATATTTGTTTCAAGATGAATTGGTGATATGATGAGTTATATGAGCTTCTCTCTGATCAAAATGAAAACAATGCTAACAAACGCTGTTAAGGCTCTTTAGCAAGTCATTAAGAACAACCAAATAAATAAATAAAAAATGGTGACCTAATGAAAGGGAAAACCGCTTGAGGAAATGGAGGTTCTGCGGCTGTCTGCGCAATCTGTGATGTAAGGACACAAACCTTTTAGTCGATAACTTTTTTTGTTCTAATCCAATTATCCTGAAGTGAAGACTAATAACAGTAAATGTCCTCATATGGAGGCTGTTGGGATGCAATAAGAAATTACCCACTGTATGATTTGTCTACAGGATGACAAAGTTTGGAAGCCCTGGACAGAACCGCTCACTATCTAACAGAATCACGTTGCCCATCATGCTAACACCTAGAGTGCCAGTGGGGTTTGCAGGAAAGGCCAAATTAATTCACCTCCGCATGAGTCAAGATAATAGTGGCTGTGAGTCTGAATGGGCATGTCACAGCATGGCAGCAAACAAGCGTCAGTAACAGAAGATTTAACATAGTTTATCCAAGGCTGTGGACAACAGTGAACCTTTTTAAATATCATCTTTTGGCACCCAACCACTAACAGCTGATATTAATATTGTAACTTGTATATCATTACTTTGGTTTATTGTGACTTATCATTTTATTTTTCACTTTCAGGTTAGAGTGGCACAGTTTGGTGGGTAGCACTGTTGCTTTGCAGTAAGAAGGTTTGGGGGTCAAAGCTTCAGGTTGGCCAAGTCCATCTCCGGTATTAAACAAGCTTCTCTCACATTTCCTTATTTAACACGTTTACTTATCCCTCGTTACTACTGTGACATGTCCTTAAACAGTGAAACACAAGGAGAGCAGATGTTTCACATGTACTGGGTACATTAAAGAGGTACCTAGTACATGACAATGTGAAGTTTATCTGACCTGACTAAGACTTTTAGTCTAGGTTTGAGTCTTAATGACAAATGATGAAACTGTAAAAAAAAACACAGGGTCTCTCTGGGAGGAAACTCTAAGCACAATGACACAGTAGGTTTTGATGTCACTGAGCTCAGCCAACACAGTAATAATATAAAAAAAAAAAAGGGTAAAAAAAGAGTGAGTTTGATGGGGGAAAGGACAGGGAGAGAGGGAGTGTGCCCTAACCTGACCTGAAGGTATGGGGCTTAAATTAGAGCAGGGAACAGATGATATCTGTATTTCAGACTGACCCCATGAGACGTACACAGTCTGCCACTGCAGGAGAACGGGCCTTTTAGAGAACAGTTCAAAACGATGATGGATCTCAAAGGTTTTAGAGAAGTCTAAAATGTTACCTGTTGCATGTCAGTGTGCACTGAAGTTTAGCTTTTTTATGGCAGCACACGTATGTTTCTGAATGTGTCGACTCGCACACAAACAAATTCCCTTCATATGCAGAAAGCAGTGGGTTACAGCAACATTGTGATTTACCACTAAGAGTAATGCTGTAGATGAGCTGAACTGAGTCAGTTATCTTTATGTTATTATTACAATATTTTGTGTACCAAACTGTCTACACATTCCTAACAATGACCGAACTTTGGAACAATTTATTACCTTTTAGAGGCTCTTTAGTTATGTAGCTTCACAACTAAAGATCCCGTGGAGGTCTTTTCATATATATATATATATATATATATATATATATATATATATATATATATATATATATATATATATATATATATGGCACCGCTGGCAATGTTCCTCATACTCTCTCTAATGACTTTGCAGTTGGTGATGTTTTTCACAAAGTTTGAAAGACTTTGAAAGACCAAACAACACGTACATCCAGACTTCTCTTTAATTAGGGTCACAAACGCTCTATTGAACCATGTAATTTTTCAAGCATTGTGTGACAGTGGCAGAAGACAAACAGAAGTTATTGTTAGGGCAAAGCATCACACATATTGCTCTTTTTTCATACGACAGATGTCATGCCCACTTGCTTTGGGAATGAGTCACCTAGCAAACATATATTTTTATGACAACTGACCACTCATCTGCACTTGATATAGATGTATATGTTGCTCTTTTGATATTTGCAAAGTGACTTTTTGCTTTCATCTTTGGCGGGGTTGTTTCTTACAAATGGATGAAATAATAGAGCTATTTTGGTCAAAAGTAGCTGCTGTGGCTCTCTTCCCATTTCCTTTAAGCCTCAGGCAGAAATCTAAAAGCTGTTATACTATGGTTTGATAACCTACCAGGGAGCAAGTGGGTTGAGGGTGGGTGAGGTGGAAAAAAACATCCCGTCACACTGTCGTCAGCAGGACGGCCAGGCTCTTTTGTAGAAATCCTAATGCTTTCTCATAATACCAAAACCAATCACATTTTGTCCAATAACACACCAGTACCCTCTGCTTTACAATGAAAAGCTCCTGAGTTGTGTTGATCATAAAGGGCAGTAACATGCAGCTTTATTTTTTACATGGGGATGTGTGATTTAAGCACAATGTGTTTTACCCTTGTTGTCGTTTGATTTGCTCTGAGCGGGCAAGCGGATATATTCATGCTCCACGTGTCTTTGATATCACAGCTGAAACAGTATCATACAAAGGTTTGGGACATTTTAAATGTTTATATTTGTGTTCATCATTGTGTCTTATTGGTCCCAAACTCACAACTCTGATTGATACCAAAATTTGCTTGGCAACAAGCTAAATATAAAGACATCAAACGTTGCAATTTATCTTTAGATGACAGAGAGAAAAGAAGTTCAGCAACAGGTGGAAACGGTCTGAGATTACATGAAAAGACTAAGGACAAAAATCAGAGAAGAATTTTTGGGAAATTGTGGGAAATAAGTGTACATTAAATTAATGAAGGAGATGGTGGAATTCTGTGCATGTAGATAAATAGATCTTTTTATTTATGTTAAAAGGTAACATAGATTTGTATGTATTTAACCACATGCTACACTGAAAAATCAATACAAATCCACTGTATAATGAGTATGAAAATAAGTAGGTAAAACATAAATGACTAACTTCAAAGGAAATAGTTTTTACATTTCACATATAGAAATAAATGTTTTTAATTTTTAATGAGCATTAGAGACCAAACTAGAAAGAAGTATCACTCCTACTTATAGAAGACACAGAATCACATACAGTGACCATTGCGCACGCATGCACGCATGCACGCACACACTGTTATATGCACAAATCTACAAAGATCACAATGAAAATCAACAGTAAAATGGTCTTACATGTCTTAGTTGTGTATTATCTCTATGTTTTTTCCAAGAATTAATCTACCTTTCTAATCCACCTCCCTGTGACTAAAAGAGGTCTTTTTCTTCTTGCTATCAGCTAAGAATAAAATTATATTTGTTCTCCTCTCCACTAACACTTAGCTGTGTTTCCTGATGTGTTTACATGAATATAATAAATTCCCAACTTGACACGTCTTCCCAGATTATCTTCCCAGATTATCTTCCCAGATTTGCTAGAGGCTTATCAAAAGTGACACAGGAGGTTTAGTGACTATGGGAATCAAGTCCAGAACCCTGGCAGTGTGAATATCGTGCAGCATGCAGTGAAACTGACCGTTACAGTGTGGCGCTCCACCCTTTCAGTTCTTTAGTTTTCCACTCTGGAATGATGAATTGTGTCAAAGTGCAGGTTGTGTTGTTTATTTTGTCACATATGACGCTGAGTAGCATTGACTGCTGTCTGTCTGTGGGCGACTCTTGTCCAGACCTCATGACGTCCTCACTAATGGACCCCTATCAACTCTGGTCACATCACAGCAGACTGGCTGTGCACTTCAGCATTCAGCTTTTCCTCTCCTTGCTCCTCCAGGGCGAGAGCGGGTGCGTGGATAAACTCACATGTACAGACTAACTTCATCACAGAATGCCCAGTGACATTACAATCATGCCCTTGGTTTTAATGACAGCATTGTTATATGAACCCACTCGCTGCGTATGTTGAAGAACAGCAGCAGAATCAGACTTTCTCTGAGGCTACAACCAAAATCACCACCCCTGTTTTTTTTTGTTTTTTTTTTTACTGTTCACTGTATAATGGGCACTCAATTAAGAGATTTCTGGCTTTTTGTGATTATTTTGCAACATCCTTATCAGCTGACTTGTACATTTTTTTCATCAGTAATTACACACACAGCACTGGGTACCCTAGAGTATGTTTTATTTAATGTGCAGAGTTTATGTTGTGAGGGACTCAAAGAAAAAAAAAAAGTACTTTGGTGCCTACAGTATATGTTCCCCAGCAGGAAGTGAAAGCAAACCTTTTCAGGTGAAAACAAAGCGAAACAAACTGTAAAACTCAAAGTTTCAACCAAGCAGCAACTTTTGGGGCTGAAAAAGGAAGATGATAAGGAAGTGCCGCTGAATTGGAGCCATTATAAGCCACCTTTAAAGGCAATCTCCATATGTACCTACTTTAAATACCCAACAAAACAGCAATAAAAGCATGTTTATAGCTGATATGTATATCTCTGTGCATTGCACCCATTCAGTGTTTGAATGATTGCTAGCCTCCTCTGATAGCCAACTGCAGGAACTTCTGCCTCCAACCAACCAGCACTTTGGAGTTCAATATGTTAACGTTGAGACTTCAAAATGCAAAGTCCAGAAACCAACGCGTGATGCGACAGCAGCTACTTTAATTCTTTCTATAGAGCCTGCGGTTCCCAGACAGGACATGAACCCCTGCTTTAACTTGTAATTTATGCATCTGCCACCACGTCTGCCTTCATATGCAGATGTTGATCTTCAAAACAGGATAGTCAACTCTCTTCATTCAATTTTGCCACGCATAGCATCTTGGTGCCAAATCCAAAGAACATCTTGCACATATTTTTTGTGACGCAGGTGGCTTTTATCAAAAAGTTATGGCTTTGGATGTGCATTCTTGCCAGTAGCTTTCTGGTTTCCTGACAATCTGTAAACCTGAAGATTAATTAATTTAAGAAATGTTAACACTTACCTGCAGCATAACGGCATGTGGTGGAGTCTTTTACGATGAACATCCACCCAGTTGATGGCTCCTAAACCTAATAGTCACAATTATACCTTATTGCTTAAATAGTTATGTGAACCTTTATTGAAGGAATAAATTTACATCTGGCATGCTCATAAAACTGACAGCAGTCTAAGCTTCCATACAGGCATATAAGAATGATTTTTTTATAGACAAACTGTAGGTAGGAGAAAATGGAACATATAAAAGTAACAATTTCTCACTTCATTTTCATTGTTCACTGGGTGTTCGCTTGATTATATGTGCTATGAATATCGTTTAGTCCGACAGTATCCTGAAGTGGGTTATTACACTTTTTTCCTTTCCAATTGTAAAGCATGCACAAAAGGTATATTAGTCATTTTCACCACGGTATATTTCATTTTGTCATTCACACTTATCAAATCTCTTATGATCTTTAGATGCTTCGAAGTGGAGAAAATGCAGCCACGTAATGAGACACGGCTCTGTGTGCTTTTATTCCCGAGAGTCTGTAATAAAATTTGCAGCCAGGTTGTGAAAACGTCATCTGAGTGAAGTCATTTTCTAACTGCGCTTCAAATTTTTCTTATGTCTTGTTGTACTGCAAAGTTTTAACAGAGCAGTGAGACAGAGTTGCTGGGATTGCACGTTTTTGATTCAGTACGTTAATGAAGCAGAGCTGAGTGAATACGGGGGCATGAAGGCAAGAATATTTTTGATACAAGAGTTTTCAGTGCAAGGTGCTACTCTGGGTCCACATACTCACATACTGGGAAAAAAAAAAGCTCATTCTCATCCCTGGAGTGTCACTTGGTGCGTTCTGTTAAAGCTAAGGTGTCATTTGATGTCTGCGCCCTCAGGCATGGGGTATGACATTAGTGAAAGGAATCTTATCACTCCTAACTCGTCATTTGTCACCGAGCACAGTTGTCCTTGTGTTTGAAAACCATCGTTTCTTAAACCTAACCAAGAAGCCTAGTTTTCAGTGTCTCAGCCTAAAAAGCAACTGAAAGTAAAAAAAAAAATATTCAAAAGCAAAACAAATCAGTACTGTAAGTGGTGGGAAGAAAAGGTCCAAACTGGATGTAACCCACCTTCTCCAGCCTGAAAACCTGGCAGTTTATGCCTCTGGAATCCTACCCTTACTAACGCAGACCTTGTGGGTCTCTAAAAGGAAGCTGTTATCTTGCCACTGCAGGTCCATCAGGGCACCGATGAGACGTGCTGCTGGACTTGTAATGGGGAGATGTGGGGTGAGAACGTGTTGGGAAAAACAGTAGATGTATGGAGCTTCTAGTGTGCTATGTGTGGTCACTGCTGGTAGCGTCAGTACATTAAATAATTGTGTAATTTTTGATGAGTAATTGATGATATTTTTTTCATTACCCCTTTCATTACCCTCATCAGTAACATTTGTATCTAAAAAGTGAGGTTTCTACATCTCTAACCTCCACCACATTTACAGCAAGGACTGAAATCATTTCACATTCTTTTAATTTGCAGTCTCATAAAGCATTTCCTCACTCAGATCACAGGCTATAACCCACTCAGAGGTTAGCCTGTGATCTGACATATCGTATACATGTGTGAAGCATATCATTAGGTGATTATGCAAATGAATCCCTTTTATACATGAACCAATTACCCACAAGCTGTCACTGGAAAAGAGAAAAAAGAAGCTTGGAGAGGGAAAGGGGGGAAGAAGCGATGAGAAGAAGCGAAAAAAGTGGAGAGCATATAGAAAAAAGTGGTAGAAGAGGAGGCAAAATACGAGCGATAAGATGGTGAATCATAGAGTAGAGTACTATTAGAAATGGAAAGAAAGGTGAAGAGAGTAGAAAGATAGAGATGGAATGGCATGCATGGCAGAAAGAAGAAGGATGGGAGGATGGGGAATAAAGGGGAATTATAAGCAGAGAGTGCACGATTTCATGTGGGCTCCACATTATTTAAATAACAGCATTGATCTGCTGAGACCAGAGCACTCCTGTGTTAGCTCTGTGCGAACCAGCCTTCACACACGCAAACATGTACGCACGAGGACAGACATGTGATCAGTGGGCGACAGTTGTGACTGTGTCAAACCAATGAGCACACCGTTTTTGCGTGTGACCCCAGAAGAAGAGGTCAGCATTAGGGCAAACCGATATCCATCTAATGAATTATACAGACCTGTGTCAGCACTTACGCACACACAGGGACACACAAACACGAGAAGCGCATGTACCGATGCTGCTCCTCATGTAGGGCAGCGGTTGCTATTGTGTTTGAATGTAGATGTGTGATTGAGTGAAGGGTGTATTTGTAGTTGTGTCAGCACCACTGCTCATTCATCAGGAGCTGTTAGATACATTGGCGTGAAATTCTTAGAATGATTTTTAATGTTTTCTTTTCTGTTGGGTGTTCTTTGGTTTAATTTGGCCTTAATTGCTTGTTAATTTAGTGATATCTTCCTCATGCACGTAAATATTCGAAAACAAAATGGGTCATCTCAGGAGACGAGAAATCTAGAAGCCAGTCGAGACTCAATGGTTGGTCTTCATTACTTATTGGAGCCACACACATGCTTTCAAATGAATTTATTTTATTGTGACGTGAAAATTTGCACTTGTATTTAAAGGTTTCAACATGTGGGAACAACCCCACCCACCCAAATAAAAAAAAAAAATCCCTATATGGGTTACATTAGAAATATTTGGACAGAGCCAAAACCTTACGAGTGTGTGTTTTCCTGACAGAGAGGAACTGTCAGTCCTAAGGGAAGATAGCGTCTCCTTAAAGATTGACACAATCTCTTGTCAAACTATCTCTGGCTCTATTCTGTGTCAGTTTTGGTTTATCTCCCCAAAACACACAGTGTGGTTCTGCACACACACATATACTCATATACTGTATGAACATGTCAGACATCTTTCGAGTGTTTGTCAGTTTAACCCCCTTACTGTGATATGTCCAAGGCATGAAAAATACACAGACATGAAAAACCAGGAAGCTGCTGAAAGACACATGCATTCATTCTGAAACATTATCTCTCCTTGTCTCTGCTACACACACACACACACACACACACATACACACACACACACACACACACACACACACACACACACACACACACGCACACACACACAGATATGAACCCACTAAGTCTAGTGGGAGGCTGGTTGACTGGTAGAGATTCTGTCAGGCCTGTCTTTACCAATCAGGATCAAACTCCGCCCCCAAACCTCTGACCTCATCATCTTCGTGCTGCTGTCAGACAACTCTGCTGAGACAGCAACTTTACCCAGGCGTGGACCTTGTGGGTGTGGAGGAACTCTTTGCATGTATGCGTGTTTCTGTGTGTGAATAAACCTTTATGCAAAAGGTTTTATCAGAAATTATGCACTGATGCAGATGAATATAACCAGCACATGAGATAGATTTTGCATATATTTGAGTTTGAAAGCAAGGTTTTTTATTTTTTTTATTTTTTATTTATTCATAGTAGCTACAGTGGCCACCATAGTTGATCGGCTTACCTACAGTATTATTAGCTTACTAGCTTTACTCTATTAGTTAGCTATTCACTCTTGTTCCTTCAGCACTTGTAGTTAAGATATAAAAATGGTTTTGTGATAAGTCTCTAGTGTAATGTACACTAAATAGATCTTTTAAACATGTAGTTTAGCTATACTTTTAACATCTAGCTGCTGTATCATCTGGAAACTGGCAAGTGTCCTGTTGTAAACTCTTAAAGTCTGACTGGCGTGCATTCGCACAATGCTAGTTTTGTTTTGTTTTGTTTGTTGAAATTTGGACACATTATCATATATAGCAAGAAAAAATGTGTTGGCTTAAATGTCTAGAATGTATCAATAATAATTTCTGTACACTAAGATTAATAGGAAGTAGAATTGCTCTACTTGATCAGCTTGTTGTATAGACTCGAAATACGCAGATGTTTCTAGTTAGACAAACATTATTACTGAAAAGATAGATGAAAAAGTGTAATTTTTTTACATTTCTGAGCTATCGCGCTATGTTAGCCAGACATGTCACATTATGTAATCAGCTCTTTAGCAAAAACTTGGCGTTTATTTATTTTTTGACCTGTTGTCCGCAGATTTCATTATATATGTTGTTGATATTGTTGTCAGGTGGCATCAAGAATCTGTCCTGGCATGTTCTTGCCTCCACCACAGCTCCTATTTCTTCTTTCCTACATTGCTCAGTTCACCTATTAAAATACATGATGGCACCATTGCAGCTCACATTGTCCTCTCATCTATTTGTTGCCAACAACCTTAGGCCAGGGAGCTGTTTTTAAACTATGATGCGACCTACAGTATTTTTTTTTAGCACTATTTTAAATATGAATAGCTAATGGCTGGCATGTTAATCTGTGTTCCTTTCATGGCTGGTTGTTAGCATGCTAGCATGCTATCTGTTTTTATTTGTGCGGTGGGAAGCAAGCTGTGTTTTTAATGCTAGCATGAAACAGAAGCACAAAACTGGGCCTGGTGTTCTGTTGTGCCCCCCAGGCAAAACACTGAGTCAGTGTGAGCCCTTTCTTTTTTTCCTTTTTTTTTTTTCTCCCTCCAAACATCTTTACATCAAATACCATGATGCTTCTTTTAAATGCTGCTCTTAACGAGCATGCCGCTTTCTTATGTAGCCTGGCAGTGTTAAAATAATTGAAAACAGCATGTCATCTGTGGTGATCTTATGCTTCTTTCGTTCTACTTTGTCTTTAGACAGGTTAAATGAGCTATCCCATTTCATAATTCAGTGCTCCAAAGGCCAAATTATGAGTAACTCCTTCAACCTAGTTTCTAAAAGCATCACAGCCCTAAAGGCATTGTTACACTGGCAGTTTTATCCTGCTGCAATGGAACTGCTCAGTGGCCAACAGCAGAGGAGTGTGACGGTGGAGCTTTGATTAGACAACAGTAAAAAGACTGGCTAGCCACTTGGTGTCTCCCATGGATGAATTAATACATATGACTGTGAGAGAGGATGCTGAATTTACTATCTGCATTTTCTTCAGCAAAGTAGGTGGGAAATAAAGTTTTTGTAACACAAACAATGAAGTGTTTATTGCTGACACTGTGGAAATGCACGGCTCTGTGCATTATTTTACTTTGCTTGGTGTTGTGATGCAGTGACTGTTTGGTATTCCATTTGAGTGCATTTCTACTTTGAATGCCAAAAAATCTGGAGGGGTTAGTATGAGATCAACTGTGACAAGGGGGATGAGTTCTAGATGCTGGCAATGCTTTATCTCAGCTTAACAAAGTGGGCAAACAACCAAATCTGAGTTTAATCAAATTACCAAGTGACAGAGCGGACCTGTAATACTCCAGCTGCCATGTGAAATCTACTGAGTGAACTGAACTTAGTGAGTTTCTTGAAGGTGAAAGGGTGCATACAAAAAGACTGTGTGTTCAGTGGGGGCATGTAGTTCATTTTTGGCTCGCTGTGCCCTCATGAGTTAATCCGGCCACGTTCACTGGAGACAGTCTGGACTGTTAGATACAGTTTGTCTTGGAGCAGAAAGCCACAGGGGACGCAGCAGCATCATGTCCAGACACTCATTACATGCTTAGCTCTAAGATTAGCTTTAAGAAGTGATCTTACTTTTAACATAATATAAAAATCTACAAAGGTTTTAACGTAGTCCTTCCCCCATTATTCAGCTTAATATCCACTAAATGCAATTCAGTTAATTGCTGTGTTGTTTGTGATTGCAATGAGGGTCAAAGATTTTGTAGTAAATCAGTGACCTACATTGTGAAAGGAAACCTGCTCAGAATACTCCCACACATAAACACAGACAGAGTCAGGGCTGTGGGAATGACTGTACTGTATGCACTGCATCTGTTTGCTAATCTGTGCTACATCCTGCTTTTTATCATTCATTGCAAGTGATATGATTGAGGTTCCACCCTCAACAATAGTTTCAGAAAAAGTCTGCTGCAGTAACATTGAAACTTTCCTCATATTTGTAACGCAAAGTATTCAGTAATGCAAAATATTCCCTCAGCCACCTGTTTGTCTAACAAATGTTTTAAATATTATTATATTTAGATTTTAGTTTATTATTGTTTATCCATCCAATTTACACTCACCAATTAACCTGACCCCCAAATTACAGCTGAATTAATTATTTTACATTTTATTTACTTGTTTTGAAATCTTTTAAAGCCCATTTACAGGTTCCTGCTCACTGTGGCATTTTTTTAATTTTCTGCAATGACGCATCTCAGATAGCTCAACTGGAACTTCCTTCCTCAACACAGTATATCCATGCACTCATCACATAGTGCAAATCAAGAAGTCAGTCACTGTGTTTATGCAAATTGGAGGAGCAAAATTTGTTAATTTCTGCTTTAATATTCTTATTTTTTTGGCAGTCATTAATGTATAGCAGTATATAATTTGTATATTATTGGATTTTAATTTTCTAATTTTGATGCACAGATTGCGTAGCATACCGCAGCCCTAAATCTGTGATATACTCTACTCCAGATATGGGCAGCTGGAGACCCGATGGCCAAGCAGTGATTTCTGTTATATTTCTTTTAGGTCTGCTGTCTGGAGTTTATCATTGTGATTTAAGTTCTCCAGAGACAAGTCCATGCAGTTACAAAAAACAGAGAGGCACACACCAATGTCCGCACAACCCCGTGCTCCCTGTCTGATGACGTAATTTCAATTGCTCTGACCTGAGTGGACCCTAATGGACTCACAGACGTGCAAAGTATAATTACTCCTTAAGAAAACAGTATGCTTAACTCTTGTCTACACTTTTGCAATGATACTCACATTGAACAGCGCTGACTTCATTCATTATAGATGAACTAATCCTGGTAGTCTTGACATTTGCTTGCTTTAATGACCTTTCTCTCCGCATAGGGGATTGCACCAGACTTTTTAAACTTGTGTATTCTGTTTAGCTAAGTGCTCTCTTTAGTTCACTTGCTTACACAGTCCCATACATGTGCATGTATGTGTGTGCACTCATTCAAACATACAGTTAGTTCTGTGCCTGCCCTCTCATCCTCATGTTCCCCGTAGACAGAGTCGAGTAAAACTGTAAAATCCCACAGATGCAGTGGTGTGCCGGGCTGGTCGGTGCAGACACTCTAGGGATACACACACACACACACATGCACACACACACACACACACTCGCACACATCAACCCAGAGTGCCGAGGTAAGCGGGTATTTGACAGTAGACCTTCAGGGAGATGGAAGAGCTTTCACTGTCCGGAGGGAGGAAGGGCTGGAGGGGAGGAGGCGGGGGGGGGGGGGGGGGGGGGGGGGGGGGGGGGGTGAGACCGGGGAAAGAAAATGACAGAGAAGCAGGAAGTGAAAGGATGAAAGTTGTACAGCTAAGAGACGGAGGCTTACAATAACTCAGTGAAGCAGTTACCCAGTTTTAGTCAAATTTTCATCATGCCCAGAGGGGAAAATTTTAAAAAAATATATGTTGCAATGCAACAGTGCTGTTTGTTACATTTTTTTTTTTCAGTACCGTGTCAAGCAAAAAGCTCAGGGAAATTATTATGTTGACTAGTGTTCTGTTGTATTCTTCATCTGGGGCCATGTGTTCAGAAACATACTTAAAGTGTACTCAAAATGAATGAAAAAGAATGGCTGTTTCACACTCACTATTATTCTGCTGTCCCTACCTACAGTTACCTTTACAGTTTATTAATAAACCAGTGAAACTCTTAACCTGTTAGACTGAAATCTGAAAAAACGTAATGCCCGAAAGTGCCCGGAGGCGCCTTTTTGTTCTGATTCGGCGCTACATAAATAAGATTCAACTGAATTGAATCAAAAGATCATTAAAAAGTCATATTTTTTTCCGTATTTCTTTTTTCAAAAATTAAATCAGGAATGATAATAATAATAATCCATCCATTCTCTTCCACTTATCCTGTTCAGGTTCGCGGGGGGGGGGCTGGAGCCTATCCCAGCTGTCATAGGACGAGAGGCAGGGTACACCCTGTACAGGTCACCAGTCTGCTGCAGGCCTAACACAGGGAGAACATGCAAACTCCACACAGAAAGGCCCGGGCCAAGGTGGATTCCTTCCAGCTGTGAGGCAACAGTGCTAACCACTGTGCCACCATGCTCCCCCATCATCATGTAACTAGAAATTGATACTGTGTAGGCATACAGTTTACAGCAGGATGGATGAATAAGGGAAAAGGTACCAAAACCCACCTGGCTCTATGTGAAAAAAGAATTGCCCCAGCTTATTATATCATGAATCAACTGTGATTGACCACATTTTTTCTAAAGCTGAGTTCAGTTTCACTGCCACACTTTTTGCACAGGCTTACTCAGTTAAGGTCAGTATTCATGATTCAACAGTAAGAAAGAGAAAAAAATGGCATTGAAGGTGAAAAACCATTACTGACCAAAACGAACACAAAGGCTCACCTCTTATTTGCAAAAAAATTAAAAATAAATAAAACATCTTGATGATCGCCAAAACTCTGGGGTAAATATTCTGTGGACTGATGAGACAGAAGCTGAAAGTTTTGGAAGGTTTGAGTCCCGTTACATCTGCATAAAACTAACACAACTTCTCAGAAGACCAACAGTCAAACATACTATAGGGGTGATAGTGTGATGGTCTGGGGCTGCTCTGCTGCTTCAGGACAACTTGCCGTTGATGGAACCATGAATTCTGCTCACTACCAGAAAATCCTGAAGGCCATCAGTTCATGCCCTGAAGCTGAAGCACACTTGGGTTATGCAGCAGAACAATGATCCGTCAAAGTCTGGACTTTAATCCGATTGAGATGCTTTGGCATGACCTTAAACAGGCCGCTCATGCTCATAAACCCTCCAGTGTGGCTGAATTGAAACAACTGTGCAAAGAAGAGTGGGCCAAAATTCTTCCACAGTGATATGAAAGACTCACTGCCAGGTAACACAAATGCTTGATTGCAGTTTCTTGCTGCTAAGGGTGGCACAACCAGTTATTAGGTTTAGGGGGTGTGACAGAATGTCTGTACTCGGTCCCCACAATTCATAGACACAATATATGGTGTTCACTTCAGGCTTTATTTTCCTTTCTTTTTACACCTTACAATAGATAGATAGATAGATAGATAGATAGATAGATAGATAGATAGATAGATAGACAGATACTGTCGATAGACAGACAGACAGATAGATAGCACTGTTCTTATAAAATGCTGAGTGAGTCAAAAAGAAAAACACAAATACACATAAAAAAGAGAAAACCCTGTGAAGTGCTTCTCACCATATCTGGTGTTAATTAGGGTCCAGACAGCTCATGTGCATGTACACAGAGAGCAGAATACTGTACTTTAAAGCAGGGTGACTGAAAAACCACGAAACCGTGAGCTGTTGCTGTGGTATTTTGATGAAAGCAGGACTTAGAAACGGGGTTCAAGGAGAAAGGGAGTCATGGTGTGTGTGTGTGTGTGTGTGTGTGTGTGTGTGTGTGTGTGTGTGTGTGTGTGTGTGTGTGTGTGTGTGTGTGTGTGTGTGTGTGTGTGTGTGTAGGTGTGCGTGTGCGTGTGTGTGTGTGTTTGTGTTTGTGTGTTACACCCCCACAGTGTCAGGCTGCTGTCCTCCACCTGTGTCCTGAATATAAATGAGAAGCTGAGCGCTGACTCTGTCTGGGTTGTTGATACGGCTTTTGCTAATGATGTTGTTTGCTAGTTCTTGTGTTTGAGCAACTGAGTCAGGAGCCAGGATCTTGATGGTGAAATGTATCATCAGTAATTAAAACCACACAAGCTTTGTTAATCGGTTGAAGCAGTGAATTCAGTGACCAGCGGTTTCTTTATTTTTAGTTTTTCCTTCCTTGCAGACTGCCACTTTCACATTCTGGGATCCTAATTTGACCAAAAAAAAAAAAAAATCATGGTGCCACGTTATAGTGTTTTGTTTTTATTAAACTAGACGATATAATTTTCACTTGTCCACAGAATGTGTCTAATAACATGTGGCTCAAAATAGAGCACAAATTGGTCATTCTACCATTCCTAAATATGCCTGCTTTTCAGTTACGTTCCCAGTAAAAAGTACATATGCACAAGGTTTCCCCTTGCATCGGTGCCTTTACGTACGTAGCGCTAGAATCCAGCTTAGCATGAAGTCTGCATAAGGAGGCTTTTAAAAGTCTGCTCCGCTGTCATATACCGCATTT
Organism: Archocentrus centrarchus; assembly: GCF_007364275.1. Taxonomy (NCBI): domain Eukaryota; kingdom Metazoa; phylum Chordata; class Actinopteri; order Cichliformes; family Cichlidae; genus Archocentrus; species Archocentrus centrarchus. The sequence continues at coordinate 26,582,704 of NC_044355.1, read as the reverse complement.
TTTAATGCAGAAAATGTATACATGTGGAACCTATTTTGATACAAAAAACAGAAATTCTCCTACACCAACAAATAACCAAAAATAAGTAAATAAATTACTGGTGAATGAACACAGAAATATATGCATAACTTGTCAAGACTATTGCCAGACAAAACATGAGCCTATACAGTCCATTATAACATTGCACTGTGAAAACTTCCTCTAGCAGCAACAGTAATTTTTATAAAAGCAAAGCCTCTTGAATGGCTACTAAACTTGGATTTGCCTGCATTTACCAGCAGCTGAAGCTGTCTTAGATGGGACTGAACAAAATCAAAGGCAGTGTTGCGGCCCTAGCAGGGCCTGCTGTGATTTGTGACCTAATGGGTGTGGTTTGCTCTTTCTCCCACCTTAGGTGCCACCCCTTTTTTTACAGCTGACCCAACTCAGCAATTAAGCCAGTGTACTTAAGGCCAGAGAGAGGAGTGTTTCAGAGCTGGAGATGGTCAGTGAGAGCCTTTGTGATGCAGCTTGTGTGTGTGCACGTGCGCGCTGTGTTGTGGCTGCTCAGTGGAGAGGAGGGCGTGTTAGTGATGTTGACTTGGTGACTAACACCTGTGTTTTGAAGGTGATTGCAGCCTGTCCGTCTCTTTTTGTTAAACCATTAATACTTTAACAGTTTTGCCTCCTCGTCTCCTTTTTGTCATCCTGGACACTTACTTATCTATAATTTTGATAAACGCAGTTCTACATCAGTAATAGGGTAGATTCTTCTCATTCATAGGTCTGGAAGTCATGAAAGAAAGCTCGCTCATAGAAATGCTTAAAATCTCATTTAAAGATTTAAGATTTGGATGAGTTGGGCTGGTCAATAGTTGTGATTAAAGATTAAAAGATTCACATGTAGATTTAAAACTGAGACTATCAGTCCCAGAATCTCTAGCTCACTGATGGGTTTTTTTTCTTTTAGCATTTTTTGGCCACAGTGGCTTTTGTTAGCAGTGGAGAGAGACAGGAAATGGGGGGAAGATACACGGACAAATTGGCGACAGGCCGAGACTTGAACCCGCGCCGCCCGCACCACAACACGTGGCATACGCATGTGGTCGTCAGCTTCACCACTAAGCCACCCGGGTGCCTAGCTCAGTGATGTTAAAGGTTGTAGGGGTCAATGGGTGTCAACAAAACATTTAATACAGGTGGTTTCAAACCGATTGTCTCTGTTACCACATGAGCATTCCCAAACCTGAAAGCCTGCTGGAGCTTTCTTCCTATTAAAAGGGAATTTTTTCTTCCCAGTGTCTCCAAGTGCTTGCTCATAGGGGGTCGTTTTGATGGTTAGGTTTTCTCTGTAATTATTGTAGAGTCTTTACTTTACAACATAAAGCACCTTGAGATGACTATTTGTTGTGATTCGGTGGTATATAAATAAAATAAAATTGAATTAAATTATTATTGTACCTACAGCATACAGTTGGCAAAAATTCAGCCTGATCTGAAAATCACAGTGAACAGAAACACTCAGACATAAATGGTAGTTGGTGATTACATAAGGACTTTTAAGAAATGGGTGGAGGAACGGGCTTTTAACCAAAGTAGAAACAAAAGCAGAAAAGTCTGCAGAGAAAGAGGACTCCATCCTACTCTATCTTCTCTCTTTATGAACCTCATAGCTTTTCTCTCCCGCGTTCCTTTCTTTCCTTCCTTCTTTCCGTTTGCCATTTAACCTCACAGCATTGTGTGACTTTTATCCCCGAAGACTTTATAGGTTCATAAACCCTGTCTGACCATGGGAAGCCCCCCCCACCTTAGCTGCCACCATCTGAGACACACACATACACACTCTGGTCTGGCCTGAAAACCTCTCTGTCTTTATGGAGCTATCTATTGGTCTGTCCAGTATTAAGACTCTACATCTCTCATCTCTGTGAGGAATGGATAGGAAGTTAACTTCCAGTGGGTGGAGGCGTTAGAGAGGTCAGTCAAACTGGCATGTTGTTACAATTTACTACTTCAACACGCATTACTCTTACAAAGTGTGGCCCTGCTAATATTGAGTAGGAGAGTAGCAGAACAGTAAGCACAATCCAGTCTGTGTATCTGATATTTTGTCTGAACAGCCAAAAGTTACAGTTAATGTGTGATCTGCTGCCGTCTCAGTGTCACAACTGCCATTTATTTGATAGTAGAATTTACTTGCCTCGCAGTTCTCAAAACATCTAATAGAGCGATGAGCAAAAATTCAGGCTGAACAATAACGGACAGTCATCTGTCAGCAAAAGGTAAGCCACCAAAGATAGGAGCACTGTTCAGCATCGTTCTAATGCCTCTGTAACCTGCACTGCAAGAGTTGTTTCATCCAAATTACACAGAATCATATTTTCTCTCTTGGCTCTAGTGGGATCTAGCCATGCAAATATCTATCTCACTCCTCATAGGAAATAATGTGTCATGGTCCCTGGGTGTTGGGCCGAGAGCTTTGAGTTTTTTGGGATGCTTAGGGTTTTGATTATGTGCCTGTATTCTGTATAATTTACATTTTCAGGTTTCAGTTTCACATCTAGTTCTGTTCTTGTGTCATGTTGGTTTGTTCCTTGTATCCCTGTTTATTCCTGCCTCCCTTGTGTTTCCGTGTCTGGCTCAGTCTTCATCTCTGTATTTATCTTTTGTGCTTTGTGTCAAGTTAATCTTGTCTCCCTATTCAGTTGTGGCTCTCTTCCTGTTCTTCTTTGTATTTTGTGTCTAGTTTAACTTCCTCCCTACTCATTATGTTAGTTATTCCCAGCTGTGTTCTCACCTGTTTCCCATCCTCTTGTTTTCCTGTGTTGTGTTTATTGTCTCCGTCTCTCTTTGTCCTATGTCCTTCCTTGTAGCATGTTTACCTAGAAGTGTCTTAGTTTTGAAATATTTGCTCCTGGTATGCTTTATTTTCTATTTACTATGTGCTCAGCAATAAATGTTTTTGAGTTTATGGCTTGTCCTCCAAGTCCACCTGCCGCACAGCCCATCCTTGATAGAGGAAAGCAACCAGCACTGACAGCAGTTTGGTGGAGTACAGTAAGGAACTGGGTAGATTGCACAGAATCCTCAACCTCATCTTCAGGTCCCCAGACTTAAAGACTGTCAGTCGGGCTGAATGCCATAGATAAAATAATTGGGAAGAATCCTCAACCTCTCTAGTTTTCCAAGATCTCTTTTTTGGGGGGGCAGTTCCTTAATTGAGTTGAGGGAGCAAATACAGGCTCGTGGGCTTGCTCTCTCCCTCATCTCCACCTCAATGTTGCCTGCCCATGGGCCCTGTGTCACGTGTCACCTGAACCAGAGCATGTGGTCTCTGCATCACTAGAGCTCAAACCTGTGGGTCCTGTGTCTCCTGTGGGTTTCTGCTGCTTCCGTCATTGCCAGTCTTCTGCTAAGCCTTCATCGCTATCGTTGGCTCTCAGCTAAACCACCAAAGGTGTTCTGTTGTTTTTGCTGTTGCTGATGTCATGGCCAGCCTCCTGATGAGCTTCTTCTTTGCCGCTGCTGATGCCATGTCTGGCCTCCTGTTTAACACCTCCGCCGGTGTCAGCCTCCAGCCACACCACCCGAGGGCCTCTTGAGGTGTCCTGTTGTTTCTGAGTTGCTTTTTGTCTGCTGTTGGGCCTCCTGGCTGGTCCCCAGAGTTGCTTCTTCCTTCTGAAGTGGTTTGCTTCCTCCGCTGGCCTCGTATTTTGCTCCCTGAACTGCTCCACTAGTCTGCTCCTTGGCTGAGCCGACCACCTGGGTTTTCCCTGGCCATTAAACTCTCCAGTTCCCTGTTTTTTGTTATTTGTATTTGGGCTTAGTTCAAATGGAACTACATTCAAGCTGCAGGAATATTTCAGATTATAACATTTTAGTCATTGGTAACCCCAAGTGGTCACTTTAGGTGTCACTAATTTAATGTTTTTTTGTTTTTTTTGTTTTTTTTAAGCAGCAGTAGATGTTTGATATGTCTTCAACTTAAAATATATTTGATATAACTGTAGGAGAGGCAGCAGTAACCACTGTGGCTGTCCAGTCAATCAAGATAAAATTTCAAACTGCAATATAAGATCAAATGCATGAATTGTTAAGAAATCTTAGAGAAATGGTGGGTCCATCACTAAAAGATGGAATCCATTTTCTAATGAGAAGATTACACGGTGTCAAAGGACTGAAAATAATTCCAACCATATATACCCCTCTATAAAAAGGATACAATTTCATGAAAATCTTAAGGATTATAATTCAGGATATTCAATTGCTATAAAGCCTTTCTGTACAAAGTGGGATAAAATTTATGTGTCACTCTCACTTGAGTCAGAGGTTTGGAGTTAGATAGAGGTCAGCTTAGGACAGACTGGTCAGTGAGCCCCTGGCAACCACACTTTGCTAGGAAAAAAAATCTGTATACTCCAGCCAGTTGGTGAGTGGCTGCTAGATGAAATTAGAGGTATGCAGTGCTGCACTGAAAACCTCCTTGTGACTTCACAGGTTGCCGTACTCGCCCATAGATTGCATGGCAGACACCAACTTGTCTGTAAAAACGTATCAGCTGCTCATCAAGTGAAACTGAAAAGTGTGATGCAATCTGGAAATGGAGACCTGCGCTTTCAAAGTAAAACCATTGAAACCAACATGTTTCAAAAGGCATGACTTTTTTTTTTTTTTTTTTTTTCTGCTTCACGAGTAGTAGCACAAGTTTGCAGACAAGTCGGTGTCTTCCATGCAAACCATGAGCGACTGCAGCTGTCTGCTAGTGATAAATCACAAAGAGGTTTTTGATCTGGAACCCTCTTTGTGACCAATTTCACATAGTGATAACCAGCAACGTCTAACAGCCGCTCGCCAACCAGGTGACAATACAGGTTTTTCTCTAGGGAGTGGAGGTCCCCTGGTCGATCACCGACTGATCTCTAGGCCCATGTGACTGAGGCCTTAATGGACTTCTGTTACCTACATCTCTGCTTGAGGCTAGAGCCTTAAGGCTACATTAGGCACTTCAGGCACTAGCACATCTACACCTAAGTGGTCAGATTTCAGGTTTTGACAAGGATGAATAAAGTAAAGATTACAAAAAAAATCAACTCTTCTCTGGTATTTCAAACTTAATATTATATTCATTAATATAATACAACATCTCTTTACAGATTTGGCCTTCCCTGGGTGCCAACAAAAACAAAAAAAAAAAATCTTGGCATAGAATGAAACCTTGTGTTTCACGATCGGATTGTTCACTGGATCAAAGAGTATTTTAATGTCTTAATTTGAGTGGCGTTTACTACTACTGTATCTGCTATGGTGTGCTTATAAAATCATGCCAGACCACAGAATCTTTGTGTTATTTTGCCATTTTCACATGCTGTTTGTGTCCAGTTGGTGTGTTAAAGCAACATTTCCTCACAGTGAATTGTCTAGTCCAAGGAGTCTGTGTGTGTGTGTGTGTGTGTGTGTGTGTGTGTGTGTGTTTTGCGGCAGCCATTAGACCACTCCAAAACAAGAAGAACTAGAAGAGGCCAAAGGCTCTCTCACTATCTTTTGTTTCTATCTTTGCTCTCCCCTGTCCCTCCCTTCCATGTTTTATATATACGTTTGCTTTCACTCTTTCTCTCTCTCTTTCTGTGTCTCCTCCCACTTCTCATTCACATATCCATCCATTCCCTACACCAGCATGCTCTCCTCCCGCCCCACCCTTCAAGCTATTTCCAGAAGAGTGACACAAGACAAAAGTGCCTTGCTGAGTTTGTGTATTTTTAGAGCGCGCACACAAGCAGTCAATTGTAGTGCCGGAATGGGGCTTATAAGAAGCCTTTCACTTGGTTTGACATGATTTCACCTCAAAGCCTCATAAACCTCTCTTTTTCTCTCACACGGTGCTTTCAGGTGCTGTGGGAGAGGCAACAACTGCATAAGTGTCACACGAAACCCAAGAAAAATGAGATATAATTATTTACAATCGAACATCCTCAGCATGAACCCTCTATCACAGTATTCTGGAATGTTTGGATTTCCAATGGATGATGAATTTCTTGCCATTTACGTCCATCACCAGAGAAAATAAATAAATGAATAAATAGAAGCGCTACTGGTGGTTGGGACCTTCAGATGGGATTATGTCATGAAGCATCAAAAATGCTGTTTTATTCATTAAAGGTGTTTTTAGCTGTCAAGAAGAAACCACATATGTACACACAAAGATTGCCTGCTCTATTTAAATAACTTGCACATGTTTTAGTCTGCAGTGATCGACCTCACTGACTAGAGTGCGGCTTCCAAAGTCAAGATAGATTATTTCCACCAAAAACAAAAACAAGCTGCATCTGAGCACCCCTCCGCCCATCCCATAACAACCTTCCCAATTCTGATGAACCTGAACAAGATAGATGGGGAAGAGCTGTTTTAAATACTGAGGCGTGTTTACACCTCCTCCCATTTGCTGTTTGTTCTCACCCCCGGCTTAAGCCTTGTTTGCATGGTAATAATATTTGGTGTATTTATGTATAACTGGGATATGAAAATTCATACGTAAACAGATTAGCTTGTGCAGGACTCTAGAGGAATATTAGCTTTTATGTGCCAAACTGTGTGTTCACTGAAACTAATGGCATGCTAATGTCACACAGAAGTTTGTTGTTGCTTTCGCTGCATGTGGGAGAAGCCATTTCCTTAGTGACTAAAAGAAGTATACTTTACATCCTCTGGTCTGTCACTATATGTAATCCCCCCCCCCCCCCCCCCCCCCCCCCCCCCCTGCACAACCTGCAAACCTGCCAGCAGCCATCTGAAGTTCAAGCCTTACTGGTTGTTGGGCCCGTCAGATACCATTATGTACCGAGTCTTTTATACCAGATGTTTTATTCACTAAAGGTGTTTTTAGCTGTCAGGGAAAAATCGGTGGAGAGAGGAGGCCACACACATCTGCGTGCCTACACTCGGAACCACAAAGGTAGACAAGATGTTCTTACCCTTATCAAATTATTAGTGCTCACACACACAGAGTACAAGCTGCTCTTTCACTTTAAAAATCATTTAAAATGCAAGTGAAGAGTGGACCCCCTTTCAAATGGAACAAGTTAAAAAGCGGAGGATGCCAAGTTGAAAGAAGCAAACACACACACATGCACACAAATCATGAAAGCTGCTGTAGCAGCAGCAGCAGCATGAGTGCAACTTCACAGTCAAGTGCAAAGCATGATGTTTTTTGACTGTCAGGAAAATGTGTGGCGTAGAAGTAAGTACTAACTGATGAAGAAAATTCTACTCTGGTTGGTACATGTTTGGAATAAATACCTTTAATCTACTTTTTTTTTCACATGGAAGCCCTGTCTTGGTTTTAAGAAAGCTTCAGTGTTTCAAAGATGGCAGAAAAATCAGGCATTAGGTCCCTGGTTCAAATTCTGTGTGATTGAGCCTTTACTTTATGTCGTTCCCTTGCTCTTTTTCCCATGCGCTGCACTTTCTGAATAAGAGGTAACACAAATGTCAAAAAATAAACATAAAAAAATCAGTTTAAGAGGATGGATTATTTTGGAAGATTTGCTGACAATAAGCTTATAATATAATAATTCTGTCAGAATCAACCATTTCAGCTGTGGCACTGTAAATAAAATCTGGATTATTGCTTGCTCAGCACTTCCTTTATTGGAACTACAGCTGACTAAAAGTTTTATATGAGCTCAGTCGTTCCCCCCCATTGGTTGGACGTCGCTTGGTAGTGGAGGACATCGCAGCTTTATTGTAACAGTTGGAACTTAAGGAAGGCTCCCCCTGTGTTATTTGTTATGTGTTTATTCAATTCAGATGACAGCTTATGATTAAGATTTGAGATTATGTTCCTATTATGGATGAGTTTCCATTACTGGGAAAAATCACTGAAATATCACTTATAGGGCAGATAAGTAGAAGATTGCAAGTCCAACCCTGCAGCTACAATCAGCTGTGTTAAAATCTGAGACCTGTAGTGTTCTGATTTGCATTTGCACATGTAGTTTAAGTTACATTCTTGATTTCCCAGTGTTTATGTGCTAACTTATAGAATTAATTCTGTTTAAATGCCAAGTATATTTTGTCTCATGCATGCACATACAACATAGATTGTAAGGATTAGATGCACAAAGTCTCACCTTGCAAAGCCAACCAACACATTTCAAGGGGTGCAGCTTTTACTTTGAAAGCGAATGTTCTCCGTTTCCAGTTTGCATGACACTTTTCACAGTTTCATTGCTGCTTGGCGAGTAGTTTGGAAAGTTCAAGCCTTACTGGTTTGGAAGTCTGCATCTTCTGTGCAGCTACTGATGACCGTGGCGGTCTGCATCCACCAAAGCAATCCAGTCCAGTAAAGTATAGTGTGCCTCTTTGCAACCAATTTCATGCTAGTGACTGCCAGCAACCTCCAACAAGTTGTTGGAGGAAATACTTATAAAAATACTCACGACCAGTGTTGCCAGATGGTTGCCCACTGGTGTCTAGGCCTGTGTGACTGAGATCTAAAAATACTCAGCTTTATCATCCTTGTGGTTACTAATGGTGGCCATAATTTATAAAATAAACAATATGTTTATTCAGTAAAACTTGAAACTAGCAATTGAGACGATAAAGAAAAAGAAACTATATAAATAAATTAGTTACATGTAGCTCAAAATGTTGTACGTTACAAATATCTTACAGAACTCATGTAAATGAGATGCACGGTAACCTGGGCTGTCTAACTGTTATACAGAGATCAGACTATGCTGTTTAATCAGAAATGTACTCAAGATTAACAAAAGCAAATGCATTTTATATATATATATATATATATATATATATATATATATATATATATATATATATATATATATATATATATTCTTCATTTAGTCAAAATAATTACTTTTACTCTTCCATATTATATATTACCAAATATTGCTCATAAGGCAAATATATAGGCAAATATTGCCTCCCAACATTACTTGAATAACTAGTTTTTTGATTTTTCCTTCCAAAAAAACACAATCAGCTTCTAAGAAATCGTGTTTTACAAGTGTTGTATCACCAGATCTGTGGAGACCTCCAGATAAAGGTAAGTGCCCTTACTTTAGCATGGCTTATAGAAGGTAACTAGCTTTTCTGCTCAGGCCAGCTCGATGGAAGTTAAAAAAAAATAAATGTAGAGAAATGTAGTTGCACTGGACAGGACATTTAGTCCTTTACTGGGGCACTGAATACACCGTAAAAGTGGTCAATAACTGCCTTACTAATAACTGGGCTATCTAAGACACATTTTCAGCTGCTGCGGTTACTCATGTTGGCATATACTTCGACAGGGCTCAGACTACACGCTGTTAATGTTGCTGTCACTCACACACCAAGCAAAGGGGCATCCCTCACTTCCCACAACACTGGACCTGTGTCTCACACACATTATCCATCAGGGTAACTTCACAAAGAAATAGGCTCTGCCTGCAGTAAAAAGTACTGAAGACTAAATGAAATTTAATCAAACAAAAATGTAATTGAGGGAAAACTAGTGTGTTTGCCATACTGGGTTTATTTATTTATTTATTCTAACAAATTTTAAATAAACCAACTTCTCAGTTCTTCTTTCACTGCTCAGAGAATCACCTGTTAAAACTGTCAGTTTAAATGTGCACAAACAGGCATGTTACACATTGAATATTTAAGGTTGTCTTTCTCATCAAAGCCACACGTCATTACTGTTATACTTTTCCTAAGGCAAACTGACAAGTCATTCCTCTGCTAATGAATTAAGGTTTAGAAAGTATTCATGCACGTATTTGCCAAGCAGATACTTGTGGACATGCTGACCAATATGACCTGATGGATGCATTTAAATGAGACCTTTGGTCTGTGGGTTTGGTATTGAGTGTGTGCACATTGCGGAGGGTGTATGCTGTATATACATGAGTTTCAAGCCATGTACATCTCTAAGGAACGAAAAAGTGTGTATGCTGACAAGAGGTTGGGGTTTATATGGAAAGCTTGTCAGGTTCAAATTTATTAGACTTGATGCTTTTTTAATTGATTCATGGTTGCTTTCACAGAAAGCCCTTACCTCTTGTGTTGCATTTACATTTTCGCTTTAGTCTGGAGCTTTGCCACAGCTGACAGCTTTAAACCTTGCCCAAAAGCCTTTGAACCTATGTAAAACCTATGTAAAAGCTCTTGTGGATTCTGGCCATATTTGTGTTGAGCCGCTAAGTTTGCCTGCTGATTTTCATGCATTACAATACTTTAAGTTGATTGTAGTGGCGTGCAGATCTCTCTCATAATAATTAGCATTGCAAATCTCTGAGGTTGTTTAGGAAAATCAGCTCATTTTGTTGCTTTTAATTTGATGTGTCTTGCTGCCTACCCTTACTCCCCTCCTCTTCCTGCTCCTCCAGTACCACTTCTGCTTTTGAATTTGCTGGTGTCCAACTCCAAATGCCGGATTTGTTTAGCTAATCGGATCATTTAGCTGTTTTAATTTCAAACCTCAAAACGAATTTACCCACTCCTCTCCATTCTTTTATCCATGGCTGTCTCCTTCCCTCTGGGCTTTCACTTCCTCACTCACCCCTCTCTCTGTGTTTTCCTCTCAAATTTCAAAGCTTATTTATATAATCAGCTCATTTAGCTGGTTTCGTTTTAACGGCATTTGGAGGCCCCCCTTTTCTCTCTCTCTGGATGTTTCCTCTGTCTTTTCCTTTCATGAGTCACAATGTTGTATCCATTTTCTGTTCCTCTATTTCTGTCCTCTTTGCTTTCTTTTTTTCCTGCTTCTCCTCTCTTTGCATCTGTGGGTCTCTGTCATATTGAATAATGCACCAAAGGATCCACATCGTTACGACAGTCTGTTTAGCTTCGATAGGGTCTAATTACGTACATTACATACGTAACACTCATCTCTGATGTCGCTTTTAAGCTGTCAGATGTGTTTTTGTATCATCTCGGGGCAGTGAGAGATGCTTTTTGAGGTTAGGATTATGTTGTTGTCAAGGGAGAGAGACTGCATAGAACAAATCCCAGTCATGACAAAGTAATGCCGCTGTAGCATGATTTTACCCAAGCGAAAGAAGATTAACAGGTATAAAAGACTACTTTTATCATTTCAAACATCAAGATAATTTTACTGATCGTACAAAATATTAACCAGGCAACAAAATTAGTTGTGCTGTAACTTTCAATGGCTGTCAAGGAGATTTCCTGAGAAAATAACCCCAGTGATATCACAGAGATGTCATCATTGCTTGGGGATTTACTGTATTTAGAACAAATCCTGCCTTACAAAACTAAGGGCATGAACTTTGGAAAAGCTTGGACATTTACAGGGAGAGATGTTTTAACGAAAATGCCACCGACTGTATATAAAAGACAGATTTAACCTCTGTGAGGCCGTCCATGACATTAAGCTTTGTATTTCTGACATTGTCATACTGTTTTTTGACAACTGGAAAAAGACAAGACTGAAGAACCAAATACACAGTGCACTCATACAGTGCACTCATAAAGTAGCCAAGTAGCAGACAATCTCAACTGAGCCCCCATCTTCTTAAAAGGAAAACTTAGAAAATTCCTCCAAAATCAGCAAAAGTTGTAGCTCCATTATGTTGTGGGTGAATGCCAAAGGAGGGCCCACATTTTCTTAAAAACATGAATCATATAAAATCATGCTATAAAGACTTCTTATCACTTGGACAGACTCAGACTCTTGAACTGCAGTTTGCGACAGTACTCTTCATTCTGTTCTGCAGCCTCAGTAAGCTAATGGTGTAGCAGCACGTGAACCCATTCTCAACAACTTCAGAGTAAAAAACCAGATATTCTGGCTTTTGCCATTTTAATTTTGTCCATTCTTTTGCCAGTGCATGTGCAAACTATCATCATCTTAAGGTCTAGAAAATGAAGCTGTCTAATATTTGTTTAACACTGTTTCATCTGTAATTTAATGCTAGCTTTTCATAACAACAACCATGCACTTTTTTAGGAAGTTAAAATGAAAGCAAATCAAATTCTGCATGTCTGTTACACCACCACCTCTCCTCCCACCTTACTTGCACTTCTTATTGAGCTGGAGGACTTGTTGGTCTCTTCTGCATACTGCAACTCAAGATTTATAAACCAAGCTACTGCTGCTTTTTCATCATTTCTACCTGTGTTCACTGTGTATTTTTATTTATACACCAGCAATGTAATCTGCACTGCCTCAGTGCAGATTACATTGCCTTGAGAAATCTAAGTACAGTGGATAGTTCCTGCATTTCATTCAGCACCTTGGACAGTGGTCCTTACACATTCTGTTGGTGAGTGTACAAACAGCTGTACACAGTATTGTAGAGCAGACCTTTTCAGGATGGGGGAAAAAAAGGATGCCCTAATGCCGTTATCTGTAATTTAATTTAAACCTACTGCAAGTCATTCACATTAAGCGTAATTGTTAAAATCTCTACACAAACTGCTGATGAAGAAGAGGAGGAGCTGCTCTATCTCAGCTTGAAAGTGTGCAAGCTTTTATATACATTGATAATTAGCATTTGTTTTTAGTTCTTTCTCCACAAATCACAGAAATTAGCCCAAGAAGCAAACATGTTAGAGGACCATAAATTTGTTTCTTTCTGTCTAAAAAGCTCGGCTTTGGTTACAACCAGTGCTATAGAATCTGGGGGTTTATTTTATTTTATTTATTTATTGACTAAAAAACACTTAAACACTTTGGAGCGTCTAAGTACTATAAAGAAACCTACATTTTCTTAAGATTTCACATGCAGTTACTTTACTATGGGTTTTTGCATCTAATAGGAACAAGATGGTACAAAATAATACATCGCCAGTATCCTAATCCCTCCAATCTGTGGATGTAGCCCAGACTGCCAAGTATGACAAATTCTGTCCAAGCTGTGACACAGTATTTAGCTCATAATGTTGTCCAGTGTAGCTCAGACTGAGAATTCATACTGGCTTTTCTTCAAGATTTCTATTACTTATCTGTCTTTTAGGTCTTAAGCCCTGCTGTATTTCTAGGTAGTCATGTTCCTAAATGCTCACACACACACATGCGCGCGCGCGCGCGCACACACACACACACACACACACACACACACACACACACACCTGACTGCATCTCAGGTCACAGTAGCTATTCACATGCTGAGGTCAGGGTCATACTCGGCCTTAAGCAATTCAAACGCACACACAGTCTGTCTGCATATGGCTTACACACACAAAGAAATACACACATTCTCTGTCTCATGCACAAACACACACACCTATTGTCTGCATCCATTAGCTTTGCTTTGCTGCACTGACCTAACACAGCCTAGACCTACTTTATTGTTTATGTGTGTGTATATGTGTGTATGTCTTTTGTTCTGCTTCCCGACTGGCGCATATCTGAAGGTATGAGGCACTGTTGCTTCCTGCACAGGCACAGACCTACCTCTCCTAGTTAGATAATTGTCTGTTTCGATAAAGAACACACTGTACCTGAAGGGTAGCATCACTGTCTGTCTGTGAGAGTGGAGAAACTTGCTCTATCAAAAAGCTTTTCTCGACCTCTAGATTGAGATGTTGTTGTTTAACTGCGGTGAGAACACAAAGACACCAGCTGATTAAAAGATATCTGCAAGTTTGATTAGCCCGTGCCAAAGGTGGACAGGTTGTATTTTGGCTCCATGTTCCTCCAGCTGGTGTATGCACACATTCAACATAGCTGCAGCTATCAGGAGGCTCTTAACAAGCAGCTATTATTTTTTTATTGCAACAGCTTGGGGAGCTTTTGTGCAGGAAAAAGGATGATAAAGCTGCAAAGAGAACCTCAATAGAATACACTTGTGTCACTTAAGTGTTTGCTATTTGAAGTTTTAGTATCTTGGCAGGCTGTAAATACCTTTAGATTGCATATCTGTGGCATTTCGATTGCCTGTGCTAAGCCGGATTAGATCTTTTGATGTAAATGGTTTTTAACTGAGCTGCCGGGCATGGGAAAGTTTTACTGTTTTGGAGGACAACTGGTTCTTGCTTGCTGTGGGAGTACCACCCTAACAAGTCTATAGTGTTCTGGGTTTCATTGCATTTTAAACAGTATTGACTTGCTCCCTAAAGCTGATGCTTAAAAGAAAGTCATTCTTGTGTCACTCCTGGTGTGTTGACGAATTTAATTGACAGATTATAGTCCTAAGCACTACAAATCCCACTAGCAAACACCCCATATTCCAGTGGCTGCGTCACCTGTCAAGCATCCTAAAGTTTTCACAGGGGCAAAGCAGACGAGGCAATCATGAATCATTTTGTTTATTCAAAATCACTTCATTCAGTTCTCTTCAAAGATTCATAATCGCTGATTAAGTTGTTCATTCACTTCTTCCCCTAAGCTAAGCCTTTACAGCACTGTTTAAATGCATTTCAGTGAATGCATCAGTGCTCACACAGTCCTAACACTGATTCAGACTGTCTTCAATTTTTTTGGTCTGGTGCTGGTTGCAGTTACCTTCAAAAATCTAGAGAGAGATTCAGTCATTCATAGATTAAACACAGAGCTTCAGTGAAAAAGTAGAAGAAGGCTTAATAGTCCAAAATAGCCTCTGTGCTATCTGGCATGTCATCAGTTTTTGTTTTGTGTGTGTGTGTGTGTATGTGTGTGTGTGTGTGTGTGTGTGTGTGTGTGTGTGTGTGTGTGTGTGTGTGTGTGTGTGTGTGTGTGTGTTGTTGGAAGAAGACAGTTTAGACTGAACATGGCACCTGCAATATGTTTTACAAGTGCTTCTCCACTCCATTAACAGATACCTTGACTCCATAGCCTTCTCAGACTCAATGCAATGAACATTACTGCAGTCTCTAATTCAGGTCCAACGCTCTTTTGAAATAGTCAAAGTTTTCTGTTGGTGGATATCTGATGTTCAAGTGCCTTCGACCATCAACCAAATTCTTCCAACAGATAACTAACTCTGCTTTAGGACTGCAGGTTGACATCCTCGGCTACAAGAAGAAGTGAGACGGGAAACTTTCACAAAACTGTTTCTCTTGTGTTTTGGTTGTAGGTCCTTCATTAATGATCCACTTTCCTTCCCTCACATTAACATGCTTAACCTGCTCCTTGTATGACACTATGAATTTAAAGTTTTTAACTTTATTGGCAAAACAACAAACTGCATTATTGGCTGATCTGACTTCTGAACAATTTCAGGCCCACAGTGCATGTGTTTGTGTATATTTGTCACCTCAGAGTACATTACAGCAAAAAAGGAAAATCTTAAAAATGTGTTCTTTGTTTTAATGTTTCATTTATCGATCCCAGTAAAGAACAGCTGCACACATCTGCCCCTTGTGGATTCTGCACATAGTGACAAGTTAGGAAGAGAATGATACACACCTTCACTTTATTATCAGTGCTGTGGTTAATGCAACGCTGCTCTGAGACAAGTCTCATCTCCAGAGATTATACACTCGTTGATTGGATTATTAATGGTATAGATTAGTTTATAGCTGTAACCTGAATGCAGCATTGATTCCAAAATAGCTTTAATGGGAATAGTATTATTGATTACTTAATAACCATAACTGTCCCCATGAGAGGAATGCATTGATTGTGCATACGCTGGAAGAAACATGGTGTTCCAGCCACCGGACAGAAGAAAATGAATGTGACCGTTTTGCATGCCTGATCCAACTGATTTCTGTAGCTCCAGTAAGGTCTTCAGTGCCACTGATTAGATGGGTTAAAGCTAAAGAAAATACACCACAGGCTGAACAAACAGCTCTCACAGTTGCTTGTGGTCTTTCTCCAAACAAGACAGAGTAAGCCAGGGCCCGAGGGTGAGAAATTCAACCAGTCACACTGGAACCTGGGATGTTTTTAAAGGGTCTAACATTTTAGCGTGAATTACTGTCCGACTTTCACACTAGCGCTGTTTCAGGGCTCCACTGAAGTGGGGAGCAGGACTTTGTGAATGCAATTAAAGTCAAGGAAATTAAGAGCTGTGCCCCTTCCCCGCTCCCCAGTGAGAGCAGAACAACAATAACCAGTGAACTGGCAGACAGAAATTTACACGCACACGCACACAATGCCATAAAACTATTATTGTTCCTTGATTTATTATTACTTTGGCATTTATCTCTTCACTTTGTTCACTTTGCTCTTGTATCCTTTTTTTTTTTGTCCTACCTTACTTATTGCTGGTTTTACTTATATTATCTTTGCATTCATATTACTGATGTTACACATACCATTACATTTACTGCTGCTGTAGAAATAAGGCTTCATTGAATGGCACCAAGGTGAAATGAAGGAAGCAAACGATTTAAGAGGAAACTGAGAGAGTAGAGGGTAAGGGAAGCAGGGCTGAATGAGGCGTAATGGGGAGTAGATGGGGTATGGCAACAGACACAAGGGTAAGGGAAAAAGCTTAAAGGAGAAAAAGGGAAATGAAGTATAAAAGAAGAGAAAAAAGTGATGTTATAATATTGGTGCCAATCTATGAGGCCCTGGAAGGAGAGGAAGGATCGGCACTTCAGAGCGTTAGGAAAGTAAATGAGGGGCTGCTGCAAAACAGTCGATAGAGTTAAATCTTTTTAAAATAACACACACGAAGTCATGCCAAGAATTTGGGGAACATCAAATACTCCTTGAACAGCTAGTTTGTTAGAAATGCTGTAAAAAATTGACACAACCGGTGCATCTGTGTGTTCTAATATTAAACAAGCTAATGTTATTTGACCAAGGAAAGGCTCCAGAATGTTCCTTTTTTTCTAATTTTTTTTTTTTTTTGTATATATAATGTGAGTAAACAACAATAGGCCACTTTAACCTCAGTGAGAATTGCCAAGTGCAGTGCATTTCCAAAGTCATACTTGCTTTGCCAGAAAACAGTAAGGTGATACAAACAGTGATGCTTGTTTGTATAAAGGTCACCTACAGCTGATAATAGTTAGAAAAATGCTGTACATGCATCTAACTTTCTCCAGCTTTAACTTTTTCTCTTCACTTAACTGCTTAAATTATTCAGGATTCAGGTCCACACCATTTTATGCTATAGACTTTGCTATTATTTTGCTATTGAATTGTAATTAATAACGAGTTAATTCTCTTCCTTTCTCTCTGATATAGCCAGACTGAGTGAAATGTGCTGCTGTTCAGTGGTTTTTTATTTTTGTGTGTTGTACATTCAATGTTTCAAGTCACACCAAATTCCAAAGACAAACCAAATAAGAAGAACTGAGTAATTTTTTAAAAATACGTTACAGCCAATCTTTTTGAAAAGCTTTTGACATTTAAAATTGAATTGGATTTTTTGCTATTTAGCATCTGGGGTGATACTAAATCAAATAGTTGGGACTGGTTTGTTGGATTTGTTAGAATAACATTCACATGTCCACAGAACTTTTGTCCCTCTATTTAAGATGTCTGCCTCTTTTTATTTATGCGTCAACACATTTAATAGAAAGTATGAAACTAGTTAAACCAAATGTGGCAGAAACAGTCTTTGAGCCAGAGCACCATACTCACAATGACCCCCTTAAAATCCAGTTGAGAACCTATTTCTTTTATCCCCTTCATCCCTGTTAACTACAACTTATGTCCTATTTGATCGCTTTTCCCTCATTTCATTAAAATGAAGGTAAATGCAGTCAGTAGTTCGCTCCATTTGTGCTTTGTGAGAAACCTCACTTTGTCCTGCTTTGCCCTTAGCAGACATTTTAATAAGGATTGTCCTGTAGCTGATTTAAAATAGGATTAAGGGTCTCTTTGTCTCAGATTGATTTAGCCTTAGATGACTGCACCTATGTATGATAACCACAGAGTCGGCTCTTGCTAGGAGGTACATAATAATCATTTGGTTATAACTTTAGTTCATCGCATTGTTTTAATTATTAACTTGGATTGGTGAAAAATCAGGGATAAGTAGCACCTTGTAGAGGCTATTAGAGTAGCATTCGCTACCTTATTGTATTGTTAGCTCAGCGGTAAAACAGGACACGTAAAATGCGGATTTCTTTTTGTTTGTTAAAGTTCTCTACTCGCTTATTTTTCCATATATATGGGTTGATAAGTTTCTAACATCAGTAAGTGCCAACAAAACATCGAAGAACTTCCTTTAATTTATGAGTGTGTAGATTCTCAGTCATCCAGGTCATGGTAGCAACGTGATTTTATCACCCTCCGGAAAAGGAACCCTCATTTGGGCTCGTTTGACCTCACTCCAGGCCGGTCCTGGCTCAGAAATGACCTGTTATTTTTCAAATAATCGCAGACAATAATAATCGCAGACAATAACAATCTTGACGGGAATTTGAAGTGAACTTTGTGAATTTGAAAATGCTTGGCTGCATATTTAGACCTCAGGGGTCTGGGGCTGTTTAAAAATGTACTTCCTGCTCTGTCTGGCCTTGAAACTTTAGCACTCGCATGTTTGCTTGAATTGGCTTGTGTTACTGATAATATATTGCTCTTCTCGCTGTTTTTGTCACTGTGACACACACAAAATGACACAAATAACACAGTTTGTCTCTTTTTCAACCCCCCTCACTCTCTGGCTCATTATCCCTCTCTCTCTCTCTCTCTCTCTCTCTCTCCCTTTGCATTGCTTTGGATAGAAATCGTTGCGTCTTTCCTGTCAATACGGTGTCTACCCACGCTCACCGCTATATATAGGAGCTGCCATCTTCCCACAGTCCCCACATCCTCTCCTCCTCCACCTCTTCTATTCAGCTTCCCATCAAATACACTCATTTCACTTCAAAACAAATACACAATGATTAAGAGAGAGAAAAAGGAAGGAAGAAATGAAAGGAAGGAGCATTTGAGAAGAGAGGTGGAACAGGAAAAGATGTAATAAAATAGAAGAGAGAAGGCGAAAATGAGAGGATGTAAATGAGATGCTTATGGAAAGGGTTAAAATAGTGAGTTGCCTAGAGTGAGCAAAACCAAACTATCCTTTTCAGATGCTCTGACAGGATCATACCACAGTCACCTCAGGCCTTCTCGCTTTTGACTGCCTGCACTGCTGCTGATCAAGGAGCTAAAGCATAGGCAGCTCCTACGTGTGCTGTAACTGGATCTGCATGAAGAGCACCAACTGAGTGACTACAGAAAAGGACAGAGTAGAGCTTGACAGTTGAAGTGCAGGGAACTGTTAGAGCGTAGCATGTAATTAAGAACCTTGGTTCAAGCACTGGTACTGGCGAGCATCCCTCCTGTTGAAGTGTCCTTGAGCAACAACCTCTTGTCTCTCCAGGGTGCTGTTCTGTAGCTCAGTAGTTCCCAAATGGCGAGCTGTGAGAAAAGTCCAGCTGTGACATTGGATTTTGTGATAATAAAATTATAATAAAAAAATTGTCAAAAGAAACTCAGTTTATTCTTGCATATACTGGATGGTGTGAATTAGAAGAGAGTGACACATCAAAAGTCCCTGGTCACTTTTTTCTTTGAAGCAAACTGCAACTAGCCACCAGTAAAGATGGTGCACTACCTACACAAAATAGAAAACTTGCCACAAAAGGTACCTGTCGTTTGTATTTGTCTGGACCAGGTGTGTCAGCTGTTGCTAGAATTTAGCTAATGCTAAACAAGCAAAAGAGGCACAAAACATCCGCTCTGAGAAAAAGTTGACTTCAGGAGGTTAAAGATTGGAAACAAAGGCAACAACACAACTTGTTGGATTGTAAGAAAGCATCTGATGAGGTGAGGTAGGTATGGTAGTAATATGCCAGTAGAGTTGCAATATTTTGGCATAAAATAATAACGGGGGTCATGGTACATCTAAGGCTGTCCAGAATACAGTCAAAAGGAGAACTTTTGCTGGGTTTGTCGAGAATGAATGAAAACAGATGTGCGTTGTGATTCTTGCCCTTTTATTTGAAAACCACTGCTGTAACTGAAACTGAACTCCTCTTCTGCTCTACTTTAACCAGCGCTGTCTCAAAGTCACCACTTTCTGCGCATGTTCTCCCTGTGCTTGTGTGGACTGTGGGTACTCCAGCTTCTTCCCACAGTCAAAGACATGCATGGGGTTAGGCTAATTAGTGATTCTAAATTGGTCATATTTGTGAATGGTTGTCTGTCTCTCTGTTCTAGCCCTACCATTAGACTGACGAGTTGTCTAGGGTGTACTCCGCCTTTCACTTTATGACAGCTGGTTGAACTAGTCAATAAAAATAAAATCAGAAAATAAAATCAGATGAACATTCAACAGAATACAATGATGAGGTCTTTTTCTGGCTTTTATTCATGTCCTACCTCAGAAGGTGGGATTGTGGCCCGTTTTACATTTACTCAGCGACTGAATTGGGGGGGCGTTTGTCATTGGTGTCCATGAAACCATGGTGACTGCATAGCTGCCTTGTGTCAGGTTAAATATTTGGATGACACATCCACGTTGCAGAATTTGCAGCTTTCTTTTCAGCAACGTCCATATTTTAAGCACTGTCTACTAGAATCTGCTTGATTGGCTGTGCATGAATACATTTTGCTGCATTCCTTTAAAGTGCTGACATATTACATAAGTCTGCATGTGATCTGCAACCTGACTGGTTGGCAGAAGTATGCAAGCGGCAATCCTTCATTTACATCAGGACAGTGTTGGGATGATTACAATAACATCAAAAAAAAAGAAAAAGAAATAAGACAAGGAGGGATTAAGTGACAAGGAGTGGGCATGAGGAGAGGAATCAAGGATGTACAAAACATAAGAAGACATAAAATCTGCTGTGTAAAATAGATTTTTTTTCAGCGTAGAAGATTTAGTCTTTTTAGTCAACCAATCTATTGGATGCGATTAAAATGAAGGGTCAGTCTGTGTGACTGTTTAATTAAACCCCTCATGGATGTGGATCAAAGACATATTTGCATATACAAAACAATTCCAACAACTCTAGAAAAAAAAAGAAAGAATTGTAAATGTGCAGCAGAGCTGAAGAAATCCAAATGGACACCTAAATGTATTTCAAAAGAAGACTAAACATAACAATGACAGCCATATGCTCGGCTGGATAACAGGAGTTAAATGTCAGGATAGGAAAGAAAAAAAAAAAAAAAAAACAGTACACAATGCATAACTGTTAAAATGTGGCATGCAGTGGTGGTATAGTTTATGCTTGAGTGAAATTTGAGTGGTATTTAAAGTTTTTCTTTTACCAGAGCAGCTTTTTGGGACACTGTGTTCAATGTAGAAGTGCTTTTTATTCCCAGATACATTTTCTAGTGTAGAACGAGAAAAAAAAAAACACTTTTAGAGTGAGATTTCTTTAATTAACGTGGAAGGTTAAAGTGACCCTGGAAGTACAGCGTGTTAACCTCTCTCAGTAATGAACACACCAAGACCGGCGTCAGCTTGTTTGTGTGTGGAGCCATGTGTATGCGCAAGCATTTTAAATCTTTTTCTAACTGTATTCTTATATTTTTATGCTGCCCGTGCTCTGTTAGGGATCAGTAATGAGTCTCCTGCCATTAACTACACTGTAACATCTCATCGACCAGATGTGTTTGTGAATGAGGAGTAAGGAATATCAGATATCAGGGTGGAACAAATTTTTACATAGAATAGCACGTGACCTACCCTTCTTTAACGAGACACTGAAACTGCTACTGGCTATAAAAACAGCTGTGTTTTCACATCCACTGTATTACATATTTTTAATGTGTTGATGATGGTCTTTAGGTCAGGATAACACACTAATGCCTGATGTACCTGGAGCTCTTGACATTGTGACGTCAACCTTAAGCAGCATTGTGTTGTTACTAAGTGAAGTCTGCTGTTGCAACTTCACTTCACTGAAAAAAAAAAAAATTTGAAAGAATCAAAGGAAAGATGGGAAAATGCTGCACACTTTCAGTAATGTTTTGATTTTGGTGATTTCATCTGATTTCAAAAAGCAACACTTTTTCTCACTCTTGATATGTTGTCTTTTTATTGTACAGTTAATCCTTAAACGTCTTTCAAATCACAGCATTGCAGCGTGTCTGAAAACTGGATTTTACTTTGAGAGGATAATTGATATTTTAGGTGAGATTACAGGAGACGCTGCAGCACTCGGTGCACCACATATTTTTTATGTCACCTTGAAATACCTGCATGAAATAATGCTCAGCGTACAGTACAATGTTTATCACCCTGGGCTCTTGACAGCTGACATGCCAATCTTACAGATATAACCACACAGCTCAAACAAGTACTACAAAGACACACTCTTAACCCTCTTAGGTTTGTATCATTCTCTCAGTGTTCATTTCCCGCTTGCTTTCTAATATTGAAGTCTTTGATATTTGTCTGCGTTGTGTTTCTACACATCCTTTTACAGCCTTCACAGGGCAATTTAATATTGCCAAATTGTTGTCTGCAAGTGGATGTTTTTTTCAGTGCTCATAATTAATATGAAGTACCATAACATTAGCTACACCTGCTAATGGCTTTACAGTATGTGAACACAATGTCTTTACAATATGTGAAGCTTCTATTGACTAAACAGTAACCAAAGCTGACCCATATGAAAGCATCTCTAACAGAGAGATGGATATCCTGGCTGAGATATCCAGATATCCACATAGCTGAAACAGCCAAGGTATAACCTTTATCAATGTTAGCTGTAGTTAACTAGCCATTTTTTATTTATTTATTTTTTTTTTGTGGAATCTGGAGCACGAGTGTCACAAGAAACATTTTCATTGACTCTACAAGCAATTACACTGCCTCTAAAGGTTGCTTTGTGTTCTCCTTGAACCCATATTATCATCTACAGCTGCCTTTTCTCAGACTCTGTAAAATGTCACACGTGTGCAGCACTGTTATCTAAAAACTGTTCAACCACATTTACAGAAAAGTTGGAACAATGTTTGAAATGTAGATAAAAATAGAATGCAAACAGATTTGTAAATAATTTAAAACCTCTGTTTAATTATGCAGTACTGTAGTAGGGAATTTGATGCTAACTCCATATTTCAAAAGGGGACAGTGGTATAGGTATTTACCACCATATTTCATCACTTTTTTTAACAAATTGCTGTATTTTAAAGCTTTTTTTAAAATATATTTCAGCTGGTCAAAAGTTTAGGTTCTCCTCCTGACATATTTTTAACGTCATAATATGCCTAAAGTTTTAACAGGAGACAGGTCTGAAATACATTCAGTTCAATTTGGCACCCTGAAGCTTTTCTCTTTGAACATACTGTATATGCAGAATGTAGTTTTGGTTGTCTTGTTAAAAAAAAAAAAGCACAGCTATCCCAAGCAGTGTCATCAGTGTACTTGTTATGTTTTACAGTAATGCATGCAATGGCACCTAATTACTCCTCAGAGAAAGTAATTTTCTACACTGTTGGTTGCATTACTTTTGTGTTGCTCCTTAACACGGTCTGAAATGCATTGTCATGTAATTACCAGTTAATAGCAAAGCTTAAGCTACAGCCTTACACACTGACACACATCTCTATCCTACAGAGCACGCATGTGAGCTTTCTTTTACTGATGAAGAATGAACACAAAGTCCACACACCACAAAACAAAGTTCAAAACTGGTACAGTATAAAGAGACTTCAAAGCAATCATCACTGCAATTCTGCTGTAGAAATATGTACAGGTAGAGATGGAGGTTATAGTCCAACAAGCCTGAGTGCGCATCACTGCCTTTGCATTATATCACTTCCTTACTGAAAAATGTAATATGATTACAGTAACATGTTACTTTGCACCTGATCCTGAAATGTTAATTGCATGGAAATATGTTGATGTAAATCCTGTATATACAGTCTGGTATATTCACAGTGTTAGTTACTCATGCCATAAGAACCTATCCTGCATTTTTACTTCTGAAAGAGTCTCAGGGATTCTTTGTTTTGTTATTCTTTTGATTTTGTAGCATTATACAAATTTTCCCATATTTTATTGTCCTCTGTTTCAACTTTTTTTTAAACATGTTGCCGGGATTAAAATGATCATATATATTTAGAATTTAAAATCAAACCAAAACAAAGAAATAACAATTCCAAACATAACCAAAGTTTTGTGATGTGTGGTTAAAATTTTGCTGATCACTCATTCTTTTATTTATTCAGTTAGTTATTTATGAAATTTCCATTACAAATTTTTTTTTTAAATAAACCTGAATGTGTGCATGTTTTTCAGCTTGCATTTGCCTGTCCTGTATGCCAACGGACATGACAATGGAGACAACATGTGTGATCCTCTTTACATATGACTCTAATTAAATACATCAGAAACTATGAAACACACACACACACACACACACACACACACACACACACACACACACACACACACACATATATATATACTGTATATATATAAATGGGTCAAAACTGCACTTGAGCACTCACTCACATAAATGTGTGGAAATTTTCAGCGTGATGCTAAAGTGGTAAAATACTGAGAGGGAAGCCTCTAAGGGACATCCTTGTTTCTCCACTTGAATCTCAACAAGCAGCAGAGTTTCTTAAAAGGATTTCGCTTTCTCATATTTTCCTTTAAAACCGCATAACACTTGAATCAACCTGATGAGACGCCTCTATAATTAGTGGAGCTTAAATGAATCTACAGTAAATGACATAACGTTTGGTCCCTTTTCACCTCAGTCATGTGATGAAAAATTTTAACATCAACTCAAGATGTCGTGAGAATCTCAGTACAGGACGGTGAAAGCGATTATTGTGGTTGTCATAAGAACATCACACCATGCAGGATGGACCAAACTGTCATGATATATGTGAGATCAGATTTCTGTATAAATCAACCACATCAAGGTTAAAATTTCTTTTAAAGGTTTGAATACGGCAGAAAAAGAAAAAACATGAATAGAGTGAATGCACTCAGGCAGTACAATAGAAAAGGTGTAAATTTTAATATCGAGTTTGACAAGATGTTTCAAAAAAAGTAGCAAAGTTCCATTTTTATGATCCTGAAAGGAAGAGTTTCTAAGTTCAGCTCTATCAAATATCAATATCTATAGCAAATATAGCCCGGTTGCTTGTTTGTTTGTTCTTTCTTTCTGTCTTTATTTCAGCAATTACAGGGGGCTTGATCTACAACCATAACCTCGCTCAGTTTGTAGCCACATAATATTTTTGGCTCATGATATTATTTTTGACAGTGCCAAGCTATTACAAGAATATTTTACTATTGCATCTTAAAATCAATCTCAAATAATTGGGAACAACAATTTTAGAAATAACTGCAGATAAGCTTTGATATGGACAATTTGTCTGAACTATTTGAAACACAATGAGATAACAGAACTTACACACTGTTCTCCAGGCTTAACTAGAGACTGGCTTTGACTTTTGCTGTTTTTTTACTTAAACAGAGGACAGAGTAGATAAAAACCATGCATGTACCTTACTGAGTACTAAGAAGATGGCAGGCCTCACAGGCAAGTGACATTTAAACACAGACTAGACTGTCTCACTGCCATTATGCTACATTCTGTTTTGCTTTAATATTCACAACTCAGATTTGTTTCTTAGACATGATGTTCACGTACTCAACCCTGAGGTGAGCAGATGACCCAGATAACCTTGTGTGTGCAGGCCAGATGCATGGTCAGCTCAGCACTCAGCCTGAAGACTAGAAGCAAAGAAAGAAATAGACACTTACATGTAGGTGATGCACACTGTGTAAGTTTTAGGTACAAAAAGGTAACTCTTCCTAAAAGGTCTCCAATGGTATTGCATGATATTTAAAGGGCCTAAAACATTTGCCAAGTGCTGTACATGACATGCATCTGGGATTTATTCAAGCATGGATCCATATTTAACTATAAGCTCACAACAAAGCCTCTGGTTATCTATTCTAATCTGCCTTTTATTTTGATAGTGGGTTATGATTGAAAAGTCTTTACCCCTTCAGCTAAAGATATTTAACTGGGTCACAGAGGAAGATGGTGAACAAATGAAAAAAGAAAATAAAGAAATTAAAATAAAGCCAGCTGCATTTCTTCTTCTTTTTCTGGGTGCCAATGGTTCAGGTTAGCTTCTCTTTTCTTCTGCAGGGATGTACAAGTGCATGTTGGGTTGTGGCAGTATACTGTTACATCGCTGTTGGTTACTGGAAGCACCGTTCTGACAACCACAAGTACACCTAGAGGTCCAACACATTTGATACTCTTGTCCAGATAGCTAAACTTTTGTTATAGCTTCCACCGCAACTTTAGCTTTGAATTTAAGAGCATTTCTATGAGACAGTATAGTGTACACATGCAGCTGATTCCATTGTGAGCTCTGTCTTCTGCTGCTAAATACCTCACTACATTCACTGGTCGATTTAATAGAACAGAGCTTGTGGTGCAGAAGATAACCTGCTAACTGCAAACCATTAGTTGGGGGTTTCAGAGACCATTTTCTGGTCGCTAAATTGATGCGCTACTAAAAAAAAATGCATTAGACAAGCTACGCTATCTCCTATGCTAACACAACCCTATACATGCAGGTTAGACAGTCAGTTTCTCCTATTTAGCTTGCAACAGATCTTAAGTCAGTTATAATTCCAACCTTATAGATAACACCAGTCATACTAACCCAGCTTAAACTGTCTTCTTGCTAAGACTAGGCGCATATCTTATACATATCTACTGAAGGACAAGTCAAAATTTAGGCTTGAAGATGGATAGATGAAGGTTTTGATACACCGGCTAACGGCAAGTAACAGCAATGCTTACCAACAGAAAGGTTTAGGATATATTCAGGAACTCATCACTGTCATTGGTCAGAAATGAGCGTCATTGAGTCATCAACCCATATTGGACTCTGTTAACACAGTTTTACAGCCTCTTCCAGAGTAAATAGATGTCGACTCGTCACACCCAGCACTGCAAGCCAACACTTACAGAGATGAACACCGGCCAGAGTGTTTGAGGTGATTTGGGGGTAAAAATGTCAAATATTACAAAATATCAGTTTTTTATTCCTGATTGATTATTGTGATAATATTAATCAAATATGTTAAAATATAGTATACAAAATGTTTTTATACACAGAAAGTTGTCGGGCATCGAGTTGTACAGACAGCCCTTGCTTAGTCTTGCTCAGAAGGTAATTTCCCTTTTTCCTTACACCACTTTCAAATTGAACACTGGGTGAGATATTCTTTCACTTCAGCTCAATTCAGTGTCAGAGACAGTGGCCTTTCTTAAATGACAAAAAAAGACAGCTGGAGACTGTTATGTATATCAGTGCAATAGCCACAGTAACATAATAATCAGTGTTAAGACTTGGCCTATGTTTGGTTTGCCCATTAGCACAAAGTCCAGTCTAAAGACAAGTCTTTATAAAAGCTGACTTTAAAACCAGGCTTTGACCTTGCTGATATGACACTTTGTCATGTCACACTCTTGCTTGTTAACATACATAAAGCTCCCAGCTTAACATTATTGGCCGCAGCAAGTGGAATAATATAACCTCACAGCAAAATGTTGGTTCACTTTATGTTCAAACCAATGGTAATATTAAGAAGCAGTTGATTAATATGTGTCCTCTTGCAAAAACATAATTCTGCAAGTCACAATGTGGTATCTCTACTCATGTTGAAAATCCCCACACAGCTGCAGGCTGGCACACGGTAGAATGGGAGTTAAAGATGACACAAAAATAGTGCTTCTATGTTTTAAGGGCAATGGTACCCGAGTTGGCACCTTATTACATCACAAAAATGTGGACTTGTATATGATGATGTTAACATGTTAAAACATTTCCACAGCGTTTTGCCTTTCTATTGGAAATGGGTTCATCAGAGGATTTCTGACTTTTTTCATGCATAGATTGTTCCGGTGTAGATTTCCGAACGCGATCACCAGGATGTCTGTGCACACCCACAGACACACACACACTGTGTAAAACAATGGAAAACATCATGCCTCAGTGGAGGGGAGACTGAAATGAATAGAGAAAATAGATTGGGGTTGAGCAGGGATAACATTTCTATGTGTGTGTGTGTGTGTGTGTGTGTGTGTGTGTGTGTGTGTGTGTGTGTGTGTGTGTGTGTGTGTGTGTGTGTGCAGTCCTGCTGGATGGGCTAATGCATTTATTTAGATAAGCTAATTGTTAGATTCCTTTGAAGCTTAATGAGATCAAATGAGCAAAACAGATTGACCAACCCTCTCCATTTCTCCATCTGTCAGATGCTTTACCTCTCCTTTAATAGTATCTCTCTATGGCTCCCTTACTGCCTTTCTTATTACCTTTATCCTTCTTCTCTCACGCCCTTTTACTCAAGCTTTTCTCTTCTCCTCGTGGCCTTCCTGCTGCCCAGTTGTGCGTAAAAGGAAGCAAAAGCAGTTTCTTTAAAAGGAGTGACCATTTCTTTCATCTAAATGCTGAACTAATGTTGACCTCCTCTGTGATTCTTCAGTCATGCCTTTTCTTGAGTATGCGCACGTGAGGAAGAGTGAACGTGTGTTACTCTGTGTAAGTATGAGCTCCCGTGTGTGTATGCTTTTCACTCGTCGTGAGGGTGTTTGCGCATCTGAATGTCTGCGTGCGTGTGCAAATGTGTGTGTCTGCTTCGATTGCTGGGGAGAATCGCTCCTTGGAAACAGAGACAGTAATCACACACATGCACACACACACACACACACACACACACACACGCACACACAGACAAGCCTATTCTCTCTGTTCACAGTGTAATGAGGCAGAAATCAGAGTCAAGCTGTGAACTTATGAAAAAAGATGTAGATGAATGGAGGCCTTGCCAAGACTAGAAGGCCATCAAGCTGTTCTGTTTATTGCTGTCTCATCCCACTCACATATACACGGCTGTATTCTCAGTGAAATGGCTGTTAGTCTTTAAAGGCGCAATCTGGAGAGCCTTTGGATTGAAGTATTTCCCACTTGGATTTCTTCATTTTGGGTTGCACTCAGAAAATGAGCTTTTGGAAACTTTCCTGTCCATTGTGACTGAAACTGTCAGTTTAATCCATACTGCAAGCACAAGGGAACATTTTTCAGTCGCAGGATGAGTGAACAGTGAAAATGTGTTGCAAGATGGATAAATGATGAGCTGTATAGGTGGTGAGCATCATAATGCCTCACAAGAAACAGCTAATTGCAGAGCAGGCCCAGCCCACAGTTCTCAAACTGTGGGCTGGGCCCTCTAGTGGAGCATAGAGTCAGTGCAGTTAGTGTGCAATTGACTAAGGTCAGCATATGGAGTGAAAAAAGTGGATAAATTAATAATTTAATATGAATTATGTAGGGAAAATAAACAAACACAAGTTTGCTGATCCTATCATGCTATCAAGTCAGATACTTTGTTATTATTAAAGTGCAAGTGCTAAAAAGAGTGTGAGGTAAGGAGGAATATAGAAGGGGCATGGGTGTGTGAGGCAGGAGCTGCTCCGTGATACTCAGGCCAGAAAAAAAATAAACGCGATAAAGAATCACGAGGCACCTCGTGACAAATGCTCTTCTGAGCTGGAGCGTGTTTCCGCTCCGAAATCCAATGAAACGCGCATTAGTGTGACGGGGGACTGTGATGATGCTGAGCTGTGACAATCTGAGCCACTGGGTCCAGTGCTGGTAGAGTGAGAAGCAGCAACCAAAGCCAAACCATATGAGAGACTGAGGGGAAAGACTGTAGTGTGGTGGAGCTTCTACAGGTGTCATTATCCAGTCCCTGTCACATGGGCCAAATGTAGAGTAGAGAGTTAGCATAACATGTAAGCTCCTGTGAGTGATCAGTCTCAGTCAGCATATACTGAAAATGAGGGATTTCACATGGTACATGTTCTGTCTATGAGTATAATAGACAGACATATAGGTATATAAACACATCATTATACTAACAATTCCACAAGAATGAAAGTATATTACATTAAAAACATCTCCAGTACCAAGATAGTTAAGACCATGTAACTATACTGAAAACATTTTTTTTTCTTTTAGCTGGAGATTAACGCTTCTTTAAACTGAATGAGCATTGTGTTTTTGCATAAGGAAAAAGAACCATTCACCATTCTAGCTATTCAGTTTCAGTTTTATTTATATAGCGCCAAATCACAACAGTAGCATCAAGACACTTTATATTGTAAGGCAAAGACCCTACAATAATTAGAGGGAAACCCCAACAGTTAAAACGACCCCCTATGAGCAAGCTCTTGGTGACAGTGGGAAGGAAGAACTCCCTTTTAACAGGAAGAAACCTCCAGCAGAACCAGGCTCAGGGAGGGGCAGGAATCTGCTGCTACCAGTTGGGGGTGAGGGAAGAGAGACAGGACAAAAGGCATTCTGTGGATGAGAGCCAGAGATCAATAATAACTAATGATTAAATGCAGAGTGGGGTATAAACACAGTAGAAGACGTGAATTAAAAGAAACACTCAGTGCATCATGCTGTTATTTTGCATCAACCTTAGAGCTGAAGTGTACCGTGTTTCAGTCCATTCCCTTTCTCTCGTTTTCCTTCTGGCATTTATTCAGCACACACACTGTAAATCTATTAAAGGCTAAACGCCTAAAAACTTTCTGCCAGTCGTTTTCTACTACAACTGTGTTATTTGAGTGAAAAAAAAAAAAATAGAAACCGTAAACAGCTAGCCTTTGGGGTATAAACTGCTGAAATTATACAGTGCAGATTCATCTCCCCCACTGTTCTCACCATGACTACTTATGTGTGCAACATGACTAGTGCCTGTCAAAGTGAGTCATAATGATTAGTTCTCTGCTTCCAGCTTGAGTGGTAACAAGAGCTGTTAAAACACAGAGCCAAAAGATGACTGAATTTCTACAGAACTAAATGAAACACTTATTTAGTATTTAGGAAGACACAACATTAAAACATAAGAAAATACACAAAATACTAAAGTATATATGTGTGTGTGTGTATTAGTTCTTGTGGTAGTTTTTCAGTCATCTAAATGTCCTGTCTTAACAATTTACACGGTATAAACATAAATATAAACATAAATTGGTCATTTTTAGGTTCCTTATATGAACTAAATGTGTTAATACTTGTTGAGCACTCTGACACTGAACATGGCATTTAAAGATTCTGTTAAAATGTCTCCTTGGCTGATGTTTTTTTTTTTTTAAGTACAAAGGAATTAAAATTCCATTGCAGGTTTTTCAGCAAAAGGTCATTATACATGGTTGTAAAATCATTGATACGACATATACTAAGCAATAATTAAAATGGCTTTCCTTCTCTCTATACCTCTGGTTTTTCTGTGCCTCCAGAGCAAATGTTTCATGACCCTCTACCAGACTGCAAAGCTGGATCAATGCTCACAGTGTGTGTGTGAAATCAATAACCAATCTGATTATAATTAATGTGGGACTGAGTGGGGTTCAAGTATACACATACTAAGGGATATGCAGGGTAGTGTCAAATACGATTTGGTAAGAAAGAGGGAGGGGATACAGGCTATGAGCAAATCTATAGCTTTCTTTTTATCCCTCTACTGATGCTGGCTGTGGGCAGATCTCACACAGTTCTCTACTTGCTTTAATTTCATTTAGGCATCAAGTGAGAAATGAAAAATACAAAGCACCAAAGGCTAAAATATACTGGAGACCAGAACATTCATGGTTTTGTTTAATTTTATACATAGTTTATCTTGAATTTATTTGCAACTCTCAGAATAAGTCTGACCTGAGCACAGCAAAGCAGAGTTTAATAAAATCCCACTGATTCCCACATTTAATATAATGATGAAACAAATGTGTAATAATTATCCAAACTGTTCTCATAAAATTCAAAATTTGCAGAACCTTGTTCAAAAATTATTTTCTTTAATTGCAAAACTATACTTAGCATTTTAGTCGGGTCCACAATCAAAAGAAGATTATTTTATGAATTATATTTGGTGATGGGGCTCTCTCCTGGGAGCTCTCCGACTTTACAGGTGCAGCCATGAAAAACATAAGAGCATTTCTCTTGATGATGGCAGCAGGGAACAGTAGCAAGGTGGCATAACAGGACAGAGGTGGCATCAGTGACAGCAGATATGATATTCAGTATGCATCAGATGAACTGAGGTGGAGGTGGATTGCAAAGCAGCTTGCAGAGGAAGCAGCAAATGTAGGCAAGCTAGAGGGACTTAAAAGTACACCCAAAATGAGATTTGCCAGAAGGGTAAAAGGTGAGCCATCGGCTTATGTGTGCTGGCACTGAGATCAGCTGATCTGCTGAGATTGCAGCTGAGCTTGACTTTATCACCTGTCTGAACTAAAACTTCAATGAAGTTTTCAAATGAGAGGAGAAGCCAGGTTTAAAATTCAAAGATATACAGCTGTGTGTCGTCAGCGTAACAAGAGATATTAGAGCAGAATAATGGAGCCAATGGGCAGTACTGTGGTATGTACCCAGAGAGAGCAGAACTGAATCAAGACTTGAACCTTAAAGGATAATGTGTGCAGTTTGGTTGGACAAATAAGGTTCAGATTCCTAATGTGGCTTTCTTTTTTCTCGAGTCAGGGATGACTGGAGCCATTTCTAGATGACACTGTTTGAGAGACCCAGAGAGACAGACATCCATTTAGACTTATAACCACAACCATCACCAATTTAAAATCACCAGTGAACCTAAAATCTTTGCACTGCAGGAGGAAGCCAAACACACATCTGTAGTTTTGCCTGTAGTGGTTTGAAAATCTAGTTTAAATGTTTGATTGGCCCCATCATTGTGTTACAGTAACACAATCTTAAAATAAATTGAAAGAAAAAGAGAAACTACTGTACAAAAATACTCTAACACTCAGCTGTAATAAAGTGACATTTTCATATATGCAAAGAAAAAGGAAGTGTCATATGTCTCATATTGCCAGGAAAAGGTATGTTAGAAAATAACCAATAACACTATATTTCCAAAAGCACAGTATTTGCGTGTTTGCCTTCACGTGCATATATGAACTTGCAAACGAGTGACATCCCATTCTTCATTAATATGATGTCGGCCCACCCTTTGCAGCTATAACAGCGTCAACTCTTCTGGGAAGGCTTTCCACAAGGTTTAGGAGTGTTTACGGGAATTTTTGACCATTCTTCCAGAAGCGCATTTGTGAGGTCAGAGACTGATGTTGGACAAGAAGGTCTGGCTCACAGTTTTCACTCTAGTTCATCCCAAAGGTGATAGAACACCTTTGGGATGAACTAGAGTGAAAAGGTTCTATCAGGTGATGACAAGTTAAGTTCTTCCACTGCAGACTGGCTCATCCATGTCTTTATGGTCCTTGCTTTGTGCACTGGTGTGCAGTCATGTTGGAACAGGAAGGAGCCATCCCCAAACTGTTCCCACAAAGTTGACAGCATAAAATTGTCCAAAATGTCTTGGTATGCTGAAACATTAAGAGTTCCTTTCACTGGAACTAAGGGGCCGAACCCAGCACTCCATAATCCCTCCACTACGAAACTTCACACTTGCCACAATGCAGTCAGACAACTGCCGTTCTCCTGGCAACCGCCAAACCCAGACTCATCCATCGGATCGCCAAATGGAGAAGTAGGATTCGTCACTCTAGAGCACACGTTTTCACTTCTAGAGTCCAGTGGCGGTGTGCTTTACACCACTGCATCCAATGCTTTGCATCGCACTTGGTGATGTAAGGTTTGAATGACCGGTACTGTCTGTGCCTCAGGATCTGTTGACCCCACTCTATCATTTTATGTGGCCTACCACTTAGTGGCTGAGTTGCTGTCATTCCCATTCGTTCTACTTTGTTGTAACCACTAACAGGTGACTGTGGAATATTTAGTAGAAAGGAAATTTTATGACTAGACTTGTTGCACAGGTGGCGTCCTACCACTGTACCACGCTAGAATTCACTGAGCTCCTGAGAGCGACCCATTATTTCACTAATGCTTGTAGAAGCAGTCTGCATGCCTAAGTGCTTGGTTTACCTGTGGCCATGGAAGTGACTGGAATACCTGAATTCAATGATTTGGATGGGTGAGTGAATACTTTTAGCAAAATAATACTTTTGGCAAAATAGTTTTCTGTATTCAGTCAAATACAACATCAGTACCATGTTGGTGCTGATGTTAACAGTCCCTGGTCTTGAAGTAAGCTCAGTAATATTGTAATTTTTCAAGTAATATTACCACTGTATGACTTTTACAGGGCTGAGAGGCCAATACTACTGCATAGAAAAATTGGAAAATCTGAACCCAGAACCATGAGTCGTGATATTTGAGGGTTCATAACTGGTTTAAATGGTTAATGTGTTTTATACTTTTGGGAGAAGAGAAAAGGTCATGACTGATTAAAGAATCATAGGACTGATCAATAAAGCATGGAGGGAATGGGAGTGAAAGAGTTGAAAAAAGAAATGGAGCAGATGAGAGAGAGAGGTCATAATTTAATCCTCAGGGAAGGATGAACTCTGACTTCTATTATAAATGTTACAGGACATCATTGTGTGCCTATATGAGAGAGACAGAGTTAAAAAAAATATGCAATGAACAGAAGGGAAGTCAGAAAAGCAAGATTTACCAAACAAAGGTTAAATGCTTGCATCTTTTTCCTTAATGTAACAGAATTTCATGATAAGACTCAAGCAAAGTCACCACAGCAGCCTGTGAAACTGTTGCTTTCTGCAGTTTTTTTTCTTTGTCCTTTGTTCCCTTTCACATTTAATCCATCTCTTTTTTCCTCCATGTGAATGTTCATTCTTTCTCATCTTCATTTTTTCTCCTTTTTGTCCCCCAGAGGCTTTTTCCATTTCCTTCTCACCTCTTTTTTTTTCCCTCAGCAGGCACAAAGTATTTCTTTTTTTCTTGCTTTTCTGTGCCAGTCTGTCTCATGTTGCCAGGAAAAAGTATGTTAGAAAAGAACTGATAACAGATAAGGCATTTTCTGTACTCAGAGTCAAATACAACCCATGTTGGTACTGATGTCAACATTTCCTTGAGGTCACACCTAACACAATTTAAGAAAATGTTAATATTACATGAGTGCGAATTAAAGACCTTTGTCTGCTAAATACTAATTGCCAAATTGTTTATCCAAAAAGGCCCCACGAGTACAGTGTGTTACACTTCTCGATTATTTTTGCAGAGAACATTTGGTTTAAAAATAAATAAATAACAAAAGATCAAATAACAACCACTGATGCAAATTTCAGAAATGTTTTCTCATGTGCCCACTAACAAAAACTCATATAAGTCTGCAAATTCATTCCCACCTTTCGAAAGTTATTGTTTGCGCAAAAGGTTTAATGCCAATCCACTGGAGTTTGCAAGCTTCCCCTGAGGTGGGGAGGTTTCCCGGATATGCAGGTGACACTAAAACCACATGTAAGCAAAAACGTGTTTGTTGCTGTTCTCTCTTTAAAGGCATTAATTGCTTGCTTTCATACTAATTTGTAAAAATTTGTAATTTGTGTATACTAATTTCATACAAATGAAGAAGACAGTGCACAGTTTCATGCTATCTCTTCTTTGAGACCTGAATAGCATGACCATGGATGGGATATACAGTACTGTGCAAAAGTTCTGAGCCAGTTCCCATTCCTTTATATTTTGCTTCCAAGGAGCCAGACTGTCTTGTAGTTTTTTAAAAGTGGTCTTGAGCATTAGTTCCCAAGGCTTTCTGAAGGTTTTTTAAAGTTTTTCTTTGGGTGGACAAAGGTGGAGAACAAAGAAAAAAGACTGAGGTAGGTGAAGAAGTGAAGAATGGAACTGAAAATAAATCTGATGGAGTGATGAGTCCAAATGTGAAAAATTTGGTTCGCATCTTCATTAATATGTACAGACGAGGTCAGGAGAGAGCTACAACAGTGGAGGCTCTGTCATGGTTTGGAGCTGGATTTCAGCCAGTGATGTTGGAGATTTTGTCAAAATTGATGGAATTATGAACACAGAAAAATACCATCAGATTTTTGCTTCACCATGCAGTGCAACAGCTTCATTTTTCAGCACCAGCATCACGACCACTGTGAAGAGGTCCAGTTTAATGACGTGAAGTAGTGGATGACGCCACTCAGACACCAGTGGGTTCCAGCTGCCTGCGTTGGGACATGTGTTAATCAAAGCATCCTGGTGGATGAAATTTTTTTTTTAAATCCCTCTCAGAGTTTTACAGTTTTTCCAGAACAATCAAAACCTTTTGCATGTATCAAACCATGCAGTCAGCCAGTCACTTCAAAATCTTGCATCTTTGTTTTAAGACTTTGACATCAAAAGATTTTATACTTCTATCAAAACCTTCTGACTTTGGAAAACAGTTGTGCAAAAAATACAGGCTAATGTAGAATAATAAGCATTCAGATACAAAAATGAAATGTGAAGGATTTATCTGATATTTTACACAGTATAATCATTGAAATTGAGAACAGGAAAAAGGCCCTTTTAGGGTCACCACTGCAGATAATTTGCCTCCACCTCCCCTTTTCCTCCCTCTGCATGTCTTCTTTCACTGCATCCACGAATCTTCTCTGTGGTCTTCCTCTTTTCCTCCTGCCTTGCAGCTCCCTCTTCGACATCCTTTGTCCAGTATATCCTCTATCCCTCCTCTGCACATGTCCAAACCATCTCATCTCTCTAACTTTGTCTCTAAACCACTCAACCTGAGCTGTCTCTGTGATGTACTCATTACTAATCCTGTCCATCCTGGTCACTCTCAATAAAAATTTTAACATCTTTAACTCTGCTCTGCCTTCTGACTCTTCGTCAGTGCCACCATCTTCAAACCATACATCACAGCAGGTCTCAGTACTGTCTGGTAAATCTTTCCTTTCACTCTTTCATCCTTCTGTAACAAATCACTCCTGATACTATATGCACCAGAAAACAGACAACAAAAACTTTTAAACTTAGAACACAGCACCAATTAATGTAGAGTACTGTAAAGGCATGTACAGTATATGCTTGTGTGCAATTAGTAGTGCCATGGCATGCCCCTATGATATAAGAGCATATGTTTCTATTCGTTTCAACCAAACCTCTTATGAGAACATGTGTTTAAGGAACTCCTGTATTGGCTTCACTTTCCAGAGCAGAGGGTATGTCAATTTTTTATGGTCTTTTAGGTCTATGAATACATCAGAAGTCATTGCCTCCACACGAGGCTACCTGACATTGAACATGAGTGAGTTTCTAATAGAAAACATGCACTTTGTTTGAAGCATACTGACCCCTTCATTTTTTTACTGGATCCTGGAAAGAGTGTAATTAAAATCTACATGTCTGCAATTCAGTGCTGTAAGCACAGAAATATTTGTTTTATAGGTTGCAAACATGTAGCATATAAATCTGTGGCAGACATACTTTGTGTTTGTCAGAGAAGCTGTATCTGACTAAAAAAAAATAAGCATGATATGCTATTTTGAGTGATAATTGTCTACTGGAAAAGTGCCAAACAGCTGATGTTCTGTGGTAATCAAAAGCCAGTGCATGTTAGTGCAAGATTTCCTTACTTGACGGCTGATTTTTGGATACCCTGACTGAGGCTGAAATATTGTTTGAATTTAGAGTATGTATATTTATGCTGACAGTCACTGGATATCTTCAACTTGCTGCTTGTACGAGACACAAAGAGTCTCGCACAAGCAGCAGTATGTTTTAATTTCAGCTGATAGATCATGTCCTATGGCTGTAAAACAACATGTATTCAGTCAAATCTCATGAAACCTGTTTACATCCTTGGAACAATGCTCAATAAGTCACCATTAACTTAAAATTAAGGCCTATTTTCTTTTTGATTCGCAGGAACCAGCCGTTTTGATGATGTGATAGTTTCTCTTGTCATCTTTCTCATTACTTTCTTTCTCTTGTCTGTTATGTGCTGCACTTTCTGTCTGAGAACAAACAGCCTCCTTCATCAACTTTGCTTCACATCTGTCAGCAGGCCATTTATCTAACTGTGTATGTGTGGAGATTTTTGTGTCCCAGTGTTTGTGTGCCCTTGTTGCCAGCATAGGTGAGTCATTTTTGGTGCTTTCAGTGCCTG
Organism: Archocentrus centrarchus; assembly: GCF_007364275.1. NCBI lineage: Eukaryota > Metazoa > Chordata > Actinopteri > Cichliformes > Cichlidae > Archocentrus > Archocentrus centrarchus. Next base: position 26,544,863 of record NC_044355.1, on the reverse strand, counting down.
GATGTACACCATGTGTTATCCCCTAAAAAAATTGCGTGTGTACTGTATGTGTGTGTTATCTCTTAGCATGTCATTGCATCATGCTCTGGACAGAACCCTAGAAAAGCCCCGTCTTCTCCAAAATATGAAGACAGTAAATGTAGCACTGTTGGATTCAGTTACACAGCAGATCATTAGCAAAGCTTCAGGCTTTTGTGTGTGTGCAGCAAAAATCAACTGCAGTTAGAACTTTTGAATAAATATGCCAGCTATTCACACACACACACACACACACACTTGCACAGGCATATGCTCTTAGCAATAAAGAGCACATTCTCGCAGCTGAGTGAAAATAAACACTCACTGTTTGTGGGTGTGGTACGGTACATATCTTAAAAATCTTGTTGCGTTCCATGTCAAAAACTTCTGAACACCAGCTTCAGTGCAACACATATAAACAGCATCCAAGGGACTATATGCATGTGTGGAAAGTTTTTATTTTAATATGCATGCATGTGTTTAAAGCCCACCACTATGTGAATTTGTTTACCCCTCCAATCCTCTAAAATCTGTCTAAATCTGTTTCTGTTGCATAATTATTTCTTTATTTATGGCAGAAATATATGAGCATTAAGTTGAACTCTAAGATGAAGGAGAAGGATTTAATTATTTATGTTCATGCAAACTAACTTGCGTGCCCCAGCAGCACCATCACTGAGTCCTATTCTGTGCAGCGAGAACAACGTAACGATAATAACTGCATGAAAATATACGTCTAAATAAGTGTACAGCTTGTTACCATCCCAGAGCGTCAAATACTGCCATTCTATCGAACAAATATGCACAGGGTGTCCTTTAGCTTCAGTTTTTGTTACACAGCAGGTTATGGCAATAGTACAATGAGTTTCACTCCCAGCCCTCTACATGATGAATGGTGGCAATGGGGATGTTTTAACCCAAACCTAATCAGGCATTTTTTTGGTTGCTAAACCTGGCCACTGAGTAATGGTGAAAATAAAAGTGAAATACCCAAAGCACCTAAATGGATATGAGCCAGCAGGAAAATGGGAAAATAGGTTTAGTGATTTCTGAAAGCAGCAAAATATACATGGAAATACAATATAGAAGGCATAACAGACTTTGTACGTTTCTAACAAACTTGAAAGTGTAGGTTTGGTATGGTCACCTTTGTTCTTCGACACAGCCTGAACTTTCTTGGACAAACTTTCTTGTAATTTCTTGTAAGTAGTTGGGGGTTTCTCCCTGTTGTTCCTTTCTCCTGACCTCCTCCATACGTACTGACAATGAAATTTGAACCAAAAAGTTCACACAGATTTTCAGTCCAGCGCTGGTGTAATTTGGCATAGCTCAGCCTTTTCTCTGTGTTTCCATTTCTTAACAGTGGCTTCTTGAAAGCCACCTTTCCACTGAGGCCATTTCTGATAAGGCTTCAGCAAACGGTAGATGGAGCAAATAAAGGGTCAAATGCATCTCTCAGGTTGTGTGCTCTGGCATGAGTGAGCATTGCAACCCCCCCAAAAAAAGTTCATAACCGCATTGCTTTGCACCTGAAAAAACTTCAGCTCTCCTCTATCATAGGAACTCTCAGCTCTAATGAAAAGTACTAACATCAACCTACCTTGTTTTTTTTATTTTAATCCACATAGATGCTGCTGTCTAAAAATGTCTTTAACATTAAGTCCTCTTCCATGCTGTTATTATACATGTCTGAACTAGACTGGCAAATTTTCAACTTAAGACTCAGACTATTCACTGCAAAAGTATAACCTATCACCTGCATTAGCTGAATTTAATAAGTGTGCGTGTAGAGAGATTTCAGCATAAAATGTGCATGAAAGCATAAAGATCTGAACACACACAGTGTAAAAATAAACTCTGAAATCTGCTCTCTGTTCACAGTGGATAGTTGGGCTGAGGAAAACTGGAAGCAAAGGTTTTCTTCAGGCCAGTGGTGTTTCTTTTTGCCAGTTACACAAGCAGCAGCTGCCAGATTTAGCCCCCAGTTTGTCTGCTGTTCACTTGAGAAGTATTGTAGTTGTGTAACCACAGCTAGGCCTTTGTAACTTTTTGAGTGTATTTCTAGTGTACATACATACTCAACTGTATCTCCGTAAGGCAACTACCCAAGTCAAGGGCCCTTTTCACCTGCATAGCTGCTGTTCTCCCCTCTCCTTCTTCTCAACAACCTACAGTCCGGCGCACAAGGGACTATAAGGGCCCTTACAGGAAACGCAAAAGTCTACACTTCATGATGCTGTATTATTTTTGTGTTATTATTTTTCTTTGCTGTTCTAATTCTAGAGCATTATGCTACACTGTGGAAGATGTACTATGCTAGAACTTCTGCTTACTACACTTGGGGAAAGATTCAAAGCAGAACTGCGAAAGAACACCAGTCGGCCGGAGGGTAGAGAGCAGCCTCCACAGAAGTGAGGAGCATCACTTGTTTTGTTTTTATGTATAAATTTGTGACTATTAAAACTTCAGTACAATAGAATAATAAATTCAACATGAGCAATATTAGATCACAAATTGAAGTCCAAATTGAAAACCAATACTGTTTAGCCATTATTAATACATAATCCATGATTTATAACTGAGGAGTTTGTCTATGATGAGCCCTCATGAGTATTGTCAGGAAAATAGTCAATAAAACCCAGATGAAGAAAGAGGGGAGAAAACAAAACACAGTCATCCACAATAATTTTTGTCCCCTGAGAGGCCAGCATCTGTGAAAAGATGAGTCAAGGGTTTAAACAGTGGGGGCTGTGAAAAAAGAGCGGCCGGCAAGTGGAGAAAGAAATTTGACTGGAGCCATAAAGTGAGTCAGAGATGGATGATATGTGGGTCATGACTCCACAGTTTTCTGTGAATCTGTCTCTTCCTCTTCATTACTCATATGACCTGATCCGACTGGCTGTTTCAACCAGACTCGGCACTCGCTGACTGGATGGATGGATGGGTAATTGACTGGCTAACTGATGAATGGACAACCGATCCAGTGTCTGAATTAGTTTATTCGGGGTGGATGGATGATGATGATGGATGATTGACTGATGAATAATCAGGGATGCACAGATTAATGGTTAATGAAGAATTCAGCATAAGGTCAACATGCATCGATAAAAGATGGAGTGTCTACTGATATCCAAGTATCCAATGTTGTAATTTGTCTGTTGTCCGGTCCAAAATGAATACAAGCCTGTAACTGAATTATTACATAGTTTCTAATGTTTATCTGTGTGTAAAAGACTTACAGTGTCAGATCTGCTGATTAACATTAGCGATTTAACATCGACTCACCAAACTTCCCTCATTAATTTGCTACAGCTTTGCCTATGCACCGCACCATATTAAGGATATCAAGGATGAACAGTAATATTTTCAGGTTAGCTGCATCATGAGGATTAGGTGGAGAAAATAAGAATAACACCTTTTCTAAGTAGCACAAAAGTAGCAGCTGCCAGTTGTCCTTCATTGCCTACACGAAATCCCTCCAGTCACAGTACTGCTATGTGCTCAGAGGCATTTACAAAGCTGGTGGCTCCATTGATCTAATTGGAATTAAAATGGGGGGGGGGGGGGGGGGGGGGGCTCCATGTAAAAGACGCCTCCGGTGACATTTTACCATTTGTGCTTTAAGAAATGGTAAAATGTGAGTGAAACCATGCAGATGGTCTAAACAGCTAAAATCTATACCAAGGTTTGAACGGCTGCAATCTCACTGAAATCATGGCTTCTATGTAAAGATGGAAGTAGCCACCTCGATGTCACCAAACTGGTGGCAAAACATTTTGATTTAGCTAATGTTAGCATGTTGATTAGCATGCTGCATCCGTAAACTGAAATAAGAAACCGATAAGCTACGAGAATTTTACTCACCAAGACTGTTAAGTGCTTTAACAATAGTTTTCAGTATAATTATTGCTACAATGTTTGTGCATTACTTTCATGGTAAGGTTACTGTTAAAAGATTGTGGTTGTTGGCTGAATCTGAAAGACAGAGGCTTCTACAGCCCAGGCTTCTCTCTGTAACACCAAATTCATTTGGAAATCTGACCCATATAGAGGGGTCCTATATTATTAGCTAATCCTCTGGCTTTACATTGGGATTATGTGAGAAAACATGTTATACCTGTGTCAATAGCATATATTGTTAAATAGTGTGGGGAAAATGAGGGGTGTATCATTTAGAGTACTGGCTGCATCTCTGTAAAAAGTTCCCATGATGTGTGGTTAATGGGTACATGGCTACAGCAGGAGCCTAATTGTTGCCTCCTAACGAGTTAATGAGGCCATAATGGGTAATGACCAAAAAGTATGGTTATGATATAGTTAAGGTATGGGAATTGTTGGGGGTTATGGTTATAAAATTAGACCTCCACCCTGTAGTCTACATAGATTCTTTGTGTTAATGCTTCTTGTGGTACTTGGCAGTAGCTATGATCTGGAGAATATCACTTCAGTTCAAATGAAAAGCATGCTGTAATGCATCAGCTTTATACAGAGGAAAAGAGGTACATGTCAAATTATAAAGTGCTGTGTATGTTTGTATCTGCCGATGTTCTCTCTTTTGCTTGCTTAAGATAAATAATTTCCCTCCAGCCAAGCCTTTCCTGCTCCAGGAGTTTACTCAGGTATTGTAATGACTCAATCTGCGCCATATTTCTCAGCAGCACTGTGATACCACACCACACAGTCTGCTGGGGTTTCCATCCAAGTGCATTTATGTAAATGCTAATACCGTGAATTGGCAGAATGAAAAGCAAATTTCAACTGCAAAAAGAAAAACATTTGCTTCAGGTGCAAAAGTTTTTGGGGTTAAATAAAGGCCGAGACATAGGCTGTTGTTGTGTCTAGCCATCACAGCTTCTTAAGATGACTACTGTACACCCATCATTGCTTGTATAGCCTTTTCTGTGTATATTAGAGTGTAAGCAGTGTCAGAGTTCACTTCAAGTCTGCCTGGCAGTTGGATGGAAACTTGCTTTGTGCCCGAATGTTGCAATGGCTAAAGGGGGGAGAAAATTAGTGGGTTGCTGTCCCCGACCTGTGTGAGGACAGCAGCCCTGTCCCCTCTCTGCCCTTCACCATGAAGAGAAAACAGGAAACTAAGGAGGTAGAGGGATGGATCATTAGCAACCCACTGCACACATTTCTCTTTATTCCCTACCTCCCTACATCTTTTTGCCTCTGCCCCCCCATCTCTCTGGGCATCTCTTCATCCTGGCCTATTATCAGACACCCACAGTCAGTAAGTTCATCCAGACAGGTAGTCATAAGTGTATCAGTTTCTCATCAGGGGAATAAACACTGTGGTGGGCACATACTGCTGAACTCAGGGTGACTAAAGCGGGCGTCATTTTGTGGTTTTAAAACAGTAAAGTGAAAACACCATGGTGGGACGGTCGGCATTGCTGGAGATCAGTCAACTGCATCAGCAAATTGCTTTCCATTTGCCTGAAGGTGATTTTGATACACAAGGGCAAGAAGAAGGACAGAGTAATGGGGAAATGTTTTCAGCAGTAAGGGGTGGGACATTTTCGCAGTGATGATACGTTTTATTAAAGAGTGAATGACAATGGTAAAATACATCCTAATAGAAATTGGTGAGGACATTTGTATGACTTCATTTTTCATTTAATTATATTTTATTTGTGTTGGGTTAATCATAGCCACATAGTCCTGCAAATACAGTTTATTTAACTTTTTGAACCTCCCAAAGAAGACGAAGCAGTGCTGGGAGAAATATTTATGGTAATGAGAATTAACTCACGGAATGGTGGGAGCATTTTTACCCTGGAATTCTGCCACAATCTGCTTTCTTTAGTCTGCAGTGTTTACATTGTTACTTTAAGGCTTGATATTTATAACCATGAAAGCTACTTGGTGCTTAAGTCCTGATTTTCTACTTGGTGCCCCCTCTTTTCACTGGTGATCCCCTTTCCCCTCCCTTCATTAGCAGGTCAGTTTTTTCTCTTATTATAAAAATGTTCAAAATCTACCAAATAGATAGTTACAAAGTTTGATGCAGATATTTGGGATTCACGCATGAAGTACAGCATTAACCATTTTTTCACTCTGTTAAAGAAGTATAGCTAGACAAGATGATGGATATGGTGAAAAGTTTCCCTGCTATAACTCTGCATTGTTTCATAATCTCATAATGCAGACAGTATCGTTAGATTGTGTGCAAAATCTCCAAACAAAAGCTGTGTTGGCAGTTCAATAACTGACTTAATAAGATATGTAGGATTGAGGCTTTTATCCAAAATACAGTGCAAAGCAGCTTTCATCGAGTGGCCAGTAAGTAGATCACATATATTTTACAACTAAATATCCAGCAACAAGACATCCGGTACCATCAGTGGATCAGACTGCTAACATTAGCATGGATTTTTAAATCACTCCTTTAACCCTGAGGTTTCAAACAGCATGTAAAATGCAGCTGCTTCATAGCATTTCAAATAAGATTTTCTCTGTGTTCACTGATGTCTTTTGGACTTTGCTCTGGTCTCTCCTAGTTTTATATCCCATTTTCACCCAAATCCTTTTGTAAAAGGCCCATTGAAAACATGTCATCAGCATATTTAAGAAGACTCTGCTGAGACTTTTAATCTAGAGTTCATTAAGCTACAGGGAAAATTAAAACTGTAGATAATGGGGATCCCCGTGGAGCTCCCTCTGCTAACAAGGCTTTGTTCCGACATACTGTAGATCCACTGAAACAGACACTCTGTGCTCAGATGAACAGAGGGTCTGTGATCTAGACAAGGAGGCATCTGTTAAGTCAGGTCTGCAAAATGTCAGTTTTTATTTAATTCAAAGAGGAGGTCAAATTTATGAATAAAAGCTATCTTTGTGGCTGTTAACATGTAAACACGGTCATAAATGCATCATCTGTAACAGCGTCAAGAAATCCGCTTGCACCTCTGGTCAGATTTGGGTTTATCAGGATAAACCATCTGAAACGGTGAGAGAGGGGGAAAAAGAGGAGATGAAAAAGACACGGTGGAAAGACACTTTCCATCTTGACTCAGAAAAATGAAAACTGTTATCTTGTTTACAAGTTTTTTGTTTTCTTTTTTCATTTAAATGTTGGTGGTTTTATGTCTGCGAAGCCTCCATTACACAATTTCAAATAAATTACTGGGGGAAGAAAAAAAATGAGAGATGGAAATAAATAGATAGTAAAGCAAAGGCACTGAATAAAGGTAGCGAGGCAGACAGAAAAAGAAAGGAAATGAAGGCAATATTTTCACTTCCTGCTCTAAGTAATGATGTTGCATTAAATCTGAAGGCAGAAGCTACAAATTTCCAACTTGTTCAGTTTTATTTTTCAGAGGAGAAACAGCATCATCAGACCTGTTTGTTTATACCGCTTCTACCTGTTTGTCACACCACTAAGAATCTTGGCTGATTACTGATTGCTACAGTGATAAAAAATGACATTTTACAGCAACAATTCATTTTGAAGCATTCGTGAGGCCAAATATTTAGGAGCATATTATTATTATTAATTTTTTTTTTTTTTGTGGCACCACAAAATGCCAAGTACAGAGTGCACCGTGCACAATGAACAAGTGTGGGATGTTCATTCACAAGATACAGTGCAAAGCAAATAGCTGATATTTGACTGAATAATAATAAATTAGCATTTGCACTGAGAACAGATGTCAGAACCACGTTTGTTTCTGTCAGTGTCAGTCTGCTGTCATTTCCTCAACAAACAAAATACGTAAAGCCCACGCTCAGCAATAACAGCAATGCTTGAGACATAGATTATTATTATTGAAATATTTATTTTTTGCTTTTGCGTTGTGATTAAAGTAGAAACATCTGTAAATCAGTCTGGATTTATCTATTAATCTATTAATCTATTAATTAATATGTGTTATTCTCATGTTGTCTGTCTATAAAGCCTTATATATATATATATATAAATTTGGGCTGATTTTTCCACAGTATTCTAATTTTTTGAAATCATGTTTTCTTGGGTTTTATGAGCTGGAAGCCAAAATTATGTAAAAATAAACAAATAAATACTTGAAATCGTTCAAATTGTGGGCCCTGAATCTATAATCTATGAAAGTTTAACTTTTTAAATGGAATTATGGAAATTAATCAACTTTTCCATAATATACTAATTTTTTGGAATGGGTCTGTATATATATATATATATAAATCTTCTTTATTTCCGTGAAACCTATTTTATATTAATACAATTTAACATTTTTTGAACCTCAAAATTATTTTCTTCCATAATAAATAGCTTATCTGTAATTCTGCTGCAGTTAATTAATTCAGCAATAAGACACTTTTTTTGCTTTTTGAGTTTTTTCTTTGTGAAGTATTATTGCAGACTGCAACAACAGTAATTAACTGTAATAGAATTAAAGTTTATTTGTTGTTAAAGATTGCAGTAAGCGGCTTGCAGACCTGTTGCTAATATTACTGCAGCTCTTTGCCATAATGCATGACCATTTATTGTGTTTACCTTCACTGAATCACACACAAAACACGCCAGACTGCTTGAAACAAGGCGACAGAACTCATCAAATCTCTGTAGCACGTCCTCAGTTCCAGTGATTGGAACAAAAAGGGGCCGGTGCAGTCTATATGCTGGACACGTGATGCACCCCATTTCTTATTAAATACCTCTTTTACATAACACTGAAGTATAAATTCCATATGTTGAAGACTAAAACTAGAATTTGTTATGCAGTCTTCTTTTAGGAATTTTGAGTTGATTGACAATTATAATGCTCATTAGTAAGAAGCTAAAACGTCTCTCTTGCCATGCAGCGTCTCAAAAATGCTTTACATTTCTCGCCCTCTCTCTGTGCTTCCCTATGTACCATCCTTCACACAGAAATAGCTGAAATCTAATTAGAGGTTCAGGTGAACATTTGTGTTCATAATCCTGCGTTAGCTTCTGCCTGTCCGGCCTGCCAGCAAAAATTCCATTAATTTGGCGATTTCCTGTCCCCAGCTTGCATATTACACACACACGTGCGCACGCGGTATAGCTTCCAAAAGGACAGAAGGTATGATTATTCTAGGGTAATCATGCACATTAAAGGATTCATGCATGAAAACTGTTTTCACATGAACTAAAAGCCATCATCTTTCATAAACTCTAAACTGAGTGACATTTTGTACATTCAGATGAAGACTTTGAACTAGTCAACTCAACAAGTAATATCGAGTTAACTCCACGAGAGAGTTCTTTCTGATGTCAAGCAAAGTAATTCAAGCACCCTATTACTACTGTACAGTGTCAGTAATACAGTCATATAAAGATAACATATTTACAAAGATATTAAGTAGCTTAATGGGAAACATGTAGACCTGCTCTGTAACAAAAATGAAACCCTGTCAGAACAAAGATATACCTCAGATGTGAAGTTAGTTTTCTCTGGCGGCTGAATTTGAAAGAGCAAAGAAGAATAACAACAACAACAGAACCCCCTCAAAGCGATGATGGCACAGGCATCAAGGCGTTAGCATTTCCAATTGTCAGTCAGAGTTGTGTATTAAAAAGTCTCAAGGAGAAAAGAAAATAATTACTTCAGCTTGTTGACCAGAGAAGCCTGAAAGCTGAAAAGATGAAGACCAAAAATGAGGGAAAACCAGATCCTCTGTTTGTTTCTTTCTTCCAGCCTTGGAGTGTTTACCTGATCTCCCCAACCAATGATTCCTATCCTGTCCCCACATCTCTTTAATGAATTCCAGCAGTTTAGATTCTGCAATTATGGCTGTCCTTACATATCCTGACAGGGTCTAACAGAGCGGCAATGTGAGCGGTTGCGAAGTTTTGAGAGCATAAATACGCTATATCTGTTCATCAATTGGATAAGTGTGCTGTTGTCGGAAGTGACGATTATTCACCTGTGTCTGCGCGAGTCTCCCCGTGCACTTAAAGATCCACCACCAGGAACATAATTGCAGACACAGCGAGATGAAAAGTAGAACGGGAGGATGAAGCGAGGCAATAAAGAGAGAATAAAATATGTGGTGAAGCGAATTGGCAAGAATGACACATAAAAGAAAAAAAATGCTAAATAAAAAACAAACAAGTGAAGTAACGAGAAGGATATAAAAAGAGAAGCAGAGATGTGGAGGCGAACATTTTTTTTTTTTTTTTTTTTAAAAAAAAAAAAAAAAAAAAAATTAAAAATTTTAAAATATTTAAAAAAAATAAAAAAAAAAAAAAAAAAAATAAAAATAAAAATAAAAAAAAAAATAAAAAGTGGAGGCGAACATTAAGTGACCTATGATTCTCTACCTGCACATTAAGCTGTGATGTATGGAAATGATTTTACTTCTAAACAACTTCTGCAAAGAAATATAATCAGGAGATCCTGTAGAATCTAAAACAGTTTTAGATGACCAAAATCACGAACTTTTTTTATAAGCCTCACTAGTCTTGCTTCAGTTCATGTTCCTTCCTCTATCAAATCTAAATCCTCAACCGGGGCCAAGCCGTCGGTTTCTGCTATCTTTGTTGCATTCTGCATGTTTCCTGTCCAAAATTTTAAAAAGATGAAGGATTTAAAATTCCCAATACAAGACACATTTGATCAGTTTCCAAAGCAAAATTCATAGATTCCAATAGTAAAGCTCTCAAAGTAGCTAGCAATGCCGCTGAGGGTTTCCCAGCATGGCCATAAACAGCTGTGAATATTTGAGAGGAAAAAAAAAAAAAAAAAAAAATCATGTTTAAGCCTGTGTCATAACCAATGTCACCCCAGCCCTCTGAGAGTGAATGGTTTCCACATTCAGATATGCTGCCTTCATCTGCTGCAAGAGGCGACCGCTGACCGTAATCAACCCTCAAATATCTGCTCTCGCTGTCCCTGCAAATGTGTTCTGTTGAACTCTGATACCTGCAGTAATGGCAAAATCAGGCGATCAATCAGTGAGTATTACACAGTATATCTTGTATAGAATGTGTTTATTTGGTGACTTCATATCAGCAGAAATATAAACAAATTCACCATAGATTCACAATAGAGTGAATGGAGTCCCTAAAAAGCCAGAAATAGTCTCATTTTAAGGCTTTACATGGGATGTCTTAAAAATACCGATTATGCAGTTTATTGTCATCATTTTGTTATTTGATTTCTTCCTGGTTTGCTGTCAGATGAAGACAGAGCTGGTCGTATGACACACACAGATATCAATCTCTCATTCTACCACATCCCAAAGGTGCTCTACTGGATTGAAATAGTGACTGTGGAGGCCGTTTGAGTGCAGTGAACTCACTTGGTCAGCAACAATACTCAGATAGGTTGTGGTGTTTAAACTATGCCCAGCTGGTACTAAGGGGCCCAAAGTGTGCTAAGAAAACATCCCCCACACCATTGCACCATCAGCAGCAGCCTGGACCATTCACAGGCAGGATGGATTCATGTTTCCATGTTGTGAAACTCATCAGACCAGACATTTTCCTGTTGTCCAATTTCAGTGAGCCCAAGAGAATTGTAGCCTCAGTTTCGTGGCACTGGGTGTGGTCTTCTACCGCTACAGCTCATCTGCTTAAAGGGACGATGTGTTGTGCATTCAGAGGTGCTCTTCTGCGTACCTTGGTTATGACGTGGTTATTCGAGTTCATCTCAGTAGATCAGTTTCTGAAATGCTTGTCTGACACCAACCACCACATTCAAAGTCACTTAAATCACCTTTCTTCCTCGCTCTGATGCTCATTTGAATGTCAGCAGGTTGCTGTGACCATTGTCTACATGACTGCATTGAGTTGCTGCCGTGTGATCGACTGATTACATAACCGCATTAATAAGCAGCTGAGCAGGTTTACCTCATGATGTGGCCAGTGAATATAGATTTGGTTCCTTGTGTGTTTTTTCTTATTTTGCCTGCTTCATGTCCTTTTGTATTATGTTGTGTTATATGCACGTTGTGTTATGTGTGCTGCATTTCCACACTTGTGTAGTCACTGTGTTTCTAGTTTCGTGTTCCATGTGCTTTTTGGAGTTTTGGATTGCCTGGTTTTTTTTTTGTTCATCGTGCTTTCAGAGGTTAAAAAAATGTTTTTTTTTTTAACAATCAGCAATAAACACTTGCTTCATGTTTGTACATCTGTCTCCGGCGTCCTGCACTTGAGTCCTCAACAAAGAGCTAGAGTCTACGCAGCAGATTCACTAATCACAGACTTCATTCATTTAAATAATAAATTAAAATAATTTCTCCTCATCTTTTTCTTATTTTGACCATAATGCAGATTTAATTAGCTAATCTCAGAGGAGACATACACGTATTTTTATTTTATTTTAATTTACTTTGTACACCTTAAATATTTCCACATGCATGAAATATGCGTGTTTGCCAAGCATCAGTATTCACTGGCTGAAATTCATATATGATATTGAATTCATTTCATCATCAGTCAAGATAACCAGAGATTGATGAAAAAGAGCATCACAGCTTAGAGCAAACCCTCTAAGCTCTAATGAGTTTTCCATACCTTTGGACCCTGCAGATATTGTGTTGATGTGAGATCAGTGTATGTAATTTCAAAACCAACGCAGATGATAGTAAGAAAACATGAAGAAATGAGTGAATAACCAAATCTATTATTTTGCCTCTTATTCAGCTGCTGATGTGAAATCCATATTTTGCTGAAAATGAGCAGCCAGAAAAAGACTGATGGCAAAAATACTGATGTGAAAGTTTGTGCATATCACTACACAAGTTCAGACATTTCTGATAACATCGACAACAATCAAGTGCTACGCATGCAGTTAGAAATGCATTATCACTTTGTGTATCTAAATGATTGGGGACACAGTAGATGTCGCTATTTACATTTTGACACTATGCTCCTGTGACAAGTCCTCAATAAATACCTTTGTGATAAATACATTTCATTTTTTTAAATGATTTTGTGATGCATATTACTGAACAAAATTGTAGCTGATCAAACAGTTTAAAAGTAACTGCCACATGAACAACACATGTGGTGAAGCTGAGCTCCTGGGCTTCCTTTCTTGTTCCCTGAAACAATGATTGAAACAATGATTTTTTTCATAATTACAGTGAATCAAAAACAATATGTGCTTGTATGATGAATCTGTAAATAATTATTGCCTTAGCACAACAGGGATTTCACCATTTAGCTTGGTGCTGGTTCTCACCAGCACCAGTTCAGCCCTGCATTGCCTACTTAGCACTAAAAAACACAGACCACAGTGGCCAAACTCCAGTTCAAAATCATATATTTCAGATGCTCATGGCTGACGTTGACTTCTTCATTAATAGTTAATTCATTGGTTCTTAAATTCCTTTGAGGCCTGTGTTGACATGATTATATTACACCAGTTCTGCATCCAGCTAACTGCCCATTCTACCATGTGGAATCAAAGCTAGTGACTGAGGAGGCGACTGAAGTCAGTGTCACAACAATTTGAGACTACTTGTGCTTTGCTGCATGGCATAGAAAGGCAGGTTTGAATCCACGAATTCATGCTGTTGATCCCAAATTCTACCATCTTCATCTTCAGCATAAATGGAGATTTAGAAAGCCTGCCCCCACTGCAGCCGAAAGCTGCGCCCACACTGGAAGTAACTGACAGTGATGTGACAACCAGAGATCATAGAATGTCAAGAGAATTCAGAAACTTCAGACGACTACGAGTGAAACAGCTGCTGGTGACACAAAGTTGGTGGGATCCGAGATCAATTTTTCCCAGGCAAGCTACTGAAGCGACTACAAATGACAATGCAGGATACCATTGACTGACACATGGCCTGGTAGTAAATACGAGAATGCTTCAAAGTGATCCACGATGAGCGAATCACTTCCAATGTGAATTTTTATTCTTTGCTGACAGGACTGAAAACCAAAGTGATTGTTTGCAGTTGTCACTAATCCGCCTCAAAAGAGGCAGTTTAGTACTCACCACAGTCATAAAGACTGGTTATACGATGAGTTATTGTAGCCGTTTAGTCTGAAATGGGCAGAACAATTTTGCTATCATTTTTTTGAGTTCAGAGACAATTGTGCATTAAAATCTCAGGACATCAGATAACACATCAACAATCAAAGTCACTGAAGCCGCAGATCTGCATCTCCAGGGTTTTCATGCATGGCACTGCAGCCGCATGATTTTCTGATTAGATAGTTGCAGGAATAAGAAGGTGTACAGGTGTTCCTCATAAAGTGCTTGGCGGTGTATTTTACAGTGAAACAATCAATGAGACCCCAGTGTTAACAATGCAGTGGACAGTAAGCAGTTGTATCCTCGTGGCTGAAGAAGAGCGAGGCAGATTTAGAGATGACAGAAACAGGCAGTCAAGAAGACAGACAGGAAGTTAAAGAGGAGAAAAGCTCACCGCCTCTGAGTGATTTTCACTGTCTCCTCAGCTGTATAATTTAGACCATCTGCCACAGCCACACAGACAAACAACTCAAAAACACTGAGTGTGTGTGTGTGTGTGTGTGTGTGTGTGTGTGTGTGTGTGTGTGTGTGTGTGTGTGTGTGTGTGTGTGTGTGTGTGTGTGTGTGTGTGTGTGTTTACCTGGATAATGATGGTAGCATTTTTTTAACATTTTCATCTATGTTCTACACACACCTGTGTGACTCAATATTTTTTGCTAATGATGACTCTGATGTGCCGTGAACAGACACACACACACACACACACACAGAGTTTTTCATTGTATTTGTTTGGTGAGGGCATTTTAATTTTCCTGTCATTTAATTACACAAGTATAACCAACTTTAATCAGCACTGATTATCGGCTCAGCTCAACATATTCTGGGTTTTCTTTTACAGGTATCGTTTGTGATCGAATGCCTGTTGTTGAAAACAAGATTCTTGTTGACACATGAAGCAAGACAGAAGACTATGAACTGCAAATATGTGTCAAAAATACCACAGAAATTCAACCAAATGAGTTTACTCATGCTGGTCTTGAAACACACCCGTTAATGAATGCTTCTGCGGTAAAGTTATCAATTCTGGTGTGAATCTTTTGTGAATTTATTTACAAGACTTCTTTTTCATGGAATAAAATTTGCTTGGACCTGCATAATGCCCCCGCACCTCACCGGCATCTCACGTTGAGTGTCACTAGCAAATATTTCTAGCTATTTTCACATTCGTCTTTTGCACTGCACCAAAATGAACAAAATTCTTTAGCACATATTTTCTGTCTAAATGCTGGAAGGAAGGTTCACAGAGCATCGGGCTCAGAGCGCGCGGCACATGAGTTTCAGGCTGTGGATCAGAGTTTTCATTCAAGACCGCATCTATTTACTTATTGTAGACAGTGTGTTAGATCTTTAACTTCACTATACTGTACTATACTTATTACTTACTAGAACAGACTGATGTACTTGACAAGTAAATCCAAGCCAAACCATGATAGTGTTCCATTATTTTGGGGTTTGTTTTGGGTTTTTTTTGGCAGTGTGCTTGGGATCAGTGTCATGATGAAAAATGTAGCCATTGCAAAACAGATACTTTCCGGAGCTGTCTGTCCTGTCAACCAGTGTTTACTTTATCCAGTTTTAGAATTCAGAATGGGACGATGCTTTTCCAAATACAGTGAAATTTAAGGGACTAATTTAATCCGAGACAAATTTCAAAGTTCCACAGTGGACTCTTATTTTTAGTAGAAATAAACCCATCCTGAATCAGGGAAGGATGTACAGATCAGTGTACAGGAAAACAAGTAAGGATAGAAAACTTAAAGGTGCTTTCTGGAGTTTCCTCATAAATGAATAAATGCATTCAGCGTGCATTTGCCTAAAAACATACTGTGTGTCATTTCTATGCGCGTTTTAAAATTAGTTTACATTTGCATTCATCAGCTTGCTATCTTCTGCCTATGGAGGAATATTGCAACCAGCAGTCGTAGATCAGTGGAATGATCTGAATGAGGTTCATCATCTCCATGATGATAGATACAAGGACATCCATACAGGGCCTCCACACACGAAAACACAGTGAAGTGAAAGCACCCCATCGTTTGTTGTAGCCAGATTTCTAAAGATTGCTGGAAATTACTGGCATTGCTTTATAAGATGTATGAGTTATGTCTCCCTTTAATCTCAGTTACCTCATTTTTGCCTTCCACTGCTCACAATTACTGAGTGCATCTTGAGAATCATTTGGTTAAATTATGCATCAATAACTATGATGGGAGTAATTACCTTAAGCTAATTCATGCTTTCAGGCTTGAATTTTGCAAATGCACGGGTCACTTAACACATCAGTACTTCTCAAAGGTTTTTTTGTTTTTTTTTTTAATTGGTGTCTGAGGGAAGGGAAGGCTTGCAAAGGAAAGCATGAATTACTGAACCTTCTTGCTTACAGCTTCGACATCAGCACCTTTTGATTACAATAAAAGCCATTTCAGTGCGAGCTCACAATGGCCAACTTAATTCACTCCTGTCAAAACACACAAAAACACACATGCACCCAGTATATCTGTGTCACTCTAACCTCATGTCTCACATGTGCACACGCGCACACACACAACACACACAACACAGATGCATTCAAGCAGTGGTGGTTAAGTAGATAGTGCAGTGTCAGCAGTAGTGACATGTTATTAGCTGGAAGAGGAGTGCCTTTTGACGTGTGTGCGTGTGTGTGTGTGTGTGTGTGTGTGTGTATACACTTTTCATTTGTTTGGGTTCCATTGCCACCAGACTGCTGACACTTCATTAGGGCTCCACTACAGTGTGTGTGTGTGTGTGTGTGTGTGTGTGTGTGTGTGTGTGTGTGTGTAGACTGACAGCTGCAGGTTCTGTAATCACAATATAATGACAAAGCTGCACTGAATCAATGATTACACATAATTAAAATGGACAGAAGAAGAGGGCAGACAGGTATACAAGTAAACACGGAAAGATGGAGAATAAAAGAAGTTTGGGAGGAGGCGGAAAGATGGAGAGAAAAGAGTCACAGCCAGAAAAGAGTCAGGGAGAGAGATAATGGATGCTGAGCGATCATTACTGCTTCCATAAATGTAAAGTACTACAGTTAGACTAGTGGGCTATAACCCATACTGATGTAAATTCTAAGTGCTTCAGTCATACTAATTTGATTGCACTGACAGCCATGACAGAGATGTGGATGCAGGGAACATTATCCATATGATAACTGACTTGGCTGACACCCTCTGGGCTTATTAAAGTGCTCCCCATACAATTAACAGCGAATAGCAGGTTGATATTCACTGCCGAGCCCCAACATGGCTGTCACACGGTTTCATTAAGGTTATGACAATCAGTGTTATACGTGTCGTTTGCATAGACAGCCACTGTCAGACCTAATGTTACTGTTAAGTGGTGCTGTAGCGCTCAGGTTATCATGGTGACGGTCATGTCAGTGGCTGATGTTGAGGCCATTAGCACCGTGCTTCACAGAATTAGAAGAGACAACAGGTAGCTTGTTAGGGTGAGTCCAGGCACTTGTAGCAGTGCATCTGTGAGGGTCTAAGTGGAAGGGATGCAAGCAGTGGTTTTATGTATGTTTCTGAAGAAAGTGTGGACATGTGGATAGATGGGTTCTGAAAAGATATAGAGTGAATGTCCCAAATGTTTGGTTGATCAAGTATAATACAAACAAACAAACAATAAAAAAAATAATAAACAGGAGAAGGAAGAAAAAAGGAGACAACCATAAAGTTTCACTTCAATTAAATGAGGAAATCTTGCCACTCATTTGTGCCTAATGGTGTTCAGCTTTGGTAACTAACCACACGATTTCTTCTGATTTTTTTTACTGGTATCTACTTAATACTGATGTGCTTATGCTCTAAACACAGACTAGAAAAATTCTATATTCCCAACTTGCACCAGTGTGGTGACAGAGGCTTTGCTGGAGCCCCCAAAATTAATCTACAAAGGTAGCCTACATGACTTATGACTGTGGAGTTTATGCTGTTAATTAGGGTAATCTCTGGAGCTAAATTAATTGAATAAATAGGCTGGGTTTCATAGCGGTGCAGTGGTTAGCACTGTTGCCTCAAAGCAAGAAGGTCCTAGGTTTGAATCCACAGCTGGGCTTTTGGATGTGGAGTTTGCATACCTTAACTCTCCCCCTATGACAGCTGGGAATTTTATTTTGTTTTATTTTCACGTGGGTACCACATAAGGACTAATACTGCAGAGTTACAGCTGCGCATTTTCAGTTGCTGTAATCTGACACTTTCCAGTGCAACCACAGTATTATTATAAAACATATTACAGACATTTTAAATAAGATGGGATGAGCTGAGCAATAAGCCCACATGGCTACTGTATTTGTGTCCCACATGACCATCTGCCCAAGCCATAACTTGTAGTTGCCTCATTGGCTGATATTTATTTTGATCGATAGCATGGCTGTAAAACCCACCCCCACCCCCACCCCACCCACACACACACTTCATTGTCACTACAACAGACATTTTATCTTTCAGTTATTCATTGTTAAATAGTAGAAATACAGTGTCAGCACAGCAATAGCAACATAGTCATTCAACAGGGCTCTTGTGCCACAGCTCACCATGAACTGTGTGCAGAGACATTGAGACGAATCAAAGAGCCTCCTCCACAAGCTCCTTCAAACAAACATTTTCCTACATTACGAGCTGTAACTAGAAAACCATCCATTGTAAATGGCCCATTCTTTGATTAAAGTGCCATTTAAAGGGAATTATTGTCATATGGGCTAAAGGAAGCACGCAGACATTAGTGTTAGATGACTGTACTTACCTTGCGGTCCTCGAGGATGACCAAACTGCCGCGGTTTGTTGTTATAAAACTGGTTGTGTCTCACAGTAGGCAGGTTGTAAACATAGTGCTTTGGTGTCCTCTAACACAACACAACTTCAAAACCTAGAGACAACAATCACTCCTCAGTATCTCTTTTGTTTCATTTTTGTCCTTACAGTATGCGAAACCTCGTATCACTGAAAATAATATCTTAATGGTGCTTTTATGACAGTTTGAGTTTCTACAGGATGTTTACTGCTGCTGTGCTACTGCAGCAGCCTGAGGCCACAGGGCCATACGCATTAGACCAGTGAACAGGTGTTTAATGGAGTCTGGACAAATACACTAAGACCTCTGCACTCGCACATATCTATCACACATACAGCAAAACACGCACGCACACACACTCAGTGAGAAGACACAAATGAGAAAGAGAGACCTGCCTGTTACATGTATCAATCATTTCTTACAGATGCACACTAGAGCAAGTGACTGCTGAACAAGCACACACACACACACACACACACACACACACACACACACACACACACACACAGAGGCATGTACATGGTGAGCGTACGTGTATGTGTGTGCATGTGTCTCACAGAGGGAGGCCCAGTAATGAACAACAATATGTTCCGTCCCAAATTATCTCCCCTGTCCACTCCATTAAAATGTCATAGGTCCAAATGTTAATATCTTCCCACTGCGGTTTAGCAGAGTGACATTTCGCAACTGTCCCCCAATTTTTTCAAGTTCACACAAATTATCTAATTTTCTGACTTAATTCCTTAAAGGCTACTTCAGTCTCTTTTTTTTTTTAGATGTAGTGCTTCTTTTCAACTCTGAGCACTCAACATGTGCACTTATTATTATATAATAATTGTGAAAACTTAACCTTCCTCTTGTGTTAGCCTTCTGTTACTATCTCTGATGTTAGCAGGTCGGTATTGACCTATGTCTTGTTAGGCTTCCTTATCCATGAAAAGATTGGTTTTAATACTAGGAGCCATTAAATCCCATGCACTGGTCCTTTAAAGCTAAGAGCTTTCACAGGGAAGTCCTTTATTTCCAGTGGAATCAAACCCATCATAGGGCTTTCCTGCAAGGACATATAAATTTGCTCCAGTGACAGTTTGACAATGGCTGTCTCTAAAGGAACAGAGAGTCCATGACAAGGAGCACCATTCACTTTTGTTTAACCTCCTCTGTTGAATTACTCAAGAGGAAAGGTTGGCGTACAGAGACAAAGGTCATGTCAAGAAAGAGGACGCCTCGTTTTAATGAAAAAAAGTGGATTAAACAGGGTTTCTCTGCTCATAGGACGTAGTCGACCAACTACGCAGCCCGTGTGGCTTGATAGACTTGAGCATGTAAAATTTGTTTTCAGTAGACTACGCTGCGTTTTGCTTAATTAATTTTCTTCTACAAATATCTCTAGTATTAAAAACACAACTTTACTGCAATGAAGACAGAGTCCATACCAGGTGAGATTAAAAAGACACAGCAATAATGAATGGAACTACGGTTTGACCAGAAGTTTTATTTATTGCCTACAACTTCATTTTTCAAGAGTTTTTCCTCTGAGGCCATTACATATTAATAACTTTCATACAATAACAAGATCCATATGAATGTCTTAGCAACACTTGTGCACATTTACACATGTGGCACTGCTGGAACTTCATTCATCAGTTCATGTGTCAAACTCAAGGCCCACGGGGATAATTTCATATGGCTATTATTAATGGTTTGTGGGTAAATAGCGCTCCCACCATTTATACTACAAATCCCACAATGCACTGCAACAGATGCCACGCAGGCCAAAACCTTTACACTAACCCGTTTTCCCGCATTGTCAATGACACATTGATCAGTGATCGTCAGTGATTAAAAAAGATCGCTCATCACTTTTTACAGCGACATCTAAGCTAGCCTGACCCCCAAAAATGGCCGAATGAAAAGTGGAAAACAGGGATTTTCCAAACAGGTGGGAGCAGAGGACGTCGCTGACATCGGAGGTAAACTGTGCTTCTTTTCCCCGCCTGCGATGTGCGGGAAGATGCAGAGGGAGACCTGCACAGGTGAGCTGACAGCGCATCACTGCGTCACACACCAGGAAACACTGCGCAGCAAAGTCCTGAAGACAGAACGTGTCATCAGCACTGTAACACAGACAGTGAACTTTATAAGAGGCAAAGGTTTAAATCACCGACAGTTTCGGTCTTTCTGGAGGAAATAGCTTCTGAATTTAGTGGCGTGCCTTATCACACACAGGTGCGATGAGCTGCCTGAGGAAATCTGTCAGTTCATAGAAAGTGAAGGAAAAGTCTCAGCAGGGCTCCGGGGTGAAAGGTGGCTGTGTGAGTCGGCCTTTCTTTGCGATATAATGAAGCATCTTAAACTTAAGGGACAGAACCGCGTGATTACTAAAGGTATGCTGCAGTGAAAGCTTTAAGTTGCACCTGCGAGAGCCTGACCGATATATATATATATATATATATATATATATATATATATATATATATATATATATATATATATATATATATATATATATATATATATATATAAATAAAAGACATATCTTGCTTTAATGTCTCAACAACCCCGGATTACTTGCTTAGGCTTTTGCTTAGCCCTGACTTACATATAACAATAACAACACATATTATGGAATCATAAGTTGCTGCAGTTAATTTATTATTCCACACTAACTGGCAATGTTTTTTTTTCAAATATAAATAAAGTAATTAAAGGTGCTGTCAGCTACAGTCAGTAGATGTAGAGCTGCTATTGTTAATTATTTTTGGAGAGTATTAGTGCATTATGAGACTTCATCTGGGACTTTTCTCCTTTTCAATATACCATAGCTCATCATCTAATGAACTATTTAAAAGGTTGGCTCACCCAAATTGCTATTAATTTAGTATTAGTACTTAAATAAAAGTCTTTATCACCAGACTTCCAGAACTAAGTATTTTGCAGTGATGCCTGGGCAAATGTTGCTGTGCCACTTTCTGGTGTACTGAGGCCTTTTCGGCTGATTTATTTGCAGACTGAACTACAGAACTGTATGCTACAGATAAAGTAGCAAAATACCAGCACAGCATGTGTTGAAGAGTGCAGAAGAAACTCCTTTCATGCCAGCTGTGGTAGCAGCGCTTTCTAAAGACTGACCTAAATATTTTTCAGAGGAGAGATTGTGTTTTTGAAGAACCAATTTGTGTTTCTGAATAAACATGTAGTCACGGAATGAGAGGGTGAGATTGTGAGGGGGAAAAAAAGAGAGAAATGATAAGTGTGAGGTCTGAGCTGAAGATACTGAGTTGTGTATTTGCACATGCAACATTTTGATACTATGCAAAGAAATGATTACAGATCAGTGGGGTCTTTGATTTTTAGTGGATGGAAATGGGGATAAAATAGAAGGTTTAAAAGAACATCAGCAGAAGCCAAAGACACAAAAACAAAAAAGTGTAATGAGGGCGAAAATGTCCCATCTTTAAGTTCAAAGGAACAATGCATGAAGTAATAGACTGCAATCAGGGCCTGAAACACAGTAGGAGCAAAATTAAGCTGTGACTCTATTGCTGGGTGGGGAGATAGGCACAAATCTACATTCCAACCACCTTCCCACAATTGTGAAGAGCATTTTCAGTGCTTTAATAGTGAACACAGTTCAAATAATTGGTAATGAGTGGCTTATTAATGAGAGCGGAGTCAGTGCCAAGAAGGACGAGCCAGACTTGATGGCTGTCCAATCAATGCTGAAGCCAGTAAGCTGTGGTCTCACAAAGCACGACGTGTCTGAAAACAAAGAAGCGTGAAACGTGTTTGTTAACAAAGTTTTATCACCCACAGCTGATAAAAATGGTGATACAAACAGCAGCAAGCAGTGCAGCAATTTAGCTGGCGTGTGCACAGTAAGCAATTTACTAAAAAGCTGCCACGACTCAAAGTAGTAGATTAATAATAATCAAAATATGATATATCGGACATTCTTCAAAGAAATTAAGTAGGATCAGCGTGGGGTTAGTGCATTAAAAAAAATCACCAGTGTTTTTTTTTTTTCATTTCATCATTTTAAATGTAACAGTTCCTGTGTGTGTGTGTGTGTGTGTGTGTGCAGTGATATTTAACTGCATTACTGAGAGTTTTTTTTTACCATTTTCCCCTCTCCCCTATTTACACACCCAATGAAGCAGTATGTTAATTATGATGCACTATAATGCAGTAATTACACTTGTTTCACGGTCTCACAAAAAGCTGAGCATAAAGGATTGAAACATTCAGGTGCTCCTGCTGAAACTGTACAGAACAATTGCTTGTGAAGACTTTGTGCCCAGTCAAAGAACAGAGACCCCTGTAAACTGTGCCTTCAAACAGTGTTTATTACACATAAACATTGGCACGCAGGTGAAACGGCTATTTCGCAAAATATGCTTTACTCTTTCGCAAATATTTAATGCTGGCTTCTCTTTGGGATATAAAAGTTATAAATATGGCCTTTGTTTCATGGACCAGTGGCAATAATTATGGTAATAGCTCCTCTGAAAATCCAAAAGGGCTGGAAATCAGACAAAAAGGACCTGATGTTTCATGTTTTTCAGCAGTATGCCCAATGAAAAAGTACTGTTTTTATGGTTTTATATCAATGGAAACAAATATTAGCTCAAATTGAAGTTCTTTAGTTAATGATTAGAAACCCAATAATATATCAAGCACTTGATATTATTACTCACACAATCATGACATTTATCTCGCCACCTGCCCTGAAATCAATAAATGGCTGTCGCAATAAATCAACTCCAGAAAAAAAAAAAATCATTATATTTGGCCCAGGGTTAGCTTAAGAGATAATCATCACAGGCGCATTATCATGTAATTCTCTGGAAATTGTCTTTTCCATTCAAACAATGACAATGTTAATTAGCTAAACTCATTTAGAGTGAGAGCACTTCCTCCCTTCTCTGTTTGCTTCTCTCTCCGTCTGCAGTGCATTTAGAAAAGGTCTAAACTGACTTTTAACACACACTCTACAAAACAAATCTACTAACTTCTAACCCTTCCATTCTGAGACAAATCATCAACAGCATGCAGGTCATATTAATGTACAGATACACTCTTAATATAGATGGGCAACATCTTCAGACAATTAGAGTAGAATAGAAGAACTCTTAACCACAGTAGCACAGAAGGAACTGGCTCAAAGTAACATAGTAACATAGTAGTAACATGTATGTTACTACATTATGTACCCCTTCCTAATAATAAACCTTTCTAGGGTTGTAAGTTGGATCTGTTGATATAATTATTAGAGAATGCATTTTTATTTTTTTTAATGAATTAACTCATCTATAAAGCTTTAGTAAAAGTGTTAGTCGAGACAAGTCGACAAACTTACAACAAGCTAATAAAGTCATTCTGTACTTTTTGAAGTTGCTTCTTTGTTTGATAAACTGTCACTTTGGGATCCTCTTTCAAAAGGAGTCATGACTCAGCATACATGCAAAGCCATTGTGGATTAGAAAAGAAAAGTGCCATGAAACTTTTGTTGTGATAGATGTGGTGAATATTGCCAATCTGGCTATTCTCAAAGTGTGCAAATGTTTTGGGACCCATAAGTCCAGCTGATAAATCTCAGCAAAACAGAAAAAAAAAAAGTGTTGACA
This sequence comes from Archocentrus centrarchus, assembly GCF_007364275.1. NCBI lineage: Eukaryota > Metazoa > Chordata > Actinopteri > Cichliformes > Cichlidae > Archocentrus > Archocentrus centrarchus. The sequence continues at coordinate 26,520,457 of NC_044355.1, read as the reverse complement.
GCCAAACAGAGGAGCATTCTTATTCTCTCCATCGCTGGATGTACTGGAGCTGTTAGGACTGACATATTTCAAGTTGCTGCTATGCGTGTGTGTCTGCTGGGCTTTAGCGGTGTAAGCCAGGTTTTGAGACTGTCAATGTCTCTATAGCCTCTAATCCATGTGTGGAGTGAAGGGTGACCATCTCTCCTTTGCTTTCTCTCTCTCGCTCGCTCAGTCTCTGTGGCTCTACCTAAGCCTCTTTTCACCCCAATTTAACACCAATCGTCCTTTTCACAATGCTGTCCATAGCCCTAACATAACCTCTGCATGCATGCACCCACACACACAACCCCCCCAATCATTCCTTACAATTGTAGTGCCATCATTCTCCTCCACTATAATCTCGTTTTTTCTACCATTTTCTCTCACTTTTAGTATCTTTCCATCACTATCCATTTATCCGTCTTTCTCTCTGCGTCAATCATTGTTGGTCTTTTATTTGTCTTTCTATCAGAGGAATGATGGCGCTAAGAAGTAAGAGTTAAGAGGAAAAGTAGGAGATTTAAGGATTGAGCCAATTTAGATGAATTTCACAGTCTTAGTAGGAACTTAGACTCAGGCCATTCTCATTAGAAGAAACCAAATTGGAGAAATCAGGTACCCAAAGTCAGTCTGATTTTATCTTTAATAGACTTGGTGAGCCTCTTGGGCTTATAGAGCTTATATCAGGATTGACTCCATTCTTAATAATAAAAAAAATCTGTTTCCTGTGGTGCATTCTCATGGGAAAAGCAAAGAGATTTCAAGTCACCAGCTGCAGAACTGGCATTACTATTTATAGACTGTGACACAACTGTTGAGCCTGTTGAAAGTCGGCATCCTCACTGAATGCTGCTATTTATCCATCCCACCATCCTTTGAGAGTTGGATCTTGTAATGGATTTCACCGCAATTTCTGCAGATGGATCTTCGTGTAGAGTAGCAGCAGCAAAAAAACACAAAGAAAAGGCAGATCACCAAGATGCCAGTTTGCATGGGATTCAGCCACAGTCAGAGGTCACGAGAATGGACACATTTATTTAAGCTCATGTCATAAACTCACAACATCTTCTTCAAGTAGGGTACCACAAGCCCAAAACGCTTTTAGCCTTGCTAAAGTAACACATAGACAACTATAATGTCCAGAAGTATGGAACAAGCCTGTTAACCTCAGGGCCTCACAGACTCACTGGCTAGGGTCACCATACCAACCAAGCGCTTTTATTTATATCCAAACTCCTGGTGGTGTGCTCATCCTGCTCTCATTTCTCCTTCCTGTTTGTTTGTTTTGCGCTCTGACTTAGTAAAGATCATTTATAACGCAGCTGTACTCACAAACTCTGCCTAAAAGAAAATTGTTACATAGTTGACATCAGCAGATTTGTGCAAATGACAGAGAGCAAGGTCAGAAAGTACAAGCAATATATTTCCCACCATGACTCCCACAATCAAAACGTTTCACAGAAGTGCCTCTTTTTTATCCGTGTAACATGATGGAGTAAATATGTACAGCTAAAATCCAGTTCATAAGGAAAATTTAAACTGCATGAATGAAAGTTGAAGGCTTTGGTACACAAGATATGATTTAAACATATAGGGGAACTTTAATAATCAGTCCAAAGTTAACTAAACATAGTGAATATATACATGCTGTGTAATGCAGAAGGGCCCATTTGATAGTCATGTCGACTGATCCTGGGAATTTCCACTAATGGCTTTGGGACTTCTGTACTTGCTGAAATCTGGTAGATAATTTGCAGTGAAATTTTGACTTTGCAGATGACCTAAATGGCAGATTCATTAAGACCACAGACAACATCTGAAACAATACAGTTCACTAATGCTAGTCATGTGCAAAATGGGCTTTAGTCAACATGGAATTAACAATGCTCCAGTCACAACCACAGAGATGAACAAAGAAATTATTGAAACTGTGTCAGAATTTTCCAGGTTTGTGAACATCAAATGCAATATATTATTCAACTTGGATGGGCGTGCACTGTGTGGCTAGCTAGAATCTCTGATGAGAAATGGATGCATTTTACCATAGACTTTTGTGTAGTGCAGTCTTCCTCCAATAAAGGTTCTCTTTAATTTTCAAAGAGAGATATCAGGTTATGATTTATAATGTTTGAAGTGCAATGTTAGATATCAGTTACAGGTTTGATGTAGCCAGAAAAAAAACGAGCTTGGTGCGTGCACAGCTTAGAGTTTTTAGGAAAGAGGAACAGCTGTGAAACTCTACCAATCAAGAATATGCAAAGAGCACTATAATGTATCTCTGTAGAATAGTTCACATATTTCACCTCCCAGAATGGCTGTGCAGAGAGAGGTCCCAGGTTCAATGAAAAATGCAGAAAGTGCAGACCTTCCTACAGAATACATGAATTGGAAAAGGAGACGAGGTGGAAAGCGCATCACTGGAAGTTGCAAAGAAATCTATTTCAAACCTTCGTCTCTGTCTCTGGGAGGAGGTATCTTTAGCAGTAGAGAGACGAGTATTTAAAGAAATAGAGTACTGACGCAAATAAGGGAAAAAAAAATGTATAGATTAAGAAAGTGAGGCAGAAAGAGGTACTGTGAAGAAAGCTAGACACAGAAAAAGTGTGCAGGATGTGAGGGAAGAGCTTGTGTAGTTCAGTTGCCCTCTGTGTGTAGTTAGGAGGAAGAAGCTCTGATGCCTCCCACTCAGTTTGGCCTCAGGCCTCAGTATCCCTGTGTTCTAACCCAGTCAGATCTGCCCCGGTGCTGCAAAGGATTGCAGTCTCTGGCTGGAGACGCCGGGTGAGAACATCTCTCTGTGCTTGAAGTATATGTGAGACACTCCTGTGCAGGCTCTGGATGGAGCCCAAATGGAACTTTTCACTCAGTTAGTCATAGACTGCTGTGGTATAACATGAATGTGCATGGATACACAGAGGAGATTTAGGGCACAGGCACTCAGGGGGAGATGCTTTTGTGACCACGCACCAGGTATATTAACTTACAAATGCAGCTACAGCTGAAATCCATCTTTTTAAAGCAGCGGGGCTCTTGGATTCGAGGTTTCACTTGGTTAGTTAAGCTTCTCTCCAGCATACAAAGAAGGTACAGTACATGGACACAAAGAAGGTGTCAATAGCAGAAAACTAAAAGGTCTTCTCTGGCACTTCCCAGTTTGTTAGAGACATGAGCCAAAATCAGAGGCGTGAATCGCAGATGTTGCAGGAGGTGACTGTTTCAAGGACTTCATCACATTAAAATCATCGGTTCATATCAGAGCAGTGTGATTTTCTGTCATTTTGGTGGGAAGACATTGCAGCAGCAAATCTTTTCTTTTCATATTCATTCACCAAAAGCTGTGATAAATCAGTTTGCTGTGGGTGTGAAAGTTTTAGGGTTTGGATACAGTAATTTTCAGATTTTATGTCTGACACTCTGAAGCCCAAATATTTTGTGTTTGCAATAAAATAAAACAACAGTTATTTTCTCAAAATAGGTCAATTTCTGGCTATCAAATATGTGATTAAGTATTAGAGCTTAAGAGCATGTAAAGGGATTCATTAACAGAGCATTTAGACACAGTGATCATGCAGAGCCGGGTAAATATTTATTTAAAAATATATAAATGTTGGCCACTTGGAGAAAGCAGATGAACAAAGCTCTGTTGAACACGCTGGGGATGTTGTTAGGGGCAGTGGGCTGAAGGTATTTGGTACTTGAGAGATATTTTGAGTGACAAACAGACTGTAGCAGTTACCTACTGCTGTGATATTATGTAATTGTGAAAGAAATTTATACCTTTCAAGTGTCATTTTACAGCATTATGTGAAATACTTTGGGCTCAGGTTAAATTCAAAACTAAAAATGTGTTGTGATTTGATAACACATGAAATAACCTAATGAAAGTGCTACCAGGCTATTTGTCACCCTGTTCTGGTGGAAAATTTGACCCCCATGAGACCTTTGATTGGTCAGCTCCTAGCCAGTCAACAGGAGACAGGAAGGAAGGAGCTCGAAGACCCCTGGATGGTAATTGGCTCCTCACAGTCTGAAAAATCAAAAAAAAACAAAGGGTGCAAGACAGACGAACATTATAGATAAAAAAAAAAAGAGGAAATGTCATGAGATGGATTGTTGAATGAAAAATGTTGTTTTGATGGTCACATATTGGGAAGCCATTAGTTACAAAGCCCACTAATAGTGTGTGTGTGTGTGGCATACATTCGCGTGTGGCCTCTAATTGGTGACTGTAACTGGGTTTCCTGCAGTGATTCAAGCTGACTGCAGGGACAGTGATACACATTTGCGCGTGCACACGCGCGTGCGGAATCGCAGACGGGGCCACAATTAATGATGGCAATAATGTCAACACAGAGCTGAGGCCAGTGAGGGAAAATGGGAGGGAAACAAGAAGAGATGAAGAGAAGAGAAAAACAAAGGCAGAAAGAGTTTTAATGATTTGATTTTGTATCTTAAAGTGTCTTTCGGTTAAACTTTTATTTTATTTAGACCAAGCAGAAAAGTATACAGCAGCCAGGGAGCGAGATCGCAAATGAATGCTGCGAAATAACCAGTGGCATTTTAAAGGATTCTCACACCTGAGCAAATACATTAATAACCATCGATTCTGTGGAGTGTTTGTTATAATGTGGCAACACTATTCTTTATAAATAATTCTGAAGTGTATATTTCAACAATTTCAATCATTATCCAACAGCTTTAGAGCTGCGTTTCCTCATATTTTACCTAATAGTAAGGACTGCTGTCAATGTGTGACTTCACAAAATAAAAGTCTTTAAAAAGTCTAATAAAAAGTCCAAAAAACTTTGCCCTGTAAGAAGTTCCAAATGTTCTACTGTGCAAGCTGTGACTTTATTATTTCCACCACAACTTCTCACACGCTGTTTGTAGTCATAATACCTCCGTAATTTCCTCTTTGCCAAGGGTTAAAATGGGCCGGAACGTTCTGGAACGGCAATCTGGCACCTTTAATAAATGAGTAATTAAATCTGATTGGTGAACTAATACACTGTACTGTGTGAGCTAACTTTTCATTGTGCTGTAGTCTAGAATTGCTTCCAGCTGACAGAGTGGAGATACTTTGCCCAGTACTAGGAAATTCCCAAACGCATCCCTCTTTTTCTTTTCGGCCCTGTGATGCAGGCTCCAAAGTTGCATTTGCTCGTGCCACAGAAGAGGAGTGAGCGTAAACAGAGCGACGATTTTAAACGGCAGGTCGTTTCAGATGTAACTTTTCAATCAGCTCGACGAACATCATCAGAAACAAAGTGCTGCTGTGCCGTTTTTCACACAGTGTGTCTGCTAGCTAAATGTGCAGCTGCTGTATTTCCCAGAGGGACATTTTTTTTTTTAAAAAAGCATTAATGTGAGACACTCACAAAAGGACGACGGTGTAAAGAGAGGACAGGAGAGGAAGATTAGAGATTATTTTCAAAGCTGTGAACTGTTCAGCGAGTGACGTTTGATAAACTGGAAATTTTAAAGCTAACTTGCAATATCATACCTCGTTTTAGAGTTTTTAAGTTGGATTCTCAATTTCAAAAAAGTTGGGATGTTGTGTAAAATGTGAATAAAAGCAGAATGTAATGATTTCAAGAACTCATATTTTATTCAGAATATATAAAACAACTCATATGATTAAACTGAATATAATACGTTTTGAGTGATTTGAAGGTTGCATGAGAATACTGTTTGGTGCAAATTATTACAGACTAAACTGGTTATTTTGCAGTATTTTGGTGAAATGTACTATGTTGGACCACGGAGCAGCTGTGGTGTTCATGGTTAATTTTGAGGTTACGTCAAGGGTAGCAGACATAAATTTAAATTTAATGTTGCTGATTAGATTCATTCATTGAATTCTGTATTTTATACTGGATTTACAGTGTCTGGAAATCAGCCATATAGATTGTGTAACATCTGCTTATGTCGGCTTTTTGAATTAAGTTGGCAACAGCAGTGAATATCAGCTAGGAGATGACCACAGCTTGTACACAAAGAAAAACCACAAAACAAATTATTATGTGACTTATTTCTAACTAATTCTTTTTATCTGATCCTTGTTTCACTTGTCAATCAAATTCACACACATAGGGACATATTTATCTAGATATCAAAATGTGAGAGCTTTTTACCTTTCACGTTTAACCAACTCTCTATTTTGATCAAATGTCTAGCAAAGTTTTCTTTAATGTCTTTTTGACATCTTTTCCAAAAGTTTTGTGAAACTCCTCTCAAGAAGTGATTGGATATATGATCATTAGGGCAATATCAGACCCTAAAATCCTGGAGGGGAATTTTCAAAAGAAATTAAAGTTAAAACCATCACAGTTTACTTGTCACAAAGTCACAAAGCTCTGGATGCAGCAATAGTGTGCCTGCAAAATTGTGTAAGGGGAACATAGTCACCAGATATAGGCTAGGTATAAGCCTACCACTGGCTATGTATTTCACGCAACACTGTCATTGACACAGTTGTTACCTTTTTTTAAAAATCCCATTCACTACAGGAAGCAACCACAATGACAAAGGGGATTTTGAAAATGGTAACATGTGGCCGGTGGCTAGGCTTATACAAGCACACCGTATCCGGTGGGTGAGACTAGTTTGGCTGGAGTTAAATTGTCTTTATGCTGTTAAAGTCGACACCATTTCTCAAAATGTTGTATAACGATTCCTCGTGTAATGATTTTCTGATACACACTCTAATGTGTCGTGCTCCCTTGTGAGATCAACGGGGCAGGCGAATCAAAATTGTGTTCCTTACAGAGGATAAACCACTGCTGCAGTAACGCAGCATCCAGCGATATTAGAATTTCCTAGTGTCTGCAATCCTTTACATAACTCTTTTTTTTCGGCCTTGCATCCAAACAAAGACACACAAAGTACATGCTCATTCAGGAACACAAGCATCCTCAGCTGACCTATTTGCCTGATTAAAACAAATCCTGCTGACAAGTGAGGATTTATGGTGCACCTGAGGATTCAGTGAGTGTGTTGCTGTGGTTAGGGTGAGTGAGTGCTACTGTATCTAAGCAGAGTTCACTCCTAATTTGGGAAACCACAGAGCTCTTCCTGTGTGGACTTAGTGTGTATGCATTTGTATGTGTGCTGCTTAGTATCCATACTTCCATATGTACAGTACTGTAGATACACAATTGTGTTTGTGCAGGTATTTAATTCTTTCCCTCAATGAAGTTATATTTGCTCCCAGACAAGATTTGGTTTTAAGCTGTAGTGCCATGTTCAACCCCCCGTGCGTGTGTATGTAGTACATGGGTACCAATATAAAGACGTGACTTTTTGGATGTACAAGGTTGTCGTCAGCCCCTAGCATTTCATGGGACTAAGCAGATTTTCTGCTTCTCATAAACCAATTAAGAGTGTAAATGGGAAGTCCTCTTTTCTTCTTCTTGTTCATGTTTTTCTTCTTTCTTCTTGTCTTCTCCTCCTACCCTTCTCTCATTTGTTTTCCTATCTTTTTCTATCACCTAGCAGCATTTCTTTAGCCTTTTTTTTTACTCATTTCCCCATTTCTTTCAGCTCCCCCTCTTCTGTTCCTTTTTTCCCTCTGCTTATGTTCTGCTTTCCACTGTCCTCATCTCCTTGAATTCCCCCATATTCTCTCCTCCACAAACCTCCCCTTCCACTTCATCCCCCTTCTCTTCCTCCCTCTTCTTTCTGTTTTAGATTAATTTTATCTTCTCTGTATTATGTTGTAGCCATAGGGGAGAGTGTGTGTGATAGTAATCTCAGCTGTCCGATTATATCTTGTTGCTCCGGTGCTGAACCATGAGATGGTTTATTGATATTTTGTAAGGGAAGATATTTTCTAAAGATGAGTGTGTCTTGGTTTTATCCCTGATCTAACTAGGCAACTTGGGGATTAAAAGCTCCTTTCAACTAAAAAAAATGCTTCAGGGCTCTTTGTTCAAAAAAAAAAAAAAAATTCAAACACTTAAACTACAAGTGGGTTTTTATTTTCTGAATTATTTGCTCTCAGGATGCATTCAGTTTGGAGAGATAAAGATTGTAATAGTTTGTAGTATAATCAAGTTAATCCAAAAGTCAGACAGGAAATGGACCAGTATAGATGGCATGTTTAAGGTTTTACAGGCGCTCAGAAAGAGAGAGCAGATTTGTGATTAGCATCTTTATGTGTCAGCAGCCTAAGCTAAGCAGCTGTTGCGTTAGCATTTAGCTCAAAGTTGTGCAAAGTACAACCTGACTAGTCGATGGCCCTGCTGAAGACATGTCTTGTTTAAAGATATTTACTGTAAATTTGTTTTCAGTGAAAACTGGCCATACCGTGCAAAAGATAACTTCAGCAGCATATGCGTATATTTGCCTCACAGGTTGTCTAAAGGGGCTTTTACACATGATGTGGCGTGAGCAGTGCTTCACTGCCCTGCTCGAGGGGCCTGCCAAGGTCAGAGCCAAATAGGTGGTGTTCTCAGTACAAATGCAGACTTGTGTAGTATAATACAGTGAATTTAAATACACAACAGTATCTTAGCCTCTGTCTTGCTTTATATATCTCCCAGATACCTTGTTTCTATTGGCTGAGTGGTCATCACAGTGCACAACTTTACCCAAACTGAACTTTGACTGCAAGTTTTGGAAATATTGGGTTTTAGAGTGCAGTGGTGCCATTACTGTGCCCTCTGTGACAGCCCCTTATGTTTAATCTCAATTCTCAGTGTCTGAAAGATTGCAGCTTATTTTATCTCTAAGGAACTTTTGACTTTTTATTAACTCTGGGAGGTAAAAATAATGAAGTACAGTACTTTCTTTGGGACCAATGGAAAGACAGTTTTGGTGTGAAGAAGTAGAAAAATGAACAGATTAAAAAAAGATGAAACAAATTACAGCAAGTACCATAGGGTACATCTTTATTTGGCCACGTGGTAACATAGCAACTGAATTGACTATTTTTGGTCTTTTAATGAGTGTCAACATGATTTAACCAGATAGTTCAGGGTAAATGTTTCCACAGGCTTTATAGAAAAGAGTTTACTTAAGTAAATTGTGTAAATATATTGTAAAACACTTGTCCAACACAGAATGTAAATTTACATTAATGTAACCAATTCTCAATATGATACGGGCCTGCACATGAGCCTAAAAATCTTGCCCACTGTTTTCTATGCCAATCTTCTATATTGATTTTATTTTTGACCAAATATTCTGATTTCCTGTGAGCCCCCGTGCTTTGTTTTTGGTCCCTCTTGTGCAGCTCCATTTTTAAAAACCCTGGAAACATCCCAGGTCATCATTTTAGTGACAACTAGCCTGACTTGTTGCATGAGGGCTGAGACACTGAGAAAGACTTCATACTAATATGCTGGTGACTTATTATTCAGAAGGCAGCCAAAATGATTCCATAGTTTACAAAATGAAAATGCTACATTGTATTAAAGAGAATGTAAACTCTTCAGGAAAGTCTTTTTTTAAAGTTACTGAGTATTAAAAGTGTATAATTTCTTGATTGTTTGTTTCCTACATGCAAAAACATCGACATAAATATGAGCTAAAGTACAGGAATTTTTTTTTTTTCCTGCTAAAATCTTAAATTCAATGTGCTGCAAATGTGTTTCCTGAGTTTCTTAAGCTGCATTTGATTGTGCCCCCCCCGCCCCCCACCCACCTGGAACCAGTGGGTTTGTTCCCAAATGTCCTTAGATCCACCTGGTGTGCAGGAAGGAGTAAATGAGGCGCTCCCAAAGTAAGAGAGTTATGAAAAAACTAAAGTTATGATATTTTGACCTCAGAACTCCCATCCCCCTTAATACCCAACTTTCTCTCTTTGGCCTCAGCCCACCATTTCAATCTGCTCATTCTTGGTTTCTTTCCTCTTGCTGTCAACACACATACAGTCCCACACACACAGACACACACGCTGGGGAGGAGATGTCAGTCAAGATGGATGTTTAAGTTGGACCAACATCCCATATGGCAGCGTGTCGTTTATGTGTGTGCATGCGTGTGTGTGTGTGGAGAGCTTGTCCCACGGGCTGTGCCATAGAATTTGGCATCGTTCAGCTCTGCTACATCCAGTCTGCTATTGAGATGGTTAAAATATTCACACACACACACACACACACACATATGCTCACTCTCAGTCAAACATCTCACTGCTCAACAGCTCTGAAACTTTTTCAAACACTGGAGGATATTTACAGCTCAGAATTGTGATTGAAGATGTTTACTTGCAGAAAACCTGCCATCACTGTTAAAGAATATTGACTTTAATACCATTTTGATTAAGATGGCTAACATTAGCCATGCTGCCTGCCTGTACTTGCTCACCGCTGAGAAGATTATTAGGAATACAGAGCGAGCCGTCCATGCTTCCATAAATGGTGAACAAAGCATCGTACACGTGGGCCTTTTTCACTTGCTTCCATCCATTTCCTGTCCAGACATAACAATGAAACTTACTTTAAGCTGACATATGACATGATCTCACTTTATATACTGTCAGTTCATCCAGGTATGCTTCTCCTGACCTTGACAGCATCTCAGAGTTTAACATGTTCCACACTCCTCGTTTGCGCTCTAATTTCTCTGCAGAATCCACCATTTTGCAGATCTGATCTTACACATTCATAAATTATTCAAAATATACTTGCTGTGTGTCAGCACTGATTCGACAGCTTCCATCTTACACATGGCGCACACGGTAAATCTTCCATATCGAAGCGGAATGACATCCTACACATGCGGAGGTAGTGCCACATACCGTACCCATACACCCAGCAACACACACTTTTCTTTCCTTGTGAATGCACGCACACATACATTGAGCCTAAACCTTGATGACTGGCTCTTTTCCTATCTGATGGGAAGTGCAATGTCTGCAACTCTTCCTCTGTCCTTCAGAAGCAGAAAGAGAATCACTCCCGCTCCTTTCCTTCTCTCTTTCTTTCTCGATATATCTTCAGCTCTTTTGCTCCTTGTATTTCCACTACATTTTCCTCCACCAATAATGCCCCCCCCCCCTCATTTTAAGACCTGTGCCAAACAAAGTAACAGAGTTCTACTTGAAATGTCATGTTGTGTCTTTCATATAGAAGTTGGTAGCTAGTGAGGAGCCTGTCATCTGAAAGAGTTTGTTCCCTGATGTTCCACACTGCAGCCTAATGATGTGTATGAAAACACAACTTTACCAAAGTGAATTTCGCTGATTTTGGCTGCAGAAGACAATTTTTAGGTGACATTGAACGGAGGGGTTTAAGGGTCGGAGTCTTAATGAGAAGAGGGATACAGCACTGTGCAAAAGTCTTGAGCCACCCCTCTTTTCTTTCTATTTTGCTTCCGAGGAGACAGGCTGTCTTGTAGTTTTTTGTTTGTTTGTTTGTTTGTTTGTTTTAAAGAGGTCTTAGGCAATAGTTCTCTAGTATTTTTGAAGGTCCTTCAAAGTTTTTGAACACAGTTCAGTTTTGAACAGTTTTGTCTTAACACAGTTTGATTTCCCATAGCTCTTTGTGATTCCCAAAGAGCTAGTAGCCAGAATTTTTTCATATCTCAGCACGGTGTGCAGGATGGCCTTAAAATTTTTCAGGAAACTGGACAAGTGGAGAAGGTGCCAGGCCCAAAAAAAAACTATCTACAGAAAATGAACAGTATCTGAAAGTCTGTCCTTAAGAAATAGGAAAACACCCAGCTAAGAGCTGACACAAGACCCAAGAGATGCATCTGGTCCTTCAGCTAATCCACAGTAGATGAAACCTTCCATAAATATTCTCAATGGAGGGTGGCTGTCAAGAAGGTGGCTACCTTTTTCTCCTTAATGAGCGATGCTCAAGACTTTTACACAGTACTGGTAATTCAGACAAACCTCAGGTAATAAATGTATTTTATAATATGGATTTAGTGACAAAAACAAAGTTATATACAAACATCTTGAAGTATTGAACAAACTAGCCCACTGGGCACTAGGGAAGTATGTGTATTTCCCAACTGGTTGGCTGCCAGATATCAGTGCGTAAAATCACGGACTGATATCTGACTGTACCAAAAACCTCCTTGTGTTTGCTTTGGTTGCTCGCAGATTGCTGCAGCCACCCCTAGTTTGCATGGCAAAAACTGCAAACAGTCGCAGTAAAACTATAAAAAGTCACAAACCAAAATCAGAATGCTTGCCTTTGAGCAAAAGTTGCGCCTTACAGCTGCAACCATCACATTTCAAAAGACACAATTTTTACTTTAAAGGTAAACATTCTCCATTTTATGGAAGTGTAATAATGTTTTTTATTTATTTTTTTTGTCGCAGCAGGAAATGGGTGAAGGATACAGGGGAAGACACATGGGCAAGTTTTTCCACTTTCACTACCACATTGCAAGTAGTTTGCGAGTGTTTGCGGACAAGTTTTCCATGCAAACTACTGGTAACTCAGGAACCTGCTTGCAACCAAAGCAATCACAAGGAGGTTTTCAATGCAGCACTGTATACCTCTTTGTAACCATGGTAGTGTCTGCCAGCAACCTCCAGCAACCACTCTGCAACCGGTTGCAGAATAAACACTTTCCCCTAGCGACAGGTGGTTACGATGGGTCACTGTCCAACTTCTAGGCCTGTGACTCAGATTTTAGCAATGGATTTCACAGTGACTGCCACTAACTGCTCACAACCAGTCACAGAAAACAAATTTTTTTCTCTACTTGGATTCACAATTTACATCCAACATGTGTCCAGAAGGACTCCAAATCACTGATTTCTGCTTACTGTTTTCTACTAACAGTGTAATACAGTGAAAGGTCAGTGTTTTATTTATAATGTGTTTCTGCTCTCCCCAAGTGGTAATAAAAAAAAACATAAATAATTAATGTTCATAATGATTTAAGTATATTTAGAAGAGCATTGTGTGGCAGCATGGCTCTTTGACCCCAAAGTGACTTAAAGAAATAATTCTTTTGCAGTAGCTAAATCATTCTCATCTATTTACAAGATTTTTTCTGCTATATGACTATTAAATCATATCCTTATGGTGGCAAAGGCATTATCTTGAGTATAATAATGTGATCTCGCAGATACATGTGAAATGTCCACAGAAACAGGGCTACTCGTTTTGAGATTGGTGTCTGTGTCCAGAATCACAGTTTTTTTTTTCTTGTCGCTCAGAGCTGAGAATATAACCACCAACTTGGCAAAATGACATGTTTTCAACAAACAACCTGCACCAAAAATCTCTGATTGCACCTTATACCATGTCACATGGAGAAAAACACAATTTTAATGTTGGGGAAAGTGCTTTTTCAGTATCTCACTAAGACCGCTGGGGTCTGAAAGTGGCACGGCTGTCTAAAAAGAATAGGACGATGTGTTTTCCCCTGGCAGGCATCATTTTAGGATCAATCTGAACATTTTAGTGGTTAAAACTACACCAAATGCGAAAGTGATGCATTTCTTTATCAGTTTCGCTACATCTGAGAGTTAAGGTCTGTAAGAATGATGGAAAACACTTCTGCTGAATCACAACTAATAAATGCAAGTAAAAAAAAAAATTCTAATTACAGACTTGATGAAGGTGGATTTTAATTTTTTAACAGCCCCTATGAACTTTTTCTGTGTTTTGGAGCATAAATGTCCTTGGACAACTTGCTACTTTTCACAGCTCACCGTTAGGACAAGCTGTCGCTCCCTCTCTGTCTTGCTTCTTTCTCACACCCCCTTCCTCCCGCTCACTCTGTCTTTCCTCCTGCCACTCTTCCCTATCTTCTCATCTGTCTTTCTAAGAAAGCACCTTTCTCTGTCATCTCCCATTTCCTCTCTTCACTCCCTACCCTCGTCTTTGTGAGAAGCCATACATCTCTCAACCTTTATTTACCCCCCCTCCATTTTCATTTCTTTCCCTCTCATTGTCTTTTCCTGCCCCCCCCCCCCCCCCCCTCCGAGTGCAGGACATTTCGTGACACATTCTGTCTGTTAATCAGCAGCGTATTGGACACCCATTCGCCCGACCATTATAACAGCCTATTTCTGACCACTGTGACACACAATATTATAAACTCTCTCAGCTGTCTGGCTAGGTCTGCCTCCCTCTTTGCATTATTAAGATTGACAGGCACAGTGACAGCCATTTACAGCAGCGGAGCCAGACTCAAGGCTGAAGGTGCCAAAAACTGCTGAAAAATATTGAACACTTCTGTTCAAACCTCAAAGTAATTGGGGGGTTTTAATGCTTTTTGGACCTCAGCCTGATTAGCATAATTATGATATTTCATTAGGCACTTTTTCATGGCTTCCCACAGATCATCCGCCAATCAAACAGTGTGTGCACCACAGAGACATTTTTCCTTGGACACTTCAGTATAGCATACATTTGTGGCACTCTTTTCTGTTTGTGTGTGTGATTTATTCAGCCTTGAGGTCCATCACTGACCATGTTTGCTCGCCTTTATTTGTTTATTGGTCAGGATGGAGCCTCCTGGTGTTCATCAGCTCCTGAAAGGTCTGTGATGGGTCTGACCAGTAGTCCAAACAGGGGCTAGATGACGCACTGAGATGTGCGAATTTACTGCTAATGCATTTCCCTGAACACCTAAAAAGCTGCCTGCAACCACAAACACAAACACATCATCTTGTAAGTGCCAGAAAACAGGACATGGCCAAAACATGCTCTAGATTTTTTGTCCTTTTGTTGTGTTTTGTGTAGACACTTAAACAGAACCTTAAACTATTTGAGACACATGTTTTTGTGGATGAAACTGTGAACGCTGCACAATGCAGCACAATGCTTAGTGATGTATTGAAGCGCTTTATGACTTGAATATCCCACTTGTTTTGTTAACAAGTCAGTTATTGTGCACCAAAGCCCTTCTGGTCTTTTGTGTGGTCACATATTTAACTTTTTAAATATCACATTATAGTTTGATCTTCTTCTTCTGCAGACCCTTGACTGCATTTGGCCACAGCAACCCCAGTGCCAGTCTTTCTTACAGCACTAAGCCCTTTTTTGGAGAGGCACCCAGCCCAGCTGATCTATGAATAAACTCACTTTATGTTGCATTTAAAGCAGTTGTCAGCAACAGATTCCATTCAGTGAGAGCTTTGATTTTATTTTGAGTGCTCTGTTTCTGTCTTAACCACCACTTTCTGTGCCTTTTCTGAGACAGTATTTTAGTCATAGTTTGAACTGTGCTGATTCTATTAAAAGCCATAAGCAAGTTGGACAGAAGTATTTGTTCTGGGGCAGGCTTAGCTTTTCCCACTGCCCACTCATGTTCATATAGTTGGTTCTCTTCTTTGTTTGAACACATTAGTAACAGGAGTGATGCACTTTTAGTTTGGGTGGTTAGCATAGCTTCCATGATACCACGAGTGGCATCATGGATGCGCAGATGACAAATCTGCAGCAGCTGGTCAATTTTTTTGAATAAGGAAGTAATCCCAGAACCCAAAAGCACTCGTTATTTCCAACGGTTCTTTGTACTGTTAGATCTTTATGAAGTCAGAAAGAGAGGATATGCTTAGTATGGTCATCTCGTGCACACAGCTCATGAGCACAGAAGCCCCACCCACCCTTTTTTCAAACCCCATTTTTACAAGAGGCCAATGAGGAGAACGTTGTCTTAAGATTAAAATCAAATAAAACATTTTTAAAAACCTTGAAATGAGCACCATAGGTCCACTTCAAAGCATAAACCTATATTTTCAACAATTACTTTGCTGTCATTGTTTAATAAATTTCACACTGACTAAAGAAAAAATAAACTTGGGTCCCCATGCACATGCTAATGCTGTTTTTTAGTGTAGGGTCTCGCCACACAAGCATGCAGAAGTGTCACTTAATAGGTTCTGGATGCATCCTTGATATATAAATGTGTGTTTATTGGAAATAATGCGTGTGTGTGTATGAATGGTGACTATTTGGAAACAGTTGTTTCCTTGTCTGAATGTCCCAATTTAAGAAACGAAATGTTCTAAACAAAAAGGATTCTGTACTAAAACAGTGCGAACACACTGACAGAGACAGAGAGGGGGACTTGTTGTGGCAGCAGAGAGGGAGGTGAGTGTAATTGATTGTGATCAGTGTAAACTGGTCTGAACATCCACTGGGAATCTGCAGTAATTAGGGCTGCACTTCCCATCGTCAGGTCTTCGCAGTGAGTAGGAGGAACAGGTGTGCACGAGAACATCCACATGTGGATGTGTACATGTAGTGGATCAGTTTAACTTTGAAACTGTAAGAAAACAATGCTTTCAGACTGAGACAGATGAAAGTAAAGAATATCAACTTAAAGTAGCAAAAAAGTACAGAAATTTGTGTTTGGTTGATTGTTTCTTTGTTGTAACAATGTTTCCTGGCAATAAATCTTATACTGTTTATTTCCCTTTAAATGGAGCCACAGTTATAAGGAAAAATGCAGTTGTTGGTTGAGCAGCAGTGTTGAGTTTGTGGGTTACCCCCATGAAAAACTTTGCTAATGCCAAACAGCTGATTTTGCTGTTGATTGCAAGCCCAATATTAAGTTGTCATCTTCCCCGTTTTATATATATATATATATATATATATATATATATATATATATATATATATATTCACTAGCTACTTGCTAACATTGTCTGTTTTTCTATTTCTTTCTTTCTTTCTTGGTACATTTGGTTCGTTGTTAAAATAAAGTCTTAGTCTAAACACAAATATTTCTATTTGAACAGCAATTCAAGCACAAATTCATGAGCATTCAGTAATGAATCAGAATCTTTAGTTGCAAACAAGTCACTTCTGCCCCTGCAGTGTTTTCAAAGGATGTGATATAAGCCAGCAACTTGACAGAAAGTGTGCCCTTAAGAAAAAATGCTTTGGAAACATTCCAGAGTAAAGCTAGCTGCACTCTCACAAGCTGGTGGATGGATCTCCTAGCAGCTTCAAATCATAGGAGATTATTAAGTTTGACAGCAAATGTCAAATTTAAATTTAAAGAGATAAAGATGAGAGCAGAAAGTCGAGGCAAGTAAATTAATCAGACTGACTGTGATTATGTTTAACTCTTTATTTATTTATGTGAAAGCTCCTCCAATCCTGCTTCTTTAATCCTTGAAATACAAGGTGGTTTCATTGAAATATCCATAAGACATCCTCTGAACCCCATGGCACCCCCCCCAATTCAGACGTCCCTCACCCGGCTTCTTTAATTAGATCACTTGTCATATTAATTAAATCAAAAACACGTGCAGACAAACATGATCCCCGTAATGAGCGCGTGAGTTATTAAATATTTGCACTGTTAATTACATGCACTTCATTAAGTAACAATGATTTGTGCAGCTGAACAAAATGCAGCGACTGTGCTGTTCATGGACCATTGATGATTTGATCTATGTGAGATAAACTATCAGTGCTATGTGCAGAGTGAATTTCCCATTTGATGACATGACAATGAGCAGTGGTAGAATGTAATTATAGGTCCGTTGCACAATTAGGCTAAAAATTTAGTTATATGAACTCCATTGCAACAAAAAGAGTCTTACCTATAGACCCCCCCCCCCCCATCCTTTCTTTAGATTTTACTAGGAAAATGGGAAATAGCTGCAGCAATTTACAGAAATATCTGCAAACATACATGGAAATACAGTTTGTGCAGTTCTAATGAGCTTGGAAGTCAATATTTGGTATGACCACCTTTACTGAACAACAGCTTTATTGTCATTTCTTTAAGTCGTCTTCAGGAATCTTTCTCCTGGCTTCTTGAAGGACATTCAGAGCACGTTTTTGGATGTTGGCTGCCTTTTATTTTGTTCTCTGTCAATTCAATTTTTATTTGCATAGCCCAACATCACATATAGAGGTTCAAGTCAGTTACATGTTGAAACAAACATTTAAACAAATAAGGAACTCATCAGAAATACTTACATACATATACACCCACACATACATACAAATCTGCCAGATTGCTAAATATTGCTACAGCTGTACAGATGTATTATTATTGAGTGGAAGCAGTTAAAAGGCAGATTTAAATATGTGTGTTTTTAAGAGTTTTTTGAAATTATCTGTAGAGTTTGCTTCTCTAGT
This sequence comes from Archocentrus centrarchus, assembly GCF_007364275.1. Taxonomy (NCBI): domain Eukaryota; kingdom Metazoa; phylum Chordata; class Actinopteri; order Cichliformes; family Cichlidae; genus Archocentrus; species Archocentrus centrarchus. The sequence continues at coordinate 26,502,419 of NC_044355.1, read as the reverse complement.
ATGTTGAGGTGGGCTATTCCAGAGTTTGGGTGCATAAGCTTCCCTTATTTTTCCTCTGTGAGGAGCACTGGCCATTTAGGAGTTTATGCACAAGTAAGAGTATTTTAAAATCAATTCTGTAGAATATTAGAAGTCTCAAACTGCATAAAACAAAAAACACTTGCAAGTTCTTCAAAAATTACATCTGTGTAAGGATGGAGAAGTTGACATAACCTCCATGTCTGCTATATATGTGTGTGAGTGTGGGGGGGCTGTTGGGGTAGCAGCAGGTAATCAAGGTGACCCGGACAAGGGTGAAGGTGCCAGGTTTGGTGGCACAGTATACCGCTCCTGTATGTCCACTTCAGAAGGACTGGCATAAACATACTTGCACAGGAATCCCACCGTCAGCTAACGCTGCCAAATTTATCTTTAGGTACAGTAAGTTTTGTGCACACATTTTTCTTCTCTGCTGTTTTCAGATAACTTGTTCAAGTAAGTATTTTTAAATTCACTGACAGAATTTGTTTTGCACAGTTTCAGCATCTTGCAGAGGGTCTCGGTTAGAAGCACACACACACACACACACACACACACACACACACACACACACACACACACACACACACACACACAGGCACAGCAGTAGTTTCCAACTTCACAAAAATACCTTGATGTGTTTCGGGTCCTTCTCAACTAACCTCTCTTCCTCTTTCTCACAATATTTCCATCCAATATCTCTTTCCTACACTCTTCACCTCTTTCTGTCCAGGAAAATAAACCCTGTGGCCTTCGCTGTGACCTTTACCGAGAGAGCACACAGCACAGTTTCCCCTGAGGTTATTTCTCAGTTTCCAGAGTTTTCTCTACTTCAACCGTAGGGTTGATCTGACACTTTCAATAACAATTTACCTCTTTCTACTTCTGTTTTGTTTAGATTTGTATTTAAAGGTGCTGACAGCTGATATGTGCTGTATGGTTGCATCAGATTAAGACATGCGCTGAGCCTGTTTCTGCTGCTGTTCAGCAGTTTCACCATCAAACTGCGCAGCTCCACTGTGGTTCATTTAAAATATTCAGTATAGAGGCTGAGTGACACACACAGAGATGGGAAGAAAAAGTGATTTTTGGAGAGAGAGAGAGATAGGTGGGTACAGTAGGTGGAGTGAGGCGCAGATACAGTGAACAGATTTGGGAACTGAAAGAAAAACAGAAAGGTGGAGGGAGGTGGAAAGTGCCAGGAATCTGACAGCCGCATGTCACAGGAGTAAAAATGAAGATTTTTTTTTTTTTTTTTTTTTTGTTGTTGTTGTTGCTATTTTTTTGTGTTTTGTTTTGTTTTTTTTGTACTGGTTTTCATAAAGCATCATTTTCTCTCACTGCACCACTGCCCCCTTGTTATGCCTTAGAGAGTCTGTTAGAGAGTTGTCCTTTTTTTCTCTTTTGCTGAAGGTTGCCGAGTCCTCTACTGTTTTTGGATCCCATTCTACTTAATCAAGTTGCAGCCATAACCTGTGTCTACATAACCCATCATTTATGAGCGCAATTCATACAGTCCTGCAGATACAGTCTGACTTTGAATGTTACACAATTGTTGGTTCTATGCTGTCTCCTTTTAGTATTCATAAAACTGCTCATCTGCATTAGTTCTGGTTTAGGGCAGCCTGATGCTGAAGCTTTTTTTAAGCTCATTTCCAGCTCCATAATGTATTCTTAGACTTTAATAGAGCAGCTTTGCATGATTTTTTATGTTATATGAGGCCTTGGTTCATCCCTTTAGTTCTCCTGTTGGTCAGCTGACTGTCTACCCTTTAGAAACTAAAGGTGTACAACGGTTGGTGGAGGTCCTGTAGCTGCATGCCTGAGATGATGGCATACCTGCAAGCAATTACTGACACCCAAGAGTACTAGAAAACTGTCTAACCCAAGCTTTTAGAGCAGTCTAAAGTCAGAGTTTTTGGCTCAGAGGGATTTAAACATTATTTCATAGTTTGAAACTTTGGCCATATTTAACAAGCATCCACTGCTGTAACAGATAGAAAAAGAATAATAATAATAGGTTATTTTTAAACCAATCGTGTTTTAGTGCCACAGCCTATCTGAGTATTGTTGGTCATGATTTGCATCTCAGCATTTTCTGATTCTTTTCACAATGGAAAAGTAGATTGCCACAAAGCTAAAGTCCCATCACATTTTTGTCATGAACATGTCACTGGGATTGGACTCCAAAAGAACATGAACATGGCAAACATGAGAGTTTAGGTTCCATGAGCATTTAGTGAGGCTGTGAGGAACATGATTTATTATGTCCACTAAACATCCATCCATCCATCTTCTTCTACTCTACTACTTCAGGGTCATGGGGGGCCGGAGCCTATCCCAGCTGCCATAAGGTGTGAAGCAGGGTACACCCTGGCCAGCCTGTCGCAGGGCTAACATGGAGAGATAGGCAACCATTTGCTCCAGTAAACATTTCATAATAATAGCTCTTCTTTTTGCTCTGTTGTGGTCTCCACTAGTTCCCAAGGGAAATCTCTGTCTCTTTAGCTCCTATGTTCACCAACAACTGTTGCCAAATTGTACCAGGCATGTGCTGAGAAAATAGCAGTGTAGTATAGTATAGTACAGTATAGTATAGTATAGTAAAATATATACAATGTCAAAAGCCAGAACATAAAGTGGAGAATGACACCAGAGCATGATGAGGTCTGGCAAGAAATGACATTTTCCACAAGCTGACCTCAGGCATGCCTTTAGCCACACCTCATCAGGCGTAGACAATCAGCAATCAGAGACTCTTGCACTGCCACTGCAAGGAGGGTAGGGGTTACAGGGGGGCATAACAGGGGGCTCGACCAGGATTTGAACCTGAGACCTCTCACAATCAATCAAACATCTATTAGATTTCCTCTTGCAATGCCATTTGTTTTTATTGTTTGAATATGAAAGGTTAGCCAAAAAAAAGAAAAAAAAAAAGCTTTTGTATTATTAATGCACAAATAGTACTTAAAATCACTTTCCCTAGTAATTGCATCCCTTGACTGCATTTTAACTAAAAGTATTTCTCAGCTGTATTTTTTAATAGACACAGTTCTAGTCATTTTCACATATTAACTATAAATCAAAATACAGTGAAAATTGAGCAGTACAGAGTAAATGCAGAAGTTCCATTTGGGAAACTGCAGCTGGTATGAGAGGCAAAACCGAGGGAAAAGGTGTTCACCAAAAGAACTTTGCTGCCCCTAAAGCTCATCTGTGAGAGCTCTGTTCAACACAGAAAAGCTAAAAACAAAACAAGAGGTTTAAATCTCATGTAGGAAATCTTCCTCCTGAGATGAAACTGTACGTCATTTAGAAAGACTCTGACATTAAGTAGTGAAAGTTTTAAAATATGAAGATTTATAAATGTATAAAGGGAGTTTGGCGTACAACAATATGTCTGATTCTGGAAGCCAGGGATGAAGAGGAGCACACACTGTGTGAGCTGTGGTTGAACAGTGAACTATTTAGTGAATGTCTGATGGAGCCTTTGCTTTAATAAGTGATTCTAAACAATGAAATCTCACTAAAACCCACCTTCCTTTACTTTTTTAAAAATCCTTGTCAGACTTTTGCCCATCTCCCCCTCTGTCACTCTGCAGGGTGCTGTCAGCGAACAGGTGTGCAGCTACTTCTCTTTATTAATGGCGGGCAGGAGGAGAGCAAAGGGGACTCTGCGTGTGTGGAGGTGTGTGTGTGTGTAACACACGAGAGAACTGACAAATGCAGCAGCGACTGTGCCGCACGCTCCATCGACACAGTGACAAATGGAGCGGGGCCAGAGATGTGTATATATAAATTCACACAACAGCACAAAGAAGCAGTTTGACAGAGAACGGCGCTTTCAGAGCTTGAAAGTTGTTTGGTTCTGCATAGAGGAGACTTTACTAAAATCCATTCAAAGCTGAATCCTCCAGTGTGTGTTGTTTTGATGGGGTACTCCAAACATTTGCATCCTGGCAATAATCAAACATCGCATTTTAAATTCTCCTTTATTCAAACACGTGGAAATGTCTGTCAATATGATGGACGCGTATAATGTCTTATGAAGCGTGATTGAAGCTGTTTAGGGCTGGATGCATACGCTGAGCATGTCTCAGAAAAGAATAGCAGGGATTTCATTGTTACGCGATTTCACATTTATGTTCCCTCTCCCACAGACTGTGGTGAATCTAGGCCACAGAGAGCCAAAGAGCCTAAAACTGAAGAGTGACCCAAAAAGAAGTTAGACCTTGAAGGTAGCGGGATGAAAACATGCAGCCATCACTCACCATCACACAACAGCATATTGTTTTGGGATGAGTTGTGAAGGAGACATAAGATACAGGAGATCAGATGATTCATTCTCTTAATGTAGCACTACATTGCATTTAGGGTTTATGTTCCAGCATAATAATTTAAAATAACTTACCATGTCAAGTTTTGCTACTCCAATCATGTCACCAACATACTAGAATGATCATCGCGTATGTAGGTCCTCAACGACTGGGTTCAATCTTGATGAAACTTATATAATATATAAGTTTACTTCAAAATTTTACTTACTTACTTTACTTACTTCAAATAAAAAGTACTGTTTCTCTGTGTTTACCGTGTGATCGAGGCTGGTTTGTGAATGTGTGCTAAATAAACTGAACATAAAATTTGCACGTTCATGTACGTGCGTACGTTTAATGGTCACCGGAGGGTTTAAGTTTTAGGAATTGGCAAGTTTTTATTTCCTCTCTGGCACACCTTTACCATTCTACACCGCTACCCGAGGGTGATATCTGCCACAGCAGATGTCAGAGAGAGGGGACTCATTAGCATGCTACGTCCAAAGAACCATGATTGACATAAAAGGCTGCAAGTAGTTGCTGGCATGGCCGTTAATTCCTTTAAGGTAAAGTATTGCCTTGCCTTTTCAGATACAGGCTATCAACAAAAGACATGAAATCTTGATAACCTGTATCTGACACTGAAACAAAGAGTCCATGTGGGACACATTACCCACTGTAAGTATCATAAGTATGTTGTGTGACTGGTGATGATATTGACAGTGAATGGCCAGATTTGAGAAAAACAGGTATAGATGTCATGCATCAGAGCATTAGATGATAAAGGTAGATTATATATGTGATGTGGAAGTTTAAGCATAGGTGGTTTTGGACTTTATATGGCTGCCATCTTGACCGGGTCTCCGTGGGACTTCATGGTAAAATAAAGGTAATAATAATATTAATTATTTAATACTAATTACAGTAAAGAAAACAACTAATATTCTTCTTTTCTCTAGTTTCTGAAATCTAAAAGCACACAGACCACCTTCTTCATCCTGCAGCTTTAAAAAGGTTATCATCCTGATAAAGACACTGGGGACTTTTCATTAACCCTGAGATACAGCAGTGAGTGAGATCAAAAAGTAATAAAAACAATCACTTTCTGAATAAACATGAAATGGATCACCCCTTTCCTGCTCATGAGCCTGCACAGCCAGCCAAGATTAGATTGGATTTTAATGATCAACAAGGGGAAAGTGGGCCGTTGTGACACCAAATTATGAAATGATACAGCAAACAGAAATGCGATACGAGCAACACGGCGGTGAACACAGAGAGATCCATAAAATTATGTGGAAACAGTTGACATCTGTACATTGCAACTTGGATGCAGGTAATTGATGGTTTCCAACATGCTGCTTTTACTTTCATTGCCTTTTTCTTTCATTTTTAACATCACCGCCTGCTTTTCCATCCCCACTTTGCCTCTTTCATCTTGCTCAAAACATTTCTTTTGTATGATTTTCTATTGATCTGATCACCCACGTGTTTTCTAGTTTGTTGGGTCTATTTGCATTTCCTTTCTGTATATTGTCATGTTCTGTTCCTCTAGCTTTTACCGTCTCCGTGTCTCTTCTCTGTCTCTTCCTTTGAAGGTGTTTTTGACATTTTTCCAACTTAAAAAAATATTTTTTGTAATTTTCACAGTTATGATTTGGGAATCTGATTTCCAGTTCACTTAATGAGACTGAATATTGAATGTGGAATTCCTCCCATAGCATCCTGACATGTTCCTTTCTTTCTCAACTTTGGATTTTCCGTTTTATAAACGTAGATTTCTACACACATCAATAAGAGGGTAATGATTTTCCTCCATAACAGCCTCCATGCATAGCAGACAGAATGGCTGACTGTAGGACATCAAGAGTGAGTGGATTGCACTGGTAGCTGTTTTTTTTTTAATGGGAAGTATGGTCACTAACATTACCTCTACTGTGAGATATCTCATCAATCATCCCAACCCTGATCTCATTTATTGGTGTAATTATGCTAAGCTACCACATGTAATTTGGCATTGATTTATCTGCGTTGCAGATGCTACAAACTATCTTCTTTTTCTCATCTTCCTCCTTTTTTTACCTTTTGTTTCTGCCGTCATTATTCAATAAGAAGTAGCTTGATAAGGAAACATTACCTACCTTCTTATTATCTTTCCTGATAAGATCCTTTATCTGTCATCCACAGGTGCTTCCTTTGTGTTTCCTCTCCATCTTCCCTCTATACTTCCACCTCTCCATCCCTTCATCTATCCATATATACCTCCTCTAGAGTCATTATAGTTAATAGGAAGGCCAATGTGTTCTACTTCCCAGAGAAATGGGACTCATTACTTCTCATTAAGTAGTTCCCAGCAAAACTTCCCCTTCATCCTCAGCGTTTCCTCGTGCTGCCCATTCATTATTTGCTCTTTATGTTTTCTCAAATTATTTGTCTTTTTTTCTTACGGGCTTACTTATCTTTCTGTTTTGTGACCTGATTTGCAAAACTCAAGTCAACATTCTGAAGAAATTTCAGACTACACTCTGTTTTATTTCCAAGAATGGGCCGCACATGGCACAAGCAGTGACCGTGTCAACAAGCCCATGGCAGAACTGTAACTCAGCTGGAAATGGAAAAGAGTCTTGCCTCCAGCCTGACCAATCAAATCACATTTCCCCTCCTCTTTAAGATAGTGCAATCTGTTACAGGGCACTCTGACCATTTGGTGATAGGAAAGTCCAAAGCAGTTCAAAGCAAAAGCTTCTTTTGGGAGAAAACAGATGTTGTCAGTTTACTAATGCAATACAGCTTTTCACTGAGATGGGAACGTCGTTTCTATTTAATAAACCAGTCAGTTTATAATTGTAGCAGAATTTTACTACACTATACCTTCAGTAATTTGTTAGTACCTATAAAGCTCAGGCTGTCATATGAATGCTTCCATCTAGAAGCAGGCAAAAGTGGGGCACGACGTGTGTGTGTGTGTGTGTGTGTGCGTGTGTGTGTGTGTGTGTGTGTGTGTGTGTGTGTGTGTGTGTGTGTGTGTGTGTGTGTGTGTGTGTGTGTGAGAGTGTGTTTAGAGCACAAAACACAAATGGACTTTGAAGTGGTTCGACCTATTTCAGTTTAACCAAATTACCAAACTGGAAAAGGAAGGAAAAGAGAACTCCGCACCAATTAAAGGTGCTCTGAACATGTACAGTGGTTAATATGGGTCTTTGCATGTACGCATGGTTAAAAAATTAATTTAAAAAGATTGCAATGATCTCGATTGTGCTACCAATGTGATCTGATATCAGTATGTAAAATCTACCATGTTCCACAGAAACTGCCTTTTTTCTCAAAAAGTGCACAGTGGTCAGGCAAGTGGTCAGGCATGTTCTTGCTGCTTACACTGCTGCTGTATGGGCTTCCTTACTGTAAGTGAAGCTTTCGTCCACCTTATTTAATTGCGAAAGAGGTCAAGTTAGGTGATCTTTCAAATTGTAGGACTGATTTATTTATTATTAATTTTTTCACATGTATGTATGGATTGCATGAATTTTCCCTCATTCAGGAAAAGTCATCTGGATACAGACAATGAATTTAGATAACATTTTAAATTGAGTATCATTGCTCATCTAAATTTAGCCTGAGTCCAGCTGTTCTGCAGCTTCACCAAGCAACAGTAGAAAGTTGGCTTTGCTTTGAAATAAGATCAGACCAAGAGTCACATCAAATGAAATACATCCGATAAGTGAAGTAAAATGCTTAAATTCAAGATTCATTGCAAGGTTGCAATAAATCCAGCCTTTGAACTATAAGAATTTTTCCTACCATAAGAGTATTTTACTGAAGTTCATTCTTACTGTAATTCACAGATTATACAGTAATGGCTCTCACTGTATTGATTTATGGTGAGACGATGTCAGTGCTTTACTGCAATCTGTTTTAGGTCAAATACAACTGAACGCAGGCTTTAGCGTCTGATTTGATTGCATCTACTTTAAGTGATGTAGAAATGAATGCGTCAGTGTGCTGCTGTACTGCTCCTAGTAGTAATCTTTCTGTCGAGTGGCAGAAGCATTAATCCACTTATTAGATGAATATAGATATCTTAAATAGCTTTATGAAGACAACTTAAGAGCATTTTTAAGTACAAGCTAAATAAGTCAGCTGGGTCTTCTGAATGTATTATTTATTAATATTTTGTGAAATTGATGTTATTCTGCCAGTCACATCAGGGTTTGTTATTACCATTATTACAACAAAATCCACCATCCACTCAACCACACATGCTTCATTCATCAGTGCAATTCAATTCAATTCAATTTTATTTATATATAAATCACAACAAACAGTTGCCTCAAGGCGCTTTATATTGTAAGGTAAAGATCCTACAATAATTACCCAACAGTCAAAACGACCCCTATGAGCAGCAGTTAGCGACAGTAGGAAGGAAAATCTCCCCTTTAACAGGAAGAAACCTCCAGCAGAACCAGGCTCAGGGAGGGGCAGTCATCTACAAAAGACACACTTTGGAAGAGAGCCAGAGATTAATAATAACTAATGATTAAATGCAGACTGGGGTATAAACACATAGAGAGTGAAAAGTGGTGAATGAAAAAGAAATACACAGTGCATCATGGGAACCCCCCAGCAGCCTAGGCCTATTGCAGCATAACTAAGGGAGGGCTCAGGGTCATTTGATCCAGCCCTAACTACAGTGGCTTGCAAAAGTATTCATACCCCTTGAACTTTTCCATATTTTTTCACATTACAACCACAAACATAAATATATTTCACTGGAATTTAATGTGAAAGACCAGCACAAAGTGGTATACAATTGTGAAGTGGAAAGAAAATTATACATGATTCAAAACATTTTTTACAAATAAAAAACTGAAAAGTGCGGTGTGCAAAAGTATTCAGCCTCCTTTTCTCTGAGTGTAACCAATTGCATTCAGAAGTTGCCTGATGACTGCTAATGACTAAAAAGAGTCCACCTGTGTGTAATCTAATCTCAGTACCAATACAGCTGCTCCATGACGGCCTCAGAGGTTGGTTAAGAGAACATTGGGGAGTAAACAGCATCATGAACATCTCACGGAGCACTGTTCAATCCATTATCCAGAAATGGAAAGAGTATGGCACAACTGTAAACCTACCAAGACAAGGCCGTCCACCTAAACTTACAGGCCGAACAAGGAGAGCACTGATCAGAGATGCAGCCAAGAGGCCCACGGTGACTCTGGACGAAATGCAGAGATCCACAGCTCAGGTGGGGAAATCTGTCCACAGGACAACTATTAGTCGTGCACTGCACAAATGTGGTCTTTATGGAAGAGTGGCAAGAAGAAAGCCATTGTTAAAAGAAAACCATAAAAGGTCTCGTTTGCAGTTTGCCAGAAGCCATGTTGGAGACACAGCAAACATGTGGAACAAGGTGCTTTGGTCAGATGAGACCAAAATTGAACTTTTTGGCCAAAATGCAAAAAGCTGTGTGTGGCAGAGAATTAGCACTGCACATCACGCTGAACACACCATCCCACTGTCAAATATGGTGGTGGCAGCATCCTGCTCTGGGGCTGCTTCTCTTCAGCAGGGACAGGGAAGTTGGTCAGAGTTGATGGGAAGATGGATGGAGCCAAATACAGGGCGATCTTGGAAGAAAACCTGTTGGAGTCTGCAAAAGACTTGAGACTGGGGTGGAGGTTCACCTTCCAGCATGACAACGACCCTAAATATAAAGCCAGGGCTACAATGGAATGGTTTAAAACCAAACATATTCATGTGTTAGAATGGCCCAGTCAAAGTCCAGACCTAAACCCAATCGAGAATTTGTGAAGATCTGAAAACTGCTGTTCACAAACGCTCTCCATCTAATCTGACTGAGCTTGAGCTGTTTTGCAAAGAAGAATGGGCAAAAATTTCAGTCACTAGATGTGCAAAGCTGGTGGAGACATACACTAAAGGACTTGCAGCTGTAATTGCAGCAAAATATGTTTCTGCAAAGTATTGACTCAGGGGGGCTGAATACTTTTGCACACCGCACTTTTCAGTTTTTTATTTGTAAAAAATGTTTTGGATCATGTATAATTTTCTTTCCACTTCACAATTGTATACCACTTTGTGTTGGTCTTTCACATTAAATTCCAGTGAAATATATTTATGTTTGTGGTTGTAATGTGACAAAATATGGAAAAGTTCAAGGGGCATGAATACTTTTGCAAGCCACTGTATAAGCTTTATCAAAAAGGAAAGTTTTAAGCCTAATCTTAAAAACAGAGAGGGTGTCTGTCTCCTGAATCCAAACTGGGCGCTGGTTCCACAGAAGAGAGGCCTGAAAGCTGAAGGCTCTGCCTCCCATTCTGCTCTTAAGGCTCCGTTCACATGAGAACAATTTCAGTGGCAACGGTATCATTTTGCCATTTTCGTTTTCGAAAAGTAGCACATTCAGATGGAAACGTTTCAGTAACGATCCTCGTTTACATGGAAACACAAGACGTTTAAAAAGCTGCAGTTCCCATTGCCAGGCCACAAGTTGGCGGTGTTGATATAGGACCCGCAACCCTAGTGCGCATGTGCCAGTGGCCCCCATTTTCAAAAAGTAGCGTTTTTGCCCGTTTAGATAGATACTTTATTAATCCCAAAGAAAATTGGGGAAATGGAGACCAGTGTTTCGAAGAAGTATTTTTTTTCACGCCATTCTCATTTAAACGGGAGTCCGAAACACATCAAAACTTTGCTGTTTTCATCTGAAAATGTTCTTGTATAACCAGAGCCTGAGTATCCACAAGTACGCCAGCAGTCTGAGAGTGAGGTGCTCTATTGGGGTGATACGGTACTATGAGGTCTTTAAGATAAGGTGGAGCATGATTATTCAAGACCTTATATGTAAGAAGAAAGAGACAATACACAGGTTAACTTAGATAATGTTTTCAGTTTTCACAACAGCAGTTTTGTTATCAATACATATCACATTTTTCTTTGCTTTGTTCTTGTGTGTATGTGTCTCTGTGTCTGTGTATTTTCTCTTGTGAGAGTGAATAAATTTCAGTCTGTTTGGTAGCATTAGAGAGAGGGCAGATTGTGGTCAACTCCATTTATTCAGCCCAATGCATGTGTGTGGAATTGTGTGTCTGTTAATATGAGGTTGAGCCTTTTACTGTGGGAGTCAGTTGTGTATATATATATATATATATGTGTGTGTGTGTGTGTGTGTGCGTGTGCGTGCGTGTGTGTGTGTGTGTGTGAACGTGCTGTAGCACTACAAGGCCTGTATGCTGATAGATGCGGTTGTAACTCCATTGCAGTGAATGAAGGCCATAACCCACACATGCATTACCATATTCATACAGCTCACAAAATAGATTGCTTTAGTTTGTGCGTGTATGGATGTGTCTTTGTGTTGTTGCCCAGCTAACACCATGAGAATCAGTTTGAGTTTTAACCCACTGAAGAGGGAAAATTTTGAGGACACCTTTAAAGTGTTAAAATTTGAATTGGTTTTAAGTTACAGTACAGGTGAGGGCTGTTGTTAGGCCCTTAGTTTGATGGTTGAGTTCAAGGTAAGTGGCTCGTAATGGATCATATATGTGAATGACCTCAAAGTTATACCCATACATAAATGCATATGGGCGTGTACGTGTTTGTGTGAAGAATCGATTCATAGTTTGAGTGAGAGTGCGACTTATTTTGAGAAGTCATTTTGAAAATGGCAGCCACTCGCCTTGTCATGCTTCTCCTCGCTTTCTTGCGCACGCACACACAAATACAGTATGTCCTCGAGGCATACATATAAAGCTCTATCTAGGCTAAAGCCTATTCTCATAAAATGTGTTCAGAGAAAATAAGTAACCATCAAGTTGGCTGTGCGCTGAAATTGAACATCAGCACAAACCACTGGGCCAAATGGCAGGTACACTCTGTCTCTGTTTCTCTCCCTCGCTCTTTCTCATTCTAATCTTGTTCTCTCACCTTCTCTCTCTCTCTCTCTCTCTCTCTCTCTCTGTTATCTTGTTTCTTTTCTCCTTTTTTTTTTGTTTTTTTCTCACCCAGGGTGTAAATTGCCCTCCAGTGGTGATAGACTTGTGTGAGCATGTTCCTATGTGTGCGTGCGTGTGTGTGTGTGTGTCTGACTTCATTCTGGTTTTTGTGTGTGTGTGTGTGTGTGTGTGTGTGTGTGTGTGTGTGTGTGTGTGTGTGTGTGTGTGTGTGTGTGTGTGTTCACAAACAGGTGTTTATGAATATGGGGCTCATTACCTGTGTGTGTGTGTGTGTCTGTGTGTGTCTGTGTGTGTGTGTGTGTGTGTGTGTGTGTGTGTGTGTGTGTGTGTGTGTGTGTGTGTGTGTGTGTGCGCGCGCGCGCATGTTTGGGTGGGTCAGGTCAAGCTATTATTATGGCAGCAGCTGTAGTGGTATTGCAGGGGATTGTGGGAGGCGTGCAGACAGGCTGGAGGCTCTGAGGGGCTTTATGTTTGAGTGACAGGCCTGGACTAAATGCTCTGCTCCCAGCACAAACTACATAACTCACACTCCTCCAGCTATTAAATAGAATAAAACATACATGCTCACTATTTTCAGTATTATTGTTAGACTGTATTCATGTGCAGTCTGTGAGGAAAATTGCAACTTATAGAGTAAGTACAAAAAATGACAATAAAAGAATGATTCAACCTGCTGACAGTTTATAAAAGCACTTATATAGTTTTCTCTGGTGTCTAGTAGGAAAAAACCTCAGGATCAGTATAAGATGACTACTGCAGGTATTGCACCATTTTCAGAAACCCCAAAGTGAAAGGCACCTCCATGTATAGTTTTTTGCCGTAATTAATACCTGCTCTGCTAATGTAGCTGGTATTGTGTGCATGTTGTGTATGTGTGTTATTGTGAAAAAAGAAAAATCTGGCAGGTGTTTATAGGTTTATCAATCCATCTCTGGACAGATTTTGTCAAAGCTTATGGACTCATAAGCATGCAAGATACAATCATTAATCTTTACCGTTTGTGAAGTTGAGATCAAAATGAAGGCTGGGTTTGGAGATGAGTGCTGGAATAATCCACGAGTAGTAGCTTACTCATGTGTCAGAACATCAACATGATGGGCTCTAGTCTTTTTTTATTTATTTATTTTGTAGCCATTATAGGATTTTTTTTTTTAATTATGAATAAAATTAAGTTGGGGGGAGCGGGGGGGATTCCAAGGTAACATGACTCACAAAATGACGCACTTATGGCACCTCAGCAAAGACTGGAGTAGAGAGGAAAAACAGAAGATCTTTGGTGTGTTCACTTTAAAATAACACTACAACCTTCCAAATGCAATCCAAATAATAGTCACAAAATAGAAAAAAGAACCAATAAAACACCCCACATCTACTCCTATCTAAACTATGGAGTTCAGCACCATGGATAGCAATACCAATTTGTGGAATTCAGTAAGGCCTCAGTCACACAGACCTTAGATCAAAAAGGGGTGCTGTACCCAAAAACCTCTTTGTGATTACTGCAGTCACCTCTAGTTTGCATGGAAGATGCCAACTTGTTACCATTCATGACAGCACAGTCCCATTAGTAGGAACATCATGCAGAGTAGGGAAGTCAAATATTTTTCCCTCTATGTTTGCCAGGAATATGCCCAAGGTTGTCTGAAAAGCACTCACTTTTTCAAAGAGCTCGCCCACATTTGCATCCCCGCCTTAGAGCTGCAGGTTAAGATGGTTCAAGCGACTAGGGATGTCACAGAAATGCAACCAGAGCCACAAATTCCTGATCTTGCATCAAGTGAGACAACTCATCTGCTTTTGTTGCTTTTTGACTCATCCTATCATAGATGTTCCACTGTCAGTTACAAGGAGGTTGATTTTATCAAGCTCCAGAGAATTGTTATCAAAGAAACCTTTCATAGACCTGTACATGGCCTCACCTGTTGTGTTGCTCTTGAGGGGTAAGAGGCACAGCAGCTCCTCTTTGAAAAGCTCCCTGTTAAAATATCTCACAAACACAGATGCCTGTGCAGTACCTGTAGACTTGGTCACAACTATCAACATCCACACACTTCAGTTCCGCAAGTAAAGTTGAAAAACTGTCCTCATACAAAGTTTCCAGTCTCTGTGCCGCTGTTGAATCGCAGAGCTTCACACGGTTAACTGTGTCATCTTTGTGTTTGCCACTGGTAAAAAAACTCCTCCATGATTCCCAAAGTGCACACTTTCACAAGCTCAGCACCCACAAATGGCTTGCTCTTTTTAACCAACTCCCAAGTTACATGCAGCAAAGCAGTGGTGGCTCTTTCAGCAGCAGGAGTCATAATCATCAAGATTGTTGATGTGGTAGAATAAGATGCCTTCAAGGCTGCCGTCTTGTCTTTTCATGCAGTGTTACCAACTGGGAAAGCTGCACTGAAGCTAGCATGTTTTGTTTCGGAATGGCGCACAATATTAGCGATTTTGCATACAGCAACTGTCGTTTGGCAAATTAAACACAACAGTTTTGCGTTGGCATGAGGTGGTAAAATGAAGGCAAACTCATCTGTCCATTTGTTACTAAACTGTTTGTTTTCAATGTCAGCTTTTCTTCACGTACTAACCTCACTCATTTTTGCCAGCATTGCAATATTCATTCAAGTATACACATCGTTTTCTGTGCAGATCAGTTGTGATTCTTGACCTGCGCAAACTGTTCACTCCCTTTATGGCCCCAGTCATTAGGACCTAAAGGGCCGTGTACAAACTAATGATTCAGAGGACTCCTTCTACATGCAGCTCCATGATCAAAGGCAAAAGTTGTGTGAATTATTTTAATTTTGAGTGATTATAAGAAATGGCTGTGGGCCGGTCAGCAGCCAATCGTGGGCCGGATTTGGACGCGGGCTGTGAGATGAGTATGACTGCTGTATGATCACATTTTATATTTGTTCAGGGGTTCTATAACAGAATCATAATGTTGAACGTTTCTGAAAAACCTGATGTAGATATTTCCTTGCAGCAAATAAAGTAGAGGTTGTACACACCGAGAAAGCAAAGCAGAAGAAAGTGATGCTTGCACTCGATGATTATTGCTGACTAATGTTCCTGAACGTGAAAGCCTAAAATGATTTTAAACAAAAAGTAAAATCGAAATTTAAACGGGAATTAATTACTGCTGGGTCAGAGAAGTGTGCATTTTAGATGTGATACAAGAGGGCAAGTCCGACAGAGAGCACTGGATTATGCAACAATAATGTATGTGAGTGTGTATTCTGCTCTAAAAATAGGGGCTCTGTTCTGAACATTTAGGATGAGGCCTCAGTGAAAAGCTGCTGTAGGAGAGGGACACAAAGCGTTGGCCCTACGCTTACAACTACAGGGAATCCTCCTGTGCCACTGATGTGCTGGCTTTCCAAATGAATTAACAGTCATAGCAGCAACAATCACAGTTATGCATGCTTCCTTTCAGCATTACTCAATGCACTAAGTTGTCTGCCACTATTCTTAGTATATCTCACCTTTGTGTGATTCATTTTAATACTCTTTTCTGAAAATGTTGCACTGTGAAAGGGACACTCCAAATGCAACAGATACATTTCCTGCAAAATAGTGCCCAGCATAATACTGCAGTAACTACTTATTTATTTTTTTACAGGTGCAAAAGCTGCACGTTCTGACGGATAGGAGAGAATTGACACGGTATTAACATTCAGCCCGGTCTCCACACTTTGGCCCCATTTACACGAGAACTATCCAGTGGAAACAGTGCGGTTTTACCAGTTTTGTTATTCGAAAAGTAATGTGTTCAGATGGAAATGTTTTAAGAAATAATCTCACACTGAAACGCAGGACGTTGAAAACACTGTAGTTCCAATTGCCGGGCCACTAGCTGGCAGGGTGGGTATAGGAGTCGCACTCATAGTGTGCATGTGCCAGGTTCAAAGCGTTTTGAAAATGCTTCGCTCTGGAACAAAGTTCGTTTTCAGGAACTGGAAACGCCGTTCTCATGTAAACAGGAAGCTGAGACGCATCAAAACTTCATTCTCGGGTAAACGGGGCCTCAATGAGCTACCACACAGCTATCCCAGCCCCCACAGACCATGATTTTCAGCAGCCTTCTCCATGTCAAGAGTGTGAACTCTATTGTCCTCTTAGAATGAATAACGGGCAGAAAATATTTTGAGAATGCTAACATAAAAATAATCCTTTAAAATAATGTGTTTTGTATTTTCCTTAGCTGTAGGAGGACGTTAAGGTGAAGCATTTTTGCTTTTCCCGTTTTACTGCTTGTTGCTTGATGGCACACATCATTTGCATCACAGTGAAACTTTTGTCACCTCCAGTGTGAAGTGAGAGACATCCTCTTACCTGCAGACAAGGAAAAAAAAATATCTCTGAGGTCTGCTAAACTCCTCCCCTTTTGCAAATTCCAACAACTTGACTAGTTATGTTACTGTTTCTGTGTTTTGTCCTCAGTATTTAAAGCCACTATTTTTTTTTTGCCTCTTCCTCCTTTACTGTCATATTAAAACATGAGATGTTGAAAAAAAAATGGTTTTGGCAAACAGTGAAGATAACAGCAGCTTTAACCTCAACACTCATAACATCCATCCATCACCACTCTCCCCCACCCAAACTAGAAAAGACCCAGCCTGCCCTGGGTCTGCCCTTGGGTCTCTTCTGAGTTGGACATACCATGTTAGAATTAAGTGAATCAAACTGAAGTTAAAAATAACACTGTAAAGCAAAATACAGGATTTGCTTCACGGCCTTGATAGCATTTCCAGATGAAATCAGCGGGTGAAAATTTTGTAACTGCAGGTTTAAGATAATTATTATCAAAGGCAGCGACTGCAGTCTCCGGCCATTTCCAGGGCAGCTACAGTTCTTTGGGTAACAAACATAATGTTTGAGTTATGATAAATGAGTCTGCAGGTTTTCCTCCTGGGACTCATTTCACAAGAAAGTTCTCCACAAAAATGCTCAACTTTCACGTTCACTGCATTTCCTAGTAAGTCAAAGTGTTAAAATCTTGCAGAATAAGATCAAAGCTGGCAGAATGAGCTGAGATGCTAAAGTAAGTTTGAAGTACTAAAAAATTTTCTCATATTATTCATGGCAAACTAACCTACTGCAATTTATTTCAGATCAAAATATTTTGAATATGTTCCATTGTCTTTTTTATTTATTTTTGGTGAACACAATCATAATAGCCAAAGGGAAAAAAGTACAGCCTGAATGGGGTTGTGACTCTGTGTTGTGTGTGTGCGTGTGTGTGTGTGTGTGTGTGTGTGTGTGTGTGTTTGCCCAGAAGTCTCTGCACTTTTCCAAACTCTGAAACTTTGCCATTTATTCAGGGTTATTTTCATTCTGCCGTTTGGGAGCATCCGTATGCAGATAGAACTGACGGGAATGATATATCTGCCCATGCTAACACCTCGCCCACACATTTAATATGTCTACAGACACGCAGCTGCACTCCCCCATACACACACATGCAGTTTATGCATATATATATATATATATATATATATATATATATATATATATATATATATATATATATATATATATATATATATATATATATGTATATATATATACACACCCATGCATGCTTAAACACACACAAACAGATTACCACACACACACAAGCTAAGATGAATGAATTATTGAAAGTTTGCTTTGGTTATGACCTGAAGCTACATATGGTCCCATCTTTCTAATGCTGTCTAGTGTGTGAATATGTGTTTGTGTGTCTGTGTGTGCTACTATGTGTGACCTGTGTTAAACATTGTCTAAAACAAAAGGCATTAGCCCAGTAGACCAAACTAATGTGATTTTCTATTAACATGATGCCCTGGATACATCCTGTGTGTGTGTGTGTGTGTGTGTGTGTGTGTGTGTGTGTGTGTGTGTGTGTGTGTGTGTGTGTGTGTGTGTGTGTGTGTGTGTGTGTGTGTGTGTGTGTGTGCGCGCGCTCTCACGCGTGTTAGGTGTTGAGCAGACTAAACTAACATCTTCAGTTTGTGTCAGCTCATTAATTTCCAACCACCGAGTCTGACTAGCCAATTCATTACTTAATTCTTTTACACACACACACACACATTTGCATGCACATGCACACACACACGCTCACAAATTTTTAATTCTTTTTTTACCCTCTTGCATGCAAAAATCATGTTTTAGCGTGTGAATCTGTGTGTTTCGTGACAGATCGGCACAGTTTTTATGACTGTCTGTCAACCTCGTGACTGATTAAATGACTCCTGTTGGTGCATGTGCAGTGGGAGACGAGGATGAGTACTAATTTGAAAGAGTGATTGTAAGTGTAACAAATCTGCCATGTGTCCGTGCATCAGTGTGTGTGTGCAGAGATGCTAAATCTCCCCTGCCAGTATATGACTTAATGCATATTGCTAAATCTTTAAATGTACCAGTTAAGTGTGTGGCTGTAAATTCAAACAGCAAACTGGTGCATATAAAGTCTTTAAATCTTTGGTAGTGACTTAACTCAACACAAATTACACCTGACACATGTTTACATTGACTTATAGTGTTAGCCACTGTAACGATCCACAACCTGCATTCTATTTCCCAAAAACACAGGTAAGGCAAATTTTGCTAACAATGGCCCAGCGCCAGCTAATGCCCCAGTAAGCCATAAATTTTTAATGTGCTGTTATGACAAGCTGCTGGGAAAGCTGTCTGTTTGTATTTGAATTCAATTTTATGTTGGATCTGAGATACATTGTATCACAAGTAAGTTGGAGTTAGACTAGACTGTTTTATTGTCTGTATTAATGGAACTTGTGGTACTACACAGTACCCTTGACAAATATGTTAACTTCAGGGTTACTTTGATATTTATGCCACTTTAGAAAAGTGGCATAAATATCATAAATGCCATGATAAAAATATCATATATCATGGCATAAAGTGGCATAAATATGCCACTTTAGAAAAGTGGCATAAGAGGACGACTTTAGTTTTCACTATTAACTGTTTCTAGGCAAAAAGTGCAAAAAATATGTATTTTTACATAAATGTTCAAAGGTTCAGTATACTTAAAACTTTGTCGCATGTTCAGTCTACTTCACTCTTAATGTCAACAATGTCCTTATTTAAATTAAATAAGTACATTTAACTTGGGCCCTGTCCACATGTGCAGTTGGTATTTGGGGAAATGTAGCTTTTCACATAGCTAGCTTTGGATGTTTGCTTATGCAGAGTCAGTTAACTGTATGTTTTGCTCAGTTACTGAGGAGTATAGCTTTGCAGACTCATTCAGTTCATTTAATAATTTTACACAGAACACTTCTGGCATGTGTAAACATCTATGGCAATATTAATGTTTAACTACATATCCTTAGTTTAGTGTTGTCATTGTTATTTCAGTTATATTAAAGTTTGGTTCTTGTGGATGTGTAATGTGGTTTCCAGTGTTTGTCTGGTAGACAACAGTGTAAAGGTTTACCTGTTAATATGTCACCATGAATGAGTCATGACTCCCTGCTCATCACACATTGCTAAACAACAAGTGCAATAATGTTTATGTGCAATTAACAACAAATGCAATAAAAGTGCAATAATCAAATTTTTACTAAATGTATATAAATGTTTAGAGATTTTAGTATTTTCCTATCAGATTTTAGATATTATTTATTCTTGTTTTTGTACTGAGTGTTCTGCTGATCCTTTGCTGTTTACAACAACATAAATTTCCCACAATGTGGGCCAAATACAGGATAATACAGGATATCTTATCTTATCTTATCTTATCTTATCTTATCTTATCTTATCTTATCTTATCTTATCTTATCTTATCTTATCTTATCTTATCTTATCTTATCTTATCTTATCTTATACCAAATTCTGACCTCATTATCTGTTCTAATCCATCTAGCATACACACATTATTTATGACAACACTAACAAACAAGAGGGGAACAGTAAGGATGAGAGACAGAGGAGGTATTTTGAAATGGATGACAGATCCAGAGGCTTTATTGCTGCAGGCTTCAGGCTGTAATTCAGAGGGAAGGACTTGTGGCAAGTGCCTGCGGGTGACAGTTAAAACAGAGCACATCTATCTGAGGCTCAGACCATAAGGAGAAAAAAGAAGTGAGAGAAACGAGGGACAGAGAGGAAAGGGGGAAAAATAGAAGGTGCAGTGAGGAAGAGGATAGGCAAAAGGGAGGAAGGAGGAGGGAAGTCCATTTGAGCGAGCTCTTTGTCATTTTTTGTGTTGACCTCTTGCGTCTCTTTCTCTCATACTTGTCTTCCATCTACAACTTGTTTTCTGTTTGTTCTGCTTGACCTGGGCTCACCCCCAGCACTGCTGCAGCACCCTTCCCCTTTCATCTATTCATTTGGTCGTGACCTCGTCCTCTGCCTTTCATATTCTGAATTTCTGTTGCTGCATCTCTCACACCTTTTCTGCATTTATTGAAGGAATGCCTTGTATGGGAAAAAAGTAATTTATAAATCACAGCAAAGACAAATATTTGGTTGTAAGAATGAAATCAAAAGAAGATCAAATGTGTTTGGCCTTTTTATTTCTGTCGCCCCCTCTGTTTGTACTTTCAACATTTATGAAAAAAAAAATGTAACATTTTCTCTTTGTAACTCTTTCAATACCCCCTCCAAAAAAAACCCCAACCCCCCCAAGAAAAAACTGGCAAACAAAAACAGACCCGCTCAAAAATTTACATTCAATATTTTATTGCCTTGAAGGTAAAGAATAATATTGCCAAAGAAACAAGATAAAACAATATCTCTGTCACTCACACTCTCTTTCTTTCCCCGGTCAAGCATTTTTCTGTAAGTTATAAAACTATTTTTTCAACTCATATAAAGATATCTTATATAAAGCCTGAGGTGAGTGAGCCTTATAAGTTGCTTTATTTTGCTGTATGTTCATCTTTTGCTTTCTAACACGTTTGGGTTTCACTCAGTGTTTCTCTCTCCTGCAGTATTAGAAATCTGTTCAGTGCATAATGTCCTCAGTATTTCTCTTGTCTTTGTTACTCCTCGCAGTGGATGGATGCATCGACTGGTCGCTGGATCTGAAGAAATACCACGTTTTGGCCGGTGAGCCCGTTCGAGTCAAATGTGCCTTGTTCTACAGCTACATCCGAACCAACTACACCATGGCCACCAACGCCAAGCTGCGCCTCATTTGGTACAAGAACGAAGGAGACGCAGAGGTGAGCGTGACTCGGCTAAACTGCAATTGATGTGGCGAGAAAAGAGGAGGCAGGGAAGAAAGGTCGTGAAGTAAGTTTGGTACGGTTCGAGAAAGAAAATATTAAATGGACATAAAAAGAAAAAAAAAAAACCTTTACCATGTCCTGCACATTTTGTAGCTCTGATTCAGAGCTCTGTAGCATTACCTCATACACCTCATGTACCACACAGCAACAGTTTTTTGTCAGATAATTCAATATGAAAGCTCTAAAAGGCACCAACACACTATTTAGTGCAGGTGAGGCCTAGCAGATACCAGTGTCACAGCTGTCTGTGCTGCAGCTTTAGGCCATGTTGCAGCAACAGGGAGAGGTTTTCAAATTTGCGCCTGGATTTCCAAATGAATTTCCAAACTAACAGCTGTGATTTTTACTCATTTGAATAAAGAAAAAAGATTTTGCTGATTTTATCAGAAAAATAAGCTGGGTATACCATCTAGTTGGTTGAAACATTCATTTATAGGTTATCTGGGCCACAGCTTGCTATTGGCTGTTGTTATGTATCATGTTACCTTTTTTTTTTCCCCCGTAATACATTGCATGAAGGTAACAGTAAATAATGAAGTTAAATAAAATAAAGTAACTTTGAATCAGGATGAAAGAACTTAAGTGTTTTGGTTTTTTTTAAAGAATAGTTTGACTTCTCTCTCTGAAGTGTAATTAGCCCTGCCAGCTGGTATTACTGTGTAAGTAAAGGTTTGTACTAAGTATATATTTGTATATATAGGTATATTGATTGTCTAATATTATAATTATACATTAGATTCAAAACGCCATTTGGTAAATGGAAGTACTCCAGGTCTTTGATCAATACAGTATTTCCAAATCGAAGGCTAGAAAGTATTTTAAGAATAAAGCGAGTAGTCTGGTTCACCGTATAACTACTTATTACCTGCATCGAGGAGGTTATGTCTTTGGTAGTTTGTGTGTGTGCATGTGTGTCACTCTGCCTGTAAAGATGATAGCTCGAAAGGTTTTGGGTGCATTATCCTACATAATGTTTGTGTAATCAAACATCTGTCATGCTGCCCTTATCTGATGTTTGCTGCACTACAAGCTTCTTAAATTATGTTTAAAAAGAGCAAAGAAAACAAAATGAATATATCCAAAATACAAAACTATTCCCTTAAAAGTAAATACTGCCCAGAGAGTGAGCTGCCCTGGAGGAGGTTTGTGCTTCTTGTTGTTTTTGTGTTGTCTGGTAAATCATACTGTGCTTCCATGAGCTTCTGTACATTCAAAAATATCTCAAATTATGAACAGCATGGATTCTGTCTGAGCAGTAAGGCGAGACCTGATGCATTTAGACCTGTAAAATATATAACGTGCTGTTTTTTTTATAGCAGCCACAATGCCCTGAGGAAGTCATTAGTTCCATTAGTACATACTACAAGTATACTGTTATAATAGAATCTATAACTTCTATTTATTGTATCCTTTAGGAGCCCATCATCTTCTCAGGTCACAGGCTGAGTAAAGAAGACGACTCCATCTGGTTCCGATCTGCTGAGTTGGAAGACAGTGGATCCTACACCTGTGTTCTAAGGTAATGGGAGTACATATCAATGCATAGGCCTGTCTGAGCTCCTTCTGGCCAGTATCTTGGCACTGCCATGCATCAAGCCTGAAGTAAAATAACTACAACCTAGTTTCTTTTAGGAAGCAGGATTCTGAATTATTTCTGGTTCAGATGGGTGCATTGTTTGTGAATATCGCATAAACACAGCTCCTCTCCCCAGACGGGAGCTAGGTCAGAGTGAACATACTGAACAAAACACAGACTTGAAGTTTCACTTCCAGCCCCGACACATTTGCTTCATGAGACAAACACACTAAGAATTTCAGCAGCATGCAAGTATAATACTTTTGGCCCGAGTCTGACCTCCAGCAGGGTTCATGAGGTCGCCTCTGTATTGTTGATTTCATCACACGGGAACAAACTGGGAATAGATTTCTGACTCCGACTGTTCCACCTCTACGCATGTGGTCCATTTGCATAGCAAGGGCAAGAAGCAGCATTATTGTGTGTCTGAATGAAAAGAAATAATATTCATTATTTCAAAACATAGATGAGTGGTAACTTATTCATTCTAATCATCATTTTTTTTTTAAGCTGCTATTTTATTTTATTTCAAATGTTAGTCAGTCAGTAGCACGCCAGGATTTTTGTTCTTGCTTCATTTTCCAAAGTCTGTTTGCGATATCAAAACATTTGTTTTATACCCTGCAGGTGAGTATGTGTGTGTGCATGGGCGTGTGTGTGTGAGATGATGCCAGTTACATGGAATACTGCCAGTTTATTCAACTGAAAGTTTACAATATGACAGTTGGCACCACATCAGAAACTGGCCTGGCCTAGAAATATGTGTTCATGCATAAATGTGTAGTGGCAGTGTACTGTACTGGTTGTACCAGTGTGTGCGTGCATTAGTTGACCCTACAACAAGGCGTATAGTCCTGTTTACCTGCTAGTAGATGGTGTGCATCTGCATAATGAAGGAAATTAAACATGCTCCCTTTAAAATATAAATATTTGGTTAGCAAATGCCCATGAGCTCATCTGTATTATCACATACATTACTTTGATAAGTTACACTTATAAATTGCAAAATGTAAAAATAAATTACATTAATAAAGAGCGTTCAAGAGGTCTTGTTTAAAAGTGAATTATATCAAACAGCAGGCTGTTGAGGAAAATGGAGGCTGGAGTGGCACAATCACAGCTCTTTGGACTTCTGTAGAAAGTCAGCCAGGGATAGACTGAGAAGAAGAAAAAAAAAAGGTTGGGGGAAAGATTTTTTTTTTTTTTTTTGACGTCAAAATTGCAAATATAGGGACTTTGACAGTGTGGAAAAATGGAAGTGACACAGAAAAACAGAAGATGAAGAAAAAGCACGAGTTCAACCACATCTGGCAGAAGATGAGAGAAACTGTGAATTCTAAAGCTTTGAAATATATATAGTATATCATGACAACTGAGCTTAATGTGCTGATACAGACCATGAGATGTGGTCTAACACTAAACTGGTGGGGTTTTTTTTTTTACTAACCTTTGAAATATCTGAGTGCTTATGCTTCTAACTTTTATTGCAGTGTTGCCGTGCAATTAACCAGCGCTTTGCTTGAAAAAAAAAAGCCAGGAAGCTTTGGTTGCACCACCGGCACATCTCTCCTCTTATTTTATTCCAAGAATCACTGTCCCTGCTTTGTGCTTGATCCGGCTTGTCTTCCTCCTCTGCATCTGATACCCTCACTACCTCAGCTTTCTCCTTTCCCTTTGCATCTTTTTTTCTCATCTCCTTCCCCTTCCTAGTTGTTTTTTCCCTCCCACACCTAATCTGCTTTCCCTTCATCTCGCCAGCAGCTTCTGTCCTCTACACCTCTTTCTCCTCAACCACCTGTTTCTCTTCCCTCACTGCTCCATGCACCATTCCACTCTCCCATTCCCACTCCTGTTCCCCCCCCCCCCATCAGCACCCGATTCCTTCTACCCCTTCATCACCCTCATCCTCCCCCTCCTTTGCTCTCCTCCCACCTCCTTTTCCTGCCAGAACTTGACACCTATCCTCCTTAATAAGCTCTCTCTTCCACTCCCTCTCTCTCTCTGCCTCTCTCCCTCTCTCTTCCTGTCTTTCCCTTGCTCTTTCAGCATGACAACCTAATTAGGGCTTGGTGTCTGTCATTGTCTCCGGGTTTCTTATTAGCACGCACATACACACAGAGACACACACGCACAAAGACGCACAGCACCTCCTATCCTAATGGGGAGCCTCCAACTGGATCCTATTACATTGCTAGAAGGTTGTATCTAGAATATGTAACTATGTGCAGAAAAAGCAACAAGGGAGCAAGAGAAACTGTACTTCCAAATGTGCTCATTGCCCTTGATCTCACATGTGTTTTTGTTGCTATTATAAAGAAGTTGTGATATGTAGCCTGTCATGTACAGTCACTGTCTATTGTTTGCCATGGTAACGTGATTTTAGAGTGCATCACATTTAAAGAATAAACACACACAAAAAAAATCAGATTTTGAACAACATATGGGCAATGAAGGAAGATGCTATTAATCTGTGGTCCTCCACAGCATGCCTTTTGTCCTCTCTTTCTCACCTCAGCCCCAACCGGTCATGGCAGCTGACTGCCCCTCCCTGATCCTGGTTCTGCTGGAGGCTTCTTCCTGTTAAAAGGGAGTTTTTCCTTCCCACTGTCACCAAGTGCTTCTTCATAGGGGGTTGTTTTGACCGTTGGGTTTTCTCTGTAATTATTGTAGGGTCTGTGATTTGGCGCTATATAAATAAAATTGAAATGAATTAAATCTTCTCATTATATAACTGTTTTTTTTTTTTAACCTGTCAGTTTAACGCAGCAGTTTAAGTAAGCAGAATTATTGTCTGCATGCTCTGTTAGGCCAAACACCGTTGCTGTGCAAAGAGGAGCTGTACTGTAGGCTCCTCTTGTTAGTTTCTTTCTTTTATTTTCTTTCTTTGTTTCTTTATTTACAAGTTTAAATGGCATGGCCCAACAACAGCAGCGCTGACAGGCAGAAGTGGCAGAAGAAATGAGAGCGATTTAGCTGTTCCTGAAATCTGCAGTGGAGATTGTTTAATACATGAAGGAAATATCAGTTTTAGTTTGCTGGTAAGTGCATGGACTGGTATAAAGGGCAGATGTAGCCACTGTGACGTCACCCATAGGTTTTGTCCTCATTTTGAAGCCTCTGTGTTAGCATTTTGGCTGCCAATCATATGCATGCAACCATAATCAGGTTCATCCATAACCTGTATGCATATGACTTTTCAGGTAATTCAAACACAGTCTAAAGGTCCAGCTCAGCGACTTGAAATGGTGACGGTGAGGCTTAACCGATGGCTGCAGCTGCTTGCTTTGGCACACCTGTCAATCAGAGGGATACACTCCTAACTTTAAGCCGTAACAGCGTCAAAATTGTTGATGCACTTGAAAAGAAAATCATCCACCTTAAAGTCGTTTTGAAGAGGCCAAAGCCTTTTTTGCTGCTAAGTTAGACATTTTAACACGGAAGTCTGCAGAAGCTCACGTCTGAAGTCAGCCACTTTTTCAGCTCTGGAGTTCCCGGTTTGGTGAAAGCGCTTTAATAAGTTGGTGGACAGAAATGACAGGTAGTTCTTTAATGTAAGACAACATTTCATTGTGTTTATTACAGTTGGATTTACATTGGAGACTTCTGTCAAGCTATGATCAGAGCTTTAGTTATTAGTTTGGTATCTGTTAATGAAAAGAGTTGATTGAAGCATTTGAATTCAGTGATCTGGGTATACTCATATTATTTTTCATGATAATGTACGGCTGATAAATACTAATTAACAGAATTAACAGCTACTTTATCAATGTATAGTATTTGTGTGCAGCACTAATCTAACACACCTGGCACATATTCTATGTTTTTAGTATGTTATAGAGTAGTGACACATGCTTATGGTGCTGCCTTTGTGCAGTCTGTGTTGGCTTGATTACTTGCAGCTTCTAATTGCTGCTTCTTACTGGAATACGTTGTCGTGTTAGCCAGAGCTGACAGATGTACAGAGTGGATTATAGAAGGTTTAGAAATGCAGAGGTAAACATCCCATTAACTCACCACCTTGTACTAGAT
Source organism: Archocentrus centrarchus (assembly GCF_007364275.1). Taxonomy (NCBI): domain Eukaryota; kingdom Metazoa; phylum Chordata; class Actinopteri; order Cichliformes; family Cichlidae; genus Archocentrus; species Archocentrus centrarchus. The sequence goes on along the minus strand of NC_044355.1, from coordinate 26,475,274 downwards.
AGTAGAACTAGTCAAAAGTTTGGATGCTCATTCATGTGAATGGGCGATCTTGAATGGTTCTGTATATGAATAAGAAACCTGTTTATATTAGTCTCTCTATCCTAATTTTTCTTTTACTCTGTACATTTAACCATTCATCTATAGCCCTCCTTTCTCTCAATAAACCATCCCTCCATTAATCTCTCTAAACCTTGTGCTTGTCAGCGGAGATAGATGTGTGTGATAAGATATCTATATCATCTTTAGTGAATTAACAAGCCGTGACAGAGACCGTCAAGGGGAAAACAGCGAGCCTTTCGATGAAACTTTTTTTGTTTTCCTTTCGGGTTTCTCTGTTGCTGCTCTGCCTCTATTGCTGTGATGTGCCGCAGTGCACTGTATATCCAGACTGGTGACAAATTAAAGCAAAAACCTGAACTCTTAATCCCCACAGTGAGGGGATCCTGTGGGTTGTGAAAATATGTTTTCGAATAGCAAATGTAACGGTGTTGTGCTTGTTGGCCCAGTTCATAGCAAAAGGGTGTCTTTTCTTTCCCAGACAATTCTCACTGGCATAATGTGATCTTCTCATGAGTTCACACAGGAACAGGTCCAAATACAAGATACAAGAAAAGAAAAATTCTGTGATGGGAAAAAAAATAAATAAATCTCTCGAACTACTTGTCCTGTCTTGTTTTAAAAAGGGAAAACTCTAAGTCGAATTCTCAAATACAAGATCACACTCTGTTGGCCTAAGGCAAAATAATTGGCATTCACACTCCACGGTGATCCTTTTTTATAACCTCTTCAAAGAGGCAGGCCTTCTTTAATTCATAGAATATGTCCTGAGCCTGCCCCGAGCTTTGCAGCTGGCTGCATTGCGTGTTTGTAGTTTTTGCTGAAGTGCCTAAAATTATTTTAGCAATTTATTAGATGAATGTGTGGAAACAATGTGACAGTGTGAATGATGCATCTTTTGTGAACTGTCACCTAAATGTGCTGCTTCCATGGTTTCAGTTTCATTGCTTAATTGTCAAGCTCACAGCTTCACTGCTGAGGTTCATTCTCACAGCTGCTGCGGAGAGAAAACGCCGCTGTTCAATAGCTCGTCATCAAACAGACAACAGACACACAAACTTAGTGATGACCTGCTGAACTGAGAGGAGGATTTATCAACGATAGACAGAGCTAAAAATAAAGGGATACTGAAAAAAACTGGAAAACCTCCTCTAATTGAATCAAAATGTTGCTGTATACATGATAACTGTGTTACTAGGCTTGCATATATAAATGTAAAAGGTTATGACATATCAGTATAAAAGGATTTGATATATTATTTCACAACTTTTTCTTTTCATTTACGTACAATAAATAAATGAATAATTACACCAGGCTGACCTCATTCTCCCTGAGTTTGAGCTTCAGGTTTGGTGTGTTGTTCTCTGCCACAAATAACAAGCCAATCAAATTTAATTACAAATGTCCTGAAATTAGTTCTTTTTTCCCCCCCCAGCTGTTTGACTGCTGGTTATACCATTCCAGCTTGTTCGAGGTTGTACAATTGCAAGAAAAATTTCAGTATTTCTGCATAAATATGGCCTAATAATTTAGTTTTCTGAAAACCCAGTTAAACAAGTTAAAGCAAACAAAGCTGCGAAAATGAGTTTCCTCCAGAGGGTGTCTGGGCTCTCCTTTAGTGATAGCGTGAAGAGCTCAGTCATTCAGAAAAGGCTCAGCGCAGAGCTGCCACTCCTCTACATCGAGAGGACCCAGGTAAGGCAGTCTGGGCATTTGACTAGGATGCCTCCTGGACACCTTCTAGGCGAGTGTTTCAAGCATGTCCAACTGGGAGGACACCCGAGGGCAGACCCAGGCTCTGAAACACCTCTTTGTCCCCCCAGAAGAGATGGAGGAAGTGGATGGGAAGAGGGAAGTCTGGGCATCTCTGCTTAGACGGCTTAAATGGATAAGTGACAGAAAATGGATGGATGAACGGGCAACCAGAAAATAATTCAATATTACATATCTGTCAGGGCAAAAAGGTATGTGAACCTGCTTTCTGCATCTGCTGCGACCATTAATAACTGCAGTTAAACTAAAAATGTCTGGTATGTGTTGCAGGAATTTTAGTCTAATGCACAGAACACTTTCAGCTCTGGGATGCATCACCTCCCACGAACTGCTTGTACTTCTATCATATTTCTTAAAACAGGCCCAAACCACTGATACTGCCACCACCATATTTACCTCCGCCAAGGAGGTTATGTTTTCGGTCGCGTTGGTTTGTTTGTCTGTCTGTTTGTTTGTTTGTCAGCAGGATTACTCCAAAAGTTATGAATGGATTTCGATGAAATTATGTGGAGTGGTTTGAAATGACAAGAGGAAGAAGTGATTAAATTTTGGCGGTGATCCGGATCACGATCTGGATCCAGGAATTTTTTTAAGGATTCTTCACTATTGCGGGATAAGGGGTTATTGTTGTCTGGGAAAGATGAAAAATTATTTCACAGTATTTAGATACACGTATTACAGCATCAGTGACCCTATGGCCTTGGCGGAGGTTTGCGATCTCTGAGTGCTTCTAGTTTAAATATAGGATGAGCTTCTCATGCTGGATTGCACCATAGTTTTTTTTTCCACCCAGAATTTCTCATTTAAAACAACAACAAAAAAGTTTCTCTTTGGTCTCACCCATCTAGAAAACAGTGTTCTGGTTTGTATTCGTGAGCTTTAGCAGATTATAGATAGACAGTAGTGTTCTTTGTGGAGACCAGTGGCTTTCTCTTTGCAGCACACATTGGCAGTCAGTATTCTCTTGGTGGATTTAGTAACATCCATTAGCCAAAAAAATGTAATTTATTTGGGTTCCTTTATGAATGCTCACAATATGACATACTTTGCTCTTGGAGTGATCTTTGTTGGATGACTTCTGCTCTAGAGGATATGAATTTCTTTCATTTGTACCTGTCAAAACTCTTTAGAATTCGTTCTCTGACCTTTTCCATCCTGAAGAGCATCAACAAATCTTTTTGTGAAGCCTCCAGAAATGTTACTTTGTCATGTCATAATTTAGTTCCCTAAACATATGGTTTGGAGTTACTCATCGCACAGACACTTTAATAGATCCCTATTCTTCACATCTAATTGTCATCACATACAATGGGAGAAATAATTATTTGACCCCCTGCTGAATTTGTAAGTTTGTTCATTTGCAAAGACATTAACATTCTCTAATTTTATGGTTTCATTTTAATGGAGAGAGACAGGATAGCAACCCCAAAATAAAGGCACATTACATAAAAGTTATAAATTGAATGTAATTGAGTGAAATAAGTATTTGATCCCCAAGCAAAACATGACTTGGTACTTGGTGGAGAAACCCTTGTTAGTGAGCACAGCAGTAAGATGTTTCTTGTAGTGGGTCACCAGGTTTGCACACATCTCAGGAGGGATTTTGGTTCACTCCTCTTTACAGAAACTCTCTGAATCCTTTAGGTTTCTTGGCTGCTGCTGCTCAGTAACTCAAAGCTACAGCTCACAGATTTCCTATAAGATTGAGGTGTGGAGACTGGCTAGGCCACTCCATGACCTTAATGTGCTTCTTCTTTAGCCAGTCCTTTGTTAACTTATTCATATGTTATGGGTCATTGTCATTCAGTAAAACTCATCCATGACCCATCTTCAGTGTTCTGGCTGAGGGAAGGAGGTTCTCATATAAGATTTTACAGCACATGGCCCTGTCTATTGGCCCCTCAGTGTGGTGAAGTTGTCCTCCACCCTTTGCAGAAAAACAGCCCCAAAGCATCATGTTTCCACCTCTGTGCTTGTCTGTGGGGATGGTGTTCTTTGGGTCATACGCAGCATTTCTCTTCCAAAAAACACGACAGGTTTCGTTGATTTTGGTTTCATCTGACCACAGCACTTCCTCCCAAACCTTCTCTGAATCATTTAGATGTTCACTGGCAAACTCAAGGTGGGCCTGTACACATGCCTTCTACAACAGGGGGACCTTGCAGGTGCTGCAAGATTTCAAGCCATTACAGCGTAGTGTGTTACCAACACTGTTCTTGGTGACTGTGGTCCTAACTGTCTTCAGATCACTAACATGATCTACATCTATGTAGTTCTGGGCTGATCCACCACCTTTCTCATGACCATCCCTACCCCATGAGGTAAGATCTTGCATGGACTTCCAGACTGAGGGCAGCTGGTCAATTTATATTTCTTCTATTTCCAAATAATTGCAACAACAGTTCTCATCTTTTCACCAAGCTTCTTGCTCATGATCTTTAGCCCACTACAGCCTTATGCTGGTCTACAATCTTGTCCCTGATGTTCTATGAAAGTTTGGAATGGAAACAACAGATTTTGTGTACAGGTGTCCTTTATATACATAACAAGTTGAGATCAGGAGTATCTGAGGTCTGGGCTTCTCTGCTTAGGCTGCTGCCCCCACGACCCGACCCCGGATAAGCAGAAGAAAATGGATGGATGGATGGATGGATGGATGGATGGATGGAATATGTTCATGAAATTTCCTGGATTTTTGGTTGATATTCTGTCTCTCTCCATTAAAACTAAGCTATCAAAAAAAAACTGTTAATTTCTTTGTAAGTGAGCAAACTTACAAACTCAGCAGGGGATCAAATAATTATTTCCCCCTCCGTCCATTCTCTGATCTGCTTACTTAGTTCAGGGTTGTGGGAAGCCCCAATTGTCTGAGGGCAAGAAGTGGGGTGCACCCAGGGCCAACACACAGAGGAAGATCATCATTCACATTTACAACTACTTGTGTCATCCTATTGACAGAAATTCTGATAAATTTCACACTTGAATTAATTACTATAACAGGTCATATTTATGCAAAAATATAGAAGAAGGTTCACAAACTTTATCCTGGGGTATAAAGGTTTACTGAAGCTCCTTTCAACACCCCATGCACTTCAGATGCTTCATGTCTGTCTTTTACCTGTTGATTTATAAACTACTGCAGATCCCTTGTGTGTGTTGTAGCGGGTGGGTTTGCATGAGCCACAATGAGGAGCGACCTAAAGACACTGTTAAAAAAAAAGTATAGGAGAACAAAAGTGGAGTGACATTCCTTCTCGGGAGACAGTAACTGGAAAATAGCATTGTCCAAGACATGACTTAGAAAAAGAGAGATGTGCACAGGGAGAAGGCAGAAGAAATGAAAGCAGGTGGGTGGGAAAGAAAAAGAGGGTAAAGACAGAGTCAAGGAGAAAGTAGTTAAATTGGAGGGGTGGGGAGAGAGGGCAAATACACGGAGAGAAAAACAGAGGAAGGTTGATAGAGGGAAGATGGAATTATACAGAGAGATGAGGGAGAGAGTTGGAAGAGATGGAGAAATGAGTAGAGGAGAAAAGAAAAGCAAAAATCCATTTTCTCTGCAGGTATAAGGACCTCAGTAGGGAGAGAGAGCATGCAGCGACTGCCCAAGACCCTCCATACGCACACTATGATTAGGACTATGGCACACACAAACACACAGTCACATACACATACACACAGACATCATGTAGAAAGAAATTGATACACCCAGCAATAGGTCTCACTTTACCTTTGTGGCTGTAACGCTGCAGGAAAGACATTGCAGCAAACCTCTATCCTGCAACACTCGGTTTTCTCTCATACTGAGACAGAAAAGAAATCAAGAAGTAGATGGAGACACACACACACACTTACACACAGATGAAGGTGAAGAATGAGAATGACAGAGGACAAAATGATGGAGAGGACGACTCCGAATGAACAAAATAAGTGTTAGATAGTGAACGAGGTAGCATGAGATGAAAGATTTCATGCCTCTGGCTTTGCCCATTCTTCACTTCAACACACCACATTAAATGGAAATGCAATGTGTTCTCTGGGAAAATGAGTAACTAGGCTGGTTGAAAAGCTGGCTGGCAGGCCTTTGAGGTAAAAAGTTTGTAAATTGTAGTTGGCTGGCTGAGCAGTTAGGCAGATGAGAGGTTGTTTCATTTGGTGACATCTTGGCAGGGTAGGACGATTGGCTAGGTAGGGTCATCAGTGGGTCGGCTGGTCGGCACAGTGACAGGCAGATTGCCTAGCTGGCATTTTAACCGAATGACTGACAAGTTTGGCCAGTGCTCTGAATTTCTGATTGCATTTCTGGTTGAATATTGGATTGGCTGTAGGGCCGCCTGGATTTGCTGACAACACGCTTGCTGTCTTTGGCTGTTACCTGTCTATCAGGCTGCTGATCAGACATTATTCAAAGTCCATGCTATAGGAGTAAACTCTCTGATGACCCATCAACTATTAGAACTGCTACTATTGCAGTGCTATGCATTGGTGATGATCAAACACAGAACTCATGTTTACTGCAGCTTGTGTACAACCACACAGAAAGCAAACAGTGGTTGCCCTTTAGAGTGAAGAGTGGGTATTGTGTGTGTTTTTTTTTTAAAAAGAGTTAATTTGCTATTTGTTACCTTATTTTGCATTTACATTCTAAAAGAAAAATAAACGCAAACCTCTTAGTATATTGTGACTATTTGCATATACATCCATTTTCAGCAAAGTGCTCACAGCATTGACGCTGATAACTTGGTTGCTGGTTATTTGTGTGTTTTTTGTCCATGTGATGCAAAATTTACACCAATGTGAAAAAAGGATCGGTTAATTGTTTAGCTGCTGACTATAGTACTCGTGCATCTTGGCCCATTTATAGGTGGGTGCTAGAAAACATGACGACAACAAAATATACCATGCATAATGGATGTTTTGTGATTATAAATTAGATGTGACAGTCATGGAATTAAAATGGTCTTATGCTTTCAGAAGTTTTGTTTTGTTTTTACCAAATTATCCATAAATGTGAACTGTAACTGTGCGGATGTCTACTGTCAAAACTCAGGCTGTATGCCGGCCTGGTGAAAATGTATGAGTTTGATACTGAAAAGAGGTTTCTCATATGAAATCTTGCAATACACACAACTGTATGTTCAAGTTCCCTGGACCACAGTTTGTGTGTTACTTTTTCACTAAGGAATGCTGTTAATTAAATCATACTTTCCTTGCCATGTGTGACTAGATATAAATATTGCAACATTAAATATTTCTGGACAGCAGATGAAATGTGAAACACAACACTGACATTTTAAGTTGTCAGTGAATATTTTATTCAAATCATATGAACATAATCTCAAGGAGACGGGGCTGAACTATCGAGACAAAAAAAAGGGCTCGTGTTGACATTTCTCCTGACAGACCGCTTTTTGTAGTCTGCAAAAAAATAAAAGAAACCCTCAGAGACGAGTTCAGGGCGAATAAGTGGGAACGCAATCTGTCTGATTTTAACAATGGAGCCCATGGCTGTAAACCCGTCTGCGGCCAAGTGCCTGTGTAAGTTTTCCTTAAACATGACAACTTTCTTTAACTCTTTAACAAACTTTAATTCATTAAGGTGGCAGATCAGTAAACACTAAAATGTGTAATTTTGGAAGGCAGAAGGTAATTTTGCCAACATTTTTTGACATATTTTTTTTTCCTGATGGCATAGCTAATGGGTGGTTGACTGCACAAAATAAATTGCTGTTTTTCCTGCTGAAATTTCACCACCATTACCCTATTTCACATTCCATCAACCACTTTCACCTATTTGCGGTTGCTGGTGAAGTCAAATAAAAGACCGGATTCTCATTTGCATTTTTTTTTTCCCTCTTTATGTGCACATCTCTCTGCCGCGCTCTCTCTCTCTCTCTCTCTCAGCTATTCCCCTGTGATAAGCTGAACCACCTGTCTCTCTTTGCATTAGAGGATAAAGCTTACACTCTATGGGCACACACACAAGAAACACACAAAGTTGTCACAAGGGTGTTTTCTAATGCCAGCCAAATGTTTAACCTTTCTCTTCATCAGATTACCAGACTCCAAGCAGGAGATAAAGACAGTGACTGGAAAGAGGAAGAAATAAAGACATGAAGAGAGAGAGAGGCAGAGAGGGAGAGGAAGTTAAAATGACAATGGCAGTAACAAAGTGAAACGGAGAGGAGTGGAGAGCGAAATAGGTGCAGAGAAGGGGAGAACGGACATTTGAAGTTTCTTTGGCAGGCCTCAGTGACTTGGCAGCCACTGAGTCGGCACCAGTCATTTGCCAATATGGGCTAACATGTGCCAGTGCATGCCATGTTGAGCCAATGCCTGCTGCCCCGGCCAGACTTTTGAAAAAAGTACAAGAAAAGAGGTAAAGCCTTGGTTTTGACACTTTGATGTTGAAGGGGCTTTAAGGTGCTCTGAAATACAGTGTGACTTGGTAGATATATGGAGGACGGGGCCAAGACGGGGTGAAAAGAAGGACAGAGGAGGAAGTGTGAAAACCAAGCCACTGTTCCAGTGTTGGAAACACAACTCTGTAAAGGAAAAGTTGAAGTCTGATCCTCACAGTTCTTGCCTGTGCGTCCTTCAAGAACTCTCAGACTATGAACTGCAAAGTCACACACTGAAATCATCATGCTCAGGCTTACTGAGCATGATTTCAGCCCCTGGAAGTAGAGCACTGTTATCTTAAGATAGTCCATGTGAATCAGCCTTTGTAGCCCACTGGTATTCTACATGTAAATTTCTTAAGCAAAGTAAAAAAGAAGTGCAATACGGGTCATGCCTCACCCATGTGACCACGCAGAATTGCCTGGCGCAAACTGCACATGAGGTGCAGGAAAAATGTGTATTGTTGTTTTGAGAGAGCGAGAGAAACTATAGTTGTATTTTTCCTGTGGAAGTGGTAGGCCTTTAAAAAAAAAAAAAATGACCTAATCACCCCCCCCAGATATGTACTGGAAAAGAAAATTTAAAATTTTCTTGCCTATTAGTGATGTTAAGGACAACTTGTCATTCATCTGCTGAAAGTGAATAAGAAGGCTTTAAGATAAAGTGAGTCACTGAGCTGTTTTGGGCTGGCTGCAGGCCTGGCTAAATAAAGGACAGTTGCGTGCATCGGCCCCTTCAGGTTGGCACTGGATATAAAATTTGAGGAACTCTAGCTAGTTTTGAGCTCCTGCAGGTTACTGAAGACAAAAGCTGAACGGTGTGGCACAACTGCATTACCATCAGCATGCAGTGTAGTGTTTTAAATGCAAAAAGTAATCTTAGACTTATGCATTACCTTGCCAGTTACATCAGCCTTTTATTTATGACTGACCTTAGCTGGGAGACAAGATAAAGCAAACATACTGTTTTAGCTTATGGAAGAAAAAAAAATAGTAGAATCAAATCTATGAGTCTTTGTTTCCGTTGTAATTCCCCAAAAGCCCAACATACTGTACTGCCCTGAGGCATCGGACAACCATCAGCTTGTTGATTTACTGGAGATATAAAAAGTCTTCCTCTATCCTAACATTTAACCCAGTCTAAATTAATACTGTAATTCACTGTCAAAGGTTGACGTTGCTGCAATTAAAGAGTCACAGTAAAGTTTGGTTTGTATTCAGTTAGTCAGCAAAAGTGAGTGTGTATCATGAAGGGTGCATTACCGCCACCTGTTGATCATTGAAAAAACTGTGAAGCAGTGTGAAGCACTAATAGAAGAAAAAAGTGCTTAAGTGTTAATTAAGCGAATTAACAGTTATGTTTTTTAAAAAAGAAAAGAGAGAGAAATATACATACTGCAGGAAATATATTACTGCAATGTTAACTCTAATGAAGTACATTTGAATAAAGCACAGAACACACACACACACACACACACACACACACACACACACACACAAATATAAGAACATGAATATGACCATGATCAGTCCATCACATGAATAATCATAAAATCAAATTTGCACAACAACCTCATTTTCTAAACATGCCTAGGGATAAATGGACTTAATTCTGCACACAAATAAAGTATATAAGCACACACACACACACTGAGTAGAGTCACCTTGGATAGGGCACTGCAGACACAGCTCAAACACACATTGGCTCTCATGCTGGGTCTGTAACACAAACTAATCCTCACACTATAGTAATTATAGTTGTAGTTTTTATTTCACCACTTATTTACAACCTACAGGAACTGCAGTGTTTTTTAAAAAAAAGTCGCTTCATCATTCTTTGCTAGTGTGCAAATGTTTTCCTTTCTGTTTGTTAGTGAACAGATTTGCTCAAATACATTTGTGGAATTTCTTAATTGTAGTGAGTTGGAACATGTGAATCTATAATCCAGCCCTGTTGTTACAGTAAACAGCACTGGTGAGAATGCAAAGTGTATGCAAAGATCTTCCACAGCCCCAAAGCTCAAGACTGATGTCATGAAATGAAATAATGCGTTGCAATCTGTTTTTTTAAGCTGTGTTGGTATTTCAGCTCACATTGGACTTGTGGTTATGATGGATTTTGTTAAATAAATCTGTGCTACAAAGGAAATCGAACATTGTGGAGTACAAAAAGTGTCAGTAAGATGTTTTTCACGGGTGAGTGCAAGTCCAAAAATCAACCAAGGAAAGTAAAAAACAAACAATTAAATTAAACATTGTAATCATGTGCCAGTGGTGCATGCTGTGTATAGAAACAATATAGTGATGATTAAAATCTGTTTATTTTTTTCTGATATAACTTTCTGATATGGGACAAAGGTAAGATTGTTGCTTATCAGTACTGACAGGTATTGATATGTGCTTCACAAGTAGGGACTGCTGACCTTTCATATCAAAGAATATTAGCACCAAAACATCCACACACACACACACACACACTAACACTGAAAGGACAGCATGAAAACCTCGTAGCTTTACTTAAACACACACAGGCGCGGTGCACACACAAGGCCAACATGGAACAAACACTGTGCAGAGTGATTGCCGCCTTGAACAATTTTTCTGTGTCAGTGAGCCGACACAGGCTACTGCGTGTCTCTCTGAGAGCATGTTTGTGTCTTCTGTTTAGCAAGTGTAATTATCAGAGTGAAATGAGTTTTTAATGAGGTTCCAGTTCATTTTGATGCATTGTAGATTTTTTTTTTAATCATAAAATGACTTAAAAGGACCTAAGGACTTGTAATCATTAAAACTGACTCACATTTGCATCCACTCTTATTAATGAAGAAGCTGTGAGTTAAAAATTGCAAATGTATTTTCATATAGGGTGTCATTATAAAAAAAAAAAAACTCATGCATTGAACAATTCCTGCACAGAAAATGTAAGCCCTCATTAAAATGCAGGTTCTTGTAATGTATGTATCCATATATAACCATGTGAATTCAGGTACCTGCATGCACAGAAATGCCTTCACACGTGTGTGTGTGTGTGCGTGTGTGTGTGTGTGTGTGTGTGTGTGTGTGTGTGTGTGTGTGTGTGTGTGTGTGTGTGTGTGTGTGTGTGTGTGTGTGTGTGTGTGTGTGTGTGTCTCAGCATGCAGCGGTGTCGATGCTTTCTCTCTCTCTGCCTGTTAGTTAGATTGATAGTCAAATTAATCTGCAGCTCCGTCCAGGTATAAACACGCTGCCTGCTGGCCAGGATACAGCCCCCTCTATTAGCTCCATAATTCAAAGCACCCTCCAGCAGCCTGCCCTGATCATAGGAGGGTAATTGCAGGAAGGGTGCGCCTGATTTATTGACGAGTTGGATATGGTGGATTACAATTTGATTTGGAGATTCATTAATGGCTCATTTAGCATTTTATGTAATTGGAATTTGTGTGTTTTTTGGGGGAGAGCGATCCACAACAATAACAAACACAAACTCCACACAAATATGAAATATTAGCAGTCAGCCAAAGTGCAGTGAGCCTGCAGTTGTAGAAGTGATGCTGCCTTGCTTGAGGACCCTTTAGAAGTGATTATGCACCCTCTGACAGATGTACGGCAGTCCCTTCAAATTAAGATCAGAGTGTAACAATAAAAAAAAAAAAATCATTCTAGCCTCAAAACATGTGCTGTCCCTCTGCCAGTATCATAGCCTCAGACCCATACATGCAACATGAACATCAAATCTTATCATAACTGTGCTGTGGTGGGAAAACTAACTCACTCAGTTAGAAAAAAAAAAAAAGCAGTACAGAATTCAGTGCATAATTTTGAATTTGTAAACTGTCATTTTTCATGCTGTAATACAGTCAGAAGTTGTTTTATTTGCAGCAGATTTGTCAGCTGTATTTCAAGTTGAAAGAAGCATTGGGCTCACACCTGGTATCTGTTTCAGCATGACAGCGCATTCCTCATTTGGTTTAATGCATGCACATAGGGAGTCATAAAAACACACATCCCCACATGTGCAAAAGTGAAATCCCATGTTTTATTCATAGCTGTCTACCAATCCAAATAAAGGCGACCAACTGTACACTTTTCTTTGCCATGATACAAAATAACAAGCCACACTCGGCAGACAATGAGTACACACACACACACACACACACACAAGCACTGTCTGTGTTTACCAGATTTGAGCTTAATGTAGGAACTTGCTGGTAACAAAAGTGTCATGAAAGTCAGCTAATCACATTAGATGCAAAACGGCAGCCACAAATCTTCCCTTTCACCTTTTAAATCTCTTTTTTCACCTCATTCATTGCCAATAAGACAGGAGGCAGCTTTGCTGGACAGATTTTACTGGCGTTAAATTGTCAAGTCAGGCCAAATTTATTTGTAAGGCATGTTTGCCAAAACAGGTTTGTTACAAAAGGCCTGCATGGAGCGGCAAAGGACACACATTTAGAAAATCACAAGCGAGAAAATGTAGTTAGAGGGACCTTTTTATGTGTTTTCTCATTTTCGGCCATATGCATGCTGTTGCAGTAGTGGCTCCATAGTGTAGTGGTTTACACACTCGCCTGACACGTGAAAGATTGTCCAGTTAAGTCCTGGGAGGAGACCCAAATCCCTTGGGGGTTGTATCAGGAAGGGCATCCGGTGTGAATATCTGCCAAGCCCACTGCGGGGCTGCTACTGTGGTGTCCCCTTGTGAGTAAGGGAGCAGCAGAAAGTAGCTTTTCATACATACTGTTACAGTATGTGGAGAATCCATGTTATAAAGAAAACCAAAGTTTCAAATAATGAGATCTGTGTATGTACATGTTTATTTTTGTTTGGTTTCAGATACTTTTTGTCTACCTTTGGTTCCATGTGTCACAGAGAGTGGATATCCCTCATATGAGCATCACAGGTACACAACTCTGGCTGTAACCACAGAAACCTTGAACACCTTTAAAGCTTTTGTTTGGTTTTGAGAGGGGAATAGGGAACCTTTTTTGGACAAAGCATGAACTTAGGAGCTGCACCAAGGCCCAGTGAGATAGATAATAAGGATTCTGAACTGTGAATTCAAGAATAAAATGTATGGCTTTGGAAATTAGCATCATAGGTCACCTTTAGTTTCACATCAGTTTCAACAAGACTAAAATTGTGGTTAAAAATTTACAATTTTTATTTTAAAATTTAAACACACTTAACTGCTGTATTTCTGAGAGTGATATAGGAATGTACTACATGCTGAACGTGAAGCTCATCACCCATGGATGGTATGTTAAATGTGGTGGAAGGGTCTGCTATCTGTGGAGCTCGAGGGTTGACCTTTTGCCCCATATCCACATATCAAAGTGTCTTTGGGTAAAACCATTCATGACAATGTGTGCGTATGAAAATGATGAGGATAAAATGATAAAGCAGTTTCTTGGTTTAGGTAGCCTGGAAATGGTGAAGAAACAGCAAAAAAAAAAAAAAACGGCATTCCCAAACATCAAACAGTTCCTTTAATTGCACTTCATCCTCATCCCGAGACTGCGCAGTGCAAACTTTACTAAAAACACGTCAAATTGATGAGAGATTTTGGTTTAGCTAATGCAGTGAACTGACCCTTTAAGCTAAGAGGTAATGCCTTTCTTTGTTTGGATAAAATAATCCTGTCAGCATCTTCAAGTCACACACTAAGACTTAAATACCTACAGACAGTGGCACGCCCAGGTGTAGTTAATATGTCAAAAACAAATTAGGCTGCCAACAGTGTGATCGTGCGTCCCAAAAATGATCCCGATAAACACCAGTGGTCTTATTGGCGCTTTGTGGACCTGCAAAGTGTGCACATCTCATAACAATGAAATGACCTGAGGCTATGAAATGCAAACATATCTCTAATAACATCTAGATGAACCTTAAATACCATCTCCTGGAATCTAATCTGTAGCACTATATTGCTTCTGTTATTCAGTATTTCAATTTTTTTTCTCTTTTCTGTGTCTTGAAGCAATTTTCATGTCTCCTTAATAAAGTCCACCAAAAACGGTCTCTTCTCAACTCATGACAGATATTCACATTAACGGCTATCATAAGGGCTCTCCCATTAACAGGAATTATTTAGTAATATTTAGTGTAAAAAATAAATCATTTCAGGAATTTTCTTACTGAGCTGTAGTGTGTCCTTTGCATTATATATCTACTGTAAAGGATATTAGATAGATAGATAGATAGATAGATAGATAGATAGATAGATAGATAGATAGATAGATAGATAGATAGATAGATAGATGGTTAATCTTCCCAAGGCATGACTATACATGTTTGGGAAGATATGCTATTATTTTATTGTTTTTGGCTCAGCCCCGTCCTTTATTCTGTTTCATTCACTTCTGCTTTAATTGGTCATTTCCTAGATTTCTTAAACAAAGGCCACAAACACATTTTAATTAGACGTGGTAAGTGTAAAATGAGGTTAGCCTGAATGTGTTGGATATTCATTTCATAGTGCAGTGCATGTGCTTCCAAATACAGCATATTCAGAGTTGGATATTACTTATTTGCCCTGCAGATAAATGGCAATGGAAAAAATGACTATCCCCTGAATATCTAATTTCCAACATCATGATAACTTCATAATTTTTGCTGCAATGACTTTTTCGTGGGTACAGCAAAACCAAAAACATGTGCAGCTCTGGCTTGTAGCACATTAAATAGTCGAGTGTCTTTAACTTCAGGGGCGTTTCACTAACAATGGAATTTAAATGTATTCACATAGCACCAGATATGAATACACACCCACACATGTACAAACAATTTGCATTCATAAGAGGTGCACAGCATGTGCTAAATGCTTCTGACACAGCATTTGCATCGCAGTCTAATTGAATCATCATGTTTACAGTGAGATATGCATAATGCATTCTTCTTTACATAGATGATGTTTTTAATAGGTTAGTGCCAGGCTTCCAGTTTTTGGACATTTTCTATCTTCTTTCAGAGGATGGGGGAGACTCTTTGACAAAGCCGAGAGAGAGAGAGAGAGCGGAGGGCAGCGCTGCATCAGTTTTCCCATTTCAGTTCATATCAAGCCAATATGCATTACTGGCATGAATGTATGGAATTAAATCATCAAAGTTACAAGATTAAAGACAGTTTTAGCATAAAATCCCTTTGTGCTTTGGAAAGTGTTTCTATATGCATCAATACATACAGCCTGTGGCTCTGACTCCTCAGCACGTGATGTAAGGATGGAACAGTTTTCTGAAGTGGCGTGAACAAGCGCATTGGCTTCTGCCTGGTGTTGGTCTGTAAAAAAGAAACCACAACTGCTGTCATGCGCTTTCTTCTTCAGGACATATAAACTAATTCAACTTACCTTCAACTGAAGAAGCTTTTTTTTTTTTTTTGAATAATTTAAAGCAGAGGTCAGACAAAGTCTAAAGTGTAAAATAGGATTAATACTCTGTGTTTTGGGATGAGCAGCTAAACATTCAGATTACATTAAACTGAAGGTAACAAACAATTCAGGTTCTTGAAGCACATTATTCACATACCTTTACCTCATAGGTGATGTGGGCGTACAATGTCCCATTATTACATATAAAGCAACGTTACCACTCAGCCTGATATTTCCTTGTTATATATTTACTGTCACTGTTACATATACTGTATATCACATATGTCAAGGAATGCTGAAATAGTTAAATGCTGTTGATACCAGCTGTACATGATATCTCAGTCAGTTCTTCCAGTGGCCATGCTACATGTAGAAATACTGTAGATGTTCTGCATGTCCTCGTTCGTAATGGGCCTTGGAGGAGAGGACAACGTGCCTAAGAATGATCAATTCACTTCAGTTCAATTCAGTTGCCTATTGCAGCGTAACTAGGGGGGGGGGGGGGGGGGGGGGGGGGGGGGGGGGTTCAGGGTCCAACCCTAACTATGAGTTTTATCAAAAAAGGAAAGTTTTAAGCCTAATCTTAAAAGAAGAGATGGTGTCTGTCTGTCAGATCCAAACTTGGAGCTGGTTCCACAGAAAAGATCAGATCACACACAGTGAAGACAAAAACCCGTTTTTACTCCATTAGACAGAAATCTTATTTCTGACCATTTCCAAAAAGGTCTAATAACGACTGAGTAAATGAAAGCCCAAGTAACAAAATGTGATAAATATATATATATATATATATATATATATATATATATATATATATATATATATATATATATATATATTTTTTTTTTTTTTTTTTTTTTTTTTCAGTTCTGGTGATTTTCCTTTGGCTCGTTGGGGAACATAAAAATGCCTCTGTGCAGGAATAATCTCGCTTCATCCACCCATCATCAGATTGCCTGGCTGATTCTCCATTTGCTGGATCATGCTTGACCTCTGGCAGCCTGCTTTGTGCACTACTAAACATCAAGATAATAAATTTACCCATATTTCTGTGTCAGGTTACTAGATTAAAAAGAGCAAATGCAGTGTTTTGTCAGTATTAAAAAATAATAATGAAAAGGACAGATTTTTAAATACTGTGAAGCACAGTGATTCTTAACTCAGTTTCTAATATATTTAATACATATTCTAATATATTTAAGTATATCTTTTCATGGGACAACACTGACAAAATGACACTTTGACACAATGAAAAGTAGTCTGTGTGCAGCTTATTTTACAGTCTTCATGTAGAGCAACAATTCATCTTTTAAGATCCTCAGAGAGTTCTTTGCCATGCGGTGCCATGTTGGAACTTTCAGTGACCAGTATGAGAGAGTGTGAGAGCTGTACTACAAAACACACCTGCTCCTTATGCACACCTGAGACCTAGTAACACTAACGAGTCACATGACATTTTGGAGGGGAAATGACAAGCAGTGCTCAATTTGGACATTTACGGGTGTAGTCTCTTAGGGGTGTACTCACTTTTGTTGCCGCTGGTTTAGACATTAATGGCTGTATATTGAGTTATTTTGAGGGAAGAATAAATTTACACTGTTATATAAGCTGCACACAGACTACTTTTCATTGTGTCAAAGTGTCATTTTGTCAGTGTTGTCCAATGAAAAGATATACTTAAATATCTGCAGAAATGTGAGGGTGTACTCACTTTTGTGATACACTGTAATATTAAAGTGAAAATAGATAGAAACAAATAAGAAGGGTTCATAAAAGCGAATTCTATGTGTATAAAAGAAAAAGACAGAGTGAAACAGAAAGTCAGAGAAGCGTATGGGATAAGGTAACTGAATCATTGGAGGAGAAAACAAGATGCTGCAGGCTGGAGACAGATTGATGAGGAGTAGAAAAAAAATGGAGGGATGGATGGATAAAAAGCTTTCCAGGTCTCTAGTTCAATGCTCAGTGGTCTTGGTTAGGTCAATGACAAAAATCCAGGGTCCCCTGAAAGATGCGTGCGCGCGCACATACACACCAACACACACACACACACACACATGCACACACACACACAGGGCATTGATGGGATAAGTGGTTTAGATCCACTTAGATGAGAGGTTGTGGTTAGGGGACAATGAGTGTGTGTGTGTGTGTGTGTGTGTGTGTGTGTGTGTGTGTGTGTGTGTGTGTGTGTGTGTGTGTGTGTGTGTGTGTGTGTGTTGGGGGGGTGCATGAGGGAGCAAGACTGAGAGATCAATGTGCTGTTTTGTGTCTGGAGGTGAACTTTGGAGAACACGCATAGCAAAGTCTGCACACACACACACACACACACACACACACACACAAACAATTACAATCACCTTGAGCAGACATTAAGACTTCAAATCCAAAATGATGTTGAAAGCACATTGCATCATACACGTGAAAACAAACTTCAAAGTTTGTTCGTTTTATTTCATTAGAAAATTTGGCTCAAGGACACACTGTCACACGTGGCATTATGACGGCAGTGTGTACTGTGAGCTGTAACCTCCAATGTCTTGCTAACTCAAATAACACCCATTTTATCAACACAGTCCATAGAGCCTACCTGTCTTCTAGGTAATTGCTTCAGCTCTGGTTTTGCACGTCTGCTGCAATAGGGAGCTGCATGCTAATTGCAGCAGGTGTGAAAAGACAGGGCAGGAGTAAACCTAACAGAGCTTCATGCCCGGGTTGAGAAACATTGTATTTGTGTTTAAAATCTATGAAGTGGGTGGCTTTTTATCCCTTTGAGGCAGAGCAGCAAGTTGTTGTGGTCCCTCTGGCTTCTATTACATTTCAGTTATTTCTAATGTCATCCTCTTCCTTCCCTTCCTCTTTCTTTTGTATCCCCCTGTCTCTAATATCATGTGTTCTCACCCTGTCTATTTCTACAGAGCCACTGTCTCTGCATTTTTGTCCTAAGCTCTGGTTAAAAGCCCAACAACTATCAAGCTCTTTATGTTAAATGCTGCACTATATACACTACATGCTAGCTGTTAATACCTCAGTCACACAGGCCTTAAGAGCTCCTGGCAACGGAAAAATGTGTAATCCCATACTGGTAGGTGAGAGGTTACAGGAGGTGGCTTACTGTCACTGGGTGACAGCAAGCAGTTACAAAAAGTTACAAAAAGAGGGTGTGTGACCAAAAACCTCTTTGTAATTGCGTTGCAGAGAGGTAGGGCACAACTTGTGAACATTCTCCATTTCCAGTTTGCATGGCATGCAGTTTGACAGGTTCATTATTGCTCGCTGTATTGAAGAGGCTTCCACTGGGATTTTTAGAGCATGTTCACAAAAAACAACTAGGGCGGTTTTTGAAAACCAAGACAAGTATCTACAAGATGCTAAATGTGAATAGCGTTCTGTGTGCTCACATTATAAGCAGCGTCTTTCGTGTGCTAATCAAAATGTAGCTTTAGCAAGGCTGCTCCCCAGTATTGTTGTCACAAAGATACAATTTAACATTTGCAGGGGTGTTCTGGATCTGAATAAAGTCTCTTGAAAAAAAAACTGCAAGCAGTAATTTTTGAGTCAACACTCAGCAGAACATTTGTATACAGTCATTGTCAGCTTTGTCTACTGTGCTTTGGCACTACATGGGCTATTTGATAATAAGTTTTTTAAAAAGTGTCTGGAATTCAAGCCCATTAGTCATATAATATGCCATGTCAGGTGAAGGAAATTCATCATCTTAATCATTAATCACAGGCTCTGGTCACCTTTCATACCTTACTGAAATATCTGCACAGAGAACCAAAAAATATCATTCTAAAAGAGACAAATCAGGGGCTTACTGCTACAGTTACAGGTGTAAATATTTGTCGTGTTGCTTGATATTAAATAATCAAGGCTTTAAACAATAATCCACTTGTGGGCTCTAAATGTGGCAGCTCTGTCTCTGCTCGTCTTCAATTCTTGACTGACGTGACTGTTTTCTTTAGCAGAAAGCTGACGCAGTTCGCTGGTTTTGTTCTTTGCTTGACAGTAGAAATTCAGTAATGACAAGGACTGATATGTTGTCTTCATTTGTTTCTGTTTGTCATTCAGTAACACCAAATACCACCATTTACTCTTTGTTGTCACAGACGAATCCTGACAGTTTAATCTAAAACTGGGATGAGGGCTGACTTTGGACAAAATATGTTATAAGCTATAATGGAGTGATGCCATTCTGGCTATATTATCTAAAATCTTTCCTTTAAAGAGCCTGATTTTGATTAAAGTGTATTTTATTTGTATGACACAACTCTCAACGACAGTTTTCTCAGCTCACTGTAAGACAGAAACCCAACAATTTCTGATGAGCAAGTGAATGGTGACGCTTTTCATGGCAGCTCCTTGATTGGTGTCAATGGAAAGCTGTGGTATCAAATGACCTATCATTTCACCAAACATAACCAGAACTGTGTCAAAGGGTCTAACCTGTAATCTCACCAAAAAAATAGCTACTAGACTCTTTGAGGACAAATGGTGGAATGACTCATGTCTCTGTTGTAGTTAGCTTTTGGTTGAAAAAAGAAATCAGCTGAAAACAAACCCACTCAGACTGATTTCATGGTGCTTGACATGCCTTAGAAATACAGACTGCATAAATGTGTTATTTTTGAGATGTCAACTGACCTCTTCTCTCAGCAACTCTGAGAAAGAAGTCTTTAAGGTATTTTGATTCAGAACACATTTTACCATGTTGTGTTTGTAATCTATTCAGGAACTCAACATACTGCATGAAAGTGTCCATGTCAATGACGGTGGAGGAGAGCGACGAGGGGAAATGCTTCAGTAGCAAAATCCGCTATCTGGAAAAAGCTGAGTTAACCCACAGCAAAATGATCAACTGTCCTGATATAGAAGACTATTTGGCTCCATATAAACAACCACAAATGACTTGGTACAAGGTATGGCACAAACACAAATAAAAAAAATAAATTATAAGTCACTTGTTGACTGTTGTAACTGAATCTATTCTGCTTATGTCTCCTTTTAGGAGTGTGAGCGGGTTGAATGGAGAAGCTCCGTCATTGTTAATACCACACATATCTGGATACCTGAGATAGAGGAAGGAGACAGCGGAAATTACACCTGTGAATTACAGTATGGATCCCGATTGGTGCGAAGGACAACGCAACTCAAAGTCACAGGTAGGAAACAATGCATGGCTGGAGATGGGGTGTGGTTCTAGAGATCGATCTGCAACCCACTGGCAACCTAGGGAAAAATGTGTATTCCTAACCAGTTGGCAAGTAGTTGCTGGAGGCTGCTGGTTGTCTCTGGATGAAATTGGTCACAAAGAGGCTGCTGCACCTAAAACTGATTGGTTTGCTAGCAGATTGCCTGCATTTTACATGGAACACCAAGAACTAACCACTGAACAAAGAGAAGCACAAACTAGAATTCTTTTCTATTCTACTCGAGCACTGAAAGAGTAGCATTAAATACAATATGTCTCATTCACACTAGCACCTTTTGTATACACCTAATTGCTTTCTATCTAGCAATCACACTCGAGTGAACACAGTTCAGTATCTTGCCCAAGGATACTTTGGCAAGCAGACTGGAGCAGCCAGGAATTGATCCACCAACCTTCCAATTAGTAGATGACCTGCTCCACATCCTGAGCTACAGTCATCCCTACAGAAAGATAACATGCATAAAAATTGCGGCTTACCCAGAAACCAACACGTTTGAAAAGGACCATTTCTGGTTTACTGATCACTTTTTCATGCAATGGTCCTGTTTACGCTTGATTTTGCGGGGGGAACAGAAAGCAAAATGGGGACCAGCGTGAACGTGAGGGGGAAGAAGAGGGAACAGAAAGCTCAAATGACAATTTTGGGATTCCTAGTAGCCCTTTAAAACCAGAGGATTTACACTTAGATATCATGAATTCAGCGTGTGCCAGAGCGCTGTATCTTTCCTCTGACAGGTTTGCAGAACTCCCACAAAAACCACCAACAACAAAACATACTCCATCCGCTTTACCATTTTCATTAGCATGTACAGCTATGGCATTTCTGTATCTAGCATAATATGTAGATACAAAAAATGACTCTCAATTTCTTTGTGGGTTAGTGCACATTTTAGCTACTTTCTGTAGTTACTATGGATTTCTTTCATACATATTATTATAATTGGGGTTATGAAGATTCTGTTGATGTATAGTGAGTTGAAATATTCCACAAGATGGTACGACAGCATGCAGAAATGTAAAGATATGGTCTGACGGACATTTTCTATTATAGGTCATAAAGGGTTAAACATAAAAATCCCAGGAGCCGTGAGAGACTTTGGAGAAAAAAAAAAAAAAACTACAGTTTGCAGCAAAATGATGTCATTTATTGTTATTCTTAGTTAGGAGCTTGCATTATAAATGTGATAGTTCATGCTGACAACGTAAAGACGGATATTCCAACATTGGAAATGCTGTTAGCAGCTGATCTGATCGATAAAACACCGGGATTATAATGTTTTTGTTGTGTGCGCTTTGTGATTTCTGCAAACCTGTATAAAGGTGATTTGTTGAGTATCTCCATGGTGTCGGGTGGAAGGAACACCAGACTGCAGCACATGAAAATGAAATGGCTTGAAAATTATGTGTATTGCAGATTTAATTGGGCCATTTCACTTAGTTGTGAGTTTGTTTCCTTGAGATTATTAAAAGCCCCCATTCTGGACAAAGTGCAAGTGGGAGTGAGAACATGAATAAACGAGGTGCAGCAGTTCAAATGGAATCAGCAGAAGACAAAAGGAATCTTTCAATTTGGATGCTTTCTGTAGAGAAAGCAGAACTGGACAATTATTTTTAACTGAGCATCAAAATTGAGGTCAGAATTAAGAGGATGGACATATAATATATCTACCCACAGGCTAAAATGTACTGATATTGGATTTTCTGGAGCTGGCCAAACCCAATAATATAATATCTGATGTGTTGTCATCAGCCATAAAAATGGACAATCTTTTGACTGTCACTGATTGTTGATGTCAACAGCATAATATATTTTTGTCTTCACAAATTGCCCCCAGCAAATAGAAAACAGCAGTGGACCTAAGCATGGTGGAGCATCACAAGTGAAACGAGCAGTAGTGGATGAGAAATAATCGAGAGCAATGTGGAATATTGAATATGGATGTAGAGGAAATAATGGATGGGATGGGCAGGGCTATATATCAGATGAGCTCTGCCAACTACTGCTTGGCAATGCCAGCATGTGACTGGAAAGGCACTTTGTGCCTGTTGGGTCAGGAATACATAGTACGTATTTGGGATTCTACTGGATATACTTTCTTTTACATGTTTTTTTTTTAAAGAATTGTAGAATTGATGAATTACCACTCCACTCAGTGGATTTTGGGTCAGCTGACTACCATCAGACAAAGTAAGTGGACTTAAAATATGGTCAGAATATGTACTCTGCTTCCTTTTAATATACAACGGATCCCTCGGTGACTCTAGAGCATCCATTACTTTGACAGATCCCTAGACTCAGCAATACATCATTCATCATTACTACAGCACTTTTAAAGTTTCTTTGAATGCACATTTCAAATCTGCCCTAAAACAACTGAGTACATTCCTGGTATCATTTTGTATACTTGTATTTGGTCTATTTGTCTTATTCCCTGATTAAACATAGAATATTTCAAGCTTCAGTGGCTTTTGACTTAACTTTTACTCAGTAACATCTGCTCTGTGCTGTTATGACTTTAAGCTTACGTCCATCTGCACTTTTGTTATGTGTGTGAGCAAGTGTTTTGGAAGCAGGGTTGCACTCCTTGAGTGTGTGTGTGTGCAGTCCTGCTTGTGTTTTGTTGTTGTGCCGTGTGACATATGCTGTCAGTCTCTATGAGCAACATACTGTGCTAATTTTGTCATAACACATATTCCTAATACAAGATTCTCTATATACTGCCATTGCTTCACACACTGGGATATTATTTGCATTCTGACACGCATATACACATGAAAAAAAAAAAACAGTGATGATTTTGTAGAACCAAATTCAGTCTCTTTGCGTCTCACACTTATTTTGATGGTTCAGGTGTGCAGTTTCCTCTTGTAATGTAGGGTTGAAATGAACAGGCACCTCTCTATGTTTCAAGGAATTAATCACTACTGCATTTCTTCTGTTTGCTGCTGTTGAAGGGGATGGTTTCTGTTGCACCCTTTGATGAGTTGTCCTGTTGGACCATATCTTAGGTTTTGGTAAACAGTGCCTAAAAGTAAAGTAAGATATGATTCTTTTTCCTCCAGCATGCAGAGCTGTGTTACATTGCCAGAGTTTAAAAGATGGAAGATATGTTAAACATAGGAAGTTAAAAAATTCCTCTGTATGATATGTTGTCCAAAACCAAAATAAGGCATACAACAAGGAGGATATTAAATTTAAAAAAAAGGTTAGAGGGCAGTTTATCATTTTGTCTTCTGACAAATGAATTTTCTGACAGATGAATTTTCACCTCATGCAGGGCCCCCAAAAGGCTTTGGTGGGAGATCTATACATCCCTTAATCCAATTACATTTTATTTATACAGCCACCACAAGGTGCTCTTTATTGTAAGGTAAATACCCAACAATAATGCAGAAAAAAACCCAACAATTGGATGGACCCCTATGAGCAAGCACTTAGTGGCAATAGTTGAACATTTGAAAAATGCCAAAGATAACAGTTTAACAGGCATAAAATCGTATTTTGCACTGAAAACATGGCATATGTTGGCATGGTGTGCAGTGTGTGTCCTTAAAAAATGGGAGGAAACTGGGGAAGTGGAGGACAAAGGAAGAAGTAGCAGGCCTAATCCGCAGCAGATGAACAGCATCTGAAAGTCATCTCCTTAAAAAATAAGAAAAAGTCCTGCAAAGACCTGACAGATGCATCTGGCCCTTCAGCTGAGCCATCTACTATTCGCCAAAGGTGGACATACCAAATACTGATTTTGCAAGCTTGATAGAACTGCACAGGCTCTGTTTTGGGCTAATGTATTTCTAGATATTTTTTCACATTTCAGTGAATCACTGCATCTATTTCCCATGTTCCTAGCAAAATATAAATAAACAAGGGGTGCCTCAAGACTTTCGCGCATTACTATATATCCTAATAACACAGTGTAGACAGAAAGGTAAAATAGCTTTGTTCAGCTTCTCTAGATTTTTGTCTATCAGCCCTGAGCCAGCCACATCTAAGAGTGGTCTGACTGTGGTCACAACCAGGGATGGTCTATATAAGACATAGTGCTATATTGTTGCAGTATTCTTGTGAGACCAGGTTCCCTCATGCAGAAAGAGCGTTCAGGAAATGTCTTGCACAGAAGCATTTATTGCAGCAAGCTCAGCCGAGGAGAACAGAGTGCAGCATTATGGGTTGATGTAAAGGACCTGTCCACTCCGGGAGCCATCCTATTAAAAGGGTGCATGTCCTTTCATTTTTATTTATTCACTTCTTGACACAGAGAGTGCCCACTGATAAACTGAAAAAAAAGAAAGAATCACATATAATAAAAATGAGTTTGTAATCCTTTAACCTAGACTTTATTGTCTGTGGCCAGTTCTTAAAGCTGCAACATTCCTCATTGCAGCAACATTGCTCATTCCTCTCCCTTTGTCACTCTCACAGACTATGGCAGAGAAGGCATGCTAACTACGTCAGGTCTTTTTCCCAAACTTAGAACAGAGGAGCTCTGCAGGTCTTTGGTGTCTCCAGACAGATGCTGAGTCATTACAGTGTTCCTCTGTAACCCCACCTGATGTACCATAAGACAGCTCAGGTTTTCTCTATGGATCGGGGGGGAATGCAAGGTGTACTGTGAGGTTATGAAATATTTCAGGGAAATATGAAATAAGTTCAGAAGAAAAAAAACACATCCATCACCTAAACTTATTGCTAACATAATGCAGTTTGTTAAAAATAACTAAGTTAATTGACTAAAGTTTAGTCAGGAAACTGAGCTTATTTCTTAAAAGAGGATGAGGGTATAGCTCATGCTCCAAGAGGAAAAGTAAAATATGCAAAATATGTTACGTAAAACATGCTACTTCATCATTCTGAATGCACATACAGTAGTAATGTGCGTTATCAGATTTAATAACTGTGATGCAGATTTCTTATAAGACAGTCCTGGAGGGCCTTGCTGGAAGACTCTAATTGTTCATGAAAACTTTTTTTTTTTATTAAGTTTCATGGCAGCTAACGTTGCGTGTTTTTTTAGATTTTACCAGCTGTTTTGTTTTACTTTTTGTCCTCATCAGATAAGTTACCTAAATGAGCAGGGAAGCAGACTAACATATGGGGATAGACAAATTCAGTGATGCAATATGAGCATGAAGCTTTAGTGGGTTTATATATGTGTCAGCTGCATGCTGCACACGCCAACTGCTATCGGACCCATTTATCTTGCCCTGTTTAGGAGGTTAGACTATCTCTTTGACACTTACTACTTTTTATTCATCTGTGTTTATATCTATGACTATTTCTCTCTGCCTCTGGGGACGATTTTCCGGCCATTCCAAGCCATTGCTCATGACCTACTGCAAGTTTGTGCACTTAAATTCATAGCGTATGTGACAAGCTGCACATTTGTGTAAGATTTATGTAATGATTCTTCAGCATGTGAGAAGCAACATCGTCTATCTGGATCTGGATTTCGAGGCTTCTTCTAAATCAGTATCTGCAACTGTACACTTCCAGTGTAATTAATGTTGAGTGAAACAAGCCCCCAAGACATCTGTCAATGTGTGCCAAGCCTTGGCTAAACATCTCTGTCCTTGATCCTGTAGGTGGGTCTGTGTCTCTTGGCAACAGGCTTTCTCATCATGCTTTCAACATAAAATGGAGATTAAAGTAAAGAGTCTGGGAAAGCCTGCAGATCAGCTTTTCGCTACGATGTTGATTCCAGCAAACCAGTGAGGTGTTGAGGAAATGAGCTGTTGGAAATTCTCAGAGAAAAAAAAAAAAAAGCAATAAGATGTTTTAAATCTTACACTCTCAGTGCATGTCATCTAAAGCTCCTTTCTCTTACTTTTCAAATATTTAACTTTTGTGATTAATTGCTGTACCCGAAAAAAGTGTACACTTTATGAAGAAAGGGACATGATTCTCTTATTTGCCCCGGAATATCCTTGGCAGACTGTAACATTTGGGATTACTTTGCATTATAGTGGTTTGTAACTACTCACTTGTCAGTGTAGTTTCTTAGAAATTATAATTAACATTAGGACAGAAGCGGTTACAATTCAATAGTGTATTATATTAAATTCAAAGAAGGAGTGAGCAGATTGTCATTGGAGACCTACCTATAAATATAAGCAGTTTGGTAAAGTATGAATTTAACTCTAATTTTAATTGTTAGGTTAAAAAAAGCTCACCACAAGCATTAGCTTACAGTAACTCAACCAGTGCGCATATTTCAATTTGTTGCCAGTACAAATCCACATCCATATGTTAAGAGGGGAATGGAAAACTGTGGTTAGGACCGAGTGTCCAAGGACAGAAAGTGCCGGATGGTTTACTGTACAGATCGGAAAGCTCTGTCAGGAACTCTGAAATTGTGACATTGGGCTATATAAGTAAGAATGTTCTTACATAAGCAAGACCCAATTATGAAGAAATACTGTCTGTGAGCATGAGAAGTGTATCAGAATATACTGCTGCTCTGACATAAGTAGCGCCTGCAGTTGAGGAGAATAAAAAAAAACAACTAAATGCAAACATTGCCTCTCTGGGCCCATGACACTCTTTCAACGTGTCAAGCTACTAATAATAAAAAATGTTGGAAGAGTAGCTTATTATAATATGAGAACCATAAAATTTCATATGCCATACCAGAGCACATACTGTATGTGGCTATATGTGAAAAAGTAAAAAATGAAAAACTGCAGCTGGTGTAATTAAAGTGCACCACTTAATATGCATATTCTGTGGGTGTATTATGGGTGATAGAAAGCACATAAAAACAGTTGTCATTATAATCAGTTAATTGAATGGTATTAGTAATACCTTTAATTAGTTAAGTCAGATAGCATGTGTATGCTATCTGCTGTACATATTGCATTGAAGCAGGGTGCTGTATGCCAGTGCCCCTTTATTACACCTGGAGATTGAGGATGAGGGATTCATGAGGGTTGACTGTGTCAATACTAAATTGGTCATGAGTGACCAAAGTTTTATGTGTGTGTGTGTATATATATATATATATATATATATATATATATATATATATATATATATATATATACACTCCTCAGTGTCTAATAATAATAATCTCAGTGTCCACATCTGAGGACATCTTTTTTTTCTCACAAAAGTATGTAACAACCATGTAACAAAATACAATTTCCTGTTCAAAGAGGAAGCTTAGTATATATACATTTCAGGTCCATCTAATCACAAACATCTAGGAGAAATTGAAAATGCATCGCAAACAGGAGCTCGGGTCTCAGGAGGATAAACATATAATTTTTATGTTTATCGAGGATAAAGTTAAAGACCTGACATGCCAATGATGTCACAGATTGGTTCTCACTATAGAAAAGCTGAATGTCTTGCATCTCGTGTGTGTGTGTGTGTGTGTGTGTGTGTGTGTGTGTGTGTGTGTGTGTGTGTGTGTGTGTGTGTGTGTGTGTGTGTGCGTGTGTGTGTGTGTGTGTGTGTGTGTGATCTGTACATATCACAGAGTAGACAGTCATAGTATTATAGCTGCTGTCTTAGGGGCTTGCACACACACTAAAGCTTAGGGAAATACATACCCATAGAGAAACAGATGAAGCAAATGCACCGTCCGCTGGGTAGAACAAATCTGACCAGGTCAGATCAGGGATAACTCAGGGTCAATGGAGCATAAAGAGAGAGCAGTGACAAATAACAAGAAGAAGGGAAATTACAAGAAGGAAAAAAAACAGCAAAAAATAAACAACAGTAATAACCAGGTGTCGGATAAATGCAGTAATTATAGCTTAACAAAAGAATAGAAACTAGCATCTATCTCTTGAAGTATGTTTGATGTAAAACAGTTTTTTTTATGACTGTATAAATGTGCAATAGAACACTGAAACAATTTGTAAAGATGTCAGATGCAGCCTATACTTTACTGTTTTATAAAATCAAAACGCTCAGATAAGGCAACCTGCCCAAGATGTACCCTCTTGGTTACCTTATGACAGCTGGGATAGATGTAAATGTTAGCATGCTAACATGCTAGCAGAGATGGTAAATATGCACATTGGTATTTTTATTTTAAGCATTTTAGCACCGTTAACATTGCTTAGCATTTAGTTCAAAGTACTGCTATGTACAGACTTAGAGTGTTACATGTCTGTAGCCTGTTGATTAAAAATAGACTAATAATGCATAGAAAAAGAGCGCTGCAGGGTGTTATAGGCCTACATAATATGTATCAAATATATATGTTGGAAGCTTTTGCTTGAAAGTCACATTTAATTATAATAATAAACGGTGTCACTGTAATTACACACGTGTGTGTGTGTGTGTGTGTGTGTGTGTGTGTGTGTGTGTGTGTGTGTGTGTGTGTGTGTGTGTGTGTGTGTGTGAGAACTTCAAAATATTTTGAAGCCTTGATGACTTAAATGTGATTTAGATAACCAAAAAAAAGAAAGGTTTAATAAGACCCGAGCGTAACAAACCATCTGACATAAAGCTGTCTACAACTCAATCTCTTTTACATGATTATTCAAAGGACTTATGTTACTCCCTCAAATGATACAGTGAGAGATTCATGGAGGAAGTGAAATACAATTTTTGAAAGGATGTTTCTGCAGGCAGACAGAGGGAAAGATATAGCAGGCTGAATTCTCTAATTTGTTTTTTATATCTGTCAAGTCCCACGGTGAAGAGCTCCAACAGCCCTGAGCTGCCTTCAAGGGCAATCTGCTAGCTACCACACCACAGCTATGTGTGTGTGTGTGTGTGTGTGCGTGCGCACATATAAACAAAATTACAGTGTATCTGATGCTGCTTATGTGCTCATGTTTTTGATACAAAGAGAAAATCAATACATGTGGACAACTGTTTTGAAATTGACAATGAAAGCAAATCAAGGGCAATATTATCATGTAACCCACATTTGTGACAGATCACAACTATTTCCCCATGACAAAATTACAAGCACTGTTTTATTTTTAGCATTTGCACATTGTTGATTTCAAATGAACACTGGCATTAGAAAGATTATAGGACTTTACTGACAGCACCACAATCAGTATTACGTGATGCAAAAATAAAGAAAGAAACACTCTAATTTGTGATGACTGGCCAAATCTAATTCTCCTGATTCAGTTACAGTATATATACACTGTATACAAAAAAGAAAAACAAATCACCATCCAGCCATCCATCCATTTTTGAGTGCTTATCTGGGGTTAAGTCACAGGTGAGCAGAGAAGCCCAGACCTCCCTCTCCCCCACCACCTCCCCCAGCTCATCCAGGGAACACCTAGCCGTTTCCAGGCCAGCCAAGTGATATAATCTCTCCAGTGTTTCCTGGGTCTGCCCCGGGGACTGCTCCCGGTAGGATGTGTCTGAAACACCTTGCCCAGGAGGCACCCGGGAGTCATCCTAATCCTACTCCTCCTAATGAGGAGGAGTAGCGGCTCTCTTCTCTGAATGACTGAACTTCTCACCCTGAGCCCAGCCAGCCTTTGGAGAAAACTAATTTCCACAATCTAATTTTTTCGGTCATTACCCAGAGCCCATGAGCACAAATGTAGTTGATGGTAGGGATGTAGTTTGACTAGTAAATCTACAGCTTCTGCTCTGCTCTCTGTACCACAACGGACCTGTACAGTGTCCACAGCGCTCCAGACGCTGGACCAATTCATCTGTCAATCTCCCTCTTCCCTCTCTCCTCACTCATTAACAAGACCCAGAGATTCTTAAGACTCCTCCACTCGGTGCAGCAACCCGTCCCTGACCTGGCGTTGGCACCCTTTCCCTGCTGAGATCCATGGCCTCAGATTTGGAGGTGGTAATTCTCATTCCCGCTACTTCATACTCTGCAAGATCCTGAGGCAGGTGGAAGTCTATTCCCACTTGGCTACCCCTAGAAAAATTATGAACAGAATCGGTGACAAGGGGTAGCCCTGACAAAGGCTAAAGTCCACAACCAGGACGAAAACTGCATTGTACCTTTTGAATCCAAGGTTCAACTAACAGACAGACTCTCCAGAGGCTGAGGAGTGTAATCCTCCGATAACTGGAGCACCCTCTGGTTCCCCTTCAAGATGGCAACCACCACCCCAGTCTGCAATTCCAGAGGCACCATCCCAGATCTCCATGCAACATTGCATAGATGTGTCAACCAAGACAGCCCTACAATAAACAGGCCCTTTAGGAACTCAGGGTGAATCTCATACACCCCAGGGGTCCTGCCAACTGGCTCCTGGGGGAACAGGTCACTGTTTTTAATGACCTCATGCCTCAACAATTGAGGTGCAGAGCATGGTCCATTCGGACTCCGTGTCCCCAGCCTCCCTTGGTATACTGTGGAAGTTCTGCTGGAGGTAGGAGTTGAAGATCTCACAGACCAAGACCTCTGCCAGATGCTCCCAGCACACCCTCTGGCATCCTCCCCCCATCCTTCCTTCACCATGAGAGAGGTGATGACCCATGTCCCAATAGGCAGCCTCAGCAGCCAGGTATCAGAAAGCCAGGGCCCCCACCCCTGACTTTATGCTCATTACAAACTGAAGCCTTTTTTCTTTTAGCCTTAGTCCCAGTCTCTTGAGTTGTCTTCACATTGTGTATGTGGAAATTCTCTTACTTTCAATAATTTGATCCCTCTGAAATTGAGTAACATCTTTTCCACAACAATGAGATATGTCTTCTGACATGTTTATTTAAGAAATGAGAAACTACTCTCTGCCTCTGTTAGGGTTTAATAACCTGCTGCTACTTTAATCACTGCAGTAATTGTCCGATGCTTTGTTAAATCAATGTGGTGACTTTTTTTTTAATATATTCGGACAGTATGTGTGTGTATGTTTTTTAGCAGTGTGTGTGTGTGTGTGTGTGTGTGCCTGTAGTCTATCCCAGCTGTCATATAGGGCGAGAGGTAGGGTCTGTCACAGTACTTACATCTCCTTGTTATCTACTTGTGCTAGTCGTAGCATTTACTGTATGTAACATATTTTGAGCATTTTTACAGTGTTCTGTGTAACTTGTCCTTTATTTTTATTTCATGCTCTAAGATAAGTCTCTAAGCTAATCTTTTAACATTTGCTCATCTAAATAAGTGCTATATTTTAAACCCAGCCTCTCTCTGTTTTCTTCTTTTCCTCGCCCTCTTCCCGTGCATAGCCATTTTTCAAAAAAGACTCATCCATATTTCAGCGGCATTGCAAAGTAAAATGTGTGTTAGCAAAGTACACAGCATTCAGGCTAAATTTAACTGCAGAGGATTTCTGTATTGAGGTACATCTTTGTGTGTGAGGGAGAAGGACGAGGAGAGGGAGAAACAAAGACAGAGTCAGAGAAAGAGAAAGAGAGGTAATTTATTGTGGCGCAAAATATTTGTAACCTCACTGGAATAATGTTATGTCTAAAGCAAAATTACTTCCCCTTCCAAACACACACTAATGCACTGTAGGACACAGGACACACTGAAAAAGTCTTTCTTTCCTTTTTATCTCACCTTGTGCACATCTGTTACTGCTCTCCCCTCGTTGGTGTCTCTTTACTCTTCCTAAATTTCTCTTTGTCTCTGTAGCTTTCATTCGTGTCTTTTGTCTTCAATCTCTTTATTAATTTCAGTTCTTTTATTTTCCTCATCCTGCTGCGCCACTGGTCTCTCAGTTTTTCTCAATTCAGCACACTATTTGTTGTGAAATTGTGTATGTGTGCACACAGAAATACATACGTACTGTGTACTCAAACAGTATTGTTTATGCCTGCACGACTGTTTTCTGTATGTGGTACAGGTTTGTGACCTAGTTAGATATTCACCTTCTAATTCACTGTGAAATTGGCTGTGTTCTCCAAAGACAGAAGGGCTTGATGAAGTTAGTGCACACACACACACACACACACACACACACACACACACACACACACACACACACACACACACACATATGTGCACACAGGCACAGGCGCACTTCCTGTTAACATGAAATTACAATGTAAATTGAAGGGGAGACATAGGGACGGCAGTAGATGCAGGGGAAATGCACAAACAAGCTTAAGAACAGAATATTTCACTGTTGTTTTTGAGCTGATTGTGAGGAAGAATTCATTTATTTAAAAGTTAGAGCTCACGGCTTATTTGCTGTAATATTAAAAAAGATACATGAAGCCAATTAAAGCCTCCATCATTTGAGTTTGCATTCCCAGACCAGCTCACTGTACTTAGGCTCAGGGCACAGTTGCATTTGTCAAAATGTCATTTCATCAAGGTGCCTTTAGCTTTCCTCTCCAGGCAGTGACACAGATGACTGAGCATTTTCTTTTAAATTAAATGGAAATTAAAAAAAAAATAATAAAAATCCTGCTTTACTGCAAAATAAAGAACTTCTTACACTAAAAAGCTCCAACTGCGACAACTCTGTGGGGAACAAGAGACCATTTTATAATAACGTCATTGTATTTAACCAGGAAAATTTTAATTCTAAGTATTGTTATAAAAACATTTCTCAAAGGTGATTACAGGCAATCAGGCAATTTCAGCAGTTACATAACACAGAGAATTCAAAACACTCATCTCTAACCAGAAGATATCACACATGTTGATACAAAAAAAAAAAAAAAAAAATACTTGCTTTGGTGTAATTAACAAGTTGGAAATTAAAATAGAGCTATTGAATTGTTTTCCACAGGGAGAATTATCGTGATGATTGTTGGTTGTAATGACGTGAAACAGCATCTCAATAAGAGAGGACAAACTAAGAGGGTTGTGTGAAAATTCACACTGAAGGTGCGAAGATGGTTAACGTTCGATTTTAGAGAGAAAATTTCTGAAACGCTGAACACTGTAATTAAGTTTGATGGATGGAGGAACAGCGGTAAATAGTAATAATAAAAATTAAACACATGAAATAAGTCATACCACCCACAAAGCCCAGCGTTGCCTCTTAATCGAGGGTTTTCAGTTTTAATGACACCGTTTTGGGATCCAGCAAATAACTGAAGGTCCAACAGCAAAAATACACACATCAAACACTTCTGGGGTTTGTAATGTGTGCGCTTTAGTGGGTAATGGTTTGTGTTGGCCTTTTTGTGCTGCTTATGTGTTTTAAATTATTTTTTAACCATCTCAAATACACAATGGTAGGAAGCTTCAGTCTGTGGTGATGATTAGAAAGGGTTTCAAAAACGACGTCAGACCCGCACACTGCCCCATTTCCTGCAAACAACTTTCTGTACTACATTACAAATATTATTTAACAACAGCAAAAGATAGCATGCATTGTGTATGGAGGCCAGTTTTAAATACACATCAGCCATCTAGCTTGTTGCTATTTTAAGAAAAAATCACACCATGGTGGTCGTGCAAGTTACTGCAACTTTGTGACATCCACACGATTTCCTGGAGTGGATATTACACGCTTTTTCATGACACTGGGTTTCACACGCTAGTATTTAGAAAATCTGACTACCTCAGCCTCCTCCCAGTAGTGACGTGTGGCTCCCTCCCAGTGTGGCTTCATTTTTCCTTTGCTGCCAATAGACAGCAGTTAGAATTCCTTCTGCTTTAATGGGTCATATCACATATTTGGCATTTTAAACAATGTGATGAACTAAAATCTTTCCTTTGAAGACTTTCTTAGATGATCTCATTGCAGTTAAGTATATTTTCAAGTAGTAAACATTATCTTTGTCCTACATTATATCAAATTCATATTATAAAAAAGCAGACCAGTGCCTATGCTTGAAGTGCCTATATGTGTGTGTGTGTGTGGTTTTCTTTACAGTATGTTTATATTACCCACAGAATTGTTTTATTATAACGAGAAACAAAATCATTCACTTGTGGGTCTGCCAGGGTCACAGCCCACAACTCATAGTTCAGTTCATACAGAGCAGCTCTGGTGTTTTGACACAAACTGCATAAATACATCTTTTACCTTTGTTTGCACTTTAAAAGGATTATTATACCTGAAATGTGCTTGTTTAAAAGACACACACACACACACACACACACACACAATGACAGTGATTAATGTTTTTAAAATCTGTCCTCCAACTACCTACAATAATAATCCCATA
Organism: Archocentrus centrarchus; assembly: GCF_007364275.1. Lineage (NCBI taxonomy): Eukaryota > Metazoa > Chordata > Actinopteri > Cichliformes > Cichlidae > Archocentrus > Archocentrus centrarchus. The sequence goes on along the minus strand of NC_044355.1, from coordinate 26,440,463 downwards.
ATGATGCAAATTTATGTTAGCAATAGCAAAGGCGCTGAGTGTTTTTATTAAATAAAAACAGTAAAAACAGTAGGATGATGAAGTTGTAAACAGAATTCTTCAAATTCAGACTTCTTCACTGATGTTTTTCAGGACTTTTTGAAAAGTACCAAGTTAGAGAATCATTTTTGTTTCTGTAACCTTGTTTAAATAAACGACTGAAATTTTAATTTAAAAAATTCTTTCAAAAAAATAAAACAAAAACAGTAAATAATTATACATGGATGATTATTTACATTATGGTCATCTAATGCAACTTATAGTTAGGATATACTTATAACGAGCACACCCAGTGGTATAGTGGTTAGCACATTCACTTAACAAGGAAAAAGTTGCTGGTTCAATTCCACCCAATAACACAACTCTGCAAAGTCAACCATGTGGAGCTACCTGGAGTGGTGACCCCTTATAGCAATGGAGCCAAAAGTAGCTAATGGTTTTGGGGTGTTTTAATAGTTAGCACATCACCTTCTTTATTACTTTCATAATGTTATTCAGGTTTGTCTTCTGGGGTCAAAATCACCCTACTTTTATATCTGATGCAAATATTTACATTTAACAATAATTGGTCACATCCAAAAATGATAACCACATGGTGGCACTAGAGGAAAAATCAGAGGATCACTTTAATCATTAAGGTTTATTATCTGAGCTGCCTAGATGTCTGTAGAAATAGTTTTCATGCAAACATATCAACCTAAGGGTGTGAAAGGAAAAGTCGGAGGATCCTATAAGTCAGTAGATTTCATCAGAGGGACCGTGGATCGTCTGCTTCATCCACATCCATCAGATCGATGTTTGAACAAATGAAATGCTGCACCATGAGCTAGCCAACTAACCTTCTAATTTCTTAAAGACCGTTGAAAAATTTCAGTGTCACGTGAGCCTACATGTACCGCACACATCCCAAAGAGACAAATAAGTAGGTTTGTGTGCTTTTGATGTGTTTTTGGATGATGTTTGAGGTGACATCAGCACATGGGCATGCTAGTCCACTTCCACTCAGCTTGCCCTTGTGAGATTTAATGTTTAGTTTATTAGTCTCAGGTGTAGAAAGACAGATTCTGATTTTATACTGAATTAACTGAGGGAACATAGTAGACTTTTTTAGTTAAAATGTATGTGTTGGAGACTGAAATGTATTTATAGGCTTTCTGGTGTGTGTGCAAACTTCTATCAGAATAATGCATCTGAGTGCATTTAGTTGAAGTGACTTGATACCCTTTGTTTTTTTCCACTTGAAACATGATTCAACGTGATTCAGTCACTGGTCTGGAAAATAAGGGAGTGAAGAGCTTCATTATGTATACACACACTTGTATGTACAAGATTAATTTGTCCACTGTTGCTGAAGAAAGGCGAAAACACATGTTCTTTACCTACACACACACTTCCTTAGAAAAAAGACTCGAAACACCATGGATGTTAACTTTGGCTCTGAGTGTCTGCCTTTCCCTCTCTCTCTCTCTCTCTCTCTCCCTCACACACACACACACACACACACACACACACACACACACACACACACACACACACACACACACACACACACACACACACACACACACACACACACACACACAGAAAACCCAGTGGTCAAGCTAATTGCATTAGACCACCTTAAGATGCAGACCCTTCTGTGTCTCACACATCGATACCTCTGACAGAGGCAGGCGAAGAAAAACAACAACAAAAGACAAGAGGAAGAAAAAATATATGAAAAATGGAAGAAAAAAAAAAAGCAAGTTAAGGGCGGAAAAAATGGAGCGATTATGCAAATTGGTTTCCATCAGGTTGCCCACACTGGGACATCAGTAAGAAACTTTGTTTGGCCTGGGTAGATGTGACTAACATTGTCCATAGCATTTTCATCTGTGAGAGGCAGGACATCTCCTCATCTGTTTCCTCTTTCAGAGAAAAGCAACCTCATTGTACAGCCTGTATAATGACAATAAAGGCATTCTATTCTATTCTATTCTATGTAGTGAATAAAATGTGTTTACCAAGAAGAGAGCTAACACTAACATACTTTTAAAAATAAGTCTTATGTAAAAGTAATCCATTTTTTCTGCTTATCCAAAGTCAGGGTTGTGGGGGGCTGGGGCCTAGCCCAGGTGCCAGACGGCAAGAGGCAGGGTACAACCTGGACAGGTCATCAGTCTGTCAACCATTCACACCTATGAGCAATTTAGAGTCTCCAGTTAACCTAACCCCACTAATTGTATGTCTTTGGTCTCTGTGAGGATGCCAGAGTACCCAGAAAAAACCCAAGCTAGCGTCTCACAGAAAGACCTGCACCAAGGTGGAGTCAAACCAGGACCTTCTCACTCTAAGGCAACAGGGCTAACCACCACACCACTGTGCTACATAAGAGCGCAACTTAAATATTTCCAAACTCCTTCATAAGGTGAAGGTGCCACAGGGCATTATCACTTCTTAAGTTAATATTAAGGAGTATTACTTCAGTCCCAAGAATAATCATTCATTCTTGCCCTGGTTTCTTGACTCCACATTTTAAAGCCTCGGCCTCAGTTTTTTGGAGAAAATAGTAACCATATTTGGATGACAAGTTTGAGTGCTAACATTTGCAAGCTTTGTTAGCAAGATGCATCCTTAAACTGTGCAGGTGTAATAAAGTGGTAACCATCAAGCTTGGAACTGCACTGAAGTGAATTGAGCCTCCAGACTGTGTTTGTGCTGTTTTTCCATTTACAGCATTTTAATGGAGTTGCATGGCATGTGTTGCTTCATGGTTACAGCTCATCAAACAAGTCTGTGATCTAGTTTACTGAGTCAAATTCTAGATTTTTATCAGCCTGTTACTTAGCACTAATTAAGAGATATAATTGTCTGTACACCTGTTCAGTCAGCAAGCGGTAGCTGACAACTTACAGTAGCTGTTAAGTTGTCAGGTACAGGAGGTCACTTACTGGTTGGCGGTTCGATCCCTGGCTGTTCCAGTCAGCATGCCAAAATATCCTTGGGACCATTTCATCCAGATATGGGTACTTCTGCTTCCAAAAAGCAAACATGGTCGCTAATGTTAAGACTTCACATCGGGTGACAACACAGTGACGATGTCCAGCTTCTATACTAAATGTAGTCTAACCGCTAATAGCGCATTTCCTTGAATTTTATGCCACCCCTTTAAAATGGTTAAAATGGTTAAACTTATCACATTGAAAAAAAAAAACCTGTACTGTAAATACATGAGCATGCTGTCCAGAGAAATGTGTAGGAGTGGAAAGTGGAAACCACATTTAGGAATATGTCTTCAAAGTGAATTGGCCAAAACTATTTCACTCACACTGTCTGCTGACTTTACATTAGTTCTGTACTGTGATGGCAGCCTCTATACACTGACCTCACATGGGGTGGGGGGGTGGGGGCAGCATATGGGGCTTTTCTGCTGCACGTCTTTGACACACCTACCAGAAATAAGGACAGGTCTAATGGATAGCATTGATTATTTGCATTCCATTCATTCAGGTGCTCCAGGCCTGATCACCATGGCTTACTGGGAGACCTAAATAAAACAGAGATAATGTTAACGTAATTAGAGCCATCTGTGGTTTTTCCTGTGAGGAATAGTAGGAAAAATCTGCTTTGTAATAAGTCATCTCATCTCTGGTCCTGTTCGGGTGGAAGAGGGAATGCCCGGTCTCTATATGTAGCATAACATGACTTCATTAGTAACTGATGGTATACAGTAATCTTTAAGAGCCCACCAGGGGGTTATATTCAAAGTATAAGAGCTCTGGACACCCACCTTCACACCATAGTTCTTACTAAGACTGTAGTGAGTATTCCATCCAGAATCATTAAGTGTATTCATAAAATAAATAGCCTAATATTAAATCCATAAAGTCTTCCAAAAATAGTAATTATTCATTCCATTTCCTCTTTTTTTTATTTCATTATCCACAACCCAGAAACAATTATTAATAAAAAGGGAAAATTGAAATGGACTGAATTTTATTTTTCTCTCAGTATTTCAGAGCTGTTACCAACTCACAGCAGTTTGCAATTTCTCTTGTTAGGGGCCGTTCATATTGTTTCATTTCATCCACCTTCTCCTATTCTCTACATCCTTTCTTTTTTCCTTCCAGTGCCTTTCCACCTGTTTTCTGCACTTTCATACATTTCCGCTGGTTCTTCCAGCCTTTCTCCCTTTAGATAGAAAAGAGTCTCTTAGTCTTAGTCGTGTGTCTCCTTTTGTGGCTGTCTGACTTTTTGCTTCTTCTCTATCTTCAACACTTTCCTCCACATTGCTCCTCTCCTGTTTCTTGTTCCTCATGCATGCACTGTATTCAGAAACAATTGATTTTACTACTCTTTGGGCCATCTTCATTTTCTAAGGTGTTGCAGGTATAGTGTGCAATATTGGATGGTTTATAGGCCAAGTTTAACAATATCATGCCTTGTGTTGTGTTATTAGTACTACTGTGTACACAGTTCATGTTTAAATGTGGAACAACAACAACAACAAAAGATAAATAGTGATTTAAGTGCTCCAAAGTCACTTAAATCACCTTTCTTCCCCATTCTAATGTGCCTGAGGTGACCATATTAAGGATAGCCACTCTCAGTGACATCATACAGACAGTACTGGATTGGGCCCCCTTTTACCTTCAGAACTGATTCAACAAGTTGCTGGAAACATTTCTCAGTTTGGTCCATATTGACATGACAGCATCACACCGTTGCTTCAGATTTGTTGGCTACTGTACGTATCCACGATCACCTGTTCCGCCACATCTCAAAGGAGCTCTGCTGAGGCCATTTGAGTGCAGGTAACTCACAGTCATGTTTAAGAAACATGGTAAGCAACAATACTCAGGTAGGTCGTGATGCTCAATTTGTACTAAGAGGCCTAAATTGTTCCAAGAAAATATCCCCCACACCATTACACCATTACACCATCGCCACCAGCCTGAACTGTAGGATGGATCCTGCAGGACTGGCGTCTGGTGTGGTCTTCTGCTAGCAGCCCATCCACTTCGAGTTTTGACTTGTTGATGCTCTTCTGCATACCTTGGTTGTAATGAGTGGTTATTTGAGTTACTCTTGTCTTCCTGTTAGCTCCAAGCAGTCTAGCCATTCTCCTCTGACCTCTGGCATCACGCGAGGCATTTTCCCCCAGAGAACTGCTGCTCACTGGATATTTTCTCTTTTCTGCATCATTTTCTGTAAACCCTAGAAATGTTTGTGTGGGGAAAACCCAGCAACCCTGTCATATTCAAAGTCACTTAAATCACCTTTCTTCCTTATTCTAATGCTTGGTTTATCAGCAGTTTGTCTGGGCCATGTGTGTGTGTGTGTGTGTGTGTGTGTGTGTGTGTGTGTGTGTGTGTGTGTGTGTGTGTGTGTGTGTGTGTGTGTGTGTGTGTGTGTGTGTGTGTGTGTGTGCGTGCGTGTGTATAATAATAATAATAATAATACTAAGGAAAAGTCCACTGTGAGCAAATGAAACAATAGATGGGGAAGTCATAAAAAGAGATACAATCAAAGATTGGAAAGGAAAGAGGCAATGGCAACAAAAGTGGAACTAAATTTATTATAAAGCATGCCAGTGTAACCTTTTAGCGACCTGAATTTCTTTTGTGCTGTATGTAATCTGACTCAGAGTAATTTGTATCTTTGTAACAAGGGAGACAGGACAGGAGAATCTCTCTGAGAAGGTTATTTCCACTTCAGCCAGACAAATATCATCATGTGTTCTCTGGCACTGTGTGTGTGGTTTGCCTTTTTTGGAGATATGAACACACAGAGTGCATATCTCTGCACGTTTTCTATCTTTGTTCTGTGATTTTGAGCATCAGACCTGATTTGGCCAGACAGTCTGACCTACAGTGACTTCCCTCCCTTTGAATATTAATGTACTCCCTTCCCTGCAAATCCTTCTGCATCGCCCCTCTTTGTGTGATTCACTGAAATCCTGCACATGTTCTTTATCTGCTCATGCAAATGTTTCAAATAGGATCGTTTTACATGATTTTATTGGCGCTCCAATTAAAACTTGAAGATGAGAAAATCAGTAACTTGATTTGTTCAAGGTTGCAGTATGGATACATTTTACTTCAAAGGAAAATGGCAACGCTCCACGAGCAGTTAAACCCCAACTGTTAGGAGCTAAATGACTTGTCAAGAGATCTCCAATGGGGGCAGTGATAACAAGGCGGGAACTGCTCTTATACTTTTCCCCTCTTTATACTGCAAATCCAGATACAGTATCAAACTACCAACCTTTTTGAAGTTTGGGATGTAATTGTTACATTTTGTTGTACTTGGTCACATTTCTACTTACGAGTTTTTCTTGTCTTTGTCTGCATGTTTAATAACATAAGTTCTTTGTCTTTTAGTTGCTTCCTCTTTTTCTCATGTTTTTTTAATCTCCTGCTTTTGTTCTTTTTCACTCCTTTCCTGGCTGTCTGTCCCACCCTGACTGTGTTTTTAGCTGGGGTTATCTTCAGTATTTCAAATGCATTATTCTCAGACTCACGTAATCTGTGTGGTCGCTATGATTTGGATCATAAACGCTGCTGATTATTTTCTCAACAACAGTGCCCGACCGCATCTGGGATATAAATAAATTAAAAGTGAACAGCTGTCTGGATGCAGGAGAAATGCATAGATATAAAGGCCTGAGCAAACTTTGACAAGGGTCAGGTTTTCATGAGCAGAGAATTGGCTTAGAGAATGTCCAAAAGGAAGGAGATGTGCTCCTGATCAGCAATGTTGAGGACCAGTGGTCTGAGGAGGTGGCAACAGGGTGTTAAGGGATGTGCTGGAAGAAAATCCCTCCAGCCTTGCAGAACTTAAACGATTGGCTGCTCCCATTATGGCGCCAGGCACACCTTCAGTTATCCCGTAGAGGGTGAATTGAATTAGAGCATTTTTTGGTGACCAACAGCCTATTAGGCAGGTGGTCATAATGGTTTGTCTCATCAGTGTATAATCAGCTCTATGGAGCTGACGAGATGTTTTTGGTGGGTTGTATTTACACAGTTTGAAAGCAGAAGTTGCCTGCTGACATATAAATACAACCTCACAAGGCTGTAATATTTTAAGACATCATTTTTTTGTTTTTCCACAGCGGTGCGTTCAAAGGGAGAACAGCTCACAATGTAATTTCAGTGTAATTTTCCTTTAAGTGCTGTGCGCTAAGTGAAAGGAAGTACAGAGAAAAGAGAGCCAAGAGACACAGAGTGAGCGCAAGGATGAGATGAAATGTGACACAGGTCATTACACTGGGCTTAATGAAGCCTGTTTGCCTTGATAACCACCCTTTTCATTAACTGCTGCTACACAACACCCTGTTTGCTCCTGACATACACCCTCCACCCACTCCCTGCCCATTGTCTTGGACCACAGAGTGAGACATCAGGGTAGATGAGAATGTGATTAATGAAACATCAATTAATTAGAGACAATTACAAGTAACTCTCGCTACTTTTGCCTGATTCATTCTCTCTCACACACTTTTGAGCCTCAAGTTGCTCTTCTTATATTCAACATACATTACATTAACAAACTGAATATTAATTCCAGACATTCCAATCTCATAGAGAAATTCTCAGTGGAATGATTCTTGGAGCATTTTATTCCACTGAGAATAAAAGATGCCCTTAAAGAGGTGCAATGGAAGCCTATCACAGCTTGTGTCCTTTCCATTACTTATTGACCACATGCTTGATTTCCTTCACATGCACAATGAATTACAGACAAATGGCTGCTATAATGTTCAAGCTCAATGAGGGGAAATATTATCTTTTTATTTCCTTATGTGAGATTTGTGTCCCAAGGCAGGATCCAGAATGAAACAGTATTGTGGTGTATCAGTCAGTCAAATGTACTGGACAACATCACTAATTATTATTACTATTTACAGTATCACAGCAATTTTAGACTGTGAAATGCTTTTCAAATCAGATACTTGCTTTGATTTTGTATAACAACACTATTTGTGCGTCTGTTGTTATTTGATTTGCTATTGCTTGACTCAGACTCTGTTATTTGAATAGACTATTCTTTCTCTTTCTCTCCTTTTCATGATCATCTATCTCTCTTTCCCTCTCTATTATTTTTCAATCTACCTTTCCAGCCTCCAAAGCGCTTGTTATTTAACAGGCTGTTGCATGACGCAGAGCACATTGTTACTACAAGGGTAGTGCTATTTTTTACTAGGATGAGGTTCCTCGCCACATAAATCATTAAACCAACAAGAGACACAGACACAGTGTCTACTTCTTGTCTTTCTTCTCCTTCTCTTTTTCCTCGCTGCTCACTACTTCACTACATTCATGTTTTCCTTTCTTTCCCTCCGCCCCTCCATCTCCTCTCAAGCCTAATCAGAGGTAGAGTTAAATGAAGAGCAGATGAGCATTATGGCATATTGAGAAGAGAATGGAGCTGCAATTAAGGGTGTCGCCAGCAACAGTACATCATCAGAACATCAAAGGAACTGATTGGATCCTCCGTGCGGCTTTAACAGAACTGAAACAGGTTGATGTTGCATTTGATATGTACATTCTTAGTAGGAAAAGTCACAGTTTTATTTATCAGTGATGAAGCAGATTTAAATAAAACATGAATGCCTGATAATATCTTTATTACAACGGTGGTACTGCCTAAAAGTAAACGTCCATCTGTACATTATGCGCTCTAGCTTACTGTCACATTGTCATGGCATCCTAGAACAAATGAACCGACAGCACAGTTGTTAATGCTTTTAGTAATGTGTGCTTCTCTCACTATGACAAGACAGGTGTCATCTCTGTGTAATTTCATGCCACTGACAGTGTTCAGCCACTCCAGCCACAATATGCTATACACTGCTCAGATAAATTAAACTTTTTAATCGCTTTTTAATCAGCGTATTGAGTCAATTAAACTTCTGGGATATTGATCTGATCAGTTAAGTAGCAGAGAGGGGTTGTTAATCAGTTTCAGCTGATTTGGTCTTAACAGGTGTTTGGTGTTTTACAGGTAGAGGCCACTGAAATTGTTTCCCTCCTCATCTTTTCTGGCTGTTTTTTTTTTTTTTTTTTGCATTTGGTTAGGGTCAGTGTCACCACTGGTAGCATGTGGTGATACCTGGACCCTACAGAGGTTGCACAGGTAGGATGGCACATCAATATGAGCCATTACCAGAAGGTTTGCACAGTCTCAAGAGGATGGAGGAGATTCCAGGAGACAGGCAGTTACTCTAGGAGAGCTGGACAGGGCTGTAGAAGGTCCTTAACCCATCAGCAGGACAGGTATCTGCTCCTTTGTGCAAGGAGGAACAGGATGAGCACTGCCAGAGCTACAGAATAACCTCCAGCAGGCCACTGGTATAAATGTCTCTGACCAACAGACTTCATGAGGGTGGCCTGAGGGTCAGAGGGTCTGATGTCCTCTAGTGGGCCCTGTGCTCACTGCCCAGCACGATTGGCATTTGCCATAGAATACCAGAATTGGCAGCTCCACCACTGGTGCCCTGTGCTTTTCACAGATGAGAGCAGATTCACCTTGTGCACATGTCACAGATGTGAAAGGGCCTGGAGAAGCTGTGGAGAACTTTATGCTGCCTGTAACATTGTTCAGCATGGTTTATTGGTGGGTCAGTGATGGTCTGAGGAGGCATATCCATGGAGGGACGCACAGACCTCTAAAGGCTAGGCAACATCATTCTGACTGCCATTAGATATCAAGATGAAATCCTTGCCAGACCCTACACTGATGCAGTGGATCCTGGGTTCCTCCTGGTGCATGACATGGCCCGGCCTCATGTGGCAACAGTATGTAGGCAGTTCCTGGAGGATGAAGGAATTGATACCACTGGTCCCTACGTTTCCCTGACCTAAATCCAATAGAACACCTCTGTGACATTATGTTTTGGTCCTTCTGATGCTACCAGGTTGTACCTCAGACAGCTCAATGATGCCCTGGTCCAGATCTGGGAGGAGATCCCACAGGGCACCATCCATTTTCTCATTAGGTGCCTGTCCTGATATTGTCAGGCATGGATGCCAAACAAACTGAGTACCACATTAAGTTGCCACAATTAAATTTTGGTAAAATGGACTAACCTGCCGCATCATTTTTTTTCCACTTTGATTCAAATGATGTGACACCCTTTCATTCCTAACACCTTACCCAGTCCAGATCAGTATGGATGTCCAGCATGATTTTTGCCCATAAGAAAAATACATTTGCAATTTGCAATTCACAAACAATTTTATCCATTTCTCAAACAATTAAAATTAATCATATGCCTTTTAAAGAACGATTTACATTTTTGCATAGAGGCCCGTCACCAAAGCCTGGCAGTCCTCTGCAGTGATCTCCTGGTATGGCTGCTAATCCAAGTTAATCATTTTATAAGGCCAATTGATTAGTAGCACAGCTGAAAACTGTTGTATGAATGAGGGAGGAAAAAAGGCAGAATATCATTCCTTAGGTTAATTTAGTATTTGAACCATCAGCAGTTGTTTGTTTACAGGCTCAAAATGGCCAGTAACAAAGAACTTTCTTTAGAGACCCATTAGTCTATTCTTGTTTTCAGAAAAGAAGGCTATTCAATGTGAGAAATTGCAAGGAAACTTACCATGCTGTTAAATACTCCCTTCAGAGAGCAGCACAAACTGGCTTTAACAAGGACAAAAAAGAGGAGGGGGAGACCCCGATGCACAACTGTGCAAGACAAATATCTGAGTAAGGCAAAGATGACTCACAGGTCGCCAGCTGGCAGCTGCATTAAATAGCATCCATCAAACACAAGTGTCAACATCAACAGTGAAGACACAACTTCAGGATGCTGGACTTCATGGCAGAATTGCCAAGAAAAAGTCACATTTCAGACTGGCCAATAAAAGGAAAAGACTGAGAAAGAGCACACTGGAAGACTGGAAAAAGGTGCTGCGGACATATGAGTCCAAGTCTGAGGTATTTAGATCAAACAGAAGAGCATTTGTGAGACACAGAAAAATTAAAAGACGCAAGAACCAGTGCTCAGTCAGGTATGGTGGAGACAGCATGATGGTCTAGTGGTGCTTTGGAAGTAGTAAAATAGGAGATTTGTACAGAGTGGAAGGGACCTTGAAGAAAGAAAGCTATCACAAGATAAACACCATGACATTCCCTGTGGACAGTTTTATCCTATTTAAAGAATAAGCAGCCAACCAGAATTCTGACTGCAATAGAGTGGCCAGCACAGTCTCTGAATCTGAACCTTATTGAGCTGTTGTGAGAGTATCTCGACTGCACGATATGTAGGAAGATTCCATCAAACCAATCCATCTTGTGGGAGATGCTCCAGGAAGCATGAGGTGAAATCTCCTCAGATTACATTGAAAAATTGACAGCTTGAAAATCTAAGGTCTGCAGTTGCTGAGGTTTTTGATGTCTTTGGACTGTGGGAGGAAACTGGAATACCCGGAGGAAACCAACACAAACACGGGGAGAACAAGTAAACTCCACACAGAAAGGCCCGGGCGGATTTGAACCCAGACCTTCTAGCTGTGAGGCAACAGTGTTAACCACCACATCACCATGTTACCCGTTATGTTACCTATTCAGACTAATTCTATGTGTGTTTCCATGGAAAATGAAAGAATTTCCAACTGATCCCAAACTTTTGAGCAGTGGTGTATAAAAATAAGAAAATTAAGGTAAAAAAAGAAATTAATTGATCTACATGCAGCTTTGCAAACCTAAGCTGTGCTGCTTTGTTTTATTTTGTTTTTTGAGAGAAGAGACTGGAGACCCTTCCAGATAAGCCATACTTATTCAGTCTTTTTCTAATTGTGCTGTCTTGGACTTTCAGCACTCCTGAGAAAGTGTGAAAAACACCAAGAGCTACATCTCAGACTCTATAGGTCTCAGTTAGCACATTAAATGTTTGAGCACTGTGAAAACATTCTTTTTAGCATAACTGTATATTAAGGTTGTTCGCAGCTCCACCTAAAAACACTAATATGAATGAACAAATTCTGCATTGGTGTTGAATTATTATTAGAATCAAGCTACATGAACATATAAATGGTGCATTCTTGAAATAACTCTCTATTAAGATTAGAAGAGCTAAGACTCTACTGATGACCAGCATCCTATTGTTTATTAACTGTAGTCATAAAATGTTGAATCCCTTTAAAACAAACAGTCTACAGTATAAGACACTGAACTGAAAGGTAATATGCAAGCTGCTGATCATAAGTTCTTCTGATATGGTGGTATGCTACTTCTGCTCTGTCGGGAACCCTTGCTCCTCCACGCATTTAGATAGGATGCTAAAGCTGTCTGAATGAATATAAAGTCATACAAAGCTAACAATGTTAGGGTGGCTAAGTGTTTGTCTACAGACATGCTACCAGCAGCCTGTAGTACACACTGATTTGCACCCCTGCATTTGAAAAATGATTTCAATAGTCACATCTGTTACCATCTTGTCCACAATATGGCCTATTTATATGATAACAATTATCGTCATGTTTGTGCATCTACCCACACTGATGTATACAACTGAATGATTTTGTGTGGGTGTGCGTGTGTGTGTGTCTTATCAGTGTTTCTTATTTCTCTGTGTCACTCCTCGGCATGTATTGATCCATGCTGCTCAGATTCGAGAGAGAACGAATAATAAGAGGCGAAAGCGAACAAAAGAAAGCCATATAGAAGAGCAGCCTGAAAGAGAGCAGGTACATGTGTGCATGTCCACCTGCACTCATCCACATGTTGTTTTCAATCAGCATCCCAGACACAGCCAGTGAGAAATTCTGACATCTATTCAATAAACTGTCAGCACAATCAGCGTCGATATGTTAGAACTTTGACGAGCAACACAACAAACACAGCAGAGACAGAGGCAGCTGTTTATCTGACACAGCCAGTATTCCCGTACAAAGTACAGTGTGTTGTACACAGTACACAGTTATACTGCTTCTAAACTCAAGGTTTTTTTTCTTCTTTTGGTTTCCATCCCATCCATCCATTCTCTTCTCTTAATTTCACACACTGATTTTCTTCTTTTTTTTTTAGTCCACTATGAGGATACCAGAAAACATAACATTGAGTAATCAGTTTATTTGGGAGCGTCAGTGCTTTGTTTCATTGTCAGATACGATGAAGTCCTTTCAGCTGCTGCTTCTCTCTAGAGCTGGTTTTAACATCTGCTCACCCCGTACACACTTTTTTTTTTTGTCAAGTAATAAATGTTAACACTCAGACTGAATAAACCTTTATTTTTGCCAATGTGACTGCTCAAAGTAAGTGATATGAGCTGTGTAATTGAATGTAATTAAAGTAGACCCATACATGATTTTATCAGTCTTATAAATAACTAAATTCAAGTTGACAGTTTCTATAAAAGCTAGAGAACAGAAAGGAAAGGAAGCCGAATTAAATCTAAGCCAATATGGGGCTAAATCCATCCTCCTTCTGTTATCTCATTATTTCTGCTGTGGTGAAAATGTTAATGGGTCCAAATTTAGAAATTTGACGTGTTCATGTCTCCAGAAAGGCTCGGGCGTAGTAGGACCAATGAAACCATTGGTATAAGTTTGGATAACTTGGATAACCTGTGAGTACCCTTTGACCACTCACACCTCTGTAACTCTATAACAACTTCCTCCACAAGTCTTCTTATATCAAGTCACTTGTTCTATAGTACATAAAAAAAAAAAACTACAGTAAAGCACGTGACTCAAAGGGTTTTTCAGCCAAGCAGCTACATTAACAATCCAAGCATATAAAAATACAGTAAGCAGTGCAATGGCCATAAAAGAAAAATAGAGAGCATGACAACCACTTACAAAATAGATAAGTAAAAGGTAAATAAATTTAAAATAATATTCTTAAAAATTAAAATAAAAAAAAATGCACAAGGAAAAGCAAAAAATAATAAAATTTATAAATATTAATCGTGACAGGAACCAAGGAACCAAACCACAACTAAGGGACCAAAGATGGAGAAAGTGAAATTTAAGAAAAAAATATGAATGAAATGCATTATGTATGTGGAATACAAAATAAAAATGAAAACACAGGGAGGAAAAATAATAAAGTCTTTAAGAAAAAACTACAGATTAATAGTACATTAAGAAAACATCAGAAATACAAAAACAGTGAACCAGTGGAACCAATGTGGACCAGTAGCTATGCAGTAAATGGCTCCATTTTATTTATATTGTCACCAGAGCTGAACAATTTTCGCAGTGGTCACCAGGCTCGGACCAGGTGTCTCGTGTTTTTTTTTTTGTTTTTTTTGCCTGCATCACAAATTGCTGTAGCACATCTTGAGGATTCATATGTAATAGTCTTTTCACATACCCTCAGTTCAAAGGTTAAAAAAATTAATGTGGAAGAACCCGTAAAGTCTTAACAGACTTCAGCATTAGCTGTACAGGGTGCCCAGGCATGGTGCGGTTGCCATGGCCACCCCTGGCCAGCTCTTGGCTCCACCCCTTTATATCACCATCTGCAGCACATGTAAACAAGTAAGTTTCACGTCCAGCTTTCATTCAGTACAGCTGCACCTCAGCCTCCTTTGCTGATTCTCTCATACAGTTTTTTCAGACCGCTCCAATCCTGTGTCTGTAACTACGGTTTGATGAATTGTGGACGGCCACCACATTATAACACATTTCTTCTTTGTCCATCTGTAAGTCAGGCAGAACAAAGTACAAAACTGCTGTGTAAAATGAGGATCCAATGGTTTGTGACTAATCTAAACCTTACATTTCACTTCAAACAGTAAAAAGAAAACTTATAAAAACCTAAAACTGAGGCATTTTTGCGAGGTAAGTAGCACCCAGGTGCTACCAAGTAAATGCACTTGATTAAGTGTAAGCAACGCTATAACAGCAGATGTTTCGGCTGTTTGCTGGTCTGGAGCGTTCAGGTGTGTTAACACAATGCCACATTCAGCCTTCCCAGAAGTGGATGTTCCAGCAAATTCAGTCCAAGGTCAGACCGTGTAATGCTGCAAAAAAACCCAAGAGTTACATCTCAGACTAGAAGGGCCTCAGTTAACATGTTAAACTTTAAAGTTCATGACAGTACAATTAGAAAAAGACTGAAGAAGTATGGCTTGTTAGGAAGGGTTAGCAGGAGAAAACCTCTAATCTCTAAAAAGAACATTGCAGGACAGCTTAGGTTTGGAAAGCTGCAGCTGAACAAGCCAAAGCTTCTGAAACAATGTCTTTTGGACAGACGAGACCAAAGTAGAGATGTTAGGCCATAGGTGATGGTGCCATGGTGCCATGATGGTGCAGCATATCAGCACAAACACCTCATACCAACTGCCAGGCACGGTGGTGGAGGAGTGCTGATTTTGGGCGCCTTACACTCAATAAACTCTTCTGTAGACCAAAATGTTCCAGATGTGAGGCCATCAGCTAAAGCGGTGATCATAGGCACAGTGACAAATTTACAACAGAATGTCTGAAACAGAGAAGAATCAAGGTGCCGCCATTGCCCAGTCAAAGTCCAGACTTCAACCCAACTGCAATGCTGTGGCTGGACTTTAAGAGAGAGTCCATAATGAATGCTCATAAACCTCACTAAAGTAAAGCAACATTGTAAAGAAGAGTGGGCCAAAATTCCTCTACAACAATGTGAGAGACTGAGAAAGTCAGACAGAGAACAATTACTTCAACTTATTGCTGCTAAAGGTGGTTCTACAAGCTACTGAATCACAAAGTGTTTCTTTTTCACGTGACTGTATGTTCATTTGATATATGTCAGTGATATAAAGAGTGGCTACACATAACATACAGGCTTTTAAATAACAGCTGGTCACACATCTAATTAACAAAACAAGAGAATTTATTGGTTAATTATACACATCTGGCCCGTACACAAAACAAGCTGCTGAAATATTGAATAAGTGATATGAGAAAATAGAGTTAAATTATAGATAAACACACACTCATGCAAACAAAAAGCCACACAAGCTTGTGACATTTTAGAAACTGGCCTCCCTGACTGTGTGTGATATACAAAGTGTCATGTGTGTTTAAGAGTGTGCTAAATCCAGGGTAGCATATTGCATTAATAAGTGTCAGCATAAAGAGCTAGCTGGGCCTCTGGCTTGGTTTTATTATTCGTTTTGAAAGAGAAGACAGTCTTCAAAGGTTACACTCAGACACTGGAATTTATATCAGTATTATTAAGCATTTTCAACTGTGTTAATGAGTTTTTCTATGAATGTGGGTGGGCAACATAACACTTGCTTGTGTTTTTATTTTAGTAAAGGTGCATAATTACTTCAACACATACAGAAACTTTACACATTTACTTTAACTGCTTAGAAAAAAAAAGAAATAGCACAAGCATGAAGTACAGTGCAGTCCCATCCTAGAGCCACTTTTCACTGCAAGGTAGGTCTGTTACTAAGTTAGATTAATGGGTCATTCCTTATGCTCATCAAATGTGAGATCAAATAGCTTTGGTAGAAATGACTGTATTTAAAACTTGTACAGTTCTACAGCGCACAATTTATGTGCACTGCCAAAATGTAATACAAAGGCATTCATCTCATTTGAATCAGTGTTTTGGCTGTCAGCTTCTTACAAGCTCCAAACACAAGATGTAGCTATTCCATACTCGCTCAGGACTGAGTGTCTGGAGGCGAGCAAGCCAGATATTTCCTCTAAGTAGCCCTAGGACACCAAACAAAGGGAAAAATGATAAAATCCTGGACTTCCTTACTAATTAAATTGCTAGATTTGTAAAAATGCAAACAAGTGACTGTTTCCTGATACCTACCATCCATCCATCCGTCCATCCATCCATCCATCCATTCATTTTCTTTTTCTTATCCAGTTCAGGGGGCTGGAGCTTATCCCAACTGTCACTGGGTGAGAGGCGTGGTGCACCCTGGACAAGTCACCAGGCTATCACAGGGCTGCCCAACCAACTTTCTGTGTTGTAGTTGCAGTTCACAATTCAGCTGTGATAATGCACAAATATTGAAGTTGAATATTCAAACACATTCATATACTGACCATCATTTTAACCTGTGGCTTGCACTGAATGTTTCTTCTTCACTCACCTCTTTTCACTCTATGTGTTTGTACACCACTCTGCATTTAATCAATAGTTATTATTAATCTCTGTCTCTCTTCCACAGTTTGTCTTTCATCCTGTCTCCCTCTCCTCACCCCCAACCAGTCACAACAGATGACTGCCCCTCCCTGAGCCTGGTTCTGCCAGACGTTTCTTCCTGTTAAAAGGGAGTTTTTCCTTCCCACTGTCACCATGTGCTAACTCATGGGGGTAGTTTGATTGTTGCGTTCTCTCTGTCTTATTGTATGGACTTTACCTTACAATATAAGCTCCTTGAGGAAACGGTTGTTGTACTTTGGTACTATATAAATAAAATTGAATTGAACTGAATTGAACTGGCTGGGGATTGAAACCCACTCTACCTCCTGCCGTGCACTGCAATATCTGCTTTTACCTGGAATAGAGTAGATCTTACAGTGTGGTGATCAAAGAACCAAGAAATACTTTTTTTCTTTTTTCTTAATTTGAAAAACTCAGCAGAAATGTTTCCTGTTGGAAACCGTGACTCCTTACTGACATTACTCAGAAAGTTTGTGGTGCATTGTGCTCCAGAAAATAAGTGCCATTTAGTTTGCTTTTATTCAAGAGAGTGGGGTAAGATGTATCTTAGCAACCATGCACAACTTTAGTTTTCCCCTTTTCATCTTGCTGTGGTAGAAAGAACCTTATGTGTGAACTAGAATATTTTTTTCTACAAAAAACTGTTGCACCATGAAGCCATGAATAAGTGACATCCGGCCCGGTTCTAGCCCACTGTAATTGGGTGGGCAGACTGAAAATGTAGGTGGGCAAGTATATATATAATATGACACAAAATATTAGGCTATATTTGTTTGTTTTTTGGGAGTTGAATACAGCCCTAGTAGGCACAAAGATATACATATACCCTCTCTATTTATCTGGGTTTGGGACATCACAAAAAGTGCACAGATTTGTGACCTTCTGTGGCTGGAATATACTTTTTTTTTTAAATTATTTTTGTTTTCTTTTTTTTATTATACAACAGTACAACAGAAAGAGAACAGCAACTGCAAAAAATGCAAAATGTGAAAAACTACAGAATCATTCTTCTGTTTTTTTTTTGGGCAAACTTTGTGACAAATTCATTCAGGAAGCAGAAACATGTGTCCTGAGCCACAGAGTATTCCAGCCGAGGTCTAGTGCGGTACCACACTGGGCTGAATGAGCGGAGTATTGGCGAAGGCACGATGGTTAGCTAGTACTGGCTGTGTGGGCCAGGGTTATAATAGTTTTAGATTTTTACATTATTGTTTAGTTTTAGTTAGTTTTTACTTTTTTTTTCTCTCTAATTCAGTTAGTTTTCATTAGTTTTCAGAGTGGTTTTGCTTGTTTTTTATTAGTTTTTATTTTAGGTTTAATGCTTAGTTTTAGTTTAGTTTCGTTAGTTTCAGTATTAGTTTTAGTATTTTCACACTTTGTCAGGTGCAAGATTCAATGCACAAAAGTGACTATTGTGTAATAAAAACTCAACAAAGATACCATAAAGAAATATATTCAACAACCAACGGTTCACAAGACAGCAGCACTACATGCTAAATGTGTAATAATTAGGACACACATGAACATCAACAGGGAGAAACAAAGAAAAACATGAACTCCCAAACTCAATAAATTCTACAATAAACTCCCAATAAACTCCAGTGTCAGTGCAGTAGATTAACAACAGCTACATGTGGTGTTTGACAAAAACAAACTCTTTGAAGGAGTCAAAGCTCAAATCCAGCTGCATCCTGATGTTCTCCACCACTCAAAGCTGCTTCTGTTAGCTTGGTTAGATGCTCGCTGATTAGACTCGCAGGGTCTTTGCAGCCTCTGTACACAACCTACGGAAGTGTCCGACCTCATATCCGCATTTATGCTTGTGTAGCTGTGTGTGTTGTGTGTGTTAATTACCTTGTGTGCTGCGGTGCCAGCTGGGACTTTTTTTGGTCCTCCCTCTTTGTGCTCAGTTTTTTGGCTGCAAACATATTTGTCCCTGTTTTTCCACTTCCTTCATTTCCTCACGTCCATTCCGACAGCAGTCTCCCTCCAGGAATTTGCTGACATTTGTGAGTCCTTATACTGATGCTTTGATTATTATTCCTGATTGTTATTCTCTCGCTGATAAAGTAGACGGAAACGCACAAGAACTGAACAGGTTCATCACAGCGTTGCGGCAGCGTGGACCCGCTCTGAACCCGGTGGCTTCAGAGCGACTCTGCCGCTTTCTCGTGCTCACGCACACACACAGCTGCCCGACGGCGCTCCCAGCTTAAACTCGGAGAGCGGAAAAATGATCAATCTACAATAATTTCAGTTAGTTTTAGTTAGTTTTTTAAACTCACAATACAGTTTTAGTTAGTTATCGTTCTTTCCTTTTAATTGTAGCCTTTATTTATTTCAGTTAATGACAATGTTTTTTCAATTTTAGTTTTTGTTATTTCGTTCGTTTTCATTAACTATAATAACCCTGGTGTGGGCACAGTGCTATTCAGGTCCGCAACGGTAGGACCTGGCGCTGAAATGGCCAGAGGAAGGACCTGCTTTGGGTCTGGGGATGTAGCTAGAGTAGGACTAGCATCAGGGGTGCTTGTGCTATTACATGCAGAGAAACTAGTCGGTAGATTGTCTGCTGATCGGACAGAGGAGGAGACGGAGCAGGTAACCCGCTCAGGGGGAGATATTTCAGCACGGGCAGCAGCGGGACGGGAGCTGTTGGGGATACCCCAGTGCTAGATTTACTGATAGACGCGATACATGCTCATGGTAAAAAGAAGTAAAAATATTAACATGGAAATTAGAGTGTGAATCAGATTAAGGAAAAGCACGAAACGAGGGGGTGCAGCCCTGAATCAGGCCTCTTTCCCACCAACAGGGTTCCGGAGCCCGTGCTGTAATTTGAACCATGAGGCGGGTTTTCCACCGCCGAAACACTCGGTGCTCGGCCAAAAAACAGGTTCAGTTCCGGCCCCGCAAACTAGCTGGTCTCGAACCATGAATGCATGACGAAAGCGTGTGAGAAAGTCAAAGTGTGGAAAATAAAAACTATTGTAGGCGTAGCTTGATGGCAGCACCATTCGCTGCCCGCAGGCGATATGGGAGATTTTGATTGGGTGGGCAAGAATCAGATTTGGGTGGGCTGAGCCCACCCTTGTCCTATGCTACCGCCGGCCCCGAGTGACATTATATTTAATACTGAACATTTTTACCACTGGAACTCTTACGGCACATAATAACAGTAGAAGAAGAGGCAGGAGCTCTTCTTCTACATGTACATGTTTCCCCTCAGTTTAGACACCAGCTTTTAAACTGTCTCAGCTGCTTGTTTTTCCTCTACTTTGAATAGACTTTTCCATAAATATATCTAACGTTGTTGCAGGCGATTCAGTCCCTGTACAACCACAGTGAGAGCTTGGTCCGTATTGCCGGCAATAAATCGGAATTGTTTCCTGTGGGTGTTGGACTTCACCAGGGCTGCTCGTTGTCAGCGTTTCTGTTCATAATTTTTATGGACAGAATTTCTAGGCGTAGCCAAGTGGCGGAAGGCTTCCACCTTGGTGGCCTCAGAGTCTCATCTCTGCTTTTTGCAGATGCTGTGGTCCTCTTGGCATCATCAGGTGGTGGCCTCCAGCTCACAGTGGAAAGGTTCAGCTGAGTGTGAAGCGGCTGGCATGAGAATCAGCACTTCTAAGGGTGGAGTGCCCACTCAGGGACGAGTTGCTGCCCCAGGTGGAGGAGTTTAAGTATCTCAGTGTCTTGTTCACACGTGACGGCAGAAGGGAGCGGGAGATTGACAGACGGATCAGAGCTGCTTCTGCAGTGATGCGGATGCTGCACCAATCTCTCGTGGAAAAGAGGGAGCTGAGTATGAAAGCGAAGCTGTCGATTTACTGATCGATCTACATCCCTACCCTCACCTATGGTCATGAGCTTTGGGGAGTGACCGAAAGAATGAGATCGCGAATACAAGTGGCAGAAATGAGCTACCGCTGAAGGGTGGCTGGTCTCTCCCTTAGAGATAGTGCAGCCATTCAGGAGGGGCTCAAAGTAGAGCCTCTGCTCCTCCACATCGAAAGGAGCCAGTTGAGCTGATTAGAATGCCTCCTGAGCACCTCTTGGGTGAGGTGCTCCAGGAATGTCCTACCAGGGAGAAGACACATTGGAGAGATTATATCTCTCGACTGGCCTGGGAACGCCTTGGGGCTCCCCTGGACGAGCTGGAGGAGGTGGCTGGGGAGAGGGAGGTCCGGAGCCCTCTGCTTAGGCTGCTGCCCCCACGACCCGGCCCTGGATAAGCAGAATAAACTGGATGGATGGATATATCTGGTCACGGCAACCTGCACATTTCACATGTCCTGAACTACAATTCACACAGGTACTTCAAAATCAGACAATAGAAAACTTTTCCTGGTCCAGTTTCTGCTGCAACATCTGGATGGTGGGGTCAGAATTTGGTGTTAACAACATGAAAGCATGGATCCATCCTGCTTTATAGTATCAGTGGTTCAGGCTGCTGGTGGTGTAATGGTGTGGTGGATATTTTTGGCCCCTAAGTACAACTGAGCATCATTTAAATGCAACAACCTACCTGAGTATTGTTGCTGACCATGTCTGTCCATTTATGACCCCAGTCTACCCATTTTCTGATGGCTGCTTCCAGCAGGATAACACACTGAGTTTCCTGTACTCAATTGACCGCCAAAGGCACCAGATCTCAATCAGTTAGCACCTTTGGGATGTGGTGGAATCTGAGACTGGGATCATGGATATGCAGCCAACAAATCTGCAGCAACTGTGTGACATGATCATGTTAATGTGGACCAAAATCTCTGAGTTTCCAGCACCTTGCTGAATCTGTACCATGAACATTTAAGGCATTTTTGAAGGCAGGGGGGTTTAACCCATTACTACTGTAGCAAGGGTTTACCTTGTGGCCAGTGAGGGTACATTTGAGAGTAAAATGTAAGTCTTCTCCAGATGTTCATGCTGTTCAAAAGAATAATAATAAAAAAATCCAGTTTCATGATTATACTAGAATACTTAGTGTTTTGTCTGATATGCATTTTAATCTCACATTTATCTATTTTAATCAAGCACAGAGCTGCAGTTTCAGCTAATAGGCACCATCCTGACTTTGTGTGTTATGTTTTATTCCTGTCTCATATTTATTAGTTATAAGTCAATCTACCTTTTTTTTTTAAATGGCTCCATTTTACCCCACCCAGAGGCAAGAAGGAAAATATGTGCATTCAATTTTGAGCTGAACTTCCACTTAGATTATAGAGTGTAATTAAGGATCTGAGCAATCATGTAACTGATGCTTTATCTTCAGGTTTTAAGAGTGTGCATGATCTCAGAAAAGAGTTAACTGAACAGCCAAGATTTTCCCGACCAACAGCAAACAAGTCCTCCCACAGACTGCCTCCCAGCTCCACAAACAGATATATTAATTTATTATCTTAATATCATAATACTCATTTTATTTCAACCTCGGTAGTAGCACAGCGGCCTTCCTGTTCTGAGGCAGTTTACCAACAATCCTACAATCCTTCTGTCCAAACAAGCTGTGCCAAATGCCACAGACGATTTAATGTTTTGTCTGAGCCTTCATATGAAGCACAGACCTGAAAAATAAACTGTAAGTTTCTTTCTTAATCCTTCAAGGTGAATTTACTGTAAACTCTGCTATAAATAATAACACAAATCACAGAAAACTAAGAAGAAAAACGCTTTCTTTAAAATACAGAGTAAACCTCTTGGAAAATATACTGTGAGATTTTTCCAGGAATTAGAATAAAAAGCTTGTTTCCAAACTAGCAGAGCAAGAAATTCATTATTTGAGGGAGAAAGAAGGTTTTATATAAACTGGCTGCAAGAGGACAGTCAGTTTTTAGTGTTTTAACCAAATCTCAACAGTCTCTTTTTTTTTCTCTGTTTTCTTACTTCCTCAACTCTTACTTCCTTGTTTCTCTCTCTCGTCGTTCCTTTTTTCTCTTTTTAATTTTTTTCTCGTTTTTTCATCCACGTCCTTCCTTCTTTCTCTTCTTCCATCATTTCCTTTACCTTTTCTTTTCCCTCCGTCCTCGTTTTTTTCCCTCATTCTGCATCATCTTCCTCTCTCACCTCATCTTCCATCTCATCTGTCTCTTACTGAGAGGCTGCGTCAGGGTAGATAAATGTTGGACAGATGTTATGTAGAAGTCTCGCCCTAGGTGGCTTTTACTAAATAAGAGTGTGCGAATTACTGTGTGTGTGTGTGTGTGTGTGTGTGTGTGTGTGTGTGTGTGTGTGTGTGTGTGTGTGTGTGTGTGTGTGTGTGTGTGTGTGTGTCGCCTTGGGTGGCCTCAGCTAAATAAGAGGAGAAAAAAAATGCCTCAAGTTGTTTCCAATACGCGCCCCCTGCCAGCGCCAGCGCTGTGCGTCTGTGTCATTTAGAGGCTGTTTTCTAGTCTTTAGCAGTGTGATGTTCAGATTAAAAAATGCATTACCATCCATCTTCAGAGTGCGCATGTCAGATTTCGTGATGCTCTTTTGACATGAATTTTTTTTTCTTTGTTCCACTTGTCTCTCTTTATTTCTCCCAGTATGAACACCAGGACAGGGAAAAAAAACAAAACAAAAAAAAAACGCTTCCTTGCTTCAGTCTTTCATCCTGTTCTGTCTCTGCTGGTGGTCACTTGTTAGCATTTTGTTCTCTTTAGCTGCTAAAGCAAGATTCAGGACATTGATATGATTAGCACTGCTGAGAAGAAAACATTCATGTAGAAGATTCAATTCAGTTTGATTTTATTTATACAGCATATTGTAAGGTAAAGACGCTACAATAATTACACTGATGAAAATGGATTTGGTAAATGGACTGACTGACTGACTGAATGCTTCAGTCAATGACTGACAAGCTGATAAAATGAGAGACTGACTAATTGACTTAATTGCTAAATCACTGAGTCACTGACCAGCTGTTTGTTTATTACTAAGAGGCTGAGTAACTGATTGACTGACGAAGCTTCCATCAACACTGCCCTCTACAGAAAAGTGAAAAGAGTTCAGTGTCTTGGACAAAGGCTGCTGACAGTAGTGTAAATAGTCTCTGGAGCTTGAAAAAGGCGACTGGACTTCTTTAAGTTTCTTCAAGACTTTTCACATCATCTGAAAGGCTTCTTCAGTACTCAAACCAAAAGCGGGAGAAACCAGGTATTTTATAATTAGAAGAACTTTATTTGTCACATACATATATATAAAGTGAAACTCAGTCTCTAAATTTAACCCATCACTCATGGAAATCCCCCGCCCTTCCAATTATATGACAGCTGTACTACCCCTTTGTGCTTGCTATTGAGGCAGTCTTGCTTTATATTGATTTGCATTTCATGGATAAGTGAGCTGCTCTTTTCTTTTTCTCATGAATTGATGCATTTCATTGCCTGATATATGTCTTATTCATGTGCCTCACTTCTGCCCTGCTTCATCATTTCCTTCAACACCACGAGCGCACACATCATATTTTATGTTGAATACTTTCATCGTGAGTCTTATCGGCATTAATCCACGGATCAAAACAGTCCCCTGGAAATGTGCAGTTGTTCTCTGTGTAATTGTTTGCTCACAGAGTTCAGCTGTTTAAGGAGGTCCTTTAATCAATCAGACCAACACTTGGAGAAGAACAAACATTTTGTTGGGCTTTTCATGGGATTTGCTGACACAGACAAAGGCCTCTTAGATGTGCAGGTTTTTGTGATCACCACCTTAAGTAACTGCACAGAACTGTAAGATGTATATGGCTTACTATATGAACACATTGATAAAAAGCTGAACAAGTCTACTTTGAATTAGTTTTAGTTTTAGCATGTTCATTATGCTGTTTCTCTTTCTTTTTTTTCCCTCTCTTTTCTCTACCCTGTAGATCTGAGCTGTTCCCAGAAATCAGATCTACAGATGAGTCATTGCGTGTGTTAAACATATTGCTTGGAGTTAGGATAAATGAGCAAAGTACAGGTTACTGGATTCCAACAGGAACTAACTAAATATGCATAAGAAAAAGAAGCTGTTTTCATGGCTAGAAATTTAGAATACATTTTAAAAATCCCTTTTCCTCAACCTGATTCCTACTAATAAAATGGGGGGGGGGGGGGGGGGTCAGAGATGATGCTGCTTTAAACTTGTTCTTTCTAGAGATTTTCTAGTGCATCCTCCTTAGAGTTAAAGTCTGGTAGTGGTCTATTTTCTTGCAAAAATATGCACCGCTGCATCAATACCTTTTTGAAATTCACTCCAGCACTATCTTCATATGGCCTCCACACAGCCTTGAGATTCAGCCAGTAATGCAAAACACCGCTGTTTGATTGATGAACTCTGGACAGTGTGTAAGCCTGCCTCTTTTTCCTGTCTCCATGTCTGCCATCGCTGCAGAGCACAGGAAAATAAGCTGTTGTGTTTGGGAAAAGTGACTGACAGCAGGCAGCAAACAGCCAGACGCCAGCTGAGATCTGATTCACTGAGATCAACAAACTCTGCCTCTGCTGCTGTAATGTGCTCTGTTTCACACTGTCAGAGAGTGACAGCTTTACTGACTGACTGGCTGACAGACTGCCTGACTGAATGACCATTTAACTTTCTCTCTCTCTTCTTTCTTATTTTCTCTTTTCCTTTCTTTGAGCAACATTTAGCCTCGTTGCCCCGTGTAAACACACTCAGGCTGTCTACTCTCCAAACAGTGTTAAGTAATAATGGAAAAGCCCTTCAGGGCTATCATACTTAATATTGTAACACTAATTTCCCAATAGACCCTGACAAAAAAAAAAAAATGTTATTAATTTATCCACACACTTGAGGAAGGACACACACACACACACACACACACACAGAACTCAGAGAGGAACACCCACCACCACAAATGTAGCAGTGTGAGTACACAAACACTGAGTATATCCTTTCATATACTCCTTTCATATGTCCTTTTACATACTCATAGGTACAGTATAAGCACAATATGCCATGTGCACATACAGTAAGCATGCAAACACACATTATGTTAAGGGACAGTTTGGTTTGGGTTAATATGAGTTAATTACTTTTTTTTTAACCTAAATCAGTCACTACTAAAGCACCACAAAATACTGTGTGTACATGTGTGCGCCTGCACAGTATTAGATCTGAGAGAGGAAAATCTGAGCATCTGCAGCTACGAGTGCATTTTTCCTTGGCACAGTGGCATTGACCCCTATTAAAGTGTATTAATAGGCAGCCTAAATGTTCAGCATAGGAATGTAAGAACTTAAAGCCAAGATAATGCTCTATTAAAACTATACATTAGCATTTATGTGCGCATTTGTACAGGAAAGGTTATCTGAGCTAGCTTGAGGCTGAAATGGAGATTTCCTTGTCAAGAAGTTGTGATTCATATTCTTTCCCATTACCCTGTAATACAGTGCTGTTGTATTGATGGAGTTACCTTCTGGGTTGGGCATTACAAAGCTTTTACTGTATCCTGTAAATCATCAGGCATCATGCAAATTTGCTCATGTTTAACATTTCCATTTTGTACTGATACACAGCCAACCTGTGTAAAAGGGTCTTGTATTTTTATCTCTATTTGAAACACAGGCAAACACATTGAGCCTGTCCCTGAACCTATCAGATCTGCTGTTTTACAAAATACCCAACACCTCCAGCATTTGGCAGCATTGGACAGGTTCATTATGCATTATTGAAACTTACCATAAAGTACCCTTCAGTATCTATACTGTATATATCTGCTTCAAGGTTCAGTGTATCTTTTTACTGAATCTCAATCTACTGTTGATCATAAATTTAGCTGATCTAGGCTGATTTAGGTAATCTCAGGCCTATGATTAGCTAAACCAAAAACACTGGAAACCATTTCACACATTTACAAAAATCTAAATTTACACACAAAAAAATAATGAAATAATGAGCACATTAACACTCCAGTACTTGCCACTGCACAACTGTTCTGTGGTTAGAGAAATCAAGTACGAATCAATAATTGTATTCAAGTAAGCCAGTATAAATTCAGTTAAATGCAATAATTTAAATTAAGTACATTGATCTAAATTCACATAAAATATGGGTCTCTAAACCTGGTAATAAAACGTACGGTCAGAAATAAACCGGCTCCACCAAACTCTGAAGATGAACTACAGAGGTGAGTTTGTGTGTTACTTTTCTCTTTTGTTGAGAGCTGAACATCTTTGCTATCCGTTCCCCTGGTGGTGATGGAGGCACACTGTTGCCAAATGATCGCTCAGACCCCCTCCACCTCCCTAATCTGCAATATGTTCAATTTGGCATGTCTGCTAATATTTGATACCTCTGGGGCACCTCAAAGACACACACGCGTACGCATGTATACACACAGATTTGCAATATGCTCCATTTGGCAGATTGCCTCATAATTGGTACCTTTTGTACTTGTCACTTGTGCACAAGCGCATGCAGACAAACAGGTTTATGAGGAACGCTGTGAATTTCATTCATAAGAAAGACTGACATGTTAAGATCTTTAGATTCCTGGAAGTGCTGAATCCTGTTTCTGAGCTTTGATGAAAATTTGCTTCATTCTTTGCTGTTACTGTGAGGAAATTTTGCAGAAAGACAAGATCCCTCACACGCGCACACACACACACACACACTTGCTACTCTGCTTCGTGTGACAGAGCTAGACATGGACAGACAGACAGGCGTCATATGCCATATGCTGACTTGGTTAAAAGGTCAGCCCTCTTGTGGTCTCATTATAGTATCCAGGTAGATTTCCAAGCCTCGCTGTTGCAGGTTGTAAAGCCAAGTTTCACACACTTTAACTCACACATTATTTGTATCAACACACTGTGTGTCAAGAGATATTTAGTCGCATCCCAGTGTTGACTGGAAGAAGAGCTTCCAAGCAACAGAGGGATGCACTTTTAAGGGTGTGTGTCTGTGTTTGTGAGTTGTGTTTTTCATTGACAGGATCTATAACGTGCACCTTCAGTGCTGAGTCAGTATTAGCAAACACACACACACACACACACACACACACACACACACACACACACACACACTGCATTGTATTGAGTAAACAGGTAATTCTGACCATAAATGCATACACGTTCACATAGTATGACTCAGGTTTTCTTGTTTATTGTCTTCAAATGGATTCAATATGTATCCATATCTGAACAATATTTATTGCCAAAAGAACTTTGATAATATTAAGATGGTAATAAAACAGGCGGGACGTGTTTGGCTCCGTTAGGTGAGTTCAGTCTGGCAGGTTAGCTGTTTGATGGTCAGGTTTGGTTTGGATACTCATTGATCCAAACCAGCCAGCAGCAGGATTTGAAAATAATGAGCCCATATATCGCAAAAGCAAAAGACCACTGACACGGTGACTTTCAGCATTTGGTTTCTCATAGCACAAATTTGAATATACTAGATGGCACACTATCTATTGCTAGTTGATAAGGATGGAAATATTAATTCAGACATGACATGAATGAGCCGCTATATAATTGTGAAAGAGAAGGGGAAAAAAGTCCACTCATTATCTGATGCGGTGGTGGTTAGCTTTGAGCAGACTGTGGATGACTTTGGCTCAGTTACACTCCAGCCAGGTTTGGCCTCTGTGTAAAGACAATACAAACACTGGGTGGAAGCCAGTAGCTCAAAAGACTGTGTCTCAGTGCCACTTGTATATTAGGCCATGGCAAAGTTTTACCTGTTTTCCAGCCAGTAAAGTCAACTCAAACTTTGTGTGGCACAATTACAAGTCAACAGTGTAAAAGGTAAAAGGCAGATAAGCCAGACAAAATGTGAAGCCTGAAACCCACAACACACAAACTTTTGGAAACTGGCAAACCTCAGTACTGGATGTAGAAACACTGCAGTGGAATAAGGCTAAAGTATTTTTGCACTTTAGCTGCAAATGAGATTTTCTTTGCTCTGCTTTTGTTAACCAAAGAGGCAAAGTGAAACAATCACAGACAAACAGAAAAAAAAAGAAAACACACTGTAACACTGATTTGACTTTTGAGTTTTCCTTATTATTCAGCACAAATACACACACACACACACGTGTGATCGTGATGTTTTCTGATGGGGGTAAAGGTTAAAATCCTAACCCTAATGTAATTTATGTGGGTAAAAAATAGATTCATATCAGTAGCTTAAGTTTAAGTTGTGTCACTCTAGATGCAACTGCACTAAAACCAGTTTCGCATGTAGTTGAATAAATCAAATAATTAAATCTTATGTGTAATTTCCCACCATAACTTTGTTCTAAAAACTCAGTTTTTGTTTTTTATTCTATTAAAATATATCATGTAGTCAAGTTTATAGTTGATATTTTAGATATTTATCGTGCATCGAGTAGAATGCTGAGTACGGGGTCAGAGTGAAGCTTCATTAGGCTCAAGGCCTCATTACTAGTGAACACACTGCAGCAGTCCTGAGGACAGCAGCCACACAAAGCCTGAGCAAACAAGTCCTGCTTCTCCTGCTGAGTACCAGCACCCCTCTCAGACATCATAATGGTCTTCAGACGTCCTTGTCCTGGAGCTTTGGGGCAACAGTGGGACCGAGCCCCAGAGAAGAGGCTCGCTTTAGAGTTAATCCACTGAGGCAAAATCCGGCAGGGAGGTTTTTCTGGTGCTAATGGGATGTTGGAATGATCAGCGTACAGCCTGTCACTTCATTTCCTCAGCAACATCATCATCCCTGTTCACCGGACCGTGGTGAAAATTGGCACCCTAAAGGCAGAATATAAAGCTTGACAAAGAGCCATCTTTTGTCCTCATCATGTCTCTCTCTGAGGTTGTATGAAAGCAAAACATAATCTCAAGTGTCTTGTACCTCAAAGGCAGTCGAGATGAGTCCTAAACAATCTTGTTTTTTGTTTGTTTGGTTTTTGCTAGCATGTCCCACTTAGGCAGAGAACCAACTGCAGATGTTGCAGTAAGGAAATTGCGTCCTCTTTGATATGTTCCTATTTTGGTTTGTGTTAGTACAGTGTGAGGATGGCACATTATTACCCCCCTAAGATTCCATCATTCTACTGTTGGAACTCAGGCACTACGGAGCTGTAACATAAGTTACTTAAGCTAGTTAACATAAATGATCTAATTAGCCAGTCACATGGAAGCAATCCATTGCAGTTACGACATGGTCAGGGTGACCTGACCGAACATCTGAATGGGAAAGAAAGGCGATTTAAGTGATATTGAATGTGGCGTGGACGTTGGTGCCAGACGGGCTGGTCTGAGTATTTCAGAAACTGCTGATCTACTGGGATTTACCCACACAGGCATATCTAAGGTTTACAGAGTACAGTCTGAAAAAGAGAAAATATCCAGTGAGCAGCAGTTCTCTGGGGAGAATTGGAGTTGATAGGAAGGCAGCACTGACTCAAATAAGAGATGCAGAAGAGCATCTCTGAACATGCAACATGTCGAACATTGTAGCAGATGGGCTACAGCAGCAAAAGGCCCCACCAGGTGCCACTTCTATCAGGTAAAAGCAAGAAACTGAGGCAACACTGGCTCATTAAAACTGAACAATAGAAGATTGGCAAATGTTGCGTGATCTGATGAGTCGTGGCAGTCTCAGAATTTGGTGTAATTAAATATGAAAGCATGGATCCATCCTGTTCAGGCTGTTGCTGGTGCTATAATGGCGTTAGTACCAAGTGATCATTGTTTAAACACTACAGCCTACCAGAATATTGTTGCTGACCATGTCCATCCCATCACCTTTGCGGTGTGGTGGGACAGGATATTCACATGTAACACATTTGCAGGTAACAAATCTACAGGAACTGCATAATGCTATCATGTCAGTATCGACCCAAATCTCTGAGGAATGTTTCCAGGGGCTTGTTGAATCTGTGCCACGAAGAACTGAGGCATTTCTGAAAGCAACTGGGGGTCCAACCTGGTAGCACCAAGGTGTAACTAATGAAGTGGCCGGTGAATTAATGTCCAGCCATTGTGTCTTTTACTCAGCTGTTGTTTCAATGAGTTAAGGCCATCCAACATAGCTGCCAGAGCCTGTGTTACACCAGCTTAGAGCCTTTTATAAAAACACTTTCATTATTTCTGTTTGTTAGTGATGAATATTGTTACATTATTTGTCTGTGTCTTGCCTCTGTCTCTTTTTTTATGTAACTGTTTTCTCCCTGTAGCATCTGTCCCACACTCTCCATTTCTTTCTTTCTCTGAGCATACAGATAAGTGAATATGAAACAGACATCATTATATTTTCCAGTCCTTTGCAAACACAAATCTTACACCCCTCGGCTAAGCAATGAATATTTTCTCTGTGTTTTACACTCCTTATTTTTGAGACCACACACACATATACATACACACCATTCAATTCCATTATGAAGAGCACCGTCATCAGTTTCTCACTTCCTCAGTAGTAATTCTTTCATATTGTTTTAGAGACTTTATTTGCCTGTTTTGTTTTGTTTTACATTTTCATAAAACCTCTCTTTTGCACATCAGCTGTTTCTTCCTTGAAGACTTAAAATCTTTCAAATTTATGTTTCTTGGCCATGCGGGCAGATGTGGGAGGATGTGCCATGTAATGACTCTAAGGTTAGACAGTTTTTAGAAGCTACTGTGTAAGCTAATTTACATTACAGGTGGCATCGTCAGCATAGACTGGCTTAGCTACTGACTGCTCATGCTAATTATCTGGAGATTTCTATTAACGATTCATGTGAACCAACTATGAGTCATGACCTCATCTTGAACATGTTGCACATGCTGCACTTTAGAATAAAAGTTTCTACTTATTGTAATTCCTCAATGCAGTCAGACAAATTAAAGACTGAAGTGGTGGGCAAGCTGGTAGATTTCTTCTTTAAGATGAGAAATATTGCAACCATTTAATCAATCTGTTGAAATCAACCATATTCAGATGATATTGTTTTGTACTTACTGTTGTCAATAATGGCAGGTATGGTTTTTTTCTTTAATAGAAGAAGCTCTCCTTTCTGACAGTTCTGACATCGTTATCTTTGTGAATTTTAAGCACCATAAAGATGAAGTTTATACCTGCTTGTGTTTGGATTTGACAGCTTACCTTGCCCCGAACCTCATGCCTTCTCTGCTCAGGCTCAGATTATTTGCTTTGTGCTTGTTGAAAATAATTCAAAAACAAATTAGCCTGCCACTTCACGCAGACACATGAGCAGCTCAACACTGCCAAGGGTTGATGCAAAGAATGGCCATTTCTGACAGTCAGTAAGTAAGTAAGTAAGAAAGAAAGAAAGAAAGAAAGAAAGAAAGAAAGAAAGAAAGAAAGAAAGAAAGAAAGAAAGAAAGAAAGAAAGAAAGAAAGAAAGAAGAAAG
Source organism: Archocentrus centrarchus (assembly GCF_007364275.1). Classification (NCBI taxonomy): domain Eukaryota; kingdom Metazoa; phylum Chordata; class Actinopteri; order Cichliformes; family Cichlidae; genus Archocentrus; species Archocentrus centrarchus. The sequence continues at coordinate 26,408,019 of NC_044355.1, read as the reverse complement.
AAAGAAAGAAGAAAGAAAGAAAGAAAGAAAGAGTCAGTTACAACTGTCTATTCTCAAACTACCAACTTTTGTCATCCATTTATTGATGCCTGACCACAACAGCTGGTTGATTGTTAATGGCTGCTGTTTATGTAGTAATCCTTTTATATGGATAAAAGCATGTAAAATCCTTGCTGCTGTATTCACTGTTGATCCTTTAGATGACAAACTTCTTCTCATCCTCTCCACCAACAAAATAGAGGAGGAGCCGGTGACAAACTGTAGAAGTTTGCCTCCACGGTTTGTATGATCATTTTAACTCAAACCATGATCTTCTATTACAACTAACCAAGTAGATTTGGTAGCTAAACTGAACCGCACAGCTACTGAAAAGGAACATTATACTGAAATGGTTGCTGTAATCGTAATGGTCTTTGAATCTGCAAAAGTTCACTTGTGTTTTTCTGCAAACATTCATATGTGGTGTTAGGGTATGAGGGTGTGTTGATTTGTCAAATGTTTGAGAAAGGATGCAAACATGCAGCGTTACACATGTGACAACATTAGCATGATTTGCACTGGCAACTGTAAAAATATGCAGAGGCAAAGCACAGCAGCCTCGCCTCTAACAAATGTATCTTCCCTACTTAAAACTCATTTTTCCAAAATTGTTTTGCACAAAATGTTATTACTGAATGGATTTTGTTATCAGGCAGAATTTATTGCAGTGACTAAAGTGCAGCATCTTGGTAAAATGCACATGGGACACAGCAGGTTGTTAACTTGGGGGGGTCGGTGGGGGTGCTCTGACTTTCCAAGTGGGGAAATCCGAACGCACCATTACTGAAAAGCTACCAGATGCACAGGCAACATCTTCCTGCTTTGGTTCATTTGTAGACACTAAAGTATTAACCACTATAAACAGTGCACCTGCTATATGGGTGCTAAGTTTTCTTAACCGCTCATAACAGCATCCACAGTATACAGAACATGTTTTAAAGAACTGAGGAAATAAGCACCAATCAGTAAAAACTTTATTGACAGGCATATCGATGTACATACTGTGAAGGTGATATTTTTACTTAGTTTAGAATAAAAGTGAACAAACCACAAATACAATAATACACCAACTACAAATCTACAGACTGAGCTGAAGAAAACAATGCTGCACTGCAGCTACGCAAAGCCCCAGATTTACAGCTTCAGTTTTAGGCAGTAATCTGATTAATGTTATGGAAAGTTACTCTTTCAAATTAGTAATATAGAACTGAAAGTAGAAGCTGATTAGGTACAATTAGAAGCAGCAAAACAGGAAAAAGAGCTTAGTGAAGAAGATGCAATTAAAACAGGTGTGTATGAATATCATTTTAAAGCAGAGGTGATGGTGGCATGTTTTTGAATTTCATATTATTTGACATCGATGAATAAGGTCAATATTGCAAAGAAGTGCTAAAAGTGATTCAGAGTCTGTGGCTGCACAGATGAGTATGTTTCTCCCTGTATTTCAGTCTGATGGGTTCCTGGTCTGGTTAAGTGACTCTCTGAAATGACCCGAGCACCATTTCATTTAAGGGACATGTACACACACACACAACCATAATGAGAGGCACTTCAACTCATCCAATTTCTCCCCATGGAAACAGCTGTCACAGCTGTTTGAAATAACAGAATTTGTTGAGAAGCATAGTGAACCTTCGCTTTATTAGAGCATTTATAGTGCCGAAGAAGAAGAAGGCACTCATTTTATCTGGAGTCTAAACACAACACTTCCCTGAATATTTCATACAGCACTTTTTATACCTGTGTAAGCACTCCTGGAGATGAGTGTTTGAGTGTCTGTGACTCATCCGCTGTATGATGTGAAGATGAAAACCAAGGGGAACTGGTCTCCACTCCAGAAGTATCTTTCAAAGTCTCTTCTGTCTTATTTTACTGTGCAAATGCTGACAGCTGACACAGTGTATTACCAGTTATTCTTTGTTGTTGGTTTCCTGTGTTCCATGACCCTCAACAACTGGTAATAGGAGGGAAAATCACATCTAATACATTCATATTATGCTCAGAGTCTCAAGGTTGGTGATAGAGATTTTACGTGCCTGAAACCAGCACGGTGAGTGCGCGGTTGTGTCAGAAATGCAGCAATGCAAAAGCAATATTTACCCAATTTCCCAGAATAATTTCCAGAAACGGTAAATTCCCAATGACAAGATGACTAATGAAGCAGCAGTTTCCCATCAAATCTCTAGCCATCATTTTGGATTTCATATCACACGCTGTAAATTTAACTGCACAAGTCTTTTGGTTGATATTTTATGTCTTCCTTATGGCACAGGATCATTTCTAGCATCACTTTCCATTTTAGATTACCGGAGCCTTCAAAGCCAAGAGCGTCAACCTTGCTTGTCAGCATGGTGACTCCCACATGGGTCTCTTCGTTTGAGGGCATAACCACTCATTTAGACAATTTGTTTTTGGCGTTAGCTCAAGCCTACATAAAAGGATTTGTTGGTACTGCAGTGCTGGTTTGAATCTGCACAGTGTAACACACAAGCCTTTAATGAAAAGTATTCAAACATCAGCAGCAGTAAACACAGCTAGAACCACTTGGACAGAGTTCAAACCCCCCCCCTCTGTAACCGAGGCAGTGTGTGTGTGTGTACTTTCAGCAGATGGGGACAGCAGCAGGTTGTGTGTTTGTTATGTGTGTTTGTAGGAGGCCCTCAGTGCTTCCTCAGGGCTCTTCACAAAATGACCTCAGGAGTTGTGGGTGTTGACATTTTGGAGCCCGGCCAGCCTAAGAGCTCTCTAAACATAACGGGATCACTACCAACCACCTTTGTGAACTGTAAGGTATCAGTGTGTAGGTGGGGGAGTTTCCATTTAAGCATCCACTAAGAGCCTTTGAGGTTCTTCTGAAAACTTTTCAAGCTTTAGGTACAGTAGGTAGTGAACTTAATGGAGTAATACAGTAGTTAAAATGTAATACGTTTCTCTTAGAGAGAAAAGCAGAGCTAAAACAGGGAATGCGGCACTTAAATTCCTTAGATAGCCAAAGGGGAAAAATATGCTCCAGATCACACCCCAGCTTGCTAAAAGTTTGACAACTTCAAAATACTGCCAATTTGTTTACAGCTTGCTCTGCTGCCCCCTAGTGACCAAAAACATTCATGCAGATTTAAAGTTACAATCAGTCCAATCTCACTGCTAGATGTCAGTAGATTGTAGATTGAGTTGTTGAGGATATCCTGAACTTTTCTGCTCTTAAGCACTGTGCCACTTTTAGCTGCTGTTTGCCGCTGTTAGCTGCTGTTAGCCAGTGTTAGTGAAACTTTCTTTGAAGTGGATCGGACATTGTTGGACTCAGACGCTTAGCGAATATGGTGTGACAATGTAATCAAACTGTTTATCAGAGTGAAAGAGGGAGTTTTAGGACACTTGAACCCAGGGGTGAAAGTAGTTTTAAATTCTTGCTGGTACTATGACAAAAATCGTCTGTGTGTGTGTGTGTGTGTGTGTGTGTGTATATATATATATATTTTTTTTTTTTTAACTTTACTTTACTGTTGCCTACCTGTATAAGGCAGAAATTAGAAGCACTTGACAACGTGGAATATATTTTTTCAATTGTTAAAGAACTGAGATGTTTGCACACACTGTACACTAACAGAACTGATGACCGCCTTCATGCATTCTGGCTCTGTGCACAATACAAATCTTCTAGAAAGAATTATTCACCAGACTTTCTCAAACCTCAGTCCCTTTGGCAACCACTGTGTTTTGGAGGTAAATGCGTTCTCGTGTAGCACAAATGAAATCTCCGGTCATGAGCAGCGTTTTCGAGCTGTGCTGTGTTGTTGAAACTGAGCAGAATAACATGAAACACAATTAGTGTTTCATGTTATTCTTTGCTTTTAATTGGGATATTTTGTAATGAGAAGTCAGACATTAAACATAGTGGTGAACGTTTTAAAGGCTGGCTATTGACAAAAGCCGCGAGCGCCGAGGGGAGAGAAGCTAGAGAATTGAAGCTCCAGCATAGCACAAACACTTAAGAAACAATTTGAAATGAGAGAAAAAAAGCTATTTATTAACTGATTAAGTCGTGCTTTAGACTGCTTATTGCTAGTGGATCTATTATGACCCAAAATGCAGCCGTGACTGGTTCTGAATGACGGCTTTACAGCAGACAGCCGCTCCCCCTCGTCCAGGGACTGCGTGCCGGCGCAGACTCTTTTAGCGGTACGCAGTACCGGACCGTACTGGCTTACTTTCACCCCTGCTTGAGCCTAACATTAGTTGGCATAATGGTAGCTTATAACCAGCTGTTGTTTAGTCGGGTCATCATCTGTTGTCTGGAGACGGGGGGGTCGCATGTCTTATCTGCTGACGAGAAGTAACTGCAACAATATCATGAATCAATAAGCATGTTTATACACATTTTTGTGTGTTAGAGCCCTGACTTCAGTTAAGGAGATGAGGCTTGAGCATAGGTATGATCCTTCATATCTTCATATCACAACTTAAATTAAAATTTTATCATTTGTAGCACTTGGTTAACAAAAATAAAATCATAGACACATTTAGATCCACCAAAAAGGTTGGCTAGTTGGTGGAGCTAAAGACAAAAAGAAAACATTATTTAAAAGCTGCCTGCACCAGTAACATTGATTTTCATACATAATGGTATTCATATTCTATTTATGCCCTGGTGACATCAATAGTGGCTTATAATATTCAGTTTTTATATTCAGATCAATACATCCTAATCCCCAACATTGATTTTACATGCTGAATATATATGCCAATGAAACGTGTCCCTTCTCACTTTGTGTTTTTGTGCATTTTTTCCTGTCTTTGGAACACAGTTATGCCAGATTAACTGATGTGAAAGAGCATTTAATGGTATGGATGTGGTAGACATGTTTTACTTTGGTAGGTAAGGGAACAGTTAGATTAACATTAAAGCTACAGCAAAGCAAGTCGTAGTAAGGTTCAGATTTCTACTGAGTGAAAGTCCTTTGGTGGGATAGAAACATGACTGTGTGTGTCTGTGTTAGACAGTAGCCATATAGATTCTGTTATCTCCCAATTTGTCAAACTGCTTGTTTCAATAAACCCCTGAAAACAATGACAATTAGTGAACCAAACATCAGGAAGCGGTTAAATTAGTTTGAATTAAAATCAGAAATTGCAGCTGATTGCAACATGCTTTATGAGTCACCAAGAGTCTGCGGGTGGTATGCAAATGCACAGTTTAATGATTAGGTGTGACCTCTCTGCTGACAAAATATGTGAGAGAGAAAAAAGATTTTGTCACTGTCTCGACCCCACTCACCATTTTCAATGTTCATTTGCTCTCTCTCTCTCTTCCCATCCCTGTTAATGTCTACGTGTATAAAAATGAAAAACGCATTAATGGCTGAATACGGCCTAGAGAGTGACAGAGCATTGACTGATGACGGAATGAACAAGCTCATTATTAAAGGTCTTATCACCCCTCTGCAGATGCACTTACACACATACTCAAACACACACACACGCACACACACACAGAGTAAGAGAGAGACCTCGGTTGTTCAATGTCATAAATGTGTTTGTCATTATAATCAACACTTTGGCCTAAAATCACCTTTTTAAAAAGTTGTACAAGGACCTTTTGTAGGTCAAGGCTGCTCAAAGTACAAAAAACACAAATACCATCATTTGGAAAGACATTGTCTGAACATCTGCACACAGATAATGGTGCAGCGTTAGTGCCACTACTGTATAAGTGGAAAAGACCATGGAAAGATGGTTAGTTATGGATGTAATCTTAACGACTGAATGTTGTTATGAAAAAATAAATGTGCTTTTATTTTCATCAGCATTAATGCATCCACAGACTAATGCCTGCCATCACAATCGCACTGTTATCTACAATCATCACAGTAATCAGTCTGTTAGCTGCTCGGTGTAGCTGTACGCAGTATTTTTACTTTTTTGTACGTCATAATGTGAATTTTTCCAGTTGCACACGGGACAGAAAAATGGTCATACCAAACTTTTACGTTGAACTTTAGAGTCGGATGCTGTTCATCTGTTTGGATTTTTAAGGTGGAATTACATTCTCAAACTAGCATGTGCTCATTAGATAAACTATTTTACCTGTAGGTATCTACTGTAGAAGTCATGTAGAAAAGGCCAAATTACATAATAATCTAATTACTGGGAAAATGTAAACTCTCCCTAACAAGGTAGGACACAACACCAATGTACTCATTATTTAAGAATCATTGTGGTTTATTTAAACTCGGGTCTTTTCATATTTTTTTCTATAATTTAATCAGTAATAATCAGGATATATAGCAGCTGGGGAAACTGAGGGCGTAATAGCAATGTTATTGTCTTGGCTGATACACTATGATGCACACAATTATATATAAATTATATATATATACAAATGCACAGCTTTGTCTGTGTGTTTTGTCACCAAGCAGAAAGACTATTGGACTGGACTCAAAATGTATATACATTTTGCAGCAATGAGAATATCTATTTATCCACAGTGTGAACGTGCAGCCTTCTACCAGCTATTTGTGATTTCCTTATATAAACTATTCAGTTGTTATTTTCTTTTCTTTTCTACGGTTTAGTTGACTCCTACTTGACTGCTTTTTATTGTATGTCTGTTAGAAGTTGATTTCTTTCCTCTTTGGCATCTTGACAGTTTTTCAGCCTGCTTAATATGAGCCTTTGTGAGACAGAGAGAGCGTACTTGAGCCTACAGATCGCAGAAAGATAATTAGCTTAATCTCCATGGGTGGTTGAGTCCCCTCCAGCCCCTATGATGGAAATAGTGTGCGTTCCCATCCATGCTGTCGGTGGGACCGGCGGCAGTTAGGTAGCAGTCCCTTAACTGATTTGAATCAACTAATTAGAATCACTAACTACACTTCCTCCTTTGCTCTCTCTCACACACACACACACACAGAGGCACACACACACACACACACACACACACATATATGTGTTTCAAACTGAGTGGTAGTAGCCAGCTGTGCTTGTCGATAGTTTCTTGCTATTCTTGCTCATTATCTGTCTCAGTGTTATGTTCTTAGTCTTCGGGATTCTTTCTTTTTCAATGATCACATTATTTCTTCTGCTCTCGCAGTTCTCAGGTATCGTTTTAGCCACAAGAGATGTCTGGGGTCACAATCTAATGGGCCTTTCATTGTTATCCTCAGAAGAGAATTTTACCTTCAACCGAGACTCACCGGCAGGCTTCAGTTGCAGTAACTGCATTAATGCCTGTTGCAATTAGATTTTAAATAAGAGGATACATTTCACGGCATTTCTGAACCTGAGTTCGTTAGTGAAAAATAGAATATAAGTATTTAAGTTCCCTGCAAAAGTTATTCAGCAAGTTTAGGAAGCCACAAACAGTTTTGTTTGTATTTTTTTCCAATTTACAATATTTCTTCATATTTATGTATCTCTAAGTAGTTCTGATACTGCAAAACTGTTCACACACTATATAAATAAAATGGAGTCGAACTGAATATCCTGTCATTTCATGTTAAAAATTTCTGCTCTTAAGCCAAAAGCCTAGCCGGCCTGTTTTCATAAGATGTAGAAATGTAGGATTACATCGTCTACACTAGTCACTGTGTTTTGTCCAGTTAAAATTGTTCGTCTAGTACCCGTCGTATCCAAGCTCGTCTGTGTTTTTCTTTTTCATCCGCAACCTCCTGTCTCCCCTCCAGAGCCCTTCATTTTTAATTTATGCCTTTAATCATTCAGCTCAATGTGCGGCGTTAAGGGAGAGCGTTTGTTTCCTCCATCAGGGTGTCCCTCCAGTGTGGCACTGCTCCTGAGCAGATGGTATCTGTGATAAGGATCTACAATGAATATGCATCTCTCACCTCAGTACTTGCACCAGGGTCACATTAAAGCCCATCGATCTCACACACACACTTGCTTTACACTGCGTCCTCCGTCCTCGGGCTGTCTCCAAAGAGTGGCTGTTGCATCAGAAATTGGCCTGTGTATATTTCACACAGCAGCAGATAATCATAGTGACATTACAATAAAGCTGAACTTGCATCACCGCTGCTGTGATTCAGCTTTCTGTTACTGCGAGGCTTTTTTTTTTTTTTTTTTTTCCCCAATCCTGATGATGATTCACGCTTCACATTTTCTCAGAGAATTTTTACACAGGTCTGAGGATGTGCATGGTTAGAACAACACTTGAAGGAGTGCAACATGTTTAGGCAAACCAGCTAATTTGTTCATTCATATAAACATGTTGTTTAACAGTGAGGTGTGCTAATGTGTTAGCATAGGAAACATAATGCTTACCAAAGAGGACTGCAACCCTGTCTTATACAAATTGAGGCATCGTATAACTTGCTGCCTCAGTTACATTGTTGTTGCCACAGAATTGTTGGCTCAATTTTCTTAAAAAGCAACATTTTGTTTCAAATTAATCTAACACCTAATACTAATTTTATGAACTGTGTGGGAGTGGATTGTAGGCATACAAGAAACACAGCCACCGTTGTGTCAGCGATAAGGCATAAGCAGCAAAAGCCCTCTGATTAAGGTTAAGAAAAGAATGTGTTTGTCCCAAATCATCTTCTTCATATTTCAGCTGCACCTCCATCTCACCCTATTCCTAGCATCCTTCTCTGTTACACCAACCATCTTCGTATCCTCCTTTACATCCATGAATCTTCTCTGTGGTCTTCCTCTTTTCCTCCTGCCCAGGAGCTCTGTCTTCTAGTATATCCACTGTGTCTACTCTGCACATGTCCAAATCACCTCAGCCTTGCCTCTCTAACTTGGTTTTCGTTCCTCTTCTCTCCAGAGCATACCTCCACCTCTTCAGATTCTCTTCCACCTGCTTCCTTCTCTCACTATAGATCACAATGTCGTCTGTAAACAGTCTGTAGAGACTCCTGCCTGAGCTCAGCTGTTAGCCTGTCCATCGCCACTGCAAACAAGAATGGGCTCAGAGTCAATCCCTGATGTAATCCCTTCCCCACCTTGAACTCATCTGCCTACTGTGCACCTCGCTGTTGTCTCACTGTCCTCATACTGTACATGTCCTGCACCAGCCTCACATAATCTGCCCCGCCTGACTTCCTCATGTAGTACCACAGTTCCTCTCTTGGTACCCTATCAGGTTCTTTCTCTAGATCCACAAAGAAACAGTGAAGCTTCCTCTGACCTTCTCTATCTTCTCCATCAATACCGTACCACTACATTCCTTCCACATCTTCTCAGTCTCTAAGATTAAGTCCACTGCCCTCTCTCCTAGATGTGTCCATACACTGATAAAAATGATTCTGCGGTGAAGTAAATTTAACATAAGTGAATCTGTGAAATCAACAATAAAAAATCAAGTGAGTATTTTTACACAAATATACATAGTAATGAGGTCAAAAACATTTGTTCAAGACACAAGACATTATAAGTTTTTTCAGAAAATGAATTGTTCAAGTACTAGGAGCCAATCTTTTTAAGTTCATCCACACAACACAAAATAATCTAGTTATCTTTACTGCGTTTCATCTGCGTTGTTCATTTGGTGTAGATCCTTTTCACATGACGTTACACAACTTCCGTTTGGCCTCGATTCTGGAGATCTTTACTTCCGGTGGATGGAGTTTACAGAGTCTAATACATTTGCCACAAATACGGTTTTAGGATATACTATGACATGCAGACAACACGTTCAAAACTGGAAAAGGCTACAAATTATTCATTGAATGTCATGGAGGTACGTGGTTTTGTCTTTTTCTACCTGTTAAGTAATATGCTAGGATAGCATTAGTCAATTTGTTAGCTAGCTAACATTACGTGACCTTTCTGCTTTGCAAATAGAACGTCTTTAGGCTCTAATCTTGATTAGGTCCTTATAGTATAGACCAGTGTTGCAACATGGTTGCAACATTTTATATATATATATATATGAGAGCCCCCAGCTATTTAAAGATGGTAATGCATTTCTAAGATAAACACAAGTGTGAATAGTAGGTATTGCTTTCCTTATATGCCTTGTATATTATCTTTGCCAATTTATAATCAAATTTCACCATTAAAATTTGCAGCAGCTTAAACTAACTATTAAAAGAGTTACAAACATGTACAGGGAGGTGATTAGTGTGACTGTCATAGTATGAAAGGTTAAATCTATGTTGAAATTGACATATCTCACTTTGCAGGTCCTCTTCCAGATCCTCACATCATGGCCAGCAGGGAGAAACATGTCCACTACCAGGGATTTGCGAGTCGCTGCATGGACTTGAAGGGGATGAGGAGCTTATCCTCTCAATGAGACAGAGGCTCGATCATTTCTATAATGACATCTACATGGATGTCTTCTTAAGTTGTAAACCCTGAGAAATGTAGGTTAATATTGCAATGCAACTGATATGCCTTTTGTAAATACATTTTCTCTGCCAATGCAAAATGGACTTAAATTGTGTATGTACTTCACACACACACACACACACACACACACACACACACACACACACACACACACACACACACACACACACACACAAACACACACACACACACATAGTTTCTTTTTTTTAACAATCATTGCTCCATGTACAATGTTTAATAGAATTATTAAATGTTTGCAATAAACTGCGACAGACCTTGTTTCTGCTCACAGTTGTTTTTGAGCCTGATTGGTTGTATTTTATGTTTCCTCTGTTCTACCTGTGGAAACCACTTTAATCTCAGTGCTTTTATTTAGCTTGTATTTTGTATAAAAGCTTGAGCTAGCTACTTGATTCATGGAACTCATGAAGCCGGGGAGCAGAACTGAACACACGAGTCAACAGTTCTTTACTCTGTTGCCTCTTGTTTTACTTGTCAAATGTTTCTAGAAGATTCAAATGATTTGTGGTCCTTTGATAGGAGAAAGTTTGGGGAAAAAGCATCTTTTTTTTATATACGTGCTGTTTTGATTTGCTGCAGTATGTGTTTCTAATCTGACACAGAAAAAAGATCCCGATGGCTTGGAAGTCTTTCCTCTTTTTGGTTGTTAACCCTCTTTTTGCTTTCATACTACACATCTTTGTCAATCGGTCTGGCACTTCTAGGGGAAACAAAATTTCTGTTTTTTTGGTGTGTTGTTCACATATTTGCATATTCAAAATAAAACAAGTGGCACAAAAAAGTGATCATTTCTGACATGAGAAGTACTTTTTGCCCCCAGTATCACTCCTTTGCTTATGAAGTTTTTGTCATTATCAGGCATGCAATTCAGATAAGATTGAATACATGTTCAATATGAAATGCTACTTTAAAACTCTTAATACAGATTCTATTGAATAGAATCTGTATTTGTGTTCAATCTGTTATTAATTCAATAAATTTTAATTTTAGATATCTAAAAAAATATATATGAATACAAATGAGATTAGCTGTAGCTCAGGAGGTAGAGCAGGTCACCTACTGTACTGATCGGAAGGTCAGCGGTTCGATTCCTGGCTGCCTTTGGCTGCATGCCAAAGTATCCTTGGGCAAGATACTGAACCCCAAGTTGCTCTCCGACGCAAGCATTGGAGCATGAATGTGTGTGAACTTTAGACAATAACTCATGGAAGTGCTTGTGTGAATTGGTAAATGTAAAAGTGTTGTATGAGTGCTCAGACAGAGTAGAAAAGCACTATATAAGAACTAGTCCATTTACCTAATAGTTTTGCTTTACATGTACATGTGTAGCACAGACGGAAATGATGGGCCTAGTCAGATCCCGTGCAACATATTTATTTTTTTCCAGACACTGTGGAAATACAGAGAAAGGTTTACTCTCGGAGCGCACTCGGTGTAAAGTCTGCCATTACAACTGACTAGCCTTCTTCTTCTGCTGTCAGCTTCTTATGCATAACATGTTACAGTAATACTGTTAAACACAAACCATATTACTTCTGGACAGTCTCTCTGATCACCATACTGGTGTATCTGTAGCCACAGTTTTACACATAACTTTATAAATTCACATCCATCCATCCATCCATCCATTCGCTTCCGCTTATCCTGTTCAGGGTCGCGGGGGGGCTGGAGCCTATCCCAGCTGTCATAGGGCGAGAGGCAGGGTACACCCTGAACAGGTCGCCAGCCTGTCACAGGGCCAACACAGAAAGACGAACAACCTTTCACACTCACATTCACACCTATGGGCAATTTAGATTAGCCAATTAACCTAACCCCAGTAAGTGCATGTCTTTGGAATGTGGGAGGAAACCGGAGTACCCGGAGGAAACCCACGCAAGCACGGGGAGAACATGCAAACTCCACACAGAGAGAGGGAGAGGCCTGGGCCAAGGTGGAATCGAACCCAGGCCTTCCAGATGGTATTCTATCTGTGAGGCAGCAGTGCTAACCACTGCGCCACCGTGCTGCCTATAAATTCACATAATAAACAAATTCTTTTAAGAACTCAAAACACACTGTTATATTGTATTAACTCTTCTTAAAACAAACTTCAGGCATGTTAAACTTTAGCAAACACAAACAAAATATAAATCCTTGCTTTAAAACACATAACAAGCATATAGAGTCCATAGACTTTAATCACGACTCAGTAACTGGGTCTGTACTACTACACAGCCACCACTTGGTGCTTTAGCTTAGCTTTACACTTAGCTCTGATGTCATCTCATTATCCTGACACACTCACTCTGTCCAACATACTCTTCGCCAGCCACTCATGCTTCTGTGCTAGACATCTGCTTCCTTTGACAGTTTACTCTCATCATTTTAGCTTTCACAAACAAACACTCGTCTGATTAATCGCCGCGGTCGCCACGGACGCGCATCCGCCATTTTACAATAACAGTGTGGCGATTTGATCCTACCAGACACAAACCTTAAGATCTACTCTTTAGCTCGATCTCTTTGACACTACTGGGCATTTATGATCTATTGCTACTGTTGTCTATCATTTAAGTGTTGTTTACAACCAGCTTACCTGTGGAAATACAGAGAAAGGTTTACTCTCGGAGCGCACTCGGTGTAAAGTCTGCCATTACAACTGACTAGCCTTCTTCTTCTGGCCGTCAGCTGCTAATGCGTTAGGCACCAAGCACCCCCTGCTGGCGGAACTACATATCAACCCAAAACACACATTTAGATGATTTGACAGTAACAAAAAGAGCAATAGTATTTGTCCCAAGCAAATGTGTCCTTTTTATAGAGTAAAAATTAAATGGGGGGGCATCTATTTCTCTACCTCCATCTACACCCAGGTGCCACACATGCAAAAATCAAGTTATTTCTACTTCATTAAATACAAAATCATTAAATACATTTAACAAAATGAAGTAATTTATACAAACGTTTATTTGTTTGATCTACATAATGAAATAAAGTTGCTTTTACTTGCTAATTTAATTTACTACATTGAAAAATTTGAGTGATTTATAGAAAAGTTTAATTTTGCTTGATCTACTTGACAAAATTAAGTTCACTTTACTTGGATTTTATATTTCATGTAAAAAAATAAGTAAGTACTTTAAACACAGAACAGTCTTGCTTGATCAACATAAATAAATTGTGCAAATAGTTGCCTTAATTTTATTATGTAGATAGGGCAGGATATTTTTATCAGTGTACCTCCACAGGTATGTTATCAGGGCCAACTACCTTTTCACTCTTCATAGCTGTCCTCAGTTCCTCATTACTAATCCTCTGCACTTCCTGTTTCTCTAACTGTCCTCTCTCTTTCAATTTCTTCATTCACGAGCTCCAAAAAAAAAATACTCCACTTTCTACACACACTCTCCTCACTCATTAGTACATTAGTACTCTATCCTTAACTGCCCTAACCTGCTGCACATCCTTTCCAGCTTGATCTCTCTGCCTAGTCATTCAATACATGTCCTTTTCCCCTTTCTTAGTGTCCAGTCTAACACCTAACTATAAGCATTTTCCTTTGCCATTGCCACCTCTCTCTTTGCTGCACGCCTAGCCTGCCAGTACTACTGTCTACTTTCTTACTTTCCCTGAACATCCCACTTTTTTATTGCTAGCCTGTTCCTTTTAAAATATTTCTGTATTTTTTCCCTCACCAAGTCTCCTTGTCCTCTGTAAAGAGGATACAGTTACTTTCCCTCACCATTTCAGCTGTGCTTTCTCTGTTATCGGGGAATGCTTCCCTACCACCAAGAGCCTGACTCAACTCCTTCCTCATAAATATTCTTCCTTCTTCAAATTCCACCATTTAATTCGTGCCTCTGCCTTCACTCGCTTTCGCGATTTCTAAATACATCCTACAGACTGAATCCACCTCCAATGTTCTTGGCCTTGCTTCCCTTCCACCTGGTCTCCTGCACACAGAATATATTCCTTCTCTCCATCTCCAGCTCTCTCATTTTACCAGTCATAGTCCCTACATTTAACATCCCTACTCTCACCTCCACACTCCTGCCTTTCCTTCTCTCCCCCTGCCTCTGAACATGCCTTCCTCTCCTTTTCCTTTGTATTTGGCCAACAGTAGCACAGTTTCTACAACAGCACTGGAGGTGTTTGTTTTTGTCCTTCTATCCAATTTGTTACAGTACTGTGCTACAGAAAAATGTAATCTGAGTATAGTACCACAATACTATAGAACACAGAAGTCTGGACATACAGTTACGGCCAGAAGTTTACATACACACATCATGGGCATGAATGTTGTGGTAAATTGGGGCTTTTGCTGCATGGCAGTAACATAAGTGCTGATTTAAACCGTGTATGTTTACAATTTGGAAAATAAAGTTTGCCAAATTAACTATCAACAGTTGCTCTTTTCTGTGTAGTGGAAATAGTTCTGAAGTCTCTGCACTCCTGTCTTTTTAATCTGTTGTACAATATTACATGCCTTTAATGATTAAAAAAAAAAAAAAAAACTCATAACAAGGATCTGGAAAGAAAGTGTGCATCGGGATCTAACAATTATAAATTTGGCCAAAATACAGACATTTAAACCTGCCAACAAAATGTTGAGTCTGCAGCAAACACATGTAACTGGACGGACCGTGACTGGATGAAACGTGCCTCCGAATTCTTCAGCTTTTAAGATTTTTTTTTCAGTATTAAAGTGAAGCTGGTGATAAATCAGCGCACCCACCAGTGTACAGTAGAAGAACAGCTGTAGTTCGGGGATGGACCCTTCCTGTTCCAACATGACCGCACACCAGGGCACAAAGCAGGTCCATAAAGACATGGATGAGCCAGTTTGGTGTGGAAGAACTTGACTGGCCTGCACAGAGTCCTGACCTCAACCTGATAGAACACCTTTGGGATGAATTAGAATTAACATCAGTGTCTGACCTCACAAATGTTCAAAAGTTCCCATAAACACTCCTAAACCTTGTGGAAAGCCTTCCAAGAAGAATTGAAGCTGTTATAGTTGCAAAGGGTGGGTCAGCATCATATTAAACCCTGTGGATTAAGAATGAGATGTCACTCAAGTTCATCTGTGTGTGAAGGCAGGCGAGCGAATACCTTTGGCAGTATAAATTAAATGTGTGGTGTTTTCCTGTGATCTGCAGATCCAGGGCAGGTTACCAGAGTGATGGATACAAGAGACATAACTAAAGTTAATCTGCTGGTCAGCTGCTCAGAGATAACCACAATACATTAAAAAATGATCCTAACTACCACACAGCAGGTACAAGGATGGTCTGTAATATCGCTATAAAACCCTTTAGATTTACATAAACTCTAGTACAGATCAGACAAATGAGCTATTTATTGTTGTCATGTTGTGTTGTACAACGACAGCATGTCACATCCTCTTCTCCTGTCCACTCCACAGACCGCCTGTTCACAGAACCTGTAATATTATCTGGATGAACTATTAGAGTGGAGCCTGAACCCACAGTGAGTGGAGCTCTGCAGCCAGATGTGTACTGCTGTGTTTCACTGTGTAACCATATGCCAGCAACAAAAGCACGTTTTATATTTGTTCACATTTTGGGAAATTCAGTTTACTCAGCTGACTACAAATACAATTTTTCCTTTTTCTTAGAAATGATCTGTGCTCCTCGTTATGATGATTTTTTTATTTTTTTTAATCATTAAGGGCATATAATATTGTACCACAGGTTAATGGGACAGGAGTGCCGAGGCTTCAGAACTTGTCTTTAAATCCTCTGGTTTTAAAGATTTATTCAGCATTAAAGTGATTCAGTGACCGTTGTCAGTGTTTCCGCTGCTACACAGAAAACAATAACTGATTCTGCAAACTTTATTTTCCAAATTACAAACAAACAGAGTTTAAAACAGCGCTCATGTTGCTGCCATAATGTAACTCGGTTTAACGCAGTAACCTGAACTGTCCATCAAATTGACCAATCACATTAGGGCCCCTCTTCCATTAGGCCCCGCCCTCCGTCCCTTTATTACCACAGTGCATCTTCTGATGGCTGCGTCCAGCAGGATAACACACCATGTCACAAAGCTCAGATCATCTCAAACTGGTTTCCTGAACATGACAATGAGTTCACTGCACTCAGCTGGTCTCCACAGTCACCAGATCTCAATCCAGTGGAGCACTTTTGGGAAGTGGTGCAAAAGGAGAGTCACATCGTGGACGTGCAGCTGACATATCTGCAGCAACTCTGTGACGCTCTCGTGTCAGTATGAACCAAAATCTCTGAGGAATGTTTCCAGCACCGTGTTGAATCTGGAGGACAAGGGGATCCAAAAATTTACTTTAAATCTAATCATTTTTTATTGGATTCACTTAAAAAATGAAGATAATAATAATGAGATGCTCACATGAAATCACTGCAGACATGTAATCACTGCTTCCAATGTAAGGCCTTATGACATCTAACTGATTGAAACTGAATTTAATATTCAAGATTTTAATAGCATTAAGTCCATTTTCTCTTTGTGTGTGTGTTTACCTCCTGTGTTAGCAGCTCATGATGAAGCACCAGAGCTGACTACGTCATTATGAATCTGATGTCTTTGTTTGTGTTGAGCATAACTGTCAAGTGAACAAACCTGCAAACGTTACTGACGTAAATTGCAGTGTGTGACTCACATGAACACTCAGACACACGCGCAAATAAATAAATCCATGCATATGCATGGAAATTCACACTCATTTTTCACTAACGTGCTCACACACCCACACAAGCATATTTGCATATCAGTTGGTGCTTTCATATTTGGCCTACATTC
The DNA here is from genome assembly GCF_007364275.1 of Archocentrus centrarchus. Classification (NCBI taxonomy): domain Eukaryota; kingdom Metazoa; phylum Chordata; class Actinopteri; order Cichliformes; family Cichlidae; genus Archocentrus; species Archocentrus centrarchus. The sequence goes on along the minus strand of NC_044355.1, from coordinate 26,390,862 downwards.
ACAACATTAACTCTGAATGTAAAGCATGCCCGCACATATGAACACACAAGCGCACACACTCTGTTTCTCTCTGAAAGTTAAACTCCATCCATTTAGACAACACAAATAATTCACAAATAGTTTTTTTTGAGTATTTTTCTTTTATTCATCATCCCAGTTTTAATTTTTCACTGTTTAAAATGTTTCATTTTAGTTTACTTTTCATTTCTATTAGCATTAATTTCCTTTCCTTGATGAAATATGGAGTATTTGTCAGGTGCAAGCTGCCTTTGAAATGAGTGGAGGAGAAATACCAGGTGTCTTTCCCCTTTATAAAACTTTATAATCATTTAGTTAAAAAACAATCCCAGTAATATTTCAGTTTACTGTGAATAGGGCATGACATACAACCTAAATGTATCCACACTGAGCCTAAATGTCTCCTGCGTCTCTGCCCATTCCCAGCTTGGACATTTTATAATTCCCCAAAAGGTCAAATCAATTTGATATACACAATGTAGAATCTGATTATGCACAAAATGTACGCCTTTTTTTTTTTTCCTGTTGCCTTTTCAGAAGAGGAGGCATGACAGAGTGGGTCAGTCCAAGCTGAAATATGTGTTTATTCAAATCTTTTCGTATAGCGTGGAGGTTTTTATACTTCAGCTGAATATATAATAATTTTGTACTACTTTGTATGTAATATAGGAATATATATTTTGCTCAGATACCACAGATTAGTGGCATTTGAGCAAAGTTATCAGAAATTCACAGCCAGTTAATGTTCAGTAACCCAGACATGAAAGTTGAGAAAATAAGAGAGATTTTTAGTGCCGTCTGACCCTGAAATTATTTGATGTCTAAATGAGCACCGCCTTCAATTTGCAAACAAACTGCTGGGCAGATGGTGTAACAACATCCATTAAGGTTATTTGGGGCCCTTTCCAAACCCAGGTCCTTTCTGTTGGGTAAACCAAACAGTGACTCTAATCTGATTTTTTTTTTTCTTTACCAAATCCACTTATGCATAAGCGGAAGAAAATAGATGAATGGACCAAATTGTTGATTAAAATGTGTCTGACACAGTGAAATAACACCTGAGGCCTGTTAAATTTACAGACCTGGTTTGTGGCAGAAGCACCAGAAAAATGAAGGACGACCAAAGATGCATGATCAGCTTTGCAAACATGTAATGAGGAACAAAAATGACACATTTATTAGATCTCAAATCTTTATTTTTGAGAAGCGCTAAATATAAAGTTAGTGTCAAGAACCCTCGCAGGGTGCCTTTCTACCGCTCGTGGTTTCTATTTTTTTTTTCTTTTTCTTTGTTGTGACTTGCCATGAACAGAAGCAAAAAATATTTCCCTAGACAGAAAGAAGCAAAAGGTTAAAATCCCGTGACCCTTGAAATGCTGAGGTCGGTCCATTTGCAATCCAAAACATTATGGGCCAGACAGAAGGAATAATTACCACTGTGCTGAGAAAATGGCACTATAATTGTAATATTATTTTAAATGCTAACAGGAACGACTGCTGTGTTGAGAATCGTGATGTCTTAAAATTTCAAAATAGAGTAAAAGTTCACGTTAAGTTTGACCACAAAAACTGTTTTTATTCCATCTGTGAAGACGGACTGCAGTAAAAGAGTGTTTTAATCCATGTGAGCGCCTAAAATGATCAGAGCTGGATGATTCTTATTCTCAAAGTCTTCTTAAATCACAGACTAGTCGGTGACTCTCAACTTTCTGGCCCTCAAGCATCGTCATATCTGATGACATGCATACACACACACACTCAGCTACCTTGAAGTTATGAAAACTTATCCTCTGGAACGATAGCAGAAAGTCATGAGCTCTAAAACAAACTTTGCCTGCTGTGGTCTGGCGTGTGATTATTGCTCTGCCTGACCAAATGTGCCGGACTGCAGTGAACTCTGTGACTGTAAAAGGTCAAATCTCATTTGGAACCCAAAGAGCAGCTGAAGCAGCGCTGCACTGACACAGCTGCCATTTGAGTCCTTGTGATCTGATCTGATCTGTAATTAGTTTTTGTTTAGTTGGGGTACAAAATTAGGAAGTTGCTGGCTTTATCTGACAAATGAGAAAAGAAATGAAAAGTCATATGGTCGGTACGATGCATTGATACACAACTCTACTAAAACGGCTATACTAAGATTAGAAAACAAAGAAATACAAACAAAAATTGACTGAATCAATAACTCAGGCTGGAGAACAAACCAGCAGATTGATAATTCAGTTAGTTAGGGCTGTCACAATATCACATGCACTCACTCGTGTGCATCTCACCCACGAGCTCACGCTATCTGTGTGAGCGACGACACTGTTGGGATTGATGCCTGAATTCTGAGAGCTCCATCACCCCATCTCTGTTTGCTGCTGTTACTGCTAGAGCCAAAACGACCCTCAGGTCCTCTTGCTCAAAACAGGGGATCTGCCAGTAGCTACTGCTTCTGTTTAGGCGAGTCACAACTCCTGTTGCACTTTGTTAAACTGTGCTGGATATTTTTTTTTTTTTTTACAAATTTCAGCCATCTTATAGACATGACAAGCAATAAGAAGAGTTTTGATAGTTGTAGGCATGTCAACATTTAAACAACATCCTGTATCTGACTTGTGAAGCAGTCCTAAGAATAACAAGTAGTCAGTTGTGCAGTTAGTGCAGTCACCTCACAGCATGCAGGCTCTGGGTTTGCGTGTTCTCGCTGTGCCTGCGGGGCTTTCCTCTGGGTTCCTCCAGTTTACTGTCAAAATCCCCAAATATTGCATGTTAGATTCAGCAGTGATTCTAAATTGGTTCTGGTTGTGAATGAAAGGTAGACAAAGGGCACAGAATAAAGTTCTTTATGAATATATTGGTCAAATGTGGCTAAAAAGCACTTTGAGCTGTCAGTGAGATTAGAAAAGTGCCAATCCGCTCCAATAAGCAGAGGAAACGGCCCTAATTTCATATTCAGCATTCATTCAGCAGATCAAATTGCTGCATATCACAGGAAAGCGGTTGTGCATATTGTCAAATAAGCAGAGTATTGCAATCCAACACTATTCTGTCTATTTTTGATCATTGTTTGGTTTTCCAGCCCCCCAGTTCTGTTCTAAATAACCTCATTTCCAGCAGCAGCTGTTTTTTAGTTGTGATAAACCACATGTACACTACTTGCATAGCACCCGCTGATGACTTAAATTTACATTTATTTTCGACACTCTGCAGCAGAATAAACGACGCATATGCAGTCAGCGGGTCCTCTTTGCTCCTGAAACAAGTGCTTCACTTCTCTCTTTGTGTCCTCACACATCCACTCCACGCACTCCATTTCACCATTGATCCAAACGTAACGCAGTCACAAAGCAGTGAGTTACAATGGATTATAAAACGCCACGCTGTTGTTGTGCTGTATGAATTTTTAATGTATTCATTGCTTCTTAGATGGTGAAGAAGAACCAAACCAAAGAGTCTTCTGGTTTCCTGTAATGAGTCATTGTGAATCACTGCTCCTTGGGACTGTGCGGCTAAAATCAATCATGTGATTCCTCTTTTGGCACCAGCCTAGCACACATGTAGGCACAGACAAAACACAGCTTCTGCATCAATAGTGTCCTGTGATTTTTCAACACCAACAGCTATTTTAAAAAAGTTCAGGGATCTTTAATTCCTGCTGATGTGTTTCTATGACTCTGAGTGCGAGAAGTAAACAGCAATCCCGTCATTATCAACTACTTGGTGTAGACCTTTTGATAGTTTGATTTTAATTCAGGTTAGCATGGACTCACAGACTCACATAGACAATTTTTTCCTCTTTTTTTATAGAGAATTGGACTTAGACACAGCCTGGATGCACGCACCATTGATTCTCTAACTGTATGACAGCGGAAAGCAAAGCCCAAACTTCGAATGGGAGATTACGGCAATATTATCTTCAAAAGGAGAATTTATCGCACATAAACACATACAGCTTTGAGGCAGGCATGTTCACCATAATCACCAAAATCCCACGTGGATGCAGGTAAATACACCTATTTAAACTCAGCCAAAGTGCCCTCTCCATAGTTTCTATCACATGAATGAAATTCTGAGCCATGAAATTTTCAACACAGTAACCCATGAAGAAGCAAAATTGTTAATAAGGAAAGGAGCTGTGTGGCGATCATATACATATGTATCGGAAAATTATGGGAAAACTGTGAAAAGAGGAGAGGAAAGTAAGGGAAGAGTGGAACTGAGAACAGGAAAGAACAAGAGTGGGTCCAGGTGAAGAGTTGTCTCATTAATCTTAAAAGGGCACAGCGGCACCTTCAGAATGCAAATGAAACTATCAGTCTTGTCACAGAAACACAGCGATAGAATGATAGCGAGATTGAGTGTTATTGAGGGGAAAGGCTGAAGTAGACGTGTACGAAGAAAAAAAAGAAAAGAAAAGAAAAGAAAAGAAAAGAAAAGAAAAGAAAAGAAAAGAAAAGAAAAGAAAAGAAAAGAAAAGAAAAGAAAAAGAATCCATGTAGAATGCTCCTGTCACATTGAAAAAGAGCATTTAATCCACCACGGGGAAACTATCTACTAAGTTTCACTAAAAGTCAAAGTAATTAAGCTGCTGCAGGTGTGCGAGCACCTCTTTGAATCCATACTTCTGATATTAAGACTCAGCTTTGTTGTTGCAGTTGTTTGCGTCTCACGGATGCTAAAAAAATAAATAAATAAAATGATCAAGCGAACCAAGTGTGGATTTTCACACATAACAGTTGCGATCTTTATTTTTCTGCTTGAGCACATCACCCACCACCAAACATTTGGCAATAAAATAAAGGTTAGATAAAGCTGCAGAAAAGAAAAGAAAAAAAAACACCAGAATCTAAAAAACTTAAAAACACCAACGGTCGGCTGGCTGATGTTTGTTTTTGTTTTTTTAGTTTTTTTATTTATTCTAAAACAGATTTTTTTTTTTTTTTTTTTTTTTGGTTTTGTTTTTTTCAGTCTCACCTGGGCCAAGACCTTGCACAGCAGTTTGCCGTTTTTAATGATCACAATGCTTAGTTGGATGCTTAGTTGACTCCTGAAACCACCTCTGTGACCTCAGACACAGATTAAATTGCATGTGGTACAGGCCAGGCTTTTAAAGACCAATGGGAGTACTGAGGATTGTTAGACACTTGGTGAGGGGAAATGTGTCAGGCAGCACAGCGCATTGGTTTTCAGAGCCAGTGAGGTACGTAAAATGGAAAGGTGGTACGGGTGGAAGCAGAGAGTGTTGCTGGTCATCAGAGTACAAAGGCAGTTCGCCAACAGGTTCACCTGCACAGTGACAGCAAGGCATCATTAGGTGAGAAAAGTTGCATTGTGAGTTGCTCCTGTGACTGAGGCAGCATCTAGTTGGTGCGACAGTTGAGGAGCTCTGTTCTCTATATTTGGCTCTGTGATGCTCCAGGCCAGTGATCAATTGATGGGGCAAAGGTCAGCTCTCCCTCTGGGCTTTTGCTAACAAAACACTGCACTTTTGGCCTCCATACCTACAGTACAGCCGTGCTTTTTCCAGGTATCAACACTGTAATGTAGAATGAAGGTTCCCTTTAAATTTGAGATGTTTAAGATTTGCTGCTGCTGATGCTGCTGCTGCTGATGATGATGATGATGATGATGATGATGATGATGATGATGTCCATTATGTCCAGTGGAGCAAACTTCTTCAAAGCCTAACACACTTCTAATAATTGACTCTTCCCCCTTTCCTCTCTTTTTGTCTTTTGTCTCTTTCAGCTCTCCAGACCACACAACCTCCCAAGGTCCTTTTCCCCCCAGACAGACAAGACACAGTGATAGAAGTCACACTTGGTAAGGATCAGCAGTTGCTCTCTATTTCTTTATTCTTGGCTTCAAGCGGTAATCCTCCTTATTTTTTGAATGGTGTCTCCAGTCTTGGTGCAAAGAGCTCATCACTTTGGTGTTTCTTCATGGAATGAATCGCTTCATCGGGGCACTTCATTTTAGTCATCAGTTTCACTTCACCGTGACCTTTCAGGCACATGTGAACTCTAAAGATGGAAATGTACTCGATGTGTTAACAGGTGTCCTTTGGTAGACACCTGTGAGATACATTTTGATGAAAGCAGATAAATGCTGACAGGACATGATTCTGCAAGATTTACATTCAGGAGTGATTGTTTTTTTTAAAGAAAAACAGGAACAAATAAAAAATAGTTTGGGTCACCTCAGTGGAGTTAAGTGGGTGAGGTTAATGAGAAAGGGGAGCATTATTTGCAGGTCTGTGATGAGATGCTGCCCAACAGCCCATCCATCATCTTGACTTCTGCTCTTACTTCCTGTACCCCTGCATAAAGGGAACGGTACTTTGGCATTAGAATTTGTCCTTTGTCATAAATCATAACTTGAGAAATTTCCAATATGCATTTCAGTCTGTGTTGACTAACTTGCTTTATATTGTGTCTTTTGCACCGGCTGTATATCTTTAAATGGATGTAGCCTGGTTTGTGAATCAGACTGAGGCCACTGTAAATGCTCTTGGGGGCTTTGCAAAAGGATGCTTTACTGAAGCCTGAAGGGTCATTGCCTCCATCTGTAGGAAGGTTAGAGGTCAGGCTTGACCACAGAACAGCAGCCCAGCGACTGGCAGAGATTTAGAGTCTCATGTGAGATAACACAGAGACGGTGGCTCCGTGAGCTCTCCTGGCCTCCTGCTCTCTGTCAGTGTGCACTTTATCCATTGCAGTCCTGCTGCATTTTTGTTCTTTTATCTCCCCCAGTCAACGATTAACAATGACTTATGTGCAGATATGTTCTCAAACCAATTTACTTTGCGCTTAAATATTTGCAGCACCCACACGGCACTCACTGCAGCGCTGCCTTATCTACTGATGCGACCTGGCAGACAGTCAGAGCCATGACATTTTAAAATTTTGTCCTTTCACTTTGACTCATCTTCAGTGGATGATTTTCAGATTTAGAGTAAAAGTTTGTTTGGATTGGCAACTTATATCAACCTCAAAAATGACATTTAAGTGCCGTTACTGCGGCGATGTAATGAAAGCGAGAGGAAATCTGGCGTCTAACAGGACCGTGAACAAAAATCTGTGAGCTGTTCGTGCAAAAACAAGACAAGTGAGGTTAAAAAACACTACGAAAGAAAAATGAAACGATTGAAAGAATTTCAGCACTGAAAGGATCTCATTAAGATTTGCTTGTGTACCAATCAGTGTGCGCTGTGCTCTGAGGTTGGCCCTGTTGGCTGCTTTCATTCCCAGCCTCCTGTGTGTGTGTGTGTGCACGCACATGTTTAAGTGTATAAATCTGTCATGCACGTGTGTGTCCTGCCGTTTGGCGGTCTTTCTGACAATGTTAGCACTGTAGGCAGAAACGTGTGCATGCAAGTCTGTGCATTTGTGTGTTTCCATTAACTCCAGATTGATGTAGTAACAAATAGGCCCTAAGGCCTCTGTACACTGATTGCAGCAGGGACACCTTTTAATGGGCACTGCATTCTCACCCCCACCACACACACACACACACACCCACCCACACACACACACACACACACGCACTCAAACACACACACACACACACACACACTCTTGCAGCAACAAAGGCGACATGGTAAGACACACGCACACATCCATGCTCTCATCCTCTCTCATACACACAGCCACAGTGTGACCCTGTGGTACACTTTTAATTATCATCTTGTTTTAACCTGGGGGAGATTTACATCAGCAGCCACAGTTATGTTGCTCATTTTCTTCTTTCCTGCCCTCTTCTCTCTCCACCCTTCCTTTACATACTCTTTCACTCATTCATTTTTGCTTCTTTTCATCCATTTATTCTTTCTGTCTCATTTAATCAGCGGTACCTTCACTTTCTGTTACTTTTAATATTTGTTTCATTTAGTGTTTTCTTCTCTCTGCCGTCCCACTTCCTGTGCTGCTTCCTATGCTGTGGGTTACAAATACAATTCATTACACTTCCTGCTATTATGCTGATGTGATCTAGAGGCAATAAGCCGACAAAAAGAATAATAGATTTATGATATAAGTATTAAAAGAAATCAAAAGTAAAATCAGAAAAGCTAACAGTGCTTGAGGAGTTATACACGTATCCTGGAAATGAATCCTGACTCAGGATGTGCAGGTTTGTAATAAATGTGAAGTTCTACTGCCAAGGATGAGGAACCTTATCGTGTAAAAAAAAGATGAGAATAAATAAGTTATTGGAAGATTTACTGCAGACCTTGGATGGAGTCCAAGCAATAACATATGTATCTGCTTTTTTAAGCAGATTCAGAGATTCTATTTCTTAATACATTTTCTGCCAGTTTTGTTGCCAATTAAACTCTTCAACTGTTTCCAAACTGCCAGTCTTTTATCAATCAGAAATGTATTAAAATTGGAAGTTATAAAGAACATTTTCATTTTTTTCCCCTTAAGCGAGGCATATTTAACTGAACATTTACGAAGCAATCAGTTTCCATTATTTTTTCCCAGCGTAACGGGAATGAAATTGACAAAGCATACAAGCAAACAGAGACTAAAGAGTGAAAATTAATGTGAGTATAAGACCAGTGTTGCAGAAATTGGGGTGCTGTGATATGACTTCATAAATGAAACACAGTTTAACACTGTAAAATGTGTTTTCTGTTCATCGCAAGCTCAACAAATTAAGGTTCATCATTTAATTTAATAATTTTTTTAACCACTGGTCTCAGATCTAGATGTCAGTCACATTTAAAGCTGGTGAAGCTCAGCTAATTGTTTCTGTTGTCTGTCAGTCCATATTTCTCAGGTATCCACCCAAACAGCATCCATCCTGATTCTTTTCTCTTGTCATTTACAGCAAAGTGTATCTATCCAGGTGACCAGGATGGCTCCAAACACAACCTTTAAAATGTATCATCTGTGCCTCGTGCTACTGTGAATAGATTAGTGTAACATTGTTGTGCTTCGTTTCTGTTCCATCAGTTTGGGCTAAGTTGCTGTTGAGACATTTTGGGCCATCTAATTGATTTAAGGCTATTATTTACTGCCTGATTTACTTTGACTGGTGGAAGTGGAAATAAACAATCTCTCTCTAGTCTGGTCACTGTGACAGTGAAACTTGCTGGGTTTTTTTTCTGCTGCCCGCAGAGAAGTTCTTACCTTGCAGTTCTACAACATTGACTGAAGAATGTCTCCGTTGGAGACTTACATGCACTTATTCACCATTATTGACCACCAGAGGTCTCCTACATAATCTAGATTGCTTTTCTATTTATTTTTGGTTGCTGTAACTCAACATTTGGGCTAAATGAGCTGCATCTAATCTTGAATTTGGATATTATAACATGGAGCAGCATCTTACTGGTATATCTGCTGGTTGCTTTGCAACCTTACTGTGACTTAGGGTGACAAGAAAATCTCCAAGCACATAACCATGGACGTGTTCCCAAAACCCTTATATTGTGTTCCTAGATGACAGTCCTCTTCATCTCTATGAAAGTTACTCTTTACTCACACACACAAAGGCGAAATAAGAAAAAGTCCTGTGTTTTTGATCTGATTGAAAGACTGATGGTGTCAGCTGAACTCAAGCTGGCACCAAATACCCAGCTACTGGACAATATAATCCAAGTGACACGATGCTTTAAGCTACTGGACCGAGTAAATTAAATCAATAAATAACTCAGAGTGACTTTGCAGTTTAAAGCAGCAGGTTTTTTTGTGGCACTTCCATTGATGCTACATGAGAACGAGGCTGCTTGAGGCTTCTAGTAGTTGCAATAGAGTGTTAACATTATGCCAAAGGTGCCTCACTGCTCAGCAGTGTTCCCAGAGAGTTTGTTAATCAGTGATTTTGAGAGGGCCAGCAGGTAGCTTTAGTTACCATAGACAGAACATAGCTGCCTGTTTCCCTCTGTTCAGTCTTAGTTCCAAGATAGGTAACTGAATCCTAGCACAAAAGAAAGTAGACCAAAATATTCTTAATATTATTCTTAAATATTCCCTAATCCCCACATACAGCACATATACAAAGTACATACTGTGTATGTATATATATATATATATATATATATATATATATATATATATATATATATATATATATATATATATATATATATATATATATATATATATATATATATATATATATACAGTATATAGTTCTGTGGATCTGCCCATTAAAGAAGAAATAAGGAAAAAAGAAACATATGCTGGTTTAAATTTGGCCCATTTCCCCTTCGTGGTCCTGCACTTCCAGTACTGCTGCCACTTTTAAATCATCAACTTGTGTCAAACTGACCCAATCTTCATGTCAGGGATCATCACTGGTGATGAGAGCCGGGTCTCCAGCTGTGATCCAGAGACCAAAAAGCAGTTATTAATGGTAAGGTGTCCAAGCCCAAAGGTCAGGAGCATGACCGGGAGCATGCTTGTGTTTTTTACTGCCACTCTCAGTGTTTTGCACTGTAATTTGTCCTTCAATTAGACCTCAGCTGGTGATGTTCATTTGCTAATGACACACCAAGCACTAAATAGAAGACTAAATAGCCTTCATGGAAATCACCTAAACACACACACAGGCACACAAACTGTGTCTTTTTGGCATTATGCAGATTAATTAGCCACATGGAAGTCAAATACAAACACACATTCACCAAATGTATTACACAGACTGACATTTTCATTTCATTTTCATTAGCCGAGTTTAGACAACACCACCACACAAACAAGTCGTGCTCTCTGATACATTCACACATAGAGTCGTATTAGATGCCACTGTGAGCTGTGCTGTGAAAGGCAGGCTAAGATAAGGAGGAAAGCTTTCTTCTTTTTATTTCTCCTGCCTGTCTTGTCTCTCTTTCTCCGTCTGTCTTTTTCTTCCTCCATCGTATTTATCTCTCCACGTCTGTCTCCCTCTGTCCCCCTCCCTCTGCGTGCTGTCTGCCTCTATCTCACTTTCCTTCCATCCTTCCTGTCTATCTTCCACCCATCACACTCTCTATATCTCTAACTGTCCTTTTGTCTTTCTCTCATTCACCTCATTCAGCCTTTTTCCAAATCCTTTTAATGCTGAAGCGTCATATCAATATTCCCTTTCAGACTGTCACAGAGAGATAATGTGAGGTAAGAATGGGATGAAGCGAATGCAAGAAAGGTCTTAATATTTCACATATTCATCCACTGGAGTCTCTGTGCTGTGTTATTCCGCGCTGAATTCCATGGCTTAGGATGGTGAACAACTGCAAACACAACCAAAGTGTTGAATGATCTCGTAAAGATTTGTAAAGGCATTAAAACTTGGAAAAATAAGAAAAGAGCTGGTAATGGAAGGAGAAAATTTAAAGTTTAAAAAGAGATAACAGAAAAAAGAAGGAAAATGAGGACACGGTAGAAACAATGGAACAACCAAGGAAGAGATAAGGAGTGATAAAATGAGGAGTTTGGTGTGTAGTGTGAATAAAATGTAGTGTTTGGTGTGAATCAAAAGAAAGAAGAAAATCAAAGTGAAAAACTGGGGAATAAACATCGATGAAAAAGGAATAAGGAAAGGAGAAAAGTAACTACATGAATGTTCACGAGAATCTCGTGTTTCTGATACTGAACAAAAGAAAAGAGAACTCCAATCAGCAAGTTAAAATAAGATTAATGAGAGTCTGGTCAAAGTTGTATTTTGCAGAGCGTTTCACATAGAACTGCTTCAGATTAAATTGCATTAAAATTAAAACAATTAAATAGGCTAATAAGTTAGATCTGTGGATTAAATATTTGCTTGACTGACTCCCTCAAAGTGTCTCTGCCGTGGCCGGGCTTTTTAATACAGATGTTGAGAGAAGCAGGGAGCCAGCAGCCCATCCAAAGACCCCTGAGCCACAAACACGTCAGTAATACTAACGAAAATGTTCAGAAACAAAAAAAAAAAAAAAAGTGGGTTAGTCAAGAGCACAAACCTCCAGTACCAATCTGAACGGGCTAACAGGACATAAAGGTTTTATGTGATAAGAACTGATCCTTCCTCCTCTGCCTGTCACTACACTCCTGCCAGCATGAGTGATGTGTAGATGCACTTTCACATCAGAACATCAGCTTCCTTGGACTTTTTTTTTTTTGCTGAGCATAAAAACTTTACTGCCCCTCCATGTTTTGTAGACAGTTCAAAAGGAGGACAGAAACACAAGATACCAGCGGGACAGAGGCAGGCAGCAAAAATGAGTTATTCTGATGACAGTACAGGTGCGGGGAAACAACTGAAGGAAACCCTGGGTTGAAATGAAGTCCAAAAAATAAATAAATAAACAAAATCAAATTTGTTGAATGGAACAAAGTACAAAGCAAAGCAAATAATTCAGAAGCAAGAGGAGACAGAATAGTAGGGTAAACTAACAGTGCAGACATGGCACAGTGTGAAGTCAGTCAAAGTCAACATTAAACAATCAAGATCTGATTGAAGTGCAGACTGTCAGCTTTAATTCAAGGGGTTTAACAAAAATATTGCATTAAACGTTTTGGATTTACAGCCATTTTTATGCACAGTCCCCTATTTCCAGAGGTTCAAAAGTAATTGGACAAACTAACATGATTTCAAATATAAGTATTGTTTTTAATACTTGCATGATTGTGAGGAACTAATGTGGAACACGTGGACACAATCAGGACAGTCAACAATGATGGAAGAGGAAGCAATAAAAAACAAAAAAAGAAGCTGCGTAAGGAAAAAAACCCAAAATAAAACAGGAGGGCAAGAGAAGACCACACGCAGACTGGAAAGCACAAGAGAAAACAGAAACACTAATACATAAAAATACAGCGCCATGACACAAACAGAATAATGTTGCCTAGTTGGTTAAAGTGCTGCTCCTTGGCCTTGGTTGGCTGACCTGAGACCTGTGCTACAAAGAAGGATTTGGCAGATAATTTAGGGTTAACTGGGTTTCATGACACTGATTAAGGCTAATTACACACAGTTGCCATTTTCAGTTGCTTTCTGTCGGGTCAAACAGACTTTTCTATGAAGCACTTCTGCAGTTTGACAAAAGTATCTACAGAGCAGTGCTCTTTAACCCTTTTCCACACACACTCATGTTGCTTCTGGCCTGCATTATGTGTTTAACCTCTTTATTGTTTTTATAATATTATAGTTTGCTCTTTATTTGTAATATCAGTAAACCTGGGGTTCTGACCCTTTTCATGTGAACGCCTCATATCTAGATTGACTCAGGGAGTGACCTTCGTGTGAGCACTTAGCCTAAATGCCAGTGTTGGGGTAAGCGAAGCCAGAAAACTGAAAGTTTTCCTTCACAGCACTATCATCTCTGCTGCTACATAAAGGTACTACTATACATTTGTTGCTAGATGAGTACGCACAAACACCAGTAATTGGATTACATTGTGGAGTATGAGTTGCCTCTTTGTTGTGGTCAAGTCATAAACACACTGTCTTCACCAAATTCTCCATTCGCTCACAACACACACTTGACACACACTATATCACAATGCATAAGCTAGTGCAAGGTGTTTAGCTGTCGTAATGCGCTAACTCACAAATACACACAGACAGTTCTCTCCTGGTGCCTCGATCTAAACGCGCTTTTGACAGACAAGAGAGAGAAACTAGTGAAAATAGAAGTTGTGAAGGAGTGAGAGCATCACGGGGATTGAGAAAATAATTGCCGTTGAAAGGATGATCAATATGCGATGGAAGCACGATAAAGAATGGATTTTGCTCTTTCTTTTTCTCCTGCTTTCATTTGTCATCTGAGGGACTCATGAATATGGTAATCGGCTTTTGTTTGCCACCTTGATGGAGAAGGAGGGACTTGCAGAGAGGGGAAGCGAGAGAGAGAAAACACAGAGGGTGAGAAATGTCTGCGGCGGAGGTGAGATGGTCAAAACACGTGTTTCACTCTGTTTTTATAAGCAAAAGAAAAGAAACTGAAAGAAAAGCAGAAGTAGGCTGCAAGGTCACAGGTTTAAGTCGCTGGCATAGAGGACAGTCAGGTAGAAAACTGAGCCATCTGTATTCTTGCCCAAGGTCAAATACTGATTAAGCCTGTGTGTGTGTGTGTGTGTGTGTGTGTGTGTGTGTGTGTGTGTGTGTGTGTGTGTGTGTGTGTGTGTGTGTGTGTGTGTGTGTGTGTGTGTTTAAAGCGTTCTGTGCTGGGTGTTTTCCTGTATGAAGCAGTATTTAATCTAAATACAGAGCGTTAAATAGTTTTTCTTGTTTTGCTCTCAGAATGAGTGAAAGATCCAGTCTCCAACTGCTATTAAACCTGCAATATTATAATTATATGTTGCGTGGAGATAAAGCTAATACATGGTGATAATTGCTTGTTTGTCAGTAGAACACCAACAAAAATATAGTATTATTTACATAAGAGGTATTGAGGAAATATAAGTTGAAATCTCATCATGTCATTCATTGATTTTATTACCATTTCCTCTCAGTTTGGACATTATAATAAGTATGGACAGTTTAATAAACTGTAGTCACACTATATTAGCTTTTAAAGTAGCTGTAGCAGACGTCCTAAGAAATAACTGACTTTTTCAGTCAGTTTGCTGTTTGACTTGTTTGCAACTGTTTGCAGATAAGTTGGCAACTTCCATACAAACTACGGGTGGCCATGGAAACCTGTTACCTTCTCGTGACCAAAGCAGTCATGAGGGTTTCAGTGCAGCACCGGATACCTCTTTCTGACCAATTTCACACTAGCAACTTCCAGCAACCACTTTCAACCCAATCAGGGAATACACCTTTTTTCCTAGCACCAGTGTTCGCCAGATGCTTGCCAACCGGTCTCTAGGCCTGTGTGACCTTCACTAGTCATTTGAGCCACTGTTAATATTAAGAAGGCAATTAAAGCAACTTTAAAACATATTTTTGACTGAGGGTTTTTTTTTTTTGGACAACAAAGGCAGACTGTATTTTGGAGGACTGTTTTTATGCTGGAGACATTTGTATTTCATCATCATCATCATCATCTAGTGTAATTAGTCTTGATTATGCCAGGTGTTAAAATAGTACTACTGCAAATCATCAAATGTTGTACTTCCATAATTTTCAAGCTGTTAGGAGGAGAGGAATGTGGGATTCAGGTATGTTCTAAGTACTGTGCATGTGCCTCATCATAGAGTTGAGAAGTGGATCGTGGAGTGAAGACGTTTGAAATGTTTCTAAAGACAAAAAGGTAAATTACTTTGCTGTGAAGTCACATGTCTTCTCTGAAGGGGAAAGCCTCCCACTTTGAAGAGCCACCTGTCAAGCTTCAGGGACAAGTATTTGAAACCCAAACGGCATCTTTGGAATCTTCCTTTTTTCTTTTGGCTGGCACATTGACTTGAGTCAGTTGATGTGACTTCAAAGCTGCATTTTAGAAAGCAAATACCTTAAAGCCTCAGGCCCCAAAGCTGTTGCTCTGCATTTAACTCTGCCCCTTGATCTCTGATGTGAGACAGACACTCTGATTGATTGAAAATCAAGTGTACTGGTTATTTAACATCATTACACAGAGAGGCAACAGTGTGACATTAACTTCAATTAATTATTGCATAATTTGATGCCTGGAGGCTGTAAATATTCATTATTCACAACAACATTCATTTATATAAAATCACAGGGGGATGCTTTCAAGTTGCCTCTTTCAAGTCAGTTTGTCTGTTTATTGAATTACATAAATATGAGTTCGTGCCTTTAGGCTAAGAGTAACTTTACAAGAATAGGAGGCAGCATAATATAGATAAACATAGGTACACCACAAATTTTGAAGGTTAAGTTTTTACTCTTCTTTCTGTTATTTTAGCCAAATATGTCAAGTTGATTTGAAGAGATTTAAATGGAACAATAGCTTATGGTTTAAAGATCATATTTGACATGGTTTTTGCTTGATGGTTTTATGATTTAAAATACGTTGCATGTCGGCTGCTTCTAGTTGCACACTTAAACCTGAAACCTCACTGATTTATAGTTTTCAGTGGCAAGACTAACAACCTGGTAATAATGCATGTAACGGAGCTTAGTTCAGAAAGAACACCTCAGTGTTCCCCCTGGATAAGCTGAAAGAGGTGGCTGAGGAGAGGGAGGGATGGCGACCCGGCCCCAGATAAGCGGATGGATGGATGGATGGATGGATGGATGGATGGATGGATGGACTAAAAAAATTAAGGTTAGCATTTTAAAACATTTCCAAACCTTTTTTGTTCAACAAAATATAACAGCCTCAAATCATAAAAGAAGTCCACTCACCATGCAGAGTTAACATGTGTGACTTGCAGCGTTCTCAAAAGCTGGATATTTTTTGGTGAGAGCCTTTTTGCCTTCTGCTAACAAAATACTAACAGATATTTGTCTCTTTTTGGCCATCCTTCAGGTACCAGTCCAACAAATAAAACTTTACTTTCCAAAGGCAGGTGACTGTCTCGGATTGCATTATATATTCCCTTCCAGTATGTTTTAATTGTTTGACAGTCCCAAACTATATGATAGTGATTAGCATTCATGCTTCCACAGTTTATCCAACAAGCTGGAAAGTTACCTTTATAATGAGATTTCTGGTAAGGTGTGATTAAATTATCTAAGTTAACCCTTTAAAATATGGAAGACAATAATAGCAAAATACAAATTAGAAGAGGATATAGTGATTCTTAAGTGGTGTACATATGATACACAATTTGCCCCAAATAAATTAGACCCAAGATTTAAGGAATGGACATATAAAGCACTGACAGCCTTATGTAAGATAATGAAGGGAAACACACTATTAAGTTTTAAAATAATCAAAGACAAATATTCACTAAAGCATGGGATTTCTGTCAATGTTTACAGATGAGATATTTTGTCAGAGATAAAATAAAAATAAAAAATCAAGCAAACAGCTGTTGGACCTGTTTAAAGATGGTTCAAAGATAGAGGTATTATATCAGGTCTGTATAAGGCGCTTATGAACACACATTCAACCCTTTATATAAAAATAAAATGGGAAATGGCGGGAGCATTAAACATAACGGAGGAAGGGTGGATGACAATCTGGGAGTGCCAATGGAAATGCAGCAGCTCACTAAGTTGGAGGGAGTTTGGCTGGAAAAGCCTGATTATATATTAGATCTTTTTTTTTTTTTAATTCTGCCTCTACGGGACCACAGTGGATTTTAAATATGATTGAAAATGACTTTCAGCTTTAATTTAATAAATTTGGCACTTGTGTACACATGCCAAAAGAACATAAAAATTACACCATCGTCAAATGTCAGCATGGTGGAGCAGTGGTTAGCACTGTTGCCTCACAACAAGAAGGTCCTGGGTTTGAATCCACCCTGCAGCTGTTCTGTGTTTGCATGTTCTCCTGTGTGGGTTCTCTCTGGGTACTCTGGCTTCTTCCCACAGTCCAATGACATGAAGTTAGTGGGGTTAGGTTAACTGGTGATTCTAAGTCACCTGTATGAGTGGTTGTCCGTCTCTACATGTTAGCCCTGCGACACCCAGTTTATTTTTTATAGTCTGACTTTTTGTCATTTCAGTGGCACATAGACATTGGAGCAGCCAGTTTTTGTTACCATAATCAGGCAGTGCTGCACTATATAAATTAGATCAACCAAAAACAGCTATGCAAGCTGATGTGCTGAATAATGTTCACAATATTTATGTACAGAATTTCTAGGCACAGCTAATAGGCTGAAGTTTCTGGTTAAGTGGACTATTTTTGTCCTTCTGGCTTCACCGAGCATTGACCTCCAGCCCTTGTTGGGGCAGTTTGCCGCCAAGTAGCTGCAAATTAGCACCTCCGAGTCTGAGATGATGGTTCTCATTCAGAAAAGGGTGGAGCAGCATCTCTGGGTTAGGGATGTTTAGCTTCCCCAAGTGGAGGAGTTCAAGTATCTTACTCCTGAGTGAGGTAACAAAGCAGTGGGTGCATCTGTAGTAATGCGGAAACTGTGCTGGTATGTTGTGGTGAGAAGAAAGCTGGATGCGAAGGTGACTGTATTGATTTACTGCTCAATGTACATTCTTACCTTTGCCTATGGTGAACTGTTTGTAGTGATTGAAAGAATAGGATTGTGAATACAAGAGAGCAATAATGCCCTGATGAATGTCTGGGTATCTCACTTGGATATCTCCTGAAGACCTTCTAGGTGAGGTTTTTCAGGCATGTCCAACTGAGATGGATGGATGGATGGATGGATGGATGTTTTTCTGATGAATCCACTGCTGTTTTCAGTAGTGAAACTCTAACTGTAAGGTTAAGACATATAAACATTATTAAACTAATGAGAGTGTTTTGAAGAAGCTTTTATTTTCATATATTAGTTCAGAAGCTGTCCGGAGAAAAGAAGCCCTCGCTGTTTGCCACACAGTCATCTCTGTGTCTCCATCACTGTCCAATTAATTCTGCTGCTGTATTTCCACTCCTCCTCTATCTTCTTCAAACCCTCACTCTCTCAGTGGGATAAGGATCCTGTGGAGTCAGAATTGGATTTTTATTAAGTACAAATCCCCTTTGAAAATCCACCTAAACTATACTACTGTGTGTGTATGATATGTGTGAATGAAACTGAAAGAATTAATGACTGGAGTGTGAGTGAGACTGGAATTCTACCATGCAGTGTCTACAGTACCTACAGTGTCTACTGCTTTACATGTTGGAGGTGTGCTTAAACTCTATCTGTGTATCAAATTGTGGTTCATATCTGTCATTGTCATTACCGTTCCAAACGTTACCCCATTTAAGGATGACAAACCAAACCGAATGTGGAGGAAAAGGTGAAAAACTTGCAAAACCTGAAATGTTTCCTGTCTCTTTCTGTTTGAACAAAGTTGATCTACAGCCGTGTATCTATATCTGATGTATCTGGCTATAATGGATTTGACAGTATATGACTGATATTCGATATATCAAACAGATGCAGTCACTTAAATAGTAATATTTCATAGAGCTTCATCAATGATGGCTGTATTACTTTCAGTAATGGCTCTTTTTGGCATCAAGAACACCTGTTACCCCTATATTGGTGTAATTTGATGTTTAGAAAATAATGAACACCCACTTATTAAATCTTCACTGTGCATTTTGTGCTGATCCAACCAATGACAAAGGACATCTTGTGCGTACTGAGAAATAACAACAAAAAGCCAGGTGTCCCAGGAGTGACAGCCAGTTGGTTCAGATAATACTGACTGGATCCAAAGTTTTCAGCAACAATTCTAGGCTACAAATGTCCAGTCATCAAGTAAATTATTAATAATTTAAATTATTATTAAATCATTATTAAAACAATAAGTTAATATGATAATCATAATGGATTTCTGATCAGTCCACTCCACTTCTAAGATGGCCTTTGGACATGTTAATGTCCATCTAGCCATTCTTTTCCACTTAGCCTGTTCAGGGTCACGGGGGGGCTGGAGCCTATCCCAGCAGACATAGGGCAAGAGGCAGGGTACACCCTGTACAGGTCACCAGCCTGTCGCAGGGCTAACACAAAGAGACAGACAACCATTAACACTCACATTCACACCTATGGGCAATTTAGTATCACCAACCCCAGTAGCTGCATGTCTTTGGACTGTGGGAGGAAACCGGAGTACCTGGAGAAAACCACACAGAAAAACCCCGTGGAATCAAACCTAGGACCTTTTTGCTGTGAGGCAGCAGTGCTAACCACCATGCCACCGTGCTGCCCGTGTTAACGTCACATGTTCATATTTGTTATAGCATCCTGAGACCTGAGCTCTTTGACATGTATGGGATGCAGCAGGTTTATGTTGAGCAAAATGAAGTATAATGTGCAGAAAAGTCAAAAGTATTCTCCCCCTATGAAGGGTTTCCTGCAGCATTCTCTGCTAATAAGGACTGTTGTCATTTATCACTTTACAGATTCTGTCACATTATCAGTGCCACTGGTACTTTATATGAAATTTTACACTGTTGATCTACTGAGATGGTCATTTGGGAGATTATTTTTACCCAGAGATGGTATAGTAATGGAACACTAAACAAAGTTTTTAACAAACTTCAGTACTGCATAGGTATTCCAGCAGAGCACTTTACATTAGCTAATAGAATAATCGATATCACCATTACATATTCCCCTACAAATGCACTTTGTTTACGCGCTAGTCTTGCTTACAGATTTAATACTGTATGTTGGCCATACGCTAAGTGAGCCACAAAGTGCTTTACAGACCTAAAAATATGCTTCTGGCTTTGTAAAGTTCTTTTCGGGATAACAGTTTTTAGAGAAAACCTTTTTTTTTTTTTTGTTTCTGGGTTTTTTGCAATGTTTATTCAGCTGTGGAGAAAACAATTGCAAATGAGCTAATGCAATTAATGCATAAACAAAGCTTTGAACATATTGTGTGGTGTATTTGTTACTCATTACTCATGCATTATCTTCAACCTCCCCTAGAGAGTTTCTCAAATACATTGACTTTCATTGGTTATGGGTGAATTCCGACCCATAGGTCCTGATCATGATGGAGCACACACTCAGACACAATTATTTATTCATTTAGGAAAAGCCGCTCATTTACAATATGAGTTTTCATACCCTAACAAAAGCCAACCCTTATCTAATTAAATTTGGTTTAGCAATATTTCCTTGTTGTGCTTTCTGGAAGAAAAAGGATGAAGCTCCCTATGGCTAATGTTACACAAGGGAAAGAAAGAGAGAGAAAGAAATCACTGTATGCTAGACACAGACAATAAAATGAAAGATGACAGCAGTCCTTGTTTTACATTACAGATACATATTTTTTCCTTTATTCTAGCAATGTAATCACATATTCTTCTGTCTCTGTGTCAGTGCATTGATTTATTACATTATCCGCATGTCTGTGGCTTCATTTTGTTGGCCTGTGTGTGCACGCTCTCAAAGGGCAGCACTCTTTTTTTTTCTTTTTTTTTTAATCCCTCTTAACATTTTCACACCTTTAACAGCTGTGGGAGCAAGAGCAAGAGGAGAGAACTCATAGAGGAATCTTAAGTGGAATAGTTTGTTTCTATCACTTTTAGATGTGTAATGGAGGTCAAGAGGGCTCTTACGCTCACGCTCCCGCCACAATAGGCAAAGCGGTCATCTTACTGGCCCTAAAATGGGTTTTTATGACCTTAAGATAGTGATACACAGCATGTTTTTGACAGCTTTGAAGGACAGGAATGCTCGTGGAGTTACCGCTACACAAGCATTAAAGCTTGGGTCTTTTTTGTAAACGAGACATTTCGAAGCCTCCGTATTACTGCTCTGTTTTGTTTTTTGATTTGTTTTGTTTTGTTTTGGAGCCTCGTATGAAGTAAGACACAAATAATGTTGGGTGAAATTATTACCTAACAGTAGCATGCTGAGACAGCAAGCTGCATTCATAAACTGTCTAGGGGTGCAATGAACAAGCACACATACCTGCTAAATAACTGCTAAGTAACATAAAAATTAAAAGTGTGGCACAGACTTATCCTACTACACAACCAGACTTTTTTCCTCAAATTTTTTTATAAAGGGGGAAATTAGCTATACAGACCAAAACTCTTTTTCTTTACCAGCTGTAAATGTGTTATTAAGGTGGCATTTCAACATGAGCGTCTATGTGGATTGACTCTCTCCCTCAAGTGGCATTAGAAGAACTTCTTTGTGCTACTTTAAAATGAGCCCTTAATATGCAGTAGCTACTAAAGCACACTGTTAAACATTTTTTCATTGTTTTAAAAATGTGTAATGCACTCTGGGTTGATAATGTAAGCTGGGGTCACACAAGAGCATCAATGATTACAAACTTGCAATTTCTACTGCCCAGAAAATACAACATAGCCAAAGAAATTTTTTTAAAAAAGGCCAAATTGTGCTTTTTTGTTTTTATTTCCACCCAAACAGAAATAAGGGAATTCACACCTTTTCCGTCCATAATCAGAGGTGAAAGCAGTAAGAAGGTAATTTCCAAAAGACCTGCAGCTATTTTCTTAGCACCTCTCTCCTGGTGTATCTGATTCATTGAGTCGAATAAAAGAGCTCACAAACGTGGCTAGTTATGAGCACGGCTAAAACCAAACAGCATGCTTACAATTTTCTCCCACAAGGATTCTAAATGCCCGTGGATACTGAGTGAAAATCACCCTGAGAAAAATGACTGACTACTCACCTGGTAGACACTCAGCCATCTTTTATGGCGGTTGCCGCCTCTGAAAGCATTGTTTTATAGCTGAGACTGATGTAACACTACTTGAACATTTTTAACCACTGCATGAATGCTACTGTCTGCAAACAGCACAGAGGTTGCAGGTGAAGGTGGATGGATGGACGAACAAAATGTAAAACTTTGACATGGACACGACCAGAGTGGCAGCAAGATATGCCTACTGCAGCACATGAACATAAATAATGTGTGAAATTTTAATGCTGAGTTTATTCATTTCTTTTTCTGACTTCTGAATCTTTTGGATACGTTTATTTCGTGCTAACTTTTATTTTTTATTGTATCATCCATTTACATAATGATCTCCTTACCTCTGCCGACACTTAGCCATCACATCGTAGCTGTGCCCTCTCATAATTTGATTCGCATCAGAATAATGGCTAATGCAACAGTTGGAGAGTGAAGATGACACTGTTTTCTTTTTGCACCGCTTGTACTGTGAGTTTGGCTCTCAAATAATGCTGGCAGTTCATATTAGCCCAACAACAACCAATAAGAGACTGTGACAAGAGTGAACATTAGGTCAGTACTGACACTGCCACAGCGGGCTGCACTGACACTGAACTGATGGAGAAAAGTCTATCTGTTGTGACACTGCTAATGAGTGTGTTCTGATTCGTGTAACATTTATTTATTTGTGTAATGTTTATCTTTTTTTTTTTCCACCTCTTTGTGTCAGATCTATTTCTCAACAGGAGTTAAACCAGCAAATCAGGTTGATTGACATAAAGGCTGTCACAGCATGTTCCCAAGACTATGCAGTGTCATCATCTTCGCTGTAGGATGCCAAGGGTTATCTAGAGATGCAGAGATAATTCCAGCATTAGTGATAGGTAATGATATCCAAACAACACCCCTTCTTCACATTATCCAAGATATTTTTTGTCCTAAACCTAACAAAACCTCAACCATAGCAGAGGGTTCAAGTTTATTTGACACAGACAAATAAAGGTGTCCTGCCATGGCAAACTCGGGTCAGAAAAAGCTCATATTATACAGTAGGTGTCATTTTGGAGGTCAATTACAGGGAATACATTCTCTATTTTAGAGGACTTCATGATTGATGAAGTTAAGGCAACTGGGACCTTAGAATTTAGGGCAGCATTTTCATGCTATTTATTATTGATATGGTATTTCTTAACCACTTATCCAACTCATGGTCTTGGGGGGCAGGAGCCTATCCCAGCTGACATAGGGTAAAATTCAGGGTACACCCTGGACAGGTTGCAAGTCTATTACAATGAAACTATAATGCCTTTCTTTAATATAGGTCATATGTATCTAATCTTACATTGGAGCATGCTCATATTAGACACTGCCCAAATTTCAAATATTGAAATGACAATGTAGCAGTAATCTCTGTGCACAACAGCTTCACCCACCTGCTGTTCAAACCAATCAGGCAGCCAATCAGAAGAAAATGAAGGGTGACCTAAAAGAGGAGTTAAAGTGGCTTTTTTCAGATAGTAAATGAACTACATCATGGCTGAGTATAATATGAATATGTATTATTTTGAAGTAAAGATAATGTATAGCTTCTCTAGTCCAAGAATCAAATCCTGGAGCTAAAACGGAGGTGGAAATGAGCATAATAACGCCCCCTTTACACCAACAAACCAAACTTTCTCTCTAGTCTGTGTGGATCTGCTCAGCTGGGAATGCTACGATAGCTGCAGCCTAAAACCATGCACAAAATTAAATGTGTCCAGTCATTTGAAGGCCTACAGCTGTTCAAACCACAAATGAGTCAAACAAATCAGGGACCAAATTTAATTTTCAGCACCGTCCTCGTTTAGTTTACTTTGTTAACCGCTGGCTCTAAACTAGAGAAGTAGAACACTCTTGAATGTTTTGGGACTCTCGGGTAACAGCTGTCAGTCAGCCATCACCTCCCACCCAGTTCTGTCACGAAAATCCCCCAACACACACACACTTTCACCACTGAGACCAAAACTATTAGTACACCTAACCTCATGTGGGTTTACTTGCTTTTTCTTTCCTCTATCCTTTATTTTACTTCCCCTACTGATTCTTGTTTCTTTATTCAGCTCACAGCCAACCACCCCAAAGGCTAAAACCATCTGTTCATTCCTATTATCATTTTTATTCATCTTTTCTGTCCTTATTTCCACTGGTGGCTTGGGATGTACCTGAGTTGGACTGCAGGCTTTCACACATAGATGTGACGTTTCTTCTGGCTCGATATGAAGCAAACTGCCTAAACTCAAGATGGACAAATGATTCAAAAGACCTCAATGTGCCTCCTCCTTCTTCCAGGCAGACCTTTGGATAAAACAGTGTGGAAATCCCGCCTACTTAATTATTACAAGGAAACTCTGATCAATGTTAATTAAGTTGCAATAAACTTGTTAACGTGATAAGAAACTGAAAAACTTTGGGGATTTTTCTGAAAAAATATTTGATCATTTCAGCTCTCATGCCAGCAACACATGTTGCGAAATGGATCTTCTTCGATTTTTTTTCTTTTTTGGAGGTGTTTCACTTCTTAACCAAGAGGCTCCTTTAGTTCTAAAACCAAATGGTGGAGAGTCCCAAATTTTTAAACCCTAGTGTGGCCTGTCCCCTTTGGACGTGGTCATTGACCCCACTATTAATCATGTGCGTCATCACATGAGCCAAGGTGTGAAAAAAGGTGTGGGTCATTATCACCAGGGGTTTTGGGCAAAACCACTGTGAGACCTTGCCCCACCCTATCATGCAACCTACTGGGGTGTGAGTGGGGGCTGAAGCGCCTGGGAATGGATTTCATATTGGATTGTAGGCGGCTGACAGCTGGTGTCATAAGCTGGGAAAGCGTTGCATTACCGGTTCTTTGCACAGTGCTCGTTAAACTTTTTGACGATCACATTCTGCTCAACAGTTTGGGGTCTGGTTTGTTGCATTTTTCATTTCACAGAGTGCTAAATGTTTGTTATGGGTGACAGGTCTGGACTGGAGGAAGCCCACTTTAACCCTTCGACTACATACTGTAGCTGCTGAAATACATTCCAGTTTGCTGTGTTCTGCCCTCCAGAAAATGCTACCTGGATGGCAGCCAATGTAGCTCCAAAGCCACACCATTCCCATGTGTACTGAGGTATCCCCATACCATCACAGATGCTGCCCTTTGAAATTTGCACAGGTTCCAGCTGTTTTACACAAATTCACAACTTACACAACTTTTCCAGTCCTAAGGTATCATTAATTTGCGTTGTGTTTTTGTTTATATGTGACAGTCCTAACTTTTTGTACTTTGCTGTGATTTGGAATCAGGGAGCAAACTATATCAGCTCTGAATCTGTTGATGATGTTGGATTTAACACACTCCCCTTGTGGCTGGTCATTTAATTAACCTTGTCAAGCTTATCTGATGTAATCTCCAATCTAATTTCATCTGTTAATTTAAAACCGTTCTTAACGAGGCCAGCCCCCCAGCTAATCAAATGTCAGGTATAGACGCATAAAGGACTTGGTTAATTAGAGCTGTCAGAAAATGGCCAAATATGGACAAAGAAGGAGGCTGGATTTCCCTTTATTACTTTCCCGGGAGAGTTATTAATTCTGCGGGAATCACCTTATGTGATATGACTATGTGAGCGAGAGTGTGTGTTTGTGGGGATGAATTGAGAAGAGGAGGATGCTGAAGACAAGGAAGAGTGATAAAGTCAGATATGAAGAGAGAAAAATATTTAGTTTATTCACAATAATCAAATATGACTCTTTCCAACTTTGTGGCAGCCTCATTTCCTGTTAGACAGGAAATTGGGCCTTTGCGTTTCAAGGAATGATTCTGCAGCTCATATTTATCAAATAATATTCAGTTTCTCCTGAAGAAGTGTAATGTCAAATTATATTGAAAATCTGCAGGGCTTTTCAAAGGGTTCCATATGACTGGAAGCATGTTAAATATGGACTTCCATCAATAAAAAAAAAGAGAAGAATTATTGTGAAATTACTTAAAATACTTTCATTAGCTTGTGAACTTTTGGATTGATTTTCTTGTTTACCTTTCTCTGACTTTCCATTAATAGTTCAAACGTTTCATTGCAATTATGATTTAAAAAGAAACAGTTTGTTTTTGCAGCTGCCGTATTAAATAGAACAGTCGGTGTGTGAGAGGGCATACATGTGCATGAGTATTTCAGCATATAAAAGGGCTTTAATAGGCTCAAATCCCATCAGGACCAGCCCATTAAAAGACACACTAAAGACAGTTGGTGATATAAGCTGATTTGTGCGTTCTAAAAATGTATGAGTGGTACATGTAAAACTAAATTAGTTTAGTCTCTGCACTCTGATACCATCTGTTGAAGATACTGTATCATGTTAATTAAACATAGATTATGTTCAAAATAACATCCAAAAAAAAAAAAGAATCCCCAAACACTCTTAACACTGATGCACTTGGATATAAACAGCATTTTACTGTTGTAGCTTCTGAATCCCATTCATAACGTCAAGAATGGTACCCTTGTGATAATTAATTGGAGACAAAAAAGGAGAAACCTAGGATGCTTCCCTATTTTTTATGTTTTTAATAAACAGACACCAGCTAAAGTGCATAAAAAGTGCCAATTTAATATCTGCATTATATACTTTAAGTCTATGAATACGTAGTATACACTCTCCAGACACTTTGTTAGGTACGTCTGTGCAAGTCTTCATCTCATTGATGCAAATATCTAATCAGCCAATCACATGGCAGCTGGGCTGAGTATTTCAGAAACTGCTCATCTAATGGGATTTTGCCACACAACTGTCTCTGGGGTTCACAGAGAATGGTCCCCAGAAAAGACAAAATCCAGTGAGCAGCAGTTCGCCGGGTGAAAATGCCTTGTTGATGCCAGAGGTCAGAGGAGAATGGCCCGCCTGCTTCAAGCTGATCGGAAACCAACAATAACTGAAATAACCTTTCATTACAACCACGATATGCAGAAAAGCATCTCACAACACATTAAACCATGAAACAGAAGCAGTTGTTTTAAAATTTTTGTTTGTTCCCTGAATGAACCAGTGTAAACTTTAGAGATATGGATTGAAATAAGCTTTAAAACTTTGGACAGAGCCATAGCTTTTTCTCCCAGCTCTCATTTTTTTTTCCCCTAAGCTAAGCTAATCGACACATAGCTCCCACTCAGACATGAGCGTGATATCGACTGCTGCATCCAACTGTCAGCAACAAAGTAAAAGTGCTTTTTTTTTTGTTAAATTATTACTTCACACTAATCTTTGCTGTACACAGTTTATTTGAAAATTCTTGAATACGTATACAATGATGCAACGATTTGATAAGTAATGAAAATGATGCCACAGTATTGGACAAAGTATAAGTGACAAAAGGATGCAGAAGGAAATGCAGCATCCAAAAATCACAGCAATGACCGCTTGGCAACAAACTAAGTACTGACTTCCCCTAAAACTGTAGCTGGCACAAAGGATGGGGTTTCTGAGGAGAGTAGGCGCTGCATACAGCTTCCCTAAAAATAGAAAGGATTTAAAATTAAAATGGAATAATTTGTTAGAGGCAGGATGTCTGGAAATAGACTAAATGAAAGCATGAACAGCCTCCCAGGTTACAGCTGAGCTGCCTACTTACTTACACGTGGCTGTGTGTGTGTGTGTGTGTGTGTGTGTGTGTGTGTGTGTGTGTGTGTGTGTGTGTGTGTGTGTGTGTGTGTGTGTGTGTGTGTGTGTGTGAGTGCGCGCGCGCGCGCGCATGCATTTCCGTATGTGAGCATTCAGCTTACGTGCTGTCTGTGTGTGTGTGTGCATGTGCATGCGCATGTGTCTGATGCACCATCTGTGTTGCCATGTGCAGCTGCGTTCCCTTGGAGCCCAAGACCCAAAACTCAGCTGTTACCAAGACAACCCCCACACACCCCATACCTGGTCTACACACACACACACACACACACACACACACAGACACACTTACACACCCACAGCATTTCAAAATCACCTTAAGGTCTTACACTGTGTGTGCTTTGAAATGAACAGATGGACTTTGATGGATCATTCCTCATAAAGTGTGTGTGTGTGTGTGTGTGTGTGTGTGTGTGTGTGTGTGTGTGTGTGTGTGTGTGTGTGTGTGTGTGTGTGTGTGTGTGTGTAAGAGAGAAACAGGGAGTGACAAGCAGATGTGAAGTCTATGTTTGAGTTCTGGATGACTTTCTCTTTTACTCGAGAATGTGTGACATGTGATGTGAAGATGATCTCAGTCTGCACTAAAGTACATATTTAAATAACTTTTAGGAAGAATTTCATCATGCTCATCTTTTTTTTATTTGTTTAGTGTTACCATCTAAGATATATTTAGCTCAGAGTAATTTTGAATATATGTCGTGATTGGCAGAGCACGGTCAAGACCTGGATGCACAAAAGGTTCTCCAGTCTGAGTGAACTGCATAAATGATGGGCAAATGCCTTGGAATATAAGTGAATATAACCATAAAATGATAAGAGAAGGATATGGTATATATAAGCCTATAATAATGTCTTCTGCGTGGGAAAATATTTTCAACAAGGTTCAGCTGTCTGGGATTCATCCATGCACCTAAACGGTATTCCCTTCAGCACCTTTCTTCTTTCCTTTAGACAGATTCATTTTATGCTGTGTGTTATCAGTGGCCCCTAACCTGGGACTAGAGATGATAATTAGCTCTTAGCTACAGTGCATATTCCCTGTAGATTATGCACAGTGCCCATCAAATATACAAATACAGTATTTGTATATCCAGTATTTATGTCCTTCCTGTCACCTCCGTCTTCTCACTGCTTCACAAATGTAGGCTACTGTAGGCCCCTGAAGGTCCAGACCTCTACAATAAGAGCTAGTGGTATGTGACAAGACTTTTTAGCAATATTTGACAATTGGTGCCCCTAAATTAAGGCCAGAGTACAATCTGGCTCCAGAGGAGCTGTCTGGACTTGTTAAGAGTATGAGTGTTTTTCCAGCCGTGTGCAGTTCTTGCAGCATTTTTTTTTTTTTTTAACTCTCTAGCACAGACGCAAGATTTATGTGGAAAGAATCAGTGCGTTGGTTAAATCAGTGTCACTGGAGCATGCTGCTGCCAGAATTAAACAATGTGCTTATGCAAGCCTTGTCTGACTGTGGCTAGCTGTCAGAAGCGGCTAGGGTCTTTGCTGCAACATCTGCTGGGTTTGGAAAAAAGCAGCATGTAGAGGGTGGATGGAGAAGAATATGTTGACTGTCTACCTGGTGTAAGATATAAGCATACAAGAACTTGGCCAGGATGGCCCTCCATGCTTCATGTTGGCATAATTGTACAACACTGTCATGTCATAGTCAATACAACTTGAAATTAGTGACTGAAACCATCACATCACATCCCATTGGCTGATGATCACATCGCATGATTGGCTAATTTGTTTTTTCGTGTGCTTTTTGTGTACAGGACGACCACCATCATAGGAGTGTTAGAATTACCACTCGTGTTGGTTCTATATAATTTTATCGAACTGTTCCTTTGGTCTGTCTCCACTCTTAGAAACCAGCCATAGTAGAAACTGCTGAATTAATCAGTGCATAAAAATCTTGGACTAATTTTATCCAACAAGTTAATCGAAATGTATCCGTCTGCTCTGAAACACAGCCACGTTTCCCCTGACAGCCATAAATATCCAGGGAAAAGGGACAATTCAATCCAATAGGATGTATTTAACATTAATCTTGGTGTTAAGTAGGCCAAGGTTTAATGAAGGGGTGAATCATAGATGACGGGAGATATGAAATATATCACAGTCAAAGTAATTCTGGGTCTTTTAAGTGATTTTTTTTCTTTTGCCATACATACTTGTCAAGTGATGAGGGATTCTCTTAGTTTGTGTGTGTGTGTGTGTGTGTGTGTGTGTGTGTGTGTGTGTGTGTGTGTGTGTGTGTGTGTGTGTGTGTGTGTGTGTGTGTGTGTGTGTGTGTGTGTGTGTGTGTGTGTGATTCATTTCCCTCGTTAAGCGTTGTCCTACTTCTCTCTCGTACAATCCTTTACCTGAATGTTTTCTGCACTTTTGTCGTTTCCTTTCCACATACACATCGTGTTGGTGTGTTGCCCAGAAAAATAATCTCATTATCTAAAACTATTTCAGAAGTGCTTTGATTATTTTCCCTGTTGCACTCTTTGCTACAGTTCTCGCATAAGGTGAATAAAAATTATCTGAATTTACATAATAAAATATGCATTTGTCCACACGCAGAAAGCAACTTATACATATGTCACACTGCAGGTGAAAGGTTTCTATAAAAGGAACGAAAGAGGGAGAGCGAGCAAATGAAAAGACTGAGGGATTGTGTAAAGGGAGGAAAAAATCCTGATACACAGAGAGAAAAGGCTAGGAGACAAGGAGATTTGAGTGAGAATTTATTTTAGTGATAAAAAAAAAAGTTAAAAGCAAAGAGAGAACAGGAAACCCCAAAGAGTGACAAGTGAAACAGACTAATGATGTGAATACCAGCTATAAGAGTTACAAGAAGTAAGCAAGAGAGACCAGATTTCTATGAATTTCCCATCTTATCATGTCCCTTTGTCACACGTTTCATCTGTATGAAATATTACTGGCATCACAATCCAGTTCCTCCTGGAATCTGGGATATTGCTGTCACGACAAATGACATAATTCAGAACAGGCTGGTGTTAGGTAACTCTATTGTTGATTTGAGACTGATTTTAAATGTCAACTTAAAACAAACAAGGGCTATTTATACATACAGCAAACACGGGGAAACAGCAACATTCATATTTAAACAGACCTGACACTATGTGCCTTTATGGTTAACACATTCGCTTGGCAAGCAAAACGTTGGTGCTTCAATTCCAGCAGGAGACACAAATCCCCTTTGGGGTTGTGTCAGGAAGGGTATTTGGTGTAAAACACTGTCAAATCAAACATGTGGAGCTGCCTGCTGTGGCTACCCTTTGTGACAAGGAAGCAGCCAAAAGTTTCTCTTACACAAAGACAACCTGAGGAAATACAAACGCAGTTTTCAAATGATGATTTCATTTATTAAGGTTAAAAAAAAAAAAAAAAAAAGCCTACTTGGCCCTGTTTGAAAAAGTAATTACCCCCTAAACCTAATAACTGGTTGTGCCACCCTTGGCAGCAGGAACTGCAATCAAGCATTTGCGATAACTGGCAGTGAGTCTTCACATTGGCGGGTTTTCCAGCATGAATGGCCTGTTTAAGGTCATGCCAAAGCACCTCAATCTTGCTGGTGTGTTTCAGATCATACTTGCTGCATAACCCAAGTGTGCTTGAGTTTCAGAGCACGAACTGATGGGCTGACATTCTCCTTCAGGATTTTCTGGTAGAGAGCAGAATTCATGGTTCCACCAATTACGGCGAGTTGTCCAGGTCCCGAAAAAGCAGCCTCACACCATCACACTACCACCACAATGTTTGACTGTTGGTATGATGTTATTTTATGAAATGGTGTGTTAGTTTTACACCAGATGTAACAGGACTCAAACCTTCCAAAAAGTTCAGCTTTTCTCTCGTCAGTCCACAGAATATTTTCCCAAAAGATTTGGGTATCATCAAGATGATTTTTGGCAAATGTAAGATGAGCCTTTCTGTTCTTTTAGGTCAGCAGTGGTTTTCTCCTTGGAGCTCTCCCATGGATGCCATTTTTGCCCAGTCTCTTTCTTACTGTAAAATCATGAACTCTGACCTTAGCTGGGGCAAGTGAGCCCTGCAGTTCTCTAGATGTTGTTCTAGGTTCTTTCAAGACCTCCTTGATGACTCGTCAGTGTGCTCTTTGAGTAAATTTGGTAGGTTGGCCACTCTTGTGGGTAAAGGCTTTCACCATGGTTTGTTGGAGTCCTAAAACCTTAGAAATGGCTTTGTGAACCTTTCCAGACTGATAGATATCAATGATTTTCTTTCTCATCTGTTCTTGAGTTTCTTTAGATTGTGGCCTCGGTGTGTCTAGTGACTTAGCTTTCCAACAAATGTGGGTAATCACAGCTAATTCATGGGGTGATTAGTTCATGCAGAGATTACCTGTGATAAATTGGTGACGCTCACCCAGGTGAGTGTGTACAAACATTTGACTGGTACTGTACACAGAGGGTTTACATTAACTACTTACATTCAGAGTCCAGCTAGAACCTCGTAGATTTGAAAGAGAAATTCAAAAAATCCTCCAAAATAACAAGTTAGTAGCTGCAGGACAGCAATTTAACTGTGAAATGACAGAGACACTAGACATAACCAGAATGCAATGAGTCGAGTTGAGTTGAGTTGAGACTTTTATTGCGAATTGGCACAGTACAGAAGTGTTGCGCTCATTGGTGCAGGCTGATTTCCACTGATTGCAACTTGTTAGCAATCTGTTTGCCTTTATAAATTAGAAGGCAATTATTTACAAACCCTCACCAATCTGATGCAGTGTGATTGCAGTCAGTCTGAGTCAGACTGTGATTGTTTGGAGACAGGTGCTTAGTGGTTGCACAAGTTGCATCCCACCAGGCAACCTGTGCAACCGCCTTGAAATCGAAAGTGGTCTCCCGAGGGGATAAGGGTCAACAATAACATGGTCAACAATTTACTTGTCATGCAGAAGCTATCCTGATGAGGATGCTAACTGCATCCCCACAGCATTCATATTCAGAGCAGTTTTCTTCCCTTCAAGATGAAATTAATTTGTTCATTTGTTTAGATCTGTCTGAAATGAAGAAATGCAGTATAATAAATAAAGAACAATGGCAACTTTTCGCTGTTTGAATGTGGTATGAACCACAACTACCTCAAAACACACAAGGCTTTACGGGCCGAGGGAAACAGATGTTGATGTCTGATAACCAGCCGCTCCTTATGCTCGGATAGCGGCATTAAAAAAATGAACCAAGGGGCGAAACACAGTCTGGACTGATGCTCATTTTCAGCTGCTTCTTTATGTGCATCTATGAACGCCAGAGATTCTACGCTGAGGAGTACAGACAAGGCTGTCGGGCTAAAATAAAGATACAAAGAGGTGAAATCAGATTGAATTTGACTTCGCGGTCACGTGACTTCTGTTTGCAAACTCACTTGTGATCGGGGAGGGCTCTTCCTGTGTTTGTCACACCAAAGAAAATGGAATGTAGTTGTGATCGCACTGAGCAGCAGTGTGAAATGGTGATGCACCAACTTGAGAAAATTCCTGTCAATCTTTCTTTGATGCTAATGATAACAATACCGCACCAGCCCCCATTTTTTTCTCAGCTTCTTACAAACACCCTGCTGCCACAGCCACAAATAGAAATGATGACATGACTCAGCTGTATTAAATGCACGCTGGATTTCAGGGCCCGTATTTCTATTTACTGGAGAGATGCACACACACAAAATCACTCCCGTACACCTACACACACCCTCATGGCACACAAGTGCAAACAAAGTTGATGATTTTAATCACCAGAACATGCTGAGAACACAAACACACCCTCAGGGTGCTAATCAATTACTGCAGCGCTCAAATACACGCACCTACTTACTCGCACAAACACGCACACACACACACACACACACACACACACACACACACACACACACACACACACAATCAAGCTAAACTAATTTGACTCTAGGCTGTTTTTTTGTTTGTTTGTTTTTTTCATTTTTAACTGATTTCTGAAGTATGTGTGTTTTTATATGCCTGTACTGATAGGCTGATGTCTCACTCAGCTCAAAGGTAAACAAATCCCCCCACAAGCCCACCAGGAGCCCACCAACACACACGCATGCAAGACGTGAGGCTTCAGTGGCCACTTTTTCTCTTAGTTTGTTAGAAATTATAATTTTGAGACTGACAGAAGTCAAAGCCTTCTGTCTCCTTTCCCTCCACTTTTCCATCAATCAAAATAAGCAGTGACACCAAACACGAAGACATTTCCATATGAAAACAGTCGCATTTTGCATTGACCGGCTGGAGAAAACCTCATGTTTATTCAACCTGTAACCAGTTTGTGAAGATTTTTTTTTCTTACTTTTGCTGCTCTTTGAGTTTCTTTTGAAAAAGATAATTACCTCTGAAAGCTTTCACAGAAGCACCTGCATTTCCTACTCACTCCTCATAAAAACACCACGTAAAGTGTTAACTTTCAGTGAAAGCTGACAACAAACACACAGATATACACAGAATGTTAACATTCAGTGTTGGTTCTTGACTGCGCTGACAGAGCTATCATTATGATAATACCGAGGTCTATCATAATTATCTGCTAATTGACTGCCTAACGAGGTAGCGCTCATTAGAATGCTCATTAATACTCCATCATCACCACTGATAGCTGTAATCATAGAGTGATGGGGGTTTCAAGGTCTTACATGAGTGTGTGTGGATACTGTCTGCCCATATATGTGTGCTTGTGTGTGTGCTTTCCTAGTATTGTTGATTCTTCCAGCGGCACTACATTACAGGTACTGATTGGCATCTGTTGAATATGGAGTTCTGGAGTTTCAAGGCTTTAAAATCATATGTGTCTCGCACAAATTAAGTTGCAAGAACTCTATCTATGCATAAAAAAGTGAAAGATGTCTAAAAATGGCTGTAATTACTACTCAGTTACTGCAGTACTTTTGTCGACTCCTTTGATTTAAAGCTGAAAGTTTGCGGTTCAATCGCATCTTGATTGTTTAGTATTGTTAATGTTTTATATTCACTGATGCTGGTATGAGCGCTAAACATAAATACAGTTAGGTTCAAAAGTTTTTGCTCATCCATCCATCCAATGTTGCCTTTGTACACCACTACAGTGGATTTTAAATCAATTAGACATAAAACTAACATAACACTATAGTCATCCTCCTGAATATGAATTGGCCCAAATCATTTTCTGTTCTGTCATTGCTTCTGTGGCTATTTCAGACTTTAATCCCCTAAACACTACAGAGTTGAAACAACAAATGAATAAAAGATTGGGCCAATATTTACTATTTATGAACAAACAGATTGTCTTATGCAGGAATGTATTACTATGAATGACACCATGTGTCAAGAAACTGTGCGTCATTTAGTCTAATGGGAACAACTGAGACTGATATTTCTCTTTGCAAGACCATCGAAGTCTGGCATCATGTCTAATACTGAAATGCCCAGCACTGAGTACCGATGTTTGTCTCAGCTTCAAGTTTGCATTCATTAAGGGGAGCAGCCTCTGCTGCAATTGAATTAAATAGCAGTACTCATTGTCTCAAAATGTATTAACAGTATGCTATGTTGTGTTGTTCTGTTTTCCCTGTAGGATGTCACGGGTCAGGTCAGAATGTTGACCATGACATGGTGCATAAGCTGCATAGCCAGTAATTCCTATAGATGGCATTCCTGTCTCGATGTATAAGAGCAGCTAGAATTTAATTGCTAGAATTTAAACTTGTACCATGTAGTATGTTGCAAGAGTGTGAAAGCTGTGTGTGTGTGCTTTAATGATTTCATCTAATACTCCTCTAGCCCCGGGTAACAACAAATTGCACTAGAGGGGCAACAATGAGACAACCCCCAGAACGGGGATGGTTTTACAGGTCGAGGCTGCTGACATTTTTTCCCTCCTCATCTTTTCTGGCTGTTTTTCCACTAGTGTTGCATTTGGCTAGGGTCAGTGTTACTACTGGTGGCATGAGGCCATTCCTGGACCCTACAGGGGTTGCACAGGTAGTCCAACTCCTCCAGGATGGCACATCAATAGGTGCCATTGCCAAAAGGTTTGTTGTGTCTCCCAACACAGTCTCAAGAGCATGGAGGAGATTCCAGGAGGCAGGCAGTTACTCTGGAGGTCTTTAACCCATTAACAGGACTGATAGCTGCTCCTTTGTGCAAGGCAGACCAGGATGAGCACTGCCAGAGCTACAAAATGAACTCCAGCAGCCACTGGTGTCAATGTCTCTGACCAAACAATCAGAAACAGACTTCATGAGGGTGGCCTGAGGACCACTCTGCATCATAATGCTTTGAGTCTCATAATGGCGACATTGTAATCCTCAAACATGGCAATCTGCTCTCCACAAACTAAGTACACAGCTTTATCTCTGACTTCAGTAAATAAAAACCTAGAAGTCTATGTCTCTTTAAAAACCCTACATTCATCTTTTGGGGAGAGCAAACTCTTTCTTCAAAAGAAAAGCAACAAAGTTGGATTATGACTTCCCACAAACTTGCAAAAAAAAAAAGCTGTAAGCCTTTCTCTGATGGGCAGTTTATCAGTGAGTGTTTGGTGGTTGACATGGAACAAACTGCATGATGTATACTTATGTGCTAATTTCCCATTGGCCTCACATGGACCGATCAGGGACAACCAAAGGGCCGGATGTGACCTGGGCACGGTACCCGGGTCTGATCTTGCCTCTCTCCATTCCCCTCTCCTCTCTGCAGATTTATGCAGTAAATTTGTAGATTTTGGGGACAAGCATATATTAACGATGTAAGATAAGAAATCTTCTGCTTGTGCAGACGTGTTTGCCTCACTTTGCACCACCTAACACTAAATTTTCAGTGTACGTCTCCTCTCGCCACAGACTCATTTATTCAGGTGAAAGGTTGGCAGTGTTGCAGCTTATGATACATGGCAGTATTGTACCTAGTGTTTCTTTTTTTCCTCTCATGATTCCAGAAATGTTTTCTCTCACTTCTCTTTAAAGTGATATTACTGTCACCAGGAGGAGGCAGCAATTATTTCAGGTTCTCATTTCAAAAGGACCCTGCAGGCACCCCGCTACACACCTTGCGTAGTTTTCTGCACTGGCTCCCTGTGGCGGCAGCCTTCCCGCTATCATCCGGACACGTCTTTGCAGAAATGAGTTAGGAAATATCCCAAAATGTGCCAACTTTGTTTAATGACTCCTTCTGCGCTCGACTTTCAGTTTCAGTGAAATGACGGTGTCGTCTTTAATGTGTGTTTTGCCTTCAGCCTGGACTGCAGCTGGTTTAGAGATTTAGCTGCAGAACAGAGCAAATATGTCTTCTGTACGGCACAGCGTGGTGTCTAACATTGCTGTGCTGTCTGTTGCAGGTATGCCTCTCAGTTTGGACTGCAAGGCCTTTTTTGGCTACAGCGGAGAAAACAGAAAGCCCAGCATCCACTGGACCAAAGGAGAAAAATATGTTGAAGAACTAGCAGGACATATTAAAGAAAGTGAAGTCAAGTAAGTAAACCAGTGTCTATAGAAGCATTGATTCAGTCACATATTCAAAATTGACCTGAATCAGTGTCCTGAGGGTGGGGGTAAATAACTTCTAAATACATCTACTGCAAGACAGTATCAATTACACTCTCTCAAGTTTACAGGTTTCTATTGTTAATTAATTTCTGAATAGTCTTGACTCCAGCTGCGCTCCTCACACTGTCAGGATCTAATTTGGTCTCTCGTGATTTATGACTTATAGACGGTTTTCTGACAGCTTTCTTCTCAACTTTTCTAAAAAAAATTATGAATACTAATAATAAAGTTAAATTGAATTCATTTTCTCCCCTATTGGGACCAATTACATTGGACTCTATTGGGAAAAGCCTGATTGTCTGCGGGGCATCAAATATCATTAGAACAACCTGCTGGATCACTATGGTAACCATCAGAGGATTTAGATTGCCACACACGCACACACACGCACACACACACATGCACACACACGGTGTGAGGAAAGAGAATTCTGTCTAAAATCTATTAATTACATTTAAATCAGTTTATCTTCAAAATCTCTAAAAGATAAAGTTGAAAGCATAAATATCAGTTAAATGAGCTCAGCTCTTCCGTTGGGAGGTGGGTGATGATAATGGTCTCTCCCACTATGTTGCTTTCTGCAGTGGGCCAGGGCTTTGGTGCTTGGGGTGTAACAAGAGACATGACTTGTTACACCCCCTGCATATCAGCCAATCAGCAGCTGAAATTGGAAGCATATCAGCCAATCATGTTATTGCACTAAGTGTACAGTAAAAACCTGTGTGTAAAGGTGGAAAAATTTTGAATTTTATTTTTGGGAAAAGATACCAGATTTATTAAGTTTTTTGTTGTTGTTGTTGTTCTGTTTGTTTGTTTTACCGAGTTTGACTGGTGCAGCAGTTTTTTTATGTCCCAGTGATCATTAACATTCAATATTTAGACAGTTTTTTCTTTGATTGATTTCTTTGTTTTGTTTTGTTTCTTTTTCTGGAAGCTGCTTTCTAAATGAATGAAGAACCAGCCTCAAGAATAAATTCAGTGGCCACTAGGACATAAAAACTGTATATAATATATATAAACACAGATGAAATCTACAAAAATAAAAATACAAATCGGCTTAAAGGTTTTGCTAACTTTGCTTAAAATCTTTTTTTTTCCCTGCATGTTATACTTGCTATCTTATACATAATAATATGGCTTAATTATTGTTGAATCCAAAGTACCAACACGATCAGCATCTTAATCACATCCCACCAGAGCACAGAGAACAAATCACATTGTAGTTTTTTTGTTGTTTTTTTCTCTGTTTTAAGTTTACTTGTGTACAACGTTACTAAGACAACAAAAATAGAAACATGCCTGACATTACACAACAGAAACTGTCAGGAACCCGTACTATGCACGTGCATCAGTGCAGCTGCTGCTACATCTTTATTAATATGTTTACAGCTGTTGAATAGATCTTTAGGGGCCACAGATACACAGATTTCTCTCTGTTGAGAAATCTTCGAGTGCCTCTTATAATGTCTCTTGGTGTAACTGTAACGGAAATGTAGAGCGCTATAAAACACCACACTGCTTTTCTGTTTTCTTTTCTTCTTTTCAATGCTCACTTAACTCATCAGGTTTCAAAGCGTTTGCCCTCTTTCACTCTGTGAAGTGAAGAAATTAGTAAGTTACTTTATAAAGGCTGAAAATGTCTAGAATCTTAGTGGAGATCACAGGACGCTCAGTCAGACTTTCCCAGTGCATCCAAACAGCCGGCAGCACGGCGGTGGTCTTTGCTGTAAATAAATTAGCCTCTGAAAGGCAATGGACGTGGTCTTTGAAGGGGAGATGGGATACGGTAGGCAGGATTAGAGCAGACAAATCCACACTGACTTTGTAACTCACCTGTTAATACTCTTGCGCCGGAGTGCTGCAGACTCATGAATCATAATATTTAATTTGTGCGTGGAGTTAGCTGCTTCTGTTGTAGCTGCTTATGTAGATCTACATCACCTGCTCTTAACAACAGCTTTCAAGCTAAATAAATGTGCCATTAATACCTGAGTTCATGTTGATGCACTGCAGTAACCGCTACGTTTTTAGGTCTAATGGGGTTTGAAATTTAGGCAGATTAGTTCTACCCTGAGGTAAAAATGCAAGTGACTGCAAATTCAGCGAGCACCTGCTCTGTTTCTCATACTTGTTCCATTTGAGCTAAAATTTTGTTTACATGTGTGACTATTGTTGCACTGACACAGACAAACATTTTGTCAGGTGAACGTTTCTGACAGCTGTAGTACAGACGACACAGAAAAACGTGTTGCGCTGTAGTTTTGCTTCTGCCTTCATTTACTCTCAAAAATAAATGTAACTAACAAATGTGATATGATCGGGCCACTCGGAGCCTTTTCCCCTTCTGTGCAGCTTTATTACAGTTAGATGCCCATAATAACAAATGGTGTGAGAAGGAAAAGCCTGTTAGGTTTTCCTTAAGTGCACTAGTTGCACTCAGTTGGTGGCAGTTTAGAAAGACTCTGTCATTGATTAATGTACCATCTATGATCACTACAATGTGTGCTTTATTGTTTTTGTTTTTTTTCTCTATACAGGTTGTTATTCAGACTGCTCCCTTTAGAGCAATACTTCTCCTCCACGTCATCTTAAAGAAGTGTAGTAATGTAGTGTGTAATCTAAAATGTTAGAACTGCAACACAGTTTTATTCCAGTTTTAACTGACACACTGATGCCCTTATGTACTCTGAGCTGGAGGTAATCAAAGCTCTGAATATTAGAAAGTGCTTTAAAGTAAACTTGAGACAAAATGTTCTCTTCCGCTCAAAGAGCCTTCACATTTTATGTTATCAGCTGAGCACAGCAATAATAATATGAATGTTTATCTCCCCTAAAGGCAAATCCTATTGCCCTCTTCCCTTCGTGGGGAGGTCACAGGTCAGCTACAGCTGGGTGACCTTCAGTGTCTTGCTGGAGGACACTTCAGCAGCAGAGCTGTTTACTGATCCGGGACTTGAACCCAGGTTCTGTGCTTCAAGAATGTATCTGTGACTGCTAATCCACCACCTGCCCTCTGAAAATGTTCACTCCTGGGGAAATGGTGTTGTAGAGAGCAGCGCGGTACATGAGTAACAGTGTTTAAACTGGAAACTAATCATGCCCCGTAGTATTAAATTAACCTTTGCCTGATGAGTTCTCAATCTTTCAGTCCAGTCCTCTGGCCACCTCTGATCCAATCATACTGCTATTCCAAGTTCGACAATCGCACTCCAGCAGGTTGACTCCTGCTGTGATGCCCATTAATCTGTCCACTTTAAGCTCCCTTCCCCACATCTTGCTGCAGCACTGGCCTGAGGACTTCGTCTATGTCTGTTTGCATAGTGTCAAACACAGTCTTGTAGCCTCCATGATAATGCAAATACCTATAATTACCAAGGCCTGCTCCCTTACTGACACACTCACCTCCCGCAGCACTCGGAGAGTGTGACAAGCTTGTAGAGAAAAACTCAAGTGCTTTTCTTTGTGAAACCCTGCATCTCTTTGGGGGTGGAAATGTAAATACATATTCTAAGTCGTTTAACTATTTTTGGTTAGAACATTCATTAAACATAGGCAACAAAGTATATATGAGCAGCATCATCAGTTTTACTCCAGCTGTTGGCTGAGCTCAGCTTCACTGCTGTCCGGCTTCTTCACGTTTCTGCAACTCAGCTATCACAGTCCGCGGTTCGTTCATGTGCAATGAATTGGTAATTACAGTATTTCCACTTGGGCCAGTGCTTGCTTCACATTTTCACTTGAAGGCAGCCCTAGCCCATATGTCTACTGATGCAGAGCGACTTTTTTTTTTAACCTGCTTGAAATTCACATCTGTTGTCCAGTCCAACTGCTGTCTCTCTGTTTCAGTGTTTAAGAGTTTGCAGCTACATCATTAAAGAGGATTTTATGCTATATTTTGTTTTATAGGCTGATTTTATTTTTCTTGAGGCCCAGACTTTGTGCTAAAGAAGGAGAAAAGCAGCTTTTTTAAAAAAAAAAAAAAATTTTTAAAGTTCAAAAGTTTATGTCTGCAGTGAAAATGGGGAAAACAGCTTGAAACAGCCGGGCTTGTAATATGATTCCTGTCGGCAGTGATGTGCACAGTGGTCTGAGGAGGGACAAAGCATCAATAATACAGGAGCAAGTTGTTTGATCCACAGTGGCTCCAGCTTGCAGCTTAGAAGACTGAATGATCTACTGCAAACATCTTGTTACCAGATGCTGAACAACAGGGCACGTTCAGCGGTCTTGTAGAGTCAGTGTATCAGAGGTCTGACCTGTTTTATCGCTGCACTTCAGTGTAGACGTTCAGTGAGGTGCAGAAGGAGGAGGGCACTGTATTGACAGGAACAGAAATGTTGTAGGATTGGGAACCTGGGAGTTGTTCCAGCAAGTGCCAGCAAAGACTTTTGAGATTGCAGTTTTAGGAAAATTTGGCCAAGAACCACATGCAGAGTGAAGGAATCAGACGTTATTAACAGTCAGAAGTATTGCCGGCCTTATCCTATTCCCCCTATTCCCTTAATGGTCTGTGAGGCCCATGCACTGAAGGCTTATTTCTTCCTGCAGCTACCTGGATTCAGTTCTGCCCTAGGCCCTTTGCTGCATGCCATCCCACCCATCTTCCCCTTCTAGCTATCTTAAATGTCTGTATCAAATAAAACACTAAAAGAAAATATATTACAGTTGCACAGAAGTATTTATTGTTAAAGGAAAAATGCAGTTGTTGTGATGTATTTTGTTTTTGAATGAACGATACAGTAAAACATCAGTCGAAGCCTCCGGATATTGGGGGGGGTAAGCGATAAAGAGCACCGTGTGTGATTTTTGTAGTGATGATCTTCTCAGATCTGAGTTCAGTTAAACAAACTTGGCTTCCTTCCATTCGGTGAGTTGGTTAATTAGGTTGAAGGGAGCTGTGGTAGATATGTGTTCAGTTTTATTTATATAGCGCCACTTCACAACACTTTATTATTTGAGAGAGAACCCAGATGATCAGACGACCCCCTATGAGCAAGCGCTTGACATTTGTGGGGAGGAAGAACTCCCTTTTAACAAGAAGAGGCCTCAAACAGAGCCAGGCGTAAGGAGGGGGAGCCATCTGCCGTGAGTGGCTGTGAGTGATTGGAAAGAGATGACAGGATATATGTAGAGCTGGAAATCATCAGAACAGCAAGAGAAGCGGAGACAAAGATGATGCAAATGATGAGCACGAACAGAGTGCCGAACTTCGGGGTACACGTAATGCAGCTGAACTTCCGGGTGAATGCGGTCAGAAAAGGGTCAGGGATACTAAGT
This sequence comes from Archocentrus centrarchus, assembly GCF_007364275.1. Classification (NCBI taxonomy): domain Eukaryota; kingdom Metazoa; phylum Chordata; class Actinopteri; order Cichliformes; family Cichlidae; genus Archocentrus; species Archocentrus centrarchus. The sequence goes on along the minus strand of NC_044355.1, from coordinate 26,348,226 downwards.
TGGCTTTCCTGGTGGGAAAAAAGACGATGGTCTCGAGTTTACCAAGACGTGCAGCAAGATTTGCAGATTGTGAGGAGAAAATTTTGCTTTGTGCTTTCAACTGTGACTTTTATTTTGAAACGTACCTTTAAAGGATTCCCTGTTCAGTTGCTGGAGGACAGAAAGAGGAGAAAGAAAGAAGATGGCGGATGTAGATAGCGATTGGCTGGAAGGTGAGAAAAAAGCAGAGAAGTGATGTGTTTCAAATTGAGTATTTTAGCAAGTCACTTCTTTTGACAGAGACCTAGGCACTGTCCTAGGAGACATCAAAGTGATGCACACACTGAAAACCTCTGACACATAGAGCAAGAAAAAAAATGCACATACGGAGATCATAGTAGTCATTGGGTGTGTGTCTTCAGGGACATTTGACATTTTGAATCTCGTAACCCTTTCTGTAACGTTATCCATCATTATTAACCTGTATTCAGAGTTCACTACTCTTTTCTGTTCCCCTGGTGCCACAAGGCAAGAGGAAAAGGTGAATATTTAGGAGGTTAGAGGTTCAATTCCCACAGGGATTTCCTGTGCTAAAAGTGTGCGTGTCAATTTTCTTTGCATGCAGCCACTTTGATAAAAGCCCCAAGTGACGGATACAGTACATTTCTGTGGTGAATTGCAAACAAAGCTGCAGGAAAATACTACACAATGTCTCATCTCAGCTCGTCATGGTTGGACTGTGCCAACTCCCATGTGGTTCAACCCCTCTATGTATTAGAATTTGGCCGGTCTGGATTACTGTACTGTGCACTGAGTCAATGCAGCACATACTGTACAGAGGAAGGATAACAAAATTCTGTACCCCATCTCGTCTGTCTTCTGGCAAGAGTGCTGATTCTGCACGGGATATGCTCATTATTTCCAAAATCCTGCTGCCTGTTAGTGCGGCTGGGCCAATTACTAGAAATTTAAACCAACCCACCCCAAAGTGTAACTAACATAAGACAGGCTAAACATCAAGACTATTACTTTAATTCGTGTTTCCTTTTCTTTAGTAATCTGATGCTATTGTTTTATTTTGTGCAGGATTTGTTTGACTTCCATACTTGAAGTTACAGTCGCATACATATATAAAAGGAAATGTGTAAAAGAGCTTATAACACACCAATTATTGCAATATAGTCATTAAATATAATTCACCATGTGGCGAAATCGTTTTTCTTGGACTGTGATGACAGCTTAATGTAAGAATAATGTTGGTCAATTTTCTCCAAGCTTCAAGCTTCAATTTCTATTAAAAGCTGATGAGGGGTTAACTTCACAAGATAATTATCTTCCTCGTGAACCACTGAAAGATTTTGTTAACAGATCTTTTGGGGGTGTTTGCTAAACTCATCACTCATACAGTAATTGTCCAATCGCAGCCTCCACAGTTTTCTAAGGTCTACAATTTTGCACACAACTGGATTTCTCCACATGAAGTGGTGCATACAGACACCAAAGAGCATGGAGGGGTTTTTGTTTGTTTGTTTACATTTTTGATTGACTTTCCAAAAAAAAAAAGATAATAAGCAATTTATGTACAACATGTCTACATGATGTTAGCCACTAATGTGAATATGCCTGGCTAACTAGTTATCTGCTAGGCCAAGCATGAGCATCATTGTTACCTAGCTATGTTGTTATGTCCTGAATGGGGCGAGGCATTCCTACAGTGGCTCTGAGAGGTCAAATGCACTGCAAATACCGGCAAATAGAAAAATGCTGCAAAAGCGCACAAAACACAGTGGGCTTGAATTAGGGAAGACGATAACCTGACAGAATAGCTGCGGTAAACAACTAATAGCAAACATATATCAACAGTATCATATGAATCATGTGATTAGAGCACACATGACTTTGCATTTTCTTCTTCCTCACGGCACCGACAAACCTGCCGCTTCTTTGAAGCGCGTCTCAGTGCGATCCTTCGCATCTTTCGGCTTCAGTCACCTCCACTGCTGTTCCGTCACGCTGTCGTCTCCCCAAAACCACTTCTGTTGTGTTTTGTGAGCTTTTGCAGCGTTTTTCTGCTTGCTGGTGTTTTCTTAAGTTGCAGTACATTTGACCTCTCAGGGCCACCGTACATACCTGTTTGAGACATTAATTAATTAATGCTATAACCTCTGTATAGATTAAAGTAATGTTAATGGTGCGACATTTCTTCTTATCTTTTCTCAGTTCGGTCTCATTCTTGAAAACTCTTATTCAGTTTTTGAGGACACAGACTTTTTGATTTGTACCTTCTCTTTTCATTCCCTCTGTTTCCCTGTTTCCCTTTTTCTAAAGACTCTGACAGAAACAAGATGTCAGCCAGCTAGTTATTCTTAATGAGCTAAATCCACCACAGATATGACTGTAAATGACATAATGTGTTTGAATAAAAAGCCAGGCATAGCTGCAGTAACAGCTGCAACCACAGCAGCATTGTCTTGTAATTAAAAGTTTAATATCAGCTAGAACAGTTTTTCATAGATCGCAGTGCTTTTTTTTTTTTTTTTAAGATTTTTCATGTGTTTTAAAATAAAGTAAAATAAAATAAAATTAGCTACCAAATAATAATTGTTTTCAAAATATTCAATTATAAATAAAAAATAAATTATATAAATGTATAACAGTGTCAGTTACATGAAACTGGGATCCATTAACATAATCACATAAATGGTAAAAATTAGCCAGCCATACTGACCGCTCTGAATCTGCCGTCTCAGCACAGTCAGTCTGATCTAAGATCTCACTGGTTATGGCTGAACCGCACCAGGTTTAAAGGTGCACTCTGTGACCCTCACATCAGTTCACTCTCCTCCTCCATTTCCTCTTCCTCACAGGCTTTAAAGGAGTATGACCTCACCATAAGGAGTGAGCCTTTTCCAGCTGTCGCCAGTGTTTTCTAGACATGCCTCCTTGCTGCCCCTGCCCTCATTTCTTTCCTTTTCCTTTTTTTTAATCTGCCCTATATACTCTGCTCTATAGTGCCATGTTCCTTGTGCTTCTTCAGCCTTAATGGAATAGACTGGGAAACAAGGAGCTTCTCCAGTCTTTAAAATGTACATATGTTTACTTCCCTCTTGAGGCAGTTTGAGTGAAAAGAAATTCCAAGTTTCTGCTCTGCTTGCTTAAGTGTATGACAGCAAATCAGAATAAAAGATTTAATATCACTGCCTTGTGTAACTACTGACTGTCTGTTCCTTTTTCCAGGATCTTGAGGGAGCATTTAGGAGAGAAGGAAGTGCAGGTGTCCTTAACGTTTGATGCCGTGGAGGAGGCAGATTTGGCCAACTATACCTGTCATGTAGAGAACCACATAGGGAGCAGCAGCGGTAGCGCTATACTGCAAAAGAAAGGTAGACCTTTCTCTTTACTTCCCTCATAATTAAAATTTTTTTTTGTTACGTCTGTTATAACGTTTTTTATTGATCTTTTATTATTAATTATTAAATCTTCAGTCAATCCACCATCAAAGCAACCGTTTGTTTTCTATACGTTCTGCTTGCTTACACTAAGAGAAGCCATCAACAAGTATCAAATAAATAATCACCTCGCATTTAAGTAACAACTCAGTTTGTGCTTTATATAAGAGGACAGTGTATATAGGATTGAGCCAAGAGGCACCACAAAATCTGCTTTCTGTTACAAAAAGAACTTGAGCTTAGAGTAGATTCTGTTAGTAAGATCGAGGTTTCTTTAGTAAGATTCTGCTTTTTTATTTTCTAGTGTGTTTTCTACTTTGATACAATTTATGCTTTAAAAAGGAGGACAGGGGAGTATGAAATAGAGCTCAGGATGGAGCCTTGAGGCACCCCAGTAATTTGTTTTCTATTATAAAAGAAGCTGAGGAAGTATAAATTCTATTGGGTAGAACAAGCTCACCTTAGTAAGGTTTTGGATTTTTATTTTTAATAATATTTCATTCTCCTTGAAGCCATGTTAACTTGACAGAGCTGAACATACAGTTTGAAAGCATTAAAGCAGTGCAACAGCGAGCCAGGCTCAGGGTTCTGCCCACTATCCTCTAATACTTACTCATCAGCACCGTGTTTGGTTATTTGTAAAAAGGTTCAGTCAGACAGAACCAGGCAACCACCCTAACCCCCTCTAATTCCATAATTAAACCAGATGACCTTCCAATCTAACTCTCAGCAAGACAGCAAACAAGTGAGTTTTTTATTAAGTAAATTAAATACTAAAGGAATATTTATCAACAGCAAAATATGGCTTTGTGACTAGATATGTCTTTTATGGTGCGTTCACCCCGGGGCTGAACTTCCTTTTCTTTTTTTTTCTTTTTTTTTGGTTTGTTTTTTTCCTCTGGCTTGCTAAATATAAAACCATGTCTGCTCGAGTTACCTCTCGTTATGATTCTTTTAACAAGGAATACCCCTCCAACTCAGTGCCTTTATGGCCTAATATTTGTGGATGTGAACAGCTTCTGAGATAATAAATACTTTACATAAGTGCAGCCATTAATAAATGCAAATCCCGTCTAAACTTCAAATATTTGGGTGTTCGAAAAGGGAGTGCCACCTGTAATTCAAGCTCAGACTTCATCTTCACGTGGTCCAAACCCACCGATCGACAGGTGAGTTCCAGAAACAGAAGTCATAGTGATTTTAATATTCAGTTGAAATATGCATGTAAGGCACATCTCCTTCTGTAAAACATCTGCAGCAGTGCTGCTGTCTGATTATTAGTGAGAATGGGCCCGTTTGTGTCAGAGGCCAAAGCCCAAAGAAACATCTTAGAATAGTAAAGCACCCCTGGAGGAGGCAATGAATTGTCTGTGTTACCTCATCTATCAGAAGAAAAGAGGTTTCCCTGAATGGCCACTATATGAAATCAATGTATGTAAGGCAAGGACAGGCAAAATTGGAGAAATGTTTAAAGAGATAAACAGGCAGTGAAACACAGCGGGCGGCTGAATGGTGCAGGAAAATAGAGAATAAGGGAGCGGTAATAGATGCAGACAGAGAGATAGAGATTGGGAAGGTGAGGGGTGACTGAGAGGATTGGGAGAGATGAAGTGAGGAGAAACCTAAAAGAAGAGACACACAGAGAGGGTGGTGGACTAAAAACAGGCCTTTCTCTCTCTCCCTCTGACTCCTGCTGAATGCCTTGGGTGTCAAATCTATCTTACTATACTTAACTAGCACCCCAGGGACTCACACACACACACACACACACACATGCGCTCGCACACAAGATCACACAGACACACACCTCTAGAGGGGGTCAGGATGAGAACTGTAGGGCCCTCATTATTTAACACTGTAATTACCTACAGGAAACTGCGCGTGTACACATGCACTTGTTTGTGTTCAAGGTTTTGACATATTCTGTGTGTGTGTGTGTGTGTGTGTGTGTGTGTGTGTGTGTGTGTGTGTGTGTGTGTGTGTGTGTGTGTCAAAACTGCTGCATATACAAAAACATACACACATACCTCATGGGAGGCATTAAGTGTAATGGGATTGTTTAAAAGCATTCTCTTAACACACACACACACACACACACACACACATACACACCAGTGTAGAGCTTGAAGTAGGGATATCTACATGTTAAAAGCGTTCTTGTCAGCTCTGCTGCAGGAGCCGATCGTTTCGCTGTAAATGCACAACCAGTTTGAAATGCGGTTGAAGGGATTCTCAGTCTGGTGTAATATTGGTACGCAGCCTTTCTGCACTATCTACATCTCAGCTGTAAACTCCTTCTTTGAGCTTCTCCTCATTCATATCTGCTCCTCTGTAATCACTCAGGATTGAAAGAAAGCGAACCAAAGATAACATTTATAACCTGGATTTAGCTCACCGTATACTTCAAGAAGGAAGCTTTTATCCCATATAACTCATCACCTGCTGGGAAGTTTTTAACTCCAGCAAAATTAATCACCATCCCCAGATTAAACTCTAATGGAAAAAAGGTCATAATTCCTGTCCTCCTAGGTCACTCTAGTACTCCGTGACTGCGTATTTAAATGAGATGAAACTGCATCTTTCCGTGTCCTCCTCCGCGTTAAACAAGGACAGAGCTGAAGTCTGATGAGTTGGCCTCAAAAGTCGCAGAGAGTTGCTGTTTAACAATATGCGGAAATTAAATCCGAGTCTTGGGGTCGACTTGTATAACAGCAACATTAATAACCACTTCTGAATAAAAAGCATGCATAAAAATGACCGGCGCCTTTGTTCAAGCGGACAGATTACTGCAGTCCTCTTTTTCCTGGTCTCGCAAATAATAACGACTTCAGACTTCAGTTTATATAAAACTCTGCAGCTCAGCTATTAACCACAACTAAAAACAGAGAGACCATTAGGCTATTTTTTGCTACTCTGCACTGGCTTCCTGTAACGTTTTGAATTTATTTTGAGGTCTTTCTTCTACATACAAAGCCCCCACTGGGCTGCGACAAAGCTAACGCCCTTGTTTACGCTTCCATCTTCTTCTGCTGGAGCTTCACAAAAACACCCGAAAGAAAATCAGAGCTGGAGTCTTTTTTTTATGTCATGTGAGCTCTGTTGCACTTAGCAGCTGGATGCTTGTGTGAAAATGAACAACAGGAAGTTTCAGTTCTAAACAAATACAAATATTAACCTACAGTAATTTATTTTGTTTACTCTTTACTCTTTTTTCTTTACTTTTTTTTATACTTTTGTCTTTATTTTGACCTTATTTTAATATTATTATCTTATAAAGTAGGTTTCATTTTCAATTCTGAGTTACACTGTGTTACATTAATTACATTTTGTTGTAAAGCACTTTGAGCTACATTTCTTGTATAAAAGGTATGAAATAATGAGTAACTTTTAGGGGTTTTATTTTTATTTTTTATATATAAATTATATTCATTTTGCACGCACTGTTACTGAATCACTCACTACTGCTGATTCAACGACAGCTCAGTCTGTAGTTTCATTATTTGACCAATTGGGGGCGTTAATACTGAATAAATTGCATGATAAAATTTTGGGGTTTTACATCTAATCGCACTGTATTTTCCAATTATGATAGAAGAGACCAAAGATTAATCATCGCTAAAACTAAATCAGTGAGTCTAAGGGAGTGTTTAAACCTTTCAGCAATAAATTGCACTGCCTGGTCTTTAAAAAAATATGTCATACTGGAAGAGTTAATTTCCCAACCATGCAGCCAAATGCTGAAACAGCTGTAGTGATGCATTACATATGCACTGAGCTCAACTAAAGTTTGAAGAAGAAAAACAGAACTGTTTCTACAGTCGGTATCATCCTTACAACTGAAAAAAAACAAAACACATGCGAATCAGTGATGTTATTTATAATTCCCACTTCAAGTCAAGGCTATTTAAAAGTTCACTAACCGAGCTGACTGTTCCAGAGCCTCCTGCCCGAAGCCTTGAAGCTCATGAGGTCACATTTGGGTGCCAGAACTCAACATGACAGCCTAAACAAAGCACAAGTTATCTTAAGTTAGCGCGAGTTATCAAAGCTTGATTTCATGCACTGAGTGTGTGTGATTGAATTAGGGTGTGCTCTCACTCTGCAGTGACCCAAGGTAATGGGTTGATGCGTCTATGTTGCACGCATGCACTCACACGGACACACGCACCTACAGTACACACACACACACACGCACACACACACCACACACATCTGCTTATTGTAACTGACAGAGCATAAAGAGCTGCCTTCAGCCACCATGACGAGAGTCTTACTAGAAAGAAAAATGGAGGGAGGGAGATGGCGGAAAGTTCAGGAGAAGGATTGAGAGAAAATGACAAACTGGAGGACAGATGGGGACTCTGGAAAGACAAGGACTTAGTTTCTCAAATGTCATTCACAGGTTTGTTCGGGCTCAGTACAGGATCCAGTTTGGCAGTAGTGAACATGGATTTAGGATAAGGAAGGGTGACAAACACCCCAAACATTCCCGTCAGTCCCTTTTAAAAATTTTATATGATATCATGTCTCCACTTGGAGAACTTTTTTTTTCTCTACAGTATTCATTCTGAAGTTTTTGATCCTGTCTTTATGATGTTTATCCCGTTGTCATGGCATTATACATCTTTATTTTTTTTTTACCACACTCTTCAGTGTGGCCACTGTGACTGACAGGTACGCTGACACATGGCTGTAGCTGATGTCTTTCTACTTGAATGGAGTCCCTGAACTGGACCTCTTCACTGTGTTTGAGTTTTGGAGCTTTTTTTTTTTTTTTTTTTTTAACTTCTGACTGCAAACAAAAGCCATCTTTTATATACAGTCTATGCGAACAGTGGAAACAAAACTAGGAAGAGACTGTAGCGCAAAACATCTGTCAGGACATAGCACCGAGGTCAATGTCCTTTAAAGGATTGTAGTCCCACTGCTTACTACATACTTATGTTATTTTAGTCTCTACTCATTCTAGAGGGAACATAAGGATTGAATCTTTAAGCATTTCACCCTCCCATTGTGGGTCCAAACTGAAGAATGAGACAGATGGTGTGTTGGGAGACCAATATTCAGACTATTTTTGCTATTAATAAATGTTTTTTGACATATTATGTTGGCAGCAAATGCTAAAAGCATTCCTAGCCAGATGAATGAAATTAAAAGCAAACAGGGAGAGAGAAAGAAACGGCTGCGGATGTGAATGAACTTTCAGTGCCCCGGTGTTTGGTCGTGAAGCCAGAGGAAGAACATGACAGGCTGAAAACTCCTGTAAAAATCCCATAAAAAATGTCTTTTCTCATATTCCTCTCCTTACATGCAGACACTGCCACCAACACAATTGCCTCTTCTTTCTATGCCTAAGAAGTAAATAGCATGCTTAAAATTCAACTTCAAAATTCTGCACCCATTTTCCCGTGCACTGATATCAGGAGACGGCAGCAAGTGACTCATTACTAATGGAAAATATCTGAGAAAGATAGATGAAGGGGAGGCAGTGGTGGCAGAGTGTTTGTGTGTGTGTGTGTGTGTGTGTGTGTGTGTGTGTGTGTGTGTGTGTGTGTGTGTGTGTGTGTGGAGGGGGGCAAACATACTGTAGAGAGGAACACAGGGGGAGGAGATAGGGATAGATATGGATGGGGGCAGGAGATAGAAGCAGAGGTTTCTAAATGTGTCTCATTACTAATGGAAGCAGTGTGAGTTAACTTTACTGTAGAGCAAATATTTGGCAATTAGTGAAATTTCACTATTTTTCTTCCCGCTCTCAGACCACCCCCCCACCCCACCCCACTCACTGCTGTCCCTGCTCTGTCTACTATGAAGTGTATCTAGTGGAGGTAGAGTGGCTAGTGAGAGAAGAAGAGTTGGAGAGACGTCTACTGGTGAAATGTGGTAATTTCAGGTGGATTATATACTGTAGTGGTGAATAAGAAGAAAGCTGCATTGTGGGAGATTACTTCAGAGATGAACAGCACCAGTATTTCAACCAGGTTTAAGAGCAGGCCTTGTGTTTTATTAATTTATCCTCAAAAGTAGCCATTATTTTTGTCATGCACCCGCAAAAAAAGCATGACTATCCCCCAAAATCAAGAAAACACCGCTTGCAATTCTATTATAAATAACCTCAGTATGTATTTTACCACTGTCAAGGAGTTTTCTATTCTAGTTATTCGTTCCTGGTAACATAATCAAGAAGCTTTTAATGTTGTACTCTTTACAAATTGTACGTTACTACAGCACTGTGCAAAAGTATTAATAAGATTATTGAAACACACATGGAAAAAATATAGTATACACTATACACTGCACAAACAGAGGCTGACAGTTCTAACAAACTTCAGTCTTAGTCTTCAGGAACAGTTCTCAAGGCTTCTTGGAGGACATTCAAAAACTTCTTTTGGATGTTGGCTCCGTTTTTGTTCTCTTCTATTGCAATGGTCCCACACCGTTTCAGTAACTTTGAGATTCAGGCTCTGGGGAGGCCAATCCATGACTGATAATGGTTCATTGTGTGTTTTTCCATCCATGTATGCTTTTACTGCATTGGCAGTGTGTTTTGGATCATTGTCATATTGAAAAAAATGAAGTTGGTGCCAATCAAACACTGTCCAGATGGTCCCCAACATCACTGGTGAAAACAACCTCAAATTATAGGAGAGCCTCCACCGTGTCCTGACCTCCTCCATACATACTGACAACAGTTTGAACCAAAAATGTCACATTTGGATTTATTCTGAGACCTGTTGCCACTGATTTTTGACTGTACCCATGCCGAGATATGCCAAGGGAATCCCATTGTATGCCAAAAAATACTATTTTATCCCAGTCAATTTGTGTTATCATGGGCCTTTTTTTTGTAGATTCATCTAAAGAAATAGAAACAAATTATGTTAGTAACACATATGCTACATAGTAACAAAGTGCTTAAAAATAACATTTATTGGTTCTTGAATAATTCATGGGTCACTGTATGTGGTTTACCAAACACATACAGTGTTTGATAGACCATCAGAAAGCCAGCAGAACTACTGCTCAAGACCACTTTTAAATAATGACAAGAAACTCTGGCTCATTGGAGGCAAAATATGAAGAAATGAGGGTTGGTTAAAGACTTTTGTACAGTACTGGTAGTTAAACAGTAAGAGCTTTTTAACACAGGCTGGAGACATGTTATTACCCTCAGCATAAAACTGACCCATGGTGCTTATCATTCTAGGCTGCTAAAAATGAGCACTGTTTAAATTTTCTAATATTCTGCTCACTGTGTAAACCGAAACATAATATATTCTCTTCTTCTTCTCTGACCTTTTTAACAGTTAATAACATGTTCTCACTTTAGATCTTCATGTTGTAAATTGCCGGATAGCTCTTACTTTACATGCATGCATGTATGTATCGTTTAAAAATGCAGAAGAATAAAAACCGAGCATATGAATCTCAGACATGATAATAGGACGACACTTTTGCCAATTGTATCTGACAGTTTGGACCAATAGGTGGTGTTGTGTTCCCAGACAGCTATGTTGGCTTCATAATTATGATGACAAACTAATACTGAAGAGTCACCTGACAGCAATATTAATCATATCAATAGAATATTAATTAGGGACTTTTGTTTAGATAAAATAATTCCATGTATACTGCATTGATTATTTGGCAAGATTGTTTATCTACTTTATGTTAAATTTTAAAAACAGAATCCCTTATCCTCTACAATTACTTTGTATGTGTGTGTGTGTGTGTGTGTGTGTGTGTGTGTGTGTGTGTGTGTGTGTGTGTGTGTGTGTGGAGCAGGGACAGCAATGGATCATATTTCCCACGGTGTCACTCACCAGCCATATTCCATTAATCTCCCATACACTCATATTGCCTTGATAGTATACACACACACACACACACACACACACACACACACACACACACACACACACACACACAGAGTCTCAGATCACATGCGTGTGCCTGAAATGCTGATATGATTTCATCTGTCTCTCTTAATCAAGTCAGTGCACTTTGTGATGCAGCTTTCTTTGTAGTCTGCAGTTCAGTGAAATACAGGGATACCGTGTGGTTACTATGTTGACACTAACAAAACAACAAATTGCAACCAGTGAAAATTGCAACAAAACATATATGCAAACTGTAACATTTGAGCTGATAACTGCTTACAGCCATCACAGCCACTGCGTGGGAGACAGGAAGTTTCCAAGAGTGTGGGAAAAGTGAATCTTGTCTATATCGAAGGTGGGATTATTTTCCCTATGCACACTTGCCAAACCATCCTGTGAGCCTTCACTGTCGAACAAGTGAAGGTTCTTATCTGAAAACAATTCTGAAAGAAAAAAAAAAATGTAACCTTCAAGTGTTTTTGTCTGCAGCTATCACAAATTCAATATTGCTGTGAAAAGGGATGAAAAAGGCACTGCATCTGCTGTGTGACTGTGACCCCATCAAAAACATCACTGGAGAGATTAGCCTTCACTGCTTTGTGCCAGACTGGCTCAAACATGGTTAGTGTTTTTGGAAAAGTGACCTTTTCCTAAGTAGGCTGTCGTCTAAACCTAAGCAAACTGCAAATAAAAACTGCCTGAAAGCTTCTCTGGCAGCCAGAGTGAAAATTCAACGTTAAGCTACAACTACCAAAGCAGCAGCAGTGGTCCCTTACTCTGTATAAGGGTGTACAGTATATACAGTGAATTATATAGTATGTAACCATCTCTGTCACCTAACTTGAATCACTACATGCTGCACACAATTCTTTTTTTTTTTTTTACAATGTCCAAAGATCAAAATGCTTTTAGTTTGTAGCTTTTAGTCTGTTGGTGGGAAATCTAATGAATGTAAAGTGGTTACATGATAATTCACCACGGACCAGCCCAAAGTCAAAGACCGAGTCCTTGGACAATGTGCTTACTCAACTTACTCATTGTTGTGAACGTCCTAACTTTGACCTAATTCTTTCACAGCCAGCTCAGTTCTCCTCATGGAAGGACTTCTGCATTATGGAAAAACTCAAAGGCTACGGTCTCAGCTGACCAAGACACAAAGCTTTTGGCATCTGTATGTGTGTGGCCAGCTCTCTGCCTCAGCCCTACCTCAGCTACATGACTGCACTGAACCGGCTGCTGAAGTCGTGCTACTTATATTCAGCTTATAGTGGAGCAGTTAGCAAAGCTTTTCAGTGCTGGCTTTCAGTCGAGATATTCATTCAGTCTCTCACCTCTGACCTGAAGTGCAAAGAGAATTACTGAGCAAATGAGGCAAACAAGTGTTAATTTATTAGTTCCGAATTAAATAGACAGCCAGCTGATTTTGTGAAAGTTGTGTTAACGTGTCTGGTTCAGCGTAGGTTCTCTCTTTTCGTGCTTCATTCATGCAGTTTTCTGTGCTTTACTTGCGTTTATTTAATAATGTTTCTAAATGCAGCTGTGATTCATCAGAGAATGAGAAGCTGATATCAGCAGTTCTGCTTGTGCGTGTATTTGTGTGAGTAAATGAGTTCCCGGCTTCACTGCCGATTTAGAAAATGTGCCAATCTGGAGATAATTGAAGTAAGATTGTTGTCAAATGGCTCAAAAAAAATAATATCTAAATAAAAAAAACAAACTCTGAGTTATTGGAAAAAAATGATTTTGTTCTTACATCAGTTAGTATTCCTCAAAGCAGACTGATGACTCCTAAATGTGTTGCTGTATATGTCTGGCAGATATGTACCGTCTGGAGTTAGCCGGAGGCCTCGGGGTCATATTGCTGCTGCTGGGAGTCCTAACCGCGCTTTATAAATGTTACAACCTGGAGATCATGCTCTGCTACAGGAGACACTTTGGGAGTGATGAAACTGAAGACGGTAAGCTCTTTGGAGTGCTCACTTTTTCACTTCAGCACACTCTCACAGCAGAAGGGGTCAGACGGGGGATCAGAGCGCAAAGGGGTATCAGCAGAGAACTACAAACATGGAGAACAGCAGAGTAAAAGTAAGATACACAAGTTTACAGTGAATTCAGAGAAGGCAATGAATGGAAACAACAGCAGAGCAAATAAAATGTTTGTTTTTTTCATCTGTTGTGATGGAATAAGGAGCTGCTTTTGCAGCACTTTAGAAAGATAAACCAACAAAGAAATGCACAATAGTGACCCAAACAAAACGGAGTGAAATAGCCAAAAGGAAAATTACAAAGAGATGAGTTTGTAGTATTGATTTAAAAGTATTGATTTCAAGTTAAGGTTCTAAAGCAGCTGGATTTTCTCAGCAGGGCATTCACAAGCCCAAAAGATGAATTGCTGTTTTCTCATTAAGTCTACATGTATTAATGATCAGAAAGTGTCCACATTCAGGAACCGGTGACCTTCCTGCAGAGAAACTGCAAATATTTATACTGTATGAAGTACTGTACTCACAGAATGAGAGGGAAGGAATAAATTGTTGTTTGCTTTGTCACATCGGCACCTTCCACATACTGTTAGTTACTGTCCTATGCTCTGTCTGTATGTCTCTCACTCTCTCCAGATAATAAGGAGTATGATGCCTATCTGTCCTATACTAAAGTGGACCTCGACTCTCTGGGCAGGTCAGGTTCTTTGGTGCATGCTGTATGTGCAATACTGTGCAAACATTTTAGATACTAAACGTAAAGGGAGGTTTCTTTTGGAAATATATAAATATCGTGGTTTGTTGTGTTGAAATCCAATCAGTGGTAAATGGACTCATTCACCCAATCATACACATGTTCATACGAGCACTTTTCCAAAACTTAAGTGCTTTATCCAACAATTACACACATTCTGACTGATGCATCAGAGGTAACTTAGTATCTCACCCAAGCAGGACATTAGCATGCACACTGGAAAAAACGGAGACCAAAGCACCAACCTTCCAATTAGTGGACTACCCGCTCTACCTCCTGAGCCACAGTCACCCCAATTTTTTTGCAGCCTTAGAACAGCTCTGCTCGTCTTTGGTGCACTTGGCATAGATACTGGATTAGAAACATGAAGGTGATGCAGAAGTGCTTTAATCCTGCATTCTTTCTAATGAGCAGCAGGGGGAGCTCACTCTGTCATCCGCAAAAAGAAATTTGCTTTGATGGAAGTCTATGAAAAACCAACTTCTGACCTGTCCTCACTAATCACTTTCCCCGAGGGGTTCATGGGCTCAGTGGCTAGTTTCAAGCCAAATTTAAAACATTATGTTCATTTTATAAATTGTGGTCCCCGTTGGAGTCAAAAATGATGATAATGAGAGGTATTCTTTTGGGTGGACCACAGCTGTGATTAATAATCTTTATCATATAAATCTTCCCTCAATGTCTCAGTCAGATCTTCTCTCTTTTGTCATGTCTGGATACCTAAAGCTAAAATGGCAACAGGAAATGCTTCAGTAGCCAGCAGGTGGTATTATGGTGGCTGCAGGCATCTTTTATATACAGTCTTCTTTTACTGCAGTTCTTTAGTACTCTGGTTGGGACTCATTAAACAACCTGCTGTAGTCTCTGTAGTCACATCCATCCATCATCAAAACATCAAATGAGGGAACGTGAGGCTTTGAGTGAATATGGCGCTCCATCTCTCCAGTGGACTTTAACAGACTTGGAAAATCAGTACTGAGGATCAGTGAAGCTTTTCTTGTGGCCCCACATCTGTGTAACTGAGGAACTTATGATGGGTTCTTCTTCAATTTTTCCACCTGTGTGCCGGTTTTTGTATTAGCCCATTAAATGTATTTGCAGCCACCAGAAGGTGCAGATTTTCTGTCCTTTATCTGATTTTGAATTTGGAGCCATATTTGTTATTCCTTCTCCCAACAGGACGAGCAGTGATGAGGAAATATTTGCTTTGGAGATCTTACCGGATGTTTTGGAGAAACATTATGGATACAAGCTGTTTATACCAGACAGAGATTTAATACCCAGCAGTAGTAAGTATCAATCTGTGTATCTACCTAGACACACACACACACACACACACACACACACACACACACACACACACACACACACACACACACACACACACTCTATGTAACTCTAATCCCCACTACCCAGAATTCATCTCTCTGTCAGAATAAATAAGAACATATGTGGATCTTCATCATAACACACTTACAGCCACACACATATCTGTGTCAGCTCTCAGGTGTACATCACATGTACCTCATGCCTTAGTGCAATTTCTTTTTCTTTCCACAAGCAAACACACACACACACACACACACACACACACACACACAGTCTGTGGCTTTCTCAGCACAGCAGATATCACCTACAGATATGTAGATGTCCTTTACAGGGAGAATACACTGTGGGTAATACACAGAAACACACACGCATGCATGCTTGCATCCACTCACAGTTTGTCATCATTTCTGTGGTTCTGTGTCACTCTTTCCAGCTGGAGGAGAAAATATGGCTGTTATTGCTATAATCTGTCAGTGGTCAAACCTGGTACACAAAAACGTCCTGCCACATGCACAGAGGCACACACCATCTTAAAATTTTAAGATGGCGTAATGGCATAAATGTCATCAATGCTGAATCAATCGTAGGTGGTGGAAAAGCCCATACACACATTTGTTATTTTTTTTGTCTTCTCAGCGACCACGTGTGAGACAAATCTTGCATTTGCAACAATCAGATGCAAAATTTACTGCATTTGGTGATGAAATGACCAAACAGCATTTTAAGACGATACATTTTCATGATGCTAAATAGGAAAGTGTCATAAGAGTAGATACAGTAGATGGTGTGTTTGTGGATGCAATAGTTACTCTGTAAAAGACAGAATGAAGCATTAAAAACGTTAAAAAGCAAAAACTGAACATGTGGTAAAAATGTGATATAACAGCTCGGTACTGAAAACTCTCTAAAACTGATTCAGAAGTCTCTGAGGTCTCTGAGGTCTAATGCATGAAACAAAATATAGAGCATTATTTGCTGCGTATTAGCATTTAGGTACCAAACTCACACGTCTCCTTGTCCTAAAAACTTCAAAAACAAACCAAAACATATACGCTGACAGAAATAACTGCATAATGTGCCACAAAAGGAACAAGCTAATGTGTGTTCTTTGGATTATTTAACATTTTCTCCTAAAATACATGTTTACTTAAGTATGGTTCCTAATGAATAGCCGTGCACTGTGTAATCTGCCCTTAGCTAAAATTATGCCCCTTCCCGACGCACCCCCAGATGAAAAAGCCATATTTATCCTAAGGTGAGGTTTGTTTCTTCCGTTTGCCCTGAAAGCATCCTAAAAACAAATATCCACTGTGCATATTTTACACATAACTTTTTCTATGTTTAATAATGTCTGTACTGACTGAGTGCATTACAAAGAGGAGCATTTCCATTGGTAACCAAAGCCACTGAAAGAGCAGCGTAGCAACGCGACCTAAAACACACCATTCAATTATCCACTCCACTTAACCCTCCGAAATGAACAGGAGAGCGAGAAATAAATAACAGGAACAGAAAGAGGTGGGTACGGGGTCGTTAGCTGGTGTTATTTTATTAATTGATTTACATAATCCTCACAAATGGGGAGCAGGAAGCAGTCAAGGGCAAGAGGGAGGCAGGGAGGTGTTAATGTGAGAGGAAAATAAAAAGAGAGGCAAAAAGGAAAAGCAGAGAAACAGAAAGAAAGGGAATGAATTTGGGGATATTCTGTACTATTTGTGCCCCTCAAATTGAGCGTGAAATTGCAATGTGTTGTTGGAGAGTCTGTCATTAATTCAGTTAGCAGTGGAAGAGATGGAGAAAGAGTGAGGCATTTAGATGGTGGTGGTGGGGGGGGGGGGGGGGGGGGGGGGGGTGTTGTTCCCAGAACACAAAGTTTTCAGACATTTTCTGTAACTACAAATTTGAGAAGTAATGAGCAATTTCAGAGTTGCAAAAACACACCGAGATCAGGTCGTTTGTCAAGATGCGTCTTCACTGGGTTTGGCGTGGAGGTGCCGCTAACACTGAAGCATACAGTGGCTTCACCTCGTATTAACCCACCCTTCACTTCCCATCACCTGACACTTCTCCTCGTCAACCTCGCATATTCCTCACTAAGTTATAAGTAACAACTGATGATGGTGGATCAGCACAACTCTGATCCCCATTTGAGAGCTGACTCCGCTGTGCCGTGTCAGAGCCGAAGCTCTTGCGCAAGCATTTCTGTCGCTTCCGTTGCATCGGCCTGTCAGTCACTCCGGGAGTATGTGGACAAATTAACCTGAAGGATGCGGGAAGCGGGAGCAAGTACAAGATGTTACTGTGCAAGATGTTTACCTTACATACTGGAATGCAAATTCACTTCTCGCCACCTGCTTCATGTTTTTCTCAAAGCTGTCGTAGCTTCCCCTGTAATCCAGCAAGAATTAAAAGCTCTCAGTAATTCTGGAGAAAGAAGTGCATGACTATTACAGGATTAGTTCAGCACTGACAATATTAAGAGCAAAAAGCTTATTACCCTCCATTTATGTCAGTTCTGTTTTGGCTCACAACAGAATCTAACTTGGAAACTTGTTATTGTGCCATCATGTGGATTTTCATTCAAACTTTTCAGTAATAATAGAATGGAAAGAAAAATCAATTCCATCTTAATTTCATTTAGTTACCCATTTTGACTTGTCTTTTCTTCTCTGTATTCATTCCACTATCTCTCCATATGCGTCTCTCCCAGCCTACATCGAGGACTTGGCTCGTAGCGTGGAGCAGAGCAGACGCCTGATCATCGTTTTAACTCCGGAGTTTGTCGCCAAAAGAGGCTGGAGCATCTTCCAGATAGAGACACGCCTCCACTCCATGCTTGTTACCGGAGAGATCAAGGTATGGCTTTGGAAGTAAAAGGGAAAGAATCTGAAAGTCAGACATCTAACATCTTATTCCACATTCAGGGTTTTGGTGGGGAAGTTTCTCTACTCAGAAATCTCTTTGTGTTCCTGTACGTCTAGGTGATCATGATAGAGTGTGCAGACCTGAAAAATGTCATCAACTATCAAGAGGTGGAAGCACTTAAACATACCATCAAGGTATATAGAAAGGAGGGTGAATGAGGGGATGGAGAGTTTAAGGTGGTGATCTGAAGGGTTTCATTATCACTAGCCAGAATGGTTAAAAAAAAAAAAAAGTTTTTGATTTCTCTTCTTGTTTCTTCAGGTTTTATCCATCATCAAGTGGAGGGGTCCTAAGAGCAATGAGCTGTCATCGAAGTTTTGGAAGCAGGTGGTCTATGAGATGCCTGCTAAACGCAGAGAGACACTGTCCAGACGCCAGGTACACTACTACTTTTTTCCCTTATATTTTATCTTTCTATATAATTCAGACATTGGTATAGCCTGCACTCCAGCACCTGATTTATGAATCACAAACAAAACCCACTAAAAGCAATTCTACAATCCAAGCGTGAGCGAAAATAACAAAGCATATGAATTTGTTTATGCATCTTTACAGAAATCCTTAAACTCAGGCACCTTAGTTTATAGCTACAGTATTAATGTTCATTTCATATCTAGGAGCCAAAAAATAAACTGAGATGTACTCTTCCCTTGGGTGCACATATTCAAACAGACAGATGGCCTTTAAAATGTCTGCTAAACACAGGTAATGTATTAAAATGGGAATCACAGCAAAGCAAATTGTGTACATGCTTACGACGTGTTAACGCCTCAGGTGGCGTGTGCCCTGATTAGCAAATAAATGTTTCCCTGCTGCTTTTTTACAGAAGAATAATGATACACAGAGAATACTAACAACCACACCAGTGGGGTGATACCACCTTAATGTCCTCCTGTAGCCTGATAATTGATACCACAGAGTCTGGACAGTGATAAAGTGTGTGTGTCTGTCTAATTATTTGTTGCACCAATGTTTATATTATGCTACTCAAAATACCACAATATGATTTTGCAACAATGACAAAAATCACACATGATTTAAACTCAAACTTGAACAGATTCAAAAAGCTGGGAAGTGGAAGAAACTGGATGGATGGATGGATGGATGGATCTTTCTTTTCCAACTATATATTTTTTTATACAGGTGATGGATTCTGGGGAACAGGGCCTCTTTGGTGACCTGCAGACCACAGTCTCCACCATTGCCATGACAACCACTTCTGCCTCCCTGGCGCCCCCTAATGAGAGTCGACATGGACATCATCAGGTCAGTGGACGGGTTTTAAACACATTAGAGTTTTAATGCAACAACTTCTGCTCAACTTGTTCTTTTTTTCTGGATCTGTTCCCAGGTTGGATCTCGTTGAATTATATTAATAATGCCACTCGTCGTCGTAAACCTTAGAATCGTTTAAGAGCGTTGAGCAGAGTCAAGGATGAACAAGTACACTCTGAGCTGCAGCAAGTGGTGTACAGTTATATTTAAACATTTTAAGGGATGGGTCGGGGGGGGGGGGGGGGTAAATATGGCTTATGCAGCAATACTTGGTTTTATATTATTATTATATTACACAACATTGTGCAAAAGTCTTGAGCCATCCTTTTATTTATATTCTGCAAGAAAAATGGGAAATAGGTGCAGCGATTTACTGAAACATGCATCCAACATAGATGAAAATACAGTATATGAAGTAAAAACAGAGCCTGTACAGTTCTAGTGGGTTTCAAAGTCAATATTTGGTATGACCACCTTTAGGTTTCAACACAGCCTTTAGGCAGCTTCCTTGTCATTTCCTTAAGCAGTCTTCAGGAACAGTTCTCCCGACTTCTTGAAGCACATTCAAAGCTCTTCTTTGGATGTTGGCTGCCTTTTGTTCTATTCTCTGTCAACATGATCCCACACTGAGAAATTTGGATTATTTTTATGCTTTATTTACACTGATTCCAATGGTCAGCAGGACATAAACATTGCATGTATAAAAGCAGGTTTGCTGACTTTGTCACAAAATAAAGTTTTAAAAGCTTTTCCCCACAGAAGTTATTCCTCTACCACCATCTTTGATATTGCAGCTCATGGCCATCTCTCATAATATATCATGCTATGTTCTGGCTGTTTCCGCAGTGCTCATGTTTCCACTGCTGTCTTTTCAAATATCCAGTTTGGACTACAAAGTTTGTTTCAGTTGTTTAAAACTTTTAATTGATTTCAGCGTGAATCCAGGGATTTCACTTTTTTCTCAGTTAAAGCCCATTTTGAAAAAAAAAAAAGCGAAAACCCATCCTGGTTTATTTTTGAACACATTGCAGAGTTTATGTTTTACAATGAGCTTCTGTTCATAGTTCACAAAGAAACTAAAGGACGTCTAAAAATAGTATTTTCAGGATGAACTTATTGTGTTGAGTTCCCTCTTGTAATAATAATACTGAAGCTGATGAAAGTTACCAGAAACTCCTGTCTTTTACACACAGGTTGCCTTGGCAACAGAGATCCCTGACTACAACCAGATGACCTTACCACTGGGAGGGGGTCACACTGCTACAGCAGCCCAAATGCGGCATTTCTGCCGCAGCTACGAGTTCCAGCTTCCACCACAGCCCTCACCTCCCCTTCCACCTCCCTCTACAGTGCAGTTCTCCACTCTGGGCCCCGGGGGGCGCCATGTCTATTGCAATATCCCTATGACACTGCTGAATGGACAGGTGGGAGAAAAGACTGAGCCACTTACATTCATGATGTTCCTAGTTAGTCCCCAGCATCCAACATCTGCACAGTGTATCCTTTTCTAAAAAAAATGTGCTTGCTGTTATTTGTTTGCATGTATTCAGAGCTTAAACACAATAAAAATAAATCCTCTCTTCTCCCCAGGGGTTCAGAGCAGTTCACTGGGGAACAAGAGGTCTGTTTGAATAAAAGAGAATATAGAAAGAAAACAGTATCTTCATATCATCATATCAGCTTGAAAACATATACTTATTCTAACAGACTGGGAAATAAACTGCAGTATAGTTGTTATATTTAAGTCATGGCACAATATTGGCATGCAATAGTTCTTCATACTATAGAATGAAGCACCCGTAGCTTTTTGCTAGCAATTACAATGTGAGCAAGGTTACTGCTAATCACTGTGGCGCTGTGTGTTTCCCAGGTGCAACAGAGCAATACCCTTGGGAAGAAGCCAGAACTCCACCTGAACAGCACGTTTGTTCCCCTCACCAGCAGAGAACTAAGCTCTGACATCTGGTAGACGGACTTCTCAGCTGGTACTGGATTACAGACCAGTTTACAGACTGCTTTTCGCTGGCTTTGTGTAGACTTGTGGGTCGACTGGTTTTCATCATGTTCTTGGACTGTGTGCAGACTTGGCGTTGGACTGCCTATTGACTGCTTCTGGGCCAATTTATCCCAGCTGTGAACAAAAGACTGGTGAAAGACTGCATACGGCTCGGCTTTACACTAGCTGGGTGTAGTGGCTGCAATCTGCTTCCAGAATGGGATCATAAAAGGAATTGCACTCTGGTTTTGGACCTATTAACTGGTAACAGCCTGACACCAGCTGGAATGTGCAATGTTGGCATGACCGTGTGTCCTTGTCATGCCGGCAAGTTCCTGACTGGTCGTGCTGAGTTTGTCGACAGGAATAAATGCATGGACTTAAGAAAAGGTAATGAAGTGATCCTAGGTACTTAAATGGTGGGTATCCACAGACTATAGTGCTCTATTTGTTCAGCAAGCTGCCAATTTAGACCCTGGAGCACAAAAGCAGCATCTCTTAAGTCTGCTAACAAACCAGCTGTTGTGAAAACCAGTTGACTTGTCAGCTCGGAAAGATCAGTCTACTGAACAACAAAACGTAGCGTAATCTCAGAATGCCAATCGATCTACTTAATGTGAGTTCTCATCTACCTGTTGACTAGGTGGCAAAGCAGACATCAAGCAATGATTTTGGAATACCAGACCACCTTAAATCAACTAGTCAACCTCTTGAAATACTGCTCTACAGCCAGCTAGCCGCCTGGTTTGGCGCTCAGAAGCTGAACTGGTTGACTTGAGAAAGAAAAGCGAGAAAAAACACGGTGATGGCTGAAACTACTTAATTACCGAGAAAGCACAGACAGGTGGAAACTAGCCAGTTGTTTAGACTAGTTGGCTGAAAGGATAGTTCTTACTTGAGCTAGGTGTACTTTAGAAGACTGGAAACCTACCAGTCCAACACCAAGAGATGAACTCTGAGCTAAAATCATAAGGGACTTGGCTTTTTTCTATTTGCATGACCACCCATTTAGATGAAAAAAGTAATCAAGCAAAACATAGATAAAAGAGTAAATGACACAACCATTTGTCGAAGCCTCTTTTAATATGGAGGGTTAAAACATCCTATGTTGATAGATTATATTTGTTTTCTGTCTGGCCATGATATAATGATTAAAAACCGATAAAGGGAAAAAAGGAGGTGTCCCTCCAAAAACATTTTTATTATTTATTTTTGTCACATTTTATTTAAGGCTTTTAGAAGGTTGTTGAGAATTTTTACCAGGCTTTGTTTTTACTGTCTGTTTGTTACAATAATCTTTGTACAGCTTCCATAACCTCTGTATAGACCTATACATGACAGTGATTTGTTCCCTACAGTTTCTGTTAACACTCACATTAAGTGTGCTCCGGGTTGGCTCCACACAGCCACTTTTTGCCTTTGTTCTGTTTCTCTTTTCATCGATGGATGGATGTCTTACGGCAGTACGACCCTGCTAACGGACTGATCTTTTGAACCTGACCACTACCAGTCAGCCAAAGGGGGCTTCACTGCATAAAAAGCTGTACTCCAAGCTGAATCAGACCACATTCTTCTTTGTGAGCTTTAAAAAAAAAAAAAAAACAAACAAAAAAACAAGATTATTAACATAATATTTAAGCAAAGTGGATAATGTTTTGAATTTACACAAAGCTACTGTCATTGTCTTATTAGAACCAATGAATCCTGGATATTTGAGGTTGTTTGATACAATAATTAATTATTTGAGTTGTTATATTCAATGGCAATATACAGTCTAGTGGTTGTCCTTTCATTTCTGATTATTTCTTTGATTATTCTTTGGATATATTGGTTGAAATAATTTAACTGCGAGCAAATAAAACTTATATGAGTTGTTTTATAGATTTTTGGACTGACTCTTGTCTGACTTGTTCAACTGTTTTCTTTCCTTTATTTTTCCCTGACTGCACAATTATTTATTACCAGCTTTCTTTTCCTCTAACTGTTGCTCCTCCCACTCAATCATTTTCTTTAAATTGCACTTGTCGTGCCTTTTTCCTCTTCTCCAACAGCCATTTAGATTTCCTAATAACTGTGCTGCAGTTATTAGTGACGGTCAGCTCACTCACAACTGGCACATAATGTGGGTGAGGCTGTGTCACCAACTGTCTTTTGTCACGGGGAAATATGGCTCTCACAGAGTTTTCTGTCCAATGCTGCAAGGCATGAGCTAATTCATTTGCCTGTAGTGCCCAGGCACTAGATTCTTCATCCAGATTCTTGGGATGTGCAGCATGGGGCTGAGCACACTGTTTCAATGAGGGCAACTGTCCAACAGGCCTGCAGCAAGCAGGGTTTTAAAGCACCCCGAAAATTACAGCAGCTTTTAGGGAGGGGCTGGTGTTCAGGAGCGGAGCTTTCGTACCCCCAGCAAACGCCCAGTCAGGGCATTGCTAGCATCTGGAAACATCGGGGGCTTACCCCAACCCTGAAATCTGCTGGATTTTCACTCAGCTATGAGTAATGAATTTGTTTTTCAGCTGCATTAGAAAATGGACATGTAACAAATCTTGAGAAGTGTGTGAATCTCTGGCTAGTGTGTGAGAGATGGCACCCCTTATTTATGACAATAAATGCTTTAGAAGCACCGAGAGACTCTCATTCACCGACCTCAGCGTGTATCTGAGGCATGCCCTGTCTCTGCAGCAGCAACAGGAGGCAACTCCTTCTTCACATCATCTCACCTCTCCTAGGCCTCATGCCTTCCTCATTTTTCTTTTTAGAAAAGTTTTTTATACCAATTGTTTAAGTGCTTTAGCTAGGCTAGTTATCCACCATGACATCAGCCTGCTGTGATTTGCATGGAGTCCTGCATGTTGTTGAATGCAGTTTGTTGGACCCAGACCAATCAACATTCACAGCTTACAGGCACTGATGTTAGGTTAGACCTGCTTGAGGGTTGCTCTGCTGTGACTGGTTCCTACAATTAGGGTAGGTTGGTCAGACAGAGACGAGTGTTTCACATGTGACTTCACCGGTGATAAATGGTGCCAAACAGATGCCTGAATGCACCTGCCCTTCAATCACACCATGACCATGGCTTTTTTTTACATCATGTCTTGAGAGTAGGCAGATGGAAAGCTATCTTATGATCACTATGATCTACTGTCACAAACAATAGTGACAGTCATCCTTCAGTCTCACAGATCCATACTTAGATACAAACATCTTACAACCTGTATTGTGTATGCATCCGGTCATTTAGTGTGGTCGTCTTTAAAAACATATGTCTACAGTGTTTTATTAGCCTAGAACAGTGGTTCCCAAAGTCACGAGTGCTGCAGCCAGAAAATCCCATGCCCCATTTTTTATATAAATAAATACATTTATATAAATATCTAACTATGCATACTTGTGAGTAATTTAAAACTGAATTCCTGTTATTATGGCGGCCCCCTGGTGGGCCACACTTTGTGAACCACTGTCCTAGACCAAACAAAATGTGAAAAGTTATTTCTATACAAAACAGTTTGCTTAGAATAGAGTTGTATGTATTGAGGAAGTCAGCTGCTCAGTGTTCTTAGTCATTTATCATTTTTCCCATTTGACTTTACCACCATACAGTCACCAAATATTCAGCAGTACCACTATTTTCACCACAGTGAAAATAGGAACAACTTTTTGCAAAGCATTTGAGCAATCAGGAGTAGCTCTATGCCTGTAGGTATCTATAGGTACAGATTAGTTTTTGTTCCTCACTGTGTCATCTGTAGCTTGCACATCTCCATGTCTAAATGGCATTAGCTGTTTGCCGGTGATTCAACACAGATGAGCGTTTCTAACTCGAGCACCTCCAGGTAGGCTGTTTAAAGGCTAATAGCAAGATCAAAATCCTGTGTGGGAGCACAGAATATGAATCCCATCAACACCTTTAATATTAATATCAGCCAGTTCAGTCCCAACTGATGGTCTATAAAAAGGTTCCCATTACTTAGGTGTCACACGAGAAACATATATGATGTGTAAAACCAGTGAGCTATCTCAAGACCTTCACAACCTTATTGTTGCAAAACATACTGATGCTTTAGTTACAGAAGCATTTCTAAACTGCTGAAGGTTCCAGTGAGCACTGTTGGGGCCATAATCCCCAGAAGTGGAAAGAACATCATTTCACCATGAACCAACCACGACCAGGTGCAAGATTTCAGTCAGAGGAGTGAAATGAATTATCAGAAAAGTTCCCCAAGAGCCAAGGACCACTTGGCAGGAGAGCTACAGAAAGACCTGAAATCAGCAGGTACAACTGTTTCAAAGAAAACAATGAGTAATGCATTCAACTGTCATGGCCTGTTCACCACGCAAGACTCCATTGCTGAAGAAAAAGCATGTTGAAGTGCATTTAAAGTTTGCTGAATAACACTTAGACAAGCCTGTGAAACACTGGGAGACAATAGTCTGGTCAGATAAGACCAAAACTGAACTCTCTGGATGCCAAAAAACCTGCATACCACACCAACAACAAAGTTTGGAGGTGGTAACATCATGGTGTGGGGCTGTTTTTCAGCATATGGCACTGGGACACTTCATATAATTGATGGAAGAATTTGATTAAGTCTTCATTAAAATCTGCTTCCATCTACCAGGATGATAAAGATGAAACGAGGGTGGACGTTTCAGTAAAACAATGATCCCAAACACACAGCAAAGGAAACTCGATTGGTTTCAGAGAATTTGTATGGAAGAATGGGCCAAAGTCCCATCTGAGCAATGCATGAGACTAGTTTCTCCATACAAGAGGCGTCTTAAAGCCATGATCACCAACGAAGGCTTTTGTACAAAGTATTAAATACATTTCAGTAAGAGTGAACAATACTTTTCCCATGTGCCATTGCTCATTATTACACGTAACTTAATTTATGGATATATATGGTTTGATTTCTTTGCATGTGTGGATTGGATGGGTTGTTACCAACATCTGGTGAGATTTTCACAACAACAGCACCTTTAAAACTGGATTTACTAAGAAAATTGGTGACGTGTTCAGTGCTTATTTTACCTGCTGCATAAAGCTCATGTCCCACAGTGGAAGACGAGTACAAAAGTACATCTTGTTTTGTTTTGGGTTTTTTTTTTTTAGTTGATTTTGATCCTGCAAACAATTTACAGAATGTAATTTATGGAAAATGGATGGATGGCTGGATGGTTGGATGGATGGATGAAAATATTTTTTGAGCTTCCTCATTGATATAATCCTCAAGAAAAACAATAGACATATTTCTAATTACACAGAATATACTGTATACACTACATAAAATACAAATTACCATATTTGTTTCTACAACTTCATAACTTTACATCCACACATCAAAGCCAGGTATCTCCAGTTTTGGAACATTAATCAACAAATCTGAACAAGCATGAAGTAGCAAATCCCTGAAATTCAACATCATGCTCTTCTTTGTATCTCAGGAACACCACACATATGTACACTTTTGTTTGAAGTGCTTTATGTTTGGACATGCTTCAATGTTGCATTCAGATTGTTGATTGCTAAACCAGCATTCATTACCACAGCAGGAACAGATGCCAAGAGTAGCAAAAAGGTTGCACATTCTCACAGACATTCTCAGTCTCGACTGTGGTTATCAGGTTTCTATTTCCTGTTTAAGTCCAGCTGTATTCAAAAGTGAAAGACGATTGTCACATTTTTGGTATGTTCGGCTGTAAAGCTGTCAAAAAAACTTCCTTTAAAGTTAAGAACAAGCTGTGGTTTTAAACTAGTCATAAAAAAACAAAAAACCTCTTCCTCTTCAGTACGAGATGTTAAGAACAGCAGTCTAGAGCAGTGACAGTGATAATTAGTTAACTTTACTAAGAAAAAGCATGCAAACCACCTCAAATGTTGAACAGGAAATATATCTTGCAGGATTTTTTTAGTGTAGTTTACTCAAGATTAAGTAACAAAATAAAAAGTGTCAACTACTTAATATTTTAAATCAGATGTACTCAAGTTAGAAACGACTTCTCAGAGTTACTATTTTGAACAATTAATGCAAAAATTCCTTAGTTGTATTTACTTGAACAGGATTCTTATTTACTTGTTAAAACCACCCTTACAAAATCACCCTTACAAACCACCCTTACAAACCACCCTTACAAAATCCACTATGGTTAACTATAGTTTTTATGCAGTAACCATGGTAAGACCATGGTTACTGCATAACCATGGTCACCCGCATAAAAACCATGCAAATGGAAGTCTTGCTCATGCTATTTGAGTGCTTCAGAAATCCATGGCAACAAATTTTAAAAAAATAGATTTTAAAAAAGGTTCAATTAAAGAGCCAGAAAGATATTTCATGCTGTTTTACCTGCAAATCAAAAGGAAATGTTGCCACAACTCTTAAGATGCATCTATGAAAATGTACCAGTGTCGCAGACATTAATGAAGGTCATCACCACGCAGAACATGGAAGCGTCGCGGTACAGTGGTGCACGTTAATGTCACATCTGGCTTGTAGAGCTGAACAATGAACAAATAGAGTACAGTTCTGTGAAACACCCCAGCAAACAAACTGGCAATGACACTAAAAACACTGCCGTGGTTAACCGTGGTCTGTAACTCTGAGTGCAGCTCAGAGTTACAGACCAGAGAAGGGAAAATCAACAGGGTATCAACAACAATGGCCCACAAAGAGTATTATAATCCTCTCTTTTAATAGTGCAGCTAACATCAGAAGTGATGTGCTCTCATATATGACCCTCCCCCCTCCTAAAAACACAAAAGAATTACAGTCTAGAAATTGAAGCTGCTCTCAGCTGCTGGGGTGACCACTAGTTTCTCTTATGCAGTAAACTCTCATGCACTGATCCCACTGATAGCAGAGTTTATTTAATTAATATTTAACACCCATCCAAGAAATACAAACAACAGAGCAAACAGGGGAGACAGGTGTCTGAGGTCATGCAGCCGTTTTACGGGCACTACCTTTAGCAGGAAAACAGAAAGAGCTAGAGTAGGATAGGACTGTGAACACCTCAGCAAAGCAAGTAGCACATTTAAAGCCTGGAGAGCACTACTGAGGGGAGGGAAGGGGCTGCCAGAGAATACTGTGGTAGCAGTTAATGATAATGTTCATGATAAGATGGTACAGTCAGCCTTGGTTACCAGGATACCAGTTCATACAGATCACAGCACAACACATTTTAGGTATACTATATCCAACAAAATAAAACTAAACAATTTTATATTGTATAACTATATTTCATATTATTATATTACCTAAACCTAACCTATTTTCATATGAAGGAAGCACAGCTGTTGACATTAACTAAATGGGTGCTATGAAATGTCTGATTGGAACAAGTTGCTTTTTTCAGTGTAGCACAGATTCAAACTGAGTAAGAATCTATGTTGTGTGGATTTCTACTTAAAATGCAACAGCACCTCTAAATGCTTCTTGAAGGCATAACTAACTGTTGCTATGATAATCCTTACTGCTTATTAATACATCATATGTATTCTTCAGAGCAGAACAGTATGTCTGCGCCTGCCAACAAGGAAGTGTGCCCTAGTTAAGCAACAGACACTACAAACCACAGT
Source organism: Archocentrus centrarchus (assembly GCF_007364275.1). Lineage (NCBI taxonomy): Eukaryota > Metazoa > Chordata > Actinopteri > Cichliformes > Cichlidae > Archocentrus > Archocentrus centrarchus. The sequence goes on along the minus strand of NC_044355.1, from coordinate 26,319,075 downwards.
GCAGTGCAGCAGACCATCAACATAAACCATTCTGATCTATTACCTGTGCATTAACGTATTGAAGCTGATTGAAGAAATCGTTCTTCACTGGCTGAAAAATGCCGGAAAACTCAATTTTCAAAGGGTAGGACTAATTTCTGCTTTTACTGCAAATGTATTGATGTGAAAGTATGACACTGGCTCACTGTGGTTCTTAAGTGGAAAAGTTTTTATTTATACGAAGTCAAGTCAGAAATATTACAGCCAATTAATGTCTTGAGCAGCGATGCACAAATACATAATTCCTAAAATTATTAAAAGGAATATCAGGTATCATTCTGTAATAATGGCAATGCTATAATGTCTAGAAAGGCTTTATTTTACAAAGTAATAATATTAGTAAAGCTACTGACGTGTTTATTTACCTTTCACTTAACAATTATCTACTTTGCCTTTTTTTCGTATTAACTTTTCGTGTAATTATATTTCTTTTAAGTAAAAAAATTAAACCATATTTTTTTTAAAAAACTTTCTTCCCAGTTAATCTTTTGAATTTTGCATTTATTAATCATGTATTTCAAAAAATATGAAGGATTAAAATTATTTCTTCTAAATATGCACCATATAACTTATACAGATTTTTTTGACTGTGACCTAAGCTTGGTATTCATAAGCCAGCTAGTCAAATATGAACTGTCAAACACAGCAGCATGTCTCTGCTTATCCCTGTGTTATATACAGCCTTAAATATGAAACGGGCCACCTCAAAATTCTGTTTCTCATTTGAAGCGACTGCAACAAATGTAACAGAATTTGGAATAAGCTGTTGCCATTTGTTTGTTTTAGTTTCTGTTGTGATTGTTTCTATGTATATGAAAAGTTCTGGTGGAATCAAGCGCATGGATGCAAACATTCTCTGTATTTTAGCAAAATGATACATATTCTTTGCACTCTTCCACATGAGAGTTGATACTTTGTTTTTATCAGTCTAAACCAATCCATTGCTAGTATCTGCTAGTTCAACTCAGGAAACCCTTACAGGCAATGAAACGTGAACGCGGTCTTGTGGGGCAACGTCACTCAAACAAACTCAGTTTCAGTTCTAGAACCAACTCAAAGAGAGGGGTGATCAGCTTTGGGAATTTCTGCTTGGTATTGTACTGATGAAATTAAGACAGGGAAATTAAATAAATAAACTCATATTGCTTTATATTGATAAGTCGTTGTATATATAGAGGAGCGTGGGGTAAGATGAGCCACTTTTTACTTTTTTGGTTCTATAGACAAAATGAAAACATCAATTTATAATTTGTATTGTTTTCTAACAAATTAAATTTTAAGAATGAGTCTATAACAAATAGCTTTGGAAATATGACATCACAAAAAAAAGTTTTCCAGTGGCTCAGTTTGCCCCAGGCACGGGGTAAGTTGAACGAGTTCACAGGGTAAAGTGACCCCGTGTATTTTTTCCAGTATTAAAATTGACATTAAAAAATAAATAAATTAAAGCCGCAAGCGGCGTTAAAGGCCCTCGCTGCCTGCGCGCCCGCCAAACCCTGCGCGAGTGCTGAATGTAAAACCCGAGTTACAGCTGTTATTGCACGCCTTTCCAGTAGGTGGCGCTGCAACTGGCATTCAATAATGTCGTGCATGTGTTCAGGAGTGGATCCTTTTCACACTTGTGAAGTTTGGTGCAGTTTGGACAAGGAGTGTTTAAGTTAGAGCAACTTCCTGTTTCCAATAGGTGGCGCTGTCACTGTCATTCAATGTCATATGGATGTGTGCAGGGGTGGGTCCTTATCAGACTTGTGAAGTTTGGTGTAGTTTGGACAATGAGTGTTTGAATTAGAGCAACTTCCTGTTTCCAGTAGGTGGCGCTGTGCTTGTCATTCATTGTCACCTGGATGTGTGCAGGGATGGGTCCTTATCACACTTGTGAAGTTTGGTGCAGATTGGACAATGAGTGTTTGAATTAGAGCAACTTCCTCTTTCCACTAGGTGGCGCTATATCTACATTCAATAATGTAATGTGTATGTGTTCAGGGGTGGGTCCTTATCACATTTGTGAAGTTTGAGGGTAATCGGACAAAGTATATGAGAATGAGAGGCAATCGAAATGTCATGGCGAAGGATCTAAGCACGCCATGGCGGCAGGGGCCAGGGCCACGCCCCTCTGTATTGTAACATCATCATGGACTTCACTGTAAATGTTTGTGGTCAATATACAGCTCAAAAGACGTGAATAAAGGTTCTCATGCAGAAATGTTAGGTTTTCCATTGAAAATGAATGGGGAATTGGGGGTGTGGTCACGGGCGCGGGGTGCAAAATGAGGCATGGGTCTTATTGACTTTTTTGATCAGGGTCATATACAGAATGTGTAAACCAAATTTCATAATTATAGGAGTAACTAAAATTTTGGAGCTCCATGTAAATTTTGGTTTAGTTATATAGGGGGCGCTATTGCAGGAATTGCCATTGTTTCTCCATTTATGGATTCGTGGTGTGTCTGTACAGAAGTTATTAAAGTTTGGGAGAAATCGGGCAAAGCATTTACGAGTGATGACAGAAAAGGTGAGGGTAAAAAAGGCCAAAACGAAGGCCAAGTTTAGCGCCCCTTTGTGAGAAGACCGTTTAATATTCTACAAAACCCTGAATAACTTTTGTTATTCAGCATAATCTGAGCAATTTTGGTGACTGTAGGTTTAACGCCCTAGGAGGAGATGTTTAAAATACGAGGCGTGGAAAATCGCTGACTTGGAAAAGGTCAAAGTTCAGGCCAAGATGGCTGACTTCCTGTTTGTTGAGTGGGGGTGCTCCAAGAGGATTTTTTGCTCGTCTTGGCATGATCTGTGCGTGACGCGAATTTCGTGGTTCTACGTCAAAGTTGATCTTGGCCTTTCCCATAGGAAGCCGAAAAATTGACTTTTCCGGGGGCGCCATGGAGCCCCCTTTTGGAGCTTGCTCTTGGCGACATTAAAAAAATAAATTTTTCGCCAGACCTGGCCTCTGTAGCAAAAATGGTGAGTTTTCGTATATGTTCAGGGGGTCAAATTTGAGGTCAAACTGGCAGAAAGAAAAAGAAGAAGAAGCGGAATAATAATGACTAACGCTAACAAATCCAATATTCCGCTTTTCCAGTCACCCTCATATATACCTTTTCGGAAACGTCTCGACATGACGCACGTCCCCATGAGGTCCGGGGTCACTTGCGACCGCGTCCCATGTGACCGCCCCCATTTATGCACCGCCCCACCCCCCCTTTACAATCACTATAGGCTCCTCGCCGACCCTTCGGTTGGCTCGGGCCTAATAAAGTAAAAGAAAAATGACGAACTCTAACAATTCCAATTATGCGCTTTTCCAGTCACCCTCATACATACCTTTTCGGAAACGTCTCGACCTGGCGCACATCCCCATGAGGTCCGGGGTCACTTGACACCGCGTCCCATGCGACCGCCCCCATTTTTGCACCGCCACCCCCTTACAATCACTATAGGCTCCTCGCCGACCCTTCGGTTGGCTTGGGCCTAAATAAATTCCAGACAAAGCCATTTAAATTTAGGTTACCTGAAACAACACAAAACCAGCTGAGTATGGTTTGATTTTCTTTTATTTACCACTGATAAACAATAACTTTAAGGTGAGGGTGTAAATGGTCTGTGTACTTTGTGGCCAATGGATTTTCGTTTAGGAATTAGAAAACAAAAATCAGAAAATGACTTGTTTCGTGATTACCTCGTTTTTTTAATTTGTCAAAAACAAACGAAAAACAAAAAATGAACCACTGTCTGATTTCATTTAAGTGCTTAAAAAATTTTAATTCTGGATTTTAAAACTCCGGTGTGGAAATTTTATTTCTCGTTTTGTGGTGAATTTTTATACATTCTTAGCATAATAGCTCTTCTGCAATGTGAAAAAAAATATGGCTGACAGTTACTGGCTTTTGGCAGGGGTAAGCTGAACCAGTGGTTAAACTGAATTGAACCACTGGTTCAACTTACCCCACTCTCCCCTACCATTAAAGCCAATAGTAGAAGAAATGTGCGCGCACTCTGTGTGTCCTTACAGTAAGACTTGCTCAGTTAGCAGTTGTACTGGCATTACTAATTAAAGCTTATTTTCACTGTAAACTTATGAATACATTAACACAGCTAATGCCCACATTATGCTGAGAAAAGAAAATGTTTCCTTAGTTCATCCAGCATTGGCCTGCTAAGTTCTTCTGAAGTACTATCAAGGATTTTAATGTCACTTTGACTTCTTTGCAGTAATTGCAACAGCTGCAAATTTAGAAGCTGCTTGTGGTCTCTGGTGGTGTTCCTCATGACCGGGACTTTAATTATCTACAGCTCAACCCTCCAAGTATCATGGCCAATAAACCTGTGGACAGCAACATCAGGGTCAAGTAACAACAGTGTGACTACTTCATTTGACAGGGTAAGTTTATTTACTGGCTTCAATATAAACTGTGCTATTTTGCAGAAATCCACACATGCGGTGTGTAACCTTAGTTATGGCACGTATTTATTTTTGGTCACATTTAATTTGTGTGGTTTAGAATATAAATTTGTGTTGCATATTAAGTTTTGAAATATTCATGATTTTACCTAATTGAGTTTATTATATAATTAATTATCATTGCCTCATCTTATAATTTTATGTGTAACATTTAAGTTAGTTATTATTGAACCTTGTGACAAGTAATTTTAGTTCCTACCTTGTACTGTTTACGGTGGGACTGTTTTTGGTGCAACATTGGGTTTTTCCGTGTTGTTGTGCGTCGGAGTGACGATCGAGTAAAAGTTGAGTTCACACTGTCCTGCCGAGTTGGTGTTTATTATAGAAGATCATTTTTAAGATCAATTGTAACCCGCCATACACCCACCGCCCGAGAAGGAGAGAGACCGGAGAACGCTACCTCAACCAGAAATCAGAGTTACAGACTGGCGGCAGCGGTGTTTTTCCTTCATCTTCGTATTAATTAGCCAAGGCAGTCAGCTGACTTACACCGAGTCGGACCTGTCGGGAACCGCTGCAAGATGCACAGACGATCTGTGAGTTTTTTTTTCTTTCACCGTCCTGCATGGGACAATTTTATGGACACTATCTATACTGCAGATTGACACCGATAGTTTTTTCCGCCTGGCCGTTTTAGTTGGACAGTGTTAAAGACATGTCGCTGCAGTCGTTAACGGACCACGTTGAGGACAACAAGCCCTTCCCTGATGATGACAGCGTGCGCAGCAATACTCAGCGAGACTCAAAGACTGTGGTTCATTACAGAGTGGATCTTCCCCCATATTTCAATGGTGATGGTAAGGACAAAGAAAGTTTTTCGTTATGGAAAACCAAATTGGAGCTTGCTGTTAAAGCATGTGCAGATGGACAACAGTTAGATATCGCCACCATACTTCCCACACGTCTAAGTGGAGACGCACTGGCATACTGGCTTTCTTTATCACCGGATGTGCAGCGTGATTATGAGAAATGTGCAGCTAAGCTAAATGAAGTTTTTGGCAGGAAAGAATTCCTGTTACACTTCCAGACTTTTGTGAATGCTTGACAGCACTTGCCTAAAGAACCTTTAGAGGTGTATGCTGCAGAAAGGCATAGAGGCATTCCCTGATTATGGTGAGTCAGCTATTGCAATGGAACGATTTAGAAGGTTTGTTGCTGGTTTGGATCCAGTGCTTCGAGCCAAATGTCATGAGCATGGTGCAGCTACATTGGAAAAAGCTTTGGAAGTTGCATGTAAATGGGAGCGTGCACAGGAAGCTTTAAAGCTTATTCCCCCACCTGCAACTGCACTTTATGCTATTCCTCCTACCCCTCGAGATGAGGCATATTCAGCTATGGTGTCCACCAAACATGGAAACTCGCACTCAGATTCATCTGCTGGACTAATTGATGCTGTTAAGCAGCTCTCACAAGATGTTCATGCACTCAGGCTCGAAGTTTCTCAGCTAGGACAACTTTATAACTACCCTTCCAGACGACATGGTTCCCAAACTGGGGCCCCCAACCACAAGTATGGTCACCCAGATGAACAAAGAGCTGAGCGTGGCCGAGAACAGTATCGTCGCTCTCCATCTGTCTCTCCTGACCGTAGTCTTTTCTCTGCCACACCCAGCTATCACAGATCTATCAGATCACACAGTGACTGTCCCTATCCTAGATACCTTTCTGACATACGTGACAGACATTATTCACCTAGTCCCCCGCCTTCTCCACCTCACCGACGTGACTACCATTCCTCCCACAGTCAGGAACATTTCAAGCAGTACATACCAGATAGACGTTGCTCCCCTGATCACACCAATGCAAGGTGTCCACCCCATAATAACTCTTGCCGGCATCCTTCCCCTTATGATTCAGGTGGCCCCAGGAGTGACTCTCACTCTACTCACTTTGTTAGAGAAAGACACCAACAACACAGGGAAGGAAGGCAGCACGTGAGCTTTCATGAAGACCCTTCCTACCAGGGAAAAGAGTGGTAGCAGATGCTGAGGGCCAAGTGTCTGCTGCTACCAATACTGAGGCCCCTCAACAGATGCTGCAACCAGCTACTAAAACTCCCCACACTATGTGACTGCAGTCATTGAGAACATTGCCACTAAAGTCTATTTAGACACAGGGTCAGACATATCACTCATTAGTGAAGATTTTAGAATGTCTATCCCCTCTCTGAGAACAAAAGTGATTCAACGCTCTGAACTTTTCCCTAGGTCAGTAACTGGTGAATATTTGGACAATTTAGGCACACTTCCTATCACCATCAGATTAGGCAATGAGGTATTTAGTCACACAGTGCAAGTGGTCAGAAATATCACACAGCCAGTGATCCTAGGCTGGGACTTTAGGCTCTCTCATCACGCAGTTTTGGACGTGAGAGAAAAGATTTTCAAAGTAGGGAATCGTGCTAGTGTTCCCCTCTTGTGCACTACTGAGACTGCTCCCCTGAGCTGCTGTGCTGTTACCTTGTCTCCAGTAGTAGTTCCTGCTATGTCACAGATGACTGTTTTAGCCAAGGTTCAGCCAACTATTGGTGTTTCTGATTTTGAAGCTGAATACACAGGCATCTTAGAGCCCGGTCCACCCAGTTTTCAAGGTCTTTTAGCAGCACGTACGCTTCCACCTGTACAAGCAGGATTGACCTATGTCAGAGTAATGAATCCGACTAATGCGGACCTTCAAGTTCCATGTGACACTAGACTTGGTGATTTCCATCCACTTGGCAAAGACAGTGAGGATAACTATAGCATAGTAGAAGGTAATGTAGCCGCAGTTAACACCACAACAGAACCCTTTCCTCAGCAGTCATTACCAGATGTTGATCTCAGTCAGTCAGCACTTTCAGATGAACAAGGTCAGCAGCTAAAGGCTTTACTGTTGTCATATAGTGATGTTTTTAGCGTTCACAACCAAGATTATGGACGCACAGACATAGTCAGACACAATATCAGGACAGGTAATACTACACCCATTAAACAAAGGGCCTACAGTACATCACCTAACATCAGAGCAGAAATAGACAGGCAAGTTCAGCAGCTCCTTTCACGTGATATCATTGAGGAAAGTTGTAGCCCCTGGTCTTCCCGTCGTTCTCGTGAGGAAAAAAGATGGCAGCTACAGATTCTGTATTTATTACAGGAAGCTAAATGCAGCCACCATTAAAGACTCCTACCCCCTGCCACGCCCGGCAGATGCTCTTGACAGCCTGTCAGGTGCTTGTTGGTTCAGCACAATGGACTTATCTAGTGGATATTGGCAGGTTGAGCTTGACCCACAGGATAAGGAGAAAACAGCATTCAACACTGGCAGTGCTCTTTACCAGTTCAAGGTCATGCCTATGGGTTTGACTAATGCCGCACCAACCTTTCAAAGACTGATGGAGCTGGTGCTCCTTGGCCTACACTGGAAGGAATGCTTGATTTACTTAGATGACGTTCTTGTGTTCAGTCGCTCTTTTGCAGATCACCTACAGAGTCTTGGAGAAGTCTTCAGCCGATTTCGCTCAGCTGGTCTCAAGCTGAAGGCTAGAAAGTGCCAACTTGCCCGAACACAAGTAACTTTCCTTGGACATGTGATCTCCAGTCAAGGACTCCAACCTGATGCAAGGAACCTTGAAAAGGTTCATGGATGGCCGACACCCAGGACAACTACGGAGGTGAGATCATTCATTGGACTATGTTCCTACTACCGTAGATTTGTCAAAAACTTTTCAGTCATTGCTGCTCCACTTCACACATTGACACACAAAGGAGCAATATTCAGCTGAACTATTGAATGTGAGGATGCTTTTCAGTCACTGAAATATGCTCTCACTAACCCACCAATTGTGGCACACCCCATCTTCACACAGCCTTTCTTGCTGTACACGGATGCTTCACAGAATGGAATTGGCTCTGTGCTGGCACAAAGACAGGACAATAAGGAACGTGTTATTGCTTATGCAAGCCACACACTCACTCCCTCTGAAAAGAAATGGTCCACCTTTGACCGTGAACTTTGGGCAGTTGTTTGGTCTGTGAGACATTTCAAACACTTCCTTTCTGGTAGTTCATTCACTGTGGTCACGGATCATAAGCCCCTCCTCAGTCTAAAGAAAACTCCAGTGGATAACGATCCTACTGGCAGACGTAGTCGCTGGATACTGGAGCTGGATGTGTATGACTACCACATTCTACACCGAGAAGGTAAACAACATGCCAATGCGGATGCCATGTCCAGGTGTCCTGACACTAAAATGCACAACAAAGCTGTTCAGTGTGTCATTTCAGCCATCAGTGCCACAAAAAGACATACTTCAGAAAAAAGAGGCACAGATGACAGTGCGGCCACAGTTAATGCGGAAATTGGCCATACCCTGTCAGTTGACTTAAGTGAGCTACAAAAACAACAACATGCTGATGAGTGTCTCAGTACTGTTACTGCATGGCTGGAATCCATATCACATAGACCACCTATTGGTCATCTGAAACATTCCTCTCCCATACTAAGAAAGCTCTGGCATGAATTTCTCAAATTAACGATTCGACATGGCATCCTTTGCAGGAAAGTCAAAGAGAGCCCTCACACACCAGCAACCTTTCAAGTTGTCTTGCCATCAACTCTTATCCCCACAGCTTTGGCTGGGTTGCATGGGAATCAATTCAGTGGTCATCTGAGTGCAGAATGCACTCTTCAAAGAGCCAGACGCATTTGCTATTGGCCATACATGACCCGTGACATCAACAAGTTTTGTGCTGAGTGTTTGCCCTGTCAAACACGAAGCTCTCCCACTCCTCATGAGAGAGCCCCTCTGCAGCCAATCCAAGCAGAGAGACCTTTTCAGAAGGTTGCTGCAGACATTACTGAGCTCCCTGTTACTTCACATGGCAACAGGTACGTCTTAGTGATAATGGACTATTTCACACGTTATGTCAACCTTTTCCCACTGAAGGATCAGCGTGCTACTACAGTGGCAAAATGCATTTTTGAGGACTATATAAGACAACATGGTTTACCAGAGTCAATTCACACTGACCAAGGCAGACAGTTTGAGTCAGACCTCATCAAACATCTTTGCAACTTACTTGGCATTTACAAAACACGCACATCCCCATACCACGCACAGTCAGATGGCATGGTGGAAAGACTGAACAGGACACTGAAAGATCAACTTGCCAAGTACATATCACAATGTGACAGTGAATGGGATATGTATTTGCCACAAGTAGAGCTTGCCTACAATTCAAGTGTTCATTCAAGCACCGGATTTACCCCTTTTTTTCTTGTACATGGACGAGAGCCTAACTTACCCCTTGATGTGATGCTAAACTGTAGTCCTGCAGTGACCTCTTCCACACCAGGTACACCAGAAGCTTATGCTACTCACCTTGCCACACACTTGTCACATGCCTTCAGAAATGCGGCCCACAACTCTGCTGTAACCAAACAACATCAAAAGATGCAGTATGACAAGAAAGTTGCTTTTCACCCTCATCACCCAGGTGACCTTGTTCTCCTGGATGATCCTGCACAACGGATGAATAAGCTTGCTCCCAAATGGAAGGGGCCCTTTGTGATTCTACAAACAATGAGCACAGATGGACAACCCGGTGTTACCTATAAGATCACTAACCCAAGGAACACATGCTCACGGACATGGATTGTACACCATAACAGACTGACATCTTACAAGGGTACCTTGCCAGTTGCCCCTGGTGACAGACAGGCAGGCCTAAAGCCAACTCATGTGAATCCATCCCCTGTCTCATCTCCACCTTTCACTGCTCTGTCAGGAGCCTTGCCATTCCACCCTCCCACACCTCCGCATGTCCCTTGTAGAGCTGGGACACAGTCCCTACGTGCTCCTCTTCACAGTGCTCCTCTTCACAGTGCTCCACCCTCTCCAACCTTCCTAGCCCTTCCCCTTCTTCCTCCTCTCTCACCATGTGTCGCACTGACTCCACCGGACTCCCTTCATCTACCCACGTCACGTCCCGCAGTGGACGCCAGATAAGACGACCACTCAAATACAGAGACTTTGTCACATAATGGACTGCTGTTCCACAGCCCTTACTGTTTCTATTGTTTGTGTGCTGGGTAGGGCTGCATAAAACGATTATTTTAGTAATCGAGTATTCTATCGATTATTCCAGCGATTAATCGAGTAATCGGATAAGAAATACTTTTTTTTATTAACAGTTTATCTGCATATTTTAACTTCCGTAATGCAGTTTCTCGCCATGTGAACAAACAGCGGTGAATGGAGCAGCTACAAAGTTCTCTTTTCTTCACCTTAACACTTGCTGATCAGGTGCTTGATGAAGGACCTCCAGCTGTTTCACAGATTTAATGGTGGTTACTAAAAGAAAAAGCTGCTGTTTTGGACGCTGGAAAAACGTTTCCTTTTTCACTACTTGAGCTCACCGTCACAGCTTCGCCTCTTTGCACTTGCGCAGTTAAAACCGCTGCCTGCTATGAGTGTTTTGAAAAACTAGTGGCTGCGGGAGCCATAGCGCATGTGTGAGTAATGGTGTAATGCTTTGTATTCACAAGCATTCTCGAAAATACGTTTCTACTGCAGGTCTATATTTAGTCACTAATAAGGGATTAAAGTATAAAAAATATTTTGAAGGAGCCCCTCGGTCCTGGGGGGCGGGCCTTCCGGTACCGAACCATCGCTAGTGCTAATGGCCCGCGCTCGCTAGCAAACCAGTTCTGGTAGCTACAGCTGAAGTAAAGACAAAAATAGCAGCTGAAATTCTCAGCGAGCACAACACACACAGACACACAGAGAGCAGTGGAGGCGTGGAAATGCATGTCAGCGACAGTTGCCACCCGTCCCGTAAAGTACGGAACACGGCATGTTACGGAGCCATATTCCACGGAGTCCCGTAACATACGGGGTTCTGTATTTTACGAGACAGGTGGCAACTCTAGTGATGATCCACTCTGTGTTAAATGAAATCCATCGCAGCGACGGAGAGCTTTTTAGAATGTGTGCTTGTGTATACGTGAGTGATTCACACTCCAGTCCAGTAGGTGGCGGTAATGCAGTTCTATGTTGGTTTGCCAGCCCCCAATAAACCCACAAAAAAACGTCAGCACTAATGCTGCTAATGCTAGTGAGGAGCGCCGCTTACACCGAGACAGCTGAGCGCTGCAGAGTTTAAACGAAGCATCGACACAGTAAATTTGTGTCGATAAATTTTTAGAATCGATTTAATCGAGTTAATCGATGAATCGTTGCAGCCCTAGTGCTGGGGTTTCGTGTTATAACTGTTTCCATATAACTTACTGCTGTTTTACTAAGCATTATTTTGTGCATTTCTGATTTCACTTTTTGTATGTTGCTGACTTATTTGTTCTGAGGCATATTAGCCTAGTTTCACAAGGCTTCATTTATATTATTTTGTACACATCTTACTGAAATGAGGACATTTCTACTCAAAGCAAGGCAAGACTGTAACCTTAGTTATGGCACGTATTTATTTTTGGTCACATTTAATTTGTGTGGTTTAGAATATAAATTTGTGTTGCATATTAAGTTTTGAAATATTCATGATTTTACCTAATTGAGTTTATTATATAATTAATTATCATTTGCCTCATCTTATAATTTTATTTGTAACATTTAAGTTAGTTATTATTGAACCTTGTGACAAGTAATTTTAGTTCCTACCTTGTACTGTTTACGGTGGGACTGTTTTTGGTGCAACATTGGGTTTTTCCGTGTTGTTGTGCGTCGGAGTGACGATCGAGTAAAAGTTGAGTTCACACTGTCCTGCCGAGTTGGTGTTTATTATAGAAGATCATTTTTAAGATCAATTGTAACCCGCCATACACCCACCGCCCGAGAAGGAGAGAGACCGGAGAACGCTACCTCAACCAGAAATCAGGGTTACACAGTGCTTTGGTTTTTTTCAATGCTTTTTAGAACTAAAACACATTAGAGGCTATCTTCAAAATTTTTTTGAAGACAAGCTGCTTAACAATCAGATGTTGAAATGCCACTCTGTGAAATAAGATCTGTGTTTAGCTAATTATAAAATTTTACTAGCAACAGTGTCGGTTTCTCTCATTTCCTCAAATGGTGTGCTCAAAAAGCAAATTTTGGATGTGGCTGGACTCCATCCAAAGTCAACAGAAAATCATTTGACATATTTAACAAGTTATATATAAGAAGATAAGACATACTTTTTTAAAATACTTTATCCCAAAAGTTGTAAAAATAACTGTGTTACAGCACCTGTAACAGATGCAGCCTTTCACTTTAACTAGTAATGACTTCATGAATTTCTTCACAAATAAAATTGTAATCATTAGAGGAAAAAAGGATTCATAACCATCTCACAGACATGTCATTATGTTCAGCTGCTTTCAGTACAGCTGGTATTTGTTTAGATCCTCTCTCTCCAGTTGATCTTTCGGAGTTAACTTCAATAGTTACTTCCTCCAAATCATCAACATGTTTATTAGATCCCATTCCTACTAGACTGCTCAACAAAGTCCTACCATTAATTAATTCTTCCATCTTAAATATGGTCAATCTGTCTTTATTAATAGCTATGTGCCACAGACCTTTAAGGTGGCAGTAATTAAACCAATACTTAAAAAGCCATCACTGACCCAGCTGTCTTAGCTAATTATAGGCCAATCTCCAACCTTCCTTTTCTCTCAAAAATCCTTGAAAGAGTAGCTGTAAAACAGCTAACTGATCACCTGCAGAGGAACAGTTTATTTGAAGAGTTTCAGTCAGGTTTCAGAATTCACAGTACAGAAACAGCATTAGTGAAGGTTACAAATGATCTTCTCATGGTCTCTCTCAGTAGACTCATCTCTGTTCTTGTCCTGTTGGACCTCAGTGCAGCTTTTGATACTGTTGACCATAACATTTTATTACAGAGATTAGAGCTTGCCATACAGTAGGTTTTAAAGATACTGCTCTGCAGTAGTTTGAATCATATTTATCTAATCGACTACAATTTGTTCACATAAACACATTTTCTTTTTCGCACAATTATGGAGTTCCAAAGGGTTCTATGCTGGGACCAGTTCTATTCAGACTATATATGCTTCCCTTAGGCAGTATTATCAGAAAGCATTGCATACATTTTCATTTTTATGCAGATGATACCCAGCTTTATCTAACCATGAAGCCAGATGACACACATCAATTAGTTAAACTGCAGGAAAGTGTTAAAGACATAAAGACCTGGATGACCTCTTATCTCCTGCTTCTAAATTCAAAATATAAAACTTTTCTTGTACTTTTACTCAGCCCCACAAACCACAAAAAAGAAAGATGGGATCTAGAGTGCCTGGGTGGCTCAGTGGTGGAGCAGGCGCCCACATGCATATACTGCATTGCAGTGTGGCAGCACAGGTTCGAGTCAGGCCTGTCGCTTATTTGCCTGCGGGTCTTCCCCTGCACCCCCCACCCCCATCTATCTCCACTTAACAGAAAAAGCCACTGTGACCGGAAAAAAAAAATGCAGTCGAACCAGATACTTACTCTGGATGGCATTACCTTGGCTGCCAGGAACACTGTGAGAAATCCTTTTTTTTGACCAGGATATGTCCTTTAATGCACATATTAAACAAATAGGACTGCTTTCTTGCATTTGCCCATAACTCTAAAATTAGAAACATCCTTCCCTAGCGTGATGCTGAAAAACTAATTTGTGCATTTATCATTTCTGTTCTGGCAATGTCTGAGGGACATTTGAGTCTTGTATCCTCAGGCCTTCTTAGTTTAGTTACCTTAGTTTTGCTCTTGGTTATAGTTTAATTCATTGTGTTCTCTATGTCAAGTCTGTGTTTCTGTCCTTGTTTTATTTTGCTAGCTCTTTTCCCGTGCGCATTGTGTTTAGTTTTGCTTCCCCTTGTCTTGTTAGGTTGAGTCTGTTCACCTGTGTCCTGTTTTCCCCAGCTGTGTCCTTTCTCCCTGATTACCTTGCGTGTGTGTTTAAGCCCTCAGTTTTTTCACTTGTTTGTTTCCTCCCTCATGCCCTCATGGCTTTGGGAACGTGGAAACACTCTGTTAACTGATGGAAGAATCCAAAAACGTACTGGATTCAAACTCAAACGAATATAATTGACATAATCTGTGATATGCTCAGGAATGGTTTCTCCAAGGCCTTCGGCAAGTAGTAGAAGGGGAGTTTCGATACAGTATTACTCACAAGTTATTCAAAATGGAGTCTTTTGTTGTCATTTTGAGAAGTAGTTGAACTATAGCGACATATAGAGACACTTGACCATGTGAGAATGAGTAACTGATCATAGCTAGGATAAATAAAGAATCTAAAAGAAGGATCTTTTCATTTCTACTGTACATCACAGGTGAGCTGGATAAAACTGGAGATGACCAGGAAAATATAGAAAGTATAGAGCACAGAATAAGAGAAGTTTCTAATGTTAATGCATTAATGATACTGAAATGTTGTTATATTCAGCTGTAAGATCACAGAAAGGCCTGCTTTGTGCATTTTGAACTTTGAGTGTTTTTAGTGTTCTGTCCTTAGTAAACTCACCAAAAGAACAACCACTTTTTGAAGGGGGTTTAAAAAAGCTTGTTACAGGTGACCTTGCATTCATGCAACTAAGTGTCAGACTTCACGACTCCTGCCAACAAAGAAAATGAGTGGATACCCGATGCAGATGGGTGAAGTTTGCCTTCTTACACGTGGGCTTATTTAACCCAAATCATTCCATTTTTCTAAACTTCACTAAGTACTTTTAGTGTGTGCTTAAAACTGGTTACAAACTATGATCTCCTGGTTAAAACTTGGTACAAACATGTTTTTGACTTAAACAACAACCACATCTTTCACCTCTGAATGAGGATATGTTTTGGTCTTCTGTGTAGAAACTGTAATTTTCTCATGTCACTAGCAACTAATGTGTTCTGTTGTTTAGACTGTCTCTGGAACAAAGTTTCTGTTAACTATTTTATTTATTACTTTAATGCTATCACTGGATAATGTTAGCAAAGCAGCTATACAAGATATAAGTATGTCTATGTAAGAGTTTATAATTGTAAGACATTTCAACCACATTTCAACCTACTACATGTACATTTGACAAACTGGCTTTCTAACGCTGCGTTTCCCTTAGTACCTACTCATCGCGGCTCAACTCGACTCAGCACGGTTTGTAGGTATTTCCATTAGTACCAGGTACCAGGTACTTTTTTAGTATCCACTCAGCTGGGGTTCCAAGTGATCCGAAGCAATCCAAAAATGTGACGCGGAAGAACAGCATGCCACTGATTGGCCAGGGAGTGTCGTCACTAGTTGAATCGTGAGAGCGATTCCTTCACCACAATCAACTGCACCATTTTTAAAACCTGACAGCAAGAAAATGGAGGCACGCAAAGCACAGGAAGGCTCGGCTGAGTGCCCAGACCAACAGATTGCAGCGGTAGTTTTGCAACATTTGAAACGCACACAGAAAATACATATTTTAACCCTATGCTGCCGGGCGATCGCCGCTGAAGCACTTATTACCTGCCTCTACTAGCCGTGGACAGCACCAAGCGCTGAGGGGGCTTATCAAAGGAACTTGACCGTTTGTCCGATCGGAAAAATTCAAATGGTTTCTGAAAGCTGAGAAACTGCGCTTCACTCCCAACATAGGGTTATTACAGTAATTGTTGCCACAAGTACGTGAACGGCGGCATGAATTACATGACATGTATGTATGAAGTATGACATGTTCAGAGGTATAGGGTTATACTTAATAATGATAACCTTCATTCAATAAAAAATTGTACAGGGGACTTATGCATAATGACAATAGTAAACTGGCATTAACTATGTTAGCTTGCCTCTATCCCATCCATTGTTGTGTTGTGTTTTGCGTCTCATACAAATTATGTCAAGAGACTACTGCCCACATTGCTATATCGACTCCACCCACACTGAGGTGGTATTCAATTGCAATGGAAACAAAACAAGACCATGGCAAGTCGTGCCAAGTTGAGTTGGCCCGCAGTAAGTAGATACTAATGGAAACTAATGGTATAACAGACTGCACAAAGACCCAAGTAATCACATGTGTGCAAATAAAAGATTAAGTTTTGTCTAAATACAACTTAAAGATTATAGATATTTTATATTTTGATCTGAAGGTCATATTGAGATTTACAAGTTAACAAGAAAATCACTTAATCGGTTACAGTTAAGTACAGTATTCAAAAAAACACAGGTTTCACCATCTCTGCCATCTCATTATTCATTGCAGTGTACTGTGACATACCCACACAAGTACCATTTCATATTGGATGAGCCAAACAGATGTCACCAGGAAAGCCCATTCTTGGTTCTTATGATCCCAATTGAACCCTACAACAGAGAGGCTCGCGACATAATCCGCAAAACATGGGGGAAAGAAACAAAAGTGCTGGACAAAGTGGTCAGCCATTACTTCGTGCTGGGGCTGACCAAACAAGGAAATGGAGCAGAGCACATTGAGGAGCAGGTAAGTGGATTCAGCCCAGGGGTTTGTTGAGGTGAACTTTTGGCAAACCTCTGTTCTTGTTATTATCAGGAATACACAGTCTAACAGTTGGTAGCTGACTTGAGATTTTTTTTAATTAATTAGTTGATTGCTCCTTTAAATTTCCATTTCACTTTCTCAGCTGTTAGGTGAAAGCCAGACCCATCATGACATTCTCCAGAGTGACTTCTTGGACAGCTACAATAACCTCACCATAAAAACAATGGTCATGTTTGAATGGCTCAGCTCTCATTGCCCCAGCACCTCCTACGCCATGAAGATTGATTCGGACACCTTCCTCAATGTCCGCAACCTTGTCAGTATGCTTTTGAAGGCCCCACAACATCTCTACATGACAGGAAACGTGATAAGGGGTGCTTCTGTTCTTCGAGACAGAAACTCAAAGTGGTTTATGCCTGTTTCTGTCTTCCCTGAGTCGACCTATCCACCTTATGTCATTGGACTGGGCTACGTGTTCTCACTGGATTTACCCAGGAAAATACTGGAGGCATCTGTACATGTCAGAGCTGTTTACATTGAAGATGTGTATGTGGGTATGTGCATGAGATATCTGGGTATCCCAGTGACAGATCCTCCTAATGGTGATTTGTTTAGGTCTTGGAAGCCATTATACACAGGCAACTGTTACTGGACCTCTGTCATTGTAACACTGCTACAAAACTCTAAGCAGCTTTTGGATGTATGGGAGTCTTATCATGCTCAAGTACAAAGTGGATGCTAAACACTTGAGCCTGTGCTTTACAAACACACTTGCCTTACCAACATAGTGACCTTTCCAAAGATGATATTGTTTTGTGTTTTTGTATTTTTCTGTGGAGGATGTTCTGGAATGCTGATTCTCAAACAAAGATGTGTTTTGCAATATTGGTGAGAAATGTTCAAGAGCACTACAAGTACTTGTCCTTAGCTGTTTTTAGACTTCTTCAACTAGATGTTCAGTCATGCACTGTAAACCCGGATAAGTTGAATCTACTTAAAAAAACCAAGGTAACTCATTGCCTTAAATTTTTTAAGTAATGAAACAGTTCATTTAACTCAATTAACCTAACCCCAGTAACTGCATGTCTTCAGATTGTGGGAGGAAACCCATACAGACACAGGGAGAACATACAAACTCCACACAGCAAGAGTCCTGGGCTAATTGAACCCAGACTATCAGATAGCTATTCTAGTTGTGAGGCAGCAGTGCTAACCACCATGCCACTATGCTGCCCAGTAACACAAATATTTTTTACAGTGTTGAACTGTGTCTGTTTAAATTTGGTAAATAAACATGCTAAAACTCAACCCTGCTGAATGCTGGTACATTAACATTTACAAATAACATTTGTCCATGGAACAATAAAAAACTATACGAGAGAGGGTTGTGAACAAAAACACCAAATGTCTACTATTCCAAACAGCGAGAGGCCTGGGCCAAGCCGGAATTGAACCCAGACCTTCTAGATGGCATTATACCTGGGAGGTAGCACTGCTAACCATCATGCCACCATGCAGCTATGCATTAAGCCAGTCTGTTAAAACTGGTATAAACTAGATCTTTAGCAGGTGCAAACTTGATATTGTTTGAACTGAAACACATAATTACAATAAGATAGACCATCAAAAAGTACAGTCTACTCAGCATTAACAAGTAATGTTCACATTCTAGGTAATTTTAAGTAATATGAACTCAATATTTTTAAGTGGAATCAAAATCTGGGTTTACAGTGTGGTAAAAAGAAAGTACACCCTCTGTCAGTTCGAAGGTTTCTCATATCAAGATATATATTTAAAAAAATGATCTAATCCTTACCAAGTCTTAAAATTAGACAAATACAACCTGAGATGGATAACAACAACGTGATTTTTCACCGCTGGTAAGTAATCAGGATTGTTAAAACTTTGTGCGATTATATCGGTGTATGTACCTTCTATTTTAACCTGCAGCAGAGGAGCGAAAGTGTCATCTACCAGCTGCAGACCCACACTGTCACTTTAGCAATAAAGATTATAAACACTGTCTGCTGGACAGTTTACGGAGAAACAACTCCAGTTCCACTCTTAGTTGATTCAAGTCAGAGTAAACATTGTTTAGCACCTTCTGATGGTCTCTTATGCAATGAGGGTTTTCTCCTTCATTCAAAATATACCTGTGTCCAAATTCAGGGGCCGGATCCTTCGAAGGCCTCATTTGTAGGCCGATTACATCATAGCGAGGGTTATGATGAAGGCTGTCCAAATATGAAGGCTCCGACAAATGTGGCCTTCTTTTCCAAACAGAAGAAAAACAAACAGCAAAGGCTCCGTTTTAATGCCTTATTTTCCACAGCTACTCTTCACACTGTCATGTTTGCTAAGCAGCAGGAGCTACGCTGAGGCAAGGGTGGGTCATAGAGTTATAAAGGCTAGACCGTCCAAATTTCACAGCCACTCACTTCTGGTCTTTGTGGACTTCGAAGGACCTGGTCTATGTAGGCTGGGTCCATCAAAGGATGCAGCCCCTGAATTTGGACACAGCTATTGGGTATATTAAACGAGGTACACGGATATGAAATCTCACTCAAAGCCACCTCCCAGGCCCCTCCTGTGATCCAATATGAAAGTTGCTGGGCCAGGTCAACGCAGTAGCTGGATCTTGCGTTATTTCTGAATGTCACATAGAACTCTACAGTCCTTTTAATGTCGAACTTGGGGAGGATTCACACTTTTGTTCAGGGTTTTAAGCTCACTGCCCTCAATCCAGCTTTTAAATTTTGAAGACCAGTTTTTCTACTAAATATATTTTGTGTAATGTGTAATTAAATCAGTCGTGCTTACCTAAGGTTTGCATATCACACAAGTCTACTTGAAATTGATTCAAAAGTCTCATTACAAAAACTCTATTTTGGGTAAAAATTGATTTTCACTGGTTTGTGTAGTGTGTAGGCATCTTCCCCTGACAGAAAATCTCTCACCGTTCCCACAGAATAAACCATAAATTAAATGTTTCATTCTGTACACCCTGTAGAAGCTTTTCAACCACCAAAACTACCAGGATGACTGGGTCGTAGAAAGATTTTTCAATTCAAACTGCTCAGTCATCTGAGCTCATCAAGGCAATGCAACTGATTCACATTAAAGTCCTCCCCCTGGTCCGGAAGAACTATAGCACTCTAATCAGTGGCACAAACTTTCATATTGGATCATTTTGCAAGAAGTGCTGAATTACACTGAGAAATCTTGGCTTTTTATGGCTTTTATTCAATTAAAGAGGTGAGACAGTCAAGTGTGTTTATTTATACATCACATTTAAATGCAGCAGATGTTGACCAAAGAACTGCACAGCAAGTAAAACTATCTAGAAACACTTAAAACAATGCAAATAATGAAAAAAACATATTAAAAATACTAACTTAAGACATGAATTAAAAATCACACTGATATTCGCTACCTAAGTTTTAAGATGATGACGCCTGGGACCCAAAATATGAAAGATTTATTGATGTGTAATTGTCAGTGAGTGGGATGAATCACTCAAATTTAATTTCTGTTTTCATTAAGGGTAAGGAAATTTCGTGAGAGAGAAGTTTTACCATGATAAAGAGCAGGTTAAGGAATCTGCAGAGGAGTTAGTGTCAGATTAAGTGGCAGTCATATCTGGGTGTCATCATAGAAGAAGTGGTAAGCAATACAATGTTTGCAAGTACATACTCGAGTGGTAGTAAATAGAGTGACAACAGAATTGGACCCAGCGTGGAACCTGCACTCCACAGGTTAAAGAGGCAGAGTTAGTAGAGCAGATGCCAATGCTGATGGGAAAAGACCATCAGCATTGGCAAGATAAGACTTGAACTATTTTAGGGCCGTAAATACCAACACATTGTTCAAGATGTGAGATCAAAATGTTGTGATCCACTGTGTCAAATGCACCACTGAGATCCAGTAACACGATTACAGAACAGTCCCCAACATCAACAATGCATAAAGGGTTAGTAAAAACTCTTAAAACAGCAAATTCTGCACTGTGATGGGATTTAAAGTAAAACAGAAAAAAAAAACAACTCACTAATACGTTTAGGAGGTAAGAACCACTAGAAATCTACTTTGTCCAATACTTCAGGAGAGCAGGGTACAGATCAGTATAACATTTGAAGGACGTGCTTCCTTTACAACAGGACATACTGCTGCATGTTTAAAGTAGGGTTCTCACCCTCATTATTAGGTACTTCTTATGACAGACACAGGCATTCACTCTCTCTCACACACACATTTACATGGAAAACCTGTTTTTCAATAAGTATCAGTTATTTGGGTTTGGGCACACAGTGAGGGGGACTGCGAGTGCATGTTAAGTCAACCAGCAGTCTCTAAAAGTTCCTCAACGGTGTATCTGAACATCTTCAAGGCTTGTCAGGACATGACATAGCAGCATCTGTCTGGACCTGCTAACACTGAACCAGCCTATTTGTGCAACACACACAGACCACAAAGGCACGTCTGCTGAATACCATGAACAGCTGCATGCCTGTGTGTGCACTAACCTGAAAGTGAGTTCCTCATCTGCCAAAATTGGTGGAGAACTCAGTCTCCAAAGCATAAGTCTAATTTTTAATTTTGCCTCAAATATGCTGCTGTGTGTGGCGCAGTTAGACTGAAGGCTCACTCTGCTTCTCAAATGGAAAGAAGCTTTCATTTGTAGGACATCACGTCCAGCCATGGAATGGATTAGTCAGACTTGGTACAGCAGAGCCACTTAACATCTTGAGTAGCAATGTACAACTCTATCATTCTTGATTAGCGACTGTAACATCTACTGGGGTATTTAAAGGAACAGCAAATATTGTTCTGTAGCTGGTGTTGGTATGATGCCTTGAAACCCTTAAAAATATTATAGTAATAATGTTACTAAAATAACTGGGTTATGTTTATTTACTTTTAACTTTTTTAACATTTATCTACTTTTTCATTCTGTTACCTTTTAATGTAATTACATTTTTTAAATGAAAATATTAAAATATTTAAAATATTATCTTCCCACTGAATTATGTCACGAGCCAGTTCAGTTCAGTTCAATGCAATTTAATTCGGTTTCACTTATATGGCGCCAAATCACAACAAACAGTCTCCTCAAGGTGTTTTATATTGTAAGGTAAAGACCAAACAATAATTACAAAGTATAGACTAGCTACACAGCTGTGCAGCCATCACATCTGCCTTTTGTTCAAGTTCACCTCAAACCGTGTTTATATTAGGCACTCAGGTAGCTCAGTGGTGGAGCAGGTGACCACATGCATATGCCGCGTTGCAGTGTGGGTGGTGTAGGTTTGAGTCCCAGGCTATCACTGATCTGCCCACTTGTCTTTCCCCCATTTCATGTTTATCTCCACTAGATAGAAAAGCTGCTGTGGCCAAAAAAAGGGAAAAAAAATGTGTTTATATATTTAAAGAAAATATTGTTAAGAGAAAGAAACCGAGCTTCCTAGTTAGAAATACACTGTATATATAATATCATATAATAAGCTCAGGTTATTCATGTCCACTTATTTTCAAATCAGTCCCTATTATCCATTACCTTCTCCTACAGTATACGTTTGTGTAATCAAATTAAACATCTTTCATGTCGTTTTTACTGAACTAAAAACTTCTTAAAGTACATTTAAAAAGAACAAAGAAATAATGAATATATACAAAATACAATACTATTCCCTAAAAGTAAATACTGTCCAGAGAGTGAGCTGCCTTGGCGGAGGTTTGTGCTCTCAGAGCGCTTCTTGTTTATGTATTTGTTAGTCAGTCAGTTAGTTTTGTTACCATATACAGATATGAAAAGAATATTAGGTGACAAACACATTTGGGAAAAACATTTTTGTTGAAATAAACTATGCAAAATGTTTGCAACTGTATCAAATAAATTTCCTTTGACAGATTAATTCTTTCATGTGGGTGTTAATACTTAATGCTTTCATAAATGTGTAACAGTCCATTTCAATGCATGCCAGTTTTAGCCAGGAAACCCTCAGCTTACAAGCAATGATGGGATGGCAAGACTGCTAACCACATAACGTTGGTTTCCGTTCTATACCAAACTCTAAAGATAGCCAGGCTGACAGATACAGAAATCATCTGCAGACAGCTTTTAGTTTGGACCCATTTTCATTCAGAGCTAATTGTGAGAAGTGTGTTACATGATTTTACATGTCTTTTTTATTCTGCTGATTAACTGCTGTATAAATACCATTAGGGCTATTAGTAGATGGCATTATGCCTATATATTTTGTGCACTTACAATAAGAACAGTTCAGTTTGTGGTTGTACTAACTCTGCTAATGGATGCTTGTTGATGTTCTCTAAACACTAATAAATACAGCACATCTGGTAATGACCAGATAGATAGATGGACTTTTATTGTCATTCAGTCTGTACATCAACAGTGCACATTAGAACAAAAATACATTGCCTGGTGTTACGGTCCCTAAATTAATGACTCAAAGGAACCCAGTATATGAAATGCAGCAAACAGCTGTCACTCTACAAGCTTTTAATAACAAAAACATGGTTACGCAAAAACAGACAAATAGAAACAAAAGACATGGGAGCAAAAAAACTAAACTAACTAGAAAAAGCATTTCCTGAAGAAAATGCACTGTGAATGCTGCAAGCTGAAAGATTGCAGCTGAAATGCCAAGAAATGCTTCAAAGAGCTGAAACTTTATTTGCTGGATGAGCTTCAACTGCTGAACTGCTGAATTGCTGAATAGCTGAACTGCTGAACAGTGGATAGCTGAAAGGCTTGGCTTTATTTTAAAGCTCAAATGGTGTCTCTAGCTGAAATGCCAGGAAATGCTCCAAAGAGCTTACATCTGGCTGAAAGAGTTTAAGCTGGTGAATGAATGTTCAATGGAAAATTTTTAAAGTTTGGAGTAAAGCGGGACTTGAACCTGCTCTGTCTGCTTCTTGTGCATTCATGGTCCCTTTTCTACCACTGAGCCAACAGTAGTGTCACAGAAGCAGTGAGGTTTGCAAGCATACATATTGGAGAGCTCTGCCAAGCTAAATGCTTGTAAATGCTCCAATTGAAAAGACCTGCCAGGTGCACTGCTTACCTGCTGAGATGCATGCACTCTGTCAAATTTGCCTCGGCGCACCTGTCAAATAACAGCTTCTAAGTCAAAAAACGTAGCTCCTATCAAAATCATTTTTGAACTGTGAGCGTCACAAGGACCTGCTCTAAACAGTGGTGTAATTTTTATTTTCCTGGGCTCAAAAGTGTGGTCGTGGGAGCAGTTTTAAAAAGGTGCTCATTTCTGCTTTGGAGAAAATCACCTCTCTGAAATTACTATGGAGACTAATGGAGGAGTTGGAAGGTACTCTCTCTGTTTGAAGCCTTACAGTTTAAAAAGTGTACATTTGACAGGGTTTAGAGACACATTGTTTGAAAGTAGAGAAGCAGCTCTACATTTTGAGCATAAAATGATGGCTGTAGCGCAAAGAGTGTGGACACAGCGGCAGTTTAAAAATAAATTTCCACCTGAAAGTTTTGAAGTCTCTCACTCAATCAGGCTCCCACTCTAGCAAACGCAATACACAACCATTATAAACTCTGAAACGGCTGAAAAAACACCTTAAACTTAAACGCTCACTGTGCTTAAACCGTAAAAGATTTTGAAACACCAAGTAAAAGCTGAATAGCTGAAAGGCTTGGCTTCATTTTAAAGCTTAAATGGTTTCTCTAGCTGAAAGTATGCTGAAGTTATTAGCTTTTAAAACCTGAAAGGATTTGAAAAGGATTTGAAACTTCCCCATTCATTTTGAATGGCAAAAAATGAAGATTATAAAAAGTTCAATATCTTAAAAAGTATAAAGGTTACAAAAAAGAAAAGTAATAGCACAAATCTCCAGAACAGGCTGAACGTTTTGATACCTGAACGGTGTCTGTAGCCCAAACGCTGCTTGAGTTTTTAGCGACCGAAGGTTTTTGGAGTACAAGAACAATACTGTGAATGCTTTGCAGCATTCACAGTAATGAAAACCAAAACCTAAAACAGTCATGCCAGTAACTCCCTCAAACTACACACAATAAACAAAGCTGCATGAGCAACAGAAAGGCCATGCCGATGGAGATCTAGTGGGAGGAGGAGAATAAGGCCCCTTTTACACGACACCGTTTCAAAATGAAAACGCCATCGTTTTGATGCGTTTCGCCCTTCCGTTTACACGACAACGGAGTGAAAACGATGTGTTTCGGAAACGGGGTCCAGAGTGGTGCGTTTCAGAAATGCACCGGCTTGCGTTTACACGAGAACGCAAGCCGGTTACCGTTTTGTAATTCAGCGTTGTGTGCAGACTCGGTAGCCAAGTGTCACAACAAACGTGGAAAGGTTTTATTTACAAAAGGCAAACAGCTGAATATGCAAGGTCTCTACGGAGCGCGTGCAGGATTTGTCACAGGCGGCGTTCACGACAAGCATGGGTCACCGGGAAGTAAGTCTAAAAAGAGGAAAATAACGATTAGCGAGCCTGACAGGGATAAGTGGTCTTAAGTAACGACAGGAGAAGGAGATGAGTGGAATAGCTTACTAGAATGCTTGATAAGTATAGTCCCAGGGAGGTGAGGTGAGTAATGCGGGCGCAGTGGTCCGGGGGGACAGGCAGGCTGGGAGGGTCAAAAAGCGTCGTCCGAGGTCATGCAGGTAAACAACACTCCGGCGAGGACTGGAGGATTCAGCAGGTCTTAAAAGCAAAAGAATCACTGATGGATGAGCATCCGGTGCGACAACCAACCGAGGACAGCCGCCTGCTCCGCCCAGCCACAAACGGCCCAGCCTACAGCGAGAGGAAAAGGACACACAGAGCCACACCACTCACCCCGCACCCTGACAGCACCAGTGATCCAACCTCATCGTCAGTCCACACAAAACCTCTCACATTGGCCGTTTTGTAAGTAATGAACAATTTGCCGCGCTTCCTACTGTGTCCCTCCACGCATGCGCGTCTTGCGTAAACAGGCTTTGCAAAGAGAAAACCAACGACAACTTGTGGCCTGGCATGGGAACTACATCGTTTTCATCGTTTCACGTGTCATCGTGTAAACACAAATCCTTTCTGAAACGCTATCGTGTAAACGGAAGGCTGAAACGCATCAAAACGACACCGTTTCCAGTGGAAAGGGCATCGTGGAAACGGGGCCTAAGGCTAGGATGCCCGTAGCTGAACCCCAGGTTCCACCTTCTCTGGGCTTACATCGTGCTGTAATCCATCAACAACCAATCAGCACTGAGGACAAACCAGAGACGGGAGAGAGCAGGTTAATGAGGGTGACAGTAAGACAATAAGATGATACCTGGATTAACACCTGGCTCAGAATAAAAAGACTTCTGTAGGAAGGATGGGAGAGGGTGGGTGAGCTCTCCTCAACCAACACACACAGAACACAAACTTGTGTTTATTCACTGAAGTTTTAAGTTAAAGTATCTTGTCACTGAACCTGAGACTCATAACACAGTTTTAGCTGACCTTACAATGACCTCCCGAATAATCCAACACTATAACGATTTCTGTCATTTGAACAGTTTTATACTGTAATACCAACAGTATTATACTGTAAAACCAACAGTGTTATACTGTAATACCAACAGTATTATACTGTTGCAATAGGTTTAAATAGTGCAATAGTTTTATACAGTAATTTACTATAAATGGCAAAGGACTGTGGGATGATATGGACTTACTACTGTAATTCTTCACTCTCATAATTCCATTTTACAATAGTAAACCTGCCCTGGAAAACCCGACCAAAGGCAGAGGTGATTTCTTTTAAAATTCAAATTTTAATCATTCACTTGTGGCCAAATGACAACATTTAACAGCCACTCAGCAAAAGGTTGGTATGTATTAATATTATTATTCATTTATGTATCCACAGTATTCCTGACTTCGCGCCACTACCCATAATTCATAGCGGAAACCGGTAGTTTACTACTGTTTGCGCTGTTGTTTACGGTTGCGGGCTTACACACTTGCCGTTCATTTAAACATTTTGACACTGCAGTTTCTTTTACTTGGCCTAAATGGTACCACATTGGAGGTGGATACATTGCAAGGATGTTTTAAAAAGCAGCGAGCTAACAGTGCCTCACCCATCACTTGTGTAAATGACATGAAATTATGGCCCGAAGTCAGCTACATCGACATTATCAGTTACCTTGTTTTTTCCGAAGGTGTTGATGGCGAGGAATCACGTAATTAAGAGCAGCAGATTACCTTCAAAGCAATAAAATCAATAAAGTAATGCCGAACAAACAAGGCAACGTTGTTTTCCTTAAAGCAGCTGTAGAGCCGAGCCAGCACATCGGCCAAGCTAAGCGCTTAGAATGGGTCATGCTAAGGGAAAGTGGAGTGGTGGAGACAGTCAGCTGTTCCTGTATCGCTGATTAGGGAAATCATGTAGTGATGCTGCAGCGATTCTGTGGAAGGTATATCAATTATCTGGATATCAGAGTGTTCAGATCACTGAAACAGAAACACTGGACTGGCTGAAAGCTGTGATCGGGGAGACACGCAGCTGTCATCTTGCTAACTGCTACGTGTTTACATGAAGGCAGGCATTGCTTAAGCTTTGTGTAGGCTGTATACTGTAGTGTCACACTATAAATAAAATAACGTAAAAAAATAAGAGGCTGTACATTAAAGGAAAACTTAAAACATAAAGAAAAAATACGGTAATAGGATGTGCAACTGGGTAGTATAATTTGGGGGTAAAAGAACAAATTTACAGAATAAAATAATTTGAAAAAATGTACAGACTGATGTAGTGACAACCGACAACAGCACAAGTTGAATCCGAGCTCATGTTCCAACTAATAAAGCCGCCTGTTACAGCACAAAGTAACCGAATTTTGTCATTAACTCTGGCTCTAACTTTGGGTAACCGGAAGTATAAAACCGAACAGCGGAAGTAGCAGTCTGTCATGGCAGCCTACGTGTGCTCTTCCAGAAACCTGTGGATATACAAGTCATTTTTAGGTGCATTTTCTTCTGGCTTGTTCTTTTTTTGCCTACTGCTTTACAGCTCTACATTGTAAACTAAACAGCTAATAAAGAATGTTGGCATTAACCTGTGTTTAGTGATACATTTTACATAATGATGCTGTCATGTGCGTCACTGAAGTGATTTTCTGTGGCTGTTAGTGGGGCTGAAGTTTTATGGGTACTTTCTATTACAGCTCAGTAATAATGTGGTAAGAGTGGGGTAACGAGGTGATAATAATGTGGAAATTTGCAAGTTGCACTCACTTACCTGCCTAATAATAAACAGGTAATATCCAAATAATATCATGGTAGCAACAGCAATAATATAAGCAGCAAAATGCAAAACTGCCTGTTTCGCTTGACTACCAAGTTAATAATCTATTAAAGCAAATTTCAAGACACGAGGTGATTACCAGGAAACACCTCTGGTAATTTTTTAAAGTAAGAACTGCATATAAACAGGATGCATGAACAAATTTATGCTTTTTACATGTACTAAAATAAAAACTTCAAAGGAACTCCTTCATGAAATTGTAGTTTCATTCTAATTTTCCTTAAAGAACAAAGCAGTGTATACATGACAAAACATGGACAAACTTGATGCAACCTTATCAAAATGATGACTCCACACCAGGGTTATAATAGTTTTGGATTTTACATTATAGTTTAGTTTTAGTTAGTTTTTACTTTTTTTTCTCTAATTCAGTTAGTTTTAATTAGTTTTCAGAGTGGTTTTGCTCGTTTTTATTAGTTTTTATTTTTGGTTTCATGCTTAGTTTTAGTTAGTTTCAGTTAGTTTCAGTATTAGTTTTAGTATTTTCATACCTAATCAGGTGCAAGATTCAAGGCGCAAAAGTGACTATTGTGTAATGAAAACTTGACAAAAGATACAGTTTAAAGAAATATAGTCAACAACCAACTGTTCACAAGACATGCTAAATTTGTGTAATATTAAGGACACACATGAGCATAACCAGGGAGAAACAAAGAAAAACATGAACTCCCAAACTCAATAAATTCTACAATAAACTCCACAATAAACTTCAGCATCAGTGCAGCAGATTAATAACGCCTACATGTGGTGTTAAACAAAAACAAACTCTTTGAAGGAGTCAAAGCTCAAATCCATCTGCATCCTGATGTTCTCACCACCTGAAGCTGCTTCTGTTTTGGAGCTAGCTTGGTTAGATGCTCGCTAATTAAACCTGCAGGGTCTTTGCGGCCTCTGTACACAACCTACAGAAGTTGCCGACCTCATGTCCGCATTTATGCTTGTGTAGCTGGATTGTGTGTGTTAATTACCTTGTGGTCGTGTGCAGGTGTTTGTACTCAAAGAACCTCCATACGGGACTCGGCAGACCGCAGCCATTACTTTGCGGACCAGCGCGGTGAGCGCACGCACATGCGCACTCACACAGTTGTCCTGTGGCGCTCCCAGCTTAAACTCGGAGAGCGGAAACAATGATTTCATATCAATCCACAAGGCTTAAAAAAACCCCCAAAAAAACAAGTAAATGAAAGTCAGTTTATCGATAATTTCAGTTAGTTTTAGTTAGTTTTGTAAACTCACAATTCAGTTTTAATTAGTTATCGTTTTTTCCTTTTAATTATAGTTTTTATTTATTTCAGTTAACGACAATGTTTTTTCAATTTCAGTTTTCGTTATTTCGTTCGTTTTCGTTAACTATAATAACCCTGCTCCACACTAAACTGTACAAAAGCGTTACATAGACATTAAAAAATTGACTAATCTTTTGGAATAATCCAGCCGAGAGATATAATCTCTCTAGTGTGTCCTGGGTGTGCCCGTTTGACCTCCTCCTGGTAGGACATGCCCAGAACACCTCACCCAAGATCCGTGTATATATGAACGTGTTTTGAGCTGAAACCAACATTTACATTCTTAATGCCTAAAATGTTAAATTAGGCAAAAGAGTGGTCAAGACAGGACTCACTCTAACATACAGTTAAATGAGGGGCAATGATGTTGTTTTGCTGAGAATTGTAAAAGAAAGAAAAATGTTATATCAAATGTCAGGTCAGGCAGTTTGGCAGGTAAAATTAGGACCTGACTGCAGGACTCAGCAGACAGACATAAACGTAAAATGGCTTTATTGCAGAGTTCAACAACAAAAATCCTTCAAACAGCAGAACTTGGCAGATAATCCAAAACAGAACAAAGAAAGCAGAAGCAGCAAAGTCCAAACAAACAAAAGAAAACTGTTCTGGGGTTCTACCCAGCCATGGGCAAAGACAGGATAAACCAAGCAGTTCTTGGGCCCAACCAGGAGCCTAATGGCCGAGGCGGAGCAACTCTGGAGGTCGACCAGGTGGTCAGCGGCAGAGACGAAGCAGTTCAGGAAGCCAGCCAGGAGGCCAGTGGCAGAAACAGACGAACTCTGGAGGCTAGCCTCATGGCTAGAGGCACAGACAGAGACTCAGGAAGCAAGCCAGCGGTGAAGGTGAAGCACTTCAGGAGGCTGGGCGCATAACCAACTGTGACCCTACAGTGGCATGACCAGAGGTCAATAGTGGAAGAATGGATGGAACCCACCAGAAGGCTGGACAGGGCGCAGGCAGCAACAAAGATGCACCAGACACCCCGGGGTCTGGTGTCGACAAGGCTGGAGGCTGACAACAGCAACAGAGACTCTTCGGGACCTGATACTCTTTGGAGACTAGAGACTAGATCTCTCTGGAGTTTTGTGTCCAAACTTTTAACTGGTACTGTATATACGGCCTAAATTAATACTTCAGAGCTTCAAGTAAGGCCACAAAAATCATTTTATCCATTTATAAGCATGCTAAATTTTATAAATCTTGTGTTTGTAAGGATATTTGGATTAAGCTGTTATTTTACTGCCAAAATCATATTTTTGATTAAATTTGACATTTTGTAAAGATTAAAATTAAAATTAGACAATTTGCATATATTTATATTGTAATGAAGGACAAAACGTTACAAGTTAGTATCGGTGGCATGTCTCCAGCTGCAAAATAAAGAAAGTAGAACCTGTTTCTTGTGAAGTTTTTTTTTTATATATATAAAACCACAGAAACAATCAAATTAAAAACCATTATGATCATCTGTGGCAACCACAACCTTGTCACCTGGTCACCACAACAAGGCCCTGGGCTTGTTGTGGTGACCAGGTGACAAGCCAGGGGCTTTCTGTGTTGAGCTTGCATGTTGTATCTGTGCCTGCGTGGGCTCTCTCTGGCTACTCCGGCTTCCTCTCACAGTCACAGATTAATTGGTGATCCTAAACTGCTCACAGGAGTGAATGTGAATGGTTGCCTGTTTCTCTGTGTTAGCCCTGCAACAGACTGTCGACCTGTCCAGGGTGTCCACCTTTAACCCGATGACAGCTGGGAAATAGACTCCCATTATAATATAATGCTATCCTAATATGCTAAAACACTGGACAATATTACCTTAATATTATAAGGTTATTACCATTTCACACCTATATAAAAAATTATAAAAATTCAAATGTACACACAGTGCTTTCTTATTTCTACCAGGTTCATACTGTTACAAATAGTTTAGCTACTATTACTAACTGGTTTTGCCTCATGGGCATATCTTTCTTTTCATATTATTACTAGGGACGCGCTGATCCAATATTCAGTATCGGTCCAATCCTGACCTAAATTACTGGATCGGATATCGGGAAGGAATAAAAAATGCAATCCAATCCATTAAATAGCGTTTGGTTTCACCCATATTAGTTGCATTCCAGTTCCCTGTCAGCATCGTCTTCTTCTTGTGGGTTTGTGGTTGACCAAACCAGCTTAGAGCTGCATGACCGCCACCTACTGGAATGGAGTGGGGATCAGGAGTTAGAAAAAAAAAAACTCAGATTCTATAAGTTCTCTGTCGCTGCAACAAATTCCCTTTAACACTAAGTGGATCATTGCTGACATGTTTTTTCACGCCTCCACCGCTCTCTACCGTGTTTGTGTGATGTGCTCGCTGTGCTGAGAATTTCAGATGTTATTTTTTTCCTCTACTTCAGCTTCCAGAACGGAACACTATAACTGCAGTTTGCTAGCGAGCGCCACCATTAGCACTAGCGATTGTTTGGTACCGGAAGGACTCCTTAGCCGTCAAAATATTTTTTATACTTTAATCCCTGATTAGTGACTAAATATAGACCTGCAGTAGAAACATATTTGGGAGAATACTGGTGAATACAAGTCAAGTCAAGTCAAGTCAAGTTTATTTATAAAGCACATTTAAAACAACGACGTTGACCAAAGTGCTGTACAAGATCTGTAACCCCAAGGACTATACTAAATAAAAATAAAAATATATAAATAAATAAATACAATAATAAAATAACCCTCCTGCGGGTGGTGCAGGCCCACCACCCGCAGGAGGTGTCGTAGGGGTCGGGTGCAATGTGTGTCGGGCGGTGGCCGAGGGCGGAGGCCCTGGCGGACCGATCCCCGGCTATCGAAACTGGCTGTTGGGACATGGAATGTCACCTCTCTGGTGGGGAAGGAGCCTGAGCTAGTGCGTGAGGTTGAGAGATACCAGCTAGACATAGTTGGGCTCACCTCAACGCATGGCCTGGGCTCTGGAACCAGTCTCCTGGAGAAGGGCTGGACTCTGTTCCAGTCTGGAGTTGCCCTCGGTGAGAGGCGGCGAGCTGGGGTGGGTATTCTTGTATCCCCCCGGCTTGCTGCCTGTACGTCGGAGTTTTCACCGGTGGACGAGAGGGTAGTTTCCCTGCGCCTTCGGGCTGGGGAACGGGTCCTGACTGTTGTTTGCGCTTATGCGCCGAATGACAGTTCAGGGTACCCACCCTTTTTGGAGTTGCTGGGTGGGGTGCTGGAGAGTGCTCCATCTGGTGACTCCATAGTCTTGCTGGGAGACTTCAACGCTCACGTGGGCAATGACAGTGAGACCTGGAGGGGCGTGATTGGGAGGAACGGCCTGCCCGATCTGAACCCGAATGGTGTTTTGTTATTGGACTTCTGTGCAAACCACAGTTTGTCCATAACGAACACCATGTTCGAACATAAGGATGTCCATAAGTGCACATGGCACCAGGACACCCTAGGTCGCAGGTCGATGATCGATTTTGTAATCGTATCATCAGATCTGCGGCCGTATGTTCTGGACACTCGGGTGAAGAGAGGAGCTGAGCTGTCAACTGATCACCACCTGGTGGTGAGTTGGATCAGGTGGCGGGGGAAGATGCTGGACAGACCTGGCACACCTAAACGTATTGTGAGGGTGCGCTGGGAACGCCTGGCAGAAGCCCCAGTCCGGGAGATCTTCAACTCCCACCTCCGGCAGAACTTCGACAGCATTCCGAGGGAGGCTGAGGACATTGAGTCCGAATGGACCATGTTCCGCACCTCCATTGTTGAGGCTGCTGCTCAGAGCTGTGGCTGCAAGGTGGTTGGTGCCTGTCGTGGTGGTAACCCCCGAACCAGATGGTGGTCACCGGAGGTGAAGGGAGCCATCAAGCTGAAGAAAGAGTCCTATCGGGCTTGGTTAGCCTGTGGGACTCCGGACGCAGCTGACAGGTATCGACAGGCCAAGCGGAATGCAGCTCGGGTAGTGGCCAAAGCAAAAACTCGGGTGTGGGAGGAGTTCGGTGAGGCTATGGAAAAAGACTTTCGGACGGCATCGAAGCGATTCTGGCAAACCGTCAGGCGACTCAGGAGGGGAAAGCAGTGCTTCACTCACACTGTTTATAGTGCGGGGGGGGTGCTGCTGACTTCAACTGAGGCTATAGTCAGACGGTGGAAGGAATACTTCGAGGACCTTCTGAATCCCACTGACACGCCTTCTGTAGTGGAAGCAGAGTCTGGGGATGAGGGGGATGACTTGACCATCACTGGGGGTGAGGTCACTGAGGTAGTTAAACAACTCCTTGGTGGCAGAGCCCCTGGGGTGGACGAGATTCGCCCTGAGTTCCTGAAGGCTCTGGATGTTGTAGGGCTGTCTTGGTTGACACGCCTCTGCAACATCGCGTGGAGATCTGGGGCAGTGCCATTGGATTGGCAGACCGGGGTGGTGGTCCCCATCTTTAAGAAGGGAGACCGGAGGGTGTGCTCCAACTTTCGGGGGATCACACTCCTCAGCCTCCCCGGTAAGGTCTATGCCAGGGTGCTGGAAAGGAGGGTGCGTCCGTTAGTCGAACCTCGGATTCAGGAGGAACAATGCGGTTTTCGTCCTGGTCGTGGAACGCTGGACCAGCTCTTTATCCTCTCAAGGATATTCGAGTGTGCGTGGGAGTTTGCCCAACCAGTCTACATGTGCTTTGTGGACTTGGAGAAGGCATTCGACCGTGTTCCTCGGGGTGTTCTTTGGGAGGTTCTGCGGGAGTATGGGGTGTCTGGCCCATTGTTGCGGGCCATTCAGTCCTTGTACAACCACAGTGAGAGCTTGGTCCGTATAGCCGGTAATAAGTCGGATTTGTTTCCTGTGGGTGTTGGACTCCGTCAGGGCTGCCCTTTGTCACCGATTCTGTTCATAATTTTTATGGACAGAATTTCTAGGCGTAGCCAGGTGGCGGAAGGCTTCTTCCTTGGTGGCCTCAGAGTCACATCTCTGCTTTTTGCAGATGATGCGGTTCTGTTGGCTTCATCACGGGGGGGCCTCCAGCTCGCAGTGGAACGGTTCGCAGCCGAGTGTGAAGCGGCTGGCATGAGAATCAGCACCTCTAAGTCTGAGGCCATGGTCCTCAGCCGGAAAAGGGTGGAGTGCCATCTCCGGCTCAGGAACGAGTTCTTGCCTCAAGTGGAGGAGTTTAAGTATCTCGGGGTCTTGTTCACGAGTGATGGGAGAAGGGAACGGGAGATCGACAGGCGGATCGGGGCTGCTTCTGCAGTGATGCGGACGCTGCACCGGTCCGTCGTGGTGAAGAGGGAGCTTAGCGTAAAAGCGAGGCTCTCGATTTACCGGTCGATCTACGTTCCTACCCTCACCTATGGTCACGAGCTTTGGGTAGTGACCGAAAGAATAAGATCGCGAATACAAGCGGCAGAAATGAGTTTCCTTCGAAGGGTGGCTGGCCTCTCCCTTAGAGATAAGGTGAGGAGTGCGGCCATCCGGGAGGGGCTCAGAGTAGAGCCGCTGCTCCTCCACATCGAAAGGAGCCAGTTGAGGTGGCTCGGGCATCTGATTAGGATGCCTCCTGGCCGCCTCCTGGGTGAGGTGTTCCGGGCATGTCCCACCGGGAGGAGGCCCCGTGGTAGACCCAGGACACGCTGGAGAGATTGTGTATCTCGGCTGGCCTGGGAACGCCTTGGGGTCCCTCCGGATGAGCTGGAGGAGGTGGCTGGGGAGAGGGAAGCTTGGGCTTCTCTGCTTAGGCTTCTGCCCCCGCGACCCGGCCCCGGATAAGCGGAAGAAAATGGATGGATGGATGGATGGATGGATGGATGGATAAATAAAAAATTAAGAACAATAAATAACATAAGAAAATTAAAAATTAAAACGTTTAAAACAAGTACCATAAAATACCATAAAACAATCATCTAAAAGGAGGTAGCACTGTAGCCAAATGCCAAGGAAAAGAAATGTGTTTTTAATAGAGATTTAAATGTGTGTATCGTCTGAGCTGTGCGGATATGGAGAGGTAGATCGTTCCATAGCTTTGGTGCTGCTGCTGCAAAAGCTCGATCACCTCTCTGTTTTAGTCTAGTTTTAGGCCTCTGTAAGAGCAGCTGGTTCGATGACCTCAGAGCTCTTACAGGGGTGTGACAGTGAAGCAGCTCAGACAGATACAAAGGTGCCAGTCCGTTTAAGGCTTTAAAAGTAAGCAATAAAATCTTAAAATCGATTCTAAAACGGACAGGGAGCCAGTGAAGGGATGACAGGACTGGGGTAATGTGTTCATGCTTTTTTAAACCGGTTAAAAGACGAGCTGCCGCATTCTGGACTACCTGCAGGCGGCGCACAGATGATTGATCTATGCCAAAGTACAGAGAATTACAGTAGTCCAGGCGGGAAGTAATAAAAGCATGAATAACTTTTTCCAGGTCCTGCTGCGGGAGATAAGGTTTTACCTTGGCAATGACTCTGAGTTGGTAAAAACTGATTTTGGTAACAGCACTTATTTGCTTCTCCATTTTAAAACTACTATCTAAAATGACACCCAGATTTTTCACAGCATCACGACAGTGAGGAGCCAAATGACTCGGAGTGCCAGAGGAGTAGCTTGAGGGGTCAAATTTACCAAAGCATATGACCTCGGTTTTGCTTTCATTAAGATTTAGGAAATTGTTTCTCATCCAGGACTTGATGTCACTTAGACAGTTCAGCAGGGGTTCCCATGGATCTCTGCTGTTCAGTTTGATGGGCATATACACCTGGATGTCGTCAGCAAAACAGTGGAAACAAATATTATGTTTCCTAAAAATCGACCCTAGAGGCAACATATACAATGAGAAAAGAATTGGGCCCAGAATGGACCCCTGAGGCACTCCACAAGAAAGCTTTGCTGTGGTAGAAAAACAGTTTCCTAGATGGACAGAGAAACTTCTATCAGTAAGATAAGATCTGAACCAAGTCAGAACCGTGCCTTTAATGCCAATTTCATGTTCTAGGCGGGATAGAAGGATCTCGTGGTCCACAGTGTCAAAGGCAGCTGACAGATCTAGAAGTACTAAAACTGCAGGACTACCAGAGTCCACAGTTAAAAGCAGATCGTTAAAAACTCTTAAAAGAGCCGTCTCTGTGCTGTGACGCATTCTAAAACCTGACTGAAACTTTTCCCACATTCCATGTTCACTTAAAAATGCTTGAAGTTGCTTAAAAACAACTTTTTCAAGAACCTTGGATAAAAATGGTAATTTAGAAATTGGTCTGTAATTTGAAAGAACATCAGGGTCAAGGTTCTTCTTCTTGATTAGAGGCTGTACAACTGCATGTTTAAAGGCAGCTGGAACACAACCAGATGCAAGCGCACTGTTAATCAGAGCAAGGTTAGTTGGTCCCACTGAATCAAAAGCCTCTTTAAAAAGGCGAGACGGAACACAGTCTGTGGGAGAGTTTACAGGTCTCATATTTTGAATCACCTCCTTTAGTGTGGAGAGTGTGACAGGCTCAAACTGCTCAAAGACAGCTCTGCTGGGAGGAGGTGCAGATGAGTCTGTTTCAGCCTGAGGTGATGAAGGCCTGAGGGCAGAAATTTTTTCCACAAAAAATTTCTTAAAGTTTTCGCACAGTGCAGGACAGACCTTCGCTTGGTTCACATTACAGCAAGGATCAGCGAGTGAATTAAAAACACTAAAAAGAAAATGAGGCCTGTGACTGTTACCTGAAACAATGTTAGAGAAATAAGCAGACTTTGCATATTTTACTGCTTTCTGGTATTTCAATAAACAGTTACGCAGGATTTCTAAGGAGACATGGAGCTTATCCTTTTTCCACCTTCTCTCAGCGCGTCTGCACTCACGTCTGAGAGCGCGGGTTGTCTCATCCAGCCAGGGCTGGGAGGAAGGTTTGGTGCGTTTGGTTGTAAAAGGGGCAATACAGTCCAGTACAGCAGTGCAAGCAGATATAAAAGAGTTAGTGAAGTCCTCGGTATTCAGGCTCAAGCAAAAATCCAAATTGCTTAAGTCAGAGTTTTTAAAAGCAGCTGCAAAATCAGCAGCGCATGAAGAGTTAACCAAGCGCACACGACGTGTAGAGGATACTCTATTTATCCCAGAGCTGGGGAGCGCTGCTGTAAATAAAACAGGAAAATGGTCCGATATACCACAGTCACGTATCCCTGTGATGCAGACTCTAAGTCCATAAGACAGCACCAGATCCAGTGTGTGACCTTTTTCATGAGTGGGACCACACACGAGTTGTGTTAAGTTAAAAGAGTCAATAAGCGAGGCAAATTCTTTAACCAGTGGACCACTCTCACAACACACATGAATATTAAAGTCGCCAACAATTAAAATACGGTCATATTTTAGTATGAGACCCGTCAGCAAGTCAGCAAAGTCACCGATGAAGTCCTTCGTGCACTTCGGTGGTCGGTAAATCACCGTGCAGAGCACCGAGGGGGAAGAGTTTATCTCCAACAGCTGCAGTTCAAAGCTGGCGTACAGGTCTGCCGAGACCTGACGACAGCGAAAACTGCATTTAAATATTGAAGCAAGTCCTCCACCTTTTCCAGAGATCCGCGGGGAGCTGAAGAAAGAACAGCCGGGAGGTAAAAGTTCGGAAAAAGGTGCAGACTCACCAGCATGAAGCCACGTCTCAGTCACAAACATAAAATCCAACTGCTGTGCGATGAAAAAGTCATTGAGAAGGAAAGTTTTGTTGGCTAACGATCTAGCATTTAGTAGGGCCATTCGGATGACCAGATCCTTGTTAGCTGAGGCCGGGGCCCGCTTCAACAGGCGAAGGTTAGCATGGTTTACGCCGCCTCCACGATCCCGCATCCTGCGCCAGGACGAGGGAGGCCGAGTCTCCAGGATGACAGGTGGGACAATCGGCCTGATCCAGCGATGCCCGAAATCCACAGGCAGCCCAACAACCTTGAGGCGGCAAAGACCACCATCCAGGGGGTAATGAACAAATAAACCTAGGAGTCTCAGGTAAGTTTTGACCCGCACCGCGATACCTCCCCGCTTTCCGCGTCTCCTCTGGCGTTTGTTGGGGACCGGAGCACTGGGCAGCCGGCGCAAATTCTCAGGTACATCCGATAGGTGTGGAGGAAAAATCGTTGAGTTTTTCTTTACAGTATATGCTGGTACCAAAACAAACTGGAGGTTTAGAAGTGTCTGCCGATCGTAGGTGATCAAAGCGGAGACATCTGGGCAGATGACTACCAGGAACAGAGCGACAGCAAACAATACACAGAACAGCTGACGGCAGGCCGTACACAGTGGCGCCATCTTGGAAACATCTACTGTCTGAAATACAAAGCATTACAAGCAGCATTACTATGCTCACTCAGCCCCCAGTTTTTCAACATAAACACTGATAACACAGCAGCACCAGTCAGCTGTTTTACGTGCAGTTTGTCTGCACAAGCGCAAAGAAATGGAGCCGTTATAGTGACGGTGAGCTCAGGTGGAGCGGAAGTAAATGTTTTTCTAGCGTCCAAAAGAAGCTTTTTCCCCTGTAACCACCTGTGGCCCGGTCAGCAAAGGACAGGACTGACACCAAATAAAATTTAAAATGGGTCTTTATTCCCCGACTGAACTCATAATAAAGAATAAGAACAGCGTTAATTCTTTGTTTTGAGGTTAATTAACAAATGTCTCAACTTTAACAATACACTGTGCCCCTGCCTCCTCCAGTCTCAACACCGCTCATGGACACAGAACTGATCAACGGCTGCAGATTGAAAACAAAATGGAGGCCTAAGCTTTCCTACTGTGTACAAATCAGATTCCCTATACAGACAACAGCAGTGGCCTCACTTTTCTGATAAGGAAAACAAAGACAAGAAGAAAAGGAATAAAACAATCAAACACATTCACAATATTACAACACGACTAAACTCTATACCCTCAATAAAGTTAATCTAAACAGTGTTTTACAGCAAAACAGTACATAACACTTCACATCATAACACCAGGAAATAGTCGGTGACTTACTCTGACTCCAGTGGTCAGCCTGTGCTATAACACACCACCTCAGCCTATCACTGGATTTCTCCCCTCTGAAACCAGCAAGAGCAAACATAAGCTCAGTCTCTGAAAATAGCACACACACCATGCACGCTGGATCACACGTATATGTTGTGCCTTTGGTCACTTACGCTGCTCCACTGCTCTGGCTTTTCCACACCGTGCGGCAAACAATCGGTTTCTCAAGCAGCTTTGCG
The DNA here is from genome assembly GCF_007364275.1 of Archocentrus centrarchus. Lineage (NCBI taxonomy): Eukaryota > Metazoa > Chordata > Actinopteri > Cichliformes > Cichlidae > Archocentrus > Archocentrus centrarchus. The sequence goes on along the minus strand of NC_044355.1, from coordinate 26,279,298 downwards.
GCGATCTGATGGCGTACGGGACATTAGTCTGGCCTCTAGCCTCGATCTGAAATCTCGCGGGATTTCCGCATTCTCGCGAGACTAACCAGCTTCAGTGAGAATGACAACAATGCTCCACCAGGTGGGGCTGTTTAACCCTCTATTTAATCGCTTCCAATTTCACCTGGCTACACACCATTAACTGTTTACTGGGAAACAGCTGGAGGTCCTTCATCAACCACCTGATCATCAAGTGAAGAAAAGAGAACTTTGTAGCTGCTCCATCCACCCTGTTTGTTTCACACAGGGAAAAACTGCAGTATGGAAGTTAAAATATGCAGATGAACTGTTAATACAGAAAAAGTTTTTCTTATCCAATTACTCGAGTAATCGATGGAATAATCGATAGAATACTCAATTACTAAAATAATCAATAGTTGCGGCCCTAATGAAATTTGCAACATGCCATAACCTTCTCACATAGGAGCAGCAGGCTTCAGGTGATAGAGCGATTGTTGTATGAGAGACTGTTGACTTATGTAAAATGCATCCAGGAATTTAAAAATAATTGTTTTTAAAGCTAGTCAGAGCTGACCAGTCTACAAGCTGAGACAACAGTAAACATGAAGCTGTAAGGCAACCATCAATTAAAACTAGCAGACTTGTTCTGACAAAATGAGATTAAAGTCTAGCAAGAAACATAATGAATTCCAGTGAATGTAAGAACAACATCAAGTTAAGACACCTGGATTATAAAGAGAGATTTAGTTAGAATTACCTCTACACTTACCTAACTAAAGAACATGTAGCCCATTGCTGAAACTACAGTTTTTTCTTTCAAATTAAATGAAAACAGACCACTTCAACCTAAAATATAAGATAATCAACTACTTACGTACCAAATTTTGAAAAATCTGCAACAAAATTCAATAAAGAGCACGCAGCAGGTATTCCAGCGTGAAAAATGGTGGCACGTGTCCGCTGTGAAAAGAGTTTCCTCATTTTAACCCAGCAATGAACAGCTAAGTGCTTCTGAAGTGTTGTTACATACCACTTTACCTCCTTTGCGGTAAAAAGACTCCTCGGATGAAATTTAGAAGATGCTTGTGGTCTTGGTTGGTGTTCTTAATGATTGGGACTTTGATCATCTACAGTTCAAGCTTCCATGTATCATGGCCTTTAAACCTGTGGACAGCAACCTCAGGGTCAAGTAAATCTCAAGTAAACAAGATAAAAACTTCAGCTGATGGGGTGAGTATATTCACTGGCCTTCATATAATTTGTGCCACTATGAAGTAAAGTCAGCTATAACAATTTTAACTTTAGGCAGTTGTCATTGTAAGGAAATCTACACACAGTGTGCGTTGATTTTTCAATATTTTTGTGAATTGAAACTGCTTAGATTAGTTATCAGAAATGCTGCCATGATGTCCTTTATCTTATTTCGTCCTGCTGAATTTAGATTTAAAATGTGTTGAGAAATATGTTTACAATTCTTAATACTCTGTGAAATGTCAAATGTGATTTGTATCTAGCTAATTATAAATATAACTGTACATTTTTTTTTTTTTTTTTTTTTTTTTTTACTAGGGGCAGTGTAGGTTTGTGACATTGTGGCCAAACAAAATGCACAGCAAATTTTAAATGTGGTAGAACTATAAATATTTTATCCCAAAAGTTGAGGAAATTCCTGTGTTACAGCACCCAAAACATTAGATAGCCTCAATAATGTAGAATAGCTAAATAAATACAATGTAACAAGATAAAATAAGGTGAATTTTAAAAAGCTAAGTGACTAAACAGCCAGGGTGCCACAGTGGTCAGCACTGCTGCCTCACAGTTAGAATACAGTACCATTAGGAAGGCCTGGGTTCAATTCCACCTTGGCCCCTCCCTCTCTCTCTGTGGGGAGTTTGCATGTTCTCCCCGTGTCTCCGTGGGTTTCCTCCGGGTACTCCGGTTTCCTCCCACAGTCCAAAGACATTTACTGGGATTAGGTTAATTGGCTACTCTAAATTACCCATAGGTGTGAATGAGAGCGTGAATGTGAGTGTGGATGTTGTCTGTCTCTCTGTGTTGGCCCTGTGACAGGCTGGCGACCTGTCCAGGGTGTACCCTGCCTCTCACCCTCTGTCAGCTGGGATAGGCTCCAGCCCTCCCCCCCCCCGCGACCCTGAACAGGATAAGCGGAAGTGAATGGCTGGATGGATGGACTAAACATCCAAATAAAAATAAATGAAGTAAAATGCTAAGAAAAAAAGAGTTGGGATAACAGAGTGCATGGAATTCCTTTTCAAAATGAAGGGAATTGCAGCTTCCACATTTTATGGCCATATAAATGATTAAATGATAATATTGCTTTGCAGATATGATTCACAGTCATAAGAATTTCAGTGTATATACTATCTTTTTGGTTTTTATATTATTTGAGTGATTTTGATTTAAAATTATTTAAATTATTAGTGTTTATTCTTTCTATATGATAAATAGTTGCAGCTGTAACGACTGAAATTTCCCTCTGGGATCAATAAATTATTTCTGATTCTGAACTTTCAGAAATCTATTGTAATTTTACTCCTTCCAAAACAAAATTTTTATTCCTTTGTGTCCTTTGTAGTGGACAGCAGGGGGGTGAGGCAGAAAAGAGTTTACTCAAAATTGTGGAAGGGGAATCAGACCTAGAGCAGTCAGGAGATGACAAGGAGGAAGGCCAGACATTAGAACAGGAAGGTGGAGCCTATCCCAGCTATCACAGGGCAAGAGGCATGGTACACCCTGTGCACATCACCAGCCTATCACAGGGCTAACACAGAGAGACAGACAACCATTCTGTCACCTGATCCAGCCCTAACTATAAGCTTTATCAAAAAGGAAAGATATGGTACTATGAGGTCTTTATGATAAGATGAGGCCTGATTATTCAAGACCTTGTATGTGAGGAGAAGGATTTTAAATTCTATTCTAGATTTAACAGGGAGCCAATGAAGAGAAGCCAATATGGGAGAAATCTGCTCTCTCTTTCTAGTCCCTGTCAGTACTATAGCTGCAGTATTTTGGATCAGCTGAAGACTTTTCAGGGAGCTTTTAGCCTGAACAGGGTCTTTCTAATTCTATATATATATATATATATATATATATATATATATATATATATATATATATATATATATATATATATATCCACACCTTTTCTACTGGAATAAGATCAAGACTTTAAAGTTCCCACTCTAGGATGTTAACATGTGTTTGTCTTTAATCATGAGTTAGATTCAGCCTTCCGTCTTCTCACTTCTTCGACTAGACGTACGTCTGTACAGGAAACCATAAAACCACCGTAAAAATTATGGTCATGTTTGAATGGCTCATCACTCATTGCCCAAGACTTGAGCCTGTGCCTTACAAACAGTTTTTGTAATTAAATCCTTTTGCAATGATTGCACAGATCAGTTTAGTGTAGTTTTTAGAAGAGAGGTATGCTTTTTACTTCCTTTTGTAGCTTACAAGTTCACAGCAAAAAAATGGAAATTTTACAGGGGAAAAAGGGCAGTTAAGATAATTACACTGATCATTCAATTATTCCATACAAGTTCAGCTTAAATTAACGCAGCTGTGTTTGTTTCAATTTAAGTACTCTCAGACAATTCATCATATAACTCAAATCACTCGATTACAAAAAGACAACCTCTGCTTCTGTGGCTTGTTTCCAATTTTATTTAATCCTGTGCATCACCTCTGGTATGTTGGAGATTAAAGACAAATTGATAGAAGTATCTAATCATTACAATACTTGTAAGTTAGTTTCAACTCCCACTCTTCTAACTTTTTCAACTAGATGCATGTTTGGACAGGAAACCACAAAGCCTTTGTCACTCACTAGCAATGTGAGTGTAAGTCACAGCAAAAATGGCACCAAAACACAATGAACGGACGGCTCTCGTGTGTTTTCAGTATTTTGGTTCTCTGTGCTCAGTGACAGTGGTGTAAGTGGTGGGTTGTTTTCCTTTGTCAGCCACGCTTCAAGGAGCATAAGAAACAGCGCTCTCTTGTGGCATGCAAGTGAATAAAATGTAGTTTGTAGTAAAACATTAAACTGCCTGTCAGAAATTTGGTTTAACTGATGATTGGAAAAAAAAATCAGTTTTAAAGGATCAAAAAAGTAAACTTTGCACATCATCAAACTCCCATAAACAATGGCCTGAGACTCCTCCCTGTGAAAAATGCAGATAAAATGTGCATTTGTGTTCATATATTATTATAAGGGTGTGGTGGTAAAGGTGGTAGCCCAGGTAGCGGCAATGAGAAAAAGTCACCAGGAATCCGCCAGCAGGGAAACTGGACATTGTTCATCACAATTCCACCAGAGGTGCAGCAGCATGCCAAATTAATGCAAAGGCAAGCCAGCCTGAACAGCAGGTCTCAGAGAGCCTTATCCTCACTTTCCAGTGCTCCATATCTCCACATGTCCACATTCAGTTTATTAATTTCTCTAGCTGTATTTGAGATCATATAAACTGATATGACATGAATTTTGTGCTGACTGAATGCTGCGATGCAAAGCTGAAAGCCTTTACAGGTTAGTTCTTTTTTTATGATGAAAATTTTTTCCTTGATGCAAACGAAAATACAAAACACACTGATTTCAACTGCCAGGAAGATTGTGATTTTAAACATTAGTTCAATTATGAATGTATTTGAAGCTGGTCAGCATCCAGTATATACTCAGCTTTGGTAAATGGATGAACTGGCCCTTTAAATGGTACAGATGTGAAGATATCATTGTGTATTTGATATCTCACAGAAACTCTTTATGGTAATCATCCATGCTACAATAATGATACTATATAAAATGACTACTGCAGATACAAATTTGGAGTTCAATAGTTAAATGGAAAAATAAATAAACCTGATGAGAAATACATTTTTGACTTTAGTAAAGAGATCAGAAATATAAATAATATGCTGATCCACTCTTCTTTACAGCTTCAGTTCATTGGAGGCTTGCGAGCATTTGTTTATGCACAGCTCTCTTAAGGTCCCTCCACTTATTGTAATCAGGTTGAGGTTTGGACTTTGACTGGGCCATTGCAACACCTCGATTCTTTTCTTTTTCAGCCATTCTGTTGCTGGTGTGTTTGGGATCATTGTCCTGTTGCATGACCCAGTTTCATCTGAGCTTTGGCTGTCAGACAGACGGCCTCACATTTGACTCTAGAATACTTTGGTATACAGAGGAGTTTATGGTGGACTCAGTGGCTGCAGGCCGCCCAGGTCCTGTGGCTGCAAAATAAGCCCAAATCATCACCCCTCCATCACTGTGCTGCACAGTTGTTATGAGGTGTTTTTGCTGACGTGCTGTGTTTGGTTTTCACCAAATGTGGCACTGTGCATTATGGCCAAACATTTCCATTTTGGTCTTGTGTTTTGTTCGGATGCAATTTTGTAAACCTAAGCTGTGCTGCCATGTATTTTAAAGATAAAAGGCTTTCTCTCTGCAACCCTTCCAAAGAAGCCATACTTGCTCAGTCTTTTCCTAATCATGCTGTCATGACCTGAACATTTAACATGCTGACTGAGGCCTGCAGAGTCTGACATGGAGCTCTTTGGGTTTTTAATCGTTTCTCTGAGGCACTGCACCGTCTGACCTTGGGGTGAATGTGCTGGGATGTCCACTCCTGGGTTGATCGGCAGCTGTCATGAATAATCTTTCTGACTGTAGAATGATGGACTTTTGACCCAAATTTGTTTGGAAATAAACCTTCCGAGATTGATGGACCGCTACAAATGCTTCAAGGTCATTGCTGATGTCTTCCCTCCTTGGTGTTGTGTTAACACACGCACCTGAATGCTCCAGACTAGCAAACTGCCAAAACATCTGCTTTTATAGAGGTGCTCACACTTTGTGATGAATAGTTGATCAAGTACATTTGATTATCAGAGCCCGGCTGCTGCTTACCCCCTTAATTCCTATGGAAGCAGTACGGGTGTACTTGCTTTTTCATGCACTGCTTCTCCATCAACTTTTTGTTGAATAAATGACACTGTATAATTTGTCATGTTTTGGAGTTTATCTGAGATTATTTTTATTATGTCCTGGTATGTAAAACTTCACAATTTAAAGAGGGCATGGTTTTTTACCATGACTCTAGCATAAGAGCAGGACGGAAGAAAAGGTAGTTATCTTCTTTGGAACTTGTAAAGCTAAAAGAAGTCCAATCAGTACACCAAAAAAAACAAACATTTTCCATTGGTTTAACTGCTGGGTCTGCTCCAGCAAGCTGATTATTGACTATGTGTCTTAAATAAAATGTCATTTTTTGTTATATGTTTAAAAGTAGTTGTATATTCTGGGTTGATTGGTAAGGGGACATTTATTTCAATCAGTTGTTATTTTGTTTTGCTTTTTATAATATTTTTATCACCCTCTTGTCTCAGAAAATAGAACAACCCGCTGTGCCTGAGTGGACCAGCCGCCAGAGATCTCAGGGAGTGTTCAGGAGAAACACAAAGTGAAGTAACAAGCAATGCGTCATATTACCCTCTCCAGAGAGTAGATTTAAATATTAATGCAGTGTATCGTTTTAAAACAAAAAGGTAAAGAGTAAATGATGTGTAACATTAATTTATCTGAATGCATGCAATGTAATTTATGTACCTCTCCCATTTCAGAAATGATACAATGATATCACAAAGCTAATCATATATTGCCAGTGTTAAATAGACTTTCACTTTCTTGTTACTGTTGTTGCAGTTCTAAGCAGAAATACTCAACCAGGGTGGTCACTGCTTGTTTCACCAAAACACCATATGGCCCTATTAACAATGTACTGTACACTCACCAGCCACTTCATTAGGTACACCTTGCTTGTACTTTGTTGGACCCCATTTTACTTCAGAACTACTTTAATTCTTCGTGGCACAGGTTCAACAAGGTGCTGGAAACCTTCCTCAGAGATTTTGGTCCATACTGACATGACAGCATCACAGAGTTGCCGCAGATTTGTTGGTTGCACATCCATGATGTGAATCTCTCATTCCACCACATCCCAAAAGTGCTCTATTGCATTGAGATCTGCTGACTGTGGAGGCCATCAGTGAACTCACTGTCATGCGTAAGAAACTTGTTTGAGATGATTTGAGATTTGTGACATGGTACAGCATCCTGCTGGACGAACTGTTGTAAGAACTGTTACAAGAACAAAGTTCACAAAGTGCTTTACAATACATAATAAAATGAAACATTTAAAATGGAATAGTGGAATTAAATAAAAGCCAGTCTGCACATGTGGGTCTTCAGTTTCTTTTTAAAAAATGTCAACAGAGTCTAAGTCCATTCTGTCCTCTGCTGCGCAGCTCGTGAACCACACCGTGCAGCAGTATGTCAGACGGGTGTCTGCTGTGTGTGCGTGTGAGTTTTTACTCACCTTCGTCTCTTGTTTTAAGCCGCCCCCCCCTCTTGCATTTCCCCTTGTGTGATTACCTGCTCTGCTCTAATGTGTTTCACCTGTGTCTACTTGGCTCCCTTGTGTATTTAAGCTGTGGGTTTAGCCTTAGTTCTCTGCCAGATTGTCTATTGCATGCTAGCATTTGGTCCCAGTTTTCCTATTGTTTTGCTCTAGCTCAGTGATTCTCAAATCCAGGCCCCGAGGTCCAGTGTCCTGCAGGTTTTAGATGTGTCCCTGATCCAACACACCTGAGTCAAATGGCTGAATTACCTCCTCAGTCTGCAGTCAAGTTCTCCAGAGTCCTGCTAATGACTTCTATATTTGACTCAGGTCTGTTCAAGCAGAGACACATCTAAAACCTGCAGGACACTGAGCTACAAGGTCTGGATTTGAGACCCACTGCCTTACAGCAACCTTACAAGCACTATCAATTCAAAAACAGATGGAGAGAGAGCCGTGGTTTAAACTTGGCCTTCTCAGATTGGCTCGTCCAGTGGTTGGTTCTGGCATCATGGCACAAGCTTCTCCAATCAGCAATAAAAGCTCCATAAAAGAAACACATTGCCTTCCTCCCTCACATGTAACTAATCATGACCTGGTAGTTTTATTCTCCTTAGCAACAGCATGCGATGACCTACACACACCCTTCCCTCCTTAGACACAGATGTGAATGTTTTGGCAAAACCTTTAAGGATAAGATAAACATATTCTTCTCCGAGACCAAGAAGGTCATAAATAAGATAATAAAATCTCATAAAAAAAATCTCCAATCTCATTGTACATCCTGTATAATGACAATAACGGCATTCTATTCTATTCTATTCTATTCTAAGATAAACATATAGCCCAAAAGGCCTGAAGTTAGTCTGGCACTATCTATCTGTCGCTCTCTGTCTAATGTATTATTTAATTGTCTATTATTTGCTTCAGCTACTAGTTAGTTATTTTAATTCAATCACTATTTTGATCATATTAATTCAACTACTGATTATACATTGTTTGATTCAAGTATTAATTAATCATTTAATCAACTACTATTTAGAGTTTTGAGTCAACTGCCAATTATTAATTTAATTCAATTATTAATAATCTAATCGTCTGATTTATTCAGTTATTTAATCATTGATTGATTCACTATTTAATTAATCATTTGACTGCAATTTTACTCTGAAACATTATAATTCTGTTCATAAGGTAAAAAGATTAAAAATAAGACTCAACAGACTCAAACTAAATTCCAAATTTTGGTGACGTGTGATGTGTGATGTGTGGCTCAGGAGGTAGAGTAGGTCATCTACTAATTGAAAGGTTGGTGGTTTGATTCCTGGCTGCTCCAATCTGCATGCCAAAGTATCCTTGGGCACAATTCTGAACCCCAAGTTGCTCCCACTGAGGACTGTATGATCTGTGACAGTACTTTACAAAAAAAAAAATCAGTTTAATTTAAGGTAGGCTTTTCTTATTTTTGTCCATTTACAGTAAATTAGAAAAGAAATCGATCAACATATTGATTTATTCTGCCTTACAGAGACCTGGAACAACAGGATGAATATGCTAGTTTAAATCAATGTCTCTCCAAGTGTGGGGCACAGGGTCATGGCAGGTGGGGCACCAACAACCTGGGAGGAAACACACATTTCAAACAATGGTCATTCTTTTTCAAAGTCTTCATTTCATATTTAGTGGTGACTTGTCAGTGCATGGTTTTTATTTGTGAAGGAAGACACCTAAAACACTTTAATTTAAAAAAATTATAACATTTAATATATTAAAGAATCAGAAGATATCACATGTACTGTACATGTGGGCAATCTTGTTCAGGGAGACACAGGCCTTCCCAGCCAGCTGCCTGTACTTCCCTCCCCATAAGAGCGCGGCTCTAAGCTAAACACTGCATTTTTATACTGCTGCTGTCCTCTGTGACTCTTCCTCCAGCCTCTTGGTGAGAAACTCCAGGAATTTGTCATCCAGAAGCCGTGCAGCCACTGCTTCTCTAACATGGTAAGTGGCTGACCACTGGAGAACACCGCTCGATCGTCTGAGAGCAGGGGCTGACCAGCCAACAGCAGCAGGTGACCATTTTATTTACATTTTATTTGATTAATAAAGGACAATGGTTTGGAAACTGCCCACATAGTCTGTGCTTTATTCAATACATAAGCTGTTGAAAAAGTAACTTTTACCACATTATTTTGTACTCAAATGCACAAGAAGGCAAACTTTAAGTGGTCCTGATTCCTGAGAGAAATGTCTGGGTAGCCCTAAATCATATACAGTGTAAAAAAAAGATCTTTTAGTTCCCCCTCCTGGCATGTTTGCAGACATGCAGAGTGAGACAAAAGCCAACATAAACTTGTTTCCTGTGTACAAACAAGCTGTTAACAGTGTGGTAGTACACTCCCCTCCAAAAGTACTGCAACATATCTGTGAAACACAGTGGAGGTAACGTCATGGTTTGGGCTTGTGTGGCTTCTTCTGGGACGGGCTCATTAATCTTCATTGATGATGTCACGCATGATGGCAGCAGTGCAATGAACTCAGAAGTCAACAGAAACATTTTGTCTGTCAGTGTAAAGAAAGCTGCAACCAAACTGACTGGGAGATCCTTCATCATTCAGCATAATGGCCCAAAACACACAAAACTACAAAAGAGGTCATCGGGGACAGGAAGTGGAAGGTTTTAGACCGGCCTTGTCCGTCTCCAGACTTAAACCCTATAGAGCATTTTACCTGCGAAAGAGGAGACTGAAGGGACTGAAGGCTGCAGTGAAAGCTGGAAAAGCATCACAAAAGAAGAATGCAAATTGTTTAGTGATGTCAGTGGGTCACAGGCTTGATGCAGTTTCTGCAAGCAAAGGATTTGCAGCTAACTATGAAGTCTTACTCACTTTAATCTATTTTATCTGTTTCAAAACTTTTGCTCACAAGACAAATGGGTGGCTTCAGACAGAAGGGGCTATCTTCTGAAGTGTGTATCAGATCCAGATGTAAATGCCTGGGAATAAAAGCTGAGATGTTGCTCCTTTGTCTCATGTTCATCTTTTAATGTCAAACCCAAATGTTTCCAGTCTACAGCAAAAATAAAGGGATTGGCCTCACTGTTCCAATACTTTTGGAAGGGAGTGCAGCTGATGAGGCTGACCCACAAAATGCATCAGATCGTTGCAGCACCAGCATATTCCACAACTCCCGGAGCGGCATACCATTGGCTACTTTTGAATCTCGGCGTCTCTCCAGTTCGAAGCGATTCAGCCACTCTCCTCTGACCTCTGGCATCAACATGGCATTTTTGCTCAGAGAATTTCCACTCACTGGATACTTGTGAGTCCTTCTTTGGACCACTCTCTGTAAACCCTAGAGATGGCTGTGTGGGAAAACCCCACAATTATCATTTTTTGAAATACTCCAGCCTGTCTGGCACCAACAACCATACCATTTTCAAAGTCACTTAAATCACCTTCCTTCCCCATTCTCATGTTCAGTTTGATCATCTTTTTTAGATCATCTTGACCGTGTCTACATGACTAAATGTATACAGTTGCTGCCATATGATTGGCTGATTAGATATTTTTTTAAAAACAACTAGTTGAACAGGTGTACTTTACAAAGTGGCGGCGAATGTATGTTTGTGTGAAGATTTGTTATAATAAAATGCTCTTCTCTTTATTTCTGAGGAACTGAGAGAAATATCTGACACACATATTGACACACCACACTGCTGTATTCACACACATACAGTTGGGGAAATAATAATTTGTAAGTTTGCTCACTTAATGGAGAGAGACAGAATATCAACCAAAAAAAAAAAAACAGAAGAAAAAAACACTACATAAAAATTATAAATTGATTTGCATGTCATTGACTGAATTAAGTATTTGATCCCCAAGCAAAACATGACTTAATGCTTGGTGGAGAAACCCTTGTTAGTGAGCACAGCAGTAAGATGTTTCTTGTAGTTGGTCACCAGGTTTGCACACATCTCAGGAGGGATTTTTGGTCCACTCCTCTTTACAGAAACTCTCTGAATCCTTCAGTTTTCTTTGCTGCCACTTGGCAGTTCGAAGCTTCAGCTCCCTCCACAGATTTTCTGGAGACTGGCTAGGGCCAATCTTCTTCTTGCCTTGGTGGTATGTTTTGGGTCATTGCCATACTGGAAGACCCATCGTCAGTATTCTGGCTGAGAGAAGGATGCTCTTGTCTACGATTTTACAGTTCATGGCCCCGTCCATTGGCCCCTCAATGCAATGAAGTCGTCCTGTACCCTTTGCAGAAAAACAAGCATAATGTGTCCACCTCCATGCTTGTCTGTGGGGATGGTGTTCTTTGGGTCATACTCAGCATTTCTCTTCCTCCAAACATGACAGGACAAGTTAATCAGAATCAGAATCAGAATACTTTATTGATCCCAGAGGGAAATTTCTGTTGTTACAGCTGCAACCGTTTCATTTAGACGAGTAAACCAAAAACACAATAACATACACTAAGGCATAAAAATATAAAGACTAAAGAGATAATTTGACTATAAACACATCTAAATCTATACACATATGAAACTTGTGAGTGCAAAAAAAAAAATTTTTTTTAAATAGTTGTCATTATATGTATATATGCACAGTCCTTTTTGTACAATGTATAAGTGTAAATTAATTAATTAATGCCAAAGAGCTCGATTTTGGTTTCATCTGACCATAGCACTTTCTCCAGAGCCTTCTCTGAATCAATTAGATGTTCAGACAAGCTGAAGACAGGCCTGTACATGTGCCTTCTTGAGTGGGGGACCTTGCAGGTGCTGAAAAACTTCAATCCATTAAATAAGTGTGTTAGCAATGATGTTCTTGGTGACTGTGGTCCCACCCCATACTGAAGAGCTCTTTCTATATTGTGGCATTTTCTTACAATTTTGCCCACAATGGCCAGCGCCATTGCGGCCTCCTGAAATTCTACACTACAGGCAATTGTTTGGACAGCTCGGTACAAGCTCTTAATTCAGATATCTAAAAATTTAATTGTGACTAGTCACAATTACGTTTTAGATATCTTAAATTGTAATTACGGATGTGTGACCCGTCAAATGACACCGCGGTCAAGTGAGCCGCCAATTCTGAGCCGCGGTCAAGCCAGCCGCAGATCAGCCGCCGCTTAAATTTTCTTGCGCTTCTACCCTAAGCTTTATGGTAATGCTCGTCTTTCGTTGCCAATTTCTGTACAGCGGAACAAAAATAACCTGTAGTTGCTTTTGATTAATATATGTGTTCGCGTTCTGTAAAACACTATGACATATAACAATCACATTTATTAAATTATGGATTTTAAGACAAAGTTGTGGTGTGTGTGTGTGTTTTGGCGAAATTAAGAGAAGTACAGCCCCAGAAGTCCTTTTTTTTTTTTTTTTCTCTCGGCAAAGATGTGTTCCTTTAGTCGTGTGAAACTTGATTTCATTACAGATTTATTCAAGTCTTCCTCATGGCCTGCACAGCTGATTTTGCAGAAATCTGCGACAGGCTCCAGCCTGACAACCCATTAAAGCTTATCATTGATAGCTGACATTTTTTGTATATTCAGCTTCTGCCTTATCCACTCTACCTGGGTGTGAAATTTCATCTAAGGCTAGTTAAGGACTCCACTTAAATTACATAACAAATCTGCACAAAATTCACCAAGGTTTGTTAAATATGGAAAATATCAAAATAAATAAATTCATAAAAAATCAGTATAGGAAGCTGACGCAGAAATCTCAACAGATTATCAGTCTGCCTGACCCCCTCTGCATGTGGACCCAGTTTCATCACAAATAACTGCAGGAATCCACAGTAATCAAGCGACAAATACACTCATATTCACCCAGGTCCATGTAATATCGAAAATATATTAAAAAATTCATAAAAAATCAGCATAGGAAGCTGACGTGGAAATCTCAACAGATTATCACTCTGCCTAACCCCCTCTGCATGTGGACCCAGTTTCATCACAAATAACTGCAGGAATCCACAGTAATCAGGCGACAAATACACTCATTTTCACCCAGGTCCATGTAATATCGAAAATATCAAAATAAAAAAATTCATAAAAAATCAGCATAGGAAGCTGACGTGGAAATCTCAACAGATTATCACTCTGCCTGACCCCCTCTGCATGTGGACCCAGTTTCATCACAAATAACTGCAGGAATCCACAGTAATCAGGCGACAAATACACTCATATTCACCCAGGTCCATGTAATATCGAAAATATATTAAAAAATTCATAAAAAATCAGTATAGGAAGCTGACGTGGAAATCTCAACAGATTATCACTCTGCCTAACCCCCTCTGCATGTGGACCCAGTTTCATCACAAATAACTGCAGGAATCCACAGTAATCAGGTGACAAATCCACTCATTTTCACCCAGGTCCATTTAATATCGAAAATATCAAAATTAAAAAATTCATAAAAATCAGCATAGGAAGCTGACGTGGAAATCTCAACAGATTATCACTCTGCCTAACCCCCTCTGCATGTGGACCCAGTTTCATCACAAATAACTGCAGGAATCCACACATATCAGGTGACAAATCCACTCATATTCACCCAGGTCCATGTAATATCGAAAATATATTAAAAAATTCATAAAAAATCAGTATAGGAAGCTGACACAGAAATCTCAACAGATTATCACTCTGCCTGACCCCCTCTGCATGTGGACCCAGTTTCATCACAAATAACTGCAGGAATCCACACATATCAGGTGACAAATCCACTCATATTCACCCAGGTCCATGTAATATGGAAAATATCAAAATTAAAAAATTCATAAAAAATCAGCATAGGAAGCTTACGAGGAAATCTCAACAGATTATCACTCTGCCTGACCCCCTCTGCATGTGGACCCAGTTTCATCACAAATAACTGCAGGAATCCACACATATCAGGTGACAAATCCACTCATATTCACCCAGGTCCATGTAATATGGAAAATATATTAAAAAATTCATAAAAAATCAGCATAGGAAGCTGACGTGGAAATCTCAACAGATTATCACTCTGCCTAACCCCCTCTGCATGTGGACCCAGTTTCATCACAAATAACTGCAGGAATCCACAGTAATCAGGCGACAAATACACTCATTTTCACCCAGGTCCATGTAATATCGAAAATATATTAAAAAATTCATAAAAAATCAGCATAGGAAGCTGACGTGGAAATCTCAACAGATTATCACTCTGCCTGACCCCCTCTGCATGTGGACCCAGTTTCATCACAAATAACTGCAGGAATCCACAGTAATCAGGCGACAAATACATTCATATTCACCCAGGTCCATGTAATATGGAAAATATCAAAATTAAAAAATTCATAAAAAATCAGCATAGGAAGCTGACGTGGAAATCTCAACAGATTATCACTCTGCCTGACCCCCTCTGCATGTGGACCCGGTTTCATCACAAATAACTGCAGGAATCCACACATATCAGGTGACAAATCCACTCATATTCACCCAGGTCCATGTAATATCGAAAATATATTAAAAAATTCATAAAAAATCAGCATAGGAAGCTGACGTGGAAATCTCAACAGATTATCACTCTGCCTGACCCCCTCTGCATGTGGACCCAGTTTCATCACAAATAACTGCAGGAATCCACAGTAATCAGGCGACAAATACACTCATATTCACCCAGGTCCATGTAATATGGAAAATATCAAAATTAAAAAATTCATAAAAAATCAGCATAGGAAGCTGACGTGGAAATCTCAACAGATTATCACTCTGCCTGACCCCCTCTGCATGTGGACCCGGTTTCATCACAAATAACTGTAGGAATCCACCGTAATCAGGCGACAAATCCACTCATATTCACCCAGGTCCATGTAATATGGAAAATATATTAAAAAATTCATAAAAATCAGCATAGGAAGCTGACGAGGAAATCTCAACAGATTATCACTCTGCTTGACCCCCTCTGCATGTGGACCCAGTTTCATCACAAATAACTGCAGGAATCCACAGTAATCAGGCGACAAATACACTCATATTCACCCAGGTCCATGTAATATGGAAAATATATTAAAAAATTCATAAAAAATCAGCATAGGAAGCTGACGAGGAAATCTCAACAGATTATCACTCTGCTTGACCCCCTCTGCATGTGGACCCAGTTTCATCACAAATAACTGCAGGAATCCACAGTAATCAGGCGACAAATACACTCATATTCACCCAGGTCCATGTAATATGGAAAATATATTAAAAAATTCATAAAAAATCAGCATAGGAAGCTGACGAGGAAATCTCAACAGATTATCACTCTGCCTGACCCCAACACATTCTGATTCTGATTCTAACACTAACCAAAAATAATGGAGTTGAATCTTTTATGTCTTTTGTTCCTTGTTTATTAAAAGTCTATGACCTGATGACTGCTGAGAGGATTGCAGCTATATACTTTCTGAGGGGTCTGTGGATACCTTTCTAGGTGCGTCCCTGCCCCTGCGCCACCCCCCTAAAACTCATCTGCACTCGCGCTCACACACACACACACAGACACACACACACATACAGCCTCTTAAGGCTTACTGTGTTCATGTGTGAGGATTTGTATAGACTTTTCTTAAATAGAAATTGACATAGATGCTTCATTTCAATTGCTGTCCTGGCCTTCAATGTCAAATGACTGCTTTTGTGTGTGTGTGTGTGTGTGTGTGTGTGTGTGTGTGTGTGTGTGTGTGTGTGTGTGTGTGTGTGTGTGTGTGTGTGTTGGGGGGGTGGGGGGACAGGAGGAGGGGAGGTGAAGGACCAAAGGAGCGCCTAATCAGCTTCATGCCTCTTTTATTGATCATACCATATGCACAGCTGTTAAATACTGAAAATGCCGACTGGAGACACAATTTGCCCTCATCGCTTTGGCGCACTCCCTTGTGTGTGACGTCCCTATGATTGCATGTAATGCATACCCACTTTTTGCGCTAAGACTGCTGAGAATGTTGGCAGTTTTTAAATCCAAATCATGGTATATCTTTCCTTGAGGTGTTTTTTTTCTTTTAATTTTTTTTTATGTCAAGTCCAGTCAAGTTTGTTCATATAACAAATTTAAAACAACAACATTAATCAAAGTGCTGCACATTTCAATGTACAGCCCCAGGAACTACACTCTAATAAACACAACATCCATGGACAACAAATAATCAAAAATATATATATATATTTTTTTAAATACCAAAAAATGGATTGGTCTACATGGATGGTCCACTGCAGCCAAATGCCAAGAAAAACAGATGTGTTTCCAGTAAAGATTAAAATGTGTGTATCGTCTGAGCTGTGCAGATATGAATATGTATATTGTTCCATAGTATTTGTGCTGCTGCTGCTGCAAAAGCTAGATCTCCTCTCTGTTTTAATGTAGTTTTAGGCCTCTGTATGAGCAGCTGGTTAGATGACCTCAAAGCTCTTACAGGGGTGTCACTGTGAAGCACCTTAAACACATACAAATGTGCCAGGCTGTGTATACCTTTGAAAGTATGCAATAACATATATTTTTACATGGACATGGAGTCTGTGAATGGATGACAGGCCTATGGTAATGTGTTCATGCTTTGTATACCAGTCACTAGGCATTAATTTACTGGTAAATTTCCATACTCCTATTACAGTATACCAATGTGTTTTGGTTATTTCACCGTATTTGTTTTTAAAATTTGCTTTTACTTATATATCATATATATTATTATGATATATTTATTTCACTGTTTTATCTCAAGGGTTTCAAATTTTTTTTTTTTGGATTACATTTTCCTCTTTTTACTCCTAAAGTCAAAACTATATGAGTGGTCCTTGTTGCCTGCTCAGATGTCCAGGTGTACGGACAGAGGTACGATGGGAGGGTGTAGTCAAGGGATGCATATGTATTTTTACTGTGTGCGTGCACCACTTTCTGTTGTATACTTGTTTTTTGAAAAGTACTGTGATTTTTTTTTTATATTGGTTGCTTCACCGATTTCCATAACTATCAATAATCAAAATATTACCATTAGACACACAGTTTTGCATAGCAATGTATAAAGTACTTTGTTAATGTATAAAGCTGGTATGGTAAATAATAATTTCAACTGTAACAATAGTCAGTGATAACAGAACTTTCCTTAAATATTTCAATTTTAAAGCTAAGTATTGTTTTAAATTAATCTATGTGAAGTATAATGAATATGTCATGACCAGGTTTGTTTTTACGTAAAGTGTCCAGTGACATCATGTGACCACTTACTTTGTAGCTAGTTCCCGCCTCTGGGGCATTGACTGATTGGCAATTAATTGCGGTGGCAGTGAGATGCATGCACGAAATTTACAACGTACAGAATTTTAATGTAACTAGGTAAGTTTGTAAACCACAAGACTGTTCAAAAAATTGTCCTTCAGCAACAGTCATGGCCAGCACAAAAAGACAGATAAGGTAAGCAATGAATGTTATATGATTATGTATTAGCGTTTGTATCGTTTTAGGAACAAACAGCCCAGTGACGTACGTTGAGGTTTCTGACGGGTGAGGCACTGTCTGGAATCAGATGTTCACATATATGAACCCAAAATAGAATCTTATATTTCTATTTAAATTAAGTTACGAATTAATTGTGCTTTAATGTACTACATACTGTTCAACAATGATGGCAAGAAAAAATATTTAATAAGGTTAGACTTTTTTCTTTGTTGGGGGGTGGGCTCTCTTTGTAAAGACATTTAAAAAACAAGTATTATCTCAACTTTATTTGAAGATTAAGTGAATGCGCCTATCTTTCTCACTGTGATGCATGCACTGCAAAATACTGGTCCCCATCGGTGCGGCAGGGTACTTTATGCCTCCCCCTGTGTATTTTCACCGTGCATTTATGACCCATCACAAAGAATAAACATGTCACACACCTTCATTCAGTATATTAGCCAGACTGTGGAACATCAGCATGTGCAGCACAAGTGTCATTAAACGTGGATATTGGCGTAGTAAAGATAGACAGCAATGGGCATTCGCCAGCCGCCTGCTTCATTTACTGTATGTGACACAGCGCCACCAGAGGTGAGCCACAGTACTGCACTGGCTCACCCTGCATTTATTTCATGTATTTCAACAGGCGATGCGTAAATTCCACTATTTTGACCATTACAGTGTTGAAATAAATCAGAACACAGTTTTATAAAACAGTCAAGCATTCAAATGTATTTTGTATTATCACTGTTAGTATTTTACTAGTCATGATGGCACTGCCTCACCTGCCTGCCCTGACTGCACGTCACTGAAACAGCCATGTATATACACATAGTTTTTTTTAGTTTAAAGATATCTAATTACATGAATAGACTACTCTTACTATGTAGGCAAAGTTCCTAATAATTAGCTTGCATGGGTATTGTTGGAATAGAGCAATGGCTAGTGTATGTTCCGTATGTGTCCCCCACGCACACTCCATAGATCATGAAAAAAATCTGAAATTGTATTAGGAGAAATGTATAATAAAAAAAAATGGTATGGAAATAGCACAGTAGGTTGTATGGTGTTGTAAATATATTTAGGGGATTTACACATACAAATGATTGTTTTTTCATAATATTTCTTATTATTGCAGGACCTCCATGTTTTCCATATTTGGAAAGGCAAGTTATATCCCAGTATTAACATTAAAAGAAGTACTGGGAGGACCTTAAAAAAACACAGAAAGGGAGGCTTTTCCAAAGTCTGGAATGGACTAATGTTATATCCAACGGTATACAGACAGTTCATCCGTTCTGCAGCTTTGGATTTAAGAGGCACAGGGTGAAAACCATTCATTCCAGGAGTATGGCCCCTGTGTTCTCCTGTATGGCATATTGCCGTTTTGACAATTGTCCTGTGACTGTGAATGTGGAGGTCCAAGATGAGAAAACATTGCAGGCCAAACTTGTTTTTGACGGAGGCGAAGTGTGCCATAGCACTAAAGAAATCAAGACAAGACCAGTGCGTGCTAAGTCCAGAAAGCTAATAGCGGACAAACTTGAAAATAAATTACCTAGAAGTATGTACTTAGAGTCTCTTCAGGACATCCAAGAAAAAGTATTCGAGTCAGGTTGCAGGGATGAGGCACCATCGAAAGATGTGCTTAAAACCATTTCATGGTCACAAAGACAACAAAAGAGACATCATTCAAATGAGATGGCCAGTCTGCAACTTTTGATTGACAGACAGCAAGGCCTGGAAAATGAAGTCCTGCAAAGAGTCCTAATGCATCCTAAAGGGATAATGTTGTGGTCCAAAAAAACACTTGCAGTATTCTACCAGAGATGCAAGGAGGACATTGTTTATTTTGATGCCACTGGAAGCATTATCCGTAAAGACAGTGCTTCCAGTGCGCCATACTATGTCTATGAAGTAATAGTCCGGAATCCATGCATAGGATCATCGCCACTACCAATAGCAACCTATGTAACTTGTGACCACACCACAGCCTCAGTAACATACTTTCTACAAGCTCTGCAAACAGAACTGAAACGGATGTATGGCAAACGTGCAGACCGAAGGCCAGTGATGATGATATGCGATGGATCACTTGTACTTTTGCAGTCACTGTCAGTGACATTCTGCAGAGCCACTTTGGAGGAACTTCTGGAAAAGTACTTCAAAGTAATCACTGGACAGATTGGTACAGACAAGTTTGATCTACCCATTCTGCACCGATGCTTAAGCCATATCATGAAAAATGCAAAGGATCTTTGCAAAAAGAGGTATGTCTGTTTCAGCCTTCTTTGTGTTTGTAGGTTTTATTTAAATTTTTATGATTTGTACATATTGTTTGTAAAACAATATGTACAATATCTTTTTTTTGTGATTCTGCAACTGTTCATGAGTGTCAGTTTCTGTTTTAATTATCCAACTGTTTTAATGTGTTATATGTCTCACTTCATAAACTGGATTTCTGTTCATTTTCAAGCATACTTTTTAATGCCTAAGACTATTACTACAGTGAAATAGTGTTATTTTGTATCTTGTTGACAGTTCTTCATGTCTGCTAGGTGATGTTGTTTTCCTTATTTCTTTTGTTATTCCGATTTAAGATCCTTCACGTTTACATTTTATAGGTTTATTACAGCGATCTTAAATTTATTATTGTTTGAGCACTTCTCCAAAATAGATTTTTCTTAAAGGCAATTTTTGGCACAGTTCTTCAATGTGTCATGCTGCATCTCTGTTTAAATTTACTTGGTTTTCCAGTGCCTGTGAAACATTTATTTAGCACAGTTTGCCGCATCTGTCGATTCGGTTTTTTTGGTGGCCATTCTGCATTATGAATTTTAGTTTTTTTGTTTATCTTGCTAGTGATTTTCAAAATAGATAAAAGTAAGTAAAATTTATGTATGAATTTAATTAACAATATCTATATGTTTTTTTTTTTTTTTGTTTTTTTTTTAAATGTTTGTAGCATTCCAAAATATTACAAATTTGGGATGCACATCATCGGACTCTTGGCATGTTCATCTACACTGACAGACATGGACAATGTCATTCAAAGTGCATCAGTTGTATTTCAAAGCCCATGCAGTGGACCGGGAGTGGCAAAACACCTCAGAAACCTAAAAATTCTCATGCGTCAGAGGGGGACTGTTGATGTGGATGACTCAAACATCATTGCAGAGGACTATAAGGTAATTATGAAATAATTATTTCTCCATGATTATGATTGGGGCTAGGTTAATTGGTCACTCTAAATTGCCCAATGGTGTGAATGTGAGTGTGGATGGTTGTCTGTCTCTCTGTGTTGGCCCTGCGACAGGTTGGCGACCTGTACAGGTTGTACCCTGCCTCTTGCCGTATGTCAGCTTTGATAGGCTCCAGCCCGCCCCCACCCCCCCGTGACCGTGAACAGGATAAACAGAAGTGAATGGATGGATGCATGTGCACAGGGAAAGTCACCTTCACTTAGCTTCTGAATGTGTTACAATAAGGAAGTCATTATAGAGACACACCCAGTAATGCCATATATTCAGATAAATGAATTTGAAAGAAAAGTTTATCTAAATAAACTGAAATTTGACATTGCATTTCTTGTTTGTTTCATCACATATACAGATCCAGTGTGACAGCTGTTCCAGGTGGTTTCACATAGAGTGCCTCCAGATGAATACAGAGCAGTTTCAGAAAGCAGAGGCTGGCGAATGGGACTGCTCTCTGTGTGAATAGTAACAACTTCTTAGAGAGTTAGAGGATTTGTTTTTCTGTATTTAGAAAATGTAGAAAAGGTAAGACATAAAAGTTTCTGTGAAAATGTTTACAATTATTATTACTGTCAGGATTTTTGAGTATTTTGAATACTGGTTTCTATTACTGTTAATATCTGTATATAACTACAAAAAATGTTTATCACACATTGGAAGAAATATTATTTATTTCAATTATGAGGAATTAAAATGTTGGAATAATTGAACACTTACTGTTCAAAATATTTTCATTAAGTGTTCTACATTGAGCCTTAAATTGTGTTTGTTAGGTTTCACTTTTATATTGGACATTTTTAGAGGAAATTTTTTATTAAAGTTAAGTGAAAAAAATGTGTTTATCTTTTGATATTATTCCAATGTACTTTAAAATAATGAAGTTATGCTTTTGAATAGGCAATGGCTGTATTTTCTCAATTAAGTGTTGCATGAACAGAGAGT
This sequence comes from Archocentrus centrarchus, assembly GCF_007364275.1. Lineage (NCBI taxonomy): Eukaryota > Metazoa > Chordata > Actinopteri > Cichliformes > Cichlidae > Archocentrus > Archocentrus centrarchus. The sequence continues at coordinate 26,257,225 of NC_044355.1, read as the reverse complement.
TAGATGTTAGATTCAACTCATTGTGCACGCAAGGCACACAAGGAAATAATCATTCCAGATCACTCATGCAGAGACGAGCTTCTGCAGTCATGCAGCCAGAGACCGGCGCTAGCGTTATGCTATGTGGTTTAAGTGTCTTGCCCATGAACACAACCCAGCGCAGAGACAGTTGCTCGAACCGGCAATCCTCAGCATGCAAGGCGAGCACCTAGCCACTGCGCCACTGTCACAAATTATCTAATCTTTGCAATACCGCTATCCATCATTCCATCCATCCATTCTCTTTTGCTTATCCTATTCAGATTCGAAGGGGGGCTGGAGCTTATCCCAGCTACATACGGCAAGAGACAGGGTACATCCTTTACAGGTTGCCAGCCTGTCACAGGGATAACACAGACAGATATCAGTATTTTATTTTAATTAGTGAGATAATAAATTGAGTTGTGCTATTAAATAAAGGTCCTCTGAGTTACTCACTTGTCTACGCAGGTCACACCAATGGAGAGCTTCATATACTTTACAGTTTTTAAAAAATAATTTTAAACATTGAGAATATAAAAAGCAAAAACCAAAGGTAATTATGGGAAAAAAGGCGTTCAACCTTTCACTTGAATTAAGAAAATTAAAAACAAAATGTCATGTAGCTACAGTTTAGCATACTGTGATGTGAGCACGATTGCAACATCTGTTATCAGGTAATATGTACTGGAAGTGGTTTGAAATGAAACTAAGAGCCAGAGTGGGAATCTGTTGAGATTTCCTCGTCAGCTTCCTATGCTGATTTTTTATGAATTTTTTAATATATTTTCCATATTACATGGACCTGGGTGAATATGAGTGGATTTGTCGCCTGATTACGGTGGATTCCTGCAGTTATTTGTGATGAAACTGGGTCCACATGCAGAGGGGGTCAGGCAGAGTGATAATCTGTTGAGATTTCCTCGTCAGCTTCCTATGCTGATTTTTTATGAATTTTTTAATTTTGATATTTTCGATATTAAATGGACCTGGGTGAAAATGAGTGTATTTGTCGCCTGATTACTGTGGATTCCTGCAGTTATTTGTGATGAAACTGGGTCCACATGCAGAGGGGGTCAAGCAGACTGATAATCTGTTGAGATTTCTGCGTCAGCTTCCTATGCTGATTTTTTATGAATTTTTTTATATATTTTCCATATTACATGGACCTGGGTGAATATGAGTGGATTTGTCGCCTGATTACGGTGGATTCCTACAGTTATTTGTGATGAAACCGGGTCCACATGCAGAGGGGGTCAGGCAGAGTGATAATCTGTTGAGATTTCCACGTCAGCTTCCTATGCTGATTTTTTATGAATTTTTTAATTTTGATATTTTCCATATTAAATGGACCTGGGTGAAAATGAGTGTATTTGTCCTCTGATTACTGTGGATTCCTGCAGTTATTTGTGATGAAACTGGGTCCACATGCAGAGGGGGTCAGCCAGAGTGATAATCTGTTGAGATTTCCACGTCAGCTTCCTATGCTGATTTTTTATGAATTTTTTAATATATTTTCGATATTACATGGACCTGGGTGAATATGAGTGGATTTGTCACCTGATATGTGTGGATTCCTGCAGTTATTTGTGATGAAACTGGGTCCACATGCAGAGGGGGTCAGGCAGAGTGATAATCTGTTGAGATTTCCTCGTCAGCTTCCTATGCTGATTTTTTATGAATTTTTTAATTTTGATATTTTCCATATTAAATGGACCTGGGTGAAAATGAGTGTATTTGTCGCCTGATTACTGTGGATTCCTGCAGTTATTTGTGATGAAACTGGGTCCACATGCAGAGGGGGTCAGCCAGAGTGATAATCTGTTGAGATTTCCTCGTCAGCTTCCTATGCTGATTTTTTATGAATTTTTTAATTTTGATATTTTCGATATTAAATGGACCTGGGTGAAAATGAGTGTATTTGTCGCCTGATTACTGTGGATTCCTGCAGTTATTTGTGATGAAACTGGGTCCACATGCAGAGGGGGTTAGGCAGAGTGATAATCTGTTGAGATTTCCACGTCAGCTTCCTATGCTGATTTTTTATGAATTTTTTAATATATTTTCGATATTACATGGACCTGGGTGAATATGAGTGGATTTGTCACCTGATATGTGTGGATTCCTGCAGTTATTTGTGATGAAACTGGGTCCACATGCAGAGGGGGTCAGGCAGAGTGATAATCTGTTGAGATTTCCTCGTCAGCTTCCTATGCTGATTTTTTATGAATTTTTTAATTTTGATATTTTCCATATTACATGGACCTGGGTGAATATGAGTGGATTTGTCACCTGATATGTGTGGATTCCTGCAGTTATTTGTGATGAAACTGGGTCCACATGCAGAGGGGGTCAGGCAGAGTGATAATCTGTTGAGATTTCCACGTCAGCTTCCTATGCTGATTTTTATGAATTTTTTAATTTTGATATTTTCGATATTAAATGGACCTGGGTGAAAATGAGTGGATTTGTCACCTGATTACTGTGGATTCCTGCAGTTATTTGTGATGAAACTGGGTCCACATGCAGAGGGGGTCAGGCAGAGTGATAATCTGTTGAGATTTCTGTGTCAGCTTCCTATACTGATTTTTTATGAATTTTTTAATATATTTTCGATATTACATGGACCTGGGTGAATATGAGTGTATTTGTCGCCTGATTACTGTGGATTCCTGCAGTTATTTGTGATGAAACTGGGTCCACATGCAGAGGGGGTCAGGCAGAGTGATAATCTGTTGAGATTTCCACGTCAGCTTCCTATGCTGATTTTTTATGAATTTTTTTATTTTGATATTTTCGATATTACATGGACCTGGGTGAAAATGAGTGTATTTGTCGCCTGATTACTGTGGATTCCTGCAGTTATTTGTGATGAAACTGGGTCCACATGCAGAGGGGGTTAGGCAGAGTGATAATCTGTTGAGATTTCCACGTCAGCTTCCTATGCTGATTTTTTATGAATTTTTTAATATATTTTCGATATTACATGGACCTGGGTGAATATGAGTGTATTTGTCGCTTGATTACTGTGGATTCCTGCAGTTATTTGTGATGAAACTGGGTCCACATGCAGAGGGGGTCAGGCAGACTGATAATCTGTTGAGATTTCTGCGTCAGCTTCCTATACTGATTTTTTATGAATTTATTTATTTTGATATTTTCCATATTTAACAAACCTTGGTGAATTTTGTGCAGATTTGTTATGTAATTTAAGTGGAGTCCTTAACTAGCCTTAGATGAAATTTCACACCCAGGTAGAGTGGATAAGGCAGAAGCTGAATATACAAAAAATGTCAGCTATCAATGATAAGCTTTAATGGGTTGTCAGGCTGGAGCCTGTCGCAGATTTCTGCAAAATCAGCTGTGCAGGCCATGAGGAAGACTTGAATAAATCTGTAATGAAATCAAGTTTCACACGACTAAAGGAACACATCTTTGCCGAGAGGAAAAAAAAAAAAAAAGGACTTCTGGGGCTGTACTTGTCTTAATTTCGCCAAAACACACACACACCACAACTTTGTCTTAAAATCCATAATTTAATAAATGTGATTGTTATATGTCATAGTGTTTTACAGAACGCGAACACATATATTAATCAAAAGCAACTACAGGTTATTTTTGTTCCGCTGTACAGAAATTGGCAACGAAAGACGAGCATTACCATAAAGCTTAGGGTAGAAGCGCAAGAAAATTTAAGCGGCGGCTGATCTGCGGCTGGCTTGACCGCGGCTCAGAATTGGCGGCTCACTTGACCGCGGTCAAATGACGAATCCGGTGATGTCATTTGAGATATCTTGAAAGGAATTTTGACTCGTCAAAATGTAATTGAAGATATCTTGAATTATTATTCTTACTAGTCAGAATGTAATTGCGGAGATCTTAAATTACCATTCTGGATAGTCAAAATGCAGTTTTAGATGTCTGAAATGTAATTACGGATAGTCAGACAAACGGATTTCATGTTAAAACGGCCTGCCATAGCATGTTTGCATTTACCCATTCATACAAGCACTTCCTTATGCAGCAAAGCTAAGTGCTTACTGTCTAACACATTCATACTCCAACGCTTGCGTAGGAGAGCAACTTGGGGTTCAGTATCTTGCCCGAGGATACTTCGACATGCAGCCCGAGCAGTCAGGAATTGAACCGCCAACCTTCCGATTAGTGGGTGACCCACTCTATCTCATGAGCCACGAGCCGTGTAGTGACGTTCGAAACCTCGCAAGCAGGCCGTACCACGTGACTGATTCAGGAAACGATTCGTGGGTTCGGAGTGCGATTCAAAATAAGGGGCAGCAAAACGCAGTGGACCCCCCCCCCCCCCCCCCCCCCCTCACATTTTGTGTCCATTTGAGCGGTTTCTTTTTTGGTGACGGAACCAGCTGGAAAAATGAGATTTTCCCCTCATTTTGAGCTGTTTAATGTGTGCGCATAGTAATAAATTATTGCTCCAGCTTCATCTGTGCCCTGTGAAAGGGTATTTTCTAAAGTAGTAGAAATCATTTCAAACAAAAGAAACCGCCTGAAGCCCAGCACGGTGGCAAAGCTGTTATTTATAAATAAAATGAATAAATAATGTGTCCCTAGTGACATGAGCACAGTTACAAACCAAGTAACACAATCACATTCACATCACAACCCTCTCCCCAGTTTAGTTCCACTTTCCCTCTTGACCCCACCATTGTATCATAAAGAGAGACACCATGTGAGTTAGTTCAGGTTTTATTTATTGCCATCACAAAAATCATTAATTTATTCTGTTCAAAGCTTCACGCACCAAAGCCACTTTCTGATTATCGTCACTCTGCCTGTTTTACAGTGACTGTCCACTATGGCGCAGTAGAGCAAATGAAGCACCACGAAGCTTCGACCCATGGGTTCACCGATTGAATGGAAAGCTTCTTCTCACTAGTAGCCACTGGACACAAACAAAGACATGAGCACAAAGCACAAAATTCTCTTGACAATAAACAGGCTGGAGGTCATTACCGCACAATTGCAGATTGCCCACAAGGGGAGGAGGAACTCCATAACACCTGCCTCCTGGAGGAAAAGGAGATGGAGAGAGCACCTGTGCAACAACGGCACAGCATCCTGACAGTGGGAGCTAGAATTCTGGCTGGGTTGTAGGGGATCAAATACTTATTTTAACTTGTATGTAATGTTTTTTGGGGGGTTTTCTGTATTTTTGATTGATATTCTGTCTCTCTCCACTAAACTCTCCCCTCAGACACAACTGGTCACAGCAGATGACTGCCCCTCTCTAAGCCTGGTTCTGTCAGAGGTTTCTTCCTGTTAAAAGGGAGTTTTTCATTCCCACTGTCACCAAGTGCTTGCTCATAGGGGGTTGTTTTGACTGTTGGGTTTTCTCTGTAATTATTGTATGGTCTTTACCTTACAATATAAAGCACCTTTATATAGAGGCCAGTTTTTGTTGTGATTTCACGCTACATAAATAAAATTGAAATGAAATGAATTAAAATGAAACTACCACAACAATTAGAGACTGTTCATTTTATTTGTAAGTGAGCAAACTAACAAATTCAGCCGGGGATCAAATTATTATTTCCCCAACTGCTGGTGCGGGCATTCGCATATGTGCTCTCGGGAAGTGGAATGTCAACTTCGCCTTGACATAGTATACCAAATATGTTAACTGTTTTTAAATATGCAGACACACACACACAAAGATGTGGTGGTTGTATGGAGGGAGAGAGACAGACAATCAACCTCTATCATTCTGGAATTTTCTTATTCAGTTGTTTCACAGAATGTCTTGTTTAAGTTGGATGCACGTCCTGAAATCTGTGTGTGTGTGTGTGTGTGTGTGTGTGTGTGTGTGTGTGTGTGTGTGTGTGTGTGTGTGTGTGTGTGTGTGTGTGTGTGTGTGTGTGCAGGCAGCTGACCCTGGTGTGAAGAGGGCCACTGTGTGAGACCACAGAGAGACCATTCTTCACTGTGACACACACATTACACACTCACAGCCATCCACTCCATCCCCTTTCTCTAAATCCTTAATTTGTCACATTCACCAACACACACAAACACACATACAGAGGATGCAGGAGAGTCACTTGCCATCTCTCATTCTCTTACACAGAACTCTGGCGTAGTCTTTCTGTTTCTGCCCACCACATACACATACACGGTTTCTCACCACATAATGACCCTTATTTCACCATCCTGACAGTAAATAACTGGTTCAGTCAGGAGACTGGAATGTAAAGCACCGTTGCTCCAAAACGTTTTTACGCCTAAAATCACAAATATATTTTTTAAAGTGACTAAATATTGTAGAGGGATATATTTTTCATGATGAATGAAAATGTCAGCAGTCATATTTTAAGTATACACAACTGTGCTTCATTTTTCAGCATGTGCCAGTGATCCCAAACACTCTGCCAATGCAGTGAAAGCATACCTGGGTAGAAAAACACACAATGGAACACTATCAGTGTGAAAAACACTATCAGTCATGGATTGGCCTCCCCAGACCCGGAACCTCAACATTATTGAAACAGTGAGGGGATCATCTTGACAGAGAACAGACCCAAAGGCAGCCATGTTGCTGCCAGTGTGAAAGCAGCTTAAGAAAGTCATATACTGTTTTTTTTTTTTTAGGTATGTTTGCACATGTATGTTAAAAAAAAAAACTGCACCTATTTCTCATTTTCCTAGTAAAATATAGAGATTTGAGATGTGGCTCAAGACTTTTGCACAGTACTGTATAACACTTTTCATGTTTTCATGTTTTCAGCAGCAGAAGAAAAAGGTTCACAGTTTATTTCACCAGTTTCAGAATTTTTTTTTTTTTTTTTTACAGCATGGGCACCTATCATATATTTCACTTTAAAATAAATATTTTTTCCTTTTTAAAGGGAAATTTGAATTTGAACTTTGTATTGAATTATTTCTCAATTGCAATTTCATCACACTTTAAAGACAAGTGTAGGAAGTCCCAAGTGTAGTAACATTATTGCCAGCAGCTACTACTTTACCAAAATCAACACAAGCGTAATTAATGGCAATGACAGTGAGCCAGCTTGTCCCCCAGCAATAATTAGTATTATTATTTGTGCCTGTGCTGCTCTCATGATTACATCTCAAAACATGTGCTATGAAAATGGTCTGTGGCTATTGGCTGTGCAGCTTCTGGATGAATTACTAGGTGTATCAATCTTTCAAGGTTCAAGAGTGAGTTAAAGTACTAATACATTAAATAAACTGACTAATAATATGCAGAAAATGTTGTAATAAGAGGATTCACTATGTCACTTTAAATAGATGAGTTGTTACTAGTGAGCCAAGTTTATTCTAGGTCTCATTGGTGTCAGGAAAACTGAAACAGTCAATAAAACCACAAACCACCACCGTGTTGTAAGAGTTAGATTTGGAGCTGACATAATTATAAATGTAGCATATTGTAAATATGAACTATTCAGAACAGACCTATAATATGTTTTATCTGCGTTCAACAAACTGGAAATAAAGGCTTAATTGTATTTACAAAAAAGAAAAATCAGTCCGCCGAGAAAGGCATTTATTCTGAAAGGTATGTCCGGAAGTGGCGTGTTTGTCGGTGACTAGCTTTGCACAGTCACTAAACTTCAGAATGGACCCGACGGGAGAAAAGCCCGTTAGTGTGTAACGCTGGGAGGGCAGCTCTGACCGTCCATGTCTTGTTTACAGATATCAACACTTAAACAAAGTTTCTGACAGAAATGTCGAGAGAAAACACCACTCGAAGTTTGGACAGTATAGACCTCGCTGCTTTAAGAGTAAGTAAAGAAACGCTGTTTTCTTCTTCTTTTCTTTTTTACAACGTTTAGGTAAACATTGCAGGATGTGGTGGGTGTTGCTCGAAACTTAACGGTTGTTTCAAGCGACAGCTGAGTAGTCAGACAGTGATTGTTTTTTTGTGATTCGTCTAACGGTCCATATACTCACTGTTGTTCACTTTACACAAATTTGGTGTGTGTTAACTTGGTGTGCAAAATATAGCGTGTCGTGTGTTCTGTGTGTCCTGTTTGGTGTTAACTTTACAAGCTGCAGTGTTTACACAAGATTTTCCCCGGTGTAGACTTGCTGAAAAGTTAATATGTAACAGTGCAACAATAATCAGAGTGTATCTGTTGTTTAAGATGCAGTTCAGGAGCGTGTGGTTTGTTTCCTGCTGACTGTAACATTTAGTTGTTAGTTTACAGTGGTCTTATGCTGCTTTACTTTTGGAGTTGGGGACTGGTTTGTTTAGTTGTTTGCCAGTGTGACTGCAAACAAACTTTTTACATCACATTAGGTGATGATATTTCTGTAGCCACTCAAGTCATGACCTAACCATAAACCACATGTGGCCACTGTCACTGTTCTGTGTTTGCTGTCTTTATTCCTCATTTTTGCAAGGGAAACAAAGAAACCGAACTTGAGTGTTTTTTTTGTTTGTTTGTTTTTTACATTCTTCATCAAACCGTAAATTTGATAGGATATGACTGATAAACGTTAGTAAATACCCTCCAGTAGCAGCTGTGCTGATATTGTTCTGATATATATTGGTGCAGTCTTGTTTGTAGCTCAAATTCCCATCTACATTTGCAGTCCTGCTTCCTCAGTCCTCTTCCAAGCATAACTCTGCATTGTTCCTCTCCATCTCACCCTCAGCACTGAGCACATGAAACTATTGGTCATAGTTTTGCTTTGCGTGAGCCTGTTGCAGTGTGACTGTACTGAAATTTAGCATTTTCTATACTACACTACATTGCTTCATGTGAGAACAAAGGTGCTTGCTTTTTTTTTTCACTGTGTAATTTTTTTTATTTTTAGGATCCAGCAGGGATCTTTGAGCTGGTTGAGGTCGTTGGCAATGGAACCTACGGTCAGGTGTACAAGGTGAGTGCTTCCATAATGCTTTGCTGCACTGCTGCAAATTGGAACATCACCAGGTGCATTTAAGTGTCATATGCAGTGCTTTAAATCTAAACATTGTTTAAATGGCAGCAACAGTAGCTTACTCTTGTTGTCTTTTGGCTTACAAGCTAACACCAGAGCTTGCAACATCTAGCAGCCGCTAACATGTGCAGACTCATGGTATTATAGTTCTAGTACGTCATTTTTGGTAAAACCTACCATTGCTGCTTCCAGTTAATTAGGAAGAAAAAAAAAAAGAGATTTTTGTATACTGAAATATCCTGCAGCTCACACACCCACCCACCCACACACGCACACGCACACACAAACATACACATACGCAAATGCAACTAGAGCATCTTTTAAAGGCCCTGGGTGGGGCTCACTTCCTTATCACAGTATCTGTTTATATATGTGTGAGTGAGTGGTTTGTGGTTGCAGGAGGTGCACAGTCCTATTTAGGTTTTGCAGCTGGTTGTGTTCTGTTTTCACATGTGTTTGCTAAACCACATAAACTGATGCTTTACCAGCCACGCTGTTTACAACACCTTTGTGGATTCATTTCATCTTTGAGCTTTAACAACTGAGGCCTTCCTGGGTGAATGATTATTGTGGTACAGACCGTTTAGGTGGGGTCGGTTTGTGGAGAAATAACAAACAGTACCAGGTGAAGGCTACAATACAGAGCTCACCCAGGATTAGCAGTTACAGTCCAGAACCATGGAGTATGTCACGGGACAGACAGCAGAAACAAGGACTGCTTTAATCCAATGTCAAAAGGAATAATGTTGTATTTGAAGAACAGGTTACATGTACAGCAGGTGCAACAGTTTCAGTAGAAGCAGGCTTTAGGTTCTCCCAAAAGCTTTTAAAGTAAGAGTTTTAATTAAGGCAGATGTTAAGAGTTTTGGGCTAAAGGATTAACGTAGCCTATGGTGAGTTCTCAGAGGTGTGCATATCTGTGTGGTATGCGCATGGGTGTGTGCCTTGTTTGCCACTTGATTTCCTGAAAGAGGAAATGTTGCAAGAGATGCACAGGACAGTAAGGCCTCTTTTGGCTTTGCACACGGGAAGAAAATCACAAATTTCACCCTTGGGAAGAATACCAAATATGGATCCACTGTGAGCCGTTTTAGTCAGAGTGACTTACAGCAATTATTCTAATGATTCAAGGTGGTGCAATCTCTTTTAAGGAGTATCTTCCTGTGTACTGTTCTCTAATGGTACTTGGCTCTGTGTTAAGAATCACTTGTTTAGAGTTGTTTAAAGAGTTAATTGGCTGTCCCTCTACATGTTTCTAACCATTTTTTTTGTCTGTTACAGGCATTTTCATGCCTATAATAATACATGTAATGGACTCAGTCTGCCAGTACTCTACTGTGGTTTATAAGCTTTGCTGTGGGCAAAATAATAATGATAGTGTGAAGTTCTAACAGGCAACCAGTCAGACAATATTGAGGCTGTGCCTACAGTATCTGTTTTCCCATGTACACTTTCCATGTACACTGAGTCTCATCGTGAGAAGCCAAGAAAGCAAAATGGCCTAGAGAACAATAAATGGCATCTCTCTCTCACACTCGCACTCTCTCTCTCGCTCGCTCTCACTCACTCACTCTCACACACACACACGCACACACGCACACGCACGCACACACACACACACACACACACACACGGCCCTTTAAAAAAGCACTTGCTTGTGGATTGACCTGAGTGCTGAAAGTGCATCTGGGCTTTTCCTTTGTTTATTTATGTGTCATTTCATACAGGTGCATACTTTGGCATTGTTGGATGAATAGAAATCCCCTCAATTAGATATTACTGAGCACCACAGACAAAAGACCAGTTATTATTTGGCATTTAAAGTCACTATTATTAAATTCAGTTAATTTCAGTTAATATTAAAGAGGAAACCCCAACGATCAGATGATGCCACATGAGCTGCACATGGTGACGGTGGGAAGGAAGAACTCCTGTTTAACAGGAAGATACAACAAGGCTCAGGGAGGGGCAGCCATCTGCATGCTTTTTTGCTCAATAGACTGATTGATTGATTAATCACGTTTTTTTTTTTTTTTTCAGCTCTAAATCGCACTGTAGGATAATCACACAGTAACTCATTATAACATCACCAGACATTCCCCACAATGATGCTGTATCACAATACAGCGATTCTCAATAAAATTGAAAGACCATCATTTATGAATCATAGCTGTAGAAGCAAAAATACATTTAAAATGGCAAAAAAGGAGGAATTATGTATTTATTTCTTACATTGCATTCTCAGTGTGTATATGTGTGAGTTATCAGTATTATTCAATGCTAGTCATATCTCAATACTGTTATCTTGCTCTGATTGAGTCAGTTTAAAGGCCTTTAAACACCAGATGCGTTGCGTAAAAATGACACAAATTTCCGAATCTTTTGGATGCAAACTTGTCGTCTAACCTACATACACACCGGACGCAATGCATTTTTGTGAATAAATCGCCCTCATAAAACACACTGTGGAGAAAAAAAAAAAATGCAGTCATCGTCAAGTGATGATATAATGAGGTCCTGATGTTTCTAAACAAGAGAAGGAAGAAACAGATGTTCTGGGTTCATCCCACTCATGAGAAAACAGTGCCAGGGAGAGTTTCATGTTTTAATCCCGGTGCTGAAGCTGCATCACGACCGCTTTCGCGCATCTTATCAGGACGTTGGTGGGATAGTTTGAGCTCTTGCTGGCAGAGTTGAGATCACATCTGAGGAGGCAGAGAGCTGACTGACCCAAAGCAGTGTGTAGCTACGTGTCTGAGGAAAAATAGTCCAATTTTACCGATTCCCCCATCACTGTATATTCAGTACATCGGTGTGCATTTTGAGCTATGAGCTCACATGTTGCTAAATGCAGTGTTCTGATTGGTCAGATTAGTTTATTTGCTTGTGAAAGTCAGAAAAATTTAACTTGGTCCAAAAAAATGCCACAAATTCGTCCTGTGAAATGACATGGTCGGTGTGAGCGGCTGCATTAAGAACAGGCGAGTACAAAAAATATTTTTAGCGCATGAAATTTACACGTCCAGTGTGTCAAGGCCTTAAGACTAGTGTCATGTGTTTATTTTGGCACAAGAACACAAAGCAATGTTGGGAGAAGCAGATGCAAGTATTGCCTGAAGTTGTTCTTTGTTTCACTACCCTGTCAAATCCACACACTGTGCAAGTAAGCAGGTATTGTGCTTGGTGTGTACTATGCGGAAGAGCAATAAGAAGTATCTGAATCAAAACACATTGATGGACTTTGTATGAAAGAGCTGGCTGGGTGAAGGCTATTTGATCTCTACTCCTTCTGATTTGGATATTTGCCTTCTTACATACATCGTTCCAGGATCATATTCAGGGCTGTCACAGTGTGTTAATCTACGGAATGGAGTGTATAATATACAGTCGCAGTTAAATATAACTTGAATTTAATTATTATAGAATACAAGATAATGCAGTTACATGTTAACACAAATCTGTACCACATATCTAGAAAACCAAAGTGAACATTTTCAGGTAGACAGGAATCTGTATTAGAAGAAATTGCTTGAATACATATTACTAGTGAATAGCTTTTCTCTGTAGTCAACATGAATCAGTTGATCTCTGCTAGAGGAAAAGTAAATGAGGACACAGGTTAGCTGTGACAGGATGTGAAAAGTCCTAGAACAAATAGTGCCAAATGGGAGAGTTTGAAGAGGTAGAAGAGGAACAGGAGCCAGCATGACGGTGTTTTTATGTGCAGTTTGTTGTTGCTGTTAGCAGCCACCTTATCCACTCTGTTGATTGGTGAAATAGTTTAAGTTCCCAATCATTTCTACTCTAAACTGAGGCCTTACAGTTGATGTGTGTCATCAGGAATTGATTAATTACTAAATTGTAGCATAACTCAAGTACAGATTTTATGTTTGATCCGGCAGGTGTCAGTTAGACATCTGATATCATGTCAATCAAACCCTGGTGTCCACTGGAACTGACACTGCAGCATTGTGTGCCTGAATTATCCTAATTATTTGTTTTAATTGAGTGGAAAAAACTCCTGGTCAGCAGATGGAATTTTCAGACGTGCAACGACAGACACAACTCGAAAGGATGGAGAGCAGAGTGGCCTGGAGGCAATCAGGCCTTTTCATCCAAATTGCTTCAGGAACAGAGGCCAGGAACTACTTAGGACCTTAAAGAAACTTCAATGCTCTTGCCTTTGTGTTCAACCACATCTTAAGAAATGTGATAATTAGAGATGTTAGAGTGATAACAGATTAAAAACAAGCCAATACCCAAATATAAGAAGTCCAGTATCTTCACTGGTCTGTGTGAGCATCCTTGTATGGATGTTGGAAAGGAAAAGTGTAGATGTGAAGATGATTGAAAACGAAGATGTGACCCATTTGCACGATACCAATAATAGGAGTTAAATGCGTGTTTGACCAATCTGTGACACAGTGCTGCACAGTGCACCCATATGGTTTTTGGCAGATCAATGAACAGTACCTTGCAGTGACCCAGTGCCTGCAGTATAAATGCAGGGACAGTTTCAAAATGTTCCTGCAGTCCAAAAGAAAAGTGGCCTCAACAAGACGATCAGACTTCACCAACATTTGAGACCTTCCCAAATCTGCAGTGATTAAAGGCTGCTTATTATTTCGTTCTGTCATATATATATATATATATATATATATATATATATATATATAGTATTATATATATATTATAGAATAGTATATATATTATATATATATATATTATATATATATATTATATATATATTATATATATATATATTATATATATATTATATATATATTATATAATATATATAATATATATATATATATATTATATATTATATATATTATATATATATATATATAATATATATAAAATATATATATATATAATATATATAAAATAAATAAATAATATTGTTACAATGGTTTTAGCTGAGGTCACGTTATGGATAGGCCTAAACACCCTAAACACTCAATTTTTTTACTGGCTCTATATGATGATGATAGCAGATGTTCCTAATATGGGCATCTCAGGCACCAAGTTCAGGCTGTGAGCATAGAAACCCCACCTTCCTCTTGCTGAAATGTTCATTTTGCAAAGGACAGCCAGTCAGAAGAAAAGGAGGTGGAAAATTGGTGTACAGTGTGTTCAGAGGGCATATAACCATTAAAGGGTGTATTATGTGCTATAGAAGTTTCATGTTATCAGAATGTGTTACGATGAAGAAATCCTACCCTGACAGTCTTACGGCCTTAGCTTCTTAGGAAATGTGAAATAACAACTAATATATATAATAACAACTTTTGATAGTTTACCTGGCCTGGAGGTGTAAAAAATACAACAAAATATTAAGAGACAGCAGAGGTTTATTTAATGCTAAAAAGCAAGAAGTTGCTTGATAGAAAAAAAAATGGGTGATGCATGGTTACATTGAAATATAAACACATTAACATGCTGTGTTGGACATTCTTGGTGCATGCTTCTTATTCACCATATTACACATCATTCACACACGCACAGGGCGTTTCCCTGTTTGCAAAAGGAACTTCCCTTCTCTGCAAGCCACTGCTATAGAGTCGTGTGTGTGTGTGTGTGTGTGTGTGTGTGTGTGTGTGTGTGTGTGTGTGTGTGTGTGTGTGTGTGTGTGTTACACTGTGAAAATGTCAAATCCCACTAAAGGACCTCTGAACACTGCTGACGGAACAAAATTTTCCCTTAGTAACACTGACTAGAGTGACTGCTGTACCTTGATGCTATTATTGTAGCTTTGTAATTTACAATGTGCAAATATGCCACTATTATAGTTACTGTGACTAATTTAAACTAGACTTCTTGGTCAAAATGTTTGTGTGTAACTGGCCCACATGTGTGAGTCTTGGTAATCACATGAGTAATACAAAGCAAAAATGTCAATCTAAAATTATCTTAGAAAGTACATAAATGAATGTTAATTACATTTGCGACAGGTCAAAGAAAGCTTCTCTCGAGCATCTCTGCAATCCTTGGTGACTCTATGTTGAAACCCTTAAACAGCTGGCAGTAGTACAATTTTGAGTGAATCACTTACACTTCCTCAAGTCTTTCAAGTTTCTATAGCATTGCTTCCCTTTTTGTTATTCACATATCATCATTCCTGTATTGCTCATGATGAGATCTGCTGACCAGAGTTATGTCCATATGTGGATTTAGACCAACTGTCAGTCTGTGTTAAAAGCAAACTCATCCCTTCCCTCAGTTCAACACTTTCTGCCTCTACACAACTACGAGCAATTTCTTCTTCATTATATTAGCTTTCAAAATAAAGAGTTAGTTTCATATGTAGGTGTTGGTGGGTGAAGGTGTAAGCTGACACAGATGGAGATAGACAAGCAGAAATGAATATACTGGGTTTGTTAGTGGTGAAACAGAGAGCATGAGAGACAAAGGTAAAAATGGAGAGGAAAGAGAGAGGAAAGTGAGTGAGGGCAAAGGAAGGAAGGCAGAGGTGAAAGGCAGAGAGACAGAGAGGAGGGGAGGAAGGAAGAGGGGGAGAGAGAGCAATGAAGATTAGAGCGAGAAGAGAAAAGCAAGCCCCCCCCATGAGGGTTAGAGCTACAGCTTGTGCTGATTACCCATGCAACCCAGAGCAGTGAGAGCAAGCCCATTTGTTATAACATCCACTAAAGTATCTGGGCTCCTCACTATACTTTCTAAATGCCAAAATTATAATTAAAAATACACCAGTGATTCAGCAGTGAACTTGGAGCAATGGCAAAATTTGTTAAAAAAAATAAAATAAATGGAGAAATCAGGATTATAGACTCGAACAGTCACTCAGTATGAAAAAACTTAAATGTCTCAATCCTGAAATTCCCATATTTCATCTTGCTTGCCTGGTCCTACCCTCGTCTCTCACCATCCACCTCAAATTTACAATGCAGGCTTTCAGTTAAAGAATATGTAATGAATGTAATGCTGTCAGTTACAGTAGGGCCATTTTCCCAGACTTTAGAAACCTACTAAGATGATTCTTTTTCATTAGTTCTTTGTATGAACTTGTGTTTTTGCTGTGGATTCCCAAGCCCCTTGTACATGCAACAGTTGTGGACCTCAAGAGGAGCTGGTTGATTTTCTCAGTTCTTCTTGTATAACATTTAAATTGACCTTTTGTTGAGTTTTACACTCCATATATTGAAAGCGCTACAGCTCATTTGACTCTGTATTGTCAGCTAATCAAACTCCCATGTGAATGATGATGCCAGTCTGGGCTGCTCCCTTGCAACAAGGTGTCGCCACAGCGGGCAGCTCTACATGTGGGATTTGGCAGTTTTACCCCTCCTGACGCAACCTCAAAGGGGATTTTAATATAAAAACAAAAATGGCTTATTGCTATAGCAAAATGAACATAATCTAATATACATGCAAGTTCAACCGTGTATTCATAACCATATTACCGAGCTGGGTGATAGACGTTGCCCAAAATATTTCACTGAACAATCAGACAAGGCTGAAGTCTTACTTTTGATGAACTCTCGTTAGCGAGAAATGTGGCAAGGGAAGCCAGCAATCCTTTGGCTTTAAACCAAACAAATTATAGTACTTTATCAATATCACTGAATAAGAATTAGCCATTTCATGCTAATAGCTGCGGTGCTAGCTAACTGTTATGATAGCGATCTGTTCTGGTAGCTAACTGCTGAAATTCTCAGCCCGGTGATCAACCTCTGGCTAGAACCCTGATATGGAAGACCCTGGTTTGTGCTAGCACAGTGGCTAGCTAGTAGTGAGAATAGCGATAACTGGTAGTCGATAACACATTAAGTGCAAATCCTGTGTCTGTATGATACAGTTGTGTGCGCAAAATGTAATCCAGTAGTTTAAGGTTATTGTCTCACTCAGCTTCCTCCAAAATGTATCACAAACAACTCTGCCACCCCAAAGAATCATGACCCTGTGGAGCAGAGCTGTTTTGGTAACACATAAGGATGGGCACTTGGTGTTAATGTTGTGGCTGATCAGTGTGTGCCTGCGGTGCTGCAGACCAGGGGAAACTGCAGGCCATGATTTTTGGTTCTGTGTGGTGGCTGTTGGTTACAGACCAACTATGAATGCAGATAAATGTTAAAAAGCAAACAAAAAGCTAAATGATTTTCAAATGATAGTGGAAGTTTGAAAATGTATGTATGTTCTTCTTTAGCTCTCTGCCAACATTTTTCACCTGTAGGCAAAGTCCCCTCAAATATGATTGGTGACTTCCAGTACCAAAAATCCAGAAACTTCCAGTACCAAAAATCTTGTCACTTACAGAAAGATTCTGCATATTCAGGTACAGATATCTGTGAACAGATATTACTCCTACCCTGACCCTAACCTGACTCTAATCTCTTTAAGTCTTTAAATGGCTAGATGAAGTGAAAAATGTCCTCATCCTAAGGTTAGAATTCCTCTATTCTCACACAGATACACACAGTTACATCCACAGACAGAATAAAAGGTGGATGTAGCCACCCTTGGTTAATTAAAGGGGACATATCATGCTTTTAAATCCTTCCTTTTCATATGTAAATCATTCACTTGTGGTCTGTATAAAGTAAAACTGCAATGCTTTCGTCTGAATTTCCTCATTGTAGCTCCATGGACCCCTCGTTTACACCTGTTCTGAGGCACGTCTTAGAGCAGCTCGTTTTGGTGTGTTTTAAATGTGAATGAGACTTTTCACGCCCCGCCCCCCTCCAGGTCGCAGAGCATTCCACTCCACCCTTTCGGCCATTTTTGTAGTTTGATAGCAGCGATACGATTATCTACTGGCATAGAAACAGGCACTTCACAGAGGCTCTGATGCCGCGGGGCGATGTAAGGAATTGTGTACGTTAATACACCCAACAACCAAACATTTTGACTTGTCTACTTGCAACTTCAGCATAACTGAACTTGGACTACAAAATCGCTGCAAGAAAAAAAAGGCGGATTCAGGAAATTGGTTAGCCAGATGTCCATGACCTGTTTAGCAGTTCCACAGAAAATACTGTGATGTAATAGATAAGAAAACATAATAGGGAATAGAGAAAACTGAACAGACTGAAAAATATGACCCAAAAAGAATATAAAGATATCTACGCAGCACCGGGAGAGAATAAATTAAAATTTTCTGCACTCCTAGACACTCATAGTACACAAAAAATGTATTTAAGGGCTAAAAAAGTGGATTTTGCATGATATGTCCCCTTTAAGTCCCATTATGAAGCCTTGAGTTGAGCATTTTTTTTGCTGTCACCTGTCACACCTCCCTTGGTGATTGAGCCTATAAAACCATCAGGAAAGTGGACCGTTTTCTCCTAAACTTCTGTAAGACCTGAAGTCCTTTTGCAGCCAGAAGAGTCGTCTCCTGCTGGCCATGGAAAAGAATGCAGGTTTAAGGCACTTCTGCTGCACTGGCTTCACTTTTCTGAACTGGAAGCTACATCCATCTTTTATATTGACTAATTAATCTTGCACACATGCACATATGTAACCAACATTTTGCTATTGCATGGGACAGATCCAAAGAGGGTGATGAGTGAGACTGAGAGCGACAGAGATTTGCATAGAAGCAAGGGTGAGACAAAAAGATAGACTAGCAGAGAGCTGCAGCAGGGGTGTTTGTCTCATTTGTCCCCATGCTGTCTGTATTATAAATGTCTCGCTTGTATCTGATTAGCATATGCATGAATATATTATAGTAACCTTTTCACTGACACAATATTTGTAGTGTTCCCTTATTCTGTCACTGTGTGTTTGTCTGTGTCTGTAATGAAGAACAAGAGACACTACCAGACCAGAGACACTCATTTGTGTCTGGATTTATTTGATCCCTATCACTTTACAACATTGTAATGTGCATGTGCATGAGTGAGTGTGTGTGTGATTCATTGGTGTTCACTGTTTAAAAAAAAAACAAAAACTTTCTCCAATTAATTCTGATAGAGCGCACAGACCCTTTTGTGTGTGTGTGTGTGTGTGTGTGTGTGACATATTTTTAATAAGTAAGTAGATCAGTTGAGAGTAAAACATTTCACATTTGTTTGCTGTGGTGGCAGCAAGCAGACACCATCACGTCTGATGGGATAGGAAGGCCATTTCCTTATTTATTATGGTCAGGCTAGCGGCTGAGTGTATGCCACAGTTCTTTGCAATTATGGAGACAATGTCCTCTACTTCGGGACACGATGAAGGGGGCCCAGCAAGCTTCACATCACAGCTCATATTCAGTAAAGTGACAGACTGTCAGCTGAAAAGGGTCTGTTTCACGACTGCTGGGCTTGCTGAGTAACCCTTCAACAAACTGTATTGTGAACCAAGTTATAGGATGCCACTGGTCTTAAAAAACTAATCGGTTATCATTCCACCCCACCATATACAGCTTTCTTAGTATCACTGTTCATATGTCATTAAAACCATGCAGCACCATATCAAATGCAAACTTTGTCATGGATGGAGACAATCTCTCTAAGATTCTCTCTTGTCTATAGTTGGTTGTTTTCTTGGTTTCTTCTATGCTGATCAGTCGTTGTATGCTTTAGTGAAAAAACAAATGTATCCTTCATGGTAAAACTTCTAAAATACATTGTCTATAGTGAATATCCCTGCAGCTAACCCAGGTTTTGCCATCACATTGGTAGTTGTTTCTCATTAACTTTCTGCACTTCCAGCACAAATCATGTAGAACACAATGTACAACACAATCTATTTTCTGTGACAATAAATATTCTCTAAACTTGCCATTTGTTATTTACCATGCTCAGCCAAGAAATCCAGCCACTTCCCATGTTTGAATTCTGTTTTCTCGAGATATAATCAAAAATATGCTGGAGCAGCAAGAGGTGGATACACTCCAAGTGGATGGTATTTTTAGTAACTCATCCAATAAAAGTAAACTCAGTGCTACTTGTGAAAAAAGTCGACCTTTCGTGTTAAAAACCACACATTTGTCAATACTTTTTAGTTCAGTTTGGTTTGGTAAGTGTCATTCATGCCATTTCAGTTGAATGACTTCTCTCTTCTATTCACAAAGGGAAACAGACCGACTTTAAATGCAGAACACACAAAGCTGCAAAATATACCAGTGTAATATTAAGAAATACACCACCCATCATTCAGCTGGATTATGACTGATGTGTTTATGTTGTCATTGTTGCAAAGTCCTGAAAACTTCTCAGATGTGGAAATGGTCGATTTAGACACACATGTTTCAACACCCTGCTGTCCTCCGGGTCCTGCTGTGTAGCTCAGGGAGCATTTGTTCATGTGAATAATCTGTTTTTGGAAAAGGCCCAGAAGTGTTTCGAAGAATTTGCTGCAGAGGAAAAAGCAAAAAAAAAGATGAATAGGCACATATTTGTTAATTTTAAACTCTCCCCTCATTTTAGTCTCAGAGTTTCTCTGACTTTGTGTCTCTATATGAATACTGACTGCTGACTGATTGAATAAAGCTGAGTTTGTCATGTCTGCTGGTCTATTTCAGACACATACACTGCACACACTCAGAACTGTCATACATCACAGCTTAAAGGCCTATAGAGTAGCTACTCTAGTATCTTGTCAGCTTTCTGAGTCATGACATGGTTTTCAATTTTCCCTTTTTCACCTGACTGCACTTTACAGCTCTGGTCCTCCATTCTGACTTAGTCTCTGTCTCTCTCTCTCATGTCATGTCGTGTTTTTTTCTGAGTGTGGATCTCAAGAGAAAATGAAATTAGATGGACTTTCCCGTGTCCATGAATATTGAGAATTATATCACAGTCCAAGTATTCACTCAGAAGATGTTGTAATGTGTGTGTTACAGAGCGAAAGAGAGAGAGAGAGAGAATGCTTTGCGAGTGTTCGTCTTGATTATAGATTCCAGCGTGGGACAGTTGCTGTAGTCTTGAGAACAAATCGTCAAACGTTTAGAGCCTAATCTTTTATATTACGATCCAGTTGCTGCCTGTCTTTCCAGTTTGCACAGCTGCACTTGTGATTTAAGAAATATGAACTCGTGGAGAATGTTTAACAGAATCTCTACAGTATGTTCACTTAAATCTGCTGTGAACTTGTCTCATTCTTTGTTGTTTTCCAACAGGGCCGTCATGTCAAGACAGGTCAGCTGGCAGCTATCAAAGTCATGGAGGTCACAGAGGTAAAAGTTCCTTACATTACTACTCTGAGGGTATACATCCCATTCTAACATCGCCTTTGGTGTAAAGGGGATGCATCTATATTTTTATTCTGGTGCAACTCTTGCATATTATCTGAGCTCAGAAATAATCTTTACTTGTCTTTATCTACCTGACCTTTATTCTGCACCTCCCTTTTTTTTTCTTTCATGTTCTATACTCAAACTGTTAGCTCCTCAAATACATCCATTCATGTTCGAACAGCCTGAGCAACATCATAAACAGCAAAGGCTAATGAGGCCTTCAGAGCAGGCTGAAGCCCGATGCTTGAATTGTCCAAACATATTTACAAGTTTTAGACTCTGGAGATGGATGGCAGAGCGCATTACACAGTATATAACTGACAGAACATCATAACATGCATGACATCTCCTTTAAAGTGGAACGTTAGTGTAATTAAATTCAACACTACCAGAACCAATGGATTATCATGCTGTTAATGTAAATTATACATGACTGCCTTTGTTATGAGTCCTCTGAGGATTTTGCATCTAGATGACCTGTTTTTCTTCTGGTTTGGAGGCTATTTACACACACTGTAGTACAAGAAGTTCTTGCAAGCAGTTTGTGTCAGTGTATTTCTGTATGCTAACACATACAGTGTACAGAGTGTGAGTGCATGTCTCTGTAATAATGTAGCGAACAGGTTGCGTCCACACACACTCTATATAATGATGGATGCAGCCATCATGATACCAGCCACTGGTTTCTGGACTCCTCATTTTGTGGCCGTCTCGATCTTAAGTTATCAGCAAAAACTAGCAAAGTAAGGTAGGTTTGAAAGCTGCATTTATAAGCTGTACAGGTATAACACACAGACACAGATGCCTATTAGGGAGTGCTAAGTACCAGACTAATAAAATATTAGAATTTCACTAACCAAAACTGCAAAAATGCTTCAGAAGGCACCAGCATAACAAATATAGTGAAGAAGTCCAGTCCAGTGACTTGGATTAGCAGAGGTGAAGCCTAGCAGGCAGCTAGTAGCTACAGCTGCCTCTGTCTGTATACCTGTCAGTCAAAGCAGCTGCGTCTTTTGTATACAGTTTATCTGTGCGGTTATGATAGCAGTGTTAATAGTGAGTGCGTTATTATGCTTATGTTAGTATTTAGCTAAGTACAGGGCTTTAGACTTTTGTTGCTGTTAAGTTGGGTGTTTTTTGTTTTTTTTAAATCCAACATTATTCAGCTTCTGTCTTGGTAACCTTTGCTTTATGTGACAGATGAGTGAATATCTTTGGATTTTGGCTTCTTGTCCAGTAGTGCAGCCAAAATGGAGAGTTTAGTGTGGCCATTTTTCTCCATTTCTGAACCTTGTTAGAACACCCCTAGAAAAAGAAGTCAAGTGCAAATCTGATTTAAGCAGTTTCATTTATAGTTTATGTAGTGCCTGAATAAATCACTTTACAGATTGGTCTGACTTTAAAGATTGTTCCAACTGTCGTAGTTTCTTTGTGTGGATGTGACAGCAGGAAGTGCTTAGCCATTATCTGCCTTCTTACCGAGCCACACACACTCAACACTCAAACACAACACAGTCGTAGGCAGAAGGCTTTGTGTTTCAGATGGAGGTGAAAGTTCTAACTGTGCCTTGTCATTTTTCTCCCGTCCTGTGAAGATTTAAGGGAGTGCAACAACTGTGAGAAGCTCTCTGTTGTTTCCACTTTTCTGATTAACAACCACATCCAGCTCCCCCAGCGTGCTCTCCTCTTCTCTTCTGCTCTCCTCCAAGTCCAGAGTAGATTTAGGGGTTCAGTGAATTGGAGAAGTCACAAGTCATTTCCTGGATTTATAGCAAGAAAACAGAAAATGCCGCACTCTGTTTCCTCTTTCCTTTTTTTTTGTCCTTTGCTGCATAACAGCGACCAACCCTAGCTGTTTTGTTGTGAGATGGGAGTAGTTGAGTTAAGGTCCAGTAGCTGGCTGAAAGATCATCTAAAGGTTATAACACAGTCTGATTCAAGAAGCTATCTGCCTGGATGTGTATGTGTTTGCGCTGTCTGACTCTTGGAATAAAAAGCTTTTACATTCAGTGACACCTTTGAAACTTTTTAAATAAACCGGGCGCAGTTTAAGGCAGAAGTGTCCCATGTTTATAAAAGCCTGGATGATTTTTATGACTTTTCAGAAGCATCACAACATTATAATATGCTGCCTTTCATTAATTTCTTCAAATTCATTCAAATTCCAGTACATTTAAAGTCATATTTTTGTTTTCTTATGTAGTTTGATTCTGTCTGTTCCTGTTCTGTTTAGGAGGAAGAAGAGGAGATAAAGCTGGAGATCAACATGTTGAAGAGTTACTCCCACCATAGAAATATCGCTACTTATTATGGTGCCTTCATTAAAAAGGGCCCTGCAGGACAGGACCATCAACTCTGGGTTTGTAAACCAGTTTTCTGTTTGCTATTGAGTAAAAATAACTGTTCTTTTAGGTTTCCTGTATCAAATACCACATGCTTCTACCATTTTTATTATTATTTTGTTCAATTCTGCCCCATATAGTTAGTGATGGAGTATTGTGGAGCTGGCTCTGTGACAGACTTGGTGAAGAAAACTAAAGGAAATTGTTTGAAAGAAGACTGGATAGCTTACATCTGCCGGGAGGTGCTAAGGGTAAGATCCAACACACAACGGGGAAAAAAAGTTTGTTTTTTGGGACTTTAATTTTTTTTTTTTTTACCTTTATAAGTTACCAGTTGAAAGTTTTAATTTTCTTTAAATTCCTGGGCAATGCAGCGATGCCATTTGTCGATCGTCAGCTAACTGCGTGAACTTATAACACAGACAGTAAAAACAAAGAACGGCCAGTGAACTTGACGTGCTGACGTGCTGTTTCGGTGTCGGTGAGCAAACAGCAGCAGTGGTCTGTTTGTGGATGCAAACTTCACAGTTAAGCGAGTTGCTGCTGGTGTATCAGAAACACGATGGCCGCTTTTAGCGATTCTTTGCCAAAACATCAAAGAGCAGCTGAACTGACACTGATACTTCCGTACGTTCAGGGATTTATTCTCTGTCATGTTTTCCCACAGTGACTCAGAGGGATTTATTTTTTCAGTTATATACTTAAAAGGCCAGTTTAAAACACATGTCTGTAAAATGTTATGGTTATCATTATGAGAGATCACAAGGTCCTGAGAAAGGCTCTGGGATGTTTGCTCTGTTTTCTGCGTTGGTGTTTGTCGCTCTACTCAGAAACATACACAAGCATCAACTTATATCGGCCCCGGTGTCCTCGATGTTGCCGTTATCTGCGACAAAAATGGAACTGAGCTGAATTTTTTTTTCATTTTATTTAGTTGTAAAAAAACTTAAGAGACAAAGGGCTCTGGACTGTCGCCAGTGTTTTCTCTACTGCTGTCAGCCATGCTGTCTCCCCATTGTTTCAACATCACAACACGCACGCAGAGATACACACAGACACTGTGGTGAAGTCATTGTCTGAAATAAGACTTACTTCCTCTGTTTATTTAACCCACTTTGAAGAAGCGAGAATACAAACACACACAGTGACGCACACACACACACAATAAAACCATGCCACTGACTGGTAGCCTGCGTTACCAGGCCGCACACTCTGTTTAAAGTAAGGATGTCTAGAAATGTGTTTGAAGGTTAAAGCGGTGTAACAAAGTTGGAATAAATCGCACTCTCCATTCAGCAATCCTTCAGAATGGACACATGATACAACTGCTGTCTGAGGGCAGTGTTTGCCACTTCATATTTATAGTGATGATGGTCATCTGACTCTGTGTGTATGGGAGTTTTTATGTGTGTGCGTATTTGTCTTCCAGGGTCTTTCCCATCTTCACTCCCATCATGTGATTCACAGAGACATTAAGGGACAAAATGTTTTGCTCACAGAGAATGCTGAAGTCAAACTAGGTATGGCACACTGACACCAGCACTGTGGTTGCTCAGGCTCGCATAACCCCAGGCAGAACAATCACACAGTCATATTCATACACACACACATACACAAAAATGTTAAAGAAGCAAAGATTGTGGCTGTTTTTTGGTTTTTTTTCATATGTGAAACTTTTTTTTTTAATGCTGCAGTTGACTTTGGAGTGTCGGCCCAGCTAGATAAGACGATCGGTCGAAGGAACACTTTCATCGGTACTCCCTATTGGATGGCTCCAGAGGTCATCGCCTGTGACGAGAACCCTGAAGCTACATATGACTATAGGGTACCTAATTTCACAGAAACCCACACGTTTCTTTTAAGCGAGAATTAAGGCAGTTTCCAGCAGCTTAAGGTGGATTCAGTATGATGAACCTTTTGTTGTCTTTAGTATAATCTAATGCAGACTATGGCTTGATCTTCTGATAAAAACAAAAAAAACTTGAAATGATAATATTTTAATGTTACAACATGGAAATGACAGATGAAGATGAACTAAATTTCAGTCACCTCATAGCTAATAAAATCCAGATGTAAGGAACGCGTCATGACTGAAGCAGCACTGATGTTACTGTGGTTGTCTTACACTGTAATGCTGAGGCATTATGTTGAGTGTAGGTCATCAACCACAAGGGATATCTGTTCTGCCACATGCATGTGAGACGGACAATCGAGCTTCAAACATCTGCGGTGTTGTTATTGCTTTTGCTTTCAATCCAGTTTAGTTAATTTGGTTCCCAGAGTGAATTTGCTTGTTTCAGTTTAGTTTTTATTGATTTCAGGGTTGGCTTGCTTTAATTTTTTGGGAATTTACCAGGGGAATGATTTAGGAAGTTCAGAATAGGTGTTAGAAAATGAACACAAAACGTCCTGTCATGTACACACTCCAGTCACAAAAAGAAAAAAACATGTACGGTTTGCCAAAGTTTGAACCACTGATGTCAGTGGCTATGGCGGGGAATAATACAGTTTTCCATAGCTCGTGTGGCACTTTTTTGGTTCTGACAGCCTGCTACTTTATGTTATTGTTCTGAACTATGCAAAGAACTTCCTCAACCATATAATTCGTAGAAAGAATTTATCTTGCCATGTGTTTTGTTCAGCTGGATTTTGTTCCATCTGTGATGTGTCTATTAGACAAATTTATACCTAGTTTGTTGTAACTAATACCTGACTGATTCCTCTTTTCCACCAACACACGTTGATTCCCAGTCTAGAACCAGTTCAACACATTTCTACTAGAGGGAAAAAAAAGAATGATAGTGCTGGGACGCAAAGCTTGAACCACTGATTTCAGTGGCTATGTCGGGGGCTAATGTAAGAAATTCACTGATGATTCAGTGAAATGGCCTGCAGATTGCGTCCACCATGATTCTGCTGTATAAAGTGCTGTAACACTCAGTCCTCCTACCTTTCACATGTGGGCTGGTTCTCAAAATACACCAAGGCAAAATTGGCTCGGCATCAGCAATCAGACCAGCAGCAGGATTAGAGCAGTCAGAAGTAATTCTGCATAACCCTATATTCAACAGACAGTTTCCATAAATATTCATAAAAGAAATTCACCACAGTGACAGCATCTTTCTAGCACAGTCCAAAATCTTTTTTATGATGTAAACTTCATCCAAAATCTTCATGAAAACGTTTCAGGTCCCTGACTGACTGATTAGCTGTATCCCATTTCACAGAAACATCCTGAGCAATATGATATTAAGTTTTCAAATCCTGTATCCATCATTGAATGAAATCAGCAGATCCGTTTGTGGAATGCAACAATTTCGGCTTCAAGTCCAGAAACAGTTTCTGTAATTCCTGGACCTCTACGCACTACGCTGTTTTACTAATTAAATACAATAATATAAAGATGGCATCCAAAGTTAATGATGAGTGCTCATGCTAGGCTTTGTGCGTGCTGCAGTCTTAACGCTTTCCTGGCCCTCTTGTTTTTAGAGTGACCTCTGGTCTTTAGGCATCACCGCTTTAGAGATGGCGGAAGGAGCCCCCCGTAAGTTTAAAAATACTTTTACACATATGCACATGATTAATTGATATGCTGAACTGTTTTTACACTTCATTGTGCGTCTTTCCCTTCTCATTTCCACTGCTCATTTATTTTACTCTCTCTTCTTCCCGTGCCTGTGTCACTAACATGACTCTGTCTTCCTCTCTCTCCGGACCCTTCGTAGCTCTGTGTGACATGCATCCGATGAGAGCGCTGTTTTTGATTCCTCGAAACCCTCCACCCAAACTTAAATCAAAGAAATGGTAAGCCTGTGAACACACACTCACACATACACACACATAAACATGCAACAGGATGTAGACAGCACTGTTTAGGTTTTCTCTTCTGAGGGCTTCTGAGTGGTCTTTGTTGTGGGTTTCATGCATGAGATAAAAGATATTCAAGCACTCTCTCCTCATGCAGAAAAGGTTTACAGTAACAGGCATGCCAACATAAATTTAAAGAAAAGAGAAAAAAAAACGCTAGTGGGTGTATTGTTGTGTCTTTAATGCTAATTAGAGTTTGATTATCGGCCACTTTCTTTTCCATATATAATGGATAGGCTCTTTTGAACTCTTGGTTGAACTCATGCTGTCTTTCATTCAGTATTAATGTCATCAAAAACTGTCTGTCTTAGGACAGCTTTTAATAGTGCCAATGGTTTGGGGTGCACTGTTTTCCCATCTGTTTACTTCCGGTCCTCCCTGAGGCAGCAAAATAAAGCAGCACCACGTATTCCTTCTCTGGTTTTCGTGAGTTTAGAGTCCAGAGAGCACACGTCTCTGATCGTAGAGCTCTTCTGTAGGTAGATATCACCTTGAAAGCTCAACGTGGACTCATTTTTCTTTTTTTTTTTGGTTCGGATTTTCCATGGTAGAGTAGTGCTTGGAGAGCTCTAGCTTGCATACTCAAGGTGAGCTGAAATCCTTATTTGAGAGTTGTGTGGAGTGTTATGCAATTCATTGAATTTGCTATTTTTATGTTGTTTATATCTGTTCACATTCTTTTAGATTGTAGCTTAATTTGTGTTTTACTCTATGCTGTTGTTCCCTTAATAGATCAAATGTTAATTAGATAACAGACTGTAAGTAAGTGAGTAAAACAGCTTTGTGAACACACTTTCATAATATGCACTTTAGCCAATAAAATTGCTTCTGCTGCTTCAACTTGTGTCCAACAGGTGTTGTGTGTTCATAGGTTACGTGTGTGAAATTGCTTCGCGTTTAACACACTTACCATTTCTCAACTCAATGTTATTTATTGGCTGCTTCTGTTGACCACAGAGTGCTTTAAAGCTGACCTCTGTAACACAGCTGGCCAGTTAAAATGCAGACTGCAGCTTAAAATTATGTTGGGCGTTAGCAGTTCTGAAATAATAAATCTTTAAATTAGTGATTATAGATTTAAAGAATTACATTTATTCACAAAAATGTTGAAGAGGTTAAATGGGACTTTATTATGTCAGTGTGCTTGTTATCAAACCTGCTTTAAATGCTTTCATTTAAAAAAAAAAAGAGAGTTTAAGTCACACACCTGAAATACATACACATTACAGTTCATTGTAGGGTTTCACTGGTTTTTATGGTCACGTTTGTCTGTGTTTCCTCTGCACGTTGCAGGTCGAAGCGTTTCTTGTCGTTCGTTGATAGCTGCCTAATCAAGAACCATCTGCATCGACCCACCACAGATGTCCTGCTGAGGCACGCCTTCATCAAAGACCTGGCTAACGAGAGACAAGTTCGCATCATGCTCAAAGATCACCTGGACCGAACCAGGAAGAAGCGAGAGAAAGGTCAGGGCAAATAGGTGCAATAAAGGCATAAGCCATAAATGGGCTATTAGCCATTTTCCTTAAAGGAAAAGACTAGAATAAGCTGGCAGAACGTAGAGGAGTTTTTGCTGTTTATTGGCTACTTCATGTAAACGGACATATCATAAAGTGGCCACGTTTTACTTATAGCTCGGAAAAATTCTTTCTGTCCATCTGATCTTAACAGCTGTTTATCTGGTCCAGTTTGAACCTTGGCACATGTATTTACCTGAGTATATGCAGTGCCAAGTTTTAGGTCATTATGACGAGCAGCTCTCATATTTTGTCTAAAAGTAGTAGTGACTGCTGCCTGCTCCACTCTGTGTGGAAGTGTAGGGGCACACAAATACAAACAGGACATACACTGACATTAATACATTTTTGAGCCTCGTAACCTTCAATTTATCCCTCACAAATACACTCACTGGCCACTTTATTAGATACATCTTGCTATTCTTTGTGGCATAGATTCAACAAAGTGTTGGAAACCTTCCATATTGACACAGTTGCCATATTTTTTCTTTGATTTCCTGTGACAAATTTCTTTTGTAACTCACTTATGTAGTTTGGATGAGCAGGCACAATCACACGTTTGGTGAATTTAGCCATATTAACTGTACTCTTTTCAAAATTAACTTTTAAAGGACATCTGTAAATAGTAGTTACAAAAAAATAACATGAGTTATACTCTACAAGGTTCATAGTTTAGCTCCATGTAACACAAAGGAAAGAAAAGTGCAGAATGCCTGAACAGACTGACCAACCAGATTTAGGCAGTGATGTCATCGTATCACCGTTAAAAAGGCCTTTCAGGTGTGTTAAAATATCAGAGATTTTCAAAGTAAAATGCCTCAATGAATTTATCAGTGCGTTTTTAAAAATTCACTGTATTGTCTGGCTTTGAACCCAGTCGTGGTGGATAAAGAACGACCCACTCTGCACACTTGAGTTGAGAGAGTACCAGCTGCTCTCATGGCAGCAGCAGCTGTTTTGCTCAGACAAACACAGCATTTCACCTCATTTCCAGCATGCTGTTTATGGAAATGTTTCATTTGGTTGCCAATTGGTACTTTTGCATATATTCTGCCATGCTGTATCTTCATTCATTGTGCCAAAGCTTATGAAAATATTTTCTGATACTAACAGTGACAGTGAGGCAGACAAAGAGAAGCAAGAGAGCAGCAGTAGGGGAATGCTGGGTCAGGCCAAAGGGAAGTCTATGGCTGACCTTTGCTTTCCTTTTCTGCTGCATTCTCTTGGAACATCGTCTCACACAACAGAGACAGAAATGAAGTGCAGACAAGGGGAACAAAAGGCATAGAAACAGACAAAAAACACCAAATTAGGAATGTGTAGCGCATGGGGGGAAAGCTGCAAGAAATGTAGTGTGAAAATAGTTTATTCTCATCTTATGCTGGGTGAGTTGTATGTGCTGAATCACTGATGCCAACAAGTGCAGTCAGACAGTGAGAAAAATGGTCAGGAGAGATAGAGATATTTATGACTTCTCTCTTGCCTTTGCTCTGATGTCAGTATTCAGACAGTGTAAGTAATCCTTATAATGTCTGTTAGGTTTATTTTTCTTCATTTGGGAAACTGAAAGAGAGAGCGAGAGAAGCTGAGGGGAAGGAAGGAGGAAACAGAACCACCATCTGGTTCTAATCTGCTGTTAGCTTATAAAAACACTCTAATGACTGGTAGGCTTTCTGCATGCTGTATGTGTTGTGTGTGTGTGTGTGTGTGTAAGACCGCATGTGTGTGTGTGTGCGTGTGTGTTTGCGTTCCCCTATGCCCCTTCACAGTAATGAAATGCTGGTAGTATTAGTGGAGGGGAAAAAAAAAAAAACAACTCAGTGCTGCAAGGAAAAAAGAAAAAAAGAAAAATCAATGGTCTGGGATATGATGCAAAGAGGATGTGTCATTCATCATACCCAAGAGTTTAGTTTGGACAAAGATGGTCTATGTTTTGGAAGATGAATCACTCCAAAAAGAAATTAAAAAAAAAAAAAAAAAAAAGTCCTACTTTTCAGTCAGAAAAACTAGGCCTTAACCCTCAAATTATTCCTCTGTCTTGCAGCTCCTTTGACTCAGAAAGTCGTAAATGAGCCAAAACCTTTCAAACATGACATCACAGCCATGTAATATGGGCTTCCTCTGTCTGTTAACAAAAGTAGGTTCTGTCAGCCTGCCCTTTTCTTTTCTGCTTTAAGCAAAAGCACCTGTGTTGTGTTACCTTTTGGCTTGTTAATGGCAACATATGGTGTGTCAAGTTAATGTTCAAGTTAGCCCAAGCTCCTATGACACCATATGGTGGCCAAATGTTGTTATAGTAAGCTTACTGGGCCCATCTTCATGCACCCCCTTGGAAGAGTGCTTTATTTTAGTGCTATGGACACAATGAAAACTGCATCAAATGGTGAAAAGATTACAATTGGAATAACCTCATTTTTAAACATTTCCTACCTACTGTATGCTCATGCATACATGTGTCAATGTGTCCCTTGATAGAAGGTGTATGTGTAAAGGAGAGACACCTTTTAAGATGGGTGAGCATTACTGTCCTGAAATCTACTACAGCATAAAACTCTGCTCCTTAAGGCTCCCACAAAAGAAGCCTCTTTCATTTCTCGTTGAACAACTTTGCCCACACTATGCTTTTGTGTGGCTTTGATAATGACAAAATTGCTACTGGCCGTAGACGATGAAGGAGGAAGAGGGTAGGGCATGGTAGGAAATTTTATTGAAATAGCGGCTTGCTCACAAAGCCAGGAACACAGATGAGAATTCCCACCCCAGTGCTGACACATCAGAAGCATTCACCCAAGGCACCACCCATGAGCACATCACATTTCTAATGCGTCACTTTACAGTAGATAGTACAGTTCAGGGTACGGATGGTGCAGAGACGGACTCATCAGAGACGTTCTTAAATTCTCTGTCTGGAGCCAAATGCATAAAAGATTGGCACAAAGGCAGAAATGATCACTATACAATGTGATGCACAAATGAGCATTGTTTGTACCTCAAGTTATTTGAAATGGCAGTGAAAAGAAAGGTGAAGAAGAAGCACAATTTAACCAAATGTGAAACTAAGATACTCATTGAGAAGTAGCAAAAAGAAACGGTTTTATTTTTAAGTTTCATTTGTGGACTCACAAGAAGAATAAGCTGAAGAAAAAAGGGGAACGAGGCTATCAGTGCTGTAAAGGACATCAGCTTACAGCAGAGCGGGTTATTTCTTGTAGCTACAGCAATTTATAGCACCCGCAATTACCAAAGATAAAGAGAAGATAAAGTCTAATAAGGTTCAGTACCCACTAAATCAGTTGCCAAATAATTTGGTAAACTGGACATATTAATGCAGGTGTGTGCGTGTGTGTATTTGTAAACAGAAAACAAAAAGCAGCTGTGAAATCAGCTGTTTGGTTAAAGGTTAAATTGTGCTTTTTACTCTCCACCACTTTGGGCTTGACTTGCTCTGCATGGTCTGAAGTGTGCGCACATTCTTCAGTTTCCATGTGGAAAAATGTGTGCATATAGTTTTTGTGCGTACCCACATTCAGACATCACCATGTGACATCAATATATCCACTACAAAGTAGTTATTTAATAGTCTGCATCTAAGACATTTAAATAATTAAATACACCCCCCCCCCCCTCTCTCTGTCCTTCTCTTTCCCAGAGGGTCCAGAGTATGAGTACAGTGGCAGTGAGGAAGAGGATGACGAGGTCACAGAAGAGGAAGGAGAGCCCAGGTAAATGCTTTGTCACACCAGGGAAAATATTTTTGTGTATGTTAAAAGAATTTGGTCTGAGCATGTGTGATAAAGTTGCAGCAGAAATAAAAGCGCCACTCAGTTACTTCAATAGTTTTTCATAGAAATATTATCCCTGTAATTTATCAGTGTTTTTCATATCTTTGCTTAAATTACATACATTGCTAATGAATGACTGCAGGGCATGCATATATTTTTAAGTCCGTGGACAGATGCACTGTCCTCTCTGTTGCTGTCCCTGGACCTCAAATGGCAGATGGCGCTGCACGCTGAGCACTCACTCCTAGAATGAGCTTAATGTGTGTGTCGCCGTGCCCACTTTCCCTTCGTCCTCAACTTAACTTGAGCACGTCACTTGCACATCACTTAACACTGCGTGTCTCTCCCTTTCCCTCGCCATCAGCTCCATAGTGAATGTTCCCGGCGAATGGACGCTGAGGCGGGAGTTCCTTCGTTTGCAGACAGAAGATCACGAAGGCAGCAGAGACGGAGGTCGCGGAGGAGGCGGTGGAGGTCAGCAGAGACAACAGGTGGGTTTTGTCCACATCCTTGCAAATTGTATTAAAATGCTGTCATCAGCTCTCATATTACTAAGTGCTCATGTTCTATTAGCATTTCTTACAGATCCACAAACAAATGGAAGAATTTGTCATTTTTATTATTCTGAGCAGTTGAGTCCTCACCAAAAGGAAAATTCGGAACTATTTCAAACTTATCGGTTAACCTTTAGCATCACATCAGGGTTAGAACAGCAGGTCGCACGACTCCGGATCAAATCAAATATAACTTTTTGGTTTTTATAGTTTTGTTTTGACTGTGGTCACACTTTATTTCACATCCAGGCGTTACAGCAGCACAGGCAGCAGTTGGTGGAACAGGAACGATACAAGCAGCAGATCCTGGCTGACAGACAGAAGAGGATCCAACAGCAGCAAGAGCAACGGCAAAAGTTAGAGGATGTAAGTACTGTATTTACTGTAACTTCCACAGTATTCACTCAGCATTGACAGGTTAATAAGAGGGAATATTGTATTTCACTGGCTGGCTTTAGTGTCATCTTCCAAATATTGAGTCAAATACCTTTAACTGTGATCATTACAAATGATCAAAGACCTGTAGTTTTACTGCAAAGTACACTTGTTAACAATGTCAGCATAAAGCCTAAATTTTTGAGTAATAGTTACATTTGTTTGCAAGTTGATTTTTTTTTATTTTTAATTTTATTTTTTTTAAATGTATTCTTTTTGCTGTTTCCAGCAGCAGAGGCGGCAGCTGACAGACTGTGCCTTTCAGTGGGGAGAGCTCCAGGAGGTCTTCTTTGGGGAGGAGTCTCAGCTCCACGACAACAGGCTCTTACTGGATGAGGGAAACAATAGGAGTGACAGGAGACAGGTGAAGACTGATTTTTTTTTTTTTTTTTTACTTATTTGTGGTTTGGGGCGTGGTAATCCCTACATTTTTATTCATACATTTTGAGTTCCACTTCCAAGTAAATATGTGTAAATTTCCACAAGCACAGAATCCTTGCATTTTTAAACAAAAAGCCACTAGGGTTTAGTGATTGGGATGCAAGTTGGTTTAATAATGACTCTAAAACTGTGACTTAGAAGGTACACATCTGCTGACTGAGGTGATATTGAGACACTTTGAGTGAGTCAAACTGTTGTTCAACAACACTTCATGAAGGGACGTAAACTTATCATTTTGGGGGGGAAAAAACAGGATATTTGTATGGATCGAATGACTTGGGGAATCTGAGTCTTTGAGGACAAAGGCAGGAGAAGAGCTTCACAGTAGCATTATGATATCCTTAAAGGGGACATTTTATGCTCAAACAAGCAAACAAGCAAATTGATCCCTTCGTTAGTTCCAGATTTTACCGTTATCTATATCAGTCATATCTAAAAACTGCTTGTTAATTGACCAAACAGCTGGAACATTATGTCCCCAAGCCCTTGTATCTTTACCATGTTCTTCACCTGATGCCCCCCCCCCCCCCCAAAAAAAAAATGGTTTCAGTCAAATGAGTTTTCTTTTTTTTTTTCCTTCTTATTATTTTTTTTTTTTTTTAAATAAAGCCACCTGATCAGAAACAGCAAGCATACATGCAGCAACATTGTCACTTTGTTTCTTTCATATTCATGTGTTTGGTTGTCTGATTAATTAAAGCTCCTGAGGGGAAGATCAGGCTCCATAGCTGCTTAATGCTCTGCTGTGTTTATCACCTAGCTGCTAACTTTGTCAGCTGCCTGGTGCTGGATAAGTAGTCTACAGTGCATTAAACAGAGCCCCCTTTTTTTGCCAAAAAACAGCTGCCTACTGAGATGGAAATGATGCTGATGAGGACTGTCGGGATGGAACAAAAGTGTAGAGCTGCATAGTGATAAGTTACTTCTTGCTGAAATGTCTTCCCAGTAGAGTGACTGCAGCACATGTCCTTAATAACCCCCCGTGTTTCAGACATCAACACAAGAGTTGAAAGTGCATGTCTGAATGATTGGAACCTGTAAAAATGAGTGGGAATCTGACCTGGATACCAAAACTACTCTGACCTCTCAGACAGCTCAAATACTAATGAATAAAACATCTCGTGTCTTTAGATTGTAGTTTGAGCAAAGTTACATAATGTCTGTGAGGTACCTGTCGGAAGAATTACCTCGTGGCAGGTGAGCGCACGAAACACTGAGGCTGTGTATATGTGTGTGCACTTTCCATATTTGGTGCAGCACTGAGTCAAAAACTTTTTCCCTCAGAAACTAAAGCTGTGATGATGATGATGATGATGATGATGATGTGCTCTGCACTGATGTAGTGGTTGCACCTGTCAGGCTTTGTCACCTGGTGATAAAAACATTCCTTCCTCGATGTAACGGACCAGAAAAGAGTTTTTTTTTTGTTTTTTGTGGTTTTTTTTTTTTGGTTTTTTAGGGCAAATCTCTGAAGTTTAGAATTATGAACAGGGCAAGACAAACCTGTATGAGATGGAGTGCGCCCTGGGTGCAGTCTTCTCAGCTTTATGAGGACTTCTAGTTAGTGGGTGCAGCTTAAGTGGCATCTTGGGAAATTACATAAACATAAAAGAGGGGGTTCATATGTGGAAATTAGCATTTCACAGCCCTGCTGAAAGTTTTTTTTTAAATTAGTTGGAGATTGAATGAGTTCCAAAATTCTTTGTTTTTTTGTCTTTTTTGCGCTTTCCTGTGAAGATGGTTTTTCTCTCCCACAAAGCTGCAGTAAGAATGTTTTACCTCATTTAAACTTATTCTGTAACATCACAGAAATCTATGAGAAATTGAAAATGACTTTTCCTCTGAAGTTGTGTAACGGAGCAACTGTAGCTACGTGTATATGTATGCACACATTTGACAAAGTATGCTGAGACAGGGTGACCTATCTTTACCAGTTTCAGTCATTTCAAGCAAAGACACAGCTCTTTTTACCATTTTAGAAGTTCATTTTTTAGTCATTAATTTTGACACAAGCTTAATGAATCTATTCCACACACCAGTGGGTTTCAATAGGTGTATATTAACGCCACAGAGCAGATTAGTAACTGGGATTTCTTCGTGTTGAAGACACTATATTTTGATGACATTAATATCTGTCTCATTTTACATTATAAGTCTGTTTAGTGTGCTTGTGCGTGTGGCAGGGAGGTATCTGCACGTGCGTATGAGTCTGATCACACAGATTGCCTCAAAGTCATTAAGGTCAGCATGTGTAATGGATCTATCTGCTGCCTCATTAACTTTTAATGCATCTGCATTTAATTATGCGACAGGTTCAGTGAGCGCATGATGTGATGTCTTGTATTATGTCAGATGAATAACATGTCTGGTGCAGCGCTCCCAATCATTTCACACATCGATTGATTGGGCACGCTGTGCATGATGTATTTCACTGCGGCGTCAGTGGCTTAAAACTCTAAAATTGATCGCAAGTTTTGCCTCTCCGACTGGACGGGGAAGGGGGTTCTAAAGGTGTGGTTACACAGTATTACTTTGTTAAACTAAGCCACTCTAAATGCTTTGAAGGGAAATCAGACTCTTTCAAATAATAACACTTGCACTGTGTCTAAGGTCTGTGTGTCCGTCCTTACAATACTGATCAGGTCAGGCTCCAGTTTGATAAGTGACTACATTAATACTCGGTAATTAACAGACACTACATTTTCAGTCATGCAGCATGGCTCTAGCAATAGCAGTGTTCATTGGTTGGCTTGCAGTTTTGTACAGACAGCTTTAATCTTGCTTTTGAACACACATATCACCAAAAATTGGCACAGCTTAATTGTTTGTATTTAACTGTCTTAAATCGTTGACAACCACAACCCTAATCCTTTCTTAACCCTAGGCAATCAGAAGATCTCATTATTTATTTATTTATTTTTTTATTAAATTGTTTTTGCCCAAGTCTTTGCAATCAGAAAACAAGAAAATCCTCCTTCTAACTGACACACATTAAATACTATTCACATTTTTAGGGTTGGGGTTACCAGCTATGATGGCTTAAACCTCAGAGCATTAAGCAAATGTCTCAAGTGTAAAATGGATTATCAGTGAAATCTGGAACAAAGCAGCATGATACCTTTGATTTCTATTGACATGGAGATCCCAAGGTTGACTTTCATCTACTGTAGTACCACCAGATGGTCATAAGTCAGACGTTTTCACTTCTCTGAGAAATTTGAAGGCATGAATTCCAGATGTATTTAAAAAAAAAAAAAAAAAAAAAAAAAAAGTACTTCCTTAGTCACTTGAGGCTTGCTGGAAAATTGAGTCAGACCCCACAGAGTCCAATCTTAAAATGTTCAATTTTACAGCATTAATAACCTTATATAGAGCCCACTACAAAAGTGTTACAATGAGTGATGTCCATCATTTTCTACACACTTAATCGATAAAACCTGAGAACTTGGGTTCAAATTCAGACCCCCACTTGTGGAGCTGCTCAGCGGCAAAGAGTAGCAGACTGTAGCTACTGCTGTAGTTTACTGTTTTTCATTATTGTCACTTTGCTATTGTGTCACTGTGGATTTCAGTGTAGCAGGATTGACAGGGGATTACAGTAGCTGCTATCTTGTAACTGGAAAGAAGCATAAAATCCTAATCTTTCAAAAGAAAATGGTGATTTCCTTTCCTTAAAATGGGTATCGATGCAATCATCACAGAAGCTGTGGTAACATCTGTCACACCTGCAGTGTTTCAGGCAACATTTTCACAAGTACTCTACCTCAGAGACAATCTTTTGCCTCTGCTCTTCCTTCTTGCTGCAAAGGGGGATTCATGACACGTGTAATTGTTAGTGCTTGCTTGTTAACATAGCTGTAATTGGTTTGTAGATTCAAAGCCCCCGTTCTCACCCTGCAA
This sequence comes from Archocentrus centrarchus, assembly GCF_007364275.1. Classification (NCBI taxonomy): domain Eukaryota; kingdom Metazoa; phylum Chordata; class Actinopteri; order Cichliformes; family Cichlidae; genus Archocentrus; species Archocentrus centrarchus. The sequence continues at coordinate 26,219,242 of NC_044355.1, read as the reverse complement.
CATTTGCATTATGTTCTAATGTCCTTACGTGTCCTTACACCCATTATTTGCTCACAGATGAGGTGAGCATCTGTGAGCATGCTCACCTTGGATCAGTGCTCAGAGAGCAGTTAAAGTTTGCCGTGCAGACTTTTGCTATGGAAGATTTGTAATCAGATTAAGCTGCCGTTTCAGCTTAAACCCTGCTGAGTGTGACCCTTCAGATCAAAGCCCAGTGAACACAATTTAAAGGCAATGGTGCAATCACTGAAAATATTTACATAAAGTAGATTTGATTAACCATTGCAAATGTAAAAAACATATATATACAGTTTGCTACTTTTTTTTTTTTTTTTCCCTTTTGCAGGAGAAATTCAAATGAGGTCATAATGAAATATTTAAAGTTGAGGGTGCCGGCTAAAAGCTTCATGCCATCTTGCACAGTCTGAATATTTTAGTTCCCACCTCTTCAAAACCTTAGAGCATCCTAATTAAAGTGAATCTGTGTGTGTGTTTATTTTTCTGTCCTTGTACAGATCTATAAGAGTGCAATAATTGTGGAATGAAAAAGATGTTTATCTGACATTTGATTCTTAGGGTTAAATAACAAGTGACTGAAGAGATGGAATACTGTGTGTGTGTGTGTGTGTGTGTGTGTGTGTGTGTGTGTGTGTGTGTGTGTCCTGAACAGGATCAGGCAGGCAGACAGCGGAGTGCTGATGTGTCAGTAAGGCCTCTGGACTCCACAGCAGAGCAGGTAACGATCCTTCACTTTATATTTACTCATCGTTCACTCGTCCGCTTTCAGATGAGTGAGAGCACGTGGAAATCCTCCTGAAATATTCCAAATGGGAGCTGATTCTTAGCATTCTTAACAGCATACTGCTTTTACTTTTTTTCCTTATTTGCTTGTTTCCTTCCTTGATTTGTGCATTTCTAGAGTATATTTGTGTTTTCGTTCTTTTTTTTTTTTAATCATTTCTACATGTTTTTGCTGTTATATGTATTATAACCTTGACCTAATTGTCTTTTATCTTTTATCACTTAACAGTGTTTGTGTAAACTGTGTCAACTTCTTTTTTTTTTTTTTTCTTCAGTAATCTGATGATAAACTTGAAACCTGTCTGGTTCGCGTTGTAAGACATTCAGATACGTCTTCTAGAGCTTTAGAGTTTTCCTTGGTTAAATCTGGTTAATTATGTGAGATGTGGAGACTTCTGAAGTAGAAATGCTTCAATATTTGTGTCAAACCTTATTCTCTTGTCAGCATTACACTTTTTTTTTTTTTTTTTTTGCATCACAAAGACTGAAATGCCAAAGAAATTGTTTGGCTAAAGAGAGAGAGAGAGAGACTAGCCTGCTGTTGTTTGTCTCGCAGGTGAATGGAGGATAAAAAGAAGTGCGAGTGAAGGCAGGTGATGAGAAATAAGGGACAGGGGGGAAGCAGGGAAGGGAGAGTGATAGTCTGCAGTTTATGTTTGAAGTGAAGTTTACAGAGTGACAGAGCAGTTTAGTCGTGCTTGGATGTCTGGTGGTGGACTGGTGAAGTTCTCAATCAAAGATTAGAGGTTTTTAAATTCAGCATTACTGCGAGATTACAGTAGAAATTCAGAGAAATCACTGACATACACTGTACCGATAGCATCAGTTCTGAGCAAGCTTAAAAGCTGAAGCTTAGCACAGCTTGCTATCTCTTTTTGTTTTAAAGGCTTTCCTCTCCATCTCTCTCTCTCCGCTGATCCCAGCATGCTTCCTATCCTCAGTCGGGTCCTCCTCCCATCCATCCCTGGCTCTGTCGTCCCTCTGTTCACAGCGTGGGACCTCTTTTAGTTCCAGCAGCTCTTTTAACTTGTCTTAGGGTGTTGCTATCTAATCTCAGTAGAGATTTCACACACAAAACATGGTTATTTTCACTGTCATTTCTCCATTATTCATACACTTAATCTTCTTCTTTAACTCTCTCCCACGTCCCAATATTGTTATGATTCTGTGGCGTGATTAGACTTCCTCTTGATTTGTTCTCCATAGCCTGTAGATAAATAGCATTAAGTGTCAGTATCTAAAAAAAAAACTGGAATAATTAGATTGACCTTTCTGCTGTTATTTTATTTGGATCTTAAATGATCATTTTTCCTTTTTTGGCCAGTTTTATCTGTTTAGGCGTTGCATGAGTTTCTAGACTCTAAAATACGAGACAAACAGACCTCAGCATGGCATCGATTCAGAAAAGACTATTTCGAGTACTCGTGGAGTTGGGTGTGGGTGAGATGGCTGGGTTGGGGAAGCTAGAGCAGGACGAGCTGTGCCAGCAGACAGACAGAAACAGACTGATGGTGAAGGCAGAGAGAGCGTGCAGGCAGGTGGAGCAGGAGAGGTGAAGCTTGGCTGGGAACATGAAGTGTTTAGGTGTGGAAAAATGTATAAAGATTATTTCTGTAACAGTTGATCTGAAAATGACTACTCTTAAGACGTGATAGACTGGTTTGGGTATTACACAATAGTTTATTTCTATGTTTTGTCACTGTCTCATATTCTTAGGGTTCTCAAATGGGGAACTTGGCAGACAGTGTTTTCAAATGTTGCTGTGTGCAGGCCTTGTTTTCAAGGAACCTGCTGTGTTACCTTGGGCAAAGTGCAGTTTAGTTAAACAAGATTAGGAAAGTATGCAGTGTTATCTGAATGTGCGTCTTTCATTTTGTTTCCTCATTCTCAAGAAAACTGCGTTAAAGTGAAGGTGGTTTCCAGCAGCACTGACAAATACCTCAGCCAGTTAGTATTTCGAAGCTATGTTATTGTCTCAAATGCGCAGAATGACGGGACACTGGGTCCTTTCTCTTCATTCCAGCAGCACAGTTGTTATGCAGCATAAATATTGAAGCACTTTTTTGAAACCAGCAGTCTTCACACTATTTATGTCCCCTGTGCTGCTCTTCTCTGTAATAAACCTCTATAACATTTCATGCTTTAATATTTTCTTTGTTTTAATGTGGCTAGCCTCAGGGCAAATCAGACCCAAAGGCAGACTGTGTAACTTTGACCGATCTGACAGACTGCTGCAGGCTGGTCGACTTAAGCTTTAAATATGGCCAGGAGACATAAATTCATCATATCTTTCTGTGAAAAAAATATGTTTTTTTTTAGTTAGTGTTCCAGCAAATATAAAATTTCTAGTGCTAATGTTTAATAAAAAATAACCAAGTAAATAATCAAACAAGCACACCGTACAGAACGAAATCAGAGCTGACAACAACATCGGCTCTTTATTTGGCTTTCATTGCATTTCCTCTGGAGAAATCAGATCCATTTACAGCTTCCTTTCCATCGCTGTTGTTTGCTGTGTAATTAAAGTTTTCATGTTGATTCATGTTTTGCACTAGATAAGTGTATCAAGCCAGCTTATCTTTTGTGTTTGTCGAAACTAGCTCAATAGTCCAGTCTTTGCTATATCAGGTTTCTGTGCCATATGTGTGGGTTGAGCCTGGAAGTGTCCTCCTTGTAGAGTATGACATTTCTTGTTATTTTGTGCACATTACCACATGCACAAAATTGACCTGTGCCCCTCTGATATATATATACTGTGTTTGTTGAGTCAGTTATACATGAATCAGAGTGGACCAAACCATATAGTTGGTTAGTTAGGTGTATCCAAATTCAGTGCAATATGAAATGGGATGCTAACACTGGATTGGAAAAATCTTCAGTTTCTTTTAGTACAACTCACTGCTGAACAAGACCATTGCACCATTGGTTAGTTCAAATAAAAAGTGACTGTCATACAGTTTGTAAACCAGTTTATGTACAGCAGTCTTTATGTCAAGGACTTTATTAATGAAATAAGAGAAGAGGAGAAATCTCTGCCTTAGTTGTTCACCACAAGCTGTGATTTAAATCTGAAGTTTTATATTTCTCAACTTAAGTTTGACTTGTGCATATTAATTAATTTGGCCTTTCAAAAAGATTACATGATCCAAATAAAGTGCATTACATCAGAAAAGGATTATTCAACCAAAAACTATACGTACATTTAAGTGAAGACAAGGTGATTGGCCCAGATGTAACTGGTAGTTATGTTAAATCAGCTTTTTATGTTAGTGGGGCATCTGTTCACATACTACGCTGCTAGATCAGAAATTAAAAGATCTTTTTTTGGCAGTAAAATAATCTCATAATCTCGCTAATGTAAAACACATCTCAACAGTTGCTTAAACTGAAAAAAGATGGTGAGAAATTGTTTGATATTTAAGCACATTTTTTCTATTTTGTTTATGTAATTGAGTTATATTTTAATATTCTAGCAAACAGTAGGTATACATGCCATTTAATAAGGACCCTTCCAGGCTCGGTCAATTTGCATTTGTGCTTTTCCTGTTTGCTACATAGAGAGCAGTGGCTCCAAACCAACTGCTTCAGCATAAGGCCCAGCATTCGCAGTCTCGGGTACAGCCGCAAGCCAAGTCCCAGCATCAGCTGCCCTCTGCGGGCCGGAGATCCCATCGCACCCTGCCCAAAGACCAAACCCAACTCCTGTCCCTGCAACACGACCACAGACACAGGGAGAAAGAGAGGCAGAGGCAAAGAGAAATGCCTGTGGCAGCTCTCCAGAAGCTAACAGCTAATAGTGGGAACACAGCTGCTACTGCTGCCGCTACTGCTGCTGCCTCTCCCAGCCGCTCTGCAGTCAGTCAGAGCTCAGCGGTAAACCCTGCCTTCCTCAGCCTAGTACCTTCTCCTCTACACCCCACATTGTCTTGTCTTTTTATACTTTCTCAGGCTTTCTCTTCTTGCTCACTTGTGCAAACATCCTGCAAACTTTTTATTTGTTGTTTAATATAACTTCTGCAAAGCTGTGATGATTTTATCAGCTTTGGTTTTGTTTCTTTTCATGTAAATGCACAATGACAGATGACAGGCTGTGCACGGTGACAGCATGTGGTTTATGGCCTTTATTCTTGTCACAGAAGCTAAACCACACAAGGAACATGAACAGATAACAAACCACTGATGTTATTCAGAAAAGCATGTTCAGACAGCTGGTCAGAGGACCGTGGTGGCTGAAAAACTAATTTTATTTGCTTCTGTTATGTTTCTCTTTCACTTCATTAATTATGCATGCTTTGTATGGTGATTTAGAACATTTAGAACAAGCCACAAACTTCATTTCAAAACATGTCAAAATGTTTAAGAGTGACTCCAATAGGACAACAGGTTGCAAAGGACCAGTACTACGGTCACGTGTTCCCACAGTGCCGTCCTGTACGCACTGAAATAGCGAGGCTCAGAAGTTGATGCGTTACCACTGCTCCACTTACATCTCTGTAATTTCATACATACGATACTTTTTAATGATCTTTGTATTTAAAATGTAATATGCTTTTCCTTTGTCATATCTCTACTGTTACAATGGTGGATGTTTTAATATAAACATGGCCAAAGTTTGAAAATATGAGATCAGCGTATGTACAAGAGTCAAAAACCTCAATCTTCAGAGTACTTTAAATGCTCAGCTTTAGAGTTTTCTTTTTTCCTGCCTTTGGCTCTGTGTAATATAATATAAGAGGCTTTCCCCACCTCCTGTTTAAGACTTCTATTTGTGAGGGGCAGCCACTCAGAAATAGGGCTGGCTTAAAGGGAGAGCTGTAGAAGTTGAACCAAGGCACTAGTATAACATGAATCACACCGTTACTTTAGTAGAGTCCAAGAATGAAAACGTGGTGCTGGAAATGAGCACAATAGGTCCCCTCTGAGATGTTATACTGCATGTTTCAGTATATACTATTAAGGATAATAAACTCTGAAGTGAGTTAAAGAAGTTTTTGTTGACCATTTGTAACCATAAATGCAAAAGGTTTGCTTGCAGGTTGGCATGGAATCTGTTTGATTTGTCCTTTCTTTGACATGGTTTGTGGTGCCTGCACAGACCAGTGTTTTTGTCCCTTTAGTCAGTTGGCATTGTGCACCATGCCCAAACTACAGACCCCCGGGCATAATTATGCATGGGCCCCTGGGTATTTGCCCAGTTTGCCCATTGGATAATCATGCCATGGTTGTCAGTTAGAATATATTTTCCCAGTATCAGAAATGGCATCTTCCAAAATGTCATACACCTCAATCAGAAATTCAAAACACATTACAACCTTCATTCTAACCTCATTTAGATTAACTGCCTAACCAGAGGATCACGCCTGTCTTCGTATAATTAGAAACAGACATGAACAAACATGAGTCAGTCCTAATCAGTATGTTTTATATTTTAGATGGACTTCCAGGAATCAAACTTAGCCAGGTTGCTTTTAGCTGCTGGCCTTCCCAGCCAGATGCACTCAAGGCTGGGCTCTGGAAGCAGCTCTAGTCCTTGTACCCCAGCCATGCAGAGAGCTCAGTTTAACCAGGTATACAACAGCTATGTCGCATAACTCGTACACACACGCACTATTTTGCAATGCTAGCATTTTGAGTAAGGCTACAGTCACACTAAGGGAAAATGGTGATTGGAGACTGCGTGACCAAAATTGATGCAACCTCGCGCAGTCAACTTGCAATCTCCTTGCCTTTTGAAATGGTTGCTTCAAAGTTTGTGACCAGGTCCGAGACCACCGGCAGTCAGTTGCTGTCTTCAAACTGACTTTGGTGCTTCAAGACGGGGATAAAATGGTAATTAGTAGTCTCAGTTTTTTAGTTGGACAGGGTCAGGTTGGCAACTACATGCAATCTGTTTGCAATTAACTGTGATAAATCTCAAAGCTATTGCTGTCTGTTGCAAATCTGTTGCCGTCTACATTAGATGTGTATTGCTGTATCAGAGCCACATCAGTGGACTCACACCAGTGGACCGTGCAGAATCCACACATCAGGTGTGACTCTCTCAGTCAAGGACTGGGCCAGATCTAAATGCGCCAAATTTATATATAATTTATAAACAGACAGACATAAATAGTTCATTTAATTAATAAGGAGCATTCTACCAAGACCAGTGTAAATTTGCATCTCAAAGATGAGGGCACGAGTAATGTACTCGGTGTAAGTACAGGCTTTACATGTGTTTCTCTCTGAAAACACTGGCAGTTCAGATAAAAGAGAGGAGGCTGAAGAGCAGTCAATATGTTTGTGATATAAGGGTGAAATCTTCTGTTTGAACTTGCTGGGAACGGTGTGTGTGGTCCAGAGAACTGAAACTCAGGTGGAGTGCAGGATTTATCCAGAGAGTTGCTTTGCTACAAACTATTCCTCCATATAAACCTAAAATCCATGTGTAACAGCTTAATGAAGATACTGTTACTGTGCCATGCATCTGTGTTTTTCTGCAGTGTGTAAAACTGAATTGGACCTATGTACCGGGGCTGGTGTCTCACATCCTGCAGTTAAAAAGCAGAAGAAATGTTGCGTGCACGGTTTGTTGGCTTTACAGCTGATGGTGCAGCTGTGATGGGCTGATAAACAGGAGCAACCGCACTCCTGACCGATAAGATCAACCCCAACCTGACCGTCATTCACAGAACTTGTGGTTGATGATGCTGTAAAATATATTAGAGCCAAAAAGTTTCACGTATTTATTAACTCTTTAACTCCAAAAGACTGCTGTTTATTTCAATACATTGGAAAAGACGCCTCCTTCTTTGTATAGAGATTTACAGATGTGGATGAAGAGAAAGGGTGATGTGCTGCAGATGACACTCTGCAGGAAAGCAGAATAAAATCATCAAAGCTGAATGTTTTCCTAGGAATCGCCTGTAGTGTAATATTAATTATTTCTCCAAACTGACAGCATTTTGTGCTGTTGCATTTTGACATATTAAATATTGAAGTTAAATGGCACATCTTAAACTGTTTGTGCTGTTGCTTTGTGTCTAAAGAGGAACGCTCTGACGTAACATTCAGTCCCATTAATAGCTGTAGTTTGACAGATGTGTAATAGCACCTACTGAGGGTGCTAACAAAGTGTGCGCACTGCTGAGAAACAACAGGGAGAGCTGTTTTCATTGTGTACCGATTTCTGTGTAGAAACATCACTAAAAACCCTCCCTCTGATGCTCGGTTAAGTTCAGTTCAGTTTCAGTAAAATCCCGGTGTTACTGCAGAGCACGAATGTGTGGGGCTCAGAGTGAGGACTGAGTAAAGAGCAACAGGACAGAGACAAAGTTCTGGCACTGCGCTCACAGCTTTGAGCCGTCCAGCTGTGCCAGTTAGGCGCTCTTTCTGAGCACGTCTCCTTCTAATTCCAAATAAATGAGCACATGTATTAGGCGAAAAATAAGACATGCTTTTCACTGTTAAATTTAGGCAATGTACAGTGAATTGCCTGCCACAAAACTCAGGTTTGTGTGTTTCATGATTTGATGGAGCAGACGAGTTGCACTGCCAACGTGTTGGCAGTGTGTCTGCATTTATAAAGTAGATGGTGATTAATTGCAAACCTTCGCCAGTCTGTTTGACAGTGATTGCAGCCAGTTCAATTCAGACAAAGGGGTTGCCTCCTACCAAGCAACTTGTGCAATCACCTTGTGACGAAAAAGTGGTCAATCAGAGGTTGAGGGTGCAGCACCCTCAACCTCTGGGCAACCAGATGGTTGCCACAGCTTTTTGAGGTTGGTCCCAGACAGCAAAAAAATTCTCACCCTCTGGTGATTCTTAGTCACTCAGAGGTTGCCGTCCTACTTTTACTCTGGTGTGACTGAAGCCTGATATGGTCTTTTTTTTTTTTTTTTTTGCCACATAAATGCTATTTGTTCCCACAAGTTTCTATTCCATAAAGTGTTCTATTTTTTTTTTTTCTCCCAGAATGAAAATCTTCGCTTGAGTCGGGACACCCCTCACAGCAGCTCTATGTCAGACATGGCCATCTCCCCTTTGTCCCCGTTTTCCCCGGTGTCCCCAACTGACAGCGTCTTCTGGGACTCTGTGGAGACTGCCCCTAAAGTGAGTATCATCTGTTTTTTATTTTTTAGCTCCTTAACAGCTCACAGTGCCGGCAGATTTGCTGATGGATATAAACGAGACATAAATTCAAGTGATGCATGCTTGTTTTTTCTGGCTGCCACCAAAAGAGGAAGTTTTTGTTTTATCTTGAGTCACATGAGCACAGCACAATGTGTGTGTGTGTGTGTGTGTGTGTGTGTGTGTGTGTGTGTTTGTCATCCTGTATTCTGATCATACCCGTCTAAGGAAGTGGTGCACTAAGCACGAGGTTGGTGCGCCGCTGGTGTGTGTGGCATGAGAGTCTTTTGTGCTTGCATCAGATAGGTAAGACACAGTCCCTTCTTCCCCTCCTAACTAAAAACATCTTTGTCAGAGTTACCTCACATCACCTGCTAATATCACTGCTCCCCTGCTAAGTAATTTACAGAGAATATGCTAGTAGGTGTATTTACTAACAGAACGCCATATGGGGTTGATGAAACAACTTATAACTACTACAGAAACAGGAGGGGGCTGCAGTAAAGCTGTCTGTTTGTTGTGTTATGTTGTTGATCTAACAGGAGGCCATATGGTGCTTATAGAGAGAGCAGTTAATAAGTCAATACACTCTCTTGCAGTGTGTTGACTTGAGCAGTTTTAAACAAAAGAGTGGCTGTGAAAATGTTACGTTAAAGGCACACACAACACTCCAGTGTGAGTCAGGCATTAATGACTTTTCCAACTGCCTGGATTCAAATAACTTACCACCTGAATAGTAATATGTTTAAACTTTGAGGGCATTTTTACCAATCCATACTGAAGGTTTTGAAATAGTCTTTAACATGTCTAGCACAGGAAGTGACAGACACTGGGGGTGGTGGTGTGTGTGTGTGTGTGTGTGTGTGTCTGCTGCAGATGCAGGATGTGGGCAGCTTGTAAGAAGGATGATAGGTATTTCCACAGCTTTCTTCCTGCATTCCTGGGTGTGTCTTCCTCTCTGTGACTTTGTCACTTGACCCAAGAGAATGAGAGGTTAAAAGGTAGCCAACTGCATGGTTGCAACATTTTTAAAAAAGACCCAAAAAAGATGGAGAAATTCTTCTGATTCAGACAATATTTCCACAGTCTATGATTTGAACATGGCTTTGATGTGTTAAGAGGGGCAACACTGAAATGTTATGAAATAGCAAAGCCAAATGGTCTCATTAGTTTCTCAGTAATAAATGTCTCCCTGTGGTTTATTAAAGATTTTATTGCACTCTGCTCTGCAGCCTTTCAGGCATTATAAATGTAAAGGTTTCATAACCACAGAAAACTTTTTTAGAATTAACTGTAAGCCAGCTTGGCTAGACAGATTTTTTTTTTTTTTTTTTTAAGTGAAAAGAGCAATCAGGATCTCTGTATCCATGTGTTTTTATTAAATCTGCTTCTTTTGCTGTTTCATCTTCCAGGTCCCAGAGCGCACCACCTCAAAGTATTACTGTAGGGAACTGATGATGGGACACAAGAGGGCCGCTTCAAGGTAGAGCACTGCTGCTTGATGTCCACATGGGGGGGTGTTCAAGAACCAGTACTTGGTTACCAAGTCATTATCAAACATGCGGGTGCTAAAGCAAGATAGCTGACATTTTGCAGTGCACCCTCCACAATAATAAAACAGGGTAACACTTCTTTGTTTAGGCTACATTGAGCTATGCTTGATTCAAAATGTTAGTAGGGCATCATTACAGTTCAGTCTGTACTGACACAATGGGTTTGGTATGTGTGCAGCATTTGACTTGTATCAAATTTTGTATTGAAAGTTGTATGTTTTGAGTGGCATTCGTACAGACTATCAGATTTCTAGTCCAACAGTCATAAAAGACAGAAATTCATCTCTAGGAAAGGTGGCGCTCTTTTTTTTCCCCCTGTACGTAACAGTGAAGTTCCAGAAACTCAAAAGGTGTTAAACCCACTGATCAGTTTCACTTTGGTTTCTTGTTCTCAAAACAAAAACCCACTGTGGGCTACATCTTAAGTTCCAGACAAGTAAACATAAGGACATGTGACTAAGCATCTAAGCAACCAAATAGGAGAAAAGCAAAAAAAGAAAATTAGTAAAACCAGAGACTATTGGTTGGACATGGAATAATGTTTCTGCTCGTTTGTTGTGCAAGTAGTCATCTGCATTGCATCAGCATTAGCCATAATCTAAACTTTGCATAGTTTGGTTTCTTGCTAGCTACTCATTTAATTTGCTTACAACATGGCTGAACAATTAACTGAACTCTTGAAGTAGTCACCATAGACACACGTGGTGTTTAATGCAGTTCCCCAGAATTACAATACAGCCCGTCAGCTTGAGAATAATTAGTGTCAAATGAAAAGCATTGTTGAGCAGTGATGCATCACTATCAAAATAAACCTTGTGAATTTTCCTACCAGCCGTTCTGCTATGATCACATTATTCTGCTGGTTAGCAAGTCATGTTTTATATAATATCTAAAATATTATATATGATATGAGATTCAATATTTTATATTCATCTCATATAGAAGCCTGAAGCAGCAAGTACGTGAGGGCAGCGTAGCATCACTGAGATAAAATGTGTCTGCCTGTCTTTAAATTGGGAGCAAGAGAAGCACAAATAGCATTTATCTTCTGAAGGATGTGAATTTTCATACCATTTTTTTAACCTCTGTTGACCCGGGCAAGCTGTTTTTCTTCTAATACCTTATTAGAACATGTGACTCTTAACTATATTATTGTTACTTTTTCATTTAGAGTCAGCCTGATTTATTGTTAGTGTTTCTGTCGCACTCTTAAGTCAGTATGTCGGCATCCACCATCGGAGAACAGCCAGATCAGATTCATTTAGGCTGAGTGATTAGTTTTGGGTTGTTGCAGTGGCAGCGTGAAGGATGTACTCAAGATTAGGACACATCTCTATGTATAATGTTGATCATGACTGTGCTCACTTACTGTTTTTAACTCTCCATCTGTGATGCTATCTGTGTGTGTCTCTCTCCATCTAGTGGCAGTCCAGTGTCTGCAGCAGATAAGAGTCCACGAGCTATGTCCCATGGAGGCTCCTCCATGAGCAGCAATCATCCAGGTGTGTGACACCTGAACTCAGCACCTCACTAAACTCAGTCATATGCTGTTGAGCACTGGAAGGACAAAGTGGGTAGATAAATCACCTCCGGTGGTCTCTGAATTGAAACAAGGCAAAGTTTTAATGAGCTGGCTCTGTGAGTTGGAGACTGACTTCATTGTTTGGGTTCCTTACTTCGCGAGTAAGAGAACACATTGGCTTGCTCTTGGAATTCAGTTTTTAATGTGCACTAATGATCACGGTCCTGCCGTATCGTGCCTTCTTTTAAAAGCTGAACGATTCACGCTGTAAAAGTACTGGTGTTATTTTTGTAATCACTTCTCTTTTGATTGCTTCACGTTTGGCTGCTGTTCTTAGCAGCCGTTTGCTAACCTTGTTCGCCCGCGGATGTGGCACTGATGTGAATGTGATCTCGTGTGTGTTTGGCAGAGGTTGGGGGGAGGGGTTGACACATGCAGTACACAGAGTACACTCACTGCAATGGAAAGCACAACAACAGAGTGATATATTCAAAGCTTGCCCTCTCTACCCGTGTCTCCAGGGAGAAAGGAAGAACCAACTCATCTTTTTCAAAGTTGTGCTTTGTGTGTCCTCTGTGGTTGGCAGCAAGGAAGCCGCACTTCTACTGGGATAGACAGAGGGGATAGAGGAAGACGGAGGGGGAGAATATGTTTAGTATTTCAAAGTTGCCCTCTGCGTGCAGTTGGAAGGAAACAACATTTGATGCCTCCCACTCAGTTTGGCTGCTGGCCTCAGCCTCCTTTGTTCGAAGCCACAGATCAGACATTCTTCCAGACAGTCATATAGCTCCTCTGTGGTTAAACAAAACTTTCATCTGCTCATTCTGCAACTGAGAGAAAACTGCTTACTACTTTGACATGAACAGTTATCAAAAGGAGCGACTGATTTATTGAATGGGTCAATTGTTATTGATACCTTGGCTTAAAAGATGGTGTGACAATGCGGTTGGTTGTGCAGTTTCCACGAACACTTCTGAGTCTCACAGAAAGTTTCTTCTTTCTCACGCTCCGCCATTGACGGAAACTGTGGTGATGTGGTGAACAAACAGGAGTCTGTTCCTGTTTTGGTCCACAAAACAAACGTTTTTTTTTTTCTGTGTACAGTAAAACTGCAGCCCTGTCTGAAAGTCGGTGTGTAAATACAGTCGGTCTTCTGCCATCTAATAGCTTCTTGAACAACATGATACCCATCCCAGATCCACTAATGTAACCACCATTTTAGCTGCTCTAGTCTTTATTTCATGATTACAATAAATCAAATGAATCTGTGGAATTATTACGGGGTTGCTTGAAGTGACAGCACAACAAAGACTTATCACCAAACTCTGCAGTTCCTCAGTAGGGCTTTATAGCTTTATTTTTAGCCTATTGTTTTTGTTTTACAGCCTGCTTTGCTGTGTTGATTTAGTTTTTCATTGTTAAAGTTTTATGCTGCTTTCAGTGAAATGCTCTAAAAAGCCCACAGTACACCACCAGCCAGCACCAAACAGCCCCAGTTAGACACCAAGAGGTGAGCTAGTAGAATACCAAGGAACAAAAGCAGCCAGATATTTCTGTCAGGTGGAGCTAAAAAATAATAAATAAATAAATAATAAATAAATGCATGCATTTCAGTCAGAGAACTCACATTTAAACTGATGTGTTACAGCAGCAGAATAGTCAGAGCTTGGGCTCCAAGCCCATCACTTCCCGCAAGTATGCGGCATACAAAATTATGGAGTGATTAATAAACATTCTCCTGAAACATACAGGTGGATACTGCGGTTTAAAGAGCAGACAGTAATGCAGGGAAACTTGCAGTTTAAATAGTGGTTTACACATTCGCCTAACAAGCAGAAGATCCCCACTCTGATCCCGGGAAGAGATACAAATCCCTTTGGGGTTGCATCAGGAAGGGCATCCAAAAAAATAAAAATAAAAATCTGCCTCATGAAACATGCAGCGTGACCCCTTGTGAATGAGGGAGCAGCTGGAAGGAGCGTCTTCTAAATAGCTCCAAATTTGGGAGAGTGTGTGAGCTTTATGGCACAATGACAATCTCTTAAAAGTGTTTTTGCTTTCCATCACCCAGATGTTACTCTCACAGTGCATTACTGCTGCTAATGTATGTGTGTTTGTCTTAGGTTACTTCAAGCTGGAAAGTCCTGTTCTGCAGCAACACCTGCACAGGAAGACAGACAACATGCCCAGTGGGCACATGCAAGTAAGTTTGTTTGTTTGTCTTCTTGGAGCCTGTATGCAGCCTGATAGATCTGAATGTATGTTTTGCTGATAACACTAGAAAAACACCAAAAGACACCAAAGTTCCCCTTCCTCGTTGATTTTGAAATTTGCAGTCATCATCAGTACCACCACATTAACCACAAGGATTTTCCAGATTTTCTGATTCACCTGACCTCACTTACTCATATTGCTCCTCACCTCCTTTCCCTCCTGCAGGGAGTAAAACCTGCTCTGGGTCGGCTACACAAGGCCACAGAATACTCTTCTTCTAGTGATGAAGTTGGCAGCAGTGATGACGAAGAGCGAAACAGGTGACAAAACACGTCCTCAGTATAATTACATTATTGTGTTTCCAAACACCACTGTGATGAAATCTGATCTGTTGCAAGATTTTTTTTTTTTTTTTTTTTTTTTGTACCAGCTGTGAAACTAATATTTAGACTCTAGTGAAAAACCACTGTGCTTATTCATACTTCTGCTGCATTTACTGGGAAAGAATGTGTGTAGAAATGTTTCTGCGAACTACCGAGAAAAAATGACACTCAAGTCTCTTTATCATGATTAAAGTCCTGTGGCATTACTTATTCAAGCAGCTAACCCCTAAACCCGGGAAAAGCTAAATATCTCATTGGTTTACATTTAACAGTCTGTAAAGCAAATCATATTATTGCTATAATGTAATGCTTTTGTGTGAGTTTAAGTTACAGTCAGGATCAATAGATCTCATTAGGTTCCAGTTCTGACCTCAGGAAGTAAATCTATCTTGTTTTTATTGCCACTGAACTGAAGGACACATCAATCTTGTTTCTAACTACTAAATACAGCACCTGTAGTCTAAAATCAGTATGTTTCAAGGTCTGGCATGTCCAACGGAAAAGGGAAATACTTCAGAGGAATACCTGATGGCATCGTCCTGCAGCCTCACCACAATCTTAATCAGGTACTGAGGAAACATGAGCAAAGCACGTAATAATTTGCTCTGTGCTCAGCTGTGTAAAAAAAAAAAAAAAAACTGTCACACACAGTGATACAAAGACTTCCTTTAGCTTTAACTTGCTGTCTGATTTATCAAACAATTACTGAAGTTACTACCTTTCCTGGGATTGCTCTATAGATTTCTCAGTTGGGTTCAGATGACACCTACTTGCTACCAGACCTTCTGCAGAAAACCTCTTCCTCTAGTCCTACCTACAATGCATTGAGCCAGCAGCACCGAGCACATGAACTCAGCTATTTGAGATCACCCACATCCCCCGGATCCCCCACACACCAGGATCTACATGTAAGTTCAGCAGAAACACAAACCAGAGATTTCTCAGGGGTTTGGGTCACTTCTTACCATCCCAGTTTATCATTCAGTTTACACCACAGCAAAGTGCATGTTCAGAAATAGTGTGTATATGGCTGAAGTGAATCATGCAAAGCTACTTTAGTAGCATCCAAGAATGAAAGTGTGGATTTTTAAGTGAGCATAATAGGTGCGTGGCGGGAAAGCATTGATTCTGCCACTGGTTTCAAATGGATTTACAGCTGGATCAGTGTCAGTGTCCTTTTAATAATACTGTGTTAATAAAACTAAACAGATAAGGTACTTAATAGAAACCTTTGTGCATTTAGGATCATTATTAAAACCTTGGGTATGAATAAAGTATCATAGGTTGCAAGTCTTGTGACAGACTGGCAACCTGCTTCTCATCCCTATGACAGCTGGGATACGCTCCAGCCCCCCACGACCCTGAATTGGGTAAGAGGAAGAAAATGGATGGCTGATAGGTTGCATTAGTTATAATTATCCACCAGAGGGAGGCATTGGCACAGTTCAGGTGCACAGTTGCAGATATGAGTAAAGATTATGATTTAACATAACTGTGCTTGTTTGACCATCTGTGCATTTCAATTAAGATGGTATGAGGTAATTATATTGAGACTGTACTACCATAGTTGTAATAAAATGTAAACCTGTTGGTGAGGAAAGTTGTAGTTCCTGATTTATGAAACCGTAAAGAAAATGAAAATAATCATATAAAATCACTTTCTTTGTCATTGTGCTCATCAGGATATCAGCAGTCCTACTGGTAAAAACACCCCCACATCATCTTCTTCCTCATTCCTGCCCTTCATTGATCCAAGACTGATCCCCATATCATCACCGCCACAGAGCCCGAGTGAGTAGATATTAAACAAGGACGCACATTCAGGATGCACATACTTACATATACAGCTAACTACCAGAGAGTGCTGAATGCTTCTCATTCATGAGTACATGCAGCTGAACTACAATTTGCTTTGTTCGCTTAGTTTATGAGGTTTATGTTCATTCATTTATTCATTCAGCGGGCATTAAGGGTGAGCCACTCAAGAGAGAGAACCACAGAAAGGGCTCTGTCGTGAATGTGAACCCAACCAACATTCGACCACAGAGCGACACGCCAGAGATCCGAAAGTACAAGAAGAAGTTCAACGCTGAGGTTCTGTGTGCTGGTCTGTGGGGTACGAGACTTTGTTTTGTATCAGTGGAAATCTCCCTTTGTTCATAATGTTCACATTATTTATTGTTTCCTTTGGAATTCACACAGTTATATAGATTTACAAATGTAATGTCAATAGATGGATGCTTGGCGTTTTATGTTTATGCTGAATTGTGTGTCTGTTTTCATGTGCAGGTGTGAATCTGTTGGTGGGGACAGAAAATGGTCTGTGGCTGCTGGATCGAAGTGGTCAGGGAAAGGTCTACTCGCTCATCAGCAGACGAAGGTTTCAACAAATGGATGTACTTGAAGGGCTCAATGTGTTGATAACTATATCAGGTATATGTGCTGCATGTTCAAGTGTCAAAACTGAACACAGGAACAGAGTGCTGTGTTCAGTACTTTACATATTGATTGTACAATACTGAACGATCAATCTGCACTCTTTCCTCCGTCCTTCCCTCTCTTTATGTAGGAAAAAAGAACAAACTGCGTCTCTACTACTTGTCCTGGTTAAGGAATAAAATCCTCCATAATGACCCAGAGGTGGAGAAGAGACAGGGTTGGACATCAGTAGGCGACTTAGAGGGCTGTGTACACTATAAAGTCGGTAAGCACACTAGAAATAAGTGGCAACTTTTACCCCTTTTTTTCCAAAGCGAAAAAGCTTGTAGGTTACAATTATTGGTTATGTAGCGCTCTTTAGGAGCTGCATGTAGAATATGTCCGATCAGATTTTTAACCTTCCCCTTTGTTTTTGTTTCTTAGTGCGTTATGAGAAGATAAAGTTCTTGGTGATTGCTTTGAAGAATGCTGTGGAGGTGTATGCCTGGGCCCCCAAACCCTACCACAAATTCATGGCCTTTAAGGTTGGTAACAAATAAGATTAAATAAGATAAATGGTGCCAGTGTTAACAAGAATAGCATTAGAGCACTTTGCCCTAAACATTTTAACTTATATTGTAATATATACTTTAAATATTACAATATAAGTTAAAATGTTTAGTCACATTAGGGACTTGCTGGTCTGTCTGACCAGTGCAAGTTAAATATCTAAAATACTACTTAGATTGCTGTGACCAGCAGAGGGCAACTCCTACAACTGCAAAAAAGACTGAGCTCTTGTGAGCCCATAAAGTGTTTATTGTAACCTCATTAAACATTTTATGGGCTCAGTCACTATTTTCAAGTTATACTGAAAAATTTTTTTTTGTTTATTTTATAAATTATGGTTATTATTATTGTCAGAAAGGAGGATTGTGTTGACACATTATCCAATGAGCATGCAGTGTTGTGTTGATAGTTTCAGTCAGACCCATCCAGTTTTAAAAAGTGAAGATGGCTACAGCAAAAAGGCCCAGCTCAGTGTTTTATAACGGGACTTCACTAACCAATGAGTGACAACACTGTAGCCGTGTCCATCTTTTACACTGTCTGCGGTTTTAGCAGACTAACTAATGCCAGTAGCAGGTCAAGCTGTGCTCATTTCTAAGGTGTTTGAGATGTGTAGGAGTTAAATTACCACTAACAGGTTGCCTACACTTTGTCTACGACATCTGTAAATATCCAGGAAAAAGCTTTGGTAGGTTATGAGAACAAATTCCAGTAGTGTCACATCCACAGCTGAACACTTAATGTACACAGAGAGGACACATTGAGGCTACGAGTCTCATAAGCGCAGACTCTCATCAGAGATGTGGCCCATTTATATTTGTCCTCTGCGGCCTGAGCTACTTTCGTTTATATACGATGTCATGTTTTTTTTTTTTGGCCTGTTTTCTCCTTTGGAAAGGCCAAAAATATACCTTACTGAAGTATTAGCAGGATTATCTCAGGATGGCAGTTTTTAGACTCAGTCCTGTATTATTTATTAATGGAGCAGTTCCACTTTAGATTAGATTAGGCAAATTTGCAGATTATCCTAACTTAATCATTGTGTCTGTCTCCCCAGTCCTTCAGATCTCTGCCTCAAAAGCCACTGTCTGTTGACCTGACAGTAGAGGAAGGTCAAAGGTTAAAGGTGATCTATGGCTCCGTGTCTGGTTTCCACGCCATTGACGTAGACTCTGGAACACCATACGACCTGTACTTGCCTACACATGTAAGCATCTGCTCTATTCTTCCTACTCTTTAAGCAGAGCCTCATTACCTCAGCTAAGGAGGCTATGTGGTTGGTTTGGTTTGTCTGTGTGTGTGTGTGTGTGTGTGTGGGTGTGTGTGTGTGTGTGTGTGTGTGTGTGTGTGTGTGTGTGTGTGTGTGTGTGTTCATGATTGTTAGTGCGATTACTCAAAAAGTTGTGGAATTTTGCTAGCGGTGGGGGTTAGCCCATCTTGGAAATCATTACCTTTTAGAGCTGATCTTGATCTAAGTACAGATTTTTGGAAGGGTCTTTTAACATTGGAGCTACAGCAAATGTGGATCTTTCTCATCACAGCTCCACAGAGAAAATCAGAAAAACTGAAAGATGTCATCTTGACATTAAGAGCATATGACAAATCCAGATCCAGGTGTCTTTCTGGTATCAGGGACTCAGTGGTGTGGATTTATAGTTTTGGAGGAGATATGGAAGAATTTAGTAGCTGGTTGTGTAAGTTTGTAAAGTTTGTAATACCATACTCATACAGTGCATTCAGTGTGGCACATTATCCCTGAGGTCACTACTGGCAGTCATCCCTACTTTAGACTTCACAGAGCAGTGTTTTCCCCATCCTGCACCATCCATTTGGCTCATATTAAAATTCACACTGTAATTGTCATTGGGAGAGTTTTACATATTTACATATAGACCTTTGACTAAGCAGATATCTGATCTCTGAGGTTATAGCTGGAGCTCTCTGCCTTTTTTATCCATCAGCTCCTTAATCTCTCCATATCACCTCACTCCCTTTCATCTCTTAGTATATATCTCAGTATAGCCCTCCTCCCACTCACAGTCTACAGATGTCAGTCACTGCTTTCCTCCATTTCTGCTGTTTTCCCTTTTCTTTCTCCCTCCACTGTCCTCCCACACAGTCGATGGCTGTCAGAAACTGCTCTTTTATTCTCTCTCTTTTCTTCCTCCCACTCTGTCACTCTATCATCCAATGTACCATTGTTCATTTGCTCATTTTTCCCAAATTTTCTCTTCTTTCTTTCTACATTTACCAAACTATCATCGCGCTCTCTCTCTCTCTCTCTCTCTCTGTGGGCAGGTAGAGCTAATGGCAGACTGTTGTGACTCATGTTCACATTTCTGTTCAGACTCCGACTCATATGGTGTTTGAACTTTCATTAAATCTGTAGACACTGATTGAGTGAAGCTGTTCTCAAAAATCTTTTATGCGTGTATGCAGATTTTTCAACCGATGTTGCAATATGGGATGTTTTGACAAGAGGAACTCCACAGGGTTTGAGAGTCTGGAGAGTTTTGTAATGCTTCTATGGCTCCGGAGGAGTTTGATTCCTGATGTTCCCAAGAATTAGCACAGCTTGACTTAACAGAAAGCTTAGTTTATATTGCAAGTCCCTTTATGGGAAACTTTTTAGGGAGCTGCTTTTGTTGTGGCCATTCTCCTTTTCATGTGTTTCTCACATGTTCGACATCTTTATGAAAGGGCAGTACAAAATTTACCAGTTTATTTCTTCCTCATTGGTTCTCCATGTGCAACAACATAGAACATTAGCACCTTAAGTCTAGTTTACCTGTTTTACACTTGCATCAACTCCAAATCTCACTCTCCCTTAGACTCCTTTTGGTTGTTCTTGAACAAACAGCTGCTTCTGTAGCTGCTAAATTCTGTAGTTCACCAGCTAGTTGACAACGGTGTTTGTCATTTGGTGCTCAGGAGGTAGATGTTGGCTCAAAACTACCTCCTGAAAATGAGATTGACCGGAGCAATGACACTAAAGCAGCTGCATGTGAAATCAAAGTACTGGCATTGAACTATTAACTATTACAGATAAAAGGGGAAAAGACTTTCATTTCATTCTCAAAGGTCTGGTTTTATAATATCAATTAAAAGCAAATCAAGTCTCTAACGTGCTCTGAACTTGCTCTTTTTTTTTTCTTGCTAACCTTTGTGCACGAATGGTTTTAAGTCACTACATAAATAACTATGATTTTACTCATTCGTGTATTTTTAATTTGAGCTAGCTGTTACAGGCTTGGTAAAAAAGAAAGTGCACCCTCGTTCAATCATCTGGGCCTTAGCGGGTCTTTAAATTAGGTTTTTACCATGACTGGATATCTTGTAGCCACAGTATCTGCAGCAGGGGTGCCAGACTCATTTTAGTTTGTGGGTCACATACAGCCCAATTTAATCTCATGTGGGTCGTCCCAGTAAGACCATTGCATAATAACCTATTAAAAAAAAGTCTTATAAAGTAATGAGGCACAAGTACAATCTGAGAAACATTCACATTTAATGAACCACCCATTCACAAAACAGATGAACTGGAGCTATCCCAGGTGCATTTTCAACAGTATTTCTCAGATTTTCCACATTTAATCAGTTAACTGTCTTTGCAAAGAAACGCTGCAGTCGTACATCAGAGAAATGCATCGCCACAGCTCCGAGAAGATTAAGCTTGGACCCAACACAACACTTCCTGGAGCAAAACTCAGTGTTAAAGTCCAAAAGTGATCCTTTCTTCTCTGCAGCAAAGAGGTTCAGTGGGCAACATTGGACCCTTTGACTCTTGATAGAACTGCTAAACATGAGTCTAATTATATGCTGGTATTGACTCTTTATAGGTTTCATTCCCAAATGATCCTGAAATTTAAAATTGATGTCTTTGGTGAATTTCTTTACATATAGTAAACAGTACACATGCTAACTGCACTTGGTGGCTAAATACAGCATGCCCAGTATTTCTGTACTGTTTGGAGTTTGTTGGTAATATGATCCATGAAAATCTGACGACTTTAGTGTTTTATTCACTTACCAAACGCTGTACATTTTGAGTTTTCCCCACGGTCAGAGAGGTTGCAAATGAACGTGTGTCTGTGACTGTGAACAAATCGCCCACTGCTGGTACAATTAGAGCGAGAGCAGGTGATCTTTTTTGATTCCTCTGCTGTATGTGGGCATGTAAAGCTTGCTGTAGCTTGAGTGAGTCAGAGTCATATTCACATTCTGACACATCCAGTTAAATATGTTTTTAGCAACAGCTGGAGAAGCCCGAGGCTGCGGATATAATAAAGTTGTTAAACTTCACACTGGAAACATTTTGGTTGCATCCTTTGAATAATCAGTATTTCCATTAATTTTATTCTGTCGATTGATTTATTGTGCGCTGCATATGGTGCTGAGTGTGAGTGGGTGGCTGGTTGTTCTGGTTTAATGGTTTATTTAAAGATGTTCTTTATATTTTTCAGACTAGCACCCATTCCACAATCATTCTGTGGCTCATTCTGAAACTATTCAGTCACATTTAAAGGCTCAGCCCGAGAATGCTCTGATTTAGATTGTAGACTAATTTTTAACTTCATATTAATTTTAATACAGGTCTAAAAGTGTGTTCTTTGTTTAATTAGAGTGATTAAAAGCTTCCAGAGTTTTCTCTGAGTCTTTTCTGACCCAAACACACACACACAGTGCCCCTGCCACCTCTAAAGTGTGCTACTTTCTATAAGCAAGGAGTTGGAGACACATGAAGAGGGAAATAAGCTCTAAAAATACACCCCTTCTGTCCTCCTTCTCTTACGATCATTAGCTGTGTGTGTGCGTGTGTGTGTGTGTGTGTGTGTGTGTGTGTGTGTGTGTGTGTGTCCTGACCTGCTGTTGCCACTGAGATTTTTTTTTCTCCTCACTCCTCCTGTGGTATATTAAGCAAGGCTGCTCACAACTGCCTACTACACCGGTGCCTTATGCTGCTGCTGCTTCGATATCATTTCTGCTCTTCTTCCCTTTTTTCTTTTTCTCTCTTACATACACAGTCAAGCTTTCCTCAAGACACGCTCAGCTGCAGCTCCAGGACTCCTTCAAACCCACTCACTTTCTCTTTCTTCGAGCACACTGGAGGAACCTTCACACTCCTGGGGCTTTTCCCAATAGCTGTTATCTGATACACACTCACTTAGATACACCTTCTCTTCTTATGTGTACATCTTCCCACACAAACGCACACACCTCCACACAGAATCAGTTAAACACATTACCTCAAAACACTGATTCCTGTTTTCTCATTGCTGTTAAAAGCAGTTCACCTGTAGGCTAAGTCTAACTCTCGAACATTTAGTCTCTCTCTCTCTCTCTCTCTCTCTCTCTCTCTCTCTCTCACACACACACAATGCGCGCACCCATTTAAAGAAGTACACACACAACACACACACACACACACACACACACACAAATGCAAGCATCTCCTATTGTTGCCTGCAAACTATGTAACAATGCTGATTCCAAGGCAGAGGATTAAGATTGCGTTGCGTCTATGGATGCCTGTTCTCATGCTCAGGATTGTGGTGGCTCACACTCTGGTAAGGTATTAAGCATGCAGCACAGCGTTTGTATCCGGGCACCGAGCACAGTCTAACTTTTTTCCTTCATTGAGGACTTTTGTTTCAATGGCATTTTCTGTTGAGGGAATCGAGACCTTAATCCCTGATTGCTCCCTTTAAAATACAAGCTGATTTTCAGTCAGGCAGATTTTGTTGTACTGTTCACACTAATATTTGTCTGATATTCATGTTTAGAAAGTTGTAATAATTCTTTTAGCTCTGAATGTTTTCAGAACTACTTCAGTAATAGAGTGGTTGGAATATTTCATAACTAGTTTGCTGAAAGAGGCACAACACACCTTTTTGATCTATTAGAAACGTATTTCTGAACTGTTAGGAAAATGTTTCTGAATGGGGACAGCAAACGCTCCGGTGACATCACGGTGACATCACGGCTCAAGCTGGATAAGAAATTGGAAAGTGGATCTTAGATGAGGCGTTTCACAACTGGTTAGATAAACTTCCTAAACTGCTGGACTATTAGGAACATGTCTGAACTGATATACGTTTTTCTGAACTACTGGTTAACTAAACTTCTAGGTTTAGGCTCTAGGTCAGTGAAATAAATTTTCTAGACTAAAATATTATATAGGTACATGTTTCTGAACTGTCGGATAACTCACTATCAGAAAAATGTTTCCGAGCTGAAGATGTGGAAAGACTTTTTTTCTGAGTTAATTTAGATAAAGTTTGATTAATTGAGTGGTGAAATGTATCTGTGCTGGCTGGAGAAATGCTTCCTTAAGGTGTCTGTTTGTTGTGATGTGGCATTATATAAATTAAATTGAAAAGATGGTGTCGGATCTTTTTAATTAAATACCTCTGTTTTTTATTTTGAAGTTCCTCCTGAAATTTCATCTTAAATATTGGTTGCTGGATGAAATCTCTGTTAAATGACTTTTGCAGAGTTTCTTTTATGCAAAAACATTTGTTGATTTGTTCTTCTGACCAGTGGTTTTCCAGGTGATCAGTTAGCGACATGAGAATCTTAGTATCTGGGAGTTTTGGTCACTTCTGTCACAGTGCCACCAAATTCAGTCAGGGACTTTAGGGCAGCCAACAGACTTCTGGGCAGCCTTTATGGCCCCCTGGAGTGCTTTCTTTTATGCTGCTGGGGAACCAGACACAGGCAGAACGTTATAATAATCTCTATAGAACATCGATAGAAGGACACCTGCAGTCTATCTGCAGTGTTATTACTCCTGAGAACCCTCAGGTGGTAAAGTCTTTGTTGGGCCTTCTTAGTCAGTTCCTTGGTGTTTGTGCCTCAGGTCAGGCCCTCTGTTATATGGACTCCCAAAAAAAGGGGGAGTCTGAAACCCTCTCCATACCTTCCCCCTTTATAAAAGACCATGGGTGTCAGTTTAATTCCACCTAAAGCTCACAATAAGCTCCTTGGTTTTGGCTGTGTTTAAAAGCAGGTTGTTGTCCTCGGTGTAGTAGATAACCACTCGTATGACTTTCTTACATTTACTTGATTGCAGTTGTGTTGCTTCAAGAATTGAACTGTAGTCTTTGAATCTTTGGACCAGTGATTATATATCAGATAACATTTAAACATGAAGGAACTGCCTTTATGTCTTATGTAATTCACATTAATTATAATATTTTGTTTGTTTTTTCAAAGAATAAGATTGAAATAATGTTTGTGTGTGTGGTGCGTTTGCGTTACAGATCCAGGGTTCCATCCGTCCCCACGCCGTCATCATTTTGCCAAACAAAGCTGGAACCGAGGTTCTGGTCTGCTACGAAGACGAGGGCGTCTACATCGACACCTACGGCCGCATCACCAAGGATACAGTGCTGCAGTGGGGGGAAATGCCTACATCTGTTGGTAACTTTGGCGCACACATCTTCACACAGATTGCTTAATACACCCATAAAGGTCTATTTTTATACACAGTGTGTCCGTGTGCATGTACCATTAACAACAACACATTCATAAACCTACAATTGAAATTATTAATCAGGTACTGCTTAATATAACTGTAGTTATTTCCTGTTTGCCTTGCTAGATATAAATCAGCAGCTGTCCTGCACACTGAGAACTTAACCTGAACCAGATTCTGTGGAGACACATTTGGGACAGGGTGGGCTAAAAATAAGATGGTAGTCAGCCTGTGTGCGTTGGTTTATTGGGGCATGGAGATGAGGCAGTATTCAAGTAATGAATCAAGGAATGAAAACTTCAGGGAAATATTTAGTCATAAGCATTCAACTTTGTTTTATCTAGATCTTGTTGTCTCATGCACCTCTTTCTCGCTCCCATGCAGCCTACCTTCAGTCTAACCAGGTGATGGGTTGGGGAGAAAAGGCCATAGAGCTGAGGTCAGCGAGCACGGGGAACCTGGAGGGAGTTTTCATGCATAAAAAGGCCCAGAAACTGAAGTTCCTGTGTGAAAGGAATGACAAGGTAGGAACACTGACTTACTTAAAACTCCGCAGCACATTTTCCACCTCATCCGCACCGGTTTAGTTTTATACGCAACTCTCAGCAGTTGGAATACAATGAAATAGCTTTAACTTTTTTTACAGAATCCATCCAGTAATCCAGTTTTGTGTAAACCTGTATTGTAATACAGTATTGTAATACAGTTTAATCATTTGACTCATGTTAAATACTGCTTATTTCTACATATAAAAAACAGAAGCATTCCCTGTCAGATTCAAAATTTTACGGGAATGCTTGAACTTCTAACACAGTTCCTTAAAGTGCCTAAAAGCGCTCTCTTGTTGCAGGTTTTCTTCGCGTCCGTGCTGTCGGGAGGCAGCAGTCAGATTTACTTCATGACTCTTGGGCAGAACTCGCTGTTCAGCTGGTAACAACCGGACCTGTTAACTCTGAGATCGGCTGGTGGGCGTCCACCTTCATTGCTTTGGGTTATCCTGGTGATGCCTTTTTTGGATTTGTGCTGACTTGTGTTGACCTCCGTGAAGTAGTGGATACAAGAGTCAGCTTGATTACTTCATCCATTTCTCGGCCTCGTGTCATTATCATGTTAAACCATAAGGATGAATGATTAAGCTGATCGTGAATCCGCCTGCAGGAAAAAAGCTTGAATCTCATCGTTCCATCCTCGACTACTGACGCGTGGATCTTTGCTGTTTCAGGTGCAGCAGCACTTACATCTGGACATGATTTTCAGCAAAAACAAGAGTTTTAGTTCGCCGCCATCACACCCCCGTCCACAGAAATGTTAAAAGGTACAAGCGGCTGTGCCAGCATCTTTTATTTTATGTGTCATTTCACCCAAAAGAAAAACTGAGGGCTTCACCTGGTTGATTGTTTGGGGATTTCACGTGAACACCTGGCTTCAGAGCTGCTGTTTTGTTGTTCTTCCGCAGCAGTCACTTCATTCAGCTCATCGCTCCTGAATTTTTTTTTTTTTAGGAATTATTAATTAACTATGTGCACAACAATTATTCATGTGTTTGTTTTAAAATGCCCAGCTGTGATTACACTTGGTTCATTATGCTTCTGGCGCACCCCAGAGAGTAAACATCACGTAATTTGTGTGTTGTCTATCAGTGGCCTTGTTCGCTCTGTGTACATCACCTGGGCATTTCAAAAACTGATGAAATGTGGGCTGCTTTATGTCGTTCTGTATTTTGTTGCTAGTGCCATAATTATTTCAAGCAGTTTTAGATCCACAAACAGTATTAATTATCTGTAATACCTCAGAACTGTTCCGGTATTTATGAAGTCCTTGAAGTGAGATTTAATCAGAGTGATAGAACCCAAATAATCTATGATATTACTGTACCGATTCCTTTTATAGTGGATTAAATACATATCACTATTTTATTTAATACATAGCACTATCAAATGTTAAGAATTATTTCTAAAAGTGAGCATTAAGTCAGCCTTTCTAGCCTAGAAATTAGTTGTTAGTTATGGGGGAAAAAAATCTCTAGGTATATTTGCATAGTTTGGATTAAGATGGGCTGAATATATGTTGCCACGACAGCCCCCTCACCTGTGCTTTTTCTCAGGTCTCAGTGTGAGCTGTCACTCCACCACAGATCTGGACCACATCATTTTAGTCTTATTTCTCCTTACAAAGGACCTCGAAAGCCATTCACTTTACCATAAAAGGCACAATTTGAATGTGCAGCATATATTACGTAGATAAATATAGATCCCAAGCAAGTATAATTCTTTTTTTTTTTTTTTTTTTTTTTTTGTACAGCTTCTGATGTGTATATAATCCTGTAAGATGCACTGTTTTCTAAATATTTTATGACACGCCATCTTGACATATGTGTACATGATTGCAGGCTTATGAATGTGAAACTCAATCCCAAAACAGAGTTCATACAGAACACATTGCAGCCAAGGTATTTGATTGTGGATGTGAGCTGCTGACTGAGTTTGAAGGCTCGTGTTCAGGTCTTACAAATGCGACTGAAGCGTCTAAGATCAAAATGCGAATTCTGTTTTTTGGTTGGTTTTCTTATTGTGTGTATAAGACAGGTGTTTTGCACAATGGCCACCTTATACATGTTACATCAAAAGCCATTCTCTTGTCAGTACTGAAAAGATTATATCAGTATTTGTTACACTACCCGGTGTGGGACCAGTTTTTGATAGACCAACTTGAAGGAAAGATCTCTCATAGGATATGCAATGAGTTGAGCTGAAAATATAATATTCTCTTTGTCATTTATTCAATGAGCTTCAAAGCAAGAAACCAAAGATGAAGGCTTTGATGTATTTGCTTTCTTGATTCTAACAGATAATTCACAACTGACTATTTGATTTGATTTCTGAATCAGGTTGGAAAAAAAAAAACTTAGAGCAGCCTGGAAAGTCACCCGGACCTGAAATGTTGTGCTTCATTGCAACAAAATATATGCAAGTCAGTGTTGCTAGTGTTCATGTATTAAATAGCACAGATGTATGCATTAAGTATTATTTGGTTCGGTAAAGGTAAAGAAATGTTTCTTACCTTCAAATGTGAATTTGAATATTTATCCATTTGATCATACTTTTTTTTTCCTGTATGAGATTTTGCTTAAACTGGTAACTTTTTGTTTTACATTATCCTGCACACTCTTGAATTTTGTTGTCATCAGAATTGTGCCAAATGTTTTTATATACATTGATACTTTTAGTTTTAGTTTTATTATAGACTTGTGAGAAATACAGCAGCTGGTTCTGTGAGAATATTTTAAACTGGAAGATGAATTTTCTGTCTTATTGCCAAGTTTTTACCACGTCTTAGTGTTTGTTTCAGGGGGCTAGAAATTGTTTTCCTGACTTAACCGACAAAATAGCTCAACATGGCTACTGTACATTAATTTAGTGGATTGTGAGCTAATATTAACTGGCTAAGAGGTGCTAGCTAACAGAGCCTAAATGTACCATAAGTATTAGCTAGCTAGCTTAAAGTTCCTAGCTAACATTGTTGCTGTTATATGGCTAAGAAAAAAAAAATGCTTGTCTAGCAGTACCAAGATTAGTTACTGTTTTCACATAAAGGAAAGCCATAACTTTGTTTTCAATGCGTAGCATGACTTATGCTAATATTTACATAGGTTCAGATTTTTAGGCACTTTAAATGTTATTTTGATTTGCAGTCAACAACTGAAATAAAAATTGGACAAAATAAATTCTGGCAAGCACATCAGAGTAAATACACAATACTAAGTTATACTAATGTTAACATAAAATCATGTCGATGTAGGCTACTGTATACGTGAAGCTTACTGCTTCAGTTTAAAGGACAGTTGTTGTGCTAACTTGTGGTCAGGCCTGCTGTGAAATGGTGACTATGCAGAACAGACAGCTTTGGTCAGGTTCCCGAGCAAGATCCTGGCCGTTAAAGAGTCCAAACCAGACAGGAGAGCAGACCAAAACCTGGTCGTGAGTAGCTACCACAGTTGCTGTAGGTTCTGTTCAGCTCTAGCTTATTTAAAAAAAAAAAAAAAAAAAATCTCAAACAGCCTGTATCTCCTGTGTTCATCCTGCTGCCACACTCCGTCATAGACATCGAGTAACTGTAGGGTACATGCTGGAAAGTAAACCAGTTAATTCCTAAAATTAGTTAACCCATTTATTAAGCAGCTTCTGAATAGGTCCACAATTATCGCTTGTATTCAAAACTGATTCAGTTGCAAAGTCAGATTTAGCTTCATGGTCCACTATTTAAAACATTTTCTCTGTAAACAGCAGTGATATGTTTATATGCAATTATATTACAGTAAGCAATTTTAATGACATGGCCTAGTCTTGTAATGACTGTTAAAACGTGCTCTCCAGACTGCTTCAAGTAACAGCATGTGAAACCGGCTCTTCTGCAAGCTGACCAATGTGACACCTAATAAGATGTTTTTTTTGTTTTGTTTTGTTTTTTTTAATTAATCCGGGTTTATCCATTTGTCATCTTAAGCTACCCTTTTAGAGAATGGGGATATTTTTGTGGCTTATTAGAAGCAGAGTGTCTGCCTGCTGCCACTCTTTGCTCCCTGTTGCTTAGCACTGGACTGTAGCTGTATCACTAATGAGAGAGAGAGGGATCGGTGCACTTCCTCCTACACCTTCCACTGGTTAAAAACATGACAGATTCTGCTTCAGGCTTGTGGTGACTCACATCCTTAACTCTCCCACAAACTCTTTTCTCTCACTTTTCACAACACATTTCCTCTGGCCGCCACTTTTCATCCACTCTGCATCTTTTGCCGATCTTTAGCTTCTCATTCCTACTCCTGGCTGCCTCTTTAGCTTCCCACGCTCTCTTTCTTTTTATTTTTGTTAAATTCACTGAGACCTGTCACATGAGATTGCACATCTTTATTGCACCAAATAGATTTGCACAGCTTTTCAAATTAAAAATGAGGTTTAATTAATGGAAGTAGACCCAAAGATTTAGCCCAAACCTGTTATCTCTGCGAGTTGTGTTGCGAAGTGGGATGAAGCGTGATACAGAGGGGGGGAAAAAAACAAACAAACTGAATACAAAGCAGTTTGCAGTTTTGCATTATTTAGTTAAGTGTCAGCTGTTGTTTTCCAGCCTGTGGATGTGATGTGTGGGAGAGTGGGATGAAAACTGGTGTTTTAAAAGGCAGAATTCAGGCTTCAACGAAAGGAAGGACCGAGTTAGAGGAGGTAGTTGGTGGTTTTAGTCAAGTATCACTTAATAGAAGGAACAAGGAAGAGGCTCTAAGAGGCTTCATTTATTTAAATAATACCTAATATGTTAAGATTGTTTTGGTTGTGATGAAGAGAAGGAGGAAGAGGATGTGAAAGGGACAGTGACTGTATACAGTAGCCTTTTAAGATTAAACATTGACATTTGTTGCATCACTCATCAGTAAGCAAAATTACATTCCTGATTTTTTTTTTTTTGTTTTTTTGTTTTTTTTTTGGGGAAGGGGGGGTGGGGGGGATTTTCCAAAGGCTGACAAATTGTGTTGTGTTGAGATTATATAAGACCAAATATTATATGGCTAAATATCTAAGAATATTTCTGCTCCTGTATCATTTATAAGTTCATTCTTTTGATACTTTGGTATATTTTTGCACTGGACCTTTGTTTGATGCATTGTACACTGTACCCCTCATGCTTTGATATGAACGCACACTAACTTGTGTTTCCATGTAAAACGGCAAAAGACAGTGAGACCACAATAAATATGTTGAATAAAGTATGGTCTTGGTTCTTGCTTTTATGGTTTGCGCTGATATGATGACTTGATTTAATCCACTCGTGGGCCGATTTCAGCACTGATTCAGAGAAACCTTCAATTAATGTCATTTCTCTTTCTGTTGAACACGCTGCATCTGTCAAAGTGACAAAATATGCTGCGTTTGTCCTTGTTGGTACAAGAGCAGCAGAAGCATTTTGTCACACTCATTTTCTAATGATGACTCTATATACTGATGTCTCTAATTTTTTCCAAGCCAGCCAAGAGATATAATTTCTCAGCTGGTTCTGCCCTGGGCTCTTCACCCAGTACAACATGCCTGAACAACCTCACCTAGGAGGAGTCCAGAAGGCCACAGGGGCCCAAACCACCTCAACAGGCTCCTTTCATTACAGAGGAGCAGCTCTACTACTGAGTTCCTCCCGAATGACTGAGCACCTCACCCTATCTCTGAGAGAGAAGCTCTTCTGAGGAAGCTCATTTCTGATGCTTGTATCTGTGATCTTGTTCTTTCAGTCATTGCCCACTGCTTGTGTCCATAGGTGAGGGTAGGAACATAGATCAACCTGTAAATCAGCAGCTTTACTTTCATCCTCAACTCTTTTCACCACAACAGACAAGTACACCATAGTGATGTTTTGTTCGCAAAAGAGCTGGATCTAAGAGCTGATGCTTGGTAGTGAATCAGAAGAGCCAACTCCCATTGAATGAAAGGCGGCTCCCCAATTTCTCATTAGCTCTGCTCACAAACCTGAGGACAGGGGCAGAACTGATGGGTACACCATGCAGCAAATCACACAGGGGTGCATGAGATTATACCATTATGTCAAAGCAGAGGGGGAGATGGATGTTCCCGTGTTCCAACGTGCGTGGGCGTAGTCCAGGTACAGACAGCAAGACAGCAGGAGACGTGAAGGTGAGTGATACCCGTAAAAGAAGCAGCATTTAGCTCCAATTTAAGGAAACTGGAAATAGCAGCGCCAGAGTGCCATCATTGCAAATTACAGTGAGAGCAGGTTCCACCACAAACCTGCACCAACATATAAGAACTGTCCATCTCTTGGTGCAGTTGAAGGACAGCGGGCAAGCTAGGTCTCCATCTACTGACTCTGGTGTTTGGTCCCAAACCAGCAACAACTGTTGCGGCATCCACTGCCCTCCCCAAAACTGCGACTATAACCCAACCTACTGCAACACAAAGCAAAAGAAGTCAGTGTGATTGTCCTGTGTTCCATTAAAAGTTTATTTAAAGTGTTAAAATGTTTTTTATAGGACAAATGCACAAAATACAGCAATTATAAAGTTTATCATAAAAAGACTGAAGGCAAAAGGGTGTCTCAGCACACAAACCATTCATTTTTTGCTTATTTGGGCTAAAATATGAGGCTGCAAATGATAAGAGCCATTTGGAAGCCGAAAGAGTTGGCTCTTCTTTGGGAACCGAGCCTAAAGCGCCGGCTCTCTGAAAAGAGCCAAACTTCCCATCACTAGTACACCAGCCGCATTCCTGCTGACGCCACACCAATCCCTCTCCCTGCTCTACTCTCCCTCACTTGTGAACAAGACCCCAAGATATTCAAAATTCCTCCACTTGGGGCAGCAATCTATTCCCAGCCTGGAGTGGGTACTGCATCCTTTTCTGGCTCAGACCATGGCCTCAGATTTGGAGGTGCTAATTTTCACCTCAGTTGCTTCACATTCAGCTGCAAACCACCCAGGTGCTAGCTGGAGGTCATGGCTCAGTGAAGCCAACAGGACAACATCATCTGCAAAAAGCAGAAACGAGATCCTGAGACCATCAAACCTGGCACCCACCATCACTTGGCTGTGCTTAGAAGTTCTGTCCATGCAAGTTATGAACAGATGGGCCTTGGCCCTATACATTCCTGTGAAAAAGTATTTGCCCCCTTCCTGATTTTTTTTTTTTTTTTTTGCATATTTGTCACACTCAGGTCTTAGATATGTCTCTGCTTCAACACACCTGAATCACATATAGAAGTCATTAGCAGGACTGGAGAACTTGACTGCATACTGAGGAGGTAATTCAGCCATTTGATTCAGACTGCACCAATCATTCTGCAGTTACTGTCCTCAGCGAGCAGCGGGCACTGCCATGAGCCCCCCCCCCCCCCCTCCCCCATCCCAAACACTGACAGGCAGTTAGTCTCACAGCTGCAGTCTGCGCAGAGACCCACACTCCACTCCACATCCACACTGCAAATGAATCACACATAAATAAAGCCAGAGCTGATCACGGCCTGGCTTACAGAGTGGGATGTAAACGTAAATGCAGTCGCACTAAAATAAATCACTGGTCATATGCACTTTTTTTTTTTGTTTTAATTTTATTTCATAAAGTTCATTTGTAGTTCTAAACGTATTTCGGGGTTTTTTTTTTACTCACATATTGTCTCTCCTATGGCCTCGATTACAACTACATGCAAATGATCAATTATGCAAATTAAGTGATGAGGTCATATAGTGATAGGACAGCCAATAGCTGCTTTCCTTACTGAGGTGTTGGAAACACTGGTGATGCACTTGGAGCTTCAGCACTCCTGTGGAAGAATCACTGCTAAATCTGGTATTCGGGCCATTTTACAGTATTCAGGTTTCCATTCATGTTAGGAAAAAAGTATAAAGTTATAACTATTTATAAACTAGAACTTCAGAACATCCCACATTTAAATGAATTTTGCAGCTCTGGAAGACCTGTTTTCTTTACCTAGCAGATCAGTTATTGCTTTTTCTTTCAGTTGCTTTTTCACCAGTATGATCTGAACGTCTTCACAGTTTGCCTTAACAGTGGATTTACAGCACTATTCAGAATAATCACAGTTCTTTACACTTCAACTGCAGCTACATTATGGTTGTCAGAGTTAGGGTTAGGCATGCATCAGTTACACCTATGTGAAATATGATGATGATCTGAGCTTGTGTGTTGTGTATTCATGTCTCACTCTGTCTGTCTGACTCTCTGGTTCTCATGTATCTTCCCGAAGACTCACTGGCACCAGTTGCAGGTTTTCTGGCCCCTGCCTCTCACTCTTGGATGAAGTTTGGTCCGGCCATGATGCTTTGGCCACCTTTTGTAATTTCAGATGGAACAATATATCTTTGTGGTTTGTCAGCTATCCGTGGTAATTTGGATCTGGCATTAGCTGTGTGCATTAGCACAAAAACACAAAGCACAAGTTGGAGCAGACTTGAGCTTCCCCATTCTCTTTGACTATTAATTAACACTTCACTCCACTCTAAATTTGCTCCTTCCGTACCCCTCCAGCTGAACCCCACCTGGCCTCCTCTCACCCCCCTCCTCAGCCTCAGATTCCCTCCTAACCCCATTCCACCACCACAACCTCTTCAACACACACACACACACAAACCCCTGCTTGTCCATTTGTGTGTAAATGTGTGTGTCAGCTCACCCAAAGCAAGGCGCGTCCAGTGACCAAGCCATGACTGGCAGCCACACGGTCACACAGCAGTTTTGCTTTTAGCATTTGGATCATCATCTTCTTGCTGGATCAATATATTTGTTGTTGTTCTTGGTTTTTAGCCTGCTGGGGATAGACGAGACAGGTAAGGATGGGGACATTTTGGCAGAAGTTCACTACAGATGGGTTAAAACTGTGTTGATGGTGTGGATCTGCCTGTTTCACACATGCTTGTCTAAATCAAGCTAGAAGCTTAAAAATACAATCCTACCATTGTGCGAGCCAGCCTGCGTATCCGATCATTAGCTTTTGACAGACGAATCCATGTTGCAACGTTTGGCAAGGGTGGAGCTCCATGCTTTAAGACCAGCTCCCTGCTACTTGTGATTCGTAGAGAGAAGAGAAAGCAAAAGTCAAGGTAATCAGATAATCAAATGCTGTAATTCAGTTGGTCGATGGCCACTGGGATCCTGATACTGCATGCTATTGATACTGCAGGCAGTGCCGGAGTGATCGAGTTTACAGTCAGAAGGAAGAGGACAGCTGGGATGATCTGTCTGGAGCTAAATTTATATGCTGTGTCTCTATCTATCTATCTATCTATCTGTCTATCTGTCTGTCTGTCTGTCTGTCTGTCTATCCGTCCATCCGTCCATCCGTCCATCCATCTATCTATCGTCCGTCCATCCGTCCATCCATCCATCCATCCATCCATCCATCTATCTATCTATCACCTCAAGGTGTTATCTACCTACCAACCTACCTACTTATCTCATGACCTACCTATATACCTATTCATCTATTGACCTACCTACCTTCTCCTGACAGCCTTCACCTACCAGTTATACTACTGTCTTTTGTAGTTACTTTTACAAAACAGGTGCTATCAAAAGAGAGCATCTCGTCACGGGTCCTTAGATTAGCAGAATGCTCGTCTCTTAAAAGTAAGTTGGCATTCCTGTAGGTAAATCAATAGGTCATTAGTGCAAACTATCAATTATCAATAACTATCAACTATCCAACCTGCTGCAGTAAATGAAAAGGAGAATTTAAAGTCTAGAAATAAAAAAGGAACCATGTTAGTTATATGTCCTGCAGTGTGAGGCAACATAAGACATACCATCCAAATTTGAGCTGTGTGTGTGTGTGTGTGTGTGTGTGTGTGTGTGTGTGTGTGTGTGTGTGTGTGTGTGTGTGTGTGTTTTGGGGGGGTTCAAAGTACAAGTCTGGCATGCCTGTATGACACTGTTAAACCACTGGGCTCTGGTTGGTGGAAAGAGAGATCATCTGACCCAGTCTGCGCTAAATTGGTCTTCTGCACAGTGGAGCTGAGGAGATAGGAGAACTGGAGAGTTGTTAGGTTGAGGGGGTAAGGAGGGTTTTTGGAGTGCTGCAATTGAGAAAATTCAAAACGCACTCAGAGGAATTTCTCTGCTCCTTTTTTTACATTGGAACACGTTCATTTATACAGGTTAAGTTGTCT
Source organism: Archocentrus centrarchus (assembly GCF_007364275.1). Taxonomy (NCBI): domain Eukaryota; kingdom Metazoa; phylum Chordata; class Actinopteri; order Cichliformes; family Cichlidae; genus Archocentrus; species Archocentrus centrarchus. Next base: position 26,183,517 of record NC_044355.1, on the reverse strand, counting down.
TGACATCCAGAGTAGGTTTATACAAAACCAGGCTGTCTTTTACAATGCTGTGCAAATGTCTTGAGCCATCTGTCATGTATTTTGGACATGAGGAAACTGGAAAAGAGGTGCAGCAATTTATTGAAACATGTGCAAAGAAAAATGGAAAAACCATACAAAACAGAGACCGTACAAATCTAACAAGTTTGAAAGTTGATGTTTGGTATGACCACCTTTATGGTCCGTGTACTTTTTGGTCATTTGTTTTTCCGTTTTCAAAATGGACATTAAAAAAAAAAATTGATCTTTTTTTTAAATTTTCATTTCATATGAAGACCACTTTAAAAAATTAGAAGAAAGTCTGGCTCCTTGGAAGCAAAATATAAAGCCATGAGGGGTGGTTCAAAACATTTGCACAGTACTGTATGTCCAAACAGGGAGGACAGGAAGGCATATACAGGACCTGTCTGTCAGATGACATTAAGGTAAAGTCTAGTGGACAGTGCAACAAAGGGACTCAAGTAAAAATGTTGGCTTTTGAACAAATACCTGCAAATACCTGCATTCCAGTTTCAGGAGTGCAACAACTGGCTGGTCGTTGGGGTTTTCTCTCTGATACTGTTGGCTCTTTACCTCACAATATAAAGTGTTTTGAGGTGAGAGGTGTATAAATACAGCTGAAATGAAAAACCTGAAGTTTTTGTTGAATTCTAGTTGTAAGTATTAGCATGCTAACCAGCTACACCTGCAAAAATGATTGATTAATAATAATTACCAAGATGTTTCCTGGAAAGAACTACAGTATGTAGTTTAGAGCTAATTAAATACCTTATGTACATTTCTTGTATAATATAAATCATTGCTGAGATAATCTAGATGTCTGATGTATTATGTCTGTCACAGTGGTGTACAGCACACGTGTATGAATTGTGCCTTTTGACTGTTATTTAGCCTTTTGTTAGCTTCCTACATTCAGTGGCTGATTTATTACTTCACAATTTTGGAGTTCACTTTGTCAGTCAAAGCCTGCAGATTTATATAAAGGTTGCTTTGTTGAGTGATTTCAACAAGGTCCACTATATTCAGCTTTTCTGCTCTAATGCACCACTGCTGTGCTAAATCTGCCCACAGCTGACAGCTCATAGTGGCTGAAAGTGTTGTGTGCAGTGTTTAAAGGCTGATTGTGGGTAGGTGTCGATTTCCTTCTATTTCCTCCTGAAAGCTCCTTTGTTCCCAGTTTGTCAGAATCTCATTCAGCTCATTTTGCTTTGATAAATGTAAATGATACCGCCATCTATACATGTTGCTGATGTATGAAATAGATTATTAATGCTAATAACACAGGTGGGAGGATGTTTTCTATGGCAACAGTTGGAAAATGAATCACCTTCTGGTGTCATCTTTTCCCCCAATCATATATCTTAACTCTCAGCACTTTACATCCTCACCGTGACTCATCTTCAAAGGCTGGCTTCCTCCTGTCTGGTGAGAACAGGTGCACTGGAAACCCACTTACTGGAATACTGAGCTCAGACAGAGTGCAGCCATCTTCCCTCTTTCCCAGGGAACAGAAGCAGCGGGCTCAACATGTTAAAAATAGCAGCCATGATTCTCCATTGACACATCAATAAGCAAACGCGGCCATGTGCTGTAAGCATTAGTAAGACTCATTGAGAAATTACATGCAAATGTGCAGAGTAGCGCACAATCTGCAGCACACAGGTCCTACTGTAGGTCTAAAATGTGTGAATTTATATATAGATTATATTGTATTAATGCTTCTCACCACACAGGCAAATATAACCCTGCAGGCAGGTGTGTTTGGAGCTATTTGTGGTGTAAATCTGATAGGACAATGTGTTTCTTTCCACAACAGCTTGCAAATAGAAGTGGATCATTCAGGGACTGCAATACACTCCCTCATGACTGGGTATATTCAGGAGTAACTGTGGATGCAACAGGAACAAGGCAGAATCAACTTGCATGTTCTGATTCTTGTGGTTCTTTGTAGCAGTTTGGTGTATCTTGTGTATTAATGGATTTTTATGATCATTAAGATTTTTCTTTTTGATTTGGTGCTTCCTTGTGGGTATTTTATGGATCCTTCATGTACCATTGTAGGTTTTTGGTGTGTGTGTGTGTGTGTGTGTGTGTATTGCTTACTGGGTATTGCTTCAGGGAAACAGGGGTTCTGAGATGGGTACCATCTCCCCTGTTTGAGGGCTGCTAAAGGCAAACTGGTAATAAGCGTCTGGACAATCTAATGGTGCTGTTCGCCCTTATTTCCTATTCATTTTTTAACATCCTCTGTCAGCCTGGAAGTGCTTTCAGCTCAGTCTGAGACACTGAGAAAAATTTTATAATCTGCAGGCACTCAACATAGGACATGGGACACCCAGGGATGGAGGGTAGACTGCAAACACACTAGCAAGTTGCATTATGGGAACTGTAGGGTCTAATGCTTCTGGAACTTCACCTACACTAAATCATAAAGGACGTCACTCATTTTAAATCATTTTTGTTTAACGTGTCTTTGATTTGCCAAACTTAAAGACTCTCGTCTGATAACATGAACATTTTATCCTTGTTGGGGACATCGCTGAACTTGGCTGCCTCTGCTTGTCCCTCTAATGCTTGGCAGGTAACAGATTTGTTGCACTGCATGAATGCGGCCTGTTGTCGCTGCCATAAATTCTGCAGTTATGTAAGAGAGACAATTGATACAAAGGTTTTAGCAGCAGTTGCTGTTGTATCAGCAGTGGGCTTCGGTACACACACACACACACACACACACACACACACCTGTTTGGAGTGATTATGTGAGGGGAAAACTGGATGTACACATGGATGTCGTGCATGCCGTAGCTGTTTCTTCTTTCTTAAGCTGTGATCCTCTCATTTAGACAGTTGTTTAGGCTGTGTTTATTTTACTGCTCTGACCCTTACGTAGCACAAATAGCACAAATTGGAAGCTAACTCAGATTAAATGCAGATGACACACAAATCTGGAGTAAAGGGGAGCTTAATTTACCTCTGCATCTTCTTAATGGAGACGCTGAGATTTATCACAGCTCAGACAAGACAGTCTCTGCTGTGCTTCGGAGGTGGCAAAGTTTAATTTAGCCTGGAAACCTGAACCTCACCTCCTCAGTCAGCTCCTTCCCTGAGCCCAAGACAGGCCTACCAAAGCCAGCAGGCTGAGATTTATGGCAGTATTTTGGGTGTATAACAGTGAAAGTTTCCACATACCTTCAGTTAGCTCTGATATCCCATGCTGTTACCAAACAAAGTGACACTATGATGGAGGCAGAGTGACCTGGTACATAGAAAGTGATCCACATGGATCCATTTTTACTTTCCGGTGCAAATTATTTGAAATTCATACTTTATATTCTCCAAGGCATACAGAGTGTTGTTTGTAAAGTCAGCTGTTGGCTAGCTGTGAGATCATCCACTGGTTTTTGAAATCCTGTTTTGAAGCTTTGAGTTTTGGCCGTCACTAGCTTGTGTTTTTTTTAAGCCAGGTATCAGAAGTGAGGGGTGGACGCGACCGTGAAACAGAGGACACTGCACACTCATGTGTTAGCAGCTTGTTAGTTATAAAGTGGCTACATCTGAAATCATACCCTGCCTTATCATCTGTTTTTCTATAAACTGGAGCATAATAAACTTATTGGGCAAGTGCTTACTGAGATTGTAAATCCACTGAGAGGTAGGTTCATTTTTGTATTGGCTTTAATAAAGCTGGACTTCTTGTTGCAGTAAAAGAATTCTCACCATGCTGCCCATTTGAAAGAATGCAGGTTTAAGGCACATATTTTTGATCCAGTCTATGGTTTAAACTTGTATTAAAAATCACTTGACACTAAAACTACAAATACGTATAGCTGGAGAAATAATAATTTGATCCCCATGATGAATTCGTAGGTTTGTTTACTTACAAAGAAATGAACAGTCTGTAATATAGAACAGAATATCCAGAATATCCACAAGTAATATAGAAAAAAACACATTACATAAAAGTTATAAATTGATTTGCATGTCATTGAATGAAATAAGTATTTGATCTCCAAGCAAAACATGACTTAGTACCTGGTGGAGAAACCCTTGTTAGTGAGCACAGCAGTAAGACGTCTCTTGTAGTTGGTCACCAGGTTTGCACACATCTCAGGAGGGATTTTAGTTCACTCCTCTTTACAGAAACTCTCTGAATCCTTTAGGTTTCTTGGCTGCTGCTCAGTAACTCAAAGCTTCGGCTCCCTCCACAGATTTTCTGCAGGATTGAGGTCTGGAGACTGACTAGGCCACTCCATGACCTTAATGTGCTTCTTCTTTAGCCACTCCTTTGTTACCTTGGCCGTATGTTTTGGGTCATTGTCATGCTGGAAGACTCATCCATCACCTATCATCAGTGTTCTGGCTGAGGGAAGGAGGTTCTCATACAAGATTTTACAGCACATGGCCCCATTCATTGGCCCCTCAATGCGGTGAAGTTGTCCTCCACCCTTTGCAGAAAAACAGCCCCAAAGCTCCACCTCCACGCTTGTCTGTGGGGATGGTGTTCTTTTGGTCATACTCAGCATTTCTCTTCCTCCAAACACAACGGGTTTAGTTGATGCCAAAGAACTCGATTTTGGTTTCATCTGACCTTTACTGGCAAACTTAAGACAGTACATGTGCCTTCTTGAGCAGGGGGACCTTGCAGGTGCTGAAAGATTTCAACCCACTACAGCGTAGTGGTGTTCTTGGTGACTGCCACCACCTTCTCGTGATCATCCTCACCCATGAGGCAAGCTCTCGGTCTTGCATGGAGTGCCAGGCTCAGGGCGATTGATGGTTATTTTATTTCTTCCATTTTATAATAATCGCACCAACAGTTGTCACCTTCTCACGGAGCTTCTTGCTGTTGGTCTTGTAGCCCGTTCCAGCCTTGTGCAGGTCTACAGTCTTGTCCCTGACATCCTTTGACAGCCCTTTGGTCCTGCCCATGGTGGTGGAGAGGTGTGCTTTATACACATAACAAGCTGAGATCAGGAGTATCTGTAACTGACTGCTTGTAATCTGTGTGCCACATGTGCACGCAGCCAGTCTGTGGGTTGTAGGGGATCAAATACTTATTTCACTCAATAATATGCAAACTTTTATCTAAAGTGGGTTTTTTCTGGAATTTGGGTTGATATTCTATCTCTCGCCATTAAAATGAAACTACCATAAAAAAAATTAGAGACTGTTTATTTCTTTGTAAGTGAACAAACTTACAAATTCAGCAGGGGATCAAATTATTATTTCCCCCACTGTTGGCTTTGTGCATGTTCAACAATCCTAACTTGACATACAGTCCTATCACATGTCTTAATTGAGCCCCTACTCTGTGTCTTTTCTGAATCGTGGCTCATGCAGCTTCTGTCTCCAACTTTATATGAGAACTTTTCTGGCCATGGATGCTTTTAAAACTAGGGATTCAAACTGTTAGAGTTTTACTGAGAGCAGAGCCAGCGTCAGTTTTGATTATAGGCCTGCACATCTTTTCAGCATTAACACAAGAGTGTTACTGTCTTCATGGTTGACACAGTGTAGAAAGAGTAGAAAAGAGGTTTGAATGTGACTCGTGCAGAACAAAGCAAAAGTTTGACATCGATGTTTCGAGCTGTCAGAAAAACATACCAACATTAAAAAAAGAAATGTGTGGATAAATATGATTTTCTTGATTACCATCCCTACATGGTAATCAGTGGCTGAAAGCCTGTGCACATGACTTGTAAAACTAAATGTGTGTGTTCAGTTTTACCTGCAGACATTCATTTCTACAACACTGAGGCAAAACATGTTTGAGAGTCTCCCTTTGTGCTTGCAGGACCTCTGTCACTGCCTCCTGGAGCATGGCACAGTAAGTTAGACCTGCACACACAAACACTGACGTCACCTCTTTTCATGGACACTTCATTTATGGTTCACTTTTCACGAACCATAACTAATGTCTGCCTAAACTGAAGGCAATTTTAACTTAGAGCTTTACTCTAAAATTCTAATGATCATTGTCTCTGTTGTCTCCAAAAATAAGGGAAATCCCCACAGAGTGAGTCTGTTTACAGATTTATGTCCTCATAACTTGAGTAACACACCCAAAAACGGATAGAAAACACAGATTTATTCATTTCATTACTGGTGTGTAGAGTCCAGAGGATGCAGAAGAAGACAAGCACCATGTCTCTGACCATCTCCTCCTCCTCCTCCACCTCTGCTGCTGCGTCCTCCACTCATGAGCTCTCCTCCTGCTCCTCCACCTCCTCCTCCTCCTCCTCCTCCACTTTCCTCGCTCAGAGACACTCCAGCCTGGTGCAGCCACTGTGCGTCAGTCCTCAGAGGGTAATTACACCCAATTACAATGAATCATTTCATCTCATTTGATAAACGCACAAGTATGTTTCATTATGGGAATAAACTGTTTAAATTAGTAAATGTACTTTTAATGTCCTGTAATGTTGAAAGCGTGCTTTTATAAATAAATAAATATACCAAATGATTATCAATTAACAAATTCGATTAATCCATATTATGTTATTTGTCCAGCCTCAGAGTCCCGTCTACAACCAGCAGTATTCAGGCAGCGGAGTGGCTCCCACATTTGTTAAGGTAGAATAAATGTGTACACCTGTATTTATACACAGCAGCACAAAAATCAGAAAACCTTAATGAATATTTTATATCCACATGCATCTATTGCGAAATCTTCTCTTCATCATCGTCATCGCTGCTCCCTCTCCCAGTGCCTCCATGATGTGTGTACAGTGAAGGGTCAGCTGGTGGTCCTGGAGTGCAGACTGAGGGGGACGCCGCCCCTGCAGGTTATGTGGTACAGAGAGGATGAGCAAATCCTGGACTCCGATGATTTTAGGATACTTCGCAAGAGTAAGTATGTGTGTGTGTGTGTGTGTGTGTGTGTATGTGAGACAGTGGTGTCATGTAACCAGGACTTGACTGACTGATGTGACTTTAAGAACAAAATCAAAGGACTAAGAAGTGACACATGCTTAACTTAAAGATCAGAAATACACATCTGAATCCCACAGCTGAGGAATCTGTAAAGATACCCCCCCCCGTAAATATCTCATCTCTGTCCTTATTTTTTCCAGAGGCCAGTTCTGCATCAGTGCCGGGTGAGTACTCAACATTAATCCTATTAAAACATTAAAGAAAAGTGTAGAGCATATTTGATATTGTAAGATATGTTTTAAAAAGCCTCTAAAATGACTGAAAGTGATGTTTCTTCATTGTTGTTTTACTTTTCATTTTTATTAATGTCTGTGAAATGCTGGTAAGTAGATTTGGAGTTGCTGGTTTAGAACGCTCAGCAACTTAACACACTGGCGGCTCCAAGTGGATGCAAGAGGGAAATGCTGGAGACGTCTTTTTTTCTACCTCAACAATCTGGTTATCCAGCTGTGAAGTTGCTTATCTCTACAGTGAATCCATATTCACTCCTACGTTTTAATTAAGCCTCTAAGACCAGAGGTGTCAAACATACGGCCCTGGATCCAGTTAGGCGCACTGGATGGTTTATGGAGTGGAGTTTATAGTTTGTTACAACTGCAAAGAAAAAGGGCTGATTTTTTTTTGACTGTATTAAGCCTGGTGCTTCCTGGTGCTTCCTGTTAAGTTGTTAATCATGGATCACATGCTGCGAGTCACTGAACTGTTAATTTGATCAGAGCCACATGTCTGAATCATCAGTTTTCCAGCTTTCTCAATGATAAAGCCATTACCTCCTGTACCACACCAAAGTACAGTAAGACAGATAAACTAAAGAGCCATCTTATAATTATAGTAGTTCTTTGTAATGCGACTGGAAAAAATTAGGGATTTTGTTGGAATTGTATTTATTTTCCTTAAGAGATTTCAAGCTGTTTCTCGCCTGTTTTTATAAATGGGTGGTTCTGTTTCAGAACATAGTTCTTCACACTAAAAGAAAGCGAAACACTGGGAGTTTTATGTTATTATGTGACAGAGCTACTGGCATTGCTCTATAGACAATAGAAGGCCTCCATCCTTAATAGACACGCTCCACTTGATTTAATAATGTGCCTGTTTGTGTAATAACCAGCAACAGTTCATCTTTGATCATGTGTGAAATTCAGCCACTGGCATCTGAAGGTGTTCATTCAGTGGAGGGTGTTGATTACTGATGATGTGTTAACCTCTGCAGAGGAGCTGTGCACGCTGGTGATCACTGAGGCCTTTCCTGAAGACTCAGGCCTGTTTAAATGTGTGGTCCACAACGCCTTTGGCACCGTCTCCTGCTCAGCCGTGCTGGAAGTTTATGACGGTGAGATGTCATCTAAGCATACCATAAATGTTTCAGTTACAAGTTCACCTGAGTGACTGTCTTACTTACACCCACTCCACGCAGACCTGGACGAGCAGCTGGAGGTCGAGACCGTTCATCAGGATGCTTATTCTGTCAGACAAGAAGAAGAAGCCATGTTCCAACAGGAGACTTTGTCCTCCAGGACGAGCAAAGACTTTCCCCCTGTGCTGTCAGACAGTATGAACCTCCCTCCTCCTGAGTGGCCTGACGACACTACAGATGATGACATCCCTGTTGCAGAGTGAGTACATGGACACACAATACCCCGTCCTCTTTTTTATTTATTCACAAGGTTTTCTATTTTAATATACTAGTGGGTATTTCCTTTAAGCAAACAGCTGCAGTTCCTTTTATATCCACATGAGGCCGCTGCTGTGTTATTGCATTATTTCTTTTAAAGTCTGTACTAAATACTTACAAGCAACAACTATGATAGAATTAATCAGGACAAAAAATCTGCGTCCGAAAAAGAGATTTAAAGCGCGTCGAATACACTTAGAAATACACTTAATAAACAGAAATGGCTACGTCACTGGTGGGGGGGGGGGGCTCTGTGAGGATTAAACGTGATGACGCAGAGCTTTCGGGAAAATTAAAACAACCTGCAGGGCACGCGCGGTCACGTCTCCTCGCGCACTTCTCGTGAGCGCGCGCTGTCACCTGTTGCAGTCGTGCCTCGGTGGAGTTTGGGGGCGGTCTATCTGCTCCCGCAGCGACAGTCCAGCTTCACTCAGGTTTAAGGACAGCGGCGTGGAAGCGTTTAACGAGGTAAGAAAGGACCCCGCTTGTCTCTGCGCCGGTTGCGGCGATACGCGTTTACAGCCTGCGGGTAACTTTTTGGACTCAAACTCTTTTAGCTCCCTGCTTTTACTTTAATGTTTAAACAGGTTAATTAGTTTATAGCGCGGGAACCTGAAATGCTGTGTCCTCCTCATAAGGTCAAACTATGTTTAGAGCGCTTGGAAAGTGAACATTAGTCTATTTAGGGGTTGGAGCGGTTTCAGGGGTAGACGTCATAATTAAAGTTAAGCCAATTAAGACGTTTTACTCACAGGCAAGTGCAAAACAGTGTTCACGTCACATACAAAAATGTGTTGAGAATATAATAATTAGGCCCACTGCAGCCTGTTATCCAAAATACAGCCAAAGAAGCCACATTTTGTAAAAATTAAGATTTTATGCTTTTAATGTAGTTACAGTTATTCCGGCTAATTTAAGGAGACACTTTTTCCCCGCTAAAAATTAAATAAAATATGATATAACCACATTTAATGCTTTTGTGGAGTTCATTTCAGGCTCTCATTTCTGTATTACTGCTCAGCTGTGTTTGTGGAGCAGAGTCCATGCTGGAGCCAAGGTGCCTCACGGTGGGCTGTGAGCTCATCAGTGAAGTGGCAGCTCTGTCCTTCAGGCAGTAAACTAAATGCTCAATTTTTCAGATAATAATCCTCCGTAGGAGGATTTTTTTTCTTTTTTCTTTTCACTACACCAATATTTGTGTATGGGTATAAGTTTGGGCATTTTTTCCCCTCAGACATTCAAGTTTTGGTTAATGCACCAGAAATAAATTCTCACTAAAATATATTAAAAGCTGCAGCACCAAAGTGTAGTAACGGGCGGGAGAGTAAAATAACATCAGATCACCGATGCTGCTCAGTCGGTGCATATTGAGGGTTTTTGCATCTTTGGTTCACATTCAGATGGAGTGAGCGTTTCACGGTGTGAAGTATGTTTGGCTGTCCGGTCTCTATGAGCGTCCAGGGATATGAGCTCATCTGTAACGTGAAGAGCAACCATGGCGTTTGGTGTCCTTCAGAAACCCCCTCCCCAGCCTTCCTCTGTGTTTACACAACAACAGTTGTTCAGAAACTGTTGGCAGCGGTCTGGCAATTAAGGTCACGTTGAGGTTCTTTGCCCAGCTTCAAGTTTATCTGATTATTGATTGAATTATTTGGTCAGAAGGAGGAAGTGAATCATCTAAAGTGCAAGAGGCTTCTGTTGGTTTTTCCTGCAATAAAAATAACAGTCGCAGATAAATGATGACGCAGTCTGCTTATTATGGTCTGGTAAAGAGCAGTTTAAAAAGCTCAAAATGAATGGGTGTGTTTCTTTGAGACAATGTGCATGGTCTATTTGGAGTTGGCATATCCAAGAGTGACTTTTTAGTGTACTCGGTTTCTGTAAAATAATTTTTCTTCATTTTTTGTTTAAGTGTTTAACAGCGGTGGGGAAGTGATGGAATAAATGAGCAGTTGCATATTAGTCCTCTGTTGGCGTCAGTCATGCAGAGGACTCAGGAGCTTGGCCAGCTTGTATCCACAGTGCCAATCATCTCTCGTGTGTGTGTGTGTGTGTGTGTGTGTGTGTGTGTGTGTGTGTGTGTGTGTGTGTGTGTGTGTGTGTGTGTGTCTGTCTGTCTGTGTTAAATGGGTTGGGTCACCAGTAAAGTGTCTGCACCTGCCAGCTGATGTCCAAATACCAAGATTAATATAGCTTTGGCCACTTAATCACACAAACACACACATAGAGGCACATATATCATGCATTCACACAGTAGCATTTAAAGCACACACAAAACTACAACACATATGGATCAACACATTGAATGCACTGTTACTAATTTAGTCAACCTCTGGCAAGTTAGTATCCACTGATACAAAGCACGAACATTTAACCAGTCGGCCTGAGCAGCGTCTGTTCTTCCATGGCTTCCTGATTGTTCCCTGGGCTGTAGGTATATGATGCTAATTGTGTGGATATGATAGGGATTAGCCCACTAAATGGTTGCAGTTTGCTGCCCTCGCATGTTTACACCAGAAATGGTAGTTTGGGTTCTCCCATATAAAATTTGAGAATGATTCCCGCCTCAGACTCCTTCAGAATCAGCTGATTTCTTTGTACAATAACTTGAGTATATTTAACAAGACTGTGAAAAAATTGAGTTACAGGCGGTACATGGAGGTTTGTTGAAATTTGGCACTTTTTAATTTCTCTTGTTTTTCCAGCGTACTTGAGCTGGTGCAAAAATGTACAGGGGACAGGCACGTGGGATTTTCTGGGCTGAAAAACGCCCTGATTTTCTTTGCAGCTCTGGTAAAAGCTGTATTTCATACTGGTATGTGGACGTTAAACACAGTGTTTTCTCACTCTTACAGAAGTTAGTCTATATTTAAATTTCTGTTTAACTGTATAGGGCAGCACTCTTGTCTTCCATAGATTCTTGCTGGAGGATTCAACAATATTTGCTTCTGTAATGGACACAAACCCATAGAGATGATGTGTGGATGGTTATGGCAAACTGGCAATTTGAAGTGTTACCCTCTTTAGCCAGAACCATCCAGTAGAGCTTAACCCATTTATTGGTCGATGGCGGCTATTTGCTGATCTGTCAGCATCAGAATTTATAACAGGCAATAAATGAAAATGTAAAAAAGCACAGAAGAAATGGGAGAAACACCTTTCAACTGTCAGAAGTGTTAAAATTGCATAGTTTGTCCAGCAGACAGCACTTTGCAACTGTTTGGAATGCCACAAACAACAATCAGCTGATCTGATCTGAGCGTAAACAGCTACACAATGTTACATATCCGAATACCGGATTTTTTAAATCCTCAAATATCTGTATTTTTCTCAAGAATCCTGGATCGGTCAGACTCTTTCTAGAGGCAAAAAGTCAGCAGATATTATTCTGTTTGTTTAAAACATGCAAAATACTCCCAAACAGTTGAATAGTTTACACTCAGGTTACTACTTGTAGTCACCACTGTGTACAGCTCACTGATCTCGAGTTTTGTTTTTGTTTTTAATTGAAACTCATGATGTCAACATTTTGAAACACCCTCAGATAAGCCCATACTGTCCAAGCCTGTTAGCTAACCTCTCAGCTAGATGCAACACTGTCATCACTAAGCTTTAAAAAAAAAAAATCCCTGCTCCCTCCAACCATCCTCAGTGCAGGCAACCTAAGGGGAAACACTAGGGTTAAATGAGTGAACAGTGCATCTTCAGAGTTAATATCTGCTAACATTTACTCATTGCCAAAGGCAGTTTTATATCCTTGTCATAAATTTACAGGAAGTCTTTTACAAACCTCGGTGAAATTTGGTATAAAATTAGGCCACGGGTCACAAAAGAACAACTGTGTGTAGAGTACCACCACATATCCAACATATAGCCATCCATGTAGGCCACACAAAATTTCAAAATCTCCCAATATACATCTTATCAGATGGTTTTGATCCAGATTGAAGGTTTCAGACTGTGGGTCAGCTGATGCTGGCTGGCCAGCTCGTGCCCCCAGGAGAAGTGTGTGGACGTAAGGAAGTGTGTGCGAGCGCGTAAAGAGAGGGAGGCTGCTTTTGTCATTATGCTCCTGCGTAGCTCAGACTTCGTGGTAGTCATGGGAACAGCATTCTTTCCTAGTAGAAAAGTAGAGGTCCAGCCAGGCTTGGTGTTACAGGAAGAAAACCACCGAGTGGGCTGAAATGGAGCAGATGTCTGTTACACTCGTTAAACAGCTCCACACGTTCAGTTTCAGTCTTATTGAAACATACTGGACAGTCTGTTTTTTGGATACAAAAATACTGTTCACCAGTTGACACATGGCTCTTACACATGGGCATTTCAAATAGGGGGAAAAAAAATACTGTTTAAACTATTCAGATATACTTCAAAGGTGTCCCACCCTCTTCACATGAATATGCATAGCTGTGGAAAACTTGTGTGTGTGCCATAAACTCTATATAAAAGATGGACATAGCAACTATAATGCCCGATTCATTTCAGCTGCTTCCATGTTGGATTTTGGAGCCAGAACTTTTCATGCCAAGAGCATGTAGAGATCAGGGGGTTATTGTGGGTTACCTTTAATTTTTAGGAACCTTTTTTTTGTTTTGTTTTGTTTTGTTTTGTTTTGTTTTGTTTTGTTTTTTCTCATCCCAGAACCTGTTAGTAATTTAAATCTTAAATCTAGAGCTGACATGTTTGTCTTTCTGTCAGTTTCCCTGAGCCTCAGCTGGCCAACCAGTCCTCTGAAGAGCCCTTTGGTCGCAGCGAGGAGGAGTGTGCCCTGAGCTCAGAGGGCCAAAGGTCACCAGAGGTTACCGTTCGAGCCTGTACGTCGAGCCCAACTCCGCCACCCTCACCCCCCCCTCTGGCACAAGCCAAGGAGAAAGCCCCAGCGCCCAAGCTGTTCACCCCAAGCAAGCTCAATTTCACAGTAAGAACATTTCTTGTGGATTTCTGCTCTCGGGAAAGTCTGTTCTGGCTGTCTGTCAGCAAGATTACACGTTACACGGTTAGATGTTGCATGATTCAGTTGTAAATTTGAGTTTCTTCTTCCTTCTAGTCCTCCCAGTCAGGAGGTAACAGCATGAACCTGTCAGACCTGCCTACCTTCACTCCCAGTGCCTTCCCTCCCAGCGCCTTCAACTATGAGCGACCAAGGCATTTTATTCAATCTCAACCAGCCTTCCAGGCACCCAGCTATGACAGCGTGCTGAAGGAGGCCCAGGAAAACCAAAATAACTCCCAGCAGAGCCTCAACAGTGCCCAGAAAAGTCCAAATGTTCTGGAGACGCAGAGTCAAACTAAAACCATGTCCGCACAAAGTCAGTCGTTTTCCCAGTCTCAGTCAGTGTCGAAGTCCTTGTCACAGACCCAGTCACAGTTTCAATTACTGAACCTCAGTCAGAACCAATCCCAGTCAGCCGCTCCGCCACAGATCCACTTCCAGACCAACGGAACAGCCAAGAGTTCTCCGTCTTCATCCAGCCTCAGCTCCCCTGTCTCCACCCCGGCTTCCTCTGCTGCACCTGCCCTTTCCTCCACAGGCCCCGTGCTCATTCCCTCTACCCCCACAACCTCCTCGTCTTTCCCAGCCTCCTCATCTCTGCCCCGCACCACCATGCGCTCCACCATCACCCTCACCCCTAGCATCCCCAGTGCCACGGGCCTTGGCAGCGCCACCTTGCCTGCTAACCAGGACACCATGTCAGCATCTGCTGCTTACCTGTGCTCTGTGTTACCCTCCTCCTCCTCCCCTTTCTCCTCCAAACTATCTCCTAACACCAACCATCCTTTCTCCTCTACCTCCCCCTCCTGCTCCCCACTTGCACCCTCAAGCCCTCACCTCCCTATGAGAACCTCCCCTTCTTCATCCTCTCTCCCTCAACAACCTCTGCCAGTGTCTCCTTCCCTCCCACACTCCCCTCTCTCTCCTTCCTCCTCACCCTCCTCTGTTTTACAGCAGCCTGTCACCCCCAGCAATCAGAACCGGGTACAGCCTGCTGTTGTCTCCTTACCTGCTAGCTATAAGGGGACGCCAAGCACGTAAGTTGTAGGATACCTCAATTTAGCATGCACAGGTACAAACTTACTGGTGTTTCTGGTATTTTGACAGTGAAAACTTTGGCCTTCAAAATCAAGTTGAATCAACATTTCTCTCAAAGTTTGAACAAAAACTTATTTAGAATTTATTGCAGGATGTATTGGTTTCAGCTACAGTAGATGCTAATAAATGGGCGAGTGTGCATACAAGAGGAAATAGGTTTCCACACCAGTACAGTCATACAGAAAAGAGTTTTCACAGGACTCTGTACAGTCCAATGAAAACAGTTAAAGGAGACCTCTTCTGCTCATTTCCATCTCCATATTTTTAATTCTTGAACTCGACTATAGTATTTTTGGATGACTAACAGTTCCAAATAATCCTTATTTTAAAATAACTACTGCAGGTCAACCACTGTCTTACAAAAAGCTGTTTAGCTTAATTAATTTCTCATCCTCCCTCCCTCCTGTCTTCCTCGCAGCCTCCCCAAACCCATATTGAAGAAGGCTGTAGCTCCTCGACCCTCCTCGTCTCGCTCCACAGACGAAGACATTCAAGGTTCCAAAGACGCTCTGATTCAGGACCTGGAAAAGAAGCTTCGCTCAAAGGAAGCCAGGAGGAGGAACAGCCAGGTGTGCTCCCCCACCAGCACACAGAGTGTAGACCACACACACTGTCTATATGAACAGAACACAGTACAGTAGTTAACAGGAATATTCATGGCACACTTTCTGTGTGTTGCTTAAAAATGATGTAATTGATTTAAATTTACCAACATGAAGCTTCATTTTCACAGAAACTGTCTTACGAGGAGCGTATGGCTCGTAGGCTGTTGGGTCCAGACAACACTTCCTACATGTTTGACCAAGACAGTCTTTCAGACTCACAACTTGACCAGGTACAACTTTGATTTTGTCAGTGAGCGTCTCATTTATTACCAAAATTCTTCAGTCCAAAGGGGGCGTTTCAGATTGCACTGATGGGTGCTGCGGGGCTGACGTTTATGTTGGCTCTGCTCCAGAAGCCATTAGCGTTCATTTTGCTGTTAAGTGAAGACCTCACATTAATGCAGTCATTTGGGTTTGAATAGATGAGCAATGAGCCAGCTTCCCTCTCGGGGCCTCCTGATGGGCTCCCAAGCCCCAGAGTTGAGAAGGCCTGGCAGTGTAATCAGCAGCCGCAGCGAGCGGCCTCACACTGTCATTTTGACCAGTTCACTGTGCGCGTGTGTGTGTGTGTGTGTGTAGGATTGTTCTGTCAAAAAGCTCACAGGGCTTTACACCATCTATTCTCTCTCTCTCTCTCACTCGCACGCACAAAAACACAAAAACGCGCGCACACACACACACGTCAGTGGCTTTTTCTAGCTTGCTTTCTGAGAATGAACCTCTTTCAGTAGTGACAATGGGACTATTGTGTCAGAACACACACATACAAACACACTCACATTTACCCTGCTGTTATTTTGCCATCCTGCTGACCTGTATGAGTCAGTTTTCAGCCTGCAGTATGATTGTCTGTTAATATTGATCTGTGTTTTGTTACAGCCAGATTCACCAGAAGGAAGACACACGGGTGGACTATGGTAAATACAATTTAGACACCAGTACTGCACAGAATGATAAACCCAGCTTTCCTTGAATGTGGGGTTTCCCCTTGAGATGTTTGTCCTGCATCTGAGGAGTTGCTGTGGGCTAAGGAAAAAAATAAAACAGTAGTACTTTTAATCACATTAATTATACTGCTGGCTAGTTTAATGGCCAGTACCTGACCATTTAACTTGTCCAACATGTTTTTGTTTTTTTTTGTTTTTTTTATTGGCCATGCCCATTGGGACTATTGGTTTTGTCAAAGCCTGCTTTCATGCTTGCAGAGTCTGTGCTGGGATTCCTACCATCCCATTCTAATTGCAGATTATTGCAACAAGAGAAAAGATTGAAAACAAAGCTGCAAGATTACACACTTTACCGCCATTAAAGCTTCAATTTAAAGAAAAAGCCAAGCAATTAATTCTTTTGCAACCTAACTCCAGCTGCCTGCTAGTAAGGATTAGAGGAGGTTCAAGTTC
Organism: Archocentrus centrarchus; assembly: GCF_007364275.1. NCBI lineage: Eukaryota > Metazoa > Chordata > Actinopteri > Cichliformes > Cichlidae > Archocentrus > Archocentrus centrarchus. Next base: position 26,166,777 of record NC_044355.1, on the reverse strand, counting down.
CTCATAGCATATTTGTGATGTCAGTGGACAGAAACAGAAAAGGAGTCGGTGTTAATGTGGTTGATTTTTTTTTTTTTTTTTTTTTTTTTGTGTGCGGTCACTAGTGGACTGTAAAGTTCAGTCATTGAAAGTGAGGTTATAAATAAGTAATAATCTCTGCAGGGGGAGGCACCACTCGAGGACAGATGAGAGGGGTAACGAAGGATCGGCTATCCAGGAGAAATGTTACGCTCCTCGCTTCCTGCAGGTCCCCCCGGACCTCACAGTGGAGGAGGGACGCTTCTGTAGGATTGACTTCAAGGTGAATCCCTGATACACATGTGCCTGCATTAAGATTAAGGACTTTTATGTTTACTAGAACCCACACAAATGAATTTGAATAAAATATTTTTCATGAAAAATTGCAATTGTCTTCATTTCAGGTGGGAGGCCTCCCAACACCCGACGTCTCCTGGTATCTGGATGGTAAAGCCATTCGTCCGGACGACTACCACAAGATGCTGGTGTGTGAGAAAGGGATGCATTCATTCATCATTGAGATTGTCACAGTGCATCATGCTGGTGTGTATGAGTGTGTGGCCAGGAACCGAGCCGGGGAGAGCAGATTTACCATGAGGCTCAATGTAATAGGTAAATATTCTGTTTTTAGGCTGGAAGAAGAGTTCTCACAGTGACTCTTCATCGTGATTATGACTGAATTAATAAATACCGTCCCTTTCTTTTCCTCACTGTGGGGCAGGATTCAGTCACGTGCATCATGCAGCCTATTCTTTCCTCTGCAGCTCAGGAAGTTCTCCGTCCTCCCACCTTTGTTCAGAAGATGATGAACTCCAGAGCTCTGGAGGGCGACACTGTGAGGTTAGAGTGTAAAGTGGATGCTTCTCCTCCACCGCAGCTCTTCTGGAAGAAAGATAAAGACATGCTGCGCATCGACCCCAACAGAATGAGGTGCGTCAACTAAAGTTCAGACTCCACTCTGCAGGTGATGATACAGAGCATCCACTCTTTGACCACTACACTCGGGCCAATATACGTTAACTTTACTGTCTCTCTTACTGTTTCTCCACAGTCTGTACCAGGACGGGTCAGGCCGGCAGTGCTTGTTGATAGAGAGGCTGATGAAGTCAGATGCTGGCTGGTACACTCTCTCTGCCATTAATGAAGCTGGCATGTCCACATGCAACGCCAGGCTGGATGTAGGAAGTAAGTGTGTTCATTTCTATATGCAAATAAACTTTGAGAGGTCTGCCTCGGCTATCTGCCGTGTGAGATAGCCTGCTCGTTACCATAGAATCCCAGGCTGTAAAATCAAACAGCAGATGGAGAACGTTGTGTGCTCAGAGCCTCAATGAATCCTGCTCTGTCCCTGGGAACTCATCAAACAAATGGTGCGTTGTGTGATCGAGCAGAAACTTGATGAACATACGAGGCTCCGACCTGCTGAAGAATACTCTATAATTACCACACGATAACTATAGAGCGAGGAGAGCTCACTGGAGGCAGATACAACACAGCTATTAGGTTTCTGCTCTTTCACATAATGCCATCTGCTATGCTGAGAGGTCCTTGATACACATAAGCAACACTGATTACCTGATTAGCAAACATGACAGTGAGTTTAGAGCACCATTTCTGAACCACAGCTCAGACTCCTCTTAACGAGGAGGTTTTGAGAAGCATTCAGGAGTGGAATTAGCAGCCATGAAAATCCATTTTCAAGTATTTACCTGTGCGCACTGAGATGAATGAAGGCACTAGGCAGTCTGTAAACATCACATCTGGTTAGGTTCCCCGGCTACTCTAACCCCAACTGATGTGAAAAATTAATTACTTTTTCTAAATAACAGTATTTTATAGGTGTCAAAGTGCTTATTTATTGTTCCCTGAATGCCATGGTGTGGGAGAACAATTTCTAAAGGTTAGATGTCTCATATTCTGATTGCACAGGGTTAAGGTGCTGCTTGGTGATCACAGGGGTTAAATGTATTTTCTGAAAGTACAGCTTTCACTAAGTCAGTCATTCTACTGTCGACTCACTAAGATATATTCAAGTAACCTCGGAGCAAAGAGCTGCATTAAAAAAAAAAAAAAAATATATATATATATATATATATATATATATATATATATATATATATATATATATATATAAATATATATATATATATATATATAAATAAAATAAAGAAATACTTTCTTTTTTTGGGGGGGTGGAGGGGTGTCTGGCACGATGAGCCAAATAAAGTAAACTTAACTACATCGAGCACTTTATTGTGCAGAGGATTTAACCAAACCTGTTTGATCAGCCCTGTTAGTCTTTTCTGTTCAATTCAGTTCCTTTCACTGGAACTAAGGGGCCGAGCCCAGCTCCTGAAAAACAACCCCCCCCCCCCCCACACCAAACTTTACACTTGGCACAGTGCAGTCTGACAAGTACTGTTCTCCTGGCAACCACCAAATCCAGACTCATCCATCAGATTGCCAGATGGAGAAGTGTGATTCATCACTCCAGAGAACACGTCTCCACTGCCCTAGAGTCCAGTGGCAGCGTGCTTTACACCACAGCATCTGACACTTTGCATTGTGCTTGGTGATGTAAGGCTTGGACGCAGCTGCTCGGCCATGGAAACCCATTCCATGAAGCTCTCTATGCACTGTTCTTGAATTAATCTGAAGGCCACATGAAGTTTGGAAGCCTGTAGCAATTGACTCTGCAGAAAGTTGGCAACCTCTGCGCACTGTGCTCCTCAGCATCCACTGAACCCCACTCTGTGATTTTATGTGGCCTACCACTTCATGGCCGAGTTGCTGTCATTCCCACTCACTTCTACTTTGTGGAATATTTAGTAGAGAGGAAATTTCCCAACAGGATCCCATCTATTCAGCAAGTCCTATCATGGTACCACGCTGGAATTCACTGAGCTCCTGAAAGCGACCCATTCTTTCACAGATGTTTGTAGAAGCAGTCTGCATGCCTAGGTGCTTGATTTATACACCTGTGGCCCTGGAAGTGATTGGAACACCTGAATTCAATGATCTGGATACTTTTGGCAATATAGTGTATGTATGTGAAGGTTATCTGAACTGTTTGAGCCTCTTTTTCCTGTACAGCAATGAGTAATGAAGACACAGGTCTGTAGCTACATGGTAGAAAGTCTGGCATTATTGTACACATTGAAAAAATAAAGTCCAGTAAGTGATGTATTATAGAGATTTTTTTTTTTAATTCAGATGATGTTAATGGCTATGTCCCCTTCTTTTATTAGAAGAATATTATGAGCTAGTAGTGTGGGTAAGGTAAAAGGGAAGGTGTAACACTGTGGATCCATTGTTCCTTCATGTGTGTGCTAGTCACATATCTGGCTCTGAGCCATGCTGTGCTATCCTGTGGTATGGCATGCAGGGTAGAAGGGTTATTTTCAGACACCTGGCATGAGAGGAATTTTTTTTCCTGAGTCTACCAGTAAGATGTGTTGCTGCTCTTGGGGGGGCAGCCCCAGTGTTACGCTGCTGTCTTTAAAAACTTGGTTGATTTAATGTTATCTTTGATTTAAAATGAAGTCATCTGGCTTTGCTGCAAACCTGTTAAAGGAATATATGAACCCATCACTCCTTTCTCTCTGCCCCTACCAGCCCGCACAACTCCTGCCATGAAACCTGCGCCTGCCGGCTCAAAGACTCTGAAGCTGCTGTCCTCTCTGAGCCACGTTCCTGCTCTGACAGTGGAGAGCCCAGCCCAGCACACTGCCCCGCTGTATGAGAGCGAAGAGCTGTAGACCCATGACCTCCACTAACCACCATATCAGAACTGTAAAGAGAGGAGCCTCTGACTCTAACATCAGGGCAGAAACTAATAGCATCGCAGCGTGCACATCTCAGAGCAGTTTGGATCCACAACACATTCAGTAAGCTTCAAAAAACAAACATTTTGGCTGATGTGTCATCTTTTCAACACTTGGGTATATGAAATAGCTACAATGCAACACTGGAGATTTACTTGTTACTTTGAGAAAACCATTTGGAGAGTTTGGGACTGGTTATTGTCCATGTGCTGCTGTTTGTCACAGCTGTTTCCGCCCTTCTGTTTCTGTCTGTTGGCTGTTTGATGAGCCTGTAAGCCCCTCTGCTCTGCTTTCTCTCTCTGCCTCTTCATCCTCCCGTCCCGTCTCAGCTGCATTCTGCTGAGAGCAGAATGCAGCTCCTCGGTCATGGATGTATTAATAGAGCTGGGTATGCTGTGGCAGAGGCTGCCCTGCTGTCAGGTTTGGTCTCAATGGGCAGCCACATTACTGCAACACAATCTCCTGTGGTCCAGAAACCATTTTTGAAAGGACACATTCATGGCAGGACTCATGGCCATATATTACAACATGTACTGAATGTTTAAACTAATGCTTAATATTTTTAAATTTTAACCAGAGCAAGTTTTTTTTCCATCGCTTAATACAAAATTTATGATAGAAGCAGGCTGAGTCAAACTGGACACTTGTACATTGACGTGAACAGCGCATAGTGCGTGTGCTGCTGTGCACCCTTTAAACTCTCATCCATGGCCTAGATTAGAAAACTGAAACCAACAGCTCTACCCACAATCCAGCAGTGCCTCCACATATCACACACACTACACATCAATCCTGACAACTGTCTGCTTATCACTCCTTTGTCCATCCGTGTTCTTAACCACTTATCCAGCGCGGGGTTGTGGGAGTCCTGGAACGTGTTCCAGCTGTCATAGAAAGACTGTAAAAAAAGATGGACGTAGCTGCTGTGATATCACCCACTGACTAATGAAGTCCATTTTTTTGAAGCCTCGAGCTGTGTTCGATGTCTCCGTCCAGGTGTTTTGAAACAAGATGTGAAGAGGGAGGGGCAGATCAGACTGAAACTGAACACACTGCATGCTCAATGGCTAACAACTTGTGATTGATATGTTGTTAGCCAATAACAATATCCTGGCCATTCCTCCTTTCTGACTTGAATAATAACCGTATTTCCATTATTCAGTGTAACCTGAAACTAAAGGCTGCGTCATCAGGAAAGTGTTTAGAGGTCACAAAGGAAGAAAGCTGTGGGCCATTTTCTCCCATACACTAATAAATAACCAGAAGTCTTTTTTTTAACCGTTACTGCCCCCTGCTGTCCACTTACAAAGACTGCAGCTCCAAAGCCAAGTGTTGGCTCCACTTTTTAGACCTGCTAAAAGCTACGTCCATCTTTTATGCGCTGTCAGTGGTCACAGGGTGAGAGGCGGGGTACACCGTAGAAAGGTTGTCAGTGAGGAGAAAGTGTCCTGTACTCCATTTCTGCAGCTTTTACTTATATTTTGTGTGCGTTTGTCCTTAAATTACTGCTGCCTCTGCTGTCTGTAAAGCTTTTTAACCGGTCAAATCTGGTTTTAAACTTTTCCAATTCATCAGATGTTTGTTACTGCTCAGATTCTCAGCTGTGGTATGAGTTTAATCTCTGTTTGAAAAGTTGCTTTATGGTACACTATATGTATGTGACTGAAGCTATTTATTTATCAGTGTTAGGACTTTGTCGCTTTACCTGCAGAAGGCTGAAAATGTGTATAAAGACCAGGCTGCCATTCTGATACCTGAATGTAAAACCTGCTCTGCACACAAAGCAATGTTCAGACTGAACTGTAAACATTTATATTTGATCACATCTGCAGTGCAGATATGTTTTAACTCCAGAGGAGAAAATCCAATTTTTTTTCCCCCTCTTTAAATACATTTATTTCTGTTGAGCATACAAATGGGTATCAGCATGCCAGCCTGACTCTCCATTTCTGACCTTAAAATGAATGAATCCATCAGAAATTTTCTTGCTTGCTACTGCCAGCCTGGAGCTCATGTCACAAAAAATTAAACTTGGGGTTTTTTTTGCCAGATCTGCATGCAAATTAAATCTGGCATTTAACCCTGTGTGGCCACAGCTCTGTGAGACAGTCCTGTGTAGCTGAGATCTGGGTCTGGATAAACTGCCTTAAATGTAGCCCCAGGTGTGAGAATAAATGCTGAAGTAGTGGGGCTCATTTTACCCAAATCACTCCAACTGCCTTGTACTTCTCTAATCCACTAATCTTCAGTTGATCACTAAGGCACGTGGATCAGATGGGGTTAACGCTTACTTAAAGCACCAGACTAAGTTGAAATCTGCAGTGTATATTCTCCTGTACTGTTTGTTGTGAGAACTTCTACATATCACTGGATGAATGAGGAATAAAGTCTATATGACCTTGACTTTGTCTTTTGCCTGTATTTTTTTTTTTGGTCAATTTCATTTCAATAATGTCACCACGTCACCCTCTGGTGGCAGCAGAGGAAACTTACAGATAATCTGAGGAGAGTACTTTTGACAATCACACATTGGTGAGTCAGTTTATTTAAAAACAAGTTGCTGACAATATCAAAATTCACATAAAAGCTGTTTGACTAAAAGAGGGCTGGCAGATGTTTCTACAAAGACCGCTAATAGAACTTCACATCTGTAAAGCATGATCGCAGATGAAGGACAGGCTTCACCACCACAGTCATCTGCAGTTGTGCAACAGATATGGGAAGGAGGCGAAACTGGAAAGAAATTAGAACACAGGCAGCTCTTGCACACAGATGTTGCCCAAAAAGAAAAAAAAAATCCAGATGAAATAGAAAGTGATGTAAAAGTGCCCCGCTCGACTTTTCAGAGCTGTAAGGCACATGAATAATGCTAGTTTGAAATGTAACGTGAATAATCAGTATACTTGAGATTCTGAACAGGCCTGTGTGTGACTAATGCTGCCAAGCAGGAACTCTCACATTTGCTTGATGCGTAAAATAAATCAAAAATCCTTTGTGCCTTTTCCCTTCCCACCTGGAGCTAACTTTGTGTTGTGGGTTTTTTGCCTCGCACACAATGCGATCTGGCCTCCAGCCAGCTGGTCTTGAATCTATGGACTGACTGATGCATGCAATGCATCTAAATTTTAGGCTGTGCACCACATGGTCTTTGAGAAGCCAAACATTTCATTAAAATAGCATGAAGATCACAAGCAGAAAAATGAAAGTTAAACAAAACTGCTGGAGTACACACGCACGAGAAAAGAGCAGCATGTCTGGTATATCTCGTGGTTCGGTGACTGCAGTGCAGAGGAGTCCGTTCTCAGAGTCTTTCGAGTCCTTCCAGAAACGCTTCAGGATTGTTTTTGTTTTACTGTGGCTGAAAACATCAAATTTCCACGTCGCTCTCTTTGTCATTGTCGTGGTCACCGTCATAGAATTCATTTGCTGCCTCGGGCCTGTGGGAGTCACATCAGTGAACAGTGAGCTTCAGCCAAACAGTCATGCAGGCTGATCTTTTAAATGTGCGTATTGTTGACTCGTGCTGACCTGGTGTAGTTTTCTTCGGCTCCCCTCTCATCAGGGTCGGGCTCGTCGTTGCGCTCGTAGCTCAGCATGTCGGACGGGACGTCGTGGATCTGAACGCTGGGTGCGTGGTTCAGCATCTTCAAGTTCTCGAACACAGTCTGACGGATCTGCTCCAAATACTGCGGTCGTGAACACGGTGAAGACGTCAGCCAACCACGACCATTTTAACACATGAAAAACTATAGGTCAGGATCTCTACTGTGCACGTTAGACCAATGAAAAAGAACACTTTTTTTTTACCTGCCGGGAGTTCTGGTTTTCTATCCTGGTGCTGACATCAGGGTGCAATGTGAAATCTGGAGCGAAGTACTCAAAATACTCTGGAACCAAATCAGACAAACAGGATGCTGCGTTTATTTCTACTTATTTTCCTCCACATATGCACATGCATGCATATCCTGGATAATCATCCTTTCTGACTCCACTAACCACAATTTCAAAAATTAACTTCCAAGTTTCAGACTAGTGATCGAGCCCAAACCACGGGGGTCTCCCCCTGGTGGCCAGTAAGTAGAATGCAGGTTTGTCACACTTCCACATGAAGCCAGATCTCTTTACAAACCTGATTCTCCTGATACTGTCCAGAGTTCACATGTGAAAACAGCTATAGTCCTTTCACACATTAAACACTTCATCTATAGCAAACCTTTAGCTAAGCCTTTGCTTTATTTATCCTTGTGGCTCTTTTTAAAGAACAAACGGACTGAAAACACTCAACAGTAACCACTATAATAAACGCATTTTTCAGGCTCATTTTAGCACGCTGAACAAAAATAATAAAATAAAAACATCCTATAAAAGGTAGAACATCATGCTGAAAGCTGCTGATATTTAATGGTAGAAATACTAAGCATGGCTCACCGCTGTAAGGCAGCTCCTCACTGATGGATTCATCCACTAACAGTGATGTCTCATAGGTCCTACAACACAGAACAGCACAAATTATTCTTATCAGGCAGTCATCAGCAGCTGGTCTTAAAGCTGCAGTCATGGTTGGTGTGCATGAGACTGACCAGCAGCGAGCCACGTTCCTTACTGTGTATCCTCCTCCTCCCAGGACCAGGAGAGGGATCTTAAAGCTCTTCACAAACTCCACACACTCACTGAAAGCCAACACACACACACACACACACACACGGATAATGTTGCAACTTATCAGCCCTCGTGTGCTGGCCATTTCAAAACGAGACTTTTGAATTCAAATAGGAAACTGTGCGTTTGAGTTTCTTACCCGTGTCCTCGTATACTGAGGTTGAAGCAGCCCAGCCTGTCACAGCCCAGAGAGTCTGCGCCACACTGCAGTCAGAGAGAGACACACCAGGTGAAACGATTACACAGAAGTACACACACACACACAAAGACTAAAATGATACAGAAGCAGATGAGAAGAACTACTGACTGACCTGCAGGACGATGCAGGTCGGCTGGTAATAATCAACCACCTGTTTAATAACAGGCTGGAACAGCTGCCTGTAGCCTGAAACACACACGTTGAGGCTCACATGATACTCAAAACAGAGCAGCAGAACAAGAGCAAAGTGTGATTAAATGTGTCAGTAATGATATTCTTGCACTCACTCTGGTCATCGATGCCGTCTCTGAGAGGAACATTAAGGCAGTAGTACCGGCCGCTCTCTGCCCCAACCTCATACATGTCACCTACAGGAAGCACATGGATTACCTACTAGGGAGGAACTGCTTGTGAAATTCTCTCATTTTTTGAACATTTAATTCCAGTTAATGATTCCACAGCCAGATGAACAAACACTACTTCAATCCTATTCATCCTATCTGGGTCCGGGTCGCAGGGACAGCAGTATCAGCAGCAGAGAAGCCCAGACTTCCCTCTCCCAGGTCATCTCCTCCAGCTACTCTGGGGGGGACACAGATATAATCTTGCCACCATGCACTGAATCTTGCCCGGAGCCTCCTCCCTGTAGGACATGCCCAGAACATCTAGATGCCACTCAGGAGGCTTCCTGGTCAGATGCACAAACCACAGATACCCCATACTCTTGACTCCCCACAGAATCCCCAAGGGACATGGCTGAATACCATCCAATCCAATCCTACCAAAAATTATATTCTCTCAAAGACAGTAACACAATATGCTTGTTTTATTTACATAAATTGTCCCATCTGTATGTACTCCCTTTTTACTGATACATCACAGTTTTATGATTTTAGAGGAAGTTACTTGAAGGGTCTGCTATGGATAACAGACCCCACTTTGAGAACACTGGAGTAAACAACAAAGAAATCAATTGATTATCTATTGATACAGCTGACAAATGTGACTATTTCAGGGTTTTTCCTGCCTTTGGGGCTGAATATGCATCTAAGCACAAACGGTCCACATACACTTGAGGCAAACCAGACACAAATCCATGCATCCATGTTTTATCTGTCAATATTACACAGAAAATTACAATTCTTAAGTGACAGCCACAGTTATTATACGCAGCACTGAAATCTAAACAACACTGTGTGGACATAGATACTTAAAGCTGCATTCACCTGTGCCTGGGAAAAAGTAGTTCCCGTATTTGTGAAAGGAAACGGTCATGACTCGGTCCGTCAGGTAAAAGGCTTCCTGGACCCCATCGCCATGGTGAATGTCTATGTCAATGTAGAGAACCCTTGGGTGGTACCTTGAACGAACACAGAGTGGGAGAGTTGTGACGAGAGAAACAGACATGATAAAGATACGGCGAGAGTTACTCAGGAGTGTCATCTTACTTGAGGAGCTCCAGTATACTGATGACGATGTCATTGACGTAGCAAAACCCAGACGCCTGCAGAGATACAAGATCCATTTTAGGGCAAAGGGACAAAACTTTAATGAGCTTAGCAGAAAGGACACACATCAATGTATATGACTTTGTTCCAACCTCAAACTTTTTGGCATGATGTAACCCTCCGGCCCAGTTGATGGCAATGTCACAGATCTGCAAAATAAAGCAGAGTCAGCATCAGTTAAAGGTCAGAAACTAACTGCAAAGGAGTTAGCAAGATTATTACCACTTTAAAGGAACGGAAAGGCAAAACAACTAATCAGAAGCTTTATTAAAATGTAATGATTTTAGTTTTAAAGCACAAACGGCAAAAAAAAATTAAAAGTTCTCAGAAAACTTTTTAAAGCAAGACATTTGAGGGCACAATGTTTCCTCCACTGTTGGCCTTAGGGACTTATGATCTAGTTTCTCTCCTTTCGTGTGTGTGTGTGTGTGTGTGTGTGTGTGTGTGTGTGTGTGTGTGTGTGTGTGTGTGTGTGTGTGTGTGTGTAAGGAGCAAAGCAGATGTTTGTCAGCTGCCAATAACTCAATAAAGGAGGCAGATTATGCACATTTTCAGAGCCAAGAGCAGAGAGGGGCTAACATTTACAACTATGCGCCGTATTGTTTCGTCCACGATAACACTCGTATAAATTTTTGTGTCTCATATTGTCATATAGGCAGCATGATACCTTTGATGGAGGACGGTGAAAGGAGCTAATTCAACAACCGCCAATAAAACAATACTTTGCAACTGAGTACAGCTAGGCCACGGAGGAGGAGATACGAGCAGCTGTTGATGTGCAACCCAAAAGTAAACAAATGACTCCACTGAGCATCTCTGAAGCACTCACTAGTTGCACACCATATGACAGGAAGAGCAAACGGTGCGTGGAAATTACTGATGCAGTTACATGCTTGATTTACAGTTCAAAAATCAGTATTTTAAAACTGTAAATCAAGCAAAGCTACTCTAGAAGAGCCCAAGGCTAAAATGTGTGTAATCTCTACCCTTTAATGAGTTGCTGACAACTGAAGTAGCAGCTGACGCTCGTCTGCTTTGCATCAGTAATTTCCTCATCTGATTCGCTCCGCACAGTAAATTTTTTAAAAGTGGTTTTAAGAATCATCCAATATCCCAGTGAAACCACTATCTAGGCTACCACCATCTACTTCTGTAGTGTGAAGTGTAAACTTGACTTCTGGTGTCTCACTGGATATAATACTGTGTCACTACTTTTGCACTACGACGCTGCTGCTGGCAGCACATAATTTCAATAAATTCACTCTTTGAATTAGACAGTATGTCATCAATGACAGTAACTCACTGGAAACGAAGGATGGGAAAAGCCCTTCATTTACTTACACTTATAACTGCTTCAAGCATCAGTAAAAAGTTGGTAATTTTTTTCTATATTGTAAGAACTATCAATTAGCAATTAATAGCAAATTTTCTTGAAAAATCATAATATAATTTTGAGCCTATACCGCCCACCCCTATTTCCAACTAAACAGTAGCCCAAACACACAAAAAAATGGAACAATGCTACTGCTGCTAGTGAAAAAAGAAAATTTAATTTCCCCCCTTTAATCATGAAGAAAAAGAACAAACTAGACCACTCATTTAAATAAAAGTGTCTCTGACAGGGAAACTGCTTGACTGCCATAAATTTTCTCTGTAGCACCAAAAACCATCAGCTGGGTGTGCCTGTGTGTGTTACCTTGTGGTTGAGCTGTGTAGCCCCCTGTAACGATGCTCCTGTGTATCTTGAGCAGAATTCAAACAGCCCTGGAAACACAGGACTGAAACACACACACACAAAACATTTATGTTATGGGTTTGTCAGGTTCTGTGAAAAACCTTTTTCATATGACGCATACAAGATATTCAATGCCCCAGTGACTCATTTAGCTTCCTCTTCTTGATGAAAACTAACTTAATGAAAAAGGTTAATACTCACCAGTCATCTCCCACATTAAACGCATTGAGACTCTTTGTGAAGCCCTGCATGTTATTGGGGCTGACCTTCTGCAGGAAGTCAATGTAGTCTTCAGAGTGGAATCGACACATGTCATGCTGAGATGCTTTGTAGGGCTTGAACACCTAAACAGAACATTTGTTTCCATTTAAACAAAAAAACAAAAACTGTTATTGTGTGAACTACAGATGCACCGATCCGATATTAATATCGGTATCGGTCCCGATATTGAAAAAAAATAATTCTAGATCGGGTATCAGTGACAATGTGACTGATCCATAAAGGCAGATCTATTCAGTCTAATTCTATGCTTTATGCTCTGCGTGACATCATGCGCTAGCGAACTCGCCATGTGAAACTTTTTCTGAACTTCAGTGTCATGGACGGGCAGCTGCTCTCAGTTGTTTGGGATAAGGGATTCCGGCTGCTAGTTAACCACCTGGAACCAGGCTACGACATGGTAAGCCGAAAATATTTGTCGGAGACGGCACTACCTGAACTGAACGGTAAAGTGTGCAACCACATATTGAAGGAGATAAAAGATGTCAAATCGATAAGTTTTGTGAGAGTTTTGTGCCACACAGTACAATGTTAAATGCAACAAACTTTCGTGGGTGAGGCGAAGCGATAGCAGCTAGCCTGAAGGAAATGTTTGACAAGTGGCAAATTCCGTTGAGCAAAATCCTGATTCTGAGGGACAACGCCAGCAATATGAGAAAAGCGGTGGATAACCCGGGGCCGCGTAGCTTCGGCTGCGTTGCACATACAATGCTGCTAGTCATCAACGAGGGACTTCTGTCACAGCGTGCGGTCAGTGATGCGGTTGCATGTGCGAGACAGATTGTTGGACACTTTAAACATTTTCCTCTAGCATATTCACAGCTGCAAGGTATCCATCTCGAGATGAACATGCAACCTAAACGCCTGCAGCAGAATGTCAAAACCAGGTGGAACAACACTTACTACATGGTTGAGAGTCTGAACAGAAACGAGCACTGTCTGCTTATTCTACTGACCATGAGCTGCACAGTCTCCACCATCCTGGATGAGAAGCGAAACAGACTCACACCTGAGAGAGCAGAAATGCTAGCTTTCTTAAGCAAAAGCCTGCCAGTGATGCTTAAGCCTGATCTTGAGAAGCCTGAAATATCTGCTTCATCAGGTCACTGACACAAAAATTGACAAGTAGCAACTATATCTGATTTTTTTTGTTTAAACAAAAACTTCACAAGCTAGTTTAGTTTAAGTTGCTTTTATAATGGATGTTTAATTTCTATTGGCACAATTGCACTAAACCATTGGAAAGAGCTGACTGCTGTTTATTTTAAATATCTGTCAACCAAGCTAATGAAGCTATTGTTTCCTCTTATTTCCGCTCCTTATTTATTTTAAATTATATTTAGAATTCCTGAACCATTTCAAAGGTTTCTTGCAGTTTTTTTTTTTTCATGTTTGACCAAAGTTGTGAACCTATTGTTTTTGTCAGTTTCAGGTTCTTTTGTATTTATTTTACATTCGATGTTATACTCATAATTGCACTGACTTAAAAAATCCAAGTTGTGTTGTTTTTACATATTTTTATGTGTGTTTAAATGTGCTGTACTGGTGCAGCATTTTCAATAAATTTGTAATTCAGTACATTTATGTCTGTGTTTAAAAAAAACAAATGTTTTAAGTCGATTCAGCACTGTTTTTCTTTATCAGATCGAATCGGTATCGTCCGATACTAAGCCTCAGATATCTGTATCGGTATCAGAAGTGAAAAACATGGATCGGTGCATGCCTAGTGTGAACATGTGACAGCATCTCTCAGTACTACTCACTCACCATCATTTTCTTGTAGAGTCCATAGTGCAAGACCAGACTGTGAGTGAGAGACAAACGGTGAGGCTTCATCGGGTGGCCCGCACCTAGAAGAAACACACAGTTACTACATTACAGTGCTCATATTAGAGTGACTGGTATCAAAATATATGACCTGCATTTCATGACCACACTAATCAGCTCAACAACTGTTTAAAAAAAAAAAACCCAAATAGTATATATTATGGATAATATGGTACAACCAGAGAAATATTGTGGTACAATTTATATCAAAGGAGATGAGGGAAGCGAAACACAGATCAATGTGCTGTTATAAAAGTTAACACATTGAGCACATTTGCAATACCCCACACACCCCCCCACACCCACCCACCCACACTATGTCCTCTGAGCATGCGTGTTCCATGTTTTGAACAATCCTTAGATTTTGTGCTCTGAATATTTTCACAGCACTAAAGTTTGAATTTGTACAGTGCACCGTAAATCACTGTAGTCACATTACTTTATTTACTGTTAACAGTCACAAAAACCGCCCCGTAACCCGTTTAAGACAGCGCAGGAAATACCGAGCCATCCCAATAACGCTGTAACCGGCAGATATTAAACACAGAGCTACGTGTCAATAACGTTACATGTTACAATAAACGGAGCAAAGTTGTCAGTAAGCAAAGCCGAGATGGAATATACAATCAAGTCGCACTAAGTATTAAAGTGCAGCAGTAAAACAAAATAAAAACAGCCCCGAGAATCCAAAAATAAAGCACAGCCTCGGAGTCATTAGCATGTAGCTAGCTTTCATTAGCAGCAGCTCCCTGTGTAGGCCGGTTCACTATGATAACTAAACTTACCGTAATGAAAGTTCCCCACGTCTGGGTCATAAAAGTAAGATGTTCTGTTGGTCATTCTGAAAGCAACGTCTCCGGACTTTCCACGAAAAAACTCCTCTCGTTCTTGCAGCTATAAAACCCGCATTTTTCTTTCAATTAGCAGACAGCCGCCATAGTAAACACCGAGGCGTGTGCGTCATCAAGCGGGGACAGCGGGGGCGGAGAGGGGAGCCAACTTGGCGACTTTGTCCCTAGATTTTCCAAAAAGCGACTAGCGACAAATTTAGTGAGTTTTCCCGGTGAGGTCGGCGACTTTTGGAGAGTTTTTTGTTAACCTGAAATCCTCCGATGTCGCCGTGTTTTGTGTACATACAGCCTTCGTACTGCGTTGGTTCAGACGTTTTGGCATCGCCCGGACCCCCAAGAGTACCTGGCTGTTGGTATGTACCGTAAGTCACGTGACCTTAATAGCGGAAGTGGGTCTGTCTGTGTCCTCTTAATGCAGGTGGCGGATACGGCGCCGCATTGAGCGGGTGGGCTCGTTGCTGTGATATGTCAGCATATATGTCAGCATATATGTCTATGGATTCACAAATCCTGCTGACTGAAGGATGGAAGTTTGTTCATTCAGTCTGTTTACATGTTTGTTCTCTTACACAGGAGGAAGCACTTTGGTGAAGTCTACTTCGCTGCAGACTGGCTTTTTAAAGTATAATCAGCCTTTTGCTATTTTTGCTCTGTATCTTTTCTGTTTACATTTTAATAGCACGGCTGCGAGTCTTTTGTTATGGAGGGAAAAAAAGCATTAATTTATTTTAGGAGCATTATTATTTAAATATGCCAGTAGTTTATTTTTGAGCAATTTCTCATGTACATCTACAGCTAAATGTTAATAAAAGTGTCTGTGTGACATCTGAAGAAAAAATATCAAGATATATATCTATATCACCATTCAGGTACAAAATATTGAGATATTATTTTGGTCCATATTCCCCAGCCCTAGTAGTTCTAAACATATTTAAGGTGTTTTTCTTCACTTTTTGTCTCTCTAAAGATGTTAATCCTCTCTCCTACAGCCTCGATTGCAACTACATGCAAATAACCAATTATGCAAATTAGGTGATGCTGCCATATAACGACTTTTAGGACAGCCAATAGCTACTTTCCTTGCTGAGGCATTGGCAACAGTGGTTCGTTAGCCTGCGCCTGCTTATAAAGTCCCATGTGAGCGAGTACCTCTGCGGGATGGCAACAGAAGCGAAACGAGCCAAGGTTACTCTTTAACAGAGTTTTTTTTTAACCAACAAAGATGATGCTGATATAGCTGTTTACGTGTATTCTTCTTTAACATCTAGTGATGCATGCTGGGTTTACTGTGTAGATCATGCAGTGCATGCAAACGGCGATCCACTGAGTTCTTGTCCTCAGGTGGTCGTATCTCACCTGGCAGCTGTAACAGCACACATTACTACTTAAAATGATCACCGTTTCAAAATGATGATAGAGCTCACTTTACTACTTAACAATAATGCATGAAGGACAGTTTTAACCACGTGGCTCTATGTTAGGGAGCAGACAAAGTGAAACCAGGTGCATGCTACCACTGGGTAACACGTCATTTCACTGATATTTTTGTGCATGTGGCCCCTGTGCTGCCAGGTAGAGGATGGTTCAGAGCTGAGCCCCCGGCAGAGCTTTGTACAGTGGTGTGACAGAGTCAGCTCGGAGCTCAGCAGTAAGGTATGTTAATGCATCCTGCACCATCTACACTTTAGGTCAGGACTAAGATCTAGTGGGTAAAGAGGGGACTGTGGCAGAGTATGGGATGTTGGCTAAGGAAGACATAGAGGAAGGGGAGGTTTTGTTCACCATCCCTAGATCAGCTCTTCTCCATCAGGGAACAACCAAAGTTTCTGCCTTGCTGGAAAAAGGTGACTTAGAAAGCTGCAAATACGCCGCCTGGCTCACCTCTCAGTTTGTAACTGTCCTTTATTGTTTTTCTTCACAGAGCAGTCGTCTCTGCAGAGCTCCTCAGGTTGGGTTCCCCTGCTGCTGGCTCTGCTGTATGAGTACACATCCTCACAGTCCCACTGGAAACCCTACCTCTCTTTGTGGACTGACTTCAAGACAATAGATCATCCCATGTTCTGGTGAGAAACACTTTTTAGCTCCCATCCTATCCAGAGTTGTATTTTAGTAGTTACTTACCAAAGTGGCAAGCTTTGCACACAGCAAACAGGAGCCCTTTTGTCTAGACCCACATTACATAGAGCCTTTTAATATTATGATTTTTTTTTTTTTACCCAATTAAGCATAGCAGCGTTCGCGGCCACAGGTGCAGTGATGGGATTTTTGAGACAGCCCACAGGGAGTTTTGTTGCTCAAAAGTTGGCAACAGTGGAGGGGAGGAAGCACGAGGCTGGAAAATGGCTGGAGTCTGAACTGGATCTGGGCCTGATCTGATCTGAACCCATGATCCTCATCCTGCTGTGCAGATGGACTCGGATATGGTTTACTGATCTGTTTTAGAGTCTGTGATCCCTGATTTAGGGGATTTTCTTTGAAAAATATGTCGAGATTCATACTTTCAGAAACCGTAACTTTTTCAAAATGTTGACAACATTTAAGTCTCTTTAAATCCATTTAGTTCAGTTTTCAAGTTTTAAAATCATTTCAGCCTCATCTTCACTCAAACATTCACATCATCTCCAAGATCCAGACATTTTTCCATCAGTGACCTTTTACAGCACGACCAATGACCGATCATTGATCAGTGTGTTCTGTTTGTAAAGCTTCATCCAGATCAGTGTGATGTAACAGTGATGCTACAGTAACTACAGTAAATGTTTCAGAGGAACTGACTGACAGTCTGACAGCTGCAGCTGCACTGATCATAAATCCATGACATCATCGCTGTCTCCGTCCTTACAGCCTGTTGATGAGTGAACGACTGTAAAAGCTTCATGTTACGTACAAAAATAACGAACTAACATCTAACTGGGATTTCAGTGCTTGTAGAAACATAAACGTCTGCAGATGAATTCGCTCCTCTGAGGCTCTGACTGCAACTTTATGAAGGAGGAAATGAATCGGAGTGTCACACAGGTGGTTCAGGTGCAGCAGGAGGGGAGGAGTCACAGAGACACTCAGAGTTTGTTGGACAAAACCTGGCAGCGAGCAGGTTAGGTTCACAGAGTCTGTTACCGTGGTAACTGACTCAGAGTTCAAGTTAGCTCTCTGTCTGAAACAGTTTCTGTGTTTTTAGCTAAACCTGCTTCCTGGAATAGGGCCCCGGTGTCACGGATCAGCTGTGTAACGGGCAGGAAGGGGACCCCAAGGCAGACGAGGTAGGGGGGAAAATACAGACTTTATTGGATGTAGTGCAGAATGGAACCAGGAACAAAACCAGCACAGAAAACCAGGACAAAAAGGGAAACACTGAGGAACATGGGAGGGACACAGCACGGGAACACTTGACGCAGAAACATCAACGACGCGACAACGGACAGTGAAACATGGGACTTAAATACACAAAAGGATTGATGAGGGAAGAGGAAACAGGTGGGAACACAGGTGACATTGATAACTAAGACGAGACCAGGGGAAGCAAACTGAATACAACAGACAGGGGCTGGACGACTATCAAAATAAAACAGGAAGTACGACGAGGGAACAGAGACGCAGACCTGACACAGAATACTGGGAGACACAAGACCATAGATACAGGGGAGACAGGGACAAAGGGAACAAGACATCAAAACAAACTGGGGACTGAAACTCAGGAAAATAAAAACCAAACACAAAATGCTGGGCAAACAGCCCAGGACGTGACACCAGGTCTTCAAATGAGCTAAATACAACCTCAGATGAACTGCGTAATGTGACATGTGACATACACCGTATCATTACTTAACAGAAGCAAAGCTAAACTGCAGAAGCAGCATGTGAAGTCCACCCTTACTGAGTCCTTAGAAATTAATTGATCATCAGCAAGTGTGATCACCTCTTTAAAAACAGATGTTGGGGCAGTTTGCCGATCCGGGGCATTCAGGTGTGTGTAAAGACATCAGCAGTGACCTTGGAGAAGCTTTTGTTGTTACCCATCAGTCTGGGATGGGTTATTAGGGCATTTGGACGTCCCAGAAAATTCACTCCGAGGTCAGACCATGCAGTGCTCAGAGAAATTATAAAAAAAAACACAAGAGCTACATCTCACACCCTAGAGGCCTCAGTTAGCATGTTAAATATTAAAGTTCATAACAGTGCAGCAGTACAGCTTAACTTTGCACAGCTGCATCTGAACACAAGATTTCTGGAGCATTGCTCCAACACTTTAAGTACTGTTTTGACCTTGACTCAAAGTAGTCATCAAAAATAGCTGTATGAGAAGCTTTCCTCCATGGTATAACAATACAACACGTCTAAGGTACTTAATTACATTCCAGTACTCGTCCCATTCATGCTCTGATCTGACAGTGCACTTCAAATTTCTTTTCTTTAGTCTAATTAGTGGCATTAACTAAAATACCCCACTGGTTAAAATCTGACGTGTGCTGTCAGTGTCCAGTGTCATATTTAAATGCAGTTCATGTTTACCTCTGAGCTATTTTCAGAGGATTATTTTGCTATTCAGGTGACTTGAAGAGCATCTACTATTCATGCAGGACAGCATGTCTCTGCAAGTTTACTGAAAAATTACGTGAGGATAAATTCAAAACAGCACCAACGCGCTGACAGTGGCGCTGGTTTAATTTTTGAACACCTGCTCATTTAAAAATGAACAAGAATTTCGCTGGGGCTTCTGTGGATCATAAAATGATTAAAAAAACAGACTACACACGTGGCAGTGAAAGGACGGTAACAGAGGTTACAAAGCGAACATGTTTCTGCTGTGTATCCTGTATTCAGCACACAGGTAACAAGCAAACACACTGAAAAGCTTTAAAAGTTTAATGTCTTTTAAAGATGCTCACGCTGACATTTCCTCCTCCTTTCCTTTACTTCTTCATGCCCGTCTGTCTTTGGCTTTTTCTCCACCCTTTTCCTCCAGTTTTTTCCCTGGTAAAGAATGAAAATCTGTGTGTGTGTGTGTGTGTGTGTGTTTGATACCAAGACCAGATGTGCCTAAAAGCTCTGACAGCACATCCCAGCAGCATGTATGTTTGTGTGTGTATTTAATTGCTGATTGATGATGTGAGTAAAGAAAAAACTTATTTTCACTGATTTAAAAAAAAAAAAAAATTCAGTTATATCAATTAAATTAAATGTCAGTCTTTTCTAATGTTTTTCTCTTTTGGGGCGACTGTACAGTAGCGTACACACCAACACACACACGTATCATTCTGTTTAGTACAGTTTGATGACGTCAGGTATTAAACGTTTTCACAGCAGATACTTTAGTTTAACGGCTCAGGTTAAAAGACAGCAGCCCAGTTAGCTGTGCATTCTCTCTGCTGGCTCATTGTCATGGCTTACTGGGATTATGGCTACAATTGAGTCACCATTACTAAAGTCAGTTTCCACAAAATGTGTCATCACCATGTACAAACAGCAATAACTACATATATCACAAGATTAAAACAGGTGAGATGGATATTGCTCGCCTTAATCCAGCAGGACTGTAGGAGTCCAAGCCACACGTCCACTCCCAGCAATAAGCCCCACCACAAACACAGCTCAGGACCAAGCAGCAACTTCTGGGAAGCGAAGTGTCAAAAACTGTGGTTCCTCTTGTGGCCCCTTGAGGCTGCTCCAGAAGCAAGTCAGTCACTACAGACTCCAGAGTCAAAGAGCCAACTTTACAGTACAGTAGTACAGTACAGTACAGGTTAGTTTGGAGTATTGTGGTAAAGTTGACAGTAATGCACAGCAGGCTGTGGTGTTCATGTTCAGTGTTAGGATGTAGGGGTAGCAGACATCCGTTCATATTCAAGGTGATTATGCTGATTAGACTCACTCACTGCATTCTACCTTTAATATTAGCTTTGAAAATCATCAATATCGCTCATCTTGGCTAAATACACAAAGAGCAGTGAACATGAGAGTAACAGGACAGGTCAGCCTGATCACAGCCTGTCCACACAAAAAAATCTACTGACGCTCACAAAACAAGTTATCATGGGATTTATTTCTAAGTAATTATTTTCCCCCCACGCCACATCACTACACCTGATCTTAGGGTACCCCACCTGCCAAATCCTAATTTAAGCCCTGGATGTAACATATGTCAATCTCCTAGCTGAAACATACTGAATTCAACACTAGTTTTACTTAGTTCAAAGCGCACGAGAAGAATGAGGCCACTGTGAGCCACGTGCGTTTAAGAGGGAAAGGAGACAGCTGTTCACCCATGATTTTGAAGGGGCGTGCTGGAGAGGCTGGCACGACTAAAACCTTCACTCTGCAGAATGTGTGTTGGCTTGTCGGCCGTTTTGCGTTGGAATTTCTGGAGGTACATTTGATTTTCTCTCTGCTCTTTGTTTGCTTCCTCGCGCTCTCTCCCCGTCTCCCTCCCCGCTCCATGTTTTTCTGCCCGCAGCTAAAAGGCAGTGCTGCTCCGGATTGAATAGTTTATGTATTATGTATTGCTAAAGCTGCAAGTTACAGTAGGTTCAACACAGGTCAGCACAGGTGTATAATTTGTGTCTGTCCGTGTCCATCACTAAGAATTTGAAGAATTTACCTTTAAGCACTATTTAAGGGCTCTTTTATTTCACCTTTATTAACCTTTTTTAAAACCACACAACTAGTTTTAACTGGTATTTCATGTCCCAATAATAATAAGTGGTGCAGAGAGTGGTCAGGATTATCCTTGATGGACAGTTTGTTCAGTCACCTCTTCTCTACCATAGTGAAGTACATTGGGCTCACCAGAACTGACGAATAGAAAATCTACATCATTTTGCTGCACACAATGAAGGATCTCGGCTCCCTTAGGAAATGGAGTCTGCTCATCCCCTTTGTGTAGCCTCTGTGTTGGCCTCCTAGTTCAGCTGATGTGGACACCCAGGTACTTGTACTCCTCTACCACATCAACATCCTGTCCCAGGATAGACACGGGTCATGCAGCCGTCCTCTTCTTTCTGAAGTTGATCACCATCTTTCCGGTCACTCCACAAAATCATCCAGTAGTGCCCTGTACTCCTACTCATGCCCATCACTTATACATCCAACCTCTGCAGAATAGTCGGAATATTTCTGGAAACAGCATGACCCCGGGTTGTACTGAAAGTTTGAAGTGTACAGGGTGAGCAGGAAAGAATGGCACATTAGCAAATCAGAACAAGCACTGCCCAGCGTCACATACTGCACCCTGTCTGCCAGGTAGCCAGTAATCCATGAGATGATGGACATGATTATTTATTTTTCCTGCAGCTCCTGATCCACAGAGTTCACTTGGGGCGGGGGGGCGCAGAGGGTGTGTGTGTGTGTGTGTGTGGGGGGGGGGGGGGGGGGGGGGGGGGGGGCGCAGAGGGTGTGGTGGAGGAGGGACAGACAGAATGAAAATAAAATGCATTTTACCAGTGTTGCCAACTTGTGACATCAGCAGTTGTTCTTTTGTGTTATTTGGATACAAATTATAAATAGATCAGAATTATAACCCACTGTTGATCCTGCAGCCTGTACATCATTCCATCTGACATCTTTTAAACTTTAATAACTGCATCACACTTGTCAGAGTTTGAGGTCTGTCAAGATTTTCATTTGCATAGCAAGAAAGTCTCCCGTGTGTGTGTGTGTGTGTGTGTGTGTGTGTGTGTGTGTGTGTGTGTGTGTGGCTTCATCCTTAGCTTGCTTGTTTTGGCCCCAGGGTTCAAATCTGTTCTGTCAAGCATCTGTCTGTGCCTGTTTGTTGACACACACACACACACACTCACTCCCATTCATACACACACACACACACACACACACACAAACAAAATAGTGCCCTCCCTAACTCATCTCTATGTGCTATCGCCATGGCAATATAGGCAACATACAGAGGTCTAAGGTGTTAACAGTGATGCAGAGAAGCAGTTTAAAAGTGGTGACATCTTACCTGTACCTACACATGCGCAAATGCACACTTAGTACACACAATACACACTTCCTGGACTACTATAAATAAGATGTAAAAATCTAAGTTTAATTGCAAAGAGATAGAGAAAAAAAAAATGAAAAAAGCAAAAGCTAAATATTAAAAGTTGAATTGTATTTTATCCATGAATGAAAAGATTATATTTGGGTCAATATAAACAGGTCCTGGATGTTTGTTTGGTTTTGTTTTTTTAATCAGGAGAAGAATCTTGCGTCCACGCCAACAAAAATTTTGTTCTAATTTGTTCATAATGTTGTTTCCTTCCTCTGTTTCTTTCTCTAGTACACAAAGAATGTCAGGGTGACGTGTTTCAAAATCCAGCATACTTCAAGGTTGCTTGCAGAACTGAAGGAATGGAAGAAGTGGTGTGTAATCTTTAGCTGTCAGCACCTTCTTGTTACAGTTTCAAATGGTTTGCATTTCCTGGACACATTTAATGCACTACATGCACACACAGCTGCTTTTGATTTTTCAGACCGCAAACTGAGGGCAAAGTTTCAAACACTGAAGTGACTTCGAGGTGAGCTTAAATGTACATTTGAAGAATGATGCTGTTGCTTTAAAGTGTCTTATTTAGGGCGCAGTCACACAGGCCTAGAAACCAGTTGCCAACTAAGGACAGGTTGCTGGTTTGGTCCCCAGCTCCTCCAATCTGTGAGTCTACAGAAAGTACGAGTCCATGCACAGTGTAACAGAGGCTTAGGAAGGGTGTGTGCTTCCAGCTGTAGACATCATCCTGCACATCCTGAGTGTCTCTTCATTGTGTTCCTCATGACAAAAAGAAGAACCACAACTCCCCCGGTGTCTATTTATTGTTAATTATTACACTTCATCAGAGCACCAACACATCAAAGTTTGGCTTTGAAGTTTGAAAAGATGGGTGTGTGCTCCTGCAAATCCAGTATATTAGCATCTTCAAACAGGCCCATCACATAAGCTACATGATCTCAGAAGAGCCAACAACACGTTTCGATAGCAAACAGTTCTCGAACAGTCTTAGTCATCAAGGGCTTGTTTGAAATGTTGCCTATTAAGAACATGATGAGAAAATGATTTAATTTTTACTGGAATTAGTCATGGAGATGTATTCATATCTCTTCACCACCACCACCCTCCACAAGCAACAGCAAGAAAGCAAAGTGGCTCTCATCGTGCTCAGTTAGGGTCAATAAATGTAAAACAGGGAACAGGACTCATTCTCTATACCAGTTCCTCAGGTCCATCCTGTTAACCTTCCAGCCTCCCCTTAGAATTTACTTTTGCTACTCAGCAGCACTGCTGGATTGAATCTGATTGTTTCTTAAAGTCCCAATTTTAATGAATGTTCTTTATTTTGAAAGGTCACGAGAAACCGCATTTGTAGAACCACATGTGCAGTTTCACCAAACGGCAGTGAATGTCTACAGTGTGATCGACTGATGTGTTTGCCGTTTAAGATGCTGGTTGGGGGCAGGGGTGGGACACCGGCCAGCATTTCTATTCAAGACCCTTTGAGTGATGTGACTCTTCCTTATATAATGTCTCTGATATAACCTTTTCATCAGTTTCAGTGTAATTACATGATTTAGTACATTTTGATTTTAAATGCATGTGCTGTATGTTTATAATACAATGCAAACCCAAATGTTTCTTGTATGTGAGGTGTGTCTTTCACTGAAATACTAACCTATCAGATTTTATCAAACACAGTCACATGGTAATGGCAGTGTCTGTGGAATCTGTCCACCACTTGGTTCAAACAAAATGAATTAGCAGAACAGCTGAAATATGCTCCACCATAAGGTTTACATGTGTATATCTGATAATTGCATTAACTTTGGTGAACTTTTCACCAAGTGCTATAAGACCAACAATTTAAAATGAACCTATTATTATTTTCTTTATTTTGTGTGAATAAAAGGTGTAATCAATCTCAGGGAGCCAACCGTTCAGGCTTCAGGCTGCTCTAGTTTCAGTTTTTTCTACTCATGTCTCTGTATGAATATCATATAGAGGGGATATCCTCAATATGATCAGGTCTGACAGCTCCACCCACCTGCTGTTATGAATGTGAGGGGCAAAGAGTTAGGTGGATTAAATGGAGGCTGGCTAAAACAGCTTGTTTCAGACAGTGGAGGGTCCCAGGATAAAGATAAAACTATGTAAGAATGATATTCCAATGAGAATCATGCAAAGCTTCTCGAGTAGCAACCAACGATAAAGCTATGCAGCTGGAAATCAGTGTATCAGGTCCATTTTTAACCTGCAAAACAAACAGCCTTCCCATCAGCCTCTGCTGCAGTTTAGCACCAGCTCGGGTAGCTGCAGGCTGTCTGAGGCATCTGGGTTACACCCTTGCCCTTTCTCACAAACAAAAACTATGAAGAGAAAGAAATTAGATGTCTGTTTTGTGTGGACTTTATAGAGCAAAGCAGAATATGCATAGAAGAGATCCTGTTTGGTATGTGACCAAAATAAAATAAAATTGTAACATCCACATTTTCCATTCCAAGAAACATAAACCATTAGGACACAGTATGAAGGATACACAGCTGTCCCACTAACAGTAAATCACTGCATGCAGGCAGTAAAAACTTGCATCATATGTACTGTAACAATGCAACACACAGATTCATGTATTTACTGACTGATGAATGAGCTATGAAATCATGACAACTGTTGCCATGAAAATAAGTGCCAAAAAAAAAAAAATCCTATTACAGATGTGTACATGGTGTTTTACAGCTGCGGCTGTGTATGAAATAATAATAATAAGACAGAAGTGATTTAGAGCTTTTTTTAATATGTTGTGTTGGAAGGCTGATTGGAGGTATAGTTTAAAAAAAGTACATGTCATGCACACACTTTAGAAAGTTGTTTTGCTGCACTTTATAAGCACTTAAAAATGTCCCAGAAAAGTTTCTGGATGCAGTCAGAGCTGATGCCTGACTCTCATTTTTGCCAGCAATGGTAAGATTCTTTATTATGTCTTATGAGATATGCAAATGTGTTATTGATTCCCATAATTGTAATACTCTGACCCTGACTACTGACTGTAGCAGTGCAGAAATTAAAGTTGAGATTTTGACAGGTTACCGTTAAATTAAATTTTGGCTATGCAAAAAAAAAAAAAAAAAAAAAAACAGGAGAAATGAAAAGAGAAAGGAGTAATGTTGTGTCACAGTGAAAAGTAAATAGCAGTTTCCAGGGCACAGAATAAAAGTGACCTCAGCTCACTGAAGATTATTTTTATCTGACTTATGGAGATATTCTCTTAGCTACACCAAAAGGTCTCCTGATCATAAACCACTAATGCTTGAGGAATATCAAGCTTCATGAGACAAACAGAAACCTGTCGAAGCAGGCGCGGCTGAATTATAGTTTGCAAGTGTTCACAAATCTTGAGAAGCTCCATTTCCCTCAGGAGATTTTTATGAAAATGAATTTGTACCAGGACCTTTACTTTTATGTAATTGATACAACTTTAACTCGTATTACTAGGCATTCATTTGATGCACCTGGAAATTATGTAAATTCGACGCAGCTTGTAAAACCTAATAGAGACAGAATTAGCTTTCTATTAACAATTAGGAAACGATGTAAATGTATTTTGTAAGTCCCCAAAATGCTCACACATTTTTGTCATGATCAAGTGGACAGAATGAAATTGGGTTGGCAGAATTTAGTCTATTTGAAGCACAATGTCTTAACATTAAAAACACAGTTTCTGTTGACTTCTAATTTTTAGCGTCTGGGTGTGGTGAGATTTGCAGTGGGCCTTGTCCATCTTCAACAAGTTAGTGATTCGAGTATCAACAGACTTGAAATGTTTGCCCAGAGAAGCAAGCAAAACAGTATTTCACCCATTGAGTTTTGACAGATTTCTACTGAACCATGAAGGAAGGAAGACGCAAATACTTTTTTTTCTTTTTCTAATTTTTCTTTATTAGGTGTCATTGATCTTAGCCCTGTGAAGAGTAAGTACCCTTTCTAGGGTTGGCTGGAGTTATCAAAAGGCAAAAATGACATATTCTGATAGGGGAAGATACTTATCATCAATAATGAGTTAGATATCACAAGGTATCTTGTGTATCTGACTATGTAGAATATGCTAACTTATAACATTCCTCCTAAAAATATAGTTATTATAGTTATTTTTCTCAAAAAGCAGAAACTTGAGCTGGCAAAAATAAAAGACATTTGCAACACACTGCAAGTGTTTTATGGCCCACTAGTTGAAGGAATCTTGGCTCCGTGGAGAAGCTGGCAAAGGAGAGAAGAGAGCGAGTGCGTGACAAGAGCTGGAGAGAAAAAGATGAGAGACATACAGGTGCTTCGCTTCCTGCTGATAAATCAACACAGCTGGGCTAGATAATGCACAGAGAAAGTTAACGGGAAGAAAGTGGGCACGAGTGGTACCAGAAAAAGAATTATAGTAAAGAGAGAGACGGGAAGGAAACCAAACTCATGAGACACAAACAGATCACCCTGAAACCTGACCTCACCCATACTCAATGGTAGAATTAAAGAAAGATGAGGTGTTTTTGCAGGGTTGCAACTTTCTTGGAAATCCTCGAAAAAAACCTGGAATTGTACAGTATATATAAGACATTTTGCATGAGGTTAACAATCTCCTTTCTGCATGACTTCTCTAACTTGGTACAGCAGCAGAGGAACAGTTGACCTTTAGGCAACTCTTGTTGATGGAGTCTTCAGCTGTTCTAGTATCATGCCAGTAAGGATGGCATTGTCTAACTAGATGATGCCATGGCATTTTTCTAGCATGCATTGCTCTTTGCACTAGTCAAGCCGGCAGGATAAAAACAGCTATATCCTGTAATGTTCTGAGAATTTAGCCCTCTAGTATATATGTAAAATATACGACCCCCTATGAGCAGCACTTGGTGACAGTGGGAAGGAAAAACTCCCTTTTAACAGGAAGAAACCTCCAGCAGAACCAGGCTCAGGGAGGGGCAGAGAGAGACAGGACAATATGCCATGTAGCTTTGGAGTCTAATCACCAAATACTTTGTTACTCAAACTCCCATAAATTATATTCAGTTCTTTGCAGTTATCTTTCCTCACTGTACTATGTGTATTTTTGATGGTGTTTTTAAATATGGAATATTCTCATTCACCTACTATTAATTTACATCTGACATCACTTTGTCCCACCATATATGCTTATATAAGCTGCATTTTTTTTTCCTTGTAATTCCACCTTCCCTGAAGCTGGAAAGTTAAAATAATAATAACAAAAAAACTGGTTTCGATCCCTGCAGCTGAATCACAGCATCAGCTAAGCCACAGTCAACAAGTGAATAATCTACCTGATAATATTTAGAGCGGAGCCTCCCCTCCACTAAAGCTATAACAAATACACTAGAGACTTCTTTTCAACAGTGATATGCTATGTGATCCCTTTCTCAGTCTACAGGAGTGTAATACAGGGCAAAGAAACAAAGAGAAAAGGAAGATGGCTTATAGAAATATGGAGGTGTTTAGGTGAAACACAAAGAAAGAGAACAGACAAAAAAGAACTTCAGAGCTTAGGAGATTACTGCCATAAGAACAGAGGAGGAGATCACCAGAATATCATGCAAAGGTTAAGACAGAATAACAGAGCTTTAATCTGGATTCTTTGGCTGAAAGTCTCAATAAATAAAGAAAACGAATGGCACGAATGGGAAAATGGTATTTAGCTGATGCTCTTTTTGGATATTGTTTTATGTGTGGGTGTGAGACACATCACATTCAGACACGGTTAGACAAGCTTCTCCCTGGATATCTCACAACTGGTAAATAAAGATTTTCAATGGTTGAAGATGAGCCGAAAAAAAATCGCATGCGTGTACATGCGAATGCTCACACATCTGTAATACCTGTAAAAAAAAAGTTTATTATTTATATTTATATTATTTATTACTGACCACCTTGAACTGCATGACTGTGCATTTTTGTGTATTAGGTAATAGGAACTGGCACCACTCACTAGCATTTGTATAGTAAGCTAATGAGTGAAATGCTGTATGTCTGTGCGTGTGTGCGCACACATGAACTGTACAGCTTATAGAAAAATGGAGAAAGTGGAGAGGGCTGTAAAATTACAGCTACAGATATGGACAAAATTGTTGGTACCCTTTTGTTAAAGAAAGAAAACCCCACAGTGTTCACTGAAATAACTTGAAACTGACAAAAGTAATAATAAATAAAATTTACTGAAAATTAACAAATGAAAGTCAGACATTGCTATGAGTTGTGGTTCAACAGAATTATTGTAAAAAACAAACTATTAAAACTGGCCTAAACAAAAAGGATGTTGCCCCTAGAAAAGATAAGTTGATAACAGGGACATGTTAAACTAAGGTGTGTCCTGTAATTGTAGCATCCCGGCCCCATGAATGGTTTTACAGGTGGAGGCCACTGACATTTTTTCCCTCCTCGTCTTTTCTGGCTGTTTTTTTCACTAGTTTTGCATTTAGCTGTGGGTTGGTGTCACTACTGGTAGCATGAGGTGATACCTAGACCCTACAGAGGTTGCAGAGGTAGTCCAACTCCTCAATACGTGCCAATGACAGAAGGTTTGCTGTGTCTCTCAGCACAGTTTCAAGAGCATGGAGGAGATTCCAGGAGACAGGCAGTTACTCTAGGAGAGCTGGACAGGGACGTAGAAGATCAGAAGGACCAGTATCTGCTCCTCTGTTCAAGGAGGAACAGGATGTGCACTGCCAGAGCCACAAAATGATTTCCAACAGGCCACTTGTGTGAATGCCTCTGACGAAGCAATCAGAAACAGACTTCATGAGGGTGGCCTGAGGGCCTGACAACCTCTAGTGGGCCCTGTGCTCACTGCCTGGCACTGTGGAGTCTGATTGACATTTACCTTAAAATACCAGAATTGGTAGGTTCATCACTGGCACCCTGTGCTTTTCACAGATAGAGCAGGTTCACCCTGAGCACATGTGACAGACGTGAAAGGGTTTGGAGAAGCTGTAGAGAATGTTATGCAGCCTGTAACATTGTTCAGCATGACCGGTTTGGTGGTGGGTCAGTGATGGTCTGAGGAGGTATATCCATGGAGGGATGCACAGACCTCTACAGGCTAGGCAACGGCACCTTGGCTGCCATTAGATATCGGGATGAAATCCTTGGACCTACTGTCAGACCCTACACTGGTGCAGTGGGTCCTGGGTTCCTCCTGGTGCACAACAATGCCCAACCTCATGTGGCAAGAGGCTGCAGGCAGTTCCTGCCACTGACTGGCACCCATGCTCACCTGACCTAAATCCCATAGGACACCACTGCGACATTATGTTTCGGTCCATCCACATGCTGCCAGATTGCACCTCAAACTATCCAGGAGTTGAGTGATGCCCTGGTCCAGATTTGGGAGGAGATGCCCCAGCACACCATCCGTTGTCTCATTAGGAGCCCTGACATCGTCAGGTATGCATACATTCACGAGAAGGCCATGCAAACTACTGAGTACCATTTTGAGTTGCAGCACTGACATTTCGACAGAACGGACAAGCCTGCCGCATCATTTTTTCACTTTGATGTTCGGGGTGTCATTGAAGGCTCTCCGTAGGTTGATCATTTTCATTTCATGGCTATGCAGCATGAAGTTTTCCCCAGTGATATCTGTTGTGTTCTTTAAATTTTTTCTTTAAAATGTTAAAGTGTTCTTTAAATTTTTTTGTGTGTGCAGTACATATAAAAATTTTACACACTGCCTTCACCATCTTGGATTTTTGGAGGTTGAAGTTACCCTAATTAGATGAGACAGCAGAGTGCATCTTGCTAACCAGACTTGCTAGCACTGGTATTGTCGATACCTGCTAATTCATGCTGAGGAACATACAAAAATTTTAAAAAAAGAATAAATGATACAGTCTGTTATTACAGTTACTTGCACAGGACTATAAATGCAATAAAAATGCACCAAAACTAACGAAAACCAAACACAATTCAGAGGCCCAGTTCAGTGACTAGAATTAGCTGAGGTGACATGTGCCAGAATGCTAGCAGCTACAGCCCCAAGTGCTGCAAAAACCTGTCACTCAAAGTGGCTGAAGCAGTACATTAACTGAATATTAATAAACAAGCAAGTTATATTGTCCCCTGTACAGCTGAGATGAAGAACTTTGTCAAAATGCTTAATCTGAATAAGACAAATGTGGCCTGGGAAACTCAGAATCCCACAATGCTCCTGTTCATTTGCCTCTTCAAATGTTTTTTCAAGCGGACTGAATTGACGAGGAAAGTGCACACAGAATAAAGTGAGTGTTTTCCCCTCCAGTGTGGGCAGGACTTAGTTGTGTTGTCTCCACTGACTCTTAATGTAATTACTTTACTATGTGAGTTAAGCTTTCAAATTTGAGCTCACTGACAGGAGGAGAAATTCTGAGGATAACGGGGATAATTTCCCCCAATGTAGGAATGGAAGTGGGAAAAGAAAGAAGAGAAACCAAAGTATATCAAGAGGCTTTCTCCGAATGTTTTACAAGCTTCAGCTTGCACTTGTAAACCTCACATTAATGGCCTCAACTCCCTCTAAGCTAGGTGAAGTAAACGGCATAAAAGTGAAATGAGAGGAGGGGCACGAGAACAAAAGGGCTGTGTAACAAAAAGCCTATTCATATAGACAGAGTTTGGCTACACACGAGCAGGTCAGTTGCTTAAATGTTTCCAAATGCTAACAATGAGACCAAATCCATTGCAGTCCACACAACATGTCTAAGATTCATGTTTAGCCAAGGTGTACCCCAGTCATATTATGAAAAGCCCAGACTTTATGTTTCTAAACTGCTGTGTCAACACAGCCCAGTTATGATGGCACAGTGTTAGAAAATAGCAGGTATTTTATACGGCATCGGGGCTTAAGGCGCAATTGAACAGTTAAAATGTCCCCATCCTGTTTTATTCACTGTAAATCTTATGTAGGCAGATCAAATGAATAACACTGAATGCCTGCCAAGTTCTGCAAAGAGAGAGTCAGTGTGTGTGTAGCCGCCGGCACAGGCTCGATATCTGTGGACTGGTTATGATAATTGGTTAATATGCCTGTAATATACCTCAGGAGGGGAGGAAAGGGAGGAAGCTAGAGAATGAGAATTGAAAGGTGAAAGGGTGTAAAGAGAAAAACAGGCAGAGAGGGAACAGAGAAAGAATGTCGATTTAGAGAGAGGAGTAAAAAAAAACTAAGAGACACAGAGGAGCAAAAAGGAAAGAAAACAGCAAAAAAAAAAGGCAAAGAAAGTGATCGTGTTTCCACCAGGACTGTCTGTGTGAAGTGGAGTCTCAGAGAGGGAGAGCGAGGAAGACTTAAAGAGAGAGTGGAACAGGAGATGAATGGAGGAGGTGAAGGAAGAAGCGTAGGTGTAGAAGGGTATGGAGAAGCAGCATTCCTGACTGCACAGTTACAGAAAGGCAGAGAGAAAAAGGAAAAGCAGTTAATCTGAAATCCAGATGCCTTAGGGACCAACAGAGGGTCAAAGTAATCCACACACACAGACACACACACAGAGTGCTCCATCCCCTCTTTCGCTCCCTCCGTCTCAGACCTCGGGACCTTGGTGGCTTTACAAATCAGCAAACATCAACTGGATCCTTTTTTACACCTGGTTTTCCTGTAAAACTCTGCACCCTGCAGCCAGAACAAAGGACTTTGTTTTGGGGGGGGTCTACTTTCTACTAAAACAGTTTATGTTTTCCTTCTTCTAGAGGAATTTCCAGGTGAGTCTTTTCTGGTTTTTCTAATGAAAACTTGTTAAATGTTCCCAGATGCAGTTGTTTGAGGTTTCAGGAAGCTGTTTTCTATGCAGAGCTCCGGTTTAATTTGGCAGTTCCTATTTAAAAATCATCATCTGTTATGGAAGTTTACATGAATTGACTGCAATTTTCTGAAGAGCAACGAAGAGGCTTGAAACATAACTGCTGAGTGTCTTAATTTCTAAGTATGAAAACTAGAAGTTGTATGATGAGAGTAAACATGATAGTTTTAAAGTGACTTTGGATGTGATCAGTGCCAATGTAATTCATCTGTTTATTAACTCGTGCAGAATGAAATGTGCAATTTGCCCACAGCCAACCAAATAGTCCAAAGAGCATGTGAATGTACAAATATTTATCCTTGATTTACTATGTGCAAGACAGACTTATGTGAGATGCAGTCTGTTGCTGACAAAGTTTGTTTACTATAACTGGGTCCTTTGGCAACAAGCATTTTAATCATATTGGTACAAATGGGCACTTCAGGCAAATAAACTCTCCACATGAACACACTGTTTAGTATTTATTAGAAACGGCTCTGTTTTGATGAATAATGAGGGCCAGCTTTCAGAAATAAGACTGCTACACTCAACAAAGACTTAACAAAAGCATTTAGATTAGCTTCAAAGTCACCTGAGCTTCTCTTCATCCACACATTAAGCTAAAACTGTGAGATTTACACCTAGTACTTGGAACGAAAACCCAAATGGAATCTCCAATTAAACTACTTTGAGCAACCAATAAAAAAAGAGAACTTTCTTCTCATCCTTCATACACCATACGAGTCACATGTAAACCCAACACAGACTCTTTGTACCCTCTTACATTTCTCTGATGTATAATACATTTCAATTCAATTACAGATTCTTCTCCAATG
Organism: Archocentrus centrarchus; assembly: GCF_007364275.1. Taxonomy (NCBI): domain Eukaryota; kingdom Metazoa; phylum Chordata; class Actinopteri; order Cichliformes; family Cichlidae; genus Archocentrus; species Archocentrus centrarchus. The sequence goes on along the minus strand of NC_044355.1, from coordinate 26,133,260 downwards.
AGCTGATAAGGCTAAAAAAAAAAAACAAACAAAAAAAACATAATTGTCACATGCTAGATGACCTTCTGCAGACAGGGTTGTATCCAGTGGCAACAGTTGAGAGATTTCTGAATGAGGATATATGGGTAGCACATGATAACAGGCCCACAGACCTGCATGGAAAACATGTGGGAATCATATTGTAGTCCTCTCCTAACATGTGTTATCTTGAATAACGCAGCTGTGACTTGGCTGGCCCTCAGCATAATGCTTTTGACATAAAGATGTATTGGCCTTACGCCGGCATTCTTAAAGGAATACACTGGGTTTGAGGGATTTGACTTTTGATCAGTCTTAAGTGGCTGGCTAATGGTACTAGCAATACAATTTAAGCTGTGAGAGAGCTCTAAGGACTTGCTTGTGGCAGGAAACTGTGTAAACTACTATCAGTTGCTTAGTTGCACAGAAAAGCAGGGAGCCTCTCCAACTCTATTAATGTTGCAGCCATGTCAGTTCAACCAAAATTGTAGGTTGCGATAAGAAAAGCAACTCGAAATACTTTTTCAGTTCCTTGTGCATCTTGGATATATTACAAGTACCTTTGAATGTATTGACCTTTAATACTAACGAAAGCTTGGTGTTGCTATTTTGGAGATGCAGCACTGGCATCATTCTTCTCCTCAATGGGCCACCCATGGTGTCTAGAGTTGCTGATACCGTGATTTGATACCTACCAGCAGTACACAGCTGGAAAGAAGAAGGAGCCTAGCAAATATTTTGATGTTGAATAACCTTTGGCTTTCTATTCTTTCTAAACAGCCAGTGTCCACTGACTTTCTCCAAAAGGAAAGATTCTATTGTCACCTATTTTTTTCTCACCATCTGCTCAACGTTCTTTGAGAATGTTGGCTGGACATCTTTCCTGGACTTACTAGCAAGGAGATGTTTGTGTACAAAAATGTGAATTATGTGCTGTTATCATTTAAAGCCAAACTAAAGAGAAACAGACCAAACGGTCATGCACCCGTCTCTAGGCCTGTGTGATTGGGGCCTTATTCGCTTGACTCCTCACTGTCACCACGATTGTTACATGTTCAAAATGACAGACAAGTTAACATCACATGGTTAGTGGTCACGTGTCTGCAAAGCCTCAGCAGCATGTTTGAAAAAGCCAGTAACTCTTTATATGATTTGCAAAAGTCACAAGTCACTTGACACAGCAAGTGGCGTACTATTAGAGTTATTTCACAATGCATTAAACCAACACAGCCCACACAAGGATAATCCATGTGCTGAAGTATATGCAAAACGTAGCACTAACCTAAATAGAAAACCAAGTTTAGGTTCATGTTGACCACAGACCTTCGTACAGTATCTTTTTCTTTGCTTCTCTGTTTTATATTTCATATTCTTTTTAAGTGAGATTACTCTGGTAGGCATCTTTGATAACTGTCAGTGAAACCTCCGCATCAGGCTACAATAATTCAATATTTCAGTAAAACAAATACACCTTCAGCATATAAATCTTACATTTGCCGAGTTCATTCACTCAAGCTGTTTAAAAGTACACTGGAGATAAAAAGAACCGATGGAAAGACAGCATGGCCATATATAAAGAAATAAAGGAATGAATCATGCATTTTGGCAGCGGTATGAAAAAAAACAAAAAAGGAAAAAAAAAAACATTTGCCAGGAAACATGCGATATTGATAAGAAACAGGTCTGACAATTTTGTGCTTTGCCCCTTTTAGGGGGAATAGTGCACTTTATTTCTGTCAGGAGAAAGCCAGGAACAGGTGCTTTATGGGTTCATAGTTCAGGGAAACCCTTTTCTCATCTGCTCATGTGTTTTTTCATGCCTCTGTTTTTATTTTTTATTTTACTGTCTTCTCCTCTTTTGTATTTTTTCCCCCTTTCTTTAGCCTCTCATCTTTGTTTTTACACTCTTCTTCCCACTGCACTCTTTCCCAGCTTCTCCTTTCTGTTTTCAGTGTTTTCATGCAGAAAACTTCCTCTCACCTGTGATCACAATATCCATTCACAGTGGAGACTGAGACTCACGGACACCTTTACTGCACTATAAAAATCTGTGCAGGAGCTGTCGATGCAACTGGGTCATGTCTCACCGGCCTATCTAGCTTTTATGATTTCATGACACGAAGTTGCTGCACAGATATTTTTAACAGCCACTAAACTGCAACAAGAGTCCTTTTAACATGTCGTTGAAAGCATAGAATGGATGACTAAATCTGCATGGACAATAGTGGACATTTATTGTGAACCATATATATTTCCAGTGTCACACATGATTGTGGCCACTGTTATATCATCCTTGACCGCAAAGCTCTACATGTTATTTTTCTTATCTATTATGATCATTATGATTCTTATCTATTATTCTGTTTTCTTAGACACATGGACTAAACTAAAAGACCAACAAGCAAGAGTACAGTGTGTGTGTGTGTGTGTGTGTGTGTGTATGTGTGTGTAAGAGAGAGAGAGAGGGCAAGAAAAGTGATATCAGAAGTACATAAATTCTTGTCGCAATGATAACAAATCAGATTGTAGGGCCTCCTATCAAAAACACACTTTATGTGCGCACACAAGCAGCTGTTAGATGAATCAGCCTGCCTGTGAGGAGAGAGAGCACAGAGACACAAGTGGAAACCAGAAACCCTTAACTGGCCTCAAATGACTTAAAATATGTGTGTACCTGTGAATGTTCTCTTCCTATTTCGCGCATGTGTGTGTGTCTGTGTGTTATGTGTGATTGGATGTAATTGGTATGTAATGTTCTCAAAGGAGCAGGTTAATATTTAAAACAATGTAATGACTGCCAAACCGCCTGGCACTGCAGCAAGCTAAAGCTGACAAGTTTCCAGTGTTAAGTTGTTATTTTCCATTCCACTGGTTGTTGTATTGTATTCTATCCTATTCTACTTATTTGGGCTACTACAGGGTGAGATCAAAATATTACAGCTGAGTACAGCCCTTGTTTTGAACATGATTAGGCTGGATATGAGAGGATTTACAGTCTGCTGAGTTCTCAGAGGAAAGGTGTAGTGAAGACAGACAGGATTAAAACAAGTGCACTAACCTCTCCAGTATGTTTTATCCAGTATGTCCTGAGGGTGAACAGTTTGGCATTAAAAAAGCTGCGCTCAACTCTTTTTTTTTTTTTTAAATCTCACAAGTCTCATTTCCTTTCTCAGTGCTGCTCATGCTATCAGTGCAACCAGAGTTCCATCTTCTGTCTCTCTCACTCTTGTGTCAGCTTCGGCTTGTGCAAATGTTTATTGATGTGATTTAATTTGCAAGATATTATGATAATTTTTTTGCCTTTCATCATGCTCCATCAAAGCCCCAAATGAAATCTAAATGTAAAATGAGAAACTGTCATGAACTTTAACATCTAACATACTGACTGAGGCCTGCAGAGTCTGAGATGGAGCTCTTGTTTTTATAGAGATTATAAAGTCCTGTGAAAACTGTTTTCCACATTACTGTAGGCATCCAAATAATCTACTGGTTTCCTCTACATTACCATCTGCAAGAAGTCTTTTTGTTGACACAAATCTCTGCCTGCAGGTCTGTTCATGACGTGATCAGTGAGACAGCCATCCAGCCATGGCACTGTGGTGGTGCACCAAGGTCGCCTGCAGGCTGGCTACAGCGTGGCTTTCCCTGCTCGTCTCATCACTGCTGTGGCAAATGGTAAAACGTTATTGAAAAAAAATGTATAGAGGTCAGTGATCAGATGTTCATATCGTCAAAACTGTGTTGGTTAAATTGGAAAGAGTCATGTCTCTTATCTCTCTCTTCTGAATTTCTATATTTGCCTGAGATCACTTCTTTCTAATACCTCCTTGCGTCTCTTTTTTTACCCCTTACCCTCCTCCTTTAATTGCATTTGATTCTTATTTCTTCCTTCAAACCTCCTCCAGATCAGTCCTGTCCACACTGCCCCGTCCTGCCCGCGAAGCTGCAGCTGTCCAGGTGTCAGAGAGGTCCACTGTACGTTCAGACACCTCACCAACATCCCAAAAACTTTTCCTAAAGACACAGAGAGGCTGAACTTGGGGTAAGACTTAAATGTGCATGCACAAAGACGTACTGAGACCTGCTTATCAATGCTAGTCCAAGGGGAAGAAAACTAAACACATGAAGCAGTGTTGGTGATTTGTCAGAGAATTGTTTCCTTTAGGTAATAAATGATCAGTGCTGCACCGCAAACCAAAATGCTTTTTTAAAGTCACAATAAAGTTTTTCAACTATTCTTTTATGTCAGCTTTTTTTTTTAAAGCCATTGATCTTGCAGAGAAATTAGACTCAAGAGGTGGGATTATTATTACCATGCATTCATCTTATCAACCTGCCATATCAACTAAGGAAACCTCGGGCAGCAAGTGGCCCATGGTGCTTTTAATTTGACAACATCTGCTTTAAGCCCAGAAGATAAGGGCTTAGCACCAGCATGTGGTACTAAAGTAAATCTCCTAATCGCTTCCATGTGGGAACTATGGATGGAGCTTTCACTGCCCTCCAGCACAGCAGGAAAAAAATAATAAAATCACCCAGCCACTGTTTTGCATGTAGCACACATCCTTGTCTAATTGTCTTGGCCCCAAACAATACATATTCACATAGCAAACTGCTTGGCAAAGCAGAATTGTAGCTACACTACTGTTCACAGCTGCAGCAATAGGTGGTTCCAGGAAGTTCCAGGAAAATCTTACCTGATTTTTAATTTAGCTAATCCTTAAAAAAAAATCACCTTCTCAGTTATGCCCAGACAGCTGCTAGTTACTCTGTTTACTCCAATTTCACCACAAACCTTAAACGAGCAGAGAGCAAACTTCTGTGCTAAACTGACCCCAGTTTAGCATTGCTTGTTATAAGAGCTGGGTCTTTAGCTATGTACAACAAGGCAGCTTTCAGCTGAAGAGTCCACATTTTCAAGTTTAACAGGGAACAGTGGGTAAACACAGGTGTTACTAATTACATTAATTAAGGCTCTGGATCTAACCTCATTAATGTGATTGGGAACACCTGTGTTTGCCTACAACCGCAGGTCTAAATGACTGCTGCATTAAATGTGTATAGAGTGGGCTGACTCTTTTACTGGGTGAACATTATATCATGTACTGTACGATTTCATCAAATCATTAAAAAGATAAAAACAGCTGGAAATAAGAAAAGTCAGTTTTCCATGGAAATGCTAATGTTAGCTTAGCTCTGTAAGCTGTTGGACAGCTGTCTGTGAAAGCTAAAAATGAGCATGCTTTTTTTGATGTCTGAAATGAAGGACCAGAAGTTATAAAAAAAAAAAAATCTGTTTATCTTCTTCAAATGGTTATCATTTCACTAGCCATAACTCGATTATACTCCATTGCGGACTTACAGCTGTAGGGCTGTGTAGTCACCACTGGGGGCTGATGTGTAGTTGGTGCGTTGTAATGTAAATCGTCTGCGGACACAAAAAACACGTGGACATCAGTGTTGCCAAGTCCGCTCATTATAAGCGACTTTGGGCTTGTTTTTTTCTAAAGTCGCTTGCAAATCTGGTGAGTCGCGGGTTGCGGTTTTTTGGGCTTGTTTTTGAACGTCAAGATGCTTATTTGGGCTTGCCTTGACGATTGAAACTCGATTATCTTTCGACGCCCCATAGTGAAGCAATAGACGAGTGGTAGGTAGTTTGTCCCTTCCAAGCCCCCGTTTCCTGTTTATTCTTCCCGCCCGTGTTGACCGGGCGCACACCCAAACAAACACTCATAACAGCCCAGAGTGAGGAGGAAGGATAAGAATGAGCTCCAGTAAGTGGGGAAAATACAGAAAAATTATAATAAAGAGTGGGAGAAAGAGAGCGCACTTAAAGAGTGGATCCGAGCTCGGATGGGAGACAGTGGTGCAAAAAGTGGGTGTAGGCTATATGCAATGCATAGGGATGCCTCACAAGAGGGGGGTTATATGCGGCAAAATTATTTATCTAATCGGCATTTTCTGTATTGAACAGCTGTGCATATGATATGATCACTAACAGAGGCACAGCGCTGATTAGGCACCCCTGTGCTCCTTCACCTCCCCTCCTCCTGTCACCCCCCCTTAGTCACACACAAATATATATATATTTTTGTTTGTGATTGATAGAAAATAAAAGGCTGTGATAGAACTCTATAAGTCCATGAATAGGTGAGATCCGCAGGCATGAACACGGTAAACCTTGAGAAGGTGGGGGTGGGGGGCTAAAATTATGCCCGTACACACCTCAGAAAGTAGCTGCGGTACTGATGAGAGACGTATCAAAGGTACTCTTCAGATTTTGCAAGTGTTAAAAAAAACAAAAACTGTGCACCCTTCTCTTCTATGAGGCTAAGAAACATGGGCTTCACTGCTCCAAAACACAATGATAAAAAACAAAGAAATGAGCTATGCTGTTTACAAGCAGCCTCAGTTTTAAAAATAGTCAGTTGGGCTTATTTTGGGCTTGTTTTCATAGAGCTGGTTGCTTGTTTCTATCGCGAGATCTGGCAACACTGGTGGACATCCTCAAGGACCCTCGCGTTCACCGTCTTATGATGAAATTTACATCACTCATAACCAACTGGACCCTAACAGATTCGTAGATGTGGAAAGTATAATCAACGCTTTAACCACTACGTGTTTGATGTTGCGCTTGGTAGCTTAGTACAAAGCCAGGCTTAACCATGAACTTTTGATAAATAATCTGCGTTGGAACTGCTGTCACTACTGGAAATGTTCAAGTTAGTTTAGGTGACTGTTTTAGGAGCTGCCTGAGTAAATCATGAAGAAACAGGCCACGTGACTAACCTGTCTAACTCAAAATTCATAGGAAAAATTAACTGTGCTTTTCTCACAAGGCATTGTACTAGGGAGCTTGAATGGCAACGTTTGTTTAACGTTCAGTCGGCTTGAATCGGATGTTTGTTCCTACATTCAGCTACAGCTCTCCAAAGAAACGTCAAGAAACACACAGGGCTGCAATGCACGAGTGAAAAAAGCTTATGATTCCGTATTGATTCCTGATGGCTTTGTGTGTGGCAGAGGCAGTGTCTGTCCTAATAGGAACAAAGGGAACTTCAGCAGGACACTTTACAAGAGAAGACATTTGGAAGGGGACCACAAGCCTTTAGGGAGCAAACAGACTTTAACTTTCCAAACACAGGACCACCCTGGAAATAGGGTACAGGGGTTTTAACTCTAGTGCAAAGCTTTTGGTAAATGTTCACACCAGACATGTTTGGGTGTTTTATTCAGACTCTGGGGCCTGTTTTCCTTTAGTGTAGGCTTAGAGAGATGCAGTCTGAATTCAAAAGAAAACTGCAAAACTGCTGGTTTCCATTGTCTTTCAAAAGAGCGGTTTAGTAAATGACATGGACCACCTACAGAGGGCTACTGTAGTACACGGGGATTTAAAGCTGTGAGAAGATGGAGGTTGACGTCTAATAGCAAGCAGTCCAACATGCTTGAGGCTGGTGTAGTCAAAGTGGGGCTAAAAATGTAACTCTTTCTGATGAATGTTGAAATACTACACATACAAAACATGCGATGTATGGACAAGAGTACAGGGCCACATGCAAACTACACCTAAAAGAGCTGCTGGGCCATGTAAACCGATGCCATGAAGCTCCCAGCGCATAGTTTTTGTGCTGATGTTAATGCCAGAGGTTTGGAACTCTGCAATTATGGAGTCAGCAGAGGGTTTGGTGACGTTTACATACCTTTTATGTGCCTCAGCACTTGGTGACTCTGTTCTGTGTGCCCAGTTTGTGTGGCAACTGACCATAGATGAGAAGGTAAGAAAATAGTGAAGACCTCTGCTTATTCTTCACTTCAATCATGTTTAATTTGTGTGTGTGCGCGTGTGTGTGTGTGTGCGTGTGTGTGTGTGTGTGTGATTGTACACATGTATGAATACATGTAGGAGAAAATGGATGTGGGTACATATCTAGTATCAAAATGTTGAAAACATGGATAAACTGCAAATGCTGAAGTGTTTTTAGATTACATTATTTCTCCACCTCTATATTGAGCTATTATTGAAAGCACTGACTATTTTAACCTATACCCACTAAAACCAAGGCCACCTAAGTTTTGCACAGCAAAGCTTTGTGACAAGCTTATAACCAATCAATAAAAATGCCTACATAGCATGATAGTTGTTTCTATTTTTTTTTTTTTATTCTATTCTGTGAATTCTTGGAACTCCATGCTGGAGGAATGCAACAGCTTTCATTACGGTGTATGAGCAACTAAAGTAATTGTATGCAGTTTTTTTTTTGTAATGACACTGCCAGGATTCAAAGTTCAGTGACCAAAGAGAAAACCTTCACCAAAATCTGTGCATTAATGATGGTGACTTTCATCCATCATGTCTTTTATGGTGGTGTAAAAAATGCAAAACACAGAATCCTCCATATGTATTCAGTTGAGGAAGGATAACTTAGGAACTTGCTACAGGACTGTAGACATTACTGCACTGGCTGTAGTTTGGCACACACTGAAACACTGTCAGCTCCTCATCAGACAAAAGTGATTTAGTTTTGGTGACTAATCTTTGGCCTTGGCATGCACTGTTGCATACTGTACTTGTCAATCAGTTTGACCATCAGCAGGGTGGCTGCTGTACTCTACTGAACCCTGAAGATACTAAGAAACGTTTCAAAGAATTCTTTGTATTTTTATTGCTGGTTTAATTATGTATTATAGCCATATTCACACAGAACACTGCTGCTGTGCACCTTTCCTGCTGCTAACAAGAAGGGAAAGAAATACAAGAATCTGTGTCAACTTTAATTTTCTAAACACATTCTGGGCTATTTCCTGTTGTACACCGGTGCTATGTCAGATAGTTGTAAAGAAGCTGCATCACTTGAATCTGCACATGCATTTCCTTTGACTTACAAATAGGGAGGCTTTAAGGAGAAAATCATTGTAGGTCAAAGGTTGCCTGAGGTTGCTCCTCATTCTTTTCACCTGTCGTTTACATGGTCCTGTCTGTTTTCTCTAACAGTTATAACAGCCTGACGGAGGTGGAGGGGTCTGAATTCAGGTCATTACGACAACTGGAAATGCTCATGTTGCATGGCAACGACATTAACACGGTCCACCCTGGTGCATTTTACAGCCTGAGATCACTACAGGTAGAGTTCATCTCTTTGTGTGCAATACATTTGTATTTGAACTGTACTCAGTGGCAGCGCCGGGGGGGGGGGGGGGGGGGGGGGGGGGCGCTAGGGGGTGCTATAGCTCCCCCTTGAAGTCATAGCACCCCCAAGAAAATAGCTTGTGTCCGTGTGTGTTGGTATAAAAAGAAGGAACTGCTATATATAACTTATATTCAGCTTTTTACTGACTGAGAAGTCAGACATTAATCTATTAATCCTTAATAGACATTAAAAAACTCATTGGACTCAACTCTAAGAATTCGTGGTAACCAGTGTGTCACTTTTAATTTGTGTCAAACTCGTTTAAGTCTTTGCACGTGTTGCTTTCTCAAGATCTGCCTCAGAACCACTGCCGGAGCAATTTAGGAATAAAACAAACTTGATTAGGTCAGAAGTGGAAATTTAATTCAATAGCCAAGTTTACTTCTGCATCACATACAGTAGATCAGATGGTGTTTCCCTCTCTGCTGGTGACATTAATTTTTCTTCTATGGAAACACACATTATAGTGAAAAAATGATTACAGTAAAAGAAATGAATAGCAGTGGGGCTGGCTAACACAGCTGTGTACAGTGTACGCACAAACAGAGCCAAATTCGATCTTCCCCTGCTTAAATCACGTATAAGCCAGTAATTAGCTTTTCTTTGATGGCTTGACTAGAAATGGAGTGAGTCCTGTTGGGTCCAATTAAAATCTAAATTAACCCTTTAACCATACCAATGATCCGTGCCATTACATCAGAATTAAACAAGAGACACTCTGGACTCTGGACAGCTGGACTGAGACACAACTGCAGCTGCCTTATTGCTTTTGTGCCATAGCAGCATCATCCATCCATTGTATATCATGATATTTTTTTTCAGTGTTTTTAAGTTTTTGGTGCTTCTGTCTCTGCTTCTGGTTGATACAGTTCTCTCATTCACTGTTTTACAGATCTTGAAGCTGAGTTACAACAAGTTAACATCAATAAATCCTGGTTTGTTTGAGGGTCTTGTTGCTTTGATTCGTCTCCATTTGGACCACAACCTTATAGAATTTATAGAGCCATACTCCTTTTCTGGCCTGACCTCCTTAAAACTCCTGCAGCTGGAGGGGAACCTTCTCAAAGAGGTCCACCCGCATACCTTCATAACAGTGTCACTGCTAGGAAACTTTTGGACCTCTGGACTCAAGTAAGATATCAAAAACCACAGTGGATATTTATCTCGCAATTGAAACTGACTTAATAGATAATACACTCTAGATAATAGATTATGCACTTTTGAATGATCTATTTACATCTATTTTAATATGCATAAGCCAAGTCATTATAACCACAGGTGTAGAGATTTTCAAAATCTGGTTCATAATACTCTCTCTAATAATGCTGATCCTCTACTGGAAAACCTTGGCCCATGGCATTCATTTGGATGTTTCTCTGAATTGTGCCACTCAGTTAAATATTTTTGCAGACTAAGCACACCCATAGCAACACAGAAACTGGCTCAAGGAGCCTGATAAAGAGTCCAAGGTGCCAAGGTCCAAGTCCAAACTCCCGGATCCCAATCTAATCTAGCATTCAGAACAATGCCAGTCCACGGAGCCATGCCTTAAATGGCCACAGCTGTTTTAGTGGCACTGTCTAATATTCAATATTAGGCAGGTGGTTTTTATGTTGTGACAAGAAGATGAATGAGGGATTATAAATGTAAACTTAAAACATAAGACATCTTTCAGGAAGTTCTGCAGACTCTGAGGATAACCACTCTCTGGGGTTCTCTCCTGAGAACTTCCTAGATGGCAAGATGGTAATAAAACAGCAATAAGACGGAGTCAGTCTGCTATCAGTTTGTGATTGAATGGGATCAAGTTGGCAATTACATGCAATGTATTTGTGATAATAATTAATAATAATTATAGCAATTAACCTTGAAGATTTTGTGAAAATTGGGAATCTGTTACCATACAGAGAAATTCACATTAACTACTTCCATTCAGAGTCCAACCAGAGCCTCACAGACTTGAAAAGGAAATTCAGAACCTCTTTGATTACTAGTGACATAGTTGCTGTAATTTAACTGCAAATGGACACTTGGAAACCTTGCTTTAATATGGGAATATAACCAGAATACAACTAGTTGACCATCAGTTGAGTCGAGTACCTTATTGCAAAGACAGGACAGATGAGCTGCACTCATCAATGCAGACTGACTCAGATTGATTTCAATATGCTGGCAGTTTGTCCGCAGTTATAAATTAGACAGCAGTTATTTGAAGTCAGTCCAAGTCAGACCACAGTTATTTGGAGACAAGTTGCCTTCTACTAGATGACCTGTGCAATCGCTTTGTGATCAAACATGGCCAGCAAGACCAGTTAGTTGCTCACACTTGGTTGCTCTTTTTAGCAGTTTAATGTAGCAGTAAAAGTGGCATTTTTCTTCACTGTTTTTATGTGTTGTATGTTGAATATAAGAAGACGCTTTTTTTAGGGGGTTGCAGCTCCCAGTGAAGCTGATGATAACCTCCAAAAGTTTGATTAACAAATTCATTTGTACCCACATTACCAGCATATACTGTGGACAAGGATAGTGCCCAGTAAACTTTACCAATCTATTTTGAATGTTTTGGACTTTTAACTTCCCTTTTACCCCATTTCAGTTTTATCATTTTCACTCTACGCTGCTTTGCTTTGTGAGATGCCTCAGGTTGTTAAGAGGACAAGCTAGTCACGTTTTTTTCACTTTTACAAGTGAAAATCATGATGTTTTTCTCTATGATATATTGGCATTGAATTTACTGTACTTTTACTAATCAAAGTGATGGTAATATCATGGTTTCCAGTACTGCACCAGTCAATGTATGCATGCTTCTAGGCCAATCACATATGTGTTACTCAGAAAATCCTTTTATATAGTAGCAACTTATTACTTGTCTGTAACTTGGGTAATTTATTTCTACAGAATTTGTACTGTAGGTAATGTACAAATACAGTATTTCTTTCTCTTCCTTATTTGCATCATATGCAACAATATACCAATGTCTGTGTCACTCTGGAAAACCTTTAACAAAGAAACTGTAAATGTTTTTGCCTTAGACACTTACATCTATCAGACAATCTGTTGGAGCAGTTACCTGCCACAGCACTGCAGACAGCTCCCAGGCTTGAGCTCCTCTCTTTACATGGTAATGCTTGGACCTGTGACTGTCAGCTCCACTGGTTGATGGAATGGAGCTCCACACATGAAGGTAAGGAAGCGTAGCTGAACGCCCTAGTCCTATTTCATCACAGTAGAATTTTAGAAATCTAAAAATATAGCATTTTTTTTCTTTACTGTTTTTTTCTACTTGAGTATTCATGCATTGCACTTTCACAGAACAGCCCTATGTACAAGCTATAGTTATTGGCAGCCCAGCTGATAATATTTCATTGTGTTTGTAACCCATTTTATGAAAAAACATGAGTTTTTAACTGCCTCAGCTATATCAGAGCATAAATAAACTGAGCTTAGATTCACAAAGAGATACAATTTTGTCTGCAACCCCATGATTTTCACTCTTCTTTCCCTTAAACGTCCCTCCCTCTTCTTCTCTCCTCCACATTCTTCCAGGAGTAATAAAGTGTAAGAAGGAACGTGGATCCAGAGAGATATGCCCAGCGTGTTCCTCACCTCAGCACCTGAATGGGACCCTTTTTCTAGGGTTAACTCCAGACAAGCTTACCTGTGAACGACCAACTCTTCACTCCCCCCTCAAAAAGTGGGACAATCCAGCGTGGGCTGAATCAGAAGCAGAGCCTGATGTTCCGTACACCCGGGACTTTGAAAAACCTTTAGGTCATTTGACCATTGTTCTCTCAGATAGCCATGGAAACAGTGCTCATGTGGCATGTGATGTGCGCCATCCTGGAGACAGTTCACCAATGACGTGGGCGGTAAATCCGCGTTCACCTGGGGACATATCTGTCAACGTATCGCTGGTGACTGTCCTTGAATGTGAGATTGATCGAGAGAAATTGCAAAATCTGTGGCAACTGGTTGCATATTACTATGAAACCCCTGCAATTTTGGAGAGAGGTCAACAGAGAGGAAATGCAAGTAGAGTAACCTACCAGTATATACAAGCTGTAAATGAGAACTCCCCATATTTCACAGAATTAAAAGGGTATTTGGTAGCAGAACCATCTTGGCTGCTTCAACCCAGAGTCACTCTGAGGCTCAACAGAAAGCAGACAACAACCAAGAAACTGGTAATGGATTTTACTACTTTAATTACAAAGGACATCAACAGGGATAGGGTCGAAGATGACAATGATTTTGCTTCTTCTTGGGCACTAATTCGCAGAGGGACAGCAGGACGGGTACAGACTGCTCTCGAAGGCTCAAAGGTTAATTTGGAATGCAGTGTCATTGCTTCTGATCCACAGGTGAAAGTGGAGTGGATGCTTCCAGATTTGTCAGTTGTGGAGGATAAAACTGATAAAATAGACATTTCTGAAAAAGGGCAGCTTGTGATTTTGAATGCCACACTGTCTGACTCAGGCCTCTACCACTGTATTGTCAGAACCAGAGCTGGTGTGGATTTGATATCTTTGAGACTCACTATCAAAGAACGCTCACTGAGTCCAACAGCTTTCAATGGTGAGAAAATTACAGTTGAGAAAGGGAACTCTTTCTCTCTTCGTTGTGAGGTGACCTCAGTTCATCCCAGTCAAACTATATGGTATCTACCCAGAAACCAAGTCCTTCTCCCCACACAACAGACAAGAAGAGCAGAAGTGATGGAGAATGGGACTTTGTTTGTAAGGAGACTGACACAAGAAGATGCAGGGGAATATAGCTGCTTGGCGTCCAATCTGTACGGAGTTGACATGCTTACTCACATAGTGGAAGTCGCAGGAGAAAAGGCTTCTGACAGGTCTACGGTACAAACTGTGAAAGAGCATCAAATTTTGACAGATGGTTTGGAGGGAGGAGAAGGTTCAGGGGGAGGTTTTCAAGAAATTGTACGTCCTTTTTCTACACAGCTCCCTGAGAAGGTAGGATCAAGGCAAAGGAATCCTAATGGTTTTTTGAAAAGGACACGAACAAAAGATTCAAAGAGAAAACCCAATGTATCCATTAAGGAACTGGATCCAAATCGTTGGGCAGAGATACTGGCAAAAGCTAATGCTAAACCAAGTGTTGTTCTGCCCGCTGAGCAGTCACTTGAAGAGCCAAGTACTGTAACCATCCAAACAAGTACAGCCAAACCTACAACTACAGTTGCAACTACAGTTAATACTCCTACTTATAACTTACACCACACCACTACCCCTCCTGATACCAGGATAGATTTAACACATTTTAATGCAAAAGTCTACACTGAGGTCCATTCAAACACAGACCAAATAGGGGATGAGAAAAAACTTTCTGAACCATTGCAAAGTCAGCCACAGGTTGTGCAGCCCGCTTCTCCCAGGACTACAGTTGAACGTCAGCCAGTTGAACAGCCTGAAAATAAGCACTTAGAGGAGGGAAAAAGAAACTCTACCTTTGTTTCTGGTGGTTCAAACAAGAGAAAACACCCTTACAGACGCAGAAACCCCCCACTGAGAAGAATCCATCCACATCTTAACCCCCTCAACCATTCATCAAACAAGACCCAAACAACTCTACCCCCAACAACAACAACCACCACTCCAACAACGACAATGCCCACTACAACTACTACTACAACTACCACTACTACTACTACTACTACCACTACTACTACCACTACTACAACTGCAACAATTGTTCCTACCACAGTGGAAAACTATGAAACTGTATCTGCCGAGTATCAGACAGAGGAAGATGAATACTATGATGAATATAATTACAAGACTAGTTTGGATGCCACAGAAGATTTAAAGAGTGAAATCCTTATTACCACTCATGATCTTCATGTTAACATTACCCCCTTTCCTTTAGTTAAGGAAAGTCCCCATGTAGGTAGTTTCCCAAATACAAATCATTTACCTAATCCAAAAACAATTATGACTCCTAAATTAGATAATCCAGCAGTACGGACTGCAGACTTAGACAAACCTGAGATAAATAGAATAGAGATGACAAAACAAAATGAAGGAAATGGCAGCAACAATAAAAACCTGGTTCTAAAAGCACTGGATGAGCAAGAAAAATATCAAATAGAGCCAGAAGGCAGTAAGAAAGACACAAAAGAAAAGTTGGTTACAGAGAGCTACAATACACAAGATATCATCAGGTTAACAACACAGCATAGACCAAGACCTAACACTCGACCTGCACCAGCAAAAAAAACACCAACCCATGCAAAAACGTCATCCCCCAACATCTTTACATCACACTCAGCAAGAGGAAGAACAAGAGATGAGGACACACAAAGTGAAGATAAATGGATACACAAACCAACTGTAAAGCCTGAAATCAATAATTTCCCCATAATGGAGCCCCTTCACCCCTGGCTTCATCAAAATAACCAGGGAAGAGGACAAACTACCACCCACAGGATTACACATGGAAACCAAGATAGAAACACGGGAAGGCAGAGTAACATCAATCCAGGCAGGCATTTCCAACCCCCTAGAGTCCCTCCAACTTCCAGCTGGTCGTTACAACATCATCGTCATCATTATTATCCCCTCTATCCTTCCTGGCCAGGACAAAGAGCTTTTCCTCATCCAAGGCAAGGTAAATAAAGATGCTCTGCTATAATTTCCTCTCTAAAAGCTGTAGGTTGAGATAAAAAAAATAAAGCACAGGACTGTTATATTGGCATACAGGTAACACTGTCTTTTTCTGTTATTCTGTCATTTTAAGCTTTTTTGCAATTCATGGATTTAATCCTAGGGTCACACCCTGCAGCCCTCCCGCATCCATGGGCTCATGGGTCATTTGTCACCAACCGACCAGAAATCACAGCTGAAACAGTCAACCCCACACCTACTGTTTCGGAAGCGGGGAATATCGGATTCACTTACTCAAATACCTACCTGTCACAGCATCAAAATCATCATGTGGATGGCATGACCCATACAAGAGATCAGCTGTTTCTAACAAGGCTGAGGAACAGATACAGACAGGTATAACGGGGGCTTGTGGAACTGGCATAAGAGACACATGGTCTCCTTTGTCTGATTTTTGTATATTCATGTTCATATTCATACAGTGTTGTACTAAAAGACCAAAGATTTATAAAGCTAATTATAATCTAGCATAATTTTGTGCTACTAAGAATGGTGATTTAGGTTTTGAATGGTTATTAGATAGAGTAGCAATTCTGAAATTATAAATTTTTGGATTTGTGTGACTGAAAGATATGATAGACTACACATTTCTACTCGATCAATCATGCTGCCATCAAGAAGGACCTGCTAGTGATATCTGGAAAAAGACTGTAAACAGACAATGGTGACCAAAGTGGTCCATATGATACTGGTGGTCTAGTGTTACTTCACATCAAAGTTAGCTTCACTGGGCAAGAATATTTCCATTTAGCTTTGTGTTATACACAGCTGAGAGGTAAAAAACACTCAATGTCAGGCGGAGCACTCTGTGCTCATATTGGACAACCACACAATAACGACAGAACTGTCATGGAAGACAAAACAAATTCTACCATGGTACTCTTTCTGTTGCAAAGTTGTGAGGTGTCCCAGGTGTAGTGCCTTTTTTAGATCATTATCTCATGTTACACAAGATAAAACAATTTACTGTCAAGCACAGTTCCCATTTTCATTTCCTACACGAACAGATGTCCTATGTTGTCCCGATCGCGCTATAATTGGGTTGAAATTGTGTAGTCTGGTGAGGTTTCTCTTTGCTCACCCTAATGGAGCCTGTCCTTTTAAAAAATGACCTCATGGGTCATTTTTGCAGGCAAATTTTACAATCAGTACCTATGTTTTTAAATAAAATTAAGCGAGCTCTAGTAGTTGTACACAAAAGGATGTGTGAATAACTTATCTGGTTTTCCCAGGCAAATTCCAAAGAAATATGTAAATATGGATTTTTTCTCAGATTTGTGAAAAGTCTGTGGGGACTAAATGGCATTCGATGCCACAGGAAAAGCTCAAACATTTAATAGCCTAATTCATATATAGCACTTTTGTACTATACTTAAGCACTCAAATCACTTTATACAGGCACTTCATTGTTTTGCCCAGAGATACTTTAGGATATAGATTGGAGCAGCCAGGTGTTGAACCACCAACCTTCCGATTATTGGGTAGATGACCTGTTCTACCTCCATGCTGATGTGGCATGCAAAGCCACATGTAGGAGTGCTCATTTTGGAAACAGTCATATGGTCATTTTGCAACAAACGACTGATATTTCCATTCGGATTGGAGGACATGTTACCCAAACGCTGAAGCTCAGAGAGCTTTTAGCTTCTTTGAGTCGATGGTAATGAGCTTATCGTTCACAGGTTGGTAGTATGGTTCATGTTTCCTATTGCTAATGTCCGCTGCCATAGTCAGAGCTTCAAAAAAAAAAAATCTACGTGAATAAATTCATCACAAAGTTAGCATCTTGCTGTTAAATAATGCATTGCATAGCTAAAGTCTGGTTTGGTTGTTTTAAACTAAAAACAAAGCTAAGAGGAAACTTCATTTGGAACATGTATGATAATGTTTCAGAAGACACTTTCAGACTTTTTCTCAGTTTGGCTAGTAGCAAATACATGATAGTTAAAAAACTTTTCTTATAAATAGAATTTATGCCCATTTGAAAAATGTTAATGATTATAATGAAGGATTGTCCTTTGTTTGGATTTTTCCAGGCCCAGCTTGATCGCATCACTCAGCTAGGGAGGATGGTTACACTAAAACCACGTACTAGTTACTACAATCCTCCACCCGCCACCCCACCTAAACCTAATCATCCATCCCCACATAGACCTCACACCTCCAAACCAGCAGTGCCTACTGCCTCTTACACAAGCACCCTGCAGCTGCCAAACCCTGTTAAACCTTCTTCATCATTCTCTGATTTCATCCCAACCCCTCTTCCCTATCATCCCACCACCTTTGGGGCTTTTCCTGAAGGATGGTGGCCTGTTGGAGGTATGCTCATTTGAAAGATCTAGATAATAAAAAGTGTTGCTTACAAATTAACTATGATAATTAATGCTATAATTAATTTAATAGCAGGACGATTAAGCTCCCGCCGTCCTACAGCTGCCCCTCCTTTCCCATGGATGTTTGGGGGTGGTGGTGGTGGGGCTAAATCTCGCATTACCACAGTGACCACAGCAAGCGTGTCAGTGTTGGCAGAGAGCGATGTGTTCCTACCCTGCAAAGCAACAGGGAATCCTGAACCCAACATTGCATGGACTAAAGTCTCCACAGGTAAGACAGGGTAGAAAACTTAGAGGCAAAATTTATTGTGTGCATCATTTTCATGTGATTGGTCAAATCAGTCTTCAATTTTAGGCCATTTGAAATTCTTTTTGACTGATAGTGGTAGAAAACAGTGGTAGAAATTCTGAGAAGTCTCCATGTTTTGGTCTTTCCTCAGGTGCCACCATCCCAGCTAACACCAAGCATGGTCCCCGTTTTGAAGTCTTCAGAAATGGAACTTTTGTCATTAAAAATATCCAGCTTCAGGATCGAGGACAGTACCTTTGCACAGCCCAGAACCGGTTTGGATCAGATCGGATGGTCATCACCTTAGCTGTCCAGACTGAGGCACCCAAGATTCAACCACCCAAGTCCACAGAGATAGCAGTCTACTTAGGAAAAAGTGTGACTCTTGACTGCCTGGCCTCTGGCAAACCACCAGCCCAAACTTCCTGGATTCTCCCAGACAAAACATTTGTTCGTGATGCCGGGACTCTTTACACTATCCTCTCTCCAATGTCTCTGCTTCAGAATGGAACCCTGCACATTCATTCTGCTAACTTTTCCAGCAAAGGGGCCTATAAATGTATAGCAAGCAATGCAGCAGGTGCAGATACAATCACTTATCATCTGCACGTAGCAGCTCTGCCTCCAAGCATAAGCGAAGGAGCAATGGATAGTGTGATCATTCCTCCAGGTAAGATACAGAAACAGAAATTTTAATTCACACAACAAAACATATTGCTATCTATGCCTAGTTTCCCTCAAGATGTGGCTTAAATGTTCATAGAATCACAAACCTTCTAAACTAATAAATCTCTATCCAACCAGGCAGAAGTGTGTATGTTCACTGCTCTGTGAAGGGCGAACCGCCACCTGCTCTCAAATGGATGCTCCCAGCAGGTGTCCATGTCAAACCGTCACAGTTTCTGGGGCGCAGGCTGTTTGTCTTCCCCAATGGGACGCTGTTCATTAAGAATGTTCTGCCATCTGATGGTGGGAGGTAAGACATGTGCATTTCTTTTAGACTATTTCAAAATGATCGTCTGAAGTTCTGGTTAAATAAGGACATGCAGCTAACTTGGCTCTAGTAATCTCTTTTATAAGACTTATAAACTGAATTAAATCTCACTGACATTACGATTGGCATGTAATTTGCTGATTTATGTTCCACACAGGATTCTTTAAAAATAACTTTTATTAATCAGCTATTAGCAGGTCTTAATACTCTAAATTTAAATATGTGTGTTCCAAGCAGTACAGATTTATCATTCGATTCATATATGGTTCTCCTCCTTCTCCTGTCCTTCTTGGACTGTTTGAGTTTTTTAAGAGATGTCACTAAGCTGCTATCAGTCTGTCACAGGTATGAGTGTTTCGCCAGCAATGCTGTGGGAATTGCCAAACGAACGATCCAGCTGGATGTGAGAGCAGATTCCTCTTCCTTCTCTCGCCAGCCTCCTCCTCCTCTTCCCATTCCTCCAACACACTGGCATGCTACCCCATCTCGTCAACACATTGTCTCAGCGATGTATGGTTCTGCTGTCTACCTCCACTGTCCAGAGTCTACCGAATATACAAGAGGGACCATCTGGCAACTGCCATCCAAAACCATCCTGGAGCATCAATACAGGTAACTGAAATGTCCCATTTTATAAACCAGTACAGCGTTATCAAAATCATTGATTAATCAAAAGGTTCAGGGTGCCTTTAAACTGGGCTGCTTTAATCTCAGTGCCATTTCTCTCCCCCATCTGCCTCCAGTCCAGAGAGACCAATTAAAGTTTTTCGTAATGGGACCCTGAGGATTCTTCAGCTAACTGAGCTGGATGGTGGAAGTTATCTGTGTGTCTTCCAGCGGCCCAATGGAGAGGACATGGAGCTCTTCCAGGTATGAACAAGTCAGATAACGACATGGGGCCTGTTCATTTTGTTGCAAACCCTTTGGCAGAGAACTTTTAGTTATTTTAGCTCTTCCTTGTTGATAACTGTCAAGGATAATGTTCAAGGCTTCTAACTATGCTTTCCATTAAAAATGGGGCCTGTCCTCACTGTTAAAAAGGATTTTTTTTTTTTTTGGACTGACTAAAGCTAAAGTAACTGGTGGGTCAATGATAACTACTTAAAAGTGTATTTTCAGAGCATTCACCAGGATATTGCTGATTGGAGAGCCATGTGAACCAAAGCTTGCTGTGATTTACAATAATATACTTTATTTGTTTTGTCAGGTGGAGGTTTTAATGACCCCTCCCAGAATCGAACATGTTAGGACGGCACAGACCAGGATCACCTTTGGAGAAAATTTCCAGGTATTTACTTGTGTTTAATACCTCAAATCTGGATATATACCAAAAGAACTCTGTGGGCACCATTGAAATGGCACACTAATTTTATTTTACTACCTATTTGAGTCTATCATTTCAAGAAAGCAGTCATTTCAGGAAATTTCCCATTGAAAGAACCCTGAACACTCGATCCCTATAGTAAAGATATCTGATGCTCTGTTATGATTTGTATTTGCTCCACTTGTCCCATTAATGCAAATGGTTGCTGCAAATAAGTGTAAAGTTCATGTGATTGATGGAATATTTCTATCCCAACTGGTCTCTATGGGTTACCAAAACTCCCATGTCCTGTATAGCAGCCAATTCCTTCTGGACTGTTTGCCTTTTATGTTCAGGTAGCTGCGAATGCACTGCCACACCTTGGTGAGTTTCAAAGTGGTGCTGTATGAGCATGGTGTGACCGGGCAGGGAGGATAAACCATCTGCATAAACCTGTTGCAATGCAGCAACATCTGCTCTCTGGGAGAGATGGTTATTACAAAAGAGCAAGGTGGGAATGGTTGAATTTGGCACTTCCAGCCCCAACTCATCTGTCTTTCACCATGCTCACCAGAGAGCATGCCTCTCTCCATACTTTGAGGAGGTTGAGGTGGTATATTTGTATGGTTTCACCCCTGTGCAAACACACCATTTCCTAATCAACGCCCCCCACGCTATGTGACCATAAACGGTCCTTGCCACTTGGCGAGTAACTTTGAGCTGGAATAGGCGACTAATACAAGTACTTTATCTCCCAGTGTAAATCGTCTAAGTCTAGCCCCTCTGTTGTAAAGGCTTCACCACTAAGCCACCCGGGCGCCCTAGTGTATGGAGCTTTGGTCTCAGGTCCAGGATGTATTGAATTTCGTTTTTATCAGGGCTCAGACCTTGCTCCCAATTTTCCTTAGGTTCAACAGCCCCCCGTGGTTTTCTATAAAACAGCAGTTCAAAGGGAGAAAATCCTGTGGAGGCCTGGGCCTCCTCCTGCACTGCAAACAACAGAGAACTTATGAATGATGGACTTTAAGGTCTTACTTAGGCGCTCCACCAGCTCGTCTGTCTTGGGATGCTATACAGTAGTCCAAACTGGCTTAACACCCAGTAATTGGTACAGCTCCTTTAGTGTGCGAAACATGAACAAATTGTCCTGGTCAGTCAGTATCTATTTTGGAGATGCCAACTCGTGAGATGAAACCGTGCCTGCATCACACTCTTTGCAGAAATGCTGTGCAGCGGCTCTGCTTTGGGATATCATGTTGCATAATCCACCAGGACTAAAACAAAACCATATCCTGGTGCACTCTGGTGAAATGGGGTCCATGGCTTGGACCCCATTTCACCAGTTACCTAAGCTTTAGCTTTTCAGTGAGCACTAATCATCTGCATCTAAATATTACTTTACATGATCAGTAACACATAGATGAATAGGAGCTAATGTTACTGGGATTCCATGGTCTATGTCTAAAGGGGCATCTGCACAGGAAGCAATTCACTCATTGCACATCACTTTGTTGCTAATGGGTGGTCACTAGCAAACAATGCAGGCTTGAGTTGCCTAGGTAACCCTCTAATGTATTTGCAACCTTGTAATATGCCAATCATCTGTATCTTTCACTCTTATTGGCAGTAGCTTCAATTGCTCACCTTGAAGTTAAGAAAAGTTTAACTTGGGACTGACCACTTCAAGTTGCCGATGGTTATTTTGCCCATCATCGCTTGAACTTGGTGAATGTCATTGATTTTCTGTTGTTTCACCATCTCACTGCTAGTTGCTTCCTGTGTGGACAGCCCTTAAGAACCAAATATGCATTTAAACATGCATTTAAAAATATAACTCTAAGTGCTGAATTAAAACTAATAAGTACATTTGAAATCTTTCATGTTTGTCTTAACACTTCTTTGCATAGCTGGCCAACCAATCAATCAATGTTAAGGTGCATTTTAGGTGATTTGAAGGCACACGGTGACCCAAAACCCTCACTTTACAATGCCCTGGTTTTTCCTTTATTTTGTCATCTGTCTGTTTGATTTAGTTCTAGTTAGAAACTGTGAAACTATTGGAAGGATTATAAAGATTTTCAAGCTGTTATTGAGCAGGGTCAGGATAGGTCAAACAGCAGATTGATGTTGCCCTTTTATTTCTTTTAGCCATGATTCTTCCATAATCCATAATTCTTCCTACTTAGCTGAAAATATTAGTTGTTCCTAAAAAAATGCAACCCAGATTCATTAATATACTTGCTTTTCTCCTGCGCATATTCTAGGTGGACTGTGTGGCATCTGGCCTCCCTGATCCAGAAGTTTCCTGGAGTCTCCCAGATGGAACAATAATCAACAATGCCCTTCAATCAGATGACAGCGGCCTCCGCAATCGCCGATATGTTATGTTTGGCAATGGAACTTTACTTCTCCAGCAGATGGACAGAAAAGATGAGGGTGACTACACTTGTTATGCCAAGAACAAACTGGGAAAAGATGAACGAAAAGTGAGCATCAAAGTGGGGCCAAATGCTCCAAAAATTAGATTAAAATCACAGTCACTAGTGACAGCAAAACTGGGAGAGCCAGCCAAACTGAGTTGCGAGGCAACAGGTGAGCCTACACCTAGAATCATATGGATCTCACCGAGAACGGATGTGATACCAGCGTCATCAGACAAATTTCAGATTATGGATGGCGGTATATTAGCTATAAAGAAAGTGACACTGGCTAGTGAAGGAATATATACATGTGTGGCACGAAATTCTGCTGGTGATGATGTCAAAAACATAAAAGTTGAAGCTGAACCCCAGGAACCCTTTATCAACGGCATGAAAGGGAAGAGTACCACAAAGGTTTTGGGTGTTTCTTACCAAACAGCACATCTGCATTGCAGAGTGGAAGGAAAACCTGAACCAAGAGTCTGGTGGGTTACTCCTTATGGCCTCTCACTCCCAACACCCTACCTTGGCGGTCGCTTTCAGGTCCACCAAAATGGAAGCTTGGAGCTGAGAGGCTTAAGGAAAACCGATGAAGGGAGGTACATGTGTCTTGCAAAAAACAATATCGGTGAAGCCTCACTTTTGGTTGAATTAGATGTGGCTTCATTAGCTGAGAAACCTACCTTTGCTGTTCCCAATATTGAAATCTTACCAATAAAGCAAGATGGAGTAGAACTGATTCTTGAGTGCTCTGCTCGTGGCAAGCCAAACCCAGAGTTTTCATGGGTACTACCCAACGGGACATTGCTGATGCCTGGTGCTAGACTTCAGCGGTTCATCCATTATTTAAGCAGTGGAACTCTGCGGATCTCTCAACCAGTTCCAGCTGATAAGGGAGTGTATCGGTGCCTAGCAAAAAATGTTGCAGGACAAGCAGAGAAACGTTATGCCCTGGAAGCTGGCAGAAAGCCAGTGATCAGAGGATCTACAGGTATGTTTTTGTGTCTCAAACCAATAAAACAAATCTCTTTAGTTTTATCAATACACTGGTCTAAATTAGTAGATGAGTTTTTGCATTTTTTTGTTTCCTCTTGGATTGCTTTCTGATTCTGCTAACAGGTTAGATGTATAGATATGAGGTGAAACTGAAAGAAAGTTCTAAAGGAACTAAAATTTTCATGTTATAATTTAACTTTTCCAGGTGGGATGAAGATCACTTATGGCCTCAATCTCAACTTGCCTTGCACTGTGGATGGCTGGCCGCAGGCATCAATCGCTTGGACCCTGCCCAATGGTGTTGTTTTGGACAAACCTCAAACTATTGGCCGTATATCTTTCTTTGCCAATGGGACCCTCCAGCTCAGGCAGATGGCCACCTTTGACAAAGGAACGTACATCTGTAAAGCTTCCAACTCTTTTGGCTCATCAGCACTATCCTACCCAGTCACTGTGATGGTGTTCCCTCCACGAATCACCAGTACAATGACATCCATCACCAGGGTGAACAGGGGATCACCCGTGATGTTAAAGTGTGTTGCAACTGGTATTCCAAAGCCGGACATTTCATGGACATTACCTGGACGCACCACATTGGTTCCACACAGCCGATACACAGTACAGGGAGGAATTCATATGACAGAGGAGGGCAGTCTGGTCATACAGAACCCTGTGCTCATGAACTCTGGTATTTACAAATGTAACGCTAAAAATGCCCTCGGAACAGATTTCAAATCTACGTACCTACAAGTTGTTTGAATGACTTTTACAATAATTTGTGTTCTGAATATCTCACAACAGTGGTCTGGATAAGGATTTTCTCCAAAAGGCTTTGAATATACTGTCCATGACTAGGCACATTTAAAGCTGGCTGACTAACAGCTTGGCTTGGTTTCAAGTGAAACCTTGTTAGTGAACATTCATTATTTCTGATTTGTAAGTGCAGTTTTTTTCTTGTTTTTTTTTTTTTAGTCTACCTGTTGACCCTAAAAACATGTTCACAAGTGCCTTTTGTCCTGTTGAGAGCTCGTCTTCTGGGCATTACTCCCATAGATGTGATTTCATCACCCTTACAACATTATAGTTTGCAAAATTTTACTTCCCTAAACAATTCTTTGTTGCCACAGGACAGCATGCTCTTTACCTTCTGTACCCAATCAGCATATTGCTTGTTTGTTTATTTTTGGCAGAATTACCATTAAAGTGTTTTCAGCTGTATAAATATTGAACTGTTCATGACACAAAAGAGTAGATTTTACTGTAGATATTTCAGGCAACTTTCATCAGTATACAGTGGACACCTATAAGTCCAACATGTGGAACTGACAAACTATTCTACTCATTTGCTAAGTCCCATACATGATAACCTTTCAATGTCTCTTTTCTATAAGGATTCAAATACCTCTTCTTGCTACTCTACATTGTTTATGAGCAAATGACTCAGTGTATGTATCAGTATCGTTTATCCATGTTGATATTGGTGGGAAGGAATAGTTCAAAGCTGGTTGTGAACTATTAACAGTGCACATGAAAATATGTAAGTACATAATTTATAAGTAAATAATAAAATATCCACGTTTTTGTTTTTGTGTTGTTTTTTTTTTTGTTTTTTTCTTTGTTTTATTCATTGCGTTTTGTCTCATTTATGCTAATTAGTAGTGTAACCAGAAAGAATTTGTGGGTGTGCATTGTAGTTGCTGCAGGATGGTAATTTAACTGCAGAATCACATAGAGGTCATTCCATCTCAAATCAGCATGAGCCTTCAACGCGACCATCTCCACTTTGCATAAAAGTTTTATGGTACAATGTTTGAGCATATATAATGGTTGTTGTGCAATTTTAACTACACATATTACATATATATTCATATCAAAATATATATTTTTGAAAAGTGGTCAAGCTTTCCTGTAGAGTCCCATATTTGGCCACATAGTAATAAAAAACTTTACATTGCAAAAGACATCTAGTGACAATTTCTGAATGGTATATAGTTGAATTTCACATTACTGTAAAATAAAACATGTAGAATACTTTTTAACAAATTCTTAGTCACAAAAATGAAGTAAATGTTTTTTTCATTCAACTTTCATGCTGGATTGAGCAAATATGACAGATTGCACCACAAAAACAAAAATATCAGTAAATTGTTCTATCCAAATGGAACAAAATCCTGGAGTTTCCAGATGGTACTCTAAATATAACTCAGAAAATAATTATGTTAAATACATGCATATTTTTCAGTTTTGAGGTCATCCTGTCTCAAATGATCAGATTTTTAAAATATTTTTTTGCTCAGGAATCTAAAAAAAAGTTTTATGGTACAAAGCTTGAACATATATATTGATTTTAGTTCCATCTAAATAGAGCAAAACAATCAAGAGTAATGAAAAAGAGGCCATTTCACGTGAGCAGTCTTGCGAGGCCAAGCTGTTTTGTCCACATGGCGCAATAGTTAGTCTGATGCAAGAAACTAACCCTAATGCAACAACTGCTAGAAGTAAGCAGAGATGAGGCAATTTGTATGCTGACTGTCTGAATGAATGCTGCAAGAATTGTAATATATATATACAAATTTGCTACATTGTTGCATTTTAACATGTATGTATTAGTATGTCTTGATGCATGCTCAATCATCCAAGTATGAAAATCCCAGACTGAAGCCAGTTTAATGAGTGACCAAATGAATCTTCCACTGAAAATGCTGCATCCAGATGAACAGAATCAACTTTCTGGGACATCTTAATATATTTCAAACTTAACCTGAATTATATCACCGCTCCAAGGTGAAACAGTAAGTAGAGTAGTTCTCAAAAATAAAATATGCACATATTCACCAAAATTATTTTCTCAGTTGCTATGAAAGTGCCATCTGGAAACTCCAGGATTTTGTTCTATTGGGATTAGACTATCTACTGATATTTTTGTTTTTGTGGTACAGGTTGTGATATTTTCTCAATCAAGCATAAAACCTAAATGCAACCTGTGCAATCACCTTGCGATCAAAAGTGGTCACCCACAGGTTGAAGGTGTTGCACGCTCATCCTCTTTGGGACCAGGTGATCACCACAACTACTTGCAAGTGGTTTCTGAATGCAAGAAAATGCAGCGCAATTACTGAGCAACCTCCACACAAGGAGGATCTAGTGTGACTGAGCCATTACTCTCTCTTCATACAGGAACTGGTAATATTAAATAAATAACCCCATGTACTAAATAGTTTATTGTGAGCTGTTACATAATTAGGGGTCATCAGGTGTCGCTCAGCACAGAATTATTATCCCTTAATGCCCCATCCCGCATTTTGATTGGCTTTAGTTTTTGAAAGTCAGCACAGTCAGACTGACGCTTTTGATGAATATATTCCAGAAACACCCAAATCATTTCTAGACAACAGGGAAATAACAGTTTTAAGGATAGAAAGGCAAGGATTAGGAAGGTTTCACATAAGACTAAACTTTAGCTTCCTTTCACATTCGTTGTATTCACTTAAGGAGCTGGGAAGGTTGCCATCCATCCATCCATTCTCTTCCACTTATCCTGTTCAGGCTCACTGGGAGGCTGGAACCTACCTGTCCTGTATACCCAAAGGGACTCTGTCCCACATGCAGATTGTTTGGAATCTTCTCCCTCTATACGCAGTTTATTTGTATGCAAATAATTCATATTTCTGACTATGTGTTTAAGGCTCTGTAGTAGGGTTGATTATGAGAGACAGGACAAAGTTTGAGGACATGGAGGGCTGATGCTGGTAAAAAAGAAATGATGGTAGCTAAGGCTGGCTGCCACCCACTTTAATCTTTCCTCCCCCATAAAAGACACAGACACATATAAGGCAAGATTATCCTGTAAGAACGCTTGAAGTATGAAATAAGTTTAATGCCACAGAAGTAAGAACTGATACTGAGATTTTAAAGCTGCTGAACGCTGAATTTTCCTTCTCTCTTTTTCCCTTCTTATCTTTTTTAATTCCTCATGAAGCTTAAGTGAGAAAGGACAAACTGAAACACTCTGATCAATCTCGGTAGAGGAAAACAACTTAGACTGAGTAATAATGAGAAGAAATGTATGGGATATCATAACTATATATGAAATTGTCATTTAGTTTGTATGCATGTATCCAAATGTGTGTATCTATGCAAATGTGGGCTATATTTCACTGTTGAATTGGGCTCACCAGAATGTGAATGTCCCACTGAGCATCGCTTTCAGACAAACAGGCCTTATTCTGAGGATGAAGGGAGCTTTGTCAGACAGAAGCGTTGGGATTGTTTGACACTGGGAGTGATTTTTTTTTTTTTTTTGCGCGTACGTGTGTGTGTGTGTGTGTAAGAAAGTGATTATGTTTGTCTCTTTGAGAAAGAGAGAATGTGCACGTCTGAGAGGAAGAGACTGCGTCTGTGTCTCAAAGGGCTGTTCAACTAGAGAGTGTCACGCCTGTTTGTGTGTGCAAGAAAGACATTGACTTAGAGAGTGAAAACAGGACAAGTGTTTGGTAATTCTGTCTGCGTTTCAGTCTGATATCAACACACAGCGGGTGTGCGCGCATGCGAACAAGGCTGCGTGTTTCTTGGCTTCTGCTTCTGCTGGGGTGAGTCAAAATGGAAGCACAGGAGCTCGAACACGCTGCAGCTCCTTCTTGTCCAGCATTATTTCAGACGGTGAGTGAAACAGATTCTGTATCGTCCTCATATTTCTTTTCAAAGCATCAGTATTTATGCATCAGCTTTTTGTTATGCCTTATAACAAAAAAAATTATTTCATGGAATTTGCATCATTGACAGTGTAATCAAGGGATGCATGGGAATAATGACACTGGAGATCAGGAAAACTATCTTATCCTGTGTGTTCTTTAGCTGTGCCAGCAGTGTGGCTGAAAGAATGGCAAGATTGTTTCTCTACAACTTTGGTCCAGACTAACACCAGAGCATCTAAAAACATAAACAAGTTCATAATTGCAAACCTTTCAAATATTCTCTGTTCGTTATGTATAAAGTGAAATATGTAAATAAACATCAGAAATCCAGTATCTCATGATCAGATGATCAATCAAAAAATTACTTATAGAGATTTCCAACTCTGAAAAGTACCTCCATTTGGTAGTAGCTTTGGCTCTCTGGGCTGCAGCTGAGTGCTGCTGGAAAAGGAGATTGGCTTCCTGATAAAGCTTGTCAACAGATGGAAGCATGAAGTGCTTTAAAATCTGGAAGATCGCTGCATTGACTTTGGACTTGATTAAACACAGTGGACCAACACCAGCAGATGACATGGCACCCCAACTCAAACACTCTGTGGACTCTGTGCTTCTCCACTCCAGACTCTAAGACCTTGATTTCCAAATGAAATGCAACATTAATTTTCTTCTGAAAAGAGGACTTTGGACCACTGAACAACAGTTCAGTTACTGTTTTCTACTTTTTCCCTGCAAAGATGCTTCTGGTGTCTCTGCTCCAAGAGTGGTTTTATATTGGGAATGTAATAGTTGTGCCCCTGTTGCTGAAGACACCTGTGGACGGTGGCTCCTGATGAACTGACACCAGCCTCATGTCCATTCCTTGTGAAGCTCTTCAAAGTTCTCAAATCAGCTTTTCTTGACAATCTTCTCAAAGCTGCGATCATCCCTGTTGCTTGTGCACCTTTTCCTACCACATTTTCCCCTTCCAGTCAACTTTCCATTGTATGCTTCAATACAGCAGTCTGCAAACAGCCAGCCTTTTCAACAATGACCTTCTGTGGCTGCCTGCTTGTGGAGGGTATCAGTTGTCACCATCTGGACATTTGTCTTCCCCATGATTGTGGTTGCACGTACTGAGGTAGACTATGAGATACACGGTATTTAAACTGTC
Source organism: Archocentrus centrarchus (assembly GCF_007364275.1). Lineage (NCBI taxonomy): Eukaryota > Metazoa > Chordata > Actinopteri > Cichliformes > Cichlidae > Archocentrus > Archocentrus centrarchus. The sequence continues at coordinate 26,103,192 of NC_044355.1, read as the reverse complement.
TGAATAGTTATTTACTCAAATTTGAAATTAAAAATTTTAATAATTTGAGGTACTGGATTTCTGATTTTCATGAGCTACTGTATAACCATAGCTATCATAGTTGTCGTTGTACATTTCGCTTGCATTTTGGTGGTCATACATTTTCCAAAACAGAAAAAAACACAAAGAGTAGAGAAAATTCTGACAGTAAAATTATGGTTATTGTTATTCAAATTTTCTATAGAGAATGAACACTAGTGCAGAGATGGACTAAGGTTGTGTTAACATGAAATAGAGTGTGTGATGCTTCGTGACAATCTGATATTGTGACAGCCTTAATGAGCACTAAGTTGTTTCACTGCAAGTAAGTTACACTCTGAAAATCTGATATCAACTTGAAAGGGTTGTTCCCTTTATTGCACTTTCTTCTTGTTCACTTAAATCATGCCTGGAATCTGGGAACGCTGCAATCCTTTGCATTACGAACATGTTGGTTTATGGAATGTGACAGTCGTGACTAGTCGATGAGCTCATGTGACGACAGACAGGGTGAGAAAATCTCTTTCACTTTCTCTCTCTGTTACACCCTGAAAGGAGATGCTTGAATTATACAAAGACATTGTATGTATTTATGTACTGCATCATATTTTGCACTGTAATTTTTATATTATGTGGAATCTAGCTGTCAAGTAATTCATATGAAAAACAAGCTTACAGAGAGTTCTGCTCCTGGACTACAATAATAAACAGAATGGGAATGTAAAGGTGGGATGAACTACTGCCCCTAACAAAGCTGTGATGCTCTGATGTAATTTACATCATGTTACAATGTGATTACAGTATAATTACATAATGATATGACACTTATTCTGTAAAGTCGGTAGCTTTACTGTGACCCTCATTAGTGTTTCTAATGACCTGTAGGTTTTTATTGAGTATTTTGATTATTTTGTAGTACTTCAGTTGGCCAGTGGGGAGCACTAGTATGCAAAGGTGGTGGAAGTACTCTTTTACCCCTGTATTAAAAATCCTATCCAAATGTATAAAAAGCAAAACATATGCGTCAAAAGGCAAAATTATTGCCCCACAAAAAAAACTGACATTAGGAGGACTGCAGAGTGGTGCAGAGGTTAACACAGCAAGAAGGGCCGGCTGGACCCCTGCATGGAGTCTGCATGTTCCCGCATGGGTCTCGAGTACCCCCGCTTCCTCTCACAGTCCAAAGACAAGCGTGTTAGCTAGACGGGTGATTCTAAATTGACTGCAGGTGTGAATGTGAATGGGTGTGCCTCTGAAGGTGTTGTGAATCTGAATGGCTCTTTCCTGATTTCATTGTTTTAATGCTTCTCCCTTTAAGGCCCCGGTCAGCTGCTGAAAGAGAGCATCGTCGGGATTGTTGCATCTCAGGTCTCCTCCTTCTTTTCTCCTTTCCCCTCCCTTCTCACGTCTATCAATCCTCCTCTCGACGCACGCACCCTGATTTCCGCATCGCCTCCTCCGGTATAATGACCAACGATAGCCCGGAGGAGGAGACCCGAGCTCCGGGCGGCGGAGGAGGTGGTTGTGGAAGAGGGATGGCTCGAAAACACCGAGCGGACGACAATGTCACTATCCTGACATCATCCATGGATTTACACAGAGCCAGCCGGAGCCGAGCCAGCAGCAGCAACGATGCCGCCCCGAGCATCACATCCTCCGTGGATCTGAGCACCTCCTCCCTGGAGCTGAGCATCCAGACGCGGATCTTTAAGATCATCGTCATCGGAGACTCCAACGTGGGGAAGACCTGCCTCACCTTCCGCTTCACGGGGGGCAGCTTCCCCGATAAGACCGAGGCTACCATCGGCGTGGATTTCAGGGAGAAGGTGGTGGAGATCGAAGGGGAGACTATCAAGGTAAAAGGCAGCAGAGAGAGCTGGATGCTGAACAGTGATGCTCCCTCACTCCCACCCCCCTCCTCTTCTCTCTGCTGATCAGCTGCCAGTGGATGACACAGGGGGGCCTGTTCTTTCATTTTGTCCTCACACTCTCAAACAATAGGCAACGTTTTAGAATATCTCTGGAGATATTTATCATTTCAAAACATATTTATAGTATATGCTGAAGAAATCCTGCCAGCACAGGCTTTGTAGTCAACAACAGGCCACAGGAAGATAAAGGTAGCCTGTAATGAATTCTATTGTATGGCTCAGAAGGCTTTTTGTGGATTTCTAGTTTGAAACATGAACAGAAATTCATGTGTTTTTACAAATCTGACTATGAATACAAAATTTCTTAAAGTCTCTGACACTTAGGATGAGACTGTCAAAACTCTAGCTGAAAAAAATAAAATAAAATAACAGACTGTGGTGCTGCAAAATGTGTAAATAGGCATCCATCCACCTCCAGCAGTCTCGTGTCGTTCATTTGCGTGGGGAATACAAAGCAGCTCTGCAGGGTCGCTGCGTCCAATTGACATAAAATTGTTAACACTTAATCTGTTAATTCATCACAAATAGACACCCACACATTCCAGTGTTGGTACAATGTGTGAAGTAAGCCCCTTAGCCGGACTGTTTTAATAGTCATAAAGTAAATACAACAGCCATTATGAATGTAGGCCATACTGTAACGCTACCCTGATTGTGAAATTAAAATTTAATGACTTTGAAGCTCATTTTTGGAGCAATGCGTCTTGGCAGACATAACGAACACAGCATCAGACCACGGTGTAATAACAGGCCGGCTCGTGTATCGTGACAAATAACAGGTCAAAGATTTTAGGCCTTGCCTATATGTGGAGGGTTACTAATTTGCTTACTCATTCATCTGGCTGGTCTGTGACTTCCTTTTTTTAATTGTGATTTCTTCCTCTGATGTGTAATTCACACACCTTGGCAGGTCGGGCAGATTAGAGCCGCTGTGTCAGTGAGCGTAACCTTTATGTGCTCCCCTCCCTTCTTTCCCTCAGTAGATCAGTCTGTCTGCATACTCCAGGTGCCCCCAGCGCTGACTCACAAACACACTCGCACAGTCGCATTACGTAGTATTAGGTCAGTGTGCCTGAATCATTGAAACGTTGCCCAAAAACACCTGCCACAATGTACGATGATTGTTGTGAGAATGTGAAAATATCTGCTTTCTTCTGGCTTTGTTGCTGCTTTGTAAGCTGGTTAATGATGGTGGAATGGGAATGGAAATGGGACATTAAATAAAGATTAATCATCTTTAGGTAATTAAACCTATTTGCTCGAGCAGCTGTAATAGCAGATATTGTCTTCACCCTCCCTAAAGATGTATTTGTGTTTTCTTAATATACTTAAAGAGCAATCAAGGAAGGCCTATCTATTGTTTTGGTCAACTGGTCAAATTATCATTCATTTTGCTATTTAACTGGTAATCCCACTGGATAATTCAGGGCAATTCAAAGTCAGGATGCTGCCAACATTTAACTTAAAGAAGAATTCTCACTCTGCTCCAAAGAGGATTTGCCCGTCAGTGAGCCCCACAAGTTTGCCTTCAGCACCGGAACCGAGATATGAAGCTGAAATCCTGCATTTTTATGTAAAAGTGAACTCTTCCATTATTAAAGTAAAAACTAGGCCACTCTGGAGCAGTGGGAAAAAATGCTGTCATACAACTCTATATCAACACAAGTCAAAATTTCACTCACACCTTTGATATAAGAGGATTAATATATGATTAAAATTCACTCCAAAGTTAGATTAAGTATAGAGGGATTTAACCGTCTTTCCCTTCCGTCTTTCCCGCCTTTCCCTTCCAGTCCTCTGGAAGGTAATTATAAGTAACATGCATGTTTACAACAATGCACAGGCCTATAAAAAGAAAAGTAGACTGAGGTGTCAAAATCAAGACAGTTATTCTCATGTGTGCATGAGACATCTTGAATAAATGTTTCATAGCTTTTGACAACACTTTGTTTAGATTTTACTCACTCTGTCACTTATTTATAATAGATGGAAATTCCCTCTGAATGCATACATAATTCGATATGTCTTATAATCATTTTCATAACATCAATTTGCATGTTTCAAACACTGAGCTTTGATGTTATGGTTGGTGTTGCTGCAGCATTCAGCTAATGATGAGTAGCAGCACTAGTCCTCTCAAATGGTAATAGCAGATAATTGTCTGGCCCTTTTTACACTGCAGGCCTGGACTAAGTGTTGGGAGAAATCCCTGTTCATATACAAAGTGCTACTGATCACACAGAAGAAAAATAATTTCTGACCTCTTCTTTGTCCTGATGGTTAATTTTAAACCATCACCATGCAGTTAAAACAAACACAGCTGTAGAGCAGCTCCAGGTGCTCTACAGCTGTGTAATAAGGTTAAATCTGGCATCACAGTCTGGTAATTATTTTATGAAGCAGTGGTATAGTACAGTGCTGGGGGCCAAAGCTGCTCTTTAGCTGCTCTGTTAAATTGGCTGCCAGCTTGAATGCTTTATTTTTGTTTGAAAACATTAATGATGAACGTAGCCATGCCGTCACTTAATGGTTTGATGAATTCTATATTGAAGCCTCAAATTTGGCATATTGGCCACTGATATTTTTTAACCATATTTGGATGAAGTTTCAGTTTTCAGTTAATGCTAGCTAATGCTGGCTAGCTAGCTTGGCCAGAGTTTAAAACAGATAATACTTATTGGAAAAATTAAACAGGTGACTCCTTGGAGTGTCTTTAAATACAATTATAGGCAGTGTAAAAGATGGATGTAGCTACCGTGACTTCACTCAAAGTCCAATTTTGAAACCTTGAGCATTTACGCTATTGCTATGTTGGTTGCAAAAAAAAAACAAAAAAACCCAATGTGAGAAGGAAGAGTGGGTCTTACTGTGAAATCACACACTCATTGGCTAGCAACTTGTGACTGACAGCTCATCAGCCAACAAGCGTGTGGATTCACACCACATAATCTTCCATTTTGAAGCAATGGTATGATGAAGATTTATAAAACACACTTTATCTCTTATTCAGACACAATCATGACACAATTAAGGGACTGAGCCCATAAACACTTCAGGAAAGAGAGGTCAGAGGTCAAGACAGAAAGATGTTTTCCCCATAGACTTCTATAGGTCCAGAAGTCTTTTTACAACCACAGCTGCTGCCATCTGGTGGCCTTTAGATAGAATGCAGCATTTTAGTCACTTCCACATTGGCTTCATTTTCCCAACTCAGAAGAATTGCCACTTGATTAAGTATTATTCGAGTGGCAATTATGGATAGTATATATGTATATTTATCTTTGGTCATATTTAAACGGTAATACAGTTGAAGTTGAAGTCTTTAAGATTCCACTGTAGTTATCGTGGATAAGGAAATGGGCTAAAGAGAACAAAGCTATATTTTGTACTAGGCAGTAATTATGTTTATTTCTGCTGGATATTTAAACATGGGAGTCTAGTCTTGACACACTTTTGGACCCAGCCTGAAATGTTCATTTTGATGAACTGCAGTTTCTGGCACTAATGTGTTTCCATTTTTTTTAAAAAGCCCAGAGGCTGCCAGTTATTTCTAACCTGCAATGTGAGTTTATTTTAAGATATATAATATAGACACTGCCTGAAGCTGCTGCTAATGATCAAGCAGAAAAACGCACTGTGCTGTTGATACATCCTCTACTGAGACCTTATAGCCGGGAATATTTTTGCACTGTTTCCTGCTGACGTGACTATTATGTTCTAAGAGATCACCATTTATCTTTTTCATTTTTGTCAGTGCTATCTCCATCTGTAATGACCAGCTGCATCTGCAAATTGCATATAAACTTAACTGGTCTGTCTGTACAGGTGCAGGTGTGGGACACAGCAGGCCAGGAGCGCTTCCGTAAATCCATGGTGGAACACTACTACCGTAACGTCCACGCTGTGGTCTTTGTGTATGATGTTACCAAGATGGCTTCCTTCCGCAACCTACAGACTTGGATAGAGGTTGGCATTGCACTGTAAAAATCACTGTAAAAATGAACATATCAGTGGAGACTAGAGGAGGCTGTTTTCCAGGCATCATATAATTATCCCCTTCAGGCACCATAAGCCCTGTGAGCATTTTCCAGCATTCCCTCCTTCCCCAAGGTTATTCATTATCCACAGTTTAACACTGTGGTGTTTCCATCACAAGATGGAAAGTCAGTCATTCACCAAATCCAAAAAGGGAACAAAAACCAAAGGAAACGTCCAAATCACGTGCAGTCATATTCTCTGCAGAGCTCTCTGCTTTTTCTAAGTCTTTCCTAAGACCAAACTATCATTAATAAAAATCAGGACTTGAATCAAAACACAGGTTGTAAAACAAAAATGCAACTACAATAATCAGAAAGTAAAACAAGAATCAAACCAACCAGTGCAGGACTTTTAAGACCGATACTGATACCAATATTTGGTGATGTCAAAATTCAATATTCTGATATGTCTGCCAATATTTTTTTCTTTCAGACACACAAACAGATTTCCCTAATGTGTTTTTGTTTATTTACTTGTTCACACTCTGTCCAACTCTGCTTGGATTAGCTGGTTGTTGTTGTTTGTGGCATTCCAAAGGAAGTTACGGTGTGCCCTCTGGTAGACAAGCTATGAAACGTTGATGCTCATAACGTGGTTGAAGGGTGTTTCTCCCTTCTTTACTTTTTTTAGTTTTCATTTGTTGGCTGTTATATAAATGCCGGTGCAGACTGGCAAGCAGCAAATAGCAGCCAGTGCTGTCCACACTGGCTGAAATAATTTCAGTGTGTAACACCACACTGATACTGCTATAATAACTTTCACTATTTACCCCACTGACAATGTGGCACCTAGTATTCCTGAACAAGCACAGTAAAATGAGCTGACACTCCAGCTTTGGCTCCTTTTGACTGGTAGCAGTATTTGGAGCCAATTAAAGATGAATGTGGTATTAGGATGGCAGCACTACAAGTGTAATATGTTCACAAGTACAGTAATTATAGCTTTCTTTCACAGGAGACATTGTGAGATGTTGTTGTAAACAAAAACAGGTTTAAGTAATAACACTAATTAACAGCTGTATTCAGCTCTATTTAGTTTTGTGACTCACTGGCACTGCTTCCTGGGACTCTTTAGTGAAAGTGAGTCATAGTTAATGTGTAGTTATCCTGTTTTCCTGCTATAACAATTCAGAATGCCTAAAATGAAAATAATACTGCCTTGTAAATTTGATGTAGTTCTATCAGCATGTTCTAAAAGTCTACATGCTAAAAGCGGACTTCAGATTTGCTGGTGGGGTAACTACAGTTTAGCAGGGACATTTTGCAAGGTGGCAAATTGTGTTACCCTTATGCACAATGTTTCTGTCAAAAATTTGCATGCTAAATGCTTTCCACTGACTGCAGGGAGTGCTGGCTTCACACATATTCTGGCACCATAATGTGTGGCAGAATGTGTGTGATGTTGTGGCGCCATAAGTTTATAAAGCAGTATCCTTCTTCCTGTTCCAGGAGTGCAATGGCCATCGGGTGTCTGCATCAGTACCTCGAGTCCTGGTGGGAAACAAGTGTGACCTTGTGGACCAAATACAGGTTGGTGTGTGCAACCGAGGTTCGCAGCATGATTAAAGGCTTTATTCATCATCCGGTAAACAACCAATCACTGGTGCTTTCCCAGGTGCCCTCCAACACAGCGCTGAAGTTTGCCGATGCCCACAACATGCTGCTGTTCGAGACGTCAGCAAAGGACCCGAGAGAAAGTCAGAACGTCGACTCGATCTTCATGTCCCTGGCCTGCCGACTGAAGGCTCAGAAGTCGCTGCTCTACAGAGACGTGGAGAGAGAGGACGGGAGAGTGCGCCTCACACAAGAGACTGAGACAAAGAGTAATTGTCCTTGTTGAGGAAAAGGAGGAGTGGGAGGCATAATAGAAGGGAAGAGAGGAGAGTAACTCTACATTTGAAGAAGGAAGAGGAGACGATGGGCGGGCGGGCGGGTCTTTTAAATTTGTAGTTTAGGAGGAGGATTAGGGGTGGTTGAAGCTGACATTACGAGCAATGTGTTTTGAAGAAGAGGTGGATGGGCAGAGGGGGTTAAAGCTTGTGCAAAGAACTGAAAGATCATCAATATCCTTGTTTCCTGAAAGAAGGAAAACAGCACTGAGAAGTGATGCATTTATTAACAATTCATAAAAAAAAAAAAATGAAGCTGCCTTTTCAACCACAGTACAGTTTAGAAATTCTTCCACTTATTTGCACAGACAGTATACACACAATCTGAGTAAATCCAGTTTCTTACGAGGTCAGCAACAGAGTCTCGATGCAAAGCTTTCCCCTTAACCAGCCCTGGCTTGGTGTTTCCCAAGGCCATTATCCATAACAACATATTTGAGCTTATTTTATTATTTATTTTTTTGCTGTCAAAACTTAATTTTCTGTCACATTTCCACCCTTGTTCTGATAGCACCATTTCTACTGCCTTAAACACTAAACAGCGGCCTCTAAATTAGTTTTAATGACCCACTGAGGCAAAAGTAGCCTAGATGTTTCAAGCATTGTAACCAATCAAGCCAACCAAATGTTTGACAACCTCTTAAGTGGATTATTTGTGAGATGAATTGGTCGGTTTTTTCCTCCTGCCATCTATCACAAGCCCTCAAAAGCAGGCTTTAAAATCATTGTGAGCTTATAAATGAATGGAAAAGATGAGCATACACATCTTAGACAGAGTTAATGTGGATAAAAGAAGGGGGAAAAGACTGCAGGATCTGCAGAAAGACCTTGGCAAGAATGTTTCCTACAAACGGGCCATTTATAGGTTGGCGGACAGCGTGTTTACTATTGATTTATAAGCTGTGAGATCCTCTTACCCTTATGCAGGTGAAATGCACTCTCCTACAAAGAAGGGAAGGCAAGGCTCTTCTTTCTCATCCATTTCTGATGTAAATGTATCCTCTCCATGTTTTCCCAGTGGCCTAAGCTAGCTTTGTCCATTGGATGCAAATGCAGAAACATCAAGTCCTAAAAATAACCAGCTGACTCTCTCTTATTCAATTCCACAATCTCTGATAAGTATTTTTCAAGCTAGAGGCCTTCTAGTTGCCTTAGATGAAGCGTCACTGCCTCCGGTCTCTGAAAATAAAGGAGAGAAAACTGTGAACCCTGTGTAGGTAATGGAAAGTGGCAGCATGAGACACTGTAGAAAGCCATATTTAATATTTACAGCACACAGAGTGGCACTTTGCTTTACACCGAGGAAGCTCCCATGTAAGTTGTGGGTGAAGGAACACACTCTACATAACTCAGTGTTTAAGCAATGAAGCATCTGTGTAACAAGACACAAATCCAATATCCCAACTGTGATGTATGTCAGTTTGATATAGCAGTTTTACCTTGTAGCCTACTCTTCTGTGATGCTATTAATATGTCTGGATGCCGTGTATAGAAAATTCAGATCAGTGCGCATTTAAGAGTGGCGTTCCCTCCAAGCTGACAGCCCGATGTCCTAATTAAATCATCCACAGGCTGAATTCAAACACTGTGTAAATCCGGAGAGCTGCTGCCTGAGCTGTACCGTGTTTTGGTGATCTTTAACTGTTGTCCATATACTGCGCAAAAGTCTTGAGCCACCTCTCATTTCTTTATATTTTTGTTCCAAGGAATCGGACTTTCTTGTAAATTTTTAATGTGGTCTTGCGCGATAGTTCTCCGGGTTTTCTGAAGGTCATTTGCTTTGGTCATTGGCTGCTTTTTCCACTCGTTTCACTCCTTGTACCTGACCAGTTTCAGAGGAATGTGTTTTTTTGTTTGTTAAGCCACTTAACACTGACCTATGAATCATTCAAGCATAAAAAAAGGCACCTAACTCAAGAGATGAACCAGTGTTGTGTCTACACATAAGAGAGACGTTAGCAAAGAACCAGTTTTAAATTGTATCTTTAGGAACTTTGTTACTAGCAGCCCGTCACAAAAACACATTATTTGTTCCCATTTCTTTAACTGAATCTACAAAAAACTGCCAAAGATAACACAGTTTGACAGGTATAAAATAGTTTTCTTTTTTTGCACCAACAAGGTGATTCCCAAGGAGCTGTTAGCTGGAAATTTGGCATATCTCAGCATGGTGTACAGTGTGTCTTTAAAAAGTTTTGAGGAACCTGGACAAGTAGAGGAAAAAAGAAGTGCCAGGCCTAAAAACCTATTTACAGCAGATGAACCATATCTGAAAGTTATGTCCTTAAGAAATAAGAAGAATAGACCAAAGACCTGATGCAGGTCCTTCAATTGATCCATCTGCTGCCCTCTGAAGCCTCATCAGAAAAGGTGGCTGTCAGGAAGCCATTCCTAAGGAAGGGAAACAGAGAGAAACAGCTGAAGTATGTCAGATTACACAAGAACTGGACTTAAAAACAGTGGCAACAAGTCTGATGGAGTGATGAATCCAAATTTAAAATTTTTGGTTCAATATGTCATCAGTATGTACGCAAGCATCTGATTGGCATCAACTTCATTTTTCAGTATGACAGTGATCCCAAACACACTGTCAGTGCAGTAAAATCATACCTGGATAGAAAAACACACAGTGGAATAGTCATGGACTGACCTCCCCAGAGCCCGGACCTCAACATTACTGAAGCAGTGTGGGATCATGCTGAGAAATAACAGAACAAAAGGCAGCCAACATCCAAAGAAGAGCTTTGAGTGTCCTTCATGAAGCCTGGAGAACTGAAGACTACTCAAAGACATGAGAGAAAAGCTGCCTCAGAGAGTTCAGGCTGTGTTGAAGAATAAAGGTGGTCACACCAAATATTGACTTTCAAGCTCTGTAAGAATTGTACTAACTCTGTTTTTGCCTTATATGCTGTATTTCCATTTTTCTTTGCACGTTTCAATAAATTGCTGCACCTATTTTCCATTTTCCTATCAACATATAAAGAAATGAGGAGTGCACAGTACTCTTGCACAGTACTGTATATCAGTAAGAGTTGTCACAAATTTATCAAATGACATTACTGTAAAATAGCAGGAGGAGCTCTGTTCATTCTCACTGTATGGGCAAATCTGTGACTTTTTAAAAAAAATTAGGATTAAAATTTTGATCTCCATAAATGGCACTCAGACCGAAGGCTCAACCACAGCTGGGCAGAGCTACACACAAAAACTGGAATAGCATCAATTGATCCATTTTCTAAATCCCTTATTCTGTTAAGGATTGATGGCTGGAGAGTTATCCCAGCACATAATACATAAAATCGATTGTTCACCCTTTAAATTTTTATCTTTTAATATCGACAGTTCTGTCCACCAGCGGGTTATCGTAAGATGGCTGGTCGGTGTGAGACAAGTGAGACGACTTTATGAAACTAATGAGAAGAAAAACACGTGGTTAAAAAGAAGAATGTGCCTGCATTTTTGTAAGCAGATCTGAATAAAACAGCATCTGATATGGTTTCAAATGAATGAAAAAGAAAATGAAGCTATAACTGGGTTGTTTTCATTATCATAAACCAAATATATATCACTGTTAATGAACTTAGTCAGCAGTTTGTGTCATTTACTAGAAAATGTAACATTACTAAACACACAAATTTTCTTTTTTAACCACTTAAAATCGCAAAATGTGCATTGTTCCCAGGTCGGAGAGTTGCAAATGTATGCTTGCCTTCCCTTTTCTCTGTATTGACAGTATGTTTTTTAATATATTTGTACTTTTTTGCAGTTGATTTGTGTCATTTTTAATAACCCATCTTTGCTCTTAAAGGGTTGCCTTGGCGTTTTGATATCTAGTCTGGTATTATTGTTTATCTGAAAAAGTCTGTATGTGAAAACAATAAATATCAAATACACTGTAGCATACATCATTCTAGGAACACGCAGTGATCAATGAACAACATGAACATAGCAAATTTAAACAAGGTTAAATGGTTTATTAGTTAATCAAATAATTAACTACTTTTTAAGTGAATTTAGGTTTTTCTTTAGTTCTTTAAAAGTTTCAAGTATGTGTATTGGTTAAGCATTGCAGTGAATGTCCCAGCAGAATATACTGTGGCCTGCTGGACAAAGCTTTCTTCAGTTAATGATTAATATAATGGTAGTTGCAGTCCTATAGGGTATCAGGGTATTGGTTTTGTGCATTACGTACTTGCAGTGCTAACACAACTCAGCTGTTCCTGGTTCAGATCAAGGCTGGTTGCTATTTGCAGTGCATACTAGCAATCCAGCTCCTTATTGGCTAAATTATCACTGATTTAAAGAATTTTTCGGAACCTTTCCCCTCAATAAAAATTATAACATGCCTGTTGTTTCATACAAGCAGATTCAGTTATTTTGGCATTATTATCTAAAACAGTCTTGGTGTTCAGTAAGGATAAATTCAGGGTCATTGGGGCACTGTGCCCCATCTAATCAATACTACAAAAATGTCAGACTAAAAACCAGAAAATCAAATCATTCCTTTTGCAAAAGCCTTAAGAGTGGTGTTACTTGATTTTATGGTGTTGTAATTTTGTTAGATCCTGTAAATTTGAGATGATTATTGTTTTTGCCTGTTGGTTTATGATTGTTTTGGACTGTGTGATTCTTCTGTATATATGTTTCATATGTAACATTGTTATTGTAACAATCTCATGAAGGGACTCCTGATAAAACTGCTGAAGAAGCATTGCTTGACTCTGAACTTTGTTGGTTATGTTCAGTTATTCTCCACGAATCTTGCAGATACACTTGGGAAAACAGCGGTTGGAGACTGTGGCACCAACAAAAATATTGCGACTGCGGGCAATGAATTTGTTGCCTCTGAAATGGTTGCTTCAAAGATGGCAACCAGGTCTGTGAACACTCAGTTGCCACCTTCAAAGTGACTTTGGTGTATCAAGACCATGATGAAATGTCGATTTGTGATTGAATGGCGTCATGTAATCTGTTTTTGATAATATGGTGATTAACTCTCATAGATCAGCAAAAATCGCAAATCTGTGGCCATCTACATAAATTCATATTCAGAGTCCAGTCGCACCCTCAGAGATTAGAGACAGAAATTCAGAAATTCCTGCACAAATAGCGACATAGTTACTGCAAGATGGAGGCGGTTGGCAACCTTGCTTTTGCATAGGAATATAACCAGAAGGCAACCAGCTAGCAAGCAGATGAGTCACATTGCACACAATTTGCACTAGTCAGCGCAGACTGACTGAGATGTATTCCAGTGTGTTGGCAATCTGTCTGCGTTTATGAACTAGACAGCAGTTATTTGCAAACCTTCGCCAATATGTCTGAGACTGATTGCAGTCAAGCCGACCTGTTTGGAGACAGGTTGCCTCCCACCAGGCGACCTTGTGCAATCATCCTGCAATCAAAAGTGGTCATCCAGAGGTTGGGGGTGTTTTACATTCAAACTCTTAACCTCTTCACTACAATCATCAGGAAGCCACAAATTTTTCCTAGTCAAAAGGAGGTTGCCGTCCTATTTTGACCCTATTGCAACTGAGAGGTTAGATTTCTCTTTAGACTTTAGCTTATGCGCTCCTGCTAACAGCATTGTATTTTCAGTAAAATGACTGTCTTGTCCATACACTTGTTTACTGACTAAAGCAGTCGGTGTTTTCCTCCCACACACAAGAACTCCAGACTTCATGTCTGTTTAACTGTTCTCGTGCTCTCTGTCCTGTATCCAATTTCACCCTTCATGTGTCACCCTGTTTCTACTGCCCTTTCATTCTATTTCTGTGTTAATCTCACTATAGGTTACCCCTTTAAGGCCTGCTATGACCATCTCATATGTCACTGTCAGCATTTCTTTGACTCCCAGTAGTTTCCATTTTTGTCTTCTTTGTCTCATATCTCACTCTATCAGTAGTCTGTCTGCATCTTTTCTTTCTCTCTCTCTCTCTCTCTTAACATGTGGTCTGTTGCAGTTCTGTTTTGTTTTGTTTTTCTGATGGCTACAAAATGTAAATTCTCAAGAAGATCACATGTCCATTAATGGATGTAGCAGATGAGTGTTGCTGAGCGCTGAGAGAGTGAGAGGTTTAGAGAGGTAAAACACAAGGTTTTATTTGATTCTTAATACTGACTCTGTAGGCCTCTTCATGAAGGAGCATTCAAATGTTTAAGTGACTGAATCTTTACAGTTATCCATGCCATGTTTTGACAAATGTCTGGAGTCAAAAAAGGCATGTGCCCTAACCTGGTTTTCAGGCAAAACTATTTTGGAGTGGATGATGTGCTTTGGCGTGTCAGCTTTCAAGAGACAGGAAAAACCAGCAGTAATGAGTAAGTCTGAGTCAAAAGGTCTAAATATAAATATTACATATTATTCACTCGATGTCAGTGAAACATCTCATGAGAACACCTTGGTCGCTGTCCCAGGTTCTGAAATCTCTGGCTTTAGTGTCAGTTTGTTTTCCACAGTGGGAGGTGATCTAAGGAACCAAAGCTCATGGAAACAGAATCTAGGGGTCAGCTGAAGATAATCAGTATTTGTCCAATAAACCTGATGGCAGCCTTTATTTCTGTGAATGCACATTGTAAAAACAAGTACGGAAAAAAAGCGGAATGGCTGAAATGTGGCTAGATAAATATGGACATACAGTTTTCCCTGAGGGACTGGTCGCCTATGCTGTTCATATATTTTTTATTTGTTCTGAGAACTCAAATGTGGTCCCCCGCAGTACAGACAGTTTTTATTTTTGATTTATTTTCTGCTATATTAAATCGGCATTCCTATTTATTACCCGTGGAGAGCAGCAATAGGCTCGGATGACAGTGAGCAGCCTGAGTTTTCAGTAGAGGAAGAAAACGGAGACGTCACATGGAGGGATGCAACAGCAGTAGCTGCTACACCACTAATTACACAACATTAACATAACTAGCTACTGAGAGCTAACCTGGCTAGCTAATTGCTTCGTCTTCTTCATAGAGTCGGAATTGCAAATCTGCAAGAAACTAAATTCATAAGACGGTGCAAAACTGGAAAGCAATATTACGGTCACACACAGCTACCGTGGCCTCTTCTTGCATTCAGTGGGCAGGGTATTCTGGCTAGCTAGCGAAGTCTACGGTAGCAAACTCTACCTTGGCTAGCGTCAGGCTAGCCAGCTAGCTAGCTAGCTACTGACATCGCCTAGCTAGCTAGCGAGCTGTAGTAACTTACGTCATGGAGGAACTAGTCGTGGAAGTAAGAGGGACAAGTGGGGCTTTTTATAAGGTAAGTTGGCAACTTTTGTTGAGTTTTGTGGCCTCCGTTTGCACGCTATACACAAAGTAAGGCTAACTAACATGGATTTGTGTCACGGGGCTAGCTCAGTGTTGTATACGGGCCTCGGTGCATCTGCTCAACCTCCACCGGGACCTGGAACCTGTAAACAAAGCTAACGCTTCGGTGCGGTTCTAACATAAGCGGTACTGCTTAAATTAGGGAACAATTAGTGGTAATATTGTTTAACCAGTAAAGCTGGTGTAGCATTATTGGTAACGCTGAGGAGACGTACCCGGTGGTACCTCTAAAGTGATGTGCAGGGGTTGGTTGTAGATTCGTAAACATAAAAATCAGTCATGAGTTGTTTTTGGTCCCCCCCCCTCCAAAGTAAATTAATTCAGAATAACGGCTCAAACTTAGGTGCTGGTTTGTATAACCTTTATGGGGCCCGTAGCAGGCAGGTGTTTTTTGTTGTGTAAAGGCTGCAGAGATTTTGGGGATCAGTCAACAAGTAGGATAATCATAAATGTGATCCCCTGACCTGCGTCTGTCACGGAGGAGGAAATAACATAAGCAGTACAATAGGACAACACAGGCTACAGAACAGCAATGTATTACATTTGGTTGCTGCTTAATTCAAGGGTACAAGAATAGAATGACTTATGGTAAAGGATCCAGGTAAAATAATGCATTGTATTGCGAGCTGTGTGGTTTGCTATGTCAAGTGTCTCTGGTTTTGTTGTGGCCACATTAATGCAAAGGGTATGGATAGAGTGAGTGTGCAGTACAGCCATCAGAAAACAGAAAAGTTGTAATCGGTCTTGATTCAGGTTAAGGACCTTCATTGAGCTCAGTGGTTGCCATGTAAACTGTAGACTTCTCATGCTACACTCAATGCTTGTATGTTTTAATTTAGAGGTAAATGATTTCTTCACTGAAACATATTACTGAATAAAGAGGCTTTTCCTCGGATTTTAGAAAACTTAAAGCTGGCACAGTGTCAGCTGCATCTTTTAGCTGGGTGTGCCACTGGATATTACAAATAGTTTTAGTAGTTGTAATAGTATTGTTAGCAAAGTACAGAACCATATGAATGGATGGGTGTGTCCAAACCTTTGACTGATACTCTATCTTGAATGATAAGTTTTATTGGCAAAGTGCAATGATGAAAAATTAGGTGAATGGCAGAAGATTTGTTAGATAGTATCCTAGTTTGAAAAAATCAATCCCACTGGGTAAGTCTAGGAGTACACACAGTACTGTTATTAGTCAGACATCTATCTTCAAGTATATGTATTCCACCATTATGGTGTGTGATACCATATGTATATCGATTTAATCAGCTGTTGTAGGTGTTACTACTTACAGTACAGGTATAAGCAGATACACAGTAAGAGGACGACTTTGGCATATGTCTCTCTGCTCATCAGAAAATACCCAGTGTGTTCATGAAGGTTTAAAGGGACAAGTTATGCTTTTCCTTTAGTCTATCATATGTACAGCCAAGGTTAAAAAATAATGAGATCAGTACCTGTCCAAGTAATCCCTGACACTCTGTTTCAGACAGTTTGTTGTTCTCTTGGCTCATTGTGTCACAGAGCAGATATCCCTAATACGGTCATCTTAGGCACACAGTTCTGACTGAAGCCCGACCCACCTGCTGTTCAAACCCCCTGTTTGCAAGGGGCAGCCAATCAAAAGACAGGTGGCTTAATAGTAGTAGAGCTGAAACAGCTTTTTTTTTTTTTTTTTTTTTTAAAAGACAGTGGATGAACTGAACTGCTGCACCAGTGCCCAGCAGAAAATAGATGGGGATTATTTTCAGTTATGAATTACGCTAAGCTACTGTAGTAGAAAAAAAATATAGACCTGTAAGCATAATATGTCCACTTTAAAGGAGACTTATTTTCAGAGCAGTTGCCTTGTCCAGGATGCTAGATGTTAGCACCCCCCCAGCACATAGGGGGGGTTGCTTCTTACTGCAGGTCACATGCATGATTAAATGTTAATAACCATTAAAATCTTTGTTGATGAATGCACAATTTTGAACTTAATTATTGTGAGGATGCTGAGTGACCTAAATAGTTGAACTGGAAAATTATACCCTTGTTTCTGGCTGCACAGTAATACTTAAAATATGCTCTTGACTCAAATGACCGTATTAAATAAACTGAGTGCATTCTTCTGCCAAGTGACAATAATACTAAAGAAATAATTGTGGCTGACGGTTCTACAATAAATCATTTGAAGAAGTCCCGATAGGTTATAACTTAAGAGAACCTTAATTTTGCTGTTTCTAAATAGCACCTGATATAGTACACGAGTCATTCCTCTTTTTTTATTGTTATCTCAACAGCAGTACAACAGTTGCAGTCTACTGCCAGTAGATTCAACTACAATATCTCTTAATGCACCCTCTGCCATATCTGCATTTTAGCAAGATGAGTGTTTCTACTAAAGTCTCAGCTTGTTTCCTGAACTAGGCTGTTCAATCAGTTATAACCCTAGGCATGGCCACAGGTCAGTGAAGTCCTGTTAGAAAGTTAAGAAAGGTTTGGATTTTTATTTTTTTAACTTTGGGAGTTTTGAGAAGCTCTCCTTTCGTGCTTCATTTCATCCACCACTGACTGTTAGCTTGCCAGGCTAATGCAACCCATTGGCAAGGCTTTCTAGCTCTCTCTTTTCCTTCTAGGCATCGCATGGCCTACTTGCAGTATTTGATGCACATGACACACACATTGGCTATGTGTAGACGCAGAGAGAGAGAGAGAGACTGATCCTAACCTGACTCAAGCCCAAAGCTCAAACTACAGAAGAGGAAATTATTTAGGTGGTTTTATTGCTAGGAGCACTGGGATTAGGTCAAGTTTGAGCACTAGAGCTGGTTCCCTTTTACATGGTTGATACCAGTGTTTTGACTTATGTACTGGCTATTTAAAAGATATGTCAAAGCTTAATTCACTTCTGTGATTCTTGTAGGCCTTTGTAAAAGATGTTCATGAAGGATCCGTCACTGTAGCATTTGAAAACAAGTGAGTAATGTAAAATATAATAATCAAACAATATGTTATATCTCTGGCAAAAGATAAAACATTTTTTTATGTATGTTTGTTGCCTCTCTGTCCTAGCTGGCAGCCGGAGCGTCAGATCCCATTCCAGGATGTGCGCTTTCCTCCACCGACAGGGTTCTGCAAGGAGATCAATGAGAGCGATGAGGTCGAGGTAGGTCTGTTTTAAAATACTCAGAACAGGTTCAGAAAATGATTCCTGCCATCTGACATAGTTGATTTGGAAAGTAAAGTTGGTATAGCTGTGTAGCAGGATAAGTTTGGGTGAACGTGGAGCCTGCAGAGTGAGTTGAGTTAAACTTTCAGTGTAAAATAAAATCAGATACATCCAGCATGGCTGGCAAAGAGTGATGCTGTTTAGGTAGTCTTTGATTATGTGTTCTATAATTGATAAATTAGAGTGATGTGTTTTTAAAAAAAAATTAAGATTCACTGTGCCAGTTGACTCATATCATCTTTGTTTAAAGATGGGAACATTTTTTGAAATGAATTGTGTGTATGTATGTCTGTCAGGTCTATTCCAGGGCAAATGACAAAGAGCCATGTGGATGGTGGCTAGCCAAGGTTCGCATGGTCAAAGGGGAGGTAAGGCACACTCCAGTTCATTTTTAAGGCATGCCAAGCAGCACTGCAACAAAACCACCGTCTTGAATTTGCCTAAAACGCAGCCTTGACACTTGCTGCATCCTGAGTGCTTTAATGTCACAGCTTCCGTCATTAATGCTAAATATAGCCACTTCTGCTGAGCGTGTTTTACACTAGTCATAAAAATGTAAAATGCTCATAAAATCCTTTTTATCGAGGTCAGTGCTGATAATCAACCTAAGTGTACCATAATTTATCTGGTGACTGATGTTGATGGCATGTGATTGGGTTTTATAATCCTGAACAACACATTAACTGAATGTCTGATTGATGGGTTGAATTCAGGCTATATGTCCCACATGTCTCACCTCTCAGATTTTTTTTTTTTTTCATTGTATTTCGTTTTTCTTCCAGACTTTTTTGCACTTTAACTTTCCCTCTGTTTCTCCCTCTGTTGTCTTACCACCATCATACTCTTTCTTTTAAGAAAACTCTTTTATTAACAGTATTGCTTATTTAAACTTTTGGAAAAAAAAAAAAACCTTTTGCTTTTAGATCATTCATACTTTGTCTATGTTTCCAGTTTTATGTAATAGAGTATGCCGCATGTGAAGCCACATTAAATGAGATAGTGACACTGGAGCGGTTACGGCCAGTCAACCCGAATAAACCAGCCACCAAAACCACCTTCATAAAGATCAGACTGGATGTACCTGAAGATCTACGGCAAATGTAAGTTTGACTTACACGTATACAAACACATGCTATTCTGACCATGTAACCTCAGCAGATACATGGTCAGAATTTACTTGCTCCAGCTTATATACACTATATTGCCAAATGTATTCACTTTTCATCCTTCACATATTTATAGGGTTTAATACGATGTCACCCACTGTTTGCAGCTATAACAGCTCATGGGGAACTGACGTCAAAGCTAACTACACTATACTGCCAAATGTATTCAGTCATCTGCCTTCACACACAGATGAACTTGAGTGTCATCTCACTCCTAATCCATAGGGTTTAGTATGATGTCGGCCCACCCTTTGCAGCTATAACAGCTTCAGCTCTTCTGGGAAGACTTTCCACAAGGTTTAGGAGTGTTTATGGGAATCTTTGACCATTCTTCCAGAAGTGCGTTTGTAATGACGAGAAGGCCTGGCTCACAGTCTCTGCTCTAATTCATCCCAAAGTGTTCTGTCAGGTTGGGGTCAGGACTCTGTGCAGGCCAGTCATGTTCTTCCACACCAAACTCACTCATCCATGTCTTTATGGACCTGCTTTGTGCACTGGTGTACAGTCATGTTGGAACAGGAAGGGACCATCCCCAAACTGTTCCCACAATGTTGGGAGCAATTAATTGTCCAAAATGTCTTGATATGCTGAAGCATTAAGAGTTCCTTTCACTGGAACTAAGGGGCCGAGCCCAACCCCTGAAAAACACCCCCACACCATAATCCCCCCCTCCACCAAACTTTACACTTGGCACAATGCAGTCAGACAAGTGCCGTAATCCTGGCAACCACCAAACCCAGACTCATCCATCGGATTGCCAGATGGAGAAGCGTGATTCATCAACCCAGAGAACACGTCTCCACTGCTCTAGAGTCCAGTGGCGGCGTGTTTTACACCACTGCATCTGACACTTTGCATTACGCTTTGTGATGTAAGGCTTGGATGCAGCCGCTCGGCCATAGAAACCCATTCTATGAAGCTCTCTACGCACTGTTCTTGAGTTAATCTGAAGACCACATGAAATTTGGGGGTCTGCAGTGATCGACTCTGCAGAAAGTTGGTGACCTCATTTACGTGGCCTACCACTTCATGGCTGAGTTGATGTTGTTCCCAATCACTTCCACTTTGTTATAATACCACTAACAGTTGACTGTGGAAAATTTAGTAGAGGAAATTTTACGACTGGACTTGTTGCACAGGTATCATCCTATCATGGTACCACGCTGGAGTTCACTGAGCTGGAATTCACTGAGCTGGAATTCATCCATTCATTCACAAACGTTTGCAGAAGCAGTCTGCATGCCTAGATGCTTGTTTTATACACCGGTGGCCGTGGAAGTGAGTGGAACACCTGAATTCAGTGATTTGAATAGAATAGAATGCCTTTATTTGTCATTATACAGAATGTACAATGAGATTGGAAGCCCACTCCTGTTTCAGTGCCAAACTGTAGAAAATCCACACATAAACAAATAAAATAAAATAGTGTATAAAAATAAAATAAATGGATAAATATATACATATAAACATGATGTACATTTGGATGGGTGAGTGAATACTTTTGGCAATATAGTGTATGAGCCTGTATTCCCAAAAGACCACGGGTGTTTGTACATGTATCCATAAGTTGATCAGTTTTATTATTTATTTATTGGGTATAAATGAACGCAGGCTTGTTTGTGTGTTCCACTATAGTAAACTGTATGTACTCTGCGTTGCCAGGTGCTCCAAGGAGTCAGCACACAAAGACTTCAAAAAGGCTGTGGGAGCATTCAGTGTCACCTACGACTCAGAGAAAAAGCAGCTGGTCATTTTGGTTCGTCAAACTGTGGTTTTCTTTTTAACCAGCTACATTTTATACACGTCATATTTTCTATTGATCCTTGCATTGACTAGCTTTGAAGTGAAGTGCACCCATGCGTGGATTAAACCATCACCTCGCTGGTGATATCCTTAATGAGTACAATGTTTGATCGTTCACAGTCAGTGAATGAGGTCACGACAAAGCGGGCCAATATGATGAGCGACATGCACTTCAGGAGCCTCCGCACCAAGCTGTCTCTAATGTTGAGGAACGAAGAGGCCAGCAGACAACTGGAGGTAGGTTACACCAGTGTTCTTCAACCTTTTTTGAGCCAAGGTACATTTTTTCCATTGAAAAAAATCACAAGGCACACCACCAGCCAAAAATGTTAAAAAATGATACTCTGTAGCCTATATTAACAATATAGTCATTCTTATCAAAGTGTCTTAAATGGGAATCAAATAAACACAAAAAATATATATCTTCTTTCAAATAAAAAGTGCACGTAACATGTCCACTTCAAGAACACAGCTTGAACATAACAAATGCCACAACAATGTGGTCTTATAGTAGAAAACTTCAGTGTTTTGCAAACTCTAATTCTGTCCAAAAGCATTCTATTACCAGGAATAACACAACACAACAATACATGGAAATAGAGGCAGGCTCACAGCTAATGCCAGTTTAATATCATCATCATGTATAAGTCCCCCGTACAGTGTTTTAATGGATGAAGGTTATCATTGTTAACTATAACCCTATACCACCGAACATGTCATAATTGGCTCAGTGTACTTCAAAAGTGCCACTTACGGCAACAATTACCGTAATAACACTGTAATAATACCCTATGTTGGTTGTGAAGTGCAGTTTCTCAGCTTTCAGAAACTGAATTTTTCCGATAGGTCGCGTTATTACGGTAATTCAAAGTTCCTTTGATCAGCCGCCTCAGGCTCTGTGCTAACCAGCTGTTCAGCTAGCAGCGGCGATTGCCCGGCAGTATAGGGTTATAATAATTATGCTGTGTGTGGATTTCAGATGGCTCTCATGTTGCAAAACTACTACTGCAAACTGTCGGTCTGGGCATTCAACCGATGCTTTTCGTGCCTCCAGTTTCTTGCTGTGGGGTTTTAAAAATGATTCTGGTGAAGGAGTCGCTCTCATGCCTCCGCTAGTGACCACACTCCCTGGCCAATCAGTGGCATGCTGTACTCGGTGTCACATTTTTGTATCGCCTCGGATCGCTTAGAACCTCGGGTGAGTGAGTACGGAAAAAGGACCGGCAAAGTGTACCTGATTCTAATGGAGATGCCGTCAAATCATGGCGAGTCGTTCCTTATGGAAACGCGGCTTAATTCTCTTGTCTCTGTGTACAATGCAATTCGCTACCTGCTGCTATCTAGTCTAGTGATATGGAAGAGTATTACATGATTATGCTCCCAGTCACTACTACAGCACAGACACTCGTGGCATATTAGGTGAAACTGGATAATTTCCCACGGCACACCTGACGATCTCCCACGGCACACTAGTGTGCCGCGGCACACTGGTTGAAAAACACTAAGTTACACACAGTTCCAGCCTCGGTGTGAGTAATTGGATCATTTTGCAGCTGAGAGTGGAGAGTTTTTAAAGGATTTCTTTTCAGTAAACCCATACATCCTGTTTGCTCTTTTGTGGCATTCATTAAATTTTAAGCTTTTTTTTTTTTTATGTGTATCTCTCCAGAGTTCCAGACAGCTGGCGTCTCGGTTTCATGAACAGTTTGCTGTTCGGGATGATTTAATGGGGCTGGCCATTGGGACTCACGGGGCCAACATTCAGCAAGCACGTAAAGTTCCTGGAGTCACTAACATAGACCTGGACGAAGAGACCTGCACCTTCCACATATACGGAGAGGTAGGAGGGCTTTACTGTTGCACAGATGAACTGATAGGCTGATATGTACGTTAACCCAGCATGTCTTCAGTACTGGTAAGTGGCTATAGATTTAATAGAGTTAATAGAGTGTAGAGCATGGGGGAAAAGGGCGGAAGGGGTGGCAGAAGTTCCATTACACTTGCTTTGTTTTACATTGAAGGACCAAGATGCTGTCCGTATCGCCAGGAGTTTCTTGGAGTTTTCCGAAGATGTCATCAAAGTTCCCCGGAACTTAGTAGGTGAGAGTCACTCAACTGAGACAGCGAAATTAGTCATGCGGTAACTTTAAATCGGATTAATCCTCAAATAAAATAAAGTTTATCAGACTGTGGCTGATAATGTTTTTGCTCCTGCAGGGAAGGTGATTGGCAAGAACGGCAAGCTAATTCAGGAGGTGGTTGATAAGTCCGGTGTGGTTCGGGTCCGTATTGAGCCTGAGAACGACAAAAAAACATCAGTGGCAGCGGCGGCGGCAGCAGCAGCAGCAGCTGACGAGGTTAGTGAGGGTGTGTGGGTGTGTGTGGGTGGGTGGGGGGGACTTGCTTCATGTTCCTGCATGAAAATTCATCAGAATAAATACACTGGTGCTAATTCAGCAAGAGAATTTAAACTTTCATTGTCTGAATCTCTGCCACAGGGAATGGTGCCATTTGTATTTGTGGGAACCAAGGAAAGCATCTCCAATGCAACAGTACTACTAGACTATCATCTCAACTACCTTAAGGTTTGTGTTCTCAGTGATGTCACCTTTGACCGACTATTTGAAACTATAAATATTTTGTGCAGTGTTGTGCAAAGTTATTGGGGACTGAAAGTATAAAAAATTGGCACCAGTTAACCTTACCAAGTTTAAAAAGTGCAGTAATCATAAGAAAATGTAAACCAGATTTACATTTGGTCCGACCACTTCTTCACCACTTCTCTTAGCTACACTTTTTTTTCCAAAGTGGTTTGTTCCAAGTGCTTTTGTCTCTCCTCTAGACTGACTTGTGAAGTTGAGGTCATTGCTGTTGGTGTTTTCTTGTGATTTCTCTGCTTTATGTTGTATTATTGGTGCTCTGTTTAGTTTTGTTGAGTGAAGCTGGGAATTTATCAGGTAAAGATACACGGGAGACCTCTTCAGAAGGTGGTGGAGACCAAAACGGAGCCGGTTATTTTTAACATACTGTGATGTTTTTGTTTCTTCATGTCCACAGGAGGTGGATCAGTTGCGTCTGGAGCGTCTGCAGATTGACGAGCAGCTGAGACAGATAGGTGGAAGCGGAGGAGGGGGGACAGGGCCCCGAAACCCTAAAGACAAAACCTACGTGTTCGATAACGGAATGGGGCTTGGGATGGGCCGAGGAGGTGGAGGAGGGAAGCCCTATGCAGGAGGGGGAGGAAGAGGTGGACGGGGGCGGAGAGGTGGAGGAGCTTCTTTTGCCTCAGGTTTGATTAAAGTTACTGCATTCATACACGTAAAGGGTAAGCTAAATTGGCTCATGTACTCATCTCAAGTGCCACTCTACTGCAGAGGTGGAAAGTAACGAAGTGCAAATGCTTTGTTACTGTCCTTAAGTAGAATTTTCAGGTATCTTACTCGAGTATTTTCTGACCACTTTTTACTTTTACTCCCTACATGTTCACACAAATATCTGTTTTTTTTAAACAGGATCGTTATTTTAGTTTTAACACATTACTGCACTCTTGTACAAGGGTGTATACTACATATCTTAATACTACATAAGTCATAATTTATATAATCTATAACAGTAAGCCAGATATAAAGCATACTTACAAGGTATTCACATCACATTATACTCATGTGAGTACAGGAATATTACTACATAATGCACCCGTACTACATAATCTGCTGATATTAATGCATTATATTGTCACTCTCCTAAAATAATGGCCAAAGCTTTTTAACAAAAGTTTTATTTTTTGCCTAAATCATCATATTTTCAATGTTTGCTTCAGTTTTTTTGTCTTTTCTGAAAAACCTACACAGAAATGGGATATGTAAGATATGTATTATGTCTTTACTAATCCAGGGGTGACTAAAAGTATTTGGATAAAAGTTTAGGGCCTCCAAATTAGGGCAAAATAGTTTTGCACAAGGTAATAAGATGTCTGCTGAAGGGTTGTCTGTTATGAAATTGGGCTGTAATGTTATCCTGACTTCTACATTTATTTTATATTTTCATGAATCACAGGAGGATATCCCCATTGGTGATGGGTCTTATGTTTAGGTGTGGAGGCGAAGTCTCACATCAGCTGGCAGAAATGTCCTCCAAAGAGCTACTTTTTATTTTTATACTTTGAGTACATGTCAGAGACTGTACTTTTTTCACTTTCACTTGAATGAAGATTTTAATCAGTATTTCAACTTTTAACACAGGTTCTTCTACTTAATTGAAGATTATGTGTACTTTTGCTGCCTCTGCTCACCTCTGAGAAAATCTCCTGTGATTGGTTGGTTTGGATGTAAAAGGCACAATGACAAAGAAAAAGAGCAGATTCTCTGGCATAGATTGATGTTAGTTCCCTTTTTTGTGCACTTTGATCCCATTTCATAGTGAAGTAAGTATTTGGACGTGTGATATTTCAGTAAAAACTTTTCCCCAGGCGAGGATTTGATTATGAAACAACGATTAATCACAGGTTGAGTCTGTGTTGTCTTTCCGAGGCAGCTGAAATGAGGATTGACTTTGTCCTCGGTCCCCCAGGTACCAACTCTGAGGCATCCAACGCTTCAGAGACGGAGTCGGACCACAGAGACGAGCTCAGCGATTGGTCGCTGGCCCCCACCGAGGAGCTAATGACAGGAGGTGGGACCCTGCCCAGACGGACAGATGGGAGGAAGAGAGCAGGCGGCGGAGGGCCAAGAGGACGAGGAGGGAGAGGAAGAGGAGGGGGAGGATATAAAGGTGGGTGTTAATTATCATTGGCTGTCTTTGATCTTTTCACAGGAGTCTCATCTCATTCAGTGGTTTTCTAAATTATCAATGGAAAAGCTTGATAAATGTTCCTGTTAATTTGAAGATAATGAATGGAATTTATTTTCATTCAAGTCATAAAAAAATGAAAAAGAATAAAGAGAGAGAAATGGGTGTGTTTTGACTCAAAATAATATTTTGAGATGCTTTTCATCAAATTATGCCTTGAAGAATAGAAATAAATCACATAATGAGATCTCTGCAGACTCCCTGTGCAAATAAATTCTCATTGAGTTTACTTTTCAAAACAATCACTATTTATTTTGAAAGGAACTGTTTCTCTTGACTTTAATCTAATTAGGACGTACATAAATTTCACCCTATTTTTAAGTCGCTACTTGGCAAAAAAGTAGGTCACCTGACTGAGACCGAAGGGGCCGTACAACATAGAATGTTTTTGATTGCTAACATGTTATTTTTATTCTTGGTTTAGGTGAAGACATGCATTGGAATGATGCAAGACCTCGCCACATTAGAGACTCAAAGACAAGAGGACAAGAAGACACTCTGCAGGTAACATTGAAAAAACGGCCGCTGATAAATTATCTTCACTGTCACGTTTAAAATTTAATATCTGTGAAGCACTCCTCAGCAGTCACACAGATGCTGGTTTTAAATAGAAAAATAGGACATCAAGAAGTCAAGTGTTAACTGGTTAAATAACTACAACACGTTCCATCATTTTTCTATAACCAGCTGTTATTGTTTAGCTTGCTCTTGTCAGCTGTGGAGACAGGAGGATCTGCTGAAAATCAGTAATTGGGACAATATTGAGAATAAATAAATATGTTTATGCACGTTTTTGTATTAGAGCCCTGATTTCAATACAGGAGATGAGACTTAAGATGCGGTAGAAATGAGGGAGGAGAGAGAGCAGTGGTGGAGTAGGTAGATGACAAAAAGGAGAAACAGATAGTAGTAAAAAGATGATGAAATGTACAAATCTTAAATCATCATGTATGTACTTTAAAAGAGCTACCTGTGATCTTTAAAACTAAATTTTAATGGGGCACCCGGGTAGCTCAGTGGTGGAGCGGGCGACCACACACACATGCCACCCTGCGGTGCGGGCGGCGCGGGGTCGCCGATTTGCCCGTGTGTCTTCCCCGTATCTTCCCCCCGTTTCCTGTCTGTCTACACTGCAAATAAAGCCGATGTAGCCAAAAAAAAAAAAAAAAACCTAACTTTTAATTGATACTTTACAGCAGTTTCTCTTTTTATGTTTGTAATTATGAGTTTCTTGACAGTTATTGTTTAGTGACCTAACACCAATTTGTTTCAGATATGTTATTTTACATAAAAGGGTGGAGAACAAGGTCATCAGCTAATGCTAGCTAGCTTGATTAGCAAGCTACGTCTGTCAACTTCAAAGGTGCTGTTAGCTCCGAGTATCAGCCCCAAAAAAACCCCACTGGAATTTCACTCTCCAAAACTAAAACACAAACCTCTTGGATGGTCTGTACCGCACAACAAGCCATATTAGTCACATAAGATATGTCTTGAATGAGGTAGATTTGGTGTGTTCATGTGTATTTTTTTAGTGCGTGCATGCGTTGTGTGTGTCTGCTTGTATAAGTGTGCTAGTGAATGAGTATGTGTGGGTGTAAGCCTTTAAAGGAACATGGTGACTGCAATGAAGAAAAGCAAGCATAACCGCTCTGTCAGAGCTGAGGTTTGTTTCCTGCTGCAGAAAAGACATTCTGATGGTGAAGATGTTAAAAATTAATGTTAATAATAATTCAGTGTCCAGCCTAATGGCACAGGGTCAGTGACTCAGAGTTTTATATTAATGGGCCTTATTTAGATTAATATTAATCTAAATCTGCTAAATAATGTTACTAAAACCTTGAAATAAATGTGGTCTAGTACACCCCATGCCCCCTTTAGACTCACCCCTGCTTGCTGCAGGTGTTGCTGCCATATAAAGCAGGACAGCTGCCTTCAGTGGGCTGCCTGGTTTAAACATCATATCGGACTAAGTTAACAGTTCATCTGCATATCTTAGTTTAACTTCTGTAGGCTTACTGTAGATTTTCACTGTGAAAAAAAAAAAAAATGATGGGAGTTGCTCTAAAGTTTGTATTTTTCCACATTGGAGTGCGTTGATCGGGTGGTTTGATGAAGGGCTCCTCCAGTTTTTTTCCCAGTAAAGTTTTTAATGGTGTTTACAGACGCTAGAAAAACGTTTTCTTTTACACCACCTGAGGCTCACCGCCTCAATAATGGCTTCATGTTAAACTATAACAGCATCGTCACTAATGCTGTTGTGTTATCAGTCTTTTTGTTGAGAAAACTGGGGACTGCATGGGCCTAATATTATACTTTTTATACACGTGCTCCTAAACGCATTTCTGCTACAGGTCCATTTTTAGTTATTAAACACATTTACGTGGTGAGCTTTACAGAGTCGTGCATTAAATGAATCACAAAGCAAAAACTTTGCATAGAGGATTCTTTGTAATCGAGTTATTCGAGTTACTCGATGAATCGTTGCAGCCTTAATTTGAGGCTGACTGTGTGTAAAAGTAAAGTTGAACCACATGCTGTCTCTGCTAAAACATTTCTGGTCATTTTGCCTGCATAGCACTGCCCGTATTAGGTGTGACTACCAAAAGCAGATGGATGCTGGTTTGTACTGAGTATTTGTTTCCCAAAGCAACCCTCTCTAATGAGTATTTATATTTAAGTCATGCTTGCTTACTGACTTACTTATCCTTTGCAATAAAACAGCTTCTTCAGTATACTGGTAAATATTATGAGACTGCTGCCAATTTTTGAATAATTTTACTGCAAGTATTGGTTACCCATCTTGCTTACACACAGATAGTAAACAGTACTATTTTCAGCATATCAGGTTTTGCCTCTGTTTGACACTCGTAACCACAGCTAAGTAAGACAGTCAGTCCTGCCTGTCCTCGCTGAACATCATGTTGGACTCTTTATAAACCACTCTGTTCTGCTCATGTGGGAGTATATTTAGTCCTAACTTAACTTTCTGCTTGATTCCTGATTCTGCCGGGCGTGACAAATATGGGTGTACCTTCTCTGCAGCACGGTGGTGTGGTGGTTAGCACCATTGCCTCAGAGCAAGAAGCTCCTGGATTCGAGTCCACCTGGGCCCTGAGCTAAGAGGCACTGAATGTGATCGTTAATACGGAGTGTCTGGTTGAAAATTTCTTGTACTAGTGTTTTGTAGTGGTATTGTTTCAGCGCTGATCCTTTAGGTGATGCTCCCTTTGGTTTTGTGTACTTTTAGTTTTATAGTTTTATATTGTTTTTTTTCTTCCCTTGACACTGTAAAGTTTTTGTATAACTGGCTGTTAGTATTTGGTTATCTATGCCTATCGCCAGTATAAAAGGTGGATATAGCCACAGTGACATTTTGGACTTTGCATTTTAAAGGCTCTGTGTTAGCTTTCTGGCTGTTGCCATGTTGGGGTTTTTTGGAACCAAAAGTTACCGTATTTGGATGACAGGGTGGATTGCTAACAAATTAACCTAATGTGTCTTTGGACTGTTGGGGGAAGCTTAGACAGGACCCATGCAGGCACTGGGAGAAATGCAAACTATATAAAGAAAGGCCTCAGCCCCCAGCAGGCCATAATTTATTCAGCTAATCTATTAATCTGCCCCAAGAGGCACCAAGAGCACACACACAATGAAGGGGCCCAATTTAATAACTCAGTCATGGATGAAATCTAGCAGCTGCAGATTGGCTCAATCTGCCTGTCAGTGAAAGCAGTCAGGCCAGTTATGAAGGAGAAAAGTATCCACGGAGGCCAAAACTGTATCAGACTAGGCTGTCCAACCATTTTGTCTCCTCAGTAAGGGCATTGCTATCCTCAGATGTAGAGCAGGTCATCTACTAATCGGAAGGTTTGTGGTTCGATTTCTGGCTGCTCCAGTCTGCATACCAAAGTATCCTTGAACCCCGAGTCCCTCCCCATTAGGGTTTAATCCCGGGACCCGGGATTCCCGAGAAATGCGATCAGAACCATTTCCCGTTTCCCGGGAAACGTTAAGACGGGAAACCGGGAAAAAGTCGCATTATATAGCCTATAAAATATGCCTGCCCTGAACAATAAAGAAATATCTGTTTAACTTCGAGTGTTTCTTTTCCTCGTTTGCAGCCGCTTACTAACAATCAGGAATTAGGATACGGGCCTAATGTGTGAAGAAAGTATCATGAAATAGATTACTTTAACATATTTCACTTTTAAAACGGACTTGAATAAAATGTATATTTTTTAGGCTATAAGGATTTGCCAGTTTTTCAAAAGACGATTCACAACGAACCTACATTAACCCTCAGACACGGCGTTATAAATTTGTTGTTGCCAGAATGGCAATGACCAAGTCGTAGTGCATTACTCAAGGCCCTGTGTTATGCCATATTATAGTTTAGTACAGTAGTTAACTTTTCAATGACTATTACAGCGTTCCACTGGTGGAACCGTGTGCACGACAGCGTAAGTGGCTGAGCCTTTATCAGTGCTGTGTGGAGATGAACCGTATTGTTTTGCACCAGCAGTTGTAAAATAGCTTGGTATAATTCCATGTACAATGCAGGAATATTCAAATTATATTTGTTAAGGGAGTGTTGAGGAACTATACAACACCGCATAGCTCGAGCACTTGAATGCCGAGATGTAGGTTTTATTGCATTAATCAAGGCAACGTTGCCCCCTACTGGGCATAACAGGACATAGCTGGAAAGCTACACAATATCAAAATAGGTTAAGCCCGACACAGGCTACAGAAGGCCTAATTAAAATAAAATAAAAAAAA
Source organism: Archocentrus centrarchus (assembly GCF_007364275.1). Lineage (NCBI taxonomy): Eukaryota > Metazoa > Chordata > Actinopteri > Cichliformes > Cichlidae > Archocentrus > Archocentrus centrarchus. The sequence continues at coordinate 26,072,190 of NC_044355.1, read as the reverse complement.
AAAACTTTTCCCCAGGATTCCCGGGAAATGGCTCATCTTTTCCCAGGGTTTGATTCATAACATTTTCGGGAAAAATATTAAACCCTACTCCCCAAGTACTTACGTAGAAAAAAGTTCTTGTATGAATGTGTGTGAATGGTTGAATCGACACATGTATAAAGCGCTTTGAGCGCTCAAGTATAGTAGAAAAGTTCTGTATAAGAACTAGTCCATTCACAGTCCCTCACAAATAATATAAAATAAAATAATCATGTAAATGAATAATGTTATAACACTTGTTTTGGAGCCAGCCTCATGTGACCAGTAGAGGACCTGCAGTTTTTGGTACTCTGACTGCTTCATTTTTCAGCTCTAGGAGTTGCCCCTTGACCTGAACTCAGGGACTACAGATGAAAACAGGCTTTTAGGGTTTTTTTTTTTTTGTGTGTGTGTGTAAGTCCTCGTGCTGCCAGCACCAGTCAGACCAGTAAGGGCTTGGACACGAGACCTCTGAGGTGGTCCTGTGGTGTCTGGTACCGCAATGTCAGCAGGGAACCCTTTTGGTTCTGTGGTCTCTGTGGAGTGAAATGGTTATATAATGAATTGTGATGTGGGGAGCCTGAAGGCTGTGTCAGTGCTTTAGTCTTTTTATTGTGTACATCAGGCATTTTTGCAGTGTGGTGGGGGCATAATGTCCTCTTTGGGAAGCTTCAGCCATTGGTGGCACTACTACTGTAGCTGGGTGTGCTCGACCTGCATCAGTTTTTAGGTGGGTGGGGATTTCACGACAAGGACCAAAGCAGTGTTAACGAGGAGCTCACTGTTATTCACTTCACCTGTCAGTGGCACTAACGTTGTGGTGGATAGCAGTGTTCCTGCTAAATAAAATCAGTTTTTCCGCTGTTAATGGACTGTCTGTACCAGACGCCTCAGCTAAGTACAGACATCTGTGTTAATGATCACTTCATGCACAGACAGGTGGAAGTTCACTCTCTATTTTATCAGTTTGTGTTGACAAGAGATCAGACAGCTGACCAGCTAACATTGACTCCTACACAGTAAAAGACTGAACAAAGTAGAATCCGCTGTTCACTCATTTCACAGCGTCCCAGCTCATAGACGGAGAAATAGTCATTTTACTGAGTCTGGTCCTCATAAATTCTTCTCCCCAGCTTTGAGTAGAAGGTTTACATAGATGTTAATTATTCACACCATATTTTACCAGCAAGCTATCATGTCCATTAACTCCATTTACCATTTGATTATCTGTGCAGTGTGACTCTTACTGTTTTCCACCCCACAGATCCGTGTGGATGGAAACAACGAGCGTAGCGTGCAGCACTCCTCAGGCGGCCGAGGAGGAGGAGGAGGAGGTGGTGGTCCTTCCTCATCCCAGGGTGTTATCAGTGGCAGCGGTGAGGGACAGCCCCGCCATCACCATCAGAGACCCACGAGGGACCGAGGGATGAAGAAGGACAAACAGGACGCTCCCCCCGCGCTGGTGAACGGAGTGTCGTAGATACCCCACTGGAGGACCTTCTCACTTAGACACACATACACAGGCAACTCATCACAAGCCGTTGTAGAGTCTCAGTCTCTGCTTTTTCTTTTCTGTCTCTGTCTAACACACGAATACACATATTTCCATCAGCATCGAAGCGTTTACAGTAGTGAAGTCTTAGGCTGCAGGTGATCTGGTATCTGCTAGTCTGGTCTGTCCTTGACTGGTGTTGGATCTCCTGCCCGTTCTCTGGATAAAAGAAACAGTGAAAAAGGGAAAGAAGAGGAGGGATTAGACTAAAACTCATGTTACACACAATCATTAACCCCAAACATACTCCTGTCCCACTAAACCAACTACACAGAGTTTTGTTTACTACTAAAGAAGTGAGGCAAAAGAAAAGGAAATCATTGGCTGACAGGAATCAAAGTAGTGCAGCCACTGGAGACGGCAGGATGAAATACGTGTTCCCTTCCTCTGAAAAGCACACTTTTAGGAGGTGGCTTCAGTGTTTGCAGCAACTCTAAATTTTATTTTGGATGGTCTGAAATCTCCAACTCCCAAAAGTTCCTTTATAACTATTTTGAGCAGAGAAGCAAGTTTGAGTCTCTGTGGGAAAATCAGCTGCATTTTCCACAGAAACGTTTGAGGTTAACTGTTAATTTAAAACATCTCTTTAATAAGGGGCAGGAATGTTTTCGTGTCATCCAAATGACGTAAAATCCTATAGGGATTCAGACTGGAAGATGATGTTTGTAGAGGGCACTTTATGGATTTTCTTTTCCTTTCTTTCTTTCTAATGTAGTCTTTTTTTTTTTTTTTTTTTTACATTTAAAGCATCCATGTTTCAACATGAAATTCAAACAGGGATGCATGAGCTCTATAGTCACCTGTGTTTTGTTTCCTATTTCCTTGATATTCTGATTCAGTAACGTAGAAGATGTACAAATGGAGAGGCATAAATCTGAGGCACACTGACGCGTATAAACCGCTTAAACACAGCAGCTCCCAAGAGTGTTTGTCAGGGTACATGATGTCATGAACTGCTCTCCTTTTTAAAAGAAATTATTCACCTGCCACGTGAGCAGGTCACACCCCCATACAGTGACCAGAAATGCATTATTCATGGGTGTTTACAGTTATTCTGCCATAAACACTGAGTCGTGACTCAACATGTCTGCAGTGGTGTTCGGCCACAGTGGGGGACTAAGCTCCCTGAACCCATTCATCTCATCTGTAAAGAGCTGTCAGCAGGAATCACCATCCTATACCAGACTTTTCAGCCTCTTCAGTGAAGGGTATAGGCTGCAAGCTAGGCGTACTTTGGCTCGTTCCACTTGTATCTGGCTTGATGCCGGTTAAAATAGTTTCTTTTGCTTTCAAACAGGATGCTTTTACAGCAGCTAACTCCTGTCACACCACTTTTTTTTTTTTTTTTTTGTAATTTATGAGAATCTTTGTATTTAACTTTGCCATGAAAAACGTATTTCAAGTGTAACTGTAGAGGATGTGACAGAGTGTTGAGTTTTTCCTTGACAAAATAAAAATTTGGCCTAAGTTTTATTCTTTTTGGTGATCTTATTCCTGACCTGTCCAGTTGACTTAACTATTTTGTTTTTGTTTTATTATATTTTAGAGCAGAGAAGGGTTCTGAAGTTTTCTTAAACTAATTGTCTATACTAGCAGTCACGCTCCATCCATTTATTTTCTTAACTAATTCTCTGATTCAGGGTGTTGGGGACTGGGGGCTTATCCCAGCTGACTTTGAGAGGCAAAGGTCACCAGTCCATCACAGAGCTTTTTCCATCCACAGCCAATGAAGTAGATGGAAAAGTCTTTCTTATCTCTGTGCCTTTGATTTATGCTCCTCCATTCTCTGAATTTGGCCTGAACATATCAAAACCTTTTATGCTGCCTGTTCAAGCCCAGTGTAACACCCCTTCTTTAGGACACACTGTAGAATGGGTGATGCTGTTTACATTAGTTGTAATTCTTTTGAGGAGGTCTAACTTTGTGACTTGCTGAGGTATTTTGTTCTAGAGCGAGGCCAGTTTTCTGACCTCGCTCTGTGCTTTTCTGCCTTGAGTTGAAACTCTTTAAGGCACCAATATAAAGAAACGGAGCATCAGTTTGTCTTCAGACTGTGTGTAACCAGCACGTGCTTTCAGACAAAGGAGCAAGACAAACTTCAAGCTCTTGAGTTGTCGTAACCTGCTGTTCAGTTGACACCTCGGTGAATTACTGACTTCCTAAATATTTTGAGTCGAAGGATTCTTGGGTACAGCGTCAACATCCAAATAGAGTCAAATTTAGGTTGCAGTAAGGTTGTTAAGATCATGTACCTTGTCAGTCGTCTTAAATTCAAAGTGATTGCTGTGCTGTAGACAGGCTAGTGTAGAAAGGTACCTGTGGATTTATGATTATTATGATGAAAAGGAACCTGATAGTTAGAATAAAGTGAAAGTCAATATAAAAGAAAACCAACAAAAAACACTTCTTAAGGTTTCTCTGTGCATTTGTGGGCTCGTTTTACGAGAGCTTCTCACCACTTAAGCTCCTAGCGCAATTTCTGGACTGGCAGGTTAGCTGGCAGGTCATCAGCAGCGACAACAGACCTCAGAGGGTTAAAATTCAATAAGGAAATTGATACCACTCTCATTAGTATACAATAAATATGAAGCTTGAGCCATCACACATTGAGTTTAGCTTAGCTTGCCCGCATTTACCCAGAATGAACAAAACTCGGTGACCATCACCTCTGAGTGTTTAAATGATTTCCACCATTTGAGGTTTGATTGGAACGCTTGATTTTTGTCATCCTGTAACGCCTCCTTTCATGCGGTGGTTTTAATGGGGCCAAATAGGAAAATTAGAAAATTATTATTCAGAGGAGTGGATGGAAATGGGCATTAGTTCTTTCTCTTACCTCATTTTTGCCTTGCTTGTTGTGTTTAGCCACATAGTAAAAGTAATAATAATAAAATGGCTTAAAAGTGTTTTCCAAACAGGTGAAAATGCTATTAAAATCTAGTTCCTAACCCTAGATGGGTCACCTGTGACCTGATGAATGTTGATAGGTTTAATAGTCATGGTGAGAAACTCCATTTAAATCTAAACTAGAATGCTCAGAGAAACCTTAACTATATTTTTTGTAACATGTGCCTTTTAATTGTGGCTACTATCACAATGTAGACTTGTAAATCAGGGATGATGAGACATTAATAACGGACCAGGTGTATAAAGATGGCTGCTCCTGTAGTGATGTAATTAAGTCCTCTTTGGTCGTCACTGACAATGCTGAGCATCTCGAGCTTCCTCTAAAGTCTAAGGGCCGCTTAAGAGACGGGTGAATTTGGCACGTCAGGAAACCGCCTTCTTTAACCACCTGATCCTCTCTGAACACTGAAGGTGTTGTAACCTTGTACAGTTGACAAACGTAAGCCTGTAGCTTGTGACCTGGTTCAGCCCATTTCTGAAATGGATTCAGTTACTTCTGTAGGCATGTGCAGTTCGAGACTTTGAGTAGCTTCACACCAAAGAGAGGCATGTTCTCTGTAACCCCCCCCAAGAAAGACAAAATGGTGTGACCCAGTGCAACTTCACCGTCTCTCACCGAACTGAGTGAAAGGAACTGATAAGATTTCAGGGGTTGAGCCAGGTCTTCTCTCTAACAGACGTCCATGTACTTTTTGAGTGTTGTGGTGCATGTACATCTTTATTTTGGATCTTAAAAGATATTCAGTAGATTTGGACACATTAAAACGATAAGTTTAAGTTGTTTTTTTTTTCTTTTTTTTTTTCAGTTGTCCTTGACCTGAGTTCAGCTAGCGTAGCCAGCGATGAGTAACATCTTGTGTCAGTGAAGGAGACAGCCGTCACCTTAGAGACAGTAATGCAACTTTTACCTTGTTTTAGGAGACGTCACAGGAAACTGTTGCGTAACATGAGTAATGAATCATGAAACAGGCTTTCTTTAGAAGTTCATTTTTCTTTTACTAAAAGTATTATGGCTCTCAGCTTCTCTTATCACTAATAAGTTAGAACCTTTGCTTTCACTGCAGCCATGTTGCTTTTTTCTCTCTGTAAGCATTTTCTGCAGTGCATCGACAAATGGCTCAAGTAAAAGTAACCTCTATATTGTCAGTAGACCATCAAGAGTGTGGAGTTACTTTGTATTGTAAAAACAAACAAAAAAGGTGGTTAGAAAAAGAAGGAAGGAAGGCATACTGTATATAATGATGTCATTATTTGTGTGAGAAAAAGATTTGTACTTTTGTTTCAAATGTGCACTTATCCTGATATTTTCTTTTTTTGCTGTTTAATATCAGTTAAATGCTAGAGCTCTTGATAATAAACAATATGTGGAAAAATAGTATCCTCCAAGCAGGATTGAGTCACATACAGCTTTCATTAAGAATGAGATGTCCATAATTCTGCACAACTTCCCTAAAAGAAGGTTTTGTTTTCTGTTTTTTTGTTGGTTTTTTTTAACCAGACAGGGAAAATCCACAATGAATTATTGAAACCACATACAGAAGGCTTGACTGATGAGACCGATGTCTGATTTTAAAGATAAGTTGTTTCAGTGGCATTGTATAGTGGACAGGTTAGTTGGCTGGTTGCTTTTCTTTTTTTTTAATAAAAGTATCCACTTGTTTCCGCTCCCAAAGCTTATTGGGTTTCCCTAATTTACTCCATCCAAAATATATCATTTATACACCTGTTCAGTTGGGTAAAATAAAGTTTTAAGTGTACACTGACTTGACTGGTCATCCACTAGTCCACCGATGGACCGTGTAGGGTTAGGGCTGAGTTTTGTCTTAGTCGCGTGATAGATTGACAGACATTTCCAGTGTTAATCTTTTGAATGATAGCCACAAATTTAATAAAGGGTGGAGATTAAACTAACTAGAGCGGAGCCAATATATCAGCCGATATTAGCAATTTGCCAACATATTAAAGGCATTCAGGGGGAAAGGTGCTCAAACATAATGAGATGATCATGTTTGTGTGCTAACGGGTGCCGCTAAGAGGTGATTAGCCTAGCTAAGCGCAGCATAAAATAACTTTGGTTGTTCAAAGACTTATTGAAGACAAACTGAAATGTAAAAATATGCTGGTTTTGGCTTGATTGTAATTAAAAAATATTCAATCAACTTACTAGATACAACTTGTTACTGGGTGGCCATAAGTCTGCTGTTTACCGCATATATTCCTAATGCCATGCTAAGCTAACCACCTCTTGTTTTTTTTGCACACATCGGTCTACCTACAAGCACCTACCAGCTTTAGTAAATGCTTGCTTCCTTCCGTAACTGAAGTAGCCCATGTTTAATGTGGATTTTCCCTTTAATTTGTGGATTTTCCTTTGATTTTAAAGCCAGTGAACTTGTCAACTTTCCATGTACAGAGACCCAAATAAGTAAGGAGAGTTTTGTTAGGATTCCCTTTATCTCTTTTTCTTTTTAAACAGTATAAAGTTTTCATAAGGTTAAAGGTGAGACTTTTCTTGTAAGAGCCAATTCTCTCTGAACTGACAAAAAAAAAATCCTTGTACTGAGTCTACAGATGTCCTACTTTCACACTGTCACACCAGTGACAATGAATGACAGCGTTTGTGTCTGAGCTTCAACCTGCTTGTTGGTGTATTTTATTGTGCCTCCTAACACCAGGTTCAGAGTAGAGGTTTTTAACTGCAGGGGTGAAAAACTACATTTGGCAGAAGTTAAGTTTGTTGGCTTTTTTTGTACTTTAGTTGCCTTTTTAGGGCCATTACTAACAAAGTGTAGTTCTAAACCAAGGCTTGTACTATTGTGGAAAATGTACATTTAAAAAAAAAAAAAGTGGGTGAAGGACTGTTGCATGCTGACCATTTGGGGTCATTGGAGAAATGGTACTAAGGAAGCCTTTACTTTCAAGTCTCCATAACTTACTGGTTGTGACATTTTTATCCAGTTCTGTGGTTTTCAAGTGACTTGCAATAGAGACAACTAACTGAGTATCCTGTGAGTCATTGCAGAAAAACTAGGAAATGGTATCTAGGCGTGGAAAATGCTGCAAATGTGGTCACAAGGAATGGGCCATCATCTAGATTTCTGAAATATTTGAGATCCCATAAAACAAAAGTTTAAGACAAGAAACTTCACTGTGTCCACCTCAGTGGTACTTAATTGCTCGGGACCCTATGAACAATGCAAGGATGTGAACAGTACTACAACACGTTACTTGGCACCCCAGTACCAAGCTGTATAAATCTTAATGATGGGTTTTAAAATGCCTCCCTAAAAATGCTGTTAACCCACATGAAGTTTCTAATTGTGTGTTCTGTGTGAGCTTGTGGGTTTGGAGGTTTGTCTGCTTGTGACATTTTTGATCTTTTTAGCATTGTCATTGCGAATAGACTGTTAAAATAAGAGAGAGCAGAAATAATTTTTCACTGGAGACTTCTGCTTTACAGGAAAAAAAAAAAGAAATGGCATAACTGAAAGTTTACTGTCAGTTGACATAAATATGACAATATAAGTAAAAGAGTTTTTCTTATGAAATGTTGCTATGCTGAGGATATTTTCTGGCAGATTGTCGGGTGGTAGCTTGTTTTTTTGTTGATAGAGGGGGGATGTTAATGATTTGATGTGCATTTGATGTGGATTCTTATTCTTACAGCAGCAACTGTTTTGACTTACAAAGGCGGTCGCGTGACTTTAAGTATGGATCCAACCGTGTACGCGAATCTTGATCTTTGACTGGACATGCCAAAAGAGATGCTCTTTATACAGGCTTTCTATATGTGTCAAACACACAAGGATAATGCAGAGAGCTGGGGAGCCAAAATTCTGCTCCTTTTAACTGTAATACAAACCCATGTGACCATTTGCATCCCTCACTAAGCCGTTGGTTGTGTCAGGGTTGCAGCATGGTTCGTGGGGAACCAGCTAAAGAGAAAACCTAAAATTGTCATTGTTGTTGGTTGCTATTCCACAGCACATGTCAGCAGACATTTATTTGCAGAATGTATATAACATAAGCAAATACTATCTAGACACATTGTTGGCTATTCAACTATATTATGCCAGGAAGTGAAGACACGCAGAGAATCTGTAGATACTTCAACCAGGGTAGTCAAGAGAAAAAAAAAAAAAAAAAAAAAAGCTGTAAAACCTTGTGTGCACTTTTGGGCATTTTTCTTTTCTTTTGTACATACTACTACTAGCATTTAAGATGTTTGGGTTGACATGTCTGGTTATAGTGCAATATATTTTGTATGCAAGCAGTTTCAATAAATAAAGGTCGATCTTCCTCAGTTAGCTCCGGCTGTTTTTAATTTCACTGGGTAAAAATATAAAGGTTTAAATGGGGCACCTTAGCTTGGGGGTAATGTGATTGTGTCCTTGTTTTCAGGGGCTGCAGAAATGTTACCACAGAGAAACAGTTTCAAGGTAAAGTTCATACAGAAATAAAAGCTATGCTAGAACGAGTGAATTCCAGTTCACACTTTCAGTTCCTTTACTTTCTTCCTTTCCCTTGTCTCCAACAATTAGGCTTTCTTCTTTCTTTCTTTTTTTTTTTTTGCTAAGTGCTTTCCACATATTGTTGTGTTCCAGTATCTACCATTTCAGATGCCTGAGGAAGGCCACCAAGAGCTACCAGGCAAAACTAAATCTGGATCCTCTTTATTTTTTCCTTGCCCAGTCATGCCCTTGTGTTCCTAGGATCCATTTTGTCCTTGGTGGCAATGCAATATTGGATGCATAGTGGAAGCAACCTAAACTGCAATGGTTTTCAAGTACTTAAAGCTGAACGTCCACCAGTTCACCAATGATCCATCTAGGATTTTGTTTGTTTTTTTACTGATATTTCAAGCAAAGTCTCAGCCATTTTGCCATCACTGTTTTTTTCTGTAAAAAATTTCCTTTTGGTTCTTGAAAAAAAACTATAAAGGGTTGATGTGACCCTAACCCTAGATGGGTCACCAATTACCTAGTAGAGGTTAAGTGGTTACAAATGTAGCCTGTTGTATAATCACATAATCATGAAAAAGAGTTTTCACAGGACTCTATGCAGTCCTGTAAGAACTAAGTACATCCAATGAGACAGTTATTTGTAAAATTATCTTTAGCAGTAATGACTTGAAATAATAATTTTCTCTGTGAGTTTATCAGAGGTTTAAGATTTGACATTTTTGGTTTCAGTTGGGTTGAGGTCTGGGCTTGGATTGGGCCGTTCTGTTGTAGATCTGATGCTGTGCTTGGGATCATTGTCCTGTTGCATGACCCGATTTCAGCCAAGCTTTAGCTGTTGGACAGACGGCCTCACATTTGACCCTACGGCAGTGGTCCCCAATCTTTTTTGCACCACAGACCGGTTCAGTGTCAGACAATATTTTCCCAGACCGGCCTTAATGGTGTGGTGATTAAATACAACAAAATAAATGATACGACTGCATAAAAACTGTGATAGCCTCACTGCTATCCCCGGTGTTGCTAAATATAAACGGTAAATGGACTAGTTTTTATATAGCGCTTTTCTACTCTAGTTGAGCACTCAAATATTTATGCAAGCATTATGCAGGTCAACCAACCTAGTTTGTTAGACAGGCACTGGAACCAGTGAAGCTTGTGGGTTTAATTTTAGCGGTAACGAATCACATGTCCGAGACAAGCTTATTGACATGCGTCAAAGAGTCAGCCATAGATGGATGTCATGGAGAGAATCCGCCCATTTTTCAAAATAAAACATCATTCAGACTCATAATAAATAAAATGGAAATAATGTAAGTTATTTATTCTTTCATTGCTGGGGACCCTCGGACCAGTACCGGTCCGCGGCCCGGGGGTTGGGGCCCTCTGCTCTAGAATACTTTGGTAAACAGAGGAGCTCATGGTTGACTCAATGACTGTAAGCTGCTCAGGTCCTGTGGCTGCAAAACAAACCCAAATCATCCCTCCTCCACCACCGCGCTTGATGTTTGCGCTGATGTGCTGCATTTGGTTTTCTCCAAACAGTGCACTATACATTATGGTCAAATATCAACACTTTGGTCTCATCTCTTAAAAAGGGCATTTTTCTGTTTTTTTTTTCTTGTGGTTTGTTCAGATGCAACTTTGCAAGCTGAAGCTGTGCTGCCATGTTATTTTTAGAGAGAAGAGGCTTTCTTCTGGCAACCCTTCCAGACGATCCCCAGCCACACTGGCTCAGTCTTTTTCAAATTGTACCGTCATGAATTTTAACATGCCAAGTGAGTCGTATAGCTTCTCAGATGTAGCTCGTCCTGTAGTAGGGTTGGGTGATTTGCTCCATAGTCCAACTATCCTATTTTCCACCTTTGGCATTGCCGATGGCCAATAGTATCACTGCTGGCACACAAGGGTGAGAGAGAAAAATGCACACCAGGAGTTTATTTCTCATTTCAAGCATGAGGAAACATTTAATGTTACCATACAAGACTGATTGATTTAGCCAACCACATTTAGTGAATACAAGCTCTACAGCTGTAACAGTACTAAATCATTACATTTGCTGCCTCTTTACTTACTTACCTTAGGCCTATAGTTCTACTATATAATCCAGTTTGGGGGGTTTCCTGTGCAAAAATATCTCACCTGGTTTTCCTGCGCTTTTCACCTGCCATTCCTACATATAGCAGAGTTTCACTGACAAAAATGCCTGCTGGGGGGAAAAAAGTTCAGCAGACAATATAAAGGAGTGCCTCTGCAAGTGACATTAAACTCTAGCATAAAAAAAATGACCAACAGTCAGCGATATCCTCCTGTTTTCACTGCTCCTAACACACATTCATTTCAACGTAGCACAAAAGTTGGGGCGTGAACCTGTGTGCATGTGCTTGTGCACATACAACAAATCGCCTTGACTGGAGCGCAATCACTGCTCACATTGACCATTGGCAGTCTCAATTAATCATCAGCACCTAGCTGCTACTTACCCTCATAATTACTATAGAAGCAGTAAGGATGTTTGACTTGTTTTTGTTGGCAGTCTTTTTTTTCTTCAGCTCTTCTGCAGAACCAGCTCCCAGTTTGGATTCGGGACACAGACACCCTCCCTCGTTTTAAGATCAGGCTTAAAACTTTCCTTTTTGATAAAGCGTACAGTTAGAGCTGGATCAGGTGACCCTGAATGATCCTTCAGTTATGCTGCAATAGTGACTTCTTCTCTCCCTGAGCCTGGTTCTGCTGCAGGGCTCTTCCTGTTCAAAGTGGAGTTCTTCCTTCCCACCGTCAACAAATGCTGTTCATGGGGGATCATCTGGTCTTTACGTCACAGTATAACACGCTGCAACTGTTGTGAATAGGTGCCTTTTTTTTTTTTAACTGAGTTGAGTTGAATATAGACATTCAGTGAAATAACCATATAAATGCACCCTGTGTGGAAAGAGGTTATTATGAAAGTCTTGCTTGTGAAGCTACTGTGCAGAGTGACGATGAAGGACCAAGGCCAAACTGTTCTGCTCTGCTGCTGGCTCTAAAAGGGGACAAGGAATAACTATAAATCATGTAGACACAGTTCAAACTTAGGATAAGTGTCCTAAATAGCTGCCTATTAAAAAAAAAAAAAAAAAATCAAAAGAAATCATGAAACAATCAACAGCCACAGTCCTCTAAAGTTTTCTCATAAAAATCCACTGAAAGCAAATAAAGGAAACTCAAATTAAGAATTTATTACTGCTTATGAACAAGGTGATTATTTTTTATTTATCACAAGAGGCTTGCCGGTGTAACAGTCACTGCTTGTTTCTTCACGGGCTGAGAACTTTTTATTTTTTTAAATGTTCCTTCATAAACGAAGTGAACTGCACTGAATAGCAGCCAAACATGAAAACAGGCTCCTTATCTGATGAGCACTTTTATTTTCCCTCTGAATAGATGAGCAGATTATATTTACATGTAAATTAGAGGGGGAGACTTTAGTGATGTGATTACGTTTAGTTTCAGTGAATATTGACTTCCCTCGTTCATTTTTCTTTTTTTTTATCTTGCTTCTACTACAACATTAAAAGCATTCATGATAGCATCAAATCGTTTGGACAGACACAGATGTTGGGTATCTTTAGTTCTGATACTACGGAGAGTCTTTGTGTGTGTAAACTCTGCTGTTTCAGTCCATTGAGGTTTGGGGTAACGGGATAATGCTTGGGATCGTTGTCTTGTAGCATTACCCAATTTGAGCCAAGTTTTAGCTGTTGGGCAGAGGGCCCCATATTAGCCTTTACAGAGGACTTCTGGTCAGCTCAATGATCAATCCGGTGCATTTGATTAGCAGCACCTGGCTGCTACTTACCCTCTTAAATCCTATGGAAGCCATAAAGGTGTGCTCAGTTTTTCACACAAAGTTTCTGCATTTTGGTTTAGTTTTTGTTGAAGAAAGAACAATATGTCCTGTTGTTGTTCATCTGAAGTTGTATTTACCTCATTTTAAGACTTGCTAAGGTGATTTTCTTCTTCTTATGTCCTGATACTTTAATATTGAAAGAGATTGTACTTCTTTTTTTCCAGATGACTATATTTTTTGTCAGGCATCATGTACAAATCAATCATCTCAGAGATACCAGCAGCCTGCAGGCTGCTAGTCGGCTGCTCAAACCTCCAGTTTTTCTCTCATCTGAGTTGCCCACCAAACACAGCAGGGCAGATCCAGCCAGTTCCTTGCTTGAGAGAAAAGCTGCCTTTGATTATGGTATTGATTTGGATCTTTTTTAAAAACGTAGTTTTCCCAAGTGAGCCACAATTCAAAATTTTTCAAAGCCTGTGTGAGCTATGAGAGAATGTCTAGTAGCAATGCAGTCTTCCACCTGTAATTCTTACTTTGAGCCACATGGGGGAGCTGTGGCACTGTGTTGGCTCCCTGCTTCCAGAGGGAGAGGGAGAGGAGCAAAAGAAAAAAAAAAAAAATCCTGGGCTCATATTGAAAATTCATGACATGCACTTCTCAACTTCTGCAAGATACACAGCAAGTATAATGAGCTCAAAGCAGAGAACTTGGTCCTTCCTGACTATTTTATCAGTTTGTATTTCTTTTCAGCTCAGTGTGTGCATGTGTGAAAGACTAACTCCCTGTACCATCATTTAAATATAAATTACTGGCATGGCTGTGGCTTCAAACAATATTGCAAAAGACAGGAACAAAAACAATTAAAATCTCTAAACAAACAGCCACTCCTCTCGTGAAGGCTGCGTACTGGAGCGCCGGCGTGAGTGGGGAAGAAAAGCTCGATTTGCCCTTAATTACATTTTCTCTTCACGTTCATCCATCTCTCTTTATCATCTAATTCTCCATTAGCTCATCCTACAATTGCTTTTTTAAATTGCGCTCTATCTTTTTATCCTTTTCCTCTCCGTCACTCCTGACGTTCTCTGTCTCTCTGTCTGACCTAGTTTTGGACAGCGTTTCTCTCTCTCTCTCTCACACGCATGCACACAGACACACACACACACACACACACACACACACAAACTAGTGGTCCTTCAGGTGCTTAAAATCCTTGAGAATTGTTTGAATTTTGATGTGAGTTTTTAAGGTCTGGAGATGTCTGGACTTCTTTTTTTTTTTTTCTTAGGTTGAAATATCTGGATTTGATCAAGGTCATGAAACAGCATTTGTACTGTTGCTAAAGGACAGCGGTATCTTCTTCCCATCATCCTCCATGGTTTCATCTCTTCTCTTTGCCACTGTTTTTCGAGTGTGATACAGACGAGTGTTGGCATGTTGCCCCAGACCAGACCAAAATGTTCACACACACACACACACACACACACACACACACACACACACACACACACACACACACAGACAAAGTGACACACCATCGTCAACACACAGCCTGCAGAACATCTTTGGACTTCCCCTTCATCAAGCTTTTTTTTTTTTTTGTTGTGTTGTTTTTGTGTTTTTTTTTTTGTTTTTTTTTTAAGGGGAGGACAGTGATGTCACAATAGAACCACAGTTACAGCTATGGCACATGCTGAGTGAGAAGTTTCAACCATCTGGTCAATCATTATTCATAGCGAGGCGTAAACAGTAAAACGTGCCACCAGGCATGTGTCGCAGAGAAAGAGCGAGAGGACGGTGGCGGGGCCGCCAAACTGCCTCTGCTCATCTGAAACAAAGGTGGGGTGGTTAAAAGAAGGCACAAGAGTGCTTTGTGAGGGGTTCAAAGCCCACCTGGACCACGTGGACAGAGGATTTCTCGCTTATTGCAGTAGTTGTGTTGACATCTAAACTCATATTTAGGGTGACTGCAGGAAAAAAAAAACAAAACAGAGAATAACCACACAGTGCCCTGAACAGCTAATGTGTTGCTCATCATCAAGCAAATGGCAATTTCTGTCCACCTGGAGGTGAACTTGTACGCACTTGCAGTGAAAGTTTTGCTTTTTGAAGTCCAGGTTTGCCATTTCTTTATCATTCATCAGAGGCGATGTTAGCTGCACACAGTGAGAATGAATCAAACACTTTAATGAAGCAGCACACGCAGCAGATCAGGGCGAAAAAAACCACTTAAAATGACACTTTTAAATAATGACAGTTCCCGTGTGCTCAGGAGTCAGAGCCTTCTTACACAAGTCACCAAATAACAGTTGGTACTGTAGCTTGGCGTAACGAGACTGCACAGATTCTGCTGGCAACAAATGTTCTCCAAAATCTAGTAAATAACAGATCATTTACCAATAAATCCAATCAGCCAATCCAGTGCTGTCTTTCAGTTGTAACTAGTTGCAGATATATACTGGACACATTTAACCCTGAGGTACCCCAACCCTAAACCTGTGTTATTAAACTATGTCATTTAAAGTTTCTGACAAACGGGGAACCAGAAGACCGAGAACAAAAACCCATTCTAACAGACGTGCATCAAAAACCGGTCCTTTTTGCTTTCCTCCAAAACATAGGCTTCGGGTTTCTTGGCATCACTCATGAGGACTTCTGCTAAAATCCTTCTTGAGTCTTTGGGAAAGAGGTCTTGGGCAGGACCACAGTTTGTAAGAATTTGTTGTTTTTTCACACAGAGGTCATAAGGTCATTAGGTTAAGTCCTCAGTATAGCTGGGGAATTTGGAACCAGCTTACAGGAATTTTACACTCAACATAAAAGCACAAATTATGTGAGGTCCATTGTGAGAGCCTGTTTCAGTAGTTTTAATTAACTTCAAGATATCCTAGACTATTAGATCTAAGTAGCTTACTGAGATCTACAGAACATGTAAGTGAATTAAGTTAAATGCATTAATATGCACAGATCTTAGCTAACAACACTAATATTTCTAAAATCCTGGTTATAGCCCTTCATGGTGCACAGTGTGTTTATGCACGGCCATCTGCACAAAGACTCCTGACAGCAGAGAAAAGTCAAATGCAATTTTCCATTTCAAGGAGTGCGAAGATACACTCAAAGAAATCTTATGTGTCGTGTTTGAAGGGAGATTCTCAAGTTTCTAAGTGTCAGGACATCTTCTGATCTGAGGTGTGTCATGTGTGGTTTCCTGCCAGATGAAGATTAAAAAGATCACATGTCGCCACCTCGCACAATTACATGACATTTAAACCATTCCAGCTGCTGTCAAGTCACTGGTTCCCACGTTTATTTTGGTCAAATGTGGAATATAAACAGCTCTGCTTGTTATGAAGAACATTTTTGCAGTGACTTGTCTTCCTCAGCATGCGTGTGTGTGTGTGTGTGTGTGTGTGTGTGTGTGTGTCTGTGCGCGCTCCCTCCCTCCACCTTTGCCTGGCTGTCAGCTTGCCTCGACCACGTAGCAGCTTCCTGGCAGCGGCAGCAGCTTGTGTCTACTCTCCCTCTCTCTCTCTCTCTCTCACACACACACACACACACACACTCAGTGTCAGTAGCCTATGTAGAACCACGTAGCACCAGCTTTGGATTTTAACCACCAACACCACCACCAACACCACCAGCCCGAGCGGCAATGGATTTCTTTGAATTCGACTTTTTCAGAGACTGGGAGCTTGAACAACCATGGTAAGTCCTGTGCGCGCTGCTTTATATTCTTGTGTGTGTGTGTGTGTTTAAATGCATGTGTGTTTATTGTGGAGGAATGACTGGACATGCTTCTTGGGATTTATAAATAAAGGTTATTGTATTTTTTTTTTTTCTGGAGATGCAGCCAAACTGAGTCCCGGAGAAATCGTGCAAACCGTCTTTCTTTGTCACCGTAAAGCTGCCGTTGTTGCTGGAGATGAACCGGGAGGCATGCACACGCAGCCTACACACACACACACACACACACACTACAGGCAGGCAGCGCAACGCCGGGTTTTTACTGTTTCATTGTGGTATTAAAAAAACACTGTTTGGTGTAAAGGTGAGCGCGGACAGCGGGGAGTGCGCCAGAGCGCAGGAATCAGATACGTGTGAATGAACCGCCTCCTCACAAGTTTGGGCAGTTTAGTGTCTGTTACATTTCGGTCCTTAAAGAATCGCACATCCTGGTGAGATTTCAGTTCGGCTCACCTGGTGCTGCACAGGTGTAAAGGTGCACTCTCGCATTCATGGAGGCGTAGCGACCGAGGGAAGTTCAGATTTGTGAGAGTTCAGTGGCAGCTCGGTGTGTTGATTGAGCATCGCTGCTAAGTCGTTATTACAGTAAATGCTTAAAGTAGATGAGCTCCATCTTTAAATCCAGTAATGCTGACAGTGCTGAGAGGTCTGAACTCAGTCTTTTCTATTTTGTCTTAGAGTGCGTTTGTTTGTTTGTTGATTCAGAGCTGAAGTGATTAGTCATTAGTTGACAGACAGGATGAACAGTTCATTGGGTTTGGTTCCATCCACTCTCACTGCAAAATAACATCAGTCAAATCAGTATGTCCCATGATCAGCTGATCTACAGTACCGGTCAAAAGTTTGGACACCTTCTCATTTAATGTTTTTATTTTATTTTCCTACATTTTAAATTAATACTGTCATCCAGACTATGAAGGAACACATAAGGAATCATGTAGTAAAATTAAAAGTGTTAAACGAACCAAAATATGTTTTAAATTTTAGATTCTTCAAAGTCGGCACCTTTTGCTTTGATTACAGCTTTGCACACTCTCAGCATTCTCTCACTCAGCTTCATGAGGAAATCTCCTGAAATGGTTTTCCAACAGTCTTTAAGGAGTTCCCAGAGGTGCTGAGCACTTGTTGGATGCTTTGCCTTCACTCTGAGGTCCAACTCATCCCAAACCATCTCAGTTGGGTTTGGATCAGGTGATTGTGGAGGCCAGGTCACCTGATGCTCCATCACCCTCTTTCTTGGTCAAATAGCCCTCACATAGCTTGGAGGAGTGTTTGGGGTCATCGTCCTGTTGGAAAACAAATGATGGTCCCACTAAGCACAAACCAGATGGTGATGGCATGTCGCTGCAGAATACTGTGGTAGCCATGCTGGTTAAGTTCGCCTTTGATTTTGAATAAATCGCCAACAGTGTCACCAGCAAAGCACCCCCATACATCACACTTCCTCCTCCATGCTTCACTGTGGGAACTACACATGTAGGAACCATCCGCTCACCTTTTCTGCGTCTTACAAAGACATGGCATTTGGAACCAAAAGTCTCAAATTTGGACTCATCAAACCAAAGGACAGATTTCCACTGATCTAATGTCCATTCTTTGTGTTCCTTGGCCTAGGCCATTCTCTTCCTCTTGTTGTTCTTCCTTAGAAGTGGCTTCTTTGCAGCAATTCGACCATCAAGTCCAGGTTCACGCAGTCTTCTGTGAACAGTTGATGTTGAGATCTGTGTGCTACTTCAACTCTGTGAAGTATTTAGGTGGGCTCTTATCTGGGGTGCTGTTAACTTGCAGTTTCTGAGGCTGCTAACTCTGATGAACTTATCCTGTGCATCAGAGGAAACGCTGTATACAGCAAGTTCATGTCAGGATACATTTAGCAAATTTTATAGTTTGCCAATAAAAAAAGGGGACCTTGTCAGAAGGTTTATGGATGCCATTAACTCTATCTCAGCTGAGCTTTAAAAACTCCATCCATCCATTTTCTTGAAGGGGTATCCATCTGGGTCCTCTCACACAGCTGTCAAAGAGCAAGAAAAGGTGTAAATCAGGGACAGGTCACCCATCCATCACAGGGTTAGCATAAAGAGAACCTAAGCACAACTGTAATTTAGAATCTCCAGTTAACCTAACCTAGATTTCAGTGTTGGTGGAAACCAGAGCACCTGGAAAAAAAAAATCTGCATAGGCATAGAGGGAACACGCAGAACAGGCCACCAGGGGGTTTGAACCCAGAACCTTCTTGCACACATGTGGTCTTTACTTGGGCAGACTGACCATGTATATTTTGTGATTTATTTTTATTTTTATTTTTTCATCCGTCCAAAACAGTTGATTTACTGCTGGACAGTCTGCTTGCTCTTATTTTGAAAATCCAGTTCTCAGAGGATGGTGTTTCTATACGAGCGGGACGGGGTGGTTGCTGTTGTGGCAGTCCTCGATGTGATTCAGCTTTTTTGAGTCTCTCGTCCTACGATCGGATGGGGTCCCGTTCCACTTCATTGTTCTGCTCTAGAGATCCACTCTGAACTGGAGGGTCACCAGATCTTAACTGGGATCTTGCTGGGCTCATCAAGGCCGCAGGCCTGCACAAGGACTACCATCGCCAGCTGAAGTCCAAGACGCTAGAACTGAAATCCCTTCATGGAATGAGGAACTTATTTGTGGCATTATTAATTAGAAAGCATGGATGTGCCTTATTTTGCATGTTCACGCTCACACACATGCATGTAGATGCTCACCCCTGCCTCACAACTCCATAAATACAGTGTAATTCTATGTGAGGTGACAGGGCCAATCGCTGCACCACCACGCTGCCTCCTTATAAAACTCTTAAATCTGTATTTACCTCTTATAGACTTAAGTATTAATCAGTATCAGTGGTACTATCATCTATAATGAAAGCCATTCTTCTGGATTCTAGTCCTCCTGCAGTCCTCAGTAAAGTCATTTTCTATGCAGCAGAGGACATAAGAACAAAGAGCCACATGGGGAGAAGTGCTTTTTAAGGCTTTTAACACTATGGAGGCCCAAAAGAAGCTCGGGGGTTTAAAAGATGATGGAGAGGCTGGAATCTGCAAGAAGTTAAACATAATTCGGTTTCTCAGCATGCTTTGGAATTTATTCTAGCACTCATTTGTGCAAAAAATTGGGTATGTGGAAAGTAATGGAGGGGTAATTTGAATATTTCAGAATACTTTGTCAGGCTCAGGTTGTACTGGTGGGCAGCTTCCTGTCGAGGCCACAGCCCCAGCTGCATTTGTGTGGCGATTTTTATTCAAAGTAGTTAATTTCACCTTTCAATCAGCCATTTATCACCAACCCTGGAATTTTTGTAAGTGCCGCACTTTCTGATCCAGCAGTCTGATACAGAGTCGTGTGCATGATCAGACACAATACAGACAGAAATGTTTACATGCTTCATTCATGTCTTCATGGATGAATGTCATATAAAAAATAATAAAAAATATCAACTGATATTAAAACATTATTAACTGTCTGACTACATCCTGCATGTTTCTTTTTCACATAGTGCTAAAGACGTCAGGGGGACTGTGGGAAGGAAGGTCTATATAACAGTCAGCCTTTCCAGTTTAACTATGTATTACAGAGGGAGCACAATAACTTGGCAACCACGCTGCTGTTTTGAATGCGTATTCCAGCAGGGAGAGTCTGAGCGGGGAAAGTGACACACACTGCTGTCCCTCAGCAGCCACCGTGGAAGGGCCCTGGAGCAAGGTACTTAACCCCCCGCTGCTGGAGTGGAGCTGCTCAGGGCTACAACAACAAGCTCGGGGTGTCTACACATGTAACCCTCCCCCTGCCACCACTCCATCACGCCAGAGCTGTCAGGTGGTCCTGATGGGAAATTGGGCTCACACTGAAACAGGCTTTTAGGCCAGAAAAGAATATGAAGAAAATACATGAAATTTAAAAAAAAGGCAGAACAGTAAAAGGAGCTGATGTTAGACTGATGGGGATACGGTGAAATCCGATGATGTAAAAGCGTGTCAGTCGGGGAATTTAAACTAGAAGGTTCTCCTTCATATAGACTTAAATAGTCTTGCTCTGCAAACATCACGCAAGCTCTGTTTATGTAGCTGTAGCTGTCTGTGGGTGTATTACAGCCAGCAGGTGCCACCCTAGGGGTCTGGACTCATCCAAGCGCCCTTGAGGGAGTCGCATGAAGCTGGAAGAAAAATGCTTTATTCTGCAGAAAATTATATTAACGTGTCAGACGTGATCCTAATCTTTTATGTTTGTAGAAGACGAAAAATGGAGCATTGGGGTCCACAGTGTGAGTGATGATTTTAATGTATGAGAAGTAGTATTGAAGTACCAGGTTTTGTCAACTGTATATTTCATTTGCAGTGTTGGTCAGCTGGAGTTAATTTCCTGTTTCTCACTGTAGGGCTGGGTGATATATTCAAATGTTCCAATCTGACAGTGGTCAGCAAAACAACTGCCAACTGTCAATATATTCAGCAATGTGTGTGTGTGTGCAGTCATGACGCCTCGGAGTCTCTACATTAAAAAAAAGATGGGAATGGCACAAGCTATACTAGCCTCCTATCGCCTGCTAAAGTCTTACTATAGTCCTCCTTTCCTACAGTACTCAGCATCAGCCATACATCAGGTCTTTGCCTCATTACACTCACTAGTCTTACTGATAAGAATCTCAACACAACAGGAAGGAAGGAAGCACTCCTCATGACGCCGTTCAGTCATTGCCCTTTACCAGTACCGAGTGTGATTAGTAAAACTGCAAAAATATGACAAGAATTGCCCCATTTTTCCAATCACCCCCCACCTAACAGCTATCATAGCCAACAGAATGGTAACTGCTCAGAAAATATTCATATGAATTAGTTTAATCATAAGTGCAACAAGCGATGTTATCCCATCAATAGAAGTGCATCATCCATCCTGATATCATGAAAAAGTCTTACTGCAGCACCTTTTCTTTTTGTGGCGTGAACAATGACCTAAAGCCGAACCTTATTCTGACTCCATGTTTTTGCCACTTCAAAATAAATAAATAAATGAGTAGGCACGACACATGAAATAAACCTGAAGTGTTCAAATGGGTTATTTTGGAAGGCACAATGATTCAAAATTGAGTTTAAAAGACTTAATCAAATCTCTGTGGCAGCTTCCTGGTAACACAACAGCACAAACCTGACGGTGGTTCAGTAAACCACATACAAAGTGCATGTCAGATTGTCTAACAGCAACTGAGATCTATATCCCATCTCCATTTTTTTTTTCTTTTTAGACTGACAATCCCCCAAGCACCCTTATATTAGTTATAAATGAGCAAACAGGTGGCAAACCGTAGAAGACTTTAACTTTCTGAGGTCTAAGGTCCTGTATTTGGGAGATAGCCAACATTTTGGAAAATGTGACTAGGTTTTGATCCAGGTCAGTTAGAAGGGTTAGGGTTGGAGTGGGGTCATCACCAATGACTTAGACCTCAGATGGGTTAAGTTAATTTTGCTTAAGAAAGATTGTGGAATAGATACAATTTAGCCAGAGGAGGGGAGCACAGCAGCACCATTTCAGTGGCCATTTGAGCATTTGCCTTTAGACATGGTCAAACACCACGCTTTCCTCACTTTAAACATATAAACCATCTTAAATTAACCAAATACAAACAGTAAAATTAATTCAACTTTTCATATGTGGCCCAGAGCAAACAAATGAAATATATTTTGGTTGAGAATGGAGCATATTCAGCCCAATTTTGTGCTTTTCCTGTCCAATTTCTTCTCTTAACCATTGTCTTTTACCAACAGCTCTAAAGGCTACTTTTGATGTTGCCGGGGACTCAGTGCTAATAAATGTTCAAATGGACTCAGCTGTCCAAGATTATAACAAGGATAACACCACCACTGGAAGATGAAAAGAAGAATGGAGAGTTATTTTCAAATGGATCTTTCTCCTGAAATTTTACAATGGATTTTACAGGCATAAAAGACGACACACACCTTCAATAGAAACCATGAAAATCACTCAGATTGGAGTTAAAAGTCTGTCACTCGCCATTGATGTGTGGCTGGTGTTTGACAGTAGATTTTCCCTTTAAGGAAAAAAAAAAAAGACGAGAAAGAGAAAACAATCTTGAAGCTCCCCACGCCTTTGTTAAATCTGAACGAACACTGTAGGTCTCCTCCTCCTCCTCCTGAAGAAATACCCTTTCATCTCTTCTCCTCTTTGTTGCTCTTTCTCCCTCCTCCTCCTCCCATCTTGCCTCTTGTTTCATTCTCTCGCTCGGAGATCTGAAGGCTTTTGTATGATTGTAATATGCTTGCATTGAACATTGCGTACTCCTCACTGTAATTGCCCATCATGTAGCTGGCTAATCATGGCAGTGGAATCTGGGGGAGATCACTTTGAATGTTAATTGACGCTGATGGTGATTGGTTGAACCATTTAAGTAGTTAATTAGAGAATTGATTACACATATCCTCAGCATGGAATGATAAGTTTCCAGCTGCGTGTTTTGGAGCCTAAAAGTTCACATCTGCGGGAAGAAACACCGATTATTATTCGTTTTTATTATTGTTATTTAAATGCTGCCATGTTAGGAGAAAAAAAAAAGGATTACAATGTTCAAAGGTGCAATCAAAGTGCTATTTTCAGACCACTCAGGGGGAATACACCATAGCTGTCCCAAATACCATTTTTCTGTTTTTACAGTGGCGCTATGGTTGTAATCAAGACCAAATATTTGAATCTTCAGCTGGGGAAGGAATGTGTCCTTTGCATTAATTAATGTAATAATTACATTTAAAGTTAGAAACCCCACAAGCCTGTAAAATGAAGCCACTTGAGGTGGCCTCCAAAAGCAAGTCAGTCCATGTCCATCAGACATGTTTATAACCTGCTACAAATGATGGTTTTGAACTTTACAGATAACTTCTCTGTTCATAATAATTCTGCAGGGGTGAATTTTTTTATGCATCTCCATTTTCAGTTGTATCAAGGCTTAGACGTGTGTTATCAGGTATATCTGCATTGACTAAAAAATGAGTATTGCTATATGTCAGTGGCCTGCGGTGACTTTTACAGAAAGGCAAAAAGAAATTGCTGACAACCTCGTGCATCTTGCTGCACTCTGCATGGATGTCTTCACATTTCTGTGCTCCCTCCTGGCTGGAGAATTGTCATATATTACTTTTATAGTTACCACCAAAATATTTACCATTAGCTGACAATGATGAGTGCTGGAGGAATTATTTTACAACCATTCCTTTAGCAAAAGCAGCAATACCACACTATGAAACCCCCTCACTGCCCATAAAACTGTATTATTCACAAATTGTACATAAAATATTAAAAGTAAAAGTGCTCATTCATTAGAAAATGTTCCCCATCAGTATTATATAGATGAGGTCATTTTAAATACATTATATTCTGTTTAATCTTCAGTAATGTATCATATGTCTGTAGTGGCTGTTCTGTGGGGGCACCATATATTTAAAAAACAGCTGTTGATGAGCTCAGAAAAACTTGCCTATAAGTTGATTAAAAAACATATTCAATACTGTATATTAATAAAATATCACAGCAGAATTAAAAGGCTTCAGTAATGTGTGACATTGTTAACTGTCAATATCTACAGGGGGATTAAAAATATTAATGAAACATTAAGGTGGTGTATTAGCAAAACAACTGGTTAAACTTAGTACATTAAGTCAACCAAGTGATTTCTCAGAGAGATGCTAATCTGAAAATGCTCTTGTACTCTGTGCCTGTTCAACTGTATGTTTTATTATGCAGGAGTTGATGTCTCTCCATCATCAAGCCTTCCCTTACTAACACGCTAAAGGAGTTACAGCAGTTAACAGCAGCTTGTATAATGGGCTACAATGTGCATGCCCAAACAAACAGAAAAAACTGTGGGCCTCCCGGCTTGCTAAGTTCTACCTTTGTTAACAGGACGCAGGCACGCCCATGAAATTGACAGTCGGTACAGATTTAATTGGCTAATGCTTAAGCCTGCTTCTAAGGTGATGGCACTATGCAAGGAAACTTTCACTTTGGTAGGTTTAAATTCATATCTCTTTTTAGATCTCACTGGACAAGCACTGCTCACCCTGCTTGCCCAGTAAGATCCAGATTGATCCATATAACAGTGATGATAGAAATTCTATTTTATTCTATTTGTTTGTTACCACAAACTGAGGAATTTGGGGGTTCAATATCTTGGCCAAGGATGCTGTGAGTAAATCCTTGTGCATGTGTGGCAGTAGAGGAGTAGTAACTGTTTGTCCATAAAGGTGCTAGATTTGTGAAGTGTGATGATCAGTCAGGAAGACTATATTCCAAAAGAATAAGATTAAAAAAAAATTCCCACAGTAGATGATCAAATATCTACCAAGCCATCAAATATCCAAAAAACTGAATATTCAGGTCCAGCTCTTGAAAACACACAAGTAAGGGTGATTGAATCTGTGGGGAAAAGAGGTGACAGAGTCAATGCATTTGATGTTCATTCTCACAGTCTGGTATTCAATCTGCCCGTCAATCCTCCCAAGCTCTCAGTCAGCTCAGTCACACGTGCAAGCTCAATAAGCGCAAAATCATTCATCACACACAGAAATTTCCATCCTCGCTGTGTGATCGGCCTCGGCTTGCCAAACCAGCTCCACTTGATGATACTTAACACCCACATCATCAGCAACTCAGAGGCTGCGAAAGAAAGCTGTGTCTCTTCCCAAACTGCCAAGAATTCACAAACAAATGCTTCAAACCTGACAGCAGATAACACTGAAGGAAGTCTTCTATCTGGAAAAAAATCCATTTTATCCCATACTGGCAGTACAGTTATCCCACAGGGCTGTAAAACACCAGCTCTGTCAGCAGGTGTGAAGAAGCTGGTAAAACTAGCCAGATCACCTGGACTCCATCTGGGAGGAAACAGTGACTGTCTGTGGTGCTGAAAAAAACAAACAAACAAAGAAGAAAAAAAAAAAACCAACGCATCCATTTTGCTTTTTAGTTTTATTGTGTGTTTTAAGTCAAAGCTCACACAAGAGAAATACATCTATGCAAGCCAAGAATAACACATAAAATCTAAGATAATAAAAACAGAGATGAAGAAAAAGCATCTCAAGGTTATAAAAGGCAACTGTGCTTTTTGGAAAATGTTTTACCAATTTTGCTCACTTTTATGAAGACACAAAAATCCAGTTATAAATCGTAAGTAAAGCTGCAAATATTTTTTTGCATTGATTTCATTAATAATCTTTAAAACTAGTAAATACACATCAAACCCACAACCGTAACTTACAGTTCAAAATCCAAAGATTTGGCAAAACACAAATATATAAAATTAAGAAAAGAAAATTTTCCTTACATTAAGAGACGGTTCATCACATTTACTTAATTATTTATATTATTCAGTATAAATTATTACAAAAAAACATTGGAGATAAAAAACTGTACAAAGTCTGAAGTTTATTTATTTTTGTTCATTAAACACAACATCAACATAACTTGTTTGTAGTAATGTACTTCATAATTTATCCATTGCTAAACATGACTTTGTAGACATGTTTTTGCTTTAATTAAAGGCATTAATTTCTAAGAATTGTTTGTTTTTATACATTATACATGTACATGTTAACAATGATTGGGCTATGGGTTATCAGATAGATTTGTACTCACTAACAGCTGTTTCTTTAGTATACAGTAAGTAGCAATACCACACTATGAAAACACCTTAAACACACATAATGTACATAAAACTGTATTGCTAGTAAATTGCACATGAAGTATTAAAAGTGAAAGTACTTATTTGCCAGAAAATGTTCTCCAGTAATGTCCCAGCTTTACAGCAGAATTAAACATTTAAAATTGAGAGCCTGGTACAAATGCTGTTTTTTTGTGTGTGTGTGGGCTTATATTTATTAGATATAGCTGATGAAGTGCATCGCTAGTTGTCTCCTTGAAATTCTGAAACCTTTAGAAAATAGTCAAAAATACACATTGAAGCCTAAAACAGTATCTTACAGTCTAGTATCTTTTAACTCTGTTTTTGGTCTCCACCCACTGAATGGTGCCATAGAAGCATCATGGTTGCAGCGAGCGAACCAAAAAAGTAAAAAACACTCTAATGCTCCATAGAGCTGCAGCAATGATACTTCTTTGTGGGTCTCATGGAAACAATTGACATTTTCACTATACACAGAGTCATTAAAATGCACTGCTGATCAAATAGGTTTGATTAGAGCAGCTTTAAGACATTGTTTCCACATTTGGAAACAATGTCTTGCCTGATTCGTGTGGATTTGATGTATTCCAGAAGTCTTACTTCATTTCTGAAGCAAAGAGTAAATTGTGAGGAATTGTCAGTGATCCACTGCAGACTTTGATGTAATATTATACAGATGTGTCTTTGTGGCTGTATATACATTTTAACAAGGAAGTAATAATCAGAATCTCCAAATCTACTTGAAATATTTTCTTAGCTTTTTTAGGATTTAGTGCACCACATTGCTAACTATAAACAGATATTGTACATTGCACTGCTGACAGTTTCCACTCTATTTTACTCTTCAAAGATCTCACAGCCTTGAAAAAAAGAACCGATCTAGAGTACAAGTGCCGTCATTCATTAAAGTAGTTAATGCAAGATTCTTAAGAATTGTTATTAATTTGATGGAGCCTTTAATCCAATTACATTATCACATTGCAGAACTGGTATAAAGACAGAGGTCAGCTGTTGGAACTTTACTAGCAGGTAAACTGAGGCTCAGTTGAGGCTGGAGCAAAGACATTTTAAGGTTTGCACATGCTCCATATAAAGAGCTAAACCATCTGCTCACTTTCTTTAGTGTCTTATAAGAAAATTAAGAGTAACCATCTGGATGGGATATAAAAATCCTCAGTAGAACATTTATCTTTATCAGTGTAAGCAGACTATTGGCCTCTATTTTGTATGATGCCACGGATAATTAGGCCAAAGGATACCATGCTTAGTAAAATGCACAAACAGTATGAATCCCAAAAGTCAACCTTTTTTTTTTTTTGATTGTATCTAATCATTAAATAATTTCGATGACTGTGCAGTTGAGGATTTTTAAAGGCTTTTTAAATCAGTTATCATAAATAAAGAGAGTTCACTCAACAAATTACCACAACAAGCCTCAGACGGTAAGACCCAAAAGGCAGTGAGTGGCTCGATGCGTTGCGGTAAAAAGTCACTCACGAGTGCCGCCGAAGTACTTACATTGAGATATATCTCTCTGAGCTGCAGTATCTTTATTGAAAAAAACAGTGTTAACACGTAGGTGAAGAATCTTATGAAATAAACTGATAGTTTCACAGCTTCCTGTTAACACTGCACCAAAATCACAATTGCCAATACTAAAAGCCCCGTAACTGTTAATTAGACTATAAAGCTGAGCATAACTGCTCAGAACTGAAACAGATCTCTCCCATGAGATCAGATCTGTTGTACTGTGGCTGCTCTTCTATTATTGGCAGAGTCATTGTCTTCAGAGTGTTTCCCACCTCTTAATGTTCATATTTACCTGTGTTTTTATTGCCACATTTTTTTTTTTTAATATCATTTGAAAGATGAGTTTTGTGTTAGTTTCTTTATCAGACCATGCACAGAGGAGAGATAACGGAAGCTGTGGTGGAATTTTTGAATCACCTTTACAGCAGAAGAGCAAAACCCATCTGGAAATTTTGCATATATCTGAAAACTGTGGCATAGCACAACATAAAGTGCATGGTAACATACAGTGTATCCATTTATTTAGTAATGACTTTATTTAATTAGCCCACTATTTGCTAAAGATAATATTCATTTATTCGCTGGGAGAGGTGAATTAGGACTGGGTCAGATTAGTTAATGGAGAGCTTGCTTGAAATTACATTCCCCAGTTTGTTGTTAAAGCTAATTAAGAATTAGTTTAATTAGTTGATCAAGTATTTGCTTGAAGTAACGTTCTCTAATTTGTTGTGAAATTCTCATTAGTAATTATTGGAATTAGTAAATAGTGTTTGCTTTGTAACACTAATTCAGGCAGCAGAATGATGTGTCATGATAGCAGGAAACAATTACCTCAACCAAGGAGGTTATGTTTTTTGTTAGCGTTTGCATGCGTGTCACTCTGTCTGTAAACACGATAGCTCAAAAAGTTTTGAGTTAATTCTGATAAAATTTTGTAGGTGTGCAGAGTGGGGTCCTGTTAACAATCCATTAAAATCTGGCTTGCATCCACCAAGGTCTTTAAGGTCAAACTTGATGATTTATTGGTTGAAAATTGACAAAAAGCCTTAAAACTCAAAAACTATGATTCTTACAAGTGTGGTGTGTATTGTCAACATATAGAAAGTACCATACAAAGTCATATTTAATCTGAAGGTCAGAGTCATAATAACGTACGTTCTGGCGTGCCGCGGTTGAGCCATGCTGCGGGGTCACGTGGATTTTCTAAGCCCAGGAGGCTACTCAGGTGTTGTATCATTCACCTACTTGCACACTAGGTGGGGCTGGCGAATGCCCACTAATTACATGTCATACTGCTGTATATAACGTGTGGACCCACCAATGAAAATTTCGTTCTCTTGGGATGATGATTGTTAACCTACTGCTGATTTCCTGTTGCCACTAGGTGGCGCTATGAATGTGACCTAATATTGGCACATAGTTGTCTCCAGACTCAAACTCTTGTCTGGAGCAGATTTGACCATCTGTGCTTCATATAGACGATGTCGTGTCCCGTGGCAAATGATCGAAATTCGCCATGGCACTACGGACACTTGCAGCTTTCCCTAGGACGAATTTGAAAAAGTAAAATGGAATAAAATCAAAATAGTGGACTTCTTGTTGGGTTTGGTTCCTATGGACTTTTTTGTACGTCTTGGGATGTTACACCAAATTTAATCTATGTGCTGGGAATACTTTCATAGGTGGCGCTATGGAGCCATTTTCTACACTCATTTGTGAAACTCATAAAATGCATAAATTTTCACCAGGCCTGGCACTTTCCTTTCATGAGTTTTTGAGCATGTTTAGGCCCTCAAAAACATGATTCATTGGCCTGAATAATAATAATATTAAATAGAGCAGATAGAAAAGGCCTTCACACTTTGAGTGTTCAGGCTCTAATTACTAAAATGATGAGCTTCAAGGTACGATTCACCCCAAAGTTAAATTTAGATATTTTTTTTAGATCCATCTAGATTGTTTTTGCAGGAGTAGCCCAGTGTTGGAGAAATTTGTAGATGGATGGATGGATCTCAAAGCAGAGCTGTGAGGTGTGGCTTTGAAAGAGTCTCCATTTGCACTTCTTGTGTTGGATTCTTCCAAATGTGATCACGAGATGCACCTGTTAGCCTGAAGTCACGTTACCTTTGACCTGGTTCTTTGTGTGTACTAACCTGAGTCCCTCCACAGTCAGTCCAGCACTGAGGCAGTGCGACCAGAAATGACAGCGTCATTTCTTCAAACCTCATTTTGCAAATTTGCTCACAATATACTTCTTTACACAGAGATCCCTCTATAGGTGTGGGAGTCAGTGAAGAGTTTATAACACAACCACTGATCGTGTCACTCTCAGTTGAAATAGATGTTAGCTAGCTGCACACTGCTATTGGTTGGACAAAAACATTACAGGCCAGAGGAAAATATGTAAATTTGATTTGGGGGTGAATTATGCCTTTAATAATCCATAAAGTCAAAATGTTACTACCCCTATCTGCAGTATTTTTGGCACAGTTTTACATGGTTGTACCTTCTTGAAAACAAAATTCAACCACATATGCAATAAAAGTCGTGACTGGGCAAAGCATATCAGTGTGTGTGTGTGTGTGTGTGTGTGTGTGTGTGTGTGTTTGGAGGCTTTAGAAAAAGAGAGAGCACCAGAGAGCAAGAGACTTGGCAGCCAACACCAGGTAGCTTCTGCCCTTGTGCCCCCAAGATACCAAGACAATGCACACACAAATACACCCCCCAGGTCCCGGGGTTGGCAGAGCCATCTGCCAAGAGGAGCATGGTGCTGAGGAATGATAACACACACTCACGCACACACACACACACTCACGCACACACACACACACACACACACACACTTTCTTTGGAGGTACACACAGTCTGCCTTGAACCCAGTGCTCTGGTAGTTCTCTGCTCTCTGCTGTAGCTGGCACTCGTGATACTGCTGATACCTATTTTGTGTCTGTCCAAAAGTCTGTCCGTGCGAGTATTTTAAGGTGGCAGAAAGCCGACTTACTTCCAGGTCTGCGCAGACGCACTGGAATCCCGTCTGGCTGTGCGTTAGTCGGGTGTTTTCGCCCTCTCAACTTAAATGTTTCAACAGGTTCATTTTGTTCAACATCATTAAGGTGAAAATGGCAAAATGTTGTGATGTTTCTGGCACAGGTCTACTTCTGTAAACCCATGCCTGCTCTGCACCTGTAATGAGTAGGCCTATTATTTATTTAGGCAGAAAGCAGAGAGAGAGAAAAATCCCCTCTGTGTTTTATCATGTTTGAGCTCAGGAGTGTGTGGGTGGGCGCTCAGTTTTAATTGGCTGATTCTAGTTCGTTCTAGCTCTGCTACTTTTCCCTAAATAAAAAACGGAGGGCTGTTGATGGCTTTGAAGAGAAGACTTGCAAAGTTAAATGAACCATTAAGCGTAAAATTAGATATTAGATATCAAATATCGATTCTTCTGATGTAATTAATGTGTCATCAGAGAGGAAAATCTCGAAACGCAGGCACACGCTGTTTTTATTGTTAGTCACGTCTTTAAACACAGCCGGCTGATATTTTAATTTATTTTTATCTAAGACTGAAAGTCCTGAGATACCCACATGTAGGTCCTGCAGGCAGCAGGTAAGACTTTTAGTTTGGGGATTATTAGCTGGTAATCCCAAGCTAGCTAGTTAGCTTAGTACATTAGCATTTATGTGTGATATTTTTCCAAACATGTAAGTGGATAATTTAACATATCTTTCACGTGCTTCAGCTGAAATAATGATAATCGGTTATTTTTATATTAACAACAAAATGTATTGTTTTGTATACAATCTGCATACAAAGTAATGTGCATATCTCCACGCTTTAAAAGCTGATTGTGGCGCAAGTGTGCAGGAAAAAAATGTTTTTTTTCTTTCCACCTGCCCAGTGTGCAGAGAACTGAAGAACCTTTGTAATGCAAATAACAACATAATTGTAACAGTAATGCAGTTACTAAATTTAGTAGAACTGTTGACGTGATGCTTAGCTAGGGTTGTGCAGGCTTTCTCTCAGCCCTTTAAACACCCAATATTGTACAGACCACCTGGACTTATTCTGTAATTTTGACTGTGGAAGTTTAAAAATCATTTTCATCTTTCAGGAACCATCTGAATTTTCTCTGTATTCCAAAATGGGGAGTTGCACTAATGGCACGCACACATGGTGAAATCCAGGAGGAGCTGATTTTTCTGTCTGTGTTCAGACAAACAAATATCTCTGTAACGCTCATTTTCTCTTCTTCCCAAAACTGTTGGAATTTTCTCTGTAGCACAAACAGTAACAGAGTTACAGCCATTTAAAAAGTGCACGTCAAAGGATTAGACAGTACATCTTATATCCTGATATATATTTGTCGATTTGATAATACAGGACACAATACAGGCGAAGTTGTAACTGTGCAGTGCACAATACAGACCAAAGCTTTCTTTTTTTTTTTTTTTTTTTTTGCAGTTTGCCTGATCTGGTGCAAGAATGAATTTATAATACATTTAATGTATATTAAACAAACGAGAGACCTAATATGACTTTAAAATGACCCACTGGCAGTTCCTTTGTGATTTGGTTTTATGTGTGTGACTGTGGGACGTAGCGGGGAAGGAGAGACAGACAGAGAGAGCTAGTTAGCCTCACAGGACAGTAGATTAAACACTGAATTTTAAATTAAACAGAAGTAATAAAAGTGAATTTGAAAGCAGGGAGATACAGAGGAAGTGAGAGCAAGACAGAGATGGAGAGGGCTAATGACGTAGCTTTGCTAGCCGGGGCCAATTTACTGTGAGGTTTCGAAAGGTCATCTCCTACATGGAGGCCTGTCTGTGACAAATTACATTATTTACACCGAGTAGAAAGAGGCAGGGAGGCCCAGAGAAACACAGAGAGTAAAAATAAAAAAAGGGGGACAGAGAAACACAGGAAGACAGTCCCTGCATGTTTGATTTGATTGTAATTGGTCTGCAATGTTAACACAAGAACCCCGAAGACATTTGCTACCACCCCTAATGATGCATTTATCAAGACACACTGCCTGTATTTCTGACACTGAACTGCTACAGCCGATGTTTCATAATGAGATCTATCACTGTGCCATTTTAATGCTTTAATTTTGGATGCAGGTCGGACTGTATATTTAGTTCAGCCATGCACCGCTGTTGCGTTAAATTGATAATTTTCTGAAATTGCCTTAAGCATACACAACTACCTCTTTTGCTATTTTTTTCTCACTGGTTCACACAGCTTTATGCTGGTCGCCACTTTGTTAAACCTTTTTTGTTTACTGCTTTAAACGCAATGTCATGCAGGCGATGTCTTCTTTCAGGGGGAACCCCTGCGGAGACGAGGAAGTGGTATGTTTGATGTCTGCGATTATTTTAGCCTGAAGAAGAAGAGGGGAAAAAAAAAAAGTGGGGAATAATTAGCGTGAGCAGCACGGCTGGACAAAACTCGCGCTAAGAGAACACCTGGAGAAAAAGATGCCACTCGCACTTTTTGATTGACAGGTGAAGTCTGCAAAATGCTGTGCAGAAACTGTTTGATTGACAGGTGATGCCTGGCAAATGCCAAAGATGAGTAAGAAAAAAGACAAACTCGCAACAAACCCTACAATTTCTCAGATGCTTCCAGAATCCGTATCATTATGCAGTGAGGACGTTAAGGCGATGTATTAACTTGTACTACACAATGATAATTCCTTTTGTGTCATTATGTTCATTACATTAAATAAATCACGACTACCAAGCATTGAGATAAAGACATTTTCTTATTTCCCCTGAAGGAGAGGACT
Source organism: Archocentrus centrarchus (assembly GCF_007364275.1). NCBI lineage: Eukaryota > Metazoa > Chordata > Actinopteri > Cichliformes > Cichlidae > Archocentrus > Archocentrus centrarchus. The sequence goes on along the minus strand of NC_044355.1, from coordinate 26,038,647 downwards.
CCGCTCCCCAAAGACCAGCTCACTGTGAGCGTATGTTTGGGTGTCCCTTGGGCTATCCAGAGAAGGGAACCGCCAACGGGATTAGTAGTTAAATGGTTTGGGATTTGGGAAAGAACAGAAATATTAATATTTAGATTTAAGTTCTTTGAGTAAATATCTTAAATTAATACAGCATAATATTTAACAGCTGCTTAACAGCTTCTGGGAAGTGCCCACAAAAAATTGCACTTTGTATTTAAAATTGTTTATGTGTGGCAAAGACCAATGCAGCTGAAGAGTTGCTTAGAATGATAAAAACTGAGTTGTGATCCATCCCTGCCTGGTATCAATGATTCTGGATGCTGCTGGTGGTGTGACGCTGTGGGGATATTTTCTTGGCACACTTTACGCCTCTCAGTACCAACCGAGCATCATTTAAACACCACAGCATTGTTGCTGACATGTCCATCCCTTTATGACTAGTGTACCCATCTTCTGATGACTGACACACAATGCCTACTCCATGTGTGCAGACTAGTGATATCTAGATGTAAATTCTATCCCTGTCTCATGATACGTTGCATGGTGAGCTTATATGTGCATGCCTCTGCACTCTCACAATGCATATAATTCGTTCCTCTGTACTTCCATTGTAGGCAATTTAAGCCTGGAGAGTGTACATCAGTAACACGTTAGCCAGTGTGTTCAGTGGGATAAGATTTGGTGTTTAAGAGTGAGAGGTCTGGGTATGATGTCTCTGTGTGAAGCATAAATATTCCCATGAGCATACTATAGAAAAACTTGACGTTCATGAACACGACCATTCATTTTGGAGCTATTTTTCAATAAATGGATGTCCAAACAATATTAGTTCAATATCAAAATATCTGTAAGGAAAGACAAATAAAATAATGAGAAAAACATTCCCCTAAGGGCTCTGCTGCACTGTAGCCATTTTGATGTGATGCTAGGTGGCTTCTGTGTTAGCAACAAAAAAAAAAAAAAAAGCCATCTTAGCGTTTCAAAGGGCGCTCCTCTACTTATTTCCCAGCAGGAAGTGTTATCCATCAAACCTAATAAATAAGTGAGGTAATAACTTTTCATTCAGTGCTCAAAGTTTATTATCAAACGGATCCCAGTCTTCATTTTCTCCTTCATTGCGCCTCTGTGTCCTCTGTCACTCCTGCTCCCCTTCAGGACATTTATTACCTCTTTATCAACTAATTCATAATTATCCCGTGTCTCTCTGTGCCTTTCTCTTCGGTGTCTCCCCTCTCTTTCCTCTTTTTGTTAACCTTTTCCTATCTCTCTCACCCCGCTTCCTCTCCTCGCCTCTCCGTATGCCTTCCTTCAGAGGCCCGCTAATACATTTGTTATCAACCTACTCCCTAATTAACATGCCCCCTCTCTGTCTGAGTCTCTCCTATCTCTATTACTCTGTCCAGATGTCTTCTTTACGCTCTCCTGTTTCATTCTGACTTTTTCTTCTTCACACATATCTTCTTCTGTCTTTCTCGTTCTCTTTTTTTAATATATGAATTTCAGGATGGCTCCTCATCCTCACTTCTGAGGCTCCATTATCTGCAGACAGACGATTTGTCTGTCTGAAAGCCAGCAGGACTCGGAGATCCATTTTCTGTGTGAAGGTGTGAGCTTGTGTATCTCGTTCTCTCTCTGAGCTTCCCATGCTTTAGCGTTGTGTCTTGGTATGCCTGCACTGTGTGTGTGTGTGTGTGTGTGTGTGTGTAAAACCCTAGTGGATTTCAAGCTGTGGTTTAGGAGTCCTTGGCAGGCTCCCATGCTGGGTTCATGGGGTGCCTGTGTGATAGCCATTAGCATTTGCTTTCCGTGTTGCCCTGTAACATCTCCTCCTCAGTGGAACTGCTCTGAAGGTGCTGCATCTCTGCTCGAAAAGAAAGAAAAATCTCATTTGTTTTGTACATTTGACACTGGGGCACGTCTTACAACAGACTGCATGTAACATTTGTTGTGCTTGATTTTTTTTTTTTCTACACTTCCAAACATGCTCATGTACCCCCTCAATAGAAATGTCCCCGGCTTTTCGAGCACATGAACACTGGTATTAAAAGTAATTTCATCTGTGCGGCAGACTTGTTTGCATTTGTCATCTGTGAAGATTTCACCCCAAGCAAAATTCAAACATTTCTGCCAAGACAAGCAAGTCACAATGGAGCCTTACAGACTTGCATTTGTTTTGTCTGTGGTCGCAAACTGCACTGCTGCGACGTTGTGTAACATTTTCGTACTGTGCCAGTATAAGTCAGGTTGGCCGCTCCAATAAACTCAGCTAAATGAAGTGAAAACATGATGGTCAAAGGGTACAGGATGTAATGACACAGAACAGGTCCAGGAAAAAACTAACAATTGAATTTTTACTGTAATGTAATGTAAATGCACAGCATTGTCTAATTCACTTTCATCTCATCTCGTGTCCTCAGAGCAGACTTCCTCAACCATGTGTCGTCTCAACAGTACCAACATACCCAACCAATGTATTTTAACTTAGTGCTATTTTAGTTCAAACATACGCCAAGCATGAAACCAAAACTTTCATGTTAAAAGTCACACTTTTAACACCAATAATGACTCAAGTCTTGATACAGAGGCGTGTCCAATCTAGACTGAGAGACGGGATTATTGGCTGTACATAAAAGATGGACTAAAGTTCTGGGATTAAATTAAGTGAACCCAATGCAGAAGTGCAGCTGCATTTTTTCTAATGGCCAGCAGGGGGCAACTTATGTAGTTGCAAAAAAGGAATCTCTAGTATAAAAGTCATGGGACAACAGCCCTTCGGCTCCCTTGCTCTATGACCTCAGTAAACACTTTCCTGATGTGTTTGTGGTGTCAGCTGCTTTTCAAGTCTCATCAATGAAATCATGATGCCCAATTTGTAAATTATGGGCTCTACTAATGAGGATTTATACTTATTTGTTAAATGTATACAATAGGTACATCTTAACCACAAACCCCTCTAAAACCCTTTGCCACAATCTACGCCATAACATGATGTGCACGCCCCTAGAAATGTGACTACAGGTTAACTCGCTCGGTATCCCTTCTGCTTGTCCAACTTCTTCTTCTTCTGGTTCTTATAGTCACTCATTTTGGATTATAAATCTATTTTGTAAATCTTGGTCAGACCAGGTTTCAAAAAGGAGGGTTCTCTGTGGTACTTTCTGCTTGCTCATTGGCCAAGGACCTGTCAGTCACAAGTCCTTAGCCAATGAGCGAGTGGTTTCACAGTCAGGCAGTCAACATGGCAACGGCGGAAATGCTCAAATGTGTCAAATGTGACTTCGGAAACCAGTGAAGTCAGGGTACCTGCATCCATCTTTTATACTGGCTGTGTTTACTCTACTGTATGTGTAACAAGTCTCCAGCCACTGACTGTGCAGTGTCTGTCAATTTCTCAGTACGATTCAGTCCTTGGTTGTCAGTTCCAAACCACTTAGACTGCAGTGCTGAAAATGCTCAGCTTAAAGCCTTGATTATTCTGCTTGGGTCAGAGTGACATAAATTTTGTCATCAGACGGTGAGCGTGAGGGTCCGTGCAGACGTCTGCGTGCCTGCTTATGTTTTGTGACCACACGAACTCGTCTACAGACGATTTACATTACAACATACTAAATACGCGCCCCTGGAGGCAGACTTCAAAGGAGTATAACAGGAATGATTACAGGAATGATTGCTAACCAGTGGGTGACATTACTGTTGCTTCCATCTTTTATATACATATTGAACAGATTTATTTATCTATTTGGACAGACATAATGTCCCATAAATCCTGTACCAGGGAAAGACTGTTATTGTACATTGTGAACATGAAAGAAATCAAGTTTCCTGCAGTGGATACACATGTAGTAAATTTTAATGAGAGCCATGTAGATTGTTTAAGTATTCTTAGAAATGAATCTTTCAGAGCGTTCATGCAGTGGAATCTTTGGTCTGAAACACGTTCCTGTTGCATTACTTGCAGACACTGAGTTTACAGAAACCAGTGAAACTAGTGAGATGTCAAGATCTCAGAGTAGCCTGTGTGTAGTTCTGATGCTGCTGCTAAGCACAGCAAAGATGAGAGAGAAAAAAATAACCTTGGTTGAGCCTCATTAACCTGTAGATAGATGGCAGTGGTTTAGTGGGGACAGACTGCAAGCTGTAACCCTTCAGTCTGTCCATACAGCTAGTGGAGAAAATGGCTAACAGGGAGCTCAATCAATAGGCTAAGTATGTGTGTGTGTGTGTGTGTCTGTCTGTCTGACTTGTGTTTGACCGTGTGTGTGTGTGTGTGTGTGTGTGCATTTGCATTAAGCGTGTCCGTACGTGCACGTCCCTAACCGCGCACAGACTGTCTAAATGTGTATCGATCCTGAGGTGTTGTTTTGCGTAATTGATGGTCTGCTGTGTTTTAGTTTCATTAAGTGTGGCTCACACACACAAATGATGACTGATGAAGTCAGCCGAAGCTTGATCCATCAGCATGATTTTTAAAAGTAGCCTCAGGACATCTTTCAGCTGCGGGGCGTTAGACCTGATGCATTTTGTCCAGAGCGCGAGCAGCTCCTTATTTTCCAGCCCTCGTCCCCCTTTGAGCTTCACGCTCTCACTCACAGAACGAGGACGAGGGAGAGGCAGAGCCAAGTGCGTGCCACAGTGCACATGCCTTGGGTGCTTGTGTCTGACAGAGATTCACTCGCTTTATCCTTGAGCACATATACAAATATACACTCAGTTGGTCCTACTGTTTGTGTTTACTGTTGTCCATAATCCCACATCTCTTCACTGCTGTTTCTAGGTTTGCCTTTCAGATCTCTTTGATGTGTTCTTATCATTAGTTCCCGCTCATGTATCTTTTATTTTGTTATTCAAAAGATGATTGGAGCAGAGGGAGGAAGTTTTGTAATGTTTGCTGTTTTGCTGTTTTCATTTTCCTCTTGTTGAAAAACCATTTATAGATCTTTAAACTTAGTCTCCCGAGATAAGTTTGATGGATACGGTTCTTTACTGTCCAAAATATTACAGAATAGAATCCATCCAATACAAAACAATCATATGATACCTCTTTAAAAATTACAATGACTGAATAAATGAAATAGGTTGTAATTCTTATAGTATAGTTAATGTGCATGGCCTGCAACCTTTTTCTTTTTTCATTGTGTGATACTGGCGTAGAGAGAATAAAAGATGGAGATAGCTAGTCACCCACTGGTTTCTGAAATCCTCCTTTTAAACCTTGAGATGAGCGTTTCCACCATTGCCATCTTGGTTGCAAAAAAAAATGGATATGATGAGGAAGTGCGTGTCTGACTTTTTGCAATAACAACAATCGCCATCTGGTGGCCATCAGATTGAATGCAGGGTTAAAGCACTGGTTTCATTTTTCTGACCAGGAAGCTACATCCATGTTTTGTACTGTCTATGGATACTGGTTAAATAGCTAGCAGTAACCTCTGGGTCTAAAAATATACCCAATGCAGATGTGCCAAAAACTGTAGTTCCTCTCATGGGCACTTGAGGCTGGCCTCAAAAGTGAGTCAGTTCCCATTGACTGAGTCGCTTATATATATATATATTTCGTAATAACTCATCTAACTGGATATTGGAGGTAAGGGCACGGCTACTTTGATTGACAGATGACCTGAATCAGACCGTTGTAGCAGGCAACTGTCTGCTAGGCTGAACTGGGCCTCCATGTTTGCACTGACAACAATGTCCAAACAGTCCCTGATTTAAGTTGTGGTTTTAGATCAGGTTGCATTCAGGAACCACTGAAACAGTTGTGTTATTCTGCAGCTAGCTTGCATCTCCACCAGCCTGCAGTAGAACCACTGTGTCCTCATACTAATGGAGCTTTTGCACCAAATGTACATCTTGGATAGCCAAGCAAGATGGATGACTGCATATTATTCACATACTGTACCAGCTTGTAGCATCTTATTGCTAATATTTATTTTCTGTCCAGCAGAGTTCAAGAGCCATGTAGACATCAAGTAAGAAAAATGTTTGTCGAATTTGTAATTTTTTTCACTTTTAAGACAGATACACCAATTGTACTGTCAAGAGTTGTGCTTAAGGTCTTTTTGCTGGTGGAAATGCCCCTTCTGAGGCCCGTGAAGGAGGGTGTAAGGTAGTCTGTGCTTCATTTTAAGTTGCCACAAGCAAAACAAGTTTGGCAACCACTGGCATAGTGTAACACTCAGTCAAATTGCAGGCTTAGTCTTTAGTCTTTTAGTTGTATTACTGTGATGTGGAGGAGGGGGTTGAACTTTAGGATTCCTGGTTAATAAAGAAAAGGAACCCTCTACAGTATGTCCATTTTTTAAATGGACTATTCCTGCATAATATTTAATGTTGATACACATCTACCACAAATTAAAATGCATGCACCCATACTTTTACTACAGTCCCTGTATATGTTTGTAACATTAGAAATATAGAAAAAGACATGAGCGTGATTTGGTATATTAGTATTTAAGTAGTAACCATTAATAGTTACAGCAGTTGCTATTTGTGGCTCTGGCTGTTATTTTTAGCGCCACCATTAGGCAAACAGAAGCATCGTTTGTTATGAAGCATTTGCACATCAGTAGATATGTTGTTATACACAAGTTTACAGGTTCTCAGGGGGAAACTGTGAAACAGCAGGAGGAAAATAATAAGGATAATAAACCTGAGCAAAAACAATAGTCGCAGACCCTGCGGGGCTCGAACCACAAAAGATAGAAAGAAGCAAACCAGGTCAAATTGTTAATGCTACTGTAAATAACAGATAAACACAAAGCCCAACGCCAAGACCACCTCCCACAAGGTCTCACACATAAACACATAATTCCCACTGCCCCCCCCCGCACTGTTAATTCAATGCTCCCTCCTTCGCTCTTTATCTTCATTGACTTTTTTCATTTTTCTGTCTTAATATGTTTCTCTCAGGTTTCCTTTCTCTATCACTCTTGTTCTCTGAGTATAATCACCGTGTTATCTGAGTAAATCCTTCAGACTGAAGTCTTTTGGCTTCATGGGGATTTGTAATATTTTCCTAATTTATTTCACAATATCATGCTTTAGTTATTTTAGTCAGAGATAATGTTCTACTTTCCTATTTCTAGAGACTAAAGGGGATTTCTGTAATGTTACAAAGTGCTCTGGTGAGACTGGAGCTGGAATTGCTTTCTGATTTTTTTTTTGTCTTTTTTATCATTGTGGGTTTTCAGAAGTTGCTAGTAGGTCCCTGTGTGTGTGTGTGTGTGTGTGTGTGTGTGTGTGTGTGTGTGTGTGTGTGTGTGTGTGTGTGTGTGTGTGTGTGTGTGTGTGTGTGCGCACGTGTGTGTGTGTGAGATCTTTTGGTAGTTTTCCACAGAGGATTTTTAGTTGCAATTGGTGCTCCATCAGCAATAAGTTATTCTTAAGTCATAAATAATAATATAAGTTGTCAGTGTTGCTGCTGTTTGTAGCAGGAAAAAGGCTGAATTGTTCATGTTTCACTTTCAGTAAAATAGCCATCAGTCTTGTTTTGTCTTCTTCTCTTGTTGCGCTGCTCCTTCAGAAGCCTCGGCTCATAGCTGGCTCCTTGAAAAGGCCAGGGCTGTTGTTTAGCAGCTGCCTGATTCACTGCAGCTTTGTAGCCCCTTGGTAACCCCTGAGATATGTGGAATACTTGCTTCTTGCCAGCTCACTTGTTGACTGGCCTGTCTGAATGACATTTATTTGGGGCGGCTGTGCCCTGCGGCCCAGGTGATAGAGCAGGTCGAGCAATAATCGCAGGGTTGGCGGCCTGATCCCCTGCTCCTCCTGTCCACATGTCAGAGTGTCCTTGGGCAAGACCTGATGGGTTGCCCATTGCCTGGCCCTGCAGACCAAGAGATATTAAAAATAGAATCACAGCATCTGATCATTTCTGCTGTTACGGTGCTCAATAATAATGTTGTATGAGAATTAGTTAAAGACATAGTTCAGCATTCTGGCAATATCTCTTATTTGCTTTCTGTCTTCAGTCTAGATCAGAATGTTGATATTAAGATTACATTTTTCTCTTAAATATAAAGCTAGAGTGAAAAAGTAATTTAGCTTAGCTTAGCTTAGCATAAAAAAGGTTAGCCAGCTGCTCAAAGATGAAAAGTTGACAGCAGTGATTTAAAAAAAAGTGTGCTGCCATGATTTATTCTTAAGTGACATACGGACATAAAAAGTCGGTTTCACCTTGTTTCTAGTTGTTGTGCTAAGCTAACTGTTTCCTGGTTCTCCCTTTATACTTAAAGGCTCAGTCACAGAAAAAATAGAAGGACAATCTCTTTGCAGCTTGGGAAAACCAGTGGTTGCCAGGTGATTGCATTGAATTTTTTTGCATTTACAACTTTTTCACAAGTAGTTGCAGCAATCAATTGGTGGCCTTGAGGTTGACCGTGTAACACCCCCAACCTCACCTCAACATTACTTCCGATCACAAGGCGGTTGCACAGATCATGTGGTGGGAGGAAACCTGTCTCCAAACAGTTGCAGTCTGACTGAGATTGGTGGAGGTTTGCAAATAATTGCCGCCTAATTTATAATGCAGACAGATTGCCAGCACATTGCAATCAATCTAAATCAAGAAACTGAAACTTAAATGTTACCGATTCTAAAGTTACTGCGTGAGCTTTCAACATTTACTTCATGGTGATTAAGTTAAAGCAAAAAATTGTGTTGCTGGTTTAACAGATAGCCATATGATTGGTATCAATATTTTTTTTTGGAGTGAAAGCAAATAAAGGTATTTTTCATGCTGTTCAGTTATTCCTTAAAGTTCAAGAGCTTCCCTTATAAGTATGTCTCAAGTGGGCAAATTCCATGATGTCTGGATGGATCACACTACCTTGACAATACCCTACTTTAGTAGTATTCCAGTGTTTGCCCACTGTATTGACAAACTGATCCCTCAGTCTGACTCTAGACTAGTGTGTGTGTGTGTGTGTGTGTGTGGGGGGGGGTATATCCCATACCTCACTCTGTCAGTGTGTAACGCCGCATCACCACGAGCCAGCCTGTGCCTGTGAAGGGAAAACAACGGAAAACAGATTCCAGGTCCCGTCTGACGTTTTCGCACTGACAGAACACAAAGTCCTTGTCTGTCTGAATCTGCTGAAGAACAAAGCTTCTTAAGACATCATATCCCCAGTGTAGCGACCAGGTACGTGGGTGGCCTTGATGGTCTGCCATGCAGGAAGAGCTGACCTAGAAAACAACGGCTGTCCTGTCAGGCCCTTTTCCCGGGGCCCACAGGTACAGGAGACAGGCAAGAGAAAACAAAACAAAGAATGGATGCCCCCCCCCTCCGATTTATCATTTAAATGTTTTTGATGAGATGAGTCACATATCTAAGTTGGCATGCCCTCAACTCAGCGCATAGTCACATATCAAATCTTCAAAGCATATTTATTTTTTATTGTTAAAGGTTTTTTTTTCTTTTCTTCTCCCCAAAACGACTCTGTTGTTCGATGCTTTTTTCTTCAGGTCAATGAAACACATTATGAGCCCTGTACTGAGGCACTTCTCTTCCAAACCCGACTTGCGTGGGAAGATTCTGAAGTAAATTACAGTACATAATTAAAGCGATTTAATGCTATTGGCATGGCTATTGTATTTATACTGCTTATATTTTTAGTTATAGTAGTTAACTAATTAAAGAGGTTGTAGTAGGTCTTTATTGTAGCAGTAGATTTCTCCAACAGGTCTCTGCAGACGTAACAGTTTACTTTGCTTACGTGGAGGCAGCTGTGAAGTCTGATGCAGAAACAAAGGCAGCTTTATTGGTCCTAGATTTGACTATGGAACATCCACTTGATAATGACCAGTGCAGTCTTGTGATGGAAAAGCAAAGCATTTTTTTGTGTGTGTGCATGGAGACAAAATGATTTGTGTTTTCATTGCAGGCAAAACTACGAGTTTTGAACTTGGAGCAACTGTATTTGAACCCTGACTGGGAACAAGTAGTTTTATTGCCTGCTGCTAACTGAATAGTTTGATTTTATGAACATAATCTTGAACTCAATCAAATATATATTTTTTTTGCCTTAACCTAAACAAATAAGATAAAGATTTATTTATAATTTTTAACTAGTTTAAAGTTAGTTATAAAGGAAATTGCTTTGTTCCAGAAGTTAACAGTTAAATCAAACACAACAAACATGCAATAAATTGCTGTATATATACATATACATGTATATGTTGGCATATATTTATATATGTTATATGAGTATTTTAGTTATTTCTGAAACGTAGATTAGATTAGGCTATTAATAAAATTAATATAGAAAAAAATGCTGTGATGGTAATGCCAGTTTGCAATGCCATGTATGTTTGACCCAGTGTTGTTTTTGTGGGACACAGCAGCCCCCCCTTCCCCAAAAAAGAAGCTTTCACTCTTTAATTAAATTTCAAACTAGTTTTGAATTATGTGGAAAAAAAAACTTATTTTATTATTTAATCTGTCAACCCCACTCCTTTAAATTCACCATCCTTCACAGTGTCCTCAGTACCTCAAGAAATTCACTCAGCTGTCAGCTTTCGTTGGCACAAATTGAAAACTAGTGAGCTGTGCTAAATAAGTAACACCAAACCACCTTAAATTTTTAATGTTATTTTGTCGTGCTATTCCAAATTAGTTTGAACTGGATTTCTCAGAATCTCAGGGCTATTGTGTTAGCGTGGAGTAGACCACACGCAAGGAAAAACACGGCAAAGGGGACAAAAATAATTCTTTTGTTGTTGTAGGTAAAAAGTGAATTTTGTCCCCAATAAACCCTTGCTGTTCTTCAGTTTTCCTTACACAGCTCACAAGGCGTGACAAAATTTGACTGGCTGAGGTGTCCAGCATATAGTGATTGTTGGCAGAATTACTGGAACACGTTGACCCAGTCGAAGACTGTGCCAGGCCCCGCTGCATCAGCTCTAAAAATCACGCCCCCGCTGGCTGGAGTTTAAAATTAATGTGAAGCATGTGGTCCGAGTCTGCAGGTATTGTTCAGACTTTCCAAAGACCCGTTTCATGTAAATCATTGTGAAGTTGGGCAGATCTCGGATGATGGTTTTTCCACTAACAGCCCTGTTTGGGGCTGAGACACAGATCCAAACCAGGCTATGATGTCAAACCGCAACATTCACTCAGTAAAACATCTGTAAAAGGCCCATGGCAGAGACTTTTGCAATAACACACATCTTCATTTTCTCAAGAAGAGTCTCTTTTGGCATTTTAAGAGCATCTGTTCATCGTTGCTCTCAAAAGTGGAGCCCATTGCCAGTTATACAGCTCAAGTACTTATACTCATCTCTGCTGAATGGCCTTGCTTTCCATTGTCAAATTTGATGGGAGTGTAAGGTTACGCAGGAGCTCAATAACCATGCCTTTTGTTTTAGACACTTTGAGATTGAGGTGATTGCTTTTCCACCAGGAAGCCAAAGCACCAGTGGCACTCAGGAGCCTCTTAAATGCGTTCAGGATTACGGTGTCATCGCAGTATTTCAGACGACATATCAGGGTCTGTGCTCCTGCAGTCGTCTGCATGCAAAGTAAACAGTGCCGGTGATAGTACAGAACCCTGGGGGGGTTTGCTGTAGTGACAGATGTGATAGTGATACAGTGTGTAAAATGTCCATCTGACCCGCTGTTAGAAAAGACTGACTCCACCAGATCAGCTGAGGGTTTACATTCAGCCTAAGAGCTGTAGGCACAATAGACTTCCACCACTTGAGAAGTCAACAAACGGCAGCTCAGTCTGGCTTTTATTTGAGTGAATGAGTGGGGTCACACCTGTGTCACCGCCGCCTGTCTTAGCTGTAAGCACACTGAAGTGGGTTCACGAAGCCACCGGCTTTGTACTGTAGCCTCTTAAAGAAGCTCATACCTGCTGAAGTTAGTGCTATCAGGGACGAGATAAATGACAAGAAATTTCCATACACCTGCAGTGAGAGATTAAAGTGCTCTCAGAAGATCCCTGACAGCTGTCTGTATTTGACTCACAGCAGCTGGCTGGTCAATCTAGCTGGTCTGCGTGCTTCACAGAGGTTTGTATCTTTGAAATGTCTCTGCACTTTTCTGTATAAATTACACTCTGTGGTGTAGGGGATAAAAAAATAAATAAAAGTTCAGAGAAAAGGTCATTTCTTTTACTTTGTGCCACTGAAATGACAGCAGTCCTGCCACTCCATAAAAGCCTCGACTTATTTTCCCATTGCAGTGACGCATAGATCACTACATATTTTTGTGGTACAGTATACAGTATACTCATATTAGATAGGATCTGATGTATTATTTTGCATTTAGTCCAGTGCATCCTATCAGATCTGTGTGGCAGACTCAGGTGTGAAATCAGGCTGTGTAAACACTGCTCAACTGCCATCATGAGTGCAGATTTTTATTTTTATTTTGGTTAGATGAAAGGATTAAAAATGCATTAGACAGCATTCATAAAAACTTGGGTGGCCTCCTCCTTGTCTGTAGATCATAAACAAAAGTATAGCGATATAGTAACATGTGGTCTTGAGCAACAAAACCATTCAAGCATAAAAAAGCCACCTAACTCAAGGGATGGACCAGTGCTGCGTCGACTCATAACAGACAACTTAGCAAAGGACCCATTTTAAGTTGTTTCTTTGTTAGTAGCAGCACGTCACAAAAACACATTATTTGTTCCCATTTCTTTAATTGAATCTATGAAAAATGCCAAAGATAAACGATCCAGCAAAGACCTGAGAGCTGCTGACCTGAGTCTGTGCTGGAGAATAAAGGTGGTCATACCAAATATTGATATTCAAGCTGGTTAGAATTGTACAAACTTTGTCTTTGCCTTATCTACTATATTTCTATATTTGCACATTTTAATAAATGGCTGCATCTGTTTCCCATTTTCCTAGCAGAATATAAAGAAATGACATGTGCAGTGGGCATGAGAGTGGAAAGGTGAGATGGCTCCATAGTGAATTATGCAGTGGAGCATTTATGGAGCATTTTTACAAACACCTTTTTGCATTTTTACGACACTTTTACAGTTCTGCCTTTATCGTGTCAGCTCAGAGACTGTATTTGTATAGTTGAGACTATGGAGTTTAAAGGAGAGAGAATATTAAAATTACAATTTTCAGTTGTCCAGAAACGTAACTCCATATTAATACTCGCAGATGTGTAAATACGTACCTCTCAGCCTGCCATATCAGTCTTATGAGGTTATACCATGTCAGTGTTTTTAGAGGTTAAAAAACAAAGTTCATGCTGGTATTAAAACATTACAAAAATTTAACACTTACTCAAAAAAAAAAGCATTATGGTTTGAACAAAGGGAAAAGTATTTTTATAATGTGCAGATACTGCACATAGACTTGTACACTACAGTATGTATTGTATGTAGTTTTCTTAACAATGGCCCATAGACTTTAACAGAACTTACATTTAGAGAAGTTAAAAATGTCAGGTTTTCTTTGTGATGTGATACATTAGACTCCCTCCTATTCAGCTTTGAATTGAAATTAACACTGAATTGAATTTTAATTAAAATGAATTAAAATGGACCTTAATTGATTTTAATCAGTTAAAGTCAATTAAATTTTTACACTAGTGTTTTACAGCTCGAGTAAAACACTGGCTGTTTGTAATGAGCAGGTGAATGTCTATTAAATATCCATGTCGGTTAAGCCTATTAAATTTCAAATTAAAATAATGGTTTAGTAAGATCTATGCAAAATATTTGGCTCCAAAAATGAATCAGGCTACTGTAATCATGATGATAAACACACATATATTTTATTAATCCTAACATACCAATGAATTTTACAGTATTGATTTTCCATAACGACAGATTGATATTGATACAAAATTGCTTTTTTTACTAGCACAAGTGAATGTAGGGTATTTCATCAAGTGATATACTGACTTGCCAAAGATATACTAGTAATAATAAAGTGCATACATCTAAATGAAATCGTGGACAGACATTAATTCAAAGTCACCAGAAGTCCAGAGCTGCAGGTGGCAGGTTGTTTAGTCACTATATGTCACAGTGGCTGATATGTTAGAGAGTGTGTTAATGTGTGCGTGTCTGTGGTGGAACTCTGTTATTAAAATTTCCCTCAATGAGAGAATGCTATTTCTCATAGCTGGCATACGTGTAACGCTACAGAATAGTGTGCAGCGATTACAGCCAAGACCAAATGGCTCGAGGTAAAATCTCTGTGGTACAGACACCGAGCAGCTGTTAACCCTTCATGTGCCGGGGATGGATAATTGGCTGGAAAAGCCTTTGTCTGAGAAAGACGAGAGAGAGAAGAAGAAGAAGAAGAAAAAGAAGAAGAAGGTGGTGTGGAGGCATGTTTGCAGTGTGTGTGTGTGTGTGTGTGTGTGTGTGTGTGTGTGTGTGTGTGTCCTTGGGGGTCTCTCTATCCATCTTTCTCGCTCTCACTCTCTGGTCCGGAGCTTGTTACCATAGCAACATAGAAGAAGAGGTAATGCTGCTGGAGTCCCAAAAATTGTATTATCTTTTTCAGACACACACTTGCATGCACACACACACACAGACACACACACAGAGACACACACACACAAACACATGCTGCTCCTTCGTCTATCTTGTGCATATACAAACTGGCAGGCAGTCGTGAGTGTGTGTGTGTGTGTGTGTGTGTGTGTGTGTGTGTGTGTGTGTGTGTGTGTGTGTGTGTGTGTGTTTATCTGTGTGTGTCCAGTACAGCTTGTTCATGCTGGCAGGCAAAAGCATACAGACACACACGCGCAGAGAAAGAGAGAGATCGGCTGAAGGAAAAGCAGGACAGGCGGAGTGTTGCAGCAGAGTAGACGAGGTCATGTAAGAACAGCATGATAGTTTATTTATGCCACTGTAGGGAGATAATTGGCTTTTACTCATTCATTATTTCTTGTGTTTTCTCAAGTTGTCAGCCTATTGTACAACAGGTAGATTTGACTCTGCAAGGTGCCATAAAGCAAGGTTAGCTGGCACTACAATAAAACAAGAAAAAGCACTCTGTGTCTTTGTGTTGTGGTTCATTAGTACATAATGATGGTATATAGTAGATTCTGTGATAGCCAAAGGTAGCTTGGGATCAGTATTTACACTCAAGCTGACAATTGATGCTATTTCATATTGCTTCCATGCTACAAAACTCAAAGTATGTAGCATTTTAATGACAGCTTTAGTTTTTATTGCCTTGCAAAGAGATTTAAGTTTGGACAGCATTCAAATGAAACCAAATAGGAAAAAATGATGATGCCAATTTGGGGAGTTACAGAGAAGAGTACAGGCTGAATAGTCGCCACTTCAAAGTGATAGGTCAATCTCATTCAGTCTGGGTTTCAGACAAAGTTAGCAAGTGGCTAGTTCATACAGTGAAGCATTTAGCAGCTAAACAAGCTATTTTCTTCCACAAGCTGGTGAAGAACGAAACTGAGCCAAAAGCAGACTGAAGATTGGAGGTTTTCCAGGCAGTGAGAGACATGAATCCAAGTAAGTGTGTAAACAGACAGCTGTTTCCCAACATGCTCACCGTATCAGGAATAATGATTCTAAAAAGCTAATGTGTCCCATTGTTGGGTTATCATGGGTAGAAAAAGACCTTTGACATGTTTAGCTACGACAGGCTAAATATCATGATACGATAGTTGGTATCAGTACTAGCAGAATTACATAATTCTCAGTACCCATTGTAATACTATGGTTAAAAAATGACTAATCAATTTATTTAAACATAAATTATTATATTTAAAATGTTAACATTATATTTTGTTGATAGGAGACAGAATTAAATGTTAGGACCGTTGCTGATTAGCTTACTAACCTTAGTATGAGGTACTGTATAATGTTAGTTACATTATACTAGCTTAGGTGTTTACATTAGCCATTGCAAACATTTTAGACTATGGTAATGGTAATATTTATTCCAGGATAATAATGCAAAGTACTTCCATATCCGACCTGCTTTTCATTTAAACAAGCTGGGTTGGAGCTATTGCAGCAACTGCACAATTCGCCATCTTCCATGTGTAGTTTTGTAGGTGTCCTTCTTGTTCTTCTTCAGCATGTAAGGAAAGACTAGAACACGTAGGCATATGCTGCCCCCATCAGTTCCGGAAGAATTGGTACATATCCTGCCTACGGTAAAAACAAACAAATAAACAAAAAATGCAAGTATCAGTGCATTCCCAGAATTTTGATACAGAAAGATATTGTAAGTACTGGTACTGGTGGCATCGCTAGTGATGTCAGCAAAATTAGAGAAAAATCACAAAGTCTTTGAACAGGTCCAGTTATGACAGCGACATTTAAATGTCTCTATGTGTCTACAAAATCATATTTCAGCATCCTTTTTTGTAGTTTTAATTAACGTTAACAACACATAGAAATAGGTGTCATAATGGGGAGATGGTGTGTTGCTAGTAGTGCCACTGAACTGAAAGAACATCAGCGTCTAAGTGGAGTCCAAGTAATATTCCAGCTATATTTGCAACTATTTTGACAAATTGTAACAGTTAATTTATTATATTGTTTTCCTGGACACATATTCCCTAAAAACTACTCAGTCTGATTTAGGCAATGTAGGCTACTCTAAAGCTACCTGCTAATTAGCTAACTAGATAACAGTAAAAGCTTTTCCATTTCTGAATTTTTCTTTGGTGCTCTTGGTTTAGCAAGCTGAGGTGTAGGACCATAGACTGTATAGGAAAAAATAGGACTAACCTTTGAAAAAGGGAAACCAATGCAGAAGCGCTTTAAAACTACATTTCTTTCTAATGGTCAGTAGGGGGTAGAACTGATACCTGACACCTCAGGTTCTTGGTCAAAATCACCCTTTTGTTGTGACGTCTGGTTTAAAAAAACAACAACATGGGGCGCCTGGGTGGCTTGGTGGTGAGGCTGGCGACCACGTGCATGTGCCGCATTGCGATGTGGGAGGCGCGGGTTCGGGTCCCGGCCTGTTGCCAATTTGCCCGCGTGTCTTCCCCTGTGTCTTTCCCCCATTTCCTGTCTCTCTCCACTGCTGATAGGGGCTGTTGTCGCCAAAAACGCAAAAAAAACAAAACATAAAATTGGTATACAAACCAATGAGTGACATCATAAGGGTTGCATCCATTGTTTATATACAGTCTCTGTTTAGGAATACATGCAATTTCATGTTTTTGTAAGAAGGAAACTTAGCAGGAAGACTAAGTTTGGCTTTTTGTCAAAGCTGGTGAGGGAATGCAGCTGCTTAGGGTGACTGTCTGCTCTGCCTATCATAAAACACTTCCATATTGAAAGATGCTATTCCATTCTGCTTTCATGTCACCAAAAAAAAAAAACAAGCTTAAAATATGTGTTTTTACAGTTGAAAATCTGAAACACACCTCACTGATGACCCAGCAGGTTGTGCCTTCCTGCAATCACTGCAGGTGTGTTTCCCGGTACCTTTTTAAATTAAAGAGAGAACTGTTAGTCATCGTTCTGAGTGACAGAAGTAAAACTGTGCACTGGCACTGCAAAGGAAAAATGCCTCTGAAATTAAAATCTACTATAGTCATGCTTACAGCACATAATTTTAATCATTAGTTTTTATCAGTAATATTTATAAGTTTTATCAGATGTGCTACAGTACTACATAAGGATATCAAAGCTTGCATATGTTCAGTAAAAGGTCAGTCTTTGCTGTATATTCTTTTTAAACTTGTCTGCATTTTTTATCAGTGTACATATCTATGAGCTAAAGACATATGACATATCCACAGCCCTGGCACACTCATGTATGTACACGTAAATGTGAAAGATGAAAGCGCGAGGATTACACGGCTGTCTTTTCAATTAAATTTCATGAATTGCAATAATACCTTGACTCAGGAAGCTTGGGAAATGTCAGCGGCGTGTGAACGATCGATGCATTGTAGAAGTGCCTGAGACACCATCAGAGGGTCCCAACACCACTGACAAGCATGTGACATCACTTAATGTCTGAGACAGAGATCATAAGCGTGATAATGGCCATGATTACATTAGTAAAGCTATTATGTTTTAGATGACAGATCTCATTAACATATAAACAGCCTTAAACACTGCGTTCACTGTGCAAATTAACAGGCCCACACACACACACACACACACACACACACACACACACACACACGCACACACACACACACACGCACACACACACACACACACACGGGGGTGTATGTATGCAGGAATGTAGGGATTATAGGATACAGATATTAACAAACATAATGTCATTAGATATGGACACACACGAAACATGCACAGACACACACACACACACGTATATATATGTAGTATATGGTGCATTCTTGACAATTACACACATGGATCTGAAGTTCATGTTAACCTGGTTTAAATTTAATTTCCCCAAAATGTACCTATTTCCCTCTGAGTCATTTTCTTGAAATCGTGACCCCCCCCCCCCCCCCCCCCCCCCCCCCCCCCCCTCCACCACCACACACACACACACACACACACACACACACACACATACACACACACACACACACAGTGTTTATGTTCATGTGAATACGGGAATGGTCTGTAATCTTTCTCTGTCTCTTCCTGCCCTCATGATAAACTGCCTGTCTAACATTGTTTTCTTATCGCTGTGTGAGTGCGTGTGTGTGTGCGTGTGTGTGTGTGCGTGTGTGTGTGTGTGCGTGTGTGTGTGTGTGTGTGTGCTTTTGCCAGGAGTGTGTATTCCGTTGTTTTTTTGGGTTGTTTTTTTTTTGGGGGGGGGGGGGGGGGTTGAGCGCATGAACACCTCCTAATGAGTGTTTTTGAGAAAGACGGCCAGGGATCCTGTGTGTGTGTGTGTGTGCGTGCGTGTTTGTTTTAGCCACACTAAGTCTCCAGAGCTGAGCTCTCAGAGCATTTGGAGGCAAACATTAACGTCACCAGATGCCTCTGTCTGACTCTCCCTCTCGCTGTCTTCTCCTCTCTGTCTCGGTCTGCTCCCCCCATCTTTTGTCCTTCTCTCTAACCTGTTATCTGATCATTCGCTGTGTCTCTCACTCTGATTTTACAGAATGCAGGATGTAGTTAACTGTGTTCATTCATTATCCAATTAACTAATTTAGCAAACATTAATTCTTTCTCATCAGCTAATAGTGTGCAGATTAACTATTATGGACATATGTGTGTGTGTGTGTGTGTGTGTGTGCTGAGGGAGGGGTGATTTTATTTTCTTGTTTTTTTAAAAAGAGTCTTAAATTATTAACCCCTCATTATCAGGTGAAAATCAGTAGATAAAGGAAGCGCTAATTGTCGATCTGGCTAATCAGGAAACAATCAGTTTTCCTTTCAAGAGGCAATCATGAGTGATTTTTGTGTCCTTTAATAATTGTTGTGGCATGTTGTAATGTTTGGGACCACAGTGTCATTGTTGCCACTGTGCACTTATCCCCCCCCCACCTCCCCCAAGGATTCATGTCATGCTTTTATTTTTCTGGAAGTCAGTTCAATTTGGAAGTCACTGGGCCTGCTCCCACATGAAAACACCCTTCAGGCAGGCTTGGGAGTTGCACATCAAAGGCAGAGCGGAAAGAAATCTTGAAATCTTATGATGGGAAGCAGCCCTCTGTAGTGTCAAAACATTAGAGCTTCTGGGTGTAATCAAAGTTCATTGTGAGCCTGCAGAAGATACAGCGAAGGAGTCACTAATGATCATTTATTGATAACTGCTGGTAATTCAGTGAAATTAGAATGTAAAATATATTTTTGATCCATAAAAATACGGGTTGATCACAGATCCCTCCTCTGGCTAGTTTCACTTGTTTTCTGTTACAGCTGCAACTGTTATTGTCATCATTAGTTGATCTTCAATTTAAATGTTTATTTGTAAAGTTAAATATTTGATTTAGATTTTCTGTCCAACAGTATTAGTTAGGGCAGCAGCAAAAGGGCTGAACTGAGAATTTCTGTTGGTTTTCAGTCTGACTTCTTTTAAGGCAGCCTGGTGAGAATCTTTTTTTTTTTTCACATTTTGTATTGTCGTTCTTGTATTTTTAAAAATTTGAGTCCATAGATGATTGGTTTCAGTAAGGCAGACATAATGTCACATACAGTCATTTGAAAAAGAAAGTTTTTACTGGACTCTTTATAGTCTTGTGAAAAATTAAGTACACCCCATAACTGCATGAAGATTAGCTTGTAGAACCATCTTTAGCAGCAATAACTTAATGTTATCCCTCCACTTTGTTGTGGAGGGATTTTGGCCCATTGCTTCAGTCCATTGTGTTTTGTGGGCATTCACTTATGCACAGGTCTCTTAAGGTCCTACCACAGCAACACTTTGCCTGGGTCATTGATCTTGTGGTTTGTTCAGAGGTAATGTTGCAAACCTGAGCCATATGCTGCCATGTTCTTTTTAAAGAGAAGATGCTTCTCCTGCTAACCCGTCCAAACAAGCCGTACTTATTCAGTCTTTTTCTAACTGTACTGTCATAAACTGAGTTTTTTTTTTTTGCCTTTTGTCTGAGCATTGCACGGTCTGATCTTAGGGTGAATTTGCTGGTACGTCCACTCTTGGGAAGATTGTGGCATTGTATTAACACACACCTGAATGCTCCAGAACAGCAAACTGCCAAAACGTCTGCTTTTATAGATGATCAGTTAAACAAGTGCATTTGATTAGTACCACCTTGCTGCTGAATATTATGGTTCTTTTACTTTCAGACTGTAATAGCTAAAACTTTGCCGCTCACTTCTGGTGTAATCAGTAGGTACAGGATGTGAATACAAACATATACATATAGATTTTGAATACAAACGTGTTTGCTGTAAGGCCAAATAACCTCACTTAAGGTTTCAAGGAGAAAGGCATGGTGGCACAGCTGCATGCAGCTTAGATGTCAGATCTATTGTGTTTAGCTGCAGAAGCATGGCTGTCAGAGAGGATGATAACAACATGCATTCATTGGGCTGTAATAGTTTAAAAAAACAAACAAAAAAAAATAACCCCTGCTTTCCAAAGATATATTGGCTTATTTACTAATCTTGCCAATCATCTAAGTACACCGTGGACATAATTGGCCGGTTGGATAGATCAGCATCACAATAATCCACAGGTAAAGTGTGGTTAATCAATCCTGTTTAAAGACACCTCTTTCCAGTGCACCAGTGCTTTTTTACAAAACCTGTGAAAATCCTTTCCAGCATTTTATCTGGCCATTATTCAGCAGCACCTGATTAATAAAAGGAGTACATGTTCCATTATTAATGCAAACAGTAAGAATCTTCACAGCCGAGCTGTGAATTATCACACATCTTTGACAATGCTCCTCTTGTATTCTGAAAGAAGAATAGGTCATCATCACTGATGTGCAGTTGGAACAAGATGAAAAGACTCCGGAGAGAATCGAACCTTTTCAAAATCACCACTTTCTGTGTTTTAACACCGGGAAACTGTTAAAATCTCTCTCGCACAAATAAAGTCAGATAATTCAAATCGTTTTACATCGTAATAGTCCGTGTTGTCATGAATCTGATTATTGTGCCGGGAGCAGCGAGAGGCCCTTTCGGATATTTACAATGAATTCTGGGATGTGTCGGTCAGAGAGAGGTGAAATGAGATGGCGTGAGAATGGCCTGTAGAGTCACTAGAGTCTGTGTTTGCTCTGACAATGATTCTACTCAAAAGTGTTTGCACTCGGAAATGTGCCTGAGTGGCCTGTTTTCATTGTATCACACACACTTCAACAGCTCGCTCTCGGCCTCTCTCCCTTCCTCTCTCTCTCTTTAATCTTTTGTTTCACTGGGCTCCAGAAAGCCATTATGTTAGAGTACCTACAGTGATGGAGACATCATTTAATACCCAAGCACGCACCTTTTTAAGTTTTGGGATTTTTCATCTCCCACACTGGGGAAATACTAATTTATTTTAAACTAATTCAGTGCTAGTTAGAAAAAACACACATCCCAAATCCACAGGCCCTGCAGTGGCAGGCCACTCTTATTTGGGTTTAATTGATAGTTCTGAAAACTACTATTCTCTGTGATTCCACTTGAAACTCCGTATAAAACTGTATTGTGAATCTCTGGAAACAGTATTTACCCCTCTGGTAATCACCACCTTATCATGGTGGAGGGGCTTGTGTGTCCCAGTGATCCCAGTGGCTATGTTGTTCAGGGGTTTGCGACCCCTGGGAGGGTCTGCCAAGGAAAACTGGTCCTGGGTGAGGGGCCAGACAAAGAGCAATTCCAGTGACATCTATGAGAGAAAGATCAAGGGAACAGTTTACCCTGCCCAGGATAGGGTTACCATGGCCCCACCCTGGAGCCAGGCCTAGGGAGGGTGCTGAAGGGAGAGCGCCTGGTGGCTGGGCGCAGCCCAAAGAGGAGACATAGATCGCCCTCCTGTAGGCCCACCACCCGCAGGAGGTGTCATGGGATCAGGTGCAATGTGTGTTGGTGCTAAGGGTGGAGGCCCTGGCTGCATGAGGTTGAGAGATACTGGCTAGATATAGTCAAGCTCACCTCAATGCACTGCATGTGCTCTGAAACCAGTCTCCTGGAGAGGGGCGGGACTCTGTTCCAGTCTGGAGTTGACCTCAGTGAGAGGCAGCGGGCTGGGTGGGTATTCTTGTATCCACTTGGCTTGCTGCCTGTATGTTGGAGTTTTTACTGGTGGATGAGAGGGTTGCTTCCCTGCGCTGAAGCAAAAACTCGGGTGTGGCAGTAATGACTCGCCCATCACTGGGGGTGAGGTCACTGGGGTGGTTAAATAGCTTATTGTTGGCAGGGCCCCTGGAGTGGATGAAATTCACCCTGAGTTCCTGAAGGCTCTGGATGTTGTAGAGCTGCCTTGGTTTACACCAGGTATCTTCAACTCCAGGCCTCGAGAGCCGGTGTCCTGCAGGTTTTAGATGTGTCTCTGCTTCAACACACCTGAGTCAAATATAGAAGTCATTAGCAGGACTCTGGAGAACTTGACTGCATACTGAGGAGGTAATTCAGCCACTTGATTCAGGTGTGTTGGATCAGGGACACATCTAAAACCTGTAGGACATCGGCTCTCGAGGCCTGGAGTTGAAGAGCCCTGGTTTACACGCTTTTGCAATGTCGCATGGAGAACTGGGGCGGTGTGTCTGGACTGGCAGACTGGGGTGGTGGTTCCCATCTTCGAGAAGGGAGACCGGAAGGTGTGCTCCAACTACACTCCTCAGCCTCCCCGGGAAGGTCTATGCCAGGGTCCTGGAAAGGAGAGTTCGTCCATTAGTCCAACCTCGGATTTAAGAGGAACAGTGCAGTTGCCATCCTTGTCGCAGAACGCTAGACCAGCTCTTTATCCTCTCCAGGATATCTGAGTGTGCGTGGGAGTTTGGCCATCCAGTCTACATGTGTTCTGTGGACTTGGAGAAGACATTCGACCGCGCCCCTCAGGGCATCCTGTGAGAGGTGCTATGGGAGCATGGGGGTGTCTCGAAACAATATTTAAACTTTTGTCAAAAATTTTAAAGCATGGATTCATTCAAAGGATGACAGCTTCATTCCCAGTTATTTCCCAAAAGGAATCATGAATCTGTGCCCAACAGTTCAGCTGCTGTTTATTTGTGGACAAGAATTTAGGATCATAAGACTAATGAAAGCTCACAATGACAGATCAAAAAATAAATAACAAATTAACCAATTCCACATGCATATATGGATTCTTTTTCTGTTGATAAAAGAAAGATAAAATGTTTAGCACAATTTTTTTTTTTTTTTTAGTAATGCCAGTGTTTCCCCTAGGTTGACTGCAGGTGGTTGGCAGGGGTGACAACACCCCTAGTGCGCATGATGAGAAGCTGTTAATGTACTTAAAGTAGACTAACGAGTTGTCATCAGCTCCATCTTCTCCTCGTTTTGCACCGCCTCACTCGTCTGAAAGGAGCTTGACCATAAATGACTGGAAAACACAGGAGAGACTTTTCACTTTTTGCTGTAATATTCATAAAATGCTGTTTTGAAAAGAGGGCAGCTATGATGAAGCACTCACTAAACAGAGCGTGTGCACGTTCAAAAAGCATTGTGAACATGCCATCACTGCCCCCTTATAACAAAGGCCTGCTAATAGCAAAACAGCCAATTTGCTGCTGCTTAGTAAAACAAAATAAAGTCGAGCAAAGCAGCTCTGGCACCAAGCATCGTGAAAGCATATCAGAAAAACCTTTAGTTAAAATGCACCTTTTAGGTACCCAGGCAGTGACCCAAAGTAAATTCGATTAACACTTTTGGATAAACGGGAAGAGCAGACAAACACACACGGCAGTTCCTTGTGTTTATTAGAGAGATGGCAGATACTTTGAGTCTCAGTCATTTTAAAGACCCCCCTCTCAAAGCACTGTAATGGATTAATAACGATAAATTCTTTGAAACCACAGCTCTTCCCTTCAGTCAGTGCAAGCTGTACTCATAATTCAATAAGTCATGAAGACACTCGTGAAGCAGTCAAATATGTTGACGTTTAAGATGTTTAAGTGACAATAATGTTTGATTTTTGAAGGACGTTCAAACAACAGGTGTACAGCAAGGCAACCTCTTGTGGTCATGTGGGTAAGAAAGCGTGTATATGAACCCAAATCATGATGTTGTGCTAGGAGTACAGTACCCAGACTCACAGGACTCTGTGCAGGACATGAATCTGGGTCTCCTGGTTGAAATACTTTGAACCTTTTCGCCTGTGAATGTGGATTTTGTTTGTCTACATTCAGAATGTGCCGGAGAGAGGGCGCAGAGGTTCACGGATGTAACACGGACTGTGACAGTTGGTCTTTATACTGATTCACAAGCATGCACCAGATTTTTAAAGGCACCAGGCTTGAAAGCAGGAACCTTGCTGTCGTGAGGCGGCAGCGCTAACTTCAGCATCACTGTGAAATACAAACAGAGAGTTGCATCAAGTCGCTGCTGTTTTTCTACCAGAACTTTCTCGTGAAGCCATTTTACCAACAGCTTTATTTATATATTTATTTTTGTCTCCACAAAGACTCATTTTGGCAGCAACACAGCGAGGCTCCTAAAATGATGAGCTGTGACACGAAGTCTGTGGGACTCGTAGTCAAATTGACATTAATGCAGTTTTAGCTGCATTACTTGCTTTTTGGCCTCGGATGGTTTTGTCACAGTTTCTGAAACAAACAGATGATTAGAACGTCGGATTTGACGGCACTTGTTTATTTTCCTAAGTGCAAACACAAGACAAGGAAGAAACACAGTGAAAATGTGTACATATGTAAATAGGAACTCCTTGACATAATGTGTGATTTCTATACATTTGTGTACCCCTGTGCGGAAAAGAACAAAGCTGCAGGGTCCTCTGTTGTTCCTGCTCCGTCCTTGCTCTCAGTCTATTATCTATCCATCAGTGTCACATACATGGATTCGTGTGATGTGCATGAAAACAAAACCAGAAGGTAACAATGCGTTTTAAGGCTGTGTCTCATTATAATACCTGCTCTCATGTCAACCACACACAGAAACACAATAAAGTGATTTCTGATAGCCTCCTTCCTCCAATCTGTCCACATACACAAACCTAAAAGCTGTACATTTTCACACTGATGGCATCCTGGATGTTCTTCTTCTCCTCTGTTTCTCCAGGAATGCCTGCTGATATTTCTCTGATGTCTAATGCCGAATGAGCACCCAAACCTGAAAACACACACGCACACGCACACACACACACACACACACAAATGCGTCGTTGAACTGACACTTCAAACAAAGCTTTTGTCTGCTGCCTGACAGCTATTCCTCTCTCCTTCCCCCTCTCCTCCTCTTCCTCCTCCTCTCATTATCCCCCTCACTTCTCCCTGTCATTCCAAAACACTCGTTCTACCCCCTCATTCCCTCGCTGTCTCCCACACACACGCCACGAACGCAGTGAAGGGTTTATTCCTAATTGAGCTGCCTGGTTAAATGCAGGTTAAATAAAATACAAAGAATGAAAATATGAAGGGCATTTTACAACACCACTCCAGCTAAAGGTATAATTATCCTTGCCATTTAATTTCTAGAAGCGATAGATTAGCACGATGATTTATTTTAAAGCAAATTGTCATAATGACTTCATTACTCGCAGAGGTGTCACTGATAAAAGCGTGGGTTAAAACTTTGAAGCAAAATAAAAACAGAATCTCTCGTCGGTTTTGCCATCGTGTTCGACACTTTTGTGAACACAAACAAAGCTCCATTGTGTGAGGTGACAGGGGGATTTTACACTCTCTGGAACAAAAAAAAAAAAAACTCCAGCACCCACTTCTGTTACAGAATTCACACGGCTGAGGCTGAAGCTCCCAGAGTTCCCACGTTTGGTTCAACCAAGCTGGGCGAAGCAATGAGAGTCGCTCGTTGTCAAGAGATTTTTCGCGTGTAGAGAATAGTTTTCGCAGCTGGACTGGTTGCAACAAACTACCAAGATGCTATGGGGATGCTGCTGAGGGAGAAACTCCTGCTTAAAAACGTCCATCGTAATGAAGTCTGAGATTTACGTCTTCGTCACTGACGACCCCAACCTCAGCCCTGGAACCCGAACCCTGACCCTATGTTTGAGCGATAAGCAAAAAAGGAGTTTTTAGGAAAAAAATGTTTAGATTTTGATGCATGCCAGTTAAAATGATTGTCCCCTGATTCCCAAGACATTTTTTTAAAAAACATCAGTTTTATATTTGATAGCTTAGGGTCAGTACTGATGATGACTTAGACCTCAGAGGGTTAAATCAACAATAATAAATGTACCATGTGGAGTAAGTTTAAGCAAGTTGCATCAGCTTGAACAAATCATCAGAGAAATAGTAAGGAGTGTGTAAAGGCAGCCTACAGACCAGCATTAACCCCCTGAGGTCTAAGTCATCATGTGTCACAACCCTAACTTTAACTCTATGTGACGAATTCACTGTGCAGTATTGTTCTTGTTCTGCTTCAAATGAATCTTATTAATGTACCCTTTTAGCTGTAGACATACTATGCAATGCATAAAACATAATTAAAGGAAGGGAGGATATGATCTGAACTATAAATGCTACAGCAGCATCTGGACAAAACTGACTGGAGAAAAGCTGATTGCACATGACCGAAATGTACAGAGAGCTTTGCTCAAAATGTCTCGATGGCTTCGAATGAGTTAGAGTATATTTCCAAATGGTTGCCTTGAACTGCTCTGACAGATATTCCCATAAGACGCAAATGCAGCATGAGTCCGCAAAGTCGGGCTCCAGTTGATTTTCAATGAAGCAGCCCCCAGAAAGTCTCCTGATGACATTCGCAGACTGGAGCCTTTCTTGCTACTGATGACAGAACGCAGAAACTTCAGCCCCTGTTGAACTCAAACCACCGACCAGCTCCAGCTGCTGTGCCGTGGGTTGGAAACAGTGTTCAGTTTTTACTGGCATTTAAACTACGGGTTCCATGTTAAGTAACATAATATAATAAATAAAGCCAAACATCTCTGTTTAAGAATGAGTCCATGCAAATTTTGCCATCTAAACATATGGTGAAATTTGGTGTAATAGCAAACTTTATCTAATATATTCTATTACTGCTTACAGCTGCATAGCCCCGTATGTCCTGTGATTAACCTTCACTTATCAAGGACAGGAATGTGCATTTCCTCTGTGCTGCTGCCTGCTCCCACAGCCTGCTGAGTTGCAGGTTCACTTCCTTGCTAAAGGGCACTATGGCAAAATGCTGAGGAAGGGAGAGAGCGATGCTAAAAATCTGAGCAGTCAAAGTAAATGAGAGGGTGATGAGCCTCAGTTAGAGACATGTGTCTGTGTGTGTGTGTCTGTATACATTCAGTTATCAGGGGAGCACAGCATAGCTCTGCTGAGATTAAATTCCCAGAGCTTACTCTGACTATCAGCATTACTTCAGGACACACACATACGCACACACATGCACACACACACACATGCAAGGAAGGAAATCGGAGCGGTTGGAAAGAAAGCTGCCGTCACTACATTTTCATTCACAGAAAATATCAACATCGACAGTATGCCCACTGCTGATATCTCCACCACTATTAATCCCCACCAATCCAATCAATCTCTATGCCCATCATCCATCCTTCTTTCTTCCGCTCTTTCTTCCTATCTTCAGTTCATTCTTTGAAAAGTCTGTATTTGACTGCTATTTATCTAAAGTGCAG
Organism: Archocentrus centrarchus; assembly: GCF_007364275.1. NCBI lineage: Eukaryota > Metazoa > Chordata > Actinopteri > Cichliformes > Cichlidae > Archocentrus > Archocentrus centrarchus. The sequence goes on along the minus strand of NC_044355.1, from coordinate 26,010,519 downwards.
ACAGCAGCAACAACAGAGCAGTGTAAACTCTGTTCTATCGATGTGTGATGCAGTCCAACAGGGAACACAAAGATGCAGATGAGTCACCTAAAATCTATTGATAGTTCAAAGTTGAACTGAAATTTGAATTTTTAACAGTTTAATTTGGAGGAAATATAAATAAAAACAACAGTGTGTGTTTTTCTAAAGTGGATAAAAACCATTTTTGGGCATACTGAAGAACCCATATTTCAGAGAAATGACATAAGACTTTCTCATGTATTCTCATGTGCCTGTTGGATTATATACTATTTGTATTTTATGCGGGCAGTGAGAGTTAAAGATCATCAATTAGATAGCAGAAAACACTAACACATATGGAAAGTAAAATTATACCTTGGGATTATCACAAAAATGAGCACTGCCATCTTTTGCTGGTCATGTCAATGCCATCCACTGGTGGGAAAAGTTTGCCTTTAGTATAGACTTTTACCAGCTTCTAGAGGAGGTTAAAGAGATGAATGGATCACCTATAAGACTTTCTCATGAGAGCCTAGGGTTCACATCCTGTGTGAAACCACTGTGATGAATCCAGTTTGATCCATCATATTTTAGAGTTTACTTTGTTTTGGTAATTGTCACTCTAGAGTCGTCATCCACCTCGAGTTTGTCTGGCAGGTTTTCTACAAACTTATCCAAGCCTTGCTTGCAGTGCAGAACAGACTTCATTTTTTAGCCTTGGAACGCTGTCATTACAGCTGTGAGCCTCTCCTATAGGGGGCGCACCCCTTAGTTTGGGAAGTACTGTATTAAGGCAGCAAAGTTACTTGGTTAGGTTTAAAATAGGTCATTTTTCAACATTAACTACATCTTACAAAGCCTTTCAGACACAACCCCCTGAAACCTCTTCTACTATAGTGTTTCTTCTTCATTCACCTCTTTTCACTCTCTATATGTTTATACACTACTTTGCACTTAATTATTAGTTATTATTAATCTCTGGCTTTCTTCCACAGTGTGTCTTTTGTCCTGTCTCTCTCCCCTCAGCCCCAACCAGTCACAGCAGCTGACTGCCCCTCCCTGAGCCCGGTTCTGCTGGAGGTTTCTTCCTGTTAAAAGGGAGTTTTTCCTTCCCGCTGTCGCCAAGTGCTTGATCATAGGGGGTCATCTGATTGTTGGGGGTTTTTCGCTGTATTACAACACCTTGAGGCGACTGTTGTTGTGATTTGGTGCTATACAAATAAACTTGAATTGAATACACTTTATAACTCAGATTAATGATGCTCGTAGCTTGCTAGTTATGAAATTAAGTTACTAAGTAATGAAATAGTTCAATGCACAAACATTTATATGCTAACTATAAATGATACATGAAAAACAAATTTATTAGAAATATAACAGAAGAGGCCCCGTGGTAGACCCAGGACATGCTGGAGGGATTATATCTCTCGGCTGGCCTGGGAACGCCTTGGGGTCCCTCCGGATGAGCTGGAGGAGGTGGCTGGGGAGAGGGAAGCCTGGGCTTCTTTGCTTAGGCTCCTGCCCCCGCGACCCGGCCCCGGATAAGCGGAAGAGAATGGATGGATGGATGGATGGATGGATGGATGGATGGATGGATGGATGGATGGATATAACAGTCGGACATGTATCACCTTGACAAGAATATGACAGAAAACATCTCTGGGAAAAATGTATTTGAGTGTATAATGACTAAGGTGTTACATGTACTTCAAGGAAAGGGGGGTGGGGTGGGGGGTTATGACCTCTACTGCAACCAGCCTGTAAGGAAGAAAGGAGGTGTGAGCCATTAAAAGCCTCGATGGCAGGCTAACCTGTACTGTATATGACAGGTAGTTCCATACTCCTGCCACATGCTGGGAAATAAATCCTGGATGTGTTAATTACCTCGCCTGACCCGATTCCCTTCGTGTGAATGTCTAGTGTGTGACAGATGGAGACAGAGACAGTGATCTGTCACGTGGGACCACAGACCTGTGTATTTTTGTGCGCGCGCTCTATACGTGTGTGTTTGTTGTAGTGACAGCTCTGTCAGTTATCCCTCTGCACTGACAGAGAACGTACATGTCAACCAGCAGTCCCAGCACACACAATGATCACATCTATGTACGTTTCTGTCTCTCCATCCCCTCCAACCATCCCCACACACACACACACATACACACCTAACCTGTCAATCATTTTATCTAAAATTCCCACTGCTCTAGCTTGCTTTTTGCTCCTCCCTTTTTCCTATCTTACCTTCCTCTCCCCATCCCTCCACTCTGTCTTTCATCATTCTGTTATTTTTCTTTCCTTTTAAAGAAACTGTCTGTTGCCCTGAAACTGGGTCTTTTTCTCTCCCATGGGTCTCTGTTTTTTTCCCCTCCCTCTCTCTTTCCTCTCATTGCCTCTCTGCTCTTTCTCCCTCCCACTCACATCTTGCTGATAGATGAAATGTTGAAGGCGAGGCCTGGTAGTGAAAAAGAGAAAGTCTCTTTTAATTGTGTTGATCACTAATTAGCCAGCCTGTCTCATCTCTCTGCAGTGGATGTGGTAAAACAGGATGCCCTTTCCTGGGTCAGCAGGCCACAGCCTCATGCATAACATGTATTCACACACTCTCACACATTACTTTGTGCCTCTGGGATTCGTGTTTGGCTGCCGGCTTGTAGAATTCTCAGAGGAGGCTGGTGACTGAAAAAGTTCAAGAGGGCAGAGCGAATTGGTAACTGTGCAGCAAAAGATTTTATTATTTTTTTTTCCCTTTTTTGCTAAAAATACATGGTTATGTAAGGAAAGTGTCCCAAAAACCTGAGGTTCACCACCCTCTTTGTTCCCCACAGAACCAAACCCCCTTTGATTCTGCTCATTTCTATCACTGTTTACAGTTAGCCGCCTCCTTTTTTAAATGTTTTCATATTTTAAATCACAAGAACCAAGCAATCACACAGAAAATCATCATAACTATAAGATGTGTACTGCGGGAACGTTTGAAGATTAAAAGCTGATTTTGATTGGGATCCATCCAAAGATGCTGTAGTGGGAAATAAATGTATCTGTCCTTTTCAAGCGCTTCAGTGGGTATAGCATCTCTTACACGCTGCCTGGATTAGGAGCGAAATCCCCACTGGGCCCACCTGTGTTAAAAATGGATGCACTCATGAATGAAAGTCCCCAGTTAAAAGCATATGTTACGTCATGACATTAAACTCACTCGAAATAGAAAACTGAAAAAAAAAAAAGATGCGCTTTTGAGCTCTGCTTGATCCTGTGGAAGAAGCAGATTATTTACTTCTCATGCCTTCATTATTTGTGAGTGTCTTTGTGTGTGTGTGTGTGTGTTATGCCTTGTGCCTGTATATAACGATCATCATTCAGAATTTCATTCATTTAATTGTATTATTTATTGTTGTTGACGGCAGTCATCCCTAAAGCTTTTCACACATATAACACAGGCTGCACAAAGGAGCAGTTAAATGTTTTTGGAAATACTGTTTGATTTCTTTGAAAGTATTAAGCTGGAGGCGGCTGGAGATAATTGGATTAGCATAGCATCAGCTGGACAGTGGGGGGAACATTCAGCTCCAGCTCTGTCCAGAGTTGGCAAATGCATCTTCAAGCACCTAATGATGCCGTTTTTTTTTTTAATCTTAAAAAAAACAACAACAGTGTGTCGTTTTAGGGTGATTTGTACAACAATTTCTTGGTAAACATTCATGTAGAGTAACATATCTGTCAGGGGTATGGCTAAAGGGGGGGTGGATGTGAAAAACAGTGTTGTCCTCCTCAAAGCATAATCATAATTATTATTATATACTGCTCAAAAAATAAATAAATAAAGGGACACTTAATTAATTAGTGAATTAAACGTCTGGGATATTGATGTGATCAGTTAAGCAGCAGAGGGGGTTGTTAATCAGTTTCAGCTGCTTTGGTGTTGATGAAATTAACAACAGGTGCTCTAGAGATACAACAATGAGACAACCCCCGAAACAGGATTGGTTTTACAGGTGGAGGCCACTCACATTTTTCCCTCCTCAGCTTTTCTGACTTTTTCACTAGTTTTGCATTTGGCTCAGGTCAGTGTCACGGCTGGTAGCACGAGGCGATACCTGGTGACGGTGTGATGAGGCCCCGTGAATGTGTCGAATCTTTCCGGCCAACTGCTTCACCAAAGCCTGATCACACGAAGCCCATTTAGGAGTACTAATATCTGCAGGACATTTGATGTACAGCATTCCTACTTTAATGTTACATGTTGGCTGGCGGATCTTTTAGCATAATTATGTAATTATTATGTCAAAATCTCCATCTGAGGCATTGTAAAACCAGATTAAATAAATCTATGCTGATTGTGGTGTATCTAAGTGGTATATTAATAAAGTATTGTATATAGATAGTGTGTGGTGTGTTTGTGGATAAACGGTTACAGGAAATGTTTGGGTGGAGGTGTGTGTAGGGGGGTGCTTTATTGATTTTTATTCAGGAATAAAATGTTTTTGTTTTTTTGTTTCCTTATCTTATGTCTGTGTTTTGACTTGTTTGTTCTTAGTTGTGTACAGCACTTTGGGGAACTGCATTTGATTTTAAAGTGCTTTATAAATAAAGTTGAGTTGAGTTGAGTGTCTCCCAGCACAGTCTCAGAGGAGATTCTAGGAGACAGACAGGTACTCTAGGCGAGCTGGACAGTGCCATAGAAGGTCCTTAACCCACCAGAAGGGCCAGTATCTGCTCCTATGCACAAAGAGGAACAGAATGAGCACCGTCCTACTAAATGACCTCCAGCAGGCCACTGGTGTAAATGTCTCTGACCAAACAATCAGAAACAGACTTCATGAGGGTGGCCTGAGGGCCCGATGTCCTCTAGTGGGCCCTAAATCCAACCGAACACCTCTGGGACATTATGTTTTGATGCATACGATGCTGCCAGGTTACACCTCAGACTGTCCAGGAACTCATAGATGCCCTGGTCCAGATCTGGGAGGAGATCCCCCAAAGACACCAGCCATCATCTCAATAGGAGCATACCCCGATGTTGTCAGGCATGTACAAGCACTGGCGGCCAAATTACTGAGGACCATTCTGAGTTGCTGCAATGACATTTCAGTAATGTAAACTAGCCTGCTGCATCATTTTCTCACTTTGATTTTTAGGGGGTCTTTGAATTCAGCCCTCTGCAGCAGGGATGTTCCTGGCGACTCATTTCTTAATCGACTAAGCCAACTAGTCTAAAACTAAGAAACACTCTTATATCAAGTTAAAATTTAGCACCATTTAATAGACAGTGTGAAAAAGGGTCTAAACAAAGGAATCTGAAACCATTAATCGCATTCGTCAATAATGAATTGCACTTTAAATGCTGCTTAACTGTGCGGCATCGTGCATTATGAACACTGCACATTAAACTCCAAACAGACAACGAAGAAAAAAAATTAAAATCAACCGAGGTTAAATATATGAAAACGTGTTACATATTTTAACGATATTAACACATCGTTACAATATGTGATAACATTTGAAAAACGAACACACTGCGACATAAAAGTGTGGCGCATTGTGCTGCGCATTATGAACGGTGCTCATTTTTCTACAATTCATGACACACATCTCAATAAAAGTTAAAATCTAAAATGATAATAAAACAATACAATGGGCCCATAGAAGTACATCCAACGTGTAAAAAATCCATCTTGTGTGTAAGTTGGATAAAATCCAATTCTTCAAAATATCCAACAGTTTGAGGTCTAATATTGAATTTCGCTTCAAATTTTACAATCTCATATTTTTGCTCATAAGTGTGAGTTTGTAGCTTAGCTTGCCTCCTGCTCTTGCCATGATTGTCTCCAGTGAAATGAACTGTTATAGACACTAAAGCGATCTCCAGGCGTTGTTAGTGTGTGTAGTTGTGCATGAACTAGCTTATGAATGGAAGTGTGCGGACGGGAGCTGAGGAGGGTTTTTAGCGCTAAACTCATCCGACTTATGCGATCACATTTAACTGGAAATGTATTAGAATAGGACCAAATTTTTCATCCGAGGTAGGCGAATATCCAACTTGTATGATCAGCTTTAGGTAATTACTTATTGTAATTAACATTAGGAAAAAATCATGACCTGCAGAAGCCATCTGACTAGAGCAAAAGTCTGATTTGTGCAACTTCGACTTAGGTGATTTTTACTGTATAAAGCACATGAAAAATACAACTCACCATAACGCTGAATCAGTGTGAGCCCTGAACTTGTTTCTCTGCAACTCTTTTTTCTAGCTTGTGGGTTGGCTGGGACCGGCCTCACTAAGTGTCAGCCAGCACGCACCAATACAAGCTTTGATTTCACCTGGAGAGTAGCTGCAGAGCCGCGATATCGAGCGCACATCGTTCAGATAATAAGTAAAACGGAAATAATGTAAGTTACTTATTCTTTAACTGCGGCCCGGTACCACATTACCTATGGACCGGTACCAGTCCGCAGGCCAGGGGTTGGGGACCTCTGGTCTAGTTCATTCATATTTCAAAGACTCTAGCAGTTTTGCATTAAATGTATAGATATATAAATATGTACTTTAAAAGAAGACAGTAATTTTTCCACTAGGCCTATTCCTCAATAATTCTGACATATGTGCACCTCGGCTGATCAGATGTTTTCATTTTGAATCAAACAGCACAGCAGAGTCACACATGTTAGATTTTAGAAAGCATTTCTATGGGAGTTTGTAGAGCAAGCATGCCTTTGCAAAGTAAGCCAAAGACTACTGCAATTCATTCAGAAGTCCAAAGTAAAAATAACTACTTAAGCTCTGTGAGCTGCTCAGAGAGATGGAAAACGCAATCCTCATTTTTAAAACTGCTAGTACAAACATTTTATCTGAATATTAATTTCAGTGTGATCATATTTAGGAAAACTGCATGAACTTGGTTTGAAGCTTCCCATGTCAACTTGTTTTAAAAAGTTTTTACTTACAATTATCTCATTTTTTTTATTGTTGCCTCAAGATTCATATCAGGGCTCGGCTTTCTCCAGTTTTTTTCTTTCTTCCTCGCTTATGTGGAACTTGGACATTTTCACACTATGCAATCACACGACTTAGCCTGTTATTTTCCTTTACCAGCTTCCCCGCTGGTCGATTCAGAACAAAGAATTTCAGCCAATGCTCTTTGCAGCTCCAAATACTGCTTGTAAGCAATACTCATTAAAAACCACTGTGGCAGGCCATGTGTTGCCTCAGAGGGGGGATGCTAACTAGTTTTTCTCTTTGTGCCTTTCCAGTCATCTGGAGTCAGAGCGCAGCGCTCTGAAGAGGAGAGAGTGGGAGAGGAGGAACCAGGAGGTCCAACAGGATGAGGACCTGTTCTCTACTGGATTCAACCTGTTTGGAGAACCCTATAAAGTAAGGTTAACAATTTAGTAAGGTTAACTGATGGTTAACAATGAGATCATTATTCATTTGTACTTTCTGGGATATCATTTTAACCATTTTTCTTTTTTTCTTTTTCTTTCATTGTGTCAAAAATGGGCAATGAAAAAAACAAGAAAATTAATTTTGATATTTAATCAGTTCAGTTTTGGGGACTAGGAAGCTTATAATTACTTTGTGTGTCATAAGCTTGTTTATGATAGGGTGTTGGGCAGTCCAATCACATGTGTGATTTCCTGTCAGAAGCATGCCATGGAAACCAAGAAAACAAAGCTATTTCTTATCCTAACATAATAGTTTCTTATGCTTAAACTTAATCAAGTTGTTGTTAAAACCTAAATATAATCAAGTGACATTTTTAATAAATAAGAATTTTAAAATGATACAACTGAAAATAATGTTTATTTGGGGTCTTGGGTCACCAGGCTTTCCAACCTCTAAGGCCACGTTTACACAAGAACCATCCAGTGGAAACGGTGTGGGTTTTTTTTTTTTCCATTTTGTTGTTGAAAAGTAGCATTCAGATGGAAACGTTTTAAAAAAACCAGGCACAGGAAACCGCACGAGACCTTGAAAATGATGTAGTTCTTATGCCAGGCCACAAGTTGGCGGTGTGTGTGTAGGAGTTGCAATCATAGCACGCATGTGCAAGTAGGCTACCTCCTGTTTTTTTTTTTTAAAGTAGCCTTTTAACCATTTACATGGAGCTGGAAATGGAACCCATTTTTAAACTGTGCCGTTTTCAGGGATTCGAAACGCCGTTGTTGTGTGAACGAGAAGCCAAAACGCATCAAAACTTTATCGTTTTCACCTGAACAAGTTCTCGTGTAAACGGGGCCTAAATGTGGACTTGCTTTACCTTTGTGTACATGGACATGAATCAGTACACATGAAAGCAGACTGGTGAAAATAATGTTGGGAAATGTGTTTTGAGGAACACAAATAATGTAAAATTCATCTCCGGAAATGTGATAGTGGGAGGTCACGTGATGCAGTGTTTGCAATGAGCTCAGTGCAGACATTTTTGTTTTGTCTATATATATATATATATATATATATATATATTCTCAAAAGAAAATGTAATAATCAAAACTTGTTGCTAAGACAGTCTAACAATAATTCTTCCGACATGTTTGAGCTCCAGCTCTGTATGTCAAAATATTCTAAGAAAGTGAGAAAAGATCAACACTTCTAACAAATGTAAATTAGAAAGCAATTCGTTTCAACTTTACGACTGAAAAAACTAACAGAAGGATCTAAACTAGGGTCCGCGAGCTGCACGCAGTCATCTCTACACCCCGGCTGAGCTGTGATTGTTCACACCGAGTGCCGCTTTCTCCACATTGAGTGCTCCCTCATTGCTGTTCAAGAGACAGTTTTATACTTCGCTGTTAAGTTTTTGATTGAGCTCCATGGAAGGAGAAGTGGATGTACCTGACACCAGAAATTCATCTGGGGATGGAGTGAATTTATGACATCTTAATCAGCGAGGAGGGGGCGCTCCCTTCTAAAGCAGCCCCGCTCAGTGATTTAGCCTCATGTGAAACAATCAGTTGAAAGGAACTGATAGGGCTAATCAACAATTATCTAAATATGTTTTGCACCATTCATTTTTAGTATAACAGTTTTCAGCTGTGCTCCGTCCCCTGAGGCCTGAAGTTTAACATCCCTGTGCCTGAGCCTCTGTTCTCTCCGAGGCGCTTCAGAGGCCATCATTTTTGTTTCTTTTTTTAGCAGAAAGTGGAGTAGCCATGCATGAAGTCCACGGCCATTCAAATGCCCCTGTGTATAAAATTGATTTTGGTTTGTTAACTCTCATTTTCTACCACCGGGCACTTCAACACTTGGTTATGCTGCCAAGTGTATCGACCTTGGGACGGACTGGCTTTGAATCCTGACAGAATGTGTTTAACTGCTGCTGCGTCTGAACTCAGAGGACACGAGGTCTTCTCACTAAGACGCTGCTCGCGGTTCGGGGGCAGTGCAAAGCAAATGAGAGGTTGTTCGGATAATGAATCCAATCCTAACTGCCTCCACACTCCAACTAATTGTTTCCAGCTAATTAATGGTGCTGAGGTGAGGTCAAGATTTGTGTGTGAGGAGAGTGCAAAGATCACTGTGAGCTGGTCTGTGGGAAGGGTGAGATTTTAGAAACCATGGGTGTTAGAGTCGTGCATGTTGCCGTCTGCAGTAAATACTTAAAAGGCATAGGCATAGGAAACAGGGGGGACGGAGAGGACGTGTCCCCTCCAATATTGGAGACAGGCGCATTTGTCCCACCCAAAAATTACACAGAAGAGGAGAAAAATACTTGATTTTGAAATCTTTAACTCGCGTGCTTTTATTTTGAAGGCACAACATAGAGTCATGTGCACTGGTAACATTTGTCTATGCACTGGTAACAATTATCTGTGCACTGGTAACAATTATCTGTGCACTGGTAACAATTATCTATACATTTGTAACATTTATCTGTGCATTGGTAACATTTATCTGTGCACTGGTAACATTTGTCTGTGCACTGGTAACATTTGTCTGTGCACTGGTAACAATTATCTATACATTTGTAACATTTATCTGTGCATTGGTAACATTTATCTGTGCACTGGTAACATTTGTCTGTGCACTGGTAACATTTGTCTGTGCACTGGTAAAATTTGTCTGTGCACTGGTAACATTTATCTGTGCACTGGTAACATTTGTCTGTGCACTGGTAACATTTGTCTGTACATTGGTAACATTTGTCTGTGCATTGGTAACATTTGTCTGTGCACTGGAAACATTTATCTGTGCACTGGTAACATTTGTCTGTGCACTGGTAACATTTGTCTGTGCATTGGTAACAATTATCTGTGCACTGGTAACATTTGTCTGTGCACTGGTAACATTTGTCTGTGCATTGGTAACATTTGTCTGTGCACTGGTAACATTTATCTGTGCACTGGTAACATTTGTCTGTGCACTGGTAAAATTTGTCTGTGCATTGGTAACATTTGTCTGTGCATTGGTAACATTTGTCTGTGCACTGGTAACATTTATCTGTGCATTGGTAACTATGCATTGGTAACATTTATGTGTGCGTTGGTAACAATTATTAATGCATTTGTAACAATTATCTATGCACTGGTAATATTTGCCTATGCACTGGTAACAATTATCTATGCATTGGTAGCATTTGTCTATGCACTGGTAACAATTATCTATGAATTGGTAACAATTATCTATGCACTGGTAACTATGCACTGGCAACATTTATCTATGCATTGGTAACATTTATCTATGCATTGGTAACATTTATCTGTGCTCAAGCCAGTTTGCCCATGTCTTACGATTATAAAACATATACATATGTAAATTATGCAATAATATAGCTGTGCACAACACTATTTTTCCAAGAAACATTTGAAAAAGAAAAAAGTAAAAGATCAAATAGCATTTTTTTTTTTATGGATCTGTCAGGTTTCTGATATGGGTCCCCTCCAATAGGAAACTCATTCCTACGCCCCTGTTAAAAGGTATAGTGGTATAGTGGTTTGATTAATTTAATAAAGGTGCTTTCTTGGTCTGCACCTTCCTGTTTGTATTTTTTGGAGGTACTTTTAATTTATGGCCTTGCATTGTGGTTTCTGTAGCTTTAGGCAAAATAACCACAGAAAGTCAGTGACATTCAGCAAGTGCAAGTGATGACAGGGGGCAAAGTGGGCAGGTCCCAATTTAAACTTTTCTCAACTTTGAGCTGAGAAAGTGAAGCGATAAACAATCAGAGTGAAGCTGACGTGGACACCCCTTAACTTTTCTTCTGAGTGATCATTTTGTATAGACAATAAAAACACAGCACAGCTGCTGTGTTATGGTGAGATCATTGTTAGAGAATCAGGATTTTTGTAGGGCAGGTCATCTTGTGGTGAAGTGTAACTGTCTAAAGATTAGACAGTTAAAATGGATAAAATGACAGAAGATAGTGAAAAATGTTCATTGTTGTTCTTTGAATCCCAAGTTAACAAACTGAAATGTTTTTGTTTTATATGATCAGTGGTTATGGTCGATCATAGAAAGCAGTTTGTATGAAAAATTTGATATAATTCAATAATTATCAATATAGAGATATGACTACAGTAATGATCAAAGGTTAGGTAAGTTAGCAAGTTAAACCCAAAAAAGCACAATAAATGACTATATTGAGACTTTGATTTTGCTACAGTTGCAAACAGTCCAGGATGGATCAGTTAGGGCAGAACCCTTACAATACAACACGGTCCTGTAACCCAACAAGAGTGCGCATGTGGACATATCTACACAACTCCTGATTATGTTCAGTGTCAACATTTCTTTGTCCACTTAAAACATTCATTAAATTCCTCATTTCACAGTGACAGAATCTGGAGAATTTCTCATTTGTGATTTGGTTGTTAAAGCCATAGACATATAGTTAAAGCTACCACGTGGAGTTTTTGACTATTACATCAAGCGGTATTTTTTACAAATGGCTTCTCAGTTTGTTTTTAATAACACAATGCACATATCTTCCACTTTCCACCACTTCCAGGCTATTGCACTGATGGACAAGCATGGATGCTAATAAAGCAGAACTGAGTGAACTTCCCTCGGTATTCTTGTTGCTATCCATGGAATTTTGATGCCAGACAATGAATAACTTTTCTTTTGTTTTTTGGCAAAAGAATCCACACAGAGCATATGTAGGGTTTAGGAAAACTTCTGTTAGTCCCTGGTGTTATGCCTCTGGGCAGTGGTGTTATATGTCTTTCATTAAATACAGTTATTAATAGGGGGGACCATAAAGAAAGGCATTATAATTCAGATAATAGGGGTTGGGCCACAGAATGTTTAATTGGTTCATATGCCGGTTCTTTCCAAATAATCTTTTTCCTCCTTCCTCAGTTTGTCTGCTGCTAAACTTGAAAAACTGCTTTGGCACTATTTGCTGCTTTCTTCTTCTGATTTATTTACCACACAAACATTTCATTTTTTTTAATGCTGGCTTTACTTCATACAATTCAGTGGCTTAATAAATGCCAACATGACCTTGCTGCACTTCATCTCTGTCTGTGAATGTACTGAAGTGCTGCCTATAGATCTATGTCATCCCTTTATAATTATCACATATACAATTTGTAGAACTTGAATCATTCCAGGCCCCACTCATCTTCACTTTTAATTTTTTTATCCACCATCAGTCTCTGTTGTCTCTCTGTACCTGTGCATCTCCAGTTTGTCCATCACTCTCTGCCTCTGTCTTTTCTCTCTCCCTCTCTCCAGTATTCATTCTCTCTGTCAGCTATTAGCTAATCCCTCTTCTAATCCTGTTAAAGAGTGTTATGCCGTTAGCAGCTATTTGGGATGATCTATTCATACACATGCTAACACACACACACACTCGCACACACACACACACACACACAGATTCATACGCACACATAGGTATTCATCCTCTCCTTCTCCTCTGTTTTCCATTTTGCCTCTCTGTAAATGTGTTTTCTGTTCCTCTTCAGCCACCAGATCTTTTATTCATGAGCCTGAGATGGAGAAGAGATGGGCTAATTTATTCACAGCTAACTTCACGGTGTGTAGTGTTTGCGCGCATGTGTGTGTGTGTGTGTGTGTGTGTGTGCACATGCAGAAATTACATCTGTTAAGATTATTTGAATGCAATTCTGTCCTTTTTGTGTGAATCTTTTTGTAAATAAGGCTTGATTCTTTGCCCTGTTTAATTTTGGTATTTTCATGGTTTTCCTGCTTTGTTAGAGCGTAAAAATAAAGGAGACAGTGAAGTGAGGAAGAGCTGAATGTTACTATTCACACAGGTTTGAGTAGGCATTTTTTTGTGATGCGCAGAATCATAAGAATTAGTTGTATTAAACTCATGACTAGCCTTCCCAAAGCAAACCTGTTAGCTTAGATGCTAAAGATCTTAACTTAGAGCCTTGTGTAACCTGTGTGTAACACAGAAGTCATGTAAAGTTGCAGTGAAGTGTTAGCCGTTTTCTGTGATTCTCACTATCCTCGCGCTTCTTCCCTTTCCTTTTTAAACTTTTCAACCAATCAGTATTCTAGCTACTCATAGCACCGTCATCATTGGGCTACACATTAGTATTTTGGTGAACTGCAAGCAAGCGCGTCTCTGTTGGTTGCGTACACACAAATCCTTCACTCCTTTACAGATGTCTTTTATGGCTTCTGACGTTCACCTGCAAAGTCGAAAATATGGCAGGCTGATTAAATCTGAAATAGTTTTAGCTGCACTTTAGGAAGCTCATCTGGCTTTATTGTAGAGTGTGGCTGAGAGTACCTAGCTCTGAACACCACCGAAACTGTGCTTGTCGTAATATATTGCTTTCTACTCTGCACAATTATGAGCCCATTATGGTTGTGCTGTGAGCAAACAATGACATCACCACAGCCCTGTCACCATTTATGCCGGTGCTGAGGGCACGGGTACTGCAGTATTCTCCTGAACGAGTGTCGCCACTCAAACAAAACCTCTGGATCAACGCTAGTAGAAGAAGTCAAAAGCAGAACTGTTGCAGCATCTCTGAGCTTCTGAAATCGTGGTTAAAAAAAAACACGATCGTTCATGCATCTTCAACCAAGCTGCGGCACCCGGACTAGGTTACAAAAATTGAGAGGTGCACGACCGGCTGAAATGATACGAAAGTGCACCTTGAACGACTAGAAGCTACGTCACTTTTGGCATGTGCCGTTATTTGCAGGGTGTAATGGGCCCTTTAGACTAGTACTGTAGTCACTGTACAGACAAAGAAGTGTGGGCACAAACAGTTGCAGTGTACGCAGGCTCACACATCCTTTGACGACAAAATGTCAATAGCAGACCTTTGCATACAGGCATATGTCAAAGTTAAACACAGGTATAGTTATGGCTGCAGTTATAATAAATAAAGCAGCAATTATGTCAGTACTGTATTAATGTAATTATGGTGGTGGTTTTAGTGGGGGTGGTGGTGAGCTTTCTTAAATTATATTAGATCGCCATATTAGTATATCCCAATGCAATTAGGCTTTAGACTAATTTAATACACAAATAATGTTTATTGTAATTTTCTGAAGCAAAATGGCCAACACTTGTTGGTTATGACTTCTGAACTGCTGTTATGTGCTGATTTCCTTCTTGGGGTTTGTTTTTGTCTGGTTCTGAGAAACTGGGCTGGGTGTTTTTAGCCAGGCTGATTGGTTCTAGAGATTCCTGTATTTATTTATTTTTCTTTAATTGGGCCTTTTGCAGCTTTATTTGACAGTGCAGTAGAGAGAGACAGGAAAGCGGGAGGAGAGATGGGGAAAGACGCGCAGTAAATGGAAACTAGGTCGGGACTCGAACCCGCGGTTGAGCGAACGACCACATGTACGGCCACACAGTACCTGTGGTCGTTCGCTCAACTGCTGAGCCACCCTGGCACCCAGAGATTCCTGTATTGGTCAATCATCAGCTGGTCCTCCATTTCTGTCTGAAATAGCTTAGCAGCCACTTGGTGGCTTGATATGAAATTTTTCATAGATATGTTTTTTAAAATATGATTTTTGGTGATCCCTTGACTTTTGCTGTAACGCAGCCATCAGGTCTCGATTTGCTGTCAGCCTGTTATGCTGCTTTAACACCAAATACAATGATGATAACAATCTTTCTTTTGATCATTTATAATTTTCTGCAAAACTCCCTCCAAAAAAACAAAATACCTCCAAAATATATAAATGACAGCAAAGAATTTAATTAAATATATATATAAAAAAAAACACAAATTACTGCCTGAAATGTTGTAGGCTGAAGCTTTACTAATTACACCTTCAGTACATATATGTACATATATGAATAAATTAAACTAAGAAAATGTATTTAATAATAAAAATGACGATGATGACAATAAAAACAGAAGACACTGACAGATGTTTTATAAAGAGATGTTTTAGTTTTATATTTGTTTACCACCTTATTCATAAATTTTCATAGTGAAGTACATATTTGTAACGCCTCATCACAACTATCCAGAAGTTTACCTTTTACACAATATTTTAAATAATATTTTTGGCCCATGTGACTGGCCAGAAACAAACACAACTGATTTGGTTCTACCTGCTTCATAAACTGTCAAACCAATGATGACTGGGGAAAAGAAGCACCACAAAATAGCAATTTATTATCAAATGGTGCTTACATGGCCCTCTATTAGAGCAAATACTGGGGTGGTGTTATACTAATTTGTGATGTTGTGAAGTGGCTAATGCACACGCGCACGCACGCATGCGTATGAGCACTTAGAATTCCCTCTTCGGCAATAAGACCTCTCCATGGATCATTGCATGTTATTACAGTATTATGTGGTTATTGACTGAGGCTGTGTGCATTGGAAAAACAAAACCACATGGACACACCAACACGTAGCCAAGAGCCTTACTGTACATTTGGAGAATAAAGGATATATGGAAACCTCACATAGATCTGCACAACTGCTATAATTATTATATATATTTATTTTTTTTGTGCATTTTGCACTGTGATACTCTTTCTAGTGCTTTCACCTTTGCTTTATTTGGAGAACTAAACTCATAAATAATGAATTTCACCTTGGCTAGAAAATTAGATCAAAGCTTTCCTCTTTCTCACGTTTCAACCTTACATTTATTTAACACTGCCTTTTAATGTCAGCACAGGGCTGATTAGTCGAGAGCAGGCTGTCAACTACCTGAGAAAATCTGTTGAGCAAACCGCAAGACTGCAGTACAATAAAATTACGGGGCCACATTTGACATTGATCTCATTCAGTGTTTCCATTGTTCATCATTTGTCTGCAGTTCATGATGAAATGTCACTCGTAAATTATAGGCTGGAGATCTTGCATAATTCAGGCTTGGCTCATGATTAATATTTGCTACACAATTTGTTACTCTGGTAGAAAAAGGAAATGTCAATGGATGGGATAAAAATCTACTGGCCTTCACTTTTTCCCCCCCTCCTCCTCTCTCCTGACTTTTTGCAAGAATCAGTTTCCAAAAATAGAAGTGCTGAAACCACTGCTGATTGCCCTTGTCCTTTCAAAATGCCAGATGATCAAATCATGTAGTTTCATCATTAAAGAATCTGTCAATGACTGACACCAAAGGTACTGCTAAGCTATTCTGAGGAACATCTCTGTATTACCACGTAGTAGCTAAAGGAGCTTTACCTTCATATATCAGTAAAACCTGCACTGTCCTCCATGCCATTATTGCCTGAGAATCTGGGGTCAGGCTAATAATGATTCCTGCCCCATTAATTTTACTACTCCAGCCTGGACTGGACCCTCTTAAGGGTGGCATGTATTTAATTAATCATCTCATCCTGATGTCTGGTCAGTGGTCACACTATCCATCTCTCACTATTCTTTTCCAGATGAGTAAAGAGGGCTTTTCATCAAACCTGTAGAAAAAGGAAGAATGGAAGGCTTAATTAATACTCTTCTGTGTCTCCCTTGCCCCTTGTCTTTTTTTGTCTTCCTTCTCTCCTCTCAGACTAATAAAGGTGATGCATTGGCCAATCGTGTCCAGAACACGCTGGGCTCCTACGAAGAAATGAAAGACCTGTTAACCAGCCATTCCAACCAGAGCCACTTGGTGGGAATCCCCAAGGGAACAACAGCGAACAGCAACCTGCAGCAAACCCCGACCACTTCAACCACAGAAAGACCCACCATGGAGCCATCCCAGCTTTTTAATGAAGCCCTGAGAGGAGGAACAGGTGGAGCAGGAGGAGCAGGAGGAGGAGGAGGAGCAGAGGCAGGTGGGGACAAGAAGACAGGAAATGCACCTTCTTCCTCTTCAGCTTCAATGCAACCGCCTGCTTCAACCACATCATCATCAACAGCGATCCCACATCAGAACTCCAAAAAGTCCCGGGGCTCCATGGACTGGTCACGGGGAGGCCATGGACAGAGCACCCAGGGGACAGGTCTTGTTCTGGGGTTAGGGCAGAATGGGCAGGGGCAGGTCACAGCAGGAGCTACTAGCAGCAGAGGGAAAATGTCTTTGCTGGACGAGCAGCAGAGGCACGAAGAGCTGTTCAGCTCACTCAAAGATGAACTTGGTCTAAAAGAAGATTCGAGCCCTTCTTCTTCCTCGTCATCTTCCTCTTCCTCTTCTTCTTCTAGAAGGCACTCTTCCCACCCAGCCAAAACCCATCCACTCACTGGTAAGTCAAGAATAAAAAAAAAAAAGCTTTCAAAGAAGAAATTTAACTAGTTTAACTTTTTTTGTGAAAGGTTCTCCCTGCTAGCATGGCTATATCATCTTATCATATGCTAAGCAGGCTTTCCAGCTGTAAAGTTGTTAAACTTGATAAATATAACACTATCCACCTACTATGATGCTAATTGCTCAGTTAGTGGACATTTACCAGATTCTTTATTCCCTTTTTTAGCTTATTTACATTTATTCCAAACTGTTACTGTATATGCTATGACTAAAATGGCTAATAAGTAGGCTAATAAGCTGCATTAGCTAATAGTTGTAGAGTTTATCAAAAAAAAAACTACTTAGTTCTGGCTGGAGGCCAACTTAGACCCCCGGGGCTTATTATATCGTATTATCTGGTCAAAGCAGTGCTGAGAATTGGATTTAAAAAAAAAAAACTTTGTTCAGAGTCATGCTACTTATTTTCCCCTCACTCCGTTCTTTATACTAACCTCAGCTATTACACTGCTGGGTTTAGCATCATCCATCCATTCTCTTCCGCTTATCCTTTTCAGGGTCGTGGGGGGGGGGGGGGGGGGGGGGGGGCTGGAGCCTAAGCTGACATAGGGCGAGAGGCAGGGTACACCCTGTACAGGTCACCAGCCTGTCGCAGGGCCAACACAGAGAGACAGACTACCATTCATGCTCACATTCATACCTATGGGCAACTTAGAGTGACCAATTAACCTAACCCCAGTAACTGTATGTTAGAAAGTCCTTAACTGTAGGTGTTACTCAACAAAAACTGTTTCTTTGTATTTGCTTGAGCCATGGGATGAATATTTGAATGAATGATTTCAGCAACAAACAGACTCTGTCACCTTTTGGGGGAATTCATGAAAATTAACATCTGCATTCTATGATAACCACATCTTGCATTTGATTTCAGAAACACCGAGGAACACATAATTTGCTTTGATTATGATTGGCTACATCCATCTGGGAGAGGGAGTTTTCAGCATTCAACCTTCATTATGTTTTGCCAGCAGAGAGTTAAGCAATATTGTACGGTAACAGGTGTGTCTTTACTTAGTTTTTACTTTTGATTGTTGTCTTCTTTTCCCTTCTCTTCTACAGATGGTGGCAATTTTCGATCTACTGCCATGGATGGCGGCCACTTCAAGTCTTCCACTAATACAGAAAATGGTGGACATTTTAAATCCTCCCCATTTGAAAGCGAGACAGGCTCCCACCTCTGTACATCCTCCTCCCCGCTGGCCTCCACATCAGTTCTGACAACACCCACTCCAGGTCTAACCACACCCACATCTGGACTGACCACGCCCACCTTCCCACCTGGTAGCCTGTCAGGGAAGCCGATAGCTGTGCAACAGAAGCCTACAGCATATGTTCGACCAATGGATGGGCAAGACCAGGCGCCTAGTGACTCGCCCCAGCTTAAACCCCCTCTAGTGGCCACAGAGGGATTTAACAACAGCCAGGCTTATGGAGGAAACTCTGGAAATGTGAAGAATAAACTGCCCAAGCTGAGTCTCAACCACACAGGAGAGGTAAGAGAAAAATTACTGTAACTTGTTACCCATATCCATTTTAAAGCATTGAGGAGCTTTGAAGTAATTAAAAATGAGATAAAATGATCCCAAATGTAAGAGATCACAATGCTTACAACTGAAATTTTGTTGATAACTCAACCTTTTCCAACAAAAGGATGCAGAACATCACTTGTAAAAACAGCAGCAACAGGACAAAAAAGCTGAAAGAGAAAATAGGATTTCAGTCCCTTTAAGTAACCCCTTATCATAATATATAAAAGTGAGATCTGTACTACAGAGCAGAATTTGGGGCTCAGGTTTAATCCAGGGTTTTCACAGTTACAAAGTTGCTTCACTCCTTACCCAGGTACATCTTCATGGTAACTTATTCTGCATACCTAACCTGCTCTAGAGCAGGTTATGTTCCTTATAACAGACCAACACATACAAACCACTGTTTCAGTTCTGTGGAAAATTAGCGTCACTGTTCTGGGAAGACTTGCATGCATCTTAGTGCACTAGCATGAAAAGGGTCTGTCCTGTTTAGAAACCTGTTTAGAAACAGAAATTACTCTGCCTGAAGAGGATCAATGTGAAATGTAGATTCGTAAAGCAACTGTTTACCCCTCCATTGGCTTCAAGCAAGTTTAAAGGAATTTAACTGCTGTATAAATTTAAAATAGTGAAGAAATCCTAAAATGGGACACCACAGCATTGGTACATATTGACATTATATAAAATCAAGTCAGCTACCTTTAACTCTGCTGCTTTTACAGCCTAAACAAAAGAGGTAAAAGGGTCTTATTTGCTATAGCAAACCCTAAACATATTTTTTTGTAAATTTACTACTTTAATCTCATAAATTAGTCACTTTTTTCATCATAAATTTGCATCTTTAATCATTTAAATTTGCCCTTTTCTCTTGTAAATTTACTGCTACTCTTGAAAATTTGACACTTTAATCTCATAAATTTGCCTTTTTTTTTTTGTGGAAAATTTACAGCTTTAATAACCACCTTTGTGTGACTGCTATTAGAACAAGTGAAGCCAGATGAGGAAAAGATGTCCTGCGTATGCTGAACTTTGTAGCCACATACAAAAATGTAAGACTAGTAAATCATATGGATACAATGCCGTTTTAGAAGTTTGCATTTAATCCTGCCTTTAATCACGTATTAGATAAATACTGATACTAATTGTAAAATGAGTTATCACTTTAATGACTCTATACTGCAGTATTACTTATGCCGAAGAGTGTATAATAAAATAGACCCCTCCTAACTTGACACATAAAATTATTCATGAGCATCTGTGTGAGACAGTTAACAGCGACACATACTGTCATTTTGCTTCTGATGTCACGGGCCCGAGTGCGTGTTTGCAATTCCTGATTCCGTTCCAGTCCCCTGTAATGTTTTCTTAAATAATATCACGGTGAATATTCACACAGGCTAATTGTCCTTTTTAAAGAGTCTGACAAAACCAAAATCTCTCACTCACCTTCTGCAAACAGTATCTGGGCTTGATGATGATGATGTGCGTGTGTGTGTGTGTGTTTGTGTGTGTGTTTGTGCACTGTGAAACTAGTAGTTGACAGGCGAGTAGTCATCCATATCGAGCAAGCCAGCTGTTCCTGTGCTTTGATAGAGCTGGTGTGTGTGTGTGTATGTGTATGTGTGTGTGTGTGTGTGTGTGTGTCGCACTGCAAATGAGCCCAAGATGGAGCTTTGAGCATATGGCACAGAGAAGGAGAAAGCAGGGGGAGACGGGAGAGAAGGAGGGAATTAAAATATACTTTCGACACTTTATGGTGGGTGAGAGAGAGAGAGTGAGCGAGTACATTCATGGCCATGAGTGGTTTCTTTCACTTTGTTTTCTCCCACACATCCATGGATGCTCCGTTATCGCCTGCTTGCTGTTTAGTTCCTTTTTTTTTTTTTTTCCCACTCCTCTCATATTTATCCTGACGAGAGTTTATTGGAAAGAGAATGCAAACTCAATATGAACTGGGGGGGGGGGGATATGAGAGGAAAAAGGGGGGACTGATGATGAGAAACGTGGGGCGGAGGAGGGAGGGAAGGAGGGTGGGCAGAAAGAGGAAAGAGGGGATAGAGAAAGACAATGACTGACTGATTACAGCACCTTATCATCGCTGTATTTGTTCTGGTTAGATGAGTTATTGGATGTGTTCTGCAGCTTAAACAGCAAAATAGCAGCAAATCAGAGGACTGAACCAGAAAGCAAATGAAAGACTTGAAGAATCCTGCTGCTCGTTTCATGCCAGCAAGCGAGAGGGGAAAAAAAATATCCATTTTGGTACCTTTTGATTAGTGAATGTATGAACTGAAACTTAAGCTACATTGTAATGCCAGAATTTCTAATGTGTCTCCACTGAAAGAGATCCCTAAGGAGTGAATCAACATGACTGATTTTTCCATGTAATAGTTTTCAAATTAGTTCAGGTGCAATGAATGTGTTGGAAATACTTAATTTTAGAGTCATAGTTGTGTTGTTGAGTGTTTTTTGTGTGTGCGCAATAAGCCTTTAAACTGCTTTGGAAGTGTTCTGTTAGCACTATAGAATTATTGATTAGTGTGCTTTATCCCCAACTAACTGTGTGTAAGTGTGTGTGTGTGTGTGTATGAGAGAGAGAGAGACAGACAGAGTGATAACGCTATTGATCTTTCCAGTTACAGTAGGCTTAAATCTACCTCTGGTCGCATACACATGCATTTAGTTGTCAGCAGCTCACAGTGAGGCACTGCATGGTTTCACTTTGGATTGATCCACTTTGAGATATTGTTATGTTTAGTGATTACTACTATAGCCTCATCACATAAACAAGCAGCCAAATGCATCAAGTCAACAATAACATAACACAAACCACTCAAAACTTCAATTCACAATACATGCAGTACAGCAGTTTAGACTTAAATAGTAACATTTATACTAAGTTTATATCAATACTACAACCTGTGTTGGCTCCAGAGCATAAAGACTGCCAACTTTGACAGCAGTGGCATGTGTCCCACCTCACTTCGCTGTTCCATTAGAGAAATAAACTACAACAGACAAGCCTACATTCAAACTGTCACAAGTAAGTGGTTACAAACCAAGATGATAATATAGGAAGCTTGTTAAATTTACATATAAACAAGAGGCAATCCTACATGTTTAATAAAACCTATGCATTGGGCCAACTTCACAGGCTGCGTAACAAATGATACAACCTACGACCTGCTTTAAACCACCTCACGAAGCACCAAATCACAACAGTCACCTCAAGGTGCTTTAAGACAGAAAAAACCCAACAATCAAAACAACCCCCTGTGAGTTAGCACTCAGGCGACAGTGGAAAGGAAAAACTCCTTTTTAACAGGAAGAAACTCCGGCAGAACCAGGCTCAGGGAGGGGCAGTCATCTGCTACGACCGGTTGGCGGAGAGGGGAGGGAGACAGGACAAAAGACACACTGTTTAAGAGAGCCAGAGATGAATAAACAGAGAGAGAGTGAAGAGAGGAGGTGACATATTTGTTTAATATGTGCATTGAAGAACATATCCTGGTCAAAAATGACTCCAAGATTCCTCACAGTGTTACTGGAGGCCAAGGTAATGCCATCCAGAGTAAGTATCTGGTTAGACACCGTTTCTAAAATTTGTAGGGCACAATGACTTCAGTTTTAGAAGCAGGAATTACAATTATAATTATAATTACAGTTGCCGCCATAATTGCACCATCACCTGCTGCAATCCCAAATGTGTCTGACTCTCTACAGAGGCAGCTAAATGATACCTAGGACCACCGCGACAGCATAATGTCAAGCCTGCTGGGAGGGAAACGTGAGATGAGAAGGGCTGGGGCTAGCTGATTAGCTGTGACTGAACTTTTAAAATTGTTCACCAGTAAACGGTGCATGAAAGAACGAATCGCTCTCTGTGTGGACGCAGCTTTAAAGGGAATCCACTCTGCTGTGTCAGATTTGAACCGCCACCATCAAAAAAATGAGAAAATGGAGAGTTGTCCCAGTAATACTTAGAACCAGCCAGATAAGCAGGGAGATAATAAGGTAAAGGCTGCAATCCCATTTTCCACCTCTGAAATGATTGTGTCAATGATGTGGAGCATGTCAGCGACCACTCATTCAGTCGTTGCAACTTCGGTGTGTCATGATGGTGATAAAACGGCAATCAGTCTGCTGTCAGTTTGCAAGTGAATGAGGCTGAGTTGGCAATTACAACTGAAAATAAATGGCAATTAGCTGAGATAAACCACTGAAAATCCCAAATGTCCCAAATGCTGTCCACATACACAGAAATTCACATTAACTACTTACATTCAGAGTCCAGCCAGAATCTCATAGATCTGAAACAGAAATTCAGAGATTCCTCCATAAATAGTGGCATATTTGTATATAACAGGCGCTCAGTTATAGGAATATAACCACAATACAACCAGTTGGCAACCAGCTGATTCAAGTTCCTTTTTGCACAGAGACATGTTGTAGCTGACTGACTCAGACTGAGTCCAATGTGGCAATCTGTCTGTGTTTATAAATTAGACAGCAGTTATTTCGAAATCTTCACCAATCTGCCTGAGAGTGACTGCTGACAGTCCGAGTCTGACCGCGAGGCAGGCTGCCTCCCACCAGGCGTCCTGTGCAATCGCCTTGCAATCAATATGGCTGCCCTAGAGGTTGAAGGTGCTGCACACTCAACTTCTGAGTTATCACTTACTGTTGTTGTCACAACTACTTGCAATCGGCCACCGAACACAAAAAACAATCATTGAGTTGCAAGGAGGTTGCCGTCCTATTTTTACTGTAATGTGACTGAGCCATTAGCTCCTGAATATTCTCAATATTGGTTATTGCAGCTTTAATAGTTGTTGTTTGTTTTAGCTGACAGATCAAGCCTTCTTGTCAACACTATCAACCGAAAAGTCTACTGTATTGACTTTTCATTTAAAAGCACCTTTGAAAAAAAAAACTTTAGTCATTCAGCGACTATTTGTAATCCCTGGTCTCAGCAGCTTCAATAGTCTTACACAAAAACTACTATTTTATTTGGAAATGACTTGTCTTTTCTCCTCAAAAACCACTCAAGCTGTCACTGTGCTTTTAGTGACGTTCAGCTGCTTCCAGTCTCCGCTGCATTCTTGTTCAGGTAAACAATGTTCAAGTCAAGTGGATATACAAGTATATTTGTGAGGCCCTGCAAGCAAGACCGCAAAAAGGTAAACATGGAGGTGACAGGTGGCATTTCCAACAGCACTGTGACAACTTTCATTTACATGTAGTTCAAAGTATAGAGCTGATGTAATTTCACACTGATTTGAAGGCCTGCTGTGGTGTTTCCGTGAGGCGTGTGTGGAGGTGCACGCAGCGCCTCACCACTAATGTAGCGGTAAATAAGAAGCAGGGTAGACTAAGACCTCCAGTCAGTAATCACTGTGAGGCTAACACCAACCAAATCAATTCTGCTCTCAGAGAATGCATTCATTTATGCCTTTTTGGATGAAAAGATTCTGCCTTTATATAACGCAGTCGCTTGATAAAAGGAACGCGGGAATGCACATTTATAAAAATTGATGTCAGCCCGAGAAGCTGGTTCAACTGACTTTTGATAGGCTTTCTACGACATCCCTGCCTCTCTCCCTCTAAACTACAGTCAAAGTTCTTATGTTTGCACACGAGCTCGTTTCTGCACAGCAGAAAACGCTTACTTTAATATACTCTTGTGCTGAATGGGTGGCTGAAAAGGGTCATGGCTGTTTCACACTGAGTTTAAAGCAGTTTAAGATTCAAGATGCTATCAAGTACATGCAAATGGCAAGATATTCTGTGTTTAAAAAATAAATAAATAAAGTTTTCACAACCATCACAGCACAACTGCATGGTTACCCTGAAAGTGCTGAGTGGATCACTGATGGGTTATTGATTCGGGGCAGAGCAGGTCAGAGTGTGTGACTGGATCTGCGGAGAACCGGGCGAGTTGCTGGCTGTGCTGAACTGAGCAGAGAGTCCAGAGTGTGGAGAACTAATCCGAGCAAATAAAGAATGAAATCCAGAGCAGATCAGGCCTGAGCAGGAGCGTTTAGGAGGGCTGCAGGCTGAGACAGAGCAGTGTGGACGGTGGATGAGGGAGGTCTGGTGAAAGAGGAGACAGATGTGGGTGGGATGAAGCAGGTTCGCTGTTGTCCTTTTACAATAATCGATGTATTAAAATGTGTTTCTTGTTGTGTTGTAGCTAACTGTGAAGTCAGTTTTAAAATGTAGGCATGTGACCAGTTCAGTCTGTTTCACAGCGAGCGCTCTGTATATTATACTTTCCTTAATTTAGCATAACTAAATATGACTCGCTATCCAAAATTTACTTTAAATTTATTTAAAATCTACTTTTTAAATTATCTGCATGTGTTACCCTTTGTACCCTTTGTTTATTAGCAATTTTTAAAATATATTAACCTTTACAATCAGTAATGAAATAATCAAAATCATTTTAAAATAATAAAACCCCTAAAACTTAAACTTTGTCAAATCTTACTTAGAATGAGAACAATTAGATGAAAATTATTAACTTAACTTCTTCAAGCAATGACTCCCTTCCCATCACTGCTGTTGCTGCAGCAGGGGCTCAAAATGACCCCCACTGGCGGTTCTAGTGTTAAAGTTGTTAAACTGGTGTGTGTTACTGATGCCTGAGGGGAAGTGGCTATAAGTATTGCTGGAAGATGCCAGATGATGTTATATGCCAATTTGCATATTATTTTGCTACATTAAGCATCTTTGAGGAAGATAAGCCGGTGCGATTCAGCAGCAGCTGTGCTGATTTATTAGCAAATGCTTGTGGAGTCATTGCACTAAAATCCCCCTCCTATGGGTGGAAATGGTTATTGTTGCAACATTAAGTTTTAGCTGTGGTAGTTTACATGAAGCTAGTTTTTTTTTTTTTTTAACCAATCTGAACAGCACTGAGCCACCTTTCTATAGTAAAGGGATATTTTAAAGCTGTACTTAACAATCTGACTGCTCCAGTTAAGTTTCCACCATGCTGCTTTCAGTGACAAACCCACATTACACTGGCTTTCCAGCGATAGACAAATCGATGACAGAGTCGGTGATTAGCTGCTGAATATAGTGGAGCAGCTAAAGAGTGGAGACCAAAACAGAGTTCCAAATGCAGGATAAAATGGAATTACATCAGCTGAGTGAACATAAAGGCTAATCCAGTGTTTCCAGAGAATTAGAGTCCATTTGTGTGTCTGTGCGTATGTGCTTGCGAGTGTGCATTTGGCAACAAAAGTCCCAGAGCACAGAGACACATGTACCAGTTCTCAGTTCTCCACCTGCAGCAGGTTTTGGTTAGAGTGGCCCTCCAGCTAACAGCATACCTCCAAAGAAGAATATGGAGTCAGTCGCCTGCTGCAGTCGGTGTTAAGGAGCAACTACACAGGAAGCAACTAGTAGCAACGTGGCAACCAGAGACCAGAAAGTCAACATTGGGCGAGATATGTGAAGTGGTCAGGTTCCCACTGAAGCAACTACCAGTGAATGCTGTTGACCGATACCTAACATGGTAGTGAATGCATTAGAGGGTTACGTAGCCAACCAGAACCTTGAATGGCCACTAGCGGCCAGCCGTCAACAACAAAGTCACGCATGAGAAGAGAACATCATAATCAGTAGTTTTATTAATGTCTGGCTCTCTTCCACAGCATGTCTTTTGTCCTGTCTCTTCCCCCCCACCCCCAACTGGTAGCAGCAGATGACCGCCCCTCCCTGAGCCTGGTTCTGCTGGAGGTTTCTTCCTGTTAAAAGGGAGTTTTTCCTTCCCACTGTCGCCAAGTGCTTGCTTAGGGGGTCATTTTGACTGTTGGGTTATCTCTGTAATTATTGCAGGGTCTTTACCTTACAATATAATGTGACCTGAGGTGAATGTTTGTTGTGATTTGGCGCTATATAAATAAAATTGAATTGAATTGAGAATCCCTTATTGTGTGGACGCCCCTTTGGAGTGTCAGGAGAGGCAGGTGGATGAAAAGGACCACCACAGCAGCCTGATGAGAAGGAAAAACAAGATGGGTACAGCCAGGGCTAGCTGTCCTTGAACTTTCAAAAACAAAAGAGGGGGGATTGTCTATAAGTACATTGACTGAGGAATCTCGTCATTTTCTTGGATTGAACAAAAAAAAAAAGAAAAACCTAAAATGAAAAATGCTACCAAGGTTCTGCCAATTACATTTTGGCACCCATTAATATACTTGGGCAGGCTGCCAAAGTAAAGTCTAATACTTTAATAGCACTGTGTGTATACTGGTATTAAAAGGTTGGGTTAAATTATAAGCCGCGGGACTGTTGCAGGTTTGGCTTCTTTAAGAATTTGCCCTACGACCTTTTTGAGTGAATCCACCCTGTTGGAACAGAGTTTAACCAAAAACAAGAGGGAAAACTTTAAAGGGGAGCTGTCCCTGAAGATAGGGACAGAAATAATTGTCAAGCACAGTCAAGTTAAAGGCTACAAGCCCATCTGCCACCCATCAAACATGAGAGAAATGGAGCAGTTTGCTCAAGATGAATCAAGCTGAGAAGTCTCTCTACAAGAAGCACTTGATTGCTGTGATTGCCTCGACGGGGTGTGCCACAAAAGCCCCCCCCCCCCCCCCCCCCCCCCCCCCCCCCCACTATATTTGTCCATGACATTTTCATTATTGTATTTTTTAAAATCACATCTTACACATTGAAAAAAATCAAAAGCAAAGTGTCTGCTAAAGATTAGAGAGTAGCGAACTGAAGTTTCACCTTATTTCAGAGAAAATTGTACTTTTGTTGTTGTTGTTGGTGTTGTTGTTGTGAGTAAAAGGCACCAATACTTCTGGCCCTTTCTGTATCTGAAGAGATGCGAGAAGTAGCCATTAAAAAACTATTTGTTTGTTTTTCAGTAAGCTATGTATTCCAAGCCACAGAGCAATTTACTTTACTTATACTGCAGAAGTCAACAAATGCTTAAGGAAGCCTTCCCTGTTTGTACATTCATTACTGTAACAGTGCAGATGGATAGCCAGGCAGACGCAGGGGAGTAATGGAGGAATGTGGGGAGAAGGGTGTGTATAAAATTACAGTATATAGAAATACCTTCTCTGAGGAAATAAAGAAGAGGCAAGAGAAAGTGGTGACGAGGGGATACAGGGATAAAATATTTTCTCACTTCCAGCAGAACTAGAAGAGAGTTATGAGGAGTCTGCCAATGCAGCAAACAGCTGGCTTCATTTGCATAATACCCATCAGGCCCCTCTTTCCCTGAGGCTGCCTGTCAACTTGCGACCGAGACATATACCAGTATGTACACACACACACACACACACACACACACATATAATACAACTTTTTGCTCCATCAGTAGCTATGTATTTTTCTTTTTCCCTCTGCAAAGTAGCAATACCGTATCAGTCATGTGATTTCAAAGCTTCTCTGTGACTCACTGGAAGCTTTTTAACGTTTTAATTTATTTGATTTTCATAAAGCCGCCTAATTGCCTCTGCAAAAAAGGAAGATGAAACGATTCACCCTTTGTGCTGATAATAAAACGATCATAAAATCATCTTCTAGAAACAAAGAGCACAGTCCTATGAATCAAACTACCCTTGAGTGGCTGCAGTAAGACAGAGAAGAGGGTGCTTGGGGAGAAATATACTTAAAGACAAATAGCATGGGAGAGGTCTCCCATCATGATGGCGCTGCTGGGGTGTCATCACAGCAATAGCTGCCCCGTGATAAGAGAGATCACAGAGAAGAGAGGGCTGCAGCCTGGGCCTGCCTCTGCGGCAGGATCCTAACACCCGAGATCGCCGTCAGGTTTGTTACAGGGTAGCAGGTGCTGTGCTGTGTCATGTTGTGTGACAACATACAACAACCAGAATCAGCTCAAACAGGCAGAGGTGCGTGGCTGCATTACTTAACATTTCACAGAGTGTTTTATTCTAAGTGCGAGCACACACACACACACACACACACACACACACACACACACACACACACACACACACACACACACACACACACACACAGTATATTGGGTGAATTAATGCGGATGCCACATGAGTAGTTAGTTATTCTAAGATGCTGTTTATAACAGACAGAATATGATTTCAGATGAACTGTTTACCCTGAGGATTAACATTATAGCTCTGCTTACTGGATTAGCCGCCATGATCTCTGCAGGCACTATAATAGGCTGATGGTGTGTATTATGGCCCCTCAGAGTGCAGTCATCTCGCCCCTAAGTAAATCCCCCCCCCCCCTCCCTCCTTCACACCATTTAAATAAGACACTTTTCAAGAGGCCGGTCAGATAAAAGTGCTGTGCTAATTCAGAAATTTTCTGGCCACGCATGGCTCGCGAATCCGAGGTCCGCAGTTCAAGTCGGTGCAGGCTAGAGCGCTCAACACACAGCGAGCTCCTAGTGATCGTTGACCGGGGGGGGGTCATGGCAGTCAATCCCTGCACTTTCACAGCAGCCTCCACAGCCTCTGCTGGAGTGATTTAGAGGGGGTTTAGAGTGTCAGCAGTAGCATGTAGCCAGTGTCGTGGGTTCACACAGTCAAGACTGAAATTCGTAGTTTAAAGCCAGAGTCTGTGACATTCTAATGAAATAATTATGGGCAGTGGTGGAAGAAATATTTGGATCCGTTTAAGTGGAAGTAGCACTGACACTGTAAAAGTGTTTGGTTATAAGAAAAGGTCTGTATAGCTGTCAGCAGCAAAGTGAAATAAAAATGTCAAATACAAGAAGCTGTAATAGACAATAGACTATAATTGTGAATACTGACTTAATAAAAAAATAATCATTTTAGTGCATGCGATTAAAACTGTTTATCATGTATCATTAGAGGATTGTGGCTCTAAACATTTAGGGGAATGCAGAGCCGCGTGTAAAGTTCCCACTAAACCAACTGTGATCGGTACACCAACGTGGAATAAAATTTAATAATTACTCTTACTTTTGGTAATTTGATTGAGTGCAACTTTACTGAGAAATAGCAGCCGTTAATAAAAGCTTTTAAAAAATGGTATTTGACATAAGCCTGCGGTCATGCTGCTGCTTCATTTGCAATGCACTTGAATGGTGTAAATTCCCAGTGGTTCAATTAATCATTTCACCAAAACCTGACAGGCAGTGAATGTGCAGGCTTTGGGGGACCCTGGGGATATGGGGCAGTTGCCTGTTTAGACCATCTGATAATCCAGACTTAAAGAGGATAATGTGAAGTTTTCTATGAACAAATGCTAATCATGGACTATTATTGTTCACTTTAAACAGCACTGTGCCGGCTTTTTGGTTGGAACATTATTTTAAAGCTTTACTGATTCAAATTTGATATTAACAATGCGTTAAATGGCTGTTTAAGGTAAATGTATAATGTGAACGTTGTCACAGGCATTTATGACCTGACTCTGCAGTTTCCCTTGGCTTCACAGAGCATTTAAGTGTCTTTCAGCTCACTGATGTGGCTTGCCCACTCTACAATGAGCAAGCTAGTACAGACACACGCAAGTATTGTCAAATTGCGCTAGTGTTAGCTTTCCATGAAAAGGAGAAAATGCCACAGAAACTCCAAAAAAGTTGAGTTTATGAGTAAGAGTTGAATAAGAAGGTGCCTCAGATGTGGATATAACATTAAAGTGCAAGGACCTACATAAATACTTTGTGTAGGTCAGGGACCGAGCGAGCATCTGAATCTGATGTGTTAAACTGCGCCCACAGACGACTGTCTCACGACTCCTAGTCACGATACACAGTTGTTATGCTTCGGAAAAAAGGTGAAAGTCCACATTTCAGTAGACCACTCACAGCACTTTTTTGTTCGTTATGTCTCAATATATTATTTCATTGGATCCAGTTCTGCAAGTACATTCATTCTTTTATGTGCCCACATGGTGCCAAATAAAGTGGATTGCCGACTCTACTATCAAGAAAAAAAAGCTATTTTATATTGCTCCAGTGGTAGTGCATGGATCACCCTTTATACCTCTTATAGGTCTGTAGACAGCTTCACATAATGTACCACAGAACTTAGTGTCTGATCATATTCAGCTGAGATTTTTTTTTTTTTTAATCTGGCTTATTTTCACTTTCTATGTACTTTCATGTTGTCCCAGATACACTGCTGATATGTTACTGAATGCTCTGTGTTTCAGTGTTATTTGGGTAAAAAAAAAAAAAAAGCATCTTAGCTATTCCTTAAATATCTTAAATAGTAAAATATAATAAATTGCAAAGCAACATTCTTCTGGACAATAAAAAACTGATCCAAACGACTAATAAAATATCTGACTATTCCATAACAGCTTATGTCTGTTGTCCATAAAAATATGGTAATAAAAAATCTTTATTGCTCTTCGCATTACAGAACAATACATGGAGAACCCCTGTTGCTAGCTCTTTAGTATTATTCATTAGGTTCTGATACAGGCCAGTGGCTGTTCCTAACTTTGTGTATGTGTTTGTGTGTGTGTGTGTATGTGTTTGTGTGTGTGTGTGTGTGTGTGTGGTTGGGCCTTTTAATAAAAAATGCCCCGCTGGGCTCTGCATTGCCAGTTTGCCAATCAGAGCATAGCCACGATATGCAAATCACACACGTGCACACACAAATACACGTAAACACACACACACAAATACACATAAACACACACAAGTGGACTCGCGCAGACATATACACACAGTGGGAGAAGGAGTGTTTTGATCTACCAGGGCCATTACAGACATTTTAAAATCCTATGAATATAAAGAAGAGAGAGAGGGAGGAGGGTGGAAAAGGAGAGGAGGAAGATGAGAGAGATGGGAGAGAGAGCAGCCCAGAAGGAGAGAGGGGGGTGGGGTGGGGGTAGGGGTGGGGGATATGACCAGGGAGGAAAGTGAGAGGAAACATTTTCCATTCCTTTTCTATGCGCAACAGTTATTTAAGTCTAAGGGAGAGTGAACGGGAGAATGCATCAGAGAGATTACATGGCAGATAGACGATTAAATGGCACCGTCTTTCTCCGTCTCTCTTGCTGCCATTTGTTTCGCATTTTTGAGTTTTGTGTAGCGTTCCTTGATATTGCAGGAGGCTGGCAGCGACGCACGAACCCCTGCCTCATTCTGCACAATGGAAATGCTCGGTATCAATAAACATGAAGCGTGATTGGTTGATTGAACAAAAGGCATCCTGCAATCACAACAGAATGCCACGTCATTTTTTTTTTTTTTTCCCTGCCTGTGCAGGCGGCTGCATCACTGATGATTTAAATGGACATTAATATGGGAAGAAGCAAACACATAGAAAGTCAGTCAAACAACCATGACTGACTATTAACAAGGCAGCATTAGGCCATGAGGAAAGGAGAGGAGAGGAAGAGGAAGAGGTAGCTAATGGGGTGATTAGGGGGGAGGAGAGCTGCTGTTGAGAAAAAGACTTTGTGTTGGATTATTTTCTCCTCTTAGGAGCTTACAGAGAGCCAGCCGGTGTTTTACACCTCAGCTCTTAACACCCCCAAATCCCCTGATTTAGACTTAAACTGCATAGAGAGGCAAGAGAGACGAAGAAGGGAGGATGAGGAGGAGAGGAAAAAGAAAGGAAAGCAGGGGAAAAAGAAGGGGGGAAAAAAAAAACGAAGGGGCCAGCCTGACGAGACAACAGAAGACGTGTCAAGGTGGAAGGAAGAAGTGTTCACTTACAGTCGATGCCGCTGAAGCATTCACACGTTTTCTAACACAGTGAAGAATGTGTTTGGAATAAACAGAAGAAACAGCTAAAGTGATTTAAGCAAATAGGTGAGAGAGGAGTGAGAAATGCATGCATCAAACTTCGAGGTGTTGTTCTCTTCTGATTAAGGAAATAGACTGACTCCAGCGTGCAGTTTGTGTTTTTGTGTCATGAGCTCACTTGTCATCGCCACCGTGGTGTGAAATGCTGCAGCAGTGCTTGTGGTCGCAGTGTAAACACACGCAGCTCACCTGTGAAGTCACATAGGTCTCTGCTCATTTTATAGCTCTGTGGTTGTCAGCATCCGGGATGAGGGCCAACAGTGGCACCGGTGATGCTGCTGAGAGATTTCTGCTGGGAAACCTGTCCAGATGTAGCTTATCCTTTAACACATTTTATGGTACTCCTAGCAGGCAGCGAGATACAGAAAGAGAAAAGAGAGACAAGGAGATGTAAGTCAAGATATCGCTTGGGCCATCCAACATTGTCTACTAATACATTTTCAAGTGGTAATCCAATTAGATTACGAACAAGGGATTAGTGCTTGATTTTATTTCTTCTCCACACTATCCTGTATTTGTCACTTTGGCTAATATCGTTTCATCTAAATTCAGTCAAATTTAGGTTTGCAAGCCAGATCCAAGCAAGTCCTGCACAGGTGTCAGTGCTCCTGTGGTAGGTACTGCCTCATTAAGATCATTCAACTCAGTCTGTCCCGTAGTTTGGTTATATGTGAAGAGAGGGGATAAAGTGGGATTTGGCAGGTGGGGGAACCCTAAGATTGGCTGTAGCAGTTCAGCATCACTGGAACAAAAAACAAAATGTATCATTATTTTTCTTAGGTTAAAGGCTGTGAGCAGCTGAGATGTGCTGTTTATTGCTCTTTGTCGATTTAGACAATTGAATTCAACAGTATATAAGCATTATAAGCACTGAAGCCAGTACAAAAGGTGGAATTTGACAAGTTTAAGTAGTTGATTAGGGTTTGAGAACCATGGTAACCTAACAGTGACCATGAAGACCACAGCCTGCCCTACCCCAGTCCAACAATGTGCGTCAAAGCACTGCAAACTAAGCCTCCACTGAACTACACTATGCTGCCCAGCATTTTCATGCCATTTGAATAACACAAAATGATCATAATTCACTTTGTCTTTAAAGATTTTAACAACAACAAGAAGCTTTAGCAACACACCTACAAATCCACTGTCTGATCAAAAAAAAAATCTATAAATAAAGTTTTACACATAAGCTTTAAATTTCCAGTTGCTCACATGTCACTTGCTGAGCAGTCCTTCCTTTAAAAATGATCTCCCATCTTCCTCTCCTGCCCTCTCTTTCTCACATCTTTCTCTGTCTCTGAGAGTCAAGTTATCACACACATGTTAAAAACAGTTTCTCTCCCTGGGGAATGCAGTCTCGACCATGTATGTCTTTAGCATGCAGACACACTGCGATCCAAACTGCACAATTTGTGTGTCTGTTTGTGTTGATCTGTTTGAAACACTGCATTTGAAATTACCTGCCATTTTAAACAAAGTTACCCTGCGTACTCTCTGTCCTGTTTCGCAGCACTAGCTTGATAGGTATATACTTAAGTTGCACTACCACAACTTCACTGACATCTGCACCATGAACAAAAAAAAAGCATGTGTTGAGGACGTAAGCAGGATTGTGGGATGACATTACTTTGTGATTTGATGAGCATTGGCATTTAACAAAAGCCAGTTAGTGAAAATTAAACAAGTAAAGAAGAGATGGGAGAAACACCCTTCAACCAAGTTGTGAGTGTTGAGATTGCATAGTTTGTCCACCAGTGGGCACTCTGTAGTTTCCCTGTTGTAGTGTTAATTTTGACAGCAAGTTTTGATTTAGTTTTAGTCATAGTCTTTTGATGAAAATGTAATTTATTTTTAGTCATAATTTAGTCATCTGAATAGTTTTAGTTTTAGTCTAGTTTTAGTCGATGAATTATCCTAAGAATATAATCGACTAAATCTAGTCGATTTAGTCGACTAAATTATAAAGGGTGTAAAATGTAAATGCTTTTTCTTCAGTTCCCTTGAATTAGTCATTATACACACTTACAGAAAATTAAACATTTATTAAAAGTTATGGAATATTATTAATAATATTAACATTAGCTTCACCTGCTTCCCACACACCTGATCATTAACACCACCTTACTGAGATAATACGAGCGTTTTACAGCAGGACACGCTCTGAAAGGTACAGGGCAGTGTTCAGGACTAAGATTAGGAAAGGCTAATCCACCGCAGTGTGGAGATTTTCTCTAAACACAAACACTAAACTGGGAAAAACACTTTACCCTGCATGACATTAAAATGCTTACCTTTGCATGGAGATCTGGGTGACTGGTTTGCAGATGTTGTCGTGTTTTTACCCGAGATAGTCGCCCCACATGGTTTTGTTTGTCACAACGTCAAAGGACAAATGTGTCCATACATCGGCTCTTCTCTTTCTCCCTGCTGACATTCTTTACATAACTTAGTTCTATCAGAAGTAAAGACAAATCACAGGCTAGTTTGGTCTTCCTGGGTTTAGAGGAAATTTGTGCAACTGTCCGTTTGATTGGATGTTGTCTTAACTTGTCCCTGCCTTTCACAAAATTAAATAAGTTCTGAATGGATGTCGTCCACGCCAAACATTTTCGTATTTCATTCGTTGACAAAAGTGTCAATTAATTTCATCATCATTTTCATCCTTTTAGGTATTTTTTCATTTAGTAATCGTCTCGTTTTCATCATGAAAAAAAGGAAATTAACGCTGCCCTATTGGCACACAATCACAACAACCAGCTGATCAAGAAGAGCATAAATGAGTAAATAAATAGCTACACGTAGCAAATCTAAGGGAAATCTGTTCATGTTTCATGTGTTTGAAAGAGGAAAAAAATATTAGCAGATATATCAGAATATCAGATTTTTAAATCACCAAATATTGCTAGAGGTATTGTCTTAAAAATCCTGTACTGGTCAAGCTTTACTCTTTACAGAAATTGCCCTTTTACTATATAAAGCTGTTTTTTTCCTCCTAAAAGACTGGCTTTGAGGCTTTTATGAGATTACTCTGGGAGCAATAAATTTGAGTAAGGCTGTGAAAGAGAGGCTGAACGCTATCTTGTGCCAAAAGTTTTATTTTTTTTCTGCTGTTTAGGGCATTCTTCAAAACAATCATATTTTTTAATGAGCTGAGCAGCTCAAAAGCAGGGAAGTATAATATAGTAGTATAAATGTGTCACTTTTGCAATTCGATTAATCAGTCATTTAGTTACTTCTTCAGTCAGAAATCAGATGTCAGATTTCCTTTTTTTTCCTTTTGTGGGACAAACGGACTCCTTTGACTCCAGCTGCACAATAGAACTTATCCAATATGACTGTGTCAGTCGGGTCAGCTGGTTTGATGGCAGAAAGGATGGCCTTTACGTTGTAGAAAGCATTTATTTGTGTACAAAGGAGCTCTACTTCCCATTTTGAAGAAGCACCTGCAAAGCTCCACAGCACTAGAGATGAGGCCTGCTGAGGAGGAGAGTGAAGTGAGTGCTACAGCTGCAGCACTCTCACGGTTAGCTTTTTGTTTGCAAAGATGTTGCTGTGAGCAAATTAACAAGTTTGATCCTGGTTGTGTGGCGGAGGGAGACACTACCAATATCAACGAACAAAGCGGGGAGGTAAAGTCAATACCATCAGAGGTTGATGTACGGCAGGCTGCACAGCCTCTGAACAATGTGACCAGCAGGTGCAGGCTAACGGCAACAACCAGAATCATATTTGGTAACGCAAATGCACTCCAACAAGTTAGTTTTCTCAGCAGGTTGCACTGTAAGAGACACATGCATCTTGGGAGTGCTTTTTTTTTTTTTTTGTTCTGTTAATATGGCTGCATCCATTAAGACCTGTGCTCTGTTGAAAGTGATACAGAAAAGTGACCACAGTGTGTGCGTTCATACACAAAGCCGACACTTTCAGATGCTGTTGGATTTTAAAAAGGAGTGAATGTCTGATAGGGACTTGCATCCTGGTTCAAACAAACTGCTTTGTCTTTGTTCTCTACTGAAGATTAAACAATCTGAGGTGGAAGCGTCGCACATTTTTAAAATGCTATCTTTGCATTTTAAAGCGAAGCCCCATATCCACCGTGCTGTTATCCTTTCCCTACAGCCAAAAGCTCAAAAACCTCCAAATGTAATTCTTCATCAGAAGTGTGTAAGTAATCTAAGAAAAACATCCCTTCAAAGTTAGAACAAATGTTTAGCTGAAAAGATGCCATTTGTTTTGCCTGCAAAGAGGGATTTATTTAGTCCTCCAGGAATTATGTGTGTGTGTGTGTGTGTGTGTTTGGTTGTTCATGGATAGACTTAAATGTATAGAGAAATACACACACACACACATTTGATGCCCTATTGTACTGCCAAGGACCCCTCCACCTTCCACCCTCCATCCCCTCCTCTCAAGAGGCACTTATTTAGTTAGTACGCAGACATCATGCTGAGAACCCCACACAGAGAGACCACACACACAGCGAGCGCAAACACGCACACTCAAACACGTCCTGCCAACAGAACAAATCAAATACACTCAGCTTGAATTTTGCCTCTGCACATGCACACACATACAACTGTCAGTCATCCTCTTGTCCCCGCTAGACTGCAGCCTCAAAGTGTGTATGTGTGCGTGTGCGCGCTTCCTCTTTCCGCTAATTAAAACAGAGGTGCGTGTGTGGCTATATAAAGCCCTTTTCTTTCCATTAATATAGCAGAGTGTGTATTTATAAAAAGGGGGGGGGGGTTGCCATTGAATGTGTGTGCATGAGACAGCGAGAGAAAGAGATAGAGAGTGCGGGGGTGTGAGTAGGAGGTGTTCTGTTCACAATTAATCTCAGTAGTGAATCTCCCTCCCCTTGTCGTATAATATAGATGTCATCCACAGCAGTAACTCCACACTGCAGCTACAGCATGAGGAGTTCTACCATTATTATTTATTTCATCTGGCATTCAATTAAATGTTCCAGAGGCTGTTTTTAAGCAGTATTACACGCTAGTTTACTCATAGGCAGTGCACCGAGAGCTTCACAACAGAGATAATAGGGCTTACTGATAGACTAACAATGGGCCAAGACCTTTGCTACAGGTCACCCACCAACACACGCCAAACCTGAATGATGCTGTCAGTAGTTTTTTGGCTATTCAGGAAATGAAGTGAGAACATCAAAGTTCTGCTTAAGGACCGAGAAAACCTTTTGTACCTATTGTATTAATGCAAATGACTGACAATGCAGTATTCACATCACCTGGCTCTAATTGTATATTATGGCTTCTAATTGTGGGTTTTACTCTCTATAGAGTAGCTGTGGCTTGAGACATGGATGTAATATTAGCAGGACAGAGAGGACAAAATGGCTTTTAAAGAGCAGACATTGCCAGTTTGTACAGAAGTAGTAGCCCAACAGCTCAAAAAGAGGTTAGAAAAGTCCTTTTATGAGCACAGTGACACTGAGCTAGTGAAAAAAGGCAATAAATTGTGTGATTAAGTCACATAATATAGCTGACCATTTGCAAATGTACACAGGAAGGACAGCGGATATACTAGGCAAAGGATTTTGAATATGGAGGTGCCAGGCAGGAAAGAGGAAGCCCACAGAGGCGGTTCATGGATGTAGTGAAGGAGGACATGCAGAGGGTTGGTGTGACAGAGGAGGATGCTGGGGATCGGGTGAGATGGAGGCAGATGATCTGCTGTGGCAGCCCCTAAAGGGAGCAGCTGAAAGAAGAAAAATGTAACTGACCATTCAAGTTCAGACTGTAAAAGAAATGCCTCATATCACAACTGCTTTTTTTTTATATCATCACTACACACACTGATAAAAATTCTTATCTAGAAATTTAAAACTGTGCTTTTCTTTTTTTGTTTCACCAGATTATGCAAGACTACTTTAAATAAAGCGGCGAACAGTGTCTTTAGCAACATTTTACCTGAGTTTTTGACAATAACGTAACATTTTCAAATGAACGTATTCACAGAAAATTAAAGGGGATCATTACACGTGACTTTTATCTTGGATGAAACATTAGTGACAAGCAGTGACCTACCCCTGACAGGGATCAGCAAGACAGTAGAGTTTTGCTTCATTATGAACAGACCTATATTTGTGACATGGGGGTACCCATCAACCCACCGCACCCATAGTGTCACAGCTGTGCTAATCAAACACAAAGGTAAGTAAAACACAACTGGGGCCACTGAATTGTAAACCAAGGTAATTATAGTTTGAAAAAACATTTTAGTTAACTGAAATGAATAAAAAAAATTAAACTAAGAGAAATAGTAACGTGTACTTTGAAAATTAAATGAAAGAAAAATAGGGAAAAAAAGGAAATGTTTAGTTTTTGATCGCTTTTGGCAACACAACCTTTTGATCTGGAGGACACATTTATTGAGAATCAGAATGTCTACATGATTGTGTGTCTGCTGCCCT
Organism: Archocentrus centrarchus; assembly: GCF_007364275.1. NCBI lineage: Eukaryota > Metazoa > Chordata > Actinopteri > Cichliformes > Cichlidae > Archocentrus > Archocentrus centrarchus. The sequence continues at coordinate 25,971,163 of NC_044355.1, read as the reverse complement.
CACAAAGGGCTGTTTGTGTTGTAATACATAGTTAACTTTTTTTTTTCCTCTGACAAATACCCTCAGATTCCAACTGAGGAAACTAAAACTAACACTGAAAACAACAAAAACAAAAAAGAAAAAAAAAATGCACATTTTAAACTGAAATGAGCAAACTTACTCTGGAAACTAAACAGATTTTTTTTTTTAAATCACAAAACACAAAACTGTAAACACCATGAAACAAATACAGAACTCACTGTGACAAAATATGCCCTCCACAAATACCAACTCTGTTTTAGCCATGTGAGCTTAAACGCTGAGCTACATAATAAGCCAGCAGAGGAGTTATTTCCATTTCTGCTGAATGCTAAGAGCTTGTCATTTATCAGACTTTGTAAAAACAATGCTTCTTTGACTCCACCCACACAGATCTTTAGTTTGGCATCAAATACACCTCTTCTCTTCTTTGTGAGCAAACACAACTGTACTTTTTGTACTTTCTTTGTTTTAAACATATTGCAGCAGGTGAGGAGGTTAAAAAAAAAAAGGTGTCAGAGGGAAAGAGGAGATGAGATAGAGAAAAGTACAGAATAAAGCAAAACAAATGACAAGACTTTGACAGTTGTAGGTGTTAACTTGTAATTTGTATTTTTACTGGGAGGACACGTTATAGCGGACATGTTTTTGTATGAGTATGGGGGAGTAACTGTGTGTGAAATATAGTTTTATAAGTTTTTTTTTATTTAAAAAGCAAAAAAAAAAAAGGAAAATAGAACAAGAAGCACTCCGAGAGCACAAATCTCCGCCTCTCTGGGCAGAATTTACTTTAGGGCAGCATAATCTGAGTTTATTATATGATATTGTAAGTAGGCAGCTAATTCTCTTTCTCTTCACAATCCTTTCTTTTAAGATTTAAACACATTTTGGGGTCACTTGAATCAAAGGCAGATGTGAAATATAAGAGTGAGGTCAGAGGTCAAATGTGGCATTTTTGGATGCAAATTATAATGTGATGTGTAGAATCATATACCAGTATCATTTCCTAAATGTTGCCAATACTAACAAAGGCAGCAGAATTTTAAGCAGATTTTTAAAAATAAAAGATTTTATGAACCTTATTTGACCTTGAAGGAGAGGTCAGAGGTCCAAAGTAAGGTGATATTTAGAGTCCCCATATATTATTCCTTTCAGTGGGGTTGTGAATGTGAGTAGGAATGGTTCTCTGTCTCTCTGTGTTAGCCCTGCGACAGGCTGGCAGCTTGTCCAGGGTGTAACCTGCCTCTTGCCCTATGACAGCTGAGATAGGCTCATGTTGACAACACACACCACACTTGTAAGAATCATAGTTTCTACGTTATCAGGCTTTTTTTTTTTTGTCAATTTATGACCAATAAATCACTAAGTTGACCTTGAAGACCTTGGTGGATGTAAGCCAAATTTTAATGGATTGTTAACACGACTGCACTGTACACCCCTACAAAGTTTTATCAGAATTAATTCAAAACTTTTCAAACTATCGTGTTTACAGACAGAATGATGAACGGACGCTACCAAAATCATATTCTCCTTGATGGAGGTAACAAGGATACCATGGACTCTAAACCCACAGGATACTCCCATCCTAGGCAGGATAACATCCACGTCATGCTTACTCTATTTCTTTTTTTTTTTAAAGACTCATTTTTGGTATAACAGTTTAGTAGAAAGTAGAGAGGAAAGCAGGGAGAAGGTCTGGGGCAGACATGAACCCGGGCCCCTGCAGTAGCCTTCGACATATGTTGAAATGTATTTTCCTGTGGATATTATTTATTTTGAACAAAAGCACTTTTAGTCGACATCTTTCTTATTCCCCTGTTCACTAGTTGCATCTCAGTACAGGATAAATTTAACTACTGCCAGTCTTATTGTGGAGTTTGGTGACAGAATACACTCATTTTCAGCCATGCTCTGATCCATCTTCAACCAGCAGAAGCCCAATCAGTGAGAATAATTAAAAACACCTGCGTGGGAGTGTAGGACCTTAAAGCACGCACTGCAAATTGAAGCCAATAAATACTGAGCCCTAACATAGAGGATGAGTGTGTAACGATGAAGCACGATAATAAGATCGCTGACACACCAAGTGGCCAGTTGTGTAGAGGCACAGTGAAATAACCCTTCACCTGCTGAAGTTGTGGTTACTATTGCCACACTGCTGAAATCGTTTACAGAGAAGAGCTGTTAGAAAAGGGTTAAGAGTAAGCTAGAAATACCCGGTGGAAAAAGGGGGATGCAGTAGAAGGTTACTGGTTAGGTTTAAAGTACTTTAAAAAAGTTAATAACAACCATCTGTTATTCTTGCTTCTAAACTGGCATTAGAGTGTTTTTTCTGGTATCAGCTCATCAACTGTAGAAAACTTCAGCTAATTTTAGTGGCACAGCTTCTTAAGATGGATGAGTCTGGGTTGTACTAATACAGATTGAAGCGTTTAGCTTGGCTAGCTGGCTCCAGGATGTGATCCATCAGAAAACAAGGCTAATGTTTTCAGCTAACCCACTCTTGGTGCAATTATATGGTCCACTGGCATTGATCATAGCTCCTCTTCTTCAATCTATTCTGCTCTCTCCCTCTCTCTCCCTTTAATGGCCAAGTCAGTGTTAAATGTTTGATAAATGAGTTTTGAGAGCACTTTGCCATGGATTTATTAAAATTCTATAAAACCTAATTTTTTGTGGGTATGAAAGAAAGATGGACTTGTTACATGATATATGTGTGTGTGTGTGTGTGTGTGTGTGTGTAAATACCAAATACTTTTGTTAGAAGCAAACTTAGCTATATTAGTGGCCATTTTTTGGCTTTTAAGGTAGAAGAACCATTTAACAGAGCAATGGATAAACAGCATAAAACATGGTTTGTCTTGCTAATATCTGCTTATTTTTAGATGCCAAGCAACAATTAAATTCATTTAAAGTCATGTTTAGCCATTCAAAAAATTTGGTCATGCTGACTCTATTTATTTGCATTTTTAAGTTGTATTTTCAGGTCAGGTAGCTTCTTAACTGCTAGCCAAATATTTGGCTCATCACCAGGTAGTTGCTAACTATTTTAGCTGCTGTTTGGTGTGGAACAGGTAGCAAATAGCAGCATACTGCTAATAACAATGACTAAAAACTGCTGAAACTGATGTTTGGAATCAATACTTTGTAAGTGGCAAGACTAAAATAAAAAGCATTTGTTTTAAAGCTAAAATAGTAGCTTTGTAGAGCTTTTAGGTATGCAAGCTGCAATTATAAACAAAAATCTAAGCAAGGATGTGAATGGGTGCCAATTCTCACCCTGCAATAGCAACCAGTATCAGTCTCCATGAGTTCAAACCATTAGAACACTGACAATAAATTTGCTTGACATTGTGTCGCGAATGCCTGTCATCTGAAGCCCCGTTTACACTAGAACGAAAAGGAACGCGTTCCAACGGAAACATTTTAAAAACGAAAACCGTTCACACGGAACCTCAAAAGATGTTGAAAACGCTGTAGATCCCATGCTAGGCCACAAGTTCGCGATGTGTGTATAGGAGTTGCAACCATAGTGTGCCAGTATCTCCCGTTTTCAAAAAGTAGCGTTTTAGCCATTTACACAGAGACGGAGTGAAAGGTTTCACTCTGGAACCCCTTTTCAAATTGTGCTGTTTTCAGGGACTTAAAACGCTGTTGTCGTGTAAATGACAGAATAAAATGCAACAAAACCTTACCATTTTCATCTGAAAACTCCTGACCCTGCCAGCAGTCAGAAATGGAGGACTAGCTTGACTCACCAGGAGTTGTTTGATTCACATTTTATTTTATAGAGTGACAGGAAAAACAGAAGAGAGAGCTTGGAGAAAAGCTGTACTTTGGAATATAGTACTTCCTCCATTATGCTCTGCCTGACTGTTGTGTTTGTGTGGTTCCAAAAACGAGTGCTGCCAGCAGGGAAGCTGCAGAGTGCCCTCTGGTAGACAAACTCTCCAATGTGAACACTCATAACTTGGTTGAAGGGTGTTTGCCCCGTCTTTCCTTTCCTTATAAAATTTTCACTTATTGGCCATCATTAAATGCCGATACTGATAGATTGGCAAATAGTTAATATCAGCCTATAAATCAGTCGGGCTCTAATTAACCCTTTTGTGCATATAGGCATTATTCAGTACTTGGCTCGATCGGACAGTTGGTAACAACAAAGACGAAACATCCTCTCATACTCCTTAGTTTGAACTTAAAATGACCCTCTTTTAAAGTGAGGAACAGCTATAGCCAGAATTTCCTTGTCTAAACATTACATAGGGCACACAGAAGGACTAAACGCACACACAACACTCAGAAACTCACATATATCCAACACATGAACATGCTAGTGGAAGGCCAATTAGCGCCGTGTGAAAACGTGAGGCTTATTTGAAGCAATGTTTCAATGACGACATTTAATTGGACGGTAAATCAACTCCTTATCAGCCTCTCCGCAGCTTGGTGAGAGATGGAGGGAGAGAGAGAGGAGGAGAGGGAGATTGCTGAGAGAAAAGGGCACTTAGAGAAAGGGGAAGGGGCAGAGAGTGAGCTAAAGAAAAGCAAATAAAACAAGAGATGAGAGACACACGGTGAAGGAGGAAAAGGTAAAATTGGTGCACGAGTATGAGTTTATGTATGTATGTATGTGTACAGCAGTTTAATGTAACCTTACTGGGCTCCAAAGTGACAGTGTAAACTCTGGGACTTTGTAGTGGTCCCAGCTAAGAGGCAGTTTGTGTGGTAAACAGCAACAGAGGAATGCTAGCAGCATGATGGATGTCCATTGTGGAAGTTCAAGAACACTGTAGAATAACACAGTGGTCAACGGGTTTATTCTTCTCATTTAATAGTTTAAACTATAAAAATGCACAGGGAAAATAATTATGATGGCTCTGCTCTGTACATGTGTAAACCAAGCATGCCTGATATACAAGGTTTCACAGACAGCATCACATACACTGAACACAGCACTCGTTAACATTAGAAACTGCATTGGTGCTTTTACAGCAATGCCATATTAAAATTTCTCCAGCAAATTCATTTATTAGTATGAATCCCAAAACATCAACTTATAGCTACCATCTCATTTTAGAATTAGTGGATCTAGTTGTAATGAAGTGAAATCCTGGTACTGATTCTGAATTAAGCTGAGCTTTCATCATTTTCAGAAATCATTTAAATTACAGTACTGTGCAAGAGTCTTGAGCCACCCCCCCATTTCTTCATATTTTGCCGGGAAAAACTGGAAATAGGAGCAGCACTTTATTGAAATTAGATTAGATTCAACTCATTGTGACATGGCTTTCAGATACTGTTTATCTGCTGTGGATAGTTTTTCTTAGACCTGCCACTGCTTCTTTTGTCCTCCACTTGTCCAGTTTCCTCAGATTTCTTAAGGGCACACTTCACATCATGCTGAAACACACCAAATTTGTGCTCTTTAAGAATCACTTTGTTGGTGCAGAAATACAGTTTTATCCTTCAGACTGTGTTATCTTTGGCATGTTCAACTAAAGAAACTGGAACAAATGTTTTTGCACAAGGTTGCTAGTAGCAATTAGTTAGCAATTAGTGGCTTAACAAACCACAACAAAAACAATCCTCTAAAAATGGTCAGGTACAAGGACCGGAGTGAAAATGAATGAAAAAGCAGCCGTTTAGAAAGCCTGGAAAAACACTGCTTAAGACCACTTTAATAAAAAATAAAATTAAAAGAAAGTCTTCCTCTTCAGAAGCAAAATGTAAAGATATGAGAAGTGGCTCAAGACTTTTGCATCATTGTATGAGTATAACTAAACAAGAAGCCAGAAATCCTTAAGTTTTATCAGCAGCTGATAATGGTCTAATAACTGTATGCTTAATGAGAAGCATGTTATTTAACAGTTAAACACTGGACCTATAATGCACTGAAAATAATTTAATAAATAAGTGTGAATTGAACTTAATATTTTGAGTTTAATTCACTGACAAAAAAGGCAACAGAAAAAACAAAAGCAGGGCTGACTTTGACTGATAGCATTACTGTTATTATTTCTCTTTTTAAAAATGTTTTATTGATGTGGTGATAATATCGTTACCGTAATCGTAATCACAGCCCAAAGACATGCATCTCAGATGATGAATGTGTGCATGAGTCTCTGCGTTGTAGCCTGCCGCTTGACCCATAACAGCTGAGATAGATCCAGCCACCCATTTGTTCATAAGTAGATGCATGGATGTTTAAATTTGATATGGTGATACACGTAGCCCTAGCAGTTTCCAAATTAATCAAGTTTAATATTTGTTAAACTAGCTTTCCACAACCTATGCTCCTTAGCCAGAACATGCTAACTTTAACTCCTTATTTTCTCTACTTGAGCTCCTGATTCACAGTTACTGATTAATGAGCTCCAAATCTTAATTTGTTGCACTACTCCTTTCTTTTTAAATCACCTCCAGAGAAGTCTCCTCACTTGTGAACAAAAACATCTTTCTTATCATCAAATAATTATCCGTCAGTGGCCAGGAGGAAACAAGGTAACCAACTGCCAAAGTGTCAGTGGAGCAGTTACTGCAATGTAGAAAGAGCTGATATCGTGCACCTCAACAGTGAGCTGGTCACTTACTGTTGAAGTACTGGGAAATACTAAAGGCTTGATAAGATTCATTAGTATCAGAGCTTAACAAACAGGTGCAATTGGTGTATAATTTATGGGCATTTAATGTTTGGCTATAGCTTACCTTAAATAATTCATTATTGTATATTAGGGTCATCCAAGAGGAAAAAATTGGACAGGCACTAATATAACAACTCACAAATTTGTAGAATGAAGACTTGGAAACTATTATTTTATTTGGTTGAAGTCCCAATTTATGCTAAAGTAAGTATTTTAAGCCTCATTAGGAGAGGAGTTGGATACTTCATACGTCTGGTAGTTAAACTTTTGAAATGAAAAAGAGCCGACTACCGAGGTCTAAGCAGAGAAGCCCTGCTCAGTCTTTCAGTCCAATCAGAGATTTTGGAGTTTACAATGATGCAGTGGGTACGGTAAAGACAATTTTGGGAATGTTTAATGGGGTGATTGAATGTTTCAGTGAGAAAGAAAGAAACAAAGCATTATATTAAAGTTTAAGTTTTCCCTTATTTAAATCAGCTCCCTGCCTTTCCTGCACTGACTTTTGTTTATTTAGAATTTGTGTACATCTTGTTTTCCTCATATATTTGTGTATACATTATGTACACCAATCTGCCACAAGATTAAAACCAGGCAATATGAAACTTGACTAAAACTAAATCTTTTTTTTTGAATGACTAATATGCTGCTGTACATATTTAATTGTTGGACAATCAAACAATAAATGTAATCTGATGTGAAAACAGTGTATATGTGTGTCGAGCCAAGGGCAAATGCGATGTACTCAAAGCACGCATTATATTGTTAATTTTATTTTTTTTTTCGCTTTTTATTATGAATGTCTAAATGCTTGTATTGTTCAGGCTCTGCTTTTGAGTAACACCCCCTGCTGGCTTGAAAAGTGGTTGTAATAATTTACAATGGCAGCTTAAATTGATATGGGTTGCACTGGCTTGAAATCCTGACAGTTGTAATGAAGAAAAAAGCATTTATAGAAACTTTAAGCCATTTTAAAAAATTTTTTTTAGTAAAATTCTTTTTGTCCATCTGTACACTCAGTGTGTTCCCTGCAATTACAGCGTTACCAGGATATGGCCTCGAGAAGGCTGATAGCACAACACGAGGCAGTAATGGATATAATACGGGGACGGTGGAAACCACTTCAGAAACAGGACAGGACATCTTGTGCAGCCTATAAAAATATCTGTTTTTATGAGAATACCAAAGAAGTACAACACCCAGAAAATACCCTGTTTTCTTACATGAGAGGTGAAGTCAGTATAAATGCATAAAGAGGGCACACGATGTGAAAGACCTACTGTACTTGTATGTACTCACCAATCCTCAGATTATTAGGCAGGCTGACTCATACATAAACATGTACATGTATCAGTGACTCACACACACACACACACACACACACACACACACACACACACACACACACACACACACACACACAACTGTTGAACCAACACACACACACACAACTGTTGAACCAACACACACACACACACACACACAGTCTCCTCTGAGGGCAGTGCTTGTGATCTATCTAGCATGCTGGTAATCCCAGTGATGGCGGTCACTCCAGCTCTGTAAACAGCTGAAATATGGATGATAAAAGGAGCAGATGAAACTGAATAAACGAGAAGCCCGTGGACCAAAAAAAGAAAATCCTTGAAGATTTTCCAAACCCTGTTGGACCTCAGCCTGAACCATACACAACTCAGAAGTTCAATCGCGCTGACTGGATGATAGACAGCTTTCATTTGATTTTGGCATTTTCCGTGACAGCAGCGCAACAGTTTTCTCCTCTGTGGCATATTTTGGCCTCGTAGAGCTGCGTTAGGGGATGGAGCGAGGTACTTTGTGTAATTTAGCCAATGAAGTAAACCCCTTTCTCATCTTTCTGAGAAAATATCCTGAGAAAACAGTTCTAAAATAAAGCAGAAATATGCGGTGATGTGTTAATAGCCCTCAGAGGACAGTGCAGGAGAACATGTTTACATTAATCAGGCTCCGGATTTGATTCTGTTTGACTCCGGCTTTCTTTTTCTCTCCTCATTATCCTTTCTTCTTTTCTCTCTTTCATCTTCTGTTTCTGCCAATCTCCAAGTCAAATGATACTGTCTCTGTTATTGTAAATATGAATAGACTGTGTGTGTTTTGGGGTGTTTTTTATTAATTCATAATTTGTCTTCCCACATGCATACACTGAGTCATTCATCGCACTCTCTCACGCGCGCACACACACACACATATACACACCAATGCAGAGAGAGGAGCCTGTTTGTTCAGTCTTAAACACATTACTGTAATTACCTCTTAATGATTTTTAATTCCAGTATAAAAGAAACGAGACACTCTGGTGGATTTGAAACATGAAAAGACACAGGCATATGAAAAGAAAATCATTTGAATGGAATCACATTAAATGTGTTTGTTGTGTAATTTTATAGGTGACTGCTTGTGAAGTGTAAATGGGCTCCTCGCAAATGTGACAAATTAATATAATAAGCAGCAATTCAGCAAATCAGAATACAGTATCGGGCCATAATTCATGTTATATTTGGGTTAAAACCAAGGTTTTTTTTTTTTTAATGATACTGACACTATTCAAAAGCATTTATAGGATGTTGATATTAACTTTATCATCATCATTGAGAATTATGGTGAGTGTGGTACTCAGACTTCAAAGTGTAAAACCTAAAGAGAAGCAGAATTGAACAACCTGTCAAAGCAAATATATATATATATATATATATATATATATATATATATATATATATATATATATATATATATATATATATATATATATATATATATATATATATATATATATATATAAATGTCTAAAACTAAGAAACACTCAGATATCAAATTAAATGTTATGCCTGTTTAATTGACAATGTCAAAAGCTGTCTAAATCTGTGATGATCTGATCTGTGATGAAACGCACTTTAAATGCTGCTTAACTATGCGGCACAGCGCATTATGAACACTGCATGTTATCCTCCAAACAACAAAGAATAAAAACATAAAATCAATTGATATGAATATATGAAAACATGTTACTGCAAATGATGTTCACGCATCACTGAATATGAGAAAATAACATCCGAAAACAAAAAAATTGTGACTTAAAAGTGTGTCGCATTGCGCCGCGCAATATGAACGATGCACGTCACTGCAATTCACGACATGCATCAAAACAATACAATACACACATCCATCCATTTTCTTCCTCATATCCGGGACGACATCAGTCATCAGACCTCCCTCTCACCCAGCCTCCTCCTCCAGCTTACTCCGATTCAGACTTAAGCTGCTACTACGTAAGTGGCCGATGTTGTTGCAGCGCGTATACCTGTGGAGGTGCATTGCATGTGTTATTCACTTTTCGGTCGTGTCCCGGTGTTTTACATGCAGCGTCGGCTGACAGAAACATAAAATGCTGGCAGTTTTTTTCCTCCCATGGTTCCTACTCTTTGCTGTGGTCAGTTTTTTTAAGGCGCAAACACATTTGTCCTGTTGTTTTTTTTGCATCTTTGTACAAACCCGAAATACAGGGAAGGAAGGGTGTTTCTTTGGAGGTGAGCTCACTTTATGGCATTTTTCTATAACGATGTAGCTCTATCTGGTGGCAGATGGCTGCATAACATTAAGGACAAGCATTTACCAGCACTGGGTTAATTAAAACCTTAATAATTAGGCTAACCGACTAGTACGCCTGGTACCGACTAGCAACAATAGCAACGACTAGTCGTCTAGACGAATAATCAGACATATCCCTAATATATATATATATATATATATATATATATATATATATATATATATATATATATATATATATATATATATATATATATATATATATATATGTATATATATATACAGACAGATGCAAAGCAATGCATTTTATTATCTGTGGTCTTCTGCTTCTGTAGTCCATCTGTTTCAAGATTCTTGGTCTTATGTCCATCTTTTATGTACAGTCTTGTGTTTTTCCTGTACTGCTTGCAAAAATTAAATAGCCATATGAGTTCTTGTGATTTTTAGCATTCATTCAAAATAGAGTATAAACCAGCATTAAATCCACTGGGTAATGTGAAGAGAGCAATCATAAGGAATAATAGAGGGATAAGTGGTTGGAAAAATTTAATCCATGAGTATTTGGTAGCAGTGGAAACACAAGAGTGCAGAGATTTCCCCTAATACATCAGAAAGTGGAGAGGAGGTGTGTGTATGTGTTTTGGCAGTTTTTCATTAAAACATACACCATTCAAGGCCGAGTTCCAGTTGGAACTAATTAATAATGCTCATTGTCAGCTCTTTCTTCTTGTGTGTGTGTGTGTGTGTAGTGTAAAGTCCTTACGTCTGATGGTGCAGTGACCTGAACTGCCCATCAGTCTGTGTGACTTTGTGTTTCTTCCTCTCGGTTCATTTGGGACAAGCAGACAAGTGTTATTTTTGCACCTTGCAGATGGTGTGAATGCTTTTCAGAGAAATGTCATTTCTATTGATGCTTCGGGAAGCGGTTAATGTAATATATACTGGAAAATGTATCTGTTCTTAAGAAGAATGTCTGAAGCGCTCTTCAAGAAGGAGGAGTATTCTGTAGGCACGAGGTGACAGACTTTTTTTTTTGGCCGGATTGTAACTGAATTAGAAAACAAGTCTTTGCTTGCAGTATAATCATAGTAGATGTATAATTTAGATTTGAAATAGACATTTGTGTAATAGATTGCCAAAGTGATCCTTATACTGTGCGTTAGCTTTCAAGCATAAATACTGAATATTTACATCTTCTAACTTTAACAATTTTATTTTACTTTTCGATTGGATATTTATGCTAGTGAACTGAAATATGTTAAGATTTGAACTTTTGGTGACACAGAATGCAACATTTTGATGACCTCTAATAACCTCTGATACGCTAAAAAAAAAATTGATCAATAAATTAAGACTGTATTTATAATAGTTTTGGACAATGATGTTTTAGTAACTGTGTGTTTAAATGTGACCATGTGTATGCTTTTGTATCCACATGTATCTTTGTGACTGATGTGGGTATTTTGTCTGTGTGTGTGTGTGTGTGTGTGTGTGTATGTCTATCTATCTGAGCAGCTATTTCAGAGAGAGGATTTCTGCCTCAGTAATTACCTCAGCTATATTTTCCCCCTGAATCTCTCTCACTCTCATTTTTCTTGGTATCTATTTTCTCTCTGGATTTTGTCCTTCCTCCTCCTGCAGACACACTCTGCAGCACTCACTCATCTTTCACTTCTCTTTTATGCTCTCTCCATCTCTCAGTCCTTGACATTAACCATGATCTCACAATAAGATCAATTATGGAAACACACACACACGTGCACATTTACAAGTAAGTGACCTGTCCATTAAAATCCATTAAAGCCTGTCTCCATTCAGTGGACTTAGAATAGACTTCCCTTAAATGATTAAATGGTATATTTATGATAATACACAGAATATGACATCTGGTTTGGGGCCCCATAATGCAAACAGGAAACAAACCCTGGCAGTGCCAGCGCTGCACTTCAGTGAGCAGCAGTGATGGACAGGGATGGCTAAAGTGATGAAAGGATCTCTCCTTTCAGATGTATAGAGGGATGGATAGAGACAGACATAAACAGACCCAGTGAGCCTGAAATCATATGAGTGTTTCCATTTTTGTCTCTCAGCTGTGTTTTCCAATGTAGAAAATCACATTTAAATGCACTTGTTTGCATCCATCAAATAGGACAAGTGTGACAGTGTCAGGGAACTAACACAAGGAAGCATGTTTGGTTGCATAAGGGGATCACCTTCACCCTGTTTTGGTACTGAATGTGTCCGTTTCACTGCCTTACTTTGTGCTTTAAGCTGCTGCACATGTGTTTTATTGTGCATTTTAATAGCCTCGTTTAGGCAAGTAGCTTTAAATTTTGTGATATGTGGCATTAAGTATTGGGTTCCTGTTTTCGTAAATTTCATTGTTACAGCAGGTCATTTATAAACAAAAAATATAATAAGCGGTTTAAATAAGTAGAATTTCTTTATAGCTCAATAAAATCTAATATAACAACAAATATCTTAGTAAGGGGAAAAAAATAATCTGAAATCAAAATAAAGACAATAAAGGAAAATAATTATATACTTACTGGGTGAGTGTGTCCAAACTTTTAACTGGTACTGTAAATGAGAATATCAAGTACTAATATCTAACAAAGTAAAATTATTTTGTAATCAATTTAGCAAAGAATTTTAAATATGTTGCTAAATTGTGAATCATAGTCTCCCCACTGTCACCCAGTCTGTTTTTCTTGTGTCTCGTTCATGTGCCGTCTGTGTATCCTTGTCCCTGACTTCTTCTTAGGCTTCATATTTCTTTGTGTTAGTTGTCTCTTGGTCACATCCTGTTTTATTGTGAAGGCTTGTTTTCTGTCTCATTTTGAATTTATGCTGCGTTCCATTTGAATTGGGAAGTAGGAAGTCCAGACTTGAGACTTTTCAGCTGAAATCCTCAGTTGGAGAAGTCACACCAGTCTATGGTGGCAACAGTCTGCGTAAACAGTAATAAAAATGCAGCACTTGTAATCTGTGTCTTATGACTCACTAAATAAGCAATACAGCACAGTGACCAGGCTCTATCTGTAAATGTGCTGCAGGGTTTGTATTGATGACTAAATTTTACCTTCACTGGAGCAAAGTAAAGCCTGTTTTTCACAGTCAACTCAGGAGAGCCATCACTCCCAATGCCGAGGTACACCTTTACTGTACTTTCTGCCTTTTCCCTCGTTCCCTCATTAATTGTTTCCTACTATGCCCTGCCCTCACCTGTGTCCTGTTTCACAATTAGTATTCTGTGTATGTATATGTATAATCCAATGTATGATTAGCAGTTTAAACTGTGTAATTTGTAAGGTCAGGCGAGTATTCAAAAATAGGCAATAATTTTGTTTTATGCAAAGCAATGACAATAACAGTGATTTACACTTTGTAATTTTGTAACTTACAATTTGTAATGTGTACTTCAGGGAAACTGGTGATTGTGCCAGCTTTCTAAGGAGCCCTTAAGAGACCAAAATATCAGTGAATCACAGCTTACCGTTCACACACACTAATGGCATATGGTGTGTGATGAATTGCTTTGTATTAGGAAAATAAACATGTAATTGTTCAGAACAGTGTTACTTGGTCCGATTTTTTTTTTTTTAAGTGCTTGCAAGATGAGGTGGTCCCACATTCAGGGAGTTTGGCTGACTTCTAATCAGTTGGCTAGAAGAAATGTTTCCCAAAGTTTAGTCTTTTCTGGTGAGTGTTAAGCAGAGCACAAATTCAGCACTGAGAACAAAATTATACAGCGTGAGGAGAAGTCTCAATCTGAGGCAAATGACAATCACCTCTGCAGGAATCTCCCTTAGTGTATTTAGCTTGAAGTCACGTATAATGCTACAGTCACACAAGGGAAAGCAGTGGTTGGTGACAGCTGCACGACCAAAATTATTGCGACTGTATGTTATGAACTTACAATCTCGCTGCCTTTGAAATGGTCGGTTAAAGGCAGGGACCAAGTCCGCAACCACTCACAGCCATTTGTTGTCTTCAGAGTGACTTTGGTGTGTTGAGACGGCAATAAAACAGCAATAAGATGGAGTCAATCTGTGATCAATTTGTGATTGAATTAAGTCAAGTTGGCAATTACATGCAATCTGTCTGTGATAATAAGGCGATTTACTATATCTGTAAAAACTGCAAATCTGTTACCGTCTGTTGCAAATCACATTAACTACATTCAGAGTCCAGCCAGAACCTCAGAGATAGTTACATAGTTCCTGCAGGACAGTGATTTTAATGCCAGAATGACAACCTTGCTTTTACAGTAATATAACCAAAATACAACCAGCTGCCAACTAGTCATGTCATAGACTAGTTATGATCGTCAACTGGCTCAGATTGATTGCAACGTATTGGCGATCTGTCTTTGTATAAAAATTAGATTAGACTGCCTCCCACCAGGCAATCTGTGCAATTGCTTTGCAGTCGAAAAGAGTCACCACAGCTGCTTGGAATCAGTTGCAGAGTGCAATAAAATTCAGTGCAGTTACTGGGTAACCACTTGTAGTCGCAAAGAAGTTTCTGTCCTTTTCATAGTCTAGTGTGAGCAGCTTCATGTTTGTGGCACAAGTGATGTTTTGAGTCTACTTTCTAAGCTAGAGTAAATTCAGACCTCGTGTGTTTGCCATCTAATGGCAAACACACGAGGTCTGAATTTTGAAGTTGTTTCATTAGTTAAATAATGCAGGTGTTGGCTTTTTATCACACAATGCAAAAGTAGCACATCTGCTTTATATCATCAAGAAGTCTGTAAGATTTCCTTTGGCAAAAAAAGTGACTCTGGGACTTTTTTTTTTAGGAAAAATCATCAAAAAAAATCTTCACCCTCCCACTCAGGTTTCCTCTTGACTAACTGCTGAATTAATAGGCTGATGCAGAGCAACGGCTCAAGTCTAGAAAACATGGATGTTTCGTTGGTGAGCTCAGGCAGTCTCTCTGGCCAGAGTCCATTTTGTTGTTTTAACAGGCAGTGATTTAATGCTGAATATGATGTCATCCTTCTCATCATGGTTATACTAAATTGCTCCTCTGTCCGTGTTAGTGCTGTTAGTAATGGTGTGTAACAGAGGTTATGTTGGTGTAATATGTTGGAGCTTTACAGAGAATTTGCCTCAGAGTCTCTGAGCCTTTCAGTCGTTCTGCCTTCATCTTGCGGTTCCTCACACTCTTTCTACTTTAATGAGCCTGTTTGTTGGACTGATCTAGGCCAAGATCTGACCCGGCGAATTGCTTTATTTTCTTTTCAATTACTGTTGGTGAGGCAATAATTTGGCAGTGGACATTTTTTTCTTTCTCGTGTCTTTTAGGTTTTAGCAAACAAAGTTGTGTTTTTCCACCAGTGACAATAACAATTTGTTTGGAATAAACAGAAGAGAAACTCTTAGTAGTGTTTTGTGCGACCAGCAATATGAACTGGCTGACCTAAAAAGCAAAGACTTCAAGCTACAGAAACTTTTTTTTTTTTTTTGTTTGTTTGTGTAGTTTGACATGAGTAAAAATTTAGGTTTCTGTGACCATTCTGAATCGCCGGACCTGTCTGAATGGATATCCCGGGCATCTGTTGTAATGTTGCTTTAGTGCTTAGTGCAGATTACTCCTGTTAACAAAGGAAGACTTTATTGACAAGGGCGCATGTTAACACAGATTAGCAGTGCGCAGCCGCTCAACTGGTTAATCAGAGTGTGCATATGTCTAAGCTCAAACAGCCTCTTTCTTTCTCCTCAAACCTCCCGGCAGTCCAGTGAGTTGTGGAGCTGAAATGGCCCTGCGGTTCACACGGCACAGTCCAAACCACAGGCATTTCATGGCTGTTTATGAATTTTAAAACTGAAATAACTCATTTTTCTTAATGTCTTTCCTCTGCCCCCATGCACAAGTTTATCAATCACTTATAATGAGGAGAGTATTACATGTACTACATAGTCTAAGACAAACAGTACACAAATGTTTTGACTCTAGCTGCATTAACACACGCTAAAGATTACATCTGCAATAAGAGAATTTTAAATTAATGTTTGGAGACGTATGAATGCTTTGACCTTGATTGAACCACAGAGGGTGGAATAACCAGAACCAGACATGAGAGGCATGTAGAGCTTTGGATTTCTCTGCATGCATAAATTTGTGTGCAATTATAAAAGCACTTCTTGGAAATTAAAAAGTCTGTTTATGGTGTCTACTCGTTTTTTTTTTTTAAATAAGTACTCATAAGAGAAAGAAACAGTTAAAAATGTTGATTTCTAACAAAAGCTACTTTTAGATTGAGCAGTAAACTTGTTCTGAGTTTTCCTTTCAAGGCTAAAGAGAATATAATTAATCAACTTGATTATATACATACCAAAGATCCATACAAATGCACATGCTCCAAAGTAAGGCTGCAGTCAGAGTATTTTTGTGGTGTCTACTCATTGCTGTGAGTGCAGGACTCAAACATGGTGCTTGCTGATAAAAATGTTGGCTAAAAAAGTTTTCTGTCTCTGGGGTCTCGCTTTGCTCTTTTGCAGCGCAGTGCATGTGCACAATAACGTTTTGGCCCACGGGTTGGCCTCTAGACTTTACGCATGTCAAGAGTCATAAATTCTGTGCAGCGGGGTGATTTTACAAATACTGAAACTCAGTGGTAGCTAGGGTTGTCCTGTCAACAGCTCCTTAAAAATGGTGGCCTACAGCAACAAGGCTGTTTGAACGATACGCAGATGATCACTTTGTTTTGAAAATTTGACACAGAGTTGTGATGCAGCCTTCCTGTCAAAATGTGTGCAGTCAATACACCTCAAAATTCACAATATAATGAATTAACCCATTTAAGGAAACATCATGAAGTTGGACATGTTGACGGTTTATTTTGTCTGTGAGAGTTACACTCACAGTAAAAAGACACGTATCAGGACTTCATCAAAAAACAGGCCTTAAAATGAGGTAAATACACCATCACACGAACAGCATATTACAACGTCATTATTCAGTCATCAAAAACGAAGAAAAAATGCAGAAGAATGAAAATGAAAAACTAAGTCCACCCTTACTGCTTACACCCAACAATTTCCAGACAATTTGAGAAGCTACAGTGAAAGTGATACTGGATAATGATATTAGTGGAATTGATTGTGGGGAGACATGACGCCGCAACGCACCATGGGCTACATTAGGTCTGCACTACCATACCCTGCAAGAATAATACTGTATTAACCAGTGGGGATAGATTGATTATTTATTTTCCAAATATTATCTAAATTGGCTGACTAACAATAGATGATAAAATCCCCCCAGAGCCAAAATCCAACAAATGTATTGCTAGCTATAAATGAGAAGGCAATGTTTGTTTATCTCTTTCTAAAATCAGTTTAAAAGCTTCAAAAGTTCTCCTTATTGAGTTTGAGCGGTAAATCAGCCACAGGTGTCATCGTAGCATGTGCCGTGCGAGTCCGCGGTCGGTTGTAATTGTGGTGTGGATGGAGCTGCTTTATTTGTTTTTGTTGCTTAAAACTCTATCCCCGCTGTTTCCCATGCAATGTAACGTCGCTATAAATAGTGCTGAAGTCAGTCTCTCTGTCTTCCTTTGTTTTCTCCAGGTCAGCCTACCAAACGACTCCAGCTGTGTTGAGGAGATTTTGCGGGTACGTTGCTTGGGTACACACACACACACACACACACACACACACACAGTAATTGCACTGATTATCAGCTGTTTTCTGTTTGCTCACAAGGCGCTTGGTCCCTCTCCAGAGAGTCTGATTTTGCAAAGAAAGGACAGAGGAAAGAGAGAGCAGGAGAAAGAGAGGGGAATGCAAGGCAGAGAGGGAGAAAAGAAAGCAATCTGTTGGCTCAGGTTAAGGATTATACAAGTTTTCTTTTTTAAATGTTTTTGTTGGATGACATCATGCAGAAATCTTTTCCACAGTCCTATCCTCTCCTTTACTTGCTTTTTCTTTCCCCTTAGCTGCATGTCATCAAAATCGCACAAAGCAACACATTTTTTCCACAGTTTCTCTCTCCCGTCTCTTCTTGGGAGTGATGTCAAAACAAAAATGTTTCCCCACTAATCTTCCGTCACTGCCAGTCAGAAGATTAGGACAAGGACCTCTTTTGACTTCTTTATGTCAAGTTACCGCTTTTGCTTCTCTCTCCTTTCTTGCACTTGCTGTGCTCTCACTCGCTCTTCTTCAGCGTCTGTCTTCCCCTTCATTCCTCTCTGCCCGCTGTCATTCACCCCCTCTCTCTCTCCCCTCCACAAATCAATAGGCTGGTCAACAGGCTGTGTGACAGATAGGCTGCTGTGAGCTGCATGAAAAGCCTTTGTCGATAATATTGGTGCGCTATTGAATTCAGTCTGTGGTTTTTAGCTGTGTCAAGTGGAAAGATCAAGGAGTTCAAAATGTGAGGTGAGGTGAATCGGAGCAGAGGGCCTGTGCTTCATTTTTCTCTTTCTGTAATCACACAGCTACAAGATGTTTGTCACAGGAACATTGTTGTCTTGCATGTTTACACAATTCAAGGTAACGGTGTGCATCAGAGGTGTTGTGTACAGTAAAGTCAATCCTTCTGAGGAGTATTGACTTTTTACAGTGTTTGAACCACAGGCGCACCATAATGTATCATATCCATGCTAATGTTTGCACTTGTGCGAAGTTCACTATAAACAAGAAACATGATCTAAAATTCAAAGATCGTTAACACAGCAAAAAAGTTGACTATAAGCAAATCACACTATTCTTACCACGGGTAAAAGAAGATAAACAAGGCTACACTTAACTGCTATTCAAGGAATGGTAAATATGATAGAATGAGAGCCTTTAGTTTGGGATTACATTTTTAAGGTTTCGTTGAAGTTCATGTACATTTGAAAATGTCATTAATTGTGTAAATTGTTTTGAAAGGTAAATCAGCTGTGTCTGAGCTGTCTGACTAGCCAATAAGAAAACATGAACTAATCTCACAGATGTCATGATTATAATTAGTTGGAAGCATTTTCCCTTTTTGCTCCTACCAAAAATGTTGTTACATGTCCACAGTGAGTCAGAAGCAAATTAAAAGCATGACTAACAAGCTTTCTGTACCTTTTGTCTGTTTAAAGACAGTCTAACGCCCACCCGTGGGCATTAAGTGAACTGCAGTAAGTATTCTGTTGCTGAAAGTTAGCATAGATACCCGCACTCTGTGTGCTAGCACGCATTTAACATGTATGTCTCTCATCATGTACAACTAAAAGTATCATGAGTATCATGGCAACAAAGATAACTTTCAGGTGGCTGGCTAACCACCCCCTTATTTGGTTATTATTATAGACATTGCTTTGTGACATTATATGATTGATTGTGATAAATAGGATTTGACCTTAAAATATACATAAGTTAGTATCATCAAATTAGATGGTGAAATAATTAAGCAAACTAGCCAACTAACATTTCCACTTAGATACAATTTGACTAGCAATGATGCTAGGCAAGAAGGCCAGCTAGCTTGCTGTAACTTACAATTAGATGTGTTCTCGGACACTTTTGTTGTTGTTTATCCTCTGTACAGTCAAGATGTGATTCAAGTGAAGACTTTGAGCTTTAATTCTTAACAAAGATTTAGCATTAACTGTTTAGGGATTTTTATGCATTTTTATACATAATTCCCTGTTTTCAGAGGCTCAAAAGTAATTAGTCAATTCGTTGATAAACCGTTTTATGGCCAAGTAAGACTTGTACTCATTATTTCGTAGCAGATAAGAGTTTATTCTGATTGCTGTATTTAGTATTTGGTATTTATTATATATTTCAGTGGAACTCAATATGATGTCCAAAGAGATGCCAAGATGGAAGTGAGGGAGGTCATCACTAGGCTGAAGAGACAAAATAAACCCATGAGAGAGATAGGAGAAGCTTTAGGAGCAGCCAAATAAAAAAAAAAAAAAAAAAAAGCTGGTACATTCTTGGAAAGAATGAATACACCGGCCAACTCAACAACACCAAAAGGCCTGAAATGCCAAAAAGGACAACTAAAGTGAATGATTATGGAATTATTCTCATGATTAAGAAAAACAACTTCACAACATCTAACCAATTCAAGAACACTCGAGGAGGTAGGTCTAAGTTTACAATCAAGAGATGCCTTTGTGAATAGAAATACAGTTACATTTACAATACATTTACAACAAGCTGCAAACCACTGGTTACACTCAAGAACAGGAAGGTGAGATTAGACTTATCCAATAGAGACCGCACAGTTCCTGAAAAAATTACTTGCAAAGATGAACTCAAGATTAACTTGTAGCCTACCAGAATGATGGGAAGTGAAAAATAAGGAGGAGAGAAACAGCTCATGATCTGAAGCACACCACATTATCTGTCAAACATGGAGCATGCTTTTCAGCCACTTAAGACACAACTTAATGCAGAAAGATTCACAAACAAGCAGCATCTGAAGGTGGCCACGCTACAGGCCTGGCAGAGCATCTCAAGGGAGGAAAAGCTGAGAAAACCGTGGTGATGTTCATGGTTTCAAGACTTCAGGCAGTCACTGACTGCAAAGGATTTTTATCCAAGTATTCAAAACAATCATATTTATATATAGACAGCTGAAAGTCTGCACTTCAATCACATCTTGATAGTTTGATTTAAAATCCTCTGTAGTGGTGTAGAGAAGCAGCATTATAAAAAATCTATGGACCTAACTCTACAGTGCAAAAATATGATGATGGTTCATAATCTTAGCTGATGAAGTTATTTGATGTAATTTGGTTTGACAGATTTCATTAGATAAAACTGTCCCTTCTTCTGAGTAGTCTTAGCACTCACTTGCATATTACTGTCTGAAACCACATCAGATTTTGTTTTTTTTTTTTTGTCATTGTGGAAAGAGGCAAGGCTAGAAAATAACAAACCGAGCCTGGATCATCCACTAGCAGAGTGTGTTGGTTGCTAGTGGCCCATCCAGGTCTTTAGGATTTGCACATAAAATTCATCCAGCGTCACTCACCTAAAAGTCAATACACAGGCGGCTAGTGATAGTTGGTTATCATTATAATCCTTTCAAACATAGCAATAAAAAAAGTTTGTGATACATGTAAAATGTTGGTTTCAAAAAGCCAAAACAAGAGTGAATGTCCTGTGTTGCTTTTGTATTTAAAGAGAAAAGCAAGAGAGAGCGAGATCTGCTCGTGTTTTCAGAGGACACTGGTGGATAAATGTGCATTTTGCACATTTGTGTTGAGGTGTAATAGATGTAGATAATGGAGAACACGACTGATTGATGATAACTGGGAAGCCGTCTGTGTTTAATTACGACAGACTGAGTTACTCGTGTGCAGGGGCTGTAGTATCGCAGACAGACGCGTATAAACACAGATTCAGGAGCAGTCAGGTGTCCTGCCTGTGAAAGCACAGGAGCTCTTCAAGGATGGAGTCAATGATGTTAATGATGTCAGAGAGCAGTTACCTAGCAACACACCATATGTCGTCAGGCCAAGTGCATTATGATTGTAAAGAGGGAAAACGCATACACACAGACTCATACTCAATTATCCTCAGTAATGTGTAACTCAGGTATACACACACCCTTACACACACTCATACCTCCTCTCAGATTCATGTGTCATCTGATGAATAGAAGTCCTCCACCTGTTTTTTTTATTTTTTTTTGGGGGGGGGGGGGGGGGGGGTGGATAGGTGCGTGATGGGAACATTCACGCCCTTTGACATAGTGACCCACTGTATGGCAGCTGTGTGAGCACGTAAGATGTGTATTTAATGACTTTACCAAACATTATTAATGCGTGTTGCAGATAAGTTATTAGTCATTAAAACCCTATTTACAAAGAATTCAGCTTTTAGGTGCAAGAAAAACTACCTGGTAATTTTCCATATAATCCCTTTGCTTTGTGAGCATATTTTCTCAATATGTGCACCTCCATTCCAGTGTTTGTGAGACATAAAAACAGCCAGTACCTGACAGATTATAAAGCTGTGACACACACACACACACACACACACACACACACACACACACTCGTGCACATATGCTTATCTTGTTAACTAATTGATGCTTCTACATACTGAGATCGGAATTCAGCTGAGAAGTCTGCGTGATTAGAATAATTGAAAGGGGATGCTTCTGCTTCTGCTGCTGCCGTGAGGCTCAGATGAAATGCGGCCGACTGGAGTCAGCTTTTATTTCGGTAATTCAACAACTCTGCACTTACTTCACTCTCAGTACACTGATCCCTGGTGGGTCACTAACTCCCGAAGTACCTTCCAGTTTATACTAAAACTTACACTAAAGTCCACCCCGATGGGTGCTGGTGCAGCACAACCTTGACTGGATGCTGACTCCACTCCTCTGCACCAAAGATGTTGCATAAGCAAACCCTTTTGCTCCAATTTGCTAAACTTTAGTCATCATGATTATTCACCAGGTGAATGCAGCACAAGTGCAAACGTACATTTACTGTGTGTCCTGTGTTTAGTTGGCTATAATGACAGAAATCCTTATGCTGCTTATCAATATTCATTTAAAATAAAAATGTATGTTTGTGTGTTCAGGAGATGACCCATTCCTGGCCTCCTCCACTAACAGCCATACACACTCCTGGGAAAGCTGATCAGACCAAGTTTCCCATCCCAAACAAGGTTAGTATGTCTTTTCTTTCTACCACATCAAAAACCTTTAAACCTTTAAACTAAATGAATTACAAGCCTGCTGATGCATGCTTCTTTAAATGTTATCATGTTCTTGGGCCTTGATCATTTACACTTTGGAGCATGAATCAGCGAGTAGCGGAAAAAGATGTGACACAATCGGAAAAACCCTTTACTTATACTGTGACACTTATTGGTGGGGCACAGTGACACTAACTGCAGTCTGCCACTGAAAATCTTCAGTCTGCTCATTAGCTCTGATTCACAAATTTACTGCGGCGGTGATTGCTGTGATAGAATCACATTACCGTTGACTCATTCTGCACAGTGGCACAAATGACAGCCAATGAAATTACTGTGTTAAATACTGCATGCTTGATTCACCTAGGTAGGAAAATTTAAACAGGCACTATAGATTTAACAATTTGCACTGGATTGGATGTATTCATGTTTAAAATCATCTGTCGATTCCTCAGATCAGTTATAAGGCATTAATTAAAAAAAAAAATCACCTTTGGCTATTGTTGATTTTCCTCCCCTCTTTTCCTCCTGCTTAGTTTTCTTTATATTTTTGTCTTTTTAATGGCTATATTGACTGCTCTAAACTCTAATATTTATTTCTAACATGTTGACATCAACACTGCACTGTTTATTGACATTGATCATTATACAGGTGTAAAACCTGTGCATTATTTACTTGATGAATTTGGCAATAACCTTATTGGAAGAAGGGGAACTCCATGTTATCCGTCTGCAAATCAATCAGACTTTATTTGTATAGCACCTTTCATGCAGATTAGTGCTAGTCAAAGTGCTTTACTGATAAGACAGAATAAAATGCAAGAAAACAGAACAAATAAAATGTAAGCTGCTCCCTTACTTGCCAAGGGGATGGATGTACATGTCTGAATTGGCACAGATTTCATGCGGGATTCAACCCTCACATTTAGGCCCCAGGTCTAGAGACTGGTTGGCAACCAGTTACCAACTGCCTAGCAATCACTGTTTACAAGGGAAACGTGAGTTTTCCCCAACTGGTTGTGAGTGGTTGTTGGTAGTCGCTGTGAAATTGATTGCTAAAACCTCGGTCACGCAGAAAATGGTCAGTGAAAGTGCAAAGAGGTATACGGTGCTGCCCTGAAAACCTCCTAGTGATTGCTGTGGCTGCTAGCAGATTACTGCATTTTGCATGGAAGATGCTGAATTGTCTACAAACACGTGCTAAGCGTCAGTGAAAGAGTGTGATGCAAACCAGAGACCATTCACCTTCAGCGTTGTGCCTTCTGAGCATTGATCGCCTCGCGTGCCGCCGGTAATGCCATCACAAAGCCACTTCTACTTATGCTTGCCTTTAAGGCGCAGACAACCACTGCAGTATTCTCCTGAACGATACTGTAGGTGTCAGTACTCAGACAATACCACCACCTCAGCGCTGATAAAGAAGGAGCAGAAGACATAGCCGAGTATTTTTCAGCTTTTTTTCCACAAAGTGTCATCTTTTCAAACTGCTGGAGCACCTCTCTTTGTATAATCTGTGAATCTCTGAGCTTCTGTCCTGATATATCATTAAAAACTGACACGATCATACACTCGTGTCTTTAACCCAGCACAACGTGCCGGGTTACAAAAATCAAGAAATTGTCAGAAATGGTGTCTAGCGACAGCGGACGTGGCCTCAATTTGACATCAACTTTGTCGTCCGGTGCCGTTCACGAGCCACCGTGTATAAAATGGTGAATCAATGAAGAAAATTAGAAGGCTTAAAAAGCCAAAACAATTAAATGGAAGAAAGTAAATGAAAATAAAGTAATGTCAGTAAACCAGGCAGATTTCAGAGGTATTAAAAAAACTAATTGGGGGCTTAATGCAAATTGATTCACTCAACAATGACTTGGCTATTACAGTCTGTTCTTACTGTCAGTTAACACGTTTGTTAGCTCAGTCAGTAACAGGACACAAAGGTCAGTACTTTATTGAGAAGACTAATTTCTACCGCTGACTCATCGTGGTCTTCCTTCCTTTGTTGAGCAGTAATAAGCACCAACAGCGTCCTCTGTTTTTGACTCACCAGTTCCATGACCTCTCTCACAGGACAAGACAGCCCACAATCACCAGAACAAATTCATGCATCAAATAAAAAATATGTTGAAGATCTGCATAGCATGAGCAATTCCAGTTCCATTGGAATAAAGGGCTTTTGCATTGAGACTGAAGCCGCTGTAAAGCTTAAAGGCCTGCATGTCTTATTAGAAAGCTGTACCTGACTCCTCCTTTTAAAAAACAATAGTAGTCAACCCACTTCAAGCATATAAATGCTTTTCCACTTAATCGTTTAATGATTCATTAAAAACAAGAAGACTAAGTGGGTATTTAACAGGAACAGTGAAGATTTAAGGAAATAAACGTCATTTACAGAAATGTCGTCACCAGAGGTTTCAGGAAAATGACTGTGTGTTCTCACCCATACTGTTTATGTGTGAGGAATGAAGTTCAGAAATAACTGTGCAGGCACAATAAAAGCAGACTGACGAGCTCAGAAGATAGATGTTCAAAGTTTCACCTGCTGCTACAAAAAAAGGAAGATTTATGGTGCCCTGTAATGTAAATAGTGGGAATATTTGTCACATTAAAAGAACCAGCAATGCTGTATTGAACATTTATCTCAGAGATGGCAATAACAATTCTGACTGAAGCAGCAGGGGGTGTTTTTTTTGCCCCCCCCCCTGCCTTCTGCTTTTATGAATTACCTTTAATAAGTGAAGCACCTCATTGGTGTTGATGTCAGGTGAAATAGGACCTAAACACAGAGGCAGTAAATCTGACCGAGTAGTTAATGAATCAGGAAGGACTGTTGGGGTGCTTTCAGCCTCCAGCGTCACACTAATCCTGCGTCACAGTGAGTTTTAAGAATGAGGTGGAGCGTCGACGCGGGGAGATGAGAAGCTCTGAATTGTGTGTAATGGCATCCTTGTATTGCTGTGAAATCAATAATGACATCTGTTGGTTTATTCATTCAACTCATCTCCCTCTGGCTTTCTCTTTCCTTCTCTCCCTCTCTCCAGGAGTCGCAGCATGTGACCTCAGGCTACAACACCCAGAGTAAGTTTCCCAGCGTAAACACGCACGTATAAGCTCTGTGATAATTAATGCAGCCGAGGCCATTAAAGGCAACACCGCCCAGGAGAAATGTGAGAAAGCAGCTGACGTTGAAATGAAATCATAGCCACAGGAGTTAGTCAGAAAAACCTTTGCTTTTATCTTTCTGGGTTCATCTGAGCAAGTAATCAAACAAACATGATTAAGTGGTGAGTGGAGCGCAGACAGATAATCGGGGGCTTGTGTTTGAACTGACAGCATCACATTAGAGAAGGGCAATGCACATAAAAGGTTCTGTCACAGTGTATATAATTTCATGCATACCACTGAACAGCAGTTTTTTTCTTGAAAATGTATTCATACAGAAGCAGTTTCAGGGGGAACTATTATGGTTTTCTGTCACATAAATACAGTTATGATAGTGGATATTAAGCATGGCCAAAGCTTCAAATAATGAGGTCAGCATATGTAAAAAAAAAAAAAAAAAGTCCCTTTGAATCAAAAGCTTGTGACACTTATTTAAATGCTCTGTGTCTGGTAGTTTTTTGTTTTTTTTTCCTACACTTGGTTCTGTATGATCTCAGTAAGAGGGGATATCCTTATATGGTCATCTTAAGCACCGCTCTAGCTAAGAAAAGAGAAGCCCCACCCACCTGCTGCTCAAGGGGCAACCAGTTAGATAAAAAGGCCTTCAAGTGAGGGGCAAGGGAGGTAAAAAGGCTTCTTTCAGCTAGTGAATTTAGGCCTCAACTACAATTAGATACCCAAAAACCTTTTGGTGGAGGCTGCAAAAAGTAACCTGGCCTTGCTTCCTTTGACAAGAGATGTTCTGTATTGTTGACAAGTCAGCCAGCCCGGCCTAACTCATTTACATACCTAGATCTGATCATATTCCAGATGGATTTGAAATAATGAGACACTAATTAATACAAGGTGTTAATGCAGACACCCATAGATCAGATGTGATTATGTAGACAGTGTATCCAGGTGCAGATTGCATATCAGTACCAGGTTTAAATAGATGTCAGTCCTAAGACCTAATAAATATACCATATAAAGACGGAAAACACGTCTGGTTTATGGCAATGATGTTAGGAAAAATACCTTAAATACAGTTTTCAGTTTCACTTTTGCTTCTTCAAAATCACCAAAAACACAGGTCTCCTCTTGGCCCTTGTGTTTGTGTCTCTGTGTGGGTTTTTCAGCGGTTGAGACACAGAAAACAAGTCATTAGTAAATTAGTTCATCAGAATTAAGCAATACACCATACCACTATACCCAATAAAGATCCATTGCCACAGAACATTCTGTACATTCTGTACACGAGTCTAGCTAGCCATCCAGTGCATTCAGCGTTTTTGAGCATATTATCAGGATGAGAAGAAAAACAGTTTTGCCACAATGTTTTTGTTAAAATTAAGAAAATGGGTTGCCTCTCGGTGGTGCCTGGCTGCATCTACTCTGCATTATAAACCATTTACGTAGCCTTGGCAAAGCTAGGCGACGAGCGCTGAGAACACTTTCCCACAGGAAAGGTCCTTTCACCTGAGCTTACATGGGCAGTTTATATACACTGAAATCTAGACAGCTGGTACTTTTTCACTCTGTGTAACGTTCACTCTGACAGAAGTTTTTTTTTTCAGTTTTTGTATAAATCTACTCAAAGCACAGGGTGCACTTAAGAAAACTGGAATACTCTGCTGTAGAATAAATATAGAAGTTCAGCTGAAAAACTCTGAAAGTACCAAATTTTCTTAGTTTTAGCTTTTTAACTGCGTGTATTTGCTGGCTTTTCTTGCGGTAATTTTGATAATTAAGTGGCTTGGGCTGTTAAATGGACAGTGCAATCAATTTTTACAAACTATTCCTTTTAGGTTGGTACAGAGAGCTGCTGAGACCATTTGTGTTTCTTTGTATCTGCAAAATCAGCTGCAAAGCAGCTTAAAGAAACATTAAAATGGACCTTGCTCATTTCCAGCTCTGTATTTTTATTCTTAGACTCTACTAGATTAGCTTCGATTTACAGTGGCTCAAAGTCCAGACCTCAGCCTGCTGTGGTGGGACCTTAAGAGAGCTGTGCATGAATGCATACCCGCAAACCTCAATGAACTGAAGCAACGCTGTAAAGAAGAGCGGGCCAAAATTCCTCCACAACGACACCAATAAAGTCACAGAGAAAACGATTACTTCGGGTTATTGCTGCAAAAGGTGGCTCTACAAGCTGCTGAATCGTGCGATGCGCTTAGTTATTCACAGGATTGAATAGAGTCCTGCGAAAACTTTCTTTTTCACATGACTGTATGTAGAACTCACCGCAGTTCTGACTCCCGGGGTTGATCCGATCATGAAAAGCTTTTCTAAGGTTGTTGCTCTTTGTTAAATCCAGCTTGTAGTGTTTTGAGTTATTTGTGCTGTATATAAAGCTGAAGCATTTCCCCACTGGCAGGTTTTACCTCTCTGTGTAAGAAAAGAAGAAATACGGCTGACTGGAATATGAAATACAGCAAAAGGATTCTGTTCACAAACTCTTGTTTATATCCACTCGGAAAATAAATAATCTCTTCAAGTTTTCGTCAGTGTGTCTCAGTTTGACTTTTATTGCAAAAGGACATTTACATACTGTTTTACCCAAAATCCTGTTAGCAAAGCAAAGAAAACACACACACACACTGGAACAGAGTGTCATATTTTCCAGTGTGACAGTACTACGAGTCTACAGTGATGTGAGTTTGGCTTCCTGTCAAACACTAATCAACACACACAGACACAAGTCTTGACACATGCAAAACTGTGATACAGTGATTGAATGTCCTCTGTTGTGTTGCAGAGCGATGCACTGTATCAGCTAACAAGCCTGCTGCTAAACCACCAACTGCACCACAGAAGTCGTGAGTATATCTCTCTCTTTCTCTGGCACACACACACACACACACACACACACGCACATAAACTGAGAATTTCTGACCTGCTGCTGCTGCTGCGTTTGCCTCAAGGTAAAATTAAACTTGACTCTTGGATGAAATTCACTGGTGGTAGGAGGAAAAAAAAAAAAAAAAGATTGTGTGGATCAGAGCGGGAAAGTGCAGCTACATTAATTTAACGTGAGCCAGGAGCATATTGCAACATCTCTGGCTGCAGCCCACTCCACATCACTCACTGAGCTGTACGGCAGGATGAGAATGGAAAGGCACAAATCTCGACTTGTAAGGCCGCTTTATGACCCCGACTTGCACTGTGTTTGATCACAACAAGCTTAATGATTCAAAAACACGAGAGCAACTGAGAAAGAAAGGATTCAGCTGAGTGGTTTTGTTATAATGTAAGGTGCTAAACTTACATTATAACAGCTTACTTCCTGCAGTAAAAACCTAACCTAACTTTACGCCTCAAACCAAGTAGCATTTTAGTAGCTAACTCCGTTTTGAGGGGGTAGAGGTCATGCTGAAAAAAATCACGTCACATAGCAGCTGCTCCTGGATTCATATCAGAGCTATTATAGTACAGGCTAACATTAGCAACTCTGTCCTGTTTTTACTTTGATCTGGATTTGAGGCCGTTCATATTTCAGCAGCATCACTCAAAATGTTATGTAACATCAAACCACTGGATCTCACAACTCATCGCAAGCCAAGCGGCAACCTCTGGGGCTGAAACATCAAGCCAACGTAAAGTGCGAAAAAATGGCAGTTTCTCCAGACACCCCTTTAGGCTGGCTCCAGAAGTGAATCAATCCCTGTAGACTACCATCTTCACACATTAAATTGACATGTTTTCAGCCTGGTACAAAAAAGCTATTTTGATCTCAACAACTAATTTCCCCTTTCATGACAACAGTATGCAGGGCGATTCTTCTTTTCCTTTTACCTGTTTGGATTTTGGTAAGGTTTGCATTTGAACACTTTATAGCATTAAAAAAGCATGTTTACAGCCTGGTACAAAAGTGGTTTTGCCCTCTATGGATAGTTTCCCCCCAGTCACAACAACTCTTTTAACTCATCTACCTGGATAATCCACCTGCTAGCACCTGCTCATCTGTTGCTTTGAGTCATTAAACAGGACCCTAAACCTAACTAAAAAGTGACACATAAGGAAAAAGAAAATGAAGTGAAAATAAAAGTCTAAAAATGATCTAAGTCAGACATCTCTCTCTTCTTGTTGGAAGTCATTAGATTACCAACTACCAGCTTACCTGCCTCTTTATGCAGCTTTTTGTTGGTTTCTGTTCCTCCTCATCTGGAATAATTGTATTTTGCACTTGTACCTGACATGATGGGAAATGACACTAATTGGCTACACAGGGAGTTAAAATGTGACAAGAGGGGGTGGTGACCAAATATCAGTGAGTAATGAGTCAGGAGTGAAAATATATATTATCCCGAAAGCTCCTTTTTAACGAATGTTAAAATTTATGTTAAACATTTAAACTTAGCACAAAAAGTGAGGAAGTTTGTGTTTGGTTGATTATTTCTTCGTTGTAACGATGCTTCTTCGCAATAAATCTTATACTGTTGGAAAGCCTGTTTATTTCCCCTTCAATGGAGCCACAGTTGTAAGCAAATTGCATTTGTGTGTTGAGCAGCAGAGATGAGTATGTGGGTTTGCATCCATGAAAAACTTGTCAAATCCTCTCTGCCAATGCCAAACAGCTTATTCTGCTATTGACTCTTGTTTGGTGTCGTTTATTGGATTGATCATGGAAGTCTGAAGAAATGAGACATATTTGTGATATAGCAGTTTATTAATTTAACAAACAGGGCCCTCAGTAGCATGTGGAAGAACCATACAGCTAGATAGATATAGAGCTGCTTCTGTTTTGGAGCTGCTCAGTGAGCTAGCTTGTTAGAGGCCCGCTAATCAGACTTCAGCGCTGGGTCTTTGTAGCCTCTGTACACAACCCCCCCATTTATGTCCACATTCATGCTTGTATAGCTGGATTATGTGTGTTAATTACCTTGTGGTTGTGTGCCGGTGTTTTATATGCGGTGCCGGTTGGGATTTTTCCCCTCTTTGGGTTTCTGTAGCTGCCTTGTGCGCACTACTTCTCAGGTGGACTTTGATGTTGGTGTTTCGTTCCGCTTGAGAAGTGTTCTGCACATGTTTTCATCATCCACAACAAGACACTCGCTTCTATCTATCTCGCTATCGTACTCAAAGATATGGGACTCTGCTGCTTTCTCGGCAGACCGCTGCTATTACTGTTAACAATAATAACCTTGGTTATCAGTCTCCTATCAGTTTGAAACTGAATTGGCTCAACTTGGCCAGTTTGTTACATGCAATCTGTGATAATAGAGCAAAAAGTAACCAGATTACAGCCAGCATACCGGCCCACGCTACTCTGTCTGAGAGTGATTACAGTCAGAGTTGTGATTGCCTGATTGTTTGGAGACATATTGCCTTTTGATCGAAAGCGATCGAGGCTGTTGTATGCACAAACTCTGGGCAACCAGCTGATCACTGCAAGTACTTGCAGTCAGTTGCAGAAAGTGAAAAAATTCAATGCAGTCTCTGGGCAACCACTGATTTTTCCTAGTCTCAAGAAGGTTGCCGTCCGATTTTTATCTTGCCCGCCAGTAGGTTAAGGGAGGTTATGTTTTTGGTCACGCTGGTCTGTTTGTCTATCAGCAGGATAACTCAGAAAATATGAACGGATATCAATGAAAATATATGGAGTTTTGGGGGTGGTACAAAAAACAATTGGTTATCTTTTGGTGGTGATCTGGATCACGATCTGGATTCAGGGTTTTGTATGACAAATTCTTTACCAGGCGAGGTATGTCCTCTACTGAGTACCCATGTAGTTACTCAGTGTGACAGCTATAAGAGATGGAGTGGGGAATATCTGACTGACTGACTGAGACTGGCTTTCCAAAACTGATGCTCCCCAGCTTAAGATTAGCCTCCTTGATTTTCAACCTCTGTCTAAATTTTAAAGAAATTCCTAAAAATGTGTATTTGTTTTTTAAAAAAAAAAACCCACTCATGCTGTAACTTGTATGTATGCTGTGTGAGAATATGCAGGAGGCATAAATTTACCACAAAGGTTATTTATCCAGAAAAAACTGTGCTCAGACTTTAAAGGACAGAAATTAAAACCACAGTGGGTAAATATGTCTGTGCGTAGTTTGATAGTATTAATAATTGTGAGTTTTATTGCTTGCTGCTCTGCAAATGCTTTTCTCCTTGTTAAAGTTATTTCACTAAGGAAGAGGATTTTGGTCTGCTGTCATACTATATCATATAAAGAAGCACAACTCCTGTTTTACTCCATCTAATGAGAGTTTTTAAGTGTCAAGTGCAATGCATTATTTATAAATTTTATTTTAAAAAACTTGTTTAAATAAGGGTAGAGGGTATTTGGTGAGGATGGTGTCAAAAAGCACACTCTTAAGAAAGACTTGATGGGCAGAAGATGATGCAAAAATCCTGCAACTTAAGAAAAAGTGAAGGCAGTCTCGTAAGTTAGCGGTAATTCAGCTGGATGGTTTGATTAAAGTTCCAGCTCAAAATGTAAATTCTCATTTCCTCCAGTTTGGATATGCAGTTAAATAGTTAATTCTATCTCCATTAGGAGGGTGTCTGTGGGAACTGTAGTGCCTTTTGTGCTGTTTTACGCTACGCTTTCAAAGCTGATAAGCCTATTCCTGCTGATCACTCATGTATACTCCACAGTGTAATTTTTTCCCCCCATCTTGTATTCAAACATAAATGCTGCTTTGTTTATTAGGGTGAAATAATTGTTACTGGTTAAAAACAATGCCTAGTTTACTGCCGCCATTAGGCCGTTCTCTGTTTTCACTGTGATGCTCAACAGGCGTAAAATGTTCTCGATAATGAATAGGCCTACCTCGTCTTATTCAAGAGTAAATGAGCTGTTTAGGCTAATTGCTATATTCTTTGCTGAATGTTTACTATGTCTGGCTTTACTGAAAACTCATCCAGCTGTAATCCCTCTCCAACAGGCACAATACCTTAATGCCCAATAGGAAAAATTTCTGCTGTTTCATTATAGTCATTAGAGCAGTGAGTAAGGAGCATATCATACCATCCTGCTTCAAGAGTTTCATGACACTGTGATCCAATCAGATGTTGTTCATTTAACTGAATGCATGAAAAACTAGTGAAGTCAGTTTTTGAGTGTTGCTGGCTCAGAAACACAGACAGCACCTTGGTTCTTGCATTTGTTCACAAAAAAGGGCTTTTTTTTTTTTAAAGTAAACTAAAATGTAATGCACAAAAACTCACAACAAAAATGCCACTTAATTAAGTGGCACACACACACACACACACACACACACACATTACTATTGAGAAAAGTGAAGGAAGTGTTACCTTTGCTTTTGTATGCAGCACCCAGCTACCTTTCTAAAACTGGGGTCCAAGGTGGTGGTATTGCAGCATGCAAAAACTTCCTTCAACATTTGCTCTTTAAATGCCAATAATAATAATAATATGAAATACTTTACAGCAGCAATAAGAAACTTAAGGCTAAAAGCATGCAGATGTTGTGGTATGAGGTGGTAAAGATTTTCTGTCTGTCCTTGAGACAGTGGAGCTGAAAAATCTGTTAAAGAATGTGTTCAGCTGCATGCACAGTAAGTGATCAATACATTAATAATTGACACCTGGGATACTGAAGTTTGGCTTAAACAAACTGATTCAAACTCTGTGTCAAAATTTAGTTTATAGTTGCAGTGGTTATAGCTACACAAAAAAATGGCAAAAAAGTAAATGATCTCCTTTAATCACTATGGAAATATGAATACAGTTGAGCTACTGGTAAGTTATTGCGAAATGTAGATAAACTACTGACTAATCATGAGTAGTTGACCTCTACACTGAACTGCAGGCAGTTAACTGAACTGTGGCGTACCACAGAAAGAATAAAGCACTATATCCATCCATCCATCCATCCATCCATCCATCCATCCTCTTCTGTTTATCTGTGGCCGGGTCACAGGGGCAGCAGCCTAAGCAGAGAAGCCCCGACCTCCTCTCCATAAAGCAATATTTATAAGATCAAATCTGTTATAAAAGGCTCACTACCAAGAAACAGGTGACCACAAAATGTGCTAACTAATGCTGTTTTATTAAACCTACATTTGTGATGCAGCACAGGAAAAGACACCATCGAGAACAGCTGGACCTTCCAGGATTTCCAATGTTTATTACTGTTTATTATGTTTATTATTCATAACTTGACTGTCTGCCGTGCCTCTCAAAACTGTTTTTGAAAAAAAATGTAGCTTGTTGAACAGTTTATTGTGCCCCAAATCAATTGTCCAGCCTGTCGGCTTCCCCCAAAGGCACAGCCACACGTGTCTAGGGGTGTGGTGACTTCCCCCCTCTTAAAGCTGCTTGTTTGTGATCTATAAACTGTTTTTTGTAAAACCCCCTTTTTTTAATCAGAAGTTTAATGATTTACGAATATGGTACAAGTGAGTCTTTACCATTTGCATGGTTACTAAACCACAGTAATTGAAAGAGTGAACACCAGTTTGACATCTTTAAGTTTACGATTCATGGAAACTTCACCTCGGTTTCCACATGCTGCATCAAATTTGTAGTTTTTCCCATTTGTAGCAACACAAGAAGATGTAAACTTAACTCTGACAAATGGTGAACAAGTTAGCATGCTGTTGTCTGTTTACACCATCTCATTTTCACTTTACACGCTGTTTTGGTCTCCACCGACTCCGGAGGGAAATATCTGGCTCTTCAGCTGCTGAACGCTCTGCTGCGTTCCAGGCAGATGGGTGAACGGAAGCAGCGTTGGGAAAATAAAAGCTGCGAGCTGCTTGTTCAGCTTCAGAGTTTGTCCTGGAAGCTGCGCGTACGTTTTGTTTTGCAGTCTGAGCAGATGCACATCTGAACTTCTCCGTGGCAGAGTATTGAGTAATTAGTCATTAGCTGAGTGTGGCTTTGATTTTGCTTTTAGAAATTATTAATATCTCCTCAGACAAACTTCCTCAAGTGATGGAGCTCTAGTAGTGCTGTACTTTTAGCAATAAAAAGACTCAATTTTATAAAGGCAATTAAGAGCATCTGCACCTAGTTGAAATGTGATGTTCTGCTTTCTAAGCTCTGCATGTCATGGATGCTTTAGTCCATAACTCATTTATATCTGAGTGCGTCTGTCCTCCTTATTCTCTCTTGTGCATTTTATTCATTTCCCTGCCATGCTCCCCTTCCTCTCTCTCTCTCTGTCTCATTCTATTCAGGCTCCATCTCCCTCTCTTTCAGCCTCCCCACCACCACCACTCGCTCCCCTTCACTTCCCCATCATTATCATCTCCATCTCACTCACTATCTCTCTCTCCATCTGTCCCTTCTTATGAAATAAAATATGAATCCATTATTCATTCATTCAAACATATCTATCATCGCCGTGTGCAGCACTGTGCCCCTTATCTGCAAAGCTTTTTCTTATTGTGCTTCAGTTATTCACGACTCATACGGCCCCATCTGAAAACACCACAACACTGGGGAGTATTTTTTAGCGGTGCAAGCACTGACAAGAGTGGTTCGTGAGGCAGTAAAAATCCCTTTAGGGGATTCTCCTGTCATAACAATAGCAGTGCAAGCTTAAAATAACAGTAGTTTGTGTGGAGGGTTTATATAAAGCAATAAAACATGGGAACTTGCCAATCCACAGCACATAAATACTGAATAATT
The DNA here is from genome assembly GCF_007364275.1 of Archocentrus centrarchus. Lineage (NCBI taxonomy): Eukaryota > Metazoa > Chordata > Actinopteri > Cichliformes > Cichlidae > Archocentrus > Archocentrus centrarchus. The sequence goes on along the minus strand of NC_044355.1, from coordinate 25,935,525 downwards.
TGTGTGGTAAGGAGCAGGTGATGCTGTGAGGGAGGTCATGTTATCGACTGCACCTTATATATCTCTTTCATTGCAGCTGTATTGTTGGAATTTGATCTCTAGCATGAGGGGAGCAAAACAAATACAACCGATAGGAGAAACAGGGCAACAACCAGGTTCTTTATCCAATTAGAAACCTCTTAAAAATCAGTGCACAATCGTGATGAAGGTCCCATGTCTGCTGAGCACCTCCTCTCTTGTTTCCAAGGAATTCTTGGCTGTAGGTCAGCAGTTGTCAGACAGAAAGTTTCCAGGTGAAAAAACAATCTGGCTTTTCTTCCCGAGCTCCAAAAGCTGAACATCTGGTAGGTTTTTAGCAGTGAATGTCCGCTTCCTCATTCCCCAACATGAACCACCAGCTTGCTGCTTTCTGCTGTGTAATTAATCCGTTCACCAAAAAGGCTCTTGAAAGGGAATTGCAGATCACAACTTGCCATAACCGACCTAATGCGAGCAGACAGGAGGTCATGGCTGCAATAACACACGTCTCTTTGTCTCTGTGCAGAATGTTGGAGGATGACCTGAAGATCAGCAGCGATGAGGAAGAGGCCGAACAACAGGTGAGCTCCCTCTGCTGTCCGTCCTCTTATTCAGTTACTGCATATGATCCCTCACTCCGGCTTCCCCTCCATCTGTCCTTCAGTGTTTCAGCTACTAACATAACACACAGTAAATTCAGCTGTGGATGTGTCACATTTGTTAATTCATTCATCTGTCGAGAATAAGTCAGTCAGTGTTTCAGAAGGCATAATTCGTCCTCATTTTTCCTTCCATTTGTCACTTAATGTCTTGTATTACAGTAGCTTAAAATATAGATACATAACTGTTTTTACAAACAAGAAGTGATGGTTGTAAAAATGTTACCAAGTGCTTGTTTACCAGGAAAAAGACGTGACTTTTTAAAAAATTATTTTGAAACCGTAAAACCTGAGAGGTTTTAGCTGAAACTGCATTAGCTTTGACTGTGGACTGTATGTGAAAGATACCAAGACCCCAAACTGCCCCCCCAGATGCATCTACCACAGAAAAAGCTTGAACGTATAAAATGTGTGTGTGGATGGGTGTTTGTAGCTTGTAGGTGAAAGTGCTCTGTTAGAGTAGAAAAGCACTGTATAAGTACCAGTCCACCGGGTTCTAGCCAGAAGAAATTAGCTTTCTAATGCTAATAAGCTTGCTAATGTTAAACGCTAAATGCTGCGCCCGCTTGCTAATCGCAGTGATGCTGAACAGTTCAATCGATACAGCGATAATTCTTTTTGCATATAAACCAGAAGAGTTATATATCATGCATTCAACATGTCCCAGAGTGCCATTTCCTTCTGCCAATAGGTTTGCAGAAATTACGTAAAAAGCGCACGAAACAAAAACATTATAATCCAGATGTTTTATCGATCCGATCAGCTGCTAACTGCACTTCCTACGTTAGAATATCTGTCATGATGTTGTCAGCATGAACTATCACATTTTTAATGCAAGCGACTAAACATAACAGGAGGTGACATCATTTTGCTGGGAATTTTTTCTGCAAGGCCTCTCACAGCTCCTGGAATTTTATTTTTAAATCAGGAGATCTTGGGGACATTTTGCGTTTTTTTTTTTTTTTTTTTTAATTTGCCTGCCATTTTGTCTGTGCTGATTGAACATAACTCAAATTTGCCAAAGGGTAATCATTTTCAACAAATTTTAGAACTGTCAAATCAGTTTTTAAAAATAGCCTAAATTAGCTTAGCAATTCAAAAAGTCACACTCGTTATGCTAAGGACACAAAATGTCCCATTCAAAACCATTGAAAATTGCATTTTTGATCACACATTTATCTTCACATAAACCAATGCAATCTTTTTCATTAAGATTTTATTTTGGACTACTGACTTTGAATTTTTGATTTTTATATTTGTCCACCAGGTGGTGCTACTTTTTTACCATTCAATGCATGCATCAAAATTACACACTTTTTACTGTTTTCTGCAAAGATTTCTTGCTCCCGAAATAATAAGTGTGTGTCACTATTGATGTTGGATCATCGTGTATGTGTGTGCACAGGCATGCATGTGCACATGTGTGTGTGTGTGTGTGTGTGTGTGTGTGTGTGTGTGTGTGTGTGTGTGTGCGCACGTGTGTGATGTCCAACTTCAAGTCTTTTCTCTTTGAATGCCAGATTCTGCTTTATAAACCTAATTCAAGAATAATAAACAATGAGGGACCTTTCAGTGCTTCAAAGAGGCCTCAGCAGCAAGAACCAAAACAAAATTGGACTTTGTTCTGGTTCTTGCTCAGGTAGATTCTGCACCTGCACTGCAGCCATGGCTATAAGCATGAACAATAGTGCAGGATTAGCCCTTTTGGAGATGACAAGATTTTACAGCACATGGCATGGTGTTTACAGGTCAAAAAATGAATCAACTCAAATCTACAAGGTGCTGCTGCAGGCCCCGCTCTCATCAGTAAATGTAGAAGTAAGAAGAAGCGTGAATTTTACATGCAAATATGGGAATTTTACATGCAAAGACCACCACAGTCTGTCCATTTGCAGTCTCCGCTTTACCTTAGCTGGACTCTCACAATCAGACAGACACATAGCTCTACACTCTCCCACCCTGTCTGTCTCTCACCCACTCTGTCTGTCTCTCACCCACTCTGTCTGTCTCTCACCCACTCTGTCTCTCACCGTCTTTCTCTTTTGCTCTATATTTTTACAGCAGTTTTTGAGAAGGTGACATTTTTTGTCCTCAGAACCTCAAGTATGATTTTTTTTTTATTTGTCACTGCAGGAAAAACAAAAACATGCATGAAAAAACATATTGCTGCCACTCATTTACCGTCTCATGGCCTAATAAAAATCAAATATTCAGTTCATTTGCTTCCACTTATCCAATTCTAAGTCACAGAGGGTCTGGAGCCTATCCCAGCTGCCATAGTGTGCCATAGAGTGAGAGGGAGGGTACACCCTGCACAGGTCACCAGCCTGTCACAGGGCCAAGACAGAGAGACAGATAACCATTCACATCGATGGGCAATTCAGAATCACCAAATGACTTATCCCTACAAATTGCATGTCTTTGGACTGTGGTAGGAAGCTGGAGTCCCTAAGAGAACCCACACAGACATGTAACATGAAAACTCCACCTAGTAAGGCCCCAGGCGGATTTGAACCCAGGACCTTCTTATCTTCTTGGTGTGTGCCAACAGTGCCAACATTTGCACCGCCATGTTCCTCTCCTCCGTAAAATGTATTTTATGTAAATTATTTGAGTTATTTGGATGTTTGATAAAAAAAAAAGTGGCAGTATGTAAGAATACTGGCCTTTGACTGGTTAAAATACCCAAAAATATATGTAACATTTGATATATTTATTTCAAGCTGAAGTAGTTTTAAAAGACTGGATCATTTAAAGTGGAAAAATATTACTTTATAATATTTTTACAACAGTTTTTGGGTAGAGGACAGTGTCTGTCCTTAGGATCACGAATGTAAGTTTTTCACAAAACTTGATACTGTAGAAAAGCAAAAAATGCATGAAAAAAAATGTTAATGCCAATCAGTGACTCATCTGAGGGCCTAATAAAAATAATAATCCAGTAGTCCCCAAAATACATTTTATGGAAATTATTTGAGTTTTCTTGTTTTTGTCCATAAAAACACAGTGGCACTGTGTAAGTAAATGGGCCTATAAAGGGTTAAAATTTTTCAAAAAGTATATAATATTTGGTATCTATGTGTCAGGCTGAAGTAGTTCTAAAAGACTAGATCATTTAAAGTGGAACAAAATATTACTTCATAATATTTTTACAGCAGTTTTTGGGAAGAGGACAGTGTCTGTCCTTAGGATCACAAATGTAAGTTTTTTAAAGGATCTCCCAAGTTAATATGAAGCCCGAAATTATCCTTTTGAGCTCCCCTTTTCAACTTCTTCCCCCTCGAGTTCACGCTGGTCGCCATTCAAGCATGAACAGGGTCATCGTGAGATTGCGCACATTGTGAGCGACACTGGCCGTGCCCGATGGTAGATTGCAAATTGCAGCGAAATAATACTATAGCGCAACGATCTAGCCAGAGAAAAAAAAATCAGACTCTGGTAATTTACACAAAAAGTTTTGATAGCGAACCGGTGAAATTCTCAGTCCAACACAAGATGACCTCAGCATGGCGCAGCGCCGGGCAATCAACCGCTGGCTAGAACCCTGGTCCATGTAGCCACCTTCTTTGTGCAGCCTGAGGAGTCGCCCCCTGCTGGCAGTCAGAAAGAAAGCACGTTTAAGTCACTTTCACTATGACTTCAGTTCAGACTTAGATGTGTTTATATCATACTTGTACTAGTATATAAGTATGTCCACGGCATGTTTTTGAATTCTTTAGTGATGACTTGAACGAAATTCCGTCACAGATACAAATTTTTGGGACCGTTAAGATACATACGGGTGGCGAACTTGACACGTGAAACAAATGCAAATGGAAAATGTAACATCACATTTGCTGGGGGATGATTACATGAACACAATATATATGAAAAGAATTTGCACATATGATACATCTGTTTAAAAAAAACATATAGATGTTAATAATCGCTGAGTGTGCCATAAAGTTTCATTCAGATTGGCCCACCTATTAAGGAGAAGAGATATAATCATTATAGTAAGGTACAGCTTGGATTCATCTTTTATTCAGATAAAAGCATTCCCTCATTAAGAACAAATGTATTCCTTTATTAGTTCACAGTAAAAACAGGAAAAGAAAACAGGACAAAGGGGAAAAAGAGATGGGAAGATCAATTCCTGACTATTTGCAGACACTGCAGTTAATAGTGTGCTGATATGTTGACTGATAGTGAGATAAAATCAATTTGTTCATTGCAAAATTCATTGAAGCAATCCTCAGAGAATCTGGTGAGACTCTATTATTTAGGATATAAATATATTTAAGAGCAGTATAAAATGAAAATCAGAAGGAGGTGTATGCACCTCTGTAAATTGTTTACAGGTGCTGGCACCCAAAGTTATTTTATTCTGCGTGAATTACACTGTGATGCTCAGGAATGAGGAGAGAGCAAAGGAAGACTAAATCTAATTGCAAGTTACCAGCTCACTGTAGTAACAACTCAAGTATGTCACAAACAGCTACAAGTCAAAGTACTATAAAACCGGCTTTCAGTTACATGTTTACACTGGAGTCGTACAGGGTTTAGGATGGAAGGGCTCAAGTTTTACTACATAAAAACTGTGGGAAAGATGCCCCTTGTGACTACGCCATACTTTTAGGAACTATTTTTCAGGGACTGGAGTGACCTGACTTATATATATATATATATATATATATATATATATATATATATATATATTATAATAATCCACTGATACATTAAGACTGCTTTTTCTGAGCAGCATTAACACATTGTTACTATCATACATAAAACCGGCAGAACTGTAAGTTTAACTTGGCATTTTTCTCTAAACACTTAAAGCCTTTTTTGATCATGTTTGTAACACTTTGCAAATTCATGTTGAAGAAAATGTGCGATGTGAGCAAAAACTGCAGGAACATGTGCTTTCTGGTGAGATTGTTTTTTTTCCTTAAAATGCAATAAAGCCAGACAGACATGTAGAAAAGTGCGATGGACAAGTAACAAGCAGACACTGAGAAAAGAAATACTTTATTCAGTGACTTATTATTTGCTGACAGATTGAGAAGCTATAATGGGTTTTATTTTAAGTTTTGTAATGTATCATTTAGATGCTAATTTAATTCATCATTCTGTAACAGCTTTGTAAATTGTTCAATTTAAGTCTTTGTAATTAAATACAGTAGGTCAGTTAGCATTCTGGTGGCACAAACGAGGCTCTGCACACTAATTCTGGGGCGAAAAAACACCAAGAGTAGTAATTAAAGGTCAAAATGTCAGTCTTTGAAGCACCTTCTCCATCATTGGCCTGATGTTTACAAACCTTGGAGCAGTGATGTGTCCTGTTGTGGGGTGTATCAGCGTGTTTATGCGGTATTCACTGACTAAAGAGGTCAGGTTTGTCACTCTGGGGCACTTTGCATATGAGCCGTGCGGTTGTCCTGCTCTTCCTGTCTTGTTTTTCAGTATGGAAATTGGCATGGTGGCCCTTTCTCCTCTAATCACTGTCATCATGCGCTAATGATGCCAGAGATGAGTTCAAAGCAGTCAGTGGGGGTCGTGCTGCTGCCCCCTCCCCACTGTGCAGACAGATACCAGTGCTCATCAAAGAGTCTGTGAGATGTTTTCTGTTAATGAAGATACCGATTCCTCTCATCCCCTTTTAACTGGCCTTCTGATTGTATAATAACCATGATGGCAGATATTATAATTATAAATGATGGCAGGTCATTTATAATGATTTAAGTTTGTGTAATTTTACTGAAAGTAGCACTGTTAATTACAGATACTTAGTGTGCATTCAGAATTGCAGTGAGTGGCTTCCTAATCACAGGGCTGTAGAGTATAATGTACCTATATGTACATGATAAATGTTAAAGTTCATGACAGTACAATTAGAAAAATGCAGAACAAGTGTGGCTTCTTTGGAAGGGTTACCAGGAGGATGCCTCTTCTCTCTGAAAAGAACATGGCAGCACAGCTTAAGTTTGCGAAGCTGGATCTGAATAAACCACAAGACCTCTGGAACAATGTCCTTTGGACAGACGAGACCAAAGTGCAGCTGTTTGAAGCACAGCACCACATTTAGAGAAAACAAAATACAGTATATCAGCACAAACACCTCGTACCAACTGTTAAGCACGGTGGTGGTGGGCTGATGATTTGGGTTTGTTTTGCAGCCAGAGGACCTGGAACAGGAACTCCTCTGTGTACCAAAGTATTCTGGAGTCAAATGTGTGGCCATCTGTCTGACAGCTAAAGTGTGGATGAAACTGGGTCATGCAACAGGACAATGATCCCAAGCAGCAAGTTTCCAACAGAATGGCAGAAAAAGAAAAGAATCGATGTGTTGCAGAGGCCCAGTCAAAGTCCAGACCTCAACCTGATTGAAGTGCTGTGGTGGGAGCGCTGCATAAATGAATGCCCACGAACCTGAATGAACTGAAGCAACACTGGAAAGAGGAGTGGGCCAAAACAATATAAGACACCGATAAAGTCAGACAGAAAATAATTACTTCAAGTTATTGCTGCAAAAAGTGGTTCTACAATCTGCTGAATCATAGGGTATATTCAGTTTTCACAGGACTACATAGAGTCCTGTGAAAACTTCCTTTTTCACATGACTGTATACATGGATCAGTAGGATCTAGTAGTAGAATCAATAGACAGCATAAAATATGACACATACAACTGACTGCTTGCTTTGGTTTCCCACCTTTATCCCACCTTAGAAACTAATCTTGTTTGGGGGATCTATAGTTAGTCCTGCGTGTCATATACAGTAAGCCACCTCTGACCCAAGCAGCGACCTCCAAGGCTAAAAAAAAAAAGAAGCCAAGGCAGAAGTGCCAAAAACTGCAGACTATTTTGTTAATTTAGCAGAAATAAATCTATACATAAGTATTCAGGTCCTTTGGCATGACATTTGGTGCATCCTATCTCTGTCAACTGTACTTGAGATACTTCTAAAGCCTCACTTAAATGTGCCAAATCAAATTGATTGGACATAATTAGGAAAGGCACACACCTTAAAGTTGTCACAACTGAGAGTGTGTGTGCACGCGTGAATACCAACTCTTGGGCTTGAGAGAATTATCTTTAGACCGACGGGACAGGATTGTGTGAAGGTGTGGACCTGGGGAAGAATACAGATCCGTTCCTGCAGCACTGAACGCATAATGTGCCAAACATAAGAAGTTTGGAACCATCAACAGTGTCCTTAGATTTGACTACTCAGAAAAACTGAGTAATCTGACCGTGGTCAGAGGGGTAATCAACAGCCCAGTTCTTGGTTCTATGAGATCCAGATGGGATGTGGAGATGGGAGAGCCTTCTAGAAGGTCACAGAAGGGAAATGTGAAGCCACTGTTCAGTCAGCTGGAATTTTTCCAGAAGGCACCAGAAGAAATGTCAGATAACGAGAAACAGAATCCTCTGCTTGAAGAAGACTTGAGGCTGTCGGTGCTGCCAAAGGTGTTTTAACAAAGCACTAATCAAAATGTCTGAATGCCTTTACATTAAAGTGGGATTTTTTTCCTTCCTTTACTTAAGAACAACAAAACTAAAACCTGTCTCACTTTGAATTAATTGAACCTTTCTAAGATGAAACAAGAAAACAGACGTTACCTTGAAAGGGGCTGAAAACATCCCTCATGGACTTTGTTTATGCAGCAAAGTTTCAAACACAAATGGTTTTGCGGTCTCCCATTGGTGTTTGACATATTGTCCCCACAGAATTAAAAAGAGCTAGGGGAAAGGCAGCAGCGTGTGAGTGCTTTTTGTGTGTGTGTGTGTTTGTTTTCTTTGTGTGGCTTATCCCAGAAGTACCCGCTTAAATCTGTGGGTTTAAGACTACAATAGGTCATTATTTGAAATCATATTTGATTGTACAAATTTGATGAGTCAAAAGACAGATCAAAAAAGAACATTTTTTTAATGTGCATTGTGATATAAAAATAGAAATCATATTTAGTATATACCAACAGGACACAAGACTGACTGTTTTCACTATATATTCAGTCTCTCGCTCTCCCTGTATTTTTATTTTGTTGTCGGTCTCTGTGCAAGACAGACATTGGGATTGATTTAGATAAACAGAGAGGGAGGTGAGAAAGAATGAAAAGAAATGAATAAGTTAGAGGGAGCGAGACAAAGCAGGCTGAAAACAAAGCAGACGGGAGGTAAAGATGGAGAGAGAGGCAACGAAAAGCAGACGGCAGACAGCGAGAGAGGCTGGGATGAATTCGGTGGCATTTTCCGTGCATGCTCTTAACAGGCTTATGGCAAATGAGTGCACGGTGTATTATCAAGCTTTCTTAGCCTGAAGTGAAACACAACATGCACACATTCATAATCAAACACACACACACTTGCATGTACGACGCATTTGCACACACGCACATACAGACATGCACATACAGTGTACTCATGCAGACGTCACCTCGCAAGCATTTACACCAGCAAACACATAAATATAAACACATGCTGACACTGTGTGTGCGTGTCTCTCTCTCTCTCTCTCTCTAGCACACACACACAAACACACACACAACAGATGCACAATGTCATTAGTATGCCGTGGCACAACACTGTGAGGGCAGCAGAGGAGTATGATGAATATGTTTTTGGCACAGAGCAAAAGGAGATGGAGGAGAGGAGGGAATTGAAAGAAAGAGCAGAGGAAGGGGGAGATGGGGAAAGAGGAGAGGAAATGAGTGAGAGCAGAAAAGAGAGAGAGATGTTCCTAATGACTTTAGAAACTGACAGAAAAACAGCAACCCAATTACCGCTGCAGGACTGTCCTTTGTCTCTATCTGCCTGTATTTCTCTCTTTTTTCTCTGCGAGCTCGTGATGACAGATCACCTTGGTCGGAGCAAAGTCAGGCTTAAAAGTTCTGTCTCTGTATAAAAGCACAGTTGCAGCTGGTAAAAATGTCTAGCAGAAGGGGAGGCTTAAATACTCGAGTCTGCTGTACTGTGAGTATCTACGAAAATACTGAATGCAGACAGGCTTTGTTAAGTGTAGGCTGTGTAATGTTACGTGGCATTGTAACATTACATTCAAGAAAATGCACCTGGAGGAGATCGGTTTTGGCTGCGGAGCTTTAGGATGAAGCTATGGATGAAATCAGGTTTAAAGATTATAACCTTGAGCCTTAGGGAACTGCTTGGCAAAGGTCAAAAGAACTGCATGCACCCGAACTAACTTCAACTTGATGCACACCCTATGTTCATACGCAGCAGACAGTTTGGTTTGTCGCCGTGGGAACTTCACAGGAGTTAGGAAAAACATTAACAACAGTTGTGTCCTATTCACTGCATAATGCTGCAGCAGTGAGCAGCATAAAGAGTGCTGAAACTGGAACATCCAAATAGGATTAAGCTGCTATACTTCTTTTTTTTTACTTTCAAAAAGTATGTCATGAATGTATAATTTCCCACTATTGCAACATTGCTTATGTACAATGTGATCAAAGGTAAATGGACCCATTGGCTTTTTCTATGCCTTTAAGCAGTGTCTAACACTTTCTTACAGTACAGTTCAACATACTGAACCCCAACATACTGAATGCAGCATGTTGGTAATCTGTGTTTATAAATTAGACGGAAGTTATTAGCAAACCTTTGCCAATCTGTCTGAGAGTGATTGCAGTCAGTTTGAGTTGGACCGTGATAGTTTGGAGACAGGCTGCCTCCCACCAGGACACCTGTGCAGGCACTTTGTGATTGAAAGTGGTCGCCCAGAGGCTGAGGGTGTTGTAATCACCAGGTAACTACCAGTTTTTCATCATTACAAAGTTGGGTGCCAAACTGTTTTTACTCTAGTGTGACTGAGCCACTACATCAACAAAAACTTTGCTACATAATATATCATGTCGACAAGATAATGGTGACACCAAGCACCAGATACCCCTGGCAATAGTTTTCTAGGCTAAATCTGATCAGCCTTCTTAATTTGGCTGGGACTAGTCAGATTTGGTCTGAGATTTATTGGACCACATATAGCCCTAATACAGTCATGAAAATATGACATCCCACCAGGCAAAAACGTTACTTTGCAGGATGTCTCACCAGCATTTAGGAAAATGCATCTGTATATCATCTGTATTCTTAATGGGTCACAAATTGTAAGAGTGTAGCTAAAGGAAGTAAAGCATTTACTACTAGTACTATGAAGCAGTGTTTTTGTGAATGGGTTTCTGATTAGCTTGAAACTCAGAATGCACTGGAGAATGCAAACGGAGCATGCAGGCTACAGAATACAGAGTCCTACTGTTGGTGTTATTCCCCTCAACTGATCTATATTTGGTTCTGAAATCCAGTAAAAACCATAGTAATACTCAAGGATTTGAATATATGCTAAGCAGAAAACAGAGATACAAATGCAGACCAAAATATCAAAAGAAATCGGATTAATTAGCGTTGAGTTTTACGACTAAAGAAGCACACCAGTGTTCAGGGTGCCTTTAAGTCTGTGTAGTCTGCATGTGTGGAACGTGTGTCTTGGTGCTGAAGTGAGCAGGCCTGACCTTTGGCAACATCTTATTAATCATCTAAAGCACATAGTTACAGAGTGACCTCAAATCACAGTCCTGGTTGGTTTAATTGTGTGGCTTCATAAATAAAGAAAAACTGAAAGAAGTGAACAGTGGATGTTTATCGAGTGTCAAAACACTGCTTTCAGTACAACTTTAATTAAAGCTCAAACCTGGGGTTTCTTTTTGCAACCAATATGCTTATTTTTAGACTTGGTAGCTTTTTTGCCCGTATAATCACCAGTTTTTACTAGCAAATGCAACTGTTCATTGTTGGTGTAATGATAGGTGTGATCTCAGAGAGCAGATTGTCTAATGTTATGGCCTCTGTGCTACTTAAAGTGTGACTGTCGGAGGTTGGTAGACTTCCTGCAGAAGAGCAGCAGAATGTGGCCAATAAAAAAAAAGGGAAAGTGCAGAGGCTGCCAATGAACCTTGAAATAGAGATAACGCGTTACAACGAGTCAGAGCAAACCAGACCGTCAGCACAAACAAATAAGAAGTATAGAAATGCATCGATCAATGAGTTCAAAAGGTTACCGAGTAAATGGAAAGTGTTAGAGTGACTACATGGGCTTAAAGGCAGCTGAGTAAACAGAATCCTTATCTTGGCCAGAACATCAGAAAGAAAAACAGTTGTTCATTTTCTTAGTTGTCTACTAATCATGATTAGAATTACAGACATCAGACTAACACAGAAAAGAGGCGTAAATAGTTGTTTATGTAATAGGACAGATTAAAGACTGATAGTATTTCTGAACAGTCTGCAGTGGACTCACTGTGTCAAATCCAGCTGGCAGCAGAGGGAAGGATGATAAAATGCAGGCTATACGGTCTCTTTGTGTTCCACTTGTGAAAATCCAGTAGCTTCTGTATTTTCAGTAATGCAACCTAGTTGCAAGAGTTGCATCATAAATTCAAGATTTTGAACTGAGTTCAGGTGTTAGAAATGCTTTACAAAGTGTCTCACGCAAAGTAAAGTGACACCGTACAAGACAAGCAAAGAATTCATTGTTCACTTCCTGTTTAAATTGGTGTGGGGGTGTTTAAAGCCTTGTTAAAACCGTATTGCCGGCCCCGCTGTGAAACATTGAGATGTCTCGCACCCACACGAGAAAGGCGAGCGAAGAGAGGATTTTGGAAATATAATCATATACGTCTGGAAAAGCTTTACGATCTGAATCGTGTTGCTTTTGGTGAAACAGCTTGTCCTTTTTGTCGGGAACAATGCTTACAGCCGTGTTGTAACAGAGGAGATTGTGTGAATAAATGCTGGTTGGTTTGTTCTTTATTTAAATCCAAGTAAAGCCACCAGCCAGCTAAATATATTCACACATAGATCCTCTCCTTGAGCCCTGCAAGCCTCCCAAAGCCAAAGATCTGAGGAGGTTTGTTGTTCTAGCCTGCAGCTCCGCATCGATCTATCAGAAACTTCACTGGTCCAGTTAATCACCTTATTCCTAGAGAGAGGGGTGGAGGAAGAACAACAAGCCAGAAGGAAGAAAAGGTCCTGTTTTTGTTTGAGTAATTTGAGTAATTCATTGTAATTGCTGGGTTACAGTGCTTGAAGAGAAATTAATGGATGATATTTGAAAAAATTGTGTTTACTGTTTTTGTTTTGTCGTTCTAATTGATGTAGTCATGCGAAAAAAAATGACTGGGAGGTGTCAGAGGGAAGAAAAGAGGATGAGGGAGAAGGGTGGAGGTTAGGAAAAGGCTTCACTGACATACTTAATCACCCCCCATTCTTTTGCTGAAAAGAGGAAAAGTATGAATAGAAATAAAGGCGTGAGCAGAGGCTCGGGGTGAAGAGAGAGGGCAGGGAGGAAGCAAGGAAAGGAGGGGATAAAGGAAGAGAAGATAACGAGAAAATAGAGAGGTTTTCCTGACAGGAAGTCCTTTCTCTAATGGAGGAGAGGAGAACTGACAGAGAAAAGGAGAAGTTGGGCAAAGAAGGTGATAAGATTTTGAAGCTTGTGGCTTCAAGTTGTATTAATTAGTTCAGTTTGTAGCTTTTTCCTGTAAAATATTTAGGAAGAGCCTGTATACATTTTATATATATATATATATATATATATATATATATATATATATATATATATATATATATATTTTATATATATATATATATATATATATATATATATATATATATATATATATATATATATATATATATATATATATATATATTTATTTATTTTTTTTTTTTAAGCTATTTGTACAACAAAGATTACTATTTTTTTCACTTACTGTGACACATATTACCTCTGCTGTTTTTGATGCTCATTAAAAGCTGATACACGGTAACACCGACAGTGCCGATTTTGGTTGATTTATTTATTTATTTTAACACAGTGCCTAATGTAATTTAATCCAATTTAATCTAATCAAATTAAGACACTGATCAATTAATCCACACTGTCGAGGATTGATTGGAATCAAACCATTAGATGATCGATAGAAGCACACTGCTCCTCACTGCTGAGTGTGGAATAACTGTATGAGCCAGACTCTGGCTTTTTAAAAAATGAACGGGCCTTCATTTGTTTCTTAATGAGAATATTAATCAGGCAGCGAGTAAAGCCAGGAACAGTTACCATGTGGCACGCACATCGTGCAGATTTACTCCTGTTCTCCTCTGTGCCGTTACTGTCTTGATATTCAAACATAATCTGTGAACATAACTTTTGATTTTTTCTCTCTTTTTTTGACAGGTGTCAGACAAGCCCAAAGCCAGAGGCACAGCCCTGAGGTGAGACAAATTACCAGTCACCATGTTTGTAACGTGGTGATTTGTTCATCTTAATTCCGTATATTGAATGGACTACACTTGAAGCCCCTTTTCAGCCTCACCAAAAAAAAAAAAAGCACTCACAGTGTGTAAGTAATATGTAATGCAAGGTGTTCACCTGCCACTGAGAGCAATTTTATGCTATAGTCAGACTATAGTCAGATGTAACTTGTTGTTTTGTTGGAGAGAAATAAGTGAAATACACATATGGCCTGCATTAAGTCAAGTAGCCGGGACATCATCCTTCTATATGGCGTGGCAGCCAGCCTGTCTTTGGCAGAGGGTGTGAGGTTAATGGAGTGTGTGACTTTCAATATCAGCCAAACAACAAGCTATAAATAAATGTTCTTTGCCCTGAAACATGCAATTGAGGTAGCTGTGGTCAGTGCTTCTCTTTTTTTCTGTAGTTGTTTTTGAAAGCGCTGTTAAGGTCAAAGACGTCACTGTGGCTGCAGAGCCAGAGCCGCTCACATAACCCTCAGCGTGAGTCTACACGTCTTAGGTCTTAGGTCGGTAAATGTCCCGCGTTTCAGTGGGATATTGTTTGGTTTTTATTTTTGTAGTATTCGAGGTTAATTGCAAATACAGTCGCTATTAAGGCTCCTGCAGGTGTTGCGGCTCTAATTCACTAAAACATCTGCGATGACAGGTGTCCACTTGATAACGAGAGTCACCAGCCTGCACTCGCTCGCTCAGCTCCAGCATTCGCATTTAGGCAGCAGATGTCTTTTGGACTCACTATTTGTATTGCAGAGACTTTTCAGGGTCTCTGCATGGAGATCATGCTTCAGAGCAGGAGACATAAAATCCTGTATACATACATGCGCGCATTATGTTTGAAGGTCAGTGAGTAACATTTCCTCGGGCCCTTTTTAATAAATGTGGTCTCATTACAGCTTAACACACATTTAACATTTAAATGTCTCTGTTGTTCATTCGAGTGTACGACACTTGTTATCATTGCTTTCAGACTTTTCAAGCATTTTTTTTTTTTTGTTAGATTTTTTTATTCAGGGTTATGGGAATGCAATGTAATGTGCATTAGTACAATTACAGTATATTTCTGCCAGTTGTTATTGTACATCAGGCATCAGTAATAATAATAATCCTGTGATATGTTGTAGTAAATTAACAGCTTATTGTTAATTCTGCTGGTTAAGTGTGTAATCTAAAATGATTTAAAAGCTGCATAGTCAGTGAACACATTGTTCCTCTTTTATTTTTTCCCAACCTTAGCAGCTTTTCTCCTGCTAAGGTTGCTGTCGCACAGCCATCCATCCATTGGGGGTCTGGAGCATATCCCAGCTGTCATAGGGTGAGAAGCTGGGGACAGTCTGGACAGGTTGCCAGTCAGAGAAACAGACAACCGTTCCCAATCATGGCCAATTTAGAATAACTAGTTAACCTAACATGCGTGTCTTTGAACTGAGAGATAACCCAGGGTTCAAACTACACACAGAAAGGCCCCGGCTGGCCGGCAGGTTTGAAGCTTCTTGCTGTGAGGTGGCAGAGCTAACCAATGCACCCTGAGCTAAGTGTTTCAAAATTACTGTGACCATATTCAGTGTACTTGTGATGTCACTGACTTTAAAACGGTTGCTTTGAAAGGAGGGACGAGGTGTGCAACCACTCGCAGTTGCCGTCCTCAAAGTGACTTTGGTGCGTCAAGACAGTTATCGGTTATTATCAGTCTGCTCTCAGTTTGAAATTGGATGGGGTCAAGCTGGCAACTACAAGCAGTCTGTGTGTTATAATGTGGTGCTGAACTGTAATAATTCAGCTACTTGCATTCAGAGTCGAGTCAGAACCTCATAGATTTATAACAGAAATTCCTCCATAAAAAGTGGCATGAATTACATCAAGCTTTCATATAGGGATACAACCAAAATACTACTAGTTGGCAACCACCTGAGTTGTGTCCCCAGTGACCAAGAGACATGTCGCAGACGAGTTGCACCCATCGCATTCAGATTGATTGCAGTGAGCTGGCAGTCTGTCTGCATTTATAAATTAGATGGCAGTTATTAGCAAACCTTTTCCAATTTGTCTGAGAGTGAGGAGACAGTCTGAGTCGAACCGTGACTGTTTGGACACTGGTCGCTTCCCACCATTATGCAAGCAGTCTATTCCAACCCTTATTTTCATTGTGACAGTGCCATCTAGTGGTTGTATTACAATGGGAGCAAAGGAGGAGGTACTGTAAAGCGATGAAGTTACAGAGCAATAAAATTCCCAATGGCAGGAGGCTGGGGTGGATGAATGGCTCCAAAAACAGTCTCTTACAGACTATTACAATCTTTTCATTTTTTATTTCAAGCCATTAAATTTCTGTTTTCACATTTGAAGCACTTTGTTAGCCAACAAAACAACACTTTTTGGTTTTGCTTTTTAATTTTGTCATCTGATTTAATCTAATTGTGGGAAACAGTATGAGCTTCTCTTGCTGCCACTAATTGGTATTCTTCATTAAACCTATACCTAATAGGCAGAGACACTGCAAATGAAACACTGTCATCAGTGATGTTTTCTGGAGGTGTTAAAGCCTATTTCCATTTTTTAAAAACATGTTTCCATTTATCATTCAGGGCTGTGTGGGCTCCCCAGTTTTGTCTTCTTCCTAAGTGTTAACATCTTGGGGGAACATATCACCTACTTCATCATTAGCAAAAAAATGTTAGTTGCATTTGTAACATCACAGAACATTGGAAAGAATTCATGTAAACAGCTGATTTTGGCACCAAGATCAATTTTTCATAAGTTCATCTTTTGCTTGGAATGTGTTGTGAAGCCCAAGCTGGTGCATTAGAATATAAGAATCTTTTATAAATGAGGCTCGTTGTGTTCACAATTTGAGGGCATTAGTATTCAAGTCTGGAGTGTGACTCTGTGTGTGTGTGTGTGTGTGTGTGTGTGTGTGTGTGTGTGTGTGTGTGTGTGTGTGTGTGTGTGTGTGTGTGTGTGTGAGAGAGAGAGAGAGACAGTTAAGCAAGACAGAAAGAGAGAGTGTGCTCTGTGTGTGTGTATGTGTGTGTGTGCCCCAGGCCATGTGTTACTCTGCTACCGCTAATGAGCCCATTCACTCTGCAGCCCAATCTACTGAACACCACACACACACACACACACACACACACACACACACACACACACTCACAGATATCTGCAGAGACGCTGGGACTAGAGATGCTGCGAGCGATCCACTGGCTATATCCCCCGTGGAAAAGCAACACACACTGTCTCACCCACACCCCTCACACCATCCACACAGACACACATTTTTTTTAATCCTTGCTCTGACAGCCTTACCCACATACCAATTGTTATTCTGCACCCCCCTTCCACACACACACACACACACACACACACACACACACACACACACACACACACACACACACACACATACAACCACCCACCTTATCATCCCACCACAGTGTATATTAGACTGTATCATTCTTTTATTACTGCTGTGTAATCTTTACAATCTCTGCTAGCTGCTTCTGTTTTGTGCGTTATATCCAATCCACATCTTTCATCGCGCTGGTGAAGAAAATTGCCCCCAGTGATATGAACTGGTCTTTTTATTGTGATTATTTTAATAGTAATAGCACTTGAGTAGTTCTGGGTGGGTAGCCTAATGTTATTTTAGTTAGTGATACTGTGAATGGTGTTGAATGGATGTTTACTGAGAGCTGTTTGATGTACAGGTCCTCTGTATTCATAACTGGGGACAGCAATAACTCAAACCTATTCAGACATGGGCAAATCAATATGCTGATACAGTAAACCTCAACAATGATGGATGTGCTTGCATGAGCAGTAATGAAAACAGGCTGCTCATACAGGCTGTCAAGTCAGTGTGTTCTGTGCTGTGTACACCAACAGGAAGTTTATTAGAATGCTTTGACCCGGAAGAAGAACTTTAGTTAAGTTATTATTAGTTAATGAGGCCTCCTAATTCCTCTGCTAGCTGCTCTGCTGCCTTTCTTTCACCCTGTTATATCCTTAAAGTGTTTAGAGTGGACATTTTAGAGGGTTCGTGATTACAGACAAAGTCAGGATGAGATGCAAGCAGACATAAATTCACCCTGGGCGGTATAATTAGGTGAACATGTGACCTTCTGAGCTTAAAATGTTCTGACACAAGAAAAAACAAACAAACAAAAGTAATAATTGTTCTCAGTTTTTATGTCTTAAATTCATTAACATACAAAGGCAAGAAGAAAAGGAGATGAATGTGGAGAAAACAGTAACAGCTTCTCAAATACTTCGCACACACTCACATGATTGGCTGAACATGACTAGCTTCAGTTACTTCACTGGTAACATCTGAATGCAGCACAGCCAAGTTAAGCAGCCCCAGAAGCACAGAAACATAGTGTTAATGCATTGTAGCTGATGGCCTAACTGTTAATTACTCACCTGAAAACATTGTAAAGCTAGTCAGTCGATCTAGCCCATTAGGGGTGTCCTGTAGATATATTAACACAGATGCCGCATTGGACAGTTTTTCATCAGAGCGATGCTTGAACACAGCCACCATATTGCTCACTGGGAGGCTGGTCTCTAGGGAGGCAGGGGTATGTACACAATTATAACTCATAATATCATTACAATCAAGCACTTTGATTTGTTACAAAGGCTGGAACTATATTTATGATACAGCAGTGGTTCCCAAAGTGTGGGTACTGCAGGGGGGGCTGCAGTAATAACAGGAATTCAGTTTAAATTTTGCATAGTAACACATTTGTATAAATGTATGTATTTATCTAAAAAGTGAATTAAAACTGGTAATAGGAGGTGGTTAGTTTGTGATATTACTCATTACTCTGATCTAAATTTACTGCTCTAGTATTGTAGTTTGTGTCCCAGTGGCAAGTGGGTCACATATTGGCATTAGGACCTTACGTATGACTGGGCAGTATTAGCAATTTATAGCCAACAGCCTGTCTTATTTGTGTTTTTTGAATCAAATTTTCAAGGCAATACCTCACTTTCTCTTGTATCTATGAGGCTGTGCATGCTTTTATATATATATATATATATATATATATATATATATATATATATATATATATATATATATATATATATATATATATATATATATATATATATATATATACTGTATATGTAACCACAGTAAAGCAGATTTTAATACCACATAATTTAATTATAATTAGGAATACATACAGATAAGGATTAATTAATTCAAGTTTTTGTAAAAATTTTCCTAAGTGCTTTTTTAACAGAGCAAGACATTTTTAATTTTAATTTTCAGCTAGTTTTCTTTAGAAAGCATAAATTATTTCTATTTGCACACAATAAGTTAATTAAAAAAAAAAAAAAAAAGACCAGGGTCAATATTATTAGCCTCCTAAAGAGCTGAGCTTTTTATTGAGCCATAGCATAAACCACTGCTGAGCAACGATGTGTTTTAACTTCAAATTTAAATCACGTTAAAACTGAGGGTTATCCAATTTACACACACCATAAAAACTTCAGCAAGGGTTTGAGGCGTCACATGAGAGAGCATTGTGCCAAAAACAAATCCATTTAGCCTTGAGAAAAAGAAGTGTTGACGCTCACAAAGCAGGAGATGGATATACAAAGATATCACATCGTTTCCAATTGTCAAGAACTGGAGTGAGAAATATCATCAGTAAATTCAAAGAGAGCCACAGAGTACAGAACAAGCCTGGCAGAGGTAGGAAGTGAAAGATTTCATAGACTTTGGAAAGAAAACTAGTGACAGATGTGTCTAAAGACCCCAGAACAGCTGCCAAGATACCAGTGAATGACTCAGCCAAGTTTGAAGTTGTAGTCTCAAAGAAGACAATCACTAGAGCCCTGCACCGCGAGGTTGCAGACCAAGAAAAACTCCACTTCTGCAGAAGAGACATCTTTAAGCCAGACTGAAATATGCTGAGGACAACCTGGAAAAAGATTATGCATACTGGAAGCACGTCCTTTGGTCAGATGAGATTAAAATAGAGCCCGTTGGCCACAGAGATGCTGCTTATATTTGGAGAAAGAAAAGAGAGGTGTACAACCCAAAGAATGCCGTCCCCACAGTGAAACACAGTGGTGGAAGTATTATGCTGTGCGGACACTTCAGTGTGTCTGGGACAGAGAATCTCAACAAGGTGGAAGGAATCATGAAGAAAGAAGGATATGTGAAGCAGCAAAACTGGATCTGAGTCATCACTTTGTCTGCCAACACGACAATGACGTATATAAAGAACAAACTCCAGAAGACCAAAGTGAACGTTATTGACTGGTCTGCACAAAGCCCTGACTTGAATCCTGTGAAAAATCTGTGGGGTGGACTGAAGACCAAGGTCCACGCCAGACCATCAAAACTGGAGGAGCTTGAGAGATTCACCAAAGAAGAATGGGCTGGGATTGCTCAGGAGACGTGTGTGAGACATCCAGCTACAGAGCTGATTTACAAACATCATTTTCAGTGATACATTACTTAAAAAAAAAGGCAAACATTTTAAATTACATAAGACAGCATTAACTGAACTCGGTGTAAGAAGAATCATTTAAAATTAAGTCAATTTAAAAGAAAGACTGCTAATCGCTATCAAATTAAACACACAGATGAGAGTGTAAAAGTTGTAAAACAGCTTCTACCCTGTGCAGTCTTTCTCCCTGTAGCTTAGTTTTGGCATTTTGTTAATTGGAACATCAAATATCAGCACAAAATTCTCAACCCACATTCAGACCCCCTGAGCAAAGAAGCAGTGGCAGAGATGCATCTCACAAGCATGGTGCAGCATCTATGCTTATGTATGAATTTGAGTACTGAAATAAATGAATCTCAAAGGTAAGACTAGTGGCTTTACTAGGAGTAAAGAAATACCTTAAGTGACATGACTGGTGAATGCACTCACCAGCCACTTTGTTAGGTACACCTGTTTTTAACAGCTTTTTAACTCAGCCAAAAACATGGCAGCAACTTAATGCATTCAGGCATGTAGACATGGTTGAGGTGACCTCCTGAAGTTCACAGTGAGCATCAGAATGGGAAAGAAAGGTTGTTTAAGTAACTACTTTTAGTGCCAGATGGCCTGGTCTGAGTATTTCAGAAACTGGCCAGACTGCTTTGAGCTGATAGGAAGGCAACAGTAACTGAAATAAAGACCAAGGTCTGCAGAGGAGCATCTCTAAAAGCATAACACATTGAACCTTGAAGCTGCAGCAGCAGAAGACCACACTGGGTAAAGACTGAGAAACTGAGCTACAATTCACACGGACTCACAGAAGATTGGAGAAATGCCTAATTTGCTGAGTCTTAATTTCTCCTGCCACATTCAGATGGTAGGGTCGAAATTTGGCGTAAACGACATGAAAGCATGTCCATCCATCCTGCCTTACATGTATATCAACAGTTCAGGCTGCTGCTGGTGTAATAGTGACCCCTTAGTACCAACTGAACATTGTTCAAATGCCACAGCCTGCATTTTTGCTGATGAGTCCATCTCTTTATGACCACATCTTCTGATGGCTGCTTCCAGCAGGATGACGTACCATGTCACAAAGCTCAAATCATCTCAAACTGGTGTCTTAAACATGACAGTGAGTTCACTGTACTCAGATGGCCTTCATAATGACCAGATCTCAATCAAATAGAGAAGATTTGGGATGAGGTGCAATGGGAGTTTCACATCATGAATGTGCAGCTAACAAATCTGCAGCAACCATGTGATTCTATGATATCAATATGGACCAAAATCTCTGAGGAATCTTTCCAGCAACGTGCTGAATGCTACTAAGAATTAAGGTAGTTCTGAAGGCAAGAAGTGGTCCAAGCTGGTAGTAAGGTCTATTTACACTAGAGAGTTAACTAAGCAACTGGTTGTCTAACAGCAACAAACGGCTTCTACAAAGTGCAATGAGCATTTCATTTTATCTGTGGACAGGGTTGTAGAGCTAGCTACCTTGCTAACTGTGAACTAGCATTCTTGCTAGGCTGACTATTAATAGGGCAGCACATTGATACATTTTATATATCTGGATTATCAACTCTTGTCTCAAACCTGTAAATCATTCCTCTTTTGTGGAGTATTTTATAATACAATGGACAAGGATGAAAAATCGTTGACCAAGCATTGTAGCTATAGAATAAGAAAGTTAAAGTATTATAAGGTCCTTCTGTTTTGGTCTCTCTAGTAGTACAGAAGTCATTACTAATAAGGTTTGCTATTGAAAAAAAAATCATACATTCATAACCTTTTAGTACATTCTCATTCAAGTAATATTAGAGGAGCTGGTGTTCTACACCTCTGGGCTCTGCATTCAAGCTTCAGAAGATTTCAACCTCGATGGGAGACTATCGCCAGCCTTATAAAAAAAGCTCAAGTGAGCGGTATGAGGAGCGGTAAATCCATATAGGAAGTAAGACACTGGTGTAATAAACTGAGTAGAGGACTCGTTCCTCAAAGAGAGTTCAAATTATGTGTTGAAGCCAAAAGCCATTGACTTATATGAATGCATATGAGGCAGGTGTAAATGCCTGTGCTCGCTGGAATTATTTAGAACAGAATGAGAAGAGTTATTTTTAAATTCTGACTTTTTTTTTTTCATCTTTATTAAATTTCTGCCTACTGCAGCTTTAAGATTACCATGTTTTGAGCAGGGATTTTTTTTTTTCTAAAACTCGTGATTTTTTACTCCTGAAACATGGTTTGGTCCAATGAAATCAATGATTTAAAAAAAATACTATACAGGTCTTCTTCCAGGAGTGGTGTTGGTGATTACCTTAAAACAAAGTCTTTACATCTAAATAGTCTCATTTATTTTCTCCTGTAATGTAACTCATCAGATGTGAGTGTGCTGACATTGCGATAAGTAATGCAATTAGTTGACGAGTTAAACAGGTTAAGCAGTAGCATGCAGTTTGACACAAGTTCAAATGTAAAAACACCTTTTCAAACACTGTCACTCCTGCTGCTGCCAGGGAACATTAAGCTACATACTGCATGTAGAAATGGGAACCTATTATAGCCTTCCCCTCAGGACTGCCTCGGGCGGACAAACTCTCACGCAAGCCACAAATACACAGATGCACATGCACATATTCCTGAATGCTGGATCCCGTGAAAAGGTGAAAACAAAATATTTTATTTTTCATATTTGGAATTCATAATTTCTCAAGCACCTAAGCCTAATGTTAGTTTGATCGAGTCTTATTGTTGTCAGTTAACTGTCACTAAACTAATAATATTCCTATCCACATAAAATTAGAATTTCCAATCATTATCATATGACTTATACTCCTCTGCTTCTGATACTATTAGGAAACTGTGCCATGTTAGTGAGTCAGAGATGCATTTGGGATCCCAGCACAGAGCAATAATTTCATAAATCATGTCACATTGCACTATATATCCTACACAGACATGAGGAAGGTAAACAAGCACACATGCCAGCACACACATGCTGGAGCGTGCACACACGTGATTGAGAGGGAGATGGAGAGAGATTGTAAAGCCAGCTGTGCAGCAGGAAGCGCTGCCAAGTGGAGGGCAGAACCAGTGAGCTGAAGGCAGATGATAAGATGACAGATGAACTGAGCCCAGATGGCCCTCACATCTTCACTTCACAGTCCCATAATACTGTTATAATTGTGCATATTTTCACTCCCTTTTTCTGTTATTTTAAAAACCTGTAGTTACCTGTTCAGCATGATCCATTTTCCTTCACACTCTGTTACATCGTGTCTCTGCTGGCAGCAGTTTATCTGAGTGGTGGCCTGCCTGGCTCAAAGCCATCCACTCTATTGTCTAAAGAGGCTGATCAATTCAGTTTTACAGCAGAGGCAATTGGAACATGAAAAAACAATATCTGCAGCTGCCTATTGTCTCTTGATTGTCCTCCTTGTGTTCAATTCTTGCTGGTTAATTAATGGTGACAGGGTCCAAAGTCCACAGCACAGTGTAATGGTGATGGACCCTGGAGGAGTTAAAGATGCAGTTGGAGAAGAAAACAATACCGCCTTTCTGAAAATCAGTGTATGAGGAAAAAGATGGTATAAATACCACTATATATAATTAAAGTATATAATTAGCCATATACATAATTACCTATAATTACCCATAATTGAGGTACAGGCAGTAAAGATAGGAACAGTAAATACCACTGAAATGATTACAGTAATGAATTACATTATTTACAATTCACTAGAAAAGTCAGTAGGGTCCATAATAAACTTAGTAAGGAAATTTGTGTTTGGTCAGTTATAGTCAGCTGTTAGTGGTATTATAACAAAGTGGAAGCAATTGGGAACAACAGCAACTCAGCCATGAAGTGGTAGGCCACGTAAATTCACAGCAGATACTGAGGAGCATAGTGTGCAGAGGTCACCAATTTTCTTCAAATTCAATCTCTACAGATCTCCAGACTTCATGTGGCCTTCAGATCAGCTCAAGAACAGTGCGTAGAGAGCTTCATGGCCAAGCAGCTATATCCAAACCTTACATCACCGAGTCCAATGCAAAGCGTTGGATGCAGTGGTGTAAAGCACGCTGCCACTGGACTCTAGATCAGTGGAAACATGTTCTATGTAGTAATGAATCGCACTTCTCCATCTGACAGAACACTTTGGGATTAATTAGAGTGGAGACTGTTAGCCAGGCCTTCTCAACCAACATCAGTGTCTGACCTCACAAATGTGCTTCTGGAAGAATGGTCAGAAATTCCCATAAACACTCCTAAACCTTGTGGAAAGCCTTCCCAGAAGAGTTGAAGCTGTTATAGCTGCAAAGGGTGGGCTGACAACATATTAAACCACATGGATTAAGAATGGGTGGTCACTCAAGTTCATCTGTGTGTGAAGGCAGACGAGTGAATACGTTTGGCAATATAGTGTACCTAAATACGTATTTTAACTAAAGTATTGTTAACTTAAGCACAAATTGATCTGAATAGTAATCTTAAATCTATTTGTAACATGTTGAAAGCTACTTCAAGTCAAACTATGAGTCAGTACTGCACAGCTACATAATTCATCATCTTCATCATTCAAGTTGTAGTAAGAGAGTGGGAAAGGTTTATAGGAGTGTGAGAAGGGTTTATAAAGCCTTAAAAATAACTAAATAATAAAATAAATACATAATATAACGCCGCTACTTCGCGGATCTTCACATACTCTCTGGAACGTAACCCCCGCGATAGGTGAGGGATCACTGTAATATAAAATTAATCAGATCTACTGTAGCTAAAATATGCTTAAATTCTAGGAAAAGACAATAACTGCAGTTAAAAAAAAAAGACTCACAATGTTCCCATGCTCTAAAATGCTCAGACATTTTACATGCACTGACTCAGAAAACCACAAGCGGTTGCCTGTGTAAACAGCTGTCATTTTGACCCCCTTTGAAACCACTGTTGTGTTTTTCCAGTCAGGTCAGACCCAGAAACACATCGTCATCATCAAACTAAAAGACCAACATGATCTGTAGCTTGCTGTAACACAGTACCAGTGCTGAGGAGGACAGTGAGACAGATTCGCAAGCTCCGGAAAAAGTTACTTAGAATTTGTGTGTTTCAAGGTCAAAATGAACTTAACGTTACATTTCAAGCAGCAAAGTGCTTCAGGAGCCAAAGCTTTAAACATTTTTTTACTAAGGCCATGCTCTTTTTACTGATAACATGACTGACCCGACCT
The DNA here is from genome assembly GCF_007364275.1 of Archocentrus centrarchus. Classification (NCBI taxonomy): domain Eukaryota; kingdom Metazoa; phylum Chordata; class Actinopteri; order Cichliformes; family Cichlidae; genus Archocentrus; species Archocentrus centrarchus. The sequence continues at coordinate 25,909,869 of NC_044355.1, read as the reverse complement.
ATATACATATTTTCTGCATGTCTCTTTGATATAATAAAAAAAAAAAAAAAACAGAAATTACTTACACCCTGTTCTCCCCCTTGACCCTGTTGATAGTTCCAACCATGAATACTTGGTCGAGTCACTATTTAAAAGGCTGCAGCCCTTTAAATGTGTGGGTGTCATGTGGATCTTGTGAGGCCCACTGGACATATCAAGCCAACGGATCATTTTGTCAAGGCTGTAAGGCTTTCATTTCCCCTGTTGTGCTTGTGATTTTATCACACAAATAAACAGACAGCAAAGCTTCTGCTGGAGCCTGAAGATCTGACAAAGGCTATTTTGTAAGTCTTATCTGTGTTACTTATGCAACGTTGACACAGGCATACACAAAAAAAAAAAAAAAAGAATGAAGCCTCTGTGCCCTAAATGAGCAAACAGGTTTGATTCTTATGATATTAAAAAAAAAGGACAGAAACACTAATTGGAAACACTGAAGAGGAAATTATCTTTAGGATAGTTTTTATATAGGAAACGTATGCTCTGTCAGGCCTTTATGTACAGCAGTATAATATACTGTACCCTGAGGTGAGTTATTATAAATACATGACTGAGGTAATATGGGAAACAGGATATCAATAATAGGGAGTTAATCTCCAGCTTGCTCACAGAAAACTGACATATGTTTTACCATTTCTAACTGACAACAAGGGGAATATGTTTGGAAAAAGTAGTAACTCGATGTCCATCAAGTCATCCGATCAGACGTACTAATGCACTCCTGGATGAAGTTTCTATGTCTTAACTTGAGCTAAACATCTGAGACATGTACACGAAACGTCCACTTAAAAGCTGCTCCGTCAGTCTGCACCAGCTGGCGCCGCATTTTAATTTGGCAACGACAACGGCATTAATTTATTTCTGACGGCTTGATGGCTGATTCCTGAGGAGAGAGGAGGAAAGCAAGCCAGATGTAATGCTTTCACACGCATACTCATCTCCTTTCATCTCATCCCTCCAACACATACTGTTTATGTTGCCAGAATAAAATAGGCTAGAGAGCACTCAACTGAAAATCCCATTGAGAGTAAAAGACACTCGCGCCTTCCTTTAACTTCACTCGGCACTCTTTAAACAAAAGAGACAAACACATCAGAGTGGGGAACATAAACTCGTCTCAGGCAGTTTTTCTCTTTTGACAAATGACAGGCTGAAATAAAACACTGTAAAAAAAAGGCGGCCATCAGATGCATTAAATGCCCTTTACACCATTTTGTCCACTATGCACAGTTTCTTTTGTGTAAAAGAGACATTTCCTCTTGTATACTTCCAATAACAACACAAAAAAAGAATTAAAAAATAAACCACCCAGGCACACTTAAATTATTCTGCAGGGGGAGCCCACACTCCTAGAAATCTTTACTTTCCAGCACTAATGACAACAAGAGCAGCCGGCTTCGATGCAGCGGATGCTCAGCTGATGTTTGTTCTCACCTTGATTTCTTGCCAGATGTCTGATCGACACTGTGGGCTAGCTGCTCACCGAGGAGAGTGAGTCGTTTCCCAGAGTCAGAAAGTAGACACTCATTAAATAATAAGGTGCTTTATGTGAAAGCAACCTCCTATTTTCATGGAGCAAAAACACAGCAGGTAGACAGATAGTGATTGTACTCCTGTTGAAATGAGCTGCTTTTGACTAAAAACTACTACCTGCCATTGAGGATACACAGGTCATGTCCACTGCAATATTTTTAAATTTTGCGCATAATATAATATTAGGGGTAAAAGACATGCATGAATGATAACAACTTAATAATTTCCTTGGAAGGTTCCTGAAAATATCTATTTCAACTGGACGTAATTACTGTGAAAACAGACCCAAACCTCTAAGTGCAATACTTGTAGAAAATGTAAAGCAGCCAAGTAGGAAAAAGCAGGAAAGATTTTGTTTTTGGCACTCTCATGTTCAGAGATACAGTTCATCAGGGCATTAGGTGGCATCCTGATGCAGCACTGATTCAAGCCTCATTTTAGCCTCTTTTGTCCACTCTGAAAGTTTTCCATTTGTTAGATGAAGAAAGAGTAGCATACTGTAGTTGTGCCACAGTCTGGGTCTTTTGGATTTGAATCAATAATATTAATGAGCCTCCCCTGCGACAGAGATGTGCCGCTGACTCACACACACTTGGTTCTCTTTAGTTACACATCAAAAGCTCATTAAAGGCAATAAGGGACATAAAAAGTAGGCTTAGACTGAAGTCCAGGTTATGTCTGCTGTCATCATCTGTCTGGCATCTCTACCTCAGTCTTCCAGTAATCTGTGCATAAACAGGCTGTTCACTATAAAAGCTGAAACCATGTTTGACAATGCTGATTCAAGGAATGCCAGATCTCAGTTAATGTTAACATCATTTGTCAGATTACATTCCAGATTATATTTGCTTATCAGGCATCTTAGAGACACAGCACTTACTAGTCCAACATAAACAGATAGTATGCTTTAATTAGTGATATTGGGCCAACCTGTATAAAACCCAAAATTAGATAATTTAAAAAATAATAATAATTGGAGCAGCAACAAGAGTTTTCATGGTAATTGACTTTTTTACAATTAATTCTTCTAACTGAATTGACAGCGAATAGTAAAAAGCACTGTCACAAATCTTCTCATAGGTAATATCTTCAAATGTCTCTTTTTGTCAAACCCGAATTATAAAATCCAAGAACTAGTGTTAAATTGTGTGGCAAAGAAAACCTTCAAATCCTCATATTTAAGAAGTTAGAAACAGAAATTATTTGTCATCTTTGCTTCTGTCAGTTGACAAATGAGATGATTTTTAATCACGGACTGAATGAGTAATGCAAACATGAAAACTGTAGCAGTGTGACAAAAGCACTGTAATCATAGCCTGGAAACATTAAGTCTTATATCAGCATTATAGATGTAAAAATGACATTGTAGGACAACAGCGGTCAGTGGTGACAGAAAAATTGATTGTCTCTGAAATCTGAACATACTGACAACAGCATGAACTATAGGGAACGCTTAATGATTAATGATCTTTTTTATTTTTAAAGATTTAAAATATTTGATTTTTGTTCTACTTTAATCTGTCAAGTTTTTCATGAACACTCACAGAATTATCACCCTCTGAACTCTGCAATCCCCCCAGAGGCTTGCAGCGATGAGGCGAATAAAAAATTTTGAATGTCAGTGAAATTCAGCAACTTGTAGTGATGTCAGGTGTAATAACTGTTGGTAACACAAACTGGCTGAGTGCCAAGTTAATGAAGAAAACAAGCAACTGAAGTGACTGCCAGGAGGAATGAAGAAATCTAGTGTGGTAAATACACTATATTGCCAAAAGTATTTGCTCATCTGCCTTCACACACATAGGAACTTGAGTGGCATCCCATTCTTGATCAGTTTCAACTCTTCTGAGAAGGCTTTCCATAAGGTTGTGGCCGTGCCACTGGCTAACTGTGGCAATAGCGATCCATTCGGGTAGCTAACAGTGGAAATTCAACATTATCTTTTTTGCAATTGCGATGTTACTTTTTTTGTAGCTAGAAGGGATGGATGGATGGAAGCATGGATGGAGTGATGGATGGATGGATGGATGGATGGATGGATGGATTGCTAACTTTTCAGCTAATGCAAGTTAGCCTGGTTAGCAAGGTACATTCATAAATTGTGCAAGTGCAGTATAGAGAAACACATATTGGACTAGAAGTAATGGACTAGAATTTCACTCACCAAAACTGAAGCACAGTAGCTTCAGATCAACTGAAGCTACTTGGATGGTTTGTACTACACAGCAAACAACAACATTAGTCAGATAATTCATTTAAAAAAAATGCCCCAAAGGCAGAAACACGGTAAAAAGGTCAGGTTTATTATGCCAAAGTAATAAATGAGGCCTAGCTGACTTTAGCTGCCTGTGTTGGGACTCCTGTCAATCAATGTGGCATTGACCCTAACTCAATGGGGAAAACTGTCCATAGAGGCCTAAACCAATTTTTAGACCAGCCCGTAAACATCTTTTTGATGCTCTTAAGTTAGAAATTTTAACACAAGACTATCGGATTGACTCCCCTTTGGAGCCAACCTCAAGTCGCACCTACAGTGCTGCCTTCAGTGTCAGGATTATTTTTCAGCTCCGGAGGTTGCCCCTTGACCCAAATATTTTGGCCACAAGTTGGTGGAGACCAACAATAGTGATAAAAGATATAATATTATTGGACTTAAATGAATCAAATAAGTAGAACTATGACTCAAAATTCACAGATGAATGCTCTTTCTTTTTGCTAAATGTGTTGCACATATTCACTGTATAAGCTTTTAAGGTGACAGCATGGCAGTTTGTTTATAGTGTCTCCAGGTGCCTACCAGGGGTTAACAGAAGATGAATTAATACAGCAAATTGTTACCTGAAAGCATTTGGCCTCATCAATAAATTTCCCCCAGGCGTAGGAAAGGTTATCAAATGACATTTAAGCAGCACTGGCATTAAGCAGTATATATATTACCATCACAGTACATGTGAGAAAAGAACTGAATGTAGAGAAGAATAATTGGAATCATATCCCTGATACATTTCCTGTGTTACTGTGATGCTGATTCACCAGCCAAGCTCCAGCAAAGAAAACCAAAACATGTACTCCTAGTTTTCTTGGGTTTGTTAAAAATAGTCTCTGAGGCTGCCTTAATATGTCTTCCAAACACACAACTGGCAGAGATTGCATGATGTAGGGTGTGCATAGGGTAACACACATACACACACAAACATGTATACAAGGGGTTTAACGCAGTGCTTTGCCAATATTGTTTCAACTGGTATGCTAATAGAGCAAAGTGAGGGGAAAATTTAATTGAAACTGAAAGAGAGGGACGGGGAGACAGAGAAAAGATGAGTAATGATAGAAGAAAAACAGGACAGAGACTGCATTCATACAGTATCTGTCACTGTGTGTGTGTGTGTGTGTGTGTGTGTGTGTGTGTGTGTGTGTGTGTGTGTGTGTGTGTGTGTGTGTGTGTGTGTGTGTGTGTGTGTGTGTGTGTGTGTGTGTGTTGCCTGAGGAACAGTTGATGGATTTGCTGCTTGACTGCTCACACAGATTGGTGCCTGCTGTGATGGCAGCCTTGAACTGAAATTACGTGCACACTCTCACATGCACAAAGGGAACTACACATAATTGCAATTTCTGTGTGTGCGCGAGAGCGTTTGTGTGTATTCTTAAGTTGGGACGAGCGGGTGTGTTGCCTCCAGGAGGCCATTTAAAGCTCTGTGGAAGGATGGATGAACACAAGGCCAGCTGAAGCACCAGAGAAGATGAGACAATTGAACAGGTTCAAAATGCTGTGTTTATGCATTTATTAGTAGCTGTTTTACTTTACCCACTGACAGGTGCTTAATATTTTGCAAATCAATTATAAAGTGGTCGACTCCTTTGATTTTTTTTTTTTTTTAAAGAGCTGAAATGTTTTAAAATATGAAGCGAAGAGAAAAACGGATTAAGTTACACATCCTGAAGGGAGATCTGCTTTCAGAGCTTTGCTTTGCATTTACTTTGGTGATAGGTCTTGTTAACCCCTCCTTGATGACACAAATGAGGAGTGCATATATTGTGTGGTCTTGAAAGTTGTGAAGGCTGGTGCTTTGTTCCCATGGCTGTGCAAAATAGGGACATATACAAGCACGAGGAAGAAAGAAAGTATTCAAATACACCACCTGTGAATTCCCTGAATAACAATAGATCCAAAGTAAAAGTGAGATGCTGTGTTATGAAACGATAGAAGGCTTACACAAAAGAAGCTTTGCCTGAGATTCATTACTTCCCCTTTTCCATCATGATGTGTGATGTTTTATTATTGTTCAAAATAAACACATTAATAAGACAGTTATAGTCTGTTTTTTATTGTCTATATTATAGTATATATTGGTGTTAACATGTAATTGTAGATTGTATATTACTCTGTGTCTTTACTGTGTAGTTGAATTTTGAAGGTGTCTATGTGTGCATGCATGTGTGGAGGTGTGTGTCTATATGCAAAGGCATATGTAAAATGAGAAAAGAAAAAAGTTACTGTTTATGAGTGTTTGAGTGAGAGAAAAAAACAGACAAATAAATTGAGATGAAATTAGTTACACTACTGTAGAGGAGGAAAAAAGAAAGAAAACAAGACAGACAACAATCCAAGACCCTTCGTACTGATAAGAAAGATTGCTTTACACTGCATCACCCTAGCAGTTTGGAGTAATAGTCATTCATTTACCAATATGTGTGTGGAAAAAAAAAAAGAAGTGTGTATCCAAAATTACTGTCAGATTTATGAAACATGCACACCATCAGATTTTGTTCTTACTGACATACATATGTAGTAAATGAAAATATTCTCAACCAATGGGCTTGTGCAGTCTGCATACTGTCTGCATACTGACACACGCCCATTTCTCTATATAAGCAAACAGGCTTACCTTCAGGTGAAGCAGAGAAAGCAATGATGATGATGCTGCAAGAGAAGCCTGCACTGCTAAGAAAGCAGGAGAAAGTACAGCTGAAGAAACTGAAACAATTGTGACCAAAGAGGAAGCCAGAAAAGGCACAGTTTTCCAATAAATGTCCTGGTTCATGATGAGGACGACTGTTTAAACACCAGCTCTAACTGAACCAGGACATCCATCCATCCATCCATCCATTTTCTTCCGCTTATCCGGGGCCGGGTCGCGGGGGCAGAAGCCTAAGCAGAGAAGCCCAAGCTTCCCTCTCCCCAGCCACCTCCTCCAGCTCATCCGGAGGGACCCCAAGGCGTTCCCAGGCCAGCCGAGATACATAATCTCTCCAGCGTGTCCTGGGTCTACCACGGGGCCTCTTCCCGGTGGGACATGCCCGGAACACCTCACCCAGGAGGCGGCCAGGAGGCATCCTAATCAGATGCCCGAGCCACCTCAACTGGCTCCTTTCGATGTGGAGGAGCAGCGGCTCTACTCTGAGCCCCTCCCGCATGGCCGCACTCCTCACCTTATCTCTAAGGGAGAGGCCAGCCACCCTTCGAAGGAAACTCATTTCTGCCGCTTGTATTCGCGATCTTATTCTTTCGGTCACTACCCAAAGCTCGTGACCATAGGTGAGGGTAGGAACGTAGATCGACCGGTAAATCGAGAGACTCGCTTTTACGCTAAGCTCCCTCTTCACCACGACGGACCGGTGCAGCGTCCGCATCACTGCAGAAGCAGCCCCGATCCGCCTGTCGATCTCCCGTTCCCTTCGCCCATCACTCGTGAACAAGACCCCGAGATACTTAAACTCCTCCACTTGAGGCAAGAACTCGTTCCTGAGCCGGAGATGGCACTCCACCCTTTTCCGGCTGAGGACCATGGCCTCAGACTTAGAGGTGCTGATTCTCATGCCAGCCGCTTCACACTCGGCTGCGAACCGTTCCACTGCGAGCTGGAGGCCCCTCCCTGATGAAGCCAACAGAACCGCATCATCTGCAAAAAGCAGAGATGAGACTCTGAGGCCACCAAGGAAGAAGCCTTCCGCCACCTGGCTACGCCTAGAAATTCTGTCCATAAAAATTATGAACAGAATCGGTGACAAAGGGCAGCCCTGACGGAGTCCAACACCCACAGGAAACAAATCCGACTTATTACCGGCTATACGGACCAAGCTCTCTCCTGAACCAGGACATTTATTGGTCAATTCGAGGATCAAACACCTGTTGTGAATTTTGCCGTTAAGCTCTTCATTAGAGAACAGCAACTTGTGCAAAAAGTTCTGAAACATTTAACAGTTGGACATGTGCCTTCAAAAGCTTAGAGAAGGTCACATTAAGTTCACCTGTAAAGGTTTGAATGCATTTTAGGCTGGTCCTGAAATTTCACCCAAAAGACAAATATCCCTAACTTTTTATGGGTAGTGTATTTTGTAATTAATACTATTAGGCATGAAAATCTTCAAAAACTTATCAAACCATTCACATTTTCTGCTGCTTTGCCAAAACTGCTGGTATTTTTGTTTGTTTGTTTACATTCAGGGTTAATGTTGTTAAGGGGTGTTATTTAACCCAAACTACAATCTTTTCATAAACCCAACCATCAAAAACCAAAATGGAAGTGTGAATGAAACCAATCAGCCAATTAAAAAAAAAAAGTCAGTCTTCAACATGCATGTGATTCAAGGAAGTGATGGGGTGACCAAAGACCATAGAAAGTCGGTGACATTCAGCAACTTTAAGTGACGATTGCCAAAATAACCACTGAAGTGTGCAAATTAAACTTTTCTCATCTTTGAGTTGAGAATACAGCTGATTGACATATTAAAAGGTCACTTAGGCAACTGAACCCTGGAATGTCAATTATCTATCAGCCGCTGGTGACAAAGCAATGGGCAACAAGCGAATTGCTTCCTGTGTGGACTCCCTTTTATTCCCTAGAAACTTCCAAATACGGATATTCCTGTATAAGTGTTACTGTATCTTTCAGTAACCAGAATTGCTACAGCAGGTGTGTCACCTGCATGGTCACCAAAGGACACCTGACAGAACACCACAATCTGACTTGGACTTATAAACAAAGCATAAACATTTGCATTTAGAGGGAAATTGCATTTTTCTTCCTATTTATTTTGCATGGATCTCCATCACACATGTGCCTTCAGTATATAAATAATGGTTTTCTAGCAGCCTACTTACCACTTTATTGGAACAACCATCCCTGCTCACAGCTCATCTCATTGAAACCAGACTGACAGGGAGCTACAGTCTTGACACTAAAGCCAGAGAAGCACTACAAACAAGAGAGAAAGTCACGACCCAGCAGGTACTTGAAACAACCCTGACACTGATTGAGACTAACTGGCAGGATGAGTCAGTAAACACTGTAGGGCTTCATCCAGCAGCAGTGAACAAAACCTGTTTGCTCCCACACATGTCATGCACATTTCTAAGTTAAAGTATATTTACATAAGAAGGGCACCTCTAATACATTTTTAATGTGCTTGTTCAAATTCGAGTCCAGTTAGGGCTAATTTACTTCCTGAAGTTGAGTTTTGAAAGTTAGATTTAAACAGATGGAAGGATTTGGGTTCATTCCAGTAGAAAGGTGACTTTGGTGATGGAGTTCTCTAGGCTGTACAAAATTTTTAATCAATAACAGACATAACTGACTTGAGCTGGAGAATATGAAGTCAGTCCAGAAAGTTAAAATCTTGCCCCCCCCCCTCTTCCCCCCTATATAGTGGATGTCATGTTATTTGGATGGGGAAAAATTTGCATTTTGGGGGTTTAAGAAAGAGGACATATAGATGTTTATGGCATAATTGATAAAAAATGATTTCCTGTCCTAAAATTATGGAAGATTGAAGATGAAGTAGAACATCTACATAAAGACCCATCCACTGTTCAGAGTTTGCAATCTGAATTCCTTCTCTTATGTTTCTGACAGACAGTGCTGACAGGTGGACCATTTAAAAAACAATCAAAAAGCAAGGGAGAGAGTGGACATCCGTGTCTAGTCCCGCAAAGTGTGAAACTTGGTGCTGAAACTTTTTGGTGTAACCTCATTAGCGGTGACAGTGTCCGTCGCTGTGCTTTCTCAGCATCTAGAGAAACTGATTTTGTTTTGTTCCACTGTGACATGTTGATTCTCCCTTCCCATCTTCCCCCCATTCTGTCTGTCTTTCTTTTTTAGTGGTGCATCAGGGAGCAGCAGTGAATCAGAAAGCAGCTCAGAGTCTGACACCGACGAGTCTGAGAGCAGCTCCAGTGACAGCGAGTATAATCAGGCCTCCCGCACAAACACTCCAGAGGTAGGATGACAACTGGGTGTGCGTATGTGTGTTTGTGTGTATTTATGCATATTTCCTAGTAACTGTGTGCACACAGTGGGTAACAACTGAGTAAACAGACTAATTTTTTGTTGGGAGAAAATACTAACCACTGTTAAAATCTTGAAAATAATATGAATGAGTCAATATTATATTTACTAATTTGTTTAATGTATTGTGAAAAAAAATTAAACGATTAGCTGGTACATGAGTCATGAAAGGCTTTGCTTTCTGTAACATAGATGGTAATGTGCAAAAGTCTTGAGTCACCCCTAATTTCTTTATGTTTTACTAGGAAAATGGGGAAAAGGTGCAGCAATTTATTGAAATGTGCAATTGTACATGGAAATACAACATATAAGGCAACAACACAGCTTATACAATTCTAATGGGCTTGAAAGTAAATATCTGGTAGGACCACCTTTATGCTTCAACGCAACCTGAACTCTCTGAGGCAGCTTTCTTGTCATTTCTTCACTAACAGTTCTCCAGGCTTCTTGAAGGACATTCAGAGCTCTTCTTTGGATGTTGGCTGCCTTTTGTTCTGTTCTCTGTCAACATGATCCCACACTGCTTCAGTGATGTTGAAGTTTGGGCTCTGGGGAGACCAATCCATGACTGATAGTCTTCTATTGTGCATTTTTTGCTACATTGTGTTTGGGATCAGTGTCATGTTGAAAAATGAAGCTGCTACAATCACACTTTCTAGATGGCATTAAACGTTAGGTCAAACTCTGAATGTAGTTTGATCCACTGTTATGAACGTGGAATTACGTGGAATGTAGATGGTACGTTTCTACGTTCCTACTTCCATAATTTTGATGAGCTCTTCAACACCACTGGCTGAAGCAGCACCCAAACAGACCATCCACTGTGTTTTACAGACAGACCTGTTGCCTCTGATTTTCAGTCCAGTTCTTGTGTAATTTGGCATACCTCAGGCTTTTCTCCCTCTTTCCCTTCCTTAGGAATAGCTTCTTGACAGCAAGCCTTCTCTTTGGGAATCACCCTGTTGGTTTAAAAATACAATTTTATGTCTGTCAAACTGTGTTATCTTTGGCATGTTTTTAGATTCAACTAAAGAACTGGGAACAGATTATTTATTTTTTGACAGGCTGCTAGTAACAAAATGCCTAAAGATACAATTTAAAACTGGTTCTTTGTTAAGTTGTCTGTTATGTGTAGACGCAACACTGGTTAGGTGCCTTTTTTATGCTTGATTGAATCATAGGTCAGTGTTAAGTGGATTAACAATCAAAAAGTGGTCAGGTACAAGTCTGGCTCCTTGAAAGCAAAATAAAAAGAAATGAAGGGTAGCACAAGACTTTTGCACAAGAATGTAGTTTCATTCAACAACAGCTCACCAATAACAAATACTGGGGCCATGAATGTCTCCAGCTTTGACAATGTCTCCAATTTTATTTAGATTTTGTAAAGAGACAGAACCCCTTTCACTTCTCCCTGATTCACAGCTACCCACTTTAGTGTGAATCTGACTGTACATTAAATGCTCTCTTCCCACACTCTCTCTGCAGTGCTCTGAAAGTCATAAAACTCCAACTGCAGAAAAAACAAATTGTGACATTATTTATCACATTATTTTAATGGCTCAACACCGCCTGGTTTTATAAGCTTGTGCCATCAAACACACACAAAAAAAAATTCTACAGCACAAACAGAATAAATAGTTTCGTTTTTTCCTCCTCTAGCCCGAGCCTCCTTCAACTAACAAGTGGCAGTTGGACAGCTGGTTGAATAAGGTCCAAGCTCAAACCAAACCCCTGGTTCCCCCACAACAAGAACATCATGGCACAGGTTAGTAGATATGGAAGGTTAAAGCCATTCTGTCAACGAGTAACCACATGGTGTGCTAGATAGCCTAGATAAACACATTTTGGTTTGGTTACAAATACCTATTCTAGTCAAATGGTCCACTGCTTAGGCTCCATCACCCAGGGTCCAGAGACATTCTCTCCAGGCAATGAAGCACCAGGAGTGGGTACGGCTGCCAAAACCAAGCCCTGTGGATCGAACAGTACCCCTGTTCCAGCTGCACCTACAGTTGAGCACAAGGACACAAGAGCAGCTTTCTGGTAGGTTTCTTTAGAATATTGCTAAAGTTACTTTTCAGATAACATTGCTGAATGAAAGAATGAATGAAACACTGATCGTAAGTTGCAGAATCAAAAATGTGTCTTAACCATGTATAAAAATATGTTTCGTTTTCTTCAGCCCAGGCAGAGAGAAGGCAAAGGCCAAGCTGAGCCAGAAGGCCTCAGGGGAGGGCCAGAGGTCAAAGATGAGGCTGTCGCTGGGCCTGTTGTCCGGGCCTGAGGTCACAACCCCAAGGAGGAACACCACAGGGAAGAAACAGCCCAGACGGACAGAGAGGTCAAACAGCGTGGAGGATAATCAGAACCAGACATGGAACAGAGCAAATCAGCACAGGTAAGAAAGAAGGAAACTGACAGCTCCTTTGCATTTTGGATAAAGGAGCTGAATTTAGAAGTATGAGCTGCTTCGATTTTATTTCTAAGATAGTGAACATTTTGTTCACTATCTTAGTCATTGCTTGTTGTTTAGTAATTGCTGTTGTCATTATACACTCGTAAAAATATAACCTTGCAATCAGTGTTTCTAAGATAGACAAGAATAAAGGCAACTACAATGCTGCAAATGCTTAGTCATGCTTATCTAACAGTGTGTCCTAATTGGGAGACTCCCATTATTAAACTTTTATGTCCTGTATACACTATATTGCCAAACATATTCACTCATCTGCCTTCACACACATATGAACTTGAGTGACCACCCATTCTTAATCCATATGGTTTAATATGATGTCAGCCCACCCTTTGCAGCTATAACAGCTTCAACTCTCCTGGGAAGGCATTCCACAAGGTTTAGGAGTGTTTATGGGAATTTTTGACCAGAAGCACATTTGTGAGGTCAGACACTGATGTTGGATGAGAAGGCCTGGCTCACAGTCTCCGCTCTAATTCATCCCAAAGTGTTCTGTCAGGTTGAGGTCAGGACTCTGTGCAGGCCAGTCAAGTTCTTCCACACCGACCTCACTCATCCATGTCTTTATGGACCTGTTTTGTGCGCTGGTGTGCAGTCATGTTGGAACAGGAAGTGACCATCCCCAAACTGTTCCCACAAAGTTGAGAGCATCAAATAGTCCAAAATGTCTTGGTGTGCTGACGAATTAAGAGTTCCTTTCACTGGAACTAAGGGGCTGAGCCCAACTCCTGAAAAACACCCCCACACCATAATCCCCCACTCCACCAAACTTTACACTTGGGACAATGCAGTCAGACAGGTACCGTTCTCCTGGCAATTACCAAACCCAGACTCATCCATCAGATTGCCAGATGAACAAGTGCGATTCATCACACAAGGCCACATGAAGTTTTGGAGGTCTGTAGACATTGACTGCAGCAAATTGGTGACCTCTGTGCACTGTGCGCCCACTTTGTCATTTTACGTGGTCTACCCCTTTATGGCTGAGTTGCTGTCGTTCCCAATCACTTCCACTTAATCCCACTAACAGCTGACTGTGGAATATTTAGTAGAGAGGAAATTTCGCGACTGGACTTGTTGCACAGGTGGCGTCCTGTCACAGTACCACGCTGGAAATCACTGAGCTCCTGAGAGCGACCCATTCTTTCACAAATGTAGAAGCAGTCTGCATGCCTACAGTAGGTGCTTGGTTTATACACCTGTGGCCATGGAAGTGATTGGAACACCTGAATTCAATGATTTGGATGGGTGAGTGAATGCAATATAGTGTATGTACAGTAGGTACTTACTTGTGTAAATTTCAGTAGGGTTCTTTTACTTCCAGTCTAAACCAGTTAACAGCAATTGTTGGCTATAGAGTTGGCTTTTGCCACAAGTTCACTCATTCTCTGGCTCTGTATTTATATCATATATGGCTTTAATATTTGTTAGAGTTCATATGTTGTAATATAGTGTAAGAAGATGTAATTTTTCTAAGTCAAAGTGAGGGTCTAAAAATCTAATGGTCCATTTTCTTCCTCTTATCCAAATCAGGGTAAACATATATTGATTAAAATTGAACATCACAAAATTCTTAATTTCCCCTCCTGACTGAATGCCTCAGAGAGCCAGTTATCTACAAAACAATTACTTTGCAAAAACTGTCTTAAGAAGAAGTTTTGGCTTTTTCCTCAGTTTCATGAATTTTCTTACATTCTTGCACAACTCACACACTCTCTGCTCTGATTTTATCCTAATGTGGCATCATCAGTGTGGCATCATCTACATCAAAATAAAATACTGCATGAGCGGGAAGACTTTAATGATTGATGTGTTGACATAATAATTATAATGCTGCAGTGAAAAATCCAAGCGTGCCTTTTGGGTTTATACTGCAAAGTGCCACGATGTACAAGGACAGGGCTTGTGTGCATCTGACAATAATGATAGCTCTTTTAATCAATAAAATTGAGCAGGATATTTTCATCTTAACCATCTCTGTAAAGCAGTGTGTAAAGAAGACAATGGTACACATTCATCATTTCAACTTAAGCCTGATGCTATGAGGAACAAAACAAACAGAGCCTATTTTCTGACTTGTAACTGACACAGTGCTTGTTATTGGCAAAACTATTACAATTACTGTTAGGAACCTTACTACCCCGTTTAACACTGCCAGTGGATCACTGAGCTGTTTGGCAGCTGGCCACTGAAGACTGTCACTCCCTCTGAGTTGAAAAGTGCTCAGATTGAGTGGAAACCATGTCAAACTCCGTGCGCAGCGTGACGTTAGCCTAATTAGGAAAAAAAAAACATTGATTCTTTTTCTTCTTTTCTGTATTTTCCTCTCTCTCACTCACCTCTTCCCTTCCTTCTTTCCATTTTAAGCTTCCTACATCCAAACAAGTTTGACTGAATGCACGCTGTTTTCAATTATTTCATGCTGTCATGTTTTTTTTTCATTTGAACACACATTCACCCCCCTGGAGCTAGCCATGGCAAACATCATCTTCTACTGTTTGTCAACACATATCTTGTAGCTTGGGCTTCACTGCCTTGCTCAAGGGTGAATCTAATTCCAATAGTGAGGTTTCCTCTTATTGTGTTTTCTCCTACTAGCCCTGCAGCGAGGGACAAGGACCTGTTGCCTCCCCCTACCCTGGAGCATCAGAACCCCCCGAGGCCGCGAAGTAAACCTCCCAGTGGGAAAACAGCTCCAAGGAAAGAACCTCGCAGTGCTACCAACTCAAACAATAACACAGCCACTCCACCAGCAGTGCTACAGCAAACCCCACTGCCAGTACCTGCTGTCAGTGTGAACCAGGTTAGTTTTAGGGGTTGGATATGTGTGTATGTGTGTGTACTGCAGGAAGGTTGCAAACATGTGGAATACAGCTCACCAACAAGTCTGGCACATGTATCAGACTGTGCCATATACTTATCACTTTATGCAACTAAACAGTGTGCAAATGTACCGACTCATATGGTTCCTCCCTAGAATAGAAAGAAGGTTTCTGTTTGTAATCCCTTCTAGTCTGAGTTAAACTGACCAATTCCCTCTGAAGAAGCTTTGATTACATGCAGGTAAAACAGTCAGTGCGGAGATGCAATCTCAAAACAATCTTTTATCATCTGACAGTGATTTAGCTTTTTATTAGTTGGCTTTTAAAAATTAATCTGCATTTGTAAACAGTGACCTAAACCTGGTCACAGCAGTAAGTCTTAGCCTGGAATCCACTAACTGTACTGAAAAAATATTGGCTGTTGTCCCCTGAGGCTGACAGCAGATTAACCCAGAGGCTTCTGGAAGTAGACCAGTAAAAGTGGATGAACATACACAGCTATTGTAAGCTTAGTGATGAAAAAGGAAAATTGGGTTTTTACAAGTAAATAAATGTAATGCTACATATTTATATTAAAACAGCAAAAGATCAACAGTTCATACGCTTATTGGCCACTTTGTTAAGTGCACCTGTTCAACTGGTCATTAATGCAGATGTCTAATTTGTCAGTCACTTGGCAGCATGTAGGTATGTAGACATGGTCAAGACAACCTGCTGAAGTTCAAACTGAGCATCAGAATGAGGCGTGGTTGTTGATGCCAGACGGGCTGGTCTGAATGTTTCAGAAACTGCTGATCTGCTGGGATTTTCTCCCACAGCCATCTCTGAGGTTTACAGAAAGTGGTCTGAAAAAGAGAAAATACCCACTGAGCAGCAGTCCCCTGGGTGAAAATGCCTCATTGATTCCAGAGGTCAGAGGAGGATGCTCAGACTGCTTTGAGCTGATAGGAAAACAACAGTTACTAAAATACCCAAACATTACAACCAAGGTATGCAGAAGAGCATCTCTGAACACACAACATGTTGAATCTTGAAGCAGATGGGCTCCAGCAGCAGAAGACCGCACCGGGTGCCACTACTGTCAGCTAAGAACGGGAAACTGAGGCTACAATTTGCACAGGCTCACCAAAATTGGACAACAGGAAATATTAAAAATGTTAGTCTCAATTTTTTCTGCCACATTCAAATGATAGGGTCAAAATTTTGTGTAAACAACATGAAAACGTGGATCCATCCTGCCATATATCAACAGTTCAGGCTGTTCCTGGTGGTGTAATGGTGTGGGGGATATTTTCTTGGTACACTTTGGACCCCTTAGTACCAGCTGAGCATCATTTAAACACCACAGCCTACCTGAGTATTGTTGTGACCTTGTCCGTCCCGTTATGGCCATGTTCTGACGGCTGCTTCCAGCAGGATAATGCACCATCTCATAAAGCTCAAATCATCTCAAACTGGTTTCTTGAACATGACAGTAGGTTCACTGTACTCGGGTGGCCTCTAAAGTCACCAGATCTCAGTCTAATAGAGCACCAGCTAACAAATCTGAAGTAATTGTGTGATGCTGTCATGTCATCATGGACCAAAATCTCTGAGGAAAGTTTCCAGCATCTTGTTGAATTTATGCCATGAAGAATTAAGGCAGTTCTGAGTGCAAAAGGGGGTCCGATCCAGTACTTGCAAGGTGTACTTAATGAAGTAGCAGAAGTTCAAAAACAGGAGTTAAATGGTTAAACAGAAATATAATTTCAGGGTGCTAAATGTTGGCCTCATGTGGCTTTAACAATGATGCAAAGATTGTAAAGTAATATACACTGATGCTCTTTAAAGAACAAAGCATGTCAACATTTGTTCCCCTTTTTTTTTCAGGATTCTGATGTTTTGATTTTTGTTGATCTCTGTGACACTGCTGCCTCACGTCATTACTTGTTTTGCTTTGAGATCAAATGTCCTCTCCATTGTTGCGCTGTCAGTTAGTGGAAATGATTCTTGTAAAGCTCATCCGCCGGCAAATTAACAACTAACACACTAACAGCTGTCACTGATGTTACAACGAGGTTACAAAAGGAAAACTGCAGTAACCAGCAAACCGCAGCTCATCTGTCACAGCCCACAGAGAAGACTTAGCAAAGTGACCCGGCACCACGACATGCCCGACTCTGACAACTGCCACCTCTTCATTAGCAGTCTGAGCTTCAAGCACCCCGACAGCCTTTCAGAGCTCCAAACTTTAATTCATTCACACAGTACTTAGAATGAATGCATTTGATTAATAATTTAATGCCTACTTATCAGCATGCTCTGCTTTTCTTTTTTCAACAATGATTGACTTCAGGAAAACAAAATAAAAAAATCGGAATATCTTTTCACATATTCCCGCTGCAAGATTTTACCTGCTGTGTATCAGCGTAAAGAGGCCCTAATGTGCTTATTTTCAAAATAATCCTCTTTTATTTTATATTAAGTCTTAGTAAATCCCTTCAATACAGGAATCCTCTCTGTAAGATACCTTTCTTCTGATTGGCTGCCCCTTACAAACAGGGTGAGGGGTGGCGCTGCTGTGCTCACAGCCATAGCTGTGTGCCTGAGAGGCCCATATTAGGGTCATCCTGTTTCATTCACATTGTACAGAGTAGAAAACCCCAAAACTGAGCAGTTTGAGTAGGCTGAAGCCTGAGAGTGTGGCTCTCTTCTGAGCTCATTATTTGAAATTTTGGCCATGTTAATTTGAGCATCCACCACTGTAACATTATATATGATAGAAAATATAGAAAAGCATAATAGGTCCACTTTAAAGGCACATCAAAGCTCGAGCTGTGAGACAGAATCACACTGAGTGATGGTGTAACGGTTTTGAGATTAAATCCAGCGGGCTGTCGTACTTCATACGCTATTTTATGGTCTACATATAGAGGTGCCTCTCCTGTCAAGTGTACACAGCTGAAAATTTCCCTGTTTTACAACTAGATATAACCTTTCTTAAATTACCTGAAAATCAAGATGAGTGCTAACATCTGCAACCTGTGCTATAAGTGCTGTCAGAACATTTCATCCTCTGCCAGCTTTAGTTGCACAGAGCAGCTGGCAAGACAGCTAATGTCAACAGAGAGAGGAGGTGAACCATCCAGAAAACAGGCCAGAGGACTTTTGCTCAAGAAAGGAAAAGCTTTTGCCAGCACAGTAAATAAGCTCTGTGCAAGGGACAGTTTCCCCCTTTCTTCTTTTTCAGCAAAACACTACATGGCATTTACTGAGAATGGATTTTGCAGATGGCAACATGCATTGGAACGTTTCCAAAGGGCTGCGTCTGCCAAGCGAGTGGGTTTATGCTGAAGACTGGGAACATTAGTGGTGTTTTCTTCACTGCGTCTGCCTCTGTAGTTGCTTCCTCATGTTGCTGTTGCACACACAGTGCTGCTCCTCACTCGCCTTTGTTTCGGTTGAGGATAATTGATCAGTACATGTCTAAAATTAAGCATTCAACATCAGAGGGTCAGTTTTGATTGGGAACGAGACAAGGCCGGGGGATGCAGGTGTAGCTACGCAGCACTAAAAATGAAAATGAACTGAGGGGTTTGTGGCTGCTTCTGCCAGCTGGCACACATTATTCACACAAGAAGAAAGAAGAAGATTTGTCAGAAAGTTAAACTGATGATACACAAACAGCTAGAAGGGGATTTTTTTTCCCTGTTTGTTAGATAAAATCAAAAGCACCAAACCATCAATCAGTCCTTCTAATGACTACTGCCTATAAGGCCAAAGCCCATAAACTCAAACTGCAACCACTGCTATCCAAAACCCCCAAAACATTAAATAGGTTGGCATTTCTGCTGCTGTAACCAGAACATAAAATATCCCCCAACAAATTTACCATTTTTAACCTATTTGAGTGACGTTTGGTTGAAACTATGGTGCCCTGCAGTGCTGCTTCAGCCATAAACTACAGGTGCTGGTCATAAAATTAGAATATCATGAAGAAGTTGATGTATTTCAGTAATTCTATTCAAAAAGTGAAACTTGTATATTATTTTTATTCATTACACACAGACTGATATATTTCAAATGTTTATTTCTTTTAATTTTGATGATTATAACTGACAACTAATGAAAACCCCAAATTCAGTGTCTCAGAAAATTTGAATATTGTGAAAAGGTTCAATATTGAAGACGCCTGGTGCCACACTCTAATCAGCTAATTAACTCAAAACACCTGCAAAGGCCTTTAAATGGTCTCTCAGTCTAGTTCTGTAGGCTACACAATCATGGGGAAGACTGCTGACTTGACAGTTGTCCAAAAGACGACCTTTGACACCTTGTACAAGGCAGGCAAGACACAAAAGGTCATTGCTAAAGAGGCTGGCTGTTCAGAGCTCTGTGTCCAAGCACATTAATAGAGCGGTGAAGGGAAGGAAAAGATGTGGTAGAAAAAAGTGTACAAGCAATAGGGATAACCGCACCCTGGAGAGGACTGTGGAACAAACATATTCAAAAATGTGGGGGGAGATTCACAGAGAGTGGACTGCAGCTGGAGTCAGTGCTTCAAGAACCACCACACACAGACGTATGCAGACATGGGTTTCAGCTGTCACAGTCCTCGTGTCAAGCCACTCTTGAGCAAGAGACGGCGTCAGAAGCGTCTCGCCTGGGCTAAAGACAAAAAGGACTGGACTGCTGCTGAGTGCTCCAAAGTTATGTCCTCTGATCAAAGTCAATTTTGCATTTCCTTTGGAAATCAAGGTCCCAGAGTCTGGAGGAAGCGAGGAGAGGCACAGAATCCACGTTGCTTGAGGTCCAGTGTAAAGTTTCCACAGTCAGTGGTGGTTTGGGGTGCCATGTCATCTGCTGGTGTTGGTCCACTGTGTTTTCTGAGGTCCAAGTTCAACTCAGGAAGTTTTAGAGCACTTCATGCTTCCTGCTGCTGACCAACTTTATGGAGATCCAGATTTCATTTTCCAACAGGACTTGGCAGCTGCACACAGTGCCAAAGCTACCAGTACCTGCTTTAAGGACCATGGTATCCCTGTTCTTGATTGGCCAGCAAACTCACCTGACCTTAACCCCATAGAAAATCTATGGGCTATTGTGAAGAGGAAGATGTGATACGCCAGATCCAACAATTCAGAAGAGCTGAAGGCCACTATCAGAGCATCCTGGGCTCTCATAACACCTGAGCAGTGCCACATACTGATCGACTCCATGCCACGCCGCATTGCTGCAGTAATTCAGGCAAAAGGAGCCTCAACTAAGTACTGAGTGCTGTACATGCTCATACTTTTCATGTTCATACTTTTCAGTTGGCCAACATTTCTAAAAATCCTTTTTTTTATTGGTCTTAAGTAATATTCTAACTTTCTGAGATACTGAATTTGGGGTTTTCATAGTTGTCAGTTATAATCATCAAAATTAAAAGAAATTAACATTTGAAATATATCAGTCTGTGTGTAGTGAATGAATATTATATACAAGTTTCACTTTTTGAATGGAATCACTGAAATAAATCAACCTTTTCATGATATTCTAATTTTATGACCTGTATATGTGTGTGACTTGTTTACAAAGATTTTTTTCGGTGGGAGAAATAAACCGGACTTGAGGCTGAAATCCACAGAGTAAAGAGGTTATCGCATCTTTGGACTTTGATACATCTGTAAAAATATAGAATATTGCGTATTCTTTCAAATACATAATCAAGAAAAATATTTCAGGTAAGAAAAGGGGATAAAAACTGCAATGATAAGTTATTCTGCCCTTTCAAATAGTTTCCATTTTCAAAGGTAGACAGCATACACAGTGTAAGCTAATGGATTTCTGAATGTATTAAATGAGTTTATTAAAGTATCACAATTTTGTAAAGCTACAAAAAAAAAAAAACCTTTTGATAGCACAAAAAACATCAGAATCTAACACGACCGTGTCACCGTGTACGGTACAAAATCCTGAGTCACTCAGTAAACATCAAATAACATAAAATTAAATAACTAAAATTAAATTTCACCAAACTGAAGTTTCACTGATACTCAGAGTCCACAAGGTAATGATGAGAAAGAGGAGCATCTTCTGAAGACAATGTGGAGGAGCTTTGAATCTAATATCCAGCAGAGGGTGAGTTGTAGGAAAAAACACAGTATAAAACATGGACACGGTCTCCAGAACAGAAAAACAAAGCCAATGCAGAAGGACCGAAAACCTTTGCTCTACTTGAAAGCTGCTAGATGATGATTGAAAATTGGCTTATTGGCTAACAAGTTGTCAGTCACGAGTCTTTAGCCAACAAGTGTGTGCGGTTTCACAGTCAGACCAACCCTCCTCGTCAGGTCGTCAGATTCCTTTAGTGGACTCTCAACAATCTATTATATGATCACAAAGTTCTGGGAATCAAAAGCTTTACCCGATTTAAATTTGGCTGATGTTCAAGATCGTCTTCTTTGGTACCTCCAGACCGCTTTACGTGCATCGCTCCCTTTGCACAAGTGCCTCACCGTGAGTGCGGGATCTCTGTCAGTATGTCAAAATGATGATCCTTCAACTTGATTTTTCATTTTGGGGAAGTGAAAAAAGTTGCAGGGTGGCAATTTTTGCAAGTTGTGTGATATTAAGTGATTATTGTGTTTGCACGGTTAAAACACTGCTGTGACATTTTCTCTGTTTTCTGCAGATTTTTTTTTTTTTCTCTGCACAAGTTTGTGGACCACCAAGCTCACAGTGCAGGTGGTCGGGACATGACTTTCAGGAAGCTAAGGAAAAAAATTGCTGCTTTGCTGGAAGTGGTCCAGAGTGGCATAAAAAGATGATCTTTAAGGGAACACTGGCCAACTTTATGAACTGGCCCCGAGTTTTTTGATCACTGCTCATATGTTAAAGATGTAGAGATGCACTTTATTTTTTGAACTGTGCAGTTGCATCTCCGAAAGAATTCAAATAGGAAATGTGAGATGCATCTTTTAATTTGCATGTGACAAACAGACCGCCTGCGCTCAACTGTGTGACTCGTGTGCAGCGAATATCACTGACATTCAAAACGAGACAGTCAAACATGTTTCATTTTGCTTCACAGATTAGTGGAACAAGCTGGCAACTTGTGCTGCCTAATTTGCATGATATTATCACATTTTGTTATACGCTGTATGTGCTTTGCTTTTGATTATAATGTTTGTCTACAGCAGGTTTGTTTTTTTGTTTTTTTTTGTCGGGGTGTAAAAGTGCATCAGTGGATGGCATATAAGAATAATTTTTTTTCAAAAAGATTAAAAGCTTCCTTTGTGTGTTTTATATGTGGCTTTTTTTGCACACCTGCAGCCACATTTGATCTATTATTCTGTCATTATCTTAATTCATTTCTATATATTCTTCAGGATAAGCGGAAACACAGAGGTCCCAGCACCAGGATCACACCCAAGTCCAGAGAATTCATCGAAACGGATTCCTCCTCCTCTTCATCAGAATGCCAGTCGGATACAGAGGAAGCCATCAAAATCCCAGCTTTGCCGCCTCAGACGACACGCTCTGCGATTAACACACAGACTCTGTCCAACACGCACATACACGCGCCTCTTCTCCCATGCCTTGGCTCTGCTGGTGGTGTGGGGAGTCTGGGAACATTTGGAGGGAAGGGACTTCGAGTCAAAGATGGTAGCAGTGTGCCCACTAATGGTAGCAGCAGCAGTAGTAATAGTAGCATCGGCGGTGGTAATAATGGCAGCAGTAGTAGCTGTAACTCCCTGAGCATTAGCAACATAAGTGGTTCATTTGGCACTTCTGTTCCTGATCCCGGAGGGTTGGGAGGGCAGACCAAAGACCTGGAGTCCATGTCACCACCTTCCAATCTTGGACATGAGGTGCCTCTCTCCCCCTTGAGGGAATACCATGAGATCCAGAGTTTATGGGTGAAAATTGACCTAAGTTTGCTCAGCAGGGTGCCTGGCCAGGGTGTGGGGGAAAGATCAAGGGTGGGAATTGCAGAAAGGGACGGGAGTGAGGGGAGAGACAGAGAGAGACAGGGGGAGAGGGAGAGGATAGGTGTGGCAGAGAGAGAAAGACAGAAACAGGAAGAGAGAGAGTGGCCAGGGCTAAGGGAGAGACAGAAGCTGACGAAAGGGGAGAGACAAGAGGAAGAAAATGAGCAATTAGCGCAGGACAGAGAGAGGCAAGGTGACAGAGACAGATTAACAGAGAGAGAGAGGCAGACGGACAGAGAGGACAGGGAACGATTCGGACTTGGGGAGAGAGAGAGGACGACAGCGAGGGACAGAGAGAAGATATGCCAAGGTCTGGGGGTCCTGGACAACACCCCTGTGCAAGAGCAGAATAATCCCAGGCTGGCTGGGAGGACAGAGAGAGGAGAGAACGGAGGTAAACACAGAAGGCAGGCAGCTGCAAACATGGTGGTTCCAACTGAGAAACACACAAGCAAGAGCAAGAGGAAACACAAGGTGTGAAGCAGCATTTTTCACATAGAAAACTCCCTAACCATTCTGTTGTTTATTTTACTCCTTTTTTTCACATCTGTGAATTCTGGTTTCTCTATTCCTAGTCGGACCACGGAGACTCATCAGTGAACTGCAACAAGAAGCTGCGATTGGACAAAGACTGTCTGCTCCTCCCACCCTGCATCTCTCCAATACACAACCACAAGAACAGCTCAACAGAGTAAGCATTAACAGTGCACACAACCCACCCAGCAGATTAGCTCAGTGAAAGGACTCAGTGGGATGAAGAAGAGATTGTACTATAATGAAAGTGTGAAACAGTACATAGATCAAGCTTTGGCATCAGTCCCTCATTATCAACAAGCCAGATGTCCAAGGGGTTGTTACTAATTGTGCTGCTTCCAATCCACTAACAGTAGCCTCAATAGATCAGAATGCAACACAAGAGTATCATCCTATTTTGCTTTTTCTTATTTTCTGTCATATATACATTGTTACAATGGTGGATGCTCATATAAGTGTGACCAAAGTTTCAAGTAATGAGATTAGCACATGTACAAGTAATCCCTGTGAGCCCAAAGCTCAGGCTGCAGACCGCTCTGAGCCCTCTGTTCCTGATAGTTTTTTCTACTCCTGGTTATGATACACCTGGTTATGTCATCACTGAGAGGGGCTATTCTCGATATGTTCATCTCAAGAGCGCAGCTCTGGTCCCACCCACCTACTGTTCAGTGCTTCTGTTTGCAAACTGCAGCCAATCAAAAGACTGATACGACATCTGATACGACAGCTCGTATCAGATAAGGAAAAAAAAAAAAAAAAGAGGCATAGCAACATAGGTTGGCTTTAAGCTGCATCATCAGTTAAGAGTTGCCCTCAGGTCCTCAGTCAGTGCAGTAAACCTTACAGAACAAAAACCAAAACTTTTTTTTCTGCTCTTAAAAAATAAATAAAAGAGTCCTGCCAGAGGACCTGAGGGACCACCCTGCTTCATAGATTAGAAGTACGGCAGACAAGAAGGTTGGTGCGAGACCACGTAGTGCTTTAAAGACAAGTAAAAGTTTGTTAAAATCGATACAAAAGGCGATACAAAAGTATAATGTGCTCTCTCTTCTCCTGGTCCTGATCAGCAGACTTCTGAATCAATTGCAATTGATCTGTAACTTTTTTGCAGAGAAGACCAGAGCACTGCTGCAGTCGTGCCTGCTGGATATAAAAGCGAGCATTAGGCTCTCTGGCTCATGCAACACTACATTCTTTCTTTAGAGGAAATGTCTTGCTCTTATGGTCATTAGATACTGAAGGAATCTTTCATCTCAAAGAAATTCAGAGCCTCTGATATTTGCACAGACTTGAAAAATCAGCAGAAGCATTCAGTTTTTTCAGTTTCTTACACTGGAGTTTATTGAAATCAAGAGTATTTTTTTCACGTCTTTACCTGCGTGTACTTACACAGCTGATAAAATCTCATTAGATTTCCAGCTCCATATTTTTTAATTTTGGACTGTTTTCATTTCAAAATAATTCTTATTCATCTTATTCATCTTAAACTCTTTGCACCCCCCCCCCCCCCCTCAGTTCAGCCACTGTCTGAAATCAAACTGTTCTTTTAAGCCAGCTTTCTTCTGATTGGCTGCTCCTCGTAAACAGCAATTTTAAACAGCGGGTGGGTGGGGCTTCTCTACTCACAGCATGAGCTGTGTGCCTGAGATGACCGTTTTAGAGACATCGGCTCTTACTGACATCATAAAGAGCCAAGAGTAGAAAAACAGTGTATGAAACCAAATGTTTAGAGCAGTCTGACACCTGGAGTTCAGCACACTAGCATTATGTACCCAGAATAAGAAACACTTTATTTATCCTGTGTTTGGGAAATGCTTTGATTATTTGAAACTTTGGCCCTGTTTAACATGAGCATCCGCCATTAGAACAGGGGTGGACACCAAATCCAAAACCCAGATGGTCGTAGGTTAAAGAAAAAGGCCTCCTTTTGTTTCAAAACCCTCTCAAAACACCTTTAACTCTCTAGAACAAGTTTAATTACTACAACATATGACGTGGTTATCATTTGCAAATCCCCTGTGCAAAGCAGTTTCCTTCCTGACTAACAAAGTCGTGGAAACACTGTTAAGCCTTGTTTCATTAGCAAAATATGTCCAAGTCAGCTCAGGAAATAGGTATATTTATGTTTGTTGTGAATGAAAATTCAAGAGATTCCAGAAGGCTGAAATAGGCTGTGCTTTGCCTTCCCTGATTCAATCTTCCCTGTATGCTTGCAAAACTCCTCATCCTCCTGTGACTGTCATAGACACTAGTAGAGGTAATCAGACAAGTTTACTGGAGACTGGGTATTTTTAGGAAGGCTTAAAAATTTGAATGTTGCAATGAAGCCACTAGACAGGCGAGTTCAGTTCACACGGTGACATGGGAATGACAAACCATGAATCTCGGCTTTCCGTGTGAATTATTAAAAAACAGCCTAAGCGGGCTGTCGCTATAAATAAGCCTCAACATGACAGCTACAGAGGAAATATTTTTATAGCATCTCAGCGTTATCAAAGCACACACAGCAGCGAGAGGTGCCCCCAAAAAAGAGGGAGTGACCTGGAGTTGAACCCGTGACACCGGTGTAGTCATCGCAGCCTGTTTATCATCCGGGAGGCTTTTTGCGGAAGCTCTAAATTGGCTGATGTGATCATCCGCCTCAGATCCAGTTAGCAGTTTCTTGTGACTTTTGACAGTTATCATCCTACCTGTTTTTAATCAGCTGGGTCATATTTCGATAACAGATAATAAGCAGTGCCCACATATGACTGAGGTTTCACCCCGGAAAGGCACTGAAATCACTTTTAATCATTCCCTTTTGGAATGATGGAAAATCTCCCGTGTTTTCTAATAATTGTTTTTACACACTAAAATCACTGGATCCAAATTGGCCCAGTTGTGGTCCATGTAACACAATAGTTTTACAGTGTAAGAGAAACAATAACACAAAAAGTGGGTCAGAAGAACCGTTTGATGCTGAGCAAATTTAAGCCATTTTAACTGGGTCACTTGTTAGTGTGGTTTTTTTTATTATAAAAAGGAAGCAGCTAATTGAAGGGACATGACAGCAGCTTGCAAGCTGAGCTGTGAGGGCTAAACAGTGAAACAAAGTTCAACGCAACCAAGCTTTCTTTGGGTTAGCTGGTTTGACACAACCTAAAACCCCAGTAAGAGATAACGGGTATCACAAAGGTGGTGATCAACTTTCTCAGTTAAGCCGGGTGTTCGGCTTCAGTCTGCATGGATGTTCAAGTTTCACGTGTCATGTGACTTTTCTTCTGCACAAAACGATCCCTGTGAGTGTCACCTACTCCAGAAACACTATCAGATGGTGATGAAAAAAAAGAAAAGGTGATTAAAAATCTACAAAGAACCTAAAAGTAAGTAAAGTGCAACACTGTTGCAAATAAGATAAGAGATTAATCCTGCAGAAAATTGTTTATCTGGTGATTTAGCATGCAGAGCAGTAAAATACAATTTTTAACTGAAGTTAATTATTTTATGGCTGAGTACGGTCTCAGTGCTGCTGTTCATTTTTAAGGTGACAGCTGGACATTAGCGCTCCGACACTTTAATACATTTAAACATTAAAGCTTACTGCCCCGCAGCCTGATAAAGGAGGCGTGGAAATCACTTCAGTTTGTCGGGAGATCAAAGTGAATTTCATTTTAATTAAACAGGTATTCTTGGTGTGTGTTTGTGTTCTAGTAGCTTTAATTCCATCAGTGTAAAAGGACTTAGCACCAGATTAGAATCAAGTATAACATTTATTCATTTTCTGCATCACCAAATTAATACACGCACATTCCCGTGACAATTCGACACAGAGCTTGCTCTTCATTCAGCGGTTTTAGGCACGGTTGAACAGCTTGCACATATAAGACCTATTCCCTCAGCAGAGAATCTATATTTTACTTAAAACAGGCTCTAAATAAAAGAGTCAGCCAACTTTACACTGAAACTTGGAACATAACCTGCTCCCTGTTACCACAGTGATTTAGCCAGGTTTAAAAAAACAAACAACGTTGACTTTAAGCTTGACATAGCTTGCTAATATTAATCTCAGGTAAAAGCATCAAAGTAAACAAACCGTTGCTGTAACTCACATAGCCACACAGTTTTGTTAGCAGTGGTACAGTGGCCTCAGAGAGGCCTTTACAGCTACATTTACATGCTGTTTAATGTGCTGCAGACTAATGATCAACAAACTGATATCAGTAGTGCATTTTTTTGGTTTATGTTTTTAGAGTTCCACTGATTGTCACAGACTGCTGGATTGAGGACCCAAATGTAGACTGATTAACCAAGAGAGCCATTTCTTACAGATGATGCTAAGGTCTCAAAAGTAAAATAACCAAGTCCGGAACAAGAATCCAAAACACAAAGTCAAAAAAATCCCAAAAGACAGCAAACAGAAATCCAGGATTACACAGTGAGAAACTACAGAGAGGCTTAACATGCACTGAAACAAAGACTGAGGGCAGTTTATGCACAAAGAGGTAATCAGGGACACGGAAGGGCAACAAGACGCAGGTGTAGAATAACCAGAACTGAAAACTCAAAACCAAACAACAGATGAAACTAGGCACAGAACACTTCCAATAATATCAATAACCTAAAAAAAAAAATAAAAAAAATCCCACAACAAAACCCGCAGATTGTGACACTGATATGTCGCCCGATATTAGCCATTTTTAAATCACCAAATGCGTGTGTTGCTTTTAAAAATCCCACATTGGTCGGGCTTTATTTCTAAAGCCCTTTTCATACATGGGACACATAACTGTGCTGGTTTCACTGACAGGCATTCTCTCAGTCAGTAATATGACACTTCTGCATTAATATTCGCTGGGACACATCGATGAAACGAGGCGCCGTATTTCTGTGCACAAGATTAAGCAGTAGAATAAGTGGCATGAAATGCTTGAGGTAGGAGTTTAATAGCCGCTTTGATTGTTAGTGAGGCTACATGTTCACTTTTGGGGCTGCACCCATACACACATCAGTAAACTTTAATAAAAGCCACAGTGTCATTTGCTGCTAGATCCTGTATCAGTGTCATGGGTAATTTATCATTAGTAATTAATGAAGTCCTGCAAGCGTCTTTCTCATGTGATGCTGCTGCTGGTGTGTCAAAAGCTTCGAGTGAATTTGGCTTCTGTTAACATTTTTCAGTTAATCTGACCTGTCATAGACTTTTATGTTCATTGCACTAGGAGCTTTGCTGTAAACCTGTACTTTATATAAACATCTCAGTCTGCTTTGGATGTACATTTGTAGAGCAGAGAGACTCAGCATATATGAAAGCTGTTCAGTGATTTTGAAGAGGTCCGTGTGTGCCTCTTAGAACTTAAATGGACTTTGTCTTTCGTTTATATGTTGAAATACAGTAATTTAATGTGTGCAAGACAAAAACAGTTTGACTTACATTTTTTTTTCATAAAGATGAGGGCTTGAGGTGTCTTCTTAAGTGGCATTAGATTAGTTTGGGCAGCATGAAACAGTAGAACAGTGACTGAAAGCAGATGTCTCACACCAAAGTGTAATATTAGTCAGCTAATTCATTAAAAATGCTTATGCCACACAGTGAGGAGGTCCAGTTTAATGACTGTAGTAGTGGATGAGGCCTAGCATACACTCCAGCTGCCTTTGTTTGGACATGTGTCAGTGAACAAGGCCACGCCCCTTATCCAGCTGTTCAGGTGGATGAATTATAAAAAAATGAACCCCTCTGAGTTGTTGTGAAGGGGCATCTATCCAGAAGGACCAAAGCCATTCTTTGTACCAGGCTTTAAATATGTTTTTTAATGCCGTAAAGTTTGGCATTTTAACACGGGAGCCTCTGGGATTGACTCTCTTTCCCCGCCTGCCTCAAGTGGCACCCTGAGGAACTGCAGCTTTTGCCAGTTCTGCATTGGCTTCATTTTTCAGCTCCAGAGATTGGCTCTTGGTGTGACAGGATGCAACACAAAGTCACACTGAAAGTACAAAGATGTCATTACTTTAGATGTGACTTTAAAAGATTGCTGGTGCTTTTAGGGAAAAGTAGCCAGTGTGCTCATTCATACATACTGTAAAGCCAACAGATGCAGTTAGATGATCAAAAAGGAGAGCAAGTCTGAGAGGAGCTCAAGTCAGATAATAAGTTTGATACAGTACTGACGTAACTGCGGAGATCCTACTCGCTTGCAAACATGGACCGAGGCAGCTGCTGATATCCTGCTTTTCCCTGCTCCGTGTGGAGGAGACGCCTGTCCACCCAACAAACTGAAAAAGTCAAATCAGAACATGTTATGGTATTCTGCTGTTTGGTTCTTAATTTGTATCACAAAGGATTTAAAGTGATTTAAAGACTGATGTGAATGCCGTATCAGACCAAAAAAAATGAAATCTAATTTCTGTTGGAGTATAAATCTTCTCACTGATTCACTGCAAATGCATTACAGAGGAAATTATTTGGCAGATATACTGTGGTCATTTTATTCTAAGAGGCTCTCAATTTGTTAACTTATTATGGCTTTAAAAGAACTCTGAGTGCTCTCACCTGCTTGCCTGCACACACATCAGCATCCACTTAAAGATAGACACACACCACTACACGCAAATTAGCATATATACGCACAAACAGCCTCAGACGCATCAATTATGCGGTACACAGACACAAAAGCACACACTCGTGCTTCACATGCACACACACTCCACAGCAACTAATTAGTCTTTGTCTCCCTGATTTTGTCTATTATCACTAATGTCGGTGCCTGGGGCCCTGTTCTGCGAGCTCAGCAACTTTCTCGCTGCATCAAACCCCCAGAGTTTCCAGGGAGAGGAAAAACATAAAAATATTATCTGTTGTGCTGCAAACAGCATGAGTCACAAGAGCTACAATAAGGCAGCTGAGGGAATAATCATCGACGTGCTACCGGGGAAGGTAGAATTCCAACAATTTTAGAAGGAAAAATATCATTCGGACTCTACAGATTTAAACATAAGGTACATTTATTAATTAGTCCCTAAATTCTGTCTTGTGTAAAAGTGTTTCTTTGTGCCACTATCAAGCCTTAATCCAATAATAAATTGAATGTACACACACAAGGGGAGTCCTTGAAAAGTCCAACAGCAGTTTTGAAGGGTGCTGGGTGGAGGTTAGGGAGACGGGGCAGCTCATAGATTCATAGGAGTGGTTTCTGTATCACAGTGGGCAGCCTGGCGTCTCACTCTCTTAAAAAGTAGCAAACAGTCCCGCATGAGGACTTCAGGACCCTTACACTCAGTCTGTGTCTTTGGAGTAAAAGTGTCAGGAAGCGCTACGTTAAGAATAGCATACCATGAGTAACCCATAAGAGCAGGATTCGTTTTAAAATCCAGTATTATAGGACAGATCCTACACAAAACATCAAGCATTCAGTGCATCTGTGCAAGTAAACCAATAATTTGACTGCTTTGTGCGTGTGTTTGCGCGTGTGTGTGTGTGTTCAGTAGCTCTCTGACCAGGAAGCAGTCTCGAAGGCACGACGAGAAGCTGCTCCCGCCTCTCCTGTCCCCGCTGTCTGATGACCCCCCTCGTAAACGAGCCTGCGATGGCAGCTCCTCTCTCAGCCAGGAGGGCAGCGCCGCTGGGATGTTGCCCTGCACCGCCTCCTCCTCTTCCACCTCCTCTTCCTCGCACAGACACAGGAGAGGTGAAGGAAAGGCGTCATCGCATGTGAGAAATGGCAATGTAAGTGCTTACTGGAAGGTCACTGCTACTTATATGTTGCAGTACATACAGTCCTGTGGATACAGACCTGGTGGTCAGCTTTTAATAATGTATCATTGTAGATTATGACACTGCACTATAGGAAAGGGTGACTGAGTAAAACATCGAGATCACGACTGCTGTGGGTAATTCAGCTGCAAAGTGAATCTAGCACTGTGAATGAGAAGGCAATACTAAAGTTTAAGTAGCTGGTCACTGAAAGCCACCAATATAAAGTTAATTAATACAATTAGAAGCACAGATTCAATAACCGTCTACTGCAGGAAATGGATTCCCATGGCGAGAAGCCCAGTGGAGACGGTTACCATACCAACATCCATTCAGACTCGGAGGTGTGGTCGGAACCTCTGATGGACCCTGCAGAACCTCGCAGGCCAAAACTGTCGTATAGTGACACGTAAGTTAAAAAACAAATCACACATTTAATAATTCATTACTTTATTTATGGTTATTTTATTTATTTACCAAAACATATAAGTTACACTTTTGTGTCAGGTCAGAGGCCTGGAAATGATGCAAGTGTGGCATTTTATTTTGGAAGGTGTTTCTGTGAACCCGTTGTACGCACTAAAGGAGCTCTTAGTGAACAGGCCATCAGCGGGCTGCAAAAAAACAAAGAAATCCATCTGACAAGTAGCAGGAACATTAAGAGTGGCAAAATCAACATTCTGACTAAAAACACACACATGAGCTTGGCAACATACAAAGTGGACATTGTTAGTGTGTGATCACAGGATTCTTTCCATAGTAAAGAAAATCCCCTTAACAGCATTAACCAAATGAAGAACAGTCCCCAGGAGGTAGGCGCAATCCTATCAAAGTCTATAACAGAGACTTCACAATAGCAAATACAGAGGCTCAGAAACACTTCCAGAAATCACTGTCTGTGAACACAGTTCACCGTGCCATCCACAAACACAGGCTGAAGCCCTGTCACCCAAAGAAGAAGCCACACGATCCAGAAACGTCACCGTCTTCTCTGGACTGAGGTGAAGTGGAAAACTGTGTCGCATTCACACGAATCTAAATTGACATCTCGCACATCTGGAAAGGCACCATCAATGCTGAAAGGTATATCCAGGATTTAGAGGAGCCTACGCTCCCATCCACATCATGTCATTTTCAGAGAAGACCACGCTAAACCACATTACATTCATGGCTCTCAAATAGGGGACTGATTATTTAAAAATGCTGCAGTTCCTCAATGTTAATGTAATATTTTTGTTGAACCCCTTCCAGTTTGAACTGAAAGTCTGCACGTTAAATTTGTTATAATAACTGTAACTTGAAAATGTTTTGATAAAGGATTTGTAAATGTCCAAAAATATATGGGCCTAACTGTAAGTCATTACCAGATAATAATTAATTGCAGTGCAGCTATTAACTGGCCTGCTTGGGAAGTCTGTTATCGTGCCAGCGGGAGCAGCTGCAGTGCTCGTCTTTCCCTCTGATTCTCATGGATCTGATGTCTCAGAAACACCTCGAGGAAATTTCTTCCAGTTTGGCCCAAACTTTCAGATATAGTGATTTCTGTTTGGCCCTCAAGGGTTAAGGTCATTGTGACCTCACAGAACATGTTTTTGGCCATAAATCAAACACACTTTTCTGACCATTAATCAGCGCCATAACTCAGGAACAGGAGGGGACATTATGACCTTATTTTTGGTTAGGCTGAAAATGATTTGGATCTCGGGTATGGGACCCTCTATTCTCATGTCTGTTGTAGCAAAACTTGCCCTGTTTACTGTAACTTCAAGTAAAGTGCCAGATACTAGGCCTGTTAGTGTATGGTGATGGGGAAAGCTGTTCCAGCCTTATCATTTGTCCAGATATGCGTTAATGTAGAAAGATGATACATCACCTTACATATTCGTCCCAAAAGGCTTCTGCATTATTCATGAAACAATGTGTTTTGTTGTTATACTAAGGTTACACTAAGCCTGAGGTATGTATACCTAAGTAGATGACTGTGTGTAGCTCACTGCGAGCTACTTGTAGTCAGTGATTATGTAAATCTCTCTCTATGATGCAGGGTGTTGTTTTCAGTCTTTGTTAAATAACATGTCAGTGCAGACATGCTCTTTATGCCCCCCCCCCCCCCCCCCCACTGTTATGTTTCCAGGGTCCACAGTGCCGACTACTATATGCAGGAGGCCAAGAGACTGAAGCACAAAGCCGATGCATTGGTAAGATGTGTGGCTCACTGAAAATCGATGACTCAAAGATACAGGTAGACACACACATTGAGCTCTCTGTGCTAAAGCATGGGAGGCAGACAGACAGTAAAAGCAACAAATGATTAGAAAGCGCGCAGTGTTAGCATCTACAGACTAGACTGTAATATTGTTTGCACTGTAAGTCTCTGCAGAATGAAAATCTATTTCATATGAAGGACCGTACTGTATAATTTGTGCTATTTATTGCACCATAAAGGGACATTGCATTCAAGGACTGATGATGTCTGCAAGATTATACAATATCAAAAGTATTATCAGAACCCCCCCCCCCCCCCCCCCCCGCACTCTTCAGACAATGAAATGAGATTTATTTAACATGGAATTTATCTCGTGTTTACGAGTTCTTTCCTCAGATTTTTTGGGGGGATTTGCATCTCAGTGGGAGATTATTCAGAGACTGCTGTGCTGCTGCCACGGTGCTGTCAAGACGTCGCTTATTCACATTCCCTCGCTCTCTCTCCCTCCTCTGTTGCATCCCTTTTCATTTCATATTTGTCTCCGTTTCTGTCTTTCCTTTCTTACCCTCTGCCTGCAGATGGACAAATTTGGTAAAGCGGTGAACTACGCAGACGGCGCGCTCTCTTTCATAGAGTGTGGAAATGCTATGGAGCGAGATCCACTAGAGGCCAAATCACCATATACGATGTACTCTGAGACTGTGGAGCTAATCAGGTAGGGATGGACAGAAAAAGACCAATAAATGCTCTCTAGTTTCCTAACAAATGTGCAGAATAGAACTGATAAGAGATTTTATTTGGAAAAGGTTCATTCAGAGCACTGCACCATGTGGTGATACCCAATGTTTTTGAGAACAGCTGCTTGCAAAAAAATGTTAGTAGTTTTTCATAACTATGACCATCACTATCTATTAAAATCTAATATGAAAAATGCATTCAAATCAATAGTGATTAATGATCTTTTTTCTTACTGTATGTGGACTACAGATCCAATCTGCTCCTGATGAACTACTCGATACAAGGACACTGTAGATTTATATGAATGCAGGATTTGTGAGTGTAAAGGACTAAATCTGTAAAGAAAAAACATACAGGTTAAAGTCATGCACATTATAACAAATAAGGCCAAAATAAGACATTTCCTTCACTGGTGTTCATATACTAAATACAGATACACATGCCTGATATGCTGCTGCTGACATCCTTATCTAAAAAGGTGTGCACTGTCAAAACAGATGTTTAAATTAACAAGGTTAAAACTGGTCTGTCATTTTTTTTTACATATATTTAGCAGTTACTCAAGTCAGCAACTCCATATATACCCCATTGTGGAGGTGGAGTAGTTACATGTTATATGTATACTATACAAATATAACAGTATTTGCAGAATCGGTACGCAAAATCCTCTTTTGCATTGTTTTTAAGGCCTCCTCAGTATATGTAGACACTCACAAAGTTATGAGAAAAATCCTCCCCTGGTTTCTTTCCTTTACCGTAGAAAAGGCTGAGAGCCTTTCAGAGATCTGTCTTGGTTTGCACATCATTGTGATGTCAGGACAGGATTGGCTGACACACAAGTCTGAATCGTGAACTCGCAGCACTCTGTCATTTTAATTATTTTTATTTACATCACTTCTGAAGGACAGTTAAGTAATAGGGTGTGGCCAGCAGCAGCTCATTTTAAAGCTACAGATACTGAAGCAGCCTGTGAACAGAGGCTGAGTGGACACACCCCAGTGAAGGTTATGTGAGGTATTTTGAGCTGAAACTTGATAGATAGATATATTCTGAGGATATTAACTTGTTGCAAAGGGATGTAATATGGGACCTTTTAGTGATATTATGCGGTGGTGTATAATCACCTTTTTGCCTGTCAAAAATCAAAGCTTTTTAAATAAAAACTAAATTAGCATCTGGATAGCTGGACTGTTTTCCAGTAGCCTCACCGACATGCACAGATGTTAATGGGTGTAATTTGTTGCATAACAGGAACTCTGCAGGTTTTCATCCTTCGATAGCTGCCGGTGTGTGCAGCTGCTGAGTGTAACTTTAAGACAGCAGGCTGAGAGTAACTAATAACTGCTAAGTATGAAAGCTGGCATGTTGAGGAAAGGGTGGTGTAGCGGGACAGAGTCTTTTAATTGGAGTGCTGAGGTTCAAGATCTCCTTGTCTGCACTCATCCATTCTGCTGAAGTGTCCTTGAGCTAAACACTGACTTGTTACCAGCTGCAGTGGCTCTGACCTCTGAACTCCCCGAGAGGAGGAAAGGACAGGAGTTTTCCTTCAGGGATCAATAAAGTGTTAAGGTGTAACTCTCAGTCGATTCATGACTGTTGAATTGGATTTTGACTGATGAAGTGTGCCGCTGAGCAGCGAGGGTTGGCCGAAGGAGGACCGTATTCACCCACAGCGTTAGAGAAAGTTAACTTTGTTTTGGCTAAGAACACTTCACAAGGTTTCAGTTGGCTGCTGGTAAGCAGAAAGAATTCATCATTAACTGCAGGTTCTACTAAATGTCTACAAACATCCACAGATGAGTGACGAGTATCTCTTCACTGTAGGTATGCCATGAGGTTGAAGAACTTCACCAGCCATTCAGCCACCATCTCTGAGAAGAAACTGGCCGTGCTGTGGTACGATACTCTTCCACTGTGTATGTGTGTTTGTGCAAAATACAGCAGGCGCAGGATTTAAGGCAACACGCGATCATTGCAGTATAAAAAGAAGGGCAGTTAAAATTAGGACTGCACAATCAGTTGAATTTTAATCTCAATCAGGATTTTGGCTTCCCACAATTAAATGAACATTAAACGCCCAATACTGGAAATGCATACTTGACCAGCAGAAGCAAAAAGGAAATCACTGCCTGATGACACGCCTGCATGTGCCAATCACGGCTGTTCCCAGTGATGCGTTGCTTGAGGTTTCCTGGATGTACTCACACCTTACTTGTCTGTAAAGGTGGAACGTAGCACGCTGTAAAGGTGAAAGCACAGGTTTTCCTCATCTAAGAGATGGACTGTATTTAGGTGAATGAGAAGGACCAATTGCTATTTTGATGCAAAGACTTCTACATCAAAATAGCAGGAATGCGGCACAACATGGATGTGAAAGCAGTTTTATCTTTGACAGTGCGATAAAAAACGAATGTCACTAAAATAAAAGAATAATTGTGATAAATAATCATGATCTGAATAGTGATCAAAATAATTGTGATAATCATTTTGGTCATAATCTTATGTAAATGAAGGTGACAACAGGTGCACTGGAGGAGCAACAACAAGGCATCAGTCCCAAGCCTTGGTACATGGGGAGGGTTGCATCAGGAAGGGCATCCAGCATAAAATCTTGACCAAATCAAATGTGCGGATCATAAAGAAGAAGATTTCCATACCAGATTGATCTGGGAGCGGGGTAACAACAACCGCCTCCAGTGCTGTTGACCAACAGGGTGCCTGTGGAAACTGTGCTACTGTTGGCCGAAGGTAAAGGAAGAGGAGGATGGAAGGTGTGTTTAGGAGGCAGCGAGAGAGAAGGAAAGGCAGGAGTGTGGAGGTGAGAGCAAGGACTCTAAATGTAGAGGCTATGACTGGTAAAGGGAGAGAGAGCTGAGAGAGAAGGAACGTAGATTGTGTTTGTAGGAGACCAGATAGACAGGATGCAAGACCAGGAGCATTGGATGGGATTTCAAGCTGTTGTACCATGGATAGGAAGAGAAATGGAGTAAGAGGAATCTTGAAGGAAGAGTTTGTTCATGTTGGAGGTGAAGACTGTCAGACAGGATCATGATAGTGAAGCTGGAAATTGAAGGGGTGATGCTGAATGCTGTCAGTGGGTGTACCCCACAGGTTGGATGTCAGAAGAGAAAGAGGAATTCTGGAGTAAGTTGGATGAACACACACAGTGTGTGTGTGTGTGTTTAACCTCTGAGTCCAGGAGGAGTGGAGCAGGTTCTCCACCACTTGGGTGATGGTGTCTTCCCAGATGTGCAAGCTGCCAGTTCCATAGGCACTAATGCAACCCCATACCAAAGATGCAGGCTTTTGGACTGAGCACTGATAACAAGTCGAATGGCCACTCTCCTCTTTAGTCTGGGGACTGTGGCGTCCAAGTTTTACAAAAAGTTCAAATCTTCATCTGACCACAGAGCAGTTTTCCACTTTGCCTCAGTCCATTTTAAACGCGTTTTGGTCCAAAGAAGGCTGCAGTGTTTCTAGATGGTGTCATGGCTTCTTCTTTGCCTGATAGAGCTTTAAGCTGCGTTTGTGAATGGTACAGTGAACTGTGTTCACAGACAGTGATTTCTGGAAGTGCTCCTGAGCCCGTGCAGTGATTTCCATGAGAGAACCCGGTGACAGCCCATCCCAGCTGTCACAGGGCAAAAGGTGGAGTACACCCCATTACCAGTCTATCATAAATGATAAATATTTTTTAATATTTTTACCCACAGCGATCTTTGTTTTTTTGAGACTATGTGAGCTCCCTGTAAAACACAACCATTGTTTTTTTTTTCTTTTTTTTCCTCCCATTCATAGTATTATACATTTCCCACAATCCTTTTTTCACTGAAGTTCTTCCTAATCCTCAAGGATTTGTGGGGCATGTTTGAAGTCTGGGTGCATTCTGTGCAGATGACTTGAAAATAATATTGAGGATAGATCTTTAAAGGGAATTTATACAGAGGACTCATCTGCCTCCTAATGCCTTTGTTTCCATAGTAACCGCTGTCTGTCTCTGCTGTATCTGAGGATGTTCCATCTGAAGAAAGACCACGCTGTCAAGTACTCACGGTCGCTCATGGAGTACTTCAAGGTAACACACACGCGCATACACACTTGGACACAGATCCCATTTCCTCTCTCTCTCTCTCTCTCTCTCTCTCTCTCTCTCTCTCTGTGCGAAAAACACACAAAGCCAATTACAATCCCTCAAATACATTTCATATTCATTTTCATGGTGCCTGTGCATTAATTTTGCATGGCGTTATTAAATTCCATTCTTTCTCTTTGATATTAATGTATTAATTAGCTCCATCAATCATCACAGTGGATTGTTAGGGTTTAATGTGCTTGTTTTGATTAATTATGTTTAGTTTAATTAATTACTGAGGATGTCATTATCACAGTGCTGCATTTGCATTGATGGGATTGGATTTCTGGGGAGCG
Source organism: Archocentrus centrarchus (assembly GCF_007364275.1). Taxonomy (NCBI): domain Eukaryota; kingdom Metazoa; phylum Chordata; class Actinopteri; order Cichliformes; family Cichlidae; genus Archocentrus; species Archocentrus centrarchus. The sequence continues at coordinate 25,871,130 of NC_044355.1, read as the reverse complement.
ACTGACTGGGGGGGTTTATCTGTGCATGTGTGCGCAGTCTTTGTACATACAGTAAGTGTTGACATAAAGTTGGAGCAGTTCATTTTAAAAGGAAAATGGCACAAAAAAAGCAGTCTAACCGCTTCTGTAATACACTTATCTGCACAACACATTAATGTTGATTTTACATTTTTGAAGCTGACTAGCATTACAACCTATTTAAAGTCCAGGAGTTAAGCTAAGGCGCACATCATATTAGCTTTGCCTTTGCCAAATGCTTTACTGAAGGGTTTCAATCCAAAATACCTTTACATGATTAGAAAATGTGACTTTAACATATTAATTGCCTCAAACTTAAATCATTTAAGTTTAACAGTTCAGTCTGACATTTTGATAGTTATACGTTTTGAGAAACAAGCTATTATGTATTGTCACAGTTACAGATGGTAACACAAAAAGGAGCTAAAAACAGCAGGTTTGCCTGTTTGAAAAGGGCTCCTTCCTGTTCCTGACTTTCACAATAAACTTAGATGATTGCTGATGTTAGGGTGAGTGAAGCAAGATAAGGGAAAGAGATCCTGGATATGGTAACTGAGTGCAGGGCTCAGGTGGAACATCTCATATGGGGACCATCCAGTGTAAATTAGAAAATTATAGAAGGGATTACAGAAGATAAGAAATACAAGAAATACAATATCAAAATACAAGTAAAAAAAAAAAAAACAAAACAAAACAAAAAAACTTTTCATATCCCATAACTTTTGTTAACCAGCCACCATAGAAATGACTCTTGGAAGTTTACCCAAAAATTCACCAGTCACCAGTGATATTGTTGTGAGTTATGACAGCTGTGTTGCCCTGATTGATACTATTGCTGATAAACAATTGAATAAAATGGTACAGCCAAATCAATGTACGGCAGATCCCAGGATATAAATAGCTTTGATTTTAATATCCATAAAACAGAAGTTTCAATTCAATTTTACTTGTATAGCAACAAATCACAGCAGCAGTCACCTCAAGGTGCTTCATACTGTGAGGTAAAGACCCTACAATAATAGAGAGTAATCCCCAACAATCAGACGACCCCCTGTGAAAAGCACTTGACAACAGTGGGAAGGAAAAACTCTCTTTTAACAGGAAGAAACCTCAGACAGAACCAGCCTCAGGGAGGAACAGCCAAGATATTTTTTCTTAACAAATAAATGTATATTTTTCTTGATTTTTGCTTGGCAAAAACACTTCTTTTAAAGAATGTCTGTGATGCTCATTTTATAATCCATGAACTAGAAACTTGCATTGGTTGCATAAAGTAAAGAGAAAAACAACTACATTTGCTGAGTTATTCACTGAATTATGTTGAATGCGATATATAATGTTTATGTATTCTATATAGTACTAGTACATGCCCATCCTACAATATTGTTTGTTCTGTTTGTGCTGTTAGCAAATTTGCTACATTTGCTGCAAAATCTATTTACATCTATGTATGATTTAAGGGACCATGTCATCATCCACTGTGTAAAAAAAAAAAAAGTGTACTATTATACTCATCAGGCAGACACTGTACACCCCTATTAGGTGTGTAATAAAAAATTGGTATGCAAGAATTTGTATGATCAAATATACGCCCATATACCCAAACGATTTCCTAACTTAACTTTCATCATGGTTGCATATTTCCATCCCTCATGGTTTACCTGTACATATCAATAATATGGCTTAGATTTCCATTGACCTAAGTAAATGTATACAGTTATCTGACGTTAAACTTTTGATATAGTCTCTAAATACAGTAAACTTGACGTCATCAGGGAATGCATCAAATGATGTCATGTAAACATGTAGGCACAATTAAACATCACAATTCGGAGATATCAAAGATGGGTATATTCAGTATTTGCTAAATTAGATGTTATTGAATTGGAAAAGTAAAAAAAAATTGAATGGATGGATGTCATGAAATTAAAATGATGCAGTGGTTTATCAGGTGTTTTAGGTGCATAAGCTACAAATGGGTCATTTTAGCATTGGTGTGTGGTTACCAGGCAACGCGATGACATAACATTTGATGTAGATAGGAACCTCTAGGGGCCTAAGGTGTACCCGTGTGCCGAGTTTGGTTGCTCAACTCCTGATTGTGTGCGAGGATTTTGCAGACAAACAGACAGACAGAGATCTGGTGTATTATAGTTTCTGGCAGTATTGTTAAAGTGAAGTAAAATATATTTGTCAGTCTAAACATACGTTAAAATTATCAACATGAATTGTGACTTTACGTCACAATTTCCTTCAAATTTCTGTTTAAAGAAAAAGACACACGCAAACAGAGAAGAGATGTTAATAGAAGAAACTGAAACTGACAGATGAAAAAAGACGTCTTTGTAGAAATGAGCAAAAACATAAAGTGTTCATTTCATCACTGAAGCTGTTTTTTTTTTCCTTTTACGCTTTTACCTTTGTGTGAATTAAACAAAGAAGATGTTAAGCATTAATTACTGAAAGAGCATTTACTCAAATACTGTACTTTTGTACAATTTTAAGTTTTTCCATTCTCTGGTACTTACCTAATCAGACATCTGTAGGTACTCATGGTTTTCAAATTAAGATTAATAGTAAAAAAAAACTTGAATACAGTACAGATCTTCTAAGCTTCTCAGATGTTTAATTTGTAAGAGGTCAAGTTGTCCACTATTTCACAAAAAGCTTGTGAGATACAAAATATTGTTACATTTTTTCTTCATTCTCCTTCCTTTTATTAGTCAGTGAAACTACTTTTAGCTGTAAAACTTTACCGGTATTTTGCTAATAATATTAGAACTACAGTCTTTTGAAGGTAGGACTGTTCCTGTATTTGTATTGTTGTATTTTTACTTAAGTGAATGAGCTGACTTCTTCCTCTACAGCTGGTGAGCTGTAAACAACACGGTTTAATACATTTATGTTTTTGTGATTCAGAATTCAGCCAAGAGTTCCCACCAAGCACCTTCTCCCTGGAGGACCAATGGAAAGTGAGTACACATACATACACAGATACACACACGCGGCATCGCTCCCCTCCATTCACCTTGATAATTGAGAATTTATAATTCACCGGAGCTCTGCTGCAGAATACCATGTCGCCCCTGACAGCCACTTGCTCAAACAAACCCTCAGGAAGCAAATAAAGGGATTGATTTGTTGTAGATGTGAGAAGGAGAAGAACTGGAGGGGCTGCCGGGTGCTAGGCGAGAAGGAGTGATGGAAGGAGTGATGATGGATGGAGGAGGAGAGGCGTGGAGGAGCTGTGGATGTGAAGCTAATGAGTTTGGACAGCTATGACGCTGCACAACAGCAGGACTGGGCTCAGTGTGCGTGCGTGTGTGTGTGTGTGTGGCACTGAGTCAGGCACAAGTTGTGGGTTAGCAAGGGTCAAGGCCACATCACAGACATTACATCATGTCAAGAGCAAACACACACACACACACACACACACACACACACACACACACAGCTGTGCAAGATGGGGAGCAGCTTGCACTAATATATCTACTGTTACTATACAGAAAACACCAGGAAACTGTAGCCCTTTGTCACATTTTCTATATTTCCCTTTAATGCCAAAGCTAAAAACAAAAGACAGTTAGTCTGATTTCCTACACAGTTAATGTGCTGCAGTATAATTATTACTGTGTCCTTGTTTATTAAGCTGTTACTCTCCATTTCTAAACCACAGTGCTGGTGCTGCACTACCAAAGACATTTACATTGACCATGAATCACAGGAGGTGTAAAAGGCTTTCACCCACAGTCAATGAACACACTTCCTTTATGCATTCACTCAAACAGCTTCACTCAAGGGCATGAAAAAAAAGATGTATCTGAATTTATGCTAACCCTCATATTAAAATAAATAAAATATTCTTATTGTAATAGTATTTTAAATAATCCAGCACTAGCTGACAGTGTTAACACAGTGTGCTGCTGGTTGCCACTGACCTTTAAATGGAAAAACAGAAGACGGAGTATTTCGCTGGTTAACCTACGACCACCACGAGACCTTTACCCAACAGGTTAATCCCATGTACCAAAAACAGGGAAAACACACAAGGAACAAAGTTTTAACCAAAAAAAATGTCTGTCTTTGTTTTTTAAGGTACTGTAGCTATTGTAACAATATTGTTCTGGTGAATTTGTTTGCTCCCAATAATTGTGGCAAGGAAGTCATTGTAGCTGGAAATGATTTCCTAACTGGGAAAAGGAACTCCACCTTCAAAAAATGACGCCATCATCTGGCTTTTAATATTTATATAGAAAAATTCAAATTCAAAATATGAAGACAAATGGGACAGAATTTGGGGAGTGCTTTTGCCTCTGTGAACCAAGTGGATTTGAAATCAAACTGACTGAAGCTTTAATTGAAGGGGTTTAATAAGAGTTTTTCATGAACTGTTTTAGGAATCACAGACATTTTCATACATAGTCCCCCATTTTCAGAGCTTCAAAATAACATCATTTGAAATATAAGGACTGTTTTTAATACTTGGATGAAATCCTTGATATCTAGAACCCCTGGACATCACTACATACTGTGTCCTCCCTCGAGATGCTCTGCTGGGCCTTTAAAGCCTCCTTCAGCTGCAGTTTGTTTGTGGGTCTCTGCATTCAGTTTTGTCTTCAGTAACTAAATAAGCTGCTCTGTTGGGTTGAGATCAGTCAATTCTCCAGTTACTTTTGAGTCTCTGAAAATCAGGAACTATCCATAAAAATGACCGTGATTCCTAAACAGCCATCCATCAGTTAGGAAATCCGCTTGTCCAATTCAGGGTCACGGTTGGGCTGAAGCCTGTTCTAGCTGCTATAAGATGAGAAGCAGGAGACACCATGGACAAGTTCGCAATCTCCTCCCAAACAGTTAATTAAAAATTTTTGTAAAACTCCTTAAATTAAAGCTGAAAGTCCTCACTTCAATTACATCTTGATTGTTTTAATTAAATCATGGTGTACAGAAGCAAAACATGGACCTACTGTGTGTCTGAAATGTCCTGCTTGAATCTTTCAGGTCGTCGTTTTGGACGTGAGGCCACCCTTAAACAATGATTTGGTTTAGTCTGAGCTCTCTCAGAAATAATGTTTTCAGACAGCTGTTTTCAGCACTCAGCATTAACAACGAGCAGATAAAAAAGTCAGACTTTCATTTGGAGGTGGTGATCGCAGAGCTAAAGGGAGAAAGCATCTTAGACATACATTCATCTGGTGACCAGCAGCACAGCTGCAAATCAATGATAATGCTGCTCTGCGGGCAGTGGAACAAGCTATAAACAGCACACTGACAACAAATGACCAGAAAAATAATAATAAGAGCAGCCTTAAAAATCTCATTGTCACTAATGTTGCAAGTAGGTTGCTTCTTATTCCCGGCTGCCTTCTGTAATATGACATATTTCACATTCCACATTGTACTTGTGTTTTTCCTGCAAAACTTATACGCAGTATAAAAGATGGATGTAGCTTTTAGGCCTGACAAGTGAGGTGATTTCAATCTAATGGCCAGCAGGAGGCGTCTCCTCTGGTTACAAAACAGTTTCTGATTGTGTAGACGTCAGTGAACACTTTCCAGATAACTTTATGGACTCAGGCACCAGTTTCCAATATTATAGCTAAGCTACTATCAGCTGCTCCCTTGCCACAACAGGTAGCTCCTTATGTTTGATTTGGCAGTTATATGCAAGATACCCCCCCCCCATGGCTGGAATCAAACCAGCAGCTTTTCCCTTACCAACTGAATGTGTTAACCACTACACCATTGGAGGCACAAGAGTTTCTTTTATTATAGCGTTAAAAAAAATAATTTTGGAAATTATTGTATAATTTTATTTTCAAATTTGTGGTCTTTATTAGTGTCAGAAGGCTGGATTATCCTGCGTGCCATTGGGCAATCAGTGTCGTGGCTTTCGCGATTAAACTCATTACAGCTGCTTTTAAAACACTGAGATGGTGAAGGAGAAAATCTCCAGCTCAAGCCTTCATAGCAGGACTTCACTGTGGTGATGTCACAGTGGCTACATTCACCTTTTATGCTGTCTGTGGCAAAACTGCTTCACTACTTCATCGTACAAGGAAGAAATACAGCAGCTACAAATCACATGTAACTTGAGTTAAGAGCAGAACCTGGTGACTTTTTGACTCCTTAACTCAACATAAAAACTGCACACACAAACACACAGACATTCTATGATTACTAAACTGGGGTAAAAACTGAAAACAAATCTAAAAAGTGCTCCAGCAGGGGCTCCCTGTTTAATTCCCATGACATTACTGGGGCTTACTGTATTTCCATATTTTCAGGGTCAATGGGACCCCATCTCCTCTGTCACTAAGCCCTTCCCCAGCCAGCAATGGAGGCGGAGCAGGAGGAGGATCCGGAGGTGCGCCGGGGTCATCGGGCAGCGTTGCTATCCCCCAGCGGATTCACCACATGGCTGCCAGTCACGTTAACATCACAAACAACATCCTGCGGAGCTACGAACACTGGGAGACGGCTGACAGGCTGGCTGCTGAGAGCCAAGGTACACGAGACAGCATACGATGGATGTGTTTCCAGATCAGCGCCGACATACTGCAGAATATTTACTGTCATGGCCATGAGTTCATATTTCTAACATCTGGAAACAGTGTCAGTGTTAACTGGGTTTTTTTTTTTTGGGTGGGTGGGGGGCTGTAGTGTTCCTGCACCGCACTCCCCAAAAATCTGTTGTTGCTGTCAGTTTCTTCTAAAGCAGGTTTCACTTGTACTGAACTGCTGTCTTCTCTTCTGCAATAGTCAGACCGATGCTCTGGAGGCATTTAAACACCCACCTGACAGCACTCATTAAGCAACATAAAAGCTTTTAAACCTGAGCGTAGATCAAAGTGACAGGCATGCAAAGTAAATGCTATTGATTTCTTATTGAATACCTCATGATATGACATTATGTTCCTTTTGTAAATTATGGTTTCCATTAAAGTCACAAAGATCAATGAAGCATCCCAAACAGGGACAGCTGATCTTGTGATTTTAAAAGTTATGACCCTATTGGAGTGCAGTGTGGATCATTTTTCATTTAGACCTCTTTTTCACCCACGTCTGAATAGATCATTGTGTTAAAGCTAGTCTGAAGAAAAACAACAAAACAATTTGAGGTGACCGGTGATGAGTTAGACCGACAGCTGGTGAAATAACTGCAAAACCGAAATAACACAAATTCAGTCCTGAGTTAAATTTTTCTTAATTCAGAGACGTGCGTTTGAAGCAACTACCAATCAGAGTGAAAGATATCACTGATTGACATAAGAGGGAGTGGTTAATACAGGTTACTATGAATGAACGGCTTCCTGTGTGGACGCCCCTAAACTTGATCTGTGTCTGGGGAAGTGATCGTTCAAGCGCTTAATATCTTTGCAGAGAACTGTATACTGTGCTTTAATATTTTTACTTTGTATATGCATTTCCAGGCCACATAAATTCCCTTTGGGGTGAAAAAAAAAATTACAGCTCATCTTTCAAAGAAAAAAATACATTTCATGCCTTCTGTTGACTCAACAGGAGGCACTCACGGCATGTAGAACGTGCTGGAACCACAGTAAGGTCCAGTTATGAATAAAAAACTCGCCTGACCTTTGCCCCATGTTGCCTGCAGCTCCACTGAAAAAATGCCAGCTGTATTTTTTGTGTTTCGTTTCAGCACAAGCAGCAGCAGATGCAGTAACTAACACTGTCTCTCTCCCTCCTGTAGATTTCTTCCAGGAGCTGGACTCAGTGATGGAGCCGTTGAGTCAGCAGAGCAGCATGACTGAGCTGGTTCGCTACGTAAGGCAGGGACTGCACTGGCTCCGCATAGAGGCTCACCTGCTGTAAAGACTGGACCAGAGCCAACATTAAGAATAAGAAAAAACAAATGGGCCGGGAGCTAGAACTGGGGGGAACAATTGAGATGAAACCCAGAACGATGCTTCAGTTCCCACTGGGATCCTCTGAATGACTCAACACCGTGCACGCTAATATAATGGCTCACACCAGGTGGATTAATTGGGCTGAAATCACCTGTAATTAGGAGTGAACAGTAACTAAGTTTGGAAATTTCAGCTGTGAACCACAGAATACAAATTAGCATATTAACAATTTGGCTGATGCTGCTTTTTTGGAGCAACAGTATATGAGAGATTGTAGCTTTAACTCCTGAAGGGACAGTACATGCTGCTAACCTAATCTCCCTGAGCAGAAAAAAAGACGAGAGGAAAAAAATGGTTTTACTAAGATGGGTTCAGTCTCCAAAGGATAGGTGTGAGGCTGAGCGGAGGGAAAGAGCTCAACAGAGGGTCGTCTCCTCCGGCAGTGGACCAGAAATGTGTCGATGATGAGGACTAGAATTAAAGCCTTCGGCTGATATTGATCCAAGTGGAAAAGTACCAGTCTAGTCTATTAATTAAGGGCCACACTGGTAAAGAGGCCCAGCTACAACCACTACAGCTGAATTAATGGAGGCTGAATTCAGTGCACTTCTTCTGTTTCACTCCATCTTCAGTCTTTAAAGAGGAATCCTCAACAACAACAGCCCAAAAGCTGGAACCTGCTAGTGTTGTGTATAAAATCAGTCTAATGCACAGGGAAACATACTTTTGCCTGAGTTGTTATTACAGTTATAAGTTAGTACACTGCTACTTTTTACATTTAAAGATCCTTAAAGCCTCAGTCACACTAGAGGGAAAACTTGGCCTGTAGCCTCTTTGTGGCAAGGAAAAAAAAAAATCAGTGGTTGCTTAGTGATTGCATTGATTTTTGATTTTTTTTTTTGCCACACTCAACCTCTGGGTGATCAAGGCAGTCTCACAGGTTGCCGGTGGGAGGCAAACAGTCGCAATCCAACTTGGACTGACTGCAGTCGCTCTCAGACAGATTGGAAAGGGTTTGCAAATGATTGCCATCTAATTTATAAGTGCAGACAGACTGCCAAAACATTGCAGTCGATCTGAGTCAGTCTGCGCAACTCATCTGCAACATGTCTCTTTGCAACAGGGGGACTCGACTAAAATGGTTGCCAGCTGGTTGTTTTCTGGTTATATTCCCATATTAAAGCAAGGCTGCTGAGCACCTCTGTCACTCTGCAGTTAAATCACCATCCTTCAGCAACTGTGTGACTATTTGTGGAGGAATTTGTTTCCAATCTATGAAATTCTGTAGTAAATGTCAGTTTTTGTGTATGTAGATGGCAGCAGATTTGCAACAGATGGCAAAAGATTTGTGATTTTCACCGATTTATCACCAGTAATCCCAGGATTATCACAAACAGACTGCATGTAACTGACAGCTTGACCCCGGTCAATCGCAAACTGGTAGCAGACTGACTGTCTTATTGCCGTTTTTCACCATCTTGATGCAACAAAGTTGTTTTGAAGATGACAACTGACTGTGAGCGTCCGCACACCTGGTCCCCGTCTTCAAAGCAACCGTTTCAAAGGCAGCGATGTGCCTGGTTGGCCTCAAGCCACCGTTTCCCCCTAGTGTGACTGCAGCCTGATGTGATGGCATTTCAGTTTACTACAAAATATCAATTTACTGAAGCTTGAGTTTATAGTTTGATTAACAGCAAAGCAAGGAATGTAAAGTTTCAGTAATGCTCTGGTGGTTTGTTTATTTGGGATCTTGTTATTTGTGATCTGCAATAATACCAAAATTAATTTATTGGCAGTTCAGGGAGGACCTTTATGCCACAATTAACCTTAATTTCTAAAAAGCGCACACTACATTTGGGTTTTGTTGTTACTTGATAGTTAGAACAGACAGAAGTGGTGAACAGCTGGATAAGAAAAGGGCTCATGACTAGAACTGGTTCTTTTTCTGGCTGTTGTGAAGCTCTATGAATGTTACATGTGCTGGAAACTAACAGCCGTGTCGATCTTTCCCTAAAAATGGACACAGCGGCAGATATATGCATTTAAATAAGGATCTCTGACCAAATAAAATGGCAAACAAAATTACAAATATGATAAGATGAAGCTTTAAAAATATCTGAAAGTGCCCTGTGAGCTTGTACGTGGTCAAGTTGCAGTTCTGTAAGTTACCAGAACAAACACCCAGTTTGCTGGTCCTACAGATTGTGATGGTTTTCTTCCATCACAGAAAGCATCCGTCTGGCTCTTCTCTCGCTGGTTTGGCGCTTTTGTGAAATTCCACTCAGTTCTAGTTCCCATAGTAACCCACCAACTAAGGCGTCAAACACTTACTGGGGGGAAAAAACTACAAGATTCAGTATGATTTGGCTCTAATTAAGCCCCCACCCACATGCAGAGCAAGTAAACAGGGTGAAAATCTCACATCGGCTTTTCTGCCCTGATGTCAGAAAAAAAAAAATATCTGTGACTTTGTACAGCACTTAATGAGATCAAATCAACTGCCGGGCGTCTTATAGTCGTTTCCCCGCATTTGTTGTGTCGTGTTGTTAGTGTGTATACGTGTACAGCTTATTGTGAAGTCTTATTTAAAATCATTACCTGACCGAACAATAATGTTTGTGTACAATAATGTACAGACTGTGACTCCTGAAAACAGTGTTTCTTGTGTCTTGTGAATGATTCAGTGTGAGTGAATGAGGAAGTGAAGCAGGTAAATAGGGCATCTGTGTGTGTGTGTGTGTGTGTGTGTGTGTGTGTGTGTGTGTGTGTGTGTGTGTGTGTCAGTGCACAGGCTATAGCTGCATTTACACAGCGCCAGACTGAAGTGATTTTTTTAAGTCCTTGTGGTGCATTACAAACAAGAGACCACACTGTTTCTGTGTTTTTCATTTTCACGTGCGCTATAAAGACTTAAAATCAGTTTATTTATGGTCTCTGTAAATCCAGCACATGAAGCATGAGTTTTTAAGTTTTGGATCATTTGACCATCGCTGAATGTGTGTGGAAGACAACGCGGATGTGAAATGTAATTTTCACTTTGACAAAAACAAAAAAAAACAACAAAAAAAAAGGAAACTCAAGTGCCTCTATTTGTGTCCGGTGGGAATTGCTCTATTTATTTAAAAACAAAGAATGAATCTAAATGATTTTCCATACCATATTGGTATAAATATGAGATTGTTTTTCGTAAAATCAAATGTTTCATTAAGCTTTTTACTGGCGTTTATGAAGACACCAGGGTTTGGCTTTAAAAAAAAAAAAAAGAAGAAGAAGAAAGGAACAAATGTGCGATACTATGTCAAATTAGCATTAGTTGCTGTGTTTTCTCTTTTTGATGGTTTGAGCAAGTATAGGTTTGTCTGAAATGCCTGAAAATTTTAAGTCATCGCATGCAATAAATGATAGCTTCAGACCAAGAACTACTTGTGTCCATTTTGACAAAGAAAAAAAAAAAAAAAAAAAAGTCTATTTCTTGTTATATAAGTCACATGCAGTGGTTAAAGGTCAACATCACAGCCACATCAAATGTGCAACACTACAGCTAACACTCTGAAGCCTCAAGAACATAAAACCTTAAAGAAATAAGTTGACATTTTGGGAATTATACCATTTTTACTTGCTTCTCTCTGAGAGTAAAAGCTCATGTTTGCACATTAAAGATGGAAGCTAGAGCCAGCAGCTAGTTTACGTAGATTAGCAGAAAGACTGAATGTATATAAAAGATGGACATAACTACCTAACAGCCATACAGTCTTCAAAAACGACCGCTTTGAAGCTTTATATGTTGTTTTGTTTTTAAACTGGATGTGACAATATATTAGGACAAGAGGAAAGCCGGGATTTTGTCATCTAACGCTACACTCACAAGCTAGCTGGTTTAGCGAGTTGCATCCACCAATCACTGCTATTTAATTGGATGCTAATATTGGCTAGTGAAAAACAGGCTTCAAACAAAACATACTTGTTGAAAAAACTAAGCAAGCTAAACCATGTCTTTTAGTACAACGCTGAATGAGAGAAGTGGTTTATACAACTATAAATTAGTTATTTATATTTAGATGAAATGAAGGGAATCAAGATAGCTGTTTTGGGTTTTTTTTTTTAGTTAATTCTAAGCTAAATGTATGCTCCTAGAAGGTAAAAAAAAAAAGCCTTGAGATTAGCATTTTTTCCATCTTGGTTTCAAGACACCAGATCTGAAGAGGAGGGGCGGGTCTGACTGTCAAACCGCTTGCTCACTGGCGAACTACGTGTCAATCATAAGTCGTTAACCAATGAGCATACCATGGTTAATCTTCATTTTGAAACATAGCATAGCTGAAATTTACAAAATATTTAGTAGTAGAGGTACTGTTCAGGCTAGACCCATCAAACTTCACACACTTGTTAACTAACTTTTCTATAACAGCACTTTCACCACCCCCACCCACATTATTAATCCAAAACAGCCGAGCATTGGTACCCACTCGTTTTATTCAGTATGACTCCAAAATGAGTGTCTGAACGCATAAACTCAGCAGGAAAGTGCAGAGCATAAGGCAGGAAGCTGTTTTCCCACAGACTTATATGTGACAGGAAAACTTTTTGCAACTGCAACTATCGCCATCTGGTGGCCTTCAGAGAGAATGCTGGCTTAGTTTTTCCAATCCAGTCCATTATACTGTTTCCATGCATGCTGATGCTAGCTACATTTTTGCTGTTTAGACTCAAGAACGATATCAATTGGTAAATAAGACTATTTCCCAAAATGTCATGCTATTCCTTTAAAATGGACTTGTGGTTCTTCATCTGAAAGACTAAAATGCTTACTAATCACCATTCTAGACAGCCATCCAAGCTCCACTTCCTGTTGCTTAACAATAACGCCTTTTACAGTTGTTTTCTGGATTTATTTTGAGGTCTTGAAGCCAAATTAGGAGAGTCCCAATGAGCCACTGAACCTCTGCAACAATCGTAAACACAACCCACAAACTGTTTCTCTCTGACCTCAGTCGTTTCAAGTCAATAGTTGGTCCACAGTGTTGCTCAGTCCAATTCAATGATGTTTGGTGTTGTTTTGTTTTATGGTGAAACTGTGATGTTACTATATGGTTATTGTTAATTTCACTTAATGGTCCCTTATTTTTATTGTATGCAGCGGTACAATATACGATGATATGCTGTAAAAAGTCAAGAACATTGCATTTGTGACATAGCAAATATCAGTTTCATCCCACTATGCTACATGTCACATGACAGCTATGGTAAATGTTGAATTCATGCAACAGTTTATTTATATGCAATGTCAATATATGGGTATATTCTGAAACATTTTGAAGACAGACTTTTCTCAGCATGGCCTTTTATTCTGCTGGCGTCTTATTAAATATCCCATTAGCTCCTGTTGCATTATCACAGTTGTCAACTTGTTTATCAAAGGCAGAAACATCATCACTGCTGTTGTGATTACAATAGAGCTAAACACACTGATTTATTTTTTGACAGCAGATGGTAGCAAGCCGATAATACGCTGATAATCTCTCCAGTAGTGACGAGTGTCTCTAATATTTGTTTGCATTTCACAAAAATCACAGATTCACTTTGATTGCCAAAACTGTCTCATACAGTAAATGAACTAGCAGGATTTACAGGGATAATAAAGGGTTTGAATTTTTTCTTCTCAAATTCCTGTAATCTACCAGAGAGATGTTTTCTTTTCTTTTGTATTCGTCCTCATTCGTTGCACTGTCAGAGCCATGCAGCAGTGTTAGAACTATGAATTATCCAGTAAATAAGAATTTGTCGAGCTCACTAGAAGGAGGCATTACTATGCTCTTCACTTCTAGAAAAACTAGAAATATGATTGATTATTAAGAGATAACCAACAAGCCCCTCTCTAACTGTTCCTCAGTAAAATCAATGCATTTATTTATTATGCAGATAAATAAAAAGTTAAAGAAAGACCCTGGCAATTCTGGAAATGTACTGATTTTTTTTACAAAGTGATGACTACATCAGCACCCTCATGTCAGTGTAGAAAAAGGGGGCAGTTAGCCTAGCTTGGCATTAAGCTAGAAAACAGTGGGTAGCTACACTCCCATCTCTATTCAGACTCCACAAACAGCCTCTAAAACTAAAAAAAAACAAAAAAAACAAAAACAAAAATCATATCTTGTTAGGCTTTCTAAGTTGTACATGAATACTGACTTTCTCCACCGTCTTATGGTTCACAATGGTACTACACCAGGATACAGCCCGGCCCTGTAGAGCTGATTGAAGTTCCAGATATAAAAATCCCATTCATTTTCTTCATAAGGACTTTGATTATGAGCCATAATATTCTAACCATCCAAAGCAGAGTTATTACAAGCTATGGAGAGCAGCGATTACAGTTGGGAATGCAGCACTGTACCACAGGCTATACTTTACTACAGGCTATACTTTACTACACACATACAACACAAATTGCAACATATATTCCAAAAATATTTTTATACAACACTATGATGATGAAAAGGATCACATTTGAGAAGGTTGGAAGTTTTTTGCTGTAGAATCTGGGATCTGCCTTGGGTTATGGGATGGTTAGTTCTTTCAAGGCTTGAATAAAAGTTTGTTTAAGGCTTTTAATATAAAGATTTTCTGAAATGCCAATGGAGAAAATGAATGGGAAATACATTTCTGTAACCAGAGCCCTTAACAAAAAATGTGTCCAGTCATTGATGCACTCTATTGCAGCTGCAGATAATATTTCTGGAGCACAATACTTGAAGATAACGTTAAAGCTGTCCTTCACTTGCTTTTGATATCAAAATATTTGGAAACTATAGAAGTCAAAGTTTTTGTGAAGAAAGCGGCATCTCTTGGTGACACTCTGCAATTGAGTGAAAGGGGCGTGTTCATAGTGGAAAGCTGACGTCCCCCAGGAGAAGGAGGCGGAACCTCACAGTGGCTGGGAACTGTTTGGCTGCCAGCTATGAGCAGGCCTGCAGCCGGCTGGCAGCCAGCAGGGGATGGCAGTTCTAAGTGGCTGTATCTGTAGCTTTAGCTCATTTTTGAAGATTAACCCCACTTTTAGTCTTTTTGCTAAGCTTGGCCAGACTAATGACCTCACAGTTCTAAGTCCATATTTAACATTCTGGCATGAAAGTGGTGTTTTGGAAAGAAAACCAACAAGACCATTTCCTATAATGCCTGACTATTACTGCAGATTGACAGTTGGTTTATTAGTTGTATTTATTAAAGTAAAATTTCATCTAATAATTTCATCAGCATCTTATTTGTATTGTGTATCAGTAAAATTAAACACCATGGTTCTCTATTTTACAGTGAACTGGAGAAGCAGGAGAAAAAAAAAAAGGAAAAAGGAAAAACATAAAAGCCAGATCATATTTCCAAACAGTCAATGATATTCTTTCTGAAATCACGTTACCTTCTACCATGAAGCCTTCACTGCCTTGTGTGTAGCATTTCTGTGATTGCTATTTTGCTTCCCTCCTGGAACATAACAGTGTTAAATCATGTGGGAAATCAAAACGGTCCAAGTGTAACCGACCCATTTAACGGGAAGTTTCTTTAAGGTTTTCAGTCATTCTGTTCCCTGCAGTGAGAAACGGTTGCTTGAATAAGCTCGTTTCTGCTCTGCGACTCTTAATAATGTCCAAATTAATCTTGAGAAGGGCAGCAGCTCTTAAGCATCAAACTATAATAGTGTAATTGCTCAAGATTCATTGGTAAAATTACCATCAACTTGTCTAGCCTTCTCCTCCTTCGACAATGGTGGAGGAATAGCGCCATCTTCATGATTAGTGCAATAAAGCACGCAGCTGAATTCCCGCCACGTGAACCCAGCGAACGCCGCACGTGGCATTTAATGATGTTAAAATGCTAAATCCTAACTGTGAAGTGTTAGGCAACCAAATGAGTGCAAGACTGTGTATTTGAAGCCTGACACTGGTGGTACCGCAGCGACACAGTGCCTCTGATCCAGCCTGACTAATCTGTCTGTGAATCTGATGTGCATCACTGGCAAAACGAAACATTGTAAAGAACTCGAACAAAAATGAAACTTCTGTCCAACACGGATTGCATTGTATTTTTAAATGTGTTGCACAGTTTGTTTTTTTCTGTTTCTATCAGTGCTATCTTTTGGCCTTTTCTATGGTTCTTTTTATAAATGAAGTTGTTCTATGTGATGATCAAAAGTTGTGATGCAGTTCCATTGTTTTTAAATATTTAATGTCTCTAAAGTATGGATTAAAATCTGTTTGAAGCAACAGTCCTGCTGTGCTCACTGTCTTCTTTCTGTTTGGGTTTTTAAAAAATTTTTTATTGTCCTCAGGATGAGGTCTTTTAAGTTGACTACAAGGATGCACTGAACTTCACTCTGACATTGCAAGGAAAGGCAACACCAGAAGGCTAAGACATATCCTAATGAACAATTTTAACACTGAAGATTCTTTTATGAATAAAAGAGTGGCCCTGGCGTACATTTTAAGAGCCGAGCTAGTCGTCTTATTAGCACTAATGAACTCTTACTCTACATCATAGCAACTATTAGCCTTCTTCACTATGCATGATTAATTCATTGAATGTAGCCGCGCGTTAGAATTGGAGAGGGAATAAGCAGGCCGTGTGTGAAGGTGGAAAAGAGAGCTGGACTTCAGAGTGCAGGAGAAAAAAAATGAAAAGAACGAAGGACAAAAAGTCTCGTGTTAAAGGAAAAAATAAAAGTCTGTTTTCTCCAAGGCTTAAATCCCATCTAATTCAGTGTTTCCATAAATGAATAAGGAGGTGCAAAGCCCATTCAGTTTATGTGTGTGTGTGTCCTTGGTGCAGAGGCAACACATCGACAGCTCAGATTTATAGCTTTAATTGCCATAGGTAACCATGCAGTCAAATAAGCTCTCAGATATGGTTTAGCTTAGAAACAGACACCCTCAGTTAAGTAGTATCCACGAGCCCCGATGGAAAAAAAACGATCTGAATACAACACAAAGATGCACAATCAACACATCATTTAATAATTACTTTAAGTAATGGAAGGCAGCATAATTCCACCTCCATATTTACTGAAAACAACTTGGATTTATTCTCTGTGATGCTTCAGGAGGGCGCTGAGACGCCTGGCTAGAAACCCAGCTAATGGAGCATGAGCACTGGAACCCTGATGCACGCTGCTGCTATCGACTTGTGGACTGGCGCTGCGATCAAGATAGCTGATGTGCAACACCTCCTAGCCCCTCACTCCACCCCCTTTGTGAGCAGTCCCAAAGCACAGACAAGTTGAGGAAAGCTCATTATCCATTCCTATGTTATACTCTTACAGACTATGTGAATAAAAGTCCAGCATCAAAGCATGCCGGGCTTGACTTTGAGAAGCAGACGGCACATTTTAAATGTATATTCAAATCCAGGCTTTTTAATAGAATGCCTAGATTTAGAGTTCTGACTTCACTTCTTTTGGATAAGAATAAATATCACCAAGAGGAGCTGTGTACGTTTCTGAAATGAATCTTTTTTTTTCTGTTTCTAACAGCAATAATAGGCCAGTTGAAGGATAATGCTGATATTCATATGACAGGATGGTAAAGACATCCATACAGAGAGTTACAGAAAGAAAGTTTTCACAGGTCTCTGTGCCGTCCTGTGAAAGGCTAAGTACAGCTTACTGCTTCCATAGGGATTAAGGGGGTAAGTACCAGCCAGGCTCTGCTAATCAAATGAGCTTGATTCATTGATCACCAGCAAGCATGAGCACCTCTGTAAAAGTAGACATTTTGGCAGTTTTGCTGTTCTGGAGCATTCAGGTGTGTATAAACACAATGCCACAATCTTCTGTACTAGCACAGAAGGTCACCTGAAGGTCAGACCATCAGCCTCAGTTAGCGTGTTAAATACTGAAGTTCATGACGGCACAGTTACAGAAAGACTGAACAAGCTTGCTTGGAGGGGCTGCCAGGAGAAAGCTTCTTCTCTGTAAACAAAACATGGCAGCACAGTTTAGGTTTGCAAAGGACAACAAATCTCCGAACTTCTGAAATGTCCTTTGGACAAACAAGACCAAAGTAGAGATGTTTGGCCATAATGCACAGAGTCACGTTTGGTGAAAACCAAACACAGCATATCAGCACAAACACTTCATCCCACTGACAGGCATGCTGGTGGAGGGGCGATGAATTGATTTGATTTTGACACAGGACCTTGAGTCAACCATGAACTCCTCTGTGTACCAAAGCATTCTAGAGCCAAATGTGAGGCCGTCTGTCCAACAGCTAAAGCTTGGCTGAAACTGGGTCATGCAACTGGACAATGATCCCTAGCACGGCATCAAATCTTCCACAGAATGACTGGAAAAGAAGGAAAAGATGTTGCAACAGCCCAGTCAAAGTCCAGACCTCAACCAGAACTGTGAGAGAGCTGTGCATAAGCAAATGCCTGGAAACCTTAAGCGACAATGAAAAAAAGAGAGTGAGCCAAAATTCCTCCACAATGAAAGATGGATACAGAAAATGTACTTTGCTAGTTTTTCACAGGATTGTATGGAGTCCTGTGGAAACATTTTAACATGAGTATCTGTATGTATGTCTTTACTGTCAGATGAACAGTTACCTACCCAACTGGAGCCTAGAATGTTTACAAGCGACCAACCATCAGCTAGTTATGCATGAAAAGCAGATCGCTTTATATGTGGACGCACACACACACACACACGCACACACACAGTGGTGCCACGCTACTAGCACGTATCTGTCACCTACTGTAGCACTTTCACCCAATTCAGCAAACCACATGTGTCTGCCTTTGGTTCAGATCCAGTGCTAGTTTCTCTCAGAAGGAATGCTTGGTTTAAAAAGGGACTCTTTAGCTTGCTTGATATTATTATTATATTATTACTATTATAAGGCTGTCACTAAATCCCACAGAACATGGTGGCCTAGAAAATGTGTGATTAACACCCAGACCACAGTAACTTTACTAGTTTTAACTCGCAGTGGGTTAAAATAAAAACTGGAGTGAAAAGAAAACTAAATGAGGCTGGATGCTACTGCATTGAGTCCTTTTATTTTTGTGGTATCTAAACATACATTTTACCTTTTTTACCAATACCATGAAAGAACAAACTCTTGCAGGATTACTGAACCACACGGCTGATATAGAGTCCAGTTTTTTAATGATTCTCCAAGCAGCGGTTTTGCTATACCTAACATCTCACTCAAAATGTATTTTTCCCTTTTTGTTAAAACCACAGTTGCCCCTCACCAGCTAACACCAAAGAGGTGATTACAGCCATTCAGTTTCATTACAGAAACCCACTCACAAATCCATTCTCTCCATCTCAATGTGCAGAGTGGCAGTTTTAATAGTGCGCCCCTCCCCCCAATTCTTTGCCAAGTGATTTTGTTAAAACTGAGTTTTTCTATTCAGCTCTGTGGTTCACAGCTTCAGAGGCGCTAACGAGGTAAGAGCTCGTCAGCTCTAATTGAATGACTCCTGATTAAACTAGTTTCACACTGACAGGCAACATATTGCATCTTGTCCAACTTCTAATCGGCTGCTCCCTCAGATGCAGATGTCTGCATTCAGGGTCAGGAAAGTCAGTGGCACAGGAAAGCAAAGTAATGCTTTCAGATATTTTTTTTAAAGTGGAAACACTCGATATCTGCCTAATCTGATGATGACAACATCTTGCATTTTAATATACTGAATTTCCATCTCCTCTGTCAATAAGTGGTATATCAAGGAAGAATTTTTTTACTTTACACTAGCTACAACATTTTGTGAGTCTAAAGAGAACAATGCAACATTTTGGGAAATATAATTTCTTAAGGTTTAGTGGAAAGCTCAGGACTTACCTCCTGACTGTCTTAGAAGAAAAGGTTATCAAGAAGCCAGATTTGAAAGTGGTCCTCCTGCAGACATCGGCGCTGACTTTGAGCCTCGTGCAGGACTCAGACCCCACTTTCCTTGGTGAAAGTCCTCTGCTGAACCTGTTTTGTTCTTTACATGGCAACTACACTGCTAAAAAAAAAAAAAAAAGGGAACACTTAAACAACACAATATAACTCCAAGTAGATCAAACTTCTGTGAAATCAAACTGTCCACTTAGGAAGCAACACTGATTGACAATCAACTTCACATGCTGTTGTGCAAATGGAATAGAAATTATTGGCAATTAGCAAGACACACTCAATAGAGGAGTGGTTTACAGTACTTCTCAGTACCTATGTTTTCTGGCTGATGTTTTGGTCACTTTTGAATGTTGGTGGTGCTTTCATACTCGTGGTAGCATGAGACGGACTCTACAACCCACACAAGTGGCTCAGGTAGTGCAGCTCAACCAGGATGGCACATCAGTGCCATCCTGTCAGCGTAGTGTCCAGAGGATGGAGGCGCTACCAGGAGACAGGCCAGTACACCAGGAGACATGGAGGAGGCTGTAGGAGGGCAACAACCCAGCAGCAGGACTGCTACCTCCACCTTTGTGCAAGGAGGAACAGGAAGAGCACTGGCAGAGCCCTGCAAAATGACCTCCAGCAGGCCACAAATGTGCATGTGTCTGCACAAACGGTTAGAAACCGACTCCATGAGGATGGTATGAGGGCCTGACGTCCACAGATGGGGGTTGTGCTCACAGCCCAACACCGTGCTCTCTGCATTTGCCGGAGAACACCAGGATTGGCAAATTCACCACTGGCGCCCTGTGCTCTTCACAGATGAAAGCAGGTTCACACTGAACCCATGTGACAGACATGACAGAGTCTGGAGACGCCGTGGAGAGCGATCTGCTGCCTGCAACATCCTTCAGCGTGACCGGTTTGGCAGTGGGTCAGTAATGGTGTGGGGTGGCATTTCTTTGGAGGGCCGCACAGCCCTCCGTGTGCTCGCCAGAGGTAGCATGACTGCCATTAGGTACAGAGATGAGATCCTCAGACCCCTTGTGAGACCATATGCTGGTGCGGTTGGCCCTGGGTTCCTCCTAATGCAGGACAATGCTAGACCTCATGTGGCTGGAGTGTGTCAGCAGTTCCTCCAAGATGAAGGCATTGAAGCTATGGACTGGCCCGCCCGTTCCCCAGACCTGAATCCGATTGAGCACATCTGGGACATCATGTCTCGCTCCATCCACCAACGTCACGTTGCACCATAGACTGTCAAGGAGTTGGCGGATGCTTTAGTCCAGGTCTGGGAGGAGATCCCTCAGGAGACCATCCGCCACCTCATCAGGAGCATGCCCAGGCGTTGTAGGGAGGTCATACAGGCACGTGGAGGCCACACACAATACTGAGCCTCATTTAGACTTGTTTTAAGGACATTACAGCAAAGTTGGATCAGCCTGTAGTGTGTTTTTCCATTTTAATTTTGTGTGACTCCAAATTTTTGTGTGATTTTGTACAGAACAAAGTATTCAATGAGAATATTTCATTCATTCAGATCTAGGATGTGTTATTTGAGCGTTCCCTTTATTTTTTTGAGCAGTGTATTTACCTACTATGTTCTGAAAAGACCTGTTAAAGTTTCCCGATCACAAGTTCAATTTTCTAAACCATGAAATACAAATAGAGAAGGTGAAGTGATCTAGTTCTCCCTCAGTCGACTTGAATTACAACCTGCTGAAAGGTTAATGGATGATTTTTGGGTTTGAGCAGAATTATCCACTCACAATTTTGGCTTCATGCTTTATGCACAAACTTGAGTGAACAATGACTTGATTCTTTGTCAAGAGATGTAGCACCTGCTTACTGCCTCACAAAGGGGTACAATATGCCAAATACTGTACATATGTTTCTGGTGTTGGTGAACTCACCATGTATATAAAAAGCCCCTAATTCTCCCAGAGGGTGCTTTGTAAACTCTAATTACCTTCCTCAGGTGATTCCACTTGAGTTGGTGTCAGCAGATCTGACCCACAGTTGCAGACTAGCAGTGTGGAAGATTTTTCAGGATGGAGGATGTTTTACTGAAACTGTGTGCAACACGTGAGGTTTGATGGGTGTGTTGGAAGCCTTACCCAATCAGCACTGACATCAATATAAACTCCACCACATTGAAAAGGTAGCATCGACAGATTTAGCTGTCATTGGTTTGACTAACATAACACAGTGTTCAACACACCAACCCATTTTTTTTTTTTTTAATGTGCTGTGTGTTGATGCTCAACACCCTGAACTTACAGGGCTAAAAAAAAAATGAGGTTAACACAAAAGGGCCAAAAACTGCAGTTCCTCTAATGGCCACTCAATTTAAAGGTACATTATGCAAAATCTCACCACTAGATGGCAGTAGATTGCAGACAACTGAATTCTGTTTTCTTACCCCTTCCAATTCAATTGTACAGTATAATCCTTATGGTGTCCGCTGTAGGACACACAACTGTGGCCGCCGTTCATCTGTAGCCAGTGTAGGCTGTCAGTCTGCTGTCAATATATGTCCACCTCTATTTAATTTAATTTATTAGAGGAGGCTGTAAAACTTTGTGAAAGGAGTCCAATGAGTCAGTGAATTTGCTGGAAGACATAATTACACACTAATCAGTGTATATTTGAATAATCTATTAAATAACCTCAAAAAATTACTTACTGTACCTTTAAGTGGTAAAATAACAAAACACTACAGCATCAAAACTATTCCTCATTAAAGACTGGCACATAAAGCTGGTTTGGCCTACAGTATATAGTCAACTGTACAAGAGGTGATTTATTGAAAAGAACTCATCCACATGAATAGCGTCAAAACATTTTGCTGGTTAAGAACGAGTGTGAATCCTCCACAGGTCGCAGGTGAACAGTGTGTCGTTAGTAGGTAATGACCACTAAAGGGACGACATGTGAGTGACTTTGCAGCTACGTTTGCATGCAGTGTAGCGTGCAGCAGCTGAGCAGCTAATTAGCTAACTAGCAGGCGGCTCTGAAAAGCAGCTCCTCTGACAAAGTACTCTTCAGGTCCATTTCATCAAGTAATTGGAGATGGAGTACAGTACAGTTTGTTTACTGTTCCTGGATTCATTCACACACCCTCGAGACAAACTCCTGTCTTAATGCAGCTGAGCTAAGCGATTTCTGAACACACACACACACACACACCCTCTCTCTAATGTAATTGTGTATGTCGCCACCGGTAACAGAAAGGCAGTGTGACCTGCCAAAATACAAGCCCGTGGCGGTAATGCGATTACCAGTGTATGAAACATAATGATAGACGATGAGAGGGAGAGACAGTGGATTGGAGAGAAGGTGCAGGTGGGATGGAGTGAGGAAAAAAAAAAGAGGGCAGTGAGAGAGGTATCAGGGGAAGAAAAAACACCAGGTAAACAGCAATGTAATTGCCATTAGATCAATTTGATGGTGGTCAGAGATCACTGCTTGTGATGATAAATATTGATCTGATAAAACCACTGAGGCAGAAATATGAGCCGTCGTGAATATAAAAAGAGGAGAGGAGAGCAGCTGAAACTGCACTCACAATTTATTCTCATTTTCTAAGCATGAGCCTCATCATAGAGAGTGGCTAGTTAGCAGGCCATGGACAAGGTGCCAACCAACAAACTGATTCAAGGAGACAGGAACCAAGATTAAGTTGTTTTGGTTGCAGCCATTAAACGACTTTAGGTAGGAGTCATTGGAGAATGACTACCTAACTGCACGGTCACTACATGGATATACTGTACAGCATATTTTTTTGGGACTCACTTTTATTTTCCCCTTAATTTTTTGCCACAACAGATATCTATCCATTCATTCTCTTCCACTTATCTGGTTCAGGGTCGCAGCGGAGGGGTGGGGTGGGGGGGCTGGGGGCTGGGTACATATGGCAGCCCGTTTTAACATAAAATCCGATTCACCACACTTACATTCCAGATATCTGAAATTGATTTATGACTAGATGTATTAGCAAATTGAGATATCTCTAATTACATTCTGACTAGTCGAAATGACGTCAGATTTACCATTCACTTCAATTCAAGATATCTTCAATGAATTACTATCTGAAACTCACATTTCAGATATCTACAATTAAATTATGACTAGTCATAAAGTTAATTCAAGATATCTTGTTTTTTATTCTGACTAGTCATAATTGTAATTAAAGCCATCATATTTCAAGATATCTTAAATGTATTTTTAGATAGGCGATATATAGTTTTGACTAGTGCAAATTATATTCTAGATATCTTGAAAGCAAATAATGACTAGGCAAAACTAAATTAGAGATATCTAGAACTGTAATTTTGACTAGTCAAAATGCCTTTTAAGATATCTCCAAATGAATTACAGATATCTTGAATTAGACGGCTTTTCTATTTAAGATATCTTAAATTAACATTATGACTAGTCAGAATGACGTTTGAGATATCTTGAATTGTAATTACAGATGTGTGACCCGTCAAATGACGAATCCGGTGACGTAATTTGAGATATCTTGAAAGGAATTTTGACTCGTCAAAATGTAATTGAAGATATCTTGAATTATTATTCTTACTAGTCCGAATGTAATTGCAGATATCTTAAATTACCATTCTGGATAGTCAAAATGTAGTTTTGTCTAGTCAAAATGCAGTTTTAGATATCTGAAATGTAAATACGGATAGTCAAACGGATTTTATGTTAAAACGGCCTGCCATAGGGTGCACCCTGTACAGGTCACCAGCCTGTTGCAGGGCTAACAGAGAGACAGACAACCTATGGGCAATTTAGAATCACCAATTAACCTAACCCCAGATAGATTTTTATTTTTTTTAATAAGATGGCCAGCAGCAAACTTCAGATGGACATTAGCTGCTGCTGGTGGAACAGTAGGTGGAGAACAAAAACAGCTTAAAGAACCACAAACATTAACATTCAACAGGTGATCGGATTTGCACTTCTAGATGATTATTGATGGATGTGGAAACAGCCATTATACATGTAATTAGAGCTATGCTAATATATATACACACACTCACTGGCCGTTTTGGCTGATTAGATATATTTTAACAAGCACCTGAACAGGTATACCAAACAATCACATGGCAGCAACTCAAAATATCCAGGCTACAGCAGCAGAAGACCACACTGGGTGCAACGCAGGGACACTGAGGCTACAACTCAAAGAAAAGTGGAAAATGGAGCATTTCCTGGTTTCTGCTGCAACTTTCAGATAGGTGTCACATGTATCATACAACAGCTCAACATGTTACATTATTTAAAAAAAAAAAAGTGCCTTCAAAGTTAAACTGAGTGTTGATGTGTTCAAAGGCCAAGAGAGGTAAACGAAATGAAAAGAGTGGAAATGATTAGAGGACATGAAATTGGCAGGGGATCCATGTAGAAGTGCTCCCTGGTCTTGGCTGGTTTTTTTTATTTATTTATTTTTTTAACTTTTCATTTGTAGCACACAGACTTCACTTCAAGCTGAGTTCTACATATGGTTCTGCATGATTGCTTGAAAATTGAAAATGGTGGGGAAAAAAAAAAAAAAAAGAGAAGGCCTGAGACCGAATTTACACTGTATCTCAAAACGCAATTACAAGGCTTTTAACCGTTTGTGTCACACAGGCAGATCGACTCGGTGGAGTCGCACACAAATTAGCAGATATTCGGTCCAAGCCAAAAAAACCTCCTCGTGCCACAGAGCGGGCGCGTGCTTTCTGTGAGGGGAGGGAGGGGAGAACACACAGAATAGACTGGCGAGGTCCCTGAGGAGCTCCTTCACTACCCTGCAGCTTTATACGCTTCTGCTGTGGCTGAGCACAAAACGCATTACAACAGAGCAGTGGGGCGTGTGCACAGGCAGCAAAGTGTTTCTGCAGGACACAGAAAACAAACAGGAGCTGTGATCACAAGGAAACTTTTGATGCTCAAGCCCAACATTTTTAATCATTTTTTTTAAACAATCAGAACAAATATACACACACACACACACACACACACACACACACACGTTTCCTTGCCAGGCCTGAGATTTAAATTATTAAATTATTTCTGCAGCACCCTCCCCCATAAGAGAACTATAGTTTTAGGGATGCTCTAATGCAACTGAACTCAAGAATAAACTCATTTTTCTACTAGCGGAGTCTATATTGACAGTTTATTACAGATTAAACTCACAGTTCCTGAGATATAAAATATGTTTTGTTTTGGCACACAGGAAACATGGACAAATGAACCAGTTCAATTCCATCTTAAGATTTCTTCCTCATCCTGACACGTCAGAAGCCAACAGATGATTAAAAAAAAAAAAGGATTCATTTATATCTCATTAACATGAAGTCAGTGCAGCCAACAATAAAAGTTGACGGAGCAAATCCCTTCCATTCACTGTTGGACCTGAAGTTCAAGCTGAAATTGCTTTCTTCTAAATTACCACAGCACAGGATGTTCACACATTGGAACCACAGTAAATGTAGCTACAGTCTGTTTCATTTGCATTTAATTATGGGTGGCTTTTACTCACTTCATTCCAGGTCTCTGAATTGATCTGAACTGACTGTTTATGAGGGGGGGGGCAAATAGCTGCAAGTAACATCAAGTGCAAATAGAAATGTCACATTGTTTAACACTACAGTAAAGAACTGTGGAAGTCCCCATCGGCTGCTATCGTGAGAGACTTCCCCTTAAAAGTGTCCCTAAAGCAGTTTAACGGTACACCGATGAGAAATATGAAATATGTGTCAACATTAATTAAAAGGCCTCGTTCTTCAAGTTTCCTTTAATACTCCTTTTAATGAAAAGACTTCTACATGCCATTTCTATCTAGTCAGTAAAAACTGTCAGCAGTGCAGCTGCACAGACACCTGTGGGTTTAATGAGATTTGTTAAAAGGTTTTTTGTTTTTTTATTTGTTTTGTTTTTAAGTTAACCTGGATAAGTCTTCTTTATCGTAAACATAAGTCAGCTGGAGGTTTGCACAGTGCAAAGATGTTCATAGGAGGAAGTTTAAAATCCTACCACCACCACCAAAGCTTTACAAAAACCATGTCTAATTTTAATTATCAACTCTGCAGAACTGTGTGGCAGCACCAAGGGTTAAAAAATGAAGCAAAGAAAAAAAAAAAAAAAGCAAGTGCCAAAAACTGCACTTCCTCTAGTTGCCATATGAGGCTGGCTCCAAAAGTGAGTCAGCCCCCAATGCCAAAAATAAGCAAGTTTGGTCTCTAACCAATGTCCCTGCTTATGCCCACAGTGTGGAGGTTAAATTTGTACATGACTCACATGTTGACATTTTATTAAGGCTTGAAACTGCAGCTTTGAGTCAAATGTTAATTTCTCCCAAGCCTGTTTTTCTCCAGCCGCAACTGACAACCCATTTAATCTCAGTGAATCATGGATGCACCATCCTAACCGAGTCAGCGCTGGAGTTAACGCCTAACACCCTAGCTCTCGTACAAATGTGGTCAGCCTGGCTAAGATGGAAAAGTCTCTGGATGTAGCATTCACCACGTAAATAAACTTTGTTTAAATTGTGTAGAGATTGAGTCAAATTAGGAAAAAGTTGCTCTATTTATATGGGGGGGGGGGGGGGGGGGGGGGGGGGGGGGGTACCAATGTTCTCATCTAACCTCCAAACAAAAAGGCAGCTAACTGTTAAAAACAGGCCAGTGTTCCTTTGACTACAGTAGATAAGCAGAAAATTTTCCTTTCCTCAACTCTTCCTCACGACTCTTCCTCCAAACAGGCTGATGCTGCAGTTTACACAGACATGAATGGCTGATGTGAAGAGACCAGACACTGAAAACACTGGAAGCTGTGTTTAACAGAAGGAAGATGAATGAATTACAAGTTTCTGCACATAGAGATGTTTCCTTTTGTTAGCATCAACATACTTTGCAAATCATGAACTCCACTTGGTGAAACAAAGCATGAGTGAAATATATTTTTTTAAAGCCAGAAACTAAATCTGCCCATCAATGAGTTCTTGAATGGAAACATTAGCCTGAAGAGCCAATTTCACACAAATTACATGGATATCACATAATGATTCATGTATTGACTACAGTAAACACAGCATCCGAGCATTTTTCTCCCTCTCATCCATCCATCTTCCCTTTTTGCTCGTCCCCATCTGTTGTGTTTTGTTCTCGTCCTCATCTCTCCCCTCTGCGCGTTTTCATCCCTGCTGTGAGGTACTGGAACTGCAGCTTCAGTCTCATCTGTAAACTCACAGTCTGGACCGCAAACACAAGACAGCAAATGAATAAACAAGACAGCAAATGAATGCATGACAGAGCGGAAAGCCTCTAAAATGAATTCCAGCTTACATGAGGAAGGTTGGCAGTCTTCCTCATGTAGTCCTCGTAGACGTTCTTGTCCTGATCGGGGTCGTCCGCTAACAGGTACAACTCCCCGGCGTGGACATCAGACACATTCACCTGGATGGAGAGACAGATGGATGATGCAGACAAATTTAATACGCTTCCATCTTCAACATATTGTGAGACAAGATGGATGGATCCATCACATTCAACTCCCTAGCCTGAGCCTAACACACTCACACAGGGGAGAATAGCAGACCGAGGCTGATGAAAGAAAGATGACCGTTATGCTGTGCAGGTATGCGATACACCTACCTGAAAGGTTTTAGGATTAAAGCCCAGCCACAGAGTGTACCTATAGTCCCAGGTGCGCAGAGAGTAACCCATGATCTTTATGTCTTCAAGGTTGGGAAGGTCAGAGTTCTCCTAAGAGGAAAAACTTGGAATTATAAAGCATCTTCAAACTGCAAAAATCTCATGCAGTGCAGTCAAATCTGCAGCTGCCAGCTCACACTGCGAGCCAGCTGATGAGCTGCGGTCAGACTGCCAAAATGGTGCATACGGAGATTAACCTACAGCAGGAGCAGCACCGGCCTGGATATTTTAATACAAAGACCGTGTGCTTGATGCTAACAGCTCTAGTACAAGCAACAGACACTCATGTAAGCGCAAGTTCACAATCACCATATTAAAAATACCATTAAGACGTGTCTGTATTAAAAACATGCCCACCTTCTACTCTGCAATTACTTCAAGACTGATACAAAACTATGCGTTAACCTTTAGCCACCTCACAAACGCTTTTGGATGTGCCTTTTTTTAAACAAGCTACCTGTGGTGTATCAGCAGGCCGAGGATATTGGCTGAAAGCTATATCTTCTGAGCTCCTTTCCATTTGCGCTTGTAGAGAGGTATAGGCCCGGTTTTCTCCTTCTGTACACAACTCCACCTGAAAGCAAGAAAACAGACCAAAGAGTAAAGGGAATGGATGTCAGATTCATGCCTGCTATGTTTGGGCTTCATTCGGTTTACTTAGCCATATTAATGCAATGTCATTTGAACTCAGATGGCAACGAGAAGAAATGGCAAATATTAGTTCAGGTACAGGGTGGGTGGGAGGGTGGGGTGCAATAGCTTCACAGCTAGAAGGTCCTTAGAAGGTGCTCTGCTTCCCTCACAGTCCACAGACAAGCATGTTAGGCCCACTGATGGTTCTTAATTGGCTGTCTGATAATCTGTCTCTTTGTGTTAAGAGTCCAGATGGAGTGGCGACCTATTCCAATGATCGGGCACACCCTGTCAGCTCCAAGAGGCTCCCGCCTTCTGCAACTCTGCGTGGATAAGCAGTCCATCCATTTTCTTAACTGAGTTATTTTCTGGTCTAATGAGGTAGAGACTGTAGTACGAAGATGGTGATGAACATGATTTTAAGATCAGTGGGAGCTGACTGGTGTGGTCCAGCCTGGTCCGTGGTGACAGACCCTGCCAGTGGACTCGTGCGTCCATTTAATCCATTTTGCATCTGTGCCGACGAGCCATAAAACAAACTGGACAGTGTGCTGGCAGTGATGACATCACTTTTACAATTGGCAACACAACAATGGTTTTGTCTGATTACATCCATGCCCTCAGCACACATGCTCACACGGTGGTGAGGTGGTTAGCTCTGCTGCCTGGTAGGCTGGGGCCTTCCAGTGTGGAGTCTTCATGTTCTTCCTGTATTTATGTGGGTTTTCTCCAGGTACACTGACCCCCCCCCCCCCCTCCCAACAGTCCAAAGAGTTAGGTTAAATGGTGATTCTAAATTGCCCATAGGTGTGAGTGTGAACAGGTTGTCTGTGTTAGCCCTGCGACAGGCTGACTAAAGTCTGAATGGCAGGACATAAAGGCTGTCTTGGTCCTGAGAACAATGGTCTTCAAGGCTGATGGTTTTGCAGGTACCAGGTCAAAAGCTGTGGATAAATTACACAAATTTGTTTTTGTGGTTATATACATGGATTAATTTTCATGTCTTGATACCTGGAAAGAAATGTCTGGACAATACATCGGTACTTTGAGGCCAGCCAGGTAGGCCACAGTAGGAAAGACATCCACCAGCTCCACCAGGCTGCTTCTAACTTTGCCATCTAAGAGAAAAGTCATCCAATTACAGACTTCTCAAAAATTGAAGCCAGTCAAGATATCCACTAACATTTACTAAATATCCTCCACTTAACTTTCATGATTATTGCATCACTTGTATTTGAAGTAAAAGCTGTCCGGAGGCAAAATATCAAAGTGTATCCCTGTCTAAATCATTTGGCAGCTCTATATGGAAATCAAAGACTTATTAATGTCATGCTGGCATATTAATAACTTGTATTTACAAATGTTCATGACACCAGTTAACAGAAAAAAAAAAAAAAAAACCCAAAACAATCATTTTAATCAAACCAAGTTTCCTTTGTGACTTCACATGTGTGGGGCTTTAACTGCAGAGCTGTCCATTTCATGTTATCAGTGCCAACTAATTTTGGTGGCACTGGAGGGGGGCTTACTTTTGAATCTCTGCTCTGGTTGGCTTAAGACATCTATAAAGGGGAAGGCTGAGTTACTGACTTCAGTGCCACGCGGCACAAAGAGGATCAGAGGTACGCGTGTTGTGACATCAAAATTTGAGTACTTAGCCCATTCGCCGTGTTCACCCAGCGACCAACCTGCAACGAGAGAAACACCATAGATCATAGGTTGACCTAAAAAAAAATATATATATAAGACTCAGGCAAACAGGAGAAATTAATTAGTCTGTCATACAAATAAAGTCTTACATTTAACTGATGTTTGCTCCAGTCATGAAAATTATAGCATTTGACTGGGCTTTACTCAGTGCTACATCAAACAGTCACAGAGGATTCAGTCTAACATTCTCCACTGAATGAGACATTAAAAGAAAACTGAGTTTTCCAGTCAAAGTTTCTTTTTTTCCCTTTTTTTTTTTTTTTAAAAAGGGAGGTGGTGCAGAATAAGAGCTGGGAGTTTTAGACTAGAGAAAACCTGTGAAAACAAATCATGGCACAGTTTGCTGTTACAACACTGCCATCTGGTGGTTCAAGACAAAAAAAAGGGCACACTCAATAAACAATACATCCTTTGATGTGCACAGAAGGCCTGATTAAAGATATTTTAGCCACTTATTTTACTAAATGCTGAAAAGAGAAACAGAAAAAAAAAAAAACATGAATATTGACTGCCTACAGTTCATCCGATGAGTGTTTACTAACCATGATCAGAGGTGAACACCACCATAGTGTTGTTAGCCAGCCCCAGATCTCCCAGTGCACTGAGCAGCCGCCCAACTTGTGCGTCCATATAAGACACTGCAGCATAATAGTGCTGACGGATACGCAGCTGGAACACATGGTACAGAATACTACTGTATTACTATTTTTTTTTTAAGGAACATGGCAACCAAATAGTTGCAGGTTTAAAGGTGTTGAGAGCAGCTTGTTCATACCTGGAAGTCTTTAGGTATAGGTCCATAGGGGAAGCTAATGTTGAGTTTTTGAACATCCTCTCTCTTCCTTAAATCCACCCAGGGGTTGTAGGCCACAGGAGGAAGGCGTTCAGGAACATCTGGGTCAGTGGCCAGAGTCATCTGAGCTAGAGGATAAAGGCTCAGGTACTCCTGAGAAAAATACTGGAATTATTTCCAATTCCAGTCTAGATAATGAATTCCTTGTGCATGCATTTTTCCAACTAACATTGCAAAGTATTAGCTCCAGGAATTCACTGTCCCATCTCAAACACACTTA
Source organism: Archocentrus centrarchus (assembly GCF_007364275.1). Taxonomy (NCBI): domain Eukaryota; kingdom Metazoa; phylum Chordata; class Actinopteri; order Cichliformes; family Cichlidae; genus Archocentrus; species Archocentrus centrarchus. Next base: position 25,839,241 of record NC_044355.1, on the reverse strand, counting down.
ATTTCACTTCCTTCCTAACTTTCTCGTTCTCTTCAGCTAAGCTCAGCATCATTTCCCCATTTCAGCCCTTCCTCACTTTTTCCTCTTGTATTCTGCTCTCCACATGTTTGCTCCTTCATGTTATACATCCTCTTTTCTTGGCAGCTTTTACTCAGTTCCTGCTTCTTTTATCCAAATGAACAATCCCACTGAGCAAAACAGGCTTTTGCAGCAGGACAATAACTTCCACTTTCCCCACTTCACATACTGAGCCATATTTGTGCTAAAGACAAGCTGTTCATTTTGTGGCTGAGGACTAACTGAGTTGTATAGAGCATACCATCACAGAGTGACTGTGCTGTGAATGACAGATTCCATCAGCAGTAGTTGCACTTGAGTTCAGTGCAGACAATCAGAAATGTGGTGTCTGCAAGCTTGTAGCACTCAGAACACGACTGTGCAACATTAGCTTGTTGCAAATGTCGCAGCAGGGCAGGTGGAGAACCAAGGCTGCATTGAGGTTACTTTAAAAAAAAAAAAAAATCCTTTGTTTTAACAGCACGTGCTACAGTTCAGGTCATTTGTCCCAATTGTTTTCCCTTCGACAATTCAGGAGATTACAGCAAAATTCCGACCCTCAAGGGTGAATTCATGCTGCAACAACCACGTGAATGTCAAAACACATGCTTCATGCTGCTCCTGAGCTGAGGCATCACCTTCGGCCTCAGTGGACTGCAGCTGTATCCCTGGATTGTAGCCCAAGACTCAAATCTGATCCTTGACATTAAAGTTGACATGACTGAGTTTTTAATGGCAACAATAGCAGAGCCTTTCAATCAAACCAGATCATTCACTAACTTTATTGATAGGGACTCTTCTCTCACAAAAAAAAAAAAAAAAAAAAAATCACTGCCTGACCATGTGCTGATCACTGACTGTTTCTCTGAACTGCGCAGCTTGATGAGTTAACAGTACATTAAAAGACAGATAACAGACTGCTGACACCCAAATAATCAAATGTCTGCCACAGTAGGAGGCAAAGAGCGTGTTCCTAGAAGCAGATTGTCAGCAGTTGTTTGGAAATACTTTGGATTTCGGGCACGTGACATTGACCAAGAACAAATCACATGCTGAATGTGCTGCAGAGATCGGTCTGCAACCATTAAACCACCTAAAACACACCAACTGCAGTATAAGGAAGGCCAAGAGAGAAAAAACAGTCCAGTGGTTGCGAACATGTATCATCCAACATCAACTCAGACATAAAACTGAGCCTGCGCAGCTCGTCAGCACGTCCATCCAGCTCACAAACTGATATCACCAATCAATTACATTCCATTGGGCCAAAGCTGTGTCCACTAATCACAGCGAGTACCAAAGGCTTCAGGAGAATGGTCAACTTACTGGACCAAAGACAGGTTATCCTGCTGCACAATTATTTGCAAAAACATGGCAAAACCTGCACTGTATGCTAAACACTGCACGGGAAACGTGGAGGAATCTCACAGCTGTCGAGTACTTTGTTATGAGTTTTATTCACACCAATCATGCAGGTACATGGAGATTCACTTAGGTCAGGTGAATAAACAGCTTATATATATACAAAGATGTTTTAACAGCAACGTTCTGTTGATTTAACTGTGCTCAGGTTTAATGCAGTTTCTTTATATTTTCCTCCAGAGATGCTCTGAATTCAGGCTTTCTACATTAGCAGGAATGTAGCACAGCAAAATAAATAATCGTAATAAATCAATCGGGATCTCGGTGCAGATCAAAATTATCAGCAAAATTATTATGGCCATAATCATGCAGCCCTACACCTCAGTACTCAATAAGAGGATTCATATCTGAATTATAAATTCTTGGTTGAAACATTTGTGCTTATTTGGCACTTCAGGTAGTCACTGAGATGCCTGCAGGAAGTCAGAACCTTTAAGCCACGTGAACCCTGCAAACACCGACTGACTGGACTGAAAAGAATCGCCTGCAGCTAATATCAATACTTAAAATACCGTAACTGCACTGATCTATTTAACTAATATGTACATTATAGTACAAGTAATCCAGTGGGTCAAATACCTGTGGTATCCTAAAAGGTATGTGTGGCTTATGAAAGCCCACAGCCAAGAAGAAAGGAGTGCCATCGTTGGGTCGAGTCTTCAGTAACCTCACCGCCTCGTCTACGCTCTCCAGGTCAGGGAGGGTTCCCCCAGGCTGCTCGGCCACATTCACTGCACATAGCAAGTTGACGTGGAGTTTACCATCCTCCCCTTTACACACCTGGAAACAAGGTTTATGTGAAAATGATGCTACTTCTTAAGTTGTGGCTGCATAAATATTCCAGTATTGATCGTCTTACCTACGCACGTCTTTGGGCTCTGCCATGTTTTCTACCATTTCACAAGAAACATCGTCTTTAGCTGTTTAAGTTCTGTAGTTGCTAGAAGCGGTTTCATACAGAGCAGATCGAGTACAATGTGTGTTGAAAACAGATTCTGTGTATGGCTGCAAAGTCATATGCAAAGACAAGAGAGACTTCAGTCCCAAAGGAACGATTTTTCAGACCTTCTAAAAAGTTTCATTTCACTGGCTCGGTTGGAAGAGCACACAGATGTCAGCTCACATATAGAGGCTGTGCATTATTTCATGAGCCACTCAGCCCTGTATAATTCAAATAAAACAAAATTCTGAGTGAATCAGCTAAATCTGTCACAAGGGCACTCAAAGTTGAGGGTCTAATGCACTCTCTCCAAAAATGCACAGAACCATGTGTATCCAAGAAACCACTTCCCCAGCCATCTTCTTAATGAGAACGGGCAGCTGACTGAGCTCTGAAGAACCAAAGGCAGCTCGAGACTGGCTCAAAAGATCCAGCTGTACCAAAAAGATCGATTTACTGAGACGACGACGACTGCGCTGGGAAGACGCAGGCAAGAGTTTCAGCATCACAAATAGACACGCAGAGATTTCGACCAATGAAGATCTGAATTTAAGAAATCCAATGATGATGACCAAAATGCTGACTGGTGATCAGCTGCTCCCAACCTTAAACACTGATGAAGGTTGATGAAGGTGTGGCAGTGCCCCACTACAGAGTCACCCATGAAGAATCAGATGCATCTGCTGCTTCCATTTTTGACACTGAATGCCAAATTTCCACATTACTTATGATGCCAGCCCTTAAGCAGCCACTGGTTTTCATGATCAAGTTGGACACTGCTGCCTCCACCCATGAAGAGTCAGGTGCTGCCACCATTTCCAGTTTCAATGATAATGCAGCCACTGTTGGCCCGATGCCAGCGCTCCATGTTGTGGCAGAGTTTCAGCTGCTGCTGGCTCAGCTGACAGACGTAGCCATGACAAATGATGGCACTGCAGCTGCTAATGGACCTCTGGATAAAGAACCGGTGCCAAAGGATTCCCCCAAGCAACAGGAAAAAGACTGTCTACCAGTGTCAAAAGGGTCAAAAAAGAAGTTAAAGAAATATTTAAAAAATTGCAAATGTGTTCAATCATTGATGAGTTGATTCAAAAATATTTTAGCATGTATGCAGGTAAAGCTAACCAAGATGTCTACTTTATGTTTAAATCAAGAACCACAGGTTGTTTGGTAGCCTGCATTGCTCCAACCTGACCAGCTTTGTTTTTTTAAAACCCGAATTGGTCTCTTCTGGGTTTTGAAACTTACGTATGCTACTAGGGGTGTGTTCGCCATACAGCACTTTAAAAAGATCCAAGACCGACTGTGTGACCCACGATCAGCCAACTCTGGCTAGGCTAATCCGATTAGCTTGGTTCTTCAAAACCACAAGAGACTGATTAGCTAAGCTGGATTCAATCATAGGAGATGGCTTAATGCTTTCATGGTCGCTGACCAGGTGAAACATTGATTCTAAAAACCAGGATCGGTGAGGAATATCAAACGGGAGGGCACAAAGTCCAAGCAAGAGCTCCTGCTTGGGGGGGAAGGGGTTCACAGAGATGACCCATACTCAAAAAAAAACAAGGAGAGGCCACAATCAAATCAGATGCACAAGCAATCCCCCCACTGATGAAATTACAGCCATTAACAGATAAAGCAGGAGAAAAGAACCAAATCAACAACTCTACGATAACACAGCAGACTTCAGCATAAAGGTAAGAAAGAAAGATTGAAATGAAGGAAAATATAATAATGTAAAAGATAAAAATGAGAAGCACAGAAGAGAAACGGTGGAGGATTGAAAAGCAGAAATAAATGAAAAGCTGTTAAAGGGTGTAACCTCTTTGTCCACTGCATCAATCACACCATTTACTCTTTAACAGAGAAAAATCCAGCCCATGAGAGCAAAAACTAAAATACGAAGAAAAGGAAAACTATTTAACCTGCTTTCTACTTTCTCATAGTTTCCAGTGGAACCATTAGAAAGGAGTGCTCTTTCCTTTCAGAGCAACTGAGAGGGCAGAATCAGGACAAAAGCCTAAAAACGGATTAGTAGATTTCTGTAATACAATGAAAATATTAATCAGATAATATCAGAGGGAGAAGACGGGTGGACCCACTGACCTATGAATTATTCCCTGAAGGGGTACCTCTCTAGAAGTGATGAGTCAGATGTACTAAAGGATCATTAACATTGTGAAACATTGCTCTTTTTATCACAACACGTCGGGAGTCATACCTTTTTTTTCTCATATCTGAATGACGGTGGGTGATAGGCTGGGATGGACCAGCTGTAAGGGTAGTCATCAGTCATGTTAGAGGCAATGCCTGCAAAGTGAAAATAAACATTTGCACTGCTATTCTACTAAAAAGTGATGCATGTGTGGTTCTTGGTGCATGGATTTCTATTCAAAATGCATCTGGTTGAACTTGCCTGGGTGAAATACCTTGCCCACAGACATAGTGAAGTACCCTTGAGATTTAAAGTACTGCGGCAGGGTTGTGTAGTTGCCAGAGTGGACTCTCCAGTAGGAGTTAAAGTCATAGAGCCTGGTTGTGTCCGGTCTGCGACTGGTTAACATGGATGTCCGACTGGGAGCGCACACAGCTTGCTGAGAGAGGAAAACGCACTCAGTCAGGAGATGTTAGCCTCATATCCAGGTTCTTTGACAGTTTGCAGAACAAAACATGAACAAAGCAAATGACCTGTGCAAAAGTGTTGAGAAAAACTTGGCTTTTGGATGCCAGCTGGTCAATGTTGGGTGATTTAGCCAGGGAGTCCCCATAGCACCCCAGGGATGTCCGCAAGTCATCTGCTATGATGAAGAGGACATTTTTCCTCTCTGAAAGCACACGCACCACAGATTAGACACTTTCTTTCAACACCCTCAAACCAGCCGAGGAGCGAGTTCACAGGTAAGTTGAAGTAAGCACAGTTAAACATCCAAGTAGAGCAACATTAAAAAGGAACCTGAAAATAAACTGAAGGAAAACCCAGCAGGTTTACTTTCAACCAACGCTGAGCCTGCGCGCAAAACAAAGCACTGTTCAGCTGGTAAATTTAATTCAGCCACTAAGTAAACTAAACATTAAGCACTCATCAAGGCTAATGTAAGCTAACCTAGTTATAGTCTGACACAAACAAACGCGAAATTCATTAGAAAGCCTTTAAAGTCTTGCCGGAAATTAAATTAACCTAATCTAAATTCTGCCTACCGCTTATCGCGTCAGCAGCACATGTCGAGTAGTGAAGGACCAGCAGGAAAAGCCACACCAGGACAAAAATGCCCATTTTAGAGTGGTCCATACGGCTATTAAGCGGTTGCCCTCGCGTAAGGTTCAAACCTCCTCACCGGCCGCCCTCTCCCGTCAAAACAAGGCGGCGTGCCCGGTTTGGTGATTTAATAACTTCCTGATTAAGCAGCTGTCACTCTTCATTGGTCAGCTGAGCAGCGGCCCCGGTACAGCTCGTTTCATTTGTTCAGTGACCTGTCAATCATATGAGATGCTCGTAAGTAGTGATGGGACAGCTGTGCCGAGGCTTTGGAGCGTGGCCATTTCTCAGTGCTTAAGTACGCAAGTTCATAGTTGCGTACTTGCTAGTATGTACTTGAAAAGTGCGGACTTGAGTGTGTCGTGAAATCCAGGAAGTCTTTTACGAAGCGTATCGAGGCTTGCTCCATTCAGGGGGAGTGACGTCACTGGTGACGTCTTAAGCCTCGTCGGTTCAGGTAGTGGTTCGAGTGTTGGTGTGATTTATGAAAACGCAACAGATCCCCACAAAATGTATTGGTGTTCTGTTGGGAGTTTCGCCAGTTTTCTGTGACACAGAGGGAGCTGGTTTCAATGTAGCTGCTAACAGGAGAACTGTTTCCACTGTAACACTTTGAGCTGATCTCTCCCAGTAAGGTATTACACATACCTATAAATAATTAAATGTGTTACTACTATAATATTCACAAGTCTTTTTTTCATTCCAAGGTGAAGTGTTTGCAACTGGGGTAGAACAGCAACACCTAAAAGGTATCATATAGGCAGAGGTGCATATATAAAGACATATACAGGCTTGCTGTGGGATACTTGTGCAGCCCTGCCTCGTCAGTACCATGTTAAAGGATTTTCTCAAAACCCACAGAGGTTATTTCCAAAAAGAGAAACTGAGTCCAAGCACGGGGGAAAAAATATTGTATCTTAATAAAAATGAATAAAGTCACCAGTATTCATAAACACAATCACTGTCCCATCTTTTGAAAACACTGCAGCAGTTTTAACAAATGTCTCGTGTCCTGCTGGATTTATTTAAACATGGACTGAAATCACACTGGCAGGTTTTTGACATTGGAAGACCTCTATTAGCACTGAGCCTGATAAAGCTTTCCTGTCACAAGGCAGAAGCTGTGATCAGTTTTTGCCAAAGTGACTTTTATATATTCTTTATCTCTTTGGGTTAAAAGTGCCATTGGCATTAAAAATGTCTTTTTAAGACAGATCTGGCCAAGAGAGCAGCAGAAGCTGCAACAAATATATCTTCACACTCTATAAAGGCATTTGAAGTGGTCAAAAAGGATTTTATTGATTATACTGTAGGTACAATAATGCAGAATCATCTTCCCCAATAGAGTTGTCATTGTCTGAATGAGTCATATAAGATACTTGCAAAACAGGTAATTTCTTTATATTATATTATTACCCTGCACATTATTGGCTTCTGCAAATTTAAGGGACTGTTTCAGATGACAGCAGGGCCAAAGAAAAGATTTGTGTGCTAGAAGAGGAAGTCATCAGACACCCCATGATAGGATATTATCACAATACTTCACTCACAATACTATATTATTGCAATTTTTAACATTTTGCGATATGCTGAGTATTGCAGTGACATATATTGTGATTTATCACCTCTTTTTCAACTGCAAATTATCTCCTCAAAGTTCAACTTTGTCAGTATCTGTTTTATCCAATAAGATAAAGTTATTTGTTTTGTTTTTTTTGTTTTGTTTTTTTGGCTGCAAAATAAGATTATCATCATACCAATGCTGTCCCTAAAACCTGCCATAAATGTTGCCAAGATGGAGTCATTCTGCAATCGAATGGAGTCAAGTTGGCAACAGAAATTCACATTTAACTGTTAGATTTCCACTCAGCAGCCTTCCTGTTCTACAGGAATATTACCAAGATACAACCAGCTGGCAGCCAGTTGAGTCGAGTTCCCTTGAGTTGCACTGATTGACAAAGACTCATTCAGACTGACGACAACATGTTGGCAATCTGTCTGAATTTATAAATTTCTCTGAAAGTGATTGCAGTCAGTCTGAGTCAGGCTGCAACTGTTTGCAGAAAGGTTGCCTCCTATTAGGCGACCTGTGCAATCGCCTTGTGATCAAAAGTGGTTGTGAGTGTGCAACACCCTCAAACCCTGGGCAACCATTTAGTCATTAACATTATCAATCGATCACAGAATGAGAAAAAATTCACTGTAATCACCAGGCAGCCATTTTGCAGATAAAAAGGAGGTTGGTGTCCTGTTTTCACTCATGTGTCTGAGCCATTAGCTTGCTCTAAATCAGGAGGCAGATTTGTCAAGCTCAGTGTGTCCAGTGTTGGATGGTTTTTCAGTTGAGATGATTTAATGTAAGTTTGTTTGGCTAATGCTTCCTCGGAATGATGGTGCATGAGATGAGCCCTCTTGTTCATAGTATTCCCAGAGTAGTTTCATGTATTTCATAATATATTCATATTAGGTGTCCCTGTATCAATACAATATTGCCATGCAAAATATCTCAGTACTATGCTGTATTGACTTTTCCCATCCCAAGAAAAGAAAGAAAGCTGAAGTGTTTGTAGTGTCGTGGGGGAAATCATTCCAAGATTCTTTGTCATTTCTGCAGTTGCAGGTACAACAGAAACAAAATGGTGTTTCACCTGGAACGAGGCAGTGCAAATATAGTTAAAAACAATCTAACTAAAATATAAATATACTAAGATATAAAAACAGCAATAAGGCCAGCAGCCAGTGAGAGCCTAAGTCAGGGATCCTCAAATCCAGGCCTCGAGGTCCGGTGTCCTGCAGGTTTTAGATGTGTCCCTGATCCAACACACCTGAATCAAATGGCTGAATTACCTCCTCAGTATGCAGTTACGTTCTCCAGAGTCCTGCTATTGACTTCTATATTTGACTCAGGTGTGTTGAAGCAGAGACACATCTAAAACCTGCAGGACACCAGACCTCGAGGCCTGGATTTGAGGATCCCTGGCTTAAGTGTTGAAGTGCATATGCAGTACTGTGTAATAAAGATTGTGCAAAACAAGAATTGTGCAATATTCAAGGAAGGTCCCTGGTCACAGTTTGTTTAGTGCTCTCACAGGCTGTGGGAAGAAGCTGTTGAAAAGTCTCCTGGATCTACAGCTGATGCTCCTGAACCTTCTCCCAGATGGCAGCAGGAAGAACAGGCTGTGAGATGGGTGGTAAGGGTCTTTTAGGATATCTGACACCCTATGGATGCAGCGCTTGCTGTAGAGGTCCAGCAGTGAGGGGCGGGGGCACCTATGATCCCTCTGGCTGTCTACTCCAACCTATTCAGCTTATGTTTCTCATAGTTCTTACAGCTGTTATTCAACCCGGAGATGAGGCTGTAGGTCATAATGCTCTCAATGATGCCCCTGTAGAAGGTAGCCAAGTGCAGAGTGGGGAGACCTGCCTTCCTGAGTCTCCTAAGTGGGTAGAGCTGCTGTTGGACCTTCTTGACGATGGCTGCAGTATTAGTGGTGAAGGTCAAGTCCTCTGCCAGGTGGACTCAGAGAAACTTGACACTGCTGACCCTCTCCACAGCATTGATGGTCAGAGGACTGTAGGCCTGTCTGCTGGGTTTTCTGAAATCCATCACCGTCTTCATTGTTTGTTCTACAGTATATTAAGGAATAGGTTGGGGGACCTGCACCACCACATCAGCTACTCCACCTCCGTTCTGTATACAGCCTAATCGTTGTTCTTAATAAGACCTCTATTTCAAATACTAAATATTGACTACAAAGTCCAAAGTCATTGTTTTGTTGTTATATATATATATATATATATATATATATATATATATATATATATATATATATATATATATATATATATAAAAGACAACAGATTTTTGTAAAAATAGCTAGATCTGTTATTTCTTTCTTTCTTTCTTTACTTATGGTACTTATTTTGGAATATATTAGTTATTACTTCTGGAATCACCTAAAGACATATCTAGTGTAAAAATTAAATTAGAATAAAATAAATAAAACCTGGCAAATAAATAGGAAAGTATATAAACAAACAAAAATATCAAACAATAAAAGAAAATAAATGTTTATATTTGCTCCTAAAATTATTTTTGAACTTTTTGCATATTCATTTACCTTTGCGCTCATTTGTTATTCAGTATTGTTGGGTTTTTTTGTGTGTCCCCGTTGTGGTGACAGAGTGAGACGTCGTTTCAAACACACACGATCTCTGAACAGCGAGGCAGCAACGGTGAACATGGCGGACAAACGGCAGCTCGGCGGCGCTGTAACCGCTGAATCAGAACCAGAAGCCAAGAGGACGAAAACTGAGAGTGAGAATAGACGAGAAGATGGAGAGGACTTTGACCGTGAACATGTCCTGTCTGGGTTTAAAACCTCAAGTGTGTTGAGTGATTCGGCCCGAGAGAAAAGCATCTTTATCCACGGAAAGGTAGCGCTGCCTGCACTGAGAGTGCAGCTTTAACTGTGTGACTGTGGCTGTGGAGCTGAAAATAATGCTTGAAAAGGGAAACGGTTTTATTATAGTGAGCATTCATTGACAGTAGTTTGAGTAGTTTTTAAAGGAAATGCAAAACACCAGCTTCCGGTTTGGAATTTCAAAATAATAGCCCGTGTTAAAGATTTTTATTCAGCTTAAGAAATGACACAAAACGCAAAACCCGGATATTTATGAATCTGTCGTCTTCAGGTTGCAGATCAGGATGCTGTGGTTATCTTGGAGAAGACTCCGATCAGAGAAGACGCTCTGGCTGAGCTCTTTAGTGGATCCACACTCAAACTGGAGATGAGAAACGACATCTACAGCACGTATCGGCTCCAGGCTCCCCCTCACCTTAATGGTATGGTCCCTCACTAGATAAACTGTCTGACTATTGTGTGCATTCAGTCAGATTACCTGTGTGTTTCTGTTATACAGAGATTAAGACCACAGTGGTGTGTCCAGCCACGGAGAAACATGTAAAGAAATACCAGCGTAAGGAAAGCTTCCTGGTCGAGGAAACCGAGGAAGACTATAAGAACATCACTCTGCCCTACATTCAGAAGCAGAGTTTTAGTGTGCAGGTCGGTGTCCTCAGATTAGCTCCTATGTTCCAGGATGCACTTTGGGATGCACGCTGTTCACTTTTCCTTGATTTGTACCTTTCAGTGGGTTTACAACATCCTAGAGAAGAAGGCGGAGGCTGAACGGATAGTTTATGAAGATCCAGATCCCGACGCTGGCTTTGTCCTCCTCCCAGATTTCAAGTGGGACCAAAACCAGGTCAGAGATCACGAATATTGTTATTAAGCAGCTTCGCTGACTTTGAAACCCGGCATTTTTTTACATATCCAAAAGTTAGATCTCATTTTTATTACATATAATCATATAATGTTTTTATGGTGACACATTGTTCTTCTGTACCACAAGATCTCATTTGGCAGTGCATGACAACTCCAAGCTTGAGCATGTGATATTAACAGTATAATACACATGAGATTTAGTGTTTCAGCTTCTATCCAAAACGCTGCAATTCCCTCACTGGTTTGATGACTTTAGTTTGCAGTTTTTAATTCAGCAATTTTGACTAATTCATTTATTAATTAAAGCCCACTGTAACTGTATTTGGAGCAAGATTCTCAAAAGATAATGAATGTAAGCACAAAAGCCAAAACTGGAGTGCACCAAAACTGGGATGTGTAAAGTGTGCTTATGCAACACCATGCAGTGTTTCCTTTATTAAAAAAAAAAAGAAAAAAGAAATATAAATCTCAGTCTGCCTCACAAAACACTCATGTGGATCAGCCTCATATCCCACCCTCTAAATGCACACATACATTCTCACGAATATTATGGAGCCTCTGATCGGTGGTGCTTCCAGTGGTGGTGTGTTGCCCTCTGGCAGCAGCAGTGCGGCCATCCCGCAGCATTACTCACAAGTTTCACCAAATCATTTGTATGTTTACAGCAATCTTGAATCTTGATTGATCCACAGTTTTCCTCAATGATTGTGATAAATGGTAATATCCCCAACCTGGGAACGGGTTTGGTGTGGAAGAACTTGACTGGGCTGCACAGAGTCCTGACCTCAACCTGATAAAACACCTTTGGGATGAATTAGAGTGGAGACTGCGAGCCAGGCCTTCTCATCCAACATCAGTGTCTGACCTCACAAATGTGCTTCTGGAACAATGGTCAAAAATTCCCATAAACACTCCTAAATCTGTGGAAAACCTTCCCAGAAGAGTTGAAGCTGTTATAGCTGCAAAGAGTGGCCCGCCATCATATTAAACCGTATCAGAATGGGATGTTATTCAAGTTCATATGTGCGTGAAGGCAGACAAGCAAATACTTTTGGCAATATAGTGTAACTTAATACGAGCCTTAGTGCAGTTTAAACTCATTATTTATATAAAAATTCCTTCCCTTGCTCTGAAGTTGAATACTCTTGGATCGACTCTTTTGGATCAACACTTTTGCGTGCCAGCCTCAGGTGCCATTTGAGGAATTATAGGCTTCATTTCTCAGCCCCTGGAGTTTTCTACTTACTCAAAGATTTACTGGATGCTGGGTTCTTGGATTGTTAGGCCACTTAACAGCCTCACTACATCTGTCTTCTTTCAGGTGGATGATTTGTACCTCATTGCAATAGTACATCAGAGTAACATCAAGAGTCTTCGAGATCTGACATCAGAGCATATCCTGCTGCTGCAGAACATCTTCCAGAAAGGAAAGGTGAGCTTCATGTGATCTTTGGGTCTCTATTAAAGACATCTGTATGCATATCAATCATCTTTACTCAGTGTGGCTTCATTCATTCTCAATGATATCTGTGTAAATTAGGAGGCCATTTTCCAGCGCTACAATCTTCCAGCCACTAAGCTGAGAGTCTACCTGCACTACCAGCCCTCTTATTACCACCTACACGTCCACTTCACCAACCTGGGCTACAAGGTGCCGGGCTGTGGCGTGGAGCGGGCACATCTCATCACAGACGTCATCCAGAACCTCCAGTCAGACCCCCACTATTACAAAACCCGGACACTGTACTTCCCCCTGACGGCAGATGATGGACTGCTCAGCAAGTTCAAGGAGGCAGGGAGGCTGTAATGGACTGTAAACTTTCAACACCATCCACTGCTTCTCGCTTTCCATCCAAACTGTGAGCTTTACAGTGCACCTGCCCGTACCCATCTTCAAATTGACTTTCTACAAATATTGTGTCTATAAACAAGATTGGAGTTTAATGGCAATTCACAGCTCTGTTCAGAACAACAATATTATTGATCTGGATGGTCTGTTCCCATCTTATCTGTTTTGCTGGCAGCTTTTGTTCTTTTTTAAACAGTTTTGGAAAAGTAATTTTTATATGTCTAATATGCTTTTGTAGCCACGTTAGAAATTATTATTACTCTTTTCACGAAAAGAAACAACAGTTTATAAGGAATTTTTTAATCAGTCTGATTTTAGTGTGTGTTTGTACTTTTTGACAGAATATTGCCAACTAAATTAAAGTCATTTATTTCTGACTCTTAATTTAAATTTGAGTTTGAAATGTTGATTTCAATAAGCTCTTGAAGCGGGCTTATTATGCGTTTCCTTATTTTCTGACATAATGAACTGAGGGGCTGCACCAAACCCCAGGATAAGAGAAATATGGAGATATTTAAACAAAGCTACACTAGTAGAGTCCAAGAATAAAACTGTGGAGCTGAAATTGAGCACAATTAGAGCCCAACCAATATTAGCTGCTTGCTGATATATCCACATTTATAACAACTGATAAATGAAAATGAAAAAAAAAGTAAAGTCGAGGTGGAAGAAACACTTTTCAGCCATGTTATAAGTTTTTAGTTTGGTGCAACTTGTAAAAGTTTTTCTGCTTCGCGTGTAAAGCCTGAAACTGGTTCAGATGCATAGATCCTGATTTATCAGTGTACACACAGTTTTGTGTTTTAGTTGGACAGTTTATCTGCATTTTCTTTTAACCTCAAACAGAAAATTTTCTCTATTTATTTATTTTTAAAATTTTTTATTATGGCATTAAAATAGAATCGCAGAGAGAGGATGACACGACACCCTTCAAAGAAATGTCGTTAAAAGCACTTCCTAACTATCACAGTCCATATACAATAAAGTCACTTAAAGCCAGAGCTGCAGTTCCTCAGCTGCAGCACTAGATGGGAGTACAAATCCTAAAATAATAAGACTTTTAGACTGCAAAACAAAATTTCCAGTCTCTGAGCGATATGCTGAGTCCAACACTCACTTCTCTTCAAAGCCAACTGTGAAACTCTCTTTTTGCATGTAAACACAAGACTAACACTTTTAACCTAAATACCCCATGAATCCCAGGGTTAAAGAGGACCTATTATACCTTCTCTTATTTTCCGTCATATATACACTTTAATATTGGTTCACGCTCAAAATAAACAAGAACAGTGAGGTCAGTGTTTGAACAAGTAATCCTTCATGAACCAAAAGCTCAGGCTTCAGACTGCTCTGAACTCTCAGTTTCAGGCAGTTTTTTTCACTCTTGTCTCTGTATAACGTCAAAGACCGCGGATATCCCTAATAAGGTCAATTCAGGCAAATCTGTTTGAGAGGAGCAGCCAATCAGGCGAAGGTTGGATGGACTGAGTAGCTGCATGGAAGCCCAGTATAAGACAAATTCGGATTATTTTGAACTGTGAATCCTGCAAAGCTGCAGTAGTGGTCCAAGAATAATCATTTAAAAAAAATAAGCATAGCACGTCCTCTTTAACTGAACTCCACTTGTATGATGTTCAGGTGTGATGTTCGTTTGAGACAGACAGTAAATGATGAGGAACCACGTGACAGTTGTATGACAAGCGTCCGCACACCGAGCAGAACTCTGTTCACCTTTTCGAGTTGCTGTGACCTGATAGAGGCCCAACCTCTTTGTCATTAAGATCATTTCTTGCAGCAGACATAATTTTCTTAACTGACCTAAAGTCAGCTGGGCGGCGCTCCGTTTGAGCTCGAGGTGCGTTCGGTGTCCATCGTAAAAATGTAAACTTATCAACAGAAAAGATACTACAGTGTATTACAATTAGTTCCTTAGCCTAGTAACTAATCTACTCAGAACCCGTGTCAAAGACACGGGTTCTGAGTGGTTTGTTTAGTGGTTTGTTGATAAGTTACAACCTGCTCATAAAAGAAACTTGAAAAGGAAGCTGTTTAATGTCACCCAATGCAACCTCTGATTAAAACTTATTAAGTAAACACATTTTTGTCTATTTCGGAAGTTTTGCCACGGGTTGCTGAAGAGGATACCATGATTCATGGGCTATATGCTTGAGTTGATTTTAACTTTGTTAACCACAGGCATGGTGGACTCCTGTGTGTCATTTTGTTTTGTTGACTGAATACCTATCCTGGAAGTAAGATTAGTAGGAAGATACTCTTACAGTATATGCCACCATTAGACATGATATAAAAGTAGGATATGACTGGAGTGTGAACCTAAACTCGTCTATTTGTTTTATGACACGGGATGGAGGAGTTTCCCCTGAACGCAGCACACGGAGCCGAGGACGCCAGCGCACGACTGAGACAAATAATCCAATCATTAGTCCAGTAACGGCGCTGATGTCTTGGTTTCAGTCTCTGAGGGATGACTTCACCCTGAGGCCGTTTGAGATTCAGCAGACACAGTGAGTATCCCCGCAACGGTCTGAAGCTTCCCCGGCCAACTGTGCGTCATCTCTGGGACTTGAGCTTTGTTTTGAACGGAGATGGTGATCTTTGATTGGTAGTAATCGATACATATGCTTGTTACAGTGTGCGGGATACAGTGCAGTGCTTGTTTGTGTGTGTGAACTGAATTAGTTGAGGGAGAAAACGTGTTTGTATATATGTGTGTGTGTGTGTTCCTCTTTGGGCTGTGATTTGCTGACAGCGCTGAGGCCGTGTAGGTGGGCTGTAATTATTCTCTGGAGTTTTTGAAATCTGTTAGTGAGTCTTTATGGACTTTATTTTCTGCTGGTGTTTCCAAAACACTCTTTTATGCACTGGTGTGAAACGGTGGCTAAACTGGAAGTAAGTTGGTGGTAATCCCAAAAGTTTGCTAGCAAAATAATCAACTTTCCTCTCAGGCAAATGGCACTTTCCCATCACACAATTCAACACCAGCATAAGTGTCCTGGCTTATTTTAGAGATTGCTCCTTTTGGTAATTTATTCTACATGATTTGGGGCCATTAAGATCATTCTACAAGTAGGTCTACCGTAAACTAGCTTTAATTGGTTAATCTGTCAAAGGGATCCTGGTTATAAGCCCCAGCTGATCGTTTCTCCTTGAGTAGCTCAGTGTCCGTGATTCATCCATGCACCACCTCTCATGCAAGGTTTCCATTCATTGTTCATTCATTGTAGCATTTAAAGGCATATTTCCCCTAGTGTCCTGATGAGTCAGTCATTCTCTACAACTTTGTAGACTTAGTGAGATCACACCAACACACACGCACACTCTCGGTGCATGTGTGTGAGCTCAGTGTTTGGTGGAGGCAGGTCAAGGACAGTCCAGATTAAACAGTTATCTTTCACTGCATTTCACCACAGTAATCCTGAACAAAAACACTGACTGATTCAGAACAAAGTCATGCTGTCTGTCACTGTGACTGAATGAAAGACACTATTGATCAGGGATCAGCTGATGAAATCCACCTGCTGCAAAAATGATGCTGACTTCTGACTGCAGTGTTTCTTTGTTCTAGAGATGACGCCAAAGCGAACTCTGTTCCACTTTAAAGCGCTACTATACTTGATTGAGTAATGACGTTGTACTAGGCAGTAAATCCAGTTAGCATTATCACACTGGATGAAGATCCGTGAGCTTGTCTGCTCGCTGTCTGAGAAGCTTGTTAAATAGGCTTCTGTGTGTGTGTGTGTGTGTGTGTGTGTGCGTGTGTGTGAGAGAGAGAGCTGTCAGCTGTCAAAGTCTTTCCGATTAAAGGTGTGATTAGGTCATCTATCACTAGGTCATTTTTTAAAAAACAGGGTTTACCTAATGTCCTGTTTGTCCTCGTAAGGAAATGCTCTCACGACAATTCAGTCATTCATAATGTGACAAAAACACACTCCCATGTGTCCAGTTCAGAGCATAACTGGGTGGTCTTTAAAGCTTAACATCTGTGCAGCCTGGGTGAATGTCTTTATTGATTGTCCTTTGGAGACACCCTTTTTTTGGGGGTCGGTGGGATGGGGGGGGTTCACCTGCCACCCTGTAGTTAGTCAGGAAAAACAAGCCTGTGTCAATTCAACTGCAAAACAAAATGCAGTCAGAAATGAACTATAAAATAAATGCAGATTCATAAAAGTGCTGCAGTAAATGTAAAATCCAGTGATTTGACTCATGCTTAAGATTAAAAAACTGAAAATCTTATCCTGTTCTGATTTTTTTCAGATGTATCCATAGTTTACAGCAGTGGATACTAAAGTGCTGGAGAACCTGTTTACCACCAAGAGATATCATGTTGCGTGTAGCTGTAGTTGATACAGTTGTAGAGAGAAGCTGCACATGTCCTCATGGCCGAACACAGCTCTGACAGTTAGTGGTTTTGGATTAATGTGTTATGTAAAACAAATTAAAGTCATCAGAAGCTGTTAAAACTCTATTAAAGCAGTTTGATTCTAGTGTGGTATGTGGTGCTAAACACTGATGAAGCACTCTGGTAATGCTAATAATATGTTTCAGTTTTCACCTTTTTTAGCCTGTTATCAGTAATTACCAAGCCAGCTGAATTCAGCAGGGTTTCATTTGTGTCGTCTGCGGCCTGGCAGTTTGTGTAAGTGATGATCGGGTTCAGAGGCGAATTCTGAACCGAAGGTCTGCTGGGACTGAAGCGATCGTACTGCCACAGGTAACACACTTTTGTCAGAGTGTGTTATCTGCTGTGTGCTATTTAAAGGAGATGTTTTTGCTTAGTGAAAAACAGTCTTAAAGATTTATGAGGCAAAAGAGTACCAGAGATATATTGAGACTTCAGAAATGTGTGGGGAAAATACAACGATGGTGGTAAAACTACTAAAGAAGCTTTGTAAAACTTTATTTTGGGCAGTTGGCAAACTTTTTAAGCAGATTTAACTGGTGCACCCCCCCCCCATGCAGTTGCTTCATAATAATTCATAATGCTTCAAAATAACCATTCCTTTCTAGATGGACAGGTATTTTGATGCTTCTAGAAAGACTGATAGCACTCACCTTTCACAAAGTAGCCATACCCTTACTGATACATAAACTACAAACACAACAACCAGCTGAGCCGCCTAAAAGGTGGAGTTGTACATCAATCAGACTGCATACAGTTAAGAGGCTATGAGCATGATTTTATTTTTTTTTTCCCTGTAAGTTTGCCATTCAAACATGGAGGTGATCTCTGGGGATGGACCTAACTACCATGTGAGCCATTGTTTTGTGAAGTCTTGTTTTGAAGCCTCGAGATGAGCATGTTCATTGTCGCCGTCTCAGTGTTTTGAATTCGGCCGTATTGAATGGGGGGTGGACTATTAAACGGTGCTCTCATTGGCAAATGACTTGTCAGTCAGAAGTTGTTAGCCAGTGAACATATCCAGGAAAATCCTCCTTTCTGAACCCTAGAGTGACCAAAATATACAAAATGAACTTGATGTTTTATTCAATGTGACCTGACATGAGTGTCTGAGACCATAAACTTTCACCGAGACCTTGCTTTCAGACAAAGTCCCAGAATGAGCCATTTGACTACAGACTCACTCTGTACATCGATGAGACTGGACTGCAGCCTCTGGTAAGGCTAAAGTGTGTGGGTTTATCGACAACTTATAGTGTGGAGATATACGAACTGTTTATAAGCATCGATTGCCAGATGTGGAGTTTTTCCTGCTAAAAAGTCGTCCCTATTATCTACTGAGGGAGTTCACTGCTGTGGTTTTGGCTGCTGTTTACATAGCCCCCCCCCCCCCGCAAGCAAACTCCACGACGTCATTAGTGTGTGTTAGAGACGGCTAATCTGATGCTGCTTTTATTGCCACCGGCGACTTTAACCAGTGCAATTTACGGACTGTATTTCCTAAATATTATCAACATGTGAACATTCCCACCCGTGATAAGAATACCCTGGATCGTGCCTACATTAACATACGCGGCGCATACAGGGCTGTACCCCGCCCCCACTTCGGACACTCGGCTCATATCTCTCTGTTCCTGTACCCGGCCTATAGACAAAGACTGAAACAAATAAACCCTGTTACCAAACAAGTTAAACTCTGGACCCCAGAGACTGAGAGCACCTTGCAGGACTGCTTTGCTCGGACAGACGGGGATGTGTTTAAGGCTGCAGCCACTCAGGACTCTTCTGTCAGCATACAGGACTATGCTGAGTATGTGACTGGGTACATTAGCACTTGTGTCAATAACATCGTACCCACCACATGGCTCAGGAAGTTCCCCAACCAGAAGCCCTGGATAAACAGTCATGTCTACCACATGCTGCGTGCTCACTCTCTTGCATTTAGATCAGGCAATGAGACGGAGTACAAAGCTGTGAGGTATGGACTGAGGAAAGTCATCGGAGCAGCCAAGAGGTGGTACAGA
This sequence comes from Archocentrus centrarchus, assembly GCF_007364275.1. Lineage (NCBI taxonomy): Eukaryota > Metazoa > Chordata > Actinopteri > Cichliformes > Cichlidae > Archocentrus > Archocentrus centrarchus. The sequence continues at coordinate 25,819,985 of NC_044355.1, read as the reverse complement.
GAGAAGCTGGATGGGTCTATTCTACTGCTAACTCCAGGTGGATGTGGCGAGGGCTACAGTACACTGCAGACTACAGGACCACCAGGAGCATCATCAGCTCCAAAGGCAGTCTCCCAGATGATCTCAACATCTTCTACACTCACTTTGAGTCCTCCAGCTGAAGCACAAAGAGAGAACTCGCACACACCCGTTCTACCTGCCCTTCCTTCCTTCCCCTAATGGTCTCACCAGGTCAGGTGCAAAAAGCACTGACGAGGATCAACCCCCGTAAAACAACCGGACCAGACAACATCCCTGAGCGAGCTCTCAGAGCATGTGCCAGCGAGCTGGCTGATGTCCTCACCTCCATCTTCAAACTTTCCCTCAGCCAGAGCACTGTTCCCTCCTGCTTCTAAACTACAATCATTGTCCCCCTTCTCAAAAAGAGCCCACCCACCTGCCTGAATGATTGTAGGCCAGTAGCACTCACTTCAATCATCATGAAGTGTTTTTAGACAATGGTGCTGGGCCACATTCAGTGCAGCATACTGGACACTCTGGACTCCCTGCAGCATGCCAGCCAACCCAACAGGTCCACCTCAGATGCTGTTGTCATTGCACTATATTTTCTTTCTCTTACTTGGAGAATCAAGATCAAGATCAAGAAGACTTTATTGTCATATATATGTAAACATATAATGAAATAAAGAATAAAGACTCCTATGTCAGGATGCTCTTTGTTGACTACAGTTCTACCTTTAACACGGTCATTCTACATTTGGCCTGCACTCCACCCTGTGCGACTGGCTCCTGGACTTCCTGACTGGCAGACCCCAGTCTGTCAGGATTGGTAACAAAACTTCAGCCAGCATCATCACTAATGTGGGCACTCCACAGGGATGTGTCCTCAGCCTTATCCTCTACACACCCTGTTCACCCACGACTGTGCCGCCTACCACAAGGATAACACTATCATAAAGTTCACAGACGATACCGCAGTGATAGGACGTATCACTGGCGGGGACGAAGCTGCCTACAGGTGGGAGGTTGCCAACCTGGTGTCACTGTGTGTGGACAACAAAAATAGAATTTCATTGTACAGGGAAACATGTTTCTTTACTGTTCATATGACAATAAAACTTGAACAAACTCTTCAGGAGAGTGTTCACAAAGCTCCCAGCTGGGGGCCGTTTTCGCATAGACTTCTATAGTATATCTTCTATTTTAGCTGATGAGTGCATCTTTAATCATCATTTAGTAGTGTTTGTGTTAATTAAAGAGTTGACTACACACAGGCGATCATAAGTAAGCTTTGGTTTGATTATCCTTTTAAGAGGTTAAAAAGCATTTTTCAGTCAGCATTTCAGTCTCTGTCTAATTGTGTTGATTATGCAGTTCAGCAAAGATAAAATAATCCAGTTCTGGTCAGCTTTGCTTTCTTTTGTATAACAGATTTCATGCTGCTGTGCTTTGTTTCTGCAGCCTTCTTAAACCAGGTGAACATGGAGTCTTAATGATGGCCTCGCCAGGTTTTGAAACGCTTGTGCTGGGAAACAAAGAAGCGCTTCAGTTTACCATGACAGCCACATCCAAACAAAACCTTCTTTAACAGTTTTAGGAAAAAAGTACACATGCTGAGAACCTCCCTCACCACTTCAATTAAATAAAGATGCATTTGCTGCTTCTTTAGGTCAGTTAATCATCCTTTAAGGCCATGCAGTTTGATTTTATGGATGCCAGAGTGGAGCAATGAGATACTGACGCCCTGTAAAAGCTTCACTTTCAGGTCATTAGGTCATCAGCATTCAGTTATACAGTTTGTATGAGCTGCTCAGGGCCCTCCTGTTGCTTTAGTGCTCACAAAGATGCATGGGCAATAGATGCAAATAGAGTTGAAGAACACTTTTGTTTTTAATCATCTCCATAAAGCTCAGCTGGGGCCTGAGATGGGGAGAGAGAGAAGAGGAGATTTCAGCTTGTTGGTAAAGTGTGTCCTGTGTAACATTTCCCTCACACACAGCACCACCACCCAGCTCGGCAGGCTAAGGGCAGGAGTATGATTACAGGCCTATTTACATTACAGCATAGAGCAACGGAGAAGGGGCAAAAAAAAAAGAGGGCGAGGAAGAAGATGGTTTCCAGATGTGAGGTGGAATTCAGAGCAGTGTGATTTCCCCTCCTCTTCCTCTATACAGGGAAAGATATCTAGATCAGCCTGTGTGTGTTGTTTTGGAGAGAATAGGAGACACACAGAAACCGCAAAACAGAGGGGACGGAGAATGCATTGTGCTGTGGGTGAGTGAGAGGAACCAGAGCCAGCAGAGGGGAAAGGAGTGGTGGAGATGAGGAAGGGGATGGAAAGAATAAAGAAGAGAAGCAGGGCCTGCGGGTTGACCACAAGTCCAGAGATCTAACTCGAGGCATTACAGCCGACTGGAGGCTTTTCTGGCACCACGGTAAGGGGGACGAGCACTGCATGAAAAAAACATCAGTCATTTCAATGAGGGCGCCGCAAAATGAAGGGAGGATGTATGGCTCAAGTTCCTGAGTCCACATCATCAAACTAGAACAAAGATGTGATTTATAATTGTATGAAGCAGATTAAAGGCACAAAACCCTCACACTGATTCTGTAATTAGCAAATATTTGGCTTTTCTTTTGGTTAAATTTATTGGCCTGAGCCATCATTTGGTGAAATAAAATTCCATTAAATTCTGATTTTTCATTGACTTTGAAAACACACAACTTGCTAACTCCTATGAATGGGTTTCGTCCGTGACGGTTCCAGATTAAATGTTTTAGGTCTCGTGTCCATTTCTTTCAGTTTTGCTTTATGAAACGTCCCCTCTCCCCGTCACCCTCATACTCTTTCCCTCCGTCTCTCTCAGCAGGTCCAGACTCGGGGTCGTTTCAGGAAATACCAACTTCCATTTTTTTCCCCAGAAACTGGCCAACATTCCTTGTGCCTCTATAAACAGAAAGCTGTCTGATTAATGCATGCGTTTTCACATACGAACATGCACAGCCGCACACGCGCCATGCTGTGATGAATTGTTTGTGCACTGAGAAATTCATATACACAGGGACTCTGGAAAGCTGTGGAGGTTCCTACACTCAAATGGATGTTATTAATCTCCTTCAGCGGGAGTCTATATACTTTAGAGACTTCCTGAGTTGAGTTCATTTTAGCAAGTAAAAAGAAACCTGCCTTGACTGGCTGTGTTACTGATACCTGAAAAGAGACAGACTCCACCTGCAGAGTTAAAGCTGCTCTAATTAATATTTTGATTTTGTGGCTTGGGGACTCTGATCCCTTTAATCGCTGTAATTCAGTTCTGTTTTGTTTGTATTAATCTAATTTATAGATTGATTTCATGTGTACCCTTTTTTTTTTTAAAAAAAAAAGGTACAGATCAAATCATCTCAGTAGTATCGAAACAATTTGGTTGGTACCCTAAAAAGCTCCGAGTCCGGTGCCTGACCCTAATGGTGGCATCTCTAAATCTGACCTTTCACTGGTGCGAGACTCAAAATGCAGACATGAAAATAGGTGAAAAGCATCAGGAGGATATCACCAAGCAGCGTGCAATTGTCAAAACTTACTGTACAGTTTGCCACAGACTGTGAATGGCCCGAAAAAGAGAAGATGAATAAGAGAATGCAGAAACATTATGAATCCCTACACAGCTTGATTGCCCCCTAATTACTACAGTGCAACAGTGCTGTCTGTTTGGTGTATTGCCTAATCAAGATTGTACATCACTTCCTTCCCTGCTGCCTGACAGCCGAGCACCAACTTGTCTAATTGATTTGACCCAGTTTTTTGGGAGATGATGCAGACTTTACATTTCTTTGAGTTTAGAAACACTATTGCACTACTGAATCATCCAAGGGCAGTAAAGTAAAGACTTTATTTGAATTTTCTAGCAAAATAAGGAAATCACAATTAATTATTTTTGCACAAATGAACGTGAGTCGCACAGCTCCAAGAAAACTACAAAAGAGATGATCAAATGCACAGGCTAGATCTATGTTACATCTTTAGTCGCTAGCCCAAGTGGCTGGAAATCCAGGCAGCAGCAAGGAAAGAGATTCAGGAGACTCAGGGTGGGAAATCCCAAGAGCCTGGCTTCTGGTATTAATCTCAAGCAAAGCCAATTCAGCACTGAATTTATTGGTGGAAATGCCGATTAACCCATAGATTAAATTGGTGGAAATCCTCCGTCTATACAACCTCAGCCTGAGAGGGCCCTGCCTGACAGTTTATTGGCATTGTGATGTGGAAGACTGAGTGTGTATGCATGAGTGAAGAAATTTATTAATCCCAGCATGCCATAACTGATCTTAGTGACTGTGTTTGCATATTATTGTGTTGAAATGGAGCTGCTGAGCTCTGGAACTGATACAGACTGTCTTTGTTTACATTCTCTCTTTCTCTCACACACACACACACACACACACACACGCGCACACACACACGCGCGCGCGCGCGCGCACACACACACACACACACACACACACACACACACACACTTAAAGCTCCAACATGTCTGAAATGAAAACTGAATCACAGACAGCATTCAGTCTGGGCATGTTGGGATTGAGAAATGCGTTCCACGTTATTCCGTCAGCACTTTGATGATTCATGTGATTTGTGTGTTTGTGTCACTTAAGAACTGAGATAATACTGTCTGTACTGTGACAAAAGCAAAACTTTACACTTTCACTCTTTTAACTCTGACATTAACTGTTAAAACATGTAAAGACATGCCCCGTTACAGATAACATAAAATCTCTGGCTATTTTGATCTATAGTGATCATTTAAATAATTTTGCCGCTTATCTTACAAACGGACTCACTGTAGCAACAAGAAATCTCAGGATCAACCTCTAGTCTCACACAGCTTTAGCGCTCCGAGCTGTAGTGGCTGTTTAGTTAAGCTTCCTACTTACCGTGATTAGCTGCCACAGGCTGTTGTGCGCCACTAGGCCTCCTCCTGAGATGGGGAGAGCATGAGGCTCCACGCTTTTGCATTTGAAGGATGCTGAAATGCAACAACTTAAACAAGCAGCTCATTTTTAAAGCTTGATAGATGGAAAAATTTATTATAAGGGAGAGTTTATAGTAGATGGTGTTTTCACTTTAATTCGAGGTGGTGGCAGACAGCATAAAAACTAGAAGCAACCTAGCTGGCTCTGTAAGACATACCAGCACCACCAAAAGCTGAGTACATTAAACAGTTTCTAGTTATTTTAAATTATTTAAAAAAGGAAATATGAAGAATGTTAGGATTTCTTGACTGGGCTTTTTTGAATTGTTGGTCACCAGCTGAGGAAAAAATAAATTGTCCAGGATTTAAAGTACGAACGCTACCAAGCATGGTTAGGAACACACAAATAAAATCCAGAATTATGTTTTCACTCACTAAAACGAAAACAAGGATTTATCGGTTGGTTGTTTAGTATAATTAATTGTACTCCAAGTTTTGTTGTTTGCCAGATAATTGTATTTAAAATGCTCCAAAGGCTCCAAACCTGGTTGAAAAATCCTGCTCGGTGATACAGGTTAGCAGAGGTGAAGCCTAGTAGACAGTGTTGCCAGATCTTGCGACAGAAACAAGCAACCAGCTCTATGAAAAGAAGCCCAACTGGCAACCCACAACACTGTGTAAACCTGAGGCCGCTTTTAAACAGTATATCTCTATAGTAGTATAGCTCACTTTGTTTTGTCTCATTGTGTTTTGGAGCAGTAAAACCCATGGCTCTTAGCCTCATAGAAGAGAAGGGTGCACAGTTTTTGTGTGTGTGCTTGTCTGTATCAGCATGTTGAACTAAATCAGCATGGTGAGCACATATTTCACACTTGCAAAATCTGGGGAATGCCTTTGGTACGTCTCCCATTAGGACCGCAGCTACTTTCAGAGGTGTATGCGGACACAATTTATTTTTTATTTATTTTTTTTTTTGGGGGGGGGGGGGGGTGAGAGGAGGAGGGGAGGTGAAGGAGCACAGGGGGTGCCTAATCAGCGCCTTTCCTCTGTTATTGATCATTTCTAACGCACAGCTGTTAAATACAGAAAATGCGACTAGAGAAATAATTTCGTGGCATCGTTTTGGCGCAGCCCTCTTGTGCGGCGGATCCATTCTTTAAGTGCGCTCTCTTTCTGCCACTCTTTATTATATTTTTTTCTATATTTTCCCCGCTTACTTGAGCTCATTCTTGCGCTCCCTCCTCACTCTGGGCTGTTATGAGTGTTTGTTTGAGTCTGCGCCCGGTCAACTTGTGCAGGAGCGATAAACAGGAAACGGGGGCTTGAAAGGGACAAACTACCTACCACCCGTCTTTTGCTTTATTATAGCGCGCCGAGAGATAATCAATGAGTTTAACTCGGAAAGAAAGTCAAGCCCAAATAAGCAACTCCACGTTCAAAAACAAGCCCAAAAAACCGCGACTCGCGAGATTTGCAAGCGACTTTAGAAAAAAAACAAGCCCAAAGTCGCTTATAATAAGCAGATTTGGCAACATTGCTAGTAGAGAGCTAGCAGCTACTGTCGCTGCTTATGTGGGCACACCCCTAGTAATTTAAAACTCTGAGCCAATAGACAGTATAAAACTCCAGCTACTGTGACTTGCCCCATTGGTTTGTGAAGCCCTGTTTTGAAGATAAGCATTTTCACCATTGCTAGCTTAATGAGAGTCTGTGAAACTGAATGCTCACTGGCTAACATTTAGTTTCACAATCTGGCCAAGGAGAACACCCTGAATAATCCACCTTTCAGGAACACGGGATGACTAAAATTCACAAAATGGACTTAATTTTTTTTTATTCAATATGACCCAAAATTGAATGACTGAGGCTATAAACTCACCAGGAACCTGTTTACTGAGGTCAAGCCTGAGGGTCTATAAGTGTAAAAACTGTTAAATGTTAAAGTTGGGTATTTTAACAAAGGAGTCAGTGTGTCAATCAGTCGGACATTAACCAAACCACAGTTTCCTCTTTTTTTTTTCATCCCTGGATGTTCCTGCTTGGACTTTACATGTTAACTAAAAAGGTTCAGTGTTGAAGGCAGGTGGACGTTCTGATCTTTTGAAGAGAGCTAGCTGGCTCCAACTTCATGTTGGCATTCCCATTTTCAATCAAGATATCTCATTAGGTTTATCTGGCTCCATCAATACAACAGTTGTGGAGTTTAATCATTTGTCTTTAGGGTTAATTGTGAAAACTGTACATTTTATTGCAGATTTCACTGCAAATAATGCGACACTTTACTTTTTTGCTCACTGTCTTTTTACTGAAACATCTGACATTAAATTAGTAAAAGTAAAGGTTAAAAAAAAAACAAACAAAAAAAAAACACTTGGTACTCATTGGTTTCCATCCCATTTAACGGTAGAAAGAGATGGTGAAGGATAAGGTTGTGGGGGGGTATCTTGTTCACACATGCCTCCTCCCTCCCTCTCTCCTCCCTCTTTATCTTTCCTCCCTCCCTGCTTTGGCAGCATTACCAGTCGTGGTGACTGGGAGGAGAGGAGCGAAGCATGCAGCCACTAGTCAGTCATTTATAGTTCATTGTTTTCATCACTGCATTGTGCCACTCAAAGAATTTGTACTTCTTTTGTGGGACGTATTTACTCAAGGAAATACGTTTTCCTCTCATTTTAAAGGGAGATTCAGTTTTTCTAACTACATTTTTGTGCTTCTTGCATGATATTCTGATTGTCCCACTTTGGCTGCTGCTGAATGCGAGTCCTGGAGTGGTTTAGGCTGGCTTGCTGTTGTGCCTTTCCTGCCAGATTTATGAAAGAAGAGAGGTCTGTATGAAATCTGACTTTAGTGGAGCTCAAAAGTAGGAGGAACCTCAGAGGATGGTTTGACTTGGAAGAGAGGGCTCTTCTCTTGTGGAGTGGCATCTTTTCTACTGCGAAGAGCAAGAAACCTTCGGTATCCAGGGGGGCAAAGCAAGATTTCAAACTCGTAGCCCAGGGGGACATCTTCTGTTTTTAAAGGGGAGAAGAAAAAAAAAGTCATATTTTGGCTTCATTTCATCGATGCGCCATGGCTGGGATGTATGGATGCTTTAAGGGTCGCAAGTAAGTCTCAAAGAATATTAGCTGAAGATTGCAACATCTTGTTCTTGCATCACACCTGGAAAAAAACAGGTTTACTCACCTACGTTGCTTCATCTGCTCGTTCATGTCATCAACACAGTCTCTACAACCCTGTCAGAGGATGTCGGTGCTGTTGGTCCTTTTTGTGGGATTTGTCATTTTCAGTGTAGAATTCCTTCATAATGCAGACCACTGACTGCTACTGGTACCACGTGTTCTCATTATTGCACTCTACTGATTTTTGTGACCTGCTTTCCACAATATGGCTTCAAGTATGCGCAGGAATAAAAGAATGTTAGAGTTCACTGACCTTTATTTGTGTCTTGAACACTGTCTTTTAATGCAGTGGTCAAATCAAAACCCTCTTTCTCTTTGTTTATCAAGACAATTAATGACTTGCTTGGGAATAACTGTCAACTGTGACTCCTGAGGTGGGTTTTGACTGGAAGTGAATGATTAGTCAGTAAATCCTGGAACCAATGGGGATTTTGTTTTGTGTTGTACACTGGAATCGGATGGATGTGCATGATTTCCTGTAAGTTTTCCTGGAACAGGATCAATTCATGTTGTTGCTCAGTATGGTGTGATACTGAATAGCTGTGGCTATGATAAGAGTTTTTCCTCAGTCAAACTTGGGTGCATGTTTCTGTTCTTGCTGATTGAAGTCCTCTGTGATTTTAATGCTTTGAATTGGCTAAATATAGGACTCTGAGCTTGGCAGTGTGATTGGACCACAGAGGCTTAGCATAATGAGTGCCTTTAGCTTTTTGACTACAGTAAAGAGTCTTTTTTTGTAACAGAGCTGTGTAGATGTGGTGTTGGTTACACTGATACCCCCTTCAACTTTCTTTGTCTTTGTCCTTCCAGCCTCACAACAGTCCAACAGTGAAAGCTTTTACGGTCCTCTGAGAGGAATTCGGTTGGACAAATATTTCGTTTTTGTGTGTGTGTGTGTGTGTGTGTGTGTGTGTGTGTGTGTGTGAGAGAGAGAGGGAGAGAGACAGACAGAAGGTGAACTAGAAGAAGTGGAGATGAGTTGAATGACAGCCACACACATACAATACTGTGCAAAAGTCTTGAACCACCTTTTTTGTGGGGAGTGATATAGTGCTTGGGAAATTGGTAGAGCCAGTTTATTGAAAATGTGCAAACATACATGGATATACAGTAAATAATGCAAAAATGGAGTCTGTGCAATTCTAACAGGCTTTAAAGTCAATATATTTAGTAGGACCACCTTTATTCTTCAGCACAGCCTGAACTCTGAGGCAGCTTTCTTGTCATTTCTTTCAGCAGGCTTCTTGAAGGACATTCAAAGCTCTTCTTTGGATGTTGTTGCCGTTTGTTCTGTTCTCTGTCAAGATGATCCCACACTACTTCAGTAATGTTGAGGTCCAGGCTCTGGGGAGGCTAATCTAATCTATGTCTGTGTTCCACTGTGTTTTTGCTAGGCAGGTATGTTTTTACTGTACTGGCAGTGTGTTTGAAGAATGAAACTGGTGCCAATCAGACACTTTCTCGATGGTATCGCACGGTGGATATATTTTCTGTGTTTATAATTCCATCAATTTTGACGAGATCTCAAACACAGCTGTCTGAAATGCGGCCGCAACTCATGACAGCGCCTCCATCATATTTTACAGATGTCTGACCTCCTCCATACATAATTTTTTCTAACCAAAAAACTCAAATTTGGATTCATCGTGCCATCAGATCTGTTGCCACTGATTTTTCAGTCCAGTTATTGTGTATTGTGGCATACCTCAACATTTCCTCCCTCCTTTAAGAATGGCTTCTTGATAGCCACCCTTCCACTGAAACCTTTTTTTTTTTTTTTTTTTTTTTGCATTTTTGGCCACAGCGGCTTTCACTGATAGTTGAGGGAGACAGGAAACAGGGGGAAGATACAGGGGAAGACAAATTGGCAAGGTCTCATGTCAGGTCTTTGTGGATATTACTTTCAGATATCATTCAAATTTTGGGTTCATAGCTATTTGGGAAACACCTTGTTGGTGCAAAACAGTATTATTTTATGCCTGTTATCGTTATCATTTTTCAGAGATTTGAGTGTCTAAAGATAAAGTTTGAAATTGGTGCTTGGCTAAGTTCTCTGTTATGCATAAACACCACACTGGTTCATCCCTGGAGTTTGATGCCTTTTTTATGCTTGAATGATTCATAAATCAGTGTTAAGTGGCTTAATAAACAAAATAACATTCCTCTGAAAATGGTTGGGTATAAGGACCGGACTGAAAATAAATGAAAAAGCAGCCAATGTCAAAAGACAAACTTTGAAAGTCTGGCCCCTTGAAAGTAAAATATAAAGGAATGATGAGTGGCTCAAGATCTTTGCACAGTATTGTATTCAAGTAAAGAAACAACTTTGTTGAGGTATATAGAAATCAAAAACTAGCTTCATTCAGCTCTTACTACAAATTGGCAGAATGCACTAAATCCATGCTGGGCCTGCATTTAAATTGAAGTCATGAGATAATGATTTCAATTGGGGAAGAAGAGTATTTGAAACTTTTGGTATTTAAGTGGTTTTATTTTAGAGCATTATAGTTAAATATTATTACTTGCCCTGTATATTTTCAAATGCCTTAAATGATTCATTCGTTTACAAAGGCAGGGCTGGTATCTTTCATTCAAACTTTCCAAAACTAAAAACATTAGCAAATGTGTAAGAAAATGAATCTTTTATTTATTTTTTCTGGTGAACTATAAGCTGCCAATCTTAGCATGCTTCGCTAACTAGCTTACTAACTTTATACATCAACCTGTAAGTTCACGTAGAACCTGATTAAGTAGGGTATTTTGAGGGGCTGAAGCATGCGTAGTTCTACTGTTTGGAAACTTTAACAGTAGCAAGTATGTTCTGCTCTTTAGTGGATTTAAATTTACACTCAAACGAGTGCAGTCAGTGCACAAGATGGCTTTATGTTTTCCAAAAAATTGGTACTGTTATTTATCATTATGTTAAAAATAGGAGCAAACCATTATAAAATATAAACAATGAAACACAAATGTAACACTACATTTAAAAACCAAGCAGCTCAGACTGGTTTTTAACTCGTGAACTGTTAACTCCCAGAGTCGTTAAAATTGATGGGTGCTAGCTTACATTTAAGCTAGCTCGTAAATATACACAACAGTAAGTGAAGTGAAGCTAACCTTGAACCCCCAACCCAAATAGGTTGTTTATTTAAAAAAACAAAAAACCCCACTATTATTCAAATCTAAAATTGTTTTTTGCAAAACTCAGTATATGTATCAAAGCTGAGGAGAAGTGTGTATTCTTACTTTCTCACCAGGTCCCACTATGTTTTTTTGGTCCAAGAGTGATTATCTAACTACAGTAGGTAGAGTTTGTATACAAGAAATGGTGATGCAGCTGTAAATGAATGTAGACTGTGCAGAGTGACTGAAAGTGTTTGGTCAGTTGCTGTCTTGAGTCCATGTAAGGCTTGCTGCTGAGGGCACCTGCAGAAGGGAAAAAGAGATGAGGGAGCGAACATGGCAAAGAAAAGACAGCTGGATGATGTGAGGAACCCCCAAACCCAAAAGAATGGTTTCTCAGTTTTAACCAAACCTGAGTGTGAAAATCATTTTGTAGTTAAAGGGTTATTTATGAAGCGATGTGGATGGGATCACAGTTCCATCTAGTAGATCTATTTGTTTATTTTTTTAACAAAGAGTGATATTGTAGTTGTGGCAGCAGTGACGCAGGGGTGAGCATATGTTCTGTGGCAGTAAATAACTGAGCAACATTCAGCTGCCTTTCCATGAACTGGTGAATGGACTTCAACTCCAATGTCTAGGACTGCTGTAAGCGACGGTAGTCCTTTTTCTAGTCTGCAGCCACAGTGAGCTACAACATGGCATTAACAGCTCTTCAGCTACTGGAAGTACTGCAATCCAGCTTGAAATGGGTCTCAAAAGCAGAATCAGGTGGGCTGTGGTCAGCTGCAGTACCCAACACTGAAGTTGAAGTCTTTCACAGGACGAGAGACTTGAGACAGATGAAAGGCATCAAGGACTGCCACAACAGCAACCTGACCAGCTTGCCTAAAGAGAAACACTGGATGCTAAGGACTGAAGCTAGCTGTTTACTACTAAATAAGCCAGAGTGGACTGTACAGTAGTAAACTGACCATGCAGTTGTCTCAGATTAAAAAATACAAATAAATCATGGCAGGTACCTGGATGACCCACCCAGGAAAAGTCTTTCTGTGATCTGGCATGATCTGAACAAACACATTCTTATGCATGAGTAATTTTTCCATGACTATCACAACACTTATATTTCAGGGCCGGTTACTCACCACAGTGGTTTATCTCCTGCTGGATCACTACGTTTCAGATGAATGCAATGAGAAGCTAATCTGTCTATTCTCACTTATCTGGGACTCTGGATTGCCTTGCAACAAGCAGTCTCTTGTTCTATTTCAGTTGTTTTGAATGAAACTACATTTTATAACCATCACTTCATACTTCATCTGCAATTGTAAGTCATTTTTCTCACACACTAGGTCTGCATAAACTAAAGGCCTGGGTATATCAGAGATTTTGTTGGTGCTCCTCTGTGATTTGAGCAAGCAGGGATGTGCAGCATCATATTGCGTGTTAAAGGTCATTGTAGTTCGCTGGGTTGTTATAATGCTTGATGGGATTAAATCACAACTGCCTGAATGTTTAATGCAATGCCAGGAATTTCAAGGTTTATGCATCAGGGCAAAGAAAGTTGGACAGACTGTTTTATCTGTAGTCGGGTTTCCCTCTGACAGACAACCAGGAGTAATATTTTTTCTGTATTTAGTGGTGGAGACCATTCAAAATACCATTTAAAGCTATAAATTTTAGTAGCTGACAGACTGCTACATGCCAGTATCAGCCTGTTGTTGCTGGCTCCTGCAGGAAACAGCATGCTAGCCAGAGATCATATGCATAGAGGTGTGTATCGTGGTTCTCTTCCGATTCATCAGCGTGGAAGGAATCTGTACACTTAACGACTAATGTGTTCTGCAGCGGCTGCCTCTACTCCTGGAGTCTCTTCCCACAGCAGCCCTGCCAAGTTAGAGTGAGTTACAGGTGCTCTTTGGCTGGAGGCAGGCAAACTGCTGAGGAGTTTTTAATTGGACTTGTTGCTTTCTGTTTCGCCACTTTTCACAGCATACCAAGCATTTGAACTGATGCTAGCATCTCCATAACAGGTGTGTGTACAGTTTGCACAGTATTGTGCTCTTTTTAAAAAATTGCATAGTGTGTTGCAGGTATCAGTGACAGTTGTTCTCACTGGTTTTGCCAAAATTGTGTTAATATTTGCCATCCAACATGTTTAAATCAGAAATTCAAATAATACTGCTCGGCACAGCTCTCAAAAGATTCTAAAATAAATTGGATTATTTTGCATTGCATTGCAAGGGTCGGTCACAGTCACATTCTTTGGATTTCAGGAATGAAATTTTATGACTAATTTCCTTCTTGGTCACCTTCTCCTGCTGATCATGCAGGCGTGGAGTGGCTGGCTGGGTCAAGAGGAAATACCAGAGTTTTAAAGGCCATGTTCCCAGTTAGGTATGTGCAGCTGGACACGAGACCGAAAAACACACAAAGAGGGAGAAAAGAGGGATGGTGAGATAATGAGACAGGAGGTAAAAAGAATGAGGAGAAAGGAGGGGCAATGCATTGATGGTGTGGAGCTGTTATCTGGCTGCATTCTTTATATATTTCTCATGTCCTTTTATGGCCCTTTGGCTCACATTGAGCTCCTTCGTGTAACAGAGATGGGTTGGACAATAACAAAAGTCATGTAAAAGCTTTTTAACATCTGGGAAGAGAGCAGTGGGAGAATGAAAGATGTTTATCTTGCGAGGACATTGCCCTTTTTCCGTGCTGTTCCCCATTAATGTTTTATTAAATAACTCAGACAAAGGCATGTGACAAGATGGCAGATTAAACAGCCGGGTCTGGACCTTGTGTAGTGTTGGATGGGCCACCAGACCGAGGAAGAACTATTCCTTTATCTATCCTGTAAAGATATTAAAAAGTCTGAGCAACACAAGCTCACCAGGGCTTCAGATACTTTAGAAATTTGCTAATTTGTGAGATAAATTTCAAAACTTATAACTGTACAACCTGCAGGCAGGGAGCTTATTTTAAGCATGAAGACTAGACTGACAACATGACTGCTGAAAGACAAGCTATAGTATGTTTCCTGGCCTTTAGAGATGGTTAGGCTCATTTACTAACCTTTTTTTTTCTTTTTAAGCAGTTCACCCCTGTTTCTAGACTTCATGCAAAGCTGAGCTATCACGTGCTGGCTCTTGCTTCATATTTACTGTATAGATGTGCAAGTGGTATCTTACATTAAACTCAGAGCAGAATATTTCCCAAAATGTTATAAAAATTCACTGTTTGGTAAGCAGATTGGCTGAGTCTACGTAAATATGTTGCTTTAGCACTTACATTAAAGCGATCTGACAGTTCATGTAAGCAGTGGACTTGACTTTGGTTTTTACCTCATCAGATCTTTGGATTAGGCTAAAAGGCTTAATTAGTATCTAGTGTGTGTTTTATGCATTATCTCAGGTACAGATAATGGTTGTATCTATTTTTTAAATACTGAGTTCTATGGAATACGTGTATTTTATCCACAATGCTGGAACCCTCTCCAACTGTTACAGATGTAATGCACAGTGTTATTTTATTGTAATTTGACCTCATAATTACTTTTCATTTAAAGCGAAAGGCTAATCCAGCATGATTCCTATTGCATGTGCACAGCAGAGGAAAATGAGGAGGAGTAGAGCCAAGGTCATTAGTCTGATTTGAACCTCAGTTATTTTAATTCTCCTCTATACGTACGTGTGTGTGTGTGTGTGTGTGTCTGGCTAAATCACGTCAACATGATCACAGGTTTCTATACCTTCATCCTAGTGACAATCATGGCTCATTTTCATGAATCTCTTTAAGTGCTTTAAGGGAATTTATTCAAATTTGCTTTCAAATGTTCACCTGGACTCAAGAATGAACTAATTAGATTTTGGTGGTCAAAGGTTAAGGTCACTGTGGCTATAAATCAAATATCTGTATGCAAATTATGATGAAACAGGATAACATGACTAAGAAGGGTCAAGTCAGGGCAGACATGTAAGTACACTGAATCTTGACTGGCTGGCATACAACCACAAGGTGGTAATTCTAGCTTTTAAAAAAAAAAGGTGTGTGTGGGGGGTGTCTGTAAATGCACACCACCACAGATTGCATACTTTATTTTGTGCAAACACAGTGAAGTTCCCATGCTGTTTCTATCTGTATATACAACATGGCTGTCGGCAGCTTATCTGCACAGAGTGGTTCATTCCAGTCAGCTAAGTTTATCATTTCAACTGCCTGGAAAAAATTCTTCTCCTCCCTCACTGTTCTGCCTTGATTCATTTCTGCATCTGTCTCTTTTCTCTCTGTAGAAAATTGAAGGCTTTCGGTTTGTCATAGACCCACTAACGTCTTATTCCCCTGGCCAGCTTCCTCCGCTCAGCCTTTCATCTTCTCCTAAGGCTTGCTTTGTGTCTCCCATCCAGTATAGGGAATGCCCTTTTTAGATTTGCTCGCTAAGCACCTAAAAATAGCTATTTTAGGTTTTCATCACGGATTCCATGCGGTGTTAGGTCGGCGGTGATCCCACTGAAACGAGAGGCCTAAATATTGTACTTACAGTCCAGATCAGTCAATCCCAGATACTGAAACTCATCCAAAAATCTCTGTGATCATCTGTAACCTCCTCATTGGGGAGTTATATCTTTGTCACTTCAAGTGTTAGGCTACGTTGTCAGAGTAGCTAAATTCAAGAGGAAATACCAACCCCCTGCTGATGGTCTGTGAATGAGCGCGTCTACTTCAGGGGATGGAATGTAAGACAGAAGAAAACAAATTTTCATTCATAAACACTGTGAACTCATTCAGCTCTAACAGCCCTCGCATGACTCTGGTTTAGCTCTGCTTTTGCTGTATACGACCACACAGCTAAGAGGTTTGTTCTGTTTGAGCCTAATGGAAATCTCTGCTTTAATTATGTGGAGAGGGACCATCACAAGAGTCGTTTAACCAGACACAGTTGCAGTGATCAAAGCTTGGTTTCAGTAGTGTTTTACTTGCCTTACACTATACTCTGCTAAGCTCTCGGGCTCTGTCTCTGCTACTGAGCCATTGCAAACCCTTTACTCTGCAGAGCCTAATTGCTGTTTGTTATGGAATCAGGCTGATATTAGCCAGTTTAGCTGCTGATGCACAACAATTAGGACTGGAGCAGAGTGGATTTGTTTTATGTAAGACCTACAATATGTTACAGATTAGATTAGTCCTTTCAGATAAATGAGAGGCTGCAAACAGACAGAACAACTTCAGAATCATTACTGGGTTATTAATCACATTGGAAGCTTATTTTCTGAGTTGTGCCATTGGATGTCATTGTTGACAGTGGCCAATTAGTCAGCACCATAAGCCTGGAGTGAAATGAGTCTGGGTACACTGGTTCCTTTGAGAGATTAAGGCTGAACAAGATTGGATTTACTTTACGTCAGAAGGACAGAAGCCACATGGGCAACGCCGAGTTGGAGTCATCAGAGCTTACCGTTTAACGCCACAGCCACCATTCACCGCTCTCCACGTTTATCTAAATTTAGACACTTCTCTATAGCTTACAATACGCTGACACTACACTCTCTGCAGAGTTTCTCGAGGCAGGTCGCTTTTGCTGTGCTAATCTGGACTCTGTTCAGTCCCGTCATGATGGATGGATTTGGATGGTGTTCTGTCTGCACCAGCTGGACACAACTTAACTGACAGAGGACAGTATGGCGCTGAAGTTTGAAAGTGCTCTTTTTTTTGGAACCAATTTAATGACAGACAAATGTGGACATGTTTACTGTGTGTGTGCTTCCTCTAGGTGGGTGTTAATAAGGTTATTTCAGGTGTCTAATAAAGGCAAACCCCCTACTGGTCTGAATACCTCTTCGTGCTAATCCATTGTTATGTAATAAGGTTTATACACACACACACACACACACACACACACACACACTGTAAACCATCCACAGAGTCCTGCACTTCCAAATAAAGCTAATTACATGTTTGAGTGTTTACACTGCATGAAAGTAAGCCTGCTGAAGGATAAGTATCTGAAATAAGAATAAGTTAATAAACAGCTGCCAGAAGACTCTCATGAAGCAATGCAACCTGGGAAAAAGCGTGTAACATCTAACTAGTCTGAAAGAAAACAAAGCCTATAATTCAGTAAACCAAAAGTAGTAATTGCTGGCCTTATGATGGCTGTTGTGGGATTGCTGGGTAAATACTGCTGTGAAATACCCTTTTTCTGTTATGAGATTACACTCTGCTTAGATTTATAATGGTCTTTATGCCCTCTTTAGCATAACAGCTACGCAGTTACCACCTCCAGCATGGCCCTCTTCTTCCAAATAAGCACCTGCCTAACAGGCCACCATTAGCTCCTCGCTAGAGCCTGCTTGGCTCTAAATGTCTCGGCTATGAGCCTGCTTGGTTCTGGCTGTGAGCACAGGAGTCCCGATGCTCTCCTGGCATCTAAGGATCTGAAGACCCAGTGGAGCGCTTTCATTTTTTTTTTTTTTTCTTCAATGCCAATACTCCCACAACAATAGGAAAATCTTTAGTGTTAGCATTCTGTGTGGTAAGGTGGCTAACATTATGATTAGCTTGGCTCTTGTTCCCACAGCACAGAACTATGTAGTAACTGTAATAATCAGGGGAGAGTCAGAACTTGTGGAAACTTTAACACAGACTTTGATAGTAATAAACAAGGACAGGGTGTGGGTTGCTGTGTTTTTATTTTCATGTCTGGTGGGCTTTTTTGTTTGTATTTTCTGATGGTGCCTATGAAAAATAAATGGTCACAGTTCAGCAATTATTCAGTGAAAACACTGTGAAAACTTTAGCAGGAGTCTTTTTTTTTTCTTCTTCCTGAACAAGATCCTTTTTTTACTTAAAGAATAGGATAGTGACCGGAGGTACCTCCATGCTCCTTCCTTATTTTTGCTGGGATATCCATGGCAACACTTGGAAAGCCGCAGCACTCTTTGTGAAGAGGGAGTGGGCAGAAGCAGCTCTCTTCATTTAATGCTATGAACAGTGAAACTGACTGTTTTTGGAGCCGTACTAAAGCCAGGGGTGGTGAAGGCATGGCATAATGAATGATCTCAGAGGTATTTTGAGTTGAATCTTGCAGCTGAATCTAACCCACTGCCAACTGGTTGAACCCCCACAGATAATGTTACCTGCACTGTATGCATTGCCAACTTGGCTCTTTGTGCCACAAACTAGATTTCAAAGTGCAGCACCAGAACACTCAGTTATAATTGTGTGCTTGTACTATAACCCCAAACTGACTAATTAAACTGGCAGCTCTTTGACATAGACTGTCAAAAAAAGTCAGTTTCCATCATATTAAACCCTGGTTAAGTGTACATGAACAACACAGGCAAACTTTAGAGTGGAAACAGTTTCCCACATCTAATTTGTGATTACAGTGGACTGACTGCAGTGTCTGAAATCAAGTGGTAGCTAGCAGAGATGGCTAATGAAGAAAGGTGTGACATGGTTTCTAATTACTTGAAAATGTCATTGTTTGTTCATAGCACAGTTGGATAATATTTTTTTTTCATTAAAGTCAAGATCTACTAGATATTTTAGGGCATTTGTTTGTTTACTAAACTGAGGGGAAAATACTTCAACCAGGCTCTTCTGACCATCTTTGGCTGCAAATCTCAATGCTGCTTTCCACTGCAAGGCCTCTGTTTACTGTAAGTCTGTTGTCCCTTTTGTCTCTCTTCATCCCAATATCTTCTGTTTATCTAACCGACTCTTCTTTCTTTTCATGCTGCTCTTTCCCACAACCCCTCTCTCTGACCCCTTCCCTCCCTCTGTCTTGTGTTCGTCCCTTCCTCTGCTTTTCTCACTCTTTTCTCTCACTCCTTCTTGCTCTGTGTTCATCTCATCCGCACTTTTCTTTATCTTTCCAAATCCATCCTTCTGTCTCTGTTTTCCCTCCTTTCTCGCCTTTCTTCGTCATCTCGCCACACTTCTCATAGATGAAGCGGAGGATGTCGCCTTGGGGAGCCAGCTTTGGAAATGGGCACAGGTCAGTCGCTGTGACTCCTGACCATCTGACCTTCAACCTAACACATATACTTGACTCTAAAACAGCCCTGCCCCCCCATGCACACACTCCAAAAAAAAAAAAAAAATCATTGGAGGTACAGGAAGGAAGCTCTGTTGCTCTTTAAAATGACAGTTGAGCTTTAACATGACAAGATTTACTGTTTTGGAATTTTTTTTACTCTCCTGCCAGGAATCAGAAGATCCCATATTCATGTCTATGTGTTAAGTACATAGACTGTTAAAAAAAAAGATGGATGTAGCCACCATGATATCCCCCATTAGTTAGTGAAGTCCTGTTATGAAACATTGAGCTGGCTGCCTTTTGCCTTTGCCATTTTGGTGTTTTGAAATCGGACATAACGTGCAATGGATCAACACGACTCTTCAGTCACAACTCGTTGCCAATTGAAACGTAACTTTGATACTGATGCTGACCACGAGTTATAAAATGAACTTTATTTAATGATTGAGCCCATAAACTCATCAGGAAAGCGATAACTGTGGGCACAGTATGTAAAACACAAATTTGAAATGCTTTTTACATTTCTGTGTATGTTTTGAAATAGTAAAATGGGATACGATATGTATCTATGCTAACCACGTGCTAGCATTAGTTCTATTAATACCCAGACACGCGAGTGGCATCAGTGTTTTTTTTCATCTAACGAAGGAGGGGGGAAAAAACAGCAAATAGAAATAGAATATTTGCCCAATTTAATGTTTTTTTTAATTGCAGTATGTGCTGTTGTACATTTCCAACAAACACTGGAAAGCTGTGTCATTTAGCATTTCTCGTGCACAGGAACTTTAGCATAAAACAGTCCAGTGTTTGAGAGTGCATCATGTATACAAATTGTAATTCCTAAATGTAAGGTTAACATTAATACTTTAGCCTTGTTCCATGTTCCCTTTCCCACCTACTAATAGTGTGAGTAATAATAATTATAGTGTTGTTTCCCACCTCTCCCTGATAGTTCATAATCTGATTCATTCATATCACAATATTGTATGAGTGTCTGTGCTTGTTTCTGCCTGTATAGCTATTTTCCTAGAGATGTTAGGCTCTAGCGCCTGTGTAAGTGTGTATGCAGTTAACTCGTGGCTGTACTGTGCACCTGCATCATTAGACAGGAAATGGATCAGTGATCAGCATGTGCCTGTTTGTGGCGATGAAATTGAAATGCAATAATTTAAATATAAAAATAATGTAGATACCATCGTTTATGGGCAATCAAAGAAGTGGTACCACTGAGTTTAATACAAATCAGTCGGAGTCAGTTGGTTCTGGCTTTGATGCCAATTCTCATAATAGAAGTTGGTGATGATGATGATGATGCACATGACTAACAAGCACGTCAGCAGACCCTCTGGAATTTTGTCTGTTTCTCTAACACACAGCTCACTGTAAACATAGTTGACAAGAAGTTCTCCAGCTGCCTCCTTAATGGACAGAGGGAGTCTGTTCACACTGACAGCACAACTGGATCTGCTGAAAAGAAATCAGTGGTGATTTCTCCACTTTAACAAAAAAAATCTGCATTTTAGAGTTTTCATAAAAACGACTCCAACACAGCGTTAAGCTATTAGCACGCATCCACATCCTCTAAAAGCAGATGGAGTTTGCTTTGTTGACCTAGCCTGTTGATCAGGCTATCTGAGTACAGTGAACTCATCATGTTTAAGAAACTAGCTTGAGATGATTTGAGTTTTGTTACATGATGTGTTATCCTGCTGGAAGCAGCCATCAGAAGATGGATATATGTGGTCATAAAGTGATGGACATGGTGTGCAACAATACTCAGGCTGTGATGTGTAAATGGTGCTGAATTGAAGCTAAGGAGCCCAAAGTGCACCAAAGAAATATCCCCCACACCATTACACATCAAGTCAGGATGGATTCATGCTATCAGGTTGTTTATGCAAAATTTTGACCCTACCATCCTGATGTTGCAGCAGAAATCAACTCTTTTTTTTTCCCCCAGTCTTCTATTTTCCAGTTTTGGAGAGCCCGTGCAGAATGTAGCCTCGGTTTCTTGTTCTTAGCATGTTGTAGCTTTTCTGCTTCAAGGAGCAACATGTTGTGCATTCAGAGATGTTATCCTGCATGTCAAAATTTCAATTTTCTTTTAAAGTTTTCTGTTATTTTGGCTTCATTTTCTACTATGTGCAACAAGTATTTAATGGGTGTATTTCATTCACACTGTGAGGTCTAGCAGTAGCCCTAATCCCAAAGCAAACCTTATGCTTTGGCAAAGCTAAAAAAGGACTATTTGAAAAGTATAAGCAGGTTTTAATAATGAATGAAAATAAGGTGAATGCTGACTTTTATTTTATTTATTATTTAACATTGAGCTTGAACCCTTTTTTTTATTGTTAATTACTGATTTTAAAAAATATTGGTGTGATCCATGGACTTTGAGCTTCTAACGTGGAAAAAGTTTCAGAAATGTTGACTTGGGGAAAACTATAAGCAATTACATTTTGTGTTTTGTGAAGTTCCTCATGATCTGGACATTTGTTTCCTCTTATTCAGCACTGACTTACTTCAGCATGTTAATATATACTCACAGTGAAAATGTTAGCATGCTGCTGGGATGCCATTTTTTCTTTATTCAATCACAAAATCTTGAGTGGGTGATGGAGCTTGATGCTCAAAGTCAGAAAATTGCTAAAGTGCATCTTGGGGGGGGGGGGGCACATAAATTTCCCTGGGTAACTTATAATATAAACGTGAATCGAAACTTTAAAATAAACTTTGTGATGGTGCTCGAGGGAAAGCTGGGGTGGGGTGGGGTGGGGGATCTCCAGAATCCGTGGAATTTACCCTCCAGAAACTCTGAACATCCCTATAACATTTCATGCTGATCCATCCGGTTTCTGTTGAGGTTCGGTGCAGTGATGAATCGACAAACTGTTCTCCACAGATTCTGCAGACATGACTGCCACAAAATAACTGGTGGCACAGCTACAATTAGATATCACTTTACTGAAAACCATATCAGTAATGACTCTGCTTCCTGGCAAACTGCTCAGGAAATCCTGTGCATGCAGCACAGTGCATAGCTAATTAGATTGGAGACCAAAATAGGGAGTCGTGTAAAACTTGGTGAATTAATGGTCCCTCTGTATGCATGATTATCTAACTGGTTCAGCATTCTGGAGCTGCATGCTCACATGGCCTCAAGCTCCGACTGGTGAAATGAGTGATTAAAAGTACCAAAAATAAATAAAATAAAATGACTTGTAAAATGAACGCTCAGTGCTGCTGCACAGACAGAGGCAGCCAACAAGACACCAGTTTATAATGTGATTTCATATCTGTTTGAGCTTGTGTTCGATGGTTGCTGGGCACCTGCTGCTGACATGATGAACATGTGAGTTAACGGAAACGCACGGCGGAGCAGAACACTGGAAAGATAGCTGACATGCCTCTGCTAGGACTGTTTGGGTTGTAGAGACAGATCGGAGTGGAGGTTAAGGAGAAGTGCTTTTCTCACGTTTTGACCTTTTTAATGAATGAAGGACTAGAACCCCATCAATGCGTTCAGGAGTTGCATAATGGGCTTTGGAGGGATTCTGTAATGTGGTGATTTGTTGCGGATGTAATCATCCACGTTAAGTTCCCTGTTCATTCAGTCCAACCATGCCAAGCCACTTTTACCAGAAGTCACGACACTTCTAAGTAGGACTTTAATCACTTTCTAATCTGATCACATTGCAACTAGGTGGCTGCCATATAAGTAAAATAAGAAGGTAGAAGCAGATTTAGATAAATACAGACACAGGAGGCAAAATAGACATTTTGATCTTTTATTTTAAAAAAATGGCATCCAGCCTTGATCTTTTTCTTGAAACGTATCAGAGACTTTATCACCATCAAACGATGAAGAACAGTTGTGCTCATCATCTATATCTCCCTCACAGCAGTGACGGTGCTGCCATGGCATCAGGAACTCCGGATGTGATGACCAATCAGGAGCCTGCTGAGGTCCAGGAAGAGTGCTCAGGTAACAATTTGAATATTTTCTGTTAATGTTTGATTGGGAATCTGGGCATACTCAGTGTTAATATATGCAGAGTAATCACTGTAATCACATAAAAAGGTCATGTCTCTGGTTTGTATGGTTTCAACCTTTTCTTTTGAATCAGGCGTTTGCAAGGGCATTGACATCCAGAGTGTGAAAGTGGCCTTTTATAGTTTTTATGTTAACTGTTTCTACTCTGCAGATTGCAAGTATGTAAAACTATTTACAGGTTGTGGAGTTAAGGAGTTTCTGTCCAGTCTTTCATGCTGTGGTTAATGAGGCTTCCACGATGAAAGTAAAGTTTAATAATGCTTGCATTTTACAGTTTGGAGCAGTGAAGAATAGGCAGTCCAGGCAATTTTGTACATTCAAGCATACACCACTCAAGCATAACATTATGACCACTGATAGATGAAGTGAATGGCGCTGATTGTCTCTTATCTCTTCATCATGTCACCTGTTAGTGGGTAGGATATATCAGGGAGCAAGTGAACATTTTCTCCTCAGAGTTGATGTGTTAGAAACAGGAAAAATGGGAAGCTTGAGGATCTGAGTGAGTCTGACAAAGACCGAATTGTGAGGGCTAGAGGACTGGGTCAGAGCGTCTCCAAAACTGTTGCTCTTGTAGGGTGTACCCAGTCTGCAGTGGTCAGTATTTATCAAAAGTGGTTCAAGGAAGGAACAGTGGTGAACCAGTGACAGGGTCATGAGCAGCCACGGCTCACTAATATGCATGGGGAGTGAAGGCTGGCTCGTGTGGTCTGATCCAACAGACGAGTTACTGTAGCTCAAATTGCTGAAAATGTTGATGCTGGTTCTGATAGAAAGGTGTCAGAATACACAGAGCATCACAGTTTGTTGTGTCTGGGGCTGCAGAGCAGTCAGGGTGCCCATGCTGACCCCTGTCACCCACTGAAAGCATCAACAATGGGCACATGAGCATCAGAACTCGACCACAGAGCAACGGAAGAAGGTGGCCTGGTCTGATGAATCATGTTTTCTTTTACTTCACATGAATGGCTGGGTGCATGTGCGTCACTTCCCTGGGGAACACCTGGCACCAGGATACACTATGGAAAGAAGGCAAGCCGGCAGAGGCAGTGGTGATGCTTGGGTTCTGCCATCCATGAGGATGTTACTTTGACATGCACCACCTACCTAAGCATTGTTGCAGAAATGTACACCCTTTCATGGAAACACTATTCCCTGATGGCTGTGGCCTCTTTCAGCAGGATAATTCTCCCAGCCACAAAACAAACATGGTTCAGGAACGGTTTGAGGAGCACAACAACGAGTTTGAGATGATGACTTGGCCTCCAAATTCCCCAGATCCCACTCCAATCAAGCATCTGTAGGATGTGCTGGACAAACAAGTCTGCTGGGAGGCTCCACCTCACAATTTACAGGACTTAAAGGATCTGTTGCTAACATCTTGGTGGAGATACCACAGCACACCTTCAAGGGTCTAGTGGAGTCCATGCCTCGATGGGTCAGGGCTGTTTGGGCAGCAATGGGGGGACTAACACAATATTAGACAGGTGGTCATAATGTTACCTAATCGATGTATGTGGAAATAGTAGTTTTCTATATAAAAGTCTTCTGTATAAAAAGACTACAAACACAAAAAGTGTACTCTTTGTTTGCTTTGTTTCAACCTTTTAAAATAAAATAATCAGAAAAAAAAACTTTTTTTTATTTTGTATTTTTATAAATACAATTTACAATTACAAGTGACCTAAAGATGTATAAATTAAGAGAGAAAACTAGCATGTATGCATTTTTATGAAATATATTAAGCATGGTTATTTATTTATTTTTTTTAATCTATATACTATAAATCTGCTTAGGCTTCCGTATCAGGAGGAGCTTATTAGTGCATGTTTTGCTAATCTCTGGGGTCTCATTTAGTAGAACACACACAAAACCTGTGCTGGTGCTATCAGCTCAGAGTGTTTCAGTCTAGGATGAAAATAATATTGTTTCAGAGATGGCTGGATGGTGTTACTCATCAGTCATATCAGCACTGAGATTTTATACACGCTCCCAGCAAAAGAAGATCAGGACAGCTTGAGCAATCGCAAACAAAAATCTCCTTGCAGGTTGTGGCAGGAAATGGAGGAAAACACAAGGCTATTGCAATCTCACTCACACACACACACACACACACACACACACACACAAACTTGTGTGGTGTGTACAGATGAACAACAAACAGAACGGGAACCAGGAAGACTCGCTGTGAAGGTTTGAAGTGTGTGGATGTGGAGTGTTTAAGTTCTTGGCTTTTTGTGGGCTCAGCAGACATGATGGATGCAGCCTTTCATGCCCAGGCTTGAGGTCCACGATAATTAAAGTGAATGACAGTCAGTCATTTGTTTTCAGGAAGTTCTCAGTTTTGACTACTGCACTAATGCCCACTAGCCCCTTCATTATGTTTTCATTTCTAATGCAGGAAAAGAAAAAAAAAAAAAGGTGTAATGTTTGACCTCCTAATCCCACCCAGGACATTGTTTCCCTCTCAAAGGTCACCATCCTGTCACTGCACGAGTTCAGCCGAGTTGCCCCAATATTGACCTCAGACTGCATTGAAATTTCATGCTTCTATTCTGTGCCTGAGTCCTGTTAGTGACTGACAGAATGCATATGGAGAAAATATAATATCTTAGCTCTACAGTGACCATAGAGCTACACTGACCTTACACTGAATTAAATGCCTTTTTCAAGGCAGACCTTTTAGCTTTAATAGAGTATTGTGCCTAAAATAGCACAATAAATGGTGCTGTTGGGTGGTGCTTCCCCCTGATATTTCATCTTGGCCATGCAGAACGGCCTCTGAAGCTTCATCAAAAAGCATGCTGGAACCTCTTCAAGTAAAGACAGCAGCCCACTTTGTGGTGTCAGACAAAGAGGGGAGCATTAGCATCCAACATAACTTTGCAGAAACTGGATGAAAAATTCTGTGTGGTTTAATGGCATCTCATTAAGATGCTAAATTTGGTTTTTAGTTTGAGTCTGGTCTGCAGTACGAATGTGACTTTTAGTTTTGGGATGTCTTTGGGTTTCTGTGTTATACACACACACACACACACACACACAATCCAAAAGAAAATATACTGTAAATTCTTAACATGTTCTTAAGTGGGTGACCCAGAAACGTAAAGCATCTTGGCCCCAGCACCAGGTTTAGACGCCAAACATTTTTCATTTGGGATTTAGCTCCAACCAGAAAGTGTATTTTTAGAAAAGGAATGCTCAAGATTTCCTGACAGGGTGAAGGACAAAAATGACACAGCTCGTATAACATCTTATTTTGAAATCTCTTCCAAAGAATTTCTGTGGATGGCTCAGGGATAGGAGTTCTCAAAATAGTTCAATCACAGTTGTTGTGTTTCGCTCCCGGCTTCTACTTTGTCCTTGTTGTTTCCATCATTCTCGCAACTCAGCCTGTTTCTGATCACTCCCTGGGGATGTTGTGTCAATCTCCTGGGATTCTTTGGATCCATGTACCAATTGGAGCCTGCTCAGCCCGATAGCTAATATCAGCCGATAATATCAGCTGATGTGTTTGGAACACTACAAACACAACAACCAGCTGATCCTAGCAGAGTCAGGCAGAGTGTGAGTGAGTAAATTAAGTAAACTGCTCATAATAAATGTTAGGGAAATCTGTTTATGTTTAGTGTGTCTGAAAGGAAAAGAAAGATCGGCCAATATATTGGAATATCGAAATCATCAAATATTGTTACTGTTGTTAAAAAATTTGGTCAAGCTGTAATAACATCATAGACTGTGAAGATGTCGTAGTCTACGATGAGCATCTTTGACTTTCATTTAAATAGAAATGTGTGTTCTTGATAGTCACTTCAGAATACTCCAAATTTACAGCAACATAACATGCTTCTTTTTATTTTATTTGTTTTTTTGCACCTTAGAAAACCCACTCGCGATGTTCAACTGCTGATGTCGTTTGGGGAGTCTGGCTTGTTTGGCTACATTCAGATTTTGCTTTTCTCGCCATCCTCAGCTGCACTTTGGTTACGGTTCCAACCACAGACGTTATATAAAAGATGAGCACAGCGACCGATACATTCCACCCTGGTTTTTGAACTACTGTTTTACACCCTTGACTTTGACTTTGTCTTTTTTTTTTTTTGTAAAACCAGATGTGACCATGTTTGGATTATAATTAAAAAAAAAAAAAAAGAGACACATGGTATTAAATAAGACTTGAATGTAATGTTTGAGACCATTAAGTCACAATGTAAATGTTTTAATGAGGCAATAACTCTAGTGAGAAATGGGGTAATTTTCTAACACTTCACAATATTCACTTCTTTTTGAAACAAGAGGAGCTGCCCCCTGCTGGTCATTAGAAACAGTGTAGGTTTAATACACTTCTATAATGGCTTCATTTTGCAAACCCAAAAGGCTATGTCCATCTTTTATATACAGTCTATGGTTTTAGCCAGTAAATGTCAACTAAGAAAATAATAAACATCATGTTTTCATTATTAGTATGTTAGTATTGTTACTGTGCAGATCAAAATAAAAACATTGCACTATTCTTGTTTCGCACGAGGTGTGTGTGTGTGTGGGGGGGGGGGGGGGGGGGGGGGTTGTCTACCAATCGGAAGGTCAGTGGTTCAATCTCTGGCTACTCCAGAATCCTTGGGCCAGACACTGAACCCTGAGTTGCATCCATCAGAGTGTGTGCACGGATGTTAGACAAGGTGATTGGGTGTAGAGAGAGTGTGTGATTGGGTGAATGAGGCTTGTAGTAAAAAGTGCTTCCATTTAATAGAAACACATAGTGCATAAATGCTGAGCTACCCCACAGCTCTGTTGCATGTGAGAGAGGGAGAGGACCATTTCAAGTTCTTGATGAGTGCTCTGGTAGCTGTTTAAGAAATTATAAAAGAGCTGTTGAGTTTTTCCACTGTGGTGCTAATGGACATAGACTCACTGTGGTGTGGGTTTACAAGCTTGAGTTTGTGTGTGTTTATGCATACATGTGTTTCTGTTTTCATGTCCGTCTCTGCGAGTGTGTGTGCGCGCGCGCACACACGCACACACACGCGCACGCGCGCACACACACCCACACACACACACACACACACACACACCAGTCTATCTGTGGAGTTCCTTCTGGGCTACCTACCTGTGTCTTTACAGCCAGCACAGGGCTAATTACTCTATAACTGGAGTTCACATTAGGGCAATGTGTAAAGATGCTGTGTGTGTAATTTTCTCATGAATACGTTATTGTGCACCACGGTGCAGTGAGTCATTATTCTGTCTTCTCAGGAAAGAAGAAGTCCAAGTTCCAAACGTTTAAAAAATTCTTCGCCAGGAAGAAGAGAAAGGATCCATCAGCTGCAGGAGCGGACACGGGCCTTAAAGCCAGCCAGTCGAGTGACAATGTCAGCAAAGCATCAGAGACACTCACTCGAGCGGAGAAGGATAAGGGCTCCGGGTAAGATCTCACACGTTAACTGTGACAGAAACGCTTTTATTTATTTATTTAAATCACGCAAATTTACATGCACGTAACTAAAGAAAACCAACATAGGGCAACATTTCAAATAATCAGGTCTGTGTATGTCTAAGTAATCCATGCAAGCCAAAAGCTCAGGTTTCAGACTGCTCTAAACACTCTGTATGATGCTCTGTATGATGTCAGAGAGAGGGGATATGGTCATATCAAGCGCACCGCTCTGGCTGCGAGTAGGCCACCCACCTGCTGCTCGAACCTTCTGTTTGTGAGTGACGAGCCAATAAGAAGCAAATTGGTTTAAAGGAAGAGGAAGGGAACTAAACCCATACATAAATGGTGTCACATTTGACTTTAATACAAATCTATTTCTGTGTTTCCCTTTCAAATGTATTTCCATGAAGGTGGTAAAGCATCTAAAGTGGTACTCAGAATGTGAGACAGTGAAGCCTGAAGTTGACTACATTGTTGGGTTGGTGGTAGCTCTCATCAAGCCAAAATGTGAATCTGGAATATTACTCTCGCTCCTTCACGATTTTATTCAGCCTCCATTTACTCTGTGCTGCAATGTTTAAGGGATTCATCCACAAACTGTAGCCACTGAATCTGTAGCCAAATATTAAACTTCTACCCATTTTTTTGGAGTTCATTCCTCCATTCAGATAAACAACTTCTCTTGTCAACTGATGACATGAGTTTAACGCACCAGTTCATTTAAGAAAGGAAGGTGGTGTTTCAACATCCATCTCCTGTTCTGTCAAACTCACCTCAGCAAAGCCTCGGGGTTTCCTGTTTTTGGAACAATTAGAGGAATGATTTCCTGTGCACCATTCCTGAATTTCTTTGTTGTCCTAAGCTGTGCCACTTCCTGCTTTCTCTACTCTTTGTCTTGTCACAGGATATGTCTAGTTAAATTTTACTTCGGCTCTTCTTTCTAATCACTGGGAGACAACACACCATGATTTAAAAAAAAAAAAATATTGCTTCAATTTATGTTTTTTTTTTCTGGATTAAAGGCAAACAAATTCTAAACTGTCTGCATTGATATTGTTAGTATTTATTTAACCTGTCAAATGGTTCTTCTTGTTCTGCCCGTCTGGTTATAGAAGCTGTGAAACATCACTCTGTGTTGTGTTTATTTCTTTGTCTTCCTGTTTACCAAAGGTCGAAGATCAGTCTGGGAGGCAAGGCCTTGTCACATGACTCCGTGTTTGTTTCTGACTCATCGGAGGCCAACGAGGCACTGGGGGCATCTCAGGACAGCATTCATGGGAAAGTGAAATCACTGCAGGTATAAAAACACAAACGCAGGACTTCTGAGATTCAGTTACAGGCTCAACGATGAGCCAGGCTGATGCTAAATTCCTCTCAGGTCTAGTGTACCATACTGACCCTGACCCTTGACTAGAGGGGTTATTAAGAAATCATGAACAAAGATTCACAATCTGACACATTTAGGTGTGTTTAGGAGTGAGCGCTTCTATGACTCTGTGGACAAAGCCCTGCCAGCTGATCTACTTTATATTTAGCCTGTGGGATTATGGATAAAAAGGGGCATTAAATAAGCATGGATCGAAACTTTTGTGGAAAAAAAAGCTTAAGTGTACTGTGATAAACGCAGCAGTTCAGACAGGCGTAACTGATGCGTTTCACATATAGAGATTAAAGTTCTGTCAAAGCAGAATGAAAGGACGGCGTGATGATAAGAGAAGCGGACAGATAGAACAAGTATCTGTCACAACAGTGGGCTAAAAGGGGAAGACATGAGACCCAGATGGACACACTGACCTCCAGTGAAACTGCCCCACTAAGCTACAGTGGAGTGAGAATTAAACCGCTCCTTACCGGGATTTGCTAAAAAGAAACACTTTCTCCTGTAAGTTTAAAAAAAAACAAAAAAAAAAGTGGAAGTGTTTTGATTTGATCCTCTTTGTAGATCAGACGGTGCATAACAGCATAACAGCATGCTTAATAATCCAATCTAGCAGTTTTCAGGCAAAACAGTGCAGATATGTTGGCTAGATAGAAGCTGTGAATAAATCGATTTGCATAAAGTGAATTTATTGTGGAAAATCAATTTGATGGAGATTTTCTGATTTTAATCCTCACCCTGAGCTGGGCTGCCTGTTTGATAAGCAGAACGAGGTCATCCCAGAGCCCAAAATAAACACATTATGCAAGGATCAATATGTTACGAGGTGCATAGTTATTAACATGATGCGCATGACAATGAGATTGGCTTTCATATAGTAACTCACTGAACAAGGGCGGTGCCCCTGTAAGGGGTCAAAATCCCTTTTCCTAAAAAAAAAAAAAAAGTCCCAGAAAGGAAAAAAGTAAATTTGATAAAGTCTGAAAATGTCTCTTCCCACAAATCATGACCCCAAAAAATCTGTAAACTTTGTAAGCAGTTTCCTTTCTATTAAACATGCTGCTCACTAATGCAGGATTCATGGCCCTGTGTTAATTGTCCATTAGCATAGTTCTTTAGCTATGCAGAGAAACGTTTTATGGGAATTCATCCAATGCTGAGACTACTGAGACACTCCAAAAAAAAACCCCAGCAGCACATCACCCAACACAGACAGCATAAAAGATGGGTGTTGCTGCTGTGATGTCACAGATGAAACAACAGTTTTCAATGCATTTTGAAGCTTGACGTGACAATCGAGGAGTAGGTCTGACCCGGAAGCTCATTGACTAGCAACATGTCAATCACATGTTGTAGCCAATGAGCATGTCTTGGATAATCCTCCTTTCTGACACTTAGGATGATCGATAATTTAAAAAATGGACTTGAAATGTTATTCAGTATGACCCAAACTAGCGACCAGGTCCATAAACTCATCAGGAAAGCATTTACTGTGATCAGGGCTGAGGGACGTTTTTCCCAAAGACATCTGCAGGACCAACCACAACCACAGCTATCACTGCCTGCTGGCCATGAAAAAGAATGCAGCTTTAAGGCACTTTCATGTTGGCTTAACTTTCCAGCTGCAGTATGTCCATCTTTTATACTGCCTGTGGCCCAACAAATGATGAGACCATGCAGAGGTAGATGAGCCAATTGGCTGAAGATGAAGAGGAGTGAAATAAACTGTGAAGCACTGACAGTAGCTGACTCTCATCATGGACAGAGGAGTGTGATTGACAGGCATAGTTCTGTAAAAGAGGAAATAGTTCCCATAGGAACCTGCTCACAAGAAGCTTTTGTGGATTTTTCTTTTTTAAATTCAGTGACGGGGCCATTTTTTCTGGAATGAGACAATGCATGTGTCAGCTAGTTCCATTATATTCAAGGGAACACAGATATCTCTGCAGCTGATGTCTCCAAACCGGTGCGGAGTGGAGGAAAAACAGATACATGTGATTTTTGGCTTCCACCCACAACAGCTTCTGGTATATCGCTGTTTCGATCATAGTAGAAGCTCCTTAAGTCATGATGACAGTATTTAAATATTAACATTTAGAACAGCAGATTCTGTGTCGAGCAACTAGTGTGTCTGTCTGTTTCTGTTTGTGTGTGTCAGTGTCCAGCCCTGCTACAGAAAAGCTGTATTGTCCATGCTTTGAAACTGAGTAAATGAGTCCTTGACTGACTATTACAGGGAAGCACGCAGATAAAGGCTGTTTGAGTTTCTGTGATACCAACTACACAAACACACTCGCTTAAAGGGACTTTCTCTCTGTGCCCAGCTGGTTTTCAGCAGTCGTTCTTTGTTAATCGTGTTACGCCACAGTAAGGATTTCTTCCCTGTAACAGCAGTACTCAGTAAATGTGTACTCAAACACGCCTTTGTTAGCCTTTTATACAGAACTGTAGTTTATCAAGCAGGTCATCAGATTTGGCATTTCCCCAACTCCAAGTAATGACACACACACACACGCACAAAAATCTACATTTTTTTGGGGTGGGATTAAGTGTATAAGTAGGTGAACACATACATGAGCTATACATATACTAACCCTGCTTTCATAAATATGTTCTTTTTTTTGTTCTCTGCAGCTTCAGCTGAAGCAGGCCATCAAACTGGGCTCTCCTCCATCTCTGATGTGTGTGAAGAGGACAGAAGATGCTGGGACCATGTCCGAGGATGATGGCCTTCCCTGCAGCCCACCAGAATACACAACACTTCACACAGCCTTGGTAAGACGTGCATTTAATGATGTCTTCCTTCTGTAGTCCCCCCTGAGTTTGACTGCTAATGTTCTTCTCCTTGTTCTCTCTGGACCTCCATAAATCAGGCTCAGGGGAACAGCTCCATCAGTCTGGAGGGAATAGACAGTGATGAGGACCAGGTGAGCATCAGTGTAACCAAAAACAAAGAGATTGTGTTGTTTATTTCGTGCATTCTTCAATTTCCATCTGGAAATCTGACACCTCCATAGCTCTCAGTGTAACACACCACTTGACTGGCTTTATTCAGACATGTGCGTGTGTGTGTGTGTGTGAGAGAGAAAATGACTGTTGTTTACAGTGCAAAAACATAGACAAATAAATAAATAGCCAAAGCATCATCAGATGATAGCAGGTGGTTGTTCTCCACACTGGTTATTTAACTGCATGCAAAAATGTTGTCGCTGACTTACGGAGTAAGAATTAATGTAGCCGTTAGGGACAAACCTCATGGAGAGTTGAGCAGGCAACATATCTGTGTAAGCTCACCTTTACTTTGATTCAACTCCCTTTTTTAAAAAAATTATTATTATTAACCTTTTGGAGTTGATGGATTGAATCACAAAATGATTCAAAGCAGTTTCAAGTCTCATTCATCCAGTCACACACACGTTCATACAGCACTTTAATCTAAGCTGAAGTGCGTTTCTAATGTTCACACACATGCTCAGACTCCAGTGATAAGTACATAGGTAAATTCTCTACAGTTACAGAGCGGTACGAGCATTAATATGGTGCTCCTGAACACCAAACTCAAATGCGGCTAATCTACTTCTAACTCTGTTTTGGGCTCCACCAGCTTCAGAGGGAAATATAGAGATGGTGAAGCAGAAGGCCCATGATGATTTGAAATGGAATGACCCCAATTTAAAACAGCTCAGCAGAACTACAGAGTTTGATTTTTACATGTCATCTTTTAACTGAGCATCTCCAAAGAAATTGGATTCGTTTCACCCGGTTCCACTTGTCCACATTTTACCATTGGTAACATTCATCCGTTTACATGTTAGCCATGCAATAGACTGCTGACCTGCCCAGGATGTACACTGTCTCTGGCCCTATGGCAGCTCGGATAGGCTCCAGCACCCTGCTGAATGGATACTTTTACATGGTGTGTTTAAGAAGACAGATTCAAATGTCATTCACAACACAACAATCACCAACAGGAAATTATGCAGCAGAAGCACTTTCAGCTTTGTCTTCATTACTGACTGAAAGAATCTGATGTTTTGTTACAGTTGACACATTAGCCGACAAATGAACTTCCATGCATGCAACATTACACCCAAAACAGCAGTTCAAGTAATAAATTGGTACGATAGGTGATTTCTGAAAGCCAGGAGGAATGTGTGGAGCTCTGTGTGAGTGCTCCTCATGTGACTATGACTGAGAACAAATCTCATGATCCTGTCTAATCACTAAAACACCGCTGTTGGTTCTAAATAAGAGCCCCTTCATGCAAAGTGACATCTTTCCCTATGCTCTCCCCCTTTATCGCTCTCTCTTCCCATCTGTTGTTTTCTCTGTGTGTGTGTTTTTTCTCCATTTGTATCCTTAAATTGTTATTCTCCTGACCTAGTGTATAAATCTGTGGTTTAACCAATGTTACCCAAAATGTCCTGTATTCTCCCTAACAATAATTTCAAATGAGTACTTTTTGGATCCAGAGAATCAGAGTGCCAATTCACAATAAGACAAATGTCCCGAAAACATCAGCTATCCAATTAGTCTCACTGGCTATAATATGGCCTAAAAGCACAGTCAGCAAAGTATGACAAATGAGCCTTTAATGATAGTGCAGTTTTAGCAATTTCAGGCGGGTTTTGGTCATTTCCCCACTGGAAAGAGCCACAAATGGCCAGCTGCAAAGACAGGCACACACAACCCTGAAAATATTCCCTTTAAGTACATTCTGCACTCAGGAATGTGGTCAAGGAGAACTTATGAACTACAGTTACAGTGGCACTTTCTGTTTTCCATCCAACATTTGTTTTAGGGGATTTTTCCTAGACTGTATTTAGAAAATTAATCTGATTTATTTGCAACACTTCAAGCTTTGAGTCACATACAGTAATTCTGAAAACTTGAGTCTAGCTCAGTCAGTGTTTATATTTCCTGTAAATGCAGTAAAGAGTGCAGACTCTGCCACCTGTTGACACATACCTGTCTTTAGCTTTGTGGCTATGAAGTGGTGATTTAAAGGCTGAGTTTGCACTAGTCAGCATTTTTATATTAGCGATGGATCACCATAAAATTTGAGAATGAAAAACACCTATAACCCACTTTCCTTCCAGTTACCAGCAGGGTGTGACTCTACTGGTTGCTTACAGAAATCAGAGAGCACTATATAAGAACCAGGAGGTGACGGTGTTTAATTATGAGTCATTGTTTGAGACTAAATAATGAAGCAGTCCTTCAGACATAACATTCATTCAGCATCCTTTGTCGTCATGGAGACTGGAACCGTGTTTATAAGTCCTGTGCAGGTATAAATGAAGTAGTTTGTGTTCAAGACACATCTGCAGCACAGGAAATTGTTGTCATGTGCTGTGTGTGATACTGGAAGATGGGCGTCTGTGTGAGCATGTGTGTGTTTATTGGTGGGTGTGGTCATGACCAGCCCTCTAGCTGCTCTTCCAACCTTAAATGGAAGTCTGCAGCGTGACCTTGTCTTCCTCTGTGTCGCTTTCCCTCGTTCCTTCTCTCTGTTTTTCTGACCTTCTTTTTCTTCTCTCCAGCCACAGTACAGTACATGTTATTCCACTGACCTACTGTGTGTGTGTGTGTGTGTGTGTGTGTGTGTGTGTGTGTGTGTGTGTGTGTGTGTGTGTGTGTGTGTGTGTAGAGTGCATTCCAATGGTTTTCTTTGGCAGTCAGCATGTCTGCTTGTAGTTAAAGCATTGAGAGTCTGCCTCAGCCTGCCTCTTCTGTCTCCCACACACATACACACACACACACACACACACACACACACACACACACACACACACACACACACACACAGACCTGTATGTCATTTGATATTTTCATGAGTAGTTTCAGATCATAAAAACACGCCGTACTGTAAGTTCAAGTTCATACGGCACAAAAGTCCAGCATAGTTTTGGTTTCATATGCTTGTGCAGAATGAGAGCTTTAAAAGTGGTACTCTGCATCTTTTAGATTATGTCTGTATCAAGTACAGACATTAATGCCGTGTGTGTTTCAGTGTTGTGTGTTTTTTAGTGGAACAGAAGATCAGCATTATTTGTGACTTTCCGAAGATGTGAATTTGTGAGAGGTGAGAGAGGGACACCTCTGTGATAACAGACTAAGTGTTAGTCCTGCAGATAAGGACTGCTAATATTTACTCAGCTGGACTCCCCCTCTCTTGCTTACTCTCTGGCTACTGGTCTGTATCAAGCTGACTTGACTGCTGTGTGGAAATCCAAATCAGCAAACATTTATTTTTATTCCTTCCTTAATATTTGGTCTTTTAAGCTTCTTACAAGATGGAGGGAAGTGACTCCAGTCTGTGAGTTGACCATCACTATTTGAAGCTGTCCCACTTGGGAAAAACTGAGGGCAGACTTGGTGGATACTGTGGCATGTGGATATAACTTCCCCAGGACAACTGGGTGAATAAGTCCAATTCTGTCAGTGGGGCTTCCCCAGAGATCTCTCCTAATTTGAGGTGTTCAGAAATCCTCAAGAAATGTTCCCTGTGTTAACAAGTTATCTGTGAAACCCTCTGTCTCCTTCCCTTCCCAGCTGTCCTGTGCAGCCTCCAGCAGAGCAGTGAGCCCCCTGGTGGTTCCAGGGGACTTCAGTCAACCAGCCAGTCCTTTTGTCTGTCTGAATAACTCTGCAGCCAAGCACAAGCTGGCCCTGAGACAAAAAGCCAAGAGGAGACCTGCCAGTGTAAGTCAAAAAGCACGACTACGAATACACACTAATACTCCCATTACTTTAAATCGATCTTTATGGCTTAGCACGGTGTGGGTCCTATTGTATAGATTCTGTGTTTTGTGATAAAATTGGACCCAACAAGGTAATCGCCTGACCGTTAAGAAAGAAACACAAGCAGTGGGACAAACAAAGCGATTAGTCAATAGTTTCTCCAGATTATCTAAAAACCTTTTATATGGAGGTTAAACTGAAAGCGAGTGCAAACGAGTACGGGAGGAAGAATGGTTCAGCTCATATTATTTGTACTGGCTTTTGTCCTTCTGAGTTTTTCAAACTTGTAAGCAGAAGTCACAATGAGCATATAGAACTAACATTACCAGTGCAAAATAAATACGCTAGCTGTGTAAAAATAACCATAATCTTTACAAGATTCATGACCGCTGTTGCTGTAATACATTTTATCACGATTATGCTACTACAGCTGCTGTTTCCTCACAAAAGCCACTGTCAGCGTTGTCCTCACACTGAGTGCTTCTATGAACATATTCAGTTACCAAGCTAAATATGAGCAATGTGGTTATGACCTCTCGTACCACTTCATAGTGGTACTTGTGTGGCTACAGTCTCTATTTTCTAGTTAAAGAACTGCTCAGCTGATGCATAACCATGGCCTCTCGAGTGGCAAATCATGATGCTGATGTCATCACAAATGACTCGTTTCTGTGCAGCGGCCCGAGGGGAAAGCGGGGAGCGACTCTGTGGTGGAGGAGCTGCTGACAACCTCCATACCAGAAGCAGAAACTGCACAGCAGCAAGACCTGCAGAAGGCAGAAGGTGTGAGCACAAAGCCTTTAGTCTGCACGTATGGAAGCCTGTGAATGCCAATATTAAAATGAAAGTGTTTAATCAAATAACAAGGTTATATTCCACTGGAGTGTGCAAAATGTACGGCCACATTTTATATATATAATTTTAAAAGTTATTTCAAACAATTCTTGTGGGTTAAAAGGTGATCACGTGTCAAATGTAAAAGTAGACAGACACATACTTAACCAGTTTACCAGTGACTATTTCTATAATGATAGTGAAATGTTAAAACTTGCAGTGTAACTGTAGTAATTTAACAATGTCCAGATTTTATAATAAGAAAATATAGTGGAAAGAATAACTGAAAACCAGGCAAATATTAATTTGTATGTTTTTGAGAAACTTCAAATAGTAGCCAGGGGAATCCTGCCAGTATGAAAGTGTGAAAACATGATTTAATCATCAAATCTAGGCACCAGTTCAAAATAGAATCCACATCATATTACATAACAAGTGTGATGTGTTTATAAGTGCACTCAATATTTTTTTTCAGTTAATTCACAAATGAATAATTAAGTTACAATGTAAACATCTTAGTTGCTTTTTATATTTGCTGCCGTAAACTTATTGCACCTGTATTGTATAAGTTTGTTGCGTGAGACCTGTGGTTTTATCTGTGATTCAGATGCGACTGATGATCTGCTGAAACCAAAAGTTGAGAGTGAAGAAGAAGAGGAGGAGGAGGAGAGTGAGGAGGAAGAGCAACCACAACATTCCGAAGAATCCCTGCTGGGAGAGAAGGAAGAGTGGGAGGAGGGAGAGGACGAGTCAGAAGCAGAGCAGGATGTTTCTCAGGGCCCGGACACTTCCTGTCCTCCTGAGCCGAGTCACTCAGAGGAAGAAGACTCAGACACCCAGCCCCTGCCCTCCTCCAAGCTCAGCTCGAGCACCTCCTCTCTGGATAGTCCCAGGTGATTAGATATTATTTCCTCTTGGTTTTCTCCTCCCAGCAGTGTCGCTTGATTTGTTTGTTTTTTTTTTTACCTCCTGTTAATCTTATCTCTTGATTTCTGCTTCTAGGGCCACACCAGAGCCACCTGCTGGGCTGACAGACATAAGCATTGCCTCTGGTGCAGAGGAGAATAAGGATGTAAGTCACTCTGCATCAGAAGGTGAAGAAGATGGAGTCCAGGAACACAGGGAGGAGGAGAACTCCTTCTTACAGGAGGTGCTGAGCTCTTTGAAGGAGCCCCTCATGTCTTCCTCGCTGGACGTGAAAACTGAGGGTGTCGTCCTGGAGATGAAGGAGGATGAGGCAGAAGAAAAGGAAAAAGAAGAGGCTGAGATGGAAGAAGGAGAAGAGATGGAGGAAGAGGAGGATGAGTCTCTCAGTTCTCAGGCTGCTCCCTCATGCTCCATGCTGTCAGATCAGACCACAATGGAAGAGGAGCAGGTTAATACTTCTTTCTGGCAGGAAGAAGAAGGAGGAGAAGTGGCTGCTAAAGAAGAAATAAAAGGTGGAGGAGAAGAAGAAACAGAGGACGATGAGGAAGATCCAGTTGTGGAGAGATTTATTCGATCTGATGTATGTAGTTTTTAAAAATTATTTGACATGAATTGATTTTGTGGGGAACACAAAAGGCCTTGTGACTTCCTGACTTATCCTAAACTTCTCTAGAACAAGAAAATAGCTTGAACATTCTAAAAGTTTTCTTAAATCTCTTTCATGCCATTTAGTCACATTCTCGCTCCCCTTTTTCTTCCACTTTCCAGGATGAGGAGGAAGCAGACGAGCAGGCAGTGGAAGTCAAGACCGAGGAAGAAAGCAATGTGCTTTCAAGCCAAACTATCAGCCAGGCAGGTGACAGTGTAGAAGAAGAAGATGAGGAGAGTGATGGAGAGGAGGAGGCGATAGAGCTGGAGAAGAAGCCAGATGTGGAGGAGGTAGGGTGGGAGAAGAGGGAAGAAGATGAGGAAGTGGAAGTGGAGGCGACTGAAAGGACAGGAGTGGAGGAGGCAGAGGAAGCAATGGAGGGAGAGGACGATGGTGCAGAAGAGATGCCCGAGATGCTTCCTGATACCCAAGGTGAAGAAGTTCAGGCACCAGTGCACGAGGCAGATGAAGGCGTGGTGCTTGAAGATGACAGTGTCCACACTGTAAAACACACAAATGATGATCAAATCCCTACAGAGATGGCTGATCAAGTGCTCACCACAGAACAAGAACATTTCAACCAGAACTCTGGAGATAAGACTGAAGAGGGCGAAGAGATAATAGAGGAAGGTGTAGACCTCAACATTGTGGAACAAAAATCTGACCAAGAGGAAAATGTGGAAGCAAGCCAAAGTGATGCAGATCAAAGTGAACAGGAGCTGGAGCAGGAGAGTGTAGAAGTAACCCCTCATTCAGACACAAAACAGGTGGAAAAGGATCCAAGTCAAGCCACAGAACAAGATGATATTTCCTCCAAGCCTCCTCCTTTGTCTCTTCCACCTCACGAGCCCCAGTCACAAGAAAGCGAGGCCAGCACTCCCAGTAAGACCAGCACAACTACCATACATATAAATCTAGTCTCTCCCAGCTCAGAGAAAGCCACATCTTTATTCCAACTGCCTCCAGCTGCTGCAGATCTCAGTCAAAGTGCTACTGAGGCACCTTCATATGATATAGAGTCCACATCTGTAGATAAAGAGGAAGCTGATGCTGTGGGAGAAGAAAAACAGTCCAACCTAGGTCAAGAAGCTACACCTCCTGCATCTATCGAGGAAAAGGTTAACCAGCCGCCCTGCAGTACCGATCAGAGTAAAGTCCGCTTCACCATCGCCCCCGCCTGGCAGAGATCGCAAAGTCTGAACCCTCCTCCTTCCCCACCTGCCTCAGTCTCTTCCTCTTCTGCTGTCGCCCCACCCTGTGGCGAGGAGCTGGAGGCTGCAACTGAAGATTCGGTTATGAAAGCAGAACCAGCAACTTCACCAAAGGTTGAGTTGGTGTTGAGCCCCATTAGAGTGAGAAATGCAGGGAGCTCAACTGCCAAACCACAAAGTGGTGTCACACCGGCCCCGGTTACACCCAAGATCTCAACTAGTGCGAGCACAGAAGGTAAGCGTGCTAAACGTGTTGAACGGTAGATTATGAAGACGTTTTCACACACAAACCTCCAACAGCATCAGAACCAGATCTGCAGTTGCCCTTTTTCACATGTAGCACTCAATAGGAGATAGTCCGCTTTGGTTGTGTTTGAGTGAGGCTGAATTTACTGGACTAGTATTGGCACTGCTGTCTAGGCCCATCACAAAGGCTGGATATTTGCGCACTCACATGCAGCTTTGCTGGATAACGGCTAGAAATGTTCAGGGCTGCAGTGCATGTGTGAAAACGGCTTAAGTGTCCTAATCTGCATCACAGGAGGTGAAATTGCTGTTGGAGTTTAAATAAATCACCAACCAATCTTTTCCCCAACCTCCCACCTGCAGAGAGCTCAGTGATTGCAGAAGGAAATCCAGAAAATCCTTTCGGAGTTCGGCTGAGGAAGACGTCAGCTCTGCTGCGCTTCAGCTCAGAGGAGGAAAACACAGAGGTGATTAAAGGCAGTGCAGATGAGCTGATTTTTAAGGGTTTCTGCGACAGTCTGAAGTTCTGAAACATAATGCGGTTAATGTGAATGTATTATTTATTGTCCTTCAGCCTCCTGTTGAGTCACAAACTCAGCCAACCAGCTCCAAAGATGACTCCCCTCAGCCAGTCAGCGTTAAGCCCTCCATTTGTCCGCCAGTCAGCAACAAACCTGCCCTGCCTAAGAAACCTGAGGTGCATGGAGACAGTGGAGGGAAACTGAAGCGTGTATCAGGTGTGTATCCACATTCACATATCACATGCTGGCCCTTTATTTAAAGATGAATGATTCTGATTTTCCTATGTTTCTGTGTCTGTGGTGGATGCTCGTATTAAATATGGCCATAGTTTTAAATAATGAGGTCAGTCTATGTACAATCAAAAACTCAGGCTTCAGACTGCTTCAAATGCTGAAGACATCCCTCATGTGGTCATCCAAGTGTAGAAATATGGAGATAGAAGTGATCATATGTGCGATTGTACAGCTTTTCTGTATAAATCTGCTCAAGTGTAACAATCCCTAAACTTGAAACGTGTAAGAAAGCCGCTTGTGATGCAGCCTGTGGTGTAACAGTGTGTCTGCTGTGTTATTCATTCAGACCCAGCTGCAGGCCGTGGTGTTTCTGCTGGCTCTGTTCCTCCCAGCTGGATTTCTGTGGCCAAACAGAAACAGAAGATCTATAAAGAAAACTCTCTGGAGGAGATTACTGTCAAGAAGGTACTCTTATGTGTGTGTGCGCAGCGTTTTGTGGCTCTGGTGGAGCTTTAGGTGTGTCACATGGCATGCAAACACAGTTG
Source organism: Archocentrus centrarchus (assembly GCF_007364275.1). NCBI lineage: Eukaryota > Metazoa > Chordata > Actinopteri > Cichliformes > Cichlidae > Archocentrus > Archocentrus centrarchus. Next base: position 25,777,898 of record NC_044355.1, on the reverse strand, counting down.
TTCAGCATATAGTAATAGCTGTGGTTCTTTCGATTCCCCAGTATGCCAAAAAAAAATACAAGAACAGGATGCACACGTGTACAGTAAATCACTGCCACAACTTTCTCACAGCATGATCTACATGTGACCGTTCTACCGCTGTTCTTTTAGGAGGAACAAGAGAGAAAGTCTTCACTTCCAGCATATGTCAGCTCAGCTGCAAGCAAGGAGCAAGGCACCAAAACAGCTGAATCCAAAGGCAAGGATCAACCCACACACACACACACACACACACACAGAGCTCTATAAAAAAAAAAAGTGTGTTGAATGGTCAAAACGCATCATCAGTCACAGCCAAGCTTTCTTTGGTTGAGTTGAAACAACATTTGGTTGTAAAATTTTTCAGCTCAAGATTCGGACTTCTGTGGGGACTTCAGGTCTTTTCTCTGTGCCATTTCACTAGACACTAATGCCCTCATCTGGTCAACTTCTGGTACTACAACAAAAAAATTATAATAACCCCACTCGAAGTACTTTGTGGTAGAAGATGTTTGTTAACTAAACATAACATTTTAGCAGAAATTCACAAATAATCCCAAATGAATATAGAAGAGTAGGGCTAGCAAAAGCAGGAAAACAGAATATTTGCTCAGGATTCAGTGCAGTGTAGGATAAATCGTGCAGAAAGCACTGGGCACAATTCTCAGGCTCATGTGCAGCACTGTGCACTCATGCAGATGGTGTTAGGAGAAAAGTGGTTCTGCACAAGAGCTTCAAATTTGTTTTGTATTGAAGATGTTTTTTGCACAGTTGGAAAATATTTAGACTCACATAATGTTCCCTCAAAGTCTTACCTAGGGTTTTATTGTTTCTTTGACGTGTGTGTGTGTGTGTGTGTGTGTGTGTGTGTGTGTGTGTGTGTGTGTGTGTGTGTGTATGATTTTTTTTTCTTGTAGTGAGTCATTTGGAGATGACTAAACCATCGGTGTCTCCAGACAAGGAGGCCAGAAGGCCTTTCTCTCCTCCAACTCCAGTGCCACCTCAGCCTTTAAAATCCCATCCCCTCCCCTGCCCTATTTCCCCCAAACCCTACGTCCCCCCACCCCAAGCAAAGTATCCACCACAACCTCACCCACTCCAGAGATCCCTGTCAACCTCCGACACTCCAAAATCTCCTGTTACTCCACCATCTCCCTCTAAAACTCCACTCCCAGTCACCTGCTCTCCATTTTCGAGGACCACCTCAGAAAAGCCCAGTTTGAGAGCACCAGGGGTTTCTGGACAGACCGCATCCTCCCAGCGAAACCTGCCTCCCCCAGCTTTGGCCCAGGATGAACCCCCCTGGATGGCGCTGGCCAAGAAGAAGGCCAAAGCCTGGAGCGAGATGCCCCAGATAGTCCAGTGACAGGCCAGACTTTAGGTAAGGTCTGGTTGTCTGAATCCATGCCCTGGTCGGTCTGATCTGAAAGGGTCTGGATGGAGCAGAACCCGTTTGCACACAGATATCATCTTATTCTGGCTTCAGACTTTACATTGGTGTAAAATGTCCAGCTCCATAGCTGAGGACAGGTTCTCTTTTACTCTTTTTCTTTGTTTTCTAAATGACAGGGTAGGACCCTGAAAGTTGACACCTCTTACTTGAAGAGGATTCTTTCTTTTTCCCCGAGCATTTGTAGTTTGTGAGGAGGTGCCTGAATGAGAGAATGTTGCCTGCAGGCTCACAAAAGTACATTTTAACTTTAACTCGGATGAATGCGCTTCATATCACTAAACATTTCAGGAAAGGGAACGCCAAGATGTTATTTTATATAAAAAAAAAAGACTTCTAAAGAAACAGAATAAATCTTCTGGTCTATCTTAAAAGTGTGTGTGTGTGTGTGTGTGTGTGTGTGTGTGTGTGTGTGTGTGTGTGTGTGTGTGTGTGTGTGTGTGTGTTACAAGGCAGGTACACATACTCATGTTTGAGTAGAATGCTACATCCAGGATTTTCCTCAGACTCCAGTTTCGGTGCTTTTAGAGAAGCACATTCAATCAGCTCCACAGACACTCATGTTTGTCGTGTTAGAGTGCCCCCATGTGTTTCAGGCTGTCCATGTAAATTATATTTTTTAATTTTCACTTTTGATATTTTTGAATTCTTTTGATATTTTGATTAACTGCAAGTGTCCGACAGAAATCTGACATCTCCAAAAAGCTGATAAAGAATAAGAACTGTCACTGGGTTCACGGTCTTCTGTTTGAAATGCTTTTTAATGCATCACTATGTTGCAGAATGTTGTCAATCATGAATCATATTCCATTGTAAATGAACCATAAATAAGTATCAAGCTACTTAGTCACTTAGCGTTGGGTTTGCTGCAGGATGTATCACTAAAGGAAAGTGTTTCTCTGTATCAGTAAGTATATGCAGATATACTGCGATATTCACTTTGTATTGCCTTTTGAGAATTTGTGTTGTACATAAAATGTGCAGTAAAGAACAAAGGATAAAAATTTTTGTGTTTATTTTTGCCTCAGACGTGGAATATTTTTATTGTGGGAAAACTCTCACAGGAAAACTCCAGCATGCACATATTTAATGTCTAAGAATGGCATTTTTATTTCCTGGACTCGGTGATATCAGGATTCCTTCCTCTTTTTTTTCAGCCTGGTTGTGTTTTCACCTCAAAACTAACCCTTTTACTTTGCAGAGTTGATCTTAAAGGATGTGTGAGACATTGTTCTTTACTTCCAGTAGAATTAATCATAATTTTGGTTGTGTTTCAGTATGGCAGCCATATTATGGTTCAGCCATGTCTCTTAATGTTTATGGAAGGAGACGTCTTCATAATTAAGATTAGAATTTTTAGCCAGTTTTCATGTAGTTTGGTATTTATTTCTGATTTTTTTTTTTTTTTTTTATTCCTGACTTTTTCCCCCCTGTTGCTGCTGCTGCTGTTCTCTCTTCCTGTTCCACCCCATTTAAAAATTTAAAACAAAAACAGGAAGTGTAGCGGGATCCATAGGGAGGCATTTAACTTCTTGAGCTGGTTTTTGTGTTTGTAGTCAGATTGATGGTCTCAGTAAAATCAGAACCTTGTATATACAACCACAAAGCCTTACAGGTTTGTAGTTGAAATCAAATGGAGGCCAGGTTCAGCCAACAGTGTGGTCTCAGCTGAGGCAGGTGTGCAGTTGTTTCTAGCACAGTTTCCAGTCTTGAACTGGGTTGCTCAGAACTGACTGACATCAGGCTCTCATATGGGGGAAGATAACATTCTGCAATTCTCTGCATTGAACGTCATTGCTGAGGATGTCTTGCTGTGCTTGTGGAGATTGGCCATATAGAGGACAAGCTATCACTTACCACGGAGCAGAGGAACAAGGTCCTCAAAGCCTGGAATACAGTGGAGGAGCATGACAAAAAGCCACAAAAGTTTAAGCAGCTATACGGGAACCACTGGGGAAACACCCTCTGTTGCCACAGTAAAAAGGGATGACCTCATTGATGCTGCTCTAATACAGAAGGTAAAGATGGCCAAACATTATGCACCAGCACAACATGACATCAGTGCTCAGAACAACAGTTTAATGTACACTCTGGTTAAACTTTTGTGGTTGCACTCACCTCAGGGCTCTCGCATCAGTCCTGAGAAAAACTCGATTTTAAAGGCCTACGAGCGAATCCAGCACCAAATTCTGATGGAAGATCCAGTTGTCAGTAAAGCAGGCATTCCTCTCCCTAAAATTAACATCAAGACTGTGCGGGACTTCATCCGTCAGCAAGAAAGGATTCTCAATCTGCATGCAACAAAACAACCATCCACCATAACCAAGATTACCTCCATCTCCTCTGCACACCTGCCTCCAGCACCAGCCAGGTGTCATGTTTCACTGTTGTACTGGAAATCTGAGGTGTACAAGGTAAACAGGAATGGAGATAGAACTGTCCCCTGTGGTGCCCCAGTATTGTTAACCACCACATCAGACGGAGTCCCCCCCCAGCTGTACAAACTGAAGCCTCTCTGATAGATAGTCAGCAATCCAGGAGACAGCAGAAGTGGTGACACCCATCCTGAGCAGCAGTGGTTTTTGGATGGTATTAAAGGCACTAGAAAGAAAGAAAAAAACATGATTCTCACCACTATTGCCACTAGCACTATCCAGGTGAGAGTGAGCACGCTGCAACAGGTAACTAACTGCATCATCCACCCCAACACGAAGCTGGTAAGTAACCTGAAGAGGGTCGAGAGCATGTTTTACTGTACCTGCAAGCTTAGCCAGGCCAGGACCAGTCTCTCCAGCACCTTCATGACATGCAATGTCAAGGCAACTGGCCTGAAATCATTAAGGCCAGAAGGAGTGACTTTCATTGGTACCGGCACTAAACATGATATAGCACAGTACCTTTTCCTGCACCACACTCAGGTTGAAGAGATACTGGGACTGATGCGATCCGGGCCTGCAGCTTTGCAGTGGAAGCAACAACAATCTGAGTGGGTGAAGGTTTGTAGAGGGAGCAGAGCTTAGTATTACCACTGGTGACGCTACAATCTGGCACTGGCTTGACGGCAGTTTCCATCTTTTATTGCCAGGATCTTAATCAGCATAACAGGTGAGTAAAGGACCACAGGTGTGCAATTACAGGGGGCGGAGACCAATCATCTGATCCCGCCTCTGGACTCTGTACACACACACACACACACACACACACACACACACACACACGCACAGAGAGAGAGAGTTGGTCCAGGGAACCATGACAGTCACTCTTTGCCACTGGTTCAATCTTTAAAAAAAAACGAGATTTTAATGAGGTTTCTCCTGTTAGAAAGTTTTCATGTAGGATGTGTATGTATTCATTACATGAGAAAGTCACTGAAATTAAGAGTTTCATATGAGGGAAAATTATTGGAAGGAGTAACAGGATGAGAGGACTGTGGCTGATGATTGCCACAGATTGGACAGGTAACTGGGAACTTTTACATATCAGGAAAAAGCATCGAATCTTTATGTGTATTGTACCTCCACTCCAGCCTATTATGTAAATTTTATTGGTTACAATAAGGTGATTTGAATTTGAATGTGTGTGGTAGACCACAGCACAGGACTCCATGGAGCTGCAATGCATGTAAGCAAGATGTACATGCCGCCGCACTCTACACAGTGGCAACAGAGCAATTCACCATCTGATTAGCTGGCTGCTAATCACCAGATACAACACAAATGTATGGGCCAGCATAGATGAAAACATGCCAGGAACATGTAAAATTAATGTAAATATCTTCTGAATAAAATCAATTCCCATAATTCCATTATTAAATAATTTTTCCATTTTGAAGATTCATTCATGCTGTCGGTTGATGCTGCTCTGTTTTTCTTATCTTATCTGGACTGAATTTGAATATTGAAACAGATCATTTTTTGGCTTGGTATTGTTACCCTTTTATTGTTTTGCATCTGCCTGTTTTTTGAACATCCTTCCTATTCAGGGTGCACCCTACTGTAGGTGGAAGCTTGCTATTGTTGTAACACCACTAGAAAAGATCCAGTGTGTTCATGGACTCTGTTTCAGTCCCTGATGAAGGCTTGTGTGCTGAAATGTGTTTTTTTTAGGTTAAACTTTACTGTGCCATGAGTATAAAGGCATTTTCATTTTTATTTGAAAAGACAGTTCCTTGGTATTTTTTAATATTTCAACCTCAGTGATAACTGATATTATAAGTTGAAGTAATTTTGTTGCCCCTGATGGACATTTTAAAAGAGGCCATGTTTAGAAAGAGATCATAACTAGTTAGTTGCTAGTTATGTGTTTAAAAGATATTTAATCTACACAAAGTGCTTCAGATGGTGTAATTTCATGTCTTTAATGTTTAATGTTAATAAAGCTGTTGAATCAACAAGGTGGTCTGACTGTTCTTATGCATCATTAAGATTGTACTGCATGGAAAGGAATTGCATTAATGTGATTTATTTTAATTTGGTTTATTACTTAAGCATAAATGACATGTAATTCAATGAAATATATACTATTTATTTTGTAACCTGATTATTATGCAATTCAAGCAATGTACTTTATCTCTTTGAAATAAATACACTTGTTATTATTAATCTAATTTAATTATACTTTAATAATAGTAAATACATAAACCTGAGGATTACGCATTTGAAATAAATAGGCTTTATTATAGTAGGTGGTTGATCCGGCCATGATGAAGATAGTGGATGAGGAGATGCTGGAAACAGACAGGAGTGGAATGGAATGTTCAGAAGTGATGTTACCATAGCTGCTCTGCAGTGTTCTAGAACCTGAAACGTAAACACAGAATCTTTAAACTGACAAGATTCATTTCTCCAATGAACTTCACTGTGTGAGCACAAACTTCTTGGAGCACCAGACGCCAACATTTTTCAAACAAATCTTTACAAGAAAGAAGAAATTTTCACTGAACATCTCTGGTAAGTACTTACATGGATGGTTTAAGGTCATTTTGGTTTAATACAGTGGAACTTCTAAATAATACACGACTTGTTTAAGCCACAATTTGTGTTTGTGCATAAATATTAACCCAAAATCTTGTGGCTGGCTGTTTGCTGTGTCCTTCAACCTGAACACAAAGTGTAGAAAGTTCAGTTTGAGTCACTGAGATGTTGTGTGATCGAGCACCTCGTTCCTACATAATACTAGTCTGTAGTTTAGTCTGTGTGATGTACAAGATGTCAGTCCCATTTTAAGAGGATCAAAACATCCTATGAATGTGTGCCACAGGATCCCAGACAGACTGTATTTTTCTACACAAACAGCACAGAGTCCCCCCCCCTGTTGCTAAGATGCACATCAGACAAGAAATTGAACAGCATGTGGAGTGGATGGAGAGGGAAGGGTGTCACTCCAACCTCGAGGATATTTTACTCAACCTGTTGGAGCAATCACCAAATCCTCCACCTGCACCTTCTTCCCCTGCTGGGCCACCTCAGCCAGCAGCAGTCAGTCTGCCTGGAGGATTTGGTGGTTGGACCATCCTGGGAGTAGGCCCTCCAGTAACTGAGCAGCAAGTTCCCCCAATGGCTGCTCCCTTCACCATGGTGCCAGCTCACCTAAGCACTCAGCCAGGGACAGTTAGCCAGGGACAGGTAAGACATGCAGAGGTAGAGACAGGTGTGATTAGAGTTTTATTGATAGAGGTATTTAAAAGTGTTGGATGCTTCAGGCCGGATAAAAGAAAAAAGTCTGCTGTCACCTTCCTTGTATTTTACTGGTGTATAACTGTGGTGTGAAGCTTTGCTGATCATTAAATGTAATCACTGCCAGTGAGTCACAATTCAGAAGGAATAATTCAGGAGAGCAAAGTGAAGCTTTCAAGAACAATAAAAACTATAGACGAATGTAGTTTTATGCAGATGTTCTCCTCCCACTGATCTCTGTACTTTGTGTTGTTCATGCAATCTTCTCTGAATCTGGTGAGGATTAGATTACCAAAGGTTCAGTCTCTCTGCACAGGCTGCTTGTTTCTGTGGTGTTCATCATGTGGTCTTTGAAATGCTGTACTTAGTGTCAGGAATATGGATTTTGAACTTTCTCCTTCCCTCCACAGAACCTGCTGAATCAGTGGCCTGCAAACGGCGTCCTCACAGCAGCCGCTGTTCCTCCTTCTGCTCCTTCAAACCCAGTAAGCTCCTGTTCTCACACTGTGCTCTTCCACATATTACTGACCTCTGTGAGCCTCAGCACAGACATTCAGGCACATTATGGTTATTCGCCTGCATATTTCAATCCTCCAGATGTGTTTTCATCTCACATGTTCAGTTTCAGTGTTTAAGTCTTAAAGAGAGGATAAATTCTGCCACCTTGTGGATAAATGATACTATTGCAGCTTGTCTCATCACCTGTTCTGTGCTTTGTGTTTCCAGTGTTCCAGTGTCCTCCAGATTCCTGATTCCATGACCCCGTACCTGCGTCCTATCGGAGTACTGTAAGTAAAACACACACGTAAACACAGCTGCTGAACATCTGTATCATCATTATCTCATATCTGTCTCTCTGTATCTGTTTAGGAACGGTGTGTTAGTGTGTGATTTTGCCACTTCCGCTCCTCCAATCAACACACCCTCTTCAAAGTAAGTTTGCTCTGCTGCTTTCAGACTTTTTTTGAGTGGGACTGGATCATGATTTGCAGTATCTGTCATTTATCTGCAGATGCCTGCATGAATTATTGTAATCAGCCTCCTTTAATGGAGCTTAGATTCAGCTTTACAGCGTTACTTGTGTTTTTAAAATACTTTCTTCACAGTTGTACACAGTGGTAACTTCTGCTCTTACTCTGTGTTTTACTCCTGTAGAAAGAGGAAGCGTCATGAGCATCAGGATGATGAGGACCGGGTGTATGTGAAGAAGCCACCCAATGCCTTCATGCTGTTTTTGAAGGAGCAGAGGCCAAAGGTCAAGGCTGAACTGACCAACAGTGCAAGTGCAGCAGTGAATGCCGTCGTGGGAGAGAGGGTAAGTGTGTAACTCTGCATAGATTTATGCATCCGTTAATGTTTGATGCTCATGGTTGTGCATGTGTACCAGCTGTCCTGTAGATATGTGTAGTAGCAGTGTGGATGCTGACAGTGTGTTCTTCTGTCCACAGTGGAAGTCGCTGTCAAAGGCCCAACAGGCAAAATATTACGAGCAGGCAGAGGAGGAAAGGCTGCTCCACACCCAACAACATCCACAGTGGTCCAGCAAAGACAACTACGTAAGTCCAAAGTGAAAGCATACAAGTCACACATGTCCACATCACTGCATTGAAGCACTGTCACTGCACAGTTTGAATCAGCTCATGGCTCACATGTCTAATGTGTTTGTTTTCAGGGCAAAAAGAGGAGGAGAATCCGAAGGTCCGCCTGCAGCACAGGTAAGAGAAGATTTCAGTGATTTTTTTTTTTCATGTGAAATGTGATGAAAACCAGTCAAAAATGGAATCTCACTGGATCAGATCAAAGACAGTAAATTCTGTGCATTGCAACAGATGACAATATATTTGTGAAATATTTGTAAGCCTTACTGAAACTTGTTGAGCAGTTTGAATACTACTGAACATTCAAATTAAAACAAGAGAAACCTGCTCACTCAGACCTTCAGGTGAAGGTCAGGGTTATTACAGATGTTCAGAACACTAAATTTTACTACCAGAACCGCCTGATGTCCAGAAGACCTGAAGTCACTGTGACTTTCATATCAAATGTCAATTTATTCAATATTTCCATTAAATGCTTTTTACTGCAGGTTTAGGAATCAAAATTTTGTCTTGGAAGTGTATTTAAAAGTCTCAGAAGACTCACTGCATTTTTGTTTGTGTTGCAGCATCTGCACCGACACCTGTGCAGGAGATTCAACAGGCCAGTGTGTCTGTGTGTGGCACGCTCCACGTGCCACAAGAAAATCAGAACCTCCCTGCTTCTCAGGCTTCCTCCCCGCCACAGCAGCTCAGGAGTCCTTCCTACATCACTGAGACTCCTGCAATGGGTTTGAGCTCAGCCCCTTCATCTACATCATCGGCTGCCTCTGCTGAACCCATTGAACCTGAAAGTGAGGCAACCTCACTCAGCAAGACAGGAGTAGAACTATTGTCTCTCCATGAAGACCTTGATGCCTGCCTTCCTGCCATGCAGACTCAGGAGCCTTTCTTTCTTCCCTCTGACTGCTGCACTGAGCATGAGATCAGCTCCAGTACTCTTGTGGATGCCTTTCTATCCACATTACCATCCTCTGAGGCTGCACCAGTTGAACCCACGGCCACCTTGTTCAGCAACCCTGAAGAAGATCTCTTATCATTTCTGAGCCAGACTGAAGTAGACTTTCTCTACTCTAGACTTTAGTCACTTATGGCTTTTGGCTTTCTAAAGGAAAGTCAATTCAACTTCAACTACTTTCCACAATCTCTCTGCACTATACAAGTTTCTTTGGTGTTAGCTATGTTTCCTGAAGACAGATCCCTGCTATTCTTGACTCCTTTCTCTCTATTCTATCTTTATGTTTATTGTACCTCCACTCCAGCCTATTACATAAATTTTCATTGTTAAATTTCCATATTTTTAGTTGTTAAGTTTCCATATTTCTAGTTGTTAAATTTCAATATTTCTAGTTGTTAAGTTCCTGTCACGACTGAGAAGGAGAAGACACACAGGCGGTAACTGATGAGAGCAGAGTGCAAGTTTATTTACAGTGGTAGTGAGAATGTGTGAAGGGAAGCAGGTCCAGGGAATTTGTGGGAAAAAAAAGCTGGTGGCAGCGGTGGATGTGGAATGAGGTGGGGGGGGGGGGGGGGGGGGGACTCCGAGGGGATGAGGGGAGGCCAGTCAGATGAGGGAGCGAACGGGTGAATCCTGGAACCAGCGGTGGCACGGCGTGGAATGGGGTGGCGAGCGGCGAGCAGAGAGGCCAAGGGGAGGAGGAGAGGCCAGGCAGGTGAGTGAGCAGGCAGGGGGAAAGGTCCCGAGGATCAGCGGTGGCACGGCGTGGGACGGCGTGGCGAGCGGAGAGCAGGATTTCCAGGGAGCGAAGGCAGGAGCCGACACGGAGATCTGGGGAAGACGAAAAGCGAAAAAACAGGTAAGTCTGGGAACACACGACAGGAAGTCACCGAAGGAGCCGACACTAACTTGGAAGTAGTCAATGATCCAGCGACGAGTGAATGTCCGCTGGCAGCTTAAGTAGTTCCACCTGATGCCTTGATCCATCACAGGTGTGGTGGAGCCACGCCCACGTATCTGCCCAGAGGTGGAGACGCCTGAAACCCCTCTCCATCTCTGCTGGACAACCAACGACTCACAAACACAAAAACACAGACTACTTAAAGAAGAAGATTTTATTAATTATTTCAAAAAGGAATGGTCAGCATACTTAGAATATAATGATATTCCAGGAATATCACCATGTGTTCTTTGGGAAGCAGGAAAGGCAGTAATGCGGGGCAAAATAATATCTTACTGCTCGCATAGGAAAAATAAAGAAAAAGCACTTGTGTTAGAATTAGAACAAAAAATTAAATCTTTAGAAACTGCTTATGCCGCTTCACCACAAGAACATACAATTATCAGCCTGAGGAAACTGAAACTGGAGCTAAATGAAATAATTGATAAAAGGACACAATTTATGTTGCAGAGGCTGCGTTTGGAAAACTTTGAGCATGGAAATAAATCTGGAAAATTCCTGCCCAAGCAATTAAAACTGAATAAAGAAAAAACAGCTATTTTTTCTATTAAAGACTCGACTGGTATTATTACTCATGACCCACAACAAATAAATAACTCTTTCAGAGACTTCTATGAAGCCTTATATTCACCACAGATTAACCCATCTGATACTGAAATTGAAGAATTTCTTAATAATATAAATCTACCAAAACTAAATGACAGCCAGGCTGCAGCTCTGGATTTACCTCTTTCATTGTCTGAACTTAGTGAAGCCCTACAGCATCTCCCAAATAATAAAGCCCCAGGCCCAGATGGTTTTCCAGCCGAGTTTTATAAAGAATTTTGGTCTGAGCTAGCTCCCATTTTTTTCAGAATGGTAACTCAGATTCAGAATGACCACATCTTATCTCCAGCCTTAAACTCTGCTAACATTAGCCTGCTTCTTAAACCAGGCAAAGACCCCACACTCCCATCCAGCTACAGGCCAATCTCTCTCATTAATGTAGATCTTAAAATAATTTGCAAAGCCCTTGCCAAAAGATTAGAAAATATTACTCCATTTATTGTACATCCAGATCAAACAGGCTTTATCAAGGGTCGGCACTCAGCCAATAATACACGTCGACTGATAAATATAATAGACTATTGTTCTATTAACAAATTAGAGACGACAATCGTGTCTTTAGATGCAGAGAAGGCATTTGATCGGGTAAATTGGAAATTCTTACTAGCAGTTCTGCAAAAATTTGGATTCGGTTCATCCTTTATAAACTGGATCAGAACACTACACAGCTCTCCGAATGCGCGTGTTAGGACAAATGATCTCATTTCACAAAGTTTCAGTCTGCAGAGGGGCACTAGGCAGGGCTGCCCACTCTCTCCCTCTCTTTTTGTAATTTTCATTGAGCCGCTAGCAGCAGCAATCCGTCAAAATGCAAATATTAAAGGGATTCAAACTGAAAATATGGACCATAAACTTAGCCTTTATGCTGATGATGTATTACTTTTCCTTGGGAATTCACAAGGCTCTCTTTTGAAGACTATCACACTGATAGATAAGTTCTCATCTATATCTGATTACTCTATCAATTGGAGTAAATCAACAGTTTTGCCTCTGAATTGGAATTTCCAGAGAACCTCTAGGACCCCACTAAAGTCAGGAAATATTAGATATTTAGGCATAAATTTTTCCGCCAGGCTCTCAGACTTGGTACGATTAAATCATATCCCCTTATTAAAAACAATAGAGGATGATCTCACACGTTGGAACAGTTTACCTATATCACTCATGGGGAGAGTTGCTGCCATTAAAATGATGGTTTTACCAAAAATTAATTATCTATTTTCATTGATCCCTAATAAACCTTCTATTCCTTGGTTCAAGTCACTAGATTCAAACATCTCAAAATTTTTATGGAAAAACAAACCGTCAAGAATAAGCTTAAAAACTTTACAAAAGCCAAAACACAGTGGAGGTCTAGAATTACCAAACTTTTATTACTATTTCTTAAGCAGTAGATTGCAGTATATTTCAAAGTGGATCAAATCCAATTCATTAGACAACCCATGGCTGGATCTAGAACAGGCGTTTTGTGGAAAAATAAAAATCTCAGATTTACCTTTCATTAGTTCCAGTATTAAACATCATAACTGCTATAAAGTCCTTAGTATAAATACCTCTCTGACAGCCTGGTGGGAATTTTTAAAAATAACTAAGTCTTCACTCATCCCCTGTAAACTAACACCCATTTGGAACAATCCAGATATTTGTCAGAAAAAGAAAATGCTGAATTTTCCGTTATGGCGTGATAAGGGTATAAATAACTTAGAACATATTATCCAAGATGGAAATTTTATCACGTTCCAAGAACTTATATCAAAATATAGAATTGGCAACGGTAGATTTCTGGAATATCAACAAGTTAAGTCCGTCCTACAGGGAAGATTTAACCTTAATCAATTGAATCTAGAAATGCCTACTTGGGTAACAGAATTTCTTAACCTCTGTACCCCAAAATTGTTATCAAAATTATATAAATTATTAATAAAAACTGATGATTCAGTTTCCCTCCCAATTACAAAATGGGAGCGTGATCTTTCTGTCAACCTGGATCAAAATTTATGGACAGAAATATGTTTAAATATCTTCAAAATGACTAAAAGACCCCAAATACAACTTGTACAATATAAGATTCTCCATAGAACATACTACACTGGACAAAGGATGTTCCAAATGGGCCTTACACACTCAAACATATGCACCCACTGTACAAGCAATTCAGAGGATAATCATCTACACGCTCTGTGGTCTTGTGTACCAGTTCAGAGATTTTGGCAGAGGATTTGTGAAGATCTATCCACATGGTTTAGCTGTCATATCCCAACTTCCCCCAGACTATGCATCTTAGGTGATGTCAGTGAATTAATTATGGAGTTAAATATATCACACATAGTTCTTACTGCCTTGTGCATCGCTAAGAAGATGATCCTCATGAACTGGAAGACAAAAAATAAACTATGTATTACTCAGTACAGAAATTTATTAGTAGATCATGTTAGTTTAGAGAGAATGTCTGCTTCTTCTAAAAACAAATTGGAGGAATTTGACTCTCTTTGGTTCCCACTGCTCAGCTCCATTACTTAGTGGGGGTGGTGGGCTGCGGGCTCTGCTCCTGATGTGCTTTGTGGGGGGGTGGGGGGGGACTCCGGGGGCCTGGGTAGCTGGTAGCCTCCTGAGGCTGGGGTCCTGGGGCGACCTTCTGGTGATGTCTGTGTGCCTGTCCTGGTTGATGGTGGTGGGGGCTTGGATGGTGCTGCCTTCGGTCCTGGGGTGTGGGCGGGGTGCTTGGGGGGGTGGTGCCGGCCCTCGGTCGGTTGGCTGGTCTTCCCTGTGTGGCTTGGGGGCTGGGGTCTGGGGCCCCGGCACTGGGGCCGCGCCGGCTCCCGGTGGGCCCCCCCAGGCGCGGGGGGGGCCTCTGCTGTCCCGGCCGCGCCGCCGGGTGGGGTGGGTTGGCCTGACGTCGGGATGTCCGGTCTACGCTTTTGGGGCCCTGGGGTGCCTGCATTGCAGGGGGGTGGGGTGGGGGATGGGGCCGCGGTGGGGTGGTTGGGGGGGACTGGGCACTGCATTTCCATGCCCAGGCCAGTATGTCCTGTCGCCTGTTTGTGTCTATTGTTGAGTGAATGGGCATCTAGGAGGAGCGGGCCGCCCTCTGCGGTGGGGGCGAGGGCGCCAACCTCGGGTGCTGCAGTGCTCCGGGATGCTGTCACCGCGGCCCCGGGCTCACCTCCCCCTGCCCTGTGCTGGGGTGTGGGAGGTCGGGGTGCCTATTGAGCCAGCGGCCAGCTGGCTCTCTTCTTCCAGGATTTTTCCTGGTCATATGCCCCCCCCTCCTCCCCCTCCCCATACACAAACACACACACACACACACACAGAATACACATCACTCACAGATGTAGGATGGAGAGGCCACGTGGAGAGCTGCACCACCACTTGCCTCTCCGTTTTAATTGCACTTTAGTCATTATAACTCACAACACATACACACTTACACCCTGATACACATAGGACCTTTGGGGCAGGCATGTTACTCAGAGGTTGATGAGATGGGCCGCTGAGGTGGCCCCACTCGGATCCTCGTCACTGTCTGTCTCCAAATTTTATTTGCACTTTAGACATGGAGGGTTTTGGGGGGGCAGTGTGGGCAAGCGCTGACGACCAACAGTTGGCGCTTGTGGCATAACTGTCCCCTCAATTTTAACTGCACCCTATACACCTCATTCACTCACAAACATTAACACATAGACCTACAAGTTGGGGAGGAGGAGGGGTGGATGGGTCATCTTACACCCCGATTTCTTGCGTCTCGCCCGGGGTAGGGGTCGGGTGGTTCCTTGGGGACCGGGCTGGTGGCGTCCTGGGGTCGCTGTTGGCCCTGGGGTGGTTTCCACTTGCCCCGCCTTCAGAGGGTGGGTAGCTATGGATGAATGTGTGTCTTTGTGTATTTGTCACCGTCTCCGTGAGTATGGGTGGGTGAGTGAATGTGTATGTATGGCATATCTGTGTGTGGGTAAGTATGTATGGGCATGTATGAGTATCTGTGTATAAATGTGTACACGGGTGTCTGGGTGTGTTTGTATCAGGGTTATTATAGTTAACGAAAACGAACGAAATAACGAAAACTGAAATTGAAAAAACATTGTCGTTAACTGAAATAAATAAAAACTATAATTAAAAGGAAAAAACGATAACTAATTAAAACTGAATTGTGAGTTTACAAAACTAACTAAAACTAACTGAAATAATCGATAAACTTACTTTCATTTACTTGTTTTTTTGGGGGGTTTTTTAAGCCTTGTGGATTGATATGAAATCATTGTTTCCGCTCTCCGAGTTTAAGCTGGGAGCGCCACAGGACAACTGTGTGAGTGCGCATGTGCGTGCGCTCACCGCGCTGGTCCGCAAAGTAATGGCTGCGGTCTGCCGAGTCCCGTATGGAGGTTCTTTGAGTACAAACACCTGCACACGACCACAAGGTAATTAACACACACAATCCAGCTACACAAGCATAAATGCGGACATGAGGTCGGCAACTTCTGTAGGTTGTGTACAGAGGCCGCAAAGACCCTGCAGGTTTAATTAGCGAGCATCTAACCAAGCTAGCTCCAAAACAGAAGCAGCTTCAGGTGGTGAGAACATCAGGATGCAGCTGGATTTGAGCTTTGACTCCTTCAAAGAGTTTGTTTTTGTTTAACACCACATGTAGGCGTTATTAATCTGCTGCACTGATGCTGAAGTTTATTGTGGAGTTTATTGTAGAATTTATTGAGTTTGGGAGTTCATGTTTTTCTTTGTTTCTCCCTGGTTATGCTCATGTGTGTCCTTAATATTACACACATTTAGCATGTCTTGTGAACAGTTGGTTGTTGACTATATTTCTTTAAACTGTATCTTTTGTCAAGTTTTCATTACACAATAGTCACTTTTGCGCCTTGAATCTTGCACCTGATTAGGTATGAAAATACTAAAACTAATACTGAAACTAACTGAAACTAACTAAAACTAAGCATGAAACCAAAAATAAAAACTAATAAAAACGAGCAAAACCACTCTGAAAACTAATTAAAACTAACTGAATTAGAGAAAAAAAAGTAAAAACTAACTAAAACTAAACTATAATGTAAAATCCAAAACTATTATAACCCTGGTTTGTATGTATGGCTGGACCTGGGTCTGGGCCTTGTGCCTTGCCTCCTGGCCACTCCTTGCTGGTTGCCTCCTCCCCCCTACCCCCCTGGGATGGGGGTGCCTCGGGGTTCCTGGGTGGGGCTGGGTGTTCTGGCGTGGGTACTGGCCTGCCCCCCTTGGGGGTGCGGTGCGGGGCTGCGTTGGCTTCTTCGGCGTGGGGGGGGGCTCTGTGGAGGGTCGGGCGGTCCTTGGGTGCCGTGGGCCCGGGAGCCCTGCCGCCGGCCAGTGCAGGGGGCTGGCCGCTGGGGGGGGGCTGGCTTCTCATCGCCTTGGGTTCCCTGGAGCCCTCGCTCCTCGACTGGGGGGGCTCCGTCTGAGACCACCCTCTCCCGTCTGCTGGGGTAGGTGTGCGGTTGTCTTTGGACTGAGTGGCCGGGGGTCTTCCTGGCTCTTGGTGGGCTGCTGGTGGCCTGGGGTTCCGGGGGCTTTCCGTACCTGCCTCTGGCTTCTGATGGGTGGAGCTGCAGCGTTTTGCCCTCATTGGTAAGTACGTTCCATGACACAGACACAAACATGACACAGACACAAACGCCCACTCAATCACAACTCAACAAAATTGTTGGTGTGCGTAACATGCTTTGTTAGTTTTGTTTTTCACACACAAATTTATTTTTGCAAGTATTGATAGTATTTTTTTATATGTTAAAGTGATGAACTATCTGATTAATAGACTTGTGCTCTTTCCCCTTTTTTTTTTTTTTTTTTGCTCCCTTTCTCTCTCCCTTTTTCTTCTCTTTATTTTCCTCTTCTTCAGCCTGTCAGCTCTGGCTGTTACATAGTATGTGGAAAAATAACTCAGATAAATAAAATAAAGGGTTAAAACAACAACAAGAAGAGCCTATTGAGAACCTATAGAGCTCATCTTGAAATAGCAAATATGTCTGGCACAACAACGCATTCAGATCACAGTTCTGCTTGCAAGATCTACCAGACATGACAGGCTAAAAAAAAAAAAAAAAAAAAAACACAGACCGGCCCTCCCTGGGTTATGACAGTACCCCCCCCTCAACGGGAGCCTCCCGGCGACCGAAACTTCTCTGGACACCGTCTCCGGAAGTCCCGCACCATGCCTTTTTCCAAGATGTTAGCCTGGGACACCCAGGACCATTCCTCAGGACCGTAGCCCTCCCAGTCCACCAAAAACTGGTAACCGCGCCCACGGCGACGTGCGTCCATAAGGCGATGGATAGTGTAGACCTGCTGGCCGTCAATAATCCGAGCGGGGGGAGGAGAAACAGACGGGGGGCACAAAGGACTGGAGGAGACAGGTTTGAGTTGCGAAACATGAAAGACGTTGTGGATGCGCATGTTACGAGGCAACTTCAGACGGACAGACACCGGATTGACAATAGACTCAATCTCGAACGGCCCAAGGAAGGTTGGAGCGAGCTTCCGAGACTCCACACGTACTGGAACATTCTTAGTGGACAGCCATACCTGCTGACACCGGCTGGTAGTCTGGTGCAGGGGTCCGGTGGCGATCAGCAATCCGCTTGTTCCGCTCTTTGGTCCGGAGAAGAGCAGCGTGGGTGGCCTTCCATACCCGACGACAGCGACGAAGGTGATGTTGGACCGAGGGAATGGTGAGGTCCTCTTCGATGGCAGGAAGAAGAGGTGGTTGAAAACCCTGGGCAGCTTCGAACGGGGACATGCCCGTGGCGGTGGAAGAGAGAGAGTTGTGCGCGTACTCAATCCAAGGTAGATGAGAGCTCCAGGTGGCCTGATTGGAAGATGCCACGCACCGCAAAGCCGCCTCTAACTCCTGGTTGGCACGTTCGGTCTGGCCGTTGGTCTGTGGATGGTAACCAGAGGAGAGGCTCACCTTAGCTCCGAGGGATTCGCAGAACGCCTTCCACACCCGGGATGTGAATTGGGGCCCCCGATCGGACACTATATCTTCAGGAATTCCATGTAGTCGGAAGACATGGTTGGTCAGGAGTTGTGCTGTTTCCAGGGCGGAAGGAAGCTTGGGCAAGGCGATGAAGTGAGCTGCCTTGGAAAAACGGTCTATGATGGTCAAGACAACGGTATTCCCTTCTGAAGGAGGGAGGCCAGTGATAAAGTCCAGCGCTATGTGGGACCATGGTCGCTTGGGAGTAGGTAGCGGCCTAAGGAGACCAGAGGGAGAAGACAACGATGGTTTATTCTGTGCACAGACACTGCATGCTGCCACGTACTCACGGGTCTCCTTGATCAGCGTGGGCCACCAGAAATAGCGCTGGAGAAAGGAGACCATGCGATTAGCTCCGGGATGACAGGTGAATCTAGCTGTATGTGCCCACTGCAGAACCCGGGCCCAAACCTGGGAGGGCACATAGAGGCGATTGGGGGGTCCGGTGCCAGGGTCTGGTTCGGCCTGGAGAGCCGCTCGAACGGCGGACTCGATCTCCCAGGTGAGGGTGCCGACAACGCAGGAGGGAGGCACGATAAACTCCGGCTGGACAGAGTGGTCCGAGGAGCAGAATTGTCGAGATAAGGCGTCGGGCTTCACATTCCGTGACCCAGGCCTGTAGGAGATGGTGAAGTTGAACCGAGTAAAAACAAGGCCCACCTGGCTTGTCGCGCATTAAGGCGCTTAGCGGACCGGAGATATGCCAGATTCTTGTGGTCCGTCCACACCAGGAATGGATGGGTCGCGCCCTCCAGCCAGTGCCGCCATTCCTCCAAAGCCAACTTGATGGCCAACAGTTCCCGATCCCCCACGTCGTAGTTCTGCTCAGCTGGCGAGAGGCGACGGGAAAAAAAAGCACAGGGTCGAAGGCCACCTGTGGCCTGTTGAGAAAGGACTGCCCCCACTCCCACGTCGGATGCATCCACCTCCACCACGAAGGCCCTGGACAGGTCAGGCTGGATGAGAACCGGAGCGGAGGCAAACCGATTCTTCAGAAAGGAGAAAGCACCAGCCGCAGCCGAGGTCCACCTGAAAGGCAACTTGGGAGAGGTGAGAGAAGTAAGAGCATGGGTGATGGTGCTATAGTCCTTAATGAAGCGGCGATAGAAATTAGCGAATCCGAGAAAACGCTGTAGCTGTTTCCGATCCGATGGCTCGGGCCAATCCAGAACCGCCTGTACCTTAACCGGGTCAGCTTTCATTTGCCCCTTTTCAATGATGTAACCCAAAAAGGAGACAGACTCAACGTGAAATTCGCACTTCTCTCCTTTCACAAACAACCGGTTCTCCAACAGCCGCTGCAACACCAGCCGAACGTGCTTCCTGTGCTCCTGCAACGAGGGAGAGAAAATCAGGATGTCATCTAAGTAAACAAACACAAAGTGGTTAATGAAGTCCCTAAGGACGTCGTTAACGAGGGCCTGGAACACTGCCGGGGCATTGGTCAACCCGAAGGGCATCACAAGGTACTCGAAGTGACCGAGATGGGTGTTGAAAGCTGTTTTCCATTCATCTCCTTCTCGTATGCGAACGAGATGATAGGCGTTCCGGAGGTCCAGTTTAGTGTAGACGGTCGCCCTCTGTAGGAGCTCAAAAGCGGAGGTGAGGAGTGGCAGTGGATACTTATTACGAACAGTGATAGCATTGAGGCCCCGGTAGTCAATACAGGGGCGGAGAGACTTGTCTTTCTTTGACACGAAGAAGAATCCAGCGGCCATGGGAGAAGTGGACGGCCGAATGAGGCCAGCTGCCTGGGCTTTGGTAATATACCGTTCCATGGCGTCCCGTTCATGCTGAGAAAGGCTGTAGAGTCTGCTGGATGGATAGGGAGCCCCAGGCACGAGATTGCTGGCGCAATCGTAGGGTCTGTGAGGAGGCAAAGAGACGGCCCGGTCCTTACTGAACACCTCAGCCAGATCGTGATAGGCTGAGGACACCCCAGACAGATCGGATTTCGTCTCCCCCCTGGGCGTGGAAGAGCGGTTAACAGAGGGCGTGGCGGACCGGAGACAATGCTGGTGGCACCGCTCGTTCCACCCTGCGATGCTTCGAGTTGTCCAATTGATATGGGGGTTATGCAACTGTAACCACGGAAAGCCAAGGACGATGGGAGTCTGTTGTGAATCAAAAAGAAAAAATGACAAATGTTCTGAATGGTTACCCGACAGGGTGAGGGAGAGCGGCCGGGTCTTGTGAGTGATAACAGAGAGAGCAGCGCCGTCAAGTGCCGAGACCCGGAGCGGAGTGGGCAAGGCTATGGATGGAACGTCCCACTGCTGGGCGAGGGCGGAATCCATAAGATTTTGCTCAGCCCCAGAATCTATTAATGCCAACGCCGTGTGGGAACCGGAGGGAAGCTCAAGCTTTGCCTGGACCGTGAATCTCAGCAGGGAGGAACAAGAGTTAAGTTGGCCCGCCAGTACCCCCACCTTTACTGACGGACACGACCTTTTGGGCGAACAGGACAGGAAGCGATGAAGTGACCCATCTTGCCACAATACATGCATTCCCCCGCCTCCCATCTCCGTCGGCGTTCCAAAGCAGACAATCTGGCCCGTCCAAGCTGCATAGGTTGCTCCTCCGCGCCACCAGGAGTCGCCGTGCGCCTGGTGTCATCCTCCGGGGATCCTCTCCGGTCACCGGAAGCAGCGCGGTGAAAGGCATGCTGGGAGTCGTAGTTGCCCGGGGTCCGCCGTGCTCTCAGGCGATCGTCTAGACGAATACACAGTGAAATTACCGCCTCCAGAGAAAGAGGTAAATCGCGGGTTGCAAGTTCATATTTGAGGTCGTCACTAATGCTATTCAAAAATACTCCTCTGAGCGCTCTCTCCTCCCAGCCGGCTTCCTCAGCGAGAATGCGGAAGTCCACGGAAAAATCCGCCATACGCTGTCTGCCCTGCCGCAGACTGACCAATCTCTGAGCCGCAGCCTCAGGGCAGGATCCCTTGTCAAAAACTTCTTTAAAGCGAGACAGGAAAGTGGGGAAAGACAGGTCGGGGTTACCTCGTAAAACAGCGTGCCCCCACTCCAACGCCCTTCCCCGGAACAGGTTGACCATAAATCCAATTTTTGCGCAGTCTGAAGCGTAGGCGAGTCTTTGCTGTCTGAAAACTAGTGAACACTGGGTTAGAAATCCTCCACACTTCCCTAGCTCACCATGGAATACCTCAGGAGTGGGCAGGGCTTTCTCTGGTGTTCCGGTGGCTTCGGATGCGGAGGCTGACACTACCGACGGTGCCGGCGGCGGCGCAGATGAATCGGGCTGGCGAGGCATGGCAGATAACACAGTGGGTTCCAACATACCTCGTAAGTCAGCCAGGTGTTGAGTGGTAGCACTAAGTTGGCTTGTGATCAGGCGAAGCATGTGGTCATGGCGCTGGAGGGTCTCTTCCTGGTTGGCCAAAGTCCTGCTGATGGGATCAGCCTCCGCGGTGTCCGATTGTGGCTGGATCATTCTGTCACGACTGAGAAGGAGAAGACACACAGGCGGTAACTGATGAGAGCAGAGTGCAAGTTTATTTACAGTGGTAGTGAGAATGTGTGAAGGGAAGCAGGTCCGGGGAATTTGTGGGAAAAAAAAGCTGGTGGCAGCGGTGGATGTGGAATGAGGTGGGGGGGGAGACTCCGAGGGGATGAGGGGAGGCCAGTCAGATGAGGGAGCGAACGGGTGAATCCTGGAACCAGCGGTGGCACGGCGTGGAATGGGGTGGCGAGCGGCGAGCAGAGAGGCCAAGGGGAGGAGGAGAGGCCAGGCAGGTGAGTGAGCAGGCAGGGGGAAAGGTCCCGAGGATCAGCGGTGGCACGGCGTGGGACGGCGTGGCGAGCGGAGAGCAGGATTTCCAGGGAGCGAAGGCAGGAGCCGACACGGAGATCTGGGGAAGACGAAAAGCGAAAAAACAGGTAAGTCTGGGAACACACGACAGGAAGTCACCGAAGGAGCCGACACTAACTTGGAAGTAGTCAATGATCCAGCGACGAGTGAATGTCCGCTGGCAGCTTAAGTAGTTCCACCTGATGCCTTGATCCATAACAGGTGTGGTGGAGCCACGCCCACGTATCTGCCCAGAGGTGGAGACGCCTGAAACCCCTCTCCATCTCTGCTGGACAACCAATGACTCACAAACACAAAAACACAGACCGGCCCTCCCTGGGTTATGACAGTACCTTGTTTAGTTGCTAAGTTTTGCATATTTTTAGTTGTTAAATTTCCATATTTCTAGTTGTTAAGTTCCTTGTTTAGTTGCTAAGTTTTGCATATTTTTAGTTGTGAAATTTCCATATTTCTAGTTGTTAAGTTCCTTGTTTAGTTGCTAAGTTTTCCATATTTTAGTTGTTAAATTTCCATATTTTTAGTTGTTATGTTTCCTTTCTTTGTTGCTAAGTTTTCCATATTTTAGTTGTTAAATTTCCATATTTTTAGTTGTTAAGTTTCCTTTCTTTGTTGCTAAGTTTTCCATATTTTTAGTTGTTAAATTTCCATATTTCTAGTTGATAAGTTCCTTGTTTATTTGCTAAGTTTTACATATTTTTTAGTTGTTAAGTTTCCTTCATTCTTTTTTTATGGAAAAATAAACACAATTGAAAATGAATTGAGCGCCTCCTGCAATTTTCATTAAAAGAATGCACGAGTTTCATTTTAGAAATTCAACATGGACCAGCTCTTTATCCTCTCCAGGATATCCGAATGTGCGTGGGAGTTTGCCCAACCAGTCTACATGTGCTTTGTGGACTTGTAGAAGGCATTCGACTGCGAACAGTGTGACTGGCCTCTCTCTTAGAGAGAGGGTGAGGAGTGCGGCCATTCGGGAGGGGCTCAGAGTAGAGCCGCTGTTCCTCCACATGCAGAGGAGCCAGTTGAGGTGGCTCGGGCATCTGACTAGTGATGGCAATTCCGGCTCTTTTCAGAGAGCTGGCTCTTTAGGCTCGGCTCCCAAAGAAGAGCTGGCTCTTTTGGCTCCCAAGTGACTCCTCAGATTTTACTTTAAAAAATGTGTAAAATGAAGTACTAATGTAAAAACATACATTATGTGAAATGTTTCTTTATATGCTCAACATAGAATAGAGTGCTCCAAATACAAATTATAAAACAAAAGATTGCCACTCAGAAAAAACAAGGGCCTTTGAGGGGTTGATCCTGTTTTTCCTACCTGATATAACCTGCCCTGTTTTGTTCTTCTAATTGCTTTACACAAACAGCAGCAGGAACATACCGGTCGTTTGGTTTTAGTTAAATGTTAAAGAGTAAAGGAGGTTTAAATTAATAGTAACTCTGCTGTGGCTGTCAGTGAAGGCTGATTTTAGATGAGACTATACATATTAAATAATAACCGCGGTGGCGTGGTGGTTAGCACTGCTGCCTCACGGTAATAACATCTAGAAGGTGTGGGTTTGATTCCACCGTGGCCCAGGTCTCTCCCTCTCTCTGTGTGGAGTTTACATGTTCTCCCCGTGTCTGCGTGGGTTTCCTCCAGGGGCTCCGGTTTCTTTCCACAGTCCAAAGACATGCACTTACTGGGGTTAGGTTCATTGGCAACTCTAAATTGCCCATAGGTGTGAGTGTGGATGTTGTCTGTCTCTCTATGTTTGCCCTGCGACAGGCTGGCGACCTGTGCAGGGTGTACCCTGCCTCTCGCACTATGTCAGCTGGGATAGGCTCCGGTGTGTTGTTATTTTTAGCTCTGGAGAAAATTAAAAGAAAAAATATATATAAAAAAATACACTTTCACAATTTGAGAATAGATCTTGAAAACAGATTTTTTTTTTAGGATCAATTTACCATATATAGCAGTCCTTTCTATTTCCTTTTGAAGTGAATTTACTTTTGCATCCATATTACCCCATTGAGTAGTAAAAGCAATCCTAACAGCAATTAAGGCAACTTAATTGCATAATAAGAGCTGTTCCAGTTCACCAAAAACTACAGAAAGGAGCTTCAGCACTTTCTTTAGCACAGGATACACTGGGAGCATCCTTTATGAAAGGAGAGAAGAAAGGACTGTCCCATCATTCATTCTGATGAACCATCCGGCCCCTCATGAAAACAATCGACATAATAAGCAAAGTGATGCAGATCAGGCAAATGATCTGATGACAGACCACCTCCTTGCCAAAACGCCCTCTTTATGAGCAATGAAGCCAAAAATCTGAAAAGGATGTAAAATGATTTGAATGAAGCCCAGAGGATGAAGAATGCACTGAAGTTAACTTCACTGAGGTGAAAGTTAGTGGCATGTCGCACATCAAGCACTTCCTCTTATGGACTGATGTCACTGATGGGAGGTCATAGCCTCGGGGAGCTGACTGCAAATAGTCTAGCCCCTTTAGTTTAGAACAGACAAAAATGACCTCTGTCCAGGAGTGCCAAGGTATAGGTGCATGCAGTACTAAGAGGACAGGGATGTAGCTTGTAGCCATGAAAGGTCTTAAAAGTAATCAATACTATCTTATTGTTAAATCATTTCTAGCTGCCCACATGGCAGCTGTATCCCAGTTCAGCCTCAGCTTCTGATGATGCAGCATCTGAAAGTGTTGTTTGGTATCAGATCAATACAATTCAATTCAAACACATTTTATTGACTTGACAGTTTTTAAAATCGGTATTGGAAAATCATCAAAAACAAAACCAGTTTAGTCACATATCACAAAAACAGAAAAAAGAACAAGATTATAACACACAGAATAATACATATGATTAATTCAATTGTGTTTGTTGCAATTTAATGAAATATTAATATAAATAAATTACACACAATATATTGTCAAGAGTATTCTGCCTTCACACACATGAAATTGAGTGACATCCCATTGTTAATCCATAATGTTTAATATGAAGCTGGCCCACCCTTTGCAGCTACAATAGTTTCAACTCTTCTGGGAAGGCTTTCCACATGGTTTAGGAGTGTGTTTATGGGAATTTTTGACCATTCTTCCAGAAGTGCATTTGTGAGGTCACACTGACTTTGGATGAGAAGGCCTGAGCTACAGTCTCTGTTCTAATTCATCCCATTTTCTATTGGGTTGAGGTCAAGTTCTTCCACACCAAACTTCCACATCCGTATCTTTATGGACCTGCTTTATGCACTGGTGTGCAGTCATGTTGGAACAGGAAACTGTTCCCACAAAGTTGGGAGCATGAAATTGTCCAAAATGTCTTGGTATGCTGAAGCATTAAGGGTTCCTTTCACTGGAACTAAGGGGCCGAGCCCAACTCCTGAAAAACAACTCCACACACACTTTGTCACTCCGGAGAACACGTCTCCGCTGCTCTGGAGTCCAGCAGCAGCGTGCTTTACACCACTGCATTGCACTTGGTGATGTGAGGCTTGGATGCAGCTGCTCGGCCATCAAAACCAATTCCATTAAGCTCTTTATACTCCATTATTTCACATGGCCTACCACTTCATGGCTCAGTCGCTGTCATTCCCAATCACGTCCACCTTGTTATAATACTGCTAACAGTTGACTGTTGAATATTTAGTAATGAAGAAATTTCATGACTGGACTTGTGGCACAGGTGGCATCCTATCACGGTACCACGCTGGAATTCACTGAGCTCCTGAGAGCGACCCATTCTTTCACAAATGTTTGTGGAAGCAGTCTGCATGCCTAAGTGCTTGATTTATACACCTGTGGCCGTAAGTTCCAAGGCAACTGCTGCTCCCATGACCCAGCCCTGGATAAGCGGAAGAAAATGGATGGATGGATGGATGGATGGATGGATGGATGGAAAACATAGGAGTAGGTGCCGGTTTGTGGAAGCCGCCATGTTGGACATCACTGTTTAAACTAATGTGGCTAAAGACCAGTCACGTATGTTGTACACCTTATAAGTTACTTTTAATTTAAAGCTCACAAATAACTCTTTCTTTTGATATATGACCATTTAACCTTCGTACATGTATATTTTCATCATCTCTTTCTCATCATGTTTCTCATCCTCCTCTTCATCTTCCTCCTCCACACCTGCTCTCTCCTCCCTCATTTCCACCTTATCCTCTTCCTCCTCACCTCATATCCTGAGCTGAAGTCAGGGCTCTAATACATGAAAGCTTGCATAAAAATGTATTTATTCCCAATATTGTTGCAATAACTTATTGTCAGCAGGTTAGACTCTCCTGTCTCTGGACAGCTGTCAGTGATCCAGCTCAACAACAACAGCTGTTTATAAGCTAACATGCCAGCTGATGCTAGGCGTGAGTTTCTGAAAAATCACACTTTCCCTCTGATAAACAGCATGATTATATTCTCACATTGTATGAGTTTATTAGCTAAGTGGCCAATTCCAACACTTCAGAAAAGTTTCACTAGCTACTGAAGGACATGAGTTTTTATGAAGCTTCAAGTACGTTCATGGTAAATGTTTGCCCTTACATCACACATTTATTTGCCTGAGGAACTTTGTCTTAGACTAGAAAATAAACTGATTAAAAATTATTATTTGTGTTTTTTGAGTTTCTTGGGAATAAGGAGTGAAGTGCCGACAGTGCCGACTTCCAGACACTATCAGTGACCAGGAGATCTCCGTCTAAAGGTTAGCAGAGACCTTTTCTAAATATCCAAATCCAATATCCAAATAACCAAAATAATAATAATATGAAGCATTCATCACACTACATAAAAAAAACAAAAAAAGAAAAAATTATTTAGAACACGTGACTCGAGTCTTTCCAATTTTATAGGTCTAATTTCTACAAAAATTACAAACAGGAAAAACAAAAATGCCCCCCCCCCCCCCACCACACACACACACACACACACACCCCTGTCCCCCCCCAGCTTTCCTTACATCTCCATAGTGAAATGCCGACACCTGCTGACATCAAGATGAAAAAAGAGGATCTGCTGAGACTGGGTTGTTCAAGTTGTCCTACTTCCTCCAATCACAGTAAAAAATATTAAATATATAGTAAATGTTGCTGTTTGATAGCATATGTCATAAGACTTCCATGTCTCACACTGCAATTATTGATGAAAGTGCACAGTTTAACTTTTTCCACAATGAGTCAAACAAGCTTTATGTTGCATAAGAAAACTGTGAAAGGAAATGCTGTTGTGAGTAAACTCTTTCTTCTATTTTATTTCATATAAAAACAGAATCTGACACAGGCGCTCAAATGTTGTCTGAACTGTTGTTGGTGTTGCTCTTCGTCATCTTCCTCCTCTGCCTCTCACATTGCTTCCTTCCATTGTTGGTGTCAACCTTCAACTCAGCCTTGCAGGCTGTGCCCTCTGTGCCCTCACAGTGTTTGAGAAATGACATCTATGCTTCACTTCTGCCTAGAACATGTTTAGAGGTTTTGTTGAACATTTTTATCACTCTGATATTGGTATTTTACTATATCATTTATTAGTACATATATTAATCTGAATTAATGGTCACATTATATATTATTTGTCACCTATATTGTCACTCACGCACTGGAACACTGCATGCTTTAGGTGAGTGGAAAGGACTGAGGCCTGCCCAGCCCAGGGCCTTGGTTAGTACTGCACTCATTCATATTTAGAGGCTCACCTTTGTACACAGTGCACTTTTGACACAGTATTGCCAGTGTGAAGGTCAAGTAGCAGGGAGTGTGTGTCCTGAAAAGGGGAGTTGAAGTCCCACCTGAGCTACTGTAATAATATAAGGGAGTAAATTTGTGTATTGAGATAAGACCGGCCTAAAAGTGTTTCAAGTTAGTGAAAATATGGATAGAAGGGCGGGTTAGTGCTCTGGTGGGAGGTGTTTTCACGTGGGAAAGTTGTTTGTTTTGACAGCCCGGAGAACAGTCTTGGAGCCATTGCATGAGGATCAAGCTAGTACGGTTCATAGTGGATTGGGAGCATCCTTCTATGCCCACTGGTCCTGATAACAGCAGGGGGAGGTGTGAGTTTGGGCAATAAAAGGCAGTGGCAAAGTTGGGAGGGAGCGCTCTTGTTTGCTCTTCCTCTGTTACCTTTGCAACGGCTCCAAGGCACTCCCTCCCGGGAGGGCTTTTTGCTTTCTTGTACTCTGTTTAACTCTGGACTTCTACTTCTTTTTTCACCCCATTTTACTGACTTTTTTCACTCATTACTTTCTTCCACTCTTTTGTACTTTACTTCTCCCTTCTTACTTTTTAACTTTGCTCACTTACAGTCCTTTCCTCTCCTTCTACTCTTTTTGTTCCTGCATCTTTCTCTGTCTCTGTATTTCTCAGTCTCAACTATGTTACTCTCTGTGTTTTGGTCTTTGCCTGTGTTTTGTGTAACTAAGATGTCTAATAAACAGCCTGCACTGGAATCTGTTCATCTCAGTGATTTATTGGAAACTTTGGATTTAATGGGTTTGGAATTTTCAGCCAAAAGGAACATGGAGACCCTTAAAAATGTTACCAACAGTTTTAAAAAAAAAGATGATTGTGTCTAAAAAGGTAAGGACTGTTTCAGCATTTCTTGATTCAATAAATCAGTTTAGGAGAGTTTAGTTTGGAGAATGTAACTTAGTGCTTCAACAATTCAGAAAAGCTTTCCATAAAACAGGCACTTTTTTAATGAACACCGTGTCCTCTATGACTTCATTTTCATTACAGCTGTAACATATTAACATATATGTAACAAAGACACTCTCCCTCCAGCAGGTTTCATTGTCATCAATGAGTTTAGTTTTGGAAAAACTTTGCTGACCAAATATTTAATCCAGTCGTTAGTACAATCTAATCTAATCTCATCATTACACAATATGAACTGGTGATGGGTTTTATCTTATCATGCCTCACTAACTTACTGTTTTCTGTATCATACTTGCTTTACTTTTGGCATTCTTTTCCCAAAGTAGATCCACATTAAGACAGCAAATTTGTTTGACTTTCATTCATTTTTGCCCATTGAATATTAGATACTTTGACCCCATTACTGTGTTTAACAGCAGAAAGAAAAAATACAATACACAGTTATTAAACATCAAAGTGAGAGTGCCAACAATGAATGAAACGATACATATAGAAACAAACATAGATAACATATAAAACCATAGGTAAGGAAGAGTTATATTAAGCCTGACATTGTGCAAGAGAGTACAGCAAATTGCATTAATAAATAATGTTTACACTATAAATCAGAATATGTACACAAAGAATCCAGAAGACAGCAGCAAGAGGATATAATACAAAAGTTTGTGTGTGGGATCTAATGTCCTGACAGGTGTGTTCACCTGTCACAGAAAGAAGAGTTCTTACACAGTTTTACGGAGAACGGTAGGAGTGATTTCCTGAAGCGTTCTTTATGGCAGCGAGGTTAAATCAGTCTGAAGGAGAAGGGACACTGCTGCATCATTAGTGTGGGGTGGAGTGGGTGAGATGGATTGTCCATAATAGAGAGCAGTTTGTTCAGTGACCTCCTGTCCCTCACTGACTCAAACAACAACAAATTCTGACCTCTGATGGTTCCAGGCTTGTGAATCAGTTTGTTGATCCTGCTGGCATCCCTGGCACTGATGCTGCTCCCCCAGCAGACAACAACAAAGTAGATATCACAGACTGGTAGAAGATCTCCAACATCTTTCTGCATACATTAAAGGATCTGAGCTTCCTTAGAAAGTACTTCTCATCCCCTTCCTATACACAGCATCACTGTTAGTCCTCCAATCCAGTCATTCAGGTGAACGCCCAGGTGCCTGTAGCTGTCCACCATTTCCACGTCCTCGCCCAGGATGTTAATGGGCTTAGCCGCAGTTTTATTCCTACGGAAGTCAACCGTCCTCTCTTTTGTCTTGAAGTAATTGAGAAGGAGGTGATTTCTGCTGGACCACTCCACAAAACTCCTCACCAGCTCGTTTTAGTCCGACTCCTGCCCACACTTAATACATCCTATCATTGCAGTGTCATCAAAGAACTTGTGCAGGTGTCATGTTTCACTGTTGTACTGGAAATCTGAGGTGTACAAGGTAAACAGGAATGGAGATAGAAGTGTCCCCTGTGGTGCCCCAGTATTGCTAACCACCACATCAGACAGATGTGGCCATTATCTGCTACAGCCATCACAGTCACGGTGGTCAAACCTTAACACCAGACAACGTGTGTAATTCACATCTCAAAACAATAATAACAATGAGAGAGCAGCACAACATAGCTGACAACTCTGTAACTAACACATAAACACCGACATGAACACTCCCATCAGTTTTTTCCACGTTCATCTGATCCAAACAACAACAAAAAAATCAGTGTCAGCTGATCACACGGCCCACATTCCATGTTTTAACATGGAAAAACATTGTACTACTCCTCATTGTATGCACTACATTATAAAAAAAAAAAATCACGTTAGTAATCCACCACTAAACTGCCACATATAAGCCATTTTCTTACTAGCCAGGTTTGTAACAATGAAATAGAGAGAAACACGCTAAAAGCAAACCCTACTGTCTCAGCACAAGAAGGGGAAACTTCGAGACAAAGGATTGTTTCAAACACATCACAGATTTGGGATTGTATGCACTGCATTTTAAACAAATACTTTAATTAGAAATCACGTTAGTAATAGATATTTTATTTTCATTAAATTAGGTTTAGTAGGACATGTTAGGACACGTTTTGCCGTGAACCCGCAGTGCCACCAAATTTGAGGGCAACACACGCACGCATGCACGAACATGAACACGCACCATGGGGGCGGTGGGGGGCAGAAAGGGCAGCAGGTATACAGGGGTGCAGAGCCACCTACCTATTACTACTGTTCTTACACTATAATAATGCTACAAACAGAATGTAAAGCACTGAAAACTTTCAGTGTGATATTAGTACTGCTCTTATAAAGAATCTGAACACTTGCACTGCTTAACCACTGCTTAATACAAAAGTATTGTAAACAGCCTATGACAAAACAAACTGAAGACAGCTCTACATGTTACCTCATTTATTCTGCTCCCAGTGATTGCTTCAAACTTGAACATCTTCTGCCTGCTACATTTTCAACAACCTTCAGAAATGAAAAAAGAAAAGTTGAACAAACTTAGAGAGCCATGATTTCTGTATACACCCAATAAGAATTATGACAAAGACATATGACAATATGTGAGGTGCGTATTTGAGCATTTTTCTCAAAGTAAGTTTTTACTTCTCTCAATCAAATCCAGTGGCTGTACAAAGTCCTCTTAACTTAAGTGAGGGATTGACATTAACCATTTTAGAGAGGCCACCAAAATACAGATGAAAAACTAGTGAAAAAAATACTGTGTACTGGTTTGTAAGCTCTCAAACAGCCAAGACATGCCTAATTTTCTGAAGATGAAATATGTTCAAATTGAAGTGGAATGAATGAAAGTGTTAGGAATTCACAAATATGCCAACCGTGAAAGACATGGCAGCACATTTTATAGCTACTATTGAAAAATAAAGGCAGCCATCCTCTCACATTACCCAGCATGCATCACCTCCTCCCATCAACCAAATAACAGATGCAAAATTTACAGTCTGTAATTATCTGCTGAATCTTCTTTGTGGTCTTCCTCTTTTCCGACCACCTGGCAGCTCCATATTCAACATCTTTTGTCCAGTATATCCACTATCATTCCTCATGTCCACATGTCCAAATCGTCTCAGCCTCGCCTCTCCAAATTTGTGTCCAAAATGCTCAACCTGAGCTGCCCCACTGATTTAAACAGATTTTAACGTCTTAAACTCTGTCACCTCCAGCTCGGCCTCCTGTCTTTTTGTCAGTGCCACCATCTTCATACATTTCCTAAGAAAGTACAGCCCCGTTGTTGTATGGGTCTTTGCCGTGTTGCAGCGTTCATTAAACAGCTATGCCAATGCTCACTTTCTGGTTCTCTGTGCTTAGCATTACGCACACAACATGGTGTCAGAAGTGGGATAGCTCTCCATGGGTCCTCACCTGCTCGTGAAGCCCGTTTCCAGATGTTCTTAGCTATCTTCACCGCTGATTCGGCCTTACCATTGGCCTTTGGGTGGCGTGGGGATGAGGTAATGTGTTCAAATCCCCAGTCCCGAGCAAACTGTCTGAAAAGAGCACAATCGAACTGTGAGCCACAGTCTGTGATTACACGATCAGGCTGCCCATACCTGGCAAATTGGGCCTTGCAGTTTCTGATTGTCGTTTCAGCAGATAGGTCAGTAAGGTGTTCTATTTCCCAGAAGTCTGAGTAGTGGTCTATCATCAGCAGAAAATCCTTCCCTGCATAATTAAACAAATCCATGCTTAAGATTTGCCACGGCCGCTTAGCAAGGGGATGCGACATCATAGTCTCTTTTTGTTGGTCATGTGCATACTCATTGCATGTGGCACATTGTCCCACAAAAGCCTTAATTTCTCCCTGCATGTTGGGCCAGAAGAGTGTCTGCCGAGCCTGCCTGTAGCAAGCCTCTGCTCCCACATGGCTCCAATGGATACGGCGGAGCATTTCAGGACGCAGCTTCTTGGGAATGATGGCCCTGTCACTTTTGAAGAGGACCCCATTCTGCACACTAATCTCATCCCTGAAGGCCCAATATTCTCTGATGGCGATCTGTGTGTCACCTCTCTGGTCTGGCCAGCCCTCCAGTACTGCTGATTTTAGGGCCTGAAGGTGTTCATCCGTCTCTGTGTATTGTCTGATTTGGGTCAAACGCTGACTTGTAACATTGAGGTAGTCAGCTTGGTTTACCTGTTCAGCTTCCAACTCTGCATGTTGAGCTACTGAGCAAACCGACTGCCGTATGAAGGGCTGGTCCGAACTGAGAGGGGGTGTCGTGGCTCTGCTCAGTGTATCACTCAAGTACATCTCTGGGCCAGGTTTCTAGACCACGTTCAGGCAGTAGCCCTGAAGAGTGAGCAGCATGCTTTGCAGTCGTTTAGGAGCACTGAGGAGGGGCTTGCTAAAGATGGCAACGAGTAGATTTGCGGCCAGCAGAACTTGTTCCACCTGAGGTCAGTGCACGGCCCGAAAACTCGGCCACTCACGGCATGTCCAGCGAGAGCAGCTCATCCATTCAGGAGGATCCACGGGAGCTCATCAGCAGGCCGGTGAGTCCCTCTACAACTCGCCAGCCCCCCACGGATCATGCAAGACGGACCCTAGCACGGACTCCAGTACAGCCTGTGCGCCACACAAGGAGTGGCAGGCTCACCAAGCCCCCAGAAAGACTGAACTTGTGAAATCAAACATACACACATTACAAAAAAAACAAAAAAAAAAACAGTAAGTGATATATGTTGTCACTGCTTCAATGTTAATATCTCAGATATGTCCTGATGTTGAGATAATGACCAGTTAGGGGTCATATTGGACATGAGAAAGGGGAACAGTAACAGATAAGCATGCATCTTTTACTAGTTATGTTAAAAGTAATCGCAGTAATATTAAGTGTTTAATGAAAGTGTTAAAAGGCGAGATGTTATGGGGTAAACTGTGCCACCCTGTGGTGGCTTGGGGGTATTTGGAAAAGACGTACCTAAGAAAGTACAGCCCCGTTGTTGTATGGGTCTTTGCCGTGTTGCAGCGTTCATTAAACAGCTATGCCAATGCTCACTTTCTGGTTCTCTGTGCTTAGCATTACACACACAACATCGGCCTCCTGTCTTTTTGTCAGTGCCACCATCTTCATACATTTTCTTAACCACTTTTTCACTTCAGGGTTGCAGGGGGGCTGGCTCCTGTCCCAGGTATCGGGCAAAATGCACAATACTTTTTTTGTTTAAAAAGCTGATCCCTAAACTAAACCCACAAATAGATTTCTTGTGAGGTTTATGTGTCCTGTTTCCCGCCTAGAGTCTGTATGTGCTGCACGATTATGGTATCATTATAAACGTGTGTTTACCATAATGAATGTGGCAACAGGAAGCCTGGTAATTACAGAATGAATTATTTGAGGTATTATTATTGTGCTGTGGGGCTTTAGGGTTGACAGAATACACAGAGGTCTCTACCTCTGGGCTGCTTAAAGATCCAGTTTATCCAAATGACCAAAGCTGCATATACAGCAGGTGCTGTCAGGCTTCAGATATATACATCATTCCCCTCCACAGTCCATGGCCCAGTGTTTCAATGAGATCTTGTAAGCCGTTGTTTTACTGCTCATGCTTACATCTACAATAAGAAAATGGAGCTGAGCAGCTGCCATTTTTATGCATCTTTTCACACTAGTGACCTAAATACAGCTGTAGTCTACACTTTATTTATTTATACAATAAAAGTATTTTTATGAAATAAATCAATCAAATGTAGTGTAATGTAGTGTAGAATGAATAAAGAATTTTGAATGTAACAACATGAGACTTGCATGAAGTGTTTCCACGGTGACTCTTCTAGAATTCTGCTTCAGAGCTCAAAAACAATTCAGTTGTGGAAGAGAGGCGATCGTGTTTGGAGTGTTTTGGTTTGTGTCTTTGAGTTCTCAAAGTTTTCGGAGTATATTTGGCTGGTTTTTTTTCCCCCTGTTGCGATACACAACAGCGGCATTTCGATGGAAAGTAGTAGAGGAATCTACAAACCCATCAGGGTATGAGAGCGTTTTTCTTTGTACTGCATTTAAACCATTTAAAGAGGTTGATGTATTTTTTAAAAGCTAAGAAACTGAGAATCAAATGAACTAATGATGAGTAACTTCTTATTTCTCTGTCAGGTGTTGTTTGGCACACCCATTTATGAAACAACTGTGGACACTTGTTGGCATCTTCAGGGCTACAAGACCCAGGTAAGATCCACTATCCATCCAAGCCCAAACTGACATCAAATATGTTGAAGTCTGCAAAACAGTTTGGTCTTGATGAAATATCTGCTTTTATTTTTAGATTGCAGTGATGAGGGAGTTCCTCAGGCTTCAGCAGGAAGATCATATTCCACCTCAGATCACTGCTGAAGATATGAGCAACTTACTGGTGCAGGAGAGCAAAAAGACAGTGAGAGAGCAGTGAGTTACTGAGACACCTACAGAGCATCCAGCTCTCAGCTGAAAGTCTGTTTGTAATGAAGTGTAAATGCTGACATCAAACCTGTTTTGTTTCCTTTCAAGGCTCTGGGAGTTTAAAATGGAGGATTTTGAAGAAAAAGAGGCCAAACCTCTTCTGAAACTGGTAAGACTAGGAAGCTGATGAGGCTTGTATTGATCTGGAGTTTTGTTTTTGTTTTTTTTCACTATGTTCACAAAAGCTCAAAACAAAAGTGCATTCTCTATGTTTTTGTTCCAGGTGTGGGCAGTAAATGTTAACAACAGAATGAGGGATGTTGAGTTTCAAGCCCAGATGCTCCTGAAATTTCCGAAGGCCACACCTCCTACATTTCAGTGAGTCCCACTTGACAAACATTCATTAACAGTTCAACTACCGTGTTTCACTATTTCTGGCTTTAAAACAACACATATAACCTTAATCTACAGAAATCCTAAACTCCTCAGCATGGCCAAAAAGTACATTGAGATGCTCATAGAGATGCAGCAGGAAACCCAGACCTCCAGACTGCTCACCGCAGAGGACGTGGTGATAGAGGTGGTTCCACGAGTCCTGCAGGGCTTCTGGCAGCTTCCTCCAAAACCCCTCTTGAACATGGCATCCAAGAGTCTGAGTGTACTCTGCACCAGTGTTACAAAGGCAACTTTGGATAAGGTCTCCAAGACTGTCACAACAATGGAAAGCCAGGCCATCTTCTCCAGCTCCATCAGAGATGGCCTGGTCCAGACCATCTTGAAAGAAATTAGAGAGCAAATGCCACTTGACATTCTTCTGAACAGCATTTCAAACGTTGCACCAAAGCTGCTCAGTACAATTGCTGTTGTAGCACAGAAACACATTTGCACTCTCTTTAAAGAAACACCTTTCCAAAGTCTGCCGACGTCTGAGGTTCTGCCCAGTGAGGAACCCACTGCTGAACCTCCTTCCTCATCTGAGGCTCTGCCCAGTGAGGAACCCACTGCTGAACCTCCTTCCTCATCTGAGGCTCTGCCCAGTGAGGAACCCCTTGCTGAACCTCCTTCCTCGTCTGAGGCTCTGCCCAGTGAGGAACCCACTGCTGAACCTCCTTCCTCATCTGAGGCTCTGCCCAGTGAGGAACCCACTGCTGAACCTCCTTCCTCATCTGAGGCTCTGCCCAGTGTGGAACCCACTGCTGAACCTCCTTCCTCATCTGAGGCTCTGCCCAGTGAGGAACCCACTGCTGAACCTCCTTCCTCATCTGAGGCTCTGCCCAGTGAGGAACCCACTGCTGAACCTCCTACCTCATCTGAGGCTCTGCCCAGTGAGGAACCCACTGTTGAACCTCCTTCCTCATGTAAGGGTCGTCTCAGTGTGGAACCCACTGTTGAACCTCCTTCCTCATGTAAGGGTCGTCTCAGTGTGGAACCCACTGCTGAACCTCCTTCCTCATGTAAGGGTCGTCTCAGTGTGGAACCCACTGCTGAACCTCCTTCCTCATCTGAGGCTCTGCCCAGTGAGGAACCCACTGTTGAACCTCCTTCCTCATGTAAGGGTCGTCTCAGTGTGGAACCCACTGTTGAACCTCCTTCCTCATGTAAGGGTCGTCTCAGTGAGGAACCCACTGTTGAACCTCCTTCCTCATGTAAGGGTCGTCTCAGTGTGGAACCCAGTGCTGAACCTCCTTCCTCATCTGAGGCTCTGCCCAGTGAGGAACCCACTGCTGAACCTCCTTCCTCATCTGAGGCTCTGCCCAGTGAGGAACCCACTGTTGAACCTCCTTCCTCATCTGAGGCTCTGCCCAGTGAGGAACCCACTGCTGAACTTCAACATAAGAAAAAGAAGAAAAAAATGGGATTTTTCCGTAAATTCCTGAGAACTCTGTGTTGTTGTTGTGTCAGTCACACAGCAACTGACTGATTATAATTGGATTGAATTAAATTGAATTGTAGTGAATTGAATTGTATTGAATTGAATGTTGACTATTACTCTACATCGCCTACATTGGAAATTATTTGCTTAGTTAGTGTCCAGAATTAAATCCTGTCCATAGCAGGACATCAGTATATTTATCAGGACTCGGGAACATGAGTAAAAGCAGCATTTACACTCTGCAAAGAGTGTAAGAACCATCAGCATCTTCCAGCATTTCCAGATGTGTGTTTTACAGTGGTTTATTTAGGAACAGAGCTGTATCAGTCTAACATAAAACTATCAGCATGAAGGGATGCATGGAAAAATGCCCATTTAGATAAAGACCCTTGTTGTATGACTTCAACGTTTCACTCCTTAATTGTTACTTATAGTACAGCATGTGTGAAACAGATGCCCGTTATGAAGTCACAATGTCATTTGGAGTTCAAAGTCTTCAAATCAGAAAGAGTAACCACTTGGGTAGTTGCAGATATTTGAAAATATGCAGAACTGTGTGTATCAGGAAAGAAACTCAAGTTCCAAAAAACTGTATTTTCAGATAAATAGTTTTAAGAGTCACTCCATGGAAAAGTCAGGTTTTCTGTCCATAGTAGGGTTTAATCCCGAGATCCGGGATTCCCGGGAAATGCGATCAGAACCATTTCCCGTTTCCCGGGAAACGTTAGACGGGAAACCGGGAAAAAAGTCGCGCGCGTCGATTTGACTTTCAGAAAGAAAAGAAAGCTTCAGAATGTTAAATTTAAGGAAATGTTGAGAGAAGGGTTCGTTTAATGCGAAAAGCATTACTCTTCATTTCAGGCATGTTCAGCCTCCGTTTAAGGCTTCAGCTTCATCTCAAGCGTTTTAATAGAGGTATTACACAGTTGTGCTTTTTTCCTCTTTAATTTGTTGAAATCGTAGGCAATGTGTTTACCCTAAGGTATTTTGTATTATATAATTTTATATTATTATATATTGTTATATTGCATTATATAGCCTATAAAATATGCCTGCCCTGAACAATAAAGAAATATCTGTTTAACTTCGAGTGTTTCTTTTCCTCGTTTGCAGCCGCTTACTAACAATCATGAATTAGGATACGGGCCTAATGTGTGAAGAAATTATCATGAAATAGATTGCTTTAACATATTTCGCTTTTAAAATGGAGTTGAGTAAAATGTATATTTTTTTAGGCTATAAGGATTGGCCAGTTTTTCAATAGACGATTCACAGCGAACCTACTTTAACCCTCAGACACGGTGTTATAAATTTGCTGTTGCCAGAATGGCAATGACCAAGTCGTAGTGCATTACTCAAGGCCCTGTGTTATGCCATATTATAGTGTAGTACGGTAG
Source organism: Archocentrus centrarchus (assembly GCF_007364275.1). Lineage (NCBI taxonomy): Eukaryota > Metazoa > Chordata > Actinopteri > Cichliformes > Cichlidae > Archocentrus > Archocentrus centrarchus. The sequence goes on along the minus strand of NC_044355.1, from coordinate 25,739,488 downwards.
TTAACTTTTCAATGACTATTACAGCGTTCCACTGGTGGAGATATAGCCCAACAGATGTCGCCACGACAGCGCAAGTGGCTGAGCCTTTATCAATGCTGTGGAGATGAACCGTATTGTTTTGCACCAGCAGTTGTAAAATATCTTGGTATAATTCCATGTACAATGCAGGAATATTCGAATTATATTTGTTAAGGGAGTGTTGAGGAACGATACAACACCGCATAGCTCGAGCACTCGAATGTCGAGATGTAGGTTTTATTGCGTTAATCAAGCCGACGTTACCCCCTACTGGGCATAACAGGACATAGCTGGAAAGCTACCTCTACAATATCACAATAGGTTAAGGCCGACACAGGCTACAGAAGGCCTAATTAAAATAAAAAAATAAATAAACTTTTTCCCGGGATTCCCGGGAAATGGCTCTTCATTTCCCGGGATTTGATCCATGTCATTTTCGGGAAAAATATTAAACCCTAGTCCATAGCCTTTACACAAATGTTACATTTGAATAAGACTTTAAAGGTACAATTTGCTGCTGTGCTAAAACAAAACAAAATATTATTTGAACAATTACAGCTTATGGAAACATCAATTTTCCAATTAAAAAAGAAAACAGATAAAGAATGATTGTCAGCACATCAGTGTGCATCTCATGTCTGAATGCATAGAGGATGTATGAGTGAGAATGTACCAAAACACTTTGTCAGCCAAGCAGCCTCCAAGAGGATCAAAAAGGAGTCTCTCGTAGGTTCAGGCAGGTGGGCTCCACCCAGTAGGTACCTGAAAAAGGTAGACACCAGCAATAAGAAAACAAGGCCAGCCCAGTGGCCCTCACAGTTGTGTTTTTCATTATTCCAACATTTTTTCAGTTTGCATTTTATTATGTGTATTGGCTGCTAAATCATTTATGGCTGAAGAACTGTAAAATATTGTTACCATGGATGGATCTTTGGTTCCACATATTTTTAACAATGTTCCCAAGGGACAGTACACATCTTCAATCTTATTTGTAACATTTTTAAAAACTATCAGCATAATATCATGCAAAGAGCTGCTCACTGGCTGAAGGAGGCAGCTCTTCGAACAGGCTCTGCTGGCAGGCTCCCACGTGTCATTCCAGATTTTGCCACTGGAAAATCAAATTTTGGAACAAAAGAACAGCAAGAACTTTAAAATCAGGTTGGGAGTTACTTTATGCACACAGAGGCTTTGCTTAAGCCAAGTAGTAGGCTATAAAAAGAAATACATTTACTTGAATACGGAAATAAATAACGGGTACATACGGAGACACAGATGATTATGAAAAACCAAGAAATTCTGTTTTTTGACTTCAGTATAAAGAATATAGATGTACAATCCTTCTAACAGCCATTTTGCAGGCTTTAACTCCGCTAACTGGACTCACTGAATTGGAGCTCTCCACTGGGTTTACACTGCTGGTGACTTCTGGAGTTTTTTTAATAGAACTGTGTGACAAATATGGTCTGCTGTGAGGCACAGCCTGTCCAAGTCTGTGCTTCTATTTTGATAAGTAAAATTTTAACATTTTCTCATTCTGCTGCTTAACAGGTTCATGAGTGCAGATTCCAAATTACCAACACAGTGCCAACATTTGAAGTTACATTCTGTATGAAGTTAAAGCCAGAAGTTGGTAGGAATTGGTGTTAATTTTTCTGTTTTGTAGTTCCTCATTTTTTAAACTTTTTTAATACTGTGTTCATTTTTGGTGTGTCTTTTATATTGTTCTGTCCTATGTCTGTGCTTGTTGCTGTGATTGATGTGTTGTACAGCACTTTGGTCAGCCCTGTTGTTGTTTTTAAGGTGCTTTATAAATAAATTGGTATGTATGGTAATTTAGACAAAACAGGTGTAGCAAGTAATCTAAATTGCTGCTGTCAAAGAATCACACACACACCAAAAAAAACCAAAAAAAAAAAACACATCAGACTCTTTGTCCTCTCTGGTTTGTTCAGAATCCCAGAACAAAACCTTTCAGTTTATTCACAAATTGCTGCTGTACCTCAGACTGTACCTCTGCAAATTATTGCATGCTAAATTTTTACTATTAGTAACAGACATGAACAGAAAATGTCAAAGAAGCATCAAGTCATACATACATTCATCATGTTTGAATTCACCTGGACAAATTTAGAGGTTATGACGTTCTAGTTTTGCAACTTTTGAAAGAAGGAGGCCATGAAGAAACTGAAGTCTGTTCATGTATTTGTTTGGTGCTTCCTGTTTGCAGGCATGAAAATTTCTTGAGGTTAGCAAGAGACAGGTTAGACAGGGATACTGAGACAATTGTCTGCTTCCTGCTTTGTTTTAGTTTAAAAGCAGTCTCAATCGGCCATTTACTTTTCCAAGAAGCTTTCAGTCTATTAGGGAAGACCAATTAAGTGCTACTTAACGCAGTTCAAACATTTAGGATCACTTTTCAAATACATCACACAGAAACCTTTGATATTATAGCTTTGAAGTGACATAATCCATACAGCGAACATGTTTCATGATCTGAAGACTGATGAGCACAGATTTTTAAAAAAAAGAAAAAGAGACCACTGATTAAACTCTCACAATAATGTACATGGAAGAAACAACACCGATAGGAAAACGACACAATTAGGAAGCATTTTTTCTCCCTTTTTGGAAGTGCTCAAACAGGATGTCAGTTACACTTCCTTAAAAAAAACCGTGTTTGAATTCTGAAAGGTCAAGATGTCAGTGAGCACTAAACACTCATCCTGTTGTTGTTGCATAGCTGGATGAATCAAATTTTTAATTTCTTCTACAGGATGAGTCTGTGTGCTCTGTGAAGCCAATACTAAGAACAGTAAAGAAATGTTCTTGTGAGTTGACTGCCATGATCACAGTTGTAAGACTGGGTTGCTACAATATATCAAAGTGATACAATTTAACTCATTTCGACCTTTAAGAATTCAACCCCCGACTTTGAGACAGATGTAACCTGTAACGTGCTGTTCCCTAATTAACATCTTGTTTTTTGGACTTCATTTGTGACTGAGCGTATTGAATCCCCACCATGACATAAATGTCAGTGAATTTGAGTAGCTGTAGTTAATGTGACTCTGCCACGAGCAGGCTGCGTGCTTTTGAAAAGAAAACTATAACACTTAACTACATTTTGGCTCACTGGCATTAAAAATATGACAGCGATAATCTATCTTTTTTGTATTCTTGTTCACTTTAGTCCGCTAATGTCCAGTTAGTCCCATTAAAACAATTTTTGTTATTTGAGGAAATGTATTTACTTTCTTGGCAAGACTTGAGTCAAATATTCTATTTGTGCACTAAAAGTTAAAGTTAGCAGCAGGTCAGCTGTGAATAAAAAGTGAAAAGGGGGGATATGAATCCAGGTCTGCTCAGAATTTGGTAAAATGTGTGTTTTAACACACGCTGGACGGACACTTAACAATAGGACAGAAATTACAGTGGTACTTCACACTCAATCTTATTAGATGTTAAAAGTCAGTTGGGGAGCCAGTAGTTGGTCTGGTGACCTTCTAACCCCCCAACACCACCTGTGGGGGAGCCTGTTGAAGGGGCAGATTGTTGTTTCTACACAGAAACATTTTTAAAGGATAACAGTGAGAGACCAAAAACACTGACTGCTTAACCAACAGAGATTTGCCACGCTCAGTGTACCACCCCAGGGTGATGGTCTGACCCGGCTCCTCCACTGTTCATTGTTCACAATTTTAAGTCATTGCAAATTATAATGGATAGCATTCTTTCAAGTTAAATGCACCAGTTGTTGGAGGTGATACTGCAAAGTGATACTTCAGTGTTCAGCATGAGGTTTACAAAAACATTTATGCTATCACGAGAAACTTATTACACAATATATTACCATAGTTGCCACTGCAGTTTAAGTGAAAATGGAAGAACTCAAACTTAAGGCACTAGAACTGCTGCCAGAAATGAAAAATAATTCACAGCTTTCAAAACAAAGCCTTTGCTGAGGTGACTTTTTTTTTTTAAGCACTGGTTCCAAATGCTGTTTTAACTTTGACCAGAAATAGAATATGTAGTTTGTTTTTAGGTGAAATTTCCCTTTACTTAAATATTTCATACTAATAAATGTAAAAAGGTTTAAGTATGACACCTTTACACTAGAGGCTTGATTATAGTGTGACTGACTGTCCCGTTTGAGCTCGCCAGTCATAAGTGTTCATTAGCTACTATTTGTAACATCACTAAACCTCAGAGGGTCAGTCATATAATATGGAAGAATATTTGTTTGTATGAATATCTGTTTAGACAGCCTTCTCCTGTAGGAACTGAACATAAAAGGTCGACACACAACATTTTGTAATGTCATTTAAAGTACATTGTCCAATGTTGCTGTTTGACTCGCGTCACGTTGCAAAAATCTGACTCCAGTGAAAAACTGGTCAAGTGTATCAATACCATATCAACATATTATCAGTACATCTTATTATTTTTTTAAACATTACATGGCTTAGGCTTTTTATGATATAGTAAGTGTGGCTGCATTGACATGACCTTCCCAGTGCTCTAAAACAATAATAATAATAAAGAGACACAAAAACACCAGTAAGTGAAGAAAATCATCGAATAATAAACCTGACTGATGCAGAAACATGTAAAAATCAAACACATGTATAGAAAACAAATGAAGGCAAAACTCAGCAATCTCTGGTGTTTTTCAGAGATCGGCTTTTGCCGTGTAAAACAGTCACGTCACAGACATCAGCAAGGCCTCAATGTTGGTTTTGTTTTTTTTTTAAAACATATTTTTTTTTCTTGAAAATATGCTCGCAGGTTTGTTTGTTTTCTTTCTCTTTTATGCTGCTGTGAAATATTCATTTGGAAGCAATAAATTTCCATAAAAGGGGTTTAAATGGTATACAAATAGATCCACACCACCTTAGTGTGTGGCTGGAAGGCACTGGCCTTTACAAAACATCAGTCACCCTCAAATGAATGGAGATCTTTTGTTGCATCACACTTTAGGGACCATGTTTAAAAAAAAAATGGTAATTCCAAACACCAGATACCTTTGCTTTCTTTTGTGGTCATTCAAGAACTTTACTATTCTGACTGCAGCATACTGAGGCCTGCCTGCCCTGTTCATTTCCCTTGATGTGCAAGTGCAAAGTAAATCAGAATAAATACTGAATAAATTAAACTTAGCAGATAATGGCATCAGAAATCCAAATATTGGTGGTAATGACTCCATGATGCTGAATGAAGCTTGTGCATCAGAGAGGCTTCTCACAGCATGAGGATCCAAACGTGTTAACGTCAACACAGTAAATCAATTTGGGTCACCGGTGATCATCTAAAAACAGATGGTTTGGAGGGCAACCTGCCTTCAACACAGATTCCTCCTGGTGCAGGTGTGTCAGGTTCATGCTGGTGCCACATTTTGATTGTTAAAAGCTGCGCACAGTTGGGGTCAGAAGAACGGAGAAAAAAAAAAAAACACTTTGGAACGTCAGCAGCTCGGCATCTCTCTTTTTGTGAAATGTAAACAATGTCACTGCATGCATAAATAAAAAACAATGAATAAATAATGGAAATCAATGTCAAAATATACAAACACTGTGAACGAAACAAAAAAACAAAAGCCTTAAAGCACACCACTGCAAAAGCTCATTCTCTTGTTATTCATTTGAATGAGAAAGAAGATAATGGAAGGAAGGATGGGAAGGAAAGGCAGAATAGCTGGTGAAACTAATTATTGAAAAATACACTAAAGGTGGCGATTGAGTAAATGGAGGAAATAAAGTAAATTATCTGTGAATGGGATTCCGATCACAGGAGGGGTAAATTTTTCAGATTTATACTATGGTTTGGTCTTTTGTCATATTCATATGTACAATTAAAGACAACAAAATGCAGACATGATTGGTTAAATTATTATAATTATTATTGCCATTTTCAGCTCATTAATTTGGGAGGATTTCCTTTGCCTTTGCTTTGCGGGCTACTTTCAAACAGGAAGCACATTTAAGATGCTCATATTTTTTGGCAAAACTCAAATCTTTTTAAAGACGTCTAACCGCTCTGATCAAACAGCAAAGAGCAGAGAACTGCAAGCCAGAAAGGTGAGAGTGCAACCTGGGCAGACGAGGACATCGCAGCACAGCAGCTTTTTGCTGTACAGAAAGTAAACTCAGCATGTGCACATTATCAATGAAATACAGAGCTGTAACAGTGTGATGATTCTGATGAGTTTGAACAGACAACTGTAAAATGCCAGATTCCCCTTCTGTCTGAACATAGCTGAAGTCTGTGGGTCTGCCAGGATGTTTTGCTGCAAATGTGATGATGGAGGATGTCTATTTATTCATTCAGCTCTACATCGTCTTAGTTGTTTGCTTTTTTTGACTTAAAGTTTGCTGTTGATGTTTAGATGATGTCAGCGCTACGACAGGAAAGGTGTGACAGCATCAGCATCAGTCCTTTGTGCATCAGAAAGGAAGAACAACAGGTCAACTGCTGCTTCGGGGAGGGTGTGTGCAGGCAAGTCGGTTAATGCATTTTGCATGTCACCGGCTCCTGTTATGCAACATAAAGAGCAGCACCTTGCGGATGCCGCTAAGACGGTCTCTCAGAGACGTGAGGGCGAGGAAAGGTAGCTGGGCCCGGCCCTCTAAAGGAAGAACGGCTAGCAACCACCAACACCACGAGGGGCCGTTAGGACTGGCCTGCAGGGACACAAACAGCAAGAACATATAAGTGAGAGCGTTGAAAGGGCAAAATAAAGCGGAAGAAAAATTCTGATATTTTAGATACATTGTATGAAAATATAACCTATAAATCCAAAATACAAAGATTTAAAAGATAAACTTAATGGCGGAAAAAAGTGTCTGTGAGTACGTACCTGAAGTTCAGAGTCTTTCTCAGGCATAGGTCCAAAGTGTCCTTCAATGCGCGCCTTCTGCTCAGCCTTCAGAGAGTTGACCCAGTACACGGCCTGCTCGTACACTGCGTCATGCAGAGACTGGAGCTCACGCTCTGCTACGCCCTCCACCTGCACATAAAAACACCTCTGAGATATTACATCAAGCAGCATCTCACCATCTTTCTCTAAATAACTCTCCAGGTGGCATAAGTTCACCGTTGCTTCACATATCCATACGGTTGTTTTGCATCCACAGTTGCAGGAGTTTCTGGTCATTAGAAAGATTGCCAACTTCTGCATCAACTTCACGTTTTAGTTATTCCTGCATTATAAAGCCTACAGTCATCCTCTGCCCCCCCCCAGCTCATACCTTAGCATCTTCCAGGTACTCTATATCAGCTGTGTTGTATCCATCCCTCTCGCTGTGCTGAACAACTTTAAACCTCCGCTTGCCGATTGTATCCACAACCGAACGGCCGTCGGAGAAGAACTTCACATCACGGATCTCCAACAGGCACCCGTAGTCAGCAAAACTGGAGGCCGAGAGAGGAAGAATCAGGAGCAATTTTACATTTTGTAGATCCATAATCTGACACCAACTGCGTACACACAGCTCCTGTTATAGTACCAACCCTTTGAGGTCATCTCCCAGACACATGCCGAAGCAGTTGGTGCCCGTCTCCATGCATCGGCGAATCATCAGTCGGTAGCAGGGCTCGAAGATATGGAGAGGACACGGCACAGTGGGGAAGGCCATGGTGCACACAAATATAGGCACATTCTTGTTAAGACTAAAAAGAGATACACACAAAAAAAAAAGAACATGTTTATTTTCATTAAGAAGAAAATGTGTCTTTTCCTAAATTTTAATGCCATAAATAAACTTTCATACATAAATCCATTTGTAATTGAACCAATGAATGGAAATCTTTTCACTTCCTTACAAGTTCCTACTAAAACTGCAGCTGACCTTTAGGCCAAATGTAAAAGACACTGGCTACTGTGAGAGTGAATAAATGTATTTACTGGAAATACAGGTCTGCATTGGCCTGCAGGAAAGTGGAACTTGATGCCTGAATGACGTACTCTAAGAGGTCACTGTGTCAGACGTGTGTGCCATCTATTTTTAGGTCAGTGGGTCAAACAGCGGAGAATATTCTCAGTGTTAATGTCAGACACGAGCTATAATCCATCAAAAGTTTTTTCTGGGGGAAACTAGACAGAAATAAATGCAGAACCTGATCAGACAGAAGAAACGAGCGGGACATACAAACTTACTTTGAGAGCTCAGCCATCTCCTCCAGGTGGATTTTCTGTCTTTCCATGAGCTCAGAGGGAAGATACTTCGATATCAGGTTCTCCATTATTACTGTCTTACAGTATTTCCTCTGGACCAGGTACTAGAGACAGACACAGTGAATATGTTACCAGCAGCAGAATGACAGAGACTGTGTGTCTGTGTGTATATTTGTCCCACAACATTGTGTTAGTCTGCCTGGATTCAGGGGACACACAAACCAAATATGCTAAATCAGCCCAGATACTGATATTATTATGGGACCAAAAGTCAGCCATGACATGAACCAAACACATATTTCAATATCATTATAAGACTCAACACTTTTACAACAAGTTACATTCATTAATGGGGTGGGCTCCGAATCTAGTAACTCAGGATTCACTTAAAACCATTTTACATGTAGCGAGTAATTTTTCTTTATACCTGCTGTTAAAAAAAAAAGAAGAAAATCAACATAATAACTTTTAGCAAACTTTAACTGCTAGCAATACTTTTAATAAGCTTTTTACCTTATTGGTTATTGCTTATCTGGTTTTAATTGGTTTAACGTTTGCTTAAACCTTCTCCTAAAATACAATTTCAGGTTTTTTCTTCACATTAGTTAATCTAATCTTTCCCCACAGCCTCTGGCTACTGCAGAAGGTTAGTTGTACCCGTGGTTGGGAATTAATGCTTTAGGCCTTATTGAATGATGCCTCGTGGAACGTTAGTTTGAACAGTTTATTGTATTATTGCGCCACATACCTCAGACATATCCTCTTTACACAGGGGACATTTAGGATTGTGGTCCAGGCATCGCTCCAGACACTGAAGACAGAAAGTGTGACCGCACGGTGTCGTCACAGGCTCATAGAACAGTCTAGATGGAAACACACAAACATTGAAAAAAGAAGTGCAAGCTACACTACAACAGCAATAAAACGCCTGATTTATATTGTAAGATTTAGTGTGTGCAGTCTGGCCCTTCACAGCCTGCATGAGTTGTCAGTTGTGTAAACCAAGCTGTAAATCAAATTGCTCTTACCTCATACATAGAGGACAATCCAGATCTGCAGGGTCAAAGAGGTCATCGGCCACAGAACTCGAAGAATCAGGCCCCTCTGTTGGCTCTAAATGGAGAGGTAATTGACAGTAAATACAACACTGAAGTTGCTAATAGGGAGTGTATGATTGTGCATAGTTGTAAGCTCACCAGATTTGGATCTCTTGTGATTGTCATTCTTCTCTTGAAGCTCCTCCTTCACCTCCTCCTCTGAACTCCTCCGTTTACGTTTGGTGAGGAAGAACTGGTCGAGCCCCTGGACCTCTGTCCTTCCCTGGCTTTTGCTTTGACTCCCCTTTGGTGACCGCTCAGGTGCAGGGAGAGCTTTGGCAAGACAGGACTCTGAAGACAGCGATCTGGGAGTGAGGTTCTGGAACAGAAAAAGATGCAGAGAAGATGAGAAAAAGAAGTAAAGAGAAGCCTTATGTGGACTTTATTTGATTTAGATTGGCTGACTGCCAGAGGTGGAACATCTCATACCTGGAAGGAAGCTTTGATACTGTTTTTGATGTATGTTCTGGAAGACAGTATATTGGAGTAGTCAGAGATGTGTTCAGGGACCTGATCTTTGACTGGAGCCAGGAGATCACTCAAGAGCTGAGAGAAGAAAATAAGCAATGATGTAATTCATTTGATGGTACTGCAAATGCACACTTTTTCAGTAAAACATTAAGTGCAGTGTTACATTGGGTAGGTCAAAAGATAACAGCTGTCATATTTACCTTGTGAGCCTCAGTCTTAGCGAGTCTGCAGTCAGGCTCTATGGACAGACACACTAGGTACTCTCTTAGAGCCTCCTCAGTCCTGCCCAATGACACCAGCGCCTGGGCCTTACGAACGTGACCCTGTATGAAGAAGAAAGATACAATCTGTTAATTCATATCCCAAATGGTAGCTTATCACATTTACTTAGCTAATACAGGAGCGTATGTGTTTAATATAATGAACTAAAAACTGCAGTTTCTCTGCTGTACCTTGGACCAGTGAGGCATCAGTCTGCAGGCCATCTCAGCGTCCCTCAGAGCCTTTTCATGTTGTTTCAGACTCGAGTGGATCTGAGAGCGGTTACTAAACAGTATGTGGTCTGTGGGTGCTGGAGAGAAGAACCAGAGGGACCGTTAGTTGTAGAGATACTTTATTTTCCACTGTTTGTCAACTATTTGTCACTTGTGTGTGTGTGTGTGTGTGTGTGTGTGTGTGTGTGTGTGTGTATACACATGCACACTTCTTTTCTATCATTTAATGAACAGATCACTTAATAGGACTATCAATCAATGATAAAATAAATAATGTTATTCCGATATATCAGCCGATATTTTTTTCTTTCAGACACAGGAAACATAAATGACAACATAACATTTGTTATGTGTAGTTATTTATTTATTCGTTTATGATTAACTGGTTGTTATTGCTTGCCAACAGGGAAAATACAGAGTGACCTCTGGTGGACAATCTGTGGAACATCAACGCTCATAATATGGTTGAAGGCTGTTTCTTCTGCCCCTTCTTTACTTTTTAATCTTCTTTTAAAAGCTGTACCGATAGATGGGCATATAACTAATATCAGCTGATAATATTGACCTGCTGATAAATACATTTACAGGTAGAATATTTGTGGACTTTTGAATCTTTTAAGATATAGTCTTGGACAACTGAAGTCTGGATATTTTGTTTATTTTCAAACATTTTATACACCAATTATTCTGTTAATATGAAATATGGGAAGACTTATTGAATAAACAGTCAATATTTTTTACATTGGTAAGTACTTGTCAAAAAAAAAATGCCAAAGAATGAAAAAATGAAAAATGTCCATGTGGCATCTTCAGACTCCTTGTCTACAGGTTTTCATTTATACTGAGGTAGAACATGGAAATATTTGAGCAACTAATCACAGCAAATTTTGTGGAATTTCTTGTTTAATAAAAAGACTTGAACTATTTATTTATTATTAAAATACTATCTTCCCTGTAAAAGTCCTAACCCCTGTATATACAAGCAAATGTTTTGCAGCTTTCTGTGGAATTAAAAAAAAATTAATGGCCACTATCTTTTCCCTTTTCAAATATCTGGATTTGCTGGTATGTTAAATACTCACGTTATAACACAGAGGGAATGTTTAAAATGGGTCCGATTTCACGTTACAAAACGTGTTATGAAAAAAGAAAAAAAAAAAAAAACTGCTGCCTTACAAAACCATGCAGTACTATCAAGGTCACCCAGATTCTAGGTTTCATAACTTGAGAAACTTATGCAAATGTCACAGATAGCCTTATGGGAATCAGAAGGAAATATTTTCCCAGCTTCACTACGGGCACAGGCAGTAAATAGCTTACAGAACTAAAAGCAGAAATGGGTGCACAGGAAGAGCCCCAAACAAGGCAAAATGAGTCAAACTGAGGGCTGTAACTGCACAGGTATCAGGCCCAATATCTGCACAAGCAGGACAGAAGGAAGACTGATTAGCATTGTGGTTAACTGCAGGCAGCCTTATCACACATAAATGCACACACACACACAAAGATACATACCACACACCCCCGTTCTAATTATAACTCCGAGGCCATTGTACAGACTTGCATTAAATCTTTGGAGACTTTACTCAAGTTTAACTGCAGCATGCCTAAATGCAACTTTATGTTTGACCCTCATATAAAGCCAACATTACTCTGAAATTATAACCCTAAAACCAGAGGTCAACCCTGTGGGAAATGGATTATTTTTACCAGTAGAAATGGATGCCCCCCCCCCCCCCCCCCCCACTCCTTTTAAATAATGATGTATAAATACCCCCCCAAACACACACACATACACATACACACACACAGAGTGTGTGTGGCAAATACTATGCTAGTCAGAAGACATTTTTAAAGGCATCCATCCATCCATGCATTTTCTTCCACTTATCAAATTCAGGGTCATGGGATGGGGGGCTATCCCAGCTGCCACAGGGTGAGAGGCAGGGTCCACCCTGGACAGGTTGCCAGCTGGTCGCAGAGCCAACACAAAAAGACAGATAACCATTCGCACTAACATTCACACTTATGGGCACTTTAGAATCATCAATTTACCTAACCCCACTAATTGTATGCCTGCATGCAGGATTTTTCCTGTATATTAAAAAATGTAGACACCCACCAAAAAGGTTTTGGCTTTCCACCTTCCACAGCCTCTCTAGCTCTTCTCTCAGCCCTTGGTTCCCCACATGGGAGAGTGGGGTTTGAACCTGGCTGTGGCCTACATCCAGTAGGGATCCTAACGCTACCTGCCTAACTTTGGATATGAGTAATACAGAGTCAAGCTGGCTCACATTAACAAGGCCTGCACCAGATGTTGGGGAACCGGCACAATCTGATGGTAAGTGGGCTACTGGAACACAGATAAGTGAATATATCATAAAGGATAGAGAGATGTTCAATTTGGTTCTGCAACTATGACAATTCAAAACCTCACTTTCTTACACAAAATCTTTACTCAGTGAAATTCTGTTTTGACCAATCAGAACACCTCTAGGAAACATGTAGAATCACCTTGAATGATATCATGAAAACAGCCCAGGATAAAGCCCAGTCTATCACTGTGGGAGCAGCTCCAGTGCTGCCGCTTTGAGATAAACACTCTACAAGTGGGAACCCACAGTCAGAAATGTTCGGTCCTTATGCAATGCAAAACAGTATGCATGTCAGCTATCAAATAGTCAGCAATGGAAAATATGGCACACTTTGCAAAGGTGAAACACGCAGCTCCAAACTTACACAACCAGCCTATTAAGTGACTGAGCTGCAGCTGCACACTGCTGTAGAGTTAAATGAGGACAGGCCAAGTATTCAAGACACTGCCTGTGCCAGAGGAAACTTCTCTATTATAGTTTAATCACTGTGTCCATCACTGATATTAATTTGATAAAACAGAAAAGAGCAAAGAAACACATATCTTTTATCATTTATTAAGTCAATGTTATTCAAATTAAAAATTCTGCAAAATTCATATTGGGGCAGATTTCACAGCTCATAGTCCCTGTCTGAAGGTCACAGTTCACCTATTTTATCACCACACAACCTCTGCCCAATTAAAAATAACACCAGTGTACCCAGTGGTGACCCGCACTGATACCCTTGACCTACATTTGCCTGATCCATTGTTTGACGTTACACAATGAGGGAGCTGGGGGAGGAGCATTACGTGCTTACGCAATGTTTGGTCCACTAGCCCAGCCCACATAACCCTGTTATCCAACACATGGCGATGTAACGCTTAGATGCCAGCAGAGAGGCACTCAGCTACTGTGTCACTACCACACTGTATATGACACACTTATGACACCAATAAATGTCTAACAACTCGACCTTATTATTTTACTGTGCTTTCATATAAAGACAACTGACACGCTGTTATGGTATTACGAACAAAGTTCCAAAAGTAGGCTACAGTAGCCACACACACATACACACTCCCTTTTTGCTTATTATAAAAATAAGAGGAAGTACTTCGGTGTCCTACCCATGAGTATTGCTTGGTTATATTTCTCCAACGCAGCTTCCACCTTCTTCTCGGCGTACAACGCGTTGCCCTCCCGCCTCAGCTGGCCGGCCTGGTACAGGGTGGGGAACCACTTGGCCAGCAGGTTGCTGAGGACCACATTGACCCTGTAAGTTTGGACGTCGTTCACTCTGGAGATGTCCTTGCACTCCTTGCACACAACCGGTCGCTCCTTCTCTTTCCTCTCCCTCTCCAGACACTTTTTACAAAAGCAGTGTCCGCACGTCAGAGTCACAGGCTCGAACAAAAAGCTCAGGCATATCCGGCAGGACAAGTCTTCATACCCGCAACCTGTGGCACCCACTCCCGGGCATAAAGCCGCCGCACCTGCCTCCTCTCCCCTGCACGGGCTGCCCCGCTGCCTCTCACCCCAGTCTTGCCTCCGGATAGTACCAGACAGGTACTCTATGAGGTTGTCCAGGTGAGACGGTCTCAGCCTCTCTATCTCCGAGGCTTGCCGGTACACATCGAAAGCTTCCGTGAATTTACCCCCGAACGCTAGCGCGTCAGCCCGCTTTACCATCACCTCCTGTCGGCTCTCTGGTTCTCCAAGACACGCCAGCTGGCACTCGTAGATATCCGCCGCCAGGTCGAAGTTTTTCGATTGGAAAGCCTGTGCCGCGAGATGCAGCATGCTCTCACTCTCCGTCCCCATGCAGAGCAGGTTGTCTGAAGTGCATCACCTCATCCATGCGGTGCATGTCTGTACCCCAGCTGCCATTCAGGTCTGTCTCCTCTGCTGGAAACGACTGACAACTCTGCACGTTCATGCCCTAGTCCAGAAAGGACCGATATTATTCTCAATGGAGCATGGCAAGGAGAAAAAAAACTGTTATGTAAAAGTTGTGTCACGTGATGCCGGCCAGCTGTTCTCATTGGACGAGTTTGGAAAACTATTACAAAACAATCTGCCATGTAACAGTTTCAGTGCTGGGGCATGGGGCGGGAGTCTGTCTGACCTGCATGCAGGTTTCTTGTAAACAGCGGTCAAAGCTGCAGGGTTCCCAAAGAATGACACAATTTAGTGGTACATGTAATCAGTCTCATTTGACCAGGAGGATCTCCATGCTGTTGACTGAACCCCAACCAACAATAAAAAATAATGAAATACACATTTTCCAGTTATCACAAATAAAAGAACTGCCACAAATCCAGTTTTTTTTTTCTGCCAGTTAACAAACAGAACAATAAAAGAGGAAAAAACATCCAAAATATAAAGCAAAGGACAAAAGATAGCACACACCAGGATAATATCACAACCTCTTTACAGCGTGATTTCAGTGGTTGCAATTACTCATCTTATTACTTTTAAGCTGCCACCATGAACAGCTGATAAGATAAGAAGGTTTCCACCTATAAACAGTTCCAGTGACTTCTAACCAAGGTAACCATCAGGGAATTGTCTCGTCTCTAACTAAAAAAGTCTCTAAATAAAAAAGTACTCACCTCTATATGTTGAGAGTTGGGGGGGGGGGTCTTTTTAAAGCCATCTCTGTACTATTGCTTTCTATCTCCCTCCGAACATTATCCAGAGGAGTGCACTTCCAATATGGTTTGCAGACTGCTCACCACATTTTCTCCAGCATGCATTTGTTTGTCTGGGGTCCGTTCTGGAGCGAGTGAGGGGCTGTAAAGAATCAACTGACTATTTTCCACTGAAACTGTTTCCATTGAAGATTTTATTTGAAGCTCTACCAAGTTGTAATTCCATGTCCTCTTCTAAATTCTCTTATCTCAAACTTGATCGTGCTCTGTGCAGACTGGAAATTGGACTCCTTGTGTGCCCTCTGACTTGACTCTTTGTTGAGCATTGTTTGATAGGTGTATCCAATTTCTTAGGCAACTGTTTACAGTGTTTTTATTTGCTGATATGTGTTATTTGCATAATATGCTATTGTAAAATCAGGATGTGCGTTACTTCTGTTATTAATGAGTTGGAGTAATTTGACTCTATGCAAAGAGTTCTGGCAGTCTGAGGAATATGAAGGCTTTACATTACTCCTCCTATGTGTGGCTCTCGGGGGGGCTGGGGATTGAATGCTTTTGCTTAGGAGCAGTTTGACTGTCGGCACAGATATGGAGCTCACAGTGCTCTATTTATTACAATGGTTTTAATTATTCTTACAACCACTGAAGGCTGTCACCTTTTGTTTTGCCCTTCAGATTACAACACAAGCCATAAAAGCATGACTCAGACTGTGACATGGCCAAGATGGGTTGGTTTGATAACCGTGACAGCTCACCAGAGCTTTGAAGATCAGCCAGTGATTGTTGCATAAAAGTGTTTGCATAAGGACAAAAAAATGAGGCTGAGTGGCACCTTAAAGCGTTTTCGTATCATAGTGTATTCTGTTACCTACTGTACTGATTACACTGTTAACAGCTGTTGATCATATTACACCGTATGCATCTAAAAAGAGTGCGTTAGGTTTACTAGAGGTTTTTTCTGACTGCAGGTGCACTGCATGGTTGTAACGTTATTTAAGTTTGCTGTTAAAGACAGAATATACAACTTCTGATGGAGGAATAAAACACAGCTTTGGCTATTTCAGTCGACTCAGGGGCATTTACCATCATCCTGTAACCAAGACCAGTGTGGGTGGTGTTCAAAGTTATCCTTATGGCTAGAATTAGAAGTAGATTAAGGTTAGAGTTTAAAGACTGTGGTTAAGGGATTGCCCTCCGTATGGTTTGGATATTAGCCTACATGATATTATTAACCTCACCTGAAGCCTATAAGCAGTATTTCCTGTAGAACTGAAATAAAACCTGTTTGCTAAAAGGAGTTTAGAGTATGTGAGTGGGGATTAGAGGCGAGCCAGTCAGTCGGTGGCGATCTCAGTAGTAGCGGTTGCTGGCAATATAGGTCGGCCAGTCTAGCCTGTGAACTCAATCCTGCACACAGACAGAAGTGCAGACCGACATCGGCCGCAGCGCACCGCAGCAGACACAGACAGACTGACACACATGTAGAATCAGACGTTCTGACATATATGCAAATGAGGACACCGGCAGAATATTATGCAAGCACATGAACATACGCTGACTTGCCCTGACACACACACACAATAGACAAAGATTCTCTTGCCCCTTGACACCTTGAAATATCATTGTGTGCTTCTAAATAGGTCAATAATTAAGTCTGGCACAGACTGTCTGGATGTTGCACAGTTCTCCTCTAACTCACCTCTCCAGACTTTTAAACATCTTACTTGGTTGGAGAGATAGATGGATATTTGTGTGATGGCTGCCAAGCCTGCACTTTGAGTTTCTAAAGCAGTCACAGTTCATTTGTTTATAAGGTATCCGCTCATTTAGGAAAGAATGCATAAACGCAGCCTAATGATAGGCATGACAGGACCATTTGTAACAAATGTCTTTAATCTGATTTGAACTTAAAAATATGAGGTTCAGGTGTTTGATGTACTGAGACTTGCGACCATGAAAATAACTTTTTGGCTTCTTTGCGAAATAGTTTTTTAATGTTTTTGCAAACAAAGGAAATGAGTTTTTAGTTGGTCTGTTTGTTGGTTAAAGATAGAATCTGGTCTACAAAGATCACATATATTTTTTTTAAAATGCAGCCTTTTATCTGTAGGAAAGTCAGATGGGGCTGATGGAACTGCCATGTTATAAAGACTATTCCCAGCTTTCACATCAAAGTACTACACAAAAATCTGTATAGTATTAGTATGCTCTGTGTGGATATATATATATATATATATAAAAATCCCAGCTCGCCCCTATGGGTGGTCTATTTTGCCCTCCAAGCTCGGGTCCTCTACCAGAGGCCTGGGAGCAGTATCTTAGCTGTTCCCAGGATTGCCCTCTTCTGGACAGAGATCTCGGATGTTGTTCCAGGAATCTGCTGGAGCCACTCTCGCAGTTTGGGGGTCACTGCCCCGAGTGTTCCGATTACCACGGGGACCACTGCTACCTTCATCTTCCACATCCTTTCCAGCTCCTCTCTGAGCCCTTGGTATTTGTCAAGCTTCTCGTGTTCCTTCTTCCTGATGTTCCCGTCACTTGGTATTGCAACGTCTATCATCACAAACTTCTTCCTTTGTTTGTCCACCACTACGATGTCCGGTTGGTTAGCCACCACAAGTTTGTCTGTCTGCATCTGGAAGTCCCATAGGATCTTAGCTGTGTTGTTCTCAGCCACCCTTGGGGGGCGTGTCCCATTTTGACCTCTGGACTTCCAGGTCATACTCGGCACAGATGTTCCTGTATACTATGCCGGCCATTTGGTTATGATGTTCCATGTATGCCCTGCCTGCTAGCATCTTGCACCCTGTTGTTATGTGCTGGATTGTCTCAGGGGCATCTCTGCACAGCCTGCACCTGGGGTATTGCCTGGTGTGGTACACTCCAGCCTCTATTGATCTTGTACTTAGAGCTTGCTCTTGTGCTGCCATGATTAGTGCCTCTGTGCTGTCTGTCAGTCCAGCCTTGTCCAGCCATTGGTAGGATTTCTCTATATCAGCCACTTCTTCTATCTGCCGGTGGTACATGCCCTGCAGAGGCCTGTGCTTCCATGATGGTTCCTGTTCTTCCTCCTCTTCTTTCTCGGGTTTCTGCTGCCTGAGGTACTCACTAAGCACATGATCCTTTGTGGCCATCTTCCTGAAGTATTCATGGATCTTCGTTGTTTCATCTAGGATAGTGGTTCTGACACTCACTAGTCCTCGGCCACCTTCCTCCCACTTAGTGTACAGTCTCAGGGTGCTGGATTTGGGGGTGAAACCCTCCATGCATGGTAAGGGGCTTTCTTGTCTTAACATCAGTGGCTTCCATCTCCTCCTTTGGCCAGCTTATTATCCCAGCAGGGTATCTGACAACTGGCAGGGCATAGGTGTTGATAGCCCGGAACTTGTTCTTCCCATTCAGCTGACTCTTCAGGACTTGCCTTACTCTCTGCAGGTACTCAGAGGTTGCCTGGGGACCCTTACTGGAAGTACGCCCTGGTCAGGATTCAAACCCACAACCTCCTGCTACAAATATATATATATATATATATATATATATATATATATATATATATATATATATATATATATATATATATATATATATTTTTTTTTTTGTATGATGGCACAAAATTTTCCTTCCATGTGATCTTCCTGTGACCTGCTCTTCACAGGAAGGTCACCACCAGCTCCACATTTTTATTCTAGAGCAGCTATGCATGAATCACAGTGAAGGCCCCTCAGTTCATCCACTGTCTGAAATAAGCCGCTTTAGCTCCTTACAGTTTGAGCTAACTCTCTTCTGATTGGCAGCTCCGCAAAAACAGAAGGTTTGAATACAACAGCTTGATGGGGCTGACATTAGCATATTAGGGATATCTTCCCCCACTGACATCATACAGACCCAAGATTAAGAAATTGTCTCAGTCTGAGTGTTTAAAGCAGTCTGAAGCCTCAGCTTTCAGCTCACAGGGATTACTTGTGGACATGTTGACATCATTATTTGAAACTTTGTTTCAATATGAGCATCCACCATTTTAACAGTATATACATATATGGAAAAAAATAAATAAGGAAAAACACATTAGATTCACTTTTAAGAGACTTGTTTAAGAGTTCATCTTCTCCCTGTGAGTTATTCATGAATTCATTCCACAGGCTGCAAGTGTCTGTATGGAGTTATAATGTGTTGATGAATCTGAGAGAAGACATTCAGAGGAAACAATGTGAATTTCATTTTCAGTACTGGCTCAGAGTGCATTCAAAATTATTTATTTATTTAGCCAGCACCAATATAATCTTCACACATTCCACCACTCAGCATATTTGCCACCATGCAACTTTGTCTGCTTTCTATTTCATAGACTGGATGAGATCCAGCAGGGATAGCAGAGGCAAGAAGTACAGGGGAACCCATCAGGACTTCCAGTGAAAATGATGCAGACACACGCAGGAAGATGAAGTTTTCATTAAGCGCTCCAGTGGGATCAGTTTATCACAACTTAAAAATAGTACATTATAAAACAAATTTTCTTTGTTACTTAGTCTTTAAATAAGGATCACATTGTGATGTTCACTTTGTAGGTCTGTACTTTTACACTGAGCAGAGTATCTGCTGAACTTTGTTGCGCTAACACTGTGATCCCGATCAAGCCTGCAGCTCATACCTTTGCTAATCTAGTATGAAGTTAAATGACAAAACTCGAGAAGCTTATAAAGCCAGAGCAACTTCATATGGGACAACATGCATAATATTTTAGTCTGCATCTGTATGATTTGCTGAGTGCTGCAAACTTCACAGACAAGTGCAGACTAACGTTCACAACTAGGAATCAGCTAGTCTTCACTTTTACTTCTCTTTCTCAATCATACTTGGTGCAGTCTTAATGATTGCGCACATACTTTCACATTGATGCTATCCTGTTATTCCCTCACCATAAGCACTAATTAATCTGATCATGTCACACTTATTTCTGTTGTTTCAACATGAATGTAAGTCAAAAGAAATTATACAGAGTGGTGTTTATTTAACAAAAAAGTTCATCAAAAAGAACATCAATTTAATAAACAAAAAGATTTTACAAGAACCCATTAGATGGTTTTTTGGATTTAAATACTTTAAGCATTTGGGGCTACAGTGACCTGTTATCATCTAACCCTTCCCTCTGTGGCACATCTGAATCTGAACAAATCAAACACTCCTTGCAAATATAATAATGGACAGATTTTATTACAGAAATGTGGTTCAACAGAGACAAAAAAAAAAATTCAAAGCTCTTTTGGAAAACAAACACATACGACAAACATTTAGTTAAAAGGAAGCTACTTTTTACAATGTTTGGAGGATAAACCAAAAGACTTGTAAATCATTTGTTCTGCCTCTTGTCAAATAGGATCCCAGTGGCAAGAGAACAAAAAGTTCTGTTTCAAAGAAGGTGTGTCACGTGACACCGATGAATGTGGCCACTTTATTTGTATTTTGTGTGGAATTGCAGGTGTTTAAAATGTGACAGAAATTTAATGCACATCAAGAAAAAAAAAAACCTACAGTCTGACCTTCTCCATTTGCTTTTAAACACACAGTAGGAGGTGAAGTGCCTGTCTTTTTGCCCTCAAATATGTTGGATGCCAACACCATCAGAGCATAAAGTCATGATGAGCAGATAATTTTCTCACATAACATCAAATGAAAAATGTACAAAAACTTCACTGAGTCAAAATCTGAGCAGAGATGACAGTCGGCTTAAGCACCAGCTCTGGATGGCACATCAGTTTTGGATCTTGAGAATGCTCCTCTTCTCCAAATCGTTCATCTCTTTGAGAATCAAAGCAACGTTGTAGCGAAGCTCCTGGAATTTAGACACAGGTACCTGGAAAAGACAACAGATCATGTGGCACACCCACAACATATAACCACACCAGCTTCCACAGCTGTTTACTGGGTGTGCCTCTAATATTAAAAAAAAATATGTTAACTCTAAGAGCTCTTAAGAACACAGATTTCTACCTACATGGTGTAGATAGACTCCTTTCAAAAACACTGTGTTGTAAACTAATACTTAAGCCCAGAGTTTCATTTGCTGCCTTCCTATTTTCTGTCCTTGTCATCCCTATGTTAAAGTTTCAAGCTGTGTGTGAGTCACCATCTGTTTGCAGCTGCACTGGAAGAAGAAACAAGTGCTAATTAAAAGAGAGGGCTGAAGGAGGAAGAAGCCATCTCTTCTGTTTGTTATTTATCTTCTCTTCACTTCCTGAGAAGCGCATGACAGGTGGAGATGAAGTACATCTATCGAGAGAATCTGCACATCGAATATTGTTGCTGCTAATCTTCTAATTCTGCTGTAATCTGATTATGTAACCGCTGCACTGAGTACACGGCACATCCGTCATAGGTGTCCTTGTCCCTGCTTCCATCCGTCCGCATTGGTAGTCTACTTTGAAAAGAGTTTTTGGAGCATGGCGCCCCCTGCTGAATAAGATGTATTATTGCATTGTACAGTGGCAGTGAGGCTACTATAAAATACAACTCTTATAATTTTATTTTTAAATTTCAAAAGTCACACTTTTACAGTTCTATGAAAGGAGATCAGACTTATTTCTACTGTAGTTTTATGTAATAACTTCGTGTGAACTGATTAAAAAAAACAAAATAATACAAAATACAAACACAACAGTTCTCCTGTATCTAACAACACAACATTTGTAACAAGGACAAACATGCTGATTAACATGGAACCAGCACTCAAAATGTATCAAGGGCACTTGGTCAAGGATGGGTTGTAGGTTAGACTGCAGTTAATAAATGTTACTTCCTCTTTAATCTTATTACGCAACAACTGAAACAGACCTACATTAGCCCACTGGATGGATTAACCTACTAGCTTACAACCCACTTGTTTAACACTCAGGCTATGATAATCCACGAATAACTACTACAGTGGACAACTATCATCAGTACAACTAATCCATACGATATTTACAGGTTTTTAAAAAGAAAATCATTAAAGGGGAGCTTCTAAGCTGATTTCCAGGTAATAGTTTTATACATGAACTCTACTCGTCATGGTCCCTGGGTTTTGAGACATCTTTGTATTGTGATTCCTGGTTTCTTTCTTTGTCTCTGTATTTTATCCTTGATGTTCCCTGCGTTAAGTCTCTCCTCCATATTGTTCATCTTCTGTCTCTGTCAAGTTCACGTGTCTTAGTCCTGGTCTCTGTGTTTGTTACTTCCTGTCTTACTTTGAAAGTCTCTAGTCTCTTCTATTTTGTATTTAGTTCTACTTCCCTGGTCTCGTCTTCAGTAATTAGTGCTCCCCTTTCAGGCCACCCTCTCTTTAAGCCAATAATCTTCTGGCTGGCTGCCCCTCTGATACACAAGGTTTCAGCAGCAGGTGGATGGGGCTCCCGTGCGCACAGCCAGAACCGTGTAGCTGAGATGACCATATTAAGGATATCCTCTCTCACTGAAATCATTAAGAGACAAAAGGTTTCACAGGGCTCTCTGCAGTGCCTTGTAAAACTAAATACATCCCATGATTCAGTAGCTTGTAGAATCACCTTTAGGAGCAATAACCTGAAGTAATAACAGTCTGACTTTATCACATTGTTAGGATTTTGGCCCATTCTTCTTTACAGCATTGCTTCAATTCACTGAGGTTTGCAGGCATTCGTTTACGTGCAGCTCTCTTAAGGTCTCGTCACAGCATTTCAATCAGGTTGAGGTCTGGACTCTGACTGGGTCATTGCAACACCTTGATTCTTTTATTTTTCAGCCATTCTGTTGCAGATTTACTAGTATAGAAACATTTACATGCATTTTAAAGGCATTGCATTGCTGGTTGGGGCAAAAAATGCTAAACTGTGGTTTTATGTACAAAATTTGGCCTGTTAATCTATACTTTGGTACTGGTAGCAAAATAGAAGCATTAAAAAACTAAACTGAGGATGTAATGTGCGTACAATCAGGAACAAGTAACTTGTTTAAATACCTCAAAGCGGTGAAACCTCCCATCTGAAAGTTTCATCTGCATGAGAACAGAAGGCTGCAGGGCTCGGGCTAAAGAGCTGTTTAGATACAAAAGGACAAAGACTTCAGTATTACATAAAGTCTAAAATTACACTCCTTAACCATTTTGAAAACTAAGAATTCAAAATGGGTGCAGTAGTATTTTGTTTTTTGGTAATCTTTCACTAAAAGCTTCTTCCTGAGCTATTTCTGTATTGCAAGCAAGAGATGATGGCTCAGAAGATCTCTGGACTGATATACTATAGTTTGAAGAGATATTGTTCCGGGAAAGCTTTAAAACACTATGTTAGCAGTAGTTACAATTTAATATAGATTCTTTGGACAGCTTACAGATGTAAACAGCATTGGCAATCCTTCTGGCCATCAGTATCTTACCTTGTAGAAATGGCAACATCCACTCTCCATTTCAGTTCTTGTAGTGTGGGAAGATGAGGATCATTCTGAGAGGCGGTCGCTTCTAGAGCTGCACGGCTGAGAACACAAACAGCACAGAAACCAGTACCTGAGTGTAGCACTGCTTTGATATACAGATTCTGGACATGCCTTTGTAGGTTTGTTTATTTTGCTTTGGAACCGAAAGAATAAGATCGCGAATACAAGCGGCAGAAATGAGTTTCCTTTGAAGGGTGGCTGGCCTCTCCCTTAGAGATAAGGTGAGGAGTGCAGCCATCCGGGAGGGGCTCAGAGTAGAGCCGCTGCTCCTCCACATCGAAAGGAGCCAGTGGCTCGGCCATCTGATTAGGATGCCTCCTGGCCGCCTCTTGGGTGAGGTGTTCCGGGCATGTCCCACCGGGAGGAGGCCCCGTGGTAGACCCAGGACACGCTGGAGAGATTATATCTCTCGGCTGGCCTGGGAACGCCTTGGGGTCCCTCCGGATGAGTTGGAGGAGGTGGCTGGGGAGAGGGAAGCCTGGGCTTCTCTGCTTAGGCTCCTGCCCCCGCGACCCGGCCCCGGATAAGCGGAAGAGAATGGATAGATGCTTTGGGGTTTTTTTTTTGTTTTTTTGTTTTTTGTTTTTTTTTTGGGGGGGGGGGGTGTAAATGTCAAATGTATACATTTTGATCAACATACCGATTTCCAAAAACCACACTGGAAAAATCTGTGATGAAGTCTTCTGGTATTCTAATGAAAAAACATAAAGATAACCATTTCAGGATCTGGGAGGAAAGCAGGATCAGTTATAAGGAGGAATAATAATGAATGAAAACAGTGAGAGGTGTGGGGAAATGATAATTTCTCTCACCTTAGGTCCCTCAGATCATCCTTAAAGGTCTAATCAATGCCCCCGTTAGGCACAACAGAAGAAGAATGGAGACGTTAGTTAGGCTGAATGTTTAAGGATATATCACTCCCAGTGGTTTAACATAAGCTCACCTCCTGTTTAAGTATCGCTGTGGGGATGCGGATGGCCTCAGACAGCAATCTGTGCATCCCAGCTACGATGTGACAGAGCTTCTCCTGCGGGATGACACTGCTCTCTGCTATGGACTTCATCACCTCTGTGCAGTCCTTTCCCTCCAGGGCACCGACCACAGCTGCACAGGGAATCATTCACAGGCACGTTAAATTCACTTACGCACTGGCTTCAACTGCCAACACCTGGTCTGAATGTCTACAGAAGTATCCTATCGCGACACCCCGGGACGCCGAGGTCACCAGTCTCCTGCACACAGTTATTGGTCCTGTGTCCACACTAAACTTCAGTTTTATGTCTATGTATTTGAATAGACATGCTATATTACGAATACTGAGCTCTTCCCACAGAACAGGGTTCTGTGTTATTTACCTTTCAGTATTTTTCGGAACAGCTCTTGGTCCACATCCTTCAAGTTTTTTGACAGTGATTCGACTTCCGGTGGTATTCTGCCTCCCAGAAAGCTAGAGTCCTTTATATGGCTGGAAGACATGTCTTAGTGTTTACTAACATGCAGAAATAACAGATAGAAAGACAATAAATTTATGTCAGAGAGACGTTTGTGCTGCTAGCTTTGTGTTTATGCCACAGCTTCCGCCTTCATGTCACATGACTCTCGTTCCGTGGAGTCTCGCGATGAGAGCTCGTCGTTTAAGAGAAAAAGGATTTGCAAATGGAGGTGGCAGGAGTAGTCTCTTTTTGAACGACTAAAAGGTGGGCTTTTAATATTGATAGCTTCCTAATTATAGCTTAGCCTGATTCATATACCGTTTACACATGTCACATGTTGGAAAACGTAAGTTTACGGTCGTTTTGTATGTTGGTAAACGCTACGTGGATGTTTCGGAGGATTAGCGACGAGCTAAGGATGTTAGCTTGTGATGTCAGAGGTTTATGTTTGCGTTTTCCAAACACGATGCTGTTTATGTAAGTGGTACTCAAACATGCAGCCAGCTTCATTAAAGCCTTTATAAGTGTGTGTGCACTGACTTTTAACATGTGTCGTTGAGTTGCTCTGCGTCGAACCGATGCCAAATAACAGCCTACAATTAGGAGCTGCGTGTTTAACACGCATGACGAATATAAACAATCATAGTAGATGGCCTAACTACTTTTAGTAGTTGAAGTCACATGGTAGATATTACTGCTTAGTGGTGTTTGGATGACTGCAGATTTTCGCTGTCAGTGACTGTGTGCGACTTATTTAGCATCTCAACAAAGACGAACAAAAGTGCAGAAAATCGTTTTCCTTCAACTTGTGGTTTAATTGTTCTGCTATACCGGTGTATAAAGTGTGGTAAGTGTAGCCTACCCTTACCAAACTTCGCATACTATTATGTGAAGTTTTTCATGTGACAACAAACAGGGTTAATACAGTGCGACAGGCGATGCTCTTGTTTGCATATGTTTCAGTAAATCGCTGCACCTATTTTCCATTTTCCTTGGCAGAATATAAAGAAATGATGGCTGTCTCAAGACTTTTGCACAACACTGGTCATAAACTAAATATCTGTAAAATTGGCCTAAAAATTGCAAACATGGTCTCTATCTTGCCTGATGTGTTCAAACATTTGTGTGTCCCTGTATTTTTTGTGGAACACAGATTTTTTTTTTTCTCCTGTAAACCATATAGCAAAGAAGTGTTTTAACTTTGGGCTTTTGGCCAGCATCTTGTTTGTTGTGTAAACAGAAGCATCAGCTTTTGTGTTCAAACCTTATTAAGGTTAACACATGTATAGACTGTACAGTCCAGTATAATAATCTTGGAAATTATACACACACCATAGGTATTTATTTAAACCTGTAGAAAGGTGTGTTGAAAAATAGTCTTGCCTATTTATTACTCTCCTCCTTAATTTCAGGTACAGATTTGCCATGTCTGAATCTCTGTATGAGAAGTTTTTGGCCCCGGAGGAGCCTTTCCCTCTCCTCTCCCAAAGAGCCAACCTGAGTGATGTGGGAACCCTGGATGTCAGCGATTTTGGCTGTCAGCTATCATCGTGTCACAGGACGGATCCTCTGCACCGCTTTCACAGTAACAGGCAAGTACAGAGTGAGTGTGTATTTGTATGTGCATGTCAACTGTTTGTGCGGTAAGCTGATTTTCAGAAGGGATTTTCCAAGATAATTTTCTTTATTTTAATAATTGCACATTTATTCAAAATGGAACAATTTTTTGTAGTAAAATATCCAGGGTGAAGGTTGCAAATAAATATATCTGTACTGTGTTAGTATTCCAGAGTTATGCAACATAATTGTTGATCTACAGTTGCTGATCAAAAACTACCTATAATCATGTCAGTGTTTGTGTCACATGTCCCGAGAATGTATATTTTATAGTATGTACACAAGAACAGATTTATTGTGAATTTGGCTCAAAATGCAGATTGAGTGTAGAGAGTAGGAGAGAATCAAATTGATATAAACAGCTAGCAGAAAGGCAGCCTAGTTAAGCTGCGCTGAAGCAGAGACTAACACACGCCCAGTGCTTCTCTGTTAGGCTGTAAATTGTCCCTTAAAGGTTACACAGTTCATAGTTATCCCTTAGGATTATATTTTCCCAGAGCTCTGACCTGTGTCCATATGATCAAAGCTAATAAGAACGTTAGCCATGCTAGGTGCCAATATGGTTGTCCTATTCCTGTGGTGACATTCTTATTTGAAGTGTTTGACCAAGACAGCAGATTCAGTTCCTTAACCCAAGAGCTATCTGACAGCAGCTTAAGTGCTGAAACAGTTTAAATCGAGCCTACAGGTTCACTGTGACTTTTGTTGGGCAGATTGCATTTTGCTGCTGACAGTCCACAGTATTACATTTGGCATTTGATGCTCTGCTTAGCACTGACCCAGGGAGAAATGAGCAGCAAGGGGACAGGACTGTGGATGGGGGTGGGGCTTTTGCTGTGGTGGCTCCCAAATAGTGGAATTTCTTGCCGTTATACATTAGACAGGTCATTGGCCATTTCTGAATCCACGGCTTGAAACTGCAAGATTATTTAATTATCACATAGCACTGGCTCTAAGATGCCAGAGATTCAAAAATGTGTAGTAGCAGTATTTTATTCTCTTAATTTGAAGGCACAGAAAAAGTCCAAATGTTCTGTAATCCTCCCCAAATCCTACATCTGTGCTTAAGCATACTTTCCTTTTGTATACTTAGAAAGAGAAAAACTTCCAGAAATCACTTGTAAATTGTATTTTGTCATCCTTTCTCTGTTCTCCCCAGGTGGAACCTTACTTCCTGTGGGACCAGTGTTGCCAGCTCAGAGTGCAGCGAGGAGCTCTTTTCCTCTGTGTCTGTGGGGGATCAGGATGACTGCTACTCTCTTCTGGATGACCAAGAACTAACATCACTGGATTTGTTTCCTGAAGGCAGCGTTTGCAGCGACGTCTCCTCCTCTATCAGCACATATTGGGACTGGTCTGACAGTGAATTTGAGTGGCAGGTAGGTTGTTAACTGGTCTGATTTTTTTTTTTTTTTTTTTAAATACTAAGTGTTTATGTTTAATAGGTACTGTTAGTCACTTGGTTCCTTTATCTGTGGGACTGGATAATGGTGTTTCTAAAGAATGCTTTGTTGTTGTTTCCTAATGTAATTGTTTCCATTGCTGTTTTCCAGTTACCAGGAAGTGACATTGCCAGTGGCAGTGATGTTCTCTCTGACATAATTCCAAGTGTGCCAAGTTCACCGTGTTTGTTTTCCAAGAGGAAGCCAAAGCCCCACCCTCATCGCAACCTGGATGAACTGCCTTGGAGTGCCATGACCAACGATGAACAAGTAAACAAAACATCTTTCTGTGCAGAGTGCTCAGAATTACCAGCAGTAAAGCTACTTAGCCATGTGTTTCTTTTGTTTTGTTTTTGTTATTTTGTTCTGTTTTTGGGGTTTTTTTGTGTGTGTGTGTCGTGGGGGGTCTTATTTTCTTTTCTTACCCGTAATAAATTTTGCTGTACATGCAATTAAACTTCTGTGTGTTTTCCACTTCTAGGTAGAGTACATTGAGTACCTGAGCCGGAAGGTCAGCACTGAGATGGGCCTGAGAGAGCAGCTCGATATCATCAAGATCATTGATCCCTGTGCTCAGATCTCTCCCACTGACAGCGAGTTCATCATCGAGCTCAACTGCCTCACTGATGAGAAGCTCAAACAGGTAAGCGGCAACTGTTATCTTTGTAGTTGTTGCATATTGAGGAGCAGTGCTGTGGAGAGTTGTTCAGAAACTTCTCTTTAATGGATCTGTGTGATGTCATCAGGTGCGTAACTACATCAGGGAGCACAGCCCCAGACAACGAGCCAGTAGCATCAGGGAGGGCTGGAAGAGGAGCAGCCACAGCAGCGCCAGTACAGGCGGTGTCAGTGGAGCCAGCAGCAGTAATGCCAGCATGGTCAGCTCTGCCAGCTCCTCTACTGGGTCTACAGCTTCCAACTCTGTAGCAGGTAAGATGCTGCCTGGATGGACAGTAACATAGCACCACCAGAGGAGTCTGCAGTGATGTTATTTCCGGCTCCAGTTGTTTAAACAGTAACAGAAAGTTTCAGTTTTGACAAGATAAAATTGCTCAGCTTACCTTCAGTTGCTTTTTGAACTTAATGTTTCTCACAGTGTCTCCGTCTTGTGTTCCAGGGGGTACAGCCTCCGCCTGTAGTGGGAGCAGTGTAGCCAACATTAGCAGAGCTCACAGCGATGGCAAT
Source organism: Archocentrus centrarchus (assembly GCF_007364275.1). Lineage (NCBI taxonomy): Eukaryota > Metazoa > Chordata > Actinopteri > Cichliformes > Cichlidae > Archocentrus > Archocentrus centrarchus. The sequence continues at coordinate 25,710,108 of NC_044355.1, read as the reverse complement.
CTTTCCAGTGCTGCGGAACGCATACGAGACTCTAAAGTAAGAAAGATGAGCGTGTGTATGTGAAAATGGAAACGCTCTATTTTCGTGGTCAGTATTGCGCTGTAAAGTAGTATTACCTAAAATATCTCTGACACGGGGGTCAACAGTTGCAGTTTTTATTTTTCTTATTCTCTACAGAAGAACATTTGGCAATGTGTTAATAAGTGTTACACCTTCTCTGCCCTTGGAACTGAGTGAGAGTTTCCCACAAATGAACACTTGTTTGGAAGCCTTTCTTGTTCTTATAATAGGCTACCACATTGTTATCAGCTCTAGGCACCATTTCTCTTTCCCCTGTCTGCCTCTCCTGCTGTGCTGCATGCAGTGCTCCACCCCTCACACACACAGTATGGCAGCAGAGGAGACAAACTGTGTGAAAATTATTGTGACCATAGATTAGAGGTGGGCAATTAATTTTCCCAAGGGGCTACGTGAGAAACTGGGGCTGTTGTGGAGGACTATGCAGATAAACTGAACACAATTCTGGTTAATATTAATTTGATCTCTTTATAGGCTTATTGATGCAGCCCTCCACAACAGTCCCTGTTTCTCATATGGCCCCTTTGAAAAATGAATTGCCCACCCCTGCCTTAGAGATTCTCACACTGCCCAGAAGTGAAAGGGTAGGGTGAGGAGGACCGGAATGAGCTTTATCTCTAGATTAAGTATATCTGCCACTGTGTATGGAGTACACTTGAGCCTTTTCAGACTAATTGAATTATACAGTTATTTGTAGCATATTAAATAACTGAACCTTTTTTTATTTTAAACTGCAATCATAACAACAGATCTTGAGCCCTTTTTTTGGCATATGTGAGAGAGGAGGCTTCACATCCAGCTCAGTCTGCTTGTAGCTGACAGATGCTGGAGCTGGTGAAGCAGCAGCTGGATGTTCACACTTAGTGTTAAACACAACAGTTGTCAGAATGTCCTACCACAGTTTGGCTCACTGGTACTTGATTATATTGTTGGTTGTTGAGCTGTGAAATGCAAACTGCTGCAAAGTTTAAACTCGACTGCGTGGTTCAGCAAAATGCTGCCACACTGGTGCCGTCTGGTCAGATATAGATATAGACCAAACCGTGGACTCGGAGGCAGATTTTTTTCAGAGTATCATTACTAAGCGCTCTCTCCTTACGTACGGTCTCTTCCAGAAACGTTCGAAGCAGCGGAAGCTTCAGCAGAAAGCCCTCCGCAAGCGACAGCTCAAAGAGCAGCGGCAGGCCCGCAAGGAGCGGCTGAGCGGCCTGTTTCTGAATGAGGAGGTGCTGTCGCTACGGGTGACTGAGGAGGACGATCACGGAGACGACCTGGACATACTGATGTGACACCAGTGAATCAATCAGTGCTCCCTCTACGCCTGCTTTCACTCCACCTAGCAACTAGCATAGAGCTTATAGACTGCGCTAATCCACATCACCGCATGCGTTAGCTCTGCATATGCTAATATGCTTAGAATGCTTTTTGTGAGGGCAGTGCGATGGCCAGTAATAGCTTCTTGCAGCGTTTAACTTAGCTTGACATATTGTTTGCTTATACTCGTGTGACTTGCCAGTGTGTAAATTGCTACGTGCTGCAATCACTGCTGCTCCAGTCAAAGGTAGTAATGATAAAACGCTGCTAATGCTTTAATAGCTTCAGTCTAGCCTGCTAACAGCCAGAGGCTAATGCTGCAGCCCCGTAGAAGTTTGCTGATACAAATGAATACACACTACTAATGATGTTTATGGCATCTTAATGCAGTTAATAAGAGGTTTGCTTATAGATGCTGTAAGAGCATATGTTCATTACTACTAATATAACCGCCACAGACAGAAGGACAGATCAGACGAGGGAGGCGGAGTTTGGTTACATTCTGTGTCACTGGGAGAGATGGCAAAGGCTTTATTGCTTATACCACCACAGAGGGAACTAGGTACAAGCTGATGGTTTGGCAGTGATTTGATAATCTGCAGGATGAATTAGCCTCATCAAATTTAAAGTGCTCACACTGTAGTCTTTTACAGACTCCTAATTTTAGTTTGATTTTCAACTAGAAAAAGCTTTAATGTTCAAAAACACGATTTTCCTCATACAGCAGCACCTCTCACCCTCTGAAATGCTGTTTTTAGATCCTGACTCTTTAAGGCGCCCCCTGTGGCATTTCTCACATTACCATTTAGACTGAAGGTCGACAGGCTGGCGACCTGTCCAGGGTGTACCCCACTTCTCACCCTATGACTCTGATAGGCTCTAGCCCCCCTGTGACCCTGAAAAGGATAAGTGTAAGAAAATGGGTGGATGGAAAGTTTGGCATTACATAGTGAACCAGATATGTAACTGGAGTAAAGCTTGGACTGTAAACCGAGCAGCAGCGTCTCTGTGACAGAGTATCTAAATTTTTTGTGGACTTTGGGCTTCCTAAGTTTGCTTACATTCTACATGCACACCAAGACAGATAACAGGCTAAAGGATACAGAGAAACCCTTCGATAATCTGGGCACTTCAACGTGACTGTAAGTTTACTGTAAATATAGTCACACTCATACTGAAACTGCACATCGATAAGCTGATTGTGTTAACTTCAGGAGAAAACGATGATGTCAGTGTGATACCTGGCGCGAGCTGGTCTGTCCTCCTCTCTGCTGAGCTTTGTGGTCCCATTTCACTTTTAAGGCTTAGAGGGAGCACTGAAACACTGCATGTTTCACTCGTCACCCACACTGAATCCCTGTGTGGACCAGTAACTAACAACTTGCATCACTGTTTGCAGACACTTGTTAAAATAGCTTATGTGTGTTGTAAATAAGCGATCAATACCATCATATTTACTGCTTGTTTTCAAAATTTTCTTGGTGATAAAGGTTTAAGGGTTTTTTGTTTTTTTTTGTTTTTTTTTCTTTTGGGTGTGTATATAAATGATGAACATAGCAAACTAACCGGTCATTGTAGCTTAAATGCGTTTCCTTCTAATATTTTGAATCATATTTTGATGTGTTCAGTTGTGTTTTCATCACTTGTATTTGGTCTTTTTTTTTTTTTTTTTTTTTTGTCTTGAACTCCTGCTTGAATGATTTGACGCCCCATCATAGGTTTCAGTGATTTGAGCATTGTGGACGTTTTATAGGTTTTTAAAGATCACACTTTGCTCAGTGGCTTTCGGCACTATACACTTCTATACTTCAGCTTCTTATTTGAATCATCAGCTCAGTTTCCAGAGATGGGCTCACTTGGCTCTGAAGATGATTCAGATCCACAACAAAGTGCTGATGAAACAGGACAGCTTTCTGCGGAGCTGCCGTGATGTTTTCTTATTTGCTCACTTTCTTTCTTTGTGGGTTTTTTTTGTGGTGTTTTTCTTGTTTTGTTTTGGTTTTTTTTTCTTTTCTTTTTAACTTTAGGAAACACTTTTTTTCCACAGCTTCTCGGCTGTAACGTGATGAACCACTACAGTTATTGGCCTCAGAGCTGACTGTCGTTTCTAATACTTCATGTGGACTGAGCTGTAGCTCTTGTTTCAGTCTAGTGTATAAAATAATTATTTACAGCAGTTATGTTGGGGGGGGGAACAGCTTTGTGTATTCTGTAGCAATTAATTAGTAAAACTCTATTTTGAAAAATGACATAATTTTGAAAAAAAATAAGTGTGATGCAACAGAGACGTCTGCAGGTAAGATGCCGTAAAGTGCTGAAAATGCACGGTGTTAAACATACTTTTATAAAAGCTGGGTCTGTGTACAAAGGATGTTTTGAAAGGGAATCCCACTGCAGTGTTATTGAGGTAAAAACAAACAGTGGTGTTACATGCATTAACTCCTTACAGAGGATTATGAAAGCAGTGTTGCCTGGCCTTGTTGCTGAGTGACAGGAAGGGCTGCAGGGAGACTGTGCAAGTCCACTCAGTGGTTCCTGTACCTTGTGAACTTGGGAAATAAACATTAAGTGTTGCATCCTAAAGGTTTTTCTACATGTGTGATTATTTTTGACTTGATAGACTACAAGATGACAAAGTTTAAAAGTCACCTGAGTAGAAGTCACCTGTGCAGTGATGTTAAAGTATGAATACTTGCAAACACCTGATGTATTACACTTGTATTTTGCCCATCTGGCATTTGTCAGTCAGTCAGCTGCTAGTAACTGTTCACAACTCAAACAGGTCAGACCTCCGTGATTTTTTTTTTTTTTTATACAGCTCCACTTTAGTGTGAGCCAGAGCTGCAGAGTAGAAATCCTTTTCTCCAACCTGGTTTCAGTGTGTCGTGACTGCACACAAACTGTTGTGTAATGACGACAAGAAGGATAATCCCTACTATACACACTGTCACACAAATGCAAGAGCAGTTTGACTGTTGCAGCAGCTCTGCACATATCCTTACATAATGCTAATGCACTGTCCAAACTTAAAGCTCCACTCACCATTTAAACACAACCCACCCAAGTGTCACATGATTTGGAGTCTAAAAGAAGGGTCATAAAATCCACAAATATAAAACTTTAATGATTTCTGTTTTGTTTTTTCTAAACAATATGCTGAATGTCAAGTATTCAGCCTGGTGGTTTGGACATCGTTTTACCAAGAGCAGGTGTCTGTTCACTTCTGAGGTGCATGTGCAATTTCCAACATACCAAATGTGAGGCAGACACTAATGCTGAGAGGATGTCTGAAATTTTGATTTTATATATATATATATATATATATATATATATATATATATATATATATATATATATATATATATATATACACACACACACACATATACACATACAGGGATTGGACAATGAAACTGAAACACCTGGTTTTAGACCACAATAATTTATTAGTATGGTGTAGGGCCTCCTTTTGCGGCCAATACAGCGTCAATTCGTCTTGGGAATGACATATACAAGTCCTGCACAGTGGTCAGAGGGATTTTAAGCCATTCTTCTTGCAGGATAGTGGCCAGGTCACGACGTGATGCTGGTGGAGGAAAACGTTTCCTGACTCGCTCCTCCAAAACACCCCAAAGTGGCTCAATAATATTTAGATCTGGTGACTGTGCAGGCCATGGGAGATATTCAACTTCACTTTCATGTTCATCAAACCAATCTTTCACCAGTCTTGCTGTGTGTATTGGTGCATTGTCATCCTGATACACGGCACCGCCTTCAGGATACAATGTTTGAACCATTGGATGCACATGGTCCTCCAGAATGGTTTGGTAGTCCGTGGCAGTGACGCGCCCATCTAGCACAAGAATCAAGAATCAAGAATGCCTTTATTAGTCCCACAAATGGGGAAATTGCAGTTGGGCCAATTGCACAAGTATTGGGCCAAGGGAATGCCATGATATGGCAGCCCAAACCATCACTGATCCACCCCCATGCTTCACTCTGGGCATGCAACAGTCTGGGTGGTACGCTTCTTTGGGGCTTCTCCACACCGTAACTCTCCCGGATGTGGGGAAAACAGTAAAGGTGGACTCATCAGAGAACAATACATGTTTCACATTGTCCACAGCCCAAGATTTGCGCTCCTTGCACCATTGAAACCGACGTTTGGCATTGGCACGAGTGACCAAAGGTTTGGCTATAGCAGCCCGGCCGTGTATATTGACCCTGTGGAGCTCCCGATGGACAGTTTTGGTGGAAACAGGAGAGTTGAGGTGCACATTTAATTCTGCCGTGATTTGGGTTTTATGTTTTTTGGATACAATCCGGGTTAGCACCCGAACATCCCTTTCAGACAGCTTCCTCTTGCGTCCACAGTTAATCCTGTTGGATGTGGTTCGTCCTTCTTGGTGGTATGCTGACATTACCCTGGATACCGTGGCTCTTGATACATCAGAAAGACTTGCTGTCTTGGTCACAAATGTGCCAGCAAGACATGCACCAACAATTTGTCCTCTTTTGAACTCTGGTATGTCACCCATAATGTTGTGTGCATTGCAATATTTTGAGCAAAACTGTGCTCTTACCCTGCTAATTGAACCTTCACACTCTGCTCTTACTGGTGCAATGTGCAATTAATGAAGATTGGCCACCAGGCTGGTCCAATTTAGCCATGAAACCTCCCACACTAAACTGACAGCTGTTTCAGTTTCATTGTCCAACCCCTGTGTGTGTGTGTGTATATATATGTGTATATATATATATATATATATATATATATATATATATAAATAAACTTGAATGGACTGGTTCTTATACCTGAACACTCAATGCACATTATATAACAGGTCTTCATTCACCCAAGCACTTTTTTCTAAACCTAAGTGCTTTCTGTCTAACATTCACACGCATCAGAGAGCAACTTCAGCATCTTGCCCAAGGATACTTTGGCATGCAGAATGGAACAGCCAGGGATCAAACCACCAACCTTCCAATTATCAGATGACCTGCTCTACTACCTGAGCCACAGCCACTAAACCTTTAACCCCTCTGCAGGTTAAGCTAAGGCTAAAGTCCATCTTTATGATCTTATGCAATAGTCTTTGTGCACTTGTGTATTCCCTTTTTCTGTCACAGCTGCTGCTAATAATCGTCTTTGGGTTTTAGTCATTCTGCATCCCTCGATTAATATGCCTACATATATACTCCCAACCCCGCCGCAACCCTGAAAATGATAAGCGGAAGAGAATGGATGGATGGATATGCTGAGTATGGAGCTGAGTCTTTGAGCATTGTCAATTCATTATACTTTAAGTATAATGAGGATAATTGACCTACGGTTTTTAAAACTGAGGTATTCAATTAAAACACACAAGAACAAATAACAGAAAAAACAAACAACAACAACAAGCAGTTGAGTTGGTTGAGATTTGGGACTGTAGGGGGCAGCAGTATGCGCAGGAGCGGGGAAAAAAATCACAACAAAGAAGAACAGAGCGGATGTGACGTAATAGTGTTTACACTATACCGTTGACTAGCAAGGAAGTGTCCGTTAACGAAGCTAATTTATGGGACTTTGGTTTGTAATTAGATGTTTATACGCATAGTTTGGTGGTAGTTTACGCAATTTTCATGGGTGCTCCCGGGGTTTTAGGGAACGAGCCCGACTCTATAGACTACTCGGTGCACGAAGCGTGGAACGAGGCCACTAATGTCTACCTGCTGGTGATCCTGGTCAGCTTCGGCCTGCTCATGTACGCCAGAAAGTAAGGACACTGTGTATCTACTCCTCACTCTGTTACCGAGATTAGAACACACCGCTGTGTGGCTCAAGTCACACGCAAATAATTAAAGAAAATAATTAGTTTAGTGTCAAATCCTTCAAACGTAGCGTGTTACTGTATGCTTAGTGCTCATGTTCTCTTAATCGTATGCGGAAAATGGGCACAAACTGACGCTGTTTGTTTATGTACGCTTCAGAAATAAGAGGAAGATCATGCGCATCTTCGCTCTGCCTCCTACTGCGGGTACCAGCCCGGAGCCCAACTTCTACGACAGCCTGCAGAAGGTCCGCCTGAGGCAGCAGCTGGAGATGTACTCTCTGGGTGAGGATGAAACGAGATTAGCTCCGGAGAGAAAGCAAAGCCCGCATGTGGGCTGCTCTGGATTTACAGTACTGAGCAAAAGTCATGAGCCACTCCTCATTTCCTTTTATTTTTGCTAGGAAAATGGGAAATAAGTGCGACAGGATGTTGAAACGTGCAAACATGAGTGGAAATACAGTATATAAAGCAAAACAGACAAACAAAAAACAGAGTTTGTACAAGACTAACGAACTTGAAAGTGAATGTTTGGTAGATAGTAAATGGATCAGCTTTTTTTCTTTTTTTTTGTGACAGGCTACTAGTAACAAAGATACCTAAAGATGCCATTTAAAACTGGTTCTTTACTAAGTTGTCTCTTATGCATTGGCAGAACACTGGTTCGTCCCTTGAGTTAGGTATCTTTTTTTATGCATGAATTATTCATAGGTCAGTGTTAAGTCGCTTAAACAAACCCTCCGGCTGTCTCCTGTCTCACCTTCTAGCCAGGAAGTTTGAACAACAGCAACAGCAGCAGCAGCAGCAACAACAGGGCCAATCAGACAGTGTGCAGCTCTCCATGGAATGAGAACAGGAGGCCCCAACTTCAAGCTTCTTCTGCCCATGGATATGAATGGACTTGTATGGCTGTAATGATCAGTTTGTGCAAAAGAATCTGCACCCATCCTTGCTGCTTCATCCACCATCTCTCATTTGTGATATTTGAGCAGATACGCAGCTGGATGGGTAGGTGGGAAAAGGATGCTTTTCTAAAGCTGGCAGCTAGCAGGTGTGCTGTCTCACACAGCAAGTGACACTAACCTGGTGCAGAGAGCTAAAGCTGGAAATGCAGCATTTGTCACAAAATGATTTTCATTATGGCACAAGGGGAATAAAAATCTTGGCTTTAGAACAAATCTTTTATTTCTAACACAGGCTGTGGGTGTTTTATTCCATTATTTTGTTAGATGTGTAAAGATGAGGGCTTACTGCAAGAGAAAAAATTCCTAAATGTGAAGATGAAGGCACATAAATATGAAGTTAGACCGTAGATAGATTATTTATGAATGCATCATCTAAGTCTTTGTGGGCTTTGATTTTAAATGGCTACTTTAGTCCCAGTATGTAGAAGAGTTTTCCTTTCTAGCACTGAGCTTAAGGCAGCACTCTGCAGATTCACAGCACCTGTTAAAGTCCTGGTCTTGTAAAAAATTTTACATTTTGAAGGGGACCTATTATGAACTTTGGACTCTACTATAGTCTGTTTGTGTTATTCTCAGGTTAAAAAAAAACAAACGTATTTATCTTAAACAGGTTGTTGGTGCTGCTCCTTAGTTCATCCAGTGAAATAAGTTTAAGCCAGCTTTCTTCTGATTGGCTGCCCCTCACAAACTAAAAGTAGCTGGTGGGTAGAGCTTTGGTACGCAGCCAGATATTGTGTGCCTGAGACCGAGACATCATAAGAAAGAAATGGCATTCAAGGAATCCTGAAGAAGCCTAATATGACTACATTAGGAATATGTGCTCTGACACAGAGGGTTTAAAGCAGTCTGAAGCCTTTTAGCTCAAAGTGACAGCTAGTACATATGCCAAGCTAATTATTTGAAACTTTTTAATATGAGCATCCTAAAACAAAAAGTGTAATAGGTCCCCTTTAACTATTTTGAAGTTGAGTTCACCATTATAATTTTGTGGCAGCAAAATTTCACAGTCATCACTATAATAAAATAATTATTTGTTGATGAATTAAAGTCTGGAATGAGTTGGAATATCACTGCTGCACTGACCTTTGATCTTTGTTTATAAAATAACATGTTAATAAATGTATTAAAAAGTTTTTCTGTTGTAAAAGTTCATATTCTGTAAGAAAAATGATCCACAAAAAAAGAAGACAAATAACTCAAAAAGGTCTTAAAGGCCACCAGTTAGGAAGCACATTTTATTTATACTGAAATGCTTTTCTCAGGAACCAGGTGAAATCATTTGTTTCATCCAGAAGGAGGAAGGCAAACACACAACAGACGGAAATGGGAAAGACAATACAGTAAAACCAGCAAAGGAAAACAAAATGTGCTCGCTCTCATCGGAGCGAGTGATCCTCTTCCACACATTCAAACTGCTAAAAATGGAAAACTCAGTATTTACAGGAACGGCAGCTCTGATATCTCAGAGGGTTTCATTAGCAGCTGATGCGCTTCTTTGGAGATCGTTCAAGTTTGGCACCAACATTTTCAAGGAAAACATACATAATGAAATAAAATAAACATACAGATGGAGTTCCCCGGCACCTCAGCTGATGAGAAAATTGTAAAAACATTGCAGAATATTTAAAAAAAAAAAACCTCTGAAAATCAATTATATACAGAAAAAAGGCAGCCAGTCGGTAAACAGCAGTAAAAACAAACAGCAAGCGGATTCTGCATAGGTGCAATGAACTTCAAGTGGGAAAAACAAGCAAGCACGCTGCTCATCTTAATGCAGCGCTCTTTATTGATTCCCTCAGTGACGCGGACACACGTCCACATCATCAACAGAGAGTGTGGTGGCATACTCAGACTCCCAGTCTCTGAGGAAGAGGTCCTCTGCCTGGCGCTGTAGAGTCTGCTGGCCGGGATCAACTGCAGAGCCCGTCTGGTTCACCACCAAACCCACACCAGCGGTAAAAGTGAAGTAGTTTTCTGACCAGTTGGACGTCCCTGTGAACATCAAGAACAGTTTAACTAGTTGGACTGCTGGAGAATTGAAAGCACTGATTTTTTTTTTTTGGTGAGAGCTACAGTCTGCACTTATTAACCCTTTTACCACAGGGGTCACCGGTGATCCCTGTGGTAGTGAAAGGTAATCTATTACCACAGGGGTCACTGGTGGACTTGACCCCTGTGGTAGTAAAATGGTTAAAGGGGACCTATTATGCTTTTCTATATTTTCTGTCATACGTTTTCTGATATATAAGTTTAAAACGGATATTCAGGTTCACATAGTGTCATATAGTTTTTTTTTTTCCCTACTCTTATGATGTCATGAAGCTGGGACATCCCTAATAGTGTCATTTCAGGTACCCAGCTCTGGGTATATCTGTTTGGCTTAAAGGGAGGACTGCTCTAAATGGAGAGGAGCTAAAACAGTTGGAGTCAGAGGACGAGGGGCTGCACCAAGGCTAAGTATAAGAAATTATTTTGAACTAAATCGTGCAACGCTACTCCACAGAGTCCAAGAACAAATATATGGAGCTAAAAAGGAGCATAACCGGCCCACTTTAAAGACATTATCTGCCAAATTCTAAAAGCCAGACACCCTAGCCTGTTATGTTTCCCCTTTCACAATTCAAAGGATCCAAGAGTCTTTAAAAATGTAGCCAGTGTTGGCAGCATACCTATATAGACCACTCTGTCTGTAACCATGTATTTGGCATGATTGACTCGTGCATATGGAATCTTCTTCTGCTCTGCTGTTGAAGGCACTGTAAAGATTTTCTACAAACAGATAAAAAAACAAACAAAAGCAGCGCTTTAGAATCCGTCACATCATCAGTGAGTAGCCGTGAAAAGAAAATCAAATCTCCAAACATACCACATCAATGTCACACGTCAGCGGAGGTCTGCTGAGCACCTGCAGTGATTGCAGGAAGATGAACATGTCAGGATACGAATGCTGCCAGCAGCTGACCATCAGTCGGACCTGCACCCCTCTGGTGCACGCTGCAGCGCGCAGGGCCGAGTCAATGGTGGGCCAGAACCTGAGAATGGGAGACCAGGACAAATTTAAGAGCTCTTCAGCTTCCAGGAGACAAAAGAGCAGTGCAGGGAAGAAGCAGGAAAGCAATATTTTCCCCTGAAATGCTCTCTCAGAGTCAGCCAAGTGTCCAATATTTCAAACAGAACATCACCAGTCAGCACAACGCACACCATCTTAATAAAAGAGGCTGCTTTGTCAGCCAATCACGGGCCAGTCCACCCAGCATAATACAGTAGCGTCTAATCATTTCTTGTACAAAGAATTTATCTGCATGTGATAAAAGGACTTGAACAGTGCAGCTGAGAGAGTGGAGTGTACCGGAGTGGCTCTGTGAACTGAGACAGTGGAAGGTAGTCCATGACAGAGATGTAAATGAACTTCTGAGCGTCGTTGATGACAGACAGAATAGTGGAAAGGTCGTCAGAGCGGCCACGAGCTGAGATTTGTGGAGGGGCACTCTGCAAAAAACAGACACGGCAGAAGCAATGAGGATCAAGGAAGAGGAGCCTGTAACAGCTGAACAATGAATGTCCTTATCTAGATTGGAATGGTATAAATACAGTTAGGGCCATATATTTTCAGACAAACATACAAATTGTTATTTTAGCTGTGGCACTTCACAATACAGAAGGACAACGAACCAAGATGCTGATTTTAACACGTGTTTCTCTTGCTGAATAAAACACTAAAGTCAGAAAAACTTCAAACAAATAACAACCAAACAACTGCAGTAAAGCCCTGGACTGTCCATATGTTCAGTGGTGGGAATAAATCAGCTTGTCAGCGGGCATTTACATACAGTATCTGCCTGTGCCTATAAAATGCATAGCCATCAACGCTACAAGCCTCATTTAAAATGAAAGCAGATTCCAAAAGGAATTCCTGCTGAAAGGTTACGGAGTCACTTACAGAGAGGTAGACACGAGCAGGGATGCCATTGAACTTCAGATGCAGGGGGTTCTGGGAGCTGGACAGGGCAGAGAGGCGAGCGGGCCAGTATGGAGGCAGGGAACCATTTTTCACACCACCAATGCTCCAGTACACTCCAAAGATCCGAAAGGCATCCTGAGCCAGACAGCTGCAGTCCTCCACTGACAGACCCACCTCCTTCACCTTTGTTCAAAAAGAGTATTCAGACTGCTTTACTTCCGCTACAGCATAGCCACAATTAGGACTGCATTAGTATGCACAATGTGTTGTAAAGGAAAATTTATCATGTGCACATATTTTATATTCAAACTTTCAAAAATGAACCTGCACAGAAGAATAAAACCTAACAATAAGCTCATCTTTTAGCACCTCTCCCAGTTTTCTTCTAATAGCCCAAGCTATTATGACTTATTACAATTCTAGAACATGCGCTTCAACTGGTAGCAAAGTCTGGTAGCTCTGATTTCCTTTTTTAAAATTTTTTGTTTTCATCAAGCGTTTACTCAAGAGAAGAGCTTTTTTTATTTTCCCCATTGAAATATTCCAGCTGAGATAAAGAGGCATTTTCATGGTTGTCGTGTTGGTGCAAAGATGAAGGCTTGGAAGTGGAGATAAAAGTCCTTTTTGCCAACAATTATTATGGGAAATGTCAACTCTGCCCAACAAAAATGATAAGCTGGAGATATTGGCGAGGACTCTGAAAGTATACCATGTGTGCAGTCTCATGTGTTTTACTGAAACATGGTTGAACCAAAACATCTCAGACTCTGATGTGGATCAACCTGGTTTCACCCTCATGCGGTCAGACAGAGATGCAAAAGCCAGTGGCAAGAAAAAAGGTGGGGGTCTGGCTTTGTTTGTGAACCAGAGATGATGTAATCCTGCATGTCACTGTCAAGGAGAAGACGTGTTGTCCTGATATTGAATTATTATCAGCTGCTATGATATTATGTACCAAGAGAATTCAGTCATATCGTAACAATACTTGTGTACACTCCACCCAAAGCAACAGCTGAAGTTCCATGTAACGTTTTCCATGAAACTGTTGCTAGGAATCATGATTCTCTCTCCGCACACGTGATTGGATTCACACAATTTGTTGACTGTCCTACCAGAGAAAATAAAACCCTTGATCAGCTGTACGCCAAGAGCTACTGTCTTACCACCACTTGGCAGATCAGACCACAGTTTGTTTGTTTTTTGCAGACATGTTACAAACCCTGTGTGCAGAGACAACCTGCAACTAAACTCACAGTCAAGAAATGAACACCTGATGCTACTGAGGCTCTGAGGGACTGCTTTGAATGCACAGATTGGAATGTGCTGCTGGAAACAGATGGGACCAGTATGGACACTGACAGACAGGTTGCTTGCTTTGCTGAGTTTACACCGAGATAAACTAGACTGGTCCCTGGATGCAGATGAACTATACAAAAAAGGGGCAGAGCATCCCTTTTTGTTAAAGAAAACTAAGCTCTCATGACATCTGCAGTAAAATGCTGAAGATGTTCTATCAGTCTGTGGTGATGTTCTCTGCTGCAGTCTCCTGGAGGCAGCATCAGAAAAAAGGATGCAAGGAGACTGGACAAACTACTGGAAACAGAATGGATACACTGGAAGAGGTGGTGGAAAAATGCACACTAAAGACATTGGACACCATCCTGAACAATTCTGATCACCCACTTTATAACATCTTTATGGAACAAAAAAATCAGTACTGGAAGACTCCTCTCTCTGTTTTAAAACAGAGAGATACAGAAAATCAATTTCCCTCTGGGATCAATAAAGTTATTCTTATTCTTATTAATGGAATGAGACATCAGTGTACTGGAAAGTAATATATTTTAAGCTGGGAGTTATCTATCTCTGTGTTCCACTTAAAAATGTGGAGACTTCTTGCTAAACATTATTACTGCTAAGTGCCTGACTAAAGACAGAAGGGCATCTGTGAGGATATATTTAGTTTCAGAGTTTTCCCATTTCTGTCATACCTGACTTAGAGAGCGCCAGTCCATGTTAGCACTACCCAGATAGAGGTGCTTTTGGTCAACCACCCACAGCTTGGTGTGGACAATGCCTCCAGTTACAGCTTTAAGATCCACCTCTCTGAGCTCGGCACCTGCAACGTACACATGGAAAATTAATCCAGAGATTCCTTACGCGTCCTATTCTAAAACACAAATGTGACATCCTCACCTGTCGCAGCCAGGTCGGCTGTGTCTCGAGTTGAATCCTGGGGGGCATTGACGGCAACTTGGAGTTTTACACCTCTGGATTCAAGTTTCATCAGGTGCTCGAAGACCTTTCTTCCCTGAGAACCATGTAGAGGCCATTAACTTAATGGCTTAAAGCTTCAGGTACAACCACCTGATGTACTGCCTCATGAGACCTGAGTGTGCTGCTGGTTGTGCTCACCTCAGAGTCCAAGGGTTCATGCAACCCCAAATCATCGCCCCGCAGTGTGAAATAAAAAGCGGCGATATGGACTGAGCTGTTGGCTTTGTCCAGCAGGTGCAGCCAGCTGTCTGTGATGCTCTGTCTCGAGGAGGGGGAAGACAGGTAGAGACCGACAGGGATGCTTTCCACCAGATGCGCTCTGAACAACAGAGACCACATTCAGCAGCACATGAGTTATTGAATCCTTACAGATGAATATCGCAAATTCTTTTTTCTTTTTTTTCATAAATAACTCAAAGAACCAAACAAGTCAGAAAGATATAAAATTGTTGATATCATTTACCGACAGTCAGTGCTACAGGGCTTTGGTACTAATCCAAAGCCCTCCAGCCAGTGCAACTCCAGCTGAGCCGTGAGCTGGGACAAGGACGTGGGAAGCCCATAGTGCCACACATGCTGAGAGAACCCTCCGAGAAGCAGCAAGGTGGTGGTCAGGAAGCAGAAGGCGGTACAACTGGGGCATCCAGACCTCTACAAAATGATAAGGACAGAATTTACACACCAGAAGGTTAAACCACTCTCACAGCTTTAGCACAGCTTAGGACTGTGATGCATACCAAAGCTGCTACTGCAGGGAGTGGTGGAATTCTTTTAAAAAGGTACACATATAACATGTATATGAGTCAGCTGAGACCATCAAGAAAACAGGTGCCAGTGTGCCACTCAGTCACAAACAGTGACATAACTCACCTTGGCTGACTTGGTTGCTCTTGCTTTAGCAGGCGTCTTTGGTGCTACAGTAGAGGCTGACTCAGCAATATTCGCTTTTTCCTCTTCGAGCTTTGGAAACTTCGACAGGCTTATCAGCGGCTCATGATGCTCCTTCACGTACTCTGATCTTTCACCAGCCAAATCATCCTCACATTCAGCTTCTGATGAAGATATACTATCCTTTAAACCAGCTGTGTTCAGCGCCTCTGTCTCCCACGGAGGCTCTTCATCCATAATAGCCTCCACTTGACTGTCTTCAGATTCATGAGAGATCTCTGCAGACTGGTCTTTGGTGTGTTCAGACAGAGTGAGGGGAATCCTGTCTTTAACTGCAGCATCATACGTCTCTGCTGTTTCCTCCTGGAACGTCTTGCTGGGGAAGCTCTCATGTGGAAGAGGGCCTACAGAGCCATCTGGGACGGTTTCTGAGGTTTCGTTCTTGTCTTGCTCTGATCTGAGAGCAGGCCTGGGACTTGCAGTCAGAAGAGGGGAATGCCCAGGTCGGGCAGCAATCAGAGGGCCATGAGCTGTTGCAGCAGCTAGTTCTGGCCTGCCGAATGCAGAAGGGGCCTCAAAACCAATTTTGGGTGTGCGGACCAATAGCGAGGGAAGCACTGTTTCTCTGACATCAGGTAGTTTGGATTTTGAAGCTTCCACACTTCCAAGTTTCTCAGGAGGCTGAGCTACATGGACTGGAGTATCTTTTTTGGGAACAGGCAGCTCAATGTTCTGACCGGCGCCAGCGGGTCGTTTCTGGAAAGTTGGGATTCTGGAGACTGGTTTCCCACCTTTGCGGTTCATGTCTTCTTTCTCTTCGAGGTCTTTTTTCAAACTCTTGTCATCAGCGTGGAGACGGTCCAGCACAACACTACAATCCTTCAGGCCCTGAGGAAGATGAAATACATGTTTAAAGTCTCTGTAATCTGTCTATGAAGCACACACACATTTGAACCAGGCCTCGTGGCATACACTAATTTAATCATAACACCTAAGGCTACATAAAAGCTAGCAGTGATACACAGAGACATTTCCAGTTTTAGTGTCCACAAATCTTCCTGCTCCTTGCCTTTGATTCCTGTGAACATCAAAGCTTCCTCACTGATTAGCCACACCTTTTTAAAACAGCTCTCCAGACTGCTGCACGGCTCCTGTTGACTGTCAATATTTGTTTATGCACATGACTGCAGAATCATTTGACTTCATATTCTGATGGCAGTCAGTGCTCAACATTCACCTTGCTCTACTCCACCTCTGCATGCTCATTTTCATAAATACACTGATAACTCAGCATTCCAAAAGGTGTGACCAGTCTACTGGTCACACCTTTTGGATGCTACATTAATTTCCAGCAAGATGTATTGCATGTACCTGCATTTCCAAACTAATTTCATATTACACCCATCAGCCACAAGATTAAAAATCACTGCACTGATTTTAATGTATCATGTCATTACAATGGGAACAATCTGCTGGGAAACACTGGGTCCTTGCATTTATTCAATTCAATTTCAATTTAATTTTATTTATATAGTGCCAAATCATAAACAGTCGCTTCAAGGTGCTTTATATTATAAGGTAAAACCCTACAATAATGCAGACAACCAGGCTCAGGGAGGGGCAGCCATCTGCCACAACCGGTTGGGGCAGAGGGGAGGGAGACAAGACAAAAGATATGCTACGGAAGAGAGCCAGAGATAAATAGTAACTAGTGATTAAATGCAGTGTGGTGCATAAACACAGAGTGAAAAGAGGTGAATGAAGAAGAAACACTCAGTGCATCATGGGAACCCCCCCCCCAAAGTAGCTTACTAAAGACCTTACTATGGGAGGGTTCAGGGTCACCTGATCCAGCCCTAACTATAAGCTTGATCAAAAAGGAAAGTTGTATGTCTAATCTTGAAAGTAGAGAGGCGTGTGTCTCCCGAATCCTAACAGGGAGCTGGTTCCACAGAAGAGGGGCCTAAAAACTGAAGGTTCTGCCTCTACTTTTAAATACCCAAGGAACCACAAGTAAGCCAGCAGTCAGAGAGCAAAGTGCTCTATTGGGGTGATATGGTACTATGAGGTCTTTAAGATAAAATGGGGCTTGATTATTCAAGATCTTGCATGTGAGGAGAAGAATTTTAAATTCAATTCTGGATTTAACAGGGAGCCTGGTGCCTGGATCAGCTGAAGGCTTTTCAGGGAGTTCTTATGACAGCCTGATAATAATGAATTACAATAGTCCAGCCTAGAAGTGATAAATCCACGAATTAGCTTTCAGCATAACTCTGAGACAGAATGTTTCTAATTTCTTACACATGAATGTTACTGTGATATACTGTTGGAAACCAAACGCATCCTCTTAGCACTGCAAAAACTGCTCAGGAACAGCCTCCCCAGAACTCAACTGGTGCATCTACTGAATGAGTCAGAAGCATGTCCTTCTCTGAACCAACTGGGGAACCTGTCCTGTGGTGTGGCCAGTGAAATTTGAATTCTGTTTGGAGATAACAAACGCTGTGGCACCACAGAGTAAGTATATCATGCATGCTGAATAATTTTTATATATATATATATATATATATATATACACACACACTCTTTTTTATTTAGCCAAATGCTGCTATTCAGACATGTTTTTTCTTTTCTGCAAGATCCTTACTTATTAAAGCAAGACAATACCAAACCACATTCTTCATGCATTACACGAGCACTCCCGTGGACTAAGAGAGTCTTGGTGCTAAACTGGCCTGGCTGTAAATAATCAATGTCACCTTTAAGAAAATTGGCATATTATGAAACAAACAGAACTCTAACTGTTAACCACAGTAACTGTATAACAAGCAATATTGGAAGAACATTTCATTATTAAACACACAGCAACTGGTCTCTTTGGTTAACAAGAAAGAGACCAGTTGATAGGGGGAGAGGCAAGGTACAGCCTGGATAGGTCACCAGTCTGTGACATAGCCCGCACAAGAGACAGACAATCATTCATGCTCACATTCGCACCTGCAGCCAATTTGGAATCTCCAATTAACCTAACATACATGTCTGAGTATTCAGAGAACCCACGCAAAACATGCAAACTGCCACACAGAAAGGCTTCAGCTTCTGGAGACAAATTCTAACCCAGGACCCTCTTGCTGTGAAGGGACACTGCTAACCACTGTTCCACCTGACACCAAATCCAAAATAAGCACATACAGGTGCTGGTCATAAAATTAGAATATCATGAAAAAGTTGATTTATTTCAGTGATTCCATTCAAAAAGTGAAACTTGTATATTATATTCATTCATTACACACAGACTGATATATTTCAAATGTTTGTTTCTTTTAATTTTGATGATTATAACTGACAACTAATGAAAACCCCAAATTCAGTATGTCAGAAAGTTAGAATATTACTTAAGACCAGTGCAAAAAAAAAGGATTTTTAGAAATGTTGGCCAACTGAAAAGTATGAACAAGAAAAGTATGAGCATGTACAGCACTCAGTACTTAGGTGGGGCTCCTTTTGCCTGGATTACTGCAGCAATGCGGCGTGGCATGGAGTCGATCAGTATGTGGCACTGCTCAGGTGTTATGAGAGCCCAGGTTGCTCTGATAGTGGCCTGAATTGTTGGGTCTGGCGTATCACATCTTCCTCTTCACAATACCCCAATACCCAGATTTTCTATGGGGTTAAGGTCAGGTGAGTTTGCTGGCCAATTAAGAACAGGGATACCATAGTCCTTAAAGCTTTGGCACTGTGTGCAGCTGCCAAGTCCTGTTGGAAAATGAAATCTGCATCTCCATAAAGTTGGTCAGCAGCAGGAAGCATGAAGCGTTCTAAAACTTCCTGGTAGACGGCTGCGTTGACCTTGGGCCTCAGAAAACAGTGGACCAACACCAGCAGATGACATGGCACCCCAAACCACCACTGACTGTGGAAACTTTACACTGGACCTCAAGCAACATGGATTCTGTGCCTCTCCTCGCTTCCTCCAGACTCTGGGACCTTGATTTCCAAAGGAAATGCAAAATTGACTTTGATCAGAGGACATAACTTTGGAGCACTCAGCAGCAGTCCAGTCCTTTCTGTCTTTAGCCCAGGGGAGACGCTTCTGACGCCGTCTCTTGTTCAAGAGTGGCTTGACACGAGGACTGCGACAGCTGAAACCCAGGTCTGCATACGTCTGTGTGTGGTGGTTCTTGAAGCACTGACTCCAGCTGCAGTCCACTCTCTGTGAATCTCCACCCACATTTTTGAATGTATTTGTTCCACAGTCCTCTCCAGGGTGCAGTTATCCCTATTGCTTGTACACTTTTTTCTACCACATCTTTTCCTTCCCTTCGCCGCTCTATTAATGTGCTTGGACACAGAGCTCTGAACAGCCAGCCTCTTTAGCAATGACCTTGTGTGTCTTGCCTGCCTTGTACAAGGTGTCAAAGGTCATCTTTTGGACAACTGTCAAGTCAGCAGTCTTCCCCTTGATTGTGTAGCCTACAGAACTAGACTGAGACCATTTAAAGGCCTTTGCAGGTGTTTTGAGTTAATTAGCTGATTAGAGTGTGGCACCAGGCGTCTTCAATATTGAACCTTTTCACAATATTCTAGTTTTATGAGACACTGAATTTGGGGTTTTCATTAGTTGTCAGTTATAATCATCAAAATTAAAAGAAATAAACATTTGAAATATATCAGTCTGTGTGTAATAAATTAATATAATATACAAGTTTCACTTTTTGAATGGAATTACTGAAATACATCAACTTCTTCATGATATTCTAATTTTATGACCAATACCTGTATTTTCCAAAAGGGAAACTTTTTTTTTTTTTTGTTAGTTTCAACATTCAGTATGTGCCCTTGGTATAATTTTCATGATTGCATTTTTACTTTGATTTACATTTTGACATTATCTCAACTATTTAGGAAACAGTGTTGCATTCCTATATAAAAGTTTCATGTTTTAAAATGACCTTTTAAAGAAATGTTCTACTTTTATATTCTGTGACAGAAATTAAAATCAAAATAAACCAGTATATTTGACCACAAGTATTAATTTATACTTTTTCATCTGATGTTTATTAGTAAATAAGCCATAGCTTGGTTCTCTGCCAGCAGGGTAAAGGAGGTTAACACATTTCCGCACTGGCCTGCCAATATTTTCTGGTAACGGTTGCATGCAGCTGCAATGACACACTCACAAAAGCAGTATATTTATAATGCAGGGCTGTGTAAATAAGAGCTCTGCCACACCCAGCGGGGCTCGTAGGTGGCTTTTTCCCTCCCTGCCTGCACAGAACAACATCAGAAGCTGAAAGAAAGAGGGGTGTTGGGGGGTGAATTATAGCCTACCTTCTGATCTGCCTCCTCGGCAGCTTCCTCCTCCAGGTCAGCCTCATGTCTCTCCATCTCCTGACGCTGGACAGACTCAGAGTCTGACTCGTCTGAGTCCTACAGTGGATACCGGTAAAAACGTCCGTTAACAACACGGGAGCAGCGGTGTACTAAAGCACTAGATGCTGTATGCATTCTGCATGAAGTATGTTAACCGTGCCAATGACAGAAAAAAGGACAGAATATGAATGCCGAGCGGTTCTTGGTTATTTTCAATATATAAACATTCTCAGCTAGTAAAATAAACTTACCATGATAAGCACCTTTAATAAGTTTTGGGCTCACACGCGGTGCAGTTTCAGGTTAGCTAAAGCAATGCTAGCCGGTTAAGCAAATACTTACTGCGGTAAAAATGCTACAGCAGTAAAAGGTGCGGCACCTGAAAGCGCTACGGTCTCTTTATAATCCTCCCTTAAGTATATTTCTCGGATTAACCAACTAACGTCTCCGCCGTTGACGCTGGAGAGCGAGCTACGTGGCCCACTGTGAAGTTTGCAGCAGCGGAGGAAGAGGAGGCGGAAAGGAAAGGCTGAGTAATAGAAATCCCCACCTCGTAAGTCGTAGGTCTCCCCAGCCTCCGCCTGGACCTTCTCTTCCCTGATACCGGTAATGACACGAGTAACTCTACCTCTCTCACCTCACTGGGGTGGAGGGACTTTCTGGATCGCAGTACCACGGGCATCTTGGAGCACTTTTAATAATGAATGCAGCAGCTTTGCGAGGCTTAACGGACGCGGCGGAGCGTATACAGCGGGGCGTCTGTCCCGGAGTCCCGACGAGAGCAACGCGGCAACCTGTTAAAAGCTGTGAGTTGGAGAAACTCGCATTTATTAAAAACAACTTTCTTTATCTTTAAACCTTTTAATCTTGAAATTGGTTTTGAATGCACCTACCTCCACGAGATACGTAAACAACAAATTGAACAAACCGCGATTTCCTGTCTTCGCTGATTGGTGGTTGAACTCAAACCAGAGGCCGCGCCCACAACACTTTTCTTACGTCACACATGCGGAAACAAAGAGGGATTGCTGTTCGGCTACGCATCCTGGATGTTCGTGCTCGCAAAAGGTAAGGTCCAGTTTTACTGGTATTAATTTAATGCTGACACTATACATGTTTCATGGTTCCAGTGAGGACGCAGACGGCGGGAGGCAGCAGTACAAACGCGTCATATTAGCGCTTGCTGACAGTTATTTTCAGTTAGCCCGGCTGCGGTTAGAGACCCTGAGCGGAACAGCCGGTTGTTTATGCGCCTGCAAAGCTCAAAGTAACCTCAAGAAAATCCGAGAGGCTAACGAGCTGGCTTACTGAGTGCAGAAGGTGTCTGCTTTTACAGTGCAATAAAAGCACAGGCAGTATTTTTGCAATATATTGTGGAAGTTGCCGGGGAGTGTGACAGAATAATGTTGCTGTTACTGTGTTACGAAGAGAAAAACTGCATTTCTCATTTGTTTTGTTAACCATTGTCTGTGCTACTGTCATAATTAATAACAGCTACACGACTGATTTTTTTTTTTTTAATATATAGATATATAATGTAAGAGAGAGGGCTCAAAGGTATGAACATACCTACTGATTGATGGTGTTTGCATTATTTATTTATTTATTTATCACTTTCCAAACCACAGAGTGATTTGTGTAAGAACCACAGCAATTGTAAACTTGCCTTCAACTCAGCTGAGGTAATTGTGATTGCTGAGGGCATCACACAGCACTCTTATCACTCTCCTTGATCAAACAGACCTTACAAAGGCTGGAGGTTATTTTAGGTCACTGTCTTGCAGTCTGAAAAGGATATGATCAAGACAGACAGTGGTTACTCTGAGAATATGTCCTCTTATCATACTGGTGTTATCAAGAGGTTGCCCCTCCACCCCCCACCCCTGCACTGCCCATTTTGTTCCCAGGCTTCTCTTCATAACCTCTAGTTTCTTCATTCAGGTCACTCATCTAATCCCACGAGACGAAGAAGATAAGCTGAGGTTCTCTGATGATGATGATCATGATGATGACAGTTGTTTAATCCCATCAGTACTTCAATGGAAGCTCAAGACACAACCCCCACTCCTCCCAACTCCTCCACTCCGCCTTCGCCGATCCCCCTGGATCCAGCTGTTGCCCCCTCGGTCCAGTTAGGTTTTACTATCCTCTACACCACTTTGTACGCCAGCCTCTTCGTGGTGGTGTACGTACAGCTGTGGCTTCTCTACATCTATGGACACAAGCGATGGAGTTACCAGAGTGGCTTTCTGTACCTCTGCCTGCTGTGGGCTGCCCTTCGCACCACCTTGTTCTCCTTTTACTTCTATAATGCTCTGGAAGCCAACCACCTACCCGTTGCAGTGTTTTGGCTCCTTTATTGCTTCCCTGTGTGCCTGCAGTTTTTCACTCTCAACCTCATTAACCTCTATTTCACTCAGGTAAGGCTAAAGGGGAGAATTATTCTTACAAATCTTGTGTAAATTAGAAAAACATTGATAGAAACTGACATCAAAAATCCAAAAGGAACTGGTCTGATGCAGCCATGATGATAAAACTACTCAGAGGAAAGCACAAGATCCCCTTAAAGTTGATCTTTTATGTTCATTTCCACTTTTTAATTCTTGGTTTCTACTAGAGCAGCTTTGCATGATTCAAAATTCAAAATAACACCGGGCCTTGGTGCAGCTGTTCAGTTCCTCTGGTTTGAAACAAGCTGTTTTAGCTGCTCTCCCTTTAAGGCAACGTTCTTCTGATTGATTTATAAACAGAAGGTTTGAACAACAGGTAGGTGGGGGAGGACGTATGGCCATATTAAGTCATACGCTCACCTTCAGCGTACAAAGCCAAGAGCGCAAGGGTCCGCACAAACTCGTTTGTGGAGACTTTATATTACAATGCACCAACTACGCATGCGCCACAGATTAACTAGAAGTATAACAGGAATGACTGCTCGGCTGTGTTATGTGTCCGCACCAGATTATAATCAAGCCTTTAGTGTTTAGAGCAGGATGCAACTTGAGCTTTTACTTACAGTACCAGTCAAACATTTGGACACACTTACCCATTCATATGAATGGGTGAGTGTGAGTATACTGACCTCATAATTTGAAACTTGGAGCGTCATATATATGAAAGATAAAAGTAAATGCAGAATGAGTCACCTTTAAACCTTAAAAGCATCAAGAGCTCTTTGTGTCTTTGTTAACTCAGGTCTCTTTCTGTTTCTGTACCACAGGTGTTAGTGAAAGTGAGACAAGTGGACAAAGGACTGTAAGTTTTACATTATTTGTGCTAAATCTGGAAAAGTGCTTCATTCGGTTATTGTTATGAACCCTTTTTTAGACACTAACTGTTCCCACTGATTCACATGTCACTCCCTCCGTGCCTTCTTCAGCTGGGCATCGCGGTGTTTGTATGGTGGACTGAGCACCATCTTCCTTTGTGTCAACTTGGTGTGTGCGGCTCTTGGGGAACGAACCAGCGATGGCGAGAGGGGAGAGCGAACCTGGAATCTAGTCCTGGTTCGAGTCGTGGTCAATGACTTGCTCTTCATCCTGGAAGCGGTGCTGCTGGCTGTTTCTCTGTCTCTCCTGACCCGACACTCGCGTTCTGCCAGCATCCACCTAATCAGCAAGGTGCGTCAAGCATTGTTCCCCCGAGTTGAAAATAGGGATATGCTAATCTTACACTCTCTATTGGCTTCACATCACTGGTTTGTATGTCCAAAGAAAACTCCTACTGTGTCATAAAAAAGCACAGATTGATGCTTGTTGTCTGAGCTGCAGATGCCAGCTGATGTGTGTCCAGACAAATTTGTTGTTTAAGAAAGGGAAAAGGATGGTATCTGACTGGTGTGTACTCAAGGTGCAATATCATTATCAGGATCAAAACATGAAAAAGTGGTATTGAGCCACACCTGAAAATCCAGCAGTGAACCAGCCCAAGTCTAAAAGGAGTACTCCACTGATGAAACTTATGATTAGTCCTGAGCAGCCAGCGAAAACAGGTGTGTCACGTCTCCTGTGGCTGTGGAGGAGCTTTGACCAGTCTGAGAAAATCAGCCCAGTGACATCACTGTGACATTATCAGGGTTATCTCAGCTTGAGTTGGTAGAGTATATATGTATACAGATTATTTTAAGTGATGAGTTGATGGCAGCTGGACTCCTTTTTAGGTACACCAACCATATTGCCAAAAGTATTCACTCATCTGCCTTCACACGCATATGAACTTGAGTGACTTCTACTTAATCCACAGGGTTTAATATGTCGGCCCACCCTTTGCAGCTATAACAGCTTCAACTCTTCTGTGAAGGCTTTCCACAATGTTTAGGACTGTGTATATATGGGAATTTTTGACCATTCTTCCAGAAGTGCATTTGTGACCTCTGTTGGTGACCTCTGTTTACTATACACCTCAGCGTCTGCTGACCCCGCTCTGTGATTTTTACGTGGCCTACCATTCATGGTTGAGTTGCTGTCGTTCCCAATCGCTTCCACTTTTTTAATATACCACTAACACCTGACTGTGGAATATTAAGTAGCGGTTAAATTTCATGACTGGACTTATTGCACAGGTGGCATCCTATCACAGTACCACGCTGGAATTCACTGAGCTCCTGAGAGCGACCCATTCTTTCACAAATGTTTGTAGAAGCAGTCTGCATGCCTAGGTGCTTGGTTTATACACCTGTGGCTGTGGAAGAGATTGGAATACCTGAATTCAATAATCTGGATGGGTGAGTGAATATTTTGGCAATATATTGTACACAAAGACGTTTCAGCAGCTTTTATAACTGAAGAAGCCTCTCAGATGAGAGGTGACCTACGTGAACTTACAAAGAAGTCCAGTTACCTTCAACTCAAGCACTAAAAACTACCATTACCTGGATCACGGAGAGTACACAGATGGTAAAAGATCTGTGATTAACCTGGAAGTGTCAGAGTATTGAGATGCAGCATTATTTGACTGATACTATGGACTAAAAGCAGCGTTCATTTTTTAACATTTTTTTTACTTAACCAGGGAACCCCAGTGTGGCGTACAGCAGCACTGGGAGCAGCAGTGATCTTCCTTTTTATTAGCAGAGCCTGCTACAACCTGACAGTCCTCTTTCTGTCCCAGAAGTATCGGGTGGAGTCCTTTAACTATGATTGGTACAATGTCTCTGACCAGGTAGGGATCCGATATTACAGACGGTCTTAACTTTCATGTTAGGCTGGGGTTAAACCAGCTAACAACGTTGGCCAATAAAAGTCCCCCTAAAGAAAACGTCCTGCATTTATTTGTTTCAAGGCTGACTTGGAGAGTGAAATCGGCGACAGGGGCTACCTGGCCTTTGGTGCCATTCTCTTCATATGGGAGCTGCTCCCAACTGGCCTCCTCATCCTTATCTTCAGAGTTCGCCGGCCTGCTCAGGAGGTAACTCGAGGATCTGAAAGTCACGGACTGAACTGAAAGTCTAATAATGAAACCTGAGACTATTAGGATTATTTACTACTTTATTATAACAGGAATCTTCATAAGGAGTGTTATGTCTCGTTCTCACAGAACAGCATCATGGCCATCAACAACAGGGTCCTACCTCGGCCATATTTCTTTGATGACCCTGAAGGCAGCGATGAGGACATACCCGCTCCATGGGCGAACAGTTCAAATTCAAACATAAGGTACCACAAAAACACCTCACACTCAGTTCATTACCTTGAAGCTGATCACAGGGTTTCAAGAGTGTGAAAACCGGAAGAGCTCTCATCTCCTGCTTTTCTTGCTTTTTCCAGCTGGTACGGATCAGAGACCGCTCCGCTCCTATTTGCCAACAATCTTCCAGACCAGAATCACCAGCACCACACTTTCTATTCCACTCCTCAAAACTGACTCCATCTCTCAGCCCACCCTGAGCTGTTGTGGCTTTGACATCCATCTCAAGGACAAGCACACGCACACACACACACACACTCATGCACACATACACACAGCTGGTAGTCCCTCCCCGTGTGAGCAAATTTGCACTGAAAAACCTCAGGAAATCACCACCAGTGAATATGCACCTTGCAGTTTTCTAAAGGGACTATATTTAAAATTATTTTCCTAGTTTAAAGGGAACAAACTGTAGAAAAAGATCTACCTGATTTAACTGGCCAGTGTTGTTCTCTCATGAAGGTTAAACTGAGCTTTTACCCTTCACACACAATGTGGAGAGACTCTTACATTCCTTAAAAAAAACGGCACATGTAGCTTCATTTGCATTCCTGTCTACGATGCTACAATCATAAGCTGACTGATACTAACGTGCAGTTGAACTGTAACTTTTCTTTTAGACAGGATCACATCGTGATCATTTGTATTTAGTCTGACTTTTTTGGAATTTGGTGTCTGTAACAAAGTACTGTTTTAAGACCAGTAATGTCTTTTGACAGATTTAATATACTTGTATTTTCTGATCTCAGATCTGTGATCTCCCAGTATAGTTTTTTTTTTTTTTTCTTTTCTAAAGGTCAGTGTCTGCTGTTTGGTTTGTTTCCCATATTTGTAAATAGTTATAAGTATAATTTTAACATTTTTAAGTTGATTCAGGTTTTTATTGCATCTCTCTGTGAGTTTAACTTATTTTATAACTGTGGTCCTACCTTTAATTGTAGCTGAAAATCAAATGCTACTCTGCTTTTATGCCTTTTATGCAAAGGAACTAACTCATAGTCTGTCACTCACCTGTGGTTTAGACGTATCCACGTTACAGGCGTGTTGCTGTGCAGGCTGCAAACTAATACAAAAACATCAGAAGAAACCTGCCGAGCCTGTTGCCAAGCAGGAAATACAGTACATGTGGGAGATGCATTATGCATTTTAGGCCTGTTACTACAAAAAAACTGATTAGAATCAAGTGAGGCGTGTGACCCACTCTTTGAAATTCAGTTCTACTTTTTTTGTCTTTTGTTATTGTTGAATGATGATAAAGAACCGTCCAAAAACATTCACTGTCGTCTGCATTACTTTTGCTTTATGTTAAGGGTCTGCAGCTGCTTTGTAATTTCCCAAACTTTCTGAGTGGTTTTCATTACATATATCAAGTGCACAAAAAACATTGGGTGTTTGCCACATTTTCAATTTTCAATCACTCTGCACTTGTCTGGGCCTGTACTGCATAGCGAGTTTAGCATGCCCAGGTTATCTTTCCATGATCTGGATTCTCTTATCCTAACATCTGCAGTCAGGATAAGCGGTCACATGAAGCTGGCTATCAGCTTGCTAAGTTAACCCAGAGTTACACGTGCATGTTCACATCTGACCAATCACAGTTAAGGATAAGCATACTGGCAGCAAAGTGGCTGATTTTATCAAGGAGGATAAAAACATGAAGCGCCTAAACACATGCAGTGTATCACAAAAGTGAGTACACCCCTCACATGTCTGCATATATTTAAGTACATCTTTTCATGGGACAACACTGACAAAATGACACTTTGACACAATGAAAAGTAGTCTGTGTGCAGCTTATATAACAGTCTTCATGTAGAGCAACAATTCGTCTTTTAAGATCCTCAGAGAGTTCTTTGCCATGAGGTGCTATGCTGGAACTTTCAGTGAACAGTATGAGAGAGTGTGAGAGCTGGACTACAAAATTGAACACACCTGCTCTCTATGCACACCTGAGACCTAGTAACACTAACGAGTCACATGACATTTTGGAGGGGAAATGACAAGCAGTGCTCAATTTGGACATTTATGGGTGTAGTCTCTTAGGGGTGTACTCACTTTTGTTGCTGCTGGTTTAGACATTAATGGCTGTATATTGAGTTATTTTGAGGGAAGAATAAATTTACACTGTTATATAAGCTGCACACAGACTACTTTTCATTGTGTCAAAGTGTCATTTTGTCAGTGTTGTCCCATGAAAAGATATACTTAAATATCTGCAGAAAGGTGAGGGGTGTACTCACTTTTGTGATACACTGTAATACAGACAGAAAGCAGCACAGCTGCTGCAGTCTTTTGGTCAGTAAGACTGGAAAAGCACTACTATATTCATTTGGTTTAAGCTTATCTGAAGTCAGGAAAGAAAGCCAGTAAAAATGCTGACTATAAATCATAACACAGCTCTATCTACAGTGCTGTGAAAAAAAATATTTGCTCCCTTCCTGATTTCTTAGTTTTTTGTATATTTGTCACACTTAAATGTTTCAGATCATCAAACAAATTTTAATATTAGACGGTAACCTGAGTAGATTAAAAAAAATGTAGTTTTTAAATGATAATTTTATTTATTAAATGAAAAAAGTTAACCAAACCTACTTGGCCTAGTGTGAAAAATTAATTGCCCCCTAAAACCAATAACTGGTTTTGCCACCCTTGAACTGCAATCAAGTGTTTGTGATAACTGGCACCGAGTCTTTCACATCACTGCGTAGTTATTTTGGCCCACTCTTCTTTGCATGGTTATTTTAATTCAGCCACATTGGAGGGTTGTCAAGCATGAACGGCCTGTTTAAAGTCATGCCAAAGCATCTTAATCAGATTGAAGTCCAAACTTTGACTAGATCACTCCAAAACCTTCTTTTTTGAGGCATTCAGAGTTGGACTTGCTGGTGTGCTTTGGATCATTGTCCTCCTGTATAACCCAAGTGTGCTTCAGACATTCTCCTTCAGGATTTTCTGGTACAGAGCGAATTTCATGGTTCCATCAGTTACAGCAAGTCGTAACTGCCCCAACAGCTCCAATCACACTACCATGGTGGTGGTAGTGTGATGGTTTGACTGTTGGTATGATGTTCTTTTTATGAAATGATGTGTTAGTTTTACACCAGATGTAACTGGACTCAAACCTTCCAAATAGTTCCATTTTTGTCAGTCTACAGAATATTTTCCCAAAAGTTTTGTGGATCATCAAGATGCCTTTTTTTTGGCAAATGTGAGACGAGCCTGTGCATTCTTTTTGGTCAGCAATGGTTTTCTCCTTGGAGCTCTCTCATGGATGCCGTTTTTGCCCAGTCTCTTTTCTTATTGTTGAATCATGAACACTAACCTTAACTGAGTCAGGCCTGTTGGTCTGGGTTCTTTTGTGACCTCCTGGATTGAGTCATCGATGTGCTCTTGGGAGTAATTTTGGCCAGCTGGCCACTCCTGGGAAGGTTCATCACTGATCCAAGTTTGGACAGCTTTTTTTCCCTTAACAAATGAAATGATTGTTTAACCTGCTCCAGGGTTAACCCTAAATGTAACTGGATAATCCCAAATATCCTGCTTTAGGCAGGTGGCTGTCCATCTTTTGGATACAGTCTATGCCTAGCGCATATGGCTAATCCCTGGACACATGCTATATCAGTGTTGTTCACAACTGTCAGTCACTGTTACAGCTGATTCGTGATTATGTGGTGGAAAAAGTATAAATGACTGAGAAGAGTTTGCAGTTTTACAACATGCCAAATAAGAGTACCCTAAGATGCAGCACTGAGATGTGACCTGCTTTTCCCAACAATTCTGGCTAAAGTACGAGTCTGAGACACTAGAAACATGAAAGCAAATTTCTGTCAGATTTTGTTCAAACATTTTAACACAACCAAACTAAGCATAAAAAAGTGTAGTTCTATTAATCTCTATTATGTCGGTGTATATCAATTAAAAGATACTGGAATTAAATGCTAAATGTGGTCACTCATGACGTGATGGGATTTTAGGTCAGCAGTGAGTTTTAATTTAACACCCCAATCTCTCGTTAAAGACAACAGCTCACAGTTAATGAGTTTTACTGTAACACATTCCACCTCTGTGGCACCAGTTTGCAAACAACTTCTGCACCACTGCCATTTCAGTCAGTTTATTCTGCATTATGTACAGATCATCCTATTAAAACTCTTTATACAGTATGTACACATTCAAATAAATCAGTATGTTACAGTGTCCGCAGTGGTAACGTGTTGAGAACGCAGGAAACAGAAGAGTGATACATGGTAAATGAAAAGACAGCAGAGGAAGCTGATTGGGTTTCCTTTGATTTGAACTCACCGGATCTGTTAATGATCCATGTCCTCTGTAACATATCAATGTTGAGAGCCGGACCTAACGTCAGATGAATTCAACAAATTCAAGCAAAGACGTCACTGACAGTAAAACTACGCAAACCCGGGCACGACCTCTCCCACATCAATCAACCACAACTGGGTTTTAAAAGAGATTTCTTCTTCTGTCTCATTAAACTGACAATCGCCTGCAGCACTACTACTGCAGCAGTCCTTGATGGTGTAATCAAAACAAACAAAAAGAGGTGCTATCACTTCCCGACAGAGAAACAGCCCAGAAGCATCTTTTGACAGTCCAACTTAACACAGAGATCTGAACCTGTGGAGGAAAGCTAATGGAGAACCAAAGCAACTGAAAGTCAACTCAGAGTTCCTGTTTGTCCAGAGTGATATGTCTGAGTCAGGACGCGTGGTTCAGTTGTCTGGAGGAGGGGGGGGTGAAGATGATGCTGCCGTCTCTAGCTTACGAAGGCGGCGGCGCCTCAGCTCAGCAGCATTCGGCTCTCCATCCTCTCCGTCCTCCGCTCCTTCGTCCATCTTCTCTTTTCTTTCAGCCCCTGAAGCACTAGAAGTGGAGTCAGCTGGCTGAGAGGAAACCGTGGCTCCACTCCCCTGATTGGCTGGAAACAGAATTGTCATGGTTACTGAAGATCTCCTATTCTCAGGGTGTTTTAACTTCTCTCCACTGTTCAGTATATTCCCAACTTATTAAAACCATATTTTCTAAATTAATGATTCAAGTGTTGATAGGAAATGATCAGTTTCTTACAGACGGATGAGTCTTTCTCTGTGCTGTGACTCCCAGTGTTGCTGCCAGCTGTAGAAGACGAGGCAGTTTGGTTTGTCCCACTGGCTTCTCCAGTGCTGCCCTCAGTCCGAGGAGGACTGTGGAGAAAAGGGCAGTGGCACGCACGGTCAAATGAGGACAATTATATTGCGAAAATGGCATAGAGGAGCAAATCTTGCACATCACTGCATCTCTTAGAAGCGCTGAACTGAGATAAAAAGTTACAGATTTAGCTCATATTTATTTCCTCAAAGGTAAGAGAATCTGTCCATTACGTGAGTGTGGCGACGGTGCTGAGGTAGTGGTGGATGTTGAGCATGGCAGCATCTAGCAAAGTGTGGATGTTTTGGAGACACTGGAGTCTGGCCTCGAGGCCCCGCCGGCCCTCTGCCTCCAGCTCCCGCAGCTCCTCTTCTGACAGTCGGGACAGGGAGGGAGGGGGAGGAGGCATTGAGGACACTGTAGGAGAGAAGGAGAGGGCACAATAAACAGCACTGACATGCTAACAAACGGGCTTCACTAAGAGCTGCCAGGGCTTTAGGATTCATTTGCAGACAATCAGTTAAATTCAAGATATTACAAGTGCAGTGTAAGAGTGGGTCTGTATGCAGTTTGCTTCACTAATTTACCCATTAATTTGAAATTAAGAGCGGTCACAATAACGATGTTTCACACCATCTGAGCCTCGTAAAACTGAACCAATCCAATAAAAATACAACAACGAAAAAACACATTCAAAAGACAAAGCAGTCAGTCTCAGAGGTCTGACAGCACTGAGAGTCCTTAGTGTGAGAAATGAACCAATAAATATTGACCTAACCCCAAGGTTTAGATTCAAACATGATTATCACTTTTGATCATCAGGAACAGAAAAGATGTATTTGTGCAGTAAAAAAGGGCTCATAAAGATATTATCAGTATGACCTTTTTCTCATTTCTATTGCTATCCTTTAACAGCAGCCAGCTCAGTCAAAAGCTCTAAAATGAACACTCTGCTTCATCACTTTGTCTTTTTAGATCACCTTATACTTTAACCTTATGCTGTTAAAGTATAAGGTGATCTTCTGCCAACAGTGTAATGTGACTATTAGGATATACCACAACATTTGTAGACCGGCTAAAGCTTACCAAATGGAGGAGGTGGTGGCATGGGGAGCCATGGTGCAGCAGGGAAGGGAGGAGGGGGGAAAGAGAATGGGAAGCCTGGGACTGCTGATCCTGGAGCTGCTGCTGCTGCAGCAGCATCTGCAGTAGATGCTGTGGGCTGGGTGGTGCCTGGAGGAAATAACCACAAATAATCACACTCATTATCTGATTAAAAAAAGAAAAAGAAAATGCAATATAATTCCAGTCACCCAGGGGTGTCTCTTTTATTTCATATTCAGGAGCTACACAGCTATAGCTGTATGCAGTTATGGAGGTGGTGCGAGGTATCCTTACTAGGTGTCTGAGTTGCCTCTGTGCTGCTTTGTGGAGCATCAGTAGCACCAGGAGCTGGAGCTGCTGCGGCAGGAGGAGGCACTGCAGGGAAGGGACCCCAGAAGGGGAAGATTCCAGGAGGAAACCCTGGTAACATGCCTGGAGCCACTGGAGAAAAGACAAGAACAAAAGAATTCCTCACCAAGCCTGGAAAGAGGTCCAACTAAGGTCTGAGTGCCATGTAATTAGCACAGAGAACAAAGATTTCTGAACTAGTTACTCCAAATTGAAAAGCATGTGGTAACTAATTTTTCTAGAAAGAAGATCTGTCATTCGAATAAAATGTTATAGCCACTTAGGTACGTAAAGACAATGAACAGTCCCTGATAGCATTGGTATGAAGGTACCAATAAAAAAAAAAAGCTAAATGTGCCTTGGTGAAATAAAACTAAACTCTCAGTTTAAACTCTCATGTGCCACGTTGGATAAGTTGCTTTAAATCCAATTTTGCACTCGAGTTTAATTTTATCCAGTGGCTCCTTTCAAGCTGAGGGCACCCACATTACAGATGCTCTGCACTGATGACAACTTGGCTGTGGGTAACCCTCATCTACCACTAAAAGCAAGTGGGGGCCTGTGATCACATGGTCTTATGTTTACTCTCACCATTAGGTGGCTGGGCCGCAGGGGCGTTGGCAGGTGCTGCCGGGGCAGGAGGCGGTGCTTGGGGTGGAGCCGGAGCCTGGTTGTTATTCGTAGCTCGGAGGACGTCCATGCGGCAGGTAGGACAAGTCTGCTGCCTCTGGAACCAAGAGCGCAGGCAGCTGGGAGGTGGAGAGTACAAAAACAAAAGGGAGCCTTTAAAACACAAAGCAGTAGCACAGGATCTGCTTTTAAGTCACGTTCAATCTGCCACATCAACCCTTTTTCTGTTTAAATACAGGTGTTGTGTTTAACGCTGACCATGGCTGACATCTGTTTGTTTTTCTGCACAGGCTACAATCTTTCCTGCTGATTCAGACCTTTTACCACAGAACTTACCTGGAGTGAAAAATGTGATTACAAGGTAATTTCTTGGCTCCAGTGACCATTTCCTCTCGACAGATGATGCAGACGTTGTCTGAGGCCTGCAGATCTTCAGGAGTAGCATCAGGGTATCTGATCGCAGACAGAAAGGAGAGGTGAACAGTGTTTCTGGCAGGAGGACATTAGTCATGCCATCATTTTGGCTCATACTGTCTGTCTGCTTACAAATATCCCAAGCTAAAGATTAAACATCTACATCAACTCTAGCTCCCAATTCTGATGAGGTTACTGTGTTTATTATTATAGTAAGTATGGACATTAATTTGCATCCAGACAGTAGTCATCCCTTTCCATCAAATGAGAATTTGATGACTCCAGTGAATATTTTGTGAATACGGGGAAAAAAAAGAAAAGAAGTGTTGGATGGATTGATTTCACATATACAAAGCAGAGGTGTACATACAGTGTATTCATGTTGCGGATGGCTCTCCGGGACATTACAGCATCTGTTACAGCTTTTTTGAACTGCCTGCAAAGACAAAAAAAAAAAAAAAAAAAAAAAAAAATCAGAACACATGTATAATATTCAGTGATATCATGTAGTGCAATAAAGGTTAGAATGTGAAACAACATTTTAATTGAGGGCAAAGCAGCAAGTCTCCTTTATTAGATCATTTGATTGTCTAGTTCTCTTTTTTTTACTAGTTATCTAATTGGTTTAGATAAAGATGAAAGAGAATTTCTATTCTTGGACTCTACTTTTTGTTTTTGTACTCTCCCTAGAGCTTTGAATGAGTCACAGTTTAAAATAATACTTTTTTTTTCTTATACTGGGCCTTGGCGCAGCACCTCAGTTCATCCACTGTCTAAAACATGCTCCCCTCCTTTTACACCAACTTTCTTCTTGTCCGCCCCTCACAAGCAGAACTTTTGAACAGCAGGCGGCTGGGGCTGCTGTGCTCACAGCCAGAGCTGTGTGCCTGTGAGCATATCCTCTACCCTGACTTGGATACTGCTCCCACTGACACTGACCCAAGAGTAGGGAAAAAACAAACAAAACAAAACAAAACTGCATGAAGCCCGAGTTTCTGCTCACAGGGATTATTTTGGGATTGAAACTTTGGCCATGTTTAATATGAACATTTGCCAGTATAACAGTATATAAATATGGCAAAATAAAGAAAGCATAATAGCTCACTTTTAAAAAGAGCATCATGATTTTTCCTCTCTTTTCAGAATTTATTTCGTTGTACACTCAGGGGAAATTACAGTTTGGCACAATTCTAATAATTAGTAGGAATGTTACTGGTAGTCAGTTAAGAGGCAATAGGCATAAAACTGGAAATGGGCTGAAAATTAGTGGCTGCAGTCCCCATAGTCCAATTTTTTACAAAGATAATTGGACCCCTGACACGTAAAACTACTCAAGCAGGAATTTGGTCATTGTCATGGTAACTTGACTTTGTTATTTCCACTGCCTCTCTGGTGTCGCCCCTGTTCCTGGTAACACCAAAACTGTTAAAGGTTTTCAAATGAGTCCAACGTAATTCTACCTTATATAATAGAGATAGATATATATAGATAGAGATGAGATAGATTAGATAGATAGAGTGAGATGAGAGAGATAGAGAGAGAGAGAGAGAGATTATAGATAGGAGAGATCGTATATATATATATATTATATAGATAGAGTATATATATATAATATATAATATTATATATATATATATATATATATATATATATAATATAATATATATATATATATATATATATATATATATATATATATATATATATATATATATATAATATACACACACACACACACACACACACACACACACACTGTAATTCAATAACTGGGTCTCATGCAGGTTTGTTCAAAATGACTTAAGAAAGTACTCCTTAAAAAAAAAAAAAGGCTGTGTATAAAACCCAACATCAGAGACCAACAGTTAAAAAAACAAAACAAAATTAAGATTCTGATCATAATTCAAACATAGAAGCAAAAGAGTCGCTCACCTCATAGCCAAATACATGGGCCGGATTGCAAACAGAGGGAAAGTGTGGACTTTTATCATGATGGTCATGAAGGCAATGTACAAGAACACTTTGACCACACCTGGAATACATCCCAAAATAACATTTCAGTATACCTGCCACCACAGCAAGAAAAAAAGGCCATAATTCCAGAATAATTCCAGCATTCCACATTTTGAACCTCAACTGAACACAGCACCTGTGAAGAGGTCCGTGTAGAGCATATAGACAGCCTTGTTATCCCAGGGGTTTTCACTCTGCAGGTCAATAGTGTGCAGAATATACTTGATGAAGGTTGTCAGGACCATGGTCAGCAGGATGGCATACTGAAGAGAACATAAAATAAGAACAATGCATACTTTTGTTTCTATTGCTGTGTGTATATATCAGGTAAAGAGATCTATTATTTCTATCATGGCGCAACAGAAGGAAAGTGAGAGGCTGGCAGCACTTGGTTCAAATCTGAACAGTGTAAAAATACCTCAGAGTCAACAGACTCATTTCTCAACAACCATTACTACATAAACAGAGAGAAAGCACAGATGTTGATGATCCTGTTCATTAAAGCTCTGGTCCTAAACTGAACAGAACCTGTGTCTACCCACTATTTCATATTAAAATGGCTGATGTGAAAAAAGGTCGAGAAGGGAATCTGATTCAACCAAACCAAAGATGTGTTAAACTGACTTTATGTTTACACAGTTCAAATTCAGCTCCAGTCGAGCACGACAAACCTCAAATCCAAACACGAGCTGGACTGAAGCTCCTCGGGTGATGATGCTGTGACAGGCATGGTTGACAAACAGGAAGTCCATGACACCCAGCAGTCCCATGAGAGCTGCAGAAAGTAAAGCATCATGTATCAGTGTTTTCCTAACCAGCTTTTCTGCTTGGGGTTTGCCAAAGGTTAGTAAAGATGAAAGAAAAATGATAAGCGTTTGCTGGATTTGCTTCAGGAAACCTATCACCCTGACAGAGCTACAAACTGCCTGGTATTCACTTACAGAAGTTTGTAACAACAAGTCATTAGCTTTAGTCAATAATGGGCATTAAAAATAATTTAAAGGGACTCTTTTCCTTATTTTCTGTCACATAGTAGGCTGCCTATACATTACACCTACAGGAGCTGCTTGGCCACGGAAACCCATACCATGATGCTCCCAGTTTTTGTGCTGATGTTAACACCAGAGGAGGTTTGGAACTATGTAGTTAGTGAGTCAGCAGAATGTTGGTAACTTTTACACACTATGCACCTCAGCACTCAGCAACCTTCATGTGGTCTGCCACTTCATGGCTGAGCTGTGATTCCTAAAGGCTTCCACTTTGCCATTTACCATACCATTTACAGTTGATGGTGGAATATCTAGGAGAGAAAAAATGTCATGTTATCTTGCATCTGTGGCATCCTATTACTGTACCATGCTCTAATCCACTGAGCTCTTTCACAAATGTCTGTAAAGGCAGACTGGATGGCTAGGTGCTTGGTTTTCTAACCTGTGGCAATGGGACTAAAACACCATAATTCAAAGATTTAGAGGTGCAGCCCAATACTTTTGCACATACAGTGTATATGCTGTTATAATGGTGAAAGCACATATTACACCTGTCAACATATTAAAAAAAAAAAAAAGAGTTCAGAGTAAGTATAAATAATTCCTTTGAACTAAAAGCTCAAACTTCAGATGGCTCCAAACATTCATTTATTCAGTTTTTTTTCCCAACTCTTGACTCTGCATGATGTCACAAAGAGTAAAAATCCTTATGGCATCTGAGGCACAAGGCTCTGGCTAACTCTGGCTGTAAAGCACAGCAGCTCTACCCAGCCAATAAGAAAGTTGAATTAGGGATGAGGGGGACGGAGCTAAAACAGTTTGAGAAAGAGGTTCAATTATGGGGCTACAGAAAGGCCAGGATATGATAAAAATTCTGAACTGTGTATCATTCAAAGCTACTCTAGTATAGTCTGAGAATAAGAATATGGAGCTGGAATGTGAGCAATGGGTCTCTTTTTAACAGAACAGCTTCTCCTGCAGTGTTCAGAAAACTGTTAGTATAGTATAGTCTGTTAGTCTTAGCCACTCTAGTGTTCAGGGCTTATACATAAACTGGAGCAGCTGGCCTCTAGCGCAAATAAGAAAGATTTGCATATAGTTTCATTTAGCTAAAGATCTACGTCACAAACGGAGAAACACAAAAGGAGAAATGAAAGGTAAAAGGAGAGCTAGCACAGCAGTGTGGTATGAATGAAATCCAGCTGCACTGGTAATATCTACTTACATAAAACTCTCAAGTGAAAAACCCACGATATGTTTGGACTCCGCTCCATCTGACAGAAAAAAGAAGATTGAAAATTATTACTTGAATCTGTATTCTACTTTGCTCTCGATTCTGCAGTTCACAACACCTAAAGGCTCTTTACGTTTAATTTGTACCAAAATGATCAGCTTTAAAATCTCTAATAACAAAATTAACTGTGCTAAACCCCCTTAACCACACACCCCATCTGTTCCACCCTCTGCCTCACACTTCCTTTCTACCTTTAAGCAATGTACTGTACAGGATGCAGTGGAGTATGTTTTATGTGCACTGTGTAAGATGAGGAAGCGATTTCTCGTTCATCACTCACAAAGTCCACCCGGTCCTCAGCCAGCCAGTGGAAGCACTTAAGGAAGAGCAGGAGGGTGAAGAGGGCGACGAAGCGAGGGGAGAAATCATCCCTGAACACAGTGAAAGCCAGGCACGTCTCGGTCACAGCGTACCACGAGCGTTCGATGAGATGCTGAGGGTAGCCAGGAAAGAACATGCAAATGCATATCAACAAATGAGTCTGAGCAGTATTACTAACACTGTGCATTAAATTCTAAATCAGATATGTCACAATGAATCAACTGAACATAAAGGTAACTTTACCTCCATTTCTGCAGCTCTTAACTGACCAAAAAAAACCTTCCTCATGAACTTTCCCAGCAGAAACACCAGCACAAATGCTTGAATGTACAACACCTGATACCAGAACCGAAAGGAAAATTTAAGGATTAAAATTATGCGGAAAAATAAAACGTGACTTCATTTTCACCCCAATCTTACCGCCATGCTGGGACTGCTCTTAGTGAGGTAGACCACAGTCGGGTAAAACTGGTGTTTGAGGAAGTAAGCATGTGCCACAACCGCCCCAGTCAACGCCAGACTGGTGACAGTCACTAAGGCTGCTCGCACCATTTTGGACTTGGATACTCTGGAGGGGAAACAGATGAAGGACGGATGAAGAACACGTTGCTGCATGTGAAAGCTGAGCAATGCAGTACAGCAGCATGCAAATAATGGGAGCACGCTGGGGAGGCATCTTTAGGCTATGTTCATGTTACCTAGAGAAATTATTTTATAATAAAGATATTAGGTAGACTTCATGAGGAGTATGTGGTCAAAAAGCTTTGACATTTGAAATACAGATGTGCTGTTAGAAAACTAAACAGCAAAAAGGTCATTTTATCCAATCATCCATGATGCTTCTTTTGGCATCCCAAGTTTTGAAGTTAATCATTATCACAATTAACCTGCAGTAAAGGTAGCTGAACAGCAGCTACCACCTGCCGTCAGAAAATCAAACACTACCACGTATACAGATGCTAAGTAGCTTCTTATTTTAAAGCTAATGGACCAATGAAGTCTCAGAAAGCCGACTGACCCGTCAGCTTTTCAAGAAATATTAAAAGTTAAAACCACAAACAAGAGGTAACTATACACTATCCAAATATCTAAAGCTACAACTATGTGCGTTAGTAATGTTATTTGCTGCACAGACTGTCAGATAATTGGGTTAGTTAGCCAGCGTTAGCTAGCGTTAGCCAGCTAGCTGCTATCGTTGCAGCTGTCACTCCTCTGCGGGACTCACCCACTCGATGTCTGCGGCAGACTTTCTCCTTAGTTCATTTGACGGATGTATCCCTGCTTACTAGAACTGTATATTCTCACCAGCTACTCCATTTCAGCTCTTTCACAACACCCTCCCTGTAATATTTATTATCCTCACCCCCCTTTTCTCCTGTATACGTGTTTATCTTTGGCTTGCTCTCTGGAAGCCACCTCACATCCGGTTGGTAAGTTATATTGACGCAAGAGCAATTTTTGTGTGTCCGACTAGTGCTAGTGTTTTTATGCCCTATAATTGGTTTAAAAGGCAGCTAGAGACACGCTTTATGTACAGTATTTAGTCACGACTTAATTTTAGTGTTTAACCCCTTTGTCGCATAGTATTGTTTGTAGTGCTGTACTGTATTGCTAAGCTAAGTACCTTTTAGGATATTTACGGTAAATACAAACGTGGACCAATTGGAAGTTGACTGACTGAAACGTCAGTTTAAGCTTCACGTCCAGCAGCGAGATCCTGGAACAGGACAAACTTATGATGCTGTTACCTGTTGTACTCTTTGTGAATAAACTTATAATTTAACTTCTTTAACTTAGACTGTATAAGAAGGTTCTGAGTGTACCCACCTCATTAAATGAAGAAATCTTGCATGCAGCAACAAAAATACTCCACACAGAAACATCAAAGAATTTCACCAATTTGCCTTTTATGACTTCTCCATTTCAGACAACAAATGTGCTTTATTTAATTATGTGGAAACCAAAAACAATGCTATTCTTGTATAACAGGAGATTTGCTGTGAATAGAAATAAGCTGTGGGCTTTGTGTACTTAATATTTCAGTCATTAAAATTCACTGTCCTTTATTTTCTGTGGTGCCTTTATGAGTTTACCATGGTGACAGGATTGGCATATTTTCACAACCCTTACATCTAATCAGAGCATAGAAAACAATCAGCCATAAGTAGAACGGTTCAGCGGAGAAACCTGAATGGTGTGTCATCAGTTTTTCCATTATCAGAACAAACCGCTGTGTGTTTACATGCTGTTGTCCACAACTTGCCAAAACCAGAAGGAAGCACAGAAAAATAAGTCACCACTGTTAACAAAAAAAACATCTTGGTTACCCAAAGTAAAAATAAAAACTAGACTTTAGAAAAAAAAAATACTGGAAGAATATTCTGTACTTAAAAAAAAAAAAAAAAAAAAAAGAAAATAAAACAAAAATACACAGGAAATGCCTTTGCCAGTCTGTTTACCAACACGAGCAGGAGACTTTGTTGCACACTGAGGTTAGGGTTTCTACACAACTGAGCCAAAAATCAAAAAACATTTGAAGTACAAAACTAAAATTATTACGTTACCAAATAACCCCTTTATTTCACTGAGCAAAGGAGGTCAATTATTTATCAACATAATGCCTTGGTACCCACACCAAACTCATCCAACATGCCTCCACAAAATTCACGAGTGCACAATATTGTTAATACAGTAAGTATGGAAAATACAGCCACTCTTACTTGAACACGAGTACAAAGAAGAATCAATAATGATGGTGTCCATTTTCTGATTATATCATATATGACTACTTCTATTACAATAGATGTAACATTCACAATGTTGTTAGCTTATGGCATGTTAAACTTGTTCAGTGATTGATCTCCCATATCAAAAACTATCAGGTTGGCATACATAACTTTCTTAAAAGGCAGTAGCTCAGTGTTCAATTCTAGCAGTAGAGACTATAAAAAGAAAGCATTTGTTATATCTGAGTCTAATGGTAAACATAGTTGTTTCTATATCTTTATTGTAAATATCTGACATTGAGACAACAATGTAAGAAAAAGTGTTCCGTAAAATTTCTATTGTCTGTCAGATACAAGGCAAAGTAGTGAAACAGTTCTGCTTCGTTAAAAACTATAGAGAGAAACAAAAGTTAAATTGTCAAACAAAACTTGATGCAAAAATTAAAAATTTGTCAGATTCAAGCTTGACAATAGAGCCCTCAGTTCTTGGAGGTATTGTAATATTGTCAAGCAGTAGTGTCCTTGTTACTGCCACTTGGGCATTTCTCATCTTTCTCCAGGTATTTGCTTGCAACATTTTGCCGTTTCAACAACTGGATTCTGGCTGTGGGTGTTGTTGAATATCCAGCCAGTCCCTTCCCAGAGTAAGTGTAAACAGTTCAGCCATTAAGACAGTTTTAAATTATAAATCATTGAGGGGTGGGGTGGGGGTGGGGTTTATATTTTTCTAAGGGTCCCCAAGCTTTCCAAAGTCCAATATTAGGACACAGAGGAGATTGGGTTGAGGGGAGACCCCATTTGTGTTAGCACTTTATCTAGCCACTGAAGGGGCCCATGCAGGTGCACCTCGATCCAGCAGGGGGTGCTGGTGACATCCTGTCGATGATATTCTGCTCCCCAGCCCTATGAAAAAGTGCAACATATTAGACAATGACAGTGACTAACAATGTTTGCACTTGATAAATTAAGCTAAAGCATAGCTGGTATCGTTTTGACCGTGTGTGTGTGTGTGTGTGTGTGTGTGTGTGTGTGTGTCATGACAGAATGCAGTCCTGGAGAAACCTACTCTAACTGAAACTAAGTACGTTGGTAGTTTTTTTCATCTCTGGACAGATTTTCTTCATATTAAAACAAAAGTCAAGTTTGAGGTGCTCGTGGTCTGACCCACAATTAATGAATACTCATGAAATAATGTAGAAATAACTACTGAGAATCCACGGGCTGTAACACCAACATGTTGAGGAATATCCTCATTTAACTTGTGTTCACCATGAAGCCCTTACCTTGACAAAGCTCATCCTAATGGTACACATCTTGGTAAGCTCATAGACGGCCTCAAAGCCATGGTTAACCGACTGAGCCAAAAGTTGAGCAAACTCCTGGTTGTTGAAAATCTTCAGGCTACATCCACTTGGGATCTTGCACACAGTGGTGGGGTGGAAGCCATGGTGGTAATTACAGTTACGACTCTGAACAAAAATGCTGGTGTCACTGAGGCATTCTGCGTACACCTCCCCTCCCACATAGTACAGGTGCACTCCTGTTCAACAAACAAATGCAACTGTAAGAACATTAAAGCACAACTGTTTCCTCCTCTCACTCTGTGGGATTATTAGTCATACCTTTGCCAATGTGTCTGCGGGTGTTCTCGATTGTGGAGTTGCGGTTGACGTTGGACAGCAGTCCGAGGCAGAAGCGGTTTTTGTTGTTTGAGGGGTCAGTGAAGCCGTCCACGAGCACACTGGTTGATGAAGCATGGTAAGCCTCTCCTACACGATTGTTAAGTTCATAGTAGACAATAGAGCACCAGTGACTGGGCTCCTGATACTCCACTGGCTGCACATCTGGAAACAATTGGTCAGATGAACACAGGTCAAACACTGATTAAAATTAATTTTTACAAAGCAAAACATTCTGAGTGAGAATCCATTCAGACAGCACAGGACTGAACAGTTGTATAAACTACAAGATTTATTCATTAACAGGGTGAAAGAGGAAGAATGTAACTAAATAGCAAAGCTGTTAACCTCACTCATGTTAAACTGCATAAAATGTGATTACCTCAAGTGGGTCTAATAATAATAATAATATTAATAATAAAAAAAAACCCCAACTGTATTTTCCATTCCTAACATATACAGAGTCTACACCACAGTCTGGGTAGAAATCTGAATCCGAATGCAGATACATGATTGTCAAACACGCTGCAAATTTTGTTTTACATTTACTTTGCAGCAAACTAAAAATAAAATACATATGGAATATTGTATATTAAAAGCCAGCAGAATTTTTTTTTCCTCTCACTCCTGCCAATGCATGTAGTAATACAAACACTTACATGTGCTTATGATGTATTCTTTTTAAAGACTATAATCCTTCCTCATTTCTTTTGTTATTTGAAGCATAAGAAACACCTAAGGTTTCTATGACACTCCCTGGAGGGTCTAATTTAGTCCATCTCTGTAGCCTCAGTTACGCCCCTCTTCAGCCCTCGTAAACCAATTACTGCTGGTAGACGTCAAGTGTACTGATACTTGTGCTCCAGTAAAATGTTGTTACACAGAGATTTATGAGTATCATTTAAATCTCAGTATTGTGTGAACTCTGAAAACATAGGGATCGCAAAATACTGACAAAGTCAATAGTCCAAGCGATATTAAAACATCTTCCTTAATAAGACCATGAATATTAGTGCCTCGCATATCCAGGAGTATTCAGTTACACACAACGTAAAGACATTAAGCAGGGCTGCAACAGTATGAGATTTAAGGCATCAAACCATCTCAAATATAATTTCATGTCATGTGATAAAGTAAAACAATTATGCTATCAGTTTAAATGAGTCACTAAAGGAACTGAAGTTTGATTTGGTAAATCTGTATGCTGGATCCCCTTCCTGACGTAACCCTCTTAAAGATTTGAGTCTCCTCCTGGTCTCAAACTGGGGAACTTTTGCATATTAGGCAAATGTGTTAACCATTATAACAAATTTAGAACCAGGTATAATAGAAGTATGTGAGAAAAATCAAACTGTATGCATGTTCACAAATCTGACAGCCAGTTGACAGCAAAAGGAACTGCATACTTGCAGGTGAGCTGAACCAACTGGTTTGTCCTCCCACTGTAAATGTGCAAATATGGTATTCAAACTGAAAGTGATATCAATTTTCAACAGCCACTATTTTTCAAAGTAGCATTCAAACTTGAATGCCTGATTAGAATTTAATCAGTGATCACCCTTTATTGTATTTGTATATTTTTGCTGCGGTCAGAATAACTGCACATCGCACCTCCTCTGGCAATGCTCTGCGGCACCAGGCTGCTGCTCGTTTCCATGGACTGGCTCTCCTGGCCCAGCTGCTCATCAGGGGGCATGTAGGCCGGGGGTGGGGTGTCAGCTGAGACGTTAAGAGACAAGTTAGTGAGGATGAGACCAGTTGTTGCTGCTGACAAATGCTCTCTCACACACACACACACACACACACACACACACACACACACACACACACACACACACACACACACACACTCCTTAGAACAATCCTGACAAGATCTGTACCCTCGGAAAT
Source organism: Archocentrus centrarchus (assembly GCF_007364275.1). NCBI lineage: Eukaryota > Metazoa > Chordata > Actinopteri > Cichliformes > Cichlidae > Archocentrus > Archocentrus centrarchus. The sequence continues at coordinate 25,665,201 of NC_044355.1, read as the reverse complement.
GGTGTCAGATTACACATATCCTTCATTTGCTAAGCCACATGCTAACCCATTCCCAACAGATGCAATATGAGCTTTTCAGGCCCTTATTGAAGCACACAGAAAACAAAACATCTACTTAAAACTGCAACAAGGAAATTTCAATGACTTATGATGTTTGTGAGTATTCACAATGTTGACCGAAGCTTAGCAAGACAAATAAGCTAAGTCCTAAATTGCCATTAAAAACCCTTTTTGCCTGACTGCCTGCAGCCACTGGATGTGTCAGCAGATCTGGTCTGAACTGAGCAGGAGTCAACACACAGTGCAGCATTAACATCCAGACACCCACTGAAACACAATTATCGTTCAAGCAGTCAAGTGCATTTCTAAAATATAACTTTAAAAAGAAGACAACTAGGCAGAAAGGAGCATCTCAGTGGCATCATCCATGTTCTGTCTCAGTTAAGAGTGAAACAGAAAGCTGTTTGCCTTGACAGGAACCAGCAGACCTGGCTCTGGTGGACACTGCTTAGCTGGCATTTTCTTTGTTCTCATTTAGGGGAGTAGCTTGATTAGTATGACTATAGTAACATGACCTGGTTAAAGTGCTGTTACAAACCTTGAAAATTGGTTTTATAACAGTGATCAAGGTTGTCACAAATGGGCTTCTCACCAATAGTAAGGATAGGTTTTTGTAAACAATTTCACTATGTCTCTAGACTAAAAGCACCAATGCTAGTGGATGAAACTGGATTCACCTGGCTAAATTATTTTTTCTATACAACTGTAAACAAGTTTTCTTCTTGCATTATGCAACTTCAAAAACAGAAATCCTGAGAGGCCAGTGTTTATAAAAAGTCAGACATTTGTTGGCTACATGACAGTGAAAATTCAGAAAAACAATGGTCTGGCATCTTTCCCAGGGTCAGGTGAAGGAGTGTAGTTGGTGTACCTGGGAGTTGGAATGGACTGGAGGGCCCCGAACTGGCAGGAGAGTTTGGATAAGTACCAGAGCTGGCTGGAGAAGGAGGATACGGAGAGTTGGGAGAAATGGAAAAAGAGCCGCCGCCACCTCCGCCTCCTCCACTGCTGCCGCCCCCATTGTGCGGCTGTTGGAAGGACTCTGGAAAGGTGGCGTTCAGGGGCATGTGTGGCTCGTTGTGGGTGAGGTTACGGAACTGTACCAGCAAGCTGTGCTGTGGGTTGAACTCGCTGTGCCGTGGTACCAGGACAGGAGGAAGCACTGGACGGAAGTGGAAAATTAAAGGAACAAAAATGTGATTCCTTACAATTTTGGAAACTGACCAAAAATAGCTGCGCACACATGATTTTTCTGTGGAATTCTCTATTATTTAAAAATTATTCAAATTTTTATAAAGTAGGAAAAAGTCCAGAGCCAATTAAAATTTACATAAAATCTTTTGATATAATGGGATTCTTGATGACAGCAGATGTAAAATTTAATCAAAAATAAATCTGAAAGAATTCCAACCTTCATATTGAAATAAACTTCATTAATCTACAATTATTCCTGAAAAGCTATTTTAGACCTTGATATGTAGAGCAAGACACCTTTCACATTTTACCCTTTACCTTTAAAACAAAGGACTGAAGGTTTCCCCTACCTAGAGATTACTCTACTGATTTTCAGAATTCTGGCTCAAGACTGACCGACAAGTGATCTGCATCATTGAACCGGTCAATACAGACCTTGCAATGTCAGAAAGCCTGTCCCTTTAGGGTTATCCCTGAGTGTATGTGATGGGGTGTGGGAGAGGGGAGGGGGGGGGGGGGGGGGGGGGGGGGGTAAGTGATGTGAAAGTGCTGGGAGTTTAGTCTGAGTGGTTTATGCGTTTAGTAAGCTGCTTTCTGATGCCACACCCAATCTGAAATGCCCGAGGCATATAATCTAATAAGACTCCCAGAGCTAGTGATATTGATTTTCTGTGAAATGGAGGGGGCGGGCAGAACAGGCCTATGATGATGATGACAGCCTCCTGACCTTTGTAGATTTGTTTACCAGCTCTACAGTTTGCTGAGAGCTCTCAGGGATGTGCACAATTCTAAATTGCTTTAATCTGTCTTGAATTCAAATTAAAAAAAACAAACAAAAAACAGACTAGAAATATTAGAAACACTGCAAATAAACTAATTGGCTCATAACTGTGTCTCACATTACAAAGGTTTAATTATGTAAACATCAAGAGGCAAATTTTCTAGTCTAAATGAGATCATCAACCATTAACATTACATGTCTGTTTAAATGACCACCTAATCTTCATTCATCTTCATTTAGGTGAAACAAATTACGTACCAGGGCTCTCCACTCTCTTGTAGTGATATGGGTTGATGCAGACCTCCTTCTGTTTGGAGCCAAATGGGTACTCGCAAATGTCCAGGGGCTTCAGCTCATGGTGGGACTGTAGATCTGGCCAACGCCACACTCTGCAGTAGATAACATGAGGAAGACCCTTCCTGTGGGAAACCTGAAGCCGGCCGTCCAGTGATCTTGGAATGGTAACACACTTGCTGGGCTGCCCAGGGCAGCTCAGCGCTTTCTCCAGGTCCTCCATAGCACCTTTCTTCTTCTTCAACTTTTTCACAAGCGCATCCACTGCCTTTTCAGCCCATTTCTCCTCCTCATCTCCCTGCTTCCAGCCGAGCAGGCGTCTGACTGTCGGACTCGTGAAGGAAAACAAACTGGACATGGAGGTCATTCTGCAAGCTGTAGTGTAGGTAAAAGGGAGGTACTCTGTGCTGGATGGTCACTCTAGGTCTGAGCAAGGGGGTTAAAAGTCAGCTGGCGGACAATCGCCAAAGACAGTTAGTAGCCTAACACGATCTGTGAGTGTGTGATTAACAAAAGAAGCTGCTTGAGCATGAAATGTAAGTGTGTGAGTAAGAAAAGCCTACACAGATGAGGGGTGGGGTGAGGGGAGAGGAGACTTTAGCCTTGTCTGACCAAGGACAGGAAGCAGGGGAGGGACAGGAGTGAGCAAGCAGGACGCAGCTGCTGCTGCTCAGGAAGGGCCCTCCAGCAAGCTGTCCGGAGTTGGGTCACTACCACTGATGGAGAAAGGGGGTGCAGTCTGCAGGAGCTGAAATCAGGACTTCTGTTGAACTGATACGCTGTAGCAGATCTCACCGGTGCAAGTCCGACACACGTCTTATAAGGAAGTGATCATTTCTCAAGAACTCCCAACTACTCTTCTCTAACTTCTTTCTAGCAGCATACAGTCAGCGTTTCCTCTGCCACCCTTCTGCAAAACACAAAAGATCAAAAACACATTGAAAGTTTGAATTGACTTCTATCTAGAACAAGCAAGCCTTTCTAAACATTTGTAACTAATGTGACACTCAACAGCTTTGAAAGAAAGAAAGAAAGATGCAAAGCAGTCTTAATGCCAACCCACTCAGAAGCACTATTCTCAATCCACAGAATGACCAAGAAGCCCTTTGTCCCATTTTTGATCTGACACAGTTCCATAGAGGAGCCACTGTCTCTCTGAGGCTTAGATTAATCAGTTATGTGAAAGGTGTTCCATCTCAAACTTGAGGACAATGATGCACATGGAAACACAAACAGAAAAAAAAATATAAAATCAGCCTAAAATGCATCTGACATGATCATTTGTCACACAACAAGCAATACTGCAGCAAAGAGTGCTCATGGCTCAATTCCCCATTTCACCAAGATAAGGAAAGTGGTTTGGATCTGCTCCAAACTTTAATGAGTTATTTTATTTATTTATTTTAAATATGCCATCTCTTCAAGTTTCCAGACTGTCTGCTTTTTGTGGACTCACGCTGACAAGCTGACAAACTGCAATGATCACACTGGCAGAGGAAATAGCAGAACAGATGCTACATTCAGACTCTCAAACTGTGATTAGTGAACTGAGTGGTACAAGCTATGCCATGACAGGTCAAAACTCTTACAGTAGCATGTAAAGGATCTACATGACATTTGGCCTTTTTAAAAATTCTGACATTTGCATACTGAAATATCAGCATATGGCTTAACTATGTTTCAAATAAATAATATGACAAGACAAAATGCTGGCATGCTTTTTAGCATGTGCACAGAGAAAGGAAAAAAAAAAAAAAAAGTCAAACTAAGGGTCACAGGCTTACCACGCTGATTATCCACACTAATGCTGTACTGCACCAAGATGTCTTTAATTACTGTCAACACACTACTGTTGAGATACTGAGCATTTCAGGCAATTATGACATATAACGCTTCAATTCACTTCATACAGTCAGAGCAGGTTCAGGGTCAACACATGCAGCCAGTAGCAGCAGCTGTTTGGGGGCCTGTGAAAATGGCCTTAGTCAAAAAGGATGTAACCACAAAGAGCTGCTTCCTCCCTCATCCCATCTCTGCCCGATCCCTCCCTTCCAGCAAACAGCTGTCCAACAGCACTGCACCCACTCCCACTGCTCATTGTTCTCCACACACACACACACACACACACACACACACACACACACACACACACACACACAACACACACACGAAAGCAGAGAGAAACATCCTAAAGCATGACAAACAAAAAATATCGAACTGTAAATGTTGGGAGTTTTTCTGGCATTCACTAGGCCACGTTACAGCAGTCCATGGTTTAGTTGGCAAAGACAACAAATTTACCAACCTGCTGGATAAACTGTAGATATGTTGACTGAATTAAATAAGGTTTGAAATGCTAATCTTTCAGATAAAGCTGATCATGACAAATGAAAAGTTCACACTGATAGCTTACTGTGTGTGTCAAATCAGTCTTGACTAAAGTATGTTTAACTAGATCCAGACAGATATCAATGGGCTGATATTGGCCTATCACAGATACATCTGTAGTTTACAGTACTGGCATGTTACTAATGACACCATCAGTGTAAGATAAATGGCAACAAATGCATCCACGCAAATATTAATTTTCCATTAAAAAAAAAAAAAAAAATCCAATGTTGGCCATGCCATACACTTTACAACATCACATTTTGACAAGTGATTAACTGTTAACCCAGAGTAAAGATTACACGAGTTCTTACAAGACTATAACTGACTATAAATTCACCATTTTGAGTGAAACTGATTAAGTATGACTGGGATGTTTCCTGCACATACACACAAAACAAAACAAAGACGCATTTTATATTACATATATAGATGGTATGAAGTCCCAAGAATCCCCCCTTTGTCATAAGCAAGCATTTAAATAAAAAAAAATAATAAAAAAAAAAATCCAAAAATTTTGACTACTTTTTCCAGCATTGAAACTTTATATTTTTAAAGTTCAAACATGGCAAAAACAAACAAAACAAAATAAAAACAAACAAAAAAACAAAAAACAAAAAAAGGAGACAGAGGCCCAGAAGCTAACTACAGGTGGCTCCTCTGATCGCTGATAGATGAGCTCGTATCATTAGTCTGGCCTCTTCTGGATTACTCTGAGAAATTCCGTCATTCCCGTTTAAGCGATGTCTAACACCCCCTTAAAAAAAAAAAATAAATAAATAAAAAATAAAAGCAAAACCTGACAACACTGCTTTGTTTCACAGCGTGGAGTCCATCCTTAGTGCTTGTCAAACATGAAGTAATACGGGACAGACAACATGGAAGGACGAGTCAGTGAACGAGCACCCCCAACGCCACCACCGAAAGAGAGAAAAGGGATTCAGAGAGACACAGACCCCTACAACAGTCATTAAAATAGCTTTTAGTTCTGCTCCATGTGCCCCACGAAAATACACACAGTCACAATATAACAATATTCTCCTGGGATTACTCAACTCTGGTATGTAGCAAGTTGATGTCAGTAACCTCGAGATTTTGCTAACTAGCTTAGCTAACTTTCACACAACACATCTTGTTTAGTTTTAATTAAACGCCTCAAAACAACCATCTACGTACTGTTTAGGATGATCGTTTCTCATCAGGTATTACTTAGAAGGAACCACAGTATTATACAGTAGTCAAAGTTACTTCACCCTTCCTCCTCTTCCTCCATTCCAGAAACTTTTTGAACTTCTCACAACTGAAGCTAAGCTATGTTAGCCGTTAGCCCAGCCCTCCGAGGGGAGCCGAGCCTCTGCGTCCTGCAGATGTAGCTCCGTGGAGTTCAAGTCTATTCTTTTATTTCAGCCGTTAAACAAACACGTACCTTTCAACAATGCGTACGAGTCATGATAATGACTTTTCTTGCAAACGTTTAGGCTGTAATCCCAACTTTTGCAGAAATTTCTCTGGTTTTCGGAAACCCTTCGATCTGTTTCTCCATGCTATGTCCTCCAGATCCTGGAGTGAAATAGTCTGGGAAGGTGGCGTGCATATCCCTCCGCCGTCCTGACAAACTAGTGCCCGCTTTGGTGTTTCAATTGATGAGGATTTTAGTTACTTACTGGCAAAAGCACAAACCATTTACATTAGCAATAATCAATCATCGTTTAATATACTACTCCAAGAGCGTAACACACAATTGTTTACTTTTCGGGGGGAAAAAAAAATCACGTCACTTTTCTCGAGTGTAGGTCAGATTGTTCCAAGTGAACCAACTTTTCTCTAGCTTGACATTTACGGCTATAATACCGAAAAGACAAAGTCAAATATTAGATCAGCAGCTAAACATGTAAGAAATAACAGCAGAACACGTCCCTTTGTTGTGTTAATGTTTGGGTGTTTGAAGCTGGAAGTCTTACGGTCGTCGTGCTGCGGCTCTGGAACGTCTCACAAGTTGCTGGCTCCACTCAGTCTGGAGGGCTGCGGTTTGTTGTGTATTGTTGTCCTTTGTAGTCGCTTGTTCGACACTTCACCACTCCTCGCGTTGTTAACACTTTGAACTTTAATTTATCAAACTAGAACTTAATATTCCACGACAATTCCCACAGAAGAACCGCTGCTTTCTCACAGGATAGCGTTGAAGCTGCGGATTCTTCATTCAGTCTGCGGACTCCGAATGAACTGCAGTGAGCGTGTTCTGCCACTAGCGGGCAGCCGACTACCTTATGGAGAATATCGCAGAGCCTCCTGGTTTGCTTTAGGAAGCGGTATTCCCTCGTTTCCTTCCTCTGCATGCCTGCATCTCCCATCCCGTTGGGATAGCTTAAACATGGAAGCGTTCAAGTGACTGAACCAGACCGCCACCATTTATCAGAATCTCAGTGACAGCTTTTCATGCAGTTTACAAACTTTTACTGATGCCCCCCAAGAAAAAAAATCACTACTTCTGAGATTTTTCATAGGATTGAACAGTGAGCATCAGTGACCTTTACTGGGCCAACAAGTCACCTGTCTATGGGTCATATCAAAGATATAAGGTGCTACAGGAAATACTGTAGCAGTAGATTTGGGGACCACTTTATTCTGTTACTGACTTGATTGCACTCAAACAAATCACAACATGCTGCATGTCACCAGACAAGATTACAGGAATCTATCATGCATTAACTCTATAATCCATGAGGAAAATGATACATTCCTTCCACTTCAGTGGTTCGGACTCTTTAAATGTCTCCCTTCTGACAGCTGGCAGTTATGATGTGTTCAAATGTAACCAGTAGAAGTATTGTATCTTTATAATGTAACAGTAGGATGTGACAACCCCACTGACGAAGGGTTGCCGCAATGCAGCCTGGAGTTTACATTGGTCTAATTAAATATTCACAGTGGACAGTGACGTGAGCCAAGTCTGGAAATTACACTCACATATATGCTTGTGTTTCAAAATACAAGATTCAAATGTGTGTGTGTGTGTGTGTGTATATATACACTGCTCAAAAAAAATTAAAGCAACACTGTTTAATCAGAGTACAGCATTAAGTCATTTAAACTTCTGGGATATTGATGTGGTCACTTAAGTAGCAGAGGTGGTTGTTAATTATTTTCAGCTGCTTTGGTGTTAGTAAACTTAACAACAGGTGCACTAGAGGGGCAACAACGAGACAACCCCCAAAACAAGAATGGTTTTACAGGTGGAGGCTGCTGACATTTTTTCCCATCTTCATCTTTTCTGACTGTTGTTTCACTAATTTTGCATTTGGCTAGGGTCATGGTCACATGTGACACCTGGACCCTACAGAGGTTGTACAGGTAGTCCAGCTCCTCCAGGATGGCACATCAATATGTGCCATTGCCAGAAGGTTTGCTGTGTCTCCTAGCACAGTTTCAAGAGCATGGAGGAGATTCTGGCTCGCTGCCCGGCACTGTGGAGCCCGACTGGCATTTGCCATAGAATACCAGAGTTGGCAGGTGGTGTCCTGTGCTTTTCACAGATTAGAGCAGGTTCACCCTGAGTACATGTGACAGGTGTGAAAGGGTCTGGAGAAGCCATGGAGAACATTATGCCTGTTCAGCATGATCAGTCTAGTGGTGGGTCAGTGATGGTCTGGGGAGGCACATCCATGGAGGTACACACAGACCTGTACAGGGCAGGCAACAGCATCAGAGCCTACGCTGGTCCAGTGGGTCCTGGGTTCGTCCTGTTGCACGACAATGCCCAGCCTTGTGGCGAGAGTATGCAGGGAGTTTCCAGATGGTGAAGGAAGTGATACCATTGATTGGCCCCCACACTTGTCTAAATGAAATCAAATAGAACATCTCTGGGACATTATGTTTCGGTTCAGCTGATGCTGCCAGGTTGGACCTCAGACTGTCCAGGAGATCAGAGATGGCCTGGTCCAGATCTGGGAGGAGATCCCCGCCATCCGTTGTCTCATTAGGAGCGTGCCCCAATGTTGTCATGCATGCATACAAGCACATTGGGGGGGGGGGGGGGGTGCATACAAATTACTGAGTACCATTTTGAGTTGCTGCAATGAAATTTCAGCAAAGTGGACTAGCCTGCTTCATTTTTAACTTTGATTTTCGGCGTGTCTTTTAATTCAGCCTTCTGTATGTTGATAATTTTCATTTCCATCCAGTGATGTGGCATCCTTTCCTTCCTAATGCATTACCCAGTCCACATCAGTATCGATAACCAGCAGGAATTTTTTTTTCCCCACTGAGATCTGATGTGTTCTTTCCATGGCCACAGGTGTATAAAACCAAGCACCTAGGCATGCAGACTGCTTCTGCAAACATTTGTTCCAGCTGTCAGTGGTACTTCTTGGTGGTGTTTGAGGGCAGCTGTATGGTGTAACTCTGCTTTGAGACAGAGAGGAAAAATAGAGGGTCTAGAGCAGGGGTGGGCAAGTCCAGGCCTCGAGGGCCGGTGTCCTGCAGGTTTTAGATGTGTCCCTCATCCAACACACCTGAATCAAATGGCTGAATTACCTCCTCAGTATGCAGTCAAATTCTCCAGAGTCCTGCTAATGACTTCTATATGTGATTCAGGTGTGTTTGATCAGGAACACATCTAAAACATGCAGGACACCGGCCCTCGAGGCCTGGAGTTGCCCACCCCTGGTCTAGAGAGAAGTGAGTGAATCCATGTAACTATTAGAACACAGAAGTTGTGAAAATGTGTCACTGTAACTTGAGAGTTATCAGTTGTGCTCCTTCTTGTCTCTGTGGCTATTAGGTGCAAATATTTACAGGTTTCCAACACAACCAACTTCACCTGAGTAACAAAGGCTAAACTACACTTTGCTTTTGGTCTGAGCGCACCAGAAGGCATTAAACTCTGGCTGTGAGCACAGAAGCCCCGCCCACCTCAAACCTTCTTTTCACGAGGAGCAGCCAATCAGAAGAAAGCTGGCTTGAAGGGAGGGGAAAGGGAGCTAAACTGGCTTCACTGGCTTGTGATGGTGGACGAACTGATGGGCTGCAGCAAGTCAAATAAGGATTATTTTGAAACTGTGAATACAAAGCTACTCTAGTAGTGTCCAACATTGAATTAAAACAAAGTGGAGCTGTATGAGAACAATACATCCATTTCATGAGCAGGCAAGAGATCGCAGATACGCCGGTCCTATTTTCTTTATCAATAGAAAGTTTTGTGTTGCTGCTGTCACAAGATAAATCATTGCTACATTAACTCGCTCATGTTATTGGTAAAAAAAAAAGGCATGAAGTTACTCCACTGAATATTTTTATACACTTTCCAACTCTTAGAGTAATAAAAACCTCTGTAGGTTTGACTAAGTCATCATCAGTGTGGTTTACTCAGTGCAAGTTCCAGAGGTCAGCTGTTACTGTAAGCACTTTGATTGACAGGTGATCGAACAGGTTAAGTAATAAGTATTCAGGTAGTTTGCATTTGTACAATATCTGAGTGATGAGCTGGACTTTGGAATTAAAAAACTATGTAGAGTTGACATAGTTGGAGTTGGATGCTTTTGCGTCACACTGTTCTTTGACTGTCCGCCTATTGTGTCCGTCACAGCCAGCGAACGACACAAATCCTCTTCCACCTCCTTCAACAATAAAAATGCACAATGCACCACTTCCTGTTAAACTAAAGGTTTTTTTTTTTTTAAACAGCAACCCTACATCAGCCACATCATGTTCAGAACGGCCAATGAGTAACACATTCATGAACTGACAGGAAGCTGAATCACAGCTGCATCTGAAAACACGCAGCTGTAAATATGACTTGTCAGTCTTGAGAAAACACGGTGATCTTAGATAGCATCAGCCTGTCCTAAAGTGAGTCATATGGAGGATGACTGTGACAATAAGAGCGGTTCCCTGGAACATTAAAGCTTTAAAAAGAAATCTGAATGCTGCCTGCTGATGGCTGGAAACAACCATTCAAGAATTTAAAAAAAAAACATGCTGTGCTGAATGAACGGTGACCCGTGCGAAGCCGTCACTACCATCAGTTTCTTGCCATCCATTATGTTAGTTATGCTTCAGCCAGTTACTTTCATTGGCTCTTTTTCAATCTACTTTTAATTTTAAAAAAGTATCTAAAACTCAGTTGTGCAATAAGGAGATATAAATGCATTTGCCATCAAATGAAGAGGTTTATTGGTTGTTTGTTCTGGACTGGGAACCAGGTTTTATAAAATGATTTTCTGTACAGTGAGTGAGGTTTGCTGGTTGAATTTAGGTATCAATGAAGCCACCGATAGTACTGGCTACACAGTGCAGTGTAAAAGAGAGACGTAGCCCCACTCTGTCTTATAATACATCTATTCAGCCCCCAAATACGTCTAAGTTAACAGGGATCTTTATGTGTTTCCTTACGTACTGTTACAGTGGTGGATGCAATATTAAACATGGCCAAAGTTGCAAATAGGGAGGCCAACATAATGCACAAGTAATCCCTGCGAGCCACAAGCTGAGGCGCCAGGCTGCTCTTTACTCCTGGTTATGTATGAAGTCAGGGAGTGGACATCCCTAATATGGTCATCTCAGGCAAACAGCTCTGGCTGTGACCATTGAAGCCCCACCTACCTGCTGTTCAAACCTTCTGTTTATGAGGGTCAGCCAATCAGAAGAAAGTGTGCTTAATGAGAAATTGGACTGAAAGGGGGAGGAGCTAAAACTGCTTGTTTCAGACAGAGGATCAAGTGTGAGGGAGCACTAAGGCCCAGTATAAAGACGAACAAGGATTATTTTTGAATTGTTAAATCATACAAAGTTCCTGTAAGTATGAGAATGAATCTAACCTAGCTAACGTCTCAAGTACTACTTTGGTTTGTACTTTAGGAATGTTTTACCACAAACATTAAAATATTCTGCCAGTGTCAAGATCACTTTAAAAATGACAGTTTACACACTCAATTTGTCTGCAGTTAACGTACCTGAAGCATGGCGCTTTTTCCCCCTAGATTTTATTTTTTCCCTTTATACTCAGCGTGACAAGGAATCAAGTTTTGTTCTTCTTAAACAGAAATTTACAGTGACGAGTCAGAGATGCTAAACTCACAACAGAACATGAGATTAAAAACAAAAAGAAACATCATTTCTAAAGTCCACACTCAAGTATTAGGAAGGAAAAATTAGCCTGTGTCTCATCTACACACTTAGACAGTAGTGCAAGTCGGTGGATCGGGTTCATTTCAGTAAACATCACCTAAGATCTGACTCAACAAAAATCTACACATTGGAGGTGCAGCCAGTACAATGATTCAAACAAATTAAACTGATTCATGTGAAAAGCTGTGTTCCAACTTAGGCTCAACAGCGTGTGACAGGTTAAGATATATATATATATAAAAAAGTAATACACAAGAATTAAAAAAAAAAAAAAAAAAAATGTACACAGCCCATTCCTTAGTCAGAGCAGCACTGGATCACCACAGAGTCACATCTGCAGGTTTGAGCTTTTTAGTTCAATTTCAAAATATTGCTTTCATGATTTGCACTTATTTCATTAAAAGGTTTGGATTTCATAGGAGATTCAATGCATATTTACCAAACTGATTCGTCTCCTGAACAAAACCCAGAATCCAGCAGTGTCTTCTTTAGTAGACTTCTGTTTAGGTGAAGGTTCAAAGCGAATAGTCACACGATACTTGTAAAAGCCTGAACAGGCTTCAAATAATTTCTCATCCACGCTCATTAAAAGTTACAGCTTGAGGACATTTTTTTATTTGACTGCCAATATTACACTGTTTCAACTGGGGCCTTCAATTCCAAGAAATGAGCCTTATGACGTTAGCCTTGGGTCACTGCAATGAGCTCAGCTTTCTCGTCAGAGAGCATGCACTGACCGCATATTGTGAAATGCATTCTATTTTTTTTTTTTTGGCGAGCGCTGACGGCTGACATGCAGTGTTCACAGATGCTGCGTCATACAGCCTACTTTAGTGATTCACCAAGAGATGGTTTAGTTTTCCTTCAGCAACTTTCCACTGGAATTCAGCTCATGATCATGCATCAAAGTAAAGATGAGATGCAGGGGTAAGTGTGGACTTTTAAAATATAATTTAGATTTGCTTTTGTGCTTCTGTGGTTTTCTCCATATGCATAAAGACATGCAGGAATACCCCGAGGTGCTGAATGAGGTGCTGGCCTCAGTACTGCACTTGGTCCCCAGGCACTGCTCTGTGGTTGTACACTACTGCTGAATAGTTAGCACAAATTTCCCCACTGGGATTTTGAAAGTACCTTTATAAATGATTCTGTATGACTACTTTACTCACAAGCACTGAAATGTATCCAATTACATCAGTTAGTATGCTGCAGCATCAGTCTAATGCAATAAAGTTTCACTCCTGACACTGTTGGCAATACATTGGTTTGTGTATGATCACTTGGGTGCATTGGATAAAAGCACTTTTTGAACAATGTGTAAAATGGTCATGATACAACTGATCAGTTACAATTCATTCAATGGTTGTCTAGTTTAGCAAATGAAGGCACTGAAAAAATGAGTATCTGATAAAAATTTCACCACACTGTGCTGTAGTGCAGAGATACATACATATTCCTGCAGCGTCACAGTTTCGTTACAGAGTATGAAGAGCACGTGAGGACATTTCCATTTCATGAGGCAAAAAGCTGGTGAGCCTTGACATGAGGAGGAGGGCCACAAATGTCTCCTTTGGTGCTGGACACTATCTGTCTTGGTTGTCTGACCTGAGGCCACAGTCCGAGGAGTCCTCAGAGGGAGTGTCTAGGACGGGATTGACAAACCCTTCAAATTCTGCATTGTCCTCTGGGTGGGTGCTCACAAAATCATTCTCCCACTCCAGTGCGGTGGAGTCCTCGGAGGCTGAGGTCGGCCCGCTGTTCATTTGCTTGCCGCCAGGCCTCAGGGCTGCACGCAAGATGTCTTCCTCTGTTCGAGACCTCTCCCACACTGGAAGCGCACGATTGATTCCTACAATGCAGGGACATGAGGTTTTATTCTAACAGAAGAGCAGTAACAATGTCACTGAAGTCAAAAACAGCTGCAGGCCGTGACCTGACAGGCTCATGGTGAGAAAACTTAGATATTACAAGTGTGTTGTCTTAAAACATATATAATATTTATGGGCAAAGACTATATATAAACTGACTTCACTGGTTAGTGTGTGACTGAGTGTAAAATCAATACGGTATAGTATTGAGATTTTGCATGGTCATAGGAAGGCTGCTGAGTGCAAATGTAACACTTAAATGTGAATTTCTGTGTCGACAGCAACAGATTTGTGATTTTTTTTTTTTTGGATGATTTATCATAGCTAATTGCTGCATTATCAGAAACAGATTGCATGTAATTGCCAACTTGACCCCATTCAATTGCAGACTGACAGCAGACTGACTCCACCTTGGCAACATTTATGGCAGGTTTTAGTGACAGTGTTGGTATGCTGACAATCTTATTTTGCAGCCCAAAAAAGCCCCAAATAACCAAGTGAGATAACTTTATCTTATTGAATAAAACAGATACTGACAAAGTGGAACTTCGAGGACGTAATTTGCAATATATGTTACTGCAATACTCAGCATATCACAAAATGTTAAAAATTGCAATAATATAGTATTGTGATAATATCGTATCATGGGGTGGTCAGTTAGTGGTCTTGTTGGGAAGCCTCGAGCTCAGTGTTTTTACCATTGCTATCTTAGGGCTCGATCTGACCGGTAAACCAAGAGAAGCTGCTTTCTCATACAGTAGTGACTTACAGCCGTCTTAGTTCTGCTTTTTTTTTTAACTCTGATGGAGACCATAACTTACAAAATGACACTGTAACACCATAAACTCATCAAGGAAGTGTTTACTCAAGTCACGGATAAGGGAACCAAAGGGTCAGTTTCCCATAGACTTCTATTAACTTTATGTCCTTGAAACCAGAGCAGTTGCTCCATGCTGGCCATTATAAAGAAACCCAGTTTAATGCCAGGAACTACATCCATCTGTATATACAGTCTATTTGTTTAAACAACAAAGAAGACACTTCCTAAAGGGAGCAACCTCCAGCATGACAGTGGCCCCAGCCACACCAGAAAGCTGCATTGACCTCCAAACTCCCAAATTTTAATCTAGCATCCATGAGATGCATCAGAACAATCCTAATCTGAGCCCCACTGTGTAATCTACAAGACTCAAAGGACACGTTGCCAACATCCTGGTGTCAGACACCACAGGACACCCCCTGAATGCCCACGCCCTGATGGGTCAGAGCCGTTTTGGGGAGCACCTTTACAATATTAGTTATGTTTTTCGATGTCACAATTCATCTGTGTAATACCATTAAGAGGAAACATCCATGAATCAGGAATTTAAATAAAAATAAAACAAATGTGCCCCCATTTTTAGATCTGCAAAAATGTGTCAAATAATTGATTAGCTGACTGACAGAAATACAATATACCGCTCTTTTGATAATTTTTGAATAAAGATGCCAAACATTTGCAGGTTCCAATATGACACTGAGAACATCTTTGCTCTAAGACATTTGATAACATTTCAAAGAAAACAGATGAATTGACAGTAACACCAATCATTGGCTGCAGCCTTACACATGAGGAGGACTGTTGTTTTACATCTTTTGTGTAAAGTAAAAATCCTGATTCCATTATGGACAAATATCCTGCTTTCTTTTCTCTTCACTAATTGTTAAATCACTTTTGGCTTCAGACTTGGCTGAACAAGCTCAGTCAGAATGTCGCAGGCACTGCGGTGCCACTCCTGTAAAGCAAAGACCTAACCTCTTACCTTCCTCATCGTCCCACTCCAGATCCAGTGACGTACCATCATCATTAGTGGAGCGGGTCTTGGTGGTGAAATCCCAGCTGCACTCTGTGTTGGGAGTCACCACATTTGTGTCAGACGGAAGTCCTGGGAACAAACAGAAAACGTGTAAATCTGATCGCTCTCTTATGAAGATGAAACTCTGAACGTACAACTCATTAGGGGCACAAATGTCGAGTAGATTCTATATAAACGGTTCACTCACTGTTGCTCCTGAAAGCTTCAGACTGGGCTTTAACATTTTGGAGGTAGACGTCAAAATCCTCCCCAGAGGTTTGTCTGAAACCCAAGAGATTGAGATATTTACCCATAGCACAGCACAGGAATCCCACCAGTCCAGCTCTACTTTCATGTTTTCTTCTGCTTTCATGGTACAGTCAATTAGTTAGGTATTGACGACAGAGACTGGACAGCTTGCGGCTCTTTAAAATCTGCTCTGCAATCTACACACCGCCTGGCAAATTCAGTGTGCACATCACTAGATCCACACGTGTGCTGAGAACTTATTTAAAATTAAAAAAAAAAAAAAAAAAAGTGACACGGTTTAAGACTTTTTCAGGCAAATTCAGCCATAAATGCTAATGAATAAACAGTTGATTTGCCAGAGGCTGCAAGTTCTGGTTTTCTAATTGTTCTTCAATAAACACACCATCACTTAAATCCTCTTGCAGGGTCTCATGACCCAAATTTGTCCTCAGCTCAACAACTACGCCGTTGTCTAATGAACTTAAATGGCTCACTTTCTTTGCTGGCCTTCGCCGCCAGAGCCATCTGCTTTCCCCCGTGTCCTCTGGGCAGACAGCTGCTGACACAAACAGCACACATCAACGAAAAAAAAAAATCATTTTCACAGGATTGAATTACAGACCGGATTCGTTTGAAAACATTTAACAATTTTGGCATTATCAAGGAAAAATGTGAGCAGACAGTTTTTTTAAACAGGAACAACAACAAAAAAAGCAACACCAGAGAAGCAGCAGAATGTGGCAACAGACAAATATCAGTCCTGGTATTTTTCTTTATATCACATGAGCAGAAAAGCACATTTGAAACCACAATGGTGACCAAAAGTCCTGCTTCATTACTAGTACTTGTCCACTTTCTCTAAAAAATTATTTCACTGCTTGTACTTAAGAAATAAAGATCGCCTCCAGTTTTATGCCTATGGACACCTTTGCCTCTCTACTGTAAAGTAACCAAACTACTGTTAGTTTATTTTGCTCGGAGCTTCTGCAGTCCGACAGCAAGCCCCCCCCCCCCCTACATGAATAAGCATTGAGATACTTCAATTTTAATTTTACCATATACCAACTATATGAAGCTCATTTATTTGTTGTTCTTTGTCATTTTAGGTTCAGTCATCTTGCTGCTATGTTACTTTAGTTGAGATCTACTATGCAAAAACATCAGACTTTTAGTTTTTTTACATTTTTCAACTTTCTCTGTTCCAGTGTATCTGGTTGCTACTTGTGCTAAAAAGTAGATTATGAACACAATATTTTGTGACTTTAGTGCCCCCTAGTGTTTCACCCTTGTAAATGTTCGCAATAGCAAAAAGACAAAAAATGCCAACTACACTTATTGTCTATGATTTTTTTTTTTTTTTTTTTAAATATGTCTTAAACATACCATCTCCAAATTTAATACCTGACCCACAGCAAAGCTGGAGGAAATCTAATATGTTTTAAAGACCTAAATTTCCTTGATTTTAACATCAGACTTTAAGACATGTTAATGATCCATGGGATGTCTGGTCAAGAGTCTCAAGCAAAGACAAACAATATACTTCTGTGAGCAGAGGACAAAGATGAAGGCTGAACAGAGAAAGATGAACCTGGTGTCAAATACTGAGATCATCACTGTGAGCTAAAAGTTCATCTTTAAGGCTGCTCTAAATGCTCTGTTTCAAAGTGTTTTTTTTTTTCTAGTCTTGGCTTTGTATGATACCATAGAGAACTTCTTCTTCTTTCAGCTGCTCCCTTTTAGGGGTCTCCACAGCAGATCATCTGCCACCATCTAACACTACCTCTTGCATCCTCCTCTGTCACACCAACCCTCTGCATGTCTTAGTTCACTACATCCATGAATCTTCTCTGTGGTCTTCCTCGTTTCCTCCTGCCTGGCAGCTCCATCTTCTACATCCTTTGTCAAATATATCCACTCTTCCTCCTCTGCACATGTCCAAACCATCTCAGCCTTGCCTTTTTAACTTTGTCTCAAATCTTAACTGTTCCTCTAATGTCCTCGTTTCTAATCTTGCCCATTCTGGTCACTCCCAGTGAAGAGCTTAACATCTTCAGCTCTGCCTCCTGTCTTTTTAATCAGTGCCACTGTCTCCAAACCATACATCATAGCAGGTTTCACTACCATCTTGTAAACCTTCTCTTTCACTCTTGCTGCTATCATTCTGTCGCAAATCACCCCTGACACTCGTCACCACCCTGCCTGTGCTCTCTTCTTCACCTGTCTTGTGCGCTGTCTGTTGCTTTGGATGGTTGACCCCAGGTATTCAACCTTCTCCACCTTCACTGTTACACCTGTCTCCCTCTCATTCCCAAACATGTATTCTGTCTTTCTTCTACTGACTTTGATTCCTCTTCTCTCCAGCATACCTCCACCTGCTCCCTCTACCCTCACTACAGATCCCAGTGTTGTCTGCGTCCCTAATATGATTATACTGAGCACAGAAGCCCCACCCACTGGTCACCAAGAAGAAGACAACTGGCTTAAATGGAGGAGGAAGAGAGCCAGACAGTGCATAAACTGAGGGGCTGCACAAGGCCCAGACAGATAAATACAGATTATTTTGAACTGTGAATTATGCAAAGCTACTCTATTTCCATCCAAGAAGAAAAACTGAGCTGGAAATAAGCATCACAGATCCCCTTTAGAAAACAGAAAGTTGGGGAGTTGAACTCCTGGGAAGCGCCTGCACAGAGACGCCAGTAGCTTAGAGGAGGAGGAGGAGGAGCTGCTTTAGCCAAGCAGTAAGGTAAAGTGGCAGAAGGGAGCGCTCAGTGCTGCCTCACCTCCTTCAATTTTCGTTCACGTGCCAGCCTGGCGGCCTCACGCTGGGCAGCATTTCTAGCCTCCTCTTCTAGCCTCAACTTCTCCTCTTGTGCCTCTAACTGAGCAGAAATAACAAAATGAAACAAACATAACAAAAACACACAAAACAGAACAGAAAATTACAAAAACAGAAAAAACAATGCAGCAAATTAAAGAGAAGCCAAAATTAAGTGTTCAAACACAAAATGAAATAATGAGGGCTGTTAAATCTGACAGAGACAGATGCGCTAACCTCAGCCTGCAGCTTTTGGTCTATCAGGAGCTGTTCGTCTGAGATTGCAGCATAGCGGTGATCTCTGAGGTGCTTGATCTCATCTTCACTGATGGGCCTGGTGGAATAACAAGAGGACACAGGTTACTGTGTTTTTGTTTCTGTTTTTTTAATGCCAGAGGTTATTAGCTTTCTTTTTTTTAAAGATTTGACTCTTACCTCGGGCAGGGCTGTGGGCTCTCAGCCTGCAATGCAACATACACAACATTTTAGCAAATAGCTCTGAAATCCAGTATGAAATGACTGACTGACTCAAGACCTGCTACTCTAGGACTGCATGGAAAGTAATCGAGTTATCCCCCCCGGAGGAAAGAAAATGGAAGGCTGCCATATCACAGGGATGGCCGCATCCCATCTTTTTCTATCCAGAGCTGAGGATGGTAAGTGGGGACAGCCTGATGGCAGTATGAGCATAAAAAGTATCCGGGGACTTTGAGTATAATCCAGGTTTTAATTAGAAGACAGTTGGATTTGTGTCCAAATCAGCAGAGCAGCATTTTTCATAGACTTATTCAGATACTGAAAGCTCTTGAAATAGAAACTTACCTCATCACTTTCTACCAGATTTTCAAACTGCAAAATTAAAAAAGCTTAATTAGACTTGTAACATTACATTAAACAGTCATTATTAAGAAAAAAAAAAAAAGGCAAATAATGCACACACCTCGATTGTATAATGCTCCCCTGTGGTGCTGCTGCGGAAGTATTTTGACCTGTAAGAATAATGAAGGCAATGTGAAAAAAAATTTCCATTTCAGACAAACATATACCCACTGCTGGATATGAAAACATTGATCTCTTTGCCAACATTATTACTGACTGATTTGCTGATGAAAACTGTTTTCTGAAATTAAAAGCACAAAATTATGTATAATTAAACTGGCCCATCTGCCTCATATATATTATATACACCCTATAAGAGCTAATTTATTATAAGTAAATAACTACAACATTGTGTCAGTTATGTTAAAAGTGTTCATGGGGTTATAGCTAGAGTGAAGACCAAATCCATAGAGGAAGATTTGCTTTACTGAGCCTGTTGACCATCTACTGGGGCAAACTATGCCCGTCGCACTGTATTAACCCTGTTTGTTGTCACCCAGTTATTGAGTGGACACCGTCTTTCTATGTTATCTATTTTAACAGTGACCTTGATCTTGACTCCAATGACCCCATATACAATCCCAACGTTGCTTTGGCCATAAGCTATCTACCCATGAAGTTTGGTAAGTGTAGACCACGCGGTTCTGGAGTTATTGAGTGGACGCCACCCAGACGCCCGCCCACCAACCACTGGTGTTTACATAATAATCAAAAGTAGTTTCAGCAGTTTTCACATTCCTATCTCTGCTTCACATTGCTAAAATTTTACACACACACACACACACACACACACCAAGTCTGTTCTTCAATTTAAATTTTCAAAATAAAAGACCCAGTGTAAACTAAACACTCCTCTGCTGAAACACTCTTTGTGCGATGTGAAGCCTTGTGAATGACTAGAAAAATCATGTACGGGACACAGTGTCATAGCCATGCACCCACTTAATTCCCAGGGGCAGCCTAGAAATTGTTCTGTTCAGTTTCATGGAAGAAGAGATTTCAGTTTACCTAAACTGATATCATCAAAAGTCTTTGACTACTTTGTATTGTGAAGACATCTCACATAAATACTGATCTGTCACTGTCAGGGCTGTGAAACAGGAAACAGGCTGTAGTGAGTTGGCTGTACAGTTTGTGTACAGCTGTAATCAGAATGCATTATTTTGCTTGCCTTTCAGCTTTCCCCCTGACACGGTGGATAGCTCCACATGTTTGATTTGGCAGAGCCGGATTGCTCTTTCTGACGCAACCCCAAAGGGTATTTGCTCGGCAGGAAGTGGACCAGCAACCTTCCACTTACTAAGCAAATGTGTTAACCACGACACCATTGGAGGCATTTATTATTTTGCTTGACTAAATGTTATAAATTGGTTTTGAAAAAGAAAAATTCCTGTGAAAAACGAAGTACACCCCATGATTCAGTAGCTTGTAGAACTGCCTTTAGCAGCAATGATTTCAAGTAATCTTTTTCTGTACGACTTTGTCAGGGTCTCACATCGTGTTGGAAGACTTTTGGCCCACTCTTCTTTACAAAGTAGCTTCACTTCATTTAGGTTTGCTGTCTTTGCTCGTGCACAGCTCTCTTAAAGTCCTGCCACAGCATTTCATTTGGATGAGGTCTGGACTTTGACTGGGCCGTTGCAGCAATTTCAGTCAAGCTTTAGCTGTCAGACAGATGGTCTTACATTTGACTCTAGAATACTTTGGTACACAGAGAAGTTCATGTTCGACTCAGTACTGCAAAGCTGGGTTGTTTTGAGCTTTTTTCCTGTGGCTACAAAACAAGCCCAAATCATCACCCCTTGACCATCATGTTTGACAGCTGGTATGAAGTGTTGTGAAACATGGTGCTGTGCATTATGGCCAAACCTTCCCTCTTTGGTCTTGTCTGTCCAAAGGACATTGTTCCAGGAGCCTTGTGGTTTGTTCAGATCCAAAACTAAGCTGTGCTGCCATGTTCTTTTTAGAGAGAAGACGCTCTCTCTTGGTAACCCTTCCAAACAAGCCATACTTGTTCAGTCTTTTTCTAACTGTACTATCATGAACTTTAACATGTAACATGCTAACCAAGGCCTGCAGAGTCTGTAAGTTTTGCAGTTACTCTGAGCAGTGAACGGTCTGACCTGGTGGTGATTTTGCAGGGACTTTATTCCTGGGATTGTGTTAACACACACCTGAATGCTCCAGACCAGCAAACTGCCAAAACTTCTGATTTTGTAGAGATGCTCACACTTGATGATCAAGTAATCAAGTGCATTTGATTAGCACTGTCTGCTAAAGTACTTAGCCACTTAATTCCAATGGAATCTGTAAGGATGTACTTGGTTTTGCACAGGACTGCATAGAGTCCTGTGAAAACTTTCTTTGTCACATGATTGAGTACATCTTGCCTTTGATGGCATTGTTATTTTCCAGTTTGGCCCTCAGTAGAAATGAATTTGACACCCCTGCCATTTAATAAGATAAAAGATATGCTGTTCCACATGTGTAGAAGTTTCTTAACTATTAGCTCTCACAGTAGCTAAAAGTTAAACACATCAAACATGAAAGAAATGGCTTAAATATGTAGAATAGAAAACAGCTCAACAAAGTAAAATACAACACAACAAATATCTTAAGGTTAAACTTAGGATTTAAAATCCTAAGACTTAAGATTTAATTGACATAAAATCAAAATATGTAAAAAAATAAAATAAAAAAACCCCATACATTTAAATAAAAATGATATGTGTAATCAATTTAAAAAAACAACACACACACACATTCAAACAAACACACAGAGACTTTAAAATGGCTTACAAAAATGCAGTGACAAGATTTACTAGTGTTAACATGAAGTGTGTAGCCTACTAAAGCTAAAAACAAACAAAAAAAACCTTCACAGGCTTTGCTCTTAACACCTCTGGTGTATCAAAGCTGGTAAACTGACCAATATGCCATGACTAGTAAAGTAAGACGTGTAAACTGCAAGAAAAGCACAGCTCTAACTTCTATTTAAGTGGCCTACTAACCAGTAAGCTTGATAGGCCCCCACTTAATCAAATACTGCCAATCAATCAATTAATTATTATTGATGAGAGCTGTGACCTCCATGCTGTGACATTGATTTTGGATTTACAATGATCAGAAAAAAGCTGTTTTTTTCCCCCATTTTACTGACTGCCAGTTTCACATGAAAGCATGACCTAATGTCTGCAGACACCTTTGTAATGCCACTTCAGGGTAGGACAAAAAACTACCAGTGTAGTACTGTTAATATTACAAGTATATGTATTAGTACTACTGTCAGCTACATTATATGAACCTATGAATAAAAGTGTGGAAAGCCTTGCTGCTGGAAGAGACCTAAACAAAGCACAAGGTAAAGTCAGACTAAAAAACATAAATTATTTACTTCAGCTGGGTGACACAACAGCCTGCAACCGAGGCAAGAAACCAGTCACTGATCCCAGCAGCTGCATCAGGCATGAGATTCAAGACAGACTGAGCCAAAGTGTCCACATGTTAGTCTACCTCATTGCCAAGGAGCTCTTCAGAAGCTCTCTCAGCTCTGCTGTCATTATTAGCCCTTAACTACACCACCTGTCCAGGCTCTTGAGACTAGGGGTGGGGTCTTGATTCCCACTGGCATTGGCTGACTGCAGTTTACAGAGCGTACAGCCAAAGGCTTACTAGCTGGCCTTTATCTCTGGTTGACAGCCACAACGCCTGTGGTAATAACATCTCTAGGAAGCTGACCAAGTCTTCGCAGACTGACTGCGGTGTCAAACTGTTGGCCAGCGTTAGCAGGAAACAGATAACGCCGCTTCAGATGATACTTGCATGCTAGGTAGCTCAGGCTGCTAAAGCTCACAGTAGACTCACCCGCCTCCTCGCTGGATCCTGTTGGCTTCTCTCCTGAAGAGCCCCACACAGTAGGCCCAGCAGTTACCCATCGCATTGTCAAATGTTCCTATGATCTAGCTGCCTATCGCCTGACAGCTGCTGGAGCATTGGTGTAGGTAGCTACATCTCCAAGCGCACTCCTCTGCTCCAGCCACTTCCTCATCCTCCTTCCTCTCCGGTTGATGACAGAGCACAGATGAAAATGAAACACCACCACCTACTGTCCTCTACATGAAGTTCTTATAAATGCGACCAGGTTCTGACAAAAGGTATCGTTTGAAGCACGGAAAGTAGTATTATTTAAAAAAAATGTGTGTGTGTATATATATATATATATATATATATATATATATATATATATATATATATATATATATATTGGTGGGGTTCACTCAAATATCATCTGGACTTCACAAAATAAAGCACCTTGTGACAACTATCCATCCACTTATCCTGTTCAGGGTTGTGGGGGGGCTGGAGCCTATCCCAGCTGACATAGGGCGAGAGGCAGGGTACACCTTGTACAGGTCACCAGCCTGTTGCAGGGCCAACACACAAAAACAGACAACCAACCATCCATACTCACATTTGTGCTCTCATTCACACCTATGGGCAATTTAGAGTGGCCGATTAACCTAACCCCAGTAAGTGCATGTCTTTGGAGTGTGGGAGGACAAAACCCGGAGAAAACCCACACAGACACGGAGAGAACCTGCAAGCTCCACACACAGAGAGAGAGGCCCGGGCAGAATCTTACCCAGGCCTCCCAAGATGGTATTCTAACTGAGGCAGCAGTGCTAACCACTGTGCCACTGTGCTGCTCTCCTTGAGACAACTATACAAAGAAAATAGATTCATGATTTATCATTTGCAATTCCACCTATTATTTTCAGAAATCTATTTCCATGTTTTATTTTTACATGTCTATATACATTTTTGATTCATTATGAAAGACCAGGGACTGTCATTCAGTGTGTATCATGAGATTACATTTTTAGCCTATTGTTGGTTAATATCAAACTCAATGGGAATGGTAAACAACAATAAATAACAAATGCAGAACCAAATCAAAACTGAAATATCAGTATGTATCATATTTTATTTAAATGCCTACATTTACTACTCATCTTTTTTTATACATTTCATAGAATATAAATTTCATCCATTCATTTATTTTGCATTTTGACATTTTTGGTCCTCCATACAAAGAGTGAGACACCCATAAGTGGAGATGCTTAAACCAAATTACAATATCACTTTGGACAATTCTAATATTAATCAGCTATACAACCAGTCATTTACCACAATTAGCTGATATTGATTTAGTGATTATACAATATGTCATGAATGTGGCTTTTATGGGATAACACATAATGTGTATTATTATTATTATTTTATACATTACACTCATTTTACCATTTGCTCTTCCTTTTTCAGTCTGTGTTCTCAGGGCCAAAGAGATATTCATGGAGCTCATCTTCAGCGGGGGCGCTGTCCGTGTTGCTGACTTTGACTCTCTGGGCAACAGGCATACATCTGGGCATGAGCTTTTTCCCAGTCTGAAAGAAAATCATGAAAGGAGTGCAAATGAATCAGTTTCTTCTTTAAAAGTTCTAAGTCATAAAAAGTAAAAGATTTGGAGAAGAGTATCAAAGGCAAAAGACCCACGATTTTCTTGGAGTCAGCCAGGGATCTCTCCAAGTACCTCCTCATTCTTTCTTTCTGCTTTTCACTCTGCTCTCTCAGCTTTTCTTCACGCTCCCTGCAACATGTTGTAGGGAGAGTGGGAGGGGGTTTATGTAACACTGTACTGTAATTTTTGCTAAGACTGGAAATAGCAAATTCAAGGGAAAAAAAAACAAACAACCTGGTGTGTAATCCAGAACTTAAACTTTGACCATTGAGATTCTTGATTTTTTTTCCTTATAGTTAACTCCAAAGTGTCTCTTACCCATAGAGCCTCATAGTTTTGCTGCTGTTACTGACAATATTTCATGATGTTTTTTTAGAGGTGAAAAATTCAATAATAGCCAAGGGCTTTAGGGCAAGAAAGCAGAACATAGTCACTGAGACATACAGTACCTGGTCCTCCTCTCGCTGTCCTTGATCTTCTTCATTAACTCCAGTTTTTCTTCAGGGATGCTCTCAAGGCTCTGCAGTAGTAAAGAAAGTCGCTTCTCAATGTTGGCCAGCTTCTCCAAAGTGGTTTGGTTGGTTATCCTGTCATCCACACAGCTGCAGTACACCTCTGCTACCTTCTCACTTAGCGCATCCAGCAGCATATCCTGTAAGCAAGTGAAGTGATTTCTGCTAGCTGAAACCACAGAGCTTTGAGATTTAAATCTGGTCAAACACAGAATATTCTGTGTTCTTACCTGGTCCTCTGTATTCAGTGACACATGGAGAAGAACCTTCTGTTCAAGCTTGGCACCTCTTGCCCTCTCCTTCTCGATTCTCTTCTTCATTTCATTTATCTGCACTGTAATTTCTTCTTCATCCTTTTCACTTGAGACAGAAAGAAACCAACAGGGCATGGATGTGAGAAAAGGGGGGCTGGAATAAATCATAAAACTGTAAAACTTTGAGTGTAATAAGAGGTCTGAAATTCCAGGCAAAAAAAAAAATTAGCAAGTGGGGAAAATATCAGGTCCTTCATTCACAGAGCCTCAACACTCAACACACAACATCAGGCTTACTGCTTCTTCCTGGTTGTCTCCAAGGAGTGTTTGAGCTCCTCCAGTGTCTCCTCCACCCTTGTAGAGTTCTGAATCAGGGACAAGTTCTGCTCCGTCAGCTCTGTCATCAGATCCAGCAGCTGCTGGGGATCAGTGAAATACAGCTCTGGCTCATCCTACATCGAGGTGGGCGAGATAGAACACTGTCAGTACTGAGGATAAATACTCAAGCTGCTGCTTTAGTTAACTTAATATACAATTGGGAAAAACTGACCTCATATTCTGAGCTGTTGCTGTCCAATTTAGAATTTGTGACTCTGAAATGACAAAGTAAAAGTTTTAGACTTATGAGAGAAGTTATACCCCTCTGTGAATTGCCACCTTATCGTGGGGCCTGGGGATGGTGCTTGAGGGAGAGAGCCTGTTGGCTGGGCCTTAGCCTGTGGGGTCCTGCTGGGCACAGCCCAAAAAGAGGCATGGGCCCACCCTCCTGTAGGCACACCACCTACAGGAGGGACCGTATGCGTCAGATACAGTATGTGTTGGAGGCCCTGGCAGCTTGATCCCCAGCTATTGAGGCTGGCTATTGTGACGTGGAATGTCACCTCTCTGGTGGAGAAGGAGCCTGAGCTAGTGTGTGTCAACGCACAACCTGGGCTCTGGAACCAGTCTCCTTGAGAGGGGATAAACTCTGTTGCAGTCTATCCCCTCTCAGTGAGAGGGGGCCACTTGAGCAACATCAGTGAGACCTGGATGGGTCTCACTGATTGGGGGGAATGACCTGCCTGATCTGAACCTGAGTGGTGTTCTGTTATTGGGTTTCTATGCAAACCACAGTTTGTCCATAACAAACACCATGTTCAAACATAAGGATGTCCATAAGTGCATGTGGCACCGGGACACCCTAGATTGGAGGTTGATGATTGATTTTGTAATCGTATCATCAGATATCCGGCTATATGTTCTGGACACATGAGTGAAGAGAAGAGCTAAGCTGCCAATTGATCACCACCTGGTGGTCAGTTGGATCAGGTGGTCGGGGATATTATACAACATATAGTGAGGGTACACTGGGAACGCGTGGGAGAGGTCCCAGTCCATGAGATCTTCAACTTCCACCTCTGGAAGAACTTCAACAGCATATCTGAGGGAGGCTGATGATACTTAGTCCGCAACTCCATTGTTGAGGCTTCTGCACCAAACTGCAGCTGCAAGGTGGTTGGTGTCTGTCATGGTGGTAATCCCCAAACCATATGGTGGACACTGGAGGTGAAGGGAGCCAGCAAGCTGAAGAAGGAGCCCTATCAGGATTGGCTAGCCTGTGGGACTTTGGAGGCAGCTGATGGGTACCGTCATGCCAAGCGGAACATGGCTTGGGCGGTGAATGAAGCAAAAACTTGGGAGTGGGAGAAATCTGGCGAGGCCGTGAAAGAAGACTTTCAGACTGCTTCAAAGCAATTCTGGCAAAGCCGTCAGGCGACTCGGGAGGGGAAAGCAGTGCTCTTCTCACACGGTGTATAGTGCAGGTGGGGCACTGCTGACTACAACTGTGGATATTGTCGGGCTTTGGAAGAATACTTCAAGGACCTCCAGGTCACAGAGGCAGTTAAACAACTCCTTGGTGGCAGGGCCTCTGGTGTGGATGAGATTCACCCTCAGTTCCTGAGTTTCTGAGACGGTGGCTCTGGATTGGCAGACTGGGGTGGTGGTCAGCATCTTCAAGAAGGGGGACTGGAGGGTGTGCTCCAACTATCGGGGGAATCATATTCCTCAGCCTCCCTGTGAAGGTTTATGCTGGAAAGGACAGTTCATCTGTTAGTTGAACCTCTGATTTAAGTGGAACAATGCATTTTTTTGTCCTGGTTTTGGAACGCTGGATCAGCTCTTCATCCTGTCATGGACATTTGAGTGTGTGTAAGAGTTTCCACATCCAGTCTACATGTGCTTTGTGGACCTGGAGAAGGCATTCAGCTGCATCCCTCAGGGTATCCTGTGGGGGTGCTGCGGGAGTATGATGTATATGGCCCATTGTTACTGTCCCTGTACAACTGCAGCGAGAACTTGATCCACATTGCTGGCCCAGTGGGTGTTGGACTCTGCCAGGGCTGCCCTTTGTCACGGATTCCGTTCATAACTTTTATGGACAGAATTTCTAGGCGTAGCTAAGTGACAAAATGCTTCCACCTTGGTGGCCTCAGAATTTCACCTCTGCTTTTTGCAGACGATGTGGTCCTGTTGGCTTGATCAGGTGGTGGCCTACAGCTCACAACAGAGTGGTTCACAGCCAAGTGTGAAGCATCAGGTATGAGAATTAGCAGCTCCACGTTTCTAACCTTACCTCTGGTCACAAGCTTTGGGTAAGGACCAAAAGAATGAGATTACGGTTACAAGCGGCGGACATAAGCTTCCTCGCCCTTAGAGATAGGGTGAGGAGTGCAGTCACATGGAAGGGGTTCAGAGTAGAGCCGCTACTCCTCCACATCAAAAGGTGCCAGCTGAGGTGGTTCAGGGCATGTCCTATTGGGAAGAGGCCCTGGAGAAGATCCAGGACACGCTGGAGAAATTATATCGCTTGGCTTGCTTGGGAACGCCTCAGTGTTTCCCCAGATAAGCTGAAGGAGGTGGCTAGGGAGAGGGAGGTTTGGGTTTCTCTGTTTAGGCTGCTGCCCCTGCATCTGGCTCCAGATAAGCGAAAGAAAATGGATGGATAGAGAGAAGTTATAGAAATACTGGAGATGATTTTAAATATGGTTGGTTTTTATTCTTACTTTTGCTTTTATAAGCTGTGTCTGAATGCATTATTTCACTGCTAAAATACAGATGAAGATTCTATCTTCAACAGGTAAAAATGACTTTCATAAAGGGTGTCCAGTCAAGAGAAAGATGGCTTGAAGGGAGGGGGAAGGAGCCAAAATGAGTTCTTTCAGACTGAGGGTTCCTTCTGCTTAACACTTGGAAAGATTAATACACCACATTCAGCATAACATCAAAATGTTTGCACCTACAAGATAAATACTGGATCTACAGCAAAATAAAAAATAATGAGTCACGTGTGAAATGAAACTGCTGGTGCTCCCATACAGATTGTTGCTGTGGGGTGAGGACAGCCTGGTCTCCTGGATGCAGGGCAGCTCTCTACCTGGACTGGACACTTTGCTCTGCACACCTGTGCACATGTTGATAAATTAAAGAATCATTTAAAACAATATCAGGACATTAAGCAGAGTACCACCATCCTGGCCTCTGTTATCTGTTTTATGGTGATTTACTTGGCTTTACTTGCCATTCGTAATTGCAGTCTCTTTAGGCTCCCTGTTCTGATCATCCTTTGAGTCTTTACCAGATGAACCCTTTGACCTCTGAACCTCCTGCCACTCAGGTGGAGACAGCTTGAATAGAAGGTCACTGTAACTCTTGTAGTCTACCAGGATTTCTTCAAACCTGGCAAGTTCACTATGCAGAAGAAAGACTACATTCAAATCTACACAACACAAAACCAATATGCAGTCACATTACCTATAGCTCCTCTGATAAACAGTTTAATGGACTGAAACAGGGGGAATGCACACATACATTTAAATCTGTTCAAGATGATCTGAATGCTACCTTTTTATGGTCAGTATTTCAGAAGTTAGCCTCCTGATCTCAGTGTTCTTCTCCTGTGTAGACTTGGCCTCCTGTTCAAAACTGACAGCAAAGACAACACAACCATCTGCAAAGGAACCTTTTAAACATCATGCAAATGTTGTCCACGTAAGGCAAAAATAAGCTTGTGTTAGTGACGCGACAATTAAAATAACAGTCAATGCCATTATTTATTTTGTTCTGCTACATATTGTTGTTTATTCCCACTTTATGTGCTGCGAAACAACAAACATATATTATTACTAGAAGCACTCAGAGAGCACAAACCTCTGCCAAGGCCATAGGGTCACTGACGCTGTAATACGTGTATCTAAATACTGTGAAATAATCTTTCATCTTTCCCAGACAACAATAACCCCCTATCCCGCAATAGTGAAGAATCCTTAAAAAAATTCCTAGATCCAGATCATGATCCGGATCACCACCAAAATTTAATCACTTCTTCCTCTTGTCATTTCCAACCACTTTTGGAGTAATCCTGCTGACAAACAAACAAACAGACAAACCAACGTGACCAAAAACATAACCTCCTTGGCGGAGGTAATAATAATAATAATAAACAATAGCTGACTTATTTTAAAGCTCTTCTTGACACTTTTTTTGATATAAATGTCGGCATCAGTCAACACGATTTATATTGATCAACACCAATATCAACCTCGTCTGCATCCAGTGGTAATTCACGACTGAAGCACAATTTCCTGAAAATGTCATTTTAAATTTAATTTGTAGAGACACTAACAAGGCAGCACCTATTTTATATCTGTGTGCCTCTTACAGTGTTCTGGCCTCCACAGACTTCTTCTCATTCTCCCTGAGAAATTCTTCAAATTTGAGGTTGTCTCTCTCAATGGTCTTCTCAAGCTGTTTCAGCAGCCTCTCCTCTTTTGCAGTGGCCTCGTCCATCCTCAAAATCTCTGCCCGCTTTGACATCACAGATAACTGAGGAAACAAGTATGAGAAGAACATGTATTATTTTAATATTCCTGGTCTGATTTCCTGATTCTTCTTTAGTTTGACTTTTGAAGAATCTGTTGCTGAACAGCCCCTGACAGCAATGAATGTTTGGCCCAAGTCTGGCCCACGCTCACAATTTTCTGTGGGCCACATTTGACTCACTGGTGCACCTGACTTGATAAGCTGAAAAAAGTTCATGCCTCACTGCCCACAGTTTTTTAAATCACCGCTTAACAATAAAAAAAAAGGATCCACCTTGAATTTTGCATAATTAGTGCAAAAGCATCAGCAAACTTTTATTATTTTATTTTATTATTTTCCCTTATATGGGATACTTTTGCCACTCATGGCAAAAGTATCCCATATAAGGTCTGATGTGTCTGCTACACTATATTGCCAAAGGTATTCACTCACCCATCTAAATCATTGAATTCAGGTGTTCCAGTCACTTCCATGGCCACAGGTGTATAAACCAAGCACCTAGCCATGCAGACTGCTTCTACAAACATTTGTGAAAGAATGGGTCGCTCTCAGGAGCTCCGTGAATTCCAGTGTGGTACTGTGACAGGATGCCATCTGTAACAAGTCCAGTCGGGAAATTTCCTCGCTACTAAATATTACACAGTCAACTATTATTGGTATTATGTGTACAAAGTGAAAGCAATTGGGAATGAAAGGAATGCAGCCATGAAGTGGTAGGCCATGAAAATCATAGAGTGGAGTCAGCGGATGCTGAGGAGCATAGTGCACAGAGGTCACCAACTGGCCTTCAAATTTGCTCAAGAACAGTGCATGACATCTTCATGGAATGGGTTTCCATGGTTTCCATCCAAACATTACATCACCAAGTGCAATCCAAAGCATTGGATGCAGTTGTGTAAAGCATGTCACCACTGGACTCTAGAGCAGTGGAGACTTGTTCTCTGGAGTGATGAATCATGCTTCTCTGTCTGGAAATCTGATGGGCAAGTCTGGGTTTGGTGGTTGCCAGAACGGTACTTGTCTGACTGCACTGTGCCAAGTGTAAAGTTTGAGGGAGGGGGGTGATTATGGTGTGGGGGTGTTTTTCAGGAGCTGGGCTCGACCCCCTAGTTCCCGTGAAAGAAACTCTTAACGCTTCAGCATATCAAGACATTTTGGACAATTTCATGCTCCCAACTTTGTGGGAACAGTTTGGGGATGGTCCCTTCCTGTTCCAACATGACTGCACACCAGGGCACAAAGCAGGTCCATAAAGACATGGATGAGCCAGTTTGGTGTGGAAGAACTTGACTGGGCTGCACAGAGTCCTGACCTCAACCTGATAGAACACCTTTGGGATGAATTAGAGTGGAGACTGTGAGCCAGGCATTCTCATCCAACATCAGTGTCTGACCTCACAAATGTGCTTCTGGAAGAATGGTCAAAAATTCCCATAAACACTCCTAAACCTTGTAGAAAGCCTTCCCAGAAGAGATGAAGCTGTTATAGCTGCAAAGGGTGGGCCAACATCATATTAAACTCTATGGATTAAGAACAGGATGTCACTCAAGTTCAAGTGAAGGCAGACGAGTGAATACTTTTTAGAATGTAGTGTACCTGGGATAACTTCACAAATCCATGCACTGAACAGTTTGGCTTTAGTAAAAGAGTAGAGATGAATCATTACTTTTAACAGGACTCATCTGCTTGTTCTAACGCATGGTAAACATTCAAAAGCATATACACATAAATATATATATATATATATATTAAACATATATACATATTCAAAAGGATTATACAGATAAGTGTATAATAAGTGTAGCTGCAGTCCTCCTGGTTGGGCCAAATGCTACATTTCACTTTTATAAATGTCATGGAAAATAAACAGGCTCTGTTTAACTATATAATCACCATTTTCCCAACTTTGGCTTCAGACTCGGACCTTTCCAGAGAAAAACTGCTTTAAAAACCAGAGGTGCTGAGTCTAAATGATGTGGACATTCACCAGGTGAGGAGAGAACAGTAGGCCTGACCCAAATGAAGAGCTAAACATCAGGATATCGTGACCTCTTCTGGATTAATTTTGACTTTATCTGATGGGTAATAAGCTTCCTCTTGTGCACCCTCGATCAGTTGGATCTACAACGTTACATCACAGGAGCAGTCTAATGTAACTAGAACAGATGTGATCCAGTCAGTGATGGTTATGCACAAGAAGACTTTAATTTAATATAGTGGGAAAACGGGCCTTGCTTTAGGTCACAAGGTGAGCTTAGATGATGGTTATCCTGCTTTAATAGGAGACAGAAAGCAAAAAAAAGCATCACAGCTACACTACAGCGACAATGTGACTACGGGGCTCGATTGTTTTCATGGCTCCATGCCTTTTAAGATATTAGCAACCTCAAATCATTTACCTCCAACACTGCTTTCTGCCGTTCCAGGGAGATCAAAGCATGCTTATTGTCTTTTGTTACATTTTCTGGGGACAGAGCAAGAAAACAACACATGAAATCGATCATATCTGATCTGATATAGTTTGACTTCTCTACTCCTCTCCCACTTACGTCGTTTCATCGTAGCCATCTTCAGCGCAGCTCTGCCGGAGGTTTGCTTAGGGAGAGCTGTCTTACTCTTGATTTGTTTTAGATTCTTCATCTTCTCATTCTCCCCCTCCTCCTCCAGTTCTCCCACCAGCTCATTCTTCAGCTTGGCCATCATTCTTGCAGTGTGGGTTGTCTTCTCATCAATTGGCAGAGCCAGGAATTTACGCATCTCCTGAGCACAAAGAACGAACAGCAGCATGACTTTAAGACAACAAAGATCCATTCTTCAGTTTTAGCAAAATGCTGCCATGCAAGCAGAATGCAGTGGAGAGAAAATCTGCCATTTAGACGTACATAAATGTGCTCAAGCGCGCACACCGACCTCTTTTCGATCCTCTCTTTCGTTTACGCTCAGTAGAAAAATGCTGTTGCCGTCTGGCACTTTGAATGGGCTCAGCTGAGTCCCTCTCTTCCTCCTCATCCCTACACATATTGGAATAAACAATTAAAAACAGCACAAGTTACAACTTTTCTGTTATTTCTTTCTATTGTCCAAATCTGTCACGCTGCCTGCTGTACCTGTTTTTTGTGATCTGGCAGCGCTAACCATCTCTGAAACAGCAAGGCTGCCTGAAGAAATCTCTGTCCTCTCTGATGAAAACACATCAGTAATAGTAGTACATATCAATCATCAGGCGCTGACAGTACTCACTCTGTTGTGCGTGAAGCGTGATGTTATAAAAGAAGCTTACTAGGCTGTGGTGATGACATTTCTGAGTTGCTTCTGACATCAGGGGCTGAACTAGCTTAGCTCTGAATGTGGCTGCGGGTTGGGGGAGGAAAACAAAGTTATTTGAGGTGAAACAGAAAGGAACATTTAAAATCTTAAAGGCCACAGGAGTGTCCTGGCTATTCCTACAAGCCAGGAACCAAACCACTGATGTTAAGGCTTCATTTT
This sequence comes from Archocentrus centrarchus, assembly GCF_007364275.1. NCBI lineage: Eukaryota > Metazoa > Chordata > Actinopteri > Cichliformes > Cichlidae > Archocentrus > Archocentrus centrarchus. The sequence goes on along the minus strand of NC_044355.1, from coordinate 25,631,080 downwards.
TAGGCTTAAACATTCTTTCCTAAGCCATAACATGTACATTATAACATGGACAATTTCATGTTTAAAATGTATTTACTATCATTAAAGGCACTGTGGGTATTTTTTTCATGCTAATTGGATCTATTTTGGGTGGAAAAATGCTGTAATCTCTGCAATGTCTTCAGGCTCTGTGTAATAATACAAATAATAATAATACAATAATAATAGTATTATTATAATACAATAATAATACAAATATAAAGGCTATGAGAAGAGGCCCAATCAAACAAAAGTGAAAACACCTGTATGTGGGTGGGGGCACGCATGTTTAGAGCTTTTGATTTAGATGAATAGTTAAAGAATATTGTTCTGGTTTTTCTGTATACAGCTGTTTAATTTGCCAAATAAATTCTTTAAATTACTTTTCTCCCTGGAAGTTCTCTCATAAATATCAATTTGGGGTTCTTTGATGTCTCCCTCTTTTGGAAACTACTCTTAGCAGCCACATCATTAGGTACACCTGTTCAACTGCTTGCTGATGCAAATATCTAATCAGCCAATCACATGGCAGAAATTCAGGCATGTAGACCTGGTCAGGATGACCTGCTGAAGTTCAAACTGAGCATCAGAATGAGGAAGAAAACTGCTGATCTGTTGGGATTTTCACACATAACCCTCTCTAGACTTTACAGAGAGTTTGGTCTGAAAAATAGAAACTACCGTAGCCAATCTCCTCTGACCTCTGGCATTTTCACCCAGAGGTCAGAGGAGAATGGCTAGACTGCTTTGAATTGAGAGAAAGGCAACAGTAACTCAAACAACCACTCGTTACACCCAAAGTACGCAGAAGAGCATCTCTGAACGCACAACACGTCAGACTTTGAAGCAGACGGGCTGCAGTCGCAGAAGACCACACTGGGCTGCCACTCCTGTCAGCTACGAACAGGAAACTGAGGCTACAAATCCCACAAACTCACCAAAGTTGAACTAAAGGAGATTAGAAATCTTCTGATGTCGGCTTCCATTTTACAAAGATAATCCAGGTAAATAAACATTGGATCTGAAGTGCCACAAAATTACTACTATAGCAAACCTTGAAGCGGAGACAAGAACAGGTATTAATAAGGCCAACACAGGTAGTAAACCTCAGTGCGGACATTCTAAATTTCGCCTTAATCTGCTTTAAAAACAAAAAACAAAAAAACTTATTTTTTTTATTTGGCTGTTTTTTGTTTGTTTGTTTTGTTTTTTCAGTCCAATTTGACCACAACGGTTGAAAAATTTTCCAGCTTTGCCCCAAAATAACAGCTCATCTTTGCTGCTGCGGGATTTTTCCCATAGACTTCAGGAAAGTTTAAGCGCCCTTCAACTACACAGGCAGTAGGCAAATGCTGCTAAACCACAAATGAATAAATTAAGCGAGTTCCCCGGATTATAAACAAAGGTCAGGCTGCCACAGAAGACAGTTTTAAACACTTCTTTATTAGTATTTATGATAACGTTAACTTACCGTCTTATAATGCTGTGCATGAACCGCCCCGCTGGCTCTGTGTACCGTTGTCATGGTAAATGTTGCCTTCAAGGCCTCCTCGTAATTTTCCCGGTGAATTCCTAGTTTACGATTTTTATACACGGAGGATGTCTTCATTTGCATTGCTAGTTTAGTAACGGGATGCAATGAAACATAAGTTTAAAAACACTTGTCAAAAAAGAACAGGTCCTTGTTATTATAAAACACTGTAGGGAACATTATAGGAAAGAGGTTTCAAGCTGGCTCCTCAGTTCTGTGGGCCGCAGTCATTCTCCACTAGATGGCATGGACAGATCACACAAACTGTCCCAGGCCTTTTTTCTTTTTTGCACTGGATTGCCTTCTTATGAGGAACCCAGATTCCAAGATTAAAGAAAAGAAATGCTGTTGAAAGACATGCAGACATGTTTGTAAGCGGAATGTTTCTTTCTAATTTAACTCACCACCACTTCATCCTTCACTTCATCATGTGCATCAGGGACTATACTTAGAACCATATACTGTACATTTGCTTCCCACGCATCCACACATGACCCTGCACATCTCCGCTCAACAAAGCAGCCCACACACTACGCTTGCTTGTAGGAAATCCCAGTGTCAGATTGTCAGGTTAAAGTAATGCAAACACACGGGGGAGTGTTGGCTCACACAACAGAAGGGGGCATGTTGTGTAAGAAAACAGAAATGGCGTCTTATTCACATTTGGAGGAATAGCTTCCAGGGCAGGGATGGATAGGAATCCTGGAAAAGCAGAGGCTGAAGGCTTTTCTTAAAATTTCCAACTTTTCCCTTCCAAGATTCCACAAACTCTCCAGTTGAAAGGAAAAAAAAAAAAAAAAAAAGCTGTTTGAAGTGCATCCTATAGTATAGTTGTGCAGAAAATTGTTTTCCAAATACTGCTTTCTGTTGTAGATAAGACTTCAAGGATGTGATAAGTGCATCAGAATATCTTATGGAGCATTGCAGATTACTTCCAACTCCCCCGCTTGTGCGGCCCAAACACAGTGGATATTTGGTATTATATAAGAGGTGAACATTCAGCCTTCTGCGCATGATGAGACCAACAGCTTTTCTTCAATCATAATTTATGTAGCCACCTTCAACGAACTCAAACCAGTTAACCTGATAAATGATTACATACAGAATACACTGCATATTTGAAATGACTGTGAGAGCTGAGATAACTGTTTCTCCCTCAGTTCTTACAGTTAGCTGAGTTGTTTGAGTGAAGAAAAAAAAAAAAAAACATTGACCTCCCGTCATGAAACAAACATTAGAGCAGAGTTGGAGCTGCCACGCTGTCAGGCAGCTGTTCAGAAATGCAGACTGTGCTTATTTCCATACGACTGAACAGCAGGGTTTCAAACTCAGCCGGCATTTTTAAAATGTGGCTGTTTTGAAAGTGTGCCTAAACATTATTATACATTTACATGGACTGTCACTTCTGGTCACATTATGCGAGCATAAATAATAACTTTCTTACACAATGAATGCCTTCCTATAGCAGTTTGTCACCATTCATATTTATGGTCAAATGGTTAAGTGATAACTGTGAATACTTTCATAAAATAAAGTAAGGAGCTCTGCTAATGACCAGTGAAAGGTGAATAATTTTCATACACGTATGCAGTACTGTATAAAACTCTTGAGTCACAATTCATTTCTTTATATTTTGCTCCCAAGGAGCCAGACTTGAGCAATAGTTCTCCAGTTTTTTGGAGGGACATCGGCTGCTTTTACATCTCATTTTCAGTCCAGTCCTTGTAACTGACCATTTTCAGAGGAATGTTCATTCATTCATTCATTCATTCATTCAATCAATCATTCAAGCATAAAAAATAGCACCTAAATCAAGGGATGAAGCATTGTTGTATCTGCACGTAACAGACAACTTAACAAAGAACTAATTTTAAATGGTATTTTTAGGCACTTTGTTACTAACAACCTGTCACAAAAACACGTAATTTGTTTCCATTTCTTTATCTGATACTACAAAAAAAAATGCCAGCATACCAACAAGGTGATTCCCAAAGAGCTATTAGCCTTATCTCTGCACCGTGTGCAGTGTGTCCTTAAAAAATATGAGGAAACTAGATGAGTTGAGGAAAAAAGAAGAAGTGGTAGGCCTAAAAAACTTATCTACAGCAGATAAAAAGTATCTGGAAGTCATGTCCTTAACAAATAGCAAAAAATCCAGCATTTAACTGTCAGCATGTCAATGATCTCAAACACACTGCCAGTGCAGTAAAATCATACCTGGATGGAAACACACAGTGTAACACTATCAGTCATGAACTGGCCTCCCCAGAGCCTGGACCTCAACATTACTGAAGCCGTGTGGGATCATGTTGACAGAGAACAGAACAAAAGGCAAAGAAGAGCTCTGGTTGTCCTTCAAGAAGCCTGCAGAACTATTCCTGAAGAGTACTTAAAGAAATGACAAGAAAGCTGCCTCAGAGACTTCAGGTTGAATAAAGGTGGTCACACCAAATATTGTCTTTCAAACTCACTAGAATTGTACAAAATCTGTTTGTGCCTCATATGCTGTATTTCCATGTATATTTGCACATGCTTCAATAAAGTGTGACACCTATTTCCCATTTTCCTAACCAAATACAAAGAACTGAGAGGTAACTTTTGCACAGCACTGTACATCTATACATAATGAATCTGGTAAAATATTCTAAATTCATGTTATTTCCCAGAACTTTGAACCTTTCCTACACAGTATTCTTTAGTGACTGGATCATGGATTTTACTTAGGTCATCATATTAACTTGTGCTCACTTAATAATAAGTGGTGAACCACGTAGTATCATGCAAATTACTTTCCAAGCACAATCTATTATTAACGTATGACTGAAGTCCTGATCTCACCTCAGTAAGGCCATGGGAAAATCTAGAAAGCTCAGGGAGGGAAATGCTACTAAGTGCATTTAGAAGAATTTACATTTTCTCATTTGTTTTGCAGCCTTTCTTTTTAAATGTATCTTGTTAGTAGTAACTGGGGACTCCACACTTAGTCAAGTCTCCATCATGATCATAAGCTCAGCGTATGCAAGCCTGAAAAAAACTGAAACAGTGTTGCAGCGTACGAAAGGCTCTGTTTGTATTCTCTGTGGATTTTGATGCTTAATGAAAAAAAAACAAAAAACAAAAAACTAAATTTACATGAATGTTTATTTGCATGATTTGTGATAAGACAAGTCTCAGAGCTTTCAGTTATAACCTTAAAAACATCACTTGGACTGTAACCAATATATCGCCAAAGCACTGAATAATCTTTTGTTTCAAAAGCAACTTCCTCATGAATTTTCAGAAGCTGTTATTGCTCCAAACAGCCTGCAGAGGCAGATCTGCTCCAGTGCTCTCATTAGATTTTAGCCACAACTCTGATGCAACACAGGAAGCAAGTGTGCTGTCCCTGGCTGGTTATATATGAAGAAAACTGTAGGAGTATGAAATCCAATGAGAGGTCTTCACTTTTTCACTTCACATACTGTAGAAGTATTTCGAATAATAATCATGTCATATATTAAATAAAACTTGCAAGGTTGTGATTGGCAGAGCCTCAAAAATTAATAAATATGCTCAATTGATTATATTTGGTGTTTTGATTAGCCATGCCCGTGCTCTCAAACAATCTGTTTAATTGAACGAATTATTGCTGTGTGAATTGGGAATTTAGAAAGATGCTTTCTAAATATAGGACACTCCAAAGCATGTCTAATACTAGTTTACACAGAGTGACTACTAAGTGGGAAAATGAGCAAAGCTTCAGCTTGACATAAAGCACGTGAAGAAACTGAGACATTATTCAAATCCTCCAAATGTCTGTCTATCACCAGAGCCCGCTGAGTTTATACTTGTATTTCATGCAAAGAAGGTCTTTTGAAAGGTAACAGTATTAACATTTTAATTTTCCTCTACCTGTGAAAAAAATTCTATGAAAATGAGCAGCATTAATTTTTATACACGCTAAATGCGCTAAACCTGTAACGGCAACAGCACGGTTAAAACAAAAAAAAGAACAAATGTGCAAATATCTGGCTTCATTTTTTTTTTTCTCCCAATTTTTCCTTGTGGTGACTGTCAGGCTTGAGGCAGTAAAGCTGTAAAACGGAGAATAACACTGAGCTCATTTTTTTATTCCCAACTGCTCTGAATTCATAAAACAAGTTAAATTCCCACCAAAGTGAGCTGAAAGAGTAAGTGGAGGTGCAGGGCCAGATAAAAAGTGTTCAATCATCCTGAGTTCATGTTCATATGTCCATGTTCATATCAGTCTTTTGGGGTTACTATGCTGGGTATGTGACTAGAAAAAAATGAATTAAAATAAAAAAAATAATTGCAAAAGTGACAATTTTACCAATGCCCTAACTACAGACTGGAAAAAGCCATTTTTCTCTGCACTGCCTTGTCTCTGGCAGTAGCAGCTACCTGTTTTAAGTGACCAAATCTGGCACCAACCCATGAAGTGACTGGGAGACAAAGTCAGAGGCAACTTGGCAAAGACAACTCTTCGTGTTAAGGATTAGAATTTTTTCCTAGGGTTTAATGCCACTAAACAGAGCTAAAATATGACTGACTATTAGTCTTAAAGTTTTAAGTTGCATTTTTCAGTATCTTCCTGTGACAACGTGCTGAGCAAGCTGCTGGCTGACCTGATTCCCAGCACACAACAATGTGCTTGAAGGAAGCAATAATATGGCTCTGCTACACTTTCCAAAAAACTCTCTAAAAAAAGGGACCCTTTTAGCACAGTTTGTAATGGTAATAATATATATTCACAGGTACTTCTTTTCCAGTATTTGCATGTAGGTAAAATACCTTTGTGGGCCAGCAAATGCTGAAAAAATGAAGCCAACACAGAAGTGTCAAAATCTGCAGTTCCTCTAATTTTCTTTTGAAGCTTGCTGCAAACTAATTCACTTTAACTGAAATTTATTCATACAGCTGTATTAAGATCCTTTATATTTTATATTAAAGACTGTATTAAGACAGTATCATAACAAGATCCCCTATGTGCAACATTTGGTGACAGTAGGGAGGAAGAACTCCCTTTTAACAGGAAGAGACCTCTGGCAGAACAAGGCTCAGGGACAGAGAGGAGAAAATCGACAGCATTAGCACAGTGCTTCTGCACATTGCACAGCACAGTCAGGTGTGATGAGACATCAGCATTGGTAACTGGAATAACACATGGCTTAGTAGCAAATAACGATGAGTTCTTCAATACATGGTGTGGGCCAGTTTATGGCTGTTGTGTCCACAATACTGTAGCAGTACATAAGGGGTTTTAGTAAGAAAGCTGAAGATGGGACCTTGATTCTACATTGTTTTCTTTTGCAGTGATCCAAAATTTTTGACAGAAACACAGATGTTTCTTTTTTATTTTGGGCTATTTAGCCTTTATTGAGTTAGGACATTGTAATGAAGACTGGAAAGATGTGCAGCAAATGGTCTCAGGGCAGATTTGAATCCAAGCATCTGCAGTGGTAGTATGGTACAGGAGTTGCCTGCTCAACCTGGTGAGCTGCACTGGTTCCTCACAGCATTGGTTTGTACTCTTTCTAGAATTAAATTAAAAACAAAGAAGTTTCATGATATACATTTCCCATGGACTAAAACAACAACAACAAAAAAGACAACAACAATAACAAAAAAACTGTAGTATCAGTAGTACAAGAGAAAAAAGTATATGATTGACATCATCTTCCCAATGTAATGTCTATGAGCTGAGCTGGGACATTTGAAGCAGAAGCTACAAAACTTTGTTTGGTTCAGGAGGGCAAGTTTATATTAAGGGAGGAGGCTCCATCTTTGAGTAAGTTATCCTGTTCTCCCTACATCCATATGTGCAGTTCTACTATGAATGTATCTGGCAGCAACCCTCAGAGGTGAAACAACGCACAAGTGCCAAAAGCTGCAGTTCTTCTAGTGGCCACCTGAAGCTATAAGAGTGAGTCAGTCCCCAAAGATTTCAGTGTTAAAATGCTAAACTTTACAGCATTAAAAAACAAACATATAGTCTGTTCCCAAAAAAAAAAAAAAAGAAAAAAGACAAAAAAGAATTTCTTCTACCCTTCACATTTGGTAAATGGACTGATATTCATACTTTTCTGCTCTAACCCTTGAAGCATTAGTAGCATTCGGACTTCCTTACCAAGCTTGCTAGCTTTGGCTGATAATTTAGCCAAGGTTGTAGCCAGACCGCTAGCCAGACCCAGTGGTTGATGCTGTGTGGCATCAACCACTGGTTTTAGACCCAAACTGCTTCTTGGGTCTAGTCTGATTAAGCAGTCACACGTGCTGTCACCTTTCCCAGCTCTGACCACGCAGACATAGGTTAACAAAGGTTAATAGATACATTAAAGATTCTTATCCCAGTAATGGGCCATTATTTTGACAATTTAGGGTCAAATATTTGTTTGTTTACATGCGTTTACATGAGCCTGGTCTGTTGAGGCCATTGAGGTGGTTCCAGTATGTACTATTGGGAGGAGACTCTGGGCCAGACCCAGCTCATAATGAGGAGATTACATCTCTTGGCTGCCTCGGTCTCTCTACTTAGACTGCTGTCTGCACAAAGTGGATCTGGACAACTGAGTACAATATAAGGAATAAATACAGTATGTTAAGCCTGTGTGCCTATCACTTCGTTTTGAGGGCCTTTTGGACCTGTTGTGGTTGACAAAAATTAATTCTTGCAGCTCTCAAAAAGGACAAAAACAAAACACTTGCTTTGCACAAGAACGTTCCACTCAGGGAGACATCAAAGATGATCACGGTACTGAAGACTCACACAGGACACCTTTACCCCTGTTTCAGCCAGTCTATAAATATTACATTGCCTGTTGGTCCCATAAGCTCTGATGAATTAACATGTTCTTTTTTTTTTTCCATTTTCAAATTTTAGAACTTGTAAATGATGTGCACCTCTGTCAGAAGGAATGTACAACTCAATATTTGGGGGATTCGTCCATGCCCGTCGACTTTGATCCCAGCAGAATTAATCCTCATATAATTAAAAACTCGTTAGCAGACAGACGTCTGGTCTTGTCTGGAGGAAAGGCTGTTTGTATTTGGATAGCCGGCGTGACAATTTGGCAGCAAAAGGACATCTCAAAGGGAAACGATTAACTGGTGAACTGAAAAAGACATGGAAGTTTTTTTTATTCCTTCTGGCAGCATTGCGGGGACTTGTGTAACCCCGATACTATTCACATCTTTAGTTTAATATACTAGGAAGTGCCTTTAATAGTTGTAACTGTACCTCAGGAAAGATAATTGCCGCTGAGATTGCAGAGAATTATTGGATCCACCTCTTGGACTAAACCTCTAATGACGAAGGATAATGAGCGCTTTCACCTTGGCCCACAAATTTCCTTCATTTAAAACCAGTAATCATTCCAAATCTGGAATCATTTGCTCTACGAGGATAATAATAGTCTTTAATGCTTTGATATTTGTTATTCTTCTGGGGGGGATTAAAGAGATAATGTGATTGACTTTGATAATGCATTGTTGTAAGTCATGTGTCCAGAGACACATTTGGTCACTGCAGGACAGCGTGAAGAAGGATAACAGTCCAATTTTGGGGGAGTTCAGTGCTCAAAGAAAAGATCAACATGTGGAGCCGTTTTTGCATTAAGTCACCAATTATACAGTTCAAAACCTTCAACACCAAGAATTTAAATGTCAAGAAAGCTGTTCCAGCTTCTGATGGCTGCATGGTTTGCAGCATGAGGTAGCTTGCTCGTGTCCATCATCCTTCAGTTATGCAGACTGGTGTTGTAAGTGCACAGTTAGAAGATGACTTATGGCGAAGAATTTCTCATCACTGAAGTGTAAAAATAGATTAGGATTTAATCAGAAGACAATTGCATGCAAATCATTTTCCCTTGAAGTGCTTTGCCACTCAAGGGACTGAAAATGAAGGAGATTTGGGTTAGATTCCTTTCGGAAGGCATTTCACTCCTCTGAGACTTTCCAGCTTTTTTCCCTCTCTTTTTCTCTCTTTCTGCCATGCATACAACACTGTAGTGACTCAATTCACCGCTTAACATGACCCTGTCCATTGTTAAAAACAAATGTATGACTTGGTAAGCGTAGCGTGAAAGCAGTGCTCAAAAAGTTTTGAGGTTGTATCACGGAAAATTGCAACCGATCACATGAAAAGCCCAGTGGGTCTGTACCTGCAGAATATCAGTACTGTGAAAGATGCACATTCTGTGTGTGGGCTGTACTAGTGCAGCAGTATAAATCAGTTTGACATGATGAAACACTGTGGAAAATGTGGTCAGTACTGTCATGGTTGGGAAGCTTTTTTTAAAAAAGGGACCATTATTTTGAAATACTGCACTCACGGCTACCTTCTTTCAAAAAAAGTAGAGCAGGGCTAATGTGAACATCTTGAGAATCATAAAAATTCTTCCAGATATTATAATTTTCTAAGCCCACACAGATTTTTGACCTGATGTCACACCTCTTTTCAGCTCTGGTGAAAGCTTTAGAACCTCTCTGTTAAGGTCCCTGGGTCTAGGACCCAGAGTTATTGAAAAATCTTTGTGTTTTTTGTGTAGTTCTTGATTTGTTTCTTTATATTTGTTTGCCTGTGGTTTGGGCTGGCTTCTGATTACATTATTCTGTGTTCCTGAATCCCTTGGGTTCTGTGTCTCTCTGCCTGTTTGGTTAAGTTTGCCATGTTCAGTCCTAGTCCCGTCTCTGCGTTTAGTCTGTCTTTTGTATTGCTCTTTGTCGTGTCATCCCTTCATGGTGGTGTGTTTGTCTGTAGCTGGTTTTGTCCTGAAGATTCTTTGTGTTTGGATTATTTGCTCCAGGAAGGATTTTTGTATTTTGTTTCTGAACCCAGCAATAAAGTTATATTTAGTTTGCGCCTGTCTTTGGAGTCCTGTGTTTGGGTCCTAATTCTGCCTGCCACACTGCCCGCCCTGACACTCTCATTGCTGCTGGGTTGGACTTCCAGCCTGCAACTTTAGACTTATTGTTTACTGTCACTGTTCTTATGAACATTGTTATAACAGCAAAACTGCTCCAGTGAACTCACAGCATCGTAATTCACTTTTCATTTTTATTTAGTTACCCTGCACTATTTGAGGGATCAGAAGATCCCCTGTTAACAGCACTTGGTGACGGCAGAGGGAGAAGAGATCCTTTTTAACAGGCAGAAGCAGAGGCGGTGAGAGGCAGCCACCTGATGCAACTAGCTGGGAAATGATGGGAAGGGATGACATGAGACGGATGGTTTGTCAGGGGTTGATGCAGAACAAAATGAAAAAAAAAAGATAAAAGGACAGTGAAAAACAAAAGTCATCAGGTGGCCAAAAACATGAGGAAAAAAAAGAAAATCAACATAGAAGCACCAAAACCTGCAGTGCCTCCAGGGACCAGCTGAGGCGCGCTTCAAAGGTGACTCCGTCCCGTGGGCACCTGGCATTAATATGTTTGACTTTAAAGAAGATAAATGAAAATACAGTTGTGTGAAAAACTAACACCACCCTATGATCGCTTGTTAAATCACCATTATCAGCAATAACAAAGTAATTGTTTTCTGTTTGACTTTATCGGTCTCATCGCTGTGGAGGAATTTTGGCCCCCTCTTCTTTGTAACGTTGCTTCACTTCATTGAGGTTTGCAGGCATTTTTTTATGCACAGCTCTCTTAAGGTCCTGCCGCAGCATGTCAGCCAGGCTGGCCTCTTGTGGCACCTTGATTCTTTAATTTTTCAGCCATTCTGTTGTAGATTTTTGCATGCATGCATGTATGTATATCTCCTATTTAATATCACAGTGAATAACAGTGGTCGAAGTGCAGCTTCCAGGGGTAAAGCTTTACAAACCTTTTTTTTTTCCAGGAGCAAATCGGAGGTGTGCTTTGGAGTACATGCCCAGGTACAAATAAGGAAAAAATTGGGTAAATATTTTAAAAAGTGAGAAAAACAAAGAATTCTATAGATTTTTTTTTTTTTGTATCTACAGTTGACTGAATTTTTGCAGGCAGCTTATTAAAACCATCAAAAACATCCGGAAAGTTTCATTTTTAAAATGTTCTGCCCAGGAACTGCACAGTCATCAGATATACAGTATGACAGATATAATTAGATACTCTGAGATCATCATTCATCAGAGCCTTGTAAATAGCATTGATGTCTTTAGGGGGAAAAACATGTCTGTTCATGCACAACATAATTGCAACAACAGTACTCAGAACAGGGTTTGTGATGAACAAATAAACAGACCTGCGCACACTGTTGAAGATAACAGCAATGGACGTCATGGCACACAGTAAATGAGGCATAGAAGAGCAAATGGATGGTAAATGAATAAATGTTTTGGCTGCAGGAGAAAATATTTTTGAAACAACTATAATGCATTAAAACTGGTAGCAAAGTTTGCTATTTAAAAAAAAACCAAAACATGATTACAAGGATTTTAAACTTCTGCTTACAGCTACTTTTTCTAAAGGGATTCCACAAAACATCACAATCCAGATGTCTGTAATGTTCTGGCCTATATCTCAGTGTTGGAAATCTGGCCGTTGGTCCAGCCCCCCCCACCCCCTCCCGAGAGGCTCCTCTGAGAGTGAAGGTCTATTTCCAGTGTGCCTATTTTTACAGTGCCTGTCTCAAAAGAGGCAAAATGAAGAAAGATCTTCCCAGCAATCAGGCCAGGAAAGTGAAGGCTTCGATGGGAAAACAGCACTTTTTAAACTCGGCAGCAATGGTAACAGTTCCTAGAGTCGGCTAATCAATGCAGATCTCTCCCCTTATTTGTGCGACTATAAAAATCAAGGCCAAATGCCAAGTTAGAGGTGGTGTTGGGTGTAAATATGCTTGCGTAAGTGATGATTAGCATTTACTCAGGATAAACAGAGTGCTGGGAACTGAGAATATCTAAATTAGATTAGACTAATGTGCATAGATCCTCAGAGACAAACAGGTTAACATGAAGAAAGAGCACTTTTTGCCTTGGACACTAGAGGACCACATCTGAAGTGCCCCTTTGGTGATACATTAAATAGCACTGAAGCACAGAAGAGCAAAAGACCAGGTGGCACCTCCTTGTTAATGGCTGTTCCACTAAACACTGCAAATCATTAAGGGCCAAGCAATACACGCGATGCAGACAGTTCTGAGTGTTATAAACAGGTGAGGAGGCACCAACAAACTACGCATTAAGAGCTTTTCTAAATAATTGGAACCATATTTTCTGTATTTTCCAAAAAGTTTTCATATTATTGGACACCATATATGCTGATATGGAGAAATAGTGTGATACAACAATATTACCTAAGCAACTCTATTTTATCTCTCTAAAGGAGTTAGAGTAGAGGAGTTAATAATCCTAAGGTTCACTATGCATTTAGTTAACTAAATGCATAGTGAATATAACACTTAGTATGAGAATTAGAAGTGAATAAATAATCTGTGCCTAAAACTGCTGTAACACCTTTCTAATATGAGAGTGCACACATCACTAAGAATTTGAACTAATCCACCATATGCATTTTATTTCATAAAGATAACAGTTGTAAACTCAGTTTCAAGAGTCTGCATGGGAGAGTGGGTCAGGTAAGCATGGAGGTGAGTACTCCAGCAGGCAAACAGGATTCTCTAAAGCTGCATCCATCACTGGAAGCAATTTGCTCATCGCTTTAAAGCTGACAGCTGATCCCCAGTAGACACTGAGAAAAAGTCACCAGTGGTTATTTTGCCTGTAGTTGTTTGATGTTGCTGAAGGTCATTCACTTTCTGTGGTCTCTGGTCACCACGTCACTGAATCATTTCCAGTGCGGATGCAGGAGTAGACAAGCAGGCGAGTTCACATACTGGTTTGCAAGGGAAGCATTTCATTAATCAGAACTGCAAGCTGCCTGAGCTACTCGACCATGTGGAGTACGATAATCTGGCAACAAGATGTGCACCTGCGTGGGACTTCCCAGGACCACACCCACTCCTGGAGGAAAACAGTTCAGCCAACAAATAACACTCGGGCATCGTTATGGTGCGTGAAAGAGCGCAAAAGAAGAAGAGAGGATGCAGGACTGTGTTAGTAGGACTGGATTTATAGTCATCTGCTTCATTACGAATATATCTATATATATTTTTTATTAAATCAGAAAGCAAAAGGATTAAAATATGAGGTTCAGAACACCTTTCCGACTAAATTATTTTATTTGCCATTTACTTTCTGAGGAAAACTTGATAGAAAGAGGTTTTGACTTAGAGCTGAAACTTGCACATTAGAACGAGGATCCCTTCACAGCAACTGAAGTCATTAGTGTAATCTTCTAGAGTGGGAGCTGTCTCTGTTCCCCACAGCTGAAGTCTAACAGACTGATAGCAGGAGTAGCCCGAAGCAGAAATACTAAAATTCCTGGAGGGTGCTGAAACAGTCTGTTTTGTAAGTCTCCACACAAGCTGGGCTAAGGTATGAATGTCCCTTTATAGTAGCTTTCTATATGGAAAAGGCAAGTTACAAAATTTAGTAAAGCTACTGATAGGATTTGCACATAATATAGTTCACTGGATATATTTAGACTTTTGCATAATGTTGGTATCAAGCTAATGAAAAGACCCTCCCCCAGCCCCCAAACTGGCACCAAACCCATTCCCATGACACGCTGCCTGCTGAGATTAAAATGATGACACGGTTGCCATAGTGACATGCTAAGTTTGTCCTTGTGTGTGAGTGTGTGTGTGTATGTGTTGTTTCAATGATAGCAAGGTTATGTGGTGTCACCCCGTTTCTGTTGCAGTTGTCATAGCTCAGCAAAATGGCTCAGTCAAGTGTTGTGGATACATCTGCTGCTGCTGGTGGGGGGCCTCGGCTGCTGTGGAGAAGACTGAGGAAGCGAAGCATGAGCGGACTGGGACCATGTTTTCCATCATGTCCTCCACAAGGAAATGCTGTGTGCCCCATCCAGAGAACTGGGAGCTGTTCATTTTCTGCTTCACAAAGAATAAGTTGTTATCAAAGCGATTCAGCCCAATCCCAGGCTGTTAAACTGAGCAAATGTCAACCAAGCATTTCCATAAATACTGACATATTTGACTTGTTTTATAGTTACGATTTTGGGGAAATTTGTGATTACAATTACCATTTTTCTTTCAAGTTTTTCCTTCACTCTTACTTTAAAAACTTTGTGCAAAGGCTATTTTTTTCCTGCAGCACAAGTAATTTATTCAGGAAAACCACACTTACATATGAGCACAGAAGCACACACACACTTGCCGTGGGGCAAACATTTCCGCCTCTTGTATCTCCCACCGGCCACATCCCCTGCAGACTGATTCAATCAGCACCAAGAATTATCTATAAATGTGTGATCGCCTCATTTCCGCCTGTATTAATGCAAAAACAAACCTTCTGCTTATAATCTGCTTGCTGGATACTACATTTTAGTCTTTTTAAAAAGGTACAGTGTGCAAAATCTCATGGCTAGATGTCAGTAGATTGCAGTAAGCTGAATTGTTTTCTTACCCCTCCCAATTCAAGTGCATAATCCTAGCTATGGTGGCCACTCTAGGACAAGATTACCCAAGATTACCCAGATTACCCAGTGTGGTTCTTCTGTATATGAAATTTTTTATTTTTTTTTTGCACACACTTTATTTAAACACTTAGCAAAGAATGAAGAATTAAAAAAATGGAGGTGTGCCAATTAAATATTTTGCAGGATTTGACATTTTTACCCCTGAGTTACCTCAAAAACTCTGGCCACCATTCATCTGTAGTAAGTGTAGGCTGTCAGTCTGCTGTTAACCGCAGCTGTCACTATGCTGGGTGTACGGTGTATGCCGGGTACGAGTCGATGAGTCAGTGAAGCTCACTCCTGTCAGATGAGAGTGATACTGAGGTGAGTTGGTCAGGAAATGCTGACCTTTTGTTGGTAAGCGCCAATGTTTTTGCCGCCGTTAGCTGACGTTAGCGAAATTGTTTGAAGTGGATCTAACGCTGTTGAACAGTTAGTGAATAAACTCTCATATGATGTGTGATTGTAATCAAACTGTTTATCAGAGGGAAAGTGTGATTTTTAGGACGCTTGAGCTTAACATTAGCTGGCATAACGTTAGCTTATGTTGTTTATCCGGCTCGTTGTCAACTGTGATGGGAGGGTCACATGTCTAATCTGCTGACAAAAACTGCAACAGTATCAGGAATAAGTAAGAATGTTTATGGACATTTTCATGTGTTAGAGCCCTGACCAGTCCAGCAGATGAGGCTTGAGGTGAGGAGGAAGAGGATGACATTTTATCCAGCCACATTTTCTCTTCTTTGGTGAAGGGGACCCCTTCTCAGATGATAAAACGTACTAGGCATGATCCTTTATATCTTGAGTCTGAAAGTGGAGGCACAAATGAAAACTTGCCTCCATGGCATGCAAACACCTATGAGTTCTCTTCTTTTCTGCCTTTGCCGTACACGCGTGTGGCCGGTCTCTAGCCACGTATGTAAGATGTGATTAGGTGGAAAGGAGATCTCCATCTCAGCCACTGTATACAAGATGGCGACGCAACATGGCAGCATCCACAAAATGGATAAAAGTTTATGTGAATGCCGCAATTTTTCATAAGATGTAATTACACAGTAATTAATGTATATTTATGAGTACAAATTTTTTCCTATTAAATAACTTCAAAAAAACAACTGAATGCACCTTTAAGGGTTAGATCTGAACAATCAGTCATGTAGGCTTAAGATAGTGAGGCCCATTTGTAGAAAATTGATAGAATAAATGGTCAAACTGATTTAAACAAAATGCTGGAAAAGCAGAGTTGCTGACACATACTTGTCTTACAACTACAACTTTATTCTCCATTCATCAATATTGTTGTCAGATGTTGAGCTCTGTTGTTTGAATCACTGAACAGCTTTTAAAGGAATTTATCTGTTGCATGTGGCCAATGAAATATGAGGTAGTAGTGAGCGACAGCCTTCTCTTAAGGACAAACAGGTATACTGAAATAGCAACGTAGCAACCCCTTCTGAAAACCTGTTTTGGAATGAGAGGTACACGTCAGCAGGATTTCATGTGTGTTCAGTTCAAATCTGATAAATGATTGACCCGAAATACACTGTAAACAGTATACATTTGTTACCTGGGAGTTTCTGTATCTGTCTGGCAGTTCTGGAACTACGTCACCCTCTTCATTCCCTTGTTCATTCAAACACTACACACAGATTTCCAGATTTTATTTAGGCAAAGGCATTCCCTTGTTTGCTCTCCTTAGGGGCCATTTCCATCCTGAACCCAAGACCTGCTTTACTAATATACATAGAAATGTTCTTGCATTGTGCAAAAAATGCATGTGAAACTGATTATGACACATGTACATCAGTCAATTATAGAGATTTAGACATTTAACTATAAAACTCATTTTTTCCTCTTTATTCGTCATTTGTCTCCCTATTGAATCACAAAATTCTGACATGATTTTTGCTCCAGTTAAAACATTTGGAACTTGAGTGGTCACATCCAGCTGTATCTTGACTTGAATGGAGTCACCTCACCTTTAAAAATCCCCTTCACATTTTAAGGCCCTGTCTACATGCACATGGAAGGTTTTGGAAAATGTAGGTTTGTCAATGAATTTTGGCCCTTCCTCCACATGTAAAGAGCATTTTAGGTCACTGGAAACTTTCTGCTTTAACGTGGGGACAAGGCAGCAATGATTTCATCTTGCAATGTCAAATTTGTGCACCTTTATCTTGTTTTTTGATATCAGACTCTGCACAGTGTTTGCAAGGTTTCTGATTGGTCAGCCTTTCTAATGTAGCTTTTGGTAGCCCTTTGACACAATTTGTTTTGCATTTTGATGTGGAGCTAAAATGTGGAAAATCTCTGTAGCATGTCTCGGCCCAAGTCCCCTGTGCTCATGTCCAGTTTTGTTTCCCCTTGTCTTGTCCTCAGTAATTATCCCCAGCTGTGTTCCCCCCTGTTACCCGTCCTCTTGCGTCCTGCATGCTCTCATTCTGGATTACCTCTAGTCTTAGTGTTCTGTTTGTTTAACTCCTGTAAAGCTTTTGCCTTACCTGTAAGTTGCCAGCAATAAAAGTTGTTTCAAGTTAACCCCCTGTCTTCCGAGTCCTGCATTTGGGTCTTTCTTTGCCTGCCACACAGCCGAGCTGTGACATTGCCATCATGGGTTCCCCAACACACATGCATTTCGTACTTTCACAGGTGTCTTTCCAGACAATACAACCGCACCAGCTGCCAGTCCATGATCACGCCACACTCCCAGCCCCAGTGCACTACTGCTTAAATAGGAGAGACACAATTAGACAATGCCTGACAGCTGTGCCCACCAGCCTCTTCTGGCACTTCCCCTGAAAACCTCTGCTCCACCCTTCTGCTGCCACACTATTTTAAAAAATACCCATGTACATGTGGACATAGACTGAATCAAGAAGCAGCCTCCAGGGAAAAACAAAATGATGCCAAATTCAAGACTTCAAAAACAGTAGTCCATGAGCCAGTCATAGTGGGTTCATCCTTCTTTTATATACAGTCTGTGGTCTTAACACACAGCAGTGTCAGAACTTTGGAAAGCTAAGCTAACCACCTTTTGACTGTGGGACATTTGGTGAGCGGGTGAAACAAAGACGAGGTTACACTTCAGTGTTTTCAATAAGATGCAAAGAAGTGGCATTCAAAAACAGGGGAATACTCCTTAATTAGCCTTCAGAAATGGATCGCTGGTTAAACTTACCATCATGCATTTATGTCTTATTAGTTTCACCATTAAAAAAGCAGATTCAAATGATCAAATATCTTGTTTGCATAGTCAATAAAATGACTAAATAAAACGTTCTATTTTAGCTGTATAAGGTGCATTCACACTCATTTAGGAACTGGTGGGAGATAAGCTGGTCTTAATGTTTACAGTCTATAGCTTAGTCTCACTCCAGGTATGTGGAAAAAAAACTAAACTTTAAATTAGGGCAAATGCCTATACTTAGATGCCAGATAAACCGGGTTGTGAGACATTGGGTCATAATCATGTGCGCACCACTTATTGAATTATTTGACCATCAACAGAAGGGAACATAAAAATAAAAAGAGTTCTTTCATGAAGTATTTTTGAGTTTAACTTGAAAATAAAGAAGATAAAGATAGACTTAATGCTCACCTCTCTGTCTGACTTTCACTTGCTGAATAGCACAGACCTAAACTTCATGTAAGTGTGTCAGAGCAGAGAATTCTCTAAAAGGAGGGAAATCTGCCATCTGTACATCACAGGACACTCAAGTGTTGTCAGGTACTTGTATGTAATGGGTGGGCAGGCTCATTGAAGTAGATAAGAGGATGCTGGGGCACTGCAGAGCAAAAAAAAATAAAAAAGACTCCCAATCACTCAGATTCACAAGTGGATAATGGTTCAGGATGATGCCTCCTTTGCATATGGATGGGACAACTTCATTTCTCATGATTGTGGACAGCAATAGCAGAAGAAAGAGCACTTCATAAGATATGAAACATTAAGCCGCTGTATTCTGAATGCTTCTCTAAATATATCTTGTTCTTGGGGGACTCTTTAGTGCCTCAGGATCACTCTTTTTCAAACAAGGCTCTCTCTCTCTTTTTTTTTTTGCACAGCTTCCTGTTCATTTCCACAAAGTCTTAATAAAGACAGGAACTGCCCAAGAGCAATATGAGCTGTGAGGTTGTAACTAGAACCTCGAAGGTAAGGATTTATGTCAATATTTTTTCTTGAAAATGGATGAGTGGAAAATGCAGCTATTTTTACAGGCTCGTATGTCAGTGAAGGTGTCATAGCATGCCGTTTGAACCCTGAGGGGAGACTCTCTTTTTGGCTCCACCTCCGCCTCTGCAGGGAGGTCAGAGATCACCGTCAGCTACCAAACGGAATCCGCATCCTCCAGATGAAGAGTGAGCTTCTTTGCTTATGTTTGCTTGAGCGCATACAAAATCAAACTGGGCTTGAGCGGAGCTCAGAGGCACAGGCTCAGTGGATAAATGCACCCTTTCATGAATTGGAGTCAAAGTTTAACATGAGACAAATGGAGTAAGAAGCAGTTTGGACGTTGAGTTCCATAAATATAACTCTGAGGAAGAGCTTCACTGGAGACTGGCTCACCAAAGGGTCAGAGAAGGAGGGCCTAACTTTATGACTTTATTTGTTGCACTGGGAAGCACTGTGTTGGAAGACATGACGGATGGCTCACATCATAAGAAGAGTTGTCCAAACATCATCAACGCCAGGGGTCTCGATCTGTATCAGTTTACTGACAAAAGCATCATCCATGACTGTCTATCACACACTGAGCAATGTGTTAAAGCCTTAAAACTGAGACAATTTTCTTAGACTATTTATAGCTGTTTTGTAAATGTGAACACTTTCAGACTGTAGTTGTTCTTTTTACACTAAAATAATTTGTAGAAAAAAAAAGATTTTTTTTAATATAATTTATAATGCAGTGTTTTTACTGGTCCATCCCACTTGGCCTGTATGTGGTCCATGAAATACAATTAGCTCTGACATCCCTTGGTTGAATAAAAATGGAGTGAGCAGTGGGCCGTTTTCCAAAACAGCTTCAGGTTTATTCCACCCCCTTCTCAATCTGCAGTGTGCAACATACAGTTACACGCAACAGCAGCCGCCGTATTTGCACAGCCTCATTGTGTGTTACTGATTTTTAGTGTGCGACAGCTAAATCACGATACAAGACATATCATAAAAGCCTGGAGAATTAGTCTTCAGTAGATGGAACTTAGGTGGCAGAGTCATGCTTGTCAAAGTTTCCATGCAGTTTACAGTGACTAACAATTTGCAGCAAAGCACAATCACAAACACACAAATCTAAACAACATGCTTAAGATCAAAAACATATGTGTTGGGTGCACTGTAAGAGAGCGCACAGGGCAATCTAAAAGTAAAACCAAACCAGGGCTTTAATTATTCCATTACTTGAGGACAGCTTGTTTCCCATTCATGGACAACAAGCTGGCATCAAGTAATGGAATAATTAAAGCAGGGATGTCAAAGTTA
The DNA here is from genome assembly GCF_007364275.1 of Archocentrus centrarchus. Taxonomy (NCBI): domain Eukaryota; kingdom Metazoa; phylum Chordata; class Actinopteri; order Cichliformes; family Cichlidae; genus Archocentrus; species Archocentrus centrarchus. The sequence goes on along the minus strand of NC_044355.1, from coordinate 25,610,534 downwards.
ATTTTACTGATGGCCACACTGGGAATTTGGGATCATATCAGGGCCACATGTAGTTTATCTACAGCCTTAACCAAAAATCAGTGAGGTCTTTCATAATAGTGTTGCATCTACCACGAAACCTTAGTACAAAGAAATCAACAAAAAATTAAACTTGCCCAGCTGACATACAGTTGTGGTCAGCTTACATAGACTCATCGAGGGTGTTTGGTCATTTTGGACACATCCAAATAACTTGTACTTACGTGCAGTTGTTTGAAATGGCTCCAAACACCTTCCTTGGACATTCCCATTGTTGTAGTCAATCCTGATCACTAATAAGAAGGTAACAGGCTTTGGTCTTCTTAGTTAAAAGACATTGTAGAACCTTCAGCACAACTTATTAAAAGATTTAAGTGAATGAATACATGTATTTGAGCCTGTATGTATCCTTCTAATTCTGTGTGGATTAGAGAAAATCCAAAATAAATTCTAACTTGTGCACCCTTCTTATTTTTTTATAGTTATTAAAGATGGATGCTCTACAATCATTCCACCCTGAAAAAAAGAACAGTTCAAAGAAATCACTGAAGGCCCAAAATAACCATGACATTTATGCCCATGATGAGTGGATGTCAAGGTCTGACCTCAGTTCTACAATTTGGCAACATTTATGTTTTCATAAGTTTTTATGGGACTCTGTGCAGTCCTGTGAAAAACTAAATGCACCCCATGATTCAGCAGCTTGTAGAGCCACCTTTGACAGCAGTAACTTGATGTAATCATTTTCTTTAGGACTTTATCAGTCTCTCACATGATGTGGAGGAATTTTGCCTCCCTCTTCATTGCAACATTGTTTCCGTTCAGACATTTATGCACGGCTCTCTTAACGTCCCGCCACAGCATTTCAGTCAGGTTCAGGTCTGGACTTTGACCTTGAGTCTTTAATTTTTCAGCTGTTCTGTTGTAGATTTGCTGCTGTGTTTGTGATCATTGTCCTATTGCATGACCCAATGTGGCCCAAGCTTTAGCTGTCAGACAGATGGCCTCACATTTGATTCTAGAATTCGCTCATGTCTTCTTGACCATAAGGAGTTCTCTATTAATCAATACTATCTGTTAATACCTGCTATTTATGTTAAATGTAACAATATAATCTGCAACCGTAGCCACTCTTTTACATTTTGCTTTTCTGCTAGGTGCACAGCACCAAGCAGCAGACTAACCAAGTAGCTGGTGAATATAAATCAGGATTTAAAGTGGCCGTGGATGCTGGATGTTCAAACAGAAAGACGTTCACCATAACAATTTGATCTCCCATTGTTTGGTGGGACAGATGTGAGTGACAGTCTCTGTCTAACGTGTGGCTGATGAGCAGAAAGTAAAGTTGAGAGTATTCTTTCCTGCTGTGTTGGTGTTGATTAAAGATGATTTGAAGAGAACTGTAGCCCACTTAACACCCACAGCTTAGAGACTCTGGATAACACTAAAAACAAAGAAATCAGGGTTATGTCTACAAATAAACTTTGGGAAATAGCCACAAATCTTTTATATTATTCAGTCCTGACAGGAATTTAACATGTCAAGAAGATGCCTGTTGAAGAAATGAATTACTGTTGAAGTAAAGCAGTGACATAAGCTCGCCTCTCTGGTGTCTCATTTTCAGTCTTTGCCTCTCCAGCAGCATTTGTTTGGAGTTGAAGATGTCACTTTTTTTTTTTTTTTTGGGAAGGGGTGGGGGTGGTGGTGATGGTGTGATTTCCCAACAGCTTGACTCAGGGTTCTGACTCATTAGCTTCCTGCACTGCCACAATGAGCCTCATCAATCGTAACCCCCAGCGCAAAAGAGCTGCTTTCTCTCTACCTGGCCTTTATGGTTCTCTTTGCTCAGTAACACAACCAGGCAACTATGTGGCAAAAATAAAGCAGAAAGAGGTTTTTCATATAAAGTGACATACAGTGCTTAATAAATTTTATTAATCTTTTGGCCTTTTATTGGCAGTGTAGAGAGACAGGAAACAGGGCAAGGATATAGGGGAAGACACGCGGGCAGGTCGCCGAGTCGCAGCACGGCATGTGCATGTGGTCACCTGCTCCACCACTGAGCTACCTGGGCACCCCAGTGCTTAACAAATTTATCAGACCACCACCCAATGTAAAGTTTATGCCACAGAGGCCATAAATGAACAGTACTGGTTATTACCAGAATCTTCTTTTATGTTTCTGTAATGGTTAATCCACCAGTATCCACAAGCTCCTTAAAAAATGATAGTTTTAATGTTAAAATATAATTATTGTTATCCACTAATTTTCAATTTTACTGTTTTACAAAAAAGCAGAAAAAAATAGTGAGAACATTTTTTTTGATGCCAAATAACAATAATTTACTTGCATTCCTCAACAGAAAAAGTTGAGTGTATTTTAGTGGATGAATGTTGTGCTTGATTAATTTCTGACTTTTCAGAGAAGTCCAGTGTGCCGGCTCAAAATGTGGGTGTAAAAACATGAATTCGGTTCAGTTGGTTCAGTAAATTTTAGATTTAAACAGGTTTTTGACAGATTTCTAAGATATCTGTCTTTATGACAGGTGGTCTGATAAATTTGTGAACCAGTGTATCTCATGTTGACATCTTGGTTGGTTACAAGTTTAAACAGTGTGACTTTACAAAGATTCAGAACAAGTCAGCGATGTAGAGCATTTATTGTAACTGTAAATACAGGATGGTTGTTGCCACCATGACACCGTGTCACTAAATGATTTGTGCTCTATTGTTTTAAAAGCCACGAGTCTGGCATTTTGGCTGTTGTTATCCTGGTCTATTCTGATCTATGTTCACTTTTGGCTCCTGTTTTGGAGCCAAAAGTGAACATAGATCATTAAGATCATATAATAGGATGCTAAGTTATTAGCTAATGCTATCTTGATTGGTGCATCACAAACACCTGCTAGAAAAATGAAGTGGCAGAAACTGCGGTTCCCCTAAGTGCCCCTTGAGGTTGGCTCTAAAAGGGAATCGGTCGACATAGACTCCAATGTTAAAATGTCCATAGCCTTTACAGTTTAGCCCTCTGTGGATATGTTGTGACCTCATAATAATGCTGAGTAGAGTGAACTGTTTTTATAACTCATCCACCTCCATAACTGAGTTAGGAGTGTGGCTGTGTTGATTGACAGGTGTCCTGACACAGGCAGCTGGAGCTGATAGGTGTCATTAAACTGGAGCTTTTCACTGTGTGCTGCTGGGGCCTCAGGCAGCATTTTTAATAGATTACCTGAGTAATATTGTGGTTTTCTCTGTGTGGTACAGACTCTCCAAGAAGTTTGTGCTACAGTTTTGGGAAGTGAAATTCTTGGCGCTAATTAACCAATATGTGTGTCTGTGTATTTCACCAATTTACAAATGCAGCCTGCCAACTAAGCTTGCTAGGATTAGGTGATAAATTACTCAGTCAAAGCCCTCCACCATTTCACCCATATGAGGTAACTTCTTACATGGTTTGAGCACAAAGCCCGTGCTATTTGTCAAACAATGGCCAAAAGGCATTTACACTACAAACACAGTTGAGTGGTCCAGTTCCCAGCATACATCTAGCAGCTGTCAGAACCCACCTGTCACTCAATGTGGCCATGACTTTAATTGTGCATATAAAACCTTATTTAAATTTAAACAGGATAGTTATGCTAATGTTGTAAATAACTGTACAGTTTTCACCGCAAGGGAACTTAGTTCTAGAGACAAACAGATTTTGTAGCAGGCTGTAAACATGGAAATTTCTGCTACATATGTGTTCATTTTAACCCAGGAATCTGTGGGGATTGCCTCGCTTCTGCTTCTGGTGGACTCAAGCAGCCATTTGTGGAACTGCAGTTTTTGGCTCTTATGTTTAAACTTCCTTTTTCAGTCACTGATGCTCCTGCTTGATTGTAAATCCAACCAGAGAAGCAAAACAGAGGAAATGAGGAAGCCACACAAGAAAATTAGACATCCTTGCCTCGCAAAGTCAATTAGATGTGATGCTTGGCACAGCTGCATCATCTGTCAGTTGTTTTGTTACAGCTGACTGCTGTATGTTATGATTTCAGATGCCACAAGAGCAGAACAGCGTTCATGACAACTTTTATATTTAGAAGTACTTTAATTGAATTCACAATGCAGTGCAATGTCACAAGATACCTCACACACACACACACACACACACACACACACACACACACACACACACACACACACACACACACACACACACACACACACACACACACACACACACACACACACACACACACACACACACACAGAGCAAGGAGCAGAATCATTTTAAATAGCTGAAACAAATTATGACTACAGAGCAACACTGTATGCTACGCCTCTTTCATCCATCAGGTATAAAAGGACGTCCACTGAGGATACAACTGTGCATCTTCCACTACAGCTCCTCCATTCTCAATCCTCTGTCCTCCAGAACCATTTTATGAATTGAATGGGGCACAGGCCTGAGGATGGGGGACAGATGAGCCAATAAGAAGATACAAGGCAGAGAAATGACACAAGACTAGATAAACAACAGGGGGAGAAGGGTAGTAAGGAACAGGTAGACTCAGAAACTAAAGATGGTGGGAAAAGAACAAAGCAGGAAAGCAAAAGCCACAATGAAGAACCAGCCTTCAAAATAAAGCAGGAAATAACTGAAAGAGGGACTGAGAATAAACTCACAGAGACAGGAATGAAATGGAGACAGAAAAAAAAAACTCAGCAAAACACGAACTTAGAGACAAAATCCAATCTCATTGTACGTCCTGTATAATGACAATAAAGGCATTCTATTCTATTCTAAAATATAAGAGTTAGCACTGGAAAACACCCCCCCAACAAAACAAGAGAAGATTAAAGGGGAGAAACTGTAGATAATTTCAGTCCCCAACAAGATCTGACCTCATCATACACTGCTGGCTATTTCAAACCTGAAAAATTGATCATATTTTCTATCATGCAGTACAGTTGCAGATCAACTCTGATTAATAATTGCCACATAAGTTCTTATGGGATGAAAGTGATATATTGTGACACTTTATATGTTGATATCATACAACAGTGAACTGCTGAGTGAGTAAATGTTTCTTTCCACTGTACGAAAGTAATAAAGAATTAATCTACTAGAGTAATGTGATTGTACAGTAAGTGCCACACAGTAAAGACAGCAGTCTTTATATGTGCTGAGCTCGAGTTAACAAGCCCTGCTGCAGCAGCTGCAGGTGTGTGTGTCATCGGGCTGGGACTCTCTGAAGGCTGCCAGCAGGCCCTAAACAGCTCCTACAGGAGGTAATGTAATGACCCTCATTTGCCATGCCCTTCAACCTGCTTACAACCCACACACACACACACACACACACACACACACACACACACACACACACACACACACACACATACGTGTTTTTCCTCAAACGTGGGGACTCTCTTTAGGCCCCTGACTAGGTGGTTACACGTGGGGACCCAACTTTCTAAACGATCTAGAGGCTTGGTTTTAGGTTAATTTTAGTCTTCTATTTTTTTGAACATGAAATATCATCTTTAATACAAAAAATAATCAAATTTAGAAAATTTTAATCTTTCAGGTTTTTGGCTCCACATGGGGACCTGCTCATTTGACTTATCCACCAGGTGGCACTGTTAAGTTTTAGGGACCACTGAGATATATGAGGATGTCAAATATAAGCAATAAATAAGTCAATAAACCACATTATATTTGATTCTTTTTTGTTAAAAATTATTTTTAAGTACTGGTAACCTGTTTACTGCCAACCATCAATACTGGACTCTCCTTTCTGGTTTTATGCAAACCATTTTATTGCACAGTTTATAATATTTCAATCTTGTGGCAAAAAAAATATACATAAAAGCCAACATGTAAAACAAATGAAAAAATAAAAATTTATGTATTCATCAATACGTATTCATAAACATGAACATGCAATATGTATACATACTTCTATTACAAAACCTGACTGCAGCTGTCCCAAAACTTCAAAACTTTCAAACTCCAAACAGAACTGGCGTGGTTATGGTACTAACAAATGGCCCGTTTCCATTCACTTTAATAAAAGGTCAACGCTTACCTTTTTGTGAAAGTCTCTCGTTTTAATGCATCTATGCGATTTTTCACATAGAACTTAACCGCTTGCCATGTCCTGTTCTCAAGGGCCACTGGTGAGGCTTCAATGCACTTCATACACTGGGCTTTCCCAGGAACCGTTCCAGAGTCAATACAGTCCATGAGCGTTTTCTCCACCGCCTGGATTTCTTCTTGGCTCCACTTCACTCTCTTCCTATGTGATGGCCCTGTAAAATGATTAGAGGGCGTAAGCATTCTTCAGTGAAAAAAAAGGTTTCAATCTTTGTGACAGGGCAAGTTATATGCTATTATGAAAACATTTCTTCACCACAGCAGCAGCACACTGCAGTAAAAGTATTATTGGGGGTGGGTGTATTACTTGTTGAAGCTGACAACTGGTAATAAATCAAGACACAAGTTTCACCAGCACTTATAAAAGCATCAGCAGGTACAGGAGAGAAATAATTGTTCAAAGTACATCACAAGAATAAATGATTAAGGTCAGGGGCATGTTAAAAAAAACAAAATTGCTTAATATATCAGACATTTCCAAAGGATTTCACCAAAAGAAAGGTTTTGAGTGATTTGATGGTGGCTAGAGACTCTGTGGACTTGAGTTAAGAGAGCATCAACATAAGTGGGGCACTCTAATGGATGAAGCCCAAATTTCCCTTTTTCACAGAGTCCAGCCTGGGAAAACTCAGCAGGGCCTGCGCAGTTTTAACACTACAGTGGAAAAAAAGTGGTGTTGAAAATGTTATTGGTGCAGTTAAACAAAAAGATTAAGCTAATCATCCAAACTACCTTGGATGATGCTAGTTAGTTTGCTGTTCCAAGAGAGTTCAAGGCGAAATTAGTGGGGAAGAAGGGGAGAAGAAATAAAACCAAACTATTGCTTGAGGGTATGCAGTCAAATGAAAAAAAAAAAGCTATTCTAAAGTTTTATGTGTAGAGACATCATCTGGTCTTCACCAGGCTGCAAAACGAAGAAACCTCAGATTAACACCACACAGAAAGTGTTGTGAACTGTTAATAAATTTCCCATTGGTTTAGTTCAATAACAGATGGAGGAAATATTGGAAATAGGTTTACACCTGTTAATGTGAAGTATTCATTGAACAGTGACAGTAAATGCTTGTAAAAAATAAGTAAAAGTTTACGTGTTTTCAAGCCTGGCTTACAGGAGGAAAATTCAGTTATCAAGACATTGGACCCAATGGGTATTATTCTTTTTATGATAACAATTAGAAGTCAAGTAAATTCTTCGGTTTGAAAGATGTCTGTCTGGCAACATTTTTAACGCTTCTGCCCATTTATAATCTCCAAGTTTGAAGACAAACTACCTTTAGTTGTGTTGGAGTTGCCAGAGACTTCCATGGCCACCGGTACCTTGTCATTTGATCTCTCTATGAAACAAAACAAAACTCAGAATATATATGCAACTTTGAGAAAATCATCAGGTACAGAATAAATTGAAAAACTTAGAAGCCAAAAAGAACATGCATGAAGAAGAGTAAGGATACAGGACAGTGGCCTCTAAAGGTCCAATATTTATCAGAAATCTGCAATCTCATTTTCTTTCCACTTAGAAATATTCTTACCTTTGGCTGAAGGCAGATCTTTGTTTTGTCCACCTTCAGTGGTGCATCTCCTGGTCACCCCAAATTGATCTAAATAAAGCAGGTCTATTAAGTATATGAGTATTAAACAGTAAGCAGTCAGTGTGTTTGCTTTATACAAGCATCTTAAATGACTAGTTTAACAGCTGACCTTCTTAGGAATTCTTAAGAGCACTAAATCAGAAGCTGCTGACATTGTAATCTAATTTTCACCATCAACATTTAGTTTTGCGCTGTTAGCAACAGTTTTTAAAACAGTCTTCCTTTTATGGATGAAACTGTCAATCATTAGACAGGTTTCCATGATCCCTGGATTTGCGTAAAACCAAATATCAAAAAAAGAAATCCTGTAATGGAAACTGCACTAATTTTTTTTTTTCAAAACACTCCTCAATATCGAATTAACCTTTTTATGCTTCCAGGAGGTGGGTTTTCAGGCGATTTGAAAAATGTTAAAAGTGTTATGGAAACACTTTTTTCACATGTCCACATCTCTGGCAGACCTGGATGTGACATAGTCAATCTAAAGTCATCAAAATCTAGTTTCCAACTGTTTTTGGCCTAATTAATACGATGTAGTTGTCCTGTAACACGACCTAATCATTAGTCCATTTTCTTCAATGTTAAGATTTTGTTTTTCATTGTTTTGAAGAGAAGTCTCGCAGGACAAGATACAGAGAGTTACAAGAATTACACACACACTCGAAAAACAGCGATCAGTGGAAACACTGACCCCCTGCAGCACTGTCTTTATCGAACTTTCAGAGATATGATTTTCTTTTGTGCAAAAGTGTCATGAAAATACAGTTATCGTTAATTGACAATTTCATCCATACCTGGTGATCTGGAAGATGAAGTTGCAGGATCCCTCTCAGCTGAGTCAACCTCTTCCTCTTCAGTGTCTGATCCACTGTCCACAGACATTTTCTCTGAAAAACAAAGTAACATCATCCATCATATTAAACTATTAGATGTCTAAAGCCACTTTAAGCAAAACTAAAAAGGCCAAAAGAAGGAGTAATGATAGAGCTAGTACTAAGCAACTAATAATGAAATATATATATGCTGCCATCAAAAAGTTAGCGCTATTCCTTGTTTTATTACCATTCAAGTGAGCAATTTGCAATGGGAAATTATGTGGTAAATTGACCAAAGGTTAAAACAAACAAAACAATAACAAAAAAACTTACCAAAGACTACAAGAATTAGACTATATAATATGTAAAAGTGCCCACTGGGCTACTTGTTCCTACAGGTGTCAATTTCTCACACGCAATTCATTTATAAAAAGTATTGTTATAATTCACCAAATTCAAAAAAAAAAAAAAAAAATTTCAAAGAGGAAAAAAAAAAAAACATCATTAAAATAAATAAAATCTGCCATGCCAGGAGGTCAACTTAAATCTTCACTAATAAATCACACCAATTTACCTTGTGGATCAATGCTGATCTCATCCAGATTTCTTCCTTTGAAGTTGGAGAGCTGTCCTCTTTCCAGCGCCAGCAACACTTTACTGATTTTTGCAAGCTGTAATGTACCTTCAGGCAATCTGTAGAACTGACGATGGACTCTAATGTCATGGCCTAGGAAGTCAGCCAGGTCATCCATTTCATTGTCCTTTAGGTTAAGAACCTTTGACATGGTGGCCATATGCTTCCTGAGTTTGGTTGAGGACAATGCTTCTGGGTGTTTTGCTCCACAGCTTTGAGCTATCTCACGAATAATATCAGATCCTCTGAAGTGATTGAGAGTCTGTGGTCTGCCAAACATGTACGGATTTTCATCCAACACATCACAATGATGACGATTTTGTACAAGCAACTCCATCGATGAAGCCATATCAGGAGTGAGGAGAATGGGAACCTTTCGGCCGCGTTTGCCTTTTATCTCAATTCGCTGGAAGTGCTTACACAGCTTCTTCTCAAGTTCTGACAAAGCAAGCTCCACATCTGGATGGGTGACAGAAGTATCTCTCAAGGTAAAAGCATTCTGAGGCATCTTGGATACTTCTCCCTCTCTTCTCCGGTTGAATATTATCACCTCACACAGTGTGATCTTGGCAAGTTCAGCCCAGTTCTTCTTTACTGCTTCTTCCTTCAGGTTTCTCTGGCACTCAATCCTTTTTGTGTCAAGATACTGATGCATTTTTCTGACATCATCAGCAAAGGGAATAAGCTGAGGAGCATTCCATTTAGCCTCATTCAAAGTCCTAAGGGCATGGGAAGAGACACACTCGCTCCATCTGGTCTCACAGATCTGTTTGAAAACTCGCACATTCTGAATGGTATTCTCATCGCCTGAGATCATAGCCTCACATTCAAGAATACTGGCCACTTTGTTGAGGTTGTGACCAAACTTGAGTGCTAAAGATGGTGTTTTGAAGACTTTTGTTCTCTCGTCCAAGCCAGCCACCTTCTGAACGGCATCTATGACGTGAGGGAAGTTAGCTGGCACAAAGAAATCTGACAGCATCTCCAACTTGCCATCTTTCTGTCCTTGCAGAACAACTCGTGCGGTCTCACGCATCTTCTGTCGGATGTATTCGTGTCTTGTAACATCTTGGCCATGTTTATTGAACAAATGTTCTCCTAATTTCAAGATGCACTTCTCACTGCGGACAACCTTTGTTATGTCATCATGGTGCATGTTAAGTACTAGTTTCCAAAATTGTGCATTGACACTGTCAGGTACTGGCTCTGCATATTTACAAAGGGCTTGGACTCGAGATGTTCCTGGCTTAAGTCCTTTGACTTTTTGACTGAGGTTACACCTCCGCATATGACTCCACAAGGATTTCCGCTTGAAGTAACCCTCACAGTTGATGCAATGCAAGTAATCAGCAGCTTTTGCAGGTTTGGTGGATTGTTGACGGGGTATGACCATTCCTTTTCCCTCTTTAATCACTTTATTATTATGGGCACGGTTTCCTTTGTTTCTCAATAAAGAGAACTGCAGCCATCGCTCTTTAGAGCCTTTGGGGCATTTCAGTGCATTTGCCACTTCTGGTTTATCACTGTGTTTTGCTTCTAGATGGCGTGACATTTTGCTATAAGGTTTATTACAAAATACACAATAATACCTTTTATTGTAAACCCTACTGCCATCTTCCTTCTTCTTCAGGGTCATGACTGTCACATCAGGTGAAGAAGATTCTCCATGGTCATTCATATCAGCTGAAGAAGATTCTCCAGGGTCATTCACATCAGCTGAAGAAGATTCTCCAGGGTCTTTTGCAGCCAAGGAACAAGAAGTGGTCACACGCCTTCTCTTAAGTGGTTGGACTTCCAGAGAAGAAGCTGAAGTTGTTTTCTGGGCTCTTTTCTTCCTCCCCTTAAGCTGTTTAACATCTACTGAACTGTCACTGTCAGATTCAGCAGATTCAGGAATATACTCTTCCTCACTGATCTCAGAACTTGATGGAGCCTCTTCTGTGTATCCAAGCATTTGTTCGTGTAACTAAAAGGATTAAAAAAAAAAAAAAAAAAGAATACTTTAAGATACTCTCTCAAATATAAAACCAAATCATAAGAATCTAAAAATTTACAACTAGTATTTAAAGAAAGTTGAACAAAAAGAAAAACTCCCAATACTGGTATGATTTTTTTATTTTTCGGTGCTTGGAGCTCAAATGTTTTTTCAACTTTTTTAAGCATCCCCTGAACTTTGTTTTCAACCATCCATAAAATCATAAAGAGACTAGCTAAACTGGAAGTTGCTGAATGTTTTACAGCAATATGTCCTATAAAGAAGCTTAGATTTTAAATGCTACAGTTTTCCCTCCATTAAAACTTTTTTTTGTGTGTGTGTGTAAAATTAACTTGATTTTGTATCTCTAAATCTGTGACTAGGAAAGCTCTTTGGGAGTAAATGTCTTACGCTAAAAACAAGCTTAGGTTATTCTTATGGTACAAATAATTTTAATTTCTTTGGAAAGAGAGTCAAAAATAGAGGACATATTAAAAAAATAATGGGTTCCTTTGATTTATTAATTTTCTTCACTTTTTTAAAAAAATTGTCTTTTTTTTTTCAGGCAAATGCATCACAATCCATATTTAGAGAAATGAAATTAACTTACTAATCATAATCAAATCATGAGTAAAGATTCCCACCAACAAACAAGGTTACCCCAAAAAGTGACAGATTTACCAGCACATGGCCACTAACTGAGTTAGACAATTTGTTTTTAAATAGTGTAATAAAACAATACAATAATCCAGGAAAAATAGAATTTCTAACCCAAGTGAGTTTTAATATTAGGGTAAAATAGTGATACCAGTTAAAATAACAAACCAAGTACCTCCTAGGTTAGACTATGATGCTTGTAGATAAACTTACAATCACACTGTTGGTTCTGGCGAGCTCAGGCACACTCATGTCCTGGATTACTGCAGCTGGTGTTGGACCAAGGATGATGGTATCGTCACTCTCACTGGATGACTGTTGTGATTGCTAAAAATTGAGAAGTTTAACACTTAAATTAGTCCACCCCAAAATGAAATGCAATGCTTCAATACAGAGCTAACTTTAACTGTATCAAGGTATTTAAAAATTCCAAAGATGTCAGTTCTCAACAGCACCAAAAATGCAAAGGGTCCTTCAGATTAAACTTGAGTTTCTGAATCTTATGGTGTACAATATCACAATGCACAGTACTTTTTTACAAAGTGGAGAAATAAAGCAATGCCTCCAGAAGGGGGGCAGCAGGGCCACAGTTCACCTATCATCCACACAGGAGGTAGGCCAAATACTTCTGGATTTTGGTATTCATTGCCGACTAATCCTACCCACCAAGTTTAGGTTAAAAGACACTGAAACTATGTAAATTGATTTTATAGTTTAATTTGACAGGCCATGAAAATTTCATAGACTGGCAGATAATAAATCCTTCAGAGTGTTTTGAGTTTAGTCCTGATTAGTCCATGTTTGTATTGTAATGGACGCTATATAAATAAAATTAATTGAATGACAAAGGTGGGTCCCCCTCAAAGAAAGCTCCTGTGCACGTTCTCAAATTTCATGTTGCAGAGATTCATCTGCAACGTGATTTTGCTCAGCTGCCACCACCACATGCATTTCTTCTGATAAGCACAGTGTCTGCATCATGATGTTGGCCATTTGAAGTCTTGTAATGGATAACTGAATGCAATTTTTGTTTAATGAAAGTTTTAAAGTTGAAAAGACTGTTTTATCAAACATTAATTATGGCTGTTTAAATTTGAGTTGATTTCATAATTATAGCAGGTACTAAGAAATTTGCAACTCCATTTAACAAAATATTTTTACAAAACTAAGTCAAAACAGCTCAAGCCATACATACTCTGGTACATTTACTGATGACACACCCATAACAGTTCTCATCTCTGGGATGTAAATCAGAAAAACGGTGAAGCAAAACTAACCATTAAACCCTTCTCATGTAGACAAGACGTCCTCTCCTTCTCTTCATTTGCCATCTTTACACAGGCTGCCTTGTAATGAGCCTCACATTTATCATGATGGGCTTTGAGTTTCTTGAGGCGACAAGTGTGACGTGTTTGATCCTATAAAACAGAAAACAAGCATTTGTAAATGTCCACATTTGTGAGGTGAAACAGACCGGAAACACAGTAAAAGACATCGGATGGAACTGAAACCTGACCACAATGATGCATCCAGATGAAACTTTAAGTCAAGGATCAGCAACTCTTGTCCTGCAGCAGCACACCTGATTCAAATCAAATGGTTCTCCACTAGCTTGTTATCACACATTTGTTAAAGATCAATTTTGGTCAAGTGCAGTGGAGCAGGCAAACATCTAAAACAAGCAGGAAACCAGCCTTCGGAGACCTGAGCTGCAGATCCCTGTTTTAGGCATTTATCTATTGACAGTTTGAACACAGATAGTGATCTCATGTGTCTCAAACTTCTTGTGATCAATTTTTAAAAAAGCCAAAAAAAGTGAAGCAGTGTGGCTTTAAAAAAAATTCACATTATTTTCAAAATCAGAGACGTCTTAACGGGCCTGATTTCAGTGGTCATCTATGATTCAGACATAACATCTGCTTTACACCTGAAATGTCAGCTTGGTTGGAGGCATATTTTCAAGATATAGCTTACTCCCAAACTCAATACCACAAGCTTATATCACAAGTCAGGGACTTTAGACATCACCTTTTACTCCAGTTTATCTTTTTTAGGCATTTCTCTACATAACAATATAGGCAACCTCTCTACAGTGAAAATAGATATCACCACTGTAGGATTTGAAAAGTATTATTGAAAATACTGATGAATACTTTGGTCAAGTTCAGTGGTTAAGACTAGAAAGCAACCTTTCCAAACTTAAATTTAGAATAAGATTTAAATCAACTTTGCAGTATGTAGAGTACAAGTGAGCTAGAATTAAACTGAAATAGTGTCACATCATTTGGACTTCTTCATAGGCACACTTACCTTTTGCCTCTGTTCAGGATCGAGCTCATTTGTCTCATCAGTGGCTGAAATTTAAAAAAAAAAAAAGAGAAAAAAGTTAATTGATTTAATAACTGGTCACCTTGAAGCCATTCAGAGGTTGTGCATCTAGATTTGTTCTTCTCAAAATAGTTCTGGGCCTTATCCCTAGGTCACGAATGCTAAATTTGGGATTAGAAATTAATATCCTCCCTTAAGGATTCAATAATTCAGGTAATGCTTTAAGATTTCTCACTTCATCCATTTAATATTAAAGGTTGGCAACTATGAAGTACTGAAACTGACAATATAAAATAAAAGCAGAAATATATATATTTTGTTTTGCCTTTTCCTTATTCAAGCATTTGTGCGTTTTACATTTCCTTGTCTCTTCTTTTTACTTTGCCATCTGCATTTCTGCCTCATTATGCAAAGGAGGAGGGCTGCCTTCTTGGTCCAACTCCTCTACTATTGGTTAATAAACGGGAAGGAGCAGGATCCATGTACAGATCAATTGTGTATCCCTAGTTTTTGGCCGTTTCAGGACAATGCCTTATTTGAGAGGAACTGAAGTCCTCGCACTATACTTAGGTTGCCTAACTGAAGTCAAGGGCGCAGGCATGCACAATCGATCTGCACATGGATCCTGCTCCTTCCTGTTTATTGACCAATAGTAGAGGAGCTGGACCAAGAAGGCAACCCTCCTCATTTGCATAATGAGGCAGAAATGCATAAGGTCAAGTAAAAAGAGGAGACAAGGAAAGGTAAAAAGTACAACTCATATAAAGAAAAAAAACATACATTTCTGCTTTTATTTTTAATTATGTCAGTTTCAGTCCTCCATAGACAACAACTAGACTAAGCCTAATTAAATAAAATTTGCAAAGCCATGACAAATCAACAACGGAAGCATGCAAAAAGTAAAGCAGTTGAGCTGGGTCCTAACAAAACATTATTCCCCCGTCAGAGATGACATCACTAATCTTTATTTCCTCTGATATTCATAAACAATTGGCATTTGAAATAAAACTGTTGAAGGACAGATGTGCTGAGTCTTTTCTGGTTTGACAAGAAAAACTTGAGAACTCTTAAACATTAACTGATATTAGTGGTACCTTCTTCTAGGCAACTAAAACCATGTGAATAAAAATTATAATTTTATTAGACTTCTTGTTACACCTCCCTTCTCTCACCTGTCCAATTATAAGTCACATTATATTAATTTAGCATAAACGTTTATGCAAAACAACTTACAAGTGAGAAACATATTGTGGGCTAATGTATCTTTCCCTAGGATAATTCACCTTTTGAACTGGGACAGCTGGGTGTAGACTCGTCAAACCTCTCCCACGCTACCGGCACTTCAATCATATGATCTAAAACTCTGGTTGGCATTCTTTGAAGAAAAAAAAAGTGTAATGATTAGAAGTCAGTGTCAAAGCCCTGAAATTCATTTTTCTAAAACAGGTGCCCCTGCCCCCAAGTTATAATGCTGAAGTTAGTTCCCAATTCACAGCTCCTGATTCACAATAACCCCCCAAAAGACAAAAAACAAAAAAAAACTTAACCTTTATCATTCTACAAATAATGTAGGGTCTGGTGTAATGTGGTCTGCAGGCCCCACCCCAGCATAATCAACCTTTATGCACAATGAGTCATCCATTAACTTCAGCCTCATGTTTTAGCATGCCATGTCTATCATCTCTCCATTCAGAATACATGCAAAAATTTATAACCCTTTTCAATAACACAAGTGGGCTGACTGAAATAACTTGTATATTTCATGATTTCTATTCTATTAGCTTTGCAGCTGTCAAACCTTTTTTTATTTTACATTTAAACCCTTTTTGAGAGCAGTCATATTTAACTAATTTAACCTTTTTTTAGGTTAATTGTCACTTTCATTTCTATTTATTTGCTGGACCTCATTAAATGGAAAGTAAAACATGCATGCGTCTCAATAGCTTTAGCTCAGGTAATTTCAGCTAGCCATCCTAGCGAAACTCGATTGAAATATAGCTTTTATGGATTAATACGTATAAACAACATTTAAAAGTATATCTAACTGGTACTATGACATATAGATAATAAATAGGAGCTTGTTAAAATAAGAAGAACCTTACCATTTTCTTCAGTGTGGCACAGCTAGAATGCTCCTCATTCCTCAGACATTAGCATGAAGGTCTGAATGCCGTCGTTGGTGCAGGTGTGAGGCAGTGATAAAGGAGCGCTTGATTTAGGCTCCGGCACAAACCAGAGTTCCTGCTTGGATACAAAAAGCAGCTAGCTGAGGCTGACGGCTCAGCCCTGTGTAAACAACTAATGACACTTTAACTTAGCCTTCACAACGTTACCACGCATCAATTAAGTAATAAAACTATGAAATTAATTAATAAAATTCGATAATCTCCCACAGTAATGCTTCAGGAGACAAAGTTATTCGTTATAATGGACATTTTGTAGGTTTCGCACCAGTCAAATCTGCAAGATTTGAGAGTTTCAGCAAGCCATGGAGGGAGTGTTGAGGGGGGATGGGCGTGGGTGCGGTGGGGACGTCAAATCTCAGGATGCGTGTGAGATGGCAGCCATTACAGAGACTGGGTGGAGGGGCTACAGAGAGTGGGGGCTCCACTGAATTATAAAGGGGGGTTCTGAGGTTTTATAAGGGGGTACAAAAAATTTTTTACACCTCCTATCTCTCACCTGGCCAGTTATGACTCACATTACATTTATTTAGCATAAACGTTTATGCAAAACAACTTACAAGTGAGAAACGTTGTGGGCTAATGTAGTTTTCCCTGGGATAATTCACCTTTTAAACTAGTACAGCTAGGTTAACTCAGCCTTCACAACTTTAACACAGATCAATTAAATAATAAAACTATGAAATGAATTAATAATATTCTGTAATCTCGCACAGTAATGCCTCAGGAGACAAAGTTATTCATTGTAATGGAGATTTTGTAGGTTTCACACCAGTCAAATCTGCAAGGTTTGAGAGTTTCAGCAAGCCATGGAGGGAGTGTTGAGGGGGGATGGGTGTGGGTGCAGTGGGGACGTCAAATCTCAGGATGCGTGTGAGATGGCAGCCATTACAGAGACTGGGTGGAGGGGCTACAGAGAGTGGGGGCTCCACTGAATTATAAAGGGGGGTTCTGAGGTTTTATAAGGGGGTACAAAAAATTTTTTACACCTCCTATCTCTCACCTGGCCAGTTATGACTCACATTACATTTATTTAGCATAAACGTTTATGCAAAACAACTTACAAGTGAGAAACGTTGTGGGCTAATGTAGTTTTCCCTGGGATAATTCACCTTTTAAACTAGTACAGCTAGGTTAACTCAGCCTTCACAACTTTAACACAGATCAATTAAATAATAAAACTATGAAATGAATTAATAATATTCTGTAATCTCGCACAGTAATGCCTCAGGAGACAAAGTTATTCATTGTAATGGAGATTTTGTAGGTTTCACACCAGTCAAATCTGCAAGGTTTGAGAGTTTCAGCAAGCCATGGAGGGAGTGTTGAGGGGGGATGGGCGTGGGTGCAGTGGGGACGTCAAATCTCAGGATGTGTGTGAGATGGCAGCCATTACAGAGACTGGGTGGAGGGGCTACAGAGAGTGGGAGCTCTACTGAATTACAAAGGGGGGTCCTGAGGTTTTATAAGGGGCCCAAAAAAATCTTGATGCAAAATAAAACAGGAAGTGACCAACATAACATGCAGACCTTGACACTGAAAACATTACACAAAGAAAGAGGAAGGGCACTAAATACAGAAGGGCCACACACAGACAATACACACAGGTTCTGGTTCTGGGGATGCAGAGTAGACCAGAACCAAAAGACCTGAGTGGTCTTGAAGGTTGATACAATAACAGGTCTGTAATGTATTTTGGTGCTAAGCCATTCAGTGATTTATAGACTAACAGAAGTATTTTAAAGTCTATTATCTGAGCTACAGGTAGCCAGTGGCAGGACTTTAGAACTGGGGTGATGTGCTCCATCTTCCTGGTCTTAGTGAGAATATGAGCAGCAGCATTTTGGATCAGCTGCAGTTGTATCTGTAATGGTCCAGGGCCCTTTTAACCCTGTGTGTTATTGTTTTATTTTTTCTGTTCTGGGTTTCTTTTGGTTGTCGGGTTTAGTTGTTGCATCACCTGTGATCCCACCTGTTTCCATTCCCTCGTTATCCCTCTGTGTATATATTGTCTGTGTTCTCACTCGTTCCTTGTTGCATCCTCATCTCTGGTCAGTGTTGTCATCCCTGCCCTGCTGTGTGCTTCGTGATTCATGCCATGTTATGTTCATAGCTATGTTGAAGTTTAGTATTGTGTACTGCTGGCACCCGACTAGCCCCACTTTGGTTCATCGTTATAAAGTTTAAGCTTAAGTATAAGCTCTGCCTCTGAGTCCTGCTTTGGGGTCTTCTGCTTTGCCTGCACCAGCAGAACGTGACAGTATCACTGTGACGAAGACATTTTCATTATTTGTTTTTTATTCATTTGTATGGTTTGGGTATTAAATGTTGGAACACATTTACACTTTATTAGCACTCAGCACTTTTTGACAGACTCAAAATGAGGGCTCCTAAATATTTATTGATTCTTTATTGAGTATTTTACTTAGTATGGTTCTGTCTTCCAGGCACTTGAGCAGCTACTTGGTGTGTGGCAGACAGATGCTGTAAAATAAACTAGTGTTAGCCACAAATGTAATTGACATGTGGTTAAGAAAAGTTTGGGTATTTACAGTTGTGTTCAAAATAGCAGTCCAACATGAGTAACTAGATCAGTCATTTTACTACATGGCAAACAATTTACCAGTAAGTGTAGTAGAGTCATAGAAAACCAATAGACCCAACATTCATGATATGCATGCTCCTGAGTCTGTAATTGAATAATTAATTGAAAAAGGTGTGTTCAAAATAGCAGTGTAGAGTCCAATCGGTGGTCATTCATACTGTGAAAAAACAGGTGTCAATCAGGTGGCCCTTATTTAAGGATGAAGCCAATACATGTTGTACATGCATTTCTCACTGAAAACCTGAGAAAAATGGGCCGTTCCAGACACTGTTCAAAAGTAAAGCGTTCTTTAAAATGTTGACTGAAAAGGAGAAAACAAAGTGCAGAAAACGATAGGCTGCTCAGCTAAAATGATCTCCTGTGCTCTAAACTGGAAAGCAAAGCCAGAGAGAAATGGATGAAAATGGAAGACTACCAATTCATTGGCTCGAATAGCCAGGATGGCAAAGACTCAGCCAATGATCAGCTCCAGGGTGATCAGAGACAGTCTGATGTTACCTGTGAGTACTCTGACAATTAGAAGACACCTGTGTGAAGCTAATCTGTCACCTAGAGGCCCCCATAAAGTCCCACTGTGTAAAAAAAATAAATAAATAAAAGGCATATGCTAAGAGGTTACAGTTTGCCAAAGAACACATTGACTGACCTGTAGAGAAATGTAGAAACATTTTGTGGACTGATGAAATTAAGATTCTTTTTTTGGTCCAAGGGCCCCTGACAGTTTATCAGATGAACCACAAGCACCGAATTCAAGCCACAGTATGCTCTGAAGACAGTGAAGCATGGTGGCGCAAGCATCATGATATTCAAATGTTTCTCTTACTATGGTGTTGGGCCAATTTATTGCATACCAGGGATCATGGATCAGTTTGCATATATCAAAATCCTTGAAGAGGTCATGCTGCCTTACGCTGAAGAGGAAATGCCCTTGAAATGGGTGTTTCAACAAGACAACCCCAACCACACCAGTAAGTGAGCATCATCTTTGTTCCAAACCAACAAAATTAAAGTTATGGAGTGGTCAGCCCAATCCCTGGACCTTAATCCAATAGAAAACTTGTGGGGTGCCATAAAAAATGCTGTTATTAAGGCAAAACCAACAAATGCAGAGGAATTGTGGAAAGTTGTCACATCCTCCTGGGCTGGAATACCTGTTCACAAGTGCTAGAAATTGGTTGACTCCATGCAACACAGTTAAGAAGTTCTAAAAAACAGTGGTTATACAATTAAATATTAGTTTAGTGATTTACAGGAATGCTAATCAGAATCAGAAGGTTTTTATTGCCATATGGGTGAACAGGTTGACAGCATTAGGAAATTGCTGCAGTACTTTGTGCTTACATAAAAAACAAATAAGTATAAAAACTATAAAACAATATACAAATTACAAATATACAGAGATATTAGAACTATAACTATAACACAATATTACAAAATATACAGTGCAGAGAATAATTAAAAGATAAAATGTAAACTATAGTCCAGTATTATACACATTAGTGCAATTCCTAAAGATTTGTCAGTTCATAAAGTGAAATTTGAGTTTATAAAGAAAAATGCAGACACTGCTATTTTTTTGAACAACCCAACATTCATTTTTTATTTCCTGTTAAGTAATTGGAAAAATTATACATTTTTCTTCTTGTTTTGATTTAGAATATAATGTGCAGTGTTCCCAATGCCTGTAAATAAAAACAATTTAAAGATTCCAAGCTTTACTCATGCTTTTAAATGCACTGCTATCATTTTGAATACAACTGTAACTTGTGCAGTGATTGGATGCGGATATAGTGCAAGTGGGTTTGTGGTATAGCAATTACTCACCTGTTTCTTCTTTTGTCTTTCCAGGGTGTGTTCAGGCAAAAATGTTTCCTAGGCTGTCTGAACACAATTTAAAGGTTCCGGGAGAGACCAAGGAGGAAATTGGGTGGGGAAGTTGCTTGGGATTTTTTGGGTATTTTTGTAGATGTTTTGTAGGGGTATCTGGTTTTATTGTAGATAATGGTTTATGGAGATGTTTGGGTGATGGTTTTAATTATAAATGCTGTTGTCTAACTGTTCGTGTATTTTTATTGTTGTAGGGAAAATGTGTGATGCTCCTGCAAGATGTGTAGCAAGGTGTGGCTCATAAACAGCTGGGTATGAAAGGGGGTGCTAATTGCCCAATTGGCAACTTCTGCTTTACTTGGCTTGGGGTTGCTGAAAAGCTTACGCCTGCCTCACGAGGCAGCTGAGTTAATGGTTTATATTAAGCCTTGAGAAATAAAATGGAAAAAATGTGGTACAGAAAATAAAGTCTGCCTGCAATGATTTAAAGCCTTGCCGCTCATGGTCTTCTCTGCGTCACAATCACCAATCACCTTTAAGAGCTTGTGGAGAAAACCACTGGAAGAAGATAAGGGAAGTTGAGCAAGATGTAATACTAATTTGTGCAATTATGTTAAGCATATGTTATTGAAATATTCATAAGAGCCTGTTGATTGATGTAAATATGAAGTGCTTCATGTGGTGTCAGTCACAGCTCAGTTCACTTTTATAGATAATTTCTTCAATCAAGGAGGATATTAAAGGCAACTATGAGATCTCAGTTGGGTTAGCTGTCTTTGATGTGTTGTTTGATGGCCATTAACAATGGCCAAAAATTTTGGGGGACCAGGCATGATATATTTTTGACTGACAATGCCTACTAAGCAGAAACGCAGTCTGTCAGCTCTGAAATTAGATTTTTGTTTATGTGAAATTTTGTTTTGGTGAGCCGCGTAAAGCTGCAGTATATAACTTTCATAAAAACAATATTTTTCTACATATTTATTGAAATTGTCACTATTTCATGACAGTAAGGTAGGAGACAGATAATCTGTGTCTCAGGGAGGAGGTGGAGGAGATTGATCTTTTTACAGGTTATCTGTCTCATAACATATTGTCACAGCATGGTGATAGTGAAATATGTGGAATTTAGAGCCAAACGTATTGCAATGGCATGACATCTGACTTCGCCACGCCACCACGGCCAAGCCCTCTAGTGAAAACTTTTTGTGCTTTAAAGCAAGTGAGACCAACTTGTTATCTGTCTTCTGACTCAGGATCATCTTGATTAGGTCAAGGGGATGAGATGGAGCATTCCAGGAAAAAAAAAATAGACTTCCTGTTCTGAGGGAGCAGGTCTTTGATAATGTCAGCATATGACCACATAGTATCGTTGGGGATCCCACATAGATGACTCATACCAAGATTGGTGTAAATCAGTCTTTCTTTATGAAAGTTATAGTGTTTCGAAATTTGTGGCGTGTACGTCAATTTTGAGACCTGGCCACGCCCCTTTAACTTGCACGAAAGTTCATTGTTTTGATAGCTATTACTATCTAATGTCTTAAGAACGTATTGACCAACTTTGAAGCTCAAAATCCCTAGGAGGAGTTCATTAAAGTTTAACATTTAAGAAAAGTCAAAATAGCTTAAAGAAAGCCCTTTGACCCAAAAAGGCTGACTTCCTGTTGGGGTTAGTGCATACTTCCAAGAAACTTTTTTTTAATTGTTTCAGTGCATTCTACCTACATACCAAATTTCAGCTCTGTATGACTTACCAGTTGGCCTTGCTCATGTTAGGGGGTGCTGTAAAGCCATTTGGCGACACCCACTTTCAATTCCATCAGTTTTGGGACAAGTTTAGTGAGTTTTCAATTATGTTTAGTCCCCCAAATTAGTGCTTATTTTCAGAGGAGAATCATAATAATAAACATTTGAATAACAATAAGCCTTTACAATAATTTTGTTAAAATAAAAAAGTAAATATTCAATTTAAATAAAAATAAAATAAGCTAAATGAAAAATACTGTATTAACCCCAGACTGTAAGAAATAAAGGTAAAAAGTTAATTATAAAAGTTAAAGTTTAATTTGACCATTAAATTGCAATACCCTTTCTGACCAATAGGTCAGAAGGGCGCTAGAGAGTGAGCAGGCAGTTACGCACACTTCCCGCACACCAACCTAATGGGGACTGCAGTACTCGTGTGTGACCACAAGGAGCGCATGCCTATACACTTCACACAAATTTTGTCTTGAAATGACGTTCATGGGGACTTTCTAGAAAATTGCATGGGGCATATCTACACACTATTTTCTGCTTGAAAATGGGGTTGTGCCGGTGGGGACCTCAAATGTGGTCCCCACGGGCAAACAGGTCCCCATGTGTATGTATAGAGTCAGGCCAAAGTCCCCACGAATGAGGAAAAACGAGTACACACACACACACACACACACACACACACACACACACACACTGTGACCAGCAATCACAGTGCCACATCTCACCTCCTTCCACCTTCCTCCTTCACACACACATGCACTCACGCTGATAAAAAACTAGGTTATCATAGCAGTTTTTCTGCTGCAGGGCATATAGCTTACAAAGCAGAAGAAACAGTTTCAAGGAATCACAGGACAAACTGTTTCAGAGACAAACACACACGCCCAAAACACACAAACCACAGAAGAGTGCAATAACAGATATTAAATTAGAGACCTCTAGCAATTTTCTTAGGGTGCGTGTGTGTGTGTGTTAAGGGCGCAAATGTTACACCTTGCACAGTAATTTAAACACTGGCCAGACTTACAGGAAAAGGTCAGCATTGCATAATAAGGCGAACGTGACTTTCCCCACAACTGTATGTCTGACATTTCGAGGGATTTGACTGCTGTTGACTGAACATTGTTACAACCTTTTTTTAACAATATGTCTAAAGTGCTTCCATTAAAAGAGTAAACTGTAATAAGATGTCTAAAAAGAAAAGAAAAAGGCAAAAAAAACACACACACTGGACGAAAGCCGGCCCCCACAAAGAGCACACGTATTACTCATCCCCCACAGAGCCGCCTTGCTCTAGTGTATTGTGGGAGGGTTGGGGTGGGCGGCTGTGCAGGGGATTGGGAGCTGCGGTATAAGACTACATGACTTCAGCTTGCATGTAATATAGCTACATAATGGTTTCTCAGCTTCCCTTCACACTAAGTGGCTTCTGTTTCAGCCAAAAAAAAAAAAAAAATGTGCATGTGTGCGTGTGTGTGTTCACTTCAAAACTAATCAGCAAAGCCAGTGTGGTGGAACCCAGACATCTTGTTTATCCTGAGATTTACCTGCACTTCACCTTCAGAATCCCCCCCCCACACACACACACACACACTCTCTCTCTTGCTCTCAGTTTACACACCACGCACACACACGAGTGAAGGTCTTGTGCTTGTCCCAGGTGCAGAGAAATCTGTGAAGCAGCATGTGGCTTGTCCCAGTTCCTCTACAGTACCTGTGTGCCTTTGTGTGTGTGTGTGTGTGTGAGATTGCGTATTGCGACAAGACTGACCCATTTGAATCTTAATACAGGCGCTCACCAATGCATTCCTGAAACTAGTTCAACATGTAGGCTATAGGCTGTGTGTGACACTGTCACAAAAGCAGTGATACAGAGGTCAGAGGGAGAAGATCTAAATTTCTGGGAGATTTGGTGACTAGAAAAGTAAATTTTTAAAGCTAGAAAGTGAATGCAAAAGATGTTGATAGGCGGAGGCGGCGGGGCTGAGATGGGCGTTGAGGAGATGAAGAAGCCTCTGCTTCCCCCCTTTTCCAGTTTTGACAGCAAGGGTGAAGTCAGAGATGTGACTCTTGTGAGCTTAAGCTATTTCAAAGCAGTGCACGTCTAATCTGTGTCCTGACCAAAGCAGGTGTGTGTGTTGTGTGTGTGTGTGTGTGTGTGTGTGTGTGTGTGTGTGTGTGTGTGTGTGTGTGTGTGTGTGTGTGTGTGTGTGAGAGAGAGTGAGAGAGAGAGAGAGAGAGAGCGAGAGAGGAGAGAGAGAGAGAAGGAGAAGGCAAACAGAAGAGAGAGAGAGAGGGAGAAAGAAAGCAGGAGAGGAGGGAGAGAAAGAAGTGAGACACTGAAGCAAACAGAGTGAAGAAGAGAGAGAGGAAAGACTGTTTCTTTCTCTGGATGCTGGGCAGCAGCAGAGCAGCTTAGATCCGGACGAGAGGTGACCAGGGCTCGGGGTGAAGGTGTGTGTGTGTGTGTGTGTATGTGTGTGTGCGTGCGTGTGTGTGTGTGTGTGTGTGTGTGTGTGTGTGTGCACGTGTGAGTTTGTGTTGCGCGCCTGGCGGAGAGACTGCAGGAGCGGGAGAAAAAGGTTCTCAACTTCCCTCCTCTCTGCGCCGCTCTGCCCTGTGTCGCTCCCTGCGTATTGCTCCTCTTTCCTTTTTTCCCCGGGACACAGGCAGCTGCTGCTGGTGGGGGTGGTGGTGGTGGTGAGATGTGAAGAGGTTTGAAGTATGGCATGCAAGGATGGTTACTGCCAAGAAGAAGGAGATGGTGACAGCGATGCGCCCCGCTTTTACTCGGACCCTTTGTACTTTTTCTTTTTGCTGACTTGGTGAGTCTCTGTCCGTGGTGCTGAAACCTGCCGCTCGGCTCAGTTCGACACCATGTTTTCTTCTTCTTCTTCTTTTTAAATTAGCTCTCAAGTTAAAGTATCCCGATTTTTTTTCTTCATAGTGTGAAGAAAATCTCTGCACAGACAAGAAAGGATGAAAGGATCTATCCGGAGAATTTTACTCGCATTTTGGACCGACTTCTGGACGGCTATGACAACAGGCTGCGACCTGGATTCGGAGGTATTTCGAAATATGCGATTTTTGCGCACAATCGAGCATTCTCCGCAAGAAAAGTAGTTATATCGGTTACATGACGGCTCGGAAATCTCCCGAATCTTCAAGTTACCAGATGGAATTTTATTTCTTCTATAAGTTATGCTACTTTTTATGGCATATTACAGTAAAACACATCAATAAGTGCAGCAATGTAGCTCTAAACACATTATTGAGCAATAGGAGCTTCGCCTTTTATTGGACTTTTTATACAAGGGAACATAAATACACTCTAAAGATAGATGCAAACTCACTGCTGAGCAACAAAACACCCTATTAGTCTGCTTAAATCAAGTCAGTTCCACCCATAGTAATCATACTACACCTCTGAAGCACACCTAATGAGCAGAGGGAACAATTCACTTGCTGAGGGAGCTTAAAAATGTCCATTTAGGTGTACTATGTTTAGATAGTTCACAACTGCAGTCATTTCAAGGCACTTTATACTCCAAAGTGAAGCTCCTACAGCATTACAGAGAAAACCCCAAAAGATCTATGAACAAGCACTTGATGGTGGGGAGGAAGAACATCCTTTTAACAAAAAAGCCATGAGGTGACTGTCTATGGAGCACCAAATATCCCATATAAGTGCAGTCACTTTTATTTGCACACCTAAAAATCTAAACAAAAAAATCAACCTTAGACAGTCAAATGAACATTAAGTCCTTACTGAAACCCTTTAACAGGATGGGGGGAAGTAGAAAGCTGAGGGCATGCAAGATGTGTTTCTAAAAAAACAATGTTTTATGTTATTTCCATATGTAACATACAGCATTGTGGCTGAGTGTATCACAACCTTGGTGATGCTAAATTGCGCAGAAGCCTGTTAGTTGTGCCCACTGAAGGCAGGCCTTTAAGCTGGCACATTTGAGTGAGTGTGGTTTTATAATCGTGTGTATGTTGCTGGATAAACGATTAATGCACAATTCAAGTTGTAAAAGTACAGATTTGGGTTTCTGCAGCCGTGCTCTAAAAGAAATGTCTCATTGCTGGTTTACAGTGCAAAGCAGCCTGTCAGCAGAGATGTTCACACATGCAGGCGTACTGTAGCTTCTCTTTGCAGTGAAGAAAATGAAACCAGGAGCGAAGGCACTACAGCTCTGGAAGAAATAATTTTCTGCAGGCCTTTTAGCCCCGACAAACTAACGTGAATAAGACTCTTGTCCTTCTGTGACTGTGACACTGAAGGATTTACACCAGGAAATGGTCATTAAATGTGACACTTGTCTGTTTCATTATCTCAACAGGTCCTGTGACTGAGGTCAAGACTGACATTTATGTGACAAGTTTTGGGCCTGTCTCAGACGTTGAAATGGTACCTATCCTATCTCATGTTTCTTTATGCCTCTTATGTTTTAATTCTGTTCACATTTTGACACAACTTTATTCCAAATGGGGTTCCAAACTACAGAAGATACTGAGCTCAGTGACCATTTTGCTGTACAGCTTGGAAAGTGCCACTCAACCAAGGTTTTTTTTTTTTTTTTTTTTTTTTAGTTTTTTTTGGTGATTTTGCGATGTTAGGAATACACAATGGACGTGTTCTTTCGCCAGATGTGGGTGGATCGGAGGTTGATGTACGAGGGCCCGATAGAGATTCTGAGGCTAAACAACCTGATGGTAACTAAGGTGTGGACACCAGACACCTTCTTCAGGAACGGCAAGAGGTCAGTTGCCCACAACATGACGGCCCCCAACAGGTTGTTCCGAATCATGAAGAATGGCACCATCCTCTACACCATGAGGTACTCATATTAACTTGTTGAATAATATTCAAATCCCCAAATTGCAACCATGTCTAATTATTGCATCTGGCTAAACTGCTTAATTGTGTTAGTTACACTTCACATATTTGTGTTCTCATTTTAGTGTTTTTGCTCATTAAAATGGGATAGGAGGGATGACAGACTTTGTTTGTTATAAAGCAATGAAAGAGCTTTCCTGTGAAATCAAAACCCAGACTCGCTGTGTACACAGTACAAAGCTGTGTGGAGGCAGTGCAGATGCCAAACTTTCACATCCGTTCATAAGAGCAGTTGAATAATTCTTCCTCTGCCTTTTTTAAAAATATGAGGATCAGAAGAATCTGGCACTGACCTGTGATCTAAAAGTGCACGCTAATCATAAAGTTTTGTTTTAAAATACTAAAGCCCGAACAAATAGAACTGAGTAGGTGGTAATTTATTTTTTCTGAGTTTTTGATTTTAGAAGTTTTAAAAGGAGTTTTAAAAGATAGCCCTCACTGATATGTGTTTGGTCCTAAGCTTCTTCTTCTTCTGCAACAGGCTGACGATTAGTGCCGAGTGTCCCATGAAGCTTGTGGACTTCCCCATGGATGCACATGCATGCCCTCTCAAGTTTGGCAGCTGTAAGTGCTTTGTGTGAGAGTTGGTGACATCCGGATAAGAAAACTTTATTGACACCCACACAGCTGCTTGTTTACAACTGCTAAATATATAGTTAGTAAAATAGTAAATAATAATGATAGCAAGAAATTTACAAAAGCAAATTTTCAGTTATATAGAAAAAGTGTGAAAATATGCAAATAGATAAACAACAGTTACTGACATGTGGAAAAGGAAACTAAATGTGATCTGAGTAAACCAGATGTTATCCATCCATCTATCCATCCATCCATCCATCCATCCATCCATCCATCCATCCATCCATCCATCCATCACTCAACACATGATGAATTTGTTTTTATATCTCTAATTCATGGCAGGAAATAACTGGTACCCCTTTAGTCAGCTTCCTTTCAATGTGTTGTCTCCACTGCATGATGAAAAAAGGAAAAGGACCTCTGATTTGGTCTGACAGGACAAAACAAACCAAAGAGTCACGTGCATGTAAGATTACTGCTGACCTCTAATACTCCTCTGAATGAGGGAGAGGACTCAACTCTAAAAACACCATTTTGTCAGAAACTGAACTCTGCTGCTCCTCCCCTTTTTGTCAAAACGATTTTATTAATGAATCATTATCACAGTGAAGATTTGTGCCTGAGTAATTTTAACCCCCTAAGTTAGTACAGCTAAAAATAATAATAAGGTGACTGATTGCCTTAATTTAAGCTAATGAACTTAAAATGATGATTTTTATAATTTAAACATATTGATTGCATACCATATTATATGATTACACGTAAATGAATGCACATATGTTAACTAAAATATGAGATAGTTTTTATAGTCTCATTTTTTTATTACACAATAGCAGTATAGCATTGTTATTCCATTACTTTCGGAAGATGCAAGTAAGTATAACTTTTCAAATGAAATAAAACAGGTAGTGATATTTAAACACAATCATTATCCATTGCTCTTGTGTGTTCTCGTTGTATTACGAGTTTGCCAGTCTAACATGAAAATCAATAAACACAACCTGAGCAGCTTAACTCAGTATGACAGAGCTTGCATAAAATTTTAGTTAACATCTTTAATTTGAAGATGCAATCCCAGAATTTCTCCAACACACCCACTCTGGACAATGCAATATTAAGGAACGACTGCAGACTATGGCTATCATGTACCGGCTGTGTGGCAGGCAGAGTTGGACCCAAATGCAGGACTCAGGAGACAGGACTTAAACTCAAAAAGCAGCTTTAATACTGAAGCATTTTCCAAAACATACAAAATACAAACTCCAGGACTGGAGTCAGGAATGCAAAACTCAGAGTCAAGGGGGAAAACGAGGTACAAGGGAGCTAACAGCATAGATGAGGGACAACACGACAAAGAATAACAGGAGACAAAGACAACAGAAACACTCACGGGATAATGCACGGCTGATTATAGACATAATGAGGGAGGGGGAAGTAAACATAACACAAGCCACAGAAAACAACAGTTACCACAATTAAACAGGAAGACGGGTTAATTTAAGAACAGAAGGACTGGGGGCAGGGAAACATGGAAAGACAAAGGACAAATGCAGATCAGGCTGGGACACCAAGGAACACAACTGAACTCACTGGGGAGAAACAGACAAGGGGAGCAAAACTAAACAGTACACATGAGACAAAAGACTAACAAAATAAAATAGGAAGTAACTAAACATAGAATCACTAACTGACAAAAACTTGAGACAAGGCAAAGGAAGACAGGGGGAGCATGATAGCTAAATGAGGGATGGGATTTGACAACCTATAACCAAAAAAAGAACTCGGATAACTGAAACTAAACACAGAGCAAAGTCTAAACAAGATATCAGGAACAAAGGACTAAATACTGAGGCACTGCATCTGACTAGACACAAAATAGATAAGAGACCAAAAACAGAGACAAAAATTAAACCAGACTCGGAATCCTAAGGGAGGCAGGGGTAAACAAGGACTCAGGAAATACGATATAAACCGAACCCATGAACAGAACTAGATAAGAACCAAAAACCTAAGAATTTAAATATAAAGAAACAAGCCAGGAAACACTATAATATGACATAAAACTCAAAACTTTGGATCCTAGACCCAGGGACCACAACAATGGCAGAAATACACAAAAGAAATCAGCACTCCAAAATTATACTTTATACTATTTTAATCTCTAACATGGTTCAAGTCAGTTAAGAAGTAATCAATTTCATTAACTTTAAAATGAAGACAATGTCACAGCAATGTAAAACATATAATTCAATTCAATTTTATTTATATAGCGCCAAATCACAACAAACAGTCGCCTCAAGGTTCTTTGTATTATGGGTAAAGACCCTGCAATAATACAGAGAAAACCCAACAGTCAAAATGAGCAAGCACTTGGCGACAGTGGGAAGGAAAAACTCCCTTTCAACAGGAAGAAACCTCCAGCAGAACCAGGCTCAGGGAGGGGCGGTCATCTGCCATGACCGGTTGGGCTGAGGGGAGAGAAAAGACATGCTGTGGAAGAGAGCCAGAGATTAATAACAATTAATGATTAAATGCAGAGTGGAGTATAAACAAAGTAAATAAGGTGAATGAAAAGAAACAGTGCATTATGGGAACCCCCCAGCAGCCTAGGCTTATAGCAGCATAACTAAGGGATGGTTCAGGGTCACCTGATCCAGCCCTAACTATAAGCTTGTTCAAAAAGGAAAGTTTTAAGCCTAATCTTAAAAATAGAGAGGGTGTCTGTCTCCCAAATCCAAGCTGGAAGCTGGTTCCACAGAAGAGGGGCCTGAAAGCTGAAGGCTCTGCCTCCCATTCTACTCTCAAGTATCCTAGGAACCACAAGTAAGCCAGCAGTCTGAGAGCGAAGTGCTCTATTGGGGTGATATGAGACTATGAGGTCTTTGAGATAAGATGGGGCCTGAGTATTCAAGACCTTGTATGTGAGGAGAAGGATTTTCAATTCTATTCTAGATTTAACAGGGAGCCAATGAAGAGAAGCCAATATGGGAGAAATCTGCTCTCTCTTTCTAGTCCCTGTCAGTACTCTAGCTGCAGCATTTTGGATCAGCTGAAGGCTTTTCAGGGAGCTTTTAGGACAGCCTGATAATAACAACTTACAATAGTCCACCCTAGAATTAATAAATGCATGAATTAGCTTTTCAGCATCACTCTGAGAAAGGATGTTTCTAATTTTAGAAATATTGCACAAATACAAAAAAGTGGTCCTACATATTTGTTTAATATGTGCATTGAAGGACATATCCTGGTCAAAAATGACTCCAAGATTTCTCACAGTGTTACTGGAGGCCAAAGTAATGCCATCCAGAGTAAGTATCTGGTTTGACACCATGTTTCTAAGATTTGTGGGGCTGAGTACAAGAATTTCAGTTTTATCTGATTTAGAAGCAGAAAATTAGAGGTCATCCAGGCCTTAATGTCTTTAAGACATTCCTGCAGTTTAACTATTTGATGTGCATCATCTGGCTTCATTGATAGGTAATGTAAAACATATAAGTAAGTACAGTTTTCCCATTACCTATTGAGTTGAAGATTTAGGGTTATAGTAGACCTGTAAGCAAATAACTCACTTCTGTTTCTTTACTTGTTTATGTCCTGGTCTCATTTCACAGAAGAACTCCTACATTACTCGTGCAGCACGATGAGCAAGTAATACACAACAAGGCAGAGTTTTGACCAGTATGATTATCTTGTAAATCAGTTATAATCCACTCTAGTACAACTGAAGTGACTAGCGAGAGGACAAAAAAAAAAAGCAGCATTGTAAAAGGAATAGTTACCATGAAAGCATTCAGACTCAGACTGGGTCAGAGCTTTCTGCTAATCTAAATTAACCAGAGTGGATTAAAAAAAAAGACCAGTATCATCTCAGAGTTTTGTTTTGTTTTTTGTTTTTTTTTTAAATCTAACCCTCTCTGAGATGCTAAAAACCTTCTTTCAACATTACTGGAAGAGCAAGACAAAAAATGTGTCCTGGTACCGTCTATAAAGCCACTTTCCTCCTCTTGGTACTGAAATGGATGTTGGCGGAAAAGGAGCGCTAAGGAGCTGAGCAGAAAGCGACTGAATGCTATTACTTAATAATGAAACATTTCATTCTTCATTGTGAACAATGAATGCCCAACTCAGCACCAGTGTTCACAGTGGGCCTACTGGTCAGCAGAAATGACTTATCTCAAATAAAGGAGCGTCTCAAAAAGAGCAGCTGCATCTTATCAGAGAGGAGCAGCGATTTGAAGATTACATCTGCAAGAGAAAGGAAAGGAAGAGACGAGTTTGCTTATACACCCGCTGTCAATTACCCAATCTGGTGACATTGCGGAGGACAAATTCACATTCCTCGGTTATTGTCATCCTTCTCCCCTCCTCCTCGTCCTTTCACCATCCTGCACTGCTGCTGCTGCTAGCCTCCAGTCAGGAGGAAGCAACCATGGATCTGATGTGGCCTGAAGCAAAGGAAAGGTCAGAATCCCTTCCTCTGCCTCGGGATAGCACAGACCTATGCAGCTATTTTCCATAGCTGGTGTGTGCATGTGTGTGTGTGTGTGTGTGTGTGTGTGTGTGTGTGTGTGTGTGTGTGTGTGTGTGTGTGTGTGCGTGCGCGCGTGTGCGCATGCTAATTTTCTCGGTGTCTGCCCTGCCTTCATTTTTCCTCCATCTCTCTCTCTCCATCTCCTTTTCTGTTTCTCCATCTGGACTTGTGTGCACAGGCATTGCGTTCCACTCCATGACACACCAGAGTCATTTCATTTTGGCAGCACAGTTGGTATCCTGCCGATATGGAGTCCCATAGGGAGTGGCAGGCCAAGACAACTGGCATTTTGTTTTGCATTCACACACTCTGGTCAACCTCACCAGTGAGCATATAGGGAAAAAAAAAAACCTTCAGGGGAAGCAGGGGAAGTGTTTCAGTGTTATCATACATTTTTTTTTAATTTAACAAACCTCAGACATAATTCATTTCATGGTATGTTCAACAATTAAAAAAATGGTACTGAAATCTTATTCTTCTTGTAAATTAGTAGATTAAACATGCTTGAGTTGAGGTGAGGAGTTAATTTGCTGGTTGCTAGTTAAAAAAAAAAAAGAAGTTGATGCTTCAGAGGCTTTTGGCCTGATTTTTGCAAATCAAATTCTTAGAGAAAAAATGAATAGTTGTGATTTCCACCTGTTATGTTTTTATTTTCTGTCATACAGTGCTTAACGAGTTTATTTGACCACCTGTCATAAGAATAAGAAAGAACAGATATTTTAGAAAGCTGTCAAAAACTTGTTTAAAACTAAAAATTATATCATCATTTATTAGGAAAATAAACTGAATTCACATTTTTATACCCAAATCTGAGCTGGACTTCTCTTAGAAGTCAGAAATGAATCAAGCGTAACACTGAACCACTAATTTTTCTGTTCAGGAATACAAGTAAACAACTATAAATTTGGTATCTTAATGAAAAAAATAATAATGTGCTTTACTATTTTTCCAGTTTTTTGTAAAACAGTAAATTCATGGATAACAGTGATAATTGTATTGTAATGACAAAAATGTCATTTTGATTGCTGGTGGATTAACCATTACAGAAAGATAAAAAAGATTATGGTGATTACCTGTTCTGTTCATTTAGGGCAGCTGTGGCATAAACCTTACACTGGGTGGTGGTCTAATAAAATTGTTAAGCAGTCTATCCTGCAGAAAGTTGGATACTCACATCAGGCATGGCTAAAGTTTCAAACAATGTCAGCAAGTGTGCAGTTCAGCCCTGTGAACCAAACATTTAGACTGCTGTATGTAAAATCTCACTTTAATTTTTTTTTTACACTTGAATTTGTGTGATGTCAGTGGGAATGGATATCCCTCATAGAGACATTTAAGCCCCACCCACCTGATCTTTTCTGTTTTGAGAAGGGCATCCAATCCGCCGCTGCCTTCCCCCAATTTCTTGTTTCAGGCAGAGGATAAAATGAGGGGCTGCACCAAGGCTTATTCTGAGTTATGAATCAATCAAAGCTGCTCTAGTAGAGTCCAAGAATAAGCGCAACCAGTTGGAAATAAGCACCCTTTAAAGCCCTCAAATGCAGGAACATTTATGGACATGACTTAATTAATGTACTTATATATAATATAATCTACTCACATTGAATATTATTAATATTCAAAAATTATCAGCTGACAAAGTGACATAGAGATAACAATTATCATCATTTATCTTTTTGTTTTACTAATGCAGGCAATAAAATAATGGCACTCAGTCTTATTGCAGTTAGCCCTCCTTTAGAACTCAAAAAAAGTTCACGCCCCACGTTTTTTGATCAGTAATATATCAATAAAACAGTTCGGTTTTAGTGAATCAAGATAAAAACAAATAGCATCAACAAACGAGTTTATTTTCCCCATGTATATTAATTCAGCTTTGTTTCACTAAGGCATCCAAAACCATTGCAACCCACCCCTTGGGGTGGCTCAGGAGGTACAGTGGCTTGTCTTTTAATCGAAAGGCTGATGGTTCAGTCCCCAGCTCCTCCCGTCTGCATACTGATGTTGTCTTCCTCTTTTGCCTCTGTACACCACCACAGTGGTTTTGACATCATCATAACTACATCAACCACTAAGAAATTACAGCCATTTTTATACTTAAGATGTCCAAAAACTTATGAACCTAACTGTAAGCACCAGTCCAGTCCACACACACCGCTGGTGACTCTCTGCCCCAGCAGGTGAGTTTAACCTACAATTTGCAAACCACTGAGCCGGAGGTTCAACCTATTTTCCAGATATTTGTGTTTTCAAAGAAATGAGAATAACTTAAAAAAACTCACTGTAACCAGGTCACTGGGAAATGACGGGCGGACAAAGGCCGGCTAATAAATGACATCTGATGTTGCTGCACCGCTTCAGTGAATGCAGTTTAGCATCAATATAAATATCTAAAATGGTTGACAAGAGACAGAATAACTAATGTGTATTTCAGTCCTAATGGTTTCTGGTTTAATGCACTTTTACATAATAACATGCAGAATTTGTTCCAGGAATAGCAACCCCATTATCTGAGAAACAAAACCAGAAGTGCCAAAGGATGCAGCATTTATCACATATGCAAACAGTGAGAAGATGACAATCCAAAAAAAAAAAAAAGGAAAGGAAAGGAAAAAGGTGGTAATAGGGAGAAGGTGCTATCTACAAACTCATCAACTAGCTGGATGGTGGCAAAAGAAATCCATACTGATAATAATGATATATGATTATTATGGTTAAAATCATGTGCCCACATGAACAGTTTACAGTACACAAAGAGCTTTTTTTTTTCTTTCTTCTGAGCATCTTATGTTTTCATGCTGCACTGCTTACAGCTTACAGTCAGTGACTCATGTTGGCGTGGCATTGCCGTCTGCCCACAGATGCCTATCCTAAAACGGAGATGATCTATACTTGGACCAAAGGGCCTGAGCATTCAGTGGAGGTCCCTCCAGAGTCCTCCAGCCTCGTTCAGTATGATCTCATCGGCCAGACGGTCTCCAGTGAAACGATTAAATCCATCACAGGTGAGATTTGCTCATCCTGTCACCATCCCGCGTTGTCAACTGAGTTACAGTGAATGCTTCAGGAATAATGAGACAAAGATGGCTGTTCGTTTCTTTCTTTTACAAAAGAGCCACAGCTGTCTGAGTGCATTATATGAAGTCATACTTGGAAAATTTAGTCTACACTGTATTTTCCACCAGAGAGACTTTGGCGTTGCATATTGGAAGGATATGGAGTTTTGACACTTGCACAGACATGACAGTCAGACATTTCAGAGGGCCAGTTGGCTCACGTAAATACTGAAAGACAAAAAACAAAAAGATTTTAGCAGCAGGAAGCTAGACTGGAGTGCAAATGGACAGAATATAGAAATGAAAAAAAAATGATGAAAAGTGACATCTGTCTGGTGCTACATTAATGAAATCTGTCAGCCTGCAACTTCAAATTCTTTGTTAATGAAACTAATTCATTCCTGTTGATCCCCCAGGTGAATATGTGGTGATGACGGTCTACTTCCACTTGAAACGTAAAATGGGCTACTTCATGATTCAGACGTATATCCCCTGCATAATGACAGTAATCCTCTCCCAAGTGTCCTTCTGGATAAATAAAGAATCAGTCCCAGCGCGCACAGTTTTCGGTACGTAGACTTCACACAGCCCTCATGCTGCACTGCCTTTCTGGCTCCTCTCTCTCTGTTTATTTGGTGCCTGCATGCCAACAGAACAATCAGAGCTGGAGTGTCTTTTCAGTCAACACAACATTGCGATGCTTCAGCACGTGGTGATTATGGGAAACATGAAGTGATTGTTTTCCAAACCGGAGCCTATTCTATTTCATTTTCACTGCTTTTGAGTAATTCTGTAAAAGTATTTTGGCTCAAATAGCAGCTACAGGAAGTAATGATGCGTATGTGGTTGAAATTGGTTGAAATAAACATTTTTGATTAGATAGGTTAAAGACAGGGTTTTCCTGAGTGAATTATTCTTTTTAAAACCACAGGCATGCGGGATTATTCACACTGATGATGTTTTCAGATTTAGGCCTGAACTAAAATAATAGCCAATAATTTTATTCTATGCAGGTATCAGAGGTCTTTTAAATCTGAACACTAAATAAAATAATACAATGCTTAGTACAAGTGGTACTAATTATTTTTTTAACAGCATGTAGTTTAAGGAATTATAATCAAAGTTCAGTAATGCTGTGAGTAATCCCAGTGACTTCAGATTACTTTGGCATTTGAGTGTCAGTCTGTCTGCAGTTGGCTGCAGTCTCGTCTCCCTGTGTTCAGTGGACAAACTCCTCACATGGTACCAGGTTAAAGCGGTAGCGCAGCACCTCCATAATGCTGCAGTCACACCAGGGAAAACAGTGGTTGTAGCCCATGAGGTGACAAAAATTACTGTGACTGTGCAATGAACTCACGGTGCCGTTGCCTTTGAAATGATTTCTTCAAAGTCGGGGACCAGATCCACAACTTTAACGCACTAAGATGGTGATAAAATGGCAATTAGATGGAGTCAGTGTGCTATCAGTTTGTCAAGCAAGCAATTACATGCAAACTCTTTGTGATAATACAGCAATTAAATCTGATAAATCTGCCAAAATCACAAATCTGTTGCCATCTACATGAACAGAAATTCGCATTAACTGCTTACATTTCGAGTCCAGCCAGAACCTCACAGATCTGAAACTGATATTCAGAAATTCCTAATAGCTGCTGCAGGATGTAGATTTGACTTCAAAACAACAAAACACAACCAGTTGACAACCAGAGTTGCGTTCATGGATGCAGTCTGACTCAGAGTGATTGTGAAGACTGGCAATCTGCATATATATATATATATATATATATATATATATATATATATTAGATGGCAATTATTTGCAAACCTTTGCCAATCTGTCTGAAAGTGACTGCAGTCAGTCTGAGTAGGCAGGTAGACAGGTTACCTTCCACCAGGTTGAATTCAGTGCAATCACCGGGCAACCACTGATTTTTCCTAGTTGCTGTCCTGTTATGACTCTAGTGTGACTGAATCATAAGACAAATACAAAGTAACAGAGAATCAAAAAAGCATCCTCTACAGTCTGTAGGAAGCTCCCTTTTTCAGTGTTGCATTCTCTAATCTGGTTTCCTAATGTCAGTCATGGGTCAGTCATTTGTTTGTTTGTATTTGGTCTGTGTTGTATGAGAAAATGGTCATGTGGCGTTTGTGTGAATCTCATGGTCACTGGTAACACTACCAGCCCTGCTAAAAGTCACATTACACTTAGAAGACCAGACTGTTATTCTGTTTGTTTGTGAGCCAATCTCCACTGTCACTCTATGTATGATCTATTGTTAGAACTATAGTCAGCCCATCTTTTCATATATACTATAACCTAATTTCCACCTAATTTGATTTGCTTACAGTGAGAAAATGAAATATTTGACTATTTGACTGAATACTTTTAACCCCTATAAAGAAACAAGTAGACAAAAACATCCTGTAACTGCTACAAATTAATGTGTATTTTATGATTTAGTACTTGGTTGTTGGTACAGCTCTCAGACTCTTTTTATAGTTGGTCATCGGGTCTTTGCAGATGGTGGTTGCTTAAATAGGCAAAGCTTCAGCTCTCTCTACAGGTTTTCCATTGGACTAAGGTCCAGAGACTGGCTAGACGATTCAATGACCTTAAGTGTTTAAATTATTAAGCTTGAATGTGTGCTTAATCTACACTCCTGATCAAAATTTTAAGACCAGTTAAAAAATTGCAAGAATTTGCATTTTGCAGTATTGGATCTTAACCCCTTAACTGGCTGCACCAAATCACCTGAAACAACTACATAACACCCTCTGGTTATTATTGGCTCTGAACAACCCATTTCATAGCCTATTAATCGGCTGCGTCTGGTCCGCGGGCCGAATGAAGTGCATTTATATGGCAGGCTAGACCCGCCCATTTTGACTGACACCTCATTCGGCCAATCATGTTAAGAAATGGGTTTCCCAGAGCCAATAATACTCAGAGGGCGTCACGTAGCTTTGTCAGGTGATTTGGTGCAGCCAGTTACATGATTGGCCGAATGACGTGTCAATAAAAATGGAGGGTCTAGCCTGCCATATAAAAGGGACTACAAACGGCCCGTCACCGGGCCCTTGCCAGTTAAGGGGCTACGAAGGTTCTAAGTAGAGCTTCACAATGCTAAAAGAAGAAATTGGAGCAAGAGACATGATTTGGGGTGCATTTTCCTTCAATGGAACACTGGAGCTTCAGGTTGTGCAGGTGCGTCAAACAGCAGCTGGCTATGTGGAGACGTTGCAGTGGGCGTCCCTCATGACTGAGGGCCCTCGTCTGTGTGGTAATGACTGGGTTTTTCAACAGGACAATGCTGCAGTTCACAATGCCCGCCTGACAAAGGACTTCTTCCAGGAGAATAACATCACTCTTTTGGACCATCCTGCATGTTCCCCTGATCTAAATCCGATTGAGAACATTTAGGGATGGATGGCAATCAGCTCTCTGGACATCAGTTTTTCAGACAGCTGAAAAAATCATGTTTGAGTGTAAATGCAGGTTTCAATAAATTCCCTGCTCAAAAGTTTTTGCCTCTTGTGCCGATTTCTTCTTTAGCATTGTGAAGCTCTACTTAGAACCTTCTTAAGATCCAATAGTGCAAAATGCAAATTCTTGCAATTTTTTGACTGGTCTTAAGATTTTGATCAGGAGTGTATGTAGAATCTACAACATAGGAAATGTTGCTCTGCAGTTTTGCCACTAGAACGATAGCTGGCATTGGGGTTTCTCTTTCCGAGTTGATCCATTCTATTCCCGTGGATACGAAAGTGGCTGCAGATGAGGAAGAAGTAGCCGGAAATGTGTAAGAGGAAAACAGCTGTGAATGGGCCAGTCATAGTTGTCTCATTTGGCATTGATGCAAGTTGTAGTCACATTTTTAGCAAGGTGCATGTCAGATTACAGAGTTATGGCACAGGGTTTCAGAAGGCTTTGTTGTTTTATGGTGTAGATTTAACACAGAAGTATAAATCCCAAACAAGTTATCACTGATAGTGACCCTGCTCTAACCCCTATATATTTAAGAAAGGCAAAATGGACTTTATGGGAAAAAGTTTCAATTGTTTTTGATGTGTCAGTAAAAAATATTTTCTTTGTTCCCTGATAGCAAAGACCTGGGAGAATAAAAAAACAAATCATAAAAATTACATATTCTGTTTGCATAGGGTTAGCAGTGGGATCATCATCAGTGATGATTTAGGCCTCAGAGGTTTAACGTGCTTCCTCTTGAGCCACTCCTTTGTTGCCACCCATGATGCATTTTCAATGTCAGGCTGAGTGAAGGACATTCTCGTACAAGGATGCGTTCTTAGGGTCATAACCAGCATTCCAAACTCCATTATGGTCTCATCAGAATCAGTCAGGTGTCCACTAGCAAACTTCAGACATACCTGAGCAGGGGTACTTTGTAGGTGCTGCAGGATTTCAAATCATAACAGTGGAATACAGTAGTTTTCTTGGTGACTGTGGTCTCAGCTGTTTTGAGATCATTATTAAGATCCTCCCATGCAGTTCTGAGGTCATCCCTCACAAGATCTTGTGTAGTAACCACATATCCCCCACACACCCTCACCCACATGAAAGATGACACAGATAATCACACAAACAGTCATTTTCTCAACCAGTTGCTTGCTTGTAGCCCATTCCAGCCCGATGAGGGTCAACAATCTTGCCCCTGATGTACTCAGACAGCTTTTCTGTGGTGATGAGGTTGAAGATGTAGACAGGTTAGGAGCCCAGGTAGCCCAGTAACTATTAATCCTTAATAGGGCTGCACGATCATGCCCCAAAATGATAATCCCTTTTATTTTGATCAATATTTAGATCACAATCATTTGTTGATTGATTATTCTTTGAGTTTAGAGACAAAAATGTTTTATTGGACCTTAAAATGTGCTTTCACATTCACACTGTGCAACGTTGCTGCTAATGGACGAACGTTTGCAGCAAAATAAAATCAGTCCTCCTCATTTACCTAAATCCAGTGCATCTCTTAGAGGGAAAAAAAAAATATAAATAAATAAAAAATGTACCAAAACTTAACACAAAATTAAATTAAGAGGGCACTGCTTTGACTTTTGCACATTTCTGTTAATTAAAACATCTTTGCAGACAAACAAGGTGTTTATTCATCTGGCGTAAGTACGTCTCCTAAAAGCAAAAAATAAAGGCTTTTAGTGTATTCATTAATGGAGCAAATAAAACTCAAAGCAAAGTACTCGA
This sequence comes from Archocentrus centrarchus, assembly GCF_007364275.1. NCBI lineage: Eukaryota > Metazoa > Chordata > Actinopteri > Cichliformes > Cichlidae > Archocentrus > Archocentrus centrarchus. The sequence continues at coordinate 25,569,711 of NC_044355.1, read as the reverse complement.
CAGCTGTGAGATCCCTCTACATTACCCCTGCTCTGCGTAGAGCGCAGGTTTTGCCTCTTTGGACAAATAATTGAGGAGGGGATAAAATCTTTTGTTGACCATTTTCCTGAAGCCTTCGAGGAACCGGCTTTGAGGGACCAGCTCTCCGCCTTCTGCTGTGCCAGACGTTTGAATTTTGTTGTATATCTGTCTTTTAATATAGTGTTGCTCATCCAGACTAGTTCAGGAAGCTTCAAGCTGTGCGGTGCAGGGAACAGCTGGGATTGGCACATGCAGGCATGTGGTCAGGCACTGATTTCGAGAGCGCTTGAGTTGCTTTTGCTTTGCATTCTGTTGTTTTCAATTTCGCTCGATCATGTTCATTTAACTGCGGGAATCCAAAATCATGATTGAGATTAAAATTTGATTAACTGTGCAGTCCTAATCCTTGAGTTGTTGCCAGTAAAACTTTTGTTGGATAATATACTTGGCCCAAATTCTTGCTGGTCAATAGGGGATTAAATACTTATTTCCCTCACTAGAATGCACATTAATTTAGTGCTGTTGCAGAATGCTGTTTTCTTGCTTGTTTGAAAAATTTATGCTCATTTTGAATTAGATTGGACAGAGCTAAGAAATGAGTGGGAAAAGAATATAACACCCCCTGGGCTAAAGAGGAAAGGACCCAACCGACGTATTATAAGGGCGTTTCAAAATTCAGCGTCTTTAATTCTGTGGGTGTGCATTAACGCTTGTGACATGGATAACTTACACATCTGTGAAGACCTAATCAGAGCGTATCCTGCCTCTTGCCCCATGACAACTGGGATAGTCTCCAGCCCCCCTGTGATCTTGATTTGGATAAGCAGAAGAAAACGGATGGATGGAGAGTTTCTTACACAATAATAATGTGGCTGTGTGCAACTGTGAAAATAACCAGATGTCGGTCAGACTTGTGTAGAAGAAAGTGTCTAATTTTTTTTCCAGTTCTGTCAGTGATTTGTAAAACTGCTACAATTCTTGGTAAAATGAAGGTGCAAAGTGATCACAAGCCAGACCCGATGGAAGGGAAAGTTGGATGAAATTAGCCCAAAATCTGTTCTAAAAGAGAAGTGGGTGAGTTGAACATAACAAACAATGGTCTGTGTGTTGGCTGCTCATAGATGTGCTACAAAACCTGCTTTTAGCCTCAGTTTTTAGCCTGTGACCCAGTTGCGTTCTACCCATACTCCCTTGCTACAACTGTTTGGGTTTGCCCTAGAATAGACTAATTAGTGGGTGACAATAGACATGTTGTCTATTCAAAGATAATGGCACTGATACTCATCTCTGTTTGAAAGTAGTTCTGATATGTATCACTTTCAAGATGTAGCTTTAAGTCATCACCATGCCTAATAACTAACTGACTAAGAGAAAAGCAAGTGTCAGTGGTGATTAATGATTCCTATTTAACACATTTATTCAACCTATTTAACATACGGACCATTCATGATGCCACACAGAAGTCTGCATAAAGCCACACAAGGCTGCAGTAGTACTGTCCAGAACCTGTTAACGTTTGATATATAAAATCTGTACGTCCCCTCTAATTGTATTAACTGGTATTTTGTTGGCTTGCAAACTGTGCCAGCATACTGAGTCACCAACCAAACAAACATCCCCCATTTGGTTTTAATGGTGACATGCACACTGCGGCATCACCTGTAACCATTCATTTGATACAGTGTGTGCTTTTGCCATCAACTGTGCAGTTACTTTTTTAAAAAATGGCGCTGTGTGGCCCTCAGTACAAATGCCTCTGAGTGTCGCACAGTGTAATAAAACACCAGAGGATCAATGCGGCTCTTCTTCAACAGGCAATGCATCTGACAGTCCTGCTGCTGTCCGGCATGACAGAGGCGTCACAGCAGCACGACTATTGTTGCATGAGTTACGCCTTAGAGACAGTGGATTTCTGCAGTTATCCGCGGGTGTATGTGTGGGTGTAGGTGGTCGGTGCTTGGATTTTTTTCTCTTATTCCCTGCAGCCACACTCTGTTTTGACTTCCTGCCTCTGTGACTCAACTGCAGTGACCTGTTTTGAGCCTGAAAGAAGCGGTTTGTCAGGGAGACAAACAGGAGTTGCGAGAGGATTAGAGTTGGAGCTTCTTGGCTTCAAATGGAAAAGTCAAGATAAAAAGTACATTAAAAAAAAATTGTCATTTAAAGCCTCAAGTGATGAGTTTCTATGCTTTTGACATGTAACAACTACAGTGATTGTTTCAAATGAGAGTTTTCAGCCACTAATAGTCATGGAAGTCACAAAGTGTAATTCCATGTTGGGTCTACGGTATGAAGATGCATAACATTATGGCTCTACAGGATATCTTCCTTGTGAAGGTGGAGCCAAGGGAACATTAGCTTAGCTTAAGAGGTTTCTCTCATGACATCATGCCCATGTTGCTTGAGAATTGCTAGCCATGTTTGGCGTGATACAACCATGGGTCACAAGAGATAAATGTGCATTCCCTGACCAGTTGGAGAGTAGTTCTTTGAGGTTGGTGGCTGTTTCTGGATGAAATGAGTGCAAAGAGGTTGCTGCACCAAAAACCGCCTGGTGATTGTGTTGGTCGCGAGCAGATTGGTGCGGTCGCCTGTAGTTTGTATGGAAGATGCCAACTTGTCTGCAAACACGCGCTAACTACTAGTCGAGCAGCAGTAACATTTGAAAAAGTGCACCATAAACCAGAAATGGAGACTGTTCACCTTCAAAGTAAAAGTTGTCTCAGCCCTGCAGCCAACATGCTTCAAAGGCAGAACTTCTACTTTGAAGGTAAACGGTGTCTGTTTCCAGTTTTTATTGCACTTTTCACAGTTTCACTACCACTTGCAGAGTAGCTAGTGAGTGTAAAAAAAAAGTGGAGAAAAGTTGGCATGTACATGTTCTTTGCAGATATAGGTAACCGTAGTAAATGGCTAGCAACCAAAGGAGGTTTTTGCCAACCTGTCGTGGAATATGTATTTTTCTCTAGCGAACAGTAGTGGCCACAGGGTCACTAACCAGTCTCTAGGCCTGTGTGACTAAGGCCTTAGCAACTGGCATCAACTTCCAGCAACCACTCGCCATCCAGTCTGGGAATACACATTTTTCCTTAGCCAGGTGTTGCCAGATAGTCGCAGCCCCCTTATTCACTTGACCCTACAATGTCACATGTCGAAAATGGTGGACAAGTTACTAGCTGTCACGTGCAGTCACATGACTGCAAAACCTCATTAGGGGATCAGGTGAAGACAGATAGCCTGGCTATCCTATGAATCATACTAATTAATAAAAATTACTGTATCTTCTTATTTAGCTGCTTAAGTAACAGTCCATACAGTATTTTCAGATATACACTGTGCTTGTTGTTTTGCAGATGCCTTTACTCTTTCTGCTTCTTGCTATAAACTAATATCCTCATGGCTTTATTAACCGGCATGAAGAAAATGTCTCCTCATGCAGCTTTTGGAAAGAATAAGTACCCAAACCAAGTGTAATTATGGTGAAATAATGGCTTCTGGATAATTTCTCTTATTTCAGCGATACACACCGTACTTTGCACTATATACATAATCAGTTCCTCAGCCAGTGAAATGTTTCTGCTAAAGCTTTTATTTTAATAGCTGGGAAACACCCACTGTCTCAGTTTTTGGTCTTGTTAAGAAAAGCTTTCTATTAGAGGGTATTGTCCTCAGTCTGTGGCCTTGAGCTGCAGCTCACCTATCAATGTCATCTAGCTGCTTTTGATTGACAGGTAATTATATAGCGGTCACATCCGGGCAAAGGAGACGTGCATTTCTGTTGGGTAAGGACTGTGCAACACAGATTGTTCCAGATCTTTGGCATGAAGGGGAGCTTCTCCAAATCCCATTATTGCTATTGGTTAATAGTACCAAGGGCAAGTGATGAGCTACAGGCTTATGCTGTGACCTTCTGTTATTGTAGGAGCCATGCATAACCTTGGGTGCTGGCCAGACAGGTGTTTTGTTTTATTTTTATGGACCCTCTCTGGGTAGTACAGCGACAAATAAATGAGGAACACATGACATTCAGTCTTGGGATGATGTCTGTATGAGCCTCGGTCAATGTGTCCTCCAGCTCTGTGATGTATAACCTCCTTTTGCATGCATTGTTTCCACAGTTTGAGAGTTACCAGTGTTTATGCAATATACTTAAGGCAACTGCGGGCTCACAGTGGCATAACATAATTTGATGTCTACTAGAGTTTTAGTTATACAAACAGTATTTGGAGGTAGCGCAGTGCTGACTATGGATTAGATAAAACAAACAGAATTTTGATAGATGTCTAAATTCATCTGCTACATAAAGCACTGAAGACGTTGACTATCTCTAGCAGGACTATGGTGTAAGAAATTATTGGTAAATTAACAGGAGCAGGATCACAAATGAAATCTAAAGACATTTTTAAAAAATAGTACTGAGGATACACAGCATCGACATAAGAGGAAGTAAAGTTAGAAAGAGACCAGCAGCGATGCAGTGAGTACAGGTCATGGAATAACAATAAAATTCTGTGGTTTTTAGGAATGAAAGCAAAATAACTGTTGTGACCAAGTTAAACTAATCTCAACTTTGACAGTCATCAAGTATATACTGTTAGGTCCATAAGTTTTTCGACGATGACAAAGTGTTTTAAATTTTTTAAATGTTGTAAAATGTAATTTATCCACTGTACACCACCATAGTGGATTTTAAATCAGACAGACAAGATGTGATTAAAGTGCAGACTTTCAGCTTTAATTCATTGGGTTTTACAAAAGTATTGCATGAACTGTTAACTGTCTATATTTATACATACAGTAGTCGCCCATTTTCAGAGTCTCAAAGGTAATTGGGCAACTGACTGACAAGCAGTTTCATGACCAGATGAGGCCTGTTCCTTCATTATTCTACGACAGATTAAACAGTGAGAAGATATGGACTTGGTTCCAAGTATTAAACTTCTATTTGGAAGCTGGAACTTTCGATCTAAGGTCCAAACAGATGCCAAAATGAAAGTGAAGGAGGCCATCATTAGGCTGAAAAATCAAAATAAACCTATCACAGAAATAGTACAAATGTTGGAAGTGGCCTAATCAATTCTGGTACATTCTTAAAAAGACCAATGTTATGGCATGAGGATTTATGGCTGCCAGTGGAACCGGGTCACCAGTGTTAATTGATTGACCACTGATAGAGTAACTGGATGAATTCTCAAATCTCAGGCAAATGGGATATTCTTCATTGGTCAAGACAGTCACAGCTATTCAGATGCTGAAGACAAAACTGAGAGCAGAAAGACCCACAAACAAGCAACAACTGAAGGTGGCTGCAGTAAAGGCCTTGCAGAGCATCTCAAGGGAGGAAACAGCATTTGGCGATATTCATGGGTTCAAGACTTCAGGCAGTCATTGATTACATAGGATTTTCACCCAAGTATTTACTGTTGAGCCTCTGAAACTTGGTTTCTGTGTATAAAAATGGCTGTAATTCCTAAACAGTTAATGGAATACTTTTGTTAAAGCCCTTAAAGTTGAAAGCCTGCACTTTGTACACCACCACAGTGGATTTTCAGTCAGAGGCAACATTAGAAAAATTGTATTATTGACCAGACACGTCCTCCATGTATCTCAACTCCAAATCAGTGCTAAGGTGCTGACTGTGTTCAAGTGGCCAAATGCTTCATGTGGTCCTTATATAGTTAATTTTCCTTCTGCTTTCAGTTAATGAAATCTGCTGATGAGAGCAACATAATGTATATGGGTTACTGAACACATCTTATTTTCTATTCATATCTGCTATGTTAAAATTCATGCTAATCTGTGGTGAAGTTTTCCAGGGAGACAGATATTTTTGCAGCTCTACTTACGGTACATTAAAATTCTGACAAATTCAGATTAATTATCTGCTTTGATTCAATAACAATGAATGTGTGTCAACTCCGTCTTTGATACAGGCTCATGTGGATGATATTCTTTGTTTTTATTCTCTTAAAAAACATCCAAGGCATCACCACTGTCCTGACCATGACGACACTCAGTATCAGTGCTCGACACTCCCTCCCCAAGGTCTCATACGCTACTGCGATGGACTGGTTCATCGCCGTCTGCTTCGCCTTTGTCTTCTCCGCCCTCATTGAGTTTGCCGCTGTCAACTACTTCACCAATGCACAGATTGAGCGGGCCAAAAAGAAGCCGGCCAAATGTCCCCCGGTGCCCCAATCCACGCCTGTCAAGGTCAAGGACACGGAGGAAGTGCTGCAGGTGATTTCTGTTTCCCTCAAAGTGGCTCAATAATTTGATCACACTTTACTTCGAGGAGCATTTACAGAGCATGTCTCATATTATGTGCTTACTGCAGCTGGCCTTTAGCCTACACTTTTGAATCACTAGAAGTGGTTCCTACATGAAGATTGTCAGCTGCACTCCTGCTCAGAGGGTGTTAAGGAAAGCTAGAGAAGTATTGTGAGATATTATCAATTATTTTAGTAACACACATATTTCTTGACATACAACGCTATCCCCAAACCAACTATTATATATTTTAGTAAAACATTACACCTGAAATGTTGCATACCTGTTACTCTCTGATTCTCCTGGATAAGTGTAGCTTTTGTTCATGTAAACAATTAGAAGCTCATATGTTGACTCTGGTGTGGAGAAGACAGAAAAAAATGTGAGGAAAAAAAAAAGATGGGTCTGAAAACAGCTTCACAGCACAGTTGTTTGTGACGAGTCTCAAGGTGTGGAGCCTTTCTTTTGAAATTCTACGAGCTTTTCGCATTACTTCTGCTTTCCCATGCTGTCAAACTCAAAGCTGACATCATTGCTCTAGTCCAATCATCTTTCTGCCCACCTTCTTCAAGCCAATCAGCCTCCACTATGCATACTCACCGCTTACCTCCTCCATATTGCCACCTCACCCAAGTCACTCAGTGTTCCATCCAAGCCTCCATCTTTATCTTCACCACCACCAGCATCTAGACTCCGGGGGGTCCTACCCTAATTCCTGTCACGTTGGGATTCTGTTCTACTTCAATGGCCTATCAGAGTCTAATTGCCAAATAGCTTAATTGAATTCTTTATATCAATAACTCGTGTTCAGTTCCTCCTAATAACCTCTCCTTATTGCAATTACATTGACACCATGGTAACTGACATATGGAGAGAATCAGAATTCATGACTGTACCATGAAGCTATTTTAAAGCTCTAAGTCAGATATGATGAATGTATTACAATGCTTTTATGTAACCACAAGAACTTGTTCGTGGTGCTGGATAAACACTGTCTTACACGTGCGGTGCATTTTTCTCAGACTGCATAATCTACTAAAGAGTTCAACTGAGATCAACTGTTAACTGATCATTGAAGCTGACAGAACCCACCAATACATATGCTGGTTTTGCAGGAACTACTTTAAGTTGTTCCCTTTGGCCCAAATCCCAGTGTGGTGTAATCATGCCTGAATGCAGCGTAGTGACAACAGCACTTCAATGGATTAGTAGGTTGCCATGGCAACGCAGTCCGACTACATCTGTATAGGTTTCAGGAGGGCTCTGGCACCAGGAGGGAAAAATGAATACTCTCTTCCTCAAGAGCAGGTCCTGTTACCAGAGGGCTCGGCACACGGGTCGGGGTGTGTTGAGGGTTCCAGCTCCTCAGCGTTTTACCTTCTCTGTGATGAAAGGCAAACTCCACTATCCACACGCACTCTCCTCCTCTGCTGCTCATGGGACACAATAACATTGGATCCTTTCAAATTCAAGGGGTGGGGGTGGTGTTGGTGGTGGTGTTGGTGGATTATTTCTGCAAATGCCTTAGTACCAGCATCACACTCTCTCTGCTTGAAAACATCAACTTTCAAAGGATAAGCTCCTTTGACGCTACACTGCATTACCGCCCTGATACGGTGCTACCTACTTTCTGTCTTAAGCTTGTGTGAAATGAGTGAAAGCCGTGGTAAGTGACATCTGTATTGCACACAGTCTATCATGCGCCTTCAACTGAAGGCCATCTGTGTCAGGGGGACTGTGATCAGATCGATACGATGAGGTTTGTGCTGCCCGGCATATTTCTTAGACAGGAAATGCAAGTAAACTTTACTTGTTCTGCAAACTCCTTCAAACAGGAAGAAGGGAGAAATTTTAAAAATTGATGATTTTGTTTCCTTCAAATTTTAACTCAATCCAGAATTCCAATTGGATTTGTCCAATATTGTCATTAAGTGTTACAATGGTTAACACTGTTGCCTCACAGCAAGAAGGTCTTTGGTTTTTATTTCTTTGTAGAGTTTCCATGTTCTCCCTGTGTCCACAGTCCAAAGACATTTTTAACCAAAGAAGACATAGTTAAGCTAATTGTGTGTCCCTACAGATTCTTTGCCTTGGGGAAGGAAATTGAGGCTAGCTTTTGGTAGTTAACTAGTTAGCTTGCTACTTAGCATATTAAATATTACTAATGATACCGTGTACTAAGTCCTAAATATTACAGCTAAAAAAATAGCTTATCTTTTCCTTGAAATTTTATGTGCTCAAAGTTTTTGAAGGCTGAAGAGACACAAGTTATCTCGGTTACAGTATGTGGTTGTAGAGTTGTGCAGCTAACATTGGTTAAATGAATTGAACTCCAGGCTGTAAACCTTAACTAAAACAAAAGGAACTTATAAAAATGTCAGTATCAGTAAATTTTCTTATCGACCTAACTCAAATATTGTTGTTCTTCCCTCTCGCAGCAAAATCCTGATACCAATGGTAACCTGAGAAAGCGCATGAATTATATCCCCCACCAAGAGTCGAGCAGTCAACAGAGAGCCCAGTCCACCACCAACATTTCAGGAGTAGGGAGAGGAAGGCCGCTGCGGCCTCTGGCCGGTGGAGCCAATGGCAGCTCCTCCACCCTGTCCCGCTCCAGCCCCAAGTCTGAGAGCCTGCTCAGTGTGGCGTCTTCCTCAGCGCAGCTGGTGAAGAGTACGCCCCAGGCTGCAGCTTCTACACCAGACGTGATGGCGGGGACGCCGTGCAAGCAGAATGCCAGCACTTCATCTCTGCAGCATCTGCTGGGGCCAAAGCTGGAGCGTATCCAGATGATGGGGAACAAACTGGAGCCGAAGCAGACGCCGTGCTCCCAGCCCACCACTGCTGGTATGGGTGGAACCAGTAAAATTGACAAGTATGCACGGATCCTCTTCCCTGTGTCGTTTGGTGCATTTAACATGGTCTATTGGGTGGTTTACTTATCAAAGGACACAATGGTGGCTAAAGGTGGCTAGACATTTCTTTTAACACATGGGAAGTCAATAAGGATTGCTGGAGTTTATGAACATTAAGAAGAAAGTGTTTTTGCCAAACAGATGAACAAAATGTGCCCATAAAGCACTTCAGAATACATTTATTTTTTTCTTCCTGAGGTCCTAAAACTGCAAGCATGGGAACAACTGAACAAAATTAGAAATACCTGACTCAACATAAGAAGGAACACCTGCACACTGGAGTATGCTACTGTCCTCTTTCTATTACATCGTGCTTCATCTGACTGTACAGGTCCTCATCGGCTTCAACTGATCTCTTTTGGCCTTCAGTGAAGATAAAGCATGGGATTTTTTCATTTTCCTATTTTTGTACCCTGCACCTGGCAAGATACGTGGACGTGTGTGCCATTGTTCTGAACTCAACTGCAGCAACAGTGTAAATATATAAATTTATTAGGATAAACAGATTTATATTTAATGAATACAGTTTACTTCCTTTTGAATAATTAAGACTTGTTACTTTAGTGCCAGCAGGTTAGAGGTTGCAAAGTTAATATATCTGACCTTGGTAGTGGTTCAGGGATTTTAGAATAAAAAAAAAAAAAATCCTTGAATGCTGGCCAAATAAGTTTGAAACTAAAATGGATTTGGTCAGAATGACAGTCCTCAAACAGGCTGTCTGGAGCTTTGGCCAGGACCTGATCAACCATGAAAAGCTTCTCCTGTACAGTACCAACTTGCAAAGCATCTTTCTTATACAGGAAGGATTAACTAATCTGAAATAGCGAATATGAAATTTGTGGATAAGTCGGGCAGAAAATAGTAAAGACAAGTTATTAATTCATGTAACAGTAGGCTTTAAGCTTCTTTCCAGCTGTAACAGATTGCGAAATAGCAGACAAAGATTGTGTAAGTGATTAAAAAAAAAAAGAGCCATAGCATGAAAACATACAGGGAGTAGAAAGCAAAGCCATTTGCTAGTAGACTATCGTGGCAATAAAATAATGTGCTGGTTGTTTGTTTAGAGACATTTCAGCATGCTCAACAAAAGAATGTGACTCAGCAGCGGCTCCAGGGAAGAAACAGAACATCTGAACATCTGACTGCTGTCGTGCACATTCCTAAATGGGTTTCCATACGCTTTCATTTGGGGCATAAAACATTTCATTGCTCTTCATGGGGAAGCATCAAGTTGCAGCAAATATGCAACACGTCCGGCACATTTTGAAGGTTGGATTCAATTTTGTCTCCTGTTAGCTGAAGCACAGCTGTTGGTTGCTTAGTACACAGTTATTAGTTTTTCAAACTAGTAGATGCACTGATAAAGCTGCAAAACATTGTCACTGATTGATATCACCCTGGTTGAAAGGCATCAGCAAATAAGATCACATTTAGTGATATTTAGCTGTTGTTGTCAGTTTTGCACTGAAAGGACTGAACAATTTCTTTCAGTCTTTCAGTGCACACCTAATTTACTGCAGCTATAATTTATTACCAGACAGAAAAAGATTCTACTAAAAATCTGAGTGCCTAGCTTTGGGAGAGTAATGGCCCGTTCACATACATAGAAAGCAGCATGTGCCGTGCTGACCTCCAAGCTGAGCAAACAGTTTAAAAATTGTGCTGCGCTAGCCGCTGCTTTCTGCCCAAACTACATCATTTTTTTTTTTTTTTGCAGTGGTCTTTATGTGTACTATATGTGACCGCCCCTCTGTCATTCTGCATTTCTATTGGTTGTGTGAATGTACATCACACTGCACTGCTCCCTGGTTGGTGCGCTTGTGCCACAGCAGGAAGCTGTTATTGTATGGCGTGAGAGAAGAGAATGGGTTTCAGAGTGCAGCCACTCAAAGATGCCTCAAGTCAGCAGAGGCTTTTGAGACTTTAAGATGCATTAATTCAGAAAAACAAGGCAAACATTCGTTTTGTGAACTGAATATATAACACTTCCATACATCGCTCCCTCTAGCCATGGTGTTTCTGTTTAGGTGTGTTGAAGAATTAACACTGAAAAAAGTGAGAAAAAACGTTTTTTTTTTAATTTAAAATTAGATTTATACTGTTCTCAAGATTAAATGTATAACATATAAGTGAGGACTAACTCAGAAGCTTGAGCTTATCTTAACCTACAGACTGGAAACAGCTGTTCAAGGCCAAGAGAGCAGTGTTGCCAACTTTTCTGTAAGAAAAGTCACTGGTGGATGTCTTAAAAGTCCCTAGAAGTCACTAAACCAGTAGCGGGGGTGATTCTGGCTTTCACGACTGTCTCCAAAAGTTGCCAAAATCACCAGAAAAAGTTGCTACATTCGTCACTTGTCGCTTTTTTGGAAAATAAGTTGTTAGAGAGGGTCTGAAAAGTCGCTAAATTTAGCAACAAAGGCAGTAAGTTGGCAACACCGGAAGAGAGTGGCTGTGAAATGGGACGGTCTAGCCTTCATATCTGCATCACCAGCTATTCCCTTCCTTACCTCAGCATAGCTCCTGTCGCCTAGCAACTGTAACAGTGTTTGTACTCCCAGTGAAAAAGCTCTCAAGCCCCCCCCCCCCCCCGGATTAAAATACTTTAATGTCAGCTTTAATTCAAAAAAAGCTATTAAAGCAGTATAACACATTTCTACATCAAGGAATAAAGATGAGCGAATGATTCATTTCTAAATATACTGACAGCTCTCCAATATGACATTAAAGTTCAAATAAAACTATCCACTTATGAAGCTTAATTTTAATCTCAGCCAAACTGATTTGCTCAGGAACAAGTGAAACACTGAAATAAACTAAACATCACCTGTTAGATATCATCAGAGTGAATTCTATCTGTGTTTAACTTCCACTCGGGGCCAAAGCCAGCGGGGATTCTGAAAGCGATGTGCTGGGAGTCAGGTGAGCCTCGACCACCCGGTCAGCTGACAGCTGGCTCGGTGCGCTGGCTGTTACACCAGCAGCTGACAGCTGACATCTCCGAAAACGTCGAAACACTTTTGCAATTAACCGATATCTTGATATTTGATGTTCATCTACATTCTCTCCTAGAAACATTGTAAAATTTGATTTTGTGTCACAGAAACAGTAATATTTCAAACTTTTTGGCAGCTCTCCTCAGCCAATGCCACTTTTGTTAGAAAATTTCCCGCAACGGCTCTGGCCAGCATGCATCTTGGAATAGGGTAGATCACGAAGGATACACCTGACCTGTCCTTTGAATCCGGGGAAAAGAAGGATGCATTTGTGGGTCACATTTAGAGGAGCCTTCAAATTTTGGACAGCTTTCATCACCTCGCTGTGACGTAATTGGTTTTCGAATGTGTCCTTCAAAGGCTGCCACCATAGACACACGTACATACATACTTGTCCACACTCACAAACACAAAAACTGAGTTTCTGAAAATCTTCACCCTCAAGAGTTTTTCAAAAGCTCTATTTTCACTGACCTAAAATACACGTGGACAAAAGGCTAAAATGGATAAATCTACAGTTTCCAAAAAAAATAAACAAACAAAAAACGATGTATGCATTTACAGGGCTCAAGAGGTACCCAAATCCACCTACTAGCTCCCATCTACCATTAAAGCAGACTAAATTATTCTACTAGACAGAAGCTATGAGGTTAGCCAGGCTAGCTGCTTCCAGATCTTTGTGGCGTTTGTGCTGGGCTAATCAGCTGCTGGCAGTATCTTCATATTTAGACTTTCTAGTAATGGAATAAACATTATTTCCACAAGTGAGAAACGTTTAAAACTCAGCTAATTGCTGTGTTATGTGATACATATCCTATTTCTCAAATCACATACTTTAATAAATACTATTTTGATTGCATAACTACGATCACACAGCTAGGCCTTTAAAAACTACCCCGCTGCAGACTGTAATAAAAGCATCTGACTAGGATGTCACCTCCTAAGTTAGGTTTTGCCCTACCAGTGAGAGACCCTGGGGCAGACCCAGGACACGTGAGATTATATCTCTTGGCTGGCTTGGGAATGTCTCAGTGTCCCTCAGGAAGAACTGGAGGAGTGGCCAGTCTGGATGTCTCTGTTTAGACTGCTTAGACCCAGATAAGCAGGTTGGAAGGATGGATAATGCTAAGTAAAAGATTAATACAAACACTAAAGTAATGCGGAAACCTATTGGATCATCTGTACCACACACCAAGTTGTATCATTTCTCATAAAATTCCAGTAAAAATACTCCTAAAGGCACCAGTAGCACAAAGTAGAGAGGTCCGGTTTAGTGACTTGAATTGAAGGCTACAGGCCTACAGCTGCATGTGTCAGCACAGTTGTCAGGCAAAACAGACACACCCTTAACTTTAAATCTTATATTCAGATTGATGCAATACAAGAAAATTCAGTGTACAGCTTCTATGAAGGAGGTTCACTTTTTAACCAAACTCAAATGGCCTCTCGGGGGACCGAAGCATCTGATTCTGACTCTTTTTACCACCTACTGAATATTCATTCTAATGCATGAATTGCAGAGGAAACATTCAAACATGTTATAGGAACAGGAACAAAATCCCACGTGCATCCAATGTGATCAGGACCTTGGTGCAGTTTCAGTCTCTGCTGACCTTTAGAGGTGATGAATCTGCTGGTAATTGAGTCCTTGAATAGGCAAAGGACACCATTATCTTGATAACACACAACATGACAGCAGAAGATTGTCCTTCCTGCCGTTGCTGTTCTCTAACTGGCTGATTGAGGTGAAGCAGGAGATGTATTGTCATTGAGTGCTTTATCTGGACAAACTGACATTCGATGATGACTTTGCTAAAAGTAGATGGACGACCTCTGCCTAGAAAATATCAGAAAATTACAGTTGTGCTTCATAATTGGCACTCAAGCAGATCCTTTTTTGCATATAAATAATGTGTAGGTTAGCGCCATAATAGGAAGGAAGAGAGGTGACTCATCTTGAAGCGTCTATAATTATAATGTACAGGATCTCATTTGATACTTTCATGAAAGAAGCAGAAAAATCATGCTTGACAGATTTATTTGTTTCTTCATGGCCTATTTTTCTTCTTGTTGGACAATCTGGAGGTTAAACAGTTGGTGGATGAGCTCAGCATCACTCCTGCAGACAGAGATGTCATATGTACAGGACGTGTGTGTGTGTGTGTGTGTGTGTGTTTGTGTGTGTGTGTGTGTGTGTGTGTATGGTGGTGGTGGGGTGTTCATGATGTAGTAGGTCCCCAGTTTCTTGCTCTAATAGCCATATCATCCATGTAGTCATGGTTGTTGGCCCTTGTCGAGCGGTTAGTCTAACAGGAGTTATGATGCTGCCACTGCGACGAGAATCACGGTGGCTGATGGACAGATCAGGATGCCCGGCGCCACTCACCTCTCCTAAATGCAGTCGAGTGTGAAATTGATTTTGCCGTTATTACCTCCCTGTTGGTCTCTGCTCTCATACTCTCCCCATTCCTCTCTGTCTGCCACAACAGGGCACAAAACGCATCTCATCATAAAAAACACAGAACATCCATGTACTAATGAGGGCCCTGTCAGCAACAGATTGATGGTCAGTGTAAATATGCTGTAATTCTGCGCCTCTAAATGTGTGCATGATTGATGAAGCGGCCGATGCCAGGTTGTAGATTTTCTGTTGGTTTTTTGTTTTGTTTTGTTTTCAGATACATGCTGTGCAAGATACTGACTTTACCACTTTCAGGGTTTACTCGTGAGATTTGTGGAAAGTATGAGTGCATCCTGGGATCAAGCTCTAAAACAGTCATCAACAGCCTTTTTGAAAAACCACATGGTGCCGATAACTGGGTAAAATGGGATGTTTATTATACTTTCAGAGCGCTTTTGTGGTGAACTGTGGCATAATGCTCCCTCTAGTGGCTGAACTGATGCCTTGTTTATTTTGAACACAAACCCATCAGAGGAGGAGGAGGAGGAGGCGGGTACAGCAAAGACAGCTGTTCTGCTTAGTGAGTTATAGTAATGAATAGAGTGATGAGATGCTTTTCACGTATATCTCTGTATGTGGACACTTTCCCACGCTGGAGTACCCGGCACACTAGCATAGAAAGTACTGAATGAAAGATAAGCTGCGACTCCACATGTTTCAAGGTGTTTTTTTGGGTGGTGTGCTGGGAATTAAGATTTGCTGGTGATGTAACCTTGCAACTCGAAGGGATTCAAAAATGTGGGCAAAATGTGCTTAACCCTTTAGAAGGCACTCATTTAAATAAATTCAAAATTTCAATCTTAGAGTATTATTGGAGGGCATAAGAAGACTTCACTACTTTTGTGACATTTTTCAAAATGTTTCATTTTAATGTATAAAATCAAGGTCAATGAAGTTACCATAACTGGTTCCTTGCCTGTAAGTGGTGAAAAATAAGTCCAAGAAGTGCACTAGAAAGACACCCAAATGGTGAAAGGAACATGTATTTCAACAAGAACAAACATTTCAATTTGACAAGTGTTTAATAACTACTGTATATCTCCCTAATAAATACTTGTAGTGAAGTAAAAATTACAATATTCATTATATAAAAGCTAGTAGAAAATGTGAGTACCTTCAATTCTACCTTGAAAAGCCTCCTTAGCTATGATTATCATATGGAACTCAAAATGCTTGCAACTCACCTTCAAAATCACCTTTCACCTTTGTTCATTTTAAGTGCTCATCATATTTTTATATGCAGTGACAACAGAGTCTTTTGAAATGTCCTAAAATGCTGTAACATTGAAGCTTGTGCCAAAAAAGTGTCCAGTTCTCATTTTGAATCTCTGTCTTATTTGCACCAACTTGAAATATTGATGCACAAAAGATCAGAAGTCTTACAGTCTTCTGCGCTCATGTGAAGGAGATGAAGAAGGATCATGCACTCACACATTAAAGAAGGAGAGCAAGACGTGTACCATGTCGTGTCTCGTCCCTGACATGAACCACTAGAGGGAGCACTGTGCCGTGATTTTCTTCTTCACTTCAGACCACAGATGGCACCTTCGGATGGGTCTGGGTGCCATGTGGCCAAAGAGGGTGATTTGCTTTTCCTTTAGTGTCCAATTTCTGTGATTCCTAATGGGAACGCTCTATTGATAGCATTTCACTGTGCTCAGCAGAAACCACACTCTGAGAGCAGTTTCATTTCACGAGTCTAATCGTTTTTTTTTTCATTTCACGAGCAGCTCGCTAGAGATTTGCATAATAACAATGAGGGCCTGCCCTCCATGTTATTATTCTTATCACTCATCTGTCTTCATAGATGAGGATCCTTCAAATCTTGCAGGCAAAGGGAGGCGGTGATTTAATTTGGGAATCTTGGGTTGCTTGATGTAAATACAAAACCTTTGCAACCAGGAAACAACTGATTGACTTTTTTTGGGGGTGGGGGGTGGGGGGGGTAGCCTAGATTATTGTGTTAACCCTGAACTAATGGCACGAGTATGTTGTGAAGTGTTGGCAGTATCTCCATTTCATGGGCTATTTTTGAATGCATTTTACCTGCAGATTGTGCACAGATAGATCAGATCCTTTGCTTTTGAAATGTGCATTGCTTTGCTCAGTGCTGTATTTATCACACGTGAAATCAATAATTTGTATTCACCATGATCTTTTCTAATATTCCTTTGGGCATGCCTCTCATGCAGCCTGTGGACTTGAGTGGTTTCTTTTGCAATACGGTCTCACTTAACCCAGTTTCTGGAATACCACAGGCCAAGATAATTAACATGTAGGCCCTTGGTAGTTAATAGGATAATACAGTTTAATTTGTATTATACTTTCTAGCATCCGTGTGAGTCATTTGGGCGGTTATTAATCCTCCTGGTGGAGAAGGACAGCGTGATTCCGACTGTTTGGTGTTTCACAACACAGAAAATGAAAAAGCCTAAAAATCCACCTCTAATCTGCTGGGGCTGTTTGCACCCGTAGGTTTCAGTGATGTGGAACAATGATTTCTAAAAATTAATAATGGTAATACTCAATAGTAGATGTACCAGTTACAACAATATTTAGACCATTATATAAGCCACAAACAGACAGCAATAATGCAAAAGCATAGAACAAGGCATACATTAACACAGCTTCTTGCTGCACCAAAGGATTCACGATTTTCCTCCAATTGTGTGAGAATTTAACACTTTAATCAGTCTAGCTCATAAATGAAGACTAACAGACCCATGTTGTGTTTAGAGTTTAACAAAATTCCAATTACACTGGATGAGATGAGTGAAATGGGCTTGTGAAATTGTGCGTACTGTGTAATAGTGAAGCCACCTTGAAGTTATTTAAACAGTGACAATATACTACGGTACTGTACATTACTGTACTCCAACTTGAAGTGTTTGTCATCCTGTCAAGTTGTTACAGTCAATATGCTGGTAAAATATTTTTTGAACTAATGTTTCATTTACTAGTCCTTATGCAATGCACTGTTTTGGACAACCACAATTAAACATGTTAGAGAAATACCAACTCCATGTTGTAGCTTCATTTGGGGAACTGGCAGTGAAATGGCAGAGTGTGTGTTACAAAGAGGAGACAGAGGCCATAATGTGTGGGTTTGTGAAAGTCACTTCTGTCAAAAATTGGTGTTTAGCCAAGGGTATGATTATATAGGTAAACTATTACAGGATGCACAACATGCTGATGAGCTGATTGTTTGTCTTTTAACTCTGTTTTGGTCTCCTCCAGCTCATGAGGAAAATATCTGGCTCTCAGTACTGTTTTCTATGCAGTTTCTTAGCGATTAAAAGGGAATAATGGCTACTGAATGAATTAAAACAAGAGAACAATTCAGTCAGGAAAAACACTGTTGTGTTAGTTTATCAAAGCATTCAGATTCAAAATAGAGCCCGACCGATACAGGATTTTATGACCGATATGCGCTGATTTTCAAAATCTGATATTCTGATAATATCGGCTGATTGTTTATGTTTTGTGTGTCTGAAAGAAAAAACTGACTTCCCTAACATTTGTTATGTTTTTCTTTTATTTATTCATTTATTTTCTGGCTGTTGTGTTTGTGATGTTTCAAACACAAATGTTGCCAACAGGGAAGTTGCTGAGTGCCCTCTGCTGGACAAACTATGTAACATCAATACTTATAATATGGTTAATGAGTGTTTCTCCAATCTCTCTCTCTTTTTTAAATTTTCATTTATCATTTTCTATATGTCACCAAATAACCAATACAGGCCGATAATATTGACCCAATAAATTAGATAGGCTCTAATGTGAAAACAGCCTCACGTGGTTAAAAAAAAAAAAAAAAAGGCTGATTAGCTGAAAGGAAACTGAGAAGTCAGGTGATAACTTGATGTCATATCATTAAAAAGTCAAGTTAAACTCTTGCTTAAAACTGTGGGGATTATTTGGCTCGATGCAGCAAAACTATCTGCATTTCCTGTAAACTTCATATTACTATGAAGTTTGAAGAGAAATTATTGAGCTGTGGCAGTGTTATCAGCAAGTGCTGATATGTGCCACAAGTACTGCAGATGAGACTGATAAACATGCCACAATTACTATAATTTTTTAAGTTACTAAAAAAAAGTAACAATGCATTAACACTTGAATGCAAGCTCCCTGGCTGCGGGATTGTATTTGCTTCAAACAAAGTCTACCATGTGCCCAGAGGTGCCTAAACTAACATGAACTTCCACATATCCAGTAGTGCTCACGTCTGTTGCCCCTGGTCTCAGGTAGAAACAACACACAATCCCTCACGTATTAAGAAAAAGAACAAAACTGAAAATAGATTTCAAAAATGTCACCATAAGACAGAGAGATAAAAAGACAAATCCTTCCATGTGTCCATGCTGGGAAAGCAGCAGCTGGTGAGTTGCTTTGCCAGTTTCGTGTCGCAACCCTTCATATGCGAAGCTGATGACTACTGGTGACAAGAAACCAAGAGAAACTGCACAATGAGGACACTTCCTAACTTTATCATCTTTCTCCTGTCAGATAACTAAGAGCAATGATGATCCACCCCTCATTTCTTTATGACATTTCTTTAGTGGCAGTCTAAAACTAAGAAATACAGCAGGCTGACAGATCATGTGAAAATGAGCAGGAATACAGCAATTCAAACACCAACAGAAACCTAAACTCAGAGATCCATGAACCCTAGGATGATGACAAGTGAAATGAATAATGTTGCTCAGTATACACAGGAGATACGCACGCAATATGGAAACACGCAAATATGCAACAACAATGACATCAACTTTCCAAAGATGATAATGTCTCAGTGTTGTGTTTAAAGCTCATTCTGACGCCTCTAAGTAACCAAAAACCCTCTTGCTAACACTTGAGGCAGCCTGTAAGTAGTAAGTAAGTGAGCCTTTGCACCTTAAACGTTCTCATTTGTTTCAAATGTCAGAAAGGGAAAAACTTTGGTTTTGATTTTTCTCTTTAAGAATTGGCTTTGCAATTATGATGTGATATGAATGGAATATTGGAGCACAAATTAATGTGGAGTTAACATGGAGACATAATGTAAGTGCTAAACCAGAAGAAACTATACTAACTATAATAAACTACAAAAAACACAGAAAAATGAAACTATACTATATCTTTGGTTAACTTTGGTTAACTGCTGGATTCTCAAAATGACAGAAGTCAGTGATGAATAGTAAAGCCAAACTTAAAAACACTTAATCTGATTTATTCTGAGATTTCACGACGCTGAACAAATGACTGGTTTTATTTCTGTGCTACTCAGTAGCTGTCTGGACTGCAGCAGCAAACTGATATCCAATACAGTACAACTCAGTACAGATGGAGGGGTACGGCAACAGAAACATACATGGGTCTCCCATGAAGGCATCTTTCTCTATTTGTGTTGCTAACTGTTCACATTAGGCCCTTGGCTGCCACAATTGACCACAATCATTTCATCAAGACCTGTTCCTCCACCCACTCTCTGTCAGATTGTTAGAGCAGTAGACGTGTTCAGGTTCAGGCTCTTCCTTGTTTTCCTGCTTGTCAGTGCCTCGCACGTCGCTGAAGAGCAGCTCCCTACTCAGTGCACATTACCCATTTCCGTTGAGCTGGTCAATTCCATCCGGAATCCCTCAATGAAGAATTCCCTGCATCAACTCTCCTGGCTGCCCACCCGCCTACAACTCCGACCGCCGCTGTGAAGCAGACCAGTGGCCCCCCCCCTTTGAGTATCATCCTTGGACTTGCCAAGTAAACAATTTCCCTCACTCTACAAATAGTCCTATGGATCACTTCTGTGACACCTTTGTTTGTGGCTACACCTGGGCTAACCTACCTCTCCTCTCACTCACCGGGTTCACTCCCAGTAACCCTCTCAGTCTACTGGAACTCTTCCCGCTGACATCTGCACCAGGTCATACTTTTCTTTAGTCAATAAACCTATTAAAATTTGAAATTGTCTGCTTTGGAGCTTCCTTCAGAGTTCGCTTTGCATCATCACCTTTGCAGCTTTTGACAGCTGGAGCCCTGGGCAAAAACTCACAGGGGGGGCTCCTCCAACCAACGTTCATCCCCATTATGTTATAAATAGCCCGACACCAATAAAAAAAATTGCTCACTCAACTGAAAAACAGAAAACACCCAGTGAGCGGCAGTTCTCTGGGCAAAAACGCCTCATTGATGTGAGAGGAGAATGGCCAGACTGCTCCAAGCTGATGGGAATGCAACAGTTACTCAAATAACCAGTCATTACAACCAAGATATGCAGAGGAGCATCTCAACTAACATGTCGAATATACGAAAGTACAGTACAGGATACTCAAAATGCTGGTAAAAGATGCAAAAAGATGGCACAGAATACAACATGTGCCGTCCACTTAGCAGCACTCATATCCCATGTAGCCACCTTCAGGTATTCACACTAATTTTTTATTTATTTTTTTGTTAAACTTCATACTATTTTAATCCTTCAATATAAATCTGTCCACTTACAGGTCCCAGATGTGAAAACGTGTCTCTTTTTCTGTTTCTCCACTGTATTGTGACACTGGGATGTTCTTTGGCATGTGACAGTAGAAAGCAGGTGCGAGAGCCCACGCATTATCTCTCTGCTGTTTGTACACCAGCTCAGCAGTTAAATTTAGCTGTGGATAAAAAAAAAAAAAAAAGAAATACAGCAACTCTGGAGCTGAAAATGGCAGATGCAATATGACCAGCAAAACACAGAGGACTGTTTGAATTGCACTTAATTTAGTTTCCCTGGTAACCTCAGTGAAATTAGCGGCAGTGTGAGCAGAAAACCTGTGCTACATAAATAACACTGTCAAGGTCATGAAGTAGGCCTTTTAATTTTTATAAGCTAAGAATGCCTGTGATTCAGCTGCTGAATTATATAATATCCAATAAAAAAAAATCAAATACAGATGGAGGATGAACTCAACCTGAACTCTCATTTGTCTCCATCTGTAGTTGTCTGGGGCTGCGTTTCTGCACCGCACCTGTCAATCAAACACCAGAGTGTGTTGAGGCCTTCACTTGACTGCTGATGAATCCTGAATGTCTGCATTCGATGTTTTTTGTTTTTTTTTAAGTCTGTTCCTTTTTTTCTGACTCTCTTTTCAGCCTTGTGGACTTTCTTGTGGGTATGCAAGTGCATTTTTTTTTTTTTTTACTAATCATAATTAGGCATGAACCTGGTCTTTTATTGTCCTTTAGACATGTATTCATATGCCATTCCAACAGTAAAGCTACTGACTCGTCACACACATTTATAATTAATAATATCAACAATGCCTGCATCTCATCTTGTTGTATTATTGCAATGACCCTGGCCAGAAATGGCAGGAGAGCCAAAATGCAGTAGGTGAAAAAAAATAAATGTGACCTTTTTGCTGTCTGATAAAGGATCCAAAGATATACTAACCCCTAAAAACAAACAAAAATCCTCTGAGGTAGACAGTGGTGATCTGACAAAGAGGAAGGTCAGACTGTATACACAGAGGGCAGAATGTAGAATGAGGCACAGGTGGGAATGAGGCACAGGTGGAGACAATAAAAGCAGGGCAGACAATCACAAAGGAAGGAAGTCAGACAGGTGGAAACAGGGAATCGGAGGTAAGGCAAGGACAGTAAAGACAAGGTGCAGGAAGGAAATAAACAGGAAGTGGAAGCATTGAAGATGAGGGAACAAACACACAGAGGGAAAGACGAGGAAACACTGGGGACACAAAGAAAAGAAGAACATAGAAACACAAGAAGGAAAAATGATGAAATCAACACAGGAACCAAAACTCAACACATACTATACTGGAACCCAGGATCATGACATAGTGGTGCTTGAAGATTTTCACAACACGTATTTGTGGAAGTGAATCACAAATGAAATAGATTTCAGAGGATCTTAAGAAAGTTACTGATGGTTACCTGGATGGAAAAGGCTTAAAACCTTCCCTGAGGAGTCTGTACTCCATCAATCCACAGACAGATTAGGCACAAATGATGGCAGTCTTACATCACTATTGCCCTCCACAGGAGTGGTTGACCATCCAAGGTCACTTTAATGGGCCCATTATTCTCATGCCACACACTGAAAGTGATACCACATCTGCTCATCTTGGGTTCCCAGCCTTTGGCTCCACACACCTGGAAGTAATGAGCTCATCCCGATCATCTCGTCTGCTGCCCCTACTTAAGGTGGTAGTTTGCCTTCAGTCATTGCTGGATTGTTGAACTGACAGCAGTTAGTAAAGCTGACTCCTTGCTTGTTGTTTTGCTCTGCTTTTCCCTGTGAAAGTCACTCACCTTGTTGTCTTCAGCGCAGATTGCCAGTAACTGGAGAACGGGAACTGTTTGGTGATAGAGATTTGGAGGAGAGAGGAACTGTGGATTTGTCTGTTTGTTTGGAACCAAGGACTTCAATAACTGAGACCTTTGCCTGAACTATTGCTGCCCTTGTGTGTTTGTGAATAAACTTTTAGTATGGAGTCATGCGTTTGAGTCCAACCTGCCTGAGTAGTTATGACAAAGAATTTGTGGGGAAAAAAAACTTTGGATTAAAAAAAAATTCAGTTTCCTTGCTTCCAGTTTTCACTTCTTCCCTTCTTATACCAGTGCTGATGTGGAGATTTTTTTTTATGTAAGTGTTGACACCTATTATTCAGGAGAACATTGCAGTGATTGCTTGTACCCTCAGCACTAGTATAAATGGTAGGGAGTTGTGGTGTGCACAACACCATTAATAGGGTGAATATAGCGGGTCCATAAGAGAGAGATGTATGTCTGTGTTGTCACAGAAGAACCCAGAGCTACATCTAAACAGAGGCCTCTCTCACAGTGGCTTTTTTTAATGTTCATGAGTCCCCAATCAGGAGTATACTGCACAACAATGGCTCCAAAGAGAAAGCCACTGCAGCTTGTTAAAGATCAAGTCAGACTGCTTCCAGAAAAGCATGAATGAGGCCAAAATAGAACTTTTTGGTGTAGATGAGAAGCACTCTGGAGAAAAAGGAAAATGCTGCTTCCAAGTACAGCAACCTTATTCCATCTGTGAAACATGGTGGTGGTAGTATCATGGTTTGGGTCTGTGTTGCTCTGTGCCATGACAGCTTGCCATCATTAATGGAGCAACGAATCCTGATTGGACAGGAATTTTTATAGGTAAATAGCAGGGCATTTGTCCTTGATCTGAATCCCAAGAGGCAGTGGGTATGAGTACAACGCCCCAAGACACACAAGCTGCTCTACTAAAGAATTGTTATGGAAGAGTAAAGGTAAAGAATTTGACCTTAGTACAACAGTAATGTTACCTAGGAATGTTTAATTGCAGTTACTGCTGCACAACAGCATCACACCAGACACCGAAAGGACAGACTCACATACTTTAGCCCTTTGCAGATAAAATTATGAAAATCTGATGATTGATTTGTAATCATTGATTTGGAAGGGTTCAAAAACTCCCAAGCACTTCTGTAATTACGGGATAATACCTGTTATTGGTGTTGCAGCATCATGCGATTAAAAAGCTTAAAAAGGCTTTTAACCACACCCAATATGTCTCTCTGCATCAGCGTCA
The DNA here is from genome assembly GCF_007364275.1 of Archocentrus centrarchus. Classification (NCBI taxonomy): domain Eukaryota; kingdom Metazoa; phylum Chordata; class Actinopteri; order Cichliformes; family Cichlidae; genus Archocentrus; species Archocentrus centrarchus. The sequence goes on along the minus strand of NC_044355.1, from coordinate 25,545,492 downwards.
ACAATTTATTCCAATAAAATCTGAAAACCCTCTAAAAGCCGGCTAATGAAATGAATTTGTGCTATTCGTGTATGTGGGGAGCACGAGGAAGTCAGAGGAGGTCTGGAATAATTTCAGGCAGCTTGGCACATGTAAAGCTCCATGAACCCCCAAACCAAAAAAAACCTGTGAACCTTTTTTTCTGCCTGTGAGCAGTTTGAATGAAAGAGCTGTCATCTTGGAATGGGCAATCCATTTGCACATGAATTAATAACAAAGCCATGGCTATTAGTTCCAACTATGCTTCCCACTCAATTTGTTGTTTGTGCCTCACTTACAGTAGCATTTTACAAGCGGACAGAATAACATTACTAAATATTACAATATTAGTTAACATGTATGCAGCAAAGTCATGGGACTGCAGTATAAGTCTACACAGCCTCAAATTACACACAATAAATGAAAATGAACAGCTGTGCATCAGCCGTTTAGGTATTTCCATGAACAGTGTCTACAGAGGTAGAAGGGTTTGACAAAGGATTTGCAAGGGTGACGTATCACTTTAAGAGTGTCAGACTCATCTTTTTTCTCTCACAACATCTTTCTTCTGCCATGCATGGCTTGTTGCCGAGGTAACGGGCCCGAGAATGGTTTAGCATTTCCAGCACTGCCTGGTGAATCAACTCATACTGACATGCAACTGACAGCAGCACGCTCAATGACAGGCTCAGGTAGTTTCTTCCTGGAGTCAACAGCCACCTTGTGCTGTGGTTCGCTCTCATATGGGAACCACATCAAAGCTGCCCAACCTGATATCATGTTCAGCCGCTGTGCGTGATTATGAACGCAACAAACTGAGCTGTGTGCGATGCTCTGAGGGGTGAAGCAGAGCAAGGGACCCCGGTGATGGAGACGTCTTTGTGTGCTGCTCCAGTCACTTTCTCGGGAGTGAGATATTGTGTTTCTCCACCAGAGGAGAGTGTGTGTGTGTGTGTGTGTGTGTGTGTGTGTGTGTGTGTGTGTGTGTGTGTGTGTGTGTGTGTGTGTGTGTGTGTATACATGTGACTCATATCTCCTCATATAGCTATCACAATTTATTCTAATGCATTTTACTTTTGGTTCTGCAGCAAGCAAATGTCAAACTTCAAAATACTGATATGAGATGCATCTGTAAGGATCTCACAGCTGCTCTGGTGGGGGACTCGGGGAGAATTCAGCCCTCTTGTTAAAATGTAAAGCAGCAGGAGCACTTTTTTGTCACCTGTGTGTGCGTGTGCATTTTTTTTTTCTCTTATTGACCAGCTCATTATTGAGCTATTTCCCCACTGACTGAAAGCACATCAATCAATTTTTTTGCTTGTCTCAGACTGCATTTGCATTGCTCCCTTGGCATTCTTGCTGTTTACATGTAATCAGTCTACTGGAAGCAAGTAGCTTCTAAAACAAAGGGTTAATAGGCAAGTCTGGGGTGCCAGTGAAAGAACAGATTGGAGTTACTCACCCCTCCATTAATCATGCTAATGATGAAATACTTTGCATATCTGGATTGCACTACTCTTATTTTGCATGTACTTCCATCACAGCATTGCCAGGACAAAAAGGGCTTTTAACATTATTATATAACATGCTAACTGAGGAGAATTTCAATGTTCACACATATGTATCAGCAAGACCCTGTGCAATGGGTTAGATAACTGTTTTAATTAAACCTTTACTGTTACCTTTTAACCTGTGATTATTACCTTCCCCCGCGTGGACTCGATCAATATGCCTTGTCACACTGAGTCCAATTGGGACACGCTCAGGACCGGCAGTAGGCTGACTATGATGCAATATATTGCAATAAACATTGTGCTGTAAGAGTATGTAACCCAGCGGCTAGCAGTGCAAGCAAAACCCAAGTTCAGAGAAAAAAATTAAAAAGAAACATATCCAACTGCATGCGAGCATTATTTACTTGATTAAAATAAAAGAGGAGAAATTGTTCATTTTGGCCTTGATGCCCTTGATGGTCCTCAGCTTGCTGTTTCCAACCCTCTTACTTTGTTGGACTTGACTAAGAGCCCAGGGGTCACCGTTACTGAGATGACCCACTTCATCGATCACATGTCAAGAATTGATTAAAGGGGAGATCAATGGGACATCCTTCTAGTTTGAAGTATAGCAAAGGAAGTCTGCTTGATAATGGTCAGACCCCTGAGGTCTAGTGAGCTGTTACGATCTCTCTCACTCTGTTTATGTGTGTGTGTGTGTGTGTGTGTGTGTGTGTGTGTGTGTGTGTGTGTGTGTGTGTGTGTGTGTGTGTGTGTGTGTGTGTGTGTGTGTGTGTGTGTGCTGCTTCTTAAATGAGAGTATGTGCTGGGTTATCACTCACCAGCTCTTGTTAATGGCCCTTTTTTCCAGCCTGTCTAACCATCTGTTGCAGATACCTAGTTTACACATATTGTTGCTGCAACACAAACATACACTTTGAGTTTCTGTGCCTATTAATATGCTGCTTTTTAGGAAACTGAATACAATCTGAGTGCAAAGGATTCATAGCTGGATTAACCTTTTAGGAGTTTATTACTTGCACAAATAATACAGTAAAGACATTAATTGCCTCCTCAGTTGTGACATTTCCCCCCTTTTCTTTGCTGGTTTACTTCTTCTGTTGGTCAGATTAAACTGAAGTACAAATAAATTAGCACATTTTTCAAGTGCTTTTCTGTGAATAGTGTAATTTATTTTAGTACACAGGCTTGTTCCAAGTGTTGCATTTGGAGGTAGTGTCAGTGCGTGGAAGCAGGCCGTGTGGCTTCTGGAGGAACGGAGGACCCAAATGCAGGATGCAAGAGCAGGCAGAGGTATGAAACAAAATGAGCCTTTATTGTGGCTGAACAAAATAAATACATGAACCAAAAGAAGAAAACAATAGGGACAGAAGGGAACAAAGGGTGAGTGGAAACAGCTGGGGGGAAAAGGTGAACAGAACGACACTAACTCAGGGACGTAAAACAAAACACAAAGCACAAGAGACAGGGGATGTCAAAATAAAACAGGAAGTGAGAAGACTGATACACAAACGCAAACCTGACAACACATAAAGAGGACGCAGACTAGACACTGTGAAAATTAAACAAAAGAAACTCCACACAGAGGGGAAACACTTTGCGATGGAACACAGGGAGAAATAAGGTGTGCAGCAGTGGGAACTAACTAAGAATGCAAAAGGGGAACACATGAAACAATATAACAAAACAAAACAGTAACAATAAATGTAACATAACTACAAAAGACCAGAAACTAAGAAACAAGGGGTCACAGACCCAGGACCATGACAATAAGTTACACAAGGAAGAGTTTCATGTGAAAATGCACTCATTAGCAGGTATGTGTGTCAAGTATGTGTTGCACCCATGCAATGTAATAAAAGACTAATAAAAGAGAAGAATTTCACTCACCTATACTGAAGCACAAACTTCTTGGTTGATCTGCAGCACATATGTTTGGGAGCTTGAGGGTCCTGCACAGTATCTTAGTTGTTCCCAGGACTGTGTTATGTGCTGTTATGTGCTGGATTGTCTCAGCACATATCTCTGCACAGCCTGCACCTGGGGTCTTGCCGTGTGTGGTAGACCCCAGCCCCTTTATCTTGTGCTTAGAGCTTGTTCCTGTGCTGCCATGATTAGTGCCTCTGTGCTAACATTCAGCCCAGCTTTGTCCAGCCATTGGTAGTATTTTTGTATATCAGCCACTTCTTCTATCTGCCGGTGGTGCATGCTGTGCAGAGGCCTGTCCTCCCATGATGGTTCCTGTTCTTGCTCCTCTTCTTTCTCAGGTTTCTGCTGCCTGAGGTACTCACTAAGCACATGATCCTTTGTGGCCATCTTCCTGATGTATTCATGGATCTTTGTTGTTTCATCTATGATAGTGGTCCTGATACTCACTAGTCCTATATATATATATATATATATATATATATATATATATATATATATATATATATATATATATATATATATATATATATATATATATATATATATGCGCGCCATGCCACAAAGCTGGACTGATTTGGATAATCAATGTGGCATGGTGTGGTATGGTGTATTGACTGTGAGTGGAGACAACATCCTCACATTCCAAGGTCTAGGCTCAGTGCATACCAAACCGCCTTTAGGACCCAGCGTGTCTCCTTCAGAGCCTTTGTAGTTTTTGTGTGGCGATGAGGGAGACTGAGATGTGCTTCTTGCTTATCACGATTCACATAGAGGCTGTACCAGCTGAGGAGGATGCTGAACAAGGCATTTTGAAGCCCGGAGCAGCTCTCACCACTCCTGGTCTTTCTTTCTTTCTTTTTAAAATTTTAATTAATTAATTTCTATTTATTTTAGCACATTCTTTTCCTCCCATTATCATCATTTCTGTTTAGCCATTTTTTTGTATTAAATCCTGGGACACTGAAAGTATTTCGGGTGCATTCCTGCTGTTGGCTGGGACTATGATTTATCAGTGCTTGCAGCTTTGTTCTCATGACAGACTCGCTCTCCTTCGGTCTCATTCAGACGGAAGAGAGCGGTGAATTGTCTTTAACTTTCTTGAGCATCTTCGACGATTCCAGCTGCAGCAGGTACTTTTTGCACTTGAGGTGAGTCGCTTTGTTTTCGCCCTCACACGCAAAACAAGCGTTTGTTTAATGGTGTCTTTTTTAGGCTCATACGAGAAGAAAGCGTGGGAGAGAATTTGCATGCCTCGTCCCCGTTTCATTTAATTACTTAATTATTATTTCCATATTTTTTAATCCACTAAATTGTCAAGATGGCTTCAAATTGTTGTCTCATATTTTTGGTAACAGTAAGTGAGTGAAGGCGTGGGACGCGTCAGTGAATATTAATTACTGTCAGCTGCCGTCTTTTCTTCTCCTTCCGTCATTTAAAAAAAAATAACAATTTATTTATTTATTTATGGCGCTCTGAAGGGAATCCCCGGAAACCAGTGCCATAAATTCTGACTGCACAGGCCACACATAGGCTGTAAATCCACTGGCATGTCAAGCCTGTTAATGCGAGCCTCCATTCATTGCAGCGGCTGTCCTGTGTGTAGGTGTTGAAGCAGCCATGTGGAGCAGAGAGAGCGCTCCTTTACTCCTCATCTGCCTGCTGGCGCTCACGGCTCTCTGGAAAACCAGGTGAGTCTTTTGAATGGGAGACTCCTTGAAGCGAGGATATGCTGTAGGATCACACACGCTGTGGTTGGGGACCAGCTCTGTTGATCTCATTAAATTTTTTTTTAAAGGAAAGGAAATATCTTTGGCCGAAGCAAAGCACAGTTTGTAGGTTTCCAGTATTATTTCGATTTACAAATTCCCATAGATACCAATGCTTTAATCTTTCAGCAGAATACAGCAAATAAATAAATGGTTTTAATCTCCCCTGTGTGCTCTGCACCCTGTGCTGTTCCTGTGGGAGCACATCTCACATTAGGTGTTCAGGTGTGAAGGTGTGTTTTTCATATTGGCCAGAATGACAGATCAGGTCAGTGAGGCGCTTACAAAGAGGCAGCCGATGTCAGAAGCAGGAGAAGCAATTCAAATAAGGCCACTGAATTTCCCCTCCAGGCTTCAGGATGCCACGGATTCTGAAAACCAGCTACATCATCTATCTCATGAATGGCTTTGTTTTTCCAGAAGGCATTTTTATATATCGAGGCTGCAGATAATGGAAATAATAATGGTGAACAACAAATATATCAGCTGTTAAATTTTGGTCAGTATATGTTTGTTGTTAGTGTTGTTGTTGTTTTTTTTGTGCCAAGGGAACATGGAAATCTCCATTATATAAATCACTGTTTTAAAGTCTTTCAGCTCTTTATTGCATTATTTTTTAGAATTTTTTAAAAATATTTTTATTTTACCCAGCCAAAATTAATATGACACAAGTAAATGTAAGCGTATTTATTTGATCAATAGACCTTTAGCAGTCAGTCAATGTTTGACCAGTGTAATCAGTCATTTTACTTTGTTTGTTAGTTGCAGGGTCCTGATTCTGTTAATGTTTTTGTCACTGTCACACCATCGTGGCCTATTGGAAAGATTGAAATGGAATAATTTCTAACAATATTTGTAACGTCTGTTCCTTTCCTACTGTGGGAAAAAGTCTGTAGGGCACATTAATCCAAGGCTACTTTTGATGCGCTGATGCAGCAAAACATTGTTGCGCAAGCACTGGGTGGACCTATTCTGCAAATAATGACATAAACAAGCATACAGTATATATAAAACATGATTTCAATAGAAACAATATGTTTATACACAAATCCTACTATGTACAGACGCATGTCCAGATTAGGGGTGGGTGATATGGCTTCAAGATTATATCTTGATATTTCAAGAGAATTTATGATAACAATATGCTGATATAGTGGGACATTATTTCTATTTCTGCCAATATTTTAAAAAATATATACTGAACATTTCATCAATGCTTGCAGGCAGCAGTACTAATAAGTGTAAGTAAATGAATGGCATTTTCCATCCTTCTTTTCCAGTGAGCTGCTGTCATTGATGACATACTATCTAATTCACAGTGTGAATCTATTGGGAATATGTGCCAGCAGAAGCATTATAGTCCAGTAGCAGTGACAGAGCATTACGCCCAGTGACACAGTTTTCCCTGGACATTTTAAGCAAAGTCATAACATGACAAGTTAGTTTAACAGTAACTAAAGTAACCTTGTAACTCATCAGGAGCTGCAGAAAATTGTCACATAATCAAACTAAATAATATTTCCTACCTGGGATGTTATGTCTTGGGTTGAGCTTTTTAATCACTTTCTTAAGGCTTAGCTGTAATATGGTGTTATAACTAAGCCCACGTAGTGTACAGTAATAATGACATTCAAGCTGCTTGTCAATATTCATATATGACATCCAGATCTAGAATCTGTTGATTTCTGTGTGGAGTTTGCATGTTCTCCCTGTGTCTGCGTGGGTTCTCTCCGGGTGCTTCCTCCCACAGTCCAAACACGTCCAGTTAGTGGGGTTAGATTAACTGGTGATTCTAAATTTCCCTTAAGTGTAAATGTGAATGGTTGTCTGTCTCTCCGTGTTGGCCCTGCGACAGACTGGCGACCTGTCCGGGGTGCATCCTGCCTCACGCCTTATGGCAGGTCTGTGGGACAAAACCAGACCAATGGCAGCTCAAAACCAGCTCTCTATAAACAGGTTAATATTGCTGATGAAAGGCTTAAAGGCAAGCTTCTCCAATTATACACAATGCCAAATATATCTGCAGTCACTAAGAAGTAAAGAAATGCCAAATCACTAAATTGCTGTTCTTGAATTAGCTCAATCAGCTGCTTTTATTTCTCAGTGTAACTATAGCTACCAGTGATGGCAGCCATTTTGCTATTTTAATCTTTATCTCCTTTCACTGAGTGGGAGATGCTGCTGTGCTGCAGAAATGTACTGTTAGATGTTCTCTTCAGTTTTAAACATCAAACACTGGAGCTGTACACTGTAAGAATTTAACATTCACTATTTGGGTGGGTGTATATATATATATATATATATATATATATATATATATATATATATATATATATATATATATATATATATATATATATATATATATATATTGTGCGCACAATGACAATGAGTTGAATCTAGTATCTAATTTATGTAAAACCACGTTGTTACAATATCATTTTAGGCAGGAAGCTCCCAAACTGGCAAGCTAATCAGACTGCTAACAGGCTAATGTTAGCACAAAAGCTAAAATCCATGTTATGTTTATGGCTAAATTTGACAGTTTAACATATAGTTAAGCTAGCTGTAGGTTTCCTCTCCAGGTTAATAAGGTTTGTTGAAAAAATTTTGCATCAATTTTATCCTGTGCTAAGAGAGGTGAAAAATACACTACATTTTAGCATTCTTATATGATTGTGTTTTTATGGCTATATATATTACACGTCCTATACTTGAAAATGAAAAATCAAATATTTATATCCTGTTTTGGCCTGTAAGATAAATATGAAAGCTACATTAATCCAACACTTTCAGCGAAGCTAATTAAAAGATTGTGGTTCAAATAGGAAGAAAAAAAAAAACACAGATGGAAAAAAAATGATTAATATTGTTTATATTTTCCCAGTGACTGCTTAAAGTACAATATGCCTATAACCTGAGGCTGTTATACCAGAGCTGTTGACAGTGGTGCTTTAGTAGAGCTTTAATGTGGGACATTATGTGAATTTATTTACCATGATTCTCTGCTGTGATTTGCATAGTCAGTTGTGTTTTGGCTCCCAGATCAGATGGCTCAAACTGGGTCATCCATGTGTATGAGAAACATGGTGTATGTGTGTATCTGTGTGGGCACGTATGTAGTCTCTGCCAGATACAATAGCGACTCCTTCGCTTTCCATAAATTTAGCTGCTGAGAAGAACTGAATCTAAAGCGTAATCAGATTACCGTTGAAGTGTCCCACAGCTGATCTTGCTGTTTTCATGTTTCTGCTTACTAGATCAGCGAATGCAGATGCCGCGACTGATTCCTTTCAAACCAACATCACTCTGTTCACACGCATCCTGGACAGCCTGCTGGATGGATACGACAACCGTCTACGGCCTGGTCTCGGGGGTGAGGAGATGATGTGCAGACATACAGTTTATACAATCTAAATGAACCGATGCTGTTACGAAACAGCACGTGTGTCTTTTTTGTTAACGGCTGATGGCTCATTGGAAGTGAGAACACTTCATTTAACATCAGCTTTTCTAGCACTGATAACCTTTGGCGGCAATCCCCTCAAGAATAATCTGACAAACACACTCTGTGTACAAAACATTTAGATTATATAATACTCCCTCCACTTCCTGGAAAGTAACAGCAGCCAAAGTGGCCACATTTAACCTTGCGCAGAGCTTTACTCTTGCCTGAGTTTTTCTGGAAAAAAATTGAGAGTATCTATGGACAATAGAAGGAAAGACACTGTGGATGCATAACAACACTGTTTAATAGCTGCACTACACTACAAAAACACTGCGGCTTAAATCACATGGTATGGTTACATGTAAGGTCTTTAAATTATTTATTGCCATGTTGTTAGATGAGCAAATTAAAAAGTGTTAAAATTAAAATATTTATATCAGAATATACACTTTAGGTACAGTGGAGCCATTAAAAAGAGCTTCCTGAGCTTCTTAAATGTTTGATCAATTTAAATTTTTATGAGCATAACAAGCCTCACACATTCAGCAGAAGGCAGCGTTTGGATTTTGTTGTTTGAAGAATCCCATCTATGCTACAGCGCTCCACTCTTCATCCTCACCTCTCCTGTTATCCTGCACGTTTGGGCGTCACATTTCCAGCTGGCCCCTCACCCCCAAAGCTGAGCTCCTCCCTCAGGATTTGGTGCCATTTGAAATTCAAATTCCTGGGGCCATCAGCCCAGCCCAGGAGCCACCATATGTGGAACAGACCTCCTTTAGCTTGGCAGCAGTCAGCCTGTTCAACTGGCCCTACAGTAATAGTCCTTCCAGCTTATTAACTGTGCAGGAAAAGGTCAAATGTATGAAAAAAAAAAAGCTTAGGTACATATCCTATTTTTGAGGATCTTGAAAATGTAAAAATATAAATTTGATATCTGATATTGATTTTTCACAAAGGTTTGATACACCAAATTCATAGGATTGCATCAATAAAAAAGTATGTATTTACTATGACTAAAATATTAGACTAACTGATGCTTCTCGACCAACAGCTAGGGCTGAGAAAGTGCCTGTTTAACAGACAGACTCAGCGATCTGACAAAAAACACTTAAATAAAACATTAAAGCATAAATCAGAAACCATTGAAGGGTGTCTTTTGTCCTGTCTCACCCCTCAGCCCCAACTGGTTGTGGCAGATGACTGCCCCTCCCTGAGCCTGGTTATGCTGGAGGTTTCTTCCTGTTAAAAGGGAGTTTTTCCTTCCCGCTGTCGCCAAATGCTTGCTCATAGGGGGTTGTTTTGACTTACAATATAAAGCGGCTTGAGACGACTGTTTGCTGTCATTTGGCTCTATACTGTAAAGTAAAAATGAATTGAATTGAATCATCCCACTACAGGAGCACAAACCCTGCAACACTGTACCCATTAATGTACAGAGGAGCTAAATCATCCTACAGAAATAACATCAGATGTTTTCCACATTAGATCTGTATGTCTCATCTGTTGGGGGGGGAGGAAACCGTATTAACGCGCCACTGGACTTTGGCTTATGACATATTCATAACGACTGAAAAAGCGCCTCCTCACGGCTGCACGAGCGAGCTCACTCATACATACAGTATACTCAGGGTCAAAGAGTCAGAGTCTTTGATAATTTTCATGGTCTAAGCATAACGCAAGGAAAGAGAGAGAAAAAGAGAAAAGTGGCGTGAATGCCAGTGGATTTGATGCCTGCGTAGATCATCAAACATTCAGTCATTTATTTAGAGGCTAATTACACATGCAGAGCATAGTATAAAATTTATTTTCTCCCTGCAGTCATTTAAATGTTCCACTATCTCCGATAATTAAGGGCGTTTAGGACAGCTACAGGTGTGGACATTATAACAGGAACACAATGTAAAATAATGAATAACTACAGCCTGATGTAACAGGAGGTACAGTGGAAATATTTTACATCTTATAGCAATGATCATATGCTAAAGATTGGGAAGATGAATCTAGGGCAGAGGTTTAAGTTGAACCCACGTTTCCCCTTGGGGAGGTTTCAGGGGAGAAGAAAAAAGCAACTCTAATTTCTTTAACAGTGAATTAGTGTGTGGGTTTAGGCTGCATATGCCTCCTGAATTTATTTAGAGCAAATAACACACAGTAATTTGATGGCTAAACAGGCTTTCACATGCAAACCCATGTGTTTTCTCTGATCTAGATAATGTAACTAGACCATGTTTGTAGACCGTTGTAATCCTAGCTGCTTAAATCCAACATTTCTTTTTCATACGTGTCATCTGTTTCAAGTGCTCTTTTCAAAATGCAGCATTTTCTTTTCCTGACACTTTCACTGAAGTCAAGCCAGGCTGCAGAAAGTGAACAGAGAACGCACAGTTGCTCCTCATCGTCATTGCTGTGACTGTGAGGACGCTCACTTCTGTTCATATTCACACTTCTGCTGCCACTAATTAGTCCACCACCACAGAAAAAATAAAAAAACAGTTATCACCTATCTATGACTTTATGCTCAGAGATATACGTTATTATTAGAGATCAACCCGCCAGGGACCAGAATCGGCTGATTTCCATCAGCCTCAGTCCAGATCGGTCACTGGCTGGTCAGTCACACATATGTCTGATTACAAGCCAATTCTTTTCATGCACGTGCACTCACTCGCATGCTGTAACGGAAGCTCTTCACTGTGAATGAAGACACAAAATTTGCCAAATTAAACCTTGAAGGACAAAAATGTTTGTAACAACAAACCTAATCAGAGGCTTAAATCAGCCTCGCCCAGCTGAACACAGACGCTTTATAGACGCTAACAAAGGCAAAGTGCAACCAGTGCGTCTCTAGTGATTATACTAGTTAATGAAAATGAAACTAAAAACTAAAGCTAGGTGTAAAAACTAGAATTGGAAAAAAATATAATAATAAAAAGACAACAACTAACACTGACACTAATTAAAATCTAAACTAACACCAAACATTTTCAAGCACCAGAAACTAGACTGAAACGAACAAAGCCACTCTGGAAACGCACTGATTTGAAAGAAAAATGTATAATTATGGAACTCTGCTGCTGCGTTTCACCAAATTGTTTTGGTTTTGGGTCCCAAAGCGTTGCTGTCGTGGTGTCGTTGCGCTCCTGTTTCCCTACAACTGCGCTTTTTGCTTTGAGCTAAAATCTCAGTTTAACTACACAGAAGCATCAAATAAAACGCTTCACCAACAGTGCTGACATGAGCTGTGACAGACATTCAAGTGAAGAGGGTTAATTGACTTCGTTTCCTCGCATTTGCACTGGAATAATCTGGATGAGGAATGTTGCAGTTTTTATATGATGCTGATTTGTGTGCCGCTCGTTTGATGAAGATTTCCTGACGATCATGCTCGCTCTAATTTTGCTGCTTCTCTGTCTCTGTTCAAACTGGCACGAGTTAAGTTGACATTTGGATAGTTGCACAGTGGAATGCACAGTCTCTAACACAGGCAGGTTGGGTCTTACCAATTAAACATGGTTCAGCTGGCCCATCTGCACCAAATGATTCAGATTATATGAAAAGCACGTGTTTATGACTGTTGCTGGATAAATGAGCTTTAGGTATTTTGCTTGTTCCCTTAAATAAAATGTCCTTGGGCATTAAATGCACTCTTGATATTTTTAAATAGTAAGCACGAATTTCCCCTGAAGGCTGTGCATTTCTAGGTTTCCTACTACTGAAAAAGAAGTCAGTTTTGCCTTTGAATTTGTTCTGCTGGTACAATGCAAATGGAGTGGAGCTTCCATTTGGTGATGGATTTGTTTTGTTTTTTACAGACTTGTGTTTGTTTATTCTTGAGGGGCTTTTGATGCTAGCTTGTGATTTTTCTTTTATTCATTTTTGTGTGTGTGTGTAGCAAAAATCCTCTGACTTTACTTGATTAAAGGGGTTTTCTGTTGATACTGCAGCCTTCATCAGACATGATAAATGACACTGAGCCTGCATTTACATATAAAATGAACAACCAAGCCAAATAAGACAAGAGAGTATTTTTTTATTATTATATTCGAGCACCTTCCTCAAAGTACATCCAATACAAAACAGAATGACACCCCCCCCCCCCCCCCCCCCCCCCCCCAAAATAAATAAATAAATAAACCAAACCACAAAAAAACCCAAATTATGATCAGTAGTTAGAAAATACCTCATGTAAGTTTTGATGACTTAGCCCCAAAATAAGGTGTAAAAAGCTGGACGTTATACTTGTGCCACCACCTTTGGAGGAGTCTTCAAGCTAAATTATCTTTGCCCCTCTCACCTCATGGGACAATGGGTTTCATAAGAGCCATAAATACAGTACTGATCTGCATAGTTCTCCAGGCTTCATATTCAGCCCAGTTCTTGTGTAATTTAGCACACCTCAGGTTTTTCTATTTAAAAGAGGCTTCTTGACAGACACCCTTCCCCTGAGACCATTTCTGATGAGGCTTCAGTGAACAGTATGGATCAGCTGAAGGCTCAAATGCATCTCTCAGGTCCTGTGTCAGCTCTTTGCTGGATTTTCTTCCTATTTCTTAAAGACATGACTTTTAGATGCTGTTCATCTGCTGTAGATCCTTTTTTTTAGGCCTAACATTTCTTCTTCTTTTCTCTTTCATTTGTCCAGTTTCCTCAAATCTTTTTTAAGGACACACTGCACACCGTGCTGAGATATGCCAAATTTTCAGCTCTTTGGGAATCACCTTGTTTGTGCAAAAATAAAAATTTATGCCTGTCAAACTGTGTTATATTTGCCTTTTTTAAATTAGATTCAACCTAAAACAAATAGGTCAGTGTTCAGTGGCTTAACAAACAAAACATTCCTCTAAATGGTATAAGGACTGGACTGAAAATGTCCAAAGAAAAACTGAAAGACCTTCAGAAAGCCTGGAGTACTGTACTATGTGTCATTTTTTTTATCCAGCAAAACCAAAAGCATCAGCTTCAATAGTAAATATGCCAAATCAACAAAAACGCTTCAGTAAAAGAGTGGATTCACAACAGAGGCTACAGAATATTAAACAGTGAAGAAATACAATGACTTGGAATTAATTGTAAACACTTTAATTGAAAGAAAAAGGTTCAGTAATCTCTCTGGGTTGAACAAAGCAAATCACAACTTTATTCTTCTAACATATAAATAGCTAATGAAACCAGCCCCTATTTCTAATACTACTTTGGCAATTACAGAAATTATTTTTTAAGTCCATTTGTTATGTCAGGTGCCCAAATTATCATTCATGAAATTTCCCTCAGAATTTTTGTTCCTATTGTGTCACGGTGACTCTTGGTTAGTAACACTTTTAACCTTAAATAGCAAGATCAGTGTAAGGTATAATGGTGAAACATTCAGCCATCACAACAAATGACTAACCGACTTGGATTATGCAGTGTATATAGTGCCACAGCCATTGAGAGGCTCAGTATATTGCGGTACATTAAGCCCTTATGATAAAATTCAGCATTCTGTGTCAAGAGAAAGCAACGCAGTACATCATTTAGCATCTAACATTGTTTCTGCTGAGACAGAAATCTCTTTAAAAAATCTATCAAACTAATGAAGGTCTCTGTGGCAGGGTAAAAAAAAGATCAATTTCAATCAACCTTATTTACATTCCATAGCCTGGTTAACATAAATAAGTGCACCCAGTGGTATGTCTAGCTAAATAGATAGAACCTATTACTCCACAGTCTGCCACATCCTCTTGATTTACATTACCCTATAAGCAGGAAAGGGTGCTAATATTTTATATTACAGCCTGTGATTTATAGTGTAATTTAGCTGCATGAATGTTAGTAATAAAACACTTACTGGTTTCCACTGGTACTCCAGTGTAGGTGGAGTGGAAGAAAGCATGTTTATCAGCAACAAGGGAGAAACATTTGGCTATTTTTAACCCCTCTTACTAGTTTGGAAACACCATGTACCTGCAGGGAAAATGAAATGGTGGTAACCTGATTGGTACTGTGTAATTAAAGACAAAACAGTCAACAACTGTAAACTATGGGCTCTGTTATCGACCATTTCTATAATATGTCTCGGAGGGACGTGGACAGCAGCTCACCTTGCTGTGCATGAGAGGGCTTTACTTAAAATGAATAATTTTTTAGGTTGTATGCAAGATGCTGTTTACTGTGTAGAACAGAGTGTGGTATGAAACATGGACGCTTTTTGAATCGAACAAGCACAAGAGATTTATCTTCAGTAAATTTTTAAACGAGTCTGAGTGTAGCGAGAGCAAACTGACCTGATGCAGGAGTGCTGATGCAGTTGGACATTATCACTGGGACAGGAAACATGAGAGGCTTGGCTTTTCCATAACTGTGAACATTTAGGTCAAATTTTAACTTACATGTATGCTTTGGTTCAATAAATGTAATCTTACAGGAGTTAGACATAAGTCGCTGTTCAAAGGTCATGTATACAGTTATGTGAAAAAGAAAATTACATCTTCTTTCATTTCTAATGTTTTACATAACAGGACATAATTAAAGAAAAATCACCTGGTTCCTACCAGGTCTTAAAGTGAGGTTAAAACAACCTGAGCAAAAATACATGACATGTTACATCATGTCATTATTTATAAAAACGTAGCCAAATTATATAAGCAGTGTATGTAAAAACGAAGTAAACCCCGTGATTCATTAGCTTGCCGAACCACCTTTAGCAGCAATAACTTTTAAGTAATCATTTTCAGTATGTCTTTATCAGTCTCTCACATCATTGTGGAGGAATTTTGTCTCACTATTCTTTACAAAATTGCTTCAGGTTGTTGAACGTTGTGGGCATTCGTTTACACACAGCTCTCTTCAGGTCCCACCACAGCATTTCAGGTTGTGGTGACTGATTGTGCATCTTGATCATTTTCATGTTTAGCCATTCAGTTGTGAATTTGCTGCTGTGTTGGGATTATTGTCCTGTTGTGTGGCCCATTTTGGCCTCACATTTGACACTACAATACTTTGGTATGGAGTTTGTCGAAGGTGCCCAGCCCTTGTGGCTGCAAAATGCACACAAATCATTACCCTTCCACCACCGTGCCAAAAGTTGGTATGAGGTGTTTGTGCTGCTCTGCAGTGCATTATGGCCAAACATCTCCACTTTGGTCTCGTCTGTCCAGCAGTCATTGTTTGAGAAGTGTTGTGGTTTGTTCAGTTGCAGCTTTGAAAACCTAAGCTGTCCTGCCGTGTTCTTTTTAGAGAGAAGAGGCTTCTTCCTGGCAACCCTTCCAAACAAACTAGTTCAGCCTGTTTCTAATTGTGGAAATTGTTGTAGAAATCTAATTTTCTAATCGATCTGGTGAGATTATTTTTATTATGTCCTGATGCACAAAAGCTTAGAGTTGAAAGAGGGTAAACTTTCTTTTTACCATGACTGCAGGCGAGGTGACTTTGCACACAGTATAGTTGTGTCTGTATGGTAATGTAACTACCGTATTTTTCGGACTATAAGCCGCTACTTTTTTCCCACGTTTTGAACCATGCGGCTTATAGCCCGGTGCGGCGTTTCTGTGGATTTTTCTTTAACCACCAGGGGGCTCTTTAGCAGGATATGAATCATGGGCCGTCAAAGTTGGAAATCAAAGAAGAAAGCGCCAACAAGTGCTAGCAGCAGGCACAAAAGAGATTTTTTTCAAACTCCCTCATCATGGAAACCACAAAAAGAACTTCCTATGATGCCGCTTTTAAGTTGAGGGCTATCGACCTGGCACTACAGGAGGGAAATAGAGCCGCTGCACGTAAGCTCGGCGTGAACGAATCAATGGTGAATTGACTTGTTATAACTCAAATTTGGGGTTGTCTGTCCCCCTCTGCTGAGTGCCGAGTAATTGTGGAAAACCGAGAGCGGCGGAGATACCAGCGGCTTATAGCCCGGTGCGGCTTATATATGTACGTTTCCAGTTTTTTCCAAAAAATTTGTAGGTGCGGCTTATAGTATGGTGCGCTCTATAGTCCGGAAAATACGGTAACTACAACAAATTATTATTTCTGCAACTGTTTCACAATAAAAGCCACCCCAAGTTTAGTTTAGTAATTGGCTTTAATGTGGGGCTGCAGCAGTATGCCATTTTTGGTCTGCAAAAGCATTAACTTAATAATGCTCTGATAAAGTGTAAGATCTCTGTGCATATGGCACTATGGCTCCAGCCCAGAAATTACTCCACTAGGATTTAAAGAGAGAATTACAGAGTATAAATACACTGAGTATCTTTTACTGAAAGTGCAGAAAAAAGATTATAGATTGATCAAAAACTGTGTTTTATACTCTGTAAATCAACTCACGCAATAGAAAGTTTTAGCAGAGGATGTCTGGCAAATGTCTCAATCAGTACTTAAAACCAAAGAAAGGAAATTAATTGAAATGTCAGTGTAAACATTATTTGTTTGTGTCTTGATGCCTGTAACTGTTTTCTCTGATCCAGACAGGGTAACTGAGGTGAAAACAAACATCTATGTTACCAGCTTTGGACCAGTTTCAGACACAGACATGGTGAGTGCAGTTTATTGGCATTTATTTACTGTGTTTCCTGTGATTTCTCTGTAATATACTGTATGTCTCACATCCTGCTTATGCTTAAAGCAGGGGTGGCCAACTCCAGGCCTCGAGAGCCGGTGTCCTGCAGGTTTTAGATGTGTTCCTGATCCAACACACCTAAATTACATATAGAAGTCATTAGCAGGAATCTGGAGAACTTAACTGCATACTGAGGAGGTAATTCAAACATTTGGTGTGTTGGATCAGGGACACATCTAAAACCTGCGGGACACCAGCTCTTGAGGCCCAGAGTTGGCCACCCCTGGCTTGAAGGAAGAAATTATACTTCTTTTGATTTATTTTACTTCCATTATGTCTTCCCCTCAAACACACACACACACACACACTACAGTACTGAAGTAGGATGAGTATTCCTCACTATGTCACGATGTCTATTCATCTGACAATTTTCATCTCATAAATTATTGAAAGTCTTCTTGTTATTCAAGTCTCTCCTTTGTTTATCCTGGGCTTTCCTGTTTATCATTCTGAAACATGCGGCCACCTTCACATCGTATCATCAGCTTCCCTCCAATTGCTGACGGCTCATTTTCCAAGTGATTAATTTATCAATTCAACAGTTAAGTTCAATACAGTGGCCCCTGAAAAATATGCAAACAAGGTGGCTCTTAGCCAAACATGAACCAGAACGTATAGGGAGCAGGACTAAGACACCACGTAATAAATCTTTATGGGTAAAAATTATTTATTTATTTTTATATTATGGCCAAAATCCCAGATCTAGATCACCACCCACATTTCATCAGCTAATTGGCCCAGAGGGTGATCTGTCAGCCAAATCATTTCTGATGTCTCTTTCTAAAAACATCTTGAGAATAAACAGATGGAGAGACAGACAAACAGCTCAAAGGAAAACATCCTTTCCTTCAGTTTCACTGGCAGAGGCCGGCACTGATGACCTCGCTTATAACCCCAAGGAGTAAGTCACTGCTAGGTCAGAATTTAAAATCATCATTTAGATTCAGGCATGGAAACATGTTACTTAGTTTAAAATGTATTATTTATTTCAGGCTCCTCTGAGAAATATTTGCCTCATAAAAAATGAGAAATATTCTCATCTGATCTGACTGCTTTCTTCAGATACTGTAGAGCAATTCAGATGATTGCTGAGGTGACACCTTGTAAGATTTATAGAAGGTCCACTGAAAGTAAAAGAAAATAATAAAATGAAGTAGAAAATGATTATTCTCATTTACAATGTCATATTTTATTTATTTATTTTTTCTGGGCAGAGTAGCTTTGTGTGATTCATGGTAAAAAACAAAATAAACAAACTTAAATTTATTAGACCACCACCCAGTCTAAGGTTTATGCCTTAGATTAGGCTGGACAAAGAAGTCCAGTGTGCCGGCTCAAAACTGGGCATAAACAAGTGAATTCAGTTTGGTATTTGCCTAATAAGAAACATTTATTATTTTTTTAGTTTTAAACAGGGTTTTGACAGATTTCTAAAATATGTGTTTTCTTGCTTTTGATGACAGGTGGTCTAATAAATTTGTTAAACACTAGAAAGCACAAGAAAAGATTAGAGAGCTGTATAGCTGCAAATCTGTTGCCATCAACATATCCTAAACATAAGTAGTTAATACAAATTTCTGAGTCCAGCCAGAACCTCATAGATTTGAAGCAGAAATTCAGAAATTCCTTCACAGTTAGTAATGTAGTCAACACAGGATGGTGATGTAATTGCAAAATAACCAGTCTGTCTGAGAGTGATTGCAGTCAATCTCCGCTGGACTGCAACTGTTTGGAGACAGGTTGCCTACCAACAGAGGATAGCTGCAGCTACTTGCAGTCAGTCTCTGACAGCAAAAATTTCAGTGCCCTCACCGGGCAACCACCAAATTCCTTTTATAGTTGCAGTGTTGTCCTAGTTTTACTCTAGTGTGACTGAGCCATAAACTACGATGAATAAGTAATACGACCTAGATCATTGGCCTACTGTTACCATTAATTGCTTTTACATGTAGAAAAACAGCAAGAGTAGAATTAGAAATATTCATACTGGGTTCTATTGACAAAACCGTCCTCTATGAAGTAGCATATAATTTCCTTATATGGTCTTTTTTTTTGACCATATAAGGAAATTCGGTTGACGTCATTGAGACTGTTCAGAAAAAATTTTATTTCTGAACAGTCTAAAGTCACTGATCTCGCTATATATATAAACTTTAGCCATGTTTGATATGAGTATCCGCCACTATAACAGTATATTTATGACCAAAAAAAAAAAGAAAACAACCTAAAAGTTCCTATTCCCTAAAATAGCTTCAATTTGGCTGCTAGCAAAAAGGAGTAATATTAGAGGCACTATTCCTGTCACGGATTAATGCATGGTGCTGTAGTGCTTACTTTAAGACATCATGGTATATGTAGGATTGACTCAAAATAAACTACAGTGTGCACAGACATCAGGATAAAGGACCATGCTTCCCAGTGTGATGTGAGGTGGATGAATGTGTGTTTAATAATTTAGTAAGATGCAGACTGTTTTAGAGGAGAACTCAAAGACAACAAATAGAGTGAGCCTAAACTTATCTGTTGTAAGTATCACAGCTTACTGACCTACTTTCTGCTCCATACTATTTACATTAAGCATTTTTACTGACTAGATTTGCTATAACTTTACCTGAACTAAAATAAAAAAGCAGGTCGTTTTACAATAAGCGCTGCTATACCGTTAAAGAATTCGGCTGAGTTTCGGTTCGCAGTTTCAGTATCCCGACATCTAAATGTCACAGGCTTTGCAACTGTGACGGGAAGAAAAGAAAATGTATCTCCCTCTCTCTCCTTCTCATCCTCACTAGCTGTGCGTGAATCACACAGACATGAACATTCACACATATACACATTTCACAGTGCAGTGCTTTCTGCCCTAAATCCTTGCTTGTGTGTGGTGTCTTTTGACAACAGAGTATTGCAGGTCAAGGGGGTCATCTCGGACTCAGAGCTAGCTTAGGAAAACAGCAACTCAGAAAGGTGTGAAGGAACAGGGCGAGTGCGGGTCTCACCTTCATGGAGACCCGCTATTTGGCAAATAGCCCCACAGATTTTAAAGTGGCAAGTGAAGTCACAAAAAAGGGCAGTGTACAATGTGCAGTTTTGCATTTTTTTTTTTTTTTGAGCAGGAATGAGTCTTATTTTAATACAAGGGCAAACTGAGTCATAAGAGAGTAATGATATAGTCAGATCAAGCCATGAATTTATCTCATCTGTCCTCAGGAGTACACCATAGATGTTTTCTTCCGGCAAAGCTGGAAGGACGAGAGGTTGAAATTCCACGGACCGATGAATATTTTGCCCCTCAACAACCTGATGGCGAGTAAGATTTGGACCCCGGACACCTTCTTTCACAATGGGAAAAAGTCTGTGGCCCATAACATGACCATGCCTAACAAACTGTTGAGGATCAAAGATGATGGGACGCTGCTGTACACCATGAGGTAACTCAAGGCACAAACGTCTGTGGAAAATGTCAAACAGTGAGAAGCTTAAAGGAATCATTTGCATAATATAATTTGCTGTCTTATTGAGCATTACTTAAGAATATTGACTACATCTGTAAGACAAACATGACGCTCTTACTAGCAGCGTGTTAGCTCATGTTTACATGTGATGTCACATCATCACAGGAACGCCTGCCTGGAAGACTAAACAAGGCTGCCTGACACTTATTTTTACCAGGTTACCACGCGTCTCCCAACCCTGACATATATGCGCAACAGGTTGGAGAAACGAGTAAAAAAAAGGAAAAACAATATTGGAAATAGGCTTTGATCAGATTTATTCGTACAAGTGATCCAAACTAGCTAAAAGACTATCTTTTCACCATTCTTACTTCCCTTTTCTCCTAGGGAGCTGGGTAATTTATTACATTAGTGAGGCCTTGTTTGGGATTTGAACCTGGGACCCCTCAAAGCCAGGCTTTAGGATATAGCTTCATATTTGCCTTATAGACAGGAGAGTGGAATAAATCTTCTCAGCTAACACTTTGCCAGAGAGTCTGCAAACTGTCCTGAAACATGGAGAAAAAAAAATGGGAAATGACTCGAATGGAACACTTTTCTCGCTAAAGCAAGCGTGAATGCAGCAGCAACACAGAATCCCATTTGTTCAAATGTATTTTTCATGCCTCCTGTTTTATGCATAGCATCCTTTTGCTGCCACCTATTTGAAAAAGTAAACACAAATGCTAAAATATTGCAATGATAATGATAATAATAATAATAATAATACAGTGCTTAACAAATTTTTTTAGACGACCTGTCATAAAAACAACACAACAAATATTTTAGAATGTGTCAAAAACTTGTTTAAAAGTAAAAATGACTGAATTCATGTTTGAGATGGGTGCTGGTGGATTAACTATTACAGAAACATAAAAAAAATGATTTTGTTAATTACCAATACTGTTAGTTTAGCGCAGCTGTGGCATAAACCTTAGACTGAGAGGTGGTCTGATAAATTAGTTAAGCACTGTATATTTTTTCAGTGGTTGGATATTGTTTTAAATAGCACGCAGCTAACCTACAGTGTCACATTTCTGCTGGTCGCTTATTTTGCTTTGCTGATTACAGTCAGGATGAATGATTTTGTTTCAAGGCATTACAGATGGGAAGTGTCTTGAATAGTGCATGAGGCTTGTGAGTTTATTTTTATTTTTTCTATCTGTGCTGTATACTTTTCATGCATTTGCAAAGTCTCCTTCATTTTCTGTGAATTGGATGCAGGTTAACTGTGCATGCAGAGTGCCCAATGCATCTGGAGGATTTCCCCATGGACTCTCATTCCTGTCCACTAAAATTTGGCAGCTGTGAGTAACTCTGATGATGATAGTGCCTGAGGGAACTCAAAAGTGAAATGCTGCTTTGTTTTTTTTTTTCTTCCTTTTTCTCACTGGTCCTTTGGCGAGAGAGCAGCCTAAGGAACAAGTGAAGCATGGCTCCGTTTTCTGGCAGTGGCACCACACATTTGAACAAACAACACTGCAGATAAATGATTAATTGGAAATGTCACCGGGAAAAATGGGGAAACCAATGCTAAGCTCATCCAAATATTTTTGTTGGGAATTTAAATCTGTTTTAATGCTTCTTCACATTTGGATGATTTTTTTTTTTTTTTTTGCATTAAGCTGTTTTAAAATGTTGTTCTAAAATCAATTATTATGCTAACTCGGTGGGTCATGTCTGAAATGCCTTGATTCTTTATATGGTGATCTGTAATATTTCACATTCTACAGTACAACATGACTGACAGAATATTTCAATTATTGAATGTACTGAAGTAAAATTTTCTCCTTTTTCGTCAGCCATTCTTAGGTCTTGTATTCCATATTCAGTAATATTTGTGGCTGACTGAAAAGGGCAAATGTCACTATGCGTAGATTGCTTTTTCGTGTTTTACAAGTGACATCTTCAAGGAGCGAGAGACTTTGTTTCTCGCAGCAGTATAATTTAAACACAATGTAGTAGGTGGCTTTTCATTTGGCTATAAAAAAAAAAAATCCTCATCAGTTTATCCCCCATGGGGTTACCCTTTTCCCTTTTTTAGATGCCTACACAATCTCAGAGGTGACTTATGCTTGGACTCGAAATGCCTCCGAGTCTGTTGTAGTGGAAGGAGAAAGCTCCCGCCTGAACCAGTACGACCTGCTTGGGCAAACGGTCGGACAAGAAACTATCAAATCTAGCACAGGTAAGCATCTGTTGAGTCCTGGTGGGAATCAAATCCACCTCTTGAACCTTTATTCTGCTCCTGAGTGCAGAAAAATGTCTCTAATATAGGAAGGAAACAGTGCATTTTCAAATACAAGAAAATAATGAAGATTTACCAGATTGTTTCCAGATAACTGGAAATTTCTATTACACCCTTTGACAACAAAGCACAGCAGTAATCTGAAGCTGTAAGGATATACTGCGTGGCTTCCACAGCATCCACTTTGTAGAGTCAGCAACCTAAATCGCTTTCTCACTTCTAAACTGTTTCAGTGTGAAAATCAAACTGTGATTTTGTGCTTGTTTGGGTGGATGTCGAGATTGTCCGCCTCCTACATGTTGCAGAAGGCGGCCGTAAGCCTGCAGTGACACGCTTTGCTAAGTTTTGTCTTCATATTACTCACTTTATTTGGCTTGAAAAATGCAGAGAAACGTTAGCTCTGGCTTTTGCATGAAAATCGTTTGACATAACAGCGACTTGGCATGTTGTTCTGCACTGTTCTGTATATTCTTATTCCTTGTTTATCTTGTGCTGGAGACCAAAAAGCAGCATGGCAGGTGAGCTGTTGCAGTTACAAGCCTTTTTATTTTATAAACTCTTCCTTGTTTGGAGAACAAAGATCGGTGGAAATGCTGTTTATTTGGGTGGATTTTTTTTTTTTTTTTTTTTTTATTGTCAGTAAAAACTGCATTACTAGAAGTAACAACACATACTGTACCTGTTTTAGCTGTTAGAGACACTAACAGAGAGGCTCTAGGAGGCAAGAACAACTGCTATCCTTCAGATGTCCTTTGGTATGTTAGTACAAAAAGACAGAAACTGAATTGTCTGACTAGAGCAGAGAGATGCATTAAATTTTTTAAAGCTTTGGCACAGCTGCCATGATGGGCCGATCCAGAGGAGCAGCCACACTCTTGTACAATATATAAAAAGATCTTATCTTAACTAGCCATCACTCACTTCAGGAGTCACAGGTTAGAACCTGAGTTGAGTAAAACATGTTGCTGAGACAGTGAGTCTGATGTTGATTTCACTAAATAGACCAGTGATTGCGTCCTTCCCTGTCTGGAGATTTGCAAAGATGTGTGGGTAAAAGAGAAGGGTCACGCTACATATGACCCTTCCACAGGAAAGCAGAAGAAGGCGGCAGAAGTCCGTCATGAAAGCAGACTGTAGTGACCTATTTAGCGTTTATTTTATTTGGTTCACACCATGCTGTGTTGTTGCACTTTGAAATGATTTCAGATTAAATGTTGAGGTTGGTATGTCTGACCAAATAATGCCATATTAAAAAAAGGGATTTAGGGGCACCTGGGTGGCTTAGTAGTGAAGTCAGCGACCACATACGTATGCCGAGTTGCGGTGCGGGCGGCGTGGGTTTGAGTCCCAGCCCGTCGCCAATTTGCCTGCGTGTCTTCCACTATCTTTCCCCCATTTCCTATCTCTCTCCACTGCCCATAAAAGCTGCTGTGGCCAAAAAAAAAAAAAAAGTGATTTAAGACGTTCTTTCTAATGATAAGCAAGGGGTGACACCTCTGTTTGCAAAAGTCTGTAGATAAGCCCACTCCTTACTTGACCTCAAAAAATACTTTCCTGGTGAGTTTTTGGTCTCAATTGCTAATTTCAAGTCTTATTTATAGAAGCATGTTGTTGATGTTGTGGTTATGGTCCCATTTAGCATCAAATGGATGGTAAATATGGCCATCTTTTTTATACAGTATATGGCTGGCACCCTAACCATAACTTCCTATGTTATTCTGTAGGGTTTTAGGTTGTTAAAGGATTGGGTTGGTGTGGTCATCAAGAATAGAGTTAAACCCATATATGATTTTTAAGACTGACTGGCTGGCTGTAGCTCAGAAGGTAGAGCAGGTCATCTACTAATTGGAAGGTTAGTGGTTTGATCCCTGGCTGCTCCAGTAAAGTTTCCCATAGAAATAACTGCATGCCAAAGTATCCTGGGGCAAGATACTGAACCCAAAGTTGCTTTCCGATGTGTTCATCAGAGTGTGAATGTTTGATAGAAAGGACTAAGGAGAAGAATGTATGAATGGGTGAACGAGGCATGTTGTATAAAGTACTTTGAGTGCTCAAGTAGAGTAGAAAAGAGTCATATAAGAACCAGTCCATTTACCATACTGATAAAAATCCAATATATGGGCCAGTATTTTTTTCTTTTAGACATGCAGTGTCTACACTCGTAACATAGTTAAAGGGTATTTATACTGTTTTGTTTTGTTTTTGTTTGTGTTTTTTTGTGTGGGTTTTATTTTTTTTGGGGGGGGGGGGGGGGGGGGGGGGGGCATTTATAATCACTTATAACTGCTAATCAGCAAATAGTTAATATCAGCCAGTAATATTTGTCCGCTGATAAATCAGCCTCTAATTAATAAATGTATTGCATTATAACTGGAAATGTTTAAGGTGCACGCACAACTTTTTAGCACAAGAGACAAAAGTGCAAACTTCTATAACTAGATACTCTCAGCAATCCAATTAGTTTCCCATAGAAATGACTGCAGTGTATATATTGTATAGTTTTACTGTTCCAGCACCCCCACTGTCAACATATTGTAACTAAATGCAACCTTAACCTAGCTGACTACCATGCCTTCATTTAGCCTGTCTGTCGTGAGAACTAATGTTCATCATTCAGGCACTGCTCCCTTTTCTATTCCAACATATTTTAGCATACTGAAGGTCAAAACTCAAATTTGCTCACAAGTTTTCCTCTGTGGAAATGCTCATAATAAGATAAAAAAATTCACTGACTAACTTTTAAGGTTACTTTTATTTCTTTTTCAGAGTAATGACCTTAGACCATCCTACAAAAACAAACAAAAAATGTCATTTTACTATCAGCCAAATATATCTAGAAAAATAGATATACCTTACCTACTACAGTTATTCTGAAGACTTTTCTCTTGTTACACTCTTGATAAGAAAACATACTGTTTTAAGAATATCACATTTTCTCCTATTACATGTAAAATCTAAGGACTAAATAGATCTCATTCTGGTCTTGAAGTTTGAGCTGAGAAATGTGGCAGAAACAAGCATGTTGTCTTAAAGCTTTCCTGGCTATGCACAGAAATAGAAACATGCTCTATCCAAGACAGTCAGTTGTCAAGTTAAATTACTTCAGAAAACTGTTTTAACAAGCATATCATCGACAAAGTTCACAAAAAAAACACACAAATCAGCAACAAAAGTAAAAGATAATGATGATTAAAAATAGAAGCCATGCACTTCACGCCAACACAGATGCCAAGAAGCAGGATTTTGTGTGTGTGTGTGTGTGTGTGTGTGTGTGTGTGTGTGTGTGTGTGTGAGTGAGTGAAGATGAAAGCGACACCATTTCTGTCCAAGATGTGGGAAGCACATCGATGTAACTTGAAAGACTAGATCAAAAAACTGGTTGTAAGATGTGGTAGCTAAATATGCCACAAGTCTGAATATAAATATCGAGGCACGGTGAGGCTAGCAGGCTTCTTCTAGAAGGATGAGAGGAGGCTGGCAGCTGTTTTCCTTCGAACGCTAGAAGGGACAAGGAATCTGACTTGTGACGGCAGATGATGTGATGCAATAAGCAAATCATTGTAAGTTAGTGGGACTTAGGCAAGAAAAAATGTCCATTTATCTCTGTTTACAAGATCCTTTTTATATTATATCTTTATTATATTATTGTTTTATATATTACATAAACTATCATGTCTCATAGTAAAATAAGAATGAAAATATGAATTGTCTTGGGGAAATGGGCCCCCTCTTGTTAAAGGTCCCTGCTGTAGCTAATCCTGCATAGCAGAATGTGATTCACTGCATAGTGATAAATAACATGCAGGAACCATTGCAAATACTCCTCCAATAGTTATTAATTTAGAAATAAACACCCTCCAGGGAGCGTACAAATGGAGCAGAACCAAAGCAGGTGGAGGCTGGGTGGAGTGGAGCAGCAGTAACATCAGCAAGCATAAATAGGCCGCCTGATCAGTGCAGCGAGATGTGATGGGGTGGATGTGGTTGGTTAGCTGTTATGGCAGAGTGGGAGCGCTGTGATACGAGCAGTTAATGTAGCGCTGTTTATCACAGATAAAACAGCAGCGCATAAGTCACGTAATAATAATACCAGCAATAATAAAAAATAACGATGATGTCAGGAGTAAGAATGAGTGAAGTGAAGCCTGAAGGATGACAAAATAGACCTGACAGATGAACCAACTTCAGCAGACACACAATTTACTATGGTGCATGTTGTCATGGTAACAATGGATGTTGCCATGGTCGCATAAGCATAAAACTAATCAAAAAGTATGTATATAGCACATTTCAAAACAGAAGTCAAAAAGGGCTTACCAAGAAAGGTTTAAATAAACGTGAGAAAAATGGACAGTTAAGAAGTGATGGGCCGGCATTTATGTGGAGCTGTTTTAGACTTACTGGCTTACTTAGTCACTCAAACTGCTGATTCTAAGCAGTAGTTCCCAAACAGAACCCTTCATGGGGGGAAAAGATAAATATGAGGTGTTACCAAATATAGTCTGCATGCCTAGGTGTTTGGTTTTATACACCTGTGGCCATGGAAGTGATTGGAACACCTGAATTCAATGATTTGTCACAAAGGGCGCAACTGGTTTTAAACGCCGGTAGAATTGCCACCACAGAGCAATAATTCTCTTTGCATATAAACCCAGAGAATTTACATTTACATATTATGCATTCAACGTATCCCAGAGCGCTGTATTTCCTCTAACGTGTTTGCAGAAATCGCGTAAAAAGTGCAAACAACAAAATGTGCTCCATGCGCTTTATTGTCATCATTAGCATTTACAGCTGTGGCATTTCTCTATCTAGCAAAATATGTAAATACAAAATAAACGATTTTCAATTCCTCTGTGGGCTAGTGCACTTTAGAGCTACTTTCTGTAGTTACTATGGTTTTCGTTCATACATATGATTAAAATTAGGGCTATGGAGATTCTACTGATTTATAGTAAGTTGCAAAATTTCATAAAATGGTACTATAGCATGTATGTAAAGATATGGTCTGGTGGACTTGTAAGTCTATAAATAATTAGTAGGTAACCCTTTAAAATAAATCTAGTAAAGTACAAAGAGCAATATTTGCCTCCAAAAACAGTGATGTAGATGTAAAAATTGAAATAACACAAAAATTTGTGAGTCTGATTCGTAAACAAACTCACAGAACAGCAAACAGTGGAACACAGAAACACTTGCGTCCAAATTTTCTTAGTCTCAATGGCCGCACTCTTGTAACTTGTAACTACTTTAAAGTACTTACAGTACTTTAAATGAGTAAATGTCTTAGTTGCATTATACTTGTCCACCCCCTCCCTCAAATACGCCCCTGCTTTCACTGCTCACAGTTTGTACACATCCTGGTTCATTTTACCAGCCACACAAGCCAGAAATGTTTGGAACCACTTAAAACCTTTCTTTGCCATCAAATTTAACACAGTCTGGTTACAGAGGTAGTGTCCTTTTTTTATATGGCTTTGGCAAGATGGCAAGGTCCTCATGAGCTTTAAAACCTACTATATGCCTAATATAATAACTCTACCCAGCCACTTAGCATTAATAAATGTACTTTGTGCAGCATTTCACACAGTAGCATATCTGGTGTAGGCCAAATAAACTGCAGAGAATTAGAAATCTGAAAGCATCCAGAGTACTCTGTGTCACTGAGTGACAGCTCTGATCTAATTTTAGTAATACTACTTCTGAGGGAAACCTGACGGAAGAAACCTTTCTGGAAATGCAGCTCCTGCAAGAAGACGATGGAGGTGGTTATTATAGTGGTGAGAATGTGAAAGTAGGCTGTAGGTGCTGGAAGACTGATGTCACCCCCCATCTTTTAAATGTGTATTATTTGTACATGAATTGACTGATTCAGTCCATTTGAAGGTACAGTATTGTCAGTTTGGATTAATCATCTTGAAGAAAGCTGAGAAATATCAGCCCTAGCAGGATAGCCCTTTTTTAGTGGCTAAAAAAAGGGGGGAAAAAACACTTGTGAACCTCTAAGAGAAGAAAGTGAGATCAAAGTGGAAATGTGAATAATGACTGGGATGGTTTACAGAAATGTAAAGAAGAATGAGTTACATTTGATGATCAGGAAAGGGTTTGAGAAATTTGCTCCCGGTGGAGGATACTGACCTGAGGGTTATCGCCTGCAGACTTTAACTGTACACTTAAGAGATGAGTGGGTGGTTTACAAAGCTTTGCTGTGGAATTAGATGTCTTCTGTATGTGCCTGAGCCTGAGCATGCACAGCGAGTCCCCCTTTTCTCAAAAGATGTTCTAGTTTTCATTTTTGGACCTTTTTTCATGCTGGAGCTTTGACGTATTTCAGGATAGTGTAGGTGAAAGTACTGAAAAAAACACATCAAACCTGTGCTCTTGCATCATATTTACTGAAATAATGTGTCCGTATTCTGCTTATAATAAAGCTCAAAAAGGTCTAGGCTTTTTCTTTGTTTTTTAAAAAAATGGGTAATCTTTGAATTGGAAAAACGGGTTATGATCACAGGTGGAAATTGTAGCTACAATGCTGGGTTTCAGTTTTAAGTTACGTACAGTGCACCCAGAGAATGAATATGTGAATGTTACTGCATCCCTGAGCCAACTGTTCCACCAGTGCTCCCTTTGGGTATCAATTACCAGTATACAGTATTTCCCGAGTGATTGCAATCTCCTATCAAGGGAATCCCTGCTTCAGTTTCATTATGTAAGAATACCCTTTTATGGACTAAACGCTCCTATATAGGTTAAGTGGTGTTTGATGCCTTGGTGGAAGGCAGAATGCCTGCCAGTGGCTGTTTCTCTTGTTTAGCTAGTCACTCCACATTATCTGATTGGCTGACTTTAAATTAATCATTCATTACTAGTGTGTCAGTGTGTGGTGTAGCATACTTGCAAACTAGGTCATTTGGCACGAACTAATGCTCTCACTGGCTTTACAGGGATGGACATCTTGCATCTTGCATCTTGAACACAGCAAGAGCCACTGTTAGAAGAGTCCCACAATTCAAATACATGTTTGTTTATCTCCAAAACATCATTTTGTTGAACTGAGCGCATCAGACATGGCCCATGGCTGAACAGAGGTGAATATAGTGATGCTTTACTACATGTGCAGAGTATAATATGATGTATTATATACTAAACAGATAGCTTAGCTAAAACGTTGTTTTTTTGTTAAAATGGCTAAACTGCTTTCCCCCTATGCCACACATCCAGTCAACACTGATTAAAAATAGTATTCATTTGGAGTTGTTTCTGTATATTTAGCACACACAAATACTTAAAATCACATACTCTGAGCTCTCAAGGGTCTACTGAGGGGAATTTCTGGCTATTTAGCTGCTAAATACTCCTCTGTATTCATCAGCAAGTTGCTAACTTAATCTGTTTGTTGGTTTGTTACTGGGCAGCTTTTAGTACATGGTGGCTTTTTTTTTTTTGTTGATATTAGCTGCAGGCTTACTGCTGTCCAAAACACTGCTGATGAGAGTGAACTAAAGCGGTGGCATTGTGAGACGCCTGATAACGCACCAGTCAGACCATACATCCCACGAACAGAGGCTGATTCCTCAGTGTGGCAGGGTCGGGTTTTGATTTGCTGCATTACCCCGCTCTCTCATGACACCTTCACATCTTCGCTGTAACAGTTGCTGTTGAATAAAGGCAAAAGAAAAAATATATCTTAAAAAAAGTAAAATCGCGACTAAATAAAAGAGTAGTTTTGAGGCGTAGTTTTCATCTTGGCATGTACGAGACCATATTTGGAAGACAGAACAGATCAGATGTATTACCAGCTGATGCTGGCTAGCTAGCTTGGCTAGGTGCATCTTTATTTCACTTAGATATTCAAAGGGATGCTAATTTTGGCTGGCAAAAAACAGGAGTTAAAACTAATTTGACTTATTGAAAGCAGCTTCTTTGAGTGTAAATCAACACTGAACAAGAATATATATATATATATATATATATTTTTTTTTAAAAGGTACCCAGACAATGTAAAAAATATCTTCTGGGTCTGATAATAGAGGTTAACGCAGAACTGCCTTAAACCCTTTGGCACCACTATACCACTCTGGGTTAACCTATAACCACTTTGCTACAGGGGTCTGGGTTTGATTCTGCCCTAGACCATTTCTTGTCATTCCCCCCAGTCTCTCTGTCTGCGTTCCTTCTACTCGCTGTTGTCCTCACAAATAAAGGCTATAAATCCTTTGTAATTGCTGCTCCTCTTACTGCAAAAACATTCCCACTCATATGAAAGTGTATAACTTAAACTGGTGAGTTATGTAAAAATTCACCTCTGTACAGTTGTCATGAAGTGAGAAATTAGCTGTGGTGACCAAAATAATTATCAGTATATGGCTCTTTATTATTTTCTGCTGTTAATTTAGGCATTTTAACATAGAGGCCTATGAAGATCACCTGGCTTTTGTAGCCAGCCTCAGATGGCATACAGCTGTTTTTGGCAGTTTTGTGTTGGCTTCACTTTTCAAACCTGAAAGACGCTAAAAAAAAATCCTCTGGAACCCAAGAACTGTAAAATAAGCTGATTATGATCTGTAGATTTGTAACAATTAATAAAACAAGTTTATTGCAGCCAATATTTCTGTGAGCCTATATTGATATTTTTTTCCCCTTTAGCAGCCATAAATGTATACAAGCTTCTTTACAGGGTCAGTCCAGCAGATCTGCACATATCAGCTTTTTCTTCATGCAGAGCATTAGTTAGCCTGCAGAAACTTGTTCTGTTTTCTGTAGCTTTGGAAGAATTTGACAAAACATCCCTGATGATGGAAACAGTGACGTTATCATTAGGGGTTATCTTACTTTGGAAGCTATTATGCCATCAAGCCATTATGAAGTGAGGATGATCTTACAAATAAGGACAGTATCAAGTCAGGATATCTCGATTTCTGTTGCATCATGCTATAATTATCGACTTCCCTCTAAGTGAAGCAATCACAGCCTCTTCCAGAGAAGATTCATCCACATCCACATCCTGGCTTGTGCATCCCCTCCCCCCATCCACAACACAAGCATCAGGACCGGCATGCAAATTAAATTACAGCGGATAGAGTGCTCCATAGAGAGTACTGACAGTGAGCTCAATTCCTCCAAATTCCTGTGCTAGCATGTACGTGCGTGTCAGAGAGAGAATTAGTCTTCACATAACTGCTATTAAAGAAAGAGTGGGAATATAAAAAAAAAAATCTTTGGGATTATTCTGTGGAATTGACATCCCTTCTACCCCCTCCTTCCCACTAATGAAAAGGACTTTCCTCTTGCCAAGTGACAGCGTGCATCAAGGCCTTCATTTCAAAATCATAGCAAATGTTTCTCTGTTCTGTTGCCATGGGTAACACATCTTTTTCTTCCCATGTCTAATCTTGGCTTCTCTTTGAGATAGCTTCTGTTTGGAAAGACTGCCTACTACTGCAGCACTGGCACGGTTTCACGGCCTTGTCAGCTATTAGGCTTTGCTCGGTGGCTGGGAAATCTTACTGCCTACTTTTGCATGTATAGATGGATTACTGTATATCCACTGTGCACTGCTGGCAGTTGGAGCAGCCTAATCTATGTTTAATACTGCTTTGTTGTCCCAAAGCGTGAGATGAAAATATAATATTTTAACAATGTGAATTACATAAATACACAGGAAAAGGGAGGCGTGGGTTTGCACTTGTATTGTTAAGTTTGAATAAGATATTGTCTCCAGTTGTGTGGGTTAAAACATTTGAATCAACTACTCTAGTTTTAAAATCTGATGACAAGACTTTCAAATGTTGTCTTCAGGTGATGGAGTTAGAAACAAAATTTAATGTAAAAGGTTGAAATAAAAACAAAAGAGAATGATACAGTGAAGGCCAACAGCCAAAAGCATGCATGGTTGTTTCTTAGTTTTCTTAGTTTAGTTTCTCAGTTTGTTGTTGTAGGTTATTCTGGTTTCCCTGTGTTCTTGTCTTCCTGTGTCTTTGTGCTCCTGTTTCTGCGCTCCTGTGTGTTTCTGTCTCCCCGTGTTCTTGTGTGCTGGTGTCTGTAATTCCCTCTGTGTGTCAGTCTCCCTAGTTGTCAAGTCTGCGTGTACTGTGTTAGGTTACTTCCTGTTTTATTTTGGTATGTCTTTGGTCCTTGTGCTTTAGGTTTAGTTTTGCTTCTTGTGTTTTCCTCACGGCTGTTTCCCATTTGCCCATTACCTGCTGCATATATATTGTCTGTGTTTTCACTTTGTTCTTGTCGTGACATTATCATAGTGTTGCCCCCGCTGTGTGCTTTCCCTCTGTGATTACGTTTTGCTGCTGGCCCGCCCAGTCTGTTCCCTGTGTTTTTCAGCAATAAAAGCTGAGATCCTGTGTTTAAGTCTGTCTCCAGTGTCTGCATCTTGGGGTCCTCACCTGCCACACACAGCGTTACATGACACAAAGTGTGCCAAGAAAATATCCCACACAAATTACACCACCAGCCAGAATGGTTGATACAAAGCAGGCTGGATCCATGTTTTAATGCTGTTTACTCCAAATTAAGGCCCTATCATCTGAATGCTGCAGCAGAAATCGAGACCCAGGCAACATTTTCACAATGTTCTGTTGTCTAATTTTGTTGTGAAAACTGTTGCGTCATTTAAGTTGTTTAAGTCGCTGTTGCCTCCTTTTCAGCTCCAAGCAGTCTGGCCATCCTCCTCTGACCTTTGGCATCAACAAAGCATTTTCACAGAGAACTGCTGCTCACTGGAAAAGTCTTTCAGACCGTTCTCTGTAAACCCTAGAAATGGATGTGTGTGAAAATCCCAGCAGATCAGCAGTTTCTGAAATATCGTGCAACAACCATGCCACATTCAAAGTCACTTAAATCCCCTTTCTTCCCCATTCTGATGCTCAGTTTGAACTTCAGCAGGCCATCTCGACCGTGTCTACATGCCTAAATGCACTGAGCTGAATGAGCAGTTGAACAGACGTACCTAACAAAGTGTCCAGTGAGAGTATATTATATATATTATGTCTGATATCAAAACAGCAGAGTGAAGCCAGTGAATCAACCAGTTGAAGAATTTGCATCATTTAACTAAACGTGATTCTCGTCTGCAGGTGAATATACGGTGATGACAGCTGAATTCCATCTGAAGAGGAAGATTGGCTACTTTGTTATCCAGACTTACCTCCCATGCATCATGACAGTCATTCTTTCCCAAGTGTCTTTCTGGCTGAATAGAGAATCAGTGCCAGCTAGGACTGTGTTTGGTAAGCATGTGATTATTGTTCCTCTTCCACATCATAGTGAAATATCCTATTTCCCAATGGCACTAGAGCAATTTGAGCTGACTGTTACAGATTCTGGATTTTATACACATACTGCAGTAGCAGTAAGAACCTCCTCTAGTTTTGTAAAAATTAAGATTGTAAGCTTGAAGGATGAATATAGGGACTCATTGGAAATTTATGGCAAATGGTATATGCAGAAGAAATCTGGATGAAGAGAAAGAGGGGGGAGGTCTTGCAGGCCTCACTGCTTTTAAATCCAGTTGGATACGCTACTGCTGGACTTGTCTGTAAGCCAAGTGAAACTAATATTAGTGAGTCATCACTGGTTAGCCCACAGAAAGAACAAACAAGAATATAATTCCAGAAAAGACCTTTTTCCAAACATACCAAACCTGCTGAACTCCTGAAAAGTTGGGAAATTGCATAAAACAACATAAATTGATTTACTTTTTATATGCCTCACTTGGTTTGCCTGCTTCATTACAGTATTGTGTATCTGAATGTGTGTAAAGTAAAAACATCAATGAGCATCATCGGAGCTCATCTTACACGTGATTTCCTTTTGTGTGTTTCCAGGCGTAACCACTGTTCTCACAATGACAACACTGAGTATAAGCGCAAGGAACTCCCTACCGAAGGTTGCCTACGCCACTGCCATGGACTGGTTCATCGCCGTTTGCTACGCCTTCGTCTTCTCTGCTTTGATTGAGTTTGCCACTGTCAATTACTTCACAAAGCGGGGCTGGGCTTGGGACGGAAAGAGCGTCGTGACTGACAAGGTAATAAAGAAGAAAACACGTCCTCTGACAGGCTCCGCCTTCAAAGAGACTTCATTAGCACTGTACTGTATGTCGAAGAAGCCAAAGCTCACAGATTGGAGCTTTGAAGGCATTTGTTGGGAGCAAAGGGAGACAGCGGTAATGACCTCTTCAACCCTCCAAGAGTGGAGCCAGAGTGCTGCAACTACTGAGAACCAGTTAAAAAATCACTCACTCAGGCTCAAAATATTTATAAAGAATCTAAATGTGATCAGGGGTCTAGCCCTCCCTGTGT
Organism: Archocentrus centrarchus; assembly: GCF_007364275.1. Taxonomy (NCBI): domain Eukaryota; kingdom Metazoa; phylum Chordata; class Actinopteri; order Cichliformes; family Cichlidae; genus Archocentrus; species Archocentrus centrarchus. The sequence continues at coordinate 25,510,177 of NC_044355.1, read as the reverse complement.
TAATAGGTGCCAAATTCAGTTTCAAAAAGCCTGGGAAAGATGAATCCCATCAGCTTTAATCTTACTAAAATTGTATGTCACTCTGGCTGCGTTCACACTGCAGCCTAAAGTGACCCAATTCCAATTTTTTGTGAAATCCGATTTTTTTTTTGCGTGGTCGTTCACATTTCCAAATATATGCGACTTGGATGTGATCTGTGTGTGAACAGCAGATGAACCTGAAAGTGTCCTGCATGTGCAGTAGAGGACGCGATAACGTCACATGTAGCGAGTGCGCTCAATGTTTGCAGAAGTCACACGTTTTCCTTCCCGCGTCCACGTAACAGGACGCAGAATAGTGAAGTTTGTTGAGTATCAATGACGTGCAGGTCGGATAAATGCGACCTGGCCGTACACACTCAGGTCGCATTTGAAAAGATCGGATACCTATCGGATTTAGGACCACATATCCAAGTGTCCTGGGTCCATACATCCATACATTTATTCGCTTCCGCTTATCCTGTTTAGGGTCGCGGGGGGGCTGGAGCCTATCCCAGCTGTCATAGGGCGAGAGGCAGGGTACACCCTGAACAGGTTGCCAGCCTGTCACAGGGCTAACACATAGAGACAAACAACCTTTCACACTCACATTCACGCTCTCATTCACACCTATGGGCAATTTAGAATAGCCAATTAACCTAACCCATGTAAGTGCATGTCTTTGGAATGTGGGAGGAAACCGGAGTACCCGGAGGAAACCCACACAAGCACGGGGAGAACATGCAAACTCCACACAGAGAGACACACTGGGCCAAGGTGGGGGTGGCCTGGGTCGCATTTGAAAAAATCGGATCTGTGTTGTTCAGACTGGCTTGAAAAGATCGGATACAGGTCGCATGAGGGCAAAAAAATCGGATTTGGGTCACTTCGGGCTGCAGTGTGAACGTAGCCATAGAGCCGTTTGACATACACTCAGCCATTCCACAGAAATGTTCTTTAGCTTTTATAACATGTAGTCAAGCAAAGTCATTATAATTATAATTTGTTTACTCTGTGTAGATCACATCTACAACCTGGGGATCCAAAAGTTTATTAAGAACATAAAGTGATGAGGGATTTAAATTTGTAAAAGTCTGATTTGACAAATGTGGCTTACCTCCATAGAAATAATAGGAATAAGCAGACTGACTGGTTAGTATTCTGAGTAGTGTGTCTGTTTCTGGCAGACATGACAGAGGTGAAGTTTTGTGTTTTCTTTAAAATTCAGTCTGTTGAGTACTGTCTCTATTAGTCATGAGAAGATGGGTCTGTGTGCCTTCTTCTTATTTTGGCTGTTCCCTTTAGGTTTTCAGTGGATCATCTGTCTCCATGTCACCCTCACATCCTCTACTGTCACACCAACCCTCTGCATGTCCTCCTTCACTACATCCATGAACCTTTCCCACTAAACCTGAGCTGTCCCTTTGTTATACTCATTTCTAATCTTGTCCATACTGGTCACATCTTCAACTCTGCCACCTCCACCTCCAGCTCGGCCTCTTGTCTTTTTGTTTGAGCCACCAACTCCAAACCATCCATCATACAGTAGCAGGTCTCATTTCCATCTTGTCAACCTTCCCTTTCACTCTATCCTTCTGCCACAAATCCAAAAAATGGGTCAGTGTGTAACACTCCTTAATGGCTCAGTCACACTACAGTAAAAATAGGGTGACAACTTTCTTCCAACTGGTAAAAATTGGTTTGCACTGAATTTTTTTCACATTCAGCGACCGGCTGCAACTAGTTGTGGTGACCAACTGCTTGCCCAGAGGTTGAGTGTGCAACACTCTTGGCCACTGGGCAACCACTTAGTGATTGCATAGGTTGCCCAGTTGGAGGCACTCTGTCTCAAAACAATTGCTGTCTGATTCAGACTGACTGCAATCACTCATCTGCGACACTGTTCTTATAACTGGAGAAGCGACTCAATTAGTTGCATTCCAGTTATATTCCTATATGCCAATCTGCAATCTACATGCAGAGAAATTCACATTAATCTGAGTTAATGGCTGTATTATCACAGATTGCATGCCATTGCCAATCTGACCTAATTCAGTCACAAACTAATAGTAGACTGACTCCATCTTATTGCCCTTTTATTGCTGTTTTTGAAGATGGGAAGCAACTGCGAGTGGTTGCGGACCTGGTCCCCATCTTCAAAGCAACCATTTCAAAGGCAACAAGGTCAAAAATTTGTGGCACGTGGTCACAATAATGTTGGTTGTACCACGGTCTCCAGCCACTGTTTTTCCCTAGGGCAACTAATATAAAGTACCATTAATCCACTTGTCTCATTTAACTATAATGTATGGTTTGCCCTTCAACAGAGCACTTAAACCTCAAACTAGCATAGGAAAGTCTCTATCTGTGCAAAACTCCGATAAAGGAGGACATTACGTTATATAGACAGTAGAAGCAAAATGCAGAAATCAGAATTAAGGTATAAACATTTATCCAAGCACATCCAATTTTCTTCTTTTAGTTGAGAGTAAATCAGTTGGAAAACAGTTTATGGAGCTGCTTAACGAAAACATTACTTTAATCTGAAAAGGAGAATGCAGGTTTATTATCAGAGGGCTAGGTTTGAAGAAAAAGTCATTAAAGTGTGATGGAAGTAATCATTCATCATTCATTTGAAATTGCAGCCGTAATGTGATTTTACTTCCTTCTCATAAAGTTTTAATTTTCACCATGAGGTGGGATACAAGTTGAGTGACTGAAGATCCTATTTACACATCTACAAATCTGCTACAAACTGAACATCCTTAGAAAAATAAAAGTGCATCTATAACAAACTGTTGATGTATTTGGTTCCTGCTGGCCTTCATTCTGAAGCTGTAAAATATGCTCCATCCATTACCAATGTCTTTCCACTCGCTTTATGTACATACATTTTAGATTCAGGGACAGGTGGCGACAAGTGAGGCTGCCCCTCCAGGTAATTCTCTTGGTCTCTCAACAGAAAAAAGAGAGAGCCTCCATCGTCAAGAAGAACAACGCCTACGCTGTAGCAGTAGCCAACTATGCGCCTAATGTCACCAAGGATTCCAGCACACTTCCCACCATCGCCAAAGGCGGAGCCGCGGATCCCAACAAGCCCAAAGCAGATGGCAAAGCCCAAGAAAGCAAGAAGACGTTCAACAGCGTCAGCAAAATTGACAGGCTGTCACGGATTTTATTTCCTGTTCTCTTTGGCATCTTTAACCTCGTCTACTGGGCCACCTACCTAAACAAAGAACCCGTTATACCAAATATGGTCCCCTCTGTTTAGAGACCAGTTTTGATAGCTTCTTGTCTGGGGACTAAGCGATGAATCAAATACCTCCAGCAACTGTGTACACAAACCTTTGCAGAGTGAAGCCCTGGACTGCAGTGTGACCCTCTATCTTCGCCTGTTTTCTACACTGTCTGCAGCACTTTTAAGAGCCCGGCTTTTGTAAATGTGTATGTATATTTATATTTATGGTTTCATGGTGACATTATATTGTGCGATGATTCCAATTAGAGTGCATATGTCCTTCAAAGTATGTTTCCAGTTTCAGTATGTGGCTGCTGTACATACAGATCCAGTGACGAGTAAACACATGATCATTAAGACTTACATTTGATTTCGAATCACTTCTAAGTGTGTTGAATTCAGCTGTAATGCCCACTTTCTTGATATCACAGTATATATTTTTGTCTCGAGTGAAAGGGACTGAGTATATCATTTTAATTCTTTCTTCATGTAAGAGTCCCCTGACTCTTTTTCTTTATTTCCAAGCCAATGCAAAAACACACTTGTATAATATTGTTACAGTTTAAAGCTTGTTTTATTATCTCTGACTACAGGTATGGGGCTGCAATAAATGATCACAACACTCCCAAATCCCAACAGGCTGTGAAAATAAATAGATACAAAATGAGACTGGGTAGTTCTGCCAGCTCGATATACCATTTGGGATTGCAGGACAATATCACAAAAGAAACACAAGGAAAAAATGAATTGACAGTATGAAAAAAAAGACATATTTCCCAAAGGTTGTGCATGTGTAACATGCACAACCTCAGAAATCAGAAAATATTGGAACTACTTATAACCCAGAAAAGAAGAATTTGTGCAGAACGACAGTAGAGAAGTGGACTAGTATCGGATCTCCAAAAGTGAACAGAAGAATTAAAATTTTTCCAATAAAAAAATTAACTGGAAGTTATTTCCTCTGTCCATTGTGGGGTGCAGAAGAACACCACAAAAATCAAGCAGACAGTGAAATTTATGCTTCTGCGTTAAATATACGCTGTAGGGATGCTGTAACCGCAAACCCTTTCTGAACTTAGACCTGACGTGCGCCTCCCTGCAAGTGTAGCTACACCTCGTGTTAATGCAGCCTGCAACAACTGTTAGTGGCCCGTTCAGTGACATTGTTTCCTCCGTGCCGTTTCTTCTTTTAAAGTCGACTCCAGTACCCCTGATGCTAACTAGTGTTCTGGCTGCAAAATTGCAGAGTAACGCAGGCACACTGCCACAAGTAGCAATGCGGACTACGGCTAAGTCGTTGGCTCTGCAGAGATTTAACACAGAAGTGTAAATCTGGAATGCTAGCAAACACTTTGACTGTTTATACACCAGCAGGAACTAAAAAGCATTAGCATTCATTGTTTAAAATGTAAGGCAGATGTTCACTCACTTTTTTGCTCTGTCTTAGTCTCTCCCAGGGAAACTAGCCACTAGCTTTTATTGTTTGTTTTTTGCTGACTGTAGCTGGAGGTTTGCTGCACCTTAAACCAAAACTATGACTTAAAATAGGCTTAAAAATCTGCTTGGACGTGCAGTCAAGTGATAACTCTCTGGGCTTGTTAAAACAAATGACTCCGTTCCTTAAAAACTATGTACATGTCAGTTATAAGCAGGAGACTGTTTCACAGACACGCTAACAAGCTAGTGTCAAGTTATTTATTCTGAATAATTCCATTTGTTTATTTCTGGTGCATAGTGTAAATGCACATGTAAGTCAGTCTTTAGATAAACCCAATGTGCAGACTGCCTAAGCTTGTTGTGGCACCAATCATCACTTTAATTTTTGCTTACAATCCATAGCCAATATTGGGCTATTAATAACACAAACACAGCTTCTTTTTTTCTTATAATAGTCACATTCCTCTTTCTTTGTATTTGGCCTAAAGTGAGAGAACACAGCCAAAATTTAGAGCTAAAATATTATCTTATAAAAAGGTATCAGGTGGTTTTATCGCCTATATAACTCATAAGCCATATGCAATCTGTAATCCAGTTCCACACCATCAGCTAAATAATGGTGGAACCAATTATGTGCTATAAAAAAAAAATCTATTAAAAAAATCACAAGCTTAAGCTAAAGTTAATGAAATATCTTGGTGGTGGTTAAATCCTGCAAAAACCTCCTTTGGTCTCTGAACAGTGTGAGGAAGCTGGACTCCCTGACTCTTTTTGTTGACGATACACTTCCTTTCCCACTCTTTCTTCCATGATTATTGTATATTGTATAAGAAAAGTCATGATCAGCCCCATATCAGCAGTCATATGTGTTACTCTAAGGTGTTACTTTTTCCATGAGGTGATATACTTTTTCTTCACATAAATATTTTAACTTAATTTATCTTAATTTGTTTGTTGAAGCAAACTTTGCATGGAGACAAAATCTATGATTTTTTTTTTTATTCATTTTTCTTATGTCATTGGATATAATTCATATTTCCTCCAACATCCTGACAGAGTCTTAAACATTCCAGATAAAGGGATTGTTCACCAGGTGGATGATTGATTCAGTGCACAGTTTTTAATAAAACACATTATTTCAGTTCTTATATCTGGTTTTTATCATATCTTTGAAGACAAAAACACAAATGAACAGTGGTTGCTTAGCTGCTCTTTTTTTTTCACTTTAAAGACTATAGTAAAACAATATGCAAGTTTGGAACACAATCCCACAATCTTTCCAGGAGTGGATGTCCCAGCAAATTCACCTGAAGGTCAGACCATGCAAAGCTCAGAGAAACTGCAAAAACCCCCCAAGAGCTCCATCTCAGACTCTACACGCCTCAGTTAGCATGTTAAATGTTAAAGTTCACGACAGCACAGTTAGAAAAAGACCGAACAAGTTTGGCTTATTTGGAAGGGTTACCAGGAGAAAGCCTCTTCTCTCTGAAAAGACCCTTGCAGCACAACTTAGGTTTGCAAAGTTGCATCTGAACAAAGCTGGAACAATGTCCTCTGGAGAGACCAAAGTGGCGATGTTTGCCCAAAATGCAGGGTGACACATCTGGCAAAAACCCAACACAGCATATCAACACAAACACCTCATAGCAAATAAGAACTGCGGTGATGGAGGTGTGATGGTTTGGGCTTGTTTTCCAGCCACAGGATCTGGACACCTTGCAGTCATTGAGTCGACCGTGAACTCCTCTGAATACCAGATTATTCTGGAGTCAGTTGTGAGGCCGTCTGTCTGACAGCTAAAGCTTGGGCTACATTAGGTTATACAACAGGACAATGATCCCAATAACAGCAGCAGCAAATCTAGAACAGAATCGGCAACAGACTCCATTTTAGCATTGTGTCTTTTTTAGTCAGCAGTGATCATATGTGAATGTGAAGTTATCAGCTAATACTAGCTAGCTTGGTTAGCATGGTTACATCCAAAGATTGCGCAGGTGCACCTCACAGACACAGATACCTGCGAACTGGTGGCATGTGTCAATCAAATAACGCGCTAGAATTTCACTCCCCAAAACTGGAGGAGAGACCTCTTTGGTGGTCTGTTAGTAAAATGAACCACACTACAATCTATATTATGTCACATAATTGTATTAAGGTGCTCCAAATGGCACTGACACCACAAATATGGTTCAAAGATCCAGTTCATGGAATCATTTCAAAGTAAATTGGCTGAGGTGATGCTTAACAGAAAGCTGCCTGTAACCCACCTGGGAGCCAAAGCTTTCATCTGCGTAATACTTCAATCCTCAACACAATTTAAACAAGTGCAATAAGAGACCAGGGACCAAACCTCATTTTTGTACCAGGCTATAAACATGTTTATTTCTGCTATAACACTGGGCTTTTTAATATCTAGTCTACTCGCCTGACTCATTTTTGGATCCAGCCTCAAGTTCTCATTAAAAAAAACTAGTTTTCTTCCCACGTTGGCTTCAGTTCTTCATCTCAGAAGTCACCTGTTTTGTTTTTTTTTAACTCACATAAAACATTTTTTAATCATGCTTTCATAGGCAAACAGTGCATTTTACTACAAATGTTTATTTTATCAGAAATTGTAGAAAATCTCGTAGGATTTTGTCCCTCTATAAGTCCTTTGCAGCCCACGCTAAATAAATAAATAAGTGGTTTTGGAACATATCTTTTAGGTTTATCCTTGAAGCACTGATTCTTGAATCCAATCATGTTTTATAGTATTTAAAATAAAGCTAAACTGTGCAATATTAGCCTTCTCAGATCAGCTCTGAACTGCAGTTCACTGTTTACAACAGCTCTGTAGGCTCATGGGACCATGAGTGATGCAACTTGACCCTTCTTCAGTAAGAGAGGACACTGGTGACCAATGCTCCTCAGCTGACAAGAACTATCAATATGAGTGTGTTGGTAAAACCAACAACAAGCCCTGTGGCACTGAGCTCTTAATGCAAAACTCGCTGAAGTTTCATTTTTCTATCCATTCGCTGGACAAGACTGTGGCCTGACACAAATCAGTGCTGATGGATGTGACGTATCGAGCACAGCGGAGCCGCGTGCACAGTTGTCTAAAAATTGAGAAATCTTTGTAATTACTATTTATGAAAACGTCAGATTAGCGCATTCAAAATATTTTTTTACAATAAAGTGCAACAACCTAATGTAAACTACTTGTTTGAAGTTGATAGTGATTTAAACTTGCGCACTCTTTGATGCTCTTTTGTTAACAGAACAAAAATGTTCACGGCTTAAAAAAGCTAAAGTTTCAGTTGGGTTCCATCAAAGAAACCCAAGGTCTGAAAGCAGCTTCACCTGAACACCAGAAATAAAATCCTGGAAAGTGTGTTCAAACACGGACAGAGCAGGACTGCGAGCGAGAAAAGGAAGGAGCTATATTTTATTTCGCTAAATCCATTCAACACAAAAACCCAATGAATAGTATAACAAGGCCAAAAGAGTCGTACGACTGCAAAGTGATCAGTGTGCATGAATATCCTCTTCTTTGTGTTCTTGGAATACAGGAAGCTGATTGGGGTTTTATGCTGAAAGATCCAGTCAGATAATACTGTAATACTCAGCTGACACATCATGTCAACTTTAAAGAAAAGCTTTTAGCATTTTCCAATTCTGGTGTTCAGCTGGATTTACAGTAGGTGCTATTTACACTGTTAAAATGTGTCCATGTGGAGAAATGGTTTTCCTAGAAAAATGGAGGTTACTGGAACATTTACAACAAGTTCCAAGCTTGTAACAGTCCTTTACACTGTTTGTGACCAGAGGAGTGGCCAGACTTTACTCTGTGGGGGCTTTGACCACCTCTGTCCCCCCATGAATGCACCCCTGATTGTTTTAGCTGTGTTTTATTTATATTTATATAATTTAATAGTACTATATTATATTATATTATATTATATTATATTATATTATATTATATTATATTATATTATATTATATTATATTATATTAGATTAGATTAGATTAATGTTTTAACACTGTGTAGAATGTCTTGCATACCAATAGACAGTCCCGTTTCTAAGAGATTTATGACGGGGCGCACAGACAGACATCATTTTTTATTATGCAGGAGAAACGAGGCGGAGGAGTCTTTGATGAACGAGGCGCTGCCTTTGAAACTGATGAATGTAACACGTTACACCGAAGAGCCCGGTTTTTATTATCAAAAGCAAAACAGCTTTCAATCAAACGCACATCCCAGTTTAAAAGTCTCAGTTTTTTTCTTTTTTTAAAAAAGAAAAAAATTATGATTGCATGACGAGCAGAAGCGGGGACTAATAGAGGCTTATTATCTGGGGCTGCGCGGAGAAGAGAGGCAGTAATCTATTCTTGTGCGAGAGGCAGTTTCGTTGTCATAGCAACTGATATCCATTTTTATCCTTCATCTGACAGCCTGAGGAGGCGGGACTTCCAGCTGTCACTTATTTCCAAAGGTGATTTTGTGACATGGTATTTGACCTCTGACGCGTTCAAAGATTTCAAACGTGTGTGTAAAATATTAATCACTATGGATACTGCTGTATAATCCGTTAAAAACAAACAAATAAACAAACAAACAAACAAACAAAAAAAAGTCCGCTCCGGTCTAAAGTCGTAAAGCAATCCCTGTTAACAAATGAGCAGGAGCAGTTCAGGTAGCCCTCTCAGCATCACCTCGGCACATTTCGCTCACTGGGAACAAACGAAAACGGAAGTTAGTGTGAGGCTTCCTCTTGTTCCTTTTCCGCTTCTCTTACTAAACAACATTTCCCAGAAGTCTTTGCCGCTGACCTGTCACCCAAAATGTCAGCACTCTGAGAGCATATGCACCGGGGTTATTATTATTACAGCGCTGTTTCTTTTAAACTTTCGTTTCTGCTCTATCGTGTGAACAGCACAGTGATGCTCAGCTTTCCGAGTGTCTCCTCCTGTTCTTCTTCATGCTGTGAGGCTACAAGCTGAACGGAAACATGTCCTTTTCTCTGGTGACACGGTGCTGTGAGGCAGCCCTGTGCAGACGTGTGCTGCAGTTTAAAATGTTCAGAAGGAAGAGTCAAAACTCTAATGTGACCTACACAGTGTTCAGACACCGCTGGATGAAAGCACTGCCTGCGCTGTCCAGCAGCTTCCGGGGGCTGAGCACCCAGCCCGACAAGGTAACACAAGAAAAAGCACCCTGAACCAAGTGTGAAACATGGCTTTAGGTGGGTTACCATAACGCAGCTGCCGAGTGGCTGTCAAGTAGTCAGCACGCTTCTTTTGTTTTGCTTTTAAGGATCCCGTTGACCTGTCCAAATTCCCTGTGGATAGAATCAGGAACTTCTGCATCATTGCTCATATTGATCACGGAAAAAGCACCTTGGCTGACAGACTGCTGGAAATGACTGGTACGTTTGCTCTCCACACTCAACACAATTTAGGAGCACATTGATGGTCAGGATGTGCATGCAGGATTTGAAGATAGCGACACAAGCATGCAATGGTACTTAGCGTTTCTCCCGGCATTAATCAGGGGCGCTGAGCTCCGGTTTAGGTTGCACCATAGCAAGACACCTAATGACCCAATGTGAGACGAAGAGTAGGTTTGTGTGGGGCAACGTGAGACATGAGAGGTTGTCTGAAATTTTGAGATGTCAACTTAAAAATAGACACACAAGTATATGCAAATTTGGAAATGAGCACGTGAAGACAAATCTGTTGAGTTTGACTTCAGTTTTGTTTCTACACAAACACATCAAGGATCAAGGAAAGCTGCATTTTGTTCTTATGGCGGGACTTGATCCTTTTCTTACTCCTCTATAGGCTGTTTTCTGCTGCTGTCTGGTCAGTCATCATTATAGTTCACTAGAGATGCATCCATACATCACTACTGTTTTTGAGACCTGCATGTAGGCGTGCTCTCACTTCAGTTAATATTCTCCTCTGTGTGAAGCTGTGAAATAGAAAAAAAAAGTTTGCCATCACCTGCCAGAGGCTCGTTCTCTCTTTGTGTCATATAAGGTTGTTATTAACTAATCTTGCTCCCCCTCCTGATGATGTGACTGACGAACAGGTGCTATAGCAAAGACTGAGAAGAACAAACAGGTGTTGGACAAGCTGCAGGTGGAGCGAGAGAGAGGGATAACAGTGAAGGCCCAGACAGCATCTTTGTTTTACAACCACGAGGGGCAGCAGTACCTCCTGAACCTCATCGACACGCCGGTAAGGAGAGGTGTGCATTGTTTTGCTTTTGCACAGCTTCTGCCTCGGAGCTGTATTAAGAAGCAAGTTCAACAAAGCCAGGCTCTGTTTGCATGAACTGGCATCTAACTGGTAGCAGGTATCACAGTGGCAGTTATCAACCTTCTTAGTTATCTCAGTCTTTCTGCTTCAGGCTCTGCATGTGCTCACGTTAAAGGAGGCATCATTTCACTCTTCTTTCACAAAACCAATTAAAGTACCCCCTTCTCCAATCTGACACCTTATCAGAAGAACAGATCTAGATGCAGATGCAGATCTATAATGAGCATAAAAGAAAAATAACATCAAAATACAACACTGTTGCATTTTGCAAATAAGACGAGAGCAATGCTGAGAAAAGCTCACCTGCTGGGGGGGGGGGGATCTTGAATATATTAACTTCATTCCCGCTTGATCCCATACTTTATTTCGATGTTTGTCTGCAGATCAAAGTGAAATTTATTTTATTGACTGAAAATGTATTCCTGGTGATAAATAGCTCACAAACTAATTAGTTTTCTAATCTGAGCAGTGTGAAGGAGCCTTAGCAGCGTTGGGACCGAGCTTGAAAACACAAGATTCACATACTGTAACAATGTGACACACACAGTTTGCATTGCTGTAACTTTACAGCATGGCTCCTTTCTTCAGGGTTAGTAAGACGAGGCTCAAAAGGTTGCATATATTAAACAGATTCCTTCAGCAGAGGATATGTAGAACTCTTAAAGAATACTGTAAATAAAGAATCAGTGAATATATGGCACTTCCACACAATTTCAAACTTTGAACATAACCTACCCTGGACCAGGTTATGTGTTCAGTGATGCTACCATGGCAATCTAATTAAAATTAGAGACAGCCCCCTATGTGACACAGAAAACTCTGGCTTAAAGCTCATTGTAGCTCACTAGCCCATTAATCTCCCTTCATAGTGCACCCCCTCAGGCTTTTATGGGTAAGTAGGTGCAAAATGTCTCTTGGTGAGTGTATTTAATGAGATGAGTGCAATTTTAGGTTCAATCAAATGTCCGGTGTTTGCTTGTTGTAGTTTTATTTTGAAATATTTTAAAGTTGTAGCATTCGCTCAGTCGATCTAAATAGTCACTGGTGAAATTTCAGACCCCAAAGGTCTAACAAACCATTCTCCTATAAAGTTGTTGTTGCTCAAGCTTTGCATGGAAACCTTCTCTTCAGGGTCACGTTGACTTCAGCTATGAAGTGTCTCGCTCGATTTCTGCCTGCCAAGGAGTCCTGCTGATTGTTGATGCCAATCAGGTACTAAACTGTACTTTCTTTATCATGAACTTGCTGCATAAGCGCATACAAAGAGTTTAATATATTGCTGTTGTGTGAAGGGCATCCAAGCACAAACTGTGGCTAACTTCTACCTGGCATTCGAAGCTCAGCTGTCAATCATTCCTGTCATCAATAAGGTACAGTCAGACCTTCCACTGCTTGTGTTTCTTGTTCTGCTTGAATGTTTGATTCCGGCACGTCTCCCTCAGATTGATTTGAAAAATGCGGATCCGGAGCGGGTGGAGTCACAGATTGAAAAGGTGTTTGATATTCCACGCGAAGAATGCGTCAGGGTGAGCTGAAGCACTTTACAAACTGCTTTTTAGTTTGTTATCAGTCACTTTTCTGAGAAGCGTCTCTGTGCGTTTTGCAGATTTCCGCTAAGCTCGGAACAAATGTGGACAAGGTGCTCCAAGCTGTTGTAAACAGGATTCCACCGTAAGACAGCTCGGGTGGTTTTTGTTCAGCATTTGAAAAATGTTCGTTTAAAAAAAAAAAAAAAACAGAAAGCAATTTATTCATTTTTTTCCACAGACCCATGGCGAGCGCTGACGACCCATTTAAAGCCTTAGTGTTTGACTCCAATTTCGACCACTACAGAGGAGTGGTGGCCAACATTGCTGTGTTTGGAGGTCGGGTCAGAAAAGGGGACAAGATCGTGTCAGCACATCTTGGAAAAACCTACGAGGTCAACGAGCTCGGCCTTCTCCGGCCAGATGAGCACCCGACGCAGAAGCTGTATGCTGGGTTCATCCTCATTTCGTTTTTCCCGTTTCTTGTCATTTCCACTAAAACTGACAGTGAGATTCATCACATCTGCTGAGGATAGTGATCATAATAGACAACGATCGAATTTACTGCTGACTTGTTTTAATAATTTAACTACTTTTAACAAGTATATATGAAGAAGAGATGTGACCAAAATGTTTTGCAACTCACACGATAAGAACTTAGAACACCCGATTTGAATTTGGCTGCTGTCCTCTTAAAGGTGGGCTTAAATCGTGTAGCTCCTGATTGTTTTCAGAATTGAAGTCCTGTTCTGACTGCTTTCTCTTGCTGATACGCGCACCGAATCAACATCTACATTGTGAGAAAACACTGACCCCTCATCTTCAGTGAGTCTGATCTTCAGAGAACATTTCTGGTCAATTCCTGACTTAGATGTGCCGTTCTCACATGCTTTTGTCAGAAATGAAGGTGGGGTCAGTTTGACACGGAGGGGAATTTTTTTCCCCTCTGCACGAGTTTGCGGGCCGTAGTGAAACTGCAGATGTGCGTGTGCACGTGGTCAGAGCAGAACTTCCAAAGAGCGATCCAAATACTGCAGGAGCACTGGAGCGCTCATGCCACAGACTGTATGTAAAAGATGGACTTAGCCGCTGTGATGTCACTCGTAGTTTAGTAAAGCTTAGAGCTGAGGGTTTTTGCCATCTTGATATTTGGATGGGCAGATCTGACAGAGAAACCGGGGGACATTGCACATTGATACAGTAGCGCCTCGTCAACAACATGGTGAAGCTCACCTCCCTGCCCGCTGCTAGAACTAATTCAGGTTTAAAACACTTCCGCTTGGCTTTACGTTTCAGACATGGAGGCGATGTCCGTCTTTTATCTACAGGCTGTGCTCACCTTGTGTGGGATATCAGCCAAATGTAAAAGATTTCAACAGTAAATTCTTTGTATTTTTTGTGGATGGAGTCAGGACACTTTTTGGTCACACCTCATATGTTTACTTGTTTTTAGTGGTTTGATTTTTGCTTTTCATCAAATTATTTGTATGGCTTTTTCTGATTTCTTAAGGACCACCTTTTGACCATGATTATTGTTACTGTAATCAGATATTTTGGCATCTACGATGTCAATTTTAAATGGAACTGTTAAAAGTTATACGGGCCAAAATTTATAAGGTAACCACAGGTGAACAAATCAGTGACTGAGGGTGCATCAGTTTCATTTATAGGTGTGCAAAGATTTGTTTTTACCATAAAGACTGAAGATTATTGTCTCACAGTGAACTGTGAAGATTGTAAATTATTACTGTGTTAATATTGGCTGTTCTGTAGCTTTGCAGGTCAAGTGGGTTACATAATAGCAGGGATGAAGGATGTGAAAGAGGCCCAGATTGGCGACACACTCTACCTCCAGGAGCAGCCAGTCGAAGCTCTCCCGGGGTTCAAACCTGCCAAAGCCATGGTCTTTGCTGGTAGGACGTGTGCTTCTTGTGTATTAAAAAAAAAAAAAAAAGATTAAGAACTTGAGCTGATGTAACCATTTCTACATAACCCACTCTGAGATGATGACGATGATGATGATGTGAAGCCTACTCTTGAATATTTCAGTATCACTGGACAAAGATGAAACCCCTTAAATGCATGGTGTGTTTCCAGTATGATGCAAGAGTCTTGTTTGCTTCTGATGGACACTTTCTATTTTTCCATCCCTCAGGCATGTATCCAATGGACCAGTCAGAATACCCCGGCCTTCGCAGCGCCATTGAAAGGCTGACCCTGAATGACTCAAGTGTCACAGTGCAAAGAGACAGCAGTCTGGCCCTGGGGGCAGGCTGGAGGTCAGCATGAATGCTTTGAATTAGAATAAAAGTGGCTTTACAATACCCAGCCATGTAATGTAGCGGTGAATGGAAACAAAAAGTGTTTGGACATTTAAGACACCGAGGAGTGCACATACAAATGTTTAAGCCCCACTTACGGAGGCATAAGTGCATGCTCGTTAGCTTTCTGTAGCATAATGTGTAGTGCATTTAGAAAGGTTTCTGACCCTTTCAGTTTTCCTACATTTTGTTATGAGTCAGACTCATCGGAAAATGGAATCAGTTCAGTCTACTCACTACCCTGCAATGACCCAAAAAAAGTTTTAGGAAGGTTACTCAAAGTATTGAAAATAAAAAGATTTAAATTTCTGATTTACATTCAGCTAGTACAGGGTGAAAGCACCACTGACAGCCTCAAGGCTTTTTGGGAATGACCCCACAAACTTGGCACACTGCCCTTTTGGAAATCTCTTACATTTTTCTTGGCAGAGTCATTCAAGCTTAACCAGGCTGGTTAGGAATGCCAGTGCACGGCCATTTTTAGGTCTCTTTCTTTCTGTCTCTCTCTCTAGAGGTCCTCCGTCACCTTAAGCTGCAAACTCTAGCTGGGCTACACCAGGACTGTTAGAGTTTCCCATGTTTTCTCGGCAGTCTGTGTAGGGTCATCATCTGTTTTTGAAATGCAAATCCCAGATTACTCAGTCTGGTGAGGCGGCCTGATATAGGAGGACTGTTGGTGGGTCCAGACTTTTTTTTCCCCCTTTGAGAGGGTCAGAGGTTACCGTGCTTTTTGGTCAGCTTCATCACATTTTTGTTCATCTTCTTCTGATCCGTGCCTTCACACAGTTCTCTCGACATCATTGCTTGGCTTTCATTCTGCCACGCATCAACTCTCAGCCATGCCTTGCCTCAAATCACGCTCTTCCACACTTTTGCTCTTTTTTGAGTTTGTAGGGCTTTCACACTGTGGACAAATGCAGTGCACTGCTTGCATGTTGTGTGTGCAACGCTGTACACTGCTCGACCTCAGTGGTCACCTACTTGGCTATTCAAGAAGAAAAGAAGACCGATTCTCAGGATAGACATTGTTTAGTTGTGTTGTTTGGTGTTTGTGTGTTAAATAGTCATCTGTACTGCAGAAGAATGTCGTATTATGTGTGGTCAGCAGCACAACAAGCATTGCATGTTCACAAACTGTGTCTGCTAACACGACAATTTGCCATAATTCCCAACTTGCTGCTACATAAAGTTTCAAAACAGGGTCTGAATACTAATGTAAATAAGATATTACAGTTTTCTAATTATGAAAAGTTGACAAAAGTTGTTTTTTTGCTTTGTCACTGTGATGTATTGTGTGCAGATTAATGAGAAAATGAATGAACTGGATCCATTTTAATCTTCCATCATCAGTTTGTTCACAAACTTTAACAACAAATCAAATGATTAATCAGGAAAAACCAACTTTCTTCAGGACACACTGAATGTTGCCAGAATAGCCAGCCAAGTGTGAGTCTGTTTATGATCACAGGTCACGTCATCAGTCCAGTTGATGTGCATTTGATTCTGTTATTGGCTCTGATTTAGATAATCTAGATGTACAGCACTGTGCTGGGATAGCAGTGAGTCTTACTTACTGTTGAACTGTTTCCAAACGGCCTCTTTCTAATTAAAAGCATGAATATCAATTATAAAACTTGAGTGCACCTGTGGACCTTCCTGTCCCCCTGCAGACTTGGCTTCCTGGGGCTCCTCCATATGGAGGTGTTCAATCAGAGGCTGGAGCAGGAGTACAACGCTTCTGTTATCGTGACTGCGCCCACTGTGCCCTACAAGGCTGTGCTCTCCTCAGCCAAACTCATCAAGGTAAGAGCCATTTCTTGCTCATATATCTTCCAGCCTTACAGCAGAGTTTGGCTCACACTGATTTCAACAAAAGGGAAGCTTCAGCTGACTTGGAAATTGATTATGGATGAAGGCTGTCTGGTGTCACTGGCTCGCTTCCCTGTAAAATGATAGTGTTGGAGGTACTTGATGGGAAATGCTGCAGAATATTCTAGCACTAATGTGAAAACATAGTGTTTGCTGTTACCCTCTGTTGCTGCTATAACAGATTAAATGGACACCCAGGTCTATAAATATTTGGACCATGAAACTTTTTTGCTGTTGTAATTTATCCTCCGTACTCCACCGCAGGGGATTTAAATCAATCAATCAACATGTGCTGCCCTGCTGGGTTGAGATCAGGTGACTGACTCAAGCATTGAGGAATATCCCATTTCTTTGCCTCGAGAAGCTCTTTGGTTGCTATTTTTTTGGGTCATTAACCGTTTGCACTGTGAAGCGCTGTCTGATCAGCTTTGCATCATTTGGTTGAATCTGAGCAGAGAGTACAGGCCTGTACACGTCACAGTTCATCCTGCTGCTTCTGTCAGCAGTAACATCAGTAAGCATTAGTGGCCTGGTTGCACTGGCAGCCCTTACCGTAACATTGTTTCTACCATGTTAGACAGATAATGTGGGCATTCTTCAGATCATGAGCTGTTTCTCTTCCCATTGTCCTGCTGTAAGTTCTTCTTGGTTTCATCTGTCCAAAGATTTTTATTTTTCCCAGAACTGTGCAGGCTCCTTTAGATGTTTCCTGGCAAAGTCTAATCAGTTGTTTTTCTTAACCACGGAAATAATTCTGTCCACTTTAGTTGTCTTCTTTCGGGGCTTTTGGTGTTGCTGAGCTCGCTGAGCGCATTCAGTCCTTTTACGAATGCACCAGATTGTTGGTTTAAAAAGAAAACAAAATCAGGTGAAGTTTTTGCGATCTCTCTTATAGGTTTATTTAGTTATTTTAGCCTAATGATGGGCTCCTTTGCATCATCCTCTCTTTGAACCTCGTATTGAAAGTTGCAGCGAACAGTTACCAATACAATACACTATTTTTATTTGTTTATAATTTGTTGTGGAATAATGGAGGATTAGGCCTCAGCTGGCCATGAAACTGCCTGTCAGTTTATTGTCCAATTAATTTTGAGCATCTGAAAATAGGGGACTGTGTATAAAACGGCTGTAATTCCTTAACAGTTCATGCAGTACTTTTGTTAAACTTCTTTAACAATTTCATTAATGTGCAGTGTAAATGTCCTAGAAAATCATCCCACCAGCAGTCAAGATTCTAATGATTTTTGATTATTTTATGACAAATTATTAAAACCTTCATTATTCTCATAAAATAAATCATCTTCTGCTTACAGGAACATGGCAGTGAGGAGATAACCATTGTGAATCCTGCTCAGTTCCCAGACAGGTCAGTCGTGTCCGAGTACTTGGAGCCCATGGTGCTGGGGACCATTCTTGCTCCAGACGTTTACACTGGCAAGATCATGAGTCTCTGTTTGGTAAGAAGGAAATGAAATAGTTCTGTCTGCAGTTCAGCCTGAATGTATACTCTCTGCTCCATATGGGATTTCTTTTAATTTTCTTTTGTAACCCTAAGGTTATGGTACTGTATGGGTCTGCTTTGTAAACATCTTTTTTATTTTTATTTTAACTCTTTTCAAACCGGTCTGACAATCAGGAGCAACAGTACTGTAAATGGAAGAAAGAATTTCCTTCCATGTTCATTAAAAGCTCTTATTTTCCAATGACACTTGACTTTTTCTGGTGTTTTCCATGTGGAGTGTCTCCATGCAGCATTCCCCAAAATTTCAGAAATAACCCCTACAGTAGTGACCATGGAGGTCCTTCTTTAATAGTTGATGTATCAGTTACATGCCAGACTAAAATGGTTTGTGTTCTTAAAGAATCGCAGGGCGGTCCAGAAGAATATGGTGTACATAGATGACCAGCGTGTCATGATGAAATATCTTTTCCCTTTAAATGAAATCGTGGTGGATTTCTATGACCTCCTCAAATCACTCTCATCTGGATATGCCAGGTAAAGCCATCAAAGTATTATATAAATACATCGGCACAGTTAATCAGAGTGTTTTGTCTGCAGTCTGAGTGTGCACTCTTTGGATATTAAAAGTTATAGAAGGATATAGTTTTCAGGTAAGTGTATGTAATGGAAATATACACCGAACAGGCATAACATTATGACCACCTGCCTAATATTGTGATGGCCCCCCTGTTGCTGCCCAAACAGCCCTGACCCATCGAGGCACGGACTCTCGATTTTTGTCCAGCTCATCCCACAGATGCTCGTTGTTGTGCTCCTCAAACCATTCCTGACCCATGTTTGCTTTGTGGCAGGTTACATAATCCTGCTGAAAGAGGCCACAGCCATCAGGGAACACTGTTTCCATGAAAGGGTGTACATGGTCTGCAACAATGCTTAAGTAGGTGGTTCGTGTCAAAGTAACATCCTCGTGATTGGCAGGACCCGAGGTTTCCCAGCAGAACGTTGCCCAAAGCCTCACACTGCCTCCACCAGCTTGTCTTCTTCCCATAGTTCATCCTGGTGCCAGGTAGACCACACACAAGCCACCAGCCATCCACGTGATGCAAAAGAAAACGTGATTCATCAGACCATCTGCTGTGGTCCAGTTCTGATGCTCACAAACCCATTGTTAGCACTTCCAGTGGGTGACAGGGGTCAGTGTGGACACCCTGACTGTTCTGCAGCCCCGTACACAGCAAAGTGTGATACTGTGTATTCTGACACTTTTCCATCAGAACCTGCAGAAACTTTTTCAGCAGTTTCAGCTGCAGCAGCTTGTCTGTTGGATCGGACCACAGGGGCCAGCCTTCGCTCCCCGTGACCCTGTCGCTGGTTCACCACTGTTCCTTCCTTGAACCACTTTTGATAGATACCACTGCAGACCAGGAACACCCCACAAGAGCTGCAGTTTTGGAGATGCTCTGACCCAGTCGTCTAATCATCAAGGTTTGGCCCGTGTCAGACTCACTCCAATCCTCACACCTGCCCATTTTTCCTGCTTCTAACACATCAACTTTGAGGGCAAAATGTTCACTTGCTCCCTGATATAGCCCACCCACTAACAGGTGCCATGACGAAGAGAGAATCAGTGTTACCCACTTCATTTGTCAGTGCTCATAATGTTATGCTTCATCGGTGTATATTTGCAGTTTAAAAGAAAATTTCATGCATTAAGTTGTAGAAATGACAAAACTTTAAATTATTAGTAATTAATACATTTTAATTGCTTAGCCTGTTCATGAAATCTACTGTCACTTCTGTGTTTTTAGTTTTTTTTTACTTTATCTTGCACAGCTTTGATTATGAGAATGCCAGTTACCAGGCCGCTGATTTGATAAAGATGGATCTTCTGCTGAATGGGCAGCCAGTGGAAGAACTGACCACAATTGTACACAGGTACATTTCAGATAATGATTGTGTGAAGATTCATTATTCATAATTCAATGTTTTGTCAGGGCATGCGACTCTGATGTTACTTGAAAGCACCTTATTATTTTTTTTGGTCACAGCAGTCAGCCGTACCTTCATTGTTATTGTTACTGGCAAGGTTGGAATATATGGTCCTTCATTACTATAGTAATTACTCTGAGCCTGTGGAGCATGAAACGTATTCAACACTATGGTTAACATTTAAAAAAAAATTGCCTTTTGGCAGCCGCTGTTAACATGACTTTACGCACCGGACAAGGACAAAGGAGTAACTTTACAGAAGAAAAGTGATGACGCTCAGCAAGATCACTGTTTAATGTACTCACTACCAAAGCCAACACAGGAGCCAGCGCAGACCTCGGTAATTGAAGGGCACTACGCTTCACCAATGATGGCTACTCTCTCACAATTTATACTGTAAGCCTTGGAGCCGAGCCGACTCGAGTGTAGCTTCAGTCCATTGTTCTTTAAGGGTAACACACCAATCACAGAGCAGCGTATCTTTTATAGGAGGCACATTCTCCCTACATCCCATCAAGCAGAAAAGTCATTTACATACCTTACAGTTTGAAAGTCACAACCCAAACACTGAGGTGTCCTTTTTCCTGCTTTCCTGGCAGACGGTTGTACATTTTAGAAAATATACCATCAGGTTTCTTTCAGAGAGAGATGGGCGATAAAGTCCATGCTTTTGTGGAGAGTATGGAGCTAGAGTTAAGTAGTAGTTAACACTCACTAGTTGACTCATTACATTGAGTTCTTTTTCTAGTTCCTTTTATCAACCGCATGAGAAACCACAAATTGCTATAAATTGTAACCATTGCACAATGTGTAATATTATATATGTCAATAATTTTTATAATAATAATATAAAACTGTTTTTTGTAAACTTTGGACAGAGTCATGCTAGCTGTTTGGATTAGTCTTTTAGCAGTGCGGTCTAAATTGGCCAAAAATCACGCTGGATTATTGTTTAAAAAACACACAGAATTGAAGCATCTGAATATGTACGTATGCATATAGATCTAATTATGTACATGTATGTGTATGTAATTATGTATATGTATGTAATTAGCTTCCAGCTAGTATTATTTACACATGTAAAAACAGTGTGAAAGAGTTGGCGCAACATGAGAAATCTGAATGTTATGACTTAAAATCATTTCCCTTCAGTTGTTCAGCTGAAATCTTTCCACTTAGTTTCTGTAATGTAAGCACTCTCTCCTCACAAGTGTGAAGCAGTGAAAACTGCACCTAGAGCCACTTCACACAGCTTAGAGCCCGGCCAGTATATCAGTGTCTGCATTTATAATGACTGATAAATGAAAATGTACAAAGTACAGGAGAGATGGGGAAACACCTTTCAATCATGTTATGTGTAGACTTTGCATTGTTTGTACACCAGAGGGCACTCTTGAACTTCTTTGTTGGCAACAGCCGGCTGATCCGAGCAGAGTCAGGATCCTAAACAAGTCATTTCTGGTGAAAATCCAGCTTTGCATTCTGTGCTGCTCAGGTGATGAAACTGCCAGTGATGCTGTTTTTTTTTTCAACAATCAGTTGTTAATTTTCACCAGTCGTCTAGATTTAAGGACAAATATTTAAATGATAAAGTGCTGAGTGCTCTGGCTTCAACCACAGTTTGCTGAAACTGAGCAGATTGATGTAGTACATTTTCACCGACCTCCCAAGCACAACGCTTATTGATTATTGTGGATGACACACGGGCATGTCGGTATTAACTACTGTATTTTAAGGTGACGTGGTGAGGACAGTAGACTTTATGGTCCACTTTCATTTGCATTTCCATCAGCTTTACCCATCAGTGTAAAGCAGATATATGACCACCCGTCAGTAGCTTTATAGTTTCATGATTTGTGCTGATAAGTGTGTTTTCATTGCAGGGAGCGTGCATACAGTACGGGGAAAGCCATGTGCGAGCGACTAAAGGACTCGATTCCAAGGCAGATGTTTGAGATTGCTGTACAGGCAGCTATTGGAAGTAAGGTCATTGCAAGAGAAACGTAAGTGCAAGAGCTAAGGGTTTGTTAAAATAGTACAAGAACTTAAATACAAAATTAAGTCAATAAAGTACTTTTAATTGACTATATTTAATGTTGTATGACCACATGTGACTCTTTCAGAATAAAGGCGTATAGGAAAAATGTTCTTGCAAAATGTGTAAGTAAAGGATTTTGTTTCTTTTTTTCTTCCTGCTCTCTTAAAAAAAACCTCTGAAGTCTAAATATGTCAGTGATGCCTTGAAATCATTTTTCTGTGTCCTGGTAGTACGGAGGTGACATTACACGGAAAATGAAGCTACTGAAGAAGCAGGCAGAAGGTAAAAAGAAGATGAGGCGCATCGGCAACGTGGAGGTTCCCAAAGACGCCTTTATTAGTGTTCTGAAGAGGAAAGAAAAATAGACTCTGACACTACATGTTATGGAACGTGGAGCAGGTCTTTGAGATTGAAAGGCCCTGCTACATTTTCTTTGAATAAAGTGCTTCAAACTGTAGTGAATGTACTTCTTTAAACATGTGTTAGCCATTATTGGCTCCTTTCTCTCAGACAAAATCAGTGTTGCAAAGCATGTCTTCCGTCATTACACAGTTCATGTTCATGACCACTGCAGTGAGTGTACGTAATTTCAGTCTGAAACAAGGAGAATGGAGAGTGACTGGATGCTGCAAAACTTCAGAACCATGCATTGGTTCAACAGGAGGTAAGAGAAGAGGGCACACACCGAACAGTTCTGTATTGTTCAGCATGTGCCCTGATCAGATTATAAAACCATATAGAAATATAGCTGGAAGCAGCAACGAGGAGGCCAAGTGGTGCAGCAGGGCACAGTTGCCATGGTAACTTGATTTGACCACGTCCAAAGCACTTATGGGAAAAATATACTTTTTGCTTCCTGTTGCACCTTCAGATGACACAGTGTGGTTTCTCTTCCTGTTTGGACGTCACCAATTTTAAGACTTCTTTTGGAGATCAAAAAAAAGAAGAAAAATATCTCATCCTGTGGGGCACCAGTTTAATTTAACCCTCCTGCTACCGTCCTTTCAGAGGTGCATTTTTGTTTTGTTTTTTTTATCTTTCCAGTATTTTATTACTTTGTCAATTAATTTGTGAGTCCTAAATTATAATATCACACAGTATCAAGGGAGGTGTCGGCACTCAAGTCGTTTTAAAGAAGGAAAAATCCAGATGCCATCACCATCCATCATCATCTGGATGTGAAACTTCCCGTACTAGAAATGATCAGGATGTTGGAAACATCGCCAGATCTACCTGGGACAGCCGGGACATTCCCTGTTCATGCCAGTCATGAAAAGGATACTGCTATAATGCAAACCCCTCCTTCCACCTGCTGATGTGACTGTCCAGTGCTTTGCTGGAAGAGCTTCTTGAAAAAGGTGTTACATTTTTATCCAGAAGGAGACGGCAAGATGGAATCTGTTTGCTCATCCTGTCACATGCTGGCACGTCTTCAGCATCGCAGGAGGCAAACTGTGTGCTATAGCTGCCTGTAGCTGCCTGTAGCTTTAGTTGGTAGTAAAGGTTGCAAACCACTGCCCTAGCCCTAGGGGACACTTTCACATGGAAGTGAAAATCAGGATAGCTGGGATCACTAGTACTCCAAAAATGAAAACCTTTCCAAAAAGGTAATGACTCCATTATAAGGCATTTCTGGTATTAGTTTTCACAGTTATTATTGGTAATAAACTTCACTGACTTTTATCACTTTCACTCTTACTAAGCTTTAGTTAGGAAAAAAAAATCAGGGGACTGTCCTCAATCATTATGCCACATTTCATAATGTTACACCATACAGTTTTAGGGGCATCCCACTGCAATGGAAGAAAAAGAGTAAAGATAATGGGTGGAAATACTGAGGATACCTTGGCCACGAAACTGTTCAGCAGACAAGTTAGAAACCCATCGCAACAAGACCATGAATACAGATATGATGTATCTCCGTGATCCTGCTTTTAATGTTACACATTTTCAGGAAATAGTTCAGTCTTTATAATATTTACAGAGAATATATGACATGACATTTGTTTCATACAACAGATTTATGTTGGCTATTTTGTCAACAGGATATTGTTTTTGGTCATCATCTAAAGGCTTTTGACAAAGTGCCAATTGTCAAATGTGTTACAATATTAATTAGTGCTTCAGTACAACATACATATACAATAGGATAATACGAACCCACCTTTGTTTAGAAAAATGGAGTGCACTTTAAATGTACCCTGTGGTCCTTTCATACTGACAAGTTCTTTATGGGTTCATTTTTTAGACCTTTGAGATGCCAAAAAAAGACGTACAATTTATGTTCAACATTTATTCATGCTGTGTTTGCGGGGGGGGGGGGGGGGGGGGGGGGGGGGGGAATCATCCATCATTGTCTATTCTGAGGTTTTTCCAGTAGATGGCAGCAGCAGCTCAAGCACACAGCTAAATGGAAATTAATTTCATCTCGAGCTAATTTCCAATCAGGCTTCATTAGCTTCAGGCTGCATCAGTGTCACATTTAGATTGTTCAGAATTCAACACCGTCCCCAGCAGTTCATTTGCCTGATGAAAGTATCTCATTGCCTCTAAGTGCTGTCCTTTGTACTTAGAAAATGTAGGAAAATCTAATTTAGGGACTAACTGGCATTTTGTTGCAATAAAAAGGAAGAGGACAAATGTTCGCAAAGTGTACCACGGCAGTGTGCGGTGTATTGAAGAGCGAGCATTTCTTATTAATCTGCGTGGACTGTTTCAGACTATAGACTTGTTTTTCTTCGCATTTTGTCAGCATAGCAGGGAGAGCACAGTTGACTCTGACAGATGACTAATGAGCCCGTTAATCAGGAAAGTAAAGTATGAATGGCAGCAGGTTTGTAAATAGGCAATTTTTCATGCGGTTGTCAGATATGTAATAGTTCCCAGCCGCTTCTGCTGTTGAGCTGAAAGTGTATCCTACACTGTAATGTTACAATATAGTTGGAAACATTCAGATGATATATATAAATCTGTAAACATTGTATTTGCCAATATTCAATCTTCTAGCATCTTCTAGATTTTTCAGGCTCTACATGGTCTCTTTTTCTTCTGCTTCTTTGTCTTTCAACTGCTCCCTTTAGGGGTCACCACAGTGGATCATCTGCCTCATCTCACCCTGTCCCTAGCATCCTCCTCTGTCACACCAACCCTCTTCATGTCCTCCTTCACTACATCCATGAATCCTCTCTGTGGTCTTCCTCTTTTCCTCATGCCTGGCAGCTCCATATTCACCATCCTTTGTCCAGTATATCCATCCCTCCTCTGCACATGTCCAAACCATCTCAGCCTTGCCTCTATAACTTTCTCAAAACTGCTCAACCTGAGCTGTCCCTCTGATATACTCATTTCTATTCCTGGTCACTCCACATGAGCTCTTTATATATATATATATATATATATATATATATATATATATATATATATATATATATATATATATATATATATATATATATATATATATATACACACACACAACATGGAGCAGTTAGCATTCAGCGCTATTTACGAGCCTTGTACATCTTAGTCACCTGTGTGTGACCCTGGCTAACAGGTGTTGCAAGAAACGCGTTTTAGTGTTGTTTAGCTCCAAGTCCCACCCGTAGTTCCATGCTATCAATGCGGAAGCAGGTATGAATGAACACAGTGCTAACTGCTGTTAGTGTTTTTATTGCAAATTACGCCCACATATACAGTTCGTTGAATACCGAGACACGTACCTTTATAATATTTAGTTTGACAGCGCTTCCGCCTGAAATGGGATACCATGGCTCTCAGTGCTCTGTATTATTTAGCTAAACTGTCGGTTGCTAGCTAGCAAGTTATCTCTGTAGCCTATCTTACTATTTACTTAAAGTGTCCGTCAGCCAAAACCATGAAGGTCCGCTCGTCTGTTTTTGCCTGCTTTATTTTAACATTCGAAGTGATTGGCATTGCCCTTTTCCTGAGGGGATTTTTCCCCGTACCTGTCAAGTCTTCTCTCTCATCCAAGAACAAGCTGTCAGATCTGCCAGCGGAGCCGCTGACAGGTGAGTCTGTCCACATCCTCATCCAGCGCTCACACTCCTCTCCTCTGCCTACATTGTTGACTTAAATCTGTTAAAATTCATAAGCTTTCTTCTAACCTTGCAGGGAGCTTTCCTAATTCATCTCGCCTCCCGCAGCCCCTGTTTAAAAGGGTGGTTATTATGTTAGTGGATGCCCTCCGAGAGGACTTTGTGTTTGGACCCAGTGATCGGACGTATATGCCCTACACGAGGCAAGTGGTGGAAAGAGGTTCATCGCACAGCTTTGTGGCCAAAGCAAGACCTCCTACAGTCACTATGCCCAGGATCAAGGTAAGATGCCTCTACCATGAAGCTGAAATAAGAACTCGCCCATCAAGTCCGTCCACTGTCTTTCATCATGGCATGTGTCTGTTAGAAGTCTGGATTAGCAGCTTTTAAGATGAAAGCATGCGTTTGCTGTAGTGAGTCAACCACTTGGATCCAAAATATCAACCTTTCTCAAGTCCTTTACAACTCCACACACACAAATGTGCACCTCTGAAACTGTACATTAGTACTTTATTGTGTAGTGAAAACATGGAAAGGATGAGCCTAGAAATATTCTGTTAATACAAAACCCAGTGTTATGCTAGCCCTTCTGACTTCTCAGCTCTCTCTTTGGTGCCGAAGATGTAAAGTATTTTCCAAAACAGACATGAAACCTTGGTTCAGTGTTAACGCTCAGTTTCTTGTATAGTTGGTCCACTTTGCAATTCAAATGCAGACTGAAGCAGCAGCCCTAAATCTCATCTTTGTTGGAGCTTTGTAGAAATATGTTGATTTAGCCTAACAAGCACATTGGATGCTGTAGTTTGTGGTGCAGTTGAATTGGAGTGTATTGTACTAAGATCTGTTTTGTCCAGTATGTTTGTAATGAACTGATCAAACAACATTGCCAAATGCTTAGCCGTTCACATGTAAAATGTAAAAATGAAAAAACATCCAAAACAAGAAGCACTCTGAGAGCGCAAAACTCCGCCAAAGCAGCTCAGTCTCTGCTCAGTATTTACTTTTAAGGGAACAGTATTGCTTTTTTGTATATATTAATTTTTTCCTTGTTCTTTTTAAATGTACTTTAAGAAGTTTGTAGTGCAGTAAAAATCAGATCGGGGCAGCATGACAGATTTTTACTTTGATTACACAAACATTATGTAGGAGTAGGTGATGGATAATAGGTATGGATTTGTAAATAAAAGGACATGAATAACCTGAACTTATTGTATAATATTATACTACAGTCTATTTCTAACTAAGTAGGCAGCTCATTCTCTTTCTCCTAGCAATACTTTAAAGATAGAACTTATTTTGGGGTCAACTTGAAAGAAAGGCAGTTGTGAAACGTAAGAGTGAGTTTTTAACCAAGAAATCATGAAGTTGACCTTGAAGACCTTGGTGGATGTAAGCCAAATCTGAATGGATTGTTAACACGACCCCACTCTGCACACCTGCAAAATTTTATCAGAATTCATTCAAAACTTTTAGAATTATTGTGTTTACAGACAGAATGACCCTCACACATGCAAACGCTACTAAAAACATAACCTCCTTGGTGGCGGTAATAAAACAAAAATGTATATAGTACTGTATATAGGACAGAAAATTTGATAAATATAGGAAACAAAATAAAAACAGTATGGAAACAGAATAAAATCTAACACTGTCAAATCCTTGTACAATTGAATATTAAAAAAATAAATTAAGTCTTGATTGCAAAAGATAGCTGGACAATTAGAAACAACCAAAAGCCACAGAAAACATAAATGTCTTAAAATCTTTCTTATGAGTTGTCAGTGGATGGGGAACATTTTATTCTTCACTATCGCTGATTGTGAAAAGATTGTTGGGCAATATCTAGGTGCAGTAAGTTACAGTAGTTCAGATTGGAGATGATTAGTGCTATAGTAACAATGTTTGTATCTTTAAGAGAGCAGATGAACTTAAGTTAAGCAAAATTCTTCAACTTGAATAAACAAACTTTTTTTTGTGGTGGTTGGAGACTAAAAAGAATGATGTCTGTCTTATTGTTATTTAATTCGGCCTCCTGGGGGCAGCCAAGGATGGAACTAATACAGGTTGACTCCTGGGGATTAAAAGCTAGATATACTTGTGTTATGTCAGCATAACAGGGCAAAGATGTGTGCAAAAAATTGTGCATAAAATGAACTTATAAATGCAAATAAAAAAGGTTCCTAAAATTGACTCCTGAGGTACACCACCAGTGATTGGGTCGGAGATGAAGAAAAGCTTTAAATCTTAACCAAAAATGATCTCGATCTCTGTTTGAATATGCATAAACCACTTGAGAAAGTTGGCTCTAATGCTTACCTGATTTATTAGGATGTTTTAAAAGAGCTCTGTGAGCGAGGTGTGTGAAGATCTAAGAGAACAATAATAGTGCAATTACCAGAGCCTGAAGGCAACTTTAAGAAGTGCAGATTCTTAATCATTTAAGTCTAGATGAAAGTGAAACTGATGAAGAATGGGAATGTAATGTTTATTTGTATTGAGCAGCAAAGCATTTGATTAATTCAGTCCTTGATCAGAAGTACAAATGTTTAAGTCCGAAATGTCAGTACTGCTGTGAGCTCAGAATAGGCTTGTTAAAAGAAACTGTGAGAAACATTTTTGAAGAAGGCACTAAATTTTCAGCTCGTGTCTGAAAATAGGGTTAGATGGCTGAAAGCGTGAAAACATGGTGTGTTGTCACATTTGGATGATGTGTCATGTTGCAGAGAGTATTTTGGGAGCACAGCCAGGAGGGAGTTGCAGTCATGTCATGTGCACCTTTCATGACAGTCTGATGTGCTGTAGCACATTAACATTGCAGGCACACTGGGACAGAGAGCATACTGCCAATTAGAGCCAGACTGGAGCCATCGCCGATACTTATTTGGGAGCACATCTGATATCGGCATACTGCATCAGCCGATACACACACACACACACACACACACACACACACACACACACACACATGTATAAAGAGTAATGGGGTCGTTAGTTGATTAACGGCCCAGTATCGTACTTACTATGAAGACACTGGGTGAGTCACCCTTGCTTGTCTGTGATGGGTACTCTGCTACATGTGCTGTAAACAGGAGCTGCTCTGATGGGCAAACTATATAATGGTGCCATTTCAAAATCCCGCCATGCATCTTTGTCTGCATTCTTATAAAAAGGTTTAGATTGGTGCAAAATGGACAACATAAAAACCTTTACTTGGACGTTTGTGACAGGACACAGTTGACAGTGTGATATTTCAGTCGGGCTCTGTTGTCATAGATTTTGAAAAGGGAATGATTTTCCAGGAAAAAGAGCAGACCAGTCATGTCCATATGGGTGCCGGACAGTGCTGAGCTTGGGGGAAGACATCTAACTGAAATTGTCAGGTGAAGCAGAATATGTCTGCCTGAGTGTCAGAGGGCAGAGTAAAAGGCAGAGTCTGTGCTTTAGAGGAAGCAAAGTCTGTGATGGGAGGAACGAGGACATGCTGACAGCATCGAGTTGTTTTAAGAGAAGAAGATTGCTGCAAAAGCTCAGCCCTGGAGAAACCTGCTGCCAAAGGTTTACATTGTGGACAGAATCCTCAGTAGTGTGTGGCAAATGCGGTCAGACAGGCAAAATGGGATGCATGAGAGTGCTGACTCGACAATCTTCAGGTTAGCGAGGGTGACAGAAAGCATGTGTTGGTTAGGCAGTGTTAAAACAGTGCACAGGATGAGTGATGGAGGCACAGAGAAGCAAGTCTGGTGGGATACCGTTTTATGGGGAATTTCCTCACTAATGAAAAGCTTTCTGAAACTATGTGCATCTCAAAAAATTAGAATGTAGAGGAAAAAATGTTCATAGTTTAATTCAAAATTCTGTATTCATTAAACATAAAATGAAATACTTCAAGCCTTTTTTGTTTTAATTTAAATTTAATGGCTTATAGTTCATGAAAATCAAAAATCCATTATCTCAGATTATTATAATGTTTCCTAAGATTAATCAACAGATGATTTGCCATATAGAAATGTCCAATTTCTCAAAATGCAAGTGTATTTATACATTCAACACCAGTCGGGCCTTCTTTACCATAAATTACTGCATCAGTGTAGTGTGGCATGGCGCCGATCAGTTTGCGGCTCCGCTGGGGTGTTACTGAAGCCCAGGTTGCTTTGATATCGAGCTTCAGCTCGTCTGCGTCCACTCAACAATGCTCCATGGATTCTCAGTGAGCGTCAGGTCAGATGAGTTGTCTGGCCAATCAAAACCAGTAATAACACGGTTAGCAAAGTCCTGCCGTAAAAAGAAATGAGCATTTCTGTAAAGCCCGTCAGCAGATGGAATCATGAAGTGCTCTAAAATCTCCTGGTATGTGACTGTACTGATTTTGGACTTCATGAAATACAGTGGACTAATGACCACCAACACTAGCAGAGGACATAGCATCCTGAATCGTCAGAGACTGCAGAAGTTTCTGTGCCTCTTCACTCTTCTCCCAGATTCTGAGGCCTTCATTACCAAATGAAATGCAGCATTTACTTTAATCTGAAAAGAGTACTTTGGACCACTGAATAACAGTCCAGTTCCTTTTTCTCCGTAGCCCAGATAAGACGCTTTTGAAGTTGTCTCTGATTTGGCACTAGGGCTACGTTTGCACTGCAGCCTGAAGTGACCCAAATCTCATTCTTTTGCCCTCATGCGACCTGCATCTGATCTTTTCATGACAGTCTGAACAACACAGATCCGATTTAAAAAAAAAAATGCAACCCAGGCCACTTGGATATGTGGTCTTAAATCCGATACATATCTGATCTTTTCAAATGTGACCTGTGCCTGTACGGCCAGGTCACATTCATCCGACCTGTACGTCATTGACACTCAACAAACATCACTATTCTGGGTCCTGATCCATGTTTACTTCCGCAAACACTGAGCACGCTCACGACGTGTGACATTATGTCCTCTGCTGCGCATGCGAGGCACTTTTAGGTTGTTTGCAGTTCATACAGGAGATCACATACAAGTCGCATGTATTTGGAAATGTGAACGACCACACAAAAAAAAAATCAGATTTCACAAAAAATCGGAATTGAGCATTAAGGCCTGCAGTGTGAACGTAGCTTCGGAATGCGGCAGTTGTAGTCCAAAGTTGAGCGTTTGCTTTCACTTACATTGGTTACACCTTCAAACTGCAGTCAGTTGAAAACACTGGTGAGTTCCTGAGAGTTTTGCTGGAAATTCTCTGATTGTTACATCAGCTGGTTTCAGGTGATCCTGCAGGGCTGGCTGTGGAGGTCCTGGGCTGGCGTTGATTATGGTAGAGAAATAAACATTCAATTGACAGGCAACAAATCTGGTGGACTTTCCTGCTATCGGCGTCCCAACTGCACCCTCCATCAACACCAGCGTCATCTGTGGCCTTGTGTGGTGTGATAACACTGCAAAATCTAGAGCGGCCTTTAATTATGACCCAAGGCGCACCTGTGCAGCAGCCGTGCTGTTTATTCACCATCTTGATATACTACACCTGTCAGGTGCATGGATTGTCTTGGCAAAGCGGGGAACACTCGCTGACTCTGATTTTAAGGCTTTTGTGTTCAAAATTTAATAGAAATTTGCCTTTTGTGTGTACAGAAAACAAATGGACTAGATGACTAAAACAGTGAAGTCGTGGCATACCTTTTCTGTTAATTGAGTGATTAATATTGATATTCTGCTGATCTGCTAATCGACATACAGGGATTTGAATGCTTTTACTCTATGGCCAGTAGCTTTTGAATAAATAAATGCTGTCTGTGTATTGAGAGGGTAAAAGTGAATTAAACAGGGAAAAAAGTAAACTTTCTGTAAATATGTGAGGAGTGGAAAAAAGTTGGTTATGATGTTATGGAGCATGTCATTGTTGATGTGGAGGAAGGCTGACAGGATAGAGTGGAGCAAGATTGAGGTGGACTTGCAGGGAGACAGATGTTTCGCCATAATCCCCAGATTTAGAGAAGGATGCAGTAACGATGGAGAGAAAAGACAGCTTAGAAAAAACAGTCCCTGATTTGAACCCTTTAAAAAGATTTCTTGACAGGAACAGAGAGGGGGGGGGGGGGGGGGGGGGCAGGCAGCTGTAGCAGGCGATCGATAAGAGAAAATTCAAAATTTAGGTTTAGAAGCACTTGTATGGAGGGTTTACGTTGCAGCAGAGGTGTACAGTATGGGCATCGCGGAGACAGAAAATTCAAGATGGCATGTCCTTCAGCTGCCTAGAAACATGCAAGTTTGATTTGCGGGTTTGGTGAGAGCGTACAGGCTCATCTGCAGTCCTGCAGAAGGGCCAGTTAATCATTTTTTAGGGGGCTTGGCTGTAACCCTAGATTTAAGGTAACTCACCATGTGTGTTGGGTTGAATGTAGTGCCTTTGCTGCTTCATATTCTTCATTTCTTTTACCTCTCCGCCGTAAAATCCTGAATAATTGGCATCTACTTTTCAAACTGGTTTAGTGTTTTATTTCATTGAGGAACTGATAGAAACTAGATAAACACAGCCTAGTATAATGGCATCTGCTGTCACGCTGCAGCTGGTGCGTCACAAAAACAGGCATGTAGTCATCGTGGCTTTGAGGCACGCATAGATTTGTTTGTGGTAACCACGCTGGTCAGTTTAACCTTGAAGTGATTCAGAAGTTCTGCTGTCCAAAACAAAACTGCTCTGTTACATCGTTGAGTGTTGATGACACACCAGTAGGTGGCATTACAGACCAACTGCTTATTACTGCCCACTATCACTGCATTGCACCCAATTAACTGCTATGACACAGCCAACTAACCTAAATCATAATCTCCCAGTGCCACAGCCATTAATTTACACCCGACTACCTCCAGTGTTTCTAATAATATAACAATCTCCATGGAGAGATCTTGTACAGCTGACTTCAAGTGTGGTGCACAGTTAGGTTTTAGTATCTACTTTCCTTTGTCTATTATGTTTTCTTTGGGGCCAGCAAACTGTTATTACAATGGAAACTCTACCATGGGGTCTTCCTACAAAATTTAATGATCCCAGTTTAGT
Organism: Archocentrus centrarchus; assembly: GCF_007364275.1. Lineage (NCBI taxonomy): Eukaryota > Metazoa > Chordata > Actinopteri > Cichliformes > Cichlidae > Archocentrus > Archocentrus centrarchus. The sequence continues at coordinate 25,476,879 of NC_044355.1, read as the reverse complement.
TGCTCATTCTAACCATTACAAGCAGAGAAATGTAGTTCCCTCCCCAGCCCTGTATTCACATGTGGCCAGTAGAGCCACACTCTCACACTGGCACAGCAGTCAGTGGACATTACTGAGATTTAGGACTTGGACAGTGAGTTCGGTTAATCATAGCTGCAGTGGCAGCAATGCACTGTGGGTGTTTCAAAGGCTGGTATCTGCTTGGGTAGTAAGAACACAGCAATGCATAATAGTTTTTACCTCTGTAGGTATTATCTGGTAATAAGGCCTGAAAACCAAAGTGAGGATATTTTCAAGTTAATGGTGGAAGGTGTTCCTTACAGGAGTCGACAGAAAGTAAGCACCGAGAAGGAAACTGAAAAGTCTTCTGCCAGGCTCGAGGACTCGAAGTCGCAGCCCCCTTCCGTCTGCATTTTGGCACCTTGACAAGTTTTCATCACTATGCCAAAGAGTGTCTCTATACCCACTGATATTGTATTTGACATTTAAGCAGTGGCATCGAAAGCCTAGACACATACTGTGGGACAGTAATTAGTATGTTGATGAATCACTGATTCATTTGGGCAGCTTCTCAATGCCATTTTGGCATCTAGGATTTTAAGATATAGCCTAATTAAGCTGAACTTTTCTGCACAGCTTTCAAACGGATCTCTTTCTTTACAGTGCAATTATCTGGATGCTCTCTGTCCCAGCATTTGTTATTGCAAAGGATGTTATCATTTTTGGTTTGTTTTTATGTCCAAGCCACTATTTTCATTAGTCAGGCTATTAATAGGCTGGGGACCTTCCTGAGAGCGAACAAGCTGAAAGAGATGCCTGCGTTTGAAGCCAAAAGCATCCATCTCTCCCCGAAACAAGCACCTGCGCTGGCAGAGGCAAAACAATCGCAAGGAAGGAAGTTGTGAATAATTGAGCTCAGGAACAGAGCTCAGAGGATGGCTTTCAGAATTTCAGCTTCATTTTCCAGCTGTGGCATCTTTTTATTACACCTGCGAATAAACAAGAACAATTGAGAGGCTTTGTTATTATTCAGTGATTTTGTGGTAGAGTTTATTAGTTTGTCATTTTAAAATGGGGAGACACAAATATTTTAAGTGGAGTTTTTTTTGTTTTTCCACCTAGAAAACATAAATGATATTGGCATACTTCAGTGGCTGATATTTACAGTTCTGTGCAAAAGTCTTGAGCCACCCTCATTTCTTTATGTTGTGCTTCCAAGGAGCCAGACCTTGTTTTTCTTGCTTTTGTAAAGTGGTCTTGAGCAGTAGTTTTCCAGGCTTTCTGAAGATCTTTCAAAGTTTTCTCTGGACATTGTCTGCTTTTTCACCCATTTTTAGTCCAGTCCTTGTACCTGACCATTTTCAGAAGAATGTCTTGTTTGTTAAACCACTTAACACACGGCCAATGCAGTAAAAGCATACCTGGATAGAACAACACACAGTGGAACACTCTCAGTCATGGATTGGCCTCTCCAGAGCCCAGCCCAACATTATTGAAGCAGTGTGGGATCATGTTGACAGAGAACAGAACAAAATGCAGCCAAGATCCAAAGAAGAGCTTTGAATGTCCTTCAAGAAGCCTGGAGAACTATTCCTGAAGACTACTTAAAGCTGCCTAAGAGAGTTCAGGCTGTGCTGATACCTAAAGATGGTCATACCAAATATAGATTTTCAAGATCTTTAAAATTGCTCAGATTTTGTTTTTGCCTTATATACTGTATTTCCCAATATGTTTACAAATGTTTCAATAGATCGCTGCACCTATTTCCTTTTTTCCTCTCACAATATAGAAAAATGAGGTGTGATTAAAATTTTTTTGCACAATATGCATATAATACTATGTGTGTTGTTTCATATACAATTTTGGACTTGATGAATGTTAGAAAATATTGAGATTGGTTTTCAAACAGGTCTGTTGTCTTTTATAATAAGATTTTGATGTTTCCCTGACACAAAATAGGGGGATTAAAAAAAAAATGCTAACAGGAAAAAAAAAAAAATGCTATTGGAGTCACATAACACCAAAATGTTATTCAAACTTCTGTGTCAGTATTCATCCAGAAATTCACAATTGGCATCCCTAGTCACAACCTCATTGAAAAGCTTGGAGCTTGTGATAGTTCTTGATGCATTTCTACCCTTAGTTGTTGGGGTGTGACACCTTTAGTTTATTCTGTGAAGAAGCCACAGAATCGCTATAGAAAAGCGTCACCTATATAGTGACATAGCAGAAATTGCTGTGAAATGATTTGTAAGCAAAAAAAAAAAATCCCACTAATGCATAAAATCTAAAAATATTAAACAAAATATCCAGATGTGGACTGAAAAGCAGGGTTGATCAGATGAATACGTAAACACAATAAAGGATGCTGCTTTAAGAACTTAGGATGACAGTGAATTTGCCTGCCCTCGACCCCTTGACAGCTCTCTCTTGCTTCTCTTATGCAATAAAGGCTGGTCACCTCTCATTTTAGCCTGGATTTTTGAGTGTCCCCGAGGATCGAGAACTGTGCTCCAGGCAGCACATGGGGAGGTTTAAATAACAGTGTCTCCTGCCATCATCTACAATCTCTTGTCTATTTCACTGCATAAAGACAAGGCCTTTGTACTTTTCCCCTCGACGATGCACCAGGCTCTTTCCTGACTTCCAAAATAGGCTGTGTTATACTTGTCAGTCAAATGGAGGCCAGTGTTGGTTTATTTCAGATTCCATGATGAAATCAGTAGAAACTGTTACTTCATAAATATCATCTGTCTACAGTACCTGATTCAGCTTTCACTTTCCATTTGTGGTAGCAAGATTGGTTTGGGGATGTGGGAATTGATTTAATTTCTAATGTTAGATCAGTGTAGTGTAGTAACCATTCAGATTAAAGTGCATTTGATTGTTTTTGTTCTTTTTATGAAGCATAATTTATATATATATATTTTTTCTTTTTTTTTGCTGAAACCTGTGCTACAGCACAAATCCTAATTAGTGGGGTTAATATGATGAAACTGTAAGGTTATATAACACCATTAAAAGACAATTATTGTTCAAAGGACAATGACAAAAACATATCCCTCCCCAGGCTCTTACCACTGGCAGTATCCCAGGCTTCATTGATGTGGTAATGAACCTAAATTCTCCTGCACTGTTGGAAGACAACCTCATTTGGCAGGCCAAAACAGCAGGGAAGAAGTTAGTCTTCTATGGGGATGATACCTGGGTGCGCCTCTTCCCAAAACACTTCATGGAATATGACGGCACAACTTCTTTTTTTGTATCTGACTACACTGAGGTATGTATGAGTTAACCTGTTGGGGTCTGGCAGTATAAAAGTCATGTCATTAATATTCTGCTAATATTAAAAAAAGAATTTAAGCACCTGGCTGTTGATGCCGTATATTAATCTTAAAAATAATACATAAAAATGATCCAAATGAAGCAAGGGATGAAAGCAGCCGATCAGCCAAGGAGGCAAAGATCTGAGATCACATCAAAACTGCTCATTTCTTAGCTCCATATGCCTTAGCTGCAATGTTCTGTGGGACTGTTTGCAATCTGTTCTTGTTCATACTAGGATTTTGGTGGTTCTGAGCTCATTACCTGATAAGAGGGATGTTTATTTATCAAGGGTATCAAAGGTTTGGGCACATTTCCTTTGAGCTCAAATTTAATTTGGTGTGGAGCTGAATTTTGAATGAAATAAGCCTAAATTAAATATCACTTCTAAATGAAATATCTAAATAAGTGCACCCCTTCTTTCCAGGTTGACAACAATGTAACCCGTCACCTTGATAGCACCTTAAAGAGAGATGACTGGGACATTTTGATCCTCCACTACCTAGGCCTGGACCACATTGGTCATATCAGCGGACCATATAGTTCACTCATCCAACCCAAACTGATGGAGATGGACGACATCCTGAAGAAGATCCACAGTGCTCTAATTTCAAAGGTAATTTATTTTCTTAATCTCTGCTCTAATGTACATCATCTGCATTCTCTGTTAAAGTTTAGAAAACAATTTATTTCTGTTTCTATTGGTTTAGAATGTAAGCTTTTTTGCAAAGATTTCTTTTATACAAGACCTTATTATTTTTATCCCAAGTCCCCTAATTATAGCTAAATAATATAATTTACTAACTAGTCTCAACGCTGGTTTTCAGATAGTTTTGTTGGGTATTTATGCATGAATTCCAACAGAACCAAAGGCAGCCAGAAATTGGCAACCCTTTTAGAATCCAGGGGAGTGCCCCCAAGACTTTGTCATGATCCACATTCTCCACTACGCTAAAGTGAAAACAGCCTGGTTGGTCTCCAGGTGAGAGCAGTTGAACCCTTTCAGTCTACTAAAGGTGTGCTTGGCTCATGTAAACATCTTTGGCTATACATGACCCATAGACATGTGAAATGTCAAGAACTGGTTTTAAAATTATGACTAATGTTGCTTTTTTTTTTCAGAAACAACCAAAACTTAACAAAAGTAGTTAATTAAAAAAAACTCAAAAACATGGCCAGAATATTAAATACCAAATCAACTAAGCAGCACTAAAGTAAAGCACTTGAACTCAGTTTAGCAAACTGATAACCCAACGTGTCACTGGGTTCAAATATCCTGGACTAGCTTCCAATTGCCACAGACTGGCTCAAGGTAAATAATAAGGAGGGAGTCTACACAAGAGGTGTACTTAATTGCAATAGAATTTATTAAAGACAAACTTTAAAAAACAAACAAAACAGGCACACTCACAAAAAAAGACCAACTTAAGATGATATTAGTTGCAAAAGAGAGTGAGACAATAATAAAAGAAAGTTATACTACTATATATAATGTGTGTGTAAGATTGGATGAAGGATGGAGTATTGGACTATGAATGCTGCTGCTTATTGTTAATGCAGTGAGATCTATTTTAAAGATAAGTTTTACTGGCTTGGCTTTAGATTTGTGTGTGAAGCTAATTGTACTGATTTGCTTTGCAAGACTGAATTCAGTTTAGCTATTGCTTGTCAACATCTGTTTTTCTCTATTGAAATTCATAAAATTACTCTTTTTTTTCGTGGTTGTTATAGTAGTAGTGTCATTATAAAGTAAAGACAGGGAAATATGCAAATATGAAGTAATGACTAGTTAATATATTAATATGATGCTATCTGAATTTTTAACACTATCAGTTTTGGGGTAGGCATTTAATTACACAGAGAATTTGCACAGTATCCAACATTTATTATGTTATCTGTTGCAGGAACCGTCAGAGATTTAATAAACTGTTAAGCTTTTGTTATCTTTAATTTTGTCTTTGATCAGTGTGCAGGTCTTGTGCCTTTGTTTTTTTTTTTTTTTTCTTTTTTTTCCTTTGGCATAGTCGGGCAGCTGTGCATGCATATTGTCTTTGCACTGTGTGTGTGTGTGTGTGTGTGTTGCTAATGGCATTTTCTTGCTGTCATTCAGCTTGTAGTTTGTATTTAGATTGTCAAGTCATGTCTACATGAGACTACAGCCTCCCTCTTTGTTCCCTTTCCTTTTTGTATACTTGGAATGGCAGAGAGAAGAGAAGCCAGGTGCACATAACCTTTTAAGCTTTCTTTTCGAGATGTTAAAGCAAGATTTCCCCATATCCCAAAGTTGTTAATTCTGTCTTATTAAATGCTGTCTGTCCAGGCTCATGGCGACATCTCTATATTGTGGGCAGCCTCACATGTGCTCCCAGTGAACTCTTTGAATGAAACCTGTTTGAAAGTCTTGCTTCACTCACATTAATGGAAGTCGTGCCTGTTCTTTTTCTTCAGAAGCACTATGACCTAAATATAGACACAGCCCAGTGGGGTCCCGCAGGATATCTTAGACGCTCCTACCAAACAGCATTTCCTCTGATCAGCACATGCTTCTAATATATCCGGGTGTTTATGAACCTGTTGTATCAGGATGTTTCACCACACACGTAAGCTGGGTGTTGTTCGCTGCTGCTGCATCTTGACGCTCTTAAAGGGATGGTGATTTGAGGTAGGGGAGTGAACAGGAGTGTAGCATACAAATGGCAGTCCTCAAAGTTCCATTTGTAATGTGAAGCGAGAGGCTTATTTCGTTGAGCTCAAATTAGGGGCAGCGAAATTCTTTACCTGCAGCGCGGACCAACGCAACACACTCCATTAAAACATGATTGGAAAGCAGGACCTCCTGGTCATAAAGACCTCAGTAAGACCTTTGTGTTAATGGAGCGCTCATGGCCTCGGTCTTCTCTACTTGATATTTCAGATTTTAAGGTTGGTTTCTACTTTTGCTGTTTGAAGTATAAAACTTCTTAAATCTGACCTGCAGAACAAGCAAGTAATCTGAGGCCTGTACGAGAGACAAATGAAATAAAGAGTTCTACCTGCAAATAGTTTTGTGTCTATTTCAGTTTTCTTTCATAAATTCAGATAGAAACCTTGAATAATGTTGTTTTGATGAGCTATATCTCTCCAGTATTATACTATATATGAACACTATATATGAAATGTAGAGTTTACTGCAGGGGTTTCTTTTCTTTCCTGTTCTTATAAATACTAAAAACAGTACAGAGGGTTTACATTAAAGTGCAAACTGCTGGTTACACTCAAGAACAAGAAGGCCGGATTAGACCAGAAAACATCTAAAAGAGCCTGCACAGCTCTGGAAAAAAATTCTTTGGGCAGATAAAACCAAGATTTTACCAGAATGATGAGAAGAGAAAAGTATGAAGAAGGAAATAAACAGCTCATTATCCAAAGCACACCACGTCATCTGTCAAATGTGGAGGCAATGCTATGGAATGAGCATGTACTGTATGGCTGCCAGTGGAACCAGGCTCCAGAAAAGGCTTTGCACAGCATCTCAACAGAGGAAAAACAGTATTTGCTGATGTTCATGGGTTCTACACCTCAGACAGTTATTGGCCAGAAGGATTTTTTTTTTTTTTATCCAAGTATTAAAAAAATTCTTTTATTAAAAATTGTTAGTTTGTCCAGTTAAACTGACCCCCTGAAAACGTGGAACAGTGTATAAGAATGCTTGTAATCCCTAAACAGTTACTGCTACATTTTTTTGTTAAACTCACTGAATTAAAGCAGAAACTGTGTACTTCAATAGCAAACTCCAAATGAATCCAAATTCACTGTGGTGGTATAGAGAGGTAACATTACAAAAACAGTATCTTTGTCCAGATACTTACAGTTGTAACTGTATAACAGTCAGCTACAACTTTAAAACCACCTGACTAACATTGTGTTGTGCATTGCGAGAACCTTTTGGGGCAGCTCTGACTTTTTTGGGGGTGCACATGGGACCTCTGTGGGTGTGGAGTTGTCTGTCACTGAAACGTGGGCAGTGGATGCTTTGGAAGCTGGAGTGGCATTCCCATGGGACTGGGTGTTTTTTTTTCTGTAACCTTCAGATGAATGCGAGGACCACAGGTTTCCCAGCAGATCTGATATGTATCTTCATGTTGTTGAATTGTCACTGTTGAGGCTGCTTTGGTCAAGTGTGCTTTAGTGGCAGAAGTTTGATGATTGAACATTTCTTTGGGCAGCTATTTTATCTGTATTCTGCCACAGGTTGATGAGCATCTCACTGAATATTTACTAAAGATCATCATCATACAAATGTGATCATTTTATTTAGTTATTCATTTGCATCCATAAAATAGAATCAAAGTACAATTTCATGTCTTATTTAGTTCTATGAGTTATTTAGTTGAGCTTTTCACCCACCTCCTAACAGCTAAAATACCCCTGGGCTGAGAATCACTGATTTACCAGATACCAAAAAAACATGATTTCAGAGTAAAGTGAAACTTTTTTTTTCCCTGGCTTGCTCATGGAGAACACGAGCAAGTGTCTGATTCAGCACTGTGTATTGGCTTAAAAAAGGTTTGTTATGAAGTGTGAAAAACGTCTCCCAGAAGAGGTCCGCTTCGTGCTTTCATCCAGGAGAAAACTCTGACTTATCTTAAACAGAAAAGAGGCTCACTCAGCGTGTGGCTAGGTGGTGTTTAGTACCGGTTGTGAGGATTTTTCTTTTTTTGGGAGGCGGGTGGGGGCGGGGGGGGTCCCTTGTGTCCAGTGCCATTCTATAACAAGAGGTAAAATCTGGAGCAGAGGATAGTCTTTTGCTGCTGCTGCTGTGCTGAGTAACTAATATAATTGTTCAGCAAAGCACAAAGGCACAGTTCAGCACAGGCTTCCACCTGCGGTATTGGCTCAGACCATTCTTCATTTTTTTTTATGTAAAAGTCTTGAGTGTATCGGAAAGTTTGAGCACTCTTGTTCAATAGCTCCATCTACAAAACACTCACATTTTCTGCTCCTCTGCTTGGATAGTCATGTTACCGTAAGACAGTGGTTCCCAAACTCAAGAGTGCTGCGGCCCACTTAAAAACCAGAACCCCCACACCGTTTGTGAAATTTTCTTCATTCTCATCAAAATACAAGATAAGTGATGGATTTCCTTGAATATTTGATTCAAAAAACATAAACAACACAGGCTGTTGAAAAATTGCTAGTACTGTCCAGTCATATGTAAAGTACTGATGCCAATATGTGACCCAGTCGCCACTGGGACGCAAACTTCAACACAAGAACAGTAAATTTAGGTCAGATTAATGAGTAATATCACAAACTAACCACCTCATATTGTCAGTTTTTTATTCAATTCAGTTCAATATGTGGCCCCCTACAGTACCTTTTAGCCCTGGAGGGGGCCGCAGCCCATACTTTGGGAACGACTGCCCTAAACTAATAGTTTATCTGACTCGTCTTGGCAGGGTTTATCCCAGCTACCTCAGCAGTCATTACTTTTTCTGTCTTTTAGGCTCTGTATTGTATTCAATGTATTGTTTAATGGCTTACAATTTTCAATCTTAAATAATAAAATATGGCCTTTGATTTTGTGTGTGATACAACATTAGGACTGAAGTGTCTTTTGGTAATATGTGGTAGCATGTCTGTCTGGCTTTTGTTTTGTTAACATCTGTAGTCATGTTTTTAAACCAGCCCCCACTGCTGTGACTCACAAGGGTTTCCCTGTTGAATTCATTGTCAGTGGAAGATTCTTGTGAGTCTAGTTGAAAGGGAATTACTTAAGAAAAAACCAAGCTTGATCAAAGTCTGTCATCCTCAACATACTATTCACCCTCTGTGTTTATTTATTATCTGGGCTGGAGTCTGGAGATGGTATGAAACTGCCTCAAAGTGTTTATGATTTTCTTAGAAGTAATTATTTAATGCCTTTCTTTTTTGCTGCTGTCAAATGTCTCCATCATAATAAAATGAAAAGATATCTGAAGAAGTAATCCATTACCACAGCAGCTGTTATATTAAGCAATTGTTGTGTTTTCCTGACTTGATGTATTGTTTTTATTTTGTTAGCTGACACAAGATGCATTTAGCTCCAGGCCTGAATAAATCACATCTTAGAGCTTGAAGATTTGCCTTCCATATGCAGTGGGGGGGGGTCATTAACCTTAAGGTTTGCTTCTCTCAGGAAAGTGAGGGATCCTTGCCCTACCTGCTGGTGCTGTGTGGAGACCACGGCATGTCGGAGACTGGCAGCCACGGAGGCTCTTCGGAGCCAGAAGTCAATACACCTCTGGTTCTCATAAGTCCAGCCTTCAAAAGAAAAGGTAAATGTTCTAATGTTTAGTGCTTAGTGGGTACCTCTGATACTCCTAGTTTTCTGTCAGATACACTCACTTTATTAGGTCCATCTTACTAGTACTAGTTTGGACCTCGTTTTGCCTTCTGAACTGCCTTATTTAGGTCCATATTGATACGCCATTTCTGCAGATTTGTCAGCTGCATACCCATGACGCAAATCTCTGATTCCACCACATTCCATTGGTGCTCTATTGGATTGAGATCTGGAGATGGGGTATACTCATGCTGGAAGCAATCCTTAGAAGATGGCTACACTGTGGTTATAAAGGAATGGATGTGGTCAGCAACAATAATTGGGAGGGTTGTGGCACTTAAATGATAAGCAGTTAGTACTAAGGGACCCGAACTGTGCCAAGAAAATCCCCACATGAGTATACTCCACTGTTTGATTCTACTTTGTGAATGTTACAGCAGAAATTGAGATTCTGACCAGGCAATGTTTTTCCAATCTTCTGTTGCCCAATTTTGGTGAGCCTGGTGTGGCCTTCTGCTGCTATAATCCATTCAAGGTTTGACATGTTGTGCATTCAGAGATGCTCTTCTGCAAACCTTGGTTGTAATGAGTGGTTACTTGAATTACTGTGGCCTTCCTATCAGGTCGAAGCAGCCTGGCCGTTCTCCTCTGGCATCAACGGGGGGGATTTCTCCCAGAGAGCTGCCACTTACTGGATATTTTCTCTTTTTCAGACCATTCTCTGTAAATCCTGGAGATGGTTGTGTGGCAAAATCATAGCAGATCAGCAGTTTCTGAAATACTCAAGCCAGCCTGTTTGGCACCAGCAATCATGCCACATTCAAAGTCACTTAAACTTCAGGCTGCACTTAATGCTCAGTTTACTTATTTATTACTGTGGTGCAAACTAACAAACAAGATTACCCATCAGCCACTGTGCCTCACCAAAAAAAGGAACTTGCAAATGAGTGTATGTGTGTCTAAGTATTGCCATTTTAACTAACAATGTACTATAATTATATGTAATTTCTGAATAAGTGAATATAATCTGCATAACTAATCTATTTAGGAATTACAGTGTACAGCCTTTAAATAAGTCAGATCACATTCATTAACAAATTAAATTTTATAAGTATATGTTTTGTAACAGTGGTTTTTGTTCTAGTGCATATATTTTCTTTCAGTGGGCCAGTTTCAAATTTCAGCCAGGTATCTGAGGTGTTCACATTAGCAGGGTAATGCGCAGAGAAAATGATGTCAATCTTAGTTATGTTACCAGATGTTATAAATGGATTAGATCTGAATCACAGCTAATCTGCTGGAGTCCAAGAATGGAAAGTATGGATCTGAAAGTGATGAGAATAGATGATATTTAAAGGATACAGGTGGAAGCAGACTTGCCATTAACTTGAAGAGCTTGTGTGATTTTTGTGATGACTCTGCCAGCTGTTACATCCTTTCTTGAGTTTGAGTTCTCACACATAACGCTTCATTAGTGTGAGGAACAGTGTCATCATTGCACACAGAGGCCTGTGAGCAGAACTTTATTTTGAATGTGTTTAAGTGTGAAAGTATCATTGTGATAATTGCTTCTTTCTCAGCCAAGTCTATTTTTGGAACCTTGGCACTGATTTTTTTTTTTCTTTTATAAACCATTCACCTTAATGAATCATTAACAGTTAAGTTCAATTGCTACAGTGTGTGTATGGTTTTGCTTGTACTTTATGCCTCCTGCTGTGCCTGCAGCTTGAATGACTCGTTTGTTTGTTTGTTTTTCACCACCAGAGGTTTGTTGTTTAGATTCTAAAAATCTTACCAGCCACAGAAAGTTCATAAGTACATTTCAAATTGTGTGTTTACTTCAGTGAACATGAATGAATTCCTGAACTCATTCATGAACTGGTGATCATAAATTTTTAACTCTGCTATTAACTAAGTAAAATTCAACACAAAACAAAAAGCCAAACAGGTTGGTCTGTTCAACGCTCCTCAGTGAAAACATTAAATATGCATGACTAGATAAGCACAATCAAAAAATATCTTGAGGACTTTTGCTGTCAGTGTTTGTAGATTGTTGGCAGATATACAGTATTGAGCCCTTTTGATTGACAGTGATCAAACCAACCAACTGTAGTTGCCACTGATTTAACTTCCTGTGTGATACAAGAAGTTTGGATTTCAGTTTTGGTGAGTGAAATTCTGGTAATTTATTAGTCTTTTAGGGTTCTAGCGAGAAAACCTCAGCAAGGCACAGTGCACAGGCCGGGCGATCAACCGCTGGCTAGATCCCAGGTCTTTTACCTGGAACTAATTAGCAAATATGTTTGTTTGTGTGTTGCACCCCTATAGTTTATTGCTAACCAAGCTTGGTAGATTTAGATGATAACTAAGCAGTCTTCCTCTTATCCAGATATGGTCGTTTTTGGATTCAAATAATTAACATGGTGGCCAAAATACTGAGACTTCAAAATGTGGAGTACAAAAACAATGATGGCTGTGTCCTTCTTTTGTATACAGTCTGTGTCTCAAGCAGCCCAGCAGTCCTTTCTAGTAATAAATGGATAACAGAAACCTTCTCATTGTTCCTGGAAGTAGGGACATTTTTATTTGATGTTGAATCACCTAGCTAAATAGTGAGGAAATTGAAGTCTATTTAATGTTCTGTACTTTGAGTTCTTTCTTATTTAATTCTGTACAGCACAGACTTGTTACTGATACCACCTTAGATATAAATATATCAACATGGAAGTGTTTTCTATTTTAATGCACCTGTTGGTGCAATCTTCATTAGCAGAACTTTATTTTGAACATTGTGAGAATGATGGGTCATTAGTTGAGAGCTCGTCTGCTTGCTGTTTTCATTAGAACGTGCTGCGGTGGATCAGAGTTCACTGCCGGCTGAGTACACTTCACTTTTTAATCTGAATGCATCACTGAGAAAATAACCCTCTCACCACAGATTGGCAGCATATTTAATTGACGTTGCTTGGAGGACCGCATGAGACGATGTTGCTTTAATCAGACACTGTGGGCATCAGAAATCGTATGGTTATTGTTTACCTCTAATCGTCCTCCTTGTTTTTTGCTAAAAAAAAAAAAAAGTATTTTGTCATTTGGACTTCTCTTGGATTTCTGCTCAGATTTTAACACAGAAAGAAGGTTTTTTTTTTTTTAAATTCTCCTGAAAGTGGAAAGTTATGTTTGCTCACCTCAAATTTAGGTGAATTTGTGACATGACAGAAAAACAGAGAAACTGGTCTGACAGCTCAAATAAAAAAAGGCATGGTGTGGAAACTTGAAGTCTGTGTTACAGATGGAGTTTATTTTGAAAGGAGCTTCCCTAAAAGAGACATGTTATATCCTCTAGGGAAACTTTTCCAATGAAACGTAATTGCATGTTAATAGATACTGTAAGCAGGAAGAGATTTAGATTTTGGATTTTTCATCATTCATAATATATTTTAGCAGATCATTGTTATACAGTTTGGTCTGCAATCTATTGTAAACTCTGTATTTCCATTCAAGGCGGCATCTCTATGTTTCAGACTTAAAAACGATAGCTTACCTCCTCGATTTGGTTAGATGATGTGAAGGGTTTTTCTTAACCAAGGAACTAATTCTATCATCATCCATGTTAGTTGTTTTCTCTGGTCTTTCAGGGCTTTTGGTGTTGCCGAGCTGGCCAGTGCATTCATTCTTTTTAAGAAGGCCAGCCTAATGCGTACACTGACATCTCTGTAGACCTATTGAGAGTTCCAGGGAACAACTACCAAATACAAGTTCAACACTGTAAATCAACTCCAGATCTCTTATCTGCCTAATATGTGATGAACAGGCCTGTCCTGACCAGGAAGCTGCTGTCTGTCAATTGTCAAATTATTTTTGAGCCTCTGAAAATGGGAGAATGTGTATACAAATGGCTGTAATTTATAAACAGTTATTATTTTTGATAAATCCCCTTGAATTAAAGGTGAAAGTCTGCACTTCAGTCACATCTTGGTTATTTGATTTAAAATTCAAAATGGTGGTGTTACAGAAGCCACATTACAAAAAAAAAAAAAAAAAATGTGTCAGTGTCCAAATACTTTTGCAACTGCATATCTGAATATATCATATACAGAGAATACATAAGGTGGTAACTCTTCTGCTTCAAAACACACAACAATGGTGCAACCACATCAGTGACTGAAGCAGCAATGCTGTGATGCAGTGATTGGGGGGGGGAAAAACAAGAAAGGTATACTTGTCTGTGTTGCATTAGACGTCCAGCTAGTATATGTGAGTCCCTCTCTTTGAAACTGTTGGCCTTCAATGTTTTTATAAAGAGATAAAATATAATATAAAATATAAGTAAAAATGAGACAGAGTGCCAGAGTTCAGCTGGTGTCCTTTAAATAAAATTAGTTGGTTTAATTTTACTCTTTTCATTTCACCTCATGCTGAAGTTTACTTCTGCAGTTTGCTTCTCTCCTTTGCTTGTTGTTTCACCGTGTATGTGTTTGTTTCATCCTCAGTGGAATGGAGTAGACTCAGCATCCATTGGCTTACTGCACAATATTGCATCCATTCAGTGGATTCTACAGTTTTAGCATGGGCTGCTGGTTGTTGGATTATAGACTATGTAACAGATGGATGTAGCTTACTGGTCTGAAAAGCGAAGTAGTTGCTTCAATTGTTCCCCTTAAAGTTGAGTGATGTGTGGTATCTGCCCACAATGCATTTGCAGGGTTTTTTTCACCTGTAGTCACTTGAAGTCACTGAGTGTCATTGACTTTCTGTGGTCTCTGTTTGCCACGTCGCTGCAAATTACTTCCCGTGTGGGTGCAGCTTTACATCAAAAAGAAGGACAAAGCAGGATATGGTTTATTGTGGGCCTACCTTGTGACTGACAAGTTGCCACCCCATGAACGTGCAGTGTCCATCATTTTCTTAGTCAGCTTTGATTGACCTCTCACGTCCTGTTTCAAAAAGATGAAAAGGCTTAAGATTGATGACATCATGGTAGCTATGTCCATCTTTTATATACAGTCTGTATGCAGGATCTCTTTCTCTCTCTTTTTTTTAATTGGCTCTAATGTATATACAACCTTTCTGGTTGTAAATGAAATGGAGAGGCAATGGGGAGATGTGGCCGACACACACATTTGTTTTGGTCTGACGTGCTGGTGCTTCAGTGTGACATTCAGAGGTTCTGAATTTTCCCTTTTCAGAAACATAAGAATGGTTACGGCTGTATTTATATATTATAAAGTCAGATATTAGATTTTACATTGAATTTCTGCCTGCTGCAGATTTCTCAATTATGACTCAGCGTTCAGCATCTGTAACCTTTAACTGAGTTATGACACGTCTATTGTATTCTGTGGGAATCGCTGTTTTCTGTGTAAGCCAGAAATTACACTACAAACCAAGCAGGTACTGTTCTAAATACGTTTCATGTAGGCTTCTACTTACTAATTGTCAGAGAACAAAAAGCAACATTGTAAAATTAGAATGTGTGGTTTTATACACAGTTAATGCAGGATTAACATTTGATAAAGTGGATTAATTCTGTCCAGCAGGTTTGTAAATACTCACTTTTGAAAATTAGACTCTATCAACTTTACTCATTAGTGTACTTACACCAGCTAAAACCATAACTTATATTACTTTTTAGACATTTATTGCTAACCGATTTAAATAAGCCTGATATCCTTGATAACTTTGGCATTATCCCAAATAGCTGTGAGCTTAATAGAGTAAAGCCCTTGTCTTGTTACGAAATGGATAATTCTCAGGCTTATTTCATTGTGTCCAATTATAAAATTAGCTCATAGCTGTGGGGTTTGTATCATGCTTCAGTATGTGGCTGGCTCTCTTCCCCACACAATGTGAATTGCGTTGTTCATTTTCGAATATATCATACACCAGTTTAGTTCAGTATTAGAATCTGAAAACTTCACTCAAATGACAGTCTGGGAAAAGACTCCCACTCGCTGTTTGTATGCTTGAAAGCTCTTTGTAGGAAGCCAAGTTTCAGCTTAAAAGTGTCTGACAAACTTCGAAAAATGAAAACCACAAATCAAAACAACTTTATTCATTTGTTCAGTTTTTTTGTTTCTGTTTTAGCCTTCTGTTTATACTGATCTACAAACAGGATGTCACTAATGTTCTCTGCCTTAATGCATGATGAGTCAGTTGCTGATAAATGTTGTAGACCTTCCTCACAGTCTGTATATGCAGTATTTTCTTATGCTGAGGGTAAAAAGAGAAAGAAGACGGTTGGGACTAGAGTGAGATATATGAGTAAAATATATTCACTGACTTCCAAGTAATTCAAACTGTCATTATTTCTTTGCTGTTAGTGTTTGTGTTTGGTTTATAACTTTAGGAGAAGAACTTAAAATTTGTCTTGATGATTGTTGTGAAATCCTTTGAGACTCTCTCCAGGAAAATTGAGCCATTTCCCTGTGTCGATCATAGAAATAGTTTTTGTCTGTCAATCATGATGGAAGAAATAGCTTTTTTTTTTTTATTAAACAAATAAATATGAATTTTGGTACTCACTCATCGAGGACTGATGTAGCACAATTATGATTAGTTATTTGACTCATACTTGAAAGCTTTTCCATGTCTTGTACCCAACAGTACATGTTTTAAAGGGAAAAGTGATACATACAGAAAGGGGTGGACATTTTAGGTTTTTTGTACATGTATTTTTTCAAGAATAATAGCTCCGTACCACTAGATTAAAAATACTTAAGCAACCTCCCTGCAACTAGGAAAAACTGGTAGTTGCTCAGCGATTGCATTGAATTTTTTGCTGTCTGAGACTGATTGCAAGTAGTTGTGACTAAAAGATCATCCAGAAGTTGAGCACGCAACTCCCTCAACCTCTGGGTGACCACTTTTGATTGCAAGGTAATTGCACAGGTTGCCTGGTAGGAGGCAACTTGTCTCCAAAAACTGCAGTTTGACTGAGACGACTGCAATTACAGCTTGGTGAAGATTTTAAAATAACTGCCGTCTGATATTAAAACGCTGACAGATTGCCAACAAGTTGCAGTCAGTCTGAATGAGTGTGCACCAATGAGTGCAACTCATCTGCATCTCTTTGCATTTGAGGTTTTGCAGACACATTACCACTAATCACGTGATTAAAAAACAAAACAAAACACAGTGCTTAGCAAATAAATGTTTTTAAAACAAAATATGTCACAGCCAAAAACATGAACTAATTTATGGGTTATTATTTTACCATCAACTATTGCACCAGCTGTGTGGTTTTTACTGATTTCCCTGTGTGCTTTTGCTCTGTCCTCTCAGGGGGAATGGAGAAACCGGGAGTGGTGGAGCAGGTTGATCTGACTCCGACCCTGGCCCTGGGCCTTGGCCTGCCCATATCTCAGAACAGTGTGGGGCGAGTGATCCCGAGTGTCTTGGAGGAAACCTCACTGCGAGACCAGCTGCGCTTCCTGCATCTCAATGGCCACCAGCTCAGCTGTCTGCTCAAAGACAGCATGACCGACTATGAGAAAGGTGGGTTATAAATTCACTGTGTTCAACCTCTGGACTCATTAAAAGCCAATACCTTGTTTGACAGGTGCTCTCATCATTATGCTGTATTGTTTCCTGGCTGGTGATGGTCTCAGCAGCGACTTTTTTCATGCACACAGGTGTGTGGGCATGCCAAATAATTTAAGGCATAGTTCATTCTAAAAATGAAACTTTTTTTCACCTCATGTCAGTCAGAACTCTATTGAAGCTGGAAGATCCATCAAACACATGAGAGCCAGTTCTCATTATTCCCTATTGCTCAGCCTTCTCCCAAACTATTAAAGTTAAGGGAGGCTTTGTACTTAAAAGTAGCAGTATTTTAATCCAGCTATTGCCAAAACTCCACAAACTGACAGTTGATAATCTGGTTTATACACAACAGTCGGCTGTTGGTTTGATCACCTGCTACTCACATTAAACTGATTCACTGCTTAAAGCCGCATTTTTAAATGTTCTTCTGTTAACAGTGGGTCAGATGAATAAGGATAATATGAAAGGGGAGATTTCTAGTGATGGACCAACAGAGAATTACAACCTAAATCTGCTTTTCATGTCAGCTCATTTCAGCAGCTCACTGTTTTGGTTCTACATTGCTGTAAACATGCGGTCTTTATTCACTGTCACAGTAGACGACTGTTCTCACTGAAAAGCCTTTGATAAGCCACCCAGCAGCAACCTGCAGACAGAGAAATTTACAAATTAGCTGGTGAACACAGCGGAGCCTTTAGCAATTAATGAACCAGACGTTTCCCTCAGGAGTTGGTATAGACCAAAAACGGAGCCAAAGGAACTACATTCACCTGATAGACACCAATATGAGTCTATTAACTCTATTTCAAGTAGTAAAATAAGCTAATGTTAGTTCAACAAGCTAACATAACTAACATATGCTAACTCATTCCACCACTGCCACCGCTGTATTTAAATTATGCTTTTATTTGCAGTGCGCTCAGTTTTGTGCATTTAACAGTCGTCACAGATGGCACAGACTTAAGATGACTCAAAAATGATTTGACCAACCCAGCTCCATTTCCAGCGCTAACATTTAACAAACATTAGTGCTGGAATAGTGTGCTCAA
Organism: Archocentrus centrarchus; assembly: GCF_007364275.1. Classification (NCBI taxonomy): domain Eukaryota; kingdom Metazoa; phylum Chordata; class Actinopteri; order Cichliformes; family Cichlidae; genus Archocentrus; species Archocentrus centrarchus. The sequence goes on along the minus strand of NC_044355.1, from coordinate 25,458,657 downwards.
GACAAATGTGTCTGATTAAAATTTTGTATTTTTTTTTAACCACATTTACAATCCCAGCCCCCACGACTTAACGTCTGCGCTCTGTTCTTGAACATCAACTGTGTCCCCGTCTCTGTGCAAATGTATGCGCATATCCACACATGGCTTTGCTCCCTGCTTACATCTCGGGGTCACACTGTTCGTCTGAGTTATCCATCTTTGAGCCTCTCCTCCACCCTTCTTATCTGTCTCCCACTCTTTCTGTTGCCGTCTTTCACTTTCAGAAACATTCGATACACCAATGGCAGCAATTACCGGCAGTCAGAAGTAATCTGTCTTATCTTTTCAAAGTATATTAGAAGAGGCAGAGATAGAACTACAAAAATAATTGGACACATAGCATTTTCTGATTTGGAAGATGTTGAAAAGAAGAAGGAGCTGTTTTCCCTAAATTTTTTGCTGATTAAGTTTTACTTGAAACATGCTGTTCTAGAGAAAGTGTTGTAAGCAAAGGAGGGGAAAAAAGAGCAACAAAATATGACAAAATTGATCACCAAAAAATGACAAGCATTACTAGACTGAGTTTCAGATGGTGTCTTTACTTTTTCATATTGGGAGGTGAATGGATGGAAGCTAAGAGTATAATGGAGCCTTATAACCTGAGTGCATATTTACCTTTGGCCAAACTAGTGGTACAAATACAGGCAGATCCACAAGCTTCTGGACAATAACACAATGACTTTCTGCTTTCTATCAAAGGGTCTAGTATTGGATTAACGTAATTCATTTTTAAAAATCTACCATGATGGTCCACAGGGGGAAAAAAATTACAAAAATTGTGATTGTTCAAATACTTACTGTATTGACCTGACTATATAAGGACAGCACCAACATTGAATTAGTCCATCACTTTGAAACACAGTTTAGTGTACTACTGGCAGCAGAGACTGATTTTATAAAGGAAGATAAAACTATAATATTAGGAAAATATAGGGTTAAACGTGTAACAGACTGAAAGCAACACAGTTGCTGCAGCCAAAGTAGCTCTGTGAGTGTGTGTGAGAGGAAGAGCACTGTACTGTATAGTGTACTGTGAAGTATTAAAAGTATTGCGTGAATTAGTGTATGCTTTAAGTGTTTTGGTCAGTTAGACTGGAATGAGAGGTACTGTATTAATAAAGTTTAGCCTAAGCCTGGAAGGAAAGGCAGCCGACTGTAAGTTAACAGGTTTAACAGTATTACAGCTCTATGATTAAGACCGAGTGATCACAATTGTCATTCATTAGATGTGTTAAAGCTTGTTCATTCAGCTGCAGCCCTGCGGTAGTTTTTAAAGGTTTGAGAGTGAAGAATAAATATAAAGCAGAATTCAAATATGAACTTAGACTATATACAAATTTGATGAGAAATAAAAATAGCTGTCCTGCTAAAATTGTGGATTAATGTTATGCTATATAACAATAAAGGGCTATTCCATAGCATTCTACTCTATTCTCAAATTGTTGCAGAATGTTTGCAGTCAATCAGACAATATCAGCAGGACTAAAGTTGCATCTAAGAATCACATCTCATTAGAGAAAGGCAAAGACTTCAGCTGCTTTGAAAAAACTTTAGAGCCTCCTACTCTCTGCACACAGAGGTCTGAAGGACCTTCCAGGTACAGTCATGCTATTTTCTTGAGATCTGTGTAGACAGTAGGCAGTAGTATCATACCTGTTGATCTCTTATCTTTAACGTAACCTGCTCTGGAGCAAATTAGGTCTGCAGCATAAGTTACCATGGTGATGTACACTACTAAAAAGTACCCTGCTTTTGTACAGAAAACCCAGGGTTAATCCAGAGGTTACCTGCATAAACCCAGATCCTGCTTTGCAATACAGGCTTCTGGTGTCAACCAGTTCATAGCATCACTAGTGCTAGCGAGAAAACACTGAAGAGGTTACTTTCGTGCACATCAAAATAAAAGCATTTCCTGTCAGTGCTGTCCATAGTCTGCAAACAGCTGCTTCTGTGCAATGACTCCTGCTGATTTTGAGTGATTATTGTAAGTGCTTTGATTTCTAAATGTAAATGATTGATGCTTTGTTTGCAAAGGCAGTTTTGTTTAGTTTTAACAGCTGTGGCTTCTTTGATGCATTACGTGACTTTTCTGTCCCCTAACCCTCTCTGTGTTATGGAACCTCTGATTGCACTGCATAGACCATAGATTTTTAAAAACTTCAATATCCTGTAGAGTATACCATAGTATGCAATAAAATGAATTCTTAGGATACTATTATAATCTGTAATCTATTCCAAAAATTTTAATTAAATTAAATCAAATTGATGCTTTCTTTAAGAGATAAAAGCTTTATGGAGCTGACCCTCATATTCTATACTTTGTGAACAGCCTAAGACTTAATTATCTAATTTCTATGCATTACTAACTCATGGCCACAGGTTATTCATCATGTGATCATGCAATAATATCTTGTGGCCACGCAATAGTTCTTCCGCCCAGTGTCACCAGAGAGATTCTGCAGTGGTTTTAATTATCCTCTTTCTTTTCTTTTAATCACTGAAACGGCTGTGAAATCTCAAATCTCAAAAGAAGGTTATAAGATTTGTGATCTTAGTTTTAAGCACTGTTATCAGATCACAGCTTTGCACAAAATATTTGGAATGCCGTAGTGCTCACCTGCAAGAGGGTGCACCTCATGTAGAGGCTGGGTCATTATCTCAGTGGCCTGAGTTTGACTCAGCCCTAGGCCATTAAGCCCCCAGTCACACAGGCCTAGAGACTGGTCAGTGATCCCCTGGTAAACACTGGTCATTAGAGAAGAGATTGTATTCCATGACCAGTTGGTGAGTGGTTGCTGGAGTTGCTGGAGTGTGGTCGCAAATATAGTGCTGCACTGAAAACTTCCTTGCGATTGCTTTGTTTGCCAGCAGGTTGCTGCAGTCACCTGTAATTTGTACTTAAGACACCAACCTGTCTGCAAACACTCACCAGTTACTACTCGTGGTAGTGAAACTGTGAAAACGTGCAGTGCAAACTGGAAACGGAGACCTTTTGCCTTCAGAGTTAAAGTCGGGCCTTACCGCTGCAGCCAACACGCTTGCAGACAAGCTGGCATCTTCCATGCAAACTATGGGTGATGGCAGCAATTTGCTTGTGACCAAAGTAGTCACATGGACATTTTTGGTGCAGCATCCCTTTTGTGACCGATTTTAACAGAGGACAGCCAGCAACCACTTGCCAACCAGTTGGGGAATAAGCATTTTTTGCTAGTGACTGGAGGCTGCCAGGGGTCGCCAACCAGTCTCTAGGCCTGTGTGACTGAGGCTTTATTACATGTCATTCCCCAACTCACTCCTTACCTTCTTGTCATTCAGCTGTCACTGTTTAATGAAGGCAAAAATAAATCTTAAAAAAGAAAATTAAAGCCAATCATGTTAAGATTACCCTTGTGAACTATGTATTTCTAGCTAATTATCGAGAGTTAGCACATCAACACAGTAAAGTAAAATGACAAACATGGTGAAAAGTTACCTGTTTTCTGCTTTGTGTTTATTGTCCTAACATAAAATTAACATTCAGCCTAAGGCGCTTCTCATCTTAAGGTCCACACAGTCGTCAGTTTATCGCTCCTGCTGATGAAAACACTCTTTATACAGTAGGCCGACATGCAGCTGTGTAAAACAGATGTGCAGCGTCTTGGAGAAAAAAAACTGATGTGGTGAAAAGAATCAAACTGCAGCATGCAGTAAATGCAGCATTTTCAAAACAACTACTATTTCCTGTAACATGAAAAAACCTCAATACTGGCAGCACATTTCCCACTTTATTTTGGTCCCTGGTTTCCATAGAGATGGGATGAAATGGAAATTATTTCAGCAGACCTACATTTGGATGTGTTGCCTTTTTTTGTATTTGTCCACTTGGGTAATCATGAAGCTGTTATGCAAAAGGATGTAATAGTTGTCACTGTTGGGAAATTGGCCTGGGATGTTATTTTAAGTAGCGTGCCTGCTGGACACCTGTTAGGGTCAAACCTTGGGTGTGAGAGAAGTTGCTTGGAAGAAATCAGCCTTCTTTCTGACAAGAAATATTTCTGATTCCAGTATTCAATTAGGTTTCATCAGGGAGATTAAAAAGTAGCTCAATCGAAAAATCACTTAGCAAGGATTTATAATGCCCAGCCACTCTCGGCTTTAGTCTGGTGCACTAGTTGAATATTTTATGATTTTATTTTATTTTTTTTTGTCTTTGTTCTTGCAGTCACATTTCTTGGGCTTAAAGTAGAAATAACCTGGAACATTTTTAAAGTTCAGCTGTGGTGAGACAAACTTTAAAAACTCTCCCTGCCTCTCTCTCTCTCTCTCTCTCTCTCTCTTTCTGTCTGCTTTGCTTCAATCTTCATATTGTGTTTTGTTTTTTGGTTTTTTTTTTTGTGCTTCTAACCTCAGGCATCTTGGAGAGCCATTAACCAATCCCTGTACTTTTAGACAGATGAAACATGGCCAGGGCCATTGATATTGCATGATTCATGCCTGTGGCTTAAAGTTCTGATATTTCAACCAACCCTTCTGTCTGGCAAAGCCACAGTGACTATTTATCATCTCTGTGCCTATGCTGCTGAGATAGGTGATTGTTTTTAGTAGTCTGTGTCTGCGCTCTGTTTGTCTATGTGTGTGTGTTTCACTCAAGTATACCACAACTCAAACCTCCACATTTCTTCGTCCTTGAACAGGCTCCTGAGCGCTGAAGTAAAATAAAAGGGAGCATAATTTCATCTGTAAACATGTGAATGAGTCATAGCTTGTCATAGTTAGCATCTTGATAAATTGTGCATTCCTTTGCTCAGAACTAAATGGTTTTACCACAGGCATATTGTTTTCAATTTAAGGAACATTATTGACACAAGAACACGGGAAAAGGAAAATACAGAAATTTAATAGATTTCCTTTCTAAAAAACAACATCCAAGATGAATGATTGATGAGCTCATAAAGAGTCCACCTGAACTCCCATTTATAAGAAAACAAGCAGTTAGAATATGTCTGTGTTTTCTTTAGGCTAAATTACAGCAGGGTAGGCAGCAATGTGAAGAGGCAAAGCACTTGAGACTGTCTTACCTTTCCTTCACATTTGTCATGGATCAGTTTGGTTTGTGAATGAGCTAGTAGCAAAAAATAATCCGCAAGTGGTACCGGTGTCAGCCAGCTGTAGCTTAACATTTTAATTAATTAACGTGTCAGAATATGGTGACAAATTGTTTGTTATTATGAAGAAATATGCGCACGGTTGCCAAATGGCATATCCTGGAATGTTAGGAATATTGCATTTAGGTCACAGGGAGCCAGGTAGCAAAGTTTATCTCCACTATAAGAAGGCTTTATTTTCAGAAAGTTTCTCCTGATTAATCACATGGCATCAAATCAAGTAATTATGTGAGCATTAAATTCTGTAAAGCTGATGAAATTTCACATAAAGCATAAACAAACTGCAAACACTCCCTCCCTCCCAAATTTAGATTACAATAACTAGAGCATTGCACATAATAGCGTATTAAAACTTCCTCCCCTATTACTTCTCTTCAATCCAGAGGTGGGATTTGAGCAGTTTCGTGTGGCAGAAAAGGCTCATGGGAACTGGATGAAGCTTTACCTGGAGGGAAACACCTCTGAGGTGCTGACCAACATGGGCAAAAAGGTCCTGAAGCAGTATCTGGAGGCCCTAGCTTCCATGAGCGCCGCTCTGAGCAAACAGCTGGGGAAGTATGATATGTACTCCATGATTGCAGGCATGGTGTTTGTGTTCCAGGTGAGGACAGAATAATCTTATTTTTCTTATGTACTCCTAATAGCTTGATGACCTGCTTATTAACAGTAACAGTATATGCAGTCATGGTACAATGAGAGTACACCCTCTGTCATTTCTAAAGATATTAGGATATAAAAAATTAATTATAATCTGGTCCATAGCGAGTTTTAAGTAAATCATTCATCATCATTTATTTAAGCATTTAACTAAGCCAAAATGCAGAAGCAGTGTGTGAAATACCAAGTACACCCCATAATTCAGTAGCTTGTAGAACTAACTTTAGCAGCAGTAACTTGAAGTAATTGTTTTCTGTATGAGTTTATCAGTCTGTCACATGCTTTTGGAGGAATTTTGGTCCATAATTATTTTTTTTCAGCCATTCTGTTGTAGATTTGCTGCTGTGTTGGGGTCATTGTCCTGTTGCATGACCCAGTTTAGTCCAAGCCTTAGCTGTCAGACAGATGGTCTCACATTTGCTAACCGAGGCCTGTAGAGTATGAGATGTAGCTCTGGGGTTTTTTTGCAGTTTCTCTGAGCATTGCACAGTCTGACCTTGGGGTGAATTTGCTGGGACGTCCATTCCTGGGAAGATTGGCAGCTGTCTTGAATGTTTCCCACTTGTGGAAGGCCTTATAACCTTTCACAGATTGATGGGCAGCAACAATTGCATCTCTATGATCATTGGCTTTTATAGAGGTGCTCAATGTTCTTGGTTATCAGCACATGGCTGCTGTTTACCCTCTTAATTCCTGTGGAAGCAGGAAGGGTGTACTTAGTTTTTCATGCATGTCTTCTGCATTTTGGCTTAGTTTTTGTTAAATACACATTGACCCCTGTCCCCAGGGTATTCCCTGCCCCTCACTCAGTGACAGTTGGGATGGGCTCCAGCCCCCTCACGACTTTGAATTGGATAAGCAGAAGAACGTGGAAGGATGGACATAATGTCACAGTGTGATATGTTATGTGTTGCTGTTCATCTGTGGGTGTATTTATCTAATTTTAAGACCTATTAAGGACCACATGATTTTTATTATGTATTGATAAGTAAAACCTTAGAGGATGTAGTTTCTTTTTAGCATAATAAATGAACAAGAGGAAAAACACAAGTCTCTTTAAATTAAAAATGCTAAAAATGCTAATGCTAAAATTTAAACATGTACTTCTCTGCATGCATTATGTTTGTTACTGAATGGCTCTTCACTGTTCACATAAATTGGTGAGGTAATAAAACTGGATGTTACACAGATTTCATCAGATTTGTAAAAGACCTTTTCTCTCCTTCTCCCCCCCCCGGCCTTTAAGCTCCTGTTGGTCTTACTGCTGGCTATGCCCGAAGCCCTCAGTGGTGCCGCAGCAGTGGATCTCCCCATCCTCTCGGCCCTGCTCTCCCTGCCTTTCTACCTCTTGTGCCTGCTTCTTGCCTCAGTGCACGTCTTGGTGTGCACATCTGCTGAGAGCTCCTGTTACTTCTGCAGTCTCTCCTGGGGTCTCGTGTTTGCTGCCGTTGCCTTCTCCTCAGCAATGTTTTGTATTCTGGTCTCTATAGCAACACGGAGACTTCCCCTGGGAGCAAAGATTCACGGGAAGGTGAGTAAGTGCAGTGAAACAGACGTACAGATTGTAAGAGATCCATACTTACATATAGTGATATGCATGTAAAGCATGAATACACAACCTGACATGTTAACCCATTCTGCTGCTCTCTGATTAGTTTATAGGGACAATGAGGGTAAAAGACTGAATGCTAGTGAATCCACCTTTCTCTGAATGGAAGCCTCACTGATTTTCAAACAGATTTGTGTTCTTGTATTTGAATTTTTTACTTCCTGTAGGTAGAGAAACATTACCTAGGAGACTTTCAGAATTTATTTTAGAGAAAACCTACTAAATCTACTGGGGCTAAGGGGGCGGCATGCACTTGTCTATTGTACACCCACTTGGTGATTCAGTTTGCAAAGTCTTTAAGGATGTAGATTTAAATCATTTGAATATTTCTCAACAGTTTCAGAAAAAACAAAACAGTTTTTGTATATTTTGACTTTGACAAGTAAAAAATGATGCCACCGAAAAAGTGGCTTAAAGAAGTGTTTGAGGATGTGCCTCTTAGTCAGTTTAAAACTGCGGGCAACAATTGTATGATTCAGAGATTGTAAAGAGCTGCAGTAATTCCTCTGTGATCACGCTACAGTGTTGCATAGGAAATGCAAGGAAACAAGTAAGGAGTAATAGTACATTTTAACAAATGATATTGTGTGTTGTTGATACTCCTGTGAGTTCTCAGAGTTATGATGAGAGTCACAGAAAGGCAACACAGGCAGTATTTTTGTACACAACAGTAATCATACAATCATGACTTATATCCCAGTAGAAGTACATGGTAGTGTGTTTACCCACAGAGACCCTGTGGTTTCATTTCTTATTCGAGTAGTGTGTTACACTCTTTTGGCATTGTGTGACTTCATAAAAACCTACAAAAATGATTATTTAAACTGAAGCCTTGTTGTACATGTGGCATTTGATCCATCCTCTATGCTGCCTTTGTTAGATGATGGAGTTTACAGTTAGGTCCATGAGTTTTTGGACGATGACACAATTTTTGTGTTGCGTACACCACCACAGTGGAATTGAATTTGATTGTTTAATTTAAAGATGCCATTAAAGTGCAGATATTCAAGCTTTAATTCAAGGAGTTTCACAAAAGTATTGCATTAACCGTTAAGGAATCGTAGCTATTTTTATACATAGCCCCCCCCATTTTCAGACATGTTGAGTGTAACCAGTGGTTTGCACCTTGTTGTAAATCCTGTGTTTCCGTTCATGAAGACATCTCTTGTGGACCTTGGCAATGATGCGCCTGCCTCCTCAATAGTTGGTTTGATGTTGTAAAAGTGTTTTTCTTAACTAAGGAAATAATTATGTGATCATCCACTTCAGTTGTCTTCTGTGGTCTTTCAGGGCTTTTGGTGTTGCAGAGCTGTTCAGTGCGTTCCTTCTTTTTAAAAACCTACCAGATTGTTGATTTGCCCACATCCCAAGTTCTTTCTGTCTGTCTGATAGGTTTATTTGGTTTTCAGCCTAATGATGACCTCTTTTACTTGCATCTACATTTCTTTGGACCTCATATTGAGGTATACAAGTTGAACACTTGGAATCAACTCCAGATCTTTTGTTTGTTTATGCTTTTTATGGAATACTGAGTGAACAGGCCTCAAAACTGTCATACAAAAGCAGTCAGTTTGACTGTGACTGTGTATAAAAAATGGCTGTAGTTACTAAACTGTTAATTCAGTACTTTTGTTAAAGCTTGTAAATGCACTTCAGTCACATTTTGAATGTTTCATTTAAAATCCACTGTGGTGGTGTACAGACGCAAAACTACAAAGACTGCAGCAGTACCCCAAAATGTGTGGCCCTAACTGTATCTAGCTTGGTAATGAGCCTAAAAAAGCATAGCTTCCAATAACATCATAAATATACACAATTTTTCTAGAATGTTAAACAATCTGAGTGTGAAGTACGTTATGTACCAGCTACCCTCCATTAATTATTTAAAATATTACAAAAGAAAAAAGACATTAACGGTGGTTATTTCATTTATGTACACATACTGACCTGGCTGTGCATGTAATGTACAGTTGCTGCATATATAACCTTTAGCTATTGGTTCAGTGGAACTGTATGTGCAGAGGAGAGATCAGTGTGCGAGTCTTCAGCTCGATGGCGGCTTCCTCTGCCTTATACAAAGTTGAATTTTTGCCTCTTTATTGCCAAAAATTACCTTGGATGGTGGGAAAGCGAGACTGTGTCTATATAATATAGTCATGTTAAAAAAAAAAGGTGCATTAGTATATAAATGTCTTATAAAATATTATATGAGTAGATGCATCAGTAGACCGTGGCTCTATTAAGCAAAGTAGATGACATATTTCAACATACTGTCCTGTTTATTCCAATAGAAGTTGCTGACTGTGCCCATAAAACAGTGAACTCTGTAAATAAAACAGACATTAACACAGTGGACAGATGTGGTGTCTGGTCTGACTAACAGTTAAAATTATAAATCAGAAGTTATGCACTGCCAGGATCCTGTAACAGAATTACATAAAAACATCACTCAGTATTTTTACTTTTTTTGTCAGGTTGTCAAATTAGATTGAAAATGAACAAAGTCTAAAGGAGGCGCATCGTCTGTCCTCGAACTGCTGCTGCACTCGTCAGATATGCAGAGCCGCTATTCAACCTTCGTGACAGCACGCTCTTGTCAGTGCTTCCAATGGTTTTTGGTACTTCAAATTTGTTTTAATAATTTCCATCACTGCAATGTTGACTTGTAATTGCTAGCAATATGTTGATTGCTCTTCTAAGATATCAGTCATAGAAAGGTTGAAGTAGTTATTCAGTGGAAAATGGAAGTGGAAGCTTTGAGTCTTAAGTGCTTGTTTAAATGGCCTTAAAGGTAGCTTCTCTTTGCTGCTGCAACTCTTCTCTCATTATTAATTTATCTGTAAAGGTTACATCTCATTTGCCTTCTGGGAACTCTGAGAAAGTGCTGATGTAGGCAAGAAGGAAAAAAAAAAGCCGCAAGACATCCACTTGGGTCATTAGGCTGCGTGAGGAAATCAACTCTCCACATCTACACACTGGAGAATGTGGAGCATTTATACAGTACTGGAGGTGTTTCTGCTCTGGTTCAGGTGACCTGGAAAAGACTATTTTCTTTGAGTCTGAATGTCTTAAAAATGTCATGAAAAAACTGTACTCATAGCTCAGTTGGCAGGTAATGATCGGACCTGTGATGACAAATGTGCCTCTGTACCCAGCTGCAGATTTTTGAGAAATTACCCGACTTTGGTGAGAAAAAATCACAGTCAGACAAACTGTTGTAGCTCAACTCGTGTAGAAAAAAAACCCCACAAAAACTTAGAAACAAAGTCACAAAGAGGTCCTTTCAGCACCCTGAACTGTGGCAAATTCTGCAGATTCTTGAACCACCCTACCTGCAAAGTACCTTGAAAGGACTATGCGAGAATGTGGAGAATTCACTTATAAAAATAGAGCAACAAACATTATAGCAGTGTAGTTTATATAGTAGCCAAAGGTAATTGATAAATCAAAGTACTGCTGTTTTGTATATACAGTAAACCCAAAGTATTTAGAAGCATATAGATTGCACCTACTAAGCAACCAATACAGAAAGAAAGCAAACACAAATATTTGTTCTTGATTATAGCTGCAACTAATAATTGATTTCATTCTTGTTTAGCCTGGAGGTATTTTCTTCTTCTTAGTTGAATTAGTGTTGCGTTTATTAAATGCCAGTGAAAAGTGAAAAATCCAGAAATTCCAACATAAAAACTCAATGATATGAGATTTACAATGATATAAAACAGAGAAAGAAACAAATCCTGACACTTGAATCAGAAAATTATTTGGCATTTAGCTTGATAGATGACCTAATTGTTTAACTGATTTTCAACATTTTCAGGTCTCTGTTACATGCATGCTCTCTGTGTGGTTATTGCAATGCACATGCATAATCAAACAGGATTAAATCTTATACACTATTTTGCCAAAAGTATTCACTCAGCCATCCAAATCACTGAATTCAAGTGTTCCAGTCTCTTCCACGGCCACAGGTGTATAAACCAAGCACCTACTGTAGGCATGCAGACTGCTTCTACAAACATTTGTGAAAGAATGGGTCGCTCTCAGGAGCTCAGTGAATTCCAGCGTGGTACCGTGATAGGATGATACCTGTGCAACAAGTCCAGTCATGAAATTTCCTCATTACTAAATATTCCACAGTCAACTGTTAGTGGTATTATAACAAAGTGGAAGTGATTGGGAACGACAGCAGCTCAGCCATGTAAAATCACAGAGTGGGGTCAGCCGATGCTGAGGCACATAGCACGCAGAGGTCACCAACTTTGAGCAATCACTACACAGCGGCAAACTTTATGTGTTCTTCAGATTAGCTCAAGAACAGTGTGCAGAGAGCTTCATGGAATGGGTTTCAATGGCCGAGCAGCTGCATCCAAGGCTTACATCACCAAACGAAATGCCAAGCATCAGATGCAGTGGTGTAAAGCATTCCGCCACTGGACTCTAGAGCAGTGGAGACGTGTTCTCTGGAGTGATGAATCACACTTCGCTGTCTGGCAATCTGATGGATGAGTCTGGGTTTAGTGGTTGCGAGGAGAATGTTACTTGTTTGACTGCATTGTGCCAAGTGTAAAGTTTGGTGGAGGGGGGATTATGGTGTGGGGTTGTTTTTCTTTTTTCTTTTTCTTTTTTTTAATTTAAGCCTGTCATGGCTGGCAGAATTGTGATCTGAATGCACTGTTGTGCCAAACATATTTGCTCTTTCAAGATGAGCTCTATAGATTCTCTATAGGCTCCTCTTGTTAATGTTTTGGTCCTTTTATTTTATTCATTTATTTGTGTTATTTTTCAAATACATATACCTGTGCCAGAGTTGACAGGCTGAGGGGGAAAAAAAAAGAAGAGAAAAAGAAAGAGAGATGAAAAAAAGAGAATGGGGGAAAAAAATAGAAAAAGGGGATAGAGCACTAGTAAATAAACCAAAACGGTTCATCAACTGCTGTGCCCTCCCCAGAGGCCTGCCCCCTGTGCAGGCCGGCGGCAGGGCCCCGGCGCCCGAGAAACCCCCCCCCCGTTCCAGTGAAAGGAACTCTTAATGCTTCAGAAGACATTTTGGACAATTTCATGGTCCCAACTTTGTGAGAACAGTTTGGGGATGGCCCCTTCCTGTTCCAACATGACTGCACACCAGTGCACAATGCAGGTCCATAAAGACATGGATCAGTGAGTTTGGTGGGGAAGAACTTGACTGGCCTGCACAGAGTCCTGACCTCAACCTGACAGAACACCTTTGGGATAAATTAGAGTGGAGACTGTGAGCCAGGCCTTCTCATCCAACATCAGTGTCTGACCTCACAAATGTGCTTCTGGAAGGATGGTCAAGAATTCCCATAAACGCTCCTAAACCTGCTGAAGGATCATAGTGTTGGACCCTGATTGACAGACCCACACATTTTAAATTATACACAAATGTTTAATCAGTTCCATAGTTACCCACCAGTGAAGTCCTGTTGTGGAGCCTGTAGCTGAGTGTTTTCTCTGTCGTGGTCTTGGTGTTACAAAACCCGATGTAATAAGCAGAGATGGCTCTAAATGAGAAATCAAAGAACACTGCACGCTCATATGGTAATGACTTGTTAGGCACAAGGTAGGCTTCATATTCAAACTAACATTTGAGACCTTAAAGCCATCAGAAAAGTGTTGTACATAAAGAGAACTGAAGGAAGGGCTGTTTACCTAAAGATGTCGATATAATCAGTCATTATTCCAGCCACAGGAGTCGCCTCCTGCTGGTCATTAGAAAGAATGGGGGTTAAAGGCACTTCATGTGTCAGCTTCACTTTTCAGGCCTGGTGGCAACGTCAGTCTTTTATATACAGTATAATCTATGGTCTTAAATCATTCCACAGATATATTGAAAAAGGGTTTCCATACCTTGACTTGCTGTTGATGTTGGAATTGATTTTAAATTGTTATTGCTTTCTTTAAAAGCTACATATGGGTTTAGTCCTACTGCCACTCTAGGGTGTATATAAAAGTGCTGTCGTGTATCATGCGTTGTTTTATGTCTTGTTCCAAAAGTGGTGATTAAGCACTTACAATCATGGCCCATCTCCACAGCCAAGATCTTTTTAATAACCTGTGGGAGGAAATGCAATTAGTGGACTCTGTGTCCTCTAAGTCATGACTGACAAACTCATTTTGATACTGAGATTAAATAATGAAGCTGGTTTATTGCTATACTAGAGTAGTATCTGAGGATGAAAGTGATGAATTCCCAGGAAGCCCTGAGTATTTTTTCTGACAGGAGCAAATCTGCTTGAAATGACAAACTTTTGGACAGATTTCACACCAAAGTATATTTGAAATGTACTTGAAACTACTATGAAATATAGGATGTAGTGCTGGACAATGTACACATTTTCAAAATGGGAGACGAAAAATGTAATAAATAATCCTCAGGTACAATATTGTTTATTTGCTGAAATCTATTTAGGTCTAAGTGTAGAGCTGTGTCTGGGTTAGCTTGACAAATAACTGCTTTTTTGGAAACTACATATATTCACTCTGTCCTCATTAGTTTCACTGCTTGGTGGAAACACTTGCTACTTGCTACAAAAATGCAATGAGAATCCCATTTACAGTAAATGAGTTTTAATGACCCAAAGGTGAGGATATAAAGAAAAGCAGGTCAGTACAGGAGGTGTATGTTGGGAGAAACATTGGAGAGGAGAGTAAAATGCCTGAAATATATATTTTTCTATAGTATAGAGGTTTACACATTTGCCTAACAAGCAAAAGATCCCCAGTTTGATCCAAGGAGGAGACACAAATCCCTTTGGCGTTGCATCAGGAAAGGCTGTGGGAGAGACCCCTTGTGAGTAAGAGATTAGCCAAAAGTAGCTTATATCTTTCCAAAAACAAAAAAAGGCTAAAAGCCCCTTAATAAGTGATTTAATTGAGTCTCTCATAACTTTTGTAAGGAGCTTACTCTAGTCTGTCACCAGTACAAGAGTTTAATATGATTTCTTATTATGCCTGAGTGGAAAAAGTCATATTTCAAACGAGAGAGCTGGGAAGTCCTTCTGAGTCAGAAATACTATTTCATAGCTGCATGATGGAAAGGCAGGTTTAATGGCCTGCTGGGAGAATATGATAAATCGTGCACATATACTGGATGCAATTAACAGCAAATACTTTAAAAGGCACCACAGGTGATCTGTTGGTTTCATGGTAAAAGATGTGATATTAACTGGCATAGATGGAAAGATGGCACCAAGGATTCTCCAATAATTTTAGGCCAGAAAGTACATTTAAGACTAAAAAGTCACTTGCTTTGTCAGTTTGCTGTGGTTTGTCATGAGAAGGCCTTTGGCAAGGCAGAGCAATATCCTGCTTCAGCACATTAGGCTTCAGGTCAAGTCTTGATTTATGTTCTACTCTACATGTTGGCCCTGAGCATGCTTAGAGAATATTTATGCATTTTTTAGATTTATCTTTCTCAAGTCAATAGACGACCACATCATAGCTCTCTTTATTTAAACGGTAGTGGTATTATAAGGAAGAATGTGGTATTTTCAGATATTATCCTCATGGCCCAGAGATGGATGAGAACAAGAATAACACTCATATGTGTCTGTTTAATATAAGACGGCACCCAGAAGTGTTATACAGCAAATGGAAACAGGCTTGTAGAACTCACTAACTAACCTTGCTTCTTTTTAAATGTAAAAACTACAACTTATCTTTTTTACAAGATATTTTGCTTTATTGTTTCTCGGCTTGCACAAATTTCCTCGTCTCTCTGCTGGTTTCAATAGTCGCGACTTCAGTCATGACATGACAGGAGTATAATTTTTCTGAGCCAGTAAGTGATGTGTAGACCAGCCAAAAGTACATAAAACCAGTTCAAAGATCGGCTGTGATTTACACTCACCTACCACTTAATTAGGTACACCTGTTCAGCTGCTTGTTAACTCAAATTTCTAATCAGCCAATCATATGGCAGCAACTCAGACAATTGTAGTCACGTCAAGATGAGTTCTAACTGAACTCATCAAAATGAAGGTGATTTATGTGACTTTAAACGTGGCGTGGTTGTTGGTACCAGACGGGCTGATCTTAGTATTTCAGAAACCAAAATCTCTGAGGAAGGTTTCCAGTACCTCGTTAAATCTGTGCCACAAAGAAATAAGGCAGTTCTGAAGGTAACAGGTGGTTCGACCCAGTACTAGCAAGGTCTAACTAATAAAGTGGCTGATGAGTGTATGTTTTCGTTTTCTGACCTGACAGAAGGCTATTCAAAAGTATGGTGACTTGCTTGGGAACAACATTGCCAGTTATTGAAGATAAAATGAGTCATGTTTCGCAAGTGATATCTGAACCAATTAGGCTCAGTTGTTTGGTTCACAACAGTCATCCCAAGTCGCTTTATATATTTTAAGTCTTTGAAATATTCAAGAACACCAATGATCAGATAATCCCTATAAGCAAGAACTTGGTGATGGTGGGGAGGAAGACAGGAAGACTTACATTAAAAGTGTGAACAACAGAAAGGACAAAACTATGGGAGAGACTAGACAAAAGTCAGTGACGTGCAGTAGTGGTGAATAAATGCCTGAGCAGTGGAAAAAAAATGCTCCATTCATCATTGTAGATCTTCCAGCAGCATAACTAAGGCATGGTTCAGGGTATCCTGCTTTATCAAAAAGGAAGGTTTTAAGTTTAATTTTCACAGTATTGTAGGTCTGACATACTATTAACCGAAACTGGGAGCTGGTTCTACAAGAGAGGAGCATGATGCCTGAAGCCTCCCATTCTACTTCTAGAAACTCTAGGAACCACAATTAAGCCTGCAATCTGAGGGCAAAGTGCTGTGTTGGGAAAATCCAATACTATGAGGTCATAAGGCTTAATGGGGATTTGATCGTTTGGAATTTTGTGAGGAAGATTCACAGGGAGCCAGTGGAGAGAAGCTAATATGGGAGAAATGTGATCTCTCTTTACAGTCCCTGCTAGTGCTCTCACTGTAGCATTTTTCAGGGAGCTTCTAGGACAACCGGATAATAAGGAGTTACAGCAGATCAGCCTAGAAGTACCAAATGCATGAACTGGTATTTCTGCTGGTTCAGTCCCAGCGCCATTTTTCAAAACTGTCCAAGACTAGGATATGACCAAATGCATCAAAAGAATCAGTTCTATCTAATAATAGCTGAGTAGCAATTTTGCCTGGAAAGTGTTCATTCGAATGTCATTGAATGAACAGTGACTACCTCCTCCTCCACTCACAGTGGAGGAGGTGTTGAATACGTATGCCAGTGATACTTTTTTATAATAACTTTTCCATAAACTGAAGTGTCTCTTGAGTCTTTTGCTCTAGTTTTCAGTTAAAATTGATGACTAAGTTGAGTCACAAATGTGTCATCTGCTGTATTGCAAAAAAACCTGCAAATTGTATACTAGAGGATTTAGAGAAATTATATCTGTCATGTATCACTTTGTTATATCACCGTGTATAAATGCTGCTTCATTTTTCTTTGTTTTTATTTTTAAGTAATACTTTCATTAAATATGTATCCATCTACTTTGAAACCATGCCATGAACACAGATTAGTATGCAATAAGCTTTTCAGATTTCACAATTTGCCAGCCACTGAAGGAAAGAGCAAGGAGCAGTGAAGCTGGAAAAATATATTACAGCTTCCTTTGGGATGTGACATGTTTTATCTCAAAAACAGGAGTTGTAGGAATCAGTCCTCTTCTCAGTAATATGCGGTTGGCTTATAGTTTTGTACATAGAAGAGATGAACAATCTCTACTGGGCTTAACTGTATTTAGCAGCATGCAGGGTTGTTTTTTTAATCTTGAAGATATTTGTAAAATCCTGAAAACAAAAATTGTCATTGAAGAGTCTAATAAAAAAAAAAATGCAACCTGCTGTTAGTACACTGTTAATGTATGAAAATGTATGCAGCTATGACTTTTATATTCTAAATATGCCAGAGTTAAGTAATGTTTTTCTCTTTTTGTGTGGACATAACTGCCAGAACCAAATATTTAATGACCCAGGATCTTGTATAAAGAGGGATATGTGTAAAGGTTGCCACAACAATAACCCATGTAAGGGAAAAATTATTCTAGAACAGCCCGGTCCCACAGTGAAGCCAGCACTGCAGCCCGGAGGAACTGAATATATCATCTCAGCCTGTCTTTGCCATCAAGGTGAACACAGGCTAAGATGCATGTCTGTTGTTTGTTAGGCTAAAATATTGCTGCTGAGCTAAGAGGCTGGCTGAACTCAGTTTGAACTTAAGCTCACTGAATAAGATCATTTGCATACAAGTGTTCGATTGGACAAACACCAATCTTAAAAATGGGATGGAAGCATCCATAACAGACCGACCACAATTTATGAATGACAGCTCATGGTCAATGCAGTGCCAAGGCAGTAAATTGCTGCTGTACCTCCAGTAGTAACGTGATGGATAATCTGATGTTTTGCCAGTGATATTTGTGTTCATCATAGCAGCAGTCTGAACAGTCGATCTTAAATTTGAATGTAAATAGCATATGCATCAATTAACACTTGTTCTCTTTTTGGTCTGCATGAATAGAGGAGGCTTAACAGGTTTGAAATTGAACTGTTTTTATACCTCCCGCCGGTGACAGCTGTAGCTGGAGGCGTTATGTTGTCCATCTGTACGTCTTTCCCCTTTTTTTTTTTTTTTTTTGCGTTTTTGGCCACAGCAGCTTTTGTTAGCAGTGGAGAGAGACAGGAAATGGGGGAAAGATACAGGGGAAGACACGCGGGCAAATTGGCGACAGGCCGGGACGCGAACCCGCGCCGCCCGCACCGCAACTCGGCATATGTATGTGGTCGCCGGCTTCACCACTAAGCCACCCAGGCGCCCGTCTTTCCCTTTCTTGAAGATGTGAGATCTGTTGAATGCCGTGAGGGATTTCTCCAAGTTTAGTAGAAACAGTCACTTTGACCACATGGCACCCATTTTTAGGCATAACTCAACTCATGAATTCTCAGGAACACCATGGAAGCACTGAAATTTGTCACGAATGTCTAATTGGACTTGATGGTCACGGTCATGGTCACTGTGACCTCACAGAACACATTTTTTTTTTGGCCATGCTAATTTTGACACATTTTCCCACAAATGTCACGATAAATGAATGAAGTCATGTAATTTAAAAAAAACAAAACAAGTCAAGTCAAAACATTCAATGTTATAAAGTGCCACTTTCCTGGATGGCAGAGGCATACGAGCATGAGGCAGTAATTCTATTATTGTGAACTGCATGAGTCATGTAATGAGTGTCACGAGATGAGGTTTTCAGTATTGTACTATATTAGTATGAATCACCCAAGCAGTAGTTTCATCCATCTAATTGTCCCTGAGAATTCTGATGCCATTGCGCCGGGGTGGGCGAGGTGAAAGTAGGTTGAGTGTGGTGTCAGGTCGGTGTGGATGTAATAGCCTTTTCCTCTCTATCTAAATTGTATCAAATGTAAATGATCCTAAATTTAAATTATACACATTAGCTGCCAACACAATAATCATCTCAGGTTTGGAATCTTTAACTAAATTGTTTTCGTTTAAATCTAAACTGTCATGTCCATTTATTTGATTTATTAGCCACCTGACTGAGAAAAAGCTGGACGGACAAGGGCAACATGCCAAACTTTTGTTAGTAAATATGTCTGTCTTGCAGTGGAACTATACACATTGGGGCCTTTCTTTTTTTACTGCCTGCTCTAAATCTCTTGTTTTTATCCTCTTTTCTTCTCTTTCATAGTCTCCTCTGAGGAGCAGTGAGGTTGACTGGTCGCTGTCAGAGCTGGATGTTTTGCTGTTGGCTGGCACTGCCGGTCACACACTCAGCTTGGCGGCCAGCAGTTTCGTAGAGGAGGAGCACCAAACCTGGTACTTTCTGCTCAACACGCTCTGCCTCATCGTGTTCCAGGATGTCTGCCGCAAGTACTTTAGAGAGAAGAGAGGCTCTGGAGATGAAGAGGAGCCGATCCTCCCTTCCAAAGACCATCATCCCTCTGCTCACCCCAAAGCAGAGATTTTCTCAGAGAAGTGGTTAGCATTAGCCACGCCACCCTTCACTCTTGTCTGCTGCAGGCTACTGCGCTCCCTCAACCAAACTGGGGTGCAGTGGGCTCATCTCCCTGACGTTGGGCATTGGCTCAACAGGTGAGTTTATTGATCTTCTAAAATTATATCAATTTTGAATAATACTTCAATTCTAAGTATTTTAAATATTTGAGTCACTAAATTTTATTCATATGAAGAAAATGCAGGCAGTATTTTAAGAACTGTATAAATGTGCTGGTTTCATTGGTGATTCATCACTCGAGAGTAGCAAATTATTACTTTATTAGGTACATCTTGCTAGTACCTGGTTGGACCCCCTTTGCCTTCAGAACTGCCTTAATTTTTCATGGCGCAGATTCAACGAGCTGCTGTAAACCTTCTTCAGATATTTTGGTCCATATTAACATGACAGCATCACACAGTTGCTGCAGGTTTATCCACCTCACATCCATGATGTGAATCTTCTGTTCCAGCACATCCCAAAGGTGCTCCATTGTCATGTTCCAAAAACAAGTTTGGGAGGATTTGAACTTTATGACATGCTACATTATCCTGCTGGAAACAGACACAAAAGAACATGGGTACATTGTGGTCAAAAATGATGGACATGGTCAGCAGCAATACTCAGGTAGGCTGTGGTGTTTAAACAATGCTCAGTTGGTACTAAGGGGCCCAAAGTGTGCTAAGAAAATACCCCCACCCCATTACACCACCACCAGCCTGAACCTGTGATACAAGGCAAGATGGAGCCATGCTTTCATGTTGTTTACTACCATCTGAATGTTGCAGCAGAAATCAGACTAGGTAATGTTTTTTCATCTTCTGTGGTCCAATCTTGGCTAGTCTGTGTGAATTGTAGCCTCAGTGACAGGCTACAGCAGCAGAAGATGTTTTGTGCATGCAGGGATGCTACTGTGTATACCTTGGTTGCAATGAGTGCTGATTTGAGTTACTGTTGCCTTCCAATCAGCTCAAAGCAGTCTGGCCATTCTCCCCTGACCAGCCCATCTGGCACTTATATCACCTTTCTTACCCATTCTGATGCTCAGTTTGAGCTTCAGCAGGTCATCTTGACCATTTCTACAGGTCTAAATACACTGGGTTGGTACCATATAATTGGCTGATGATACACTGCTCAAAAAAATAAAGGGAACACTTAAACAACACAATATAACTCCAAGTAAATCAAACTTCTGTGAAATCAAACTGTCCACTTAAGAAGCAACACTGATTGACAATCAATTTCGTTGTGCAAATGGAATAGACAACAGGTGGAAATTATTGGCAATTAGCAAGACACACTCAATAAAGGAGTGGTTCTGCAGGTGGGGACCACAGACCACTTCTCAGTACCTATGCTTTCTGGCTGATGTTTTGGTCACTTTTGAATGTTGGTTGTGCTTTCACACTTGTGGTAGCATGAGACGGACTCTACAACCCACACAAGTGGCTCAGGTAGTGCAGCTCATCCAGGATGGCATATCAATGCGAGCTGTGGCAAGAAGGTTTGCTGTGTCTGTCAGCGTAGTGTCCAGAGACTAGAGGCGCTACCAGGAGACAGGCCAGTACACCAGGAGACATGGAGGAGGCCGTAGGAGGGCAACAACCCAGCAGCAGGACCGCTACCTCCGCATTTGTGCAAGGAGGAACAGGAGGAGCACTGCAGAGCCCTGCAAAATGACCTCCAGCAGGCCACAAATGTTCATGTGTCTGCACAAACGGTTAGAAACCGACTCCATGAGGATGGTATGAGGGCCCAACGTCCACAGATGGGGTTGTGCTCACAGCCCAACACCATGTAGGACGCTTGGCATTGCCAGAGAACACCAGGATTGGCAAATTCGCCATTGGCGCCCTGTGCTCTTCACAAATGAAAGCAGGTTCACACTGAGCACATGTGACAGACGTGACAGAGTCTGGAGACGCCATGGAGAGCAATCTGCTGCCTGCAACATCCTTCAGCATGACTGGTTTGGCAGTGGGCCAGTAATGGTGTGGGGTGGCATTTCTTTGGAGGGCCGCACAACCCTCCGTGTGCTTGCCAGAGGTAGCATGACTGCCATTAGGTACCGAGATGAGATCCTCAGACCCCTTGTGAGACCATATGCTGGTGCGGTTGGCCCTGGGTTCCTCCTAATGCAGGACAATGCTAGACCTCATGTGGCTGGAGTGTGTCAGCAGTTCCTGCAAGATGAAGGCATTGAAGCTATGGACTGGCCTACCTGTTCTCCAGACCTGAATCCGATTGAGCACATCTGGGACATCATGTCTCGCTCCATCCACCAACGCCACGTTGCACCACAGACTGTCAAGGAGTTGGCGAATGCTTTAGTCCAGGTCTGGGAGGAGATCCCTCAGGAGACCATCCGCCACCTCATCAGGAGCATGCCCAGGCGTTTGTAGGGAGGTCATACAGGCACGTGGAGGCCACACACAATACTGAGCCTCATTTGACTTGTTTTTAAGGACATTACATCAAAGTTGGATCAGCCTGTAGTGTGTTTTTCCACTTTAATTTTGTGTGTGACTCCAAATCCAGGCCTCCATTGGTTATAAATTTAATTTCCATTGCTGATTTTTGTGTGATTTTGTTGTCAGCACATTCAACTTTGTACAGAGCAAAGTATACAATGAGAATATTTCATTCATTCAGATCTAGGATGTGTTATTTGAGTGTTCCCTTTATTTTTTTTGAGCAGTGTATATTTGCGTTAATGAGCAGTTTAAACAGGTGCGTTTATAAAGTGGCCCGGTGAGTGTGTCCCAGCTCCAGTATGCCAGTTTACCTGAGTAAAATGCCAAAGGCACTCATATTCCGCTTAGCAGGCTGTCACTTGCTACTAGATTAGCCAGCTAGCTCCTTGATAGATAGACCAGCTCTTAAAGACAGTGACTCAATCTGTAATGCTACCACTAATATAATATAGTCTTATAAGGCTGAGGTGCCAAAGGTGTTTCATATTACTTTCTGTTTACAGATTTAGCAGCCACAGTCCAAGATCAGCATGCAGTTGGAGTTGTTTTTCTTGCTACCCGGTGATTTTTAGTCCAGTATGTCCACAACCCCATAAAAGAGTGTCTGCTAAAAACTCAACAATGTTTATTAAGTAGTCGCTAACTTTGTCTAACATTTGGTTGAACAGGTAGTGAACACTGGGCTCATCAGAGGTTTTTGACTGACTTTCCTTGTTATATAAAGTAATTAGAGCCGTTAAGTTATCGATCTTCAAAAAGAAGAAAAATTAAGTAAAATCTAAATAGTTGAGGGGAACTGTACAATGATGATTATTCTGTTACTACAGTGATGCTTTTCTTGCACAGTCATAATTTCCATTGTT
The DNA here is from genome assembly GCF_007364275.1 of Archocentrus centrarchus. Lineage (NCBI taxonomy): Eukaryota > Metazoa > Chordata > Actinopteri > Cichliformes > Cichlidae > Archocentrus > Archocentrus centrarchus. The sequence continues at coordinate 25,435,820 of NC_044355.1, read as the reverse complement.
ACAGAAACATTGATTTGATCATCACTAATCCAGGAAATCTAGTGATACTACCTAACAAGCCATCACTGTTTGCTTGTGCACATTACTAGATAGCAAAGCAAAAGAACGTTAACAGCAACAGCTTCTTGGTTGATTCAAAATTTGCTTGGCAGCATTTTTATTTCTAAGTGTTCCTCAGGGGAAACTCACACGACTCTATGAATAGCAAAAGGGGATAGAGGGTTCTGTCTCTGATGTGTTTCTGTTAAGCAGCAGCCGGGTGCAAAAAGCGATTACACCGAAGTTCAGAAGTTTATCAGAAATCTGTTACATGCATGCATAAACCCCTTTAAGTGTACTTGCTCGATTCCTTTTTCTCTTTTACTCAAGACAAATTTACAGTTTTAAACTCATTGCTGAGAGAGCTCTGCAGCAAAATCTTCACTGTGGTGTTTGTTCTGACAACCAGTGTTGTATTGTGGGGGTTGTAATAAACATTGGGGTGCTAGCAGAGCTGAGGACCATTAGTTTTGTGTCATGCTGTATAGTATTTCTTTTTTATGTGGATATGTGGCAGCATGAAGGTGACAGGACATAACAAGAACTTATTTTGAACACAGCTACAGTTTAGGAAAAGCATCATTTTTTTTTAGGAAGGAACCAAAAGAAATTCATGCTACAGTTGATGTTTTAGCTCAAATCAAACAATTAAAAAGAACAGGATTCTTTCACTGTTAAGGACACAAGTTCAACAGTCACATGGGGATAGAGTCACTATAGAAAGGTGATTTGTCTGCAGACAGTATACTCAGTAGACTAAAATGCAGTCCAGCAACAAGATTTTCAATCTCAATTTGTTTCTCCACCTACACACAAATGTAACAGATCAATGTAACAAATTCATTCCTGTTCTCTGAGGAAAGCTGTGATATAGGATATTGCTTACTGTAGTAGACATAATGAAAGTGGTTGAGTAAAACACACATTTAGACATCTAATGGAAGCTATGTGGTGTTAACACAGAACATGCCTTTTCTACTGACTCTAAAACATTTTAAATGTGTTTTTCTAGCTGAGGAGCTGATAGGACTGCCCACTTAGCTCTATTTTAAAGATTCTAGAAAAGAAAATCACCTTCAGATTACTCAGACTGAAGGAAAACTGATTTCTCTGTTAAACTGTGGCTTTTTCAGAGCCATTAATATTCTGACAACAGTGCGAGGCAGGGGATTATAGTTTGTTCTTTAACATTCATCACATTGTGGAACAGAGATGTGGATTCTGACCTTTTCCCTGTCCAGTGTTGCCCTTTCTTCCTACCTGCAGTGCCTGTTGCTTGGATAATGAGATCAAGGTAGCGTTATGCCTCATCTTGTCTCAAAGTATCCAACTTCTACTGCTGTCTGATCCAACTAATGGTTAAATACATGGCTTCGACTGTGATATGTCCTTTGATGTCTTATTATTTCCTATCTGTGCTCAGCTTAGACTTTAATCCACTGAACAGTTGAAGGGCTGGGCCTTTTTAAAATTTAAACTGAAGCTAGAGGATTTGACTGACAGTGTTCCATCTGATCAAAATAAATATTCACCTTCAGTCTTAAAAAGGGAACCTATTAGTACATTAACGAGTACATTAACAAGGTCGGTTTATGTCCAAGTAATCCCTGCGGTGGTGGACAAGCAGAAGAAGAAGGCCGTAGTAATATGTGTAGCAATACCAAGCGACAGCAACGTCAGGAAGAAGGAACACGAGAAGCACAAGGAAGGTAGCAGTGGTCTCCGTGGTAGTCGGAACACTCGGGGCATTGACCCCCAGACTGGGAGAGTGGCTCCAGCAGATTTCTCTCGAGATCTCTGTCAAGAAGAGTGCAGTCCTGGGAACAGCTAAGATACTGCGCAGGATGCTCAAGCTCCCAGGCCTCTGGTAGAGGACCTGAGCTTGAAGGACAAAGACGACCTGCAGGGCAGTTGGGGAATTTATATGTATATACACACACACAGTAAAACACACACAAACAAAAGGCAAACACAAACTATATATCTATACTACATACTAACGTTAAAAATAACCATAGATGGGGCGCCCAGGTAGCTCAGTGGTGGAGCAGGCGACCACATGCATATGCTGCGTTGCAGTGCAGGCGGCACAGGCTCGACTGCTGACCCGTCGCCGACCTGCCCGCGTGCCCTTCCCCATTTCCTGTCCCTCTACACTGCCAATAAAGCCACTGTGACTGAAAAATAAAAAATAAATTAAAAAATAACCATAGATCTGGTTTGCTTTACACCACTATTTTGCCAAGTGTGATACTTGGAGCTTTTATTTTAAATATGTTTTTTTCTGTTTCCTCTCTTCTAGCTCTGAGCACAAGTTGGTACTCTCCCTGCTGTCTGCTTTCTGTTTGGTTCTCATCTACTTCCTGGTTCAAAGACGGTGCTCGTGGGTCTCAAAGGTCGCCCTCGCTCTCGGACTTTTGGGTGTCTACAGCTATCGGGCAGCTGTCGGCAATGTCCTGTTTCCCTGGCATCACTCTGGTCGAACTATGTCCAAGTAAGTACATTTCTGTGAACCACAGGACCACGAGTTCATTCACCATAACAGCTGGCAAATTGCTGTCCCCTGATATTGACTTGATTTAAAGTTCAGGAGTGCCAGGCTGTGCTGTGATGCAGATGAGCGCGCAGGCTCTAGTGCTGCTTGTCATCTGGGACAAACCCTTACTGTGATGATGAACTGCAGTGCAATTTTACCTTCAGTAAATCTCCCTGACCTGGTTGTAACATCAAGTCCTAACAGTTTTGACAGTGTCTTAAATTAAATTAATTACACTGAAAGAGGCATCAAGCAATCTATAGCTGCTGATTTAAATTGGCAGCCAGTGGGAAGCTCAGGAATATTGACGGGTCTTTTCTCCTCCAGCACATCTTTGGCTCAGCCACATCACCACTCTGCCCCCGTGTCTTGTGTAACTTATGAAACTAAAGTATCATATTCACAACACAGCTAGTGAATTAGAGTGGTGAGTACAGAAGAAATATACTACCGTGCAGAATATTGGAATCATTTTTGTAAGTAAATTTGCTTTTCATTTTCCATGAAAATGAGTTTGTTTTTAGTTGCCATGATTGAAATAGAAATCATGTGTTTGTCTCCATTCCTGTGCAGCAAAAATGTGCAGTGCGGGCTGGAGAGTTAGATTCATATTTGTGGTTTTGAGTATAATTTCTAAACAACTGTTGGATGGATTGCTATCAGATTTGGTACTCACTTTAATGTTTTCCACAGGATAACTTGTAATGACTTTGGTCTGGCTAGCTAGCTCAATTTAAAGCCAAAACCAGTGACAGCTCAGCAAACCTCATTTAGATTTGTATCTGTGTTTAGTGCTAGTTAGCATTCTAACACATTAAGGCATAATCATAACTCCATATCCACAAGAGTTGAGCTGCTGTGAAAAATCAAAGTAAAAAGAAAATGATTTGTAAATCATTCAAACCTGTGAAATGATTGGATCAGAGAAGGGGGCCAGGTCTGCAGCCGCTTGCAGTCAGTTTCTGTCTCCAAGGTGACATAAAATGGCAATAAGATGGAGTCAGTCTGTTTTCATTTTGCAGTTGCACGGAGTAAAGGTGGTAATATGTGGCAATTACTGTTTGTGATAATACAGGCACTACAGTAACTGTGATAAATCAGCAAAAATTGCAAATCTGTTGCCATCTGCATACACAGAAATTCACATGAACTGCTTAAATTCAGAGTCCAGCTAGAACCTCAGATTTCAAACAGAAATTCCTCCACAAATAGTGTTGTCATTTTTGCAGGATGGCGATTTGACTGCAAAATGGCACAGGCATTCTGCAGCCTTGCTTTTATATAGGAATATAATGAGAATACAACCAGCTGGCAACCAGTTGAGTTGAGTCCCCTACTGCAAAGAGAAGCATCACAGATGAGTTGCACTCATCTGACAGAATGATTGCAGTTTGTTAGCAATCTGTCTGTGTTTATAAACTAGACAGCAGTTATTTGACATCTGAATCTGTCTGAGAGTGCGATTGTTTGCAGACAGGTTGACACATTTTTTTACTACTATTTTTACTTTAATGTGACTGAGCCATTAGTGCAGATGGCAGGCCAGAACATCTGTGAAGGCACCATTAATGCTGAACCAGGTTTTGTTTACAGATTTTGAAGCCACATATGCTGCCTTCCAAACTTCTTTTTTCACGGAAGGCTTTACTTATTTCAGCGGGACTATGCCAAACCTCAATCTGCATGCATTACAGCAGCGTGGCTATTTAAAAAAAAAAAAAGTGCAGGGGCTAAACTGGCTCGCGTGCAATCCAAAACTGTCACTGAAATAATTTGGTGTATTATGAAGCAAAAAAAATGACAAATTTTTTGCAACACAAAAAATTGTGCAGTTGTAACATTTGTTATTGTTGTATTTGTACAGTTTTCAGATTTAAAAAAAGGAAAAAGTCATGCTAAAGTAATCTGATCATCCAGATCCAGAAATAGTTAAGCAGGTGTAACTGTAATTCTTACTTCATGACCACATTTTGAAGAAATAAACATACAGGTGGTAACAGGAGGGAAAAAATGATGGAGGCTGTACAGCAGCATTGTTTTCTTTGACTTGGGGGTCATGTTTGTTGATAAGTCAGCCAGCCACAGCTAACTGATTTGTGTATTGAGATTGGATCAAATTGCGTGCACAATTGTGATAACAACACTAAGAATGGAGGCATTTGGGCTGAAATGAAAGTGGATGCAGAGCGTCAACAATGACAGATTTTACCAGGATGATGCTTTTTCCAGCTTGTTGATTTTCTTATCTCAGTTTTTAAAATGGTCCTCAGTTGTCCCTACTGTCATTTAAAAACAAGTCTTTAGAAGCGTTTGCATTTCTTAAGCCTGAAAATGCATTTAAGCCCTTCCAGTTTACCTCTGAGGGTAGGAATCTTCCCTTCTAGACCCTCAAATCTTAATCAAGCATCCTAGATGCATAATCCTTTTCATTTTAAAGAGCTGATGATAAAACTGTTCATCTGGTGCCAACTGTTCAGTGTCCAGTGCATTTAGGATATTTCGTGTATCCTTGAACTCAGTCTGAATAATGAAAAATCATGTTAATGGGGGCCTTAAACGCATTAGTATTCTTGAAGGCTGGTGCTTCTTTACACTGTGTATATATATCTTATCCTTTAGCACGGTCTATATGTAATAGTTGTTGTTAGCATTCCACAGAAAGACAGGATTTTTGCACCTCCTAAGTGGTGTAATTTTTCATCCTGCAGCCTTTAGCTTGGCACAGAGTTACCTGCTACTAACCCCTGTCAGAAATGATGAGTGTCCAGGACTGCACACGGTTCTCCTGTCTAGTTTTCCTGAACCTCCCTTCATCTACCACCAGTACCTGGCCTTCCCTAACCTTTTCTGTTCTCCTTGGCAGACTCGCCTACCTGCTTGCCTAATTAAAATCTCAACCTCTCACCCTTACCCATACTAAGACACCTTACTAAAGCTATGCAGTGACTTGGGTTCCTTTTGACCAACTGCATGATTGACAAGGCTGATGCTTGACCCGCTGCTTCAGTGTTTTTCCTTCAGGCGCATTGATCATGTTAGTGCTTGGCCTCAAGTTTTTTTTTTTTTAGCCTTAGCTCTATAGGCTAACTTAAGTGTTGTTATTTTGGGCAACAGCATAAAGTCTAGTTCAGGTGCTGTATTTTGATCGCTTGGTAAGGAGAATCTATATTTGGCCAATTAAAATAGAACACAGTGCTTTGATTTTTTTATTGTATTAAAGCTTCCAGCAGTTGAGTTGTCGGGAACACATAATTTCCCATGGGTCCATATTTTGTGGTGTGGTACTTTTAAGCAGCCATCTAGTTAAAGCTATGGTAATTTCAGATAAATCTCTTTCTGAAATGAAAAATGTTGCATTCTGTTTTTTTTTCCCTTCATGCTGTAATGTGGATGTAAAAAGGAGCGACTTTGTATAATGACCCTGTTTAAAGTCTGGTCTTCTCGGGTTACTCTTTCTGTGTATTTTATCAGAGTAAAGCCCCCTGACAACTCCCCGGTTCCCTCCTCACCTCCCTTCGTGCCAACTGCCTAATTGCGCTGCTGCATCTTTCAAAATGGCTAATGGGGTTGAGAACAGCCAACGCTGCTCACTTTAAGGGCTCAAAGAGTTGCTTGGATTGATGTCACTGTGGATACAGTTTGTCTTTTTCTCTCAGTTTTTCTCTCTCCTGCGCACGCCCCTCCTTCTGGCATCATCTGAAATGAATCTAAAATAGAAAACTAACAAAGTCAAGCATATACTTTGAATTATTTGCATTTAACTAGATATTGAGAGATAGCTGATTACTACTCCAGCACTGGCAACACATAACTATATACAAGAAGATGCAATTAAGGTAACAAAGCTGAAGCAAATGAAATTTGTGAGCAAGTGTTCCAGTAGGAAGTAGCTGAACATCAAAGCAGCCGGCTGAGGTCCAAACCTGTCTGAGCCTGTATGCATCATAGCCGAAGTTAGTTTCAGTCTGCGTTCTCCTTTCTCCGCATTTATGCCACTTTTTCTGCCGAACATAAAGCCACCAGAAGCGTTTACGATGTTTGTGGTTCTGTTTGTGTGTGTGTGTGCGCGCCCATGCTTCACACCTGCACAAAACATGACCCATTTTATCATGTACTGCTTGATCTCGAAAGGGGGCTGTTGCGCAGTTTCCCAATTTAAAAATATTCATGCATACCGATCCCGCTTAAAATGGAAATGTATTCAAACTCGTCTCAAAACACCTGTGAACCTCTGCCACACACACACACACACACGCACGCACACACACGCGCGCGTGTGCTTAGACAAGCACACACAGAATTCAGTTTTCACTTTTATTACCCAGGAGGTAAACTGTTTTATAACCCTGTTTCAAAGTCAATTCTGTGTTTACAATATATCAGTGGTAACATTTAACAAATCATTATCCTCCGCTGACTGCCAGAGCCTTGCACATGAAACCGCTTTTGCTCTACTCTTTCTACTGTTTCAGCACAAATGGGATTGTTTTTAAAAACTAACACAAAGAAGAAGTTTAAGAAACAGGACATCAACAACATGCTGCCAGCAAAGCAGGTATTGATCGAACGGCTTGTTGTGTAATTAGATGTTGTGGCTGTAACCATTGTTTTAAAGTCTTCTACTTGGTCCCCGTGGCATTTTAACAGTTGCCACCTCGACAGGCTCGGCTTTATCCCGCAGAAAGTCCAGGGCTCAGACAAAGTGGGCAGGTCCTCCTCGCTCTCAGGCGTCTGCTTCAAAGCTTTCCTGTGGCACTGAATCACGTGGTTTGGCTGATTTACTGTAAGTGTTAGCCTGATGCAGGTGATTGATGAAGGGGATCTACCAAACATGTTAAGGGGACTGGACATAGTCTTACCTTTTCTTATTCACTTGCTGGAGCACCAGTGCTTGTTTCCAAGGTAACATGAAATCCAGGCAGCTCTGCAGCCTGACAAGCTACAATTTCTGTCAACTGTTACTACTATTAACCTTTAAAATCCAGCAAATAAGATGAAATTGATTGGATTGCACCTCCTCATCAAACAATGTGAAGATTTACCCAAGACTTTAAAGCCCCTAAAAAAAAAGTAGTTTTTTTTTTTTTTTCCACTCGCATAAAATATTCATGACTAAATATAGAACAATCAAAGTTAAAGGTTGGGGGGAAAAAACTCTGATATATAATATTATTTCTGAGGAGTTTTAATACAGGGAGGTTCTGCTTCTTCAGGGCTGGGTCGGTTGTGGTTGATCAGATTTGATTGACAGTGGCCTGGAAGCACGAACAAATAATCCCACAAGATTATTTTTAATCTTTCGATTCAAATAAAGCATTTACCTTTTTGTTGAATGAAAAATACGGAGCTGTATTCATGACAGTCAAGCTGGACTGTCATGAATACAGCTATGCAACCACTACATCTGTTGTTGATTACAGAAAAAGGTGCTAATTTCTTGGTTCAGCTGCTATAGAGAGCATAGACTGTATGTAATAGATGGATGTAGCCATAGTGATTAGGGATGGCACGGTACCACTTTTTTAGGTCCGATACCGATATTTTATCTGCCGATACGATACAAAGCCGATCTTTTTTAAAAAAAACAACAAAAAAAAACCAATTGATTTCAAATGCCTGGATACATTTTACATATATCTACAGTCTCACACACAATAAAATCAAAATCTTTTAGTTGTCCCACGTACAAGACTAAGAACCAGGGAGGGGCAGAGCTTTTCAGGCAGTGGCACCAAAGCTCTGGAACTGTTTACCACTCCAGCTCCATTAGCTGACTCTGTGGAGTCTTAAAAAACAGTTGAAAACCTTTCTGTTTAACCAGGCTTTCTGTTGACTTATTTTTATTCTTTTCTTTTAATATGGTAATGTTAATATGTTTTTAACATGGTGTTTTATCTGGGTTTTTTGATATTGTGTTTTAATTATTGTACAGTGCTTTGTGACTTTTTGTCTGTGAAAAGCACTAAATAAATAAACTTTACTTACAACAATCGCTCTATCACCTGAATCCTGTTGCTCCTGTGTGAGAAGGTGATGCATTGGCTTATGGTATGTTGCAAATTTCAGTAGGGCTGCAATTATCGCTTAATTTAGTAATTGAGTATTCTGTCAATTATTCCATCAATTACCCGAGTGACTGGATAAGAAATACTTTTTTCACATCAACAGTTCATCTGCATATTTTAACTTCTGACTGCAGTTTTTCCCTGTGTGAAACAAACAGGGTGGATGGTGTAGCTACAAAGTTCTCTTTTCTTCACTTACTGATCAGCTGGTTGATGAAGGACCTCCAGCTGTTTCCCAGTAAAGGTGGTTACAGGGGGAAAACTTTCTTCCGCTCCATCTGAGCTCACCGGCTCAGCCTCTTTGCGCTTGTGCAGACTGACTGTACGTAAATCAGCTGACTGCTGCTGTTGCATCATCAGTGTTTATGTTGAAAAACTGGGGGCTGCGGGAGCGTAATCTTGTAATGCTTTATATTAACAAGCATTCTCTTAAATATGTTTCTACTGTAGGTCTATATTTAGTCACTAATCAGGGATTAAAGTATAAAAAATATTACCGGACAATCACTAGCTCGCTAGCAGTATGTCCGGGACCTGAAGTAGAGAAAAAATAACTGCTGAAATTCTCAGCACAGCGAGCACAACACACGAACATGCAGAGAGCGGTGGAGTGTGGAAAAACATGTCAGCGATGATCCACTCAGTGTTAAAGGGACTCCGTCACAGCGACGGAGAAGAGGGGGTTATTTCCTGATCCCCACTCCATTCCAGTAGACGGCGGTCATGCAGCTTTAAGCTGGTTTGGTCATCGCAAAACCCACAAGAGAAGACGACGACGGAGAACTGCAATGCAGCTAATGTGGGTCGGATCGGATCGGATTGCATTTTTTATTTCTTTCTGATAATCGATCCAGTAATTTAGGCCAGGATCGTACGATACTGAATATCGGATGGCACATCCCTAATAGTGATGTCACTGTTAGTCAAGTCCTGTTTTGAAGCATCAGGCAGAGCGGTTTTCAGCATCATCATCATAGTTTTTTCAAAGCAGACATTACAAACTAAAATCAACCAGAACTGATAGATTGAAAAGCTTATGAGCTAGTTACTGTTTAATCACACACAGAAGCATACTGTGCTTCCTTTTTGACTCTGATTGAAAACCATATTTAGAAAATTATTATGTTTTAATAAATATGACCTGACTGGTCAGCGAAGGAGCTGACCTTTAATGCGCTTCTAAACAGGCTTCACTTTTTTAAACATGGAAGCTGTGTCCATCCTTAATAGTCTATGAGTAAAACCGACTGAGAAGCTGAGGACGCTGCACCACTTCATATGCTAGTGACTGTCAGACACAGCGTAGCCCCCTGCCATCCTAAAAGCATACCCTGCTTTATTTTTTTCTAAATGGGGCCATAATTTTACAAATAAGCACCGTGGTGTATGAGTAAGACTTGAAATTGAGGCCATAAACTCATGAAAATATTTACATCATAGATAAAGTAAGCTGAGGGCCTTTATCTCACCGTGACAGTGTGACTTCTTTCTGCAACTAGAGAAGTCACCCCCTGCTGGGCACGTCAAGAATGTAGTTTTAAGATTTTCTGCATAGGCTTCCCTTTTTTAGACCCTGAAGCTAAGTCCATCTTTCTATACAGTCTGTAGTAGCCCCCCCCCCCCCCCCCCCCCCCCCCCCCCCCCAGACCACTAAGAAGATCATAGACAAAGACAAAATGTATTATATTGAGTCAAATGGCATAAACATCCAATTAAGGGGTTATTTTGAGGGAATGTCTAAAAAACATTCAACAAATTATGCATAAAAATTTTGAAAGGGATACCAGATTGTAAATAACGCAGTTTCTTTTTAGAGTCACCTGAAAAAAAAAAAAAACCTTTATTTTGTGATTTATAAAGAGATTAAGGCAGCAGTATTGCTGTATCTTTCTAATGAATGTTTAATGCCCTGTTTTGCCTGTTTAGTGGCCCTCTTCTGGGAAGATTCACATGTTCATTATGTTTCCTGGAGTAGTTCTCAAATTCAAAAGTAATCTTACAAAAAAACACAGAAGTAACAGAATGCACGCTTAGCATTGTTCTTTGTGATGAATGTGCTCCTCTGGAAGACACAGCTGAACGCAACTTTGGCATATTCTTTGTTTGTGTTGTGTAATAAGGCCAAGCTTCCTCTTCCAAGCTTTGTATTTGTTTAGTGGTCTGAGTTAATGCACGCCAGAAGGCAAATGGCAGACTTTTAATAAATGACTCAGTACAAAATAACATTATATCTGAGGAGATTGATAGGATAGATTGTCAATACTAATGACTTTACAGTTTCACTGGCTGTAATCTAGAACAAAAAAAATTCTCCGACTGCAGTTCCCGGATGCTTTGCATGCATCTACCACTGAGCAGCAAATGATAAACAGCATTATTATCCCAATGATTCTATACTGCATCTCACATTGCATGTCAGTCTGTTTGCTATTATAAAACCATGACTATATTTATATCTATTACCAGCCACTGTAATTCAAGTGAACAAAGGGATGAGAGCGCAGGGACATGAGGTGGTTTGCAGGAGTCTGTTTAGTGTTGCTGCACTTTATGTTGTTGGCTGTATGTCTTTACAGTTGGATGGAAGTCATAGATGGCATAATGCCCTCTGAGACACATGCCATGAGAGGTGGGAAAGAAATCAGTCTCATTCATGCCTTCAACCAAAAAAGCGCTGCATGACATACTATAATTAGGGTACTTCTTAAAATCACTGCAGCCATCTTTTGAAGGGCCTGCCAGTTAGGGAAATTACATAAACATTACAACCAGAGCCGTTTTGTGCATTCTGCTTTGAAAATGCCGAAAGAAACAAGATGCCTTTCAGTATTCAGAATTTTGCATTGCCTCTGTGTTCAGGAAAATGTTTATTGTTTCAGAGTGATGTGGATTAGCCCTGCAGTCTTCTATGGAGGTCTCAGAAGGAAAACCATGTCTCGTGCATTTTCCATCCTGATTACATGGTGTAACCACAGTGGTACGATATCCTCCATGTGAACTGCATCGTGCAATAGTGGCTGTTAGGGAGAAACATACACTACTGTGCAAAAGTCTTGAGTCTCCCCTCATTTCTTTGTATTTGCTAGGAAAATGGAAAATAGGTGCAGCAATTTATTGAAACATACAAACATACATTTATTGCAAACATACATAGAAATACAGGATATAGGACATTCAAAGGTCTTCTTTGTATGTTGGCTGCATTTTGTTCTGTTCTCTGTCAACATGATCCCACACTACTTCAGTAATGTTGAGGTCCAGGCTCTGGGGAGGCAGTCCATGACTGATAGTGTTCCACTGTTTGTTTTTCTATCCAGGTATGCTCTTACTGCACTGGCAGTGGGATTGGCATCATTGTCATGCTGAAAAGCTGTTTGCCAATCAGATATTCTCCAGTTGGTATTGCATGGTGGATCAAAATTCCATCAGTTTTGGCAAGATCTCCAACACCACTGACAGAGCCTCCACTGTGTTTTGGAGATGGCTGTAGACACTCACTGTTGTACATCTCACCTGGCCTTCTCTGTACACAGAGTACATGCATACACACCTTGAGTTAGGTGACAATTTAAGTAAAACTTCAAATTTGGATTCATCACTCCATCAGACCTATTGCCACTAATTCTCAGTCCAGTTCTTGTGTAATGTGGCATACCTCAGCCTTTTCTCCCTGTTTCCCTTCCTTAATAATGGCTTCTTGACAGCCACCCTTCCACTGAGACCATTTCTGATGAGGTTTCAGTGAACAGTAGATGAATCAACTGAAGGGTTAGATGCATCTCTCGGGTCTTGTGTCAGGTCTTTGCTGGATTTTTTCCTGTTTCTTAGGAACATGACTTTCAGGTACTGTTCATCTGCTACACACTACATAGGTTTTTAGGCCTGACACTTCTTTTGTCCTCTACTTGTCCAGTTTCCTCAAACTTTTTTAAGGGCACACTGAATGCCATGCTAAGATATGGCGTGTTTTTCAGCTAAGACCTTTTTGGAGTCACCTTGGTGTTGCAAAAATACTATTATATGCCTGTCAAACTGTGTTATCTTTACCATTATTTGGAGATTCAACTAAAGAAATGGAATCAAATTACAGGGTTTTTTTTGTAGGGAGCTAGTAACAAAAGTGACTAAAGATACAATTTAATGTTATCTGTTGACACAACACTGGTTCATCCTTTGAGGTAGGGGCCTTTTTTATGCTTAAATTATTTCTGAGCTCAGTGTTAAGTGCCTTAACTACACAACAAACAAGGAAATGGTCAAGCAGAAGGACCGGACTGAAAATTAGTTAAAAAAGAACCAATGTCAAAAGAAAACTTTGAGCAAGCCTTGAGAACTATTGCTGAGACCTGTTACAAGAAAGTCTGGCTCCTTGGAAGCAAAATATAAAGAAATGAAATGTGACTCAAGATAATTTCTGTTATTGATAGACTTTTTTAACAGCATCTATTTTGATGTGAAATAGTAAATAAAGGTTTTAGTAATCACGTTCATTAAGGCTCAGTACCTAAATAAAGCAGAACCTTCATTAGTAACACTGCTGACAAAATAGCTGCTCGTAAAAATTCTGATATAAGAAACAAATACAATCTCGCTAACTGATAACATATAAGCATCTGTATTTTTCATGTCTTTATTGAACACAGTGAGTCTGGGAGGGGATCAGTACAGGTGACTTGGGCTGTTTCGCAGCTACAGGACCCAGGCACCTTGCAGTTCACCATAAACTGCTCTATAAACCAAATATTCTAGAGTCCAATGTGAGGCCATCTTTCCAACAACTAAAGCTTGGCTGAAACTGGGTCATGCAGCAGGACAGTGATCTCAAGCACAGCATTAAATCTCAAACAAAATGGCTCTTAAAAAGAAAAAGAATCAAGGAGTTGCAAAGTCCAGACGTCAACCTGACTGCTGTGGCAGGACCTTAAGAGAGCTGTGCATAAACAAATGCCTGCAAACCTCAATGAACTAAAATGATGTTGTGAAGAAGAGTGGGCCAAAAGTCCCCCACACTGATGTTAGAGCAGGGGTGGGCAATTCCAGGCCTCGAGGGCCGGTGTCCTGCAGGTTTTAGATGTATCCTTGATCCAACACACCTGAATCAAATGGCTGAATTACCTCCTCAGTATGCAGTCACGTTCTCCAGAGTCCTGCTAATGACTTCTATATTTGACTCAGGTGTGTTGAAGCAGAGACACATCTAAAAACCTGCAGGACACCGGCCCTCGAGGCCTGGAGTTGCCCACCCCTGTGTTAGAGGCTTATAAAGTCATACAGAAAACAATTAAAGTTATTGCTACTAAAGGTGGTTCCAAAAACTACTGAATCATAGGGTGTACTTCGATTTCAGTTACTTTAGTTTACAACTTAGGGTTTTAAAGTGCCTCTCCCTCTAAACAAAAGCATATAATGCATACAGCATACAGCAACTTTCACAGTACCAATAGATTGGAGCGTTCTGGGAGATGCACAGAACTAGAAAGGGCAACAACAGCCTTTCTATAGATATCAATGTTCATTAGTCTTTAATTAGAAAACTTACAGATTGAGGACAAGAGTTATACAGCTCATTGTTGCATTTCTGTGGGCCAGATGATGCAAAATGGAACATTTTTGGTAAAAATGACAGCACTGTGTTTTGAAGGAAAAAGCGACTGTACACTAATATAAAATCTAAAGCATGGGGGAGTGAGCATCATGATTTAGGGATGATTAGCAGCCACAATGATCCAGAGTATACAATAATAATAAGTGAATTTTAGAATAACACAAGGTCAGGCTGCTGGCCTATATTCAGTTGAGAGGCCGACATCTCAGGCATGACCTAAGAGGATTGTTAAGTCAAAACAGCCCGTAGATGATCTGAAACAGTTTTGTAGGGAGGAGTGAGCCAGAATTCCCCCCCACTGTTGTGTAAGTCTCTGTAAGCTGTCTCTGGAGTCAAGCTAAAGTTAAAGTTAAAGCAGTTTCTGTCATTGCTCTGTATTGTTTGTTTAACATTAGTTTGATTAGATCATCTTTGTCTATAAATTGAGACTTGGATGAAGATCAGGCATATTTTAGGAGTGATCAGTTAAGAAATCCTGGTTATTCCACAGGGCTCACAAACATTTTCCTGCAGCTGTATGTCAGAATGAGCAGCTTGTCATTTTCTCAGTTTCTTCACCGTCCACACTAGTTATCATGTAACCGGGCAGCTCTCATCCATCCCTGTCCTCGCATAAAATCAAATCCAGGCCAGGATTTTCCACTTTTCCTTTGCATAAAAAAATGATGAATACAATGCCTGGCATATTGTTAAGGGAGTTGGTGAATAATAAGGAATAGTGCTGTATGGGGCATATTACTCTGCTCCTTTCTTCTGTTGAAACAGGTTTCCATAAAAACACTGATTAATAATACATGTCCAGTACTTACTCAGCTCCTTCAGGGTCAGCTATTATCCTGTCGCACTCTCGTGGCTTTGACTGCATCCTGCTGCAGAAAGAAATGTTCGTTTACTGTGTGACTGCCTTCGACTGCAAGAGTCATGTCAGCAGAAGATTCTCTGAATGTGCAAATAGCTTTGAGCTGTTGCAGTTTGAAAATATCATCAGAAGCAACTTTAAATGAATGGTGGATATATTCTGAAAATCACCCAGCTTTTGGAGGCGAATAGACCTCATTCACAGCAGCCATTTTGACGTGTCAAGAAAAATACAGATGGATTTGGTCACATTAATAAGGCTGCATTTCAGCAAGAGAAGGTCCTGGTATTGTTATCGCTGGCTCGCTGGAGCAGCTTACTGGACACTTAAAGGATCTGAGTCATTAATGTGTTCATTTCCAACCTGTGCTTTCCAAGGTGTCTGATGTCAAAAGGTTAGAGGTGAGAATATAAAAAGCACTGTATTCCTAATGACTATATCCCCAATCTTGATATGTTTGCAGAGAATACAATTAAGTCTCAGTTTCCCTCTGGCTGTAAGTGCTTTAATATTCAGTGGCTTTCTTAACTTCATTACCTCTTAATACTCTTTATTTCCCCTTCATCTATTATGAAATGGGGGAAGAAAAAAACATCTTGGTCGCAGCTCTGACCACTCTTTTGTTGTCTGTTTTTGTTTTATTAAGGCTAATTTCATCAGTCCTCATTTTAGGGCAAATATTAATAAATGTAAATTAATTAAAGAGCAGATGTGAGTGGGAAAATCTTTTGATTTCTGAGTCTCTTGGATAAGAGAATATGCTGAATGCCTAAAATGGAAATTAGACTAAATGTAATTGCCTTCATAATTGAAAGCACTTTTCCTTTAAAGCTTCAATTTGGGACTTTTTCAGTATATAAATTATTGATAGCTAGAAAAGGCTTTTTGTGGAGTAAGCCTTTTATAGGAAGAAGAGCTTATGAAAACCTGTTTTTAACCTTCCAGTAAACCAGACTTGCCGTTGTGCACCACAGGACATACATTATTGGCATTGTCTGCCTTTAAAACTCACTGACCACACTTGCATTCTTTTAAGCATTAAGGGGAACTCCTCCTCTTTTCTAAACTTCAAGAGACCATCTAGAAATAAAATGTTGGGCTAATCATTATTATTGTTATCATTATGTTACTCATAAAATGGCTTGTTTTTCAGCCTAGTTTAGCAGTAGACCCATATACTTTTGTGTGAAAGTTACAGAACTCCCAATTTTTCTTTTTGCCATAAAATACACATGCGCACAAACATCCGTGTTTTCACTCAGGTTGCCTCTGGTAAGCAGTGTGAGTGTGTATAAACTATAGGTGTGTTTGAACCAACCACTCATTGACTCTGTAGTGCAGCATATAGAGTGTCAGCAGTTTGAAATCTCACCATCCATCCACTGCACTATGATATATCATGTGACACGCCAGTGTACAGAAGCTGCACACTACATCCATCTGCCAAGCCCACCAGATACATGCAGTGCAGCTTGTTCCTCTGTTGTAAGAAGGGAAAAAAAACAGAGCCCTCAGATGTGGAGCTAATATGGTTTCTTACCTGTTGAGAGTGCCCGTGAGTGCCTCCTCAGATGTCTCAATAATCATGCAGGTGTCATTTTCCTCCTCTCCCCAAGCAGCAGGACACAAAAACTAAATGAACACCTAGCAGAGCTATATTTGAGACTTTAGTTGCTTTGTTAGTGATATGCATCCCTCATTTACTTGAGCTTGGATGGGGTGACTATGAACAATCCCTTAGTTATGCTATAGACTCGGGCCCCAGGAGACCTCTCATGATGCACTGAGCATTTCTTCTCTTACTTTTCATTCCTCATGTGTGGCATATGCCATGTCATGAACTTTTGTCTTCTTTCTCGCTGTAGTTTGGACTTCATTTGTGGTCCCTCTATGCTCCTCTTTTCTCTCTTCTGTTTCCCCCACAACCAGTCGAGGCTGATGGCTGACCCTACCTGAGCCTGGTACTGCGGGAGGTCTCTGTTATATTGTTTACAAGTAGCAGCTTCTTTCCTTAGGACTTTAATATCCTTTCATATGTTCATCTACTGTAGATAGTTTTTTTTGTTTGTTGTTTGTTTTTTGTCTTCCACTTGACCAGTTTCCACAGGACACTGCACAGCATGTCGAAGTAAGACATGTTTTGGCTAATAGCTCTCTGGGAATCACCTTGTTGGTACAAAAGTGCAATTTTATGCCTGTCAAACTGTGTTATCTTTGGCATTTTTCATAGTTTCAATTAAAGAAATGGGAACAAATTGAGTGTTTTTTGCAACAGGCTGCTAGTAACAAAGTGCCTAATGATACAATTTAAAATTGGTTCTTTGCTGAGGTGTGTGTTATATGGAGACACTACACTGGTTCATCCCTTGAGTTAAGCACCTTTTTTATGCTTGAATGATTTATAGTTCAGTGTTAGGTGGTGTTGGACTGGACTGAAAATGAGTGAAAAAGGAGCCAATGCCCAAAGAAAACCCTCCAGAGAGCCTGGAGACCACTTAAAAACATAATTAAAAAAAAAGAGAAAGTCTGGCTCCTTTAAAGCAAAAAAAAAAAAAAAAAGAAGAAGAAGAAAGGTGGCTCAAGACTTTTGCACACCACTGGACACGGTTTAGCTGAAGCATGTTGTACATAAAGTTATTTGTGCACAGATTTGTCAGAAATGTCAACAACAATGTGTATTAATACAGAAACAGCAAATTTGTGTCCATGACCTCAGATGTCATGCCGTGCTGCTCATGTTTGTTCATGTGACAGATAATTAGAAATAGCCGGCTTATAATTATGTATCAGTACATTAAGGTGGTGTCCAAACCATTTAAACCTGTTATCCAGTGAGCTCACTATTTAGCACATACAAAATAATGGGTGAGTGAATGAGTGCTCATGTGGACAACACAGCCTGTTCTTCACTGATGTCTAACCCACTCTCATGTTAGTTTTTATTGCACCTTGTAGGGTAGGACAGACTACCCTATTAACTTTCTTATTGGTCCACAGCTCCACTACATTTCAGCATGATCAAAGCTCCAATCAGCCAGAGTAATTGAAAACATGTGTGGGTGTGTGGAACCTTAATGGAAAATGTGTTATGCGCTGTGAAACATTTTTTTTGTATTTCCATCTTTAGTGTCATAGAATTAGTGAATTAGAGGCATAATCTGTTATCTTTTATAGCACAGGGGTGAAAAATCTAATCACATGGCTGTTTCAGGGGAACACTCAAGCTGTGCAGTTTAATAAAGAATAAAATTTCACCTTCCCAGCAGTTAGAGGTTTAAGTTTTTGTTTGTTCAGCTGTTAATAATTCAAAGTGCATACTTTGTGGTTTGTGGTAGGACTGAATGTTATACTAATGTTTGTATATATTTTTTTGTCAGAACCATTATATCAATTAAGTCAGGCTAATTTATATAAAAAAAAAAAGAAGAAGCAAAAAGACTTCACTGTACAACAAAATGCAGTAGTAATACTTTTAGGTTTGTTACCTATAACCTGCCATCTCGACATTAGAGTGATTTACTGTTGTCTTTAGTTATGTTCATATTATTTTGCTCATTACTCAGAATTGGAGTTCAGATAACTTGGTTATATATTTATAATATGTGGTCAACAGAAAGGGGAATACTTAACACATACTGTATAGCCCATTTTTAGCAGTGCTATTTAATTACTTTTTAAGTAATTAAAAACAATTACTCAAAAATTGTTTAGTTGCTATTTAAAGCACTGATTGCTCTCTGTTATTGCATATTAGATGTAAATTTTAGTACCGTACACACTCTAATCTCTTCTATCTAGATTATTGTCATCACTTACTTTTCACTACTGACGCCCTCCCTAGCTGCTCACTTGGTGCATACTGCATCAGCTTGGATGCTACAGCCTTCCTCAGCCTAATATTGTCATAGATTAGCTTTTCAAACTGCCATCTGCTTGGTCATATTTGGGGGGGAAGGGGGGGGGGGGGGGGGGGGGGGGGGGGCACGTTCAGTAACACCAATTTTTGCATGTCAGTGTAAACGTAGTTATGTATTTATGTATTTATGTGCTCTTTGTTGATTATGTGTCTTTGGTGTGGGGATTTTAGCCAGTTTTAACTCTCTATTTAAAAAGTGACATACAAATATAATTACCATTACATTATTATAAAATAGCAGCAGTTACCCCAACATGACACATACCAGATTATAAAATGTCGACTGGTAAAGAGCTTACAGCGTATTGTTTTACAACACGAGTAAGAGCTTTACAGAGCTTTGAAGCTTTAAAAAGGAAGTTATAGCTCGGAGAAGGTTTCTTCAGATATTTACAATGTGGCAACCAGGTAAACAAAATTATTAATGAGGGATGAGTAAAGCATGGGGGAATAGTGTACTGAATGTCTTCCTATCAAATAGACACATGAAAAGAGACAAAAATAATATCCAGTATTTATAAGCGCTTGCAAGAGTCCTCAGAATATTTATACCTGCAGGAGAATGGGAAAGTATTTGGAAAAATGTCAGGAGTTTCATTACTCCTGCCCGAATCATTGGTGGGTATAAGGATCATCAGTAGCTAATCGTTATCATTTTAGGGACATCCAAAGCACAAGCCATTTGAATTGATATCCATAAAATTTAGAATCATATTTGGGACGACGATTTCCATTTGACACTTTGACAGTGATTGGCCACAGCAAAGAACATTCAAACTAAAGAAGAGAAATGCTTAGTAGGAATACTGTTTATTAGAGGCTCTCACAAGGAAGTGCCTACAATCAGATGCACCACAATTTGAAGACCGGTTAAAAATCATTTATGAAATCATTTATGTACCATCTCACTTAGGCTAGACTTCACTTATCTGGAAGTGGACAAATGATTTCTTTACTAGTATCCATCCAGCCATCCAATTAATTAATTAATTCAGGGTTGTGGTTAACCTAGAATCTATCCAGTTATAGGGCGGAGAGGCAGGGTACATCCTGGGCAGATTGCCATTCTGTCACAGGGCTAAGAGGAACATGAAAAACTACAGTGGGGGAAATAATTATTTGATCCCTGCCTAATTTGTAAGTTTGCTCACTTGAAAAGAAATGGACAGACTCTATTTATTATGTTAGTTTGCTGGGAGTCACCTAGAACAGCGTTGGTAACACACTACGCTGTAATGGCTAGAAATCTTGCAGCACCTGAAGTCCCCCTGCTCAGGAAGGCACATGTACAGGCCCATCTTAAGTTACCAGTGAACATCTAAATGATTCGAGAAGGTTGGGAGGGAAGTGCTGTGGTCAAATGAAACCAAAACCAAGCTCTTTGGCATCAACTTGACCTGTCATGTTTGGAGGAAGAGAATGCTGAGCATGACCCAAAGAACACCATCCCCACAGTCAAGCATGGAGGTGACACATTGTGCTTGAGGCTTTTTTCTGCGAAGGGTACAGGACGACTTCACCGCATTGAGGGGCCAGTGGTGGGGCCATGTGCTGTAAAACCTTGGATGAAAACCTCCTTCATTCAGCCAGAACGCTGATGATAGGTCATGGATGAGTCTTCCACCATTACAATGATCCAAAACAGCTGGATAAGGTAACAAAGGAGTGGCTAAAGAAGAAGCACATTTAGGTCATGAAGTGTCCTAGCCAGTTTCCAGACCTCAATCCTGTAGAAAATCTGTGGAGGGAGCCAAAGCTTTGAGCTGCCAGCAGCAGCCAAGAAACCTAAAGGAGTCATTTCTATAAAGAGGAGTGAACTAAAATCCTTCCTGAGATGTGTGCAAACCTGGTGACCCACTACAAGAGACGTCTTAACCACTGTCCACCAACTACTAAGTCATGTTTGTTTGGGGATCAAATACTTTTTCACTCCATGACATGCAAATCAATTTATAACTTTTATGTAATGTGTTTTTTTTTGTTTTTGTTTTTGTTTGTTTTTTTGTTTTTTTTGGGGGGGGGGGGTCTGGATTTTTGGTTGCTATTCTGTTCTCATTAAAAATGAAACTATCATAAAAATTCTTTATACATGAGGAAACTTACACATTCAGCAGGGAATCAAATATTATTTCCTCCACTGTATGTGTGTCCAATAAGAAATAGAGAAAGTAGGAAAAAAGTGACCTCTTTCTATTCTAATGTATCTTAATTAGTAGAAACAAGGCAGTTAAATTCTGTGCACTCTTGGCTGCATGGAATGCTGGATGTTTTGTTTTATGTTATTGTATTATAGTCTTAGCTGTTGACAATTTTCTTGGTGTATATAAAAAAAGCACTTTGCATATTTACCGTCAAAAAAACAGGTACAAGCCCAAAACAACAAGAATGGAAGTCAGTTTTACTGACATTACCCAGTTTCACAATTTGTCTCAAGGAGCATTACATTTTGTACAGCATATGGAACCTCTATACTTTGACCCCTGATTTGGATTGAGGGAATGGCCTGGAGGCATTAATAGCTAGGCCAGAAAGACAGAGAGGTCCCAGGGCAGTGGGTTGGTCCAGTACAGCCTGAGTGCAATGACAGGATAGGGGATAGAAAATGCAGAAAGAGATGGAGAAGAGGAAGAAATAACGCATGCAAAAATTTGGACAAAAATGGCTGTGAATAGTCACAGCGATAAAAGATGAAGCGATATGCAAAAGACAAACAGTAATAGATAGTTTTAAACTTAATAAGCTTTTTAGGGCTATAGATTTTCACAATAACCAACAGGAAAGGGCAGATGAAACACATTTCAAAGCTTTCTAAATACTTTCATTTTCCAACAGTCAGCAGCCGTGGACTCCTCTTAGCAGCTGCATTGCACTCTGAAAATTGAAATAATTGATGCCCACAAAGCTGGAGAAAGCTAAAAAAAGATAGAAAATGATTTTCAGTAGCAGGTTCCTGAGTTCATAATATAAGTAAATGGTATTTTACAGGAATGATGGAGGTCAAGTTGAGGTGTTGAAGACGAAGAAAACTGTCTGAGAGACTTACTTGTAGGATTTTTAGAAAGGCAAATCAAAAGCCTGGATTCATCAGACAGAATGGATTCAGTTAAATACCAGAAAGCAAACATCAGAACATCTGTACAAAATCTGATGAAGCTACATGCTCCTGAAGAGTCAGAGCTGTTCTGGAGGTAGGAGGGAGGATTAAGAAGGTGGTTTTAATGTGTTAATGTGTTGAGTTTAGAGAAGTAAGGAATGTAGTCTGACTCCAACAACATTTAAACTTAAAAAAAAAAATCATGGCTTTTATAAGAGGAGAATGATAGTAAACACGCCTAAAAATCTACAGAAGGAGCTTTCTAAACGTTGCCGGTGCACCTGAAGTCAAAAATCAAAACTCTGGCTAGATTGGCCAAACTTTAGATTCAGGCCCTTTTCCTATTTTCAAACTGTAAAAGATGGGAAATTAGAAAGTGTCGGGTCCATAAGTTTCTGGGTACTGACACATTTTTGTAGTTGTGCCTCTACACCACCACAGAAGTCAATCAAGTACAGACTTACAGCTTTATTTCAAAGAGTTTAACAAAAGTATTATATTAACTGTTTAGGAATTACAGATATTTTTATACACAGTCCCCTCAAAAATAATTGGACAACCCATCCATCCATCCTTCCATCCATCGCTTATCCAATTCAGGGTTGCAGGGGGTCTGGAGACTGTCCCAGCTGGCATAGGGTGAGAGGCAGTGGACAGATCGCCAGCCAGTCTGTTGCACAGCTAACACAGAGTGACAGACAACCATTCATACTTACATTCACACCTATGGGCAGTTTAGAATCACCAATTAACCTAACCCCATTAATTGCTTGTCTTTCCACTGTGAGTGGAAGCTGGAGTATCCAGGGAGAACGTACTAACTCCACACAGAAAAGGCTGGATTTGAGCAGAGAGTGTAGTGCTGTATAATTCAGAGTTCATCCTGCTGCTTCTATCAGCAGTCACTAGTTTGCTGATGGTTTCAGCTCTCCACAGGTTTGTTTTCCAGAATCGGACACTTTCTTTTAGATGCTGTCTTGCAGAGTCTAATCTTGCCTTCTTGAGTGTAACCAGTGGTTTGTACCGTGTTCTAAACCCTCTGCATTTCATTCATTAAGGCATCTCTTGATTGTAGTCTTTGACAATGATACACCTACCTCCTCCTGACATGGTTAGATGTTGTGAAGGTTTTTTCTTAGCCAAGGAAAAAATTCTGCAGTCGTGCACTTTAGTTCTCATCTGTGGTCTTTCAGGCCTTTTGATGTTGCAGATCTGGTCAGTGTATTTGTTTTTTGTACCAGATTTCTGATTTGACCAGATTGTTGATTTGGCCACTTCTAAAGCTTTTCTGTCTCTCTTATAGCTTTGTTATAATGATGGCCTCCTTCTCTTGCACTGATATCTCTTTGGAAATAATCTAGAAAGTTCCAGCTGCCGAATGGAAGTTCAACACTTGGAATTAGCTCCAGATGTCTGTTGCCTATTTCAATACTTTTATTAAACATTTTTGAATTAAACCTGAAAGCCTGCTCTTCTATCACATATTGATTGGGATTAGATTTGAACTAAGAGGCAAAATTACAACAACAAAAAAAAATGTGATTGTCCAAAAATTATATGGCACTAACTGTATAACCACTATTGTGTGTTAAATTCCTATGTTTTTAAAGCAGCAGTGCATATCATCTGATTCCAGCAGTGAGGACTATGATACCCAGAAGAAGGCTAAAACTGATAGAGCAGGAGTTTTATAACTGTGGCTAACCATATAATTAATCTCTGAGTTTGGACTTTTCTCTGTCATTACTGGCAAAAGAAAGATGAAAATTATTCCTGAGAAATGTTCTACCATTACAAATCAGCTGTCAGGAAATCACCAAGCCAATTGCAGGAGTAGTGTGTTGTCAGGGTCGTTTAACAGCAACCGTCAATATGCTTGCTTCTTACAAGCAGTGGTGCTCCACTGAAGGAGGACAATTTAGATAAAATGTCACACGACCTTAAAATGTACTCAAAGTATGTTAATAATGTCAAATTACAGCGATGCAGAAACCCCGATCGACAGTGATGGTGAGAAAGTCTGTTTTCCTGCGGCGATTCGTTCCAGCTTTAAGTCTCATAGCTTTAATTATTAATGTTACATTGACATACTGCATACTGAATGAAGGGAGGGTTATGAGTCACAGAAATGTGAGGAATCCTGTCTAACAAGAGACAGGGATATGAAATAAATTAAAGCTGTGAACTTTGAAAACCTTTTGCAACATAAGATCTAAGTCAATCCCTTTCCTCGTGCCCCAAAACCCCTCTCTTGATATTTAACTGCTAAACACATGGATAGTTACTGTCAGAGTCACTCAGTACAGTTAGGTTATTGATGATTGAGCAGTTTTAATGGAAAATCAATTCAGGCTTCCTGCAAATGCAAAAATGACACAGTCTTTGATCTTTCTCTTTTAGGGGAACAGTGGAAGCTCGCTTTGTTTATGTCTTTGTTTTGGGAATCCTCTTCACGGGCACCAAGGACCTGTTGCGTTCCCAGATCATCACAGCAGATGCCAAACTAAGGAGCAGGGGATTGTGGGAGATTTACAGTGGCTTGGTTTTGTTGGTTTCACTGCTGTTCCGTGCTCACAACCTGCCAGTCCTCTGCTGCTGCCTGTTGATCCAGACACTCATGGCTCAGTTTATCTGGAAGAAACTCCACTATGATGCTGCCCAGACCACCATCATGCACTACTGGTTTGGTCAGGCTTTCTTTTACTTTCAGGTAAGCGAGTTAAAGAAGTTGATTGCTTTTGAATCCTGTTGTGCTGTATAATGTGTATTCAGCATTGTAGAACATTCCAGTCTTCGTTTTGTTTTGTTCATTTTTTTAGGTCAGCAGTTCTTGTCAAGGTTGCTAATATTTTGAGAGGCCAGACACCAAAATCTCAAAAGTATTATTTTCCTAGAAGCTTATAGCTGGTAGTGTACTCTGTGGGCCACATCCTCATCGCAGCACAGTGTTCTATTGGGAAAAAGGAAACAATGTGTGTAAATGAGAGAGAGACAGGTATCACAGTGAAGCTGAGTAGAGGCTGATGAGTTTAAATACCTGGGTTCAGTCATCCAAAGCACCGGACAGTGCAGGTGAAGATGCGAGTGCAGGCAGGGTGGAGTGGGTGGAACGAGTGTCAGGGGTGATTTGTGACCAAAGGATAGCAACAGCAGTGAAAGGGAAGGTTTACAAGATGCTAGTGAAACCTGCTATGATGTATGGTTTGGGACGGTGGCACTGACAAAAAGACAGGAGGCCGAGGTGGAGGTGGCAGAGTTAGGAGTGACCAGGATGGATGATGTTAGAAATAAGTATATCAGAGACAGCTCAGGTTGAGAGGTTTGGAGACAAAGAGGCAAGGCTGAGATGGTTTGGACATGTGCAGAGGAGGGATAGTGGATATATTGGATAAAGGATGCTGACTATGGAGCTGCCAGGCAGGAGGAAAAGAGGAAGACCACAGAGGAGGTGCATGGATGTAGTGAAGGCGGACATGAAGGGGCATGCGAGGTAGGATGCGAGAGGTAGGATGCGATGGAGGCAGATGATCCACTGTGGCGACCCCTAAAAGGGAGAGCTGAAAGAAAAAGGAAAAGTTCTGCTGGGGAAACTTAGGTTCTGGCATTAATGAGATTACTTTGTGCCACCCACCTAAAACACTGTTACAGACCAAGCACATCTCCCCAGTGGCAGTGGTCTCCCCCAGCAGGACAATGCCCGCCTGTTGCCTCTAGTTTGAAACTTCCTGGATCTCAGTCTAATCAAGGATCCAGCTCGCGTAAAGTGTCCACTAGAGGAACTTTGGTGTTTGGCACTTCGGCGTTGGCTGTATGTTTAGCCCCAGAGTTTGCCAAATGTGATGAATCAAGAATGCCCAAAATGATAGCTTGCAAGTGTCTTAGCTCAAGCATTTTTTACCCATTTAAGATCAAAAACAGAGCACTTGGGGCAGTCTGAAGCCTGAGCTCTTGGCTCACAAGGATTACTTGACCTCATTTAAAATTTGTTCATGTTTAATATGAGCACTGCTGAGAAAAAAAATATTTATAAAGAAACAGCGTAATAGATCCCCTTTAATCATATTATCAAATACATTTCCTTGAAAAACCCTACCCACCTTTCCAAATTAACTTTGACTTTTGTGCTGAGTAGTGAAATTCAGATGTGTGTGACGTGCAAAATCACACCTCCCATATCTACGAAAGGAAGCACGGGGAACAACAAAACAGTCAGCAAGTGTTTGATTGTAAGAGACATCTAATTTAACGCCCTGTCACAGAGTGTAGCAACATTTACGAAAGCTATCACCACTGATAAAGTGTTAGATACTGTAATAGGTGCTGCTCTGGGCAGAGGAAGTGTTTGTGTATAAATCATATTACTTTCATCCAGCACTGCCACGAAGGCCAGCTGGACTGGCTGTTTCCTGAGGATGTGTGATGGCTCCTCCTCAAAGGCAGAGAGGAAACCTGCCGTTTGGTTTGACTTCCACCTACCACAGATATTTGATTAGCAACTGTGTATTGTTGTCAAC
Source organism: Archocentrus centrarchus (assembly GCF_007364275.1). Lineage (NCBI taxonomy): Eukaryota > Metazoa > Chordata > Actinopteri > Cichliformes > Cichlidae > Archocentrus > Archocentrus centrarchus. Next base: position 25,409,192 of record NC_044355.1, on the reverse strand, counting down.
AGCGAACCTCCACATCATGAACAATTTAATCACCCTCATCACCCTTGGGTCATTAATGCTGTGATGGGCTCGGGAATAGACTGCCACAGGACAGTTTTCCATCTAAGCGTCGAGGCGTGTAATTACAAACATTTGACTAAAAACGTTCTCAATGCAGCTGTAACCATAATGGATGTTTAAGCAGTGACATTCAGTATAAAATTTAAGTTTGCTGACATTCAGAATGACCAAAATTATGTCCAATTAAAATCTAATCAGTGAGTACAGTTACAGTTGGTAGGTGAACACAGGTGAACTGTAACACATTAGTATAAAGACTAGAAACAGAGTTGCTTGGTTCTGTTTTCCAAAGATTTATTATGAATTTTGGCAGAAAGCTTTGTTTTTAAAGCGTCCTTGTCTTTTGGCAGACAAATGCTCGAAAACACAAGAGGATTATGGGAAGTGTTCCAGGTAACCTCAGCGGCAAACATTGTTAGTGTTGTCTGTGTAGATTCTCAGTTATCCAGGTCATAGTAGTCTCTGGAGCTTGAAAAAGGCGACTGGACTTGTTAGTGTTACAATAAAGTAAAAATCATATCGCATGATGAATTAGGGAGATTTGGCGGGGTGGGGGGGGTCTGCATTTGTCTGTCTTGATGGTTTGGAGTGATGGAGGAGTCATTCATTGGAGCAGATTTTTCAAAACTAGATGGTCATTAAGGCAGGAGAGGAGGTGATTATTCTCCAGATATGAGCCAGCTTGTGCAAATGTTGCCACATGAGCAGTGACAAGTCAGTTGCAACTTAGCAACCTTCTGTTGAAAACATGATTCACCAGAGATCAAAACTAAAAAGTGGGCTTGAATACACAGCAACTTAGAGCAGATATTTCTGTTTAATGAATTTCAGTGCATATAACTTTATTCAGGTAATAAACATCACTACTCACTAAGCAAACCCACTGTAAGTATTTTAATTTTCCCCACAGTAAGTGTGCCGTCTGCTCTTCCTTGATATTGACTCCATAAGGGATCCACATTAGACCAGCCGCACCCTCTGACACTTCCTGTGAGAATCAATCTTGTCTATAAAAAACACGTCTTGCAGTTCTTTTTTTCTTTTCTTCAGTGATACATTTGTTGATGGTGCTAAATGACATTTGAAAGATCTCAGCAGGATTCCAGCAAGCAGAAAATATCCATATGCAGCCTCCAACCTGCTCACTGATATTTTCTGTTTGTTTAAAATGGAGCCAGCTGTTAGTGTTTTGTTCCTCTGTGATCAGAGATGTGCTTACAGGAGGGAGACAAATGGTTACTCGATGTGTTGCTGTTTGCGGATCATCATTGCATTCACTCTTAAGAGGAAAGACGTTGTTGATCTCAGAGGTTAATTGTCTTTTCCTTGTGAAACTGCCACAACAAGCACTATACGTTTAAAATGTAATTATCACTTGTTGTGCACAGTGAGCTTGAATTTCTCAGGGGCAGGTCAGTGGCTTGAGTTACTCGGTAAGTGTGAATGCTGAGGCTTGAGCAGGTGTTTTTATCAATTTAAATATGCCACCAAAAATCAGATTAAGCACCTGAGCTTCACAAGTTTGAACAGGGATTCCTTTTCCTGTTTTTTCTTTTTTTGTAACATATATATAATTTTATTTGAACAAAGTCTTATTGTCCTTGTAAATGGATCTTGTACTTGCAGAAGATTGTGGCTATAAATCCTGATTGCATTGCAGTGATGATATCTGCTAAAGCCTGAGATGAAAAGAAAGTACAACAAAAGTTTTATATTTTCAGTTTACTGCAGACATATTTATCTTGTTCCAGAGATGCTGGAAATTGGTTGCAAAGTTAAATAAGGCAGAAATCTGTTTGTTACTGTTTTGTTTTTGTTTTTTAAAAAGAAAGAAAGAAAATGTATTTGCTGCTGCATACACATACACACTTACACAGTAGCCTGAGTGGTACTAAGTCCAGCTCCAGACAGAGAGCTGTGTGTGCTGCTGTGGTCGGAGATTGGAAAACACAAACAACTGGGCTGCTGGGAAGTGGCCAGAAACTCAGAGTAATGATGATAAAGCAAAGGGCCAGTTCTTTAGAGCTCTGAAGCACTTACATCCACAGATCTTTTTGTACTTGTTTCTGTCTATATACAGTGAAAATTTTTAGAAGATGATTTCTTTCTGCATCTGCAGGGGAATTCCAACAACATAGCTACAGTCGACATTTCAGTTGGTTTCGTTGGACTGGAAAGCTACATAGAAGCACCTGCCATCTTCCTAACAGCTCTCAGCACTTACGCAGGCCCCCTGCTTTGGGTGTGTCACCTTGTCTGCTACCTGAGCTCAGAGAGAGACAGGTAAGTGTCGATTTAAAACCCACTATTACTTAGTTTTCACCTATACAGTGCTGGTGCTGCTGTGTGACAGTGTTTTGTGTCCAGCTCCAAGTTATTAAACTGTAATTTCAAAAAATAAAAAAATAATCTTTGTTGTACTAATGAATGCTCACTGATATTTTTTCGTCGTAACTGCAAAATGTACGTCTTTTATCTAATCAGCAGGGCTTTCAAATTGTTTTGGAGTAGCAGGGGGGCATGCCAGAGTAGCAGGCACCTTGACGATATGAATAGTCACATGGCAGTCCTGAACCAATCAAATGGCTCAGATTGAAAGAATGTAAATATTGCCGCGTGCGTCCACATGGCCCTGGAAATGGAGACAGCTGAGGGTGCAAAAATTTTTTTTTAGGAAAATTAAAAAGTAGACAGCGCAGAGTGGTGGAGTAGGTGGAAAATGCGCCTGGCGCCAGCATAATTTGAAAGCCCTGAATCAGATGTTTTTTTTGGTCATTCTAGTTGAAGGTGGAGCTTCTGGTCTGTTTGTGTTGACGTTGATCAGTGGGCCTGTTTGTTTTATTGTAAAGCATGTGTGAATCATCTGTGGCTTTAACAGTTTTTGAGAAGGTTTGAGGTGCTCTTTGAACGGGATATACACAGGCTACATCATCAAAGCTTCTTCTCGATTAAGGCTCCTTTGTCTGTCACCGCTTATTATTTTCTATCATTAATTAATTATTATTTATTAATTTTATGTAATTAACTTGGCATATTTGGAATTTATAATTAATCCTTTTTTTTTATTGTAAAACTTAATTTGTCATCGATAGGCTGGAGTTGTTTACATTTGTACTGTAGAGCAAAAAGACATTTGCAAGTTAGGTTATGCCACGTGCCCAGGTAATATTAACTAAAGCACTAATTACCTGATGAAGGTTTGTAGTGCCGAAACACAATGGAGTTTGTTTTGCTTTTTTTAGCTTAAGAATGACCATAATATGAGAATAAATGTCATGGTCCTGGGTCAGTGGACCAGTGCTTTGAGTTCCTTTTGTGAAGTTCTGTTTTGTTGTAGTTCTGTATGCCAGCTTTGAGTTTAGTTATTGCTTTTCATTCTGTTTTCCTGGGTCCTTGTCTTTCCTGTGTCTTGACCCCTTTTAGTGTTTAGTTCCCTTCCTGTTGTATTCGTGTGTGTGTGGGGTTTAGGTTTCCCTTCCCTTAGTCTTAGAGTTTAGTTCTCCCTGTGGTTTTCCCTCAGTCTCTCTCTCTGGTGTTGGGGTGTCTCTTGTGTCTGTTATTCCTTGTGTTCTGATGAGTCTGCGTGTGCGTCATGGTCAGTCACTTCCTGTTTTATTTTGACAGTCTCGTGTTCCCTGTGCTTTGTGTTCAGTTTTGCTTCCTCTGTGTTGTTAGTTTCATTTGTTTCACCTGTTTTTCCACTCTCCCTGATTTCCTTGTGTATTTAAGCCCTCAGTTTTTCTCTGTTGTTTGTTGCGGCGTCATCAGTGTTTCCCTCCTTTGCTGTGTGTTTCCCCAGTTTAGTGATTTGTTTTTTTTCTCCCAGGTTGGCATTCTGCCTTTTGTTTAGCCTCGGTTGAGATTTCTATTTTGTATTTTGTGTTTTGTATCATTCGAGCCATCTGCAAATAAAGAAGTTTAAGTTTAGTTCTGTTTTGTGTCATGCGTTTGGGTCCACCCCTCCCTGCTACACAGCCACACATGACAGTAAAGGCATTTAATTTAATTAAGAGAGTGCCTTTGAGTTGTTTGATCATTAAGGATCATCTGATGCTTTCTTTTAGGAGCCCTGCCAGTAGCATCAGTGGTTTCTACTTTGGTTCCAGAAATGTTTTATTCTGTACACTTCAAGCACTTTATCTACCTCACATCCATAGCCACTTCAGAATCTCCAGTTAACCTAACATCCATGTCTTTGGACTGTGGTAGGAGCGCAGAGTGCCCAAGGAAACTTACGCAGGCACTGGAGAACAGTCAGACTCCACACAGAAAGGCCCCAGCGGGGGTTCAAACGAGGATTTACCTCCTAACTGAATGCAACAGCTTTCATAATGCCTGTATCATGTATAATGCAGCGTTTAGACTCATTGACAGACTTTGTGGTCTTATCCCAACAAGTTGTTGGTGCCCTTCTGTTAAAGAAAGAAAAGCCCAACAATGGTCACTGACATAATTTGAAACTGACAAAAGTAACAAATAAAAATTTACTGAAAATTAATGAATGAAAATCAGGCATTGCTTTTGAATTATGGTTCAGCAGAATTATTAATTACAGCCTTTATTATTATTGATAGGTTGACCATAGGGACATGTTAAACTCAGGAGTGTCCTGTAATTAGCATCACAGGTATCTGTGCTGTTTGGTATCATGGTGTGTCATCTTTCCATCATTCATTCATCTCTCAGCTGTCTCATCTCTGTATTTCCTATATCAGATATCTTCATCAATATTGAATGAAATAAACTTCATGTATCAAATATAGACAGTTCTACGCATTACCAGTTGAAGAACAATTATTTACTCTAAGTATCTATTTGTAAATATTAACTGCTAAACTCAACACTTAATCACTTTCATATACATGCATATACTTTCTTGCAAGCCTTTTGGAAAACTCTTGTTCTTTCTTTAACGATGGGGTATCAACAATTTTGTCCTCGTCTGTATGTCTGTGTGGGTTCTCAGTTGTCCAGGTCATGGTAGTCTTGAAATGAAGGCAATTGGGCTTCTTTTTGGTTCGTGAAGACCTTTCACATCTCATCCAAGAGGAAGAACTGAAGAAGTCCAGAACCAAGAAAATAGTCCAGTTGCCTTAATTTCACTTAAGAAATGCACTTAAGATCCCCATGTTCTTTCCTTCTCAGGAAAAAGAAACACAAGCTTAAATGTACAAATTTTAGTGTGACCTGAGGTCTGCAGATTTAGAATAACTGTGGTATAATAACACTAGAAAAATCAAAATCTCACTCAGGCTTTAAAAAGAGCTTAAGACAACAGCTGCTACTACAATATGGCTGCAAGGCTGAGCATTTTCAAAAATTCTCCGTAGCTTTCCATTTGAAATACACACTCCAATAAATTTATACTGTTATTTTCCATGTGCCACTGTTTAGATTTATTATATTGATGTCACTATGCTGTATTTTAAGAATTTCAGATTTAGGTTTGTATTAGGATACAATATTGTTTGTGTTCCATGCATATTATTTAATGTCTGGACCTCTATTTACAAGCTCTGGATAGCTTTGGGGAGTCCCATTTCACAAATCACTGTTTTATGCTTAATTAAGATTTTAACTGCATTTTAATTGATTTGTGAATAAACTGGAACTGAACTGAAGGAACCTTTCTGGTGTGAGCTGGCAGCACTACCCACTACACAGCTCTGCCACCCAAGCTTAGAGCACCTGTTTTATTTATACACCATGAATTCAGAGCAACAGTCACCTCAAGGTGCATTATATTATTAAGTAAAGGCCCTACATTATTACAGGGAAAACCCAAACAATCAGATTATCCCAAGTGAGCAAACAATTGGCAACAGTGGGAAGGAAAAACTCCCTTTTAACAGGTAGAAGCCTCCAGCAGAACCAGGCTCAGGGAGATTCCCAGGTGGTCTCCAATCTAAGTGCTAACCAGAGTTCACCCCTGCTTACCTTTTATGATCAGATAATATTGGGCTTGGTGAGGGTGGTATGACTGTAAGCCTATTAGCTAAAAGAAAAGCATAAATGATTAAAACCTCCTGATTCTGTCATACAAAATGGGAGTGTCTGTTACATTCAGAATCAGTATACAAAGGCATGTTTACCAGTTCTTTATATGTGCTACATGATCAGGGTTTTCACTGACAGTTGGGTTGCATAAAAACATTATTGTGATGACATTTTATATAATTGAACATTTGAAATACACCCAGATTGTAATCCATTCATGAGAAAACATTTGGAACATGGTGGGTGTCATTGATGGAGGAGCACTTGCACTCATCGTGGTATGTCAGCCAAAACGTTGGCTGCCACTGCTCTGTGTTATAACTGAATTCAAACATGCTTCTCTCTCTTACTGTCTTTTCTGTTGACTGTGCCAGCACAGCCAGACACCAGCATCACTATTACAATTACTTTTGACTGTTTGTTTGTTTGTTTCATACTTTTTTTTTTTTTTTTAGTCTCTGTGGGTGGGACAGTGCTGGCGCGCAGAAATGTTATGCTAATTAGTTGACTCATGGCAATGAGGAGAGGTCCTCGGAGGGTATCAAAGATGCATGTAAACAGCTTAACCTGCACAAGACCTCCATTGGAGAGAGGCCAGTAGCCGGGCTGCTGTATGTGTGTGAAAGCAGCCAATAACTACAGCTTCCCCTCAGCATGAGGCCTCTGCACAGTGCTGAGTGATGAGGTCTGTGGCTGGTCGGCAGCTGCCCTGCTGATAGAGCCAAAACTAAAATGCTATTTTAATGCAGACAAAATATAATGTTTGTGTAAAAGAAGTCGTTTTAAACTGACTTCTGTGTTAAAATTCCAGCAACTAAAATGCAGAGCTATATATATGCAAGTCTGCTGCCTTGAGATATAAAGAAATTCTGCTTTATGTAATAAAATGTTTAAATTTTGTTAACACAAAGAATGCATAGAAATTAGACCTCAGAGGGTGAAAATATCCATACATGATTATATTCTTAATAATCTTTGATCCCACATTTGAATAAGCTGTGTTTAACATTTCAGTAGTTGAGACAGTGTTTGATTAAAAAGCTCTATCCAGCTGAATTATAATTTATTTATTTATTTATTTATTTATTTTTGTGCTGCTATCAGTGGGGTGTAAGAATGACAAAGCTGATCCAATAGTCCAGCACTCTGGTCCAGAAATGTACATGGTTTGGTCTCTACCTTTCATTTAGCACTAATATAAAAAAAGTCCTTGTGAACATCACTTAATGTCCATCACAGCGTTTTTGGAGCACAGCTGGTCACACATCCATGAGAATCTCACCCTAAACGCCCCAAAATGTGCAGAGATTTCAACATAAACTGGTGGCCTTTTCTCCTGGAATCGAGTATCTCACACACTCACATCAGCAAAGGAAAATCACTTTACATGAACCAATAAAAGCATGATACCTGAGATGTGTAGTTGTACTTAATGCATTTACAGTAAGTTCAAAATAGCTACTCAAAACATTGCTTCTGAGAAAGCTCGTTGAAACGCAGCACCTGCATCGATCGGTTTTAAACTTGAACCTAAACTAGAACAATGAAAGCAGGCAGTAAATTGCATTTAGATTGACAGCGTAATTGCCAGTTATGAGAGTTGGTGCCTGGCAGCCTCGCCATATTCACTGTGGTCTTATCCTCTGAATAGCCAAGTGGGCAACCCATCAATTTCATATGTAGGCTGTAATGAACACTGCAGCCTCTGGGGGGGTTAACATCATCCAGCTGATGGTAAACATTACACACAGCATTACAGCGCTGTGCAGGGCATGTGATCATCTTTCATTGTTGTCATCACTCATCCAGTGAAACCTTACCTCTAATAGGTACTCAGAGGTACTCTGACTAATGGCACTAAAATAGTTTCAATTCATTTAAAATTCACTCTGCAACATCATCAGCTTGAACACAAGGCTAGTACTGGAAGTCCTCAGGAGCTGCTGAGTAATTACATCAAACTGTATCATTATTTACACAGAATCTTTCTTTGTCTTAATCCACTGTAGATCTTCTAATCCTCTGACTGTTAAGTGAGACTTTCATCATTCTCTAAAGACTTTGATATTCTGACATAAATGCAAGCAGCATGTCACACCTGATTTATTTCTAAGACGCTGCGTTGGCTCTTTGGAGAGAGCTGTGGAAAAAGCAGAAGTGACAAGTGTCAATCTTTTTCTGCATCCGTATGTTGTGAGCTTAAGGGTGAAATGGTTTACTGAAATATAATGTAGTTAAAGATAACACAGGTTTTTATAATGTAGGTCAGTGTAGGCTGTGTGGTGATGGACTCTTCAAGGTCATCTTTGTCCTTTTTCCCCCTTGGTTGGAAACCAGATATAGAGCAACTTTTAGCCAACACAGGAGAGCCACTTATCCAAACAACCTCAGACTTGGCACTGTACTTACTCTGGTCCCCAGCAACACACCCACAAAGGCTGAAGCAGAGCAGATAAACAGTTGTCAACATAAGTGACAGTCAGAGATTTCTCACATTATTAGTAAGATGATTCAGCTTTAAGTCAGATGCTTAGTTAAGCTTCCTTATCACCTTATTAATTTCTAAAACTGTACATTTTTACAGATCTTTTTCATAGGTGGTGAAGACTGACTGTATATACTCATGACCCACCTTAGAGGTCGCCCATGAGCTCTTTGAGGCAGCACACAGAAATAGACCTAAGCTGTTTTGATATGAGCAACTCTGTGGAAGTAGGCGTTAGCAGCAAACACAAACAGAGGATGGTAGAGTTCAGTTTTTTATTTCCTGACACGACATGACGTACAAATTTAATTTCTCTTCATCTGAGGACATGGTGACTTTGTCAGTCATAGTTTTAAAAAGGAGTCATATGTCATATCTCAGCTTCTTACTGTGATGTTAAAAAGCAGGAAGATGTTAATATTATTATCTACACTGCCCGGAAACATCCATTAGAGATTTCGTGGCTAGTTTTTAGTTCAGCTTTGACATGCTGTTCGTAGCATACCAGCAGTTTGTTTGAATGACATGAATGGACATCTTCAAGAGTCGTCATAGTTGTTTTCACTTCCAAAACAGTGGTTTGTGTCACCGGTTGTATAGATGGTTGTTCACCATCACAGCCTTTGTGTGTTGTCATTTGTAAGTTAGTGTTGTTAAGAAGGGATAAATGATCAACAACGGGAGGGAGAATTTGTTTTATTACATGTACAGTAACATGATCAGGATTGGATCATGAACGAACTGAAATCTATTATTCTGACGGTGTGTTTGCAGGTTCTTCTTCACTTGAACCATCTCTACACATTATACATTACAGCTTTTATTAGACCTAGCATAGCTAACTGCATTAGAAACACATGTTTAATTAACATATACATAATGCAGGCTACTGAAGCTTCTCTCAACGACAGTCACTCAAGCTATATTTATGCACATGCTGTTTACACCAACACAAACTGTAATCTAAAAGAAAAAGCAGATGCTCAGTTAAACTGTATATTTCACCGCAGAGCTTGGCTAACGTGCCTGTAGCGTCTCTGCAGTTTAACTACAGTGATGAAGTTTATGGATTAATTACATGAGACCAAGGATATTTTAATCTTGTTACAAACCTAGTGCTTTCCAGTTAAAAGTAATCAACTTAAGTCAAGAGGAGGGGTCACAGCAGCTTTGCGAGCAGTAATGTGTTAAATTAAGCTATAAAAATAATTAACGGTTCATACACTGCAGAACTCCCAGTATTCTTATTAGTGCACCTAGTAGTATCTTTATCAGATAATGAAACACCTGGCGGCACCATCTTAAGCCACTGATCATATACAGTGCCCTGCACAAGCCAGAAAAATCAGTGCCTGATGCAGTAGTTATATTAAACATGATAGATCTACAGCACATGAATCCATAACAAATACACCGAAAAACTGAATTTATATGACATAATAATGCAAGGAATCACATGAAAGGAAAAATGTCCATTTTTTTTCATTAAGACTTTAGGAGCCAAAGTATCAAGAGTGTAAATCTGCTGTGCTTGGGATTCATTGTCCTGTTGATGAGCCAGTATCAGCCAAGCTTTAACTGTCAGACGGATGGCCTCACATTTGACTCTAGAATACTTTGGTATGCAGAGGAGTTTGTGGTCAACTAGGTGACTACCAGCCCATATCATCACCCATCCACCACTGTGCTTCCCAGTTGCTATGAGGTGTTAGCGTTGATATGCTATGTTTGGTTTTTGCCAAACATGGTGGTTAACATTAACATGCTAAACGAGGCCTGCAGAGTATGAGATGGAGCTCTTGGGTTTTTTTTTTTTTGTAATTTCTCTGAGCATTGCACAGTCTGACCTTGGGGGTGAATTTGCTGGAACGTCCACTCCTGGGTCCAGAGCAGCAAACTGCCAAAATTTCTGCTTTCACTGGGGTGCTCACACTTGCTGATGATCAATTAATCAAGTGTATTTGATTAGCACCAGCTGTTTGCTACTTACCCTTTAAATCCTATGAAAGCAGGGGTGTACTTAGTCTTTCACAGTACTTGTGTGTACTTGTGAAGAACACAGACAGTTGTGCACTTAGCAGAAATGACATTTGTAGCATTTGACTTCAGTTGTCATACTGCTTTAAGCAATATTTGGTACTTGTTATGACTCTGACCACGTGTAATGCTAAATTCTTCTGTAAACTGAAGAAACACCACATTAACCCTCATCCACCCTGGTGGGGGGCTGGAGCCTATCCCAGCTGTCTATGGGCAAAAGGCAGGGTACACCCTGTATAGGTCGCCAGCCTGTTGCAGGGGCTAACACAGAGAGACATACAACCACTCACGCTCACATTCATACCTATGGGCAATTTAGAATCACCAATAACCTAACCCCACTAACGCATGTCTTTGGAACTGTGGGAGGTAGCCGGAGAGAATCCAAACACAGGAGAACATGCAAACTCCACACAGAAGAAGCCTGAGCCAAGGGGGGGATTCGACCCCCAGACCTGTAAGGCAACAGTGCTAACCCCCGCGCCACATGCTGCCCATTAACCCGCAATGCCTGAAAAAAAAACTGCTGCTGTTGCTAGCTAGCATTTGCGTCATCATAATCATGGATGATCACTAACCCTCCTTCAGCTCGCCAGAAAGTAGGAATAATGTCCACACTGACTTGTTGCCATTATGAGTACAACATCACGTTTGTCTTGAGTATGCTGATGAATAAATACTTGATGTGCAGAATTGTTTCAAGTTGATAGAAATCGTTCCTCATGTAATGTGTTTCAGTTAAAAAACGTCCTCAAAGTTAAAATACAAATCTTAAAATGAATACACAATGAAAGAAGCTTCAATACATTTTATTTCTTTATTTGGTTATTTATTTGTAAAAGAACCAGTTATTTCATGGACCTTGACAGAAATTTTTATTTTGACCAGTAGGATGTGTTTTCTCGCCTCTGGCTGTTTCCTGTCTCGTTACTTCTGGAAAGCTCACTCAGCCATGCACCAGCCACAGCTGTAGCTCAGAGGCAGGAGAAGGTGCTTTGGAAGTAGCTATGTCTGTGACTGCTATAACCACACATATGTCAACATATGTTAAAGATGATAGCGATACATGAATGGCTAACAGGTAACAGTGATCTGAATGTTTCTGCCTCAACAACTGAGGAAAGTATGATAGCGATGATACGTATAAACTTTTTCTTATTCTGTTATAACGAGTCGTTAAACTTTATTGATTATTGGTATTGGTCAGTCTTGATCCACTCTTGACAGCATTGGTGTGCATGTGTTTCTATCCACCTCCTAACTGGTCTACCTAGCATGTCTCCTACTCCTTTGGTTTGGCCTTCCTGTTTTGTGAAATAGCTTTAAGTTCCTCCCCTCAGCTGTGACTCTGCCTGCTGTAATGAAGAAGATCCCTGTGCTAATTTGCTCACGTGTTTCAGTGCATCACAGGACCAAGTTTCTTTTGTGTATATGTGTGTGTTGCTTTACATCATCATCATCTCCTAATCTCCTCGCGCATCCCATCTTGCAGGTTTAAAGTCATTAATTCTTTATCAGGAATTTGCCAGCAATCCGCATTATTGTGCCAAGATAATTGGATCAGAGTCTTCTCCTGGGTACACGTGTAAAGGGAAAAATGTGAAATTGTGGGCCTTTGCTGTGAATCATCAACCAATCTGCATTTTTACTGAATCAACTCCATCATGAAAAACATAACCAGCTTTAGGACGACCTTGGCTACTACATCAAACTTTACTGTGTTACTCCACAGGAAGTTGCCTGTAGTCAAACACTGTAGTCGCCTGCTTTGCTCTCTGCAGTGCATCCTTCTCTCTGATGATTCCTTTTCCTCTCCACAGGAGCCCAGTTGCAGTCGGCCATGGTTGCTATTGTTTGGCCCTGCTGAGGTCTGTGCCAACTGCAGCCTACATTGTACTGGTAACTGGTCTACGATACCATCTTTTCATATGAGCGTCTTTTCACCCAATTACTTATGAATCCATGCATCTCCTGCTGACTGCAGGAGTCTGTCTCTTCTTCATCACCATGGAGGCAAAGCCCCAGCTCAAGTAAGTCTTAGGGAGCCAAAGACTGAAAATCCCTCGTAAAGGATCAGACTTGGTCTTATACTGTGGGGGATCCATGCTATAAAATGCTCACCATCACTCTGTACGTTAGTCTGTTCACATTGTGTGATAGATGTTTGTGAACTCTATTGCAAAAAATACTTTGAGAATGCACTTTTATGTATTTTGAGGAAGTATATTTAAATATTTCATTCTTTCCAAAAATAAAAGTGTTTTGAGGAGGAATAAAGTTGAGATGATGTAAAGATTTTTGAGCTTTTTTTACACTGTGTATTACCTCAGGGACGAGTGTACAGTGAACAACAACGGGGTGCTTTGGCTCCATGATTAATTGAATGACTTTGATGTTACACTGGAGAGCTAGATGTGTATGTGCTGCGAGCGTTTGATAATACTTGTTTTAGTCTAGACTTGCATCCTCAGTTGTTTTCACTTATTCATGCCAAGCTTTTTTTTTAAGGTGAAAATGCACGGAGTGGTGCTGGGAAATATGTGAGGTCACCAAATTTAAAACACCTTTGTCATGGTAGGATGAGCACAGACATAAATACTATTAATTATGACTGGATTCCATTTAGCTGCTTCAATTTTAGGCCTCTGGTTGTGGTCGAAAATTAAAAAAAAAAAAAAGTCACTTCGTTTCCTCATCACTTTTTTAATCGCCTTCATTGATGGAAAGTGTTGTGAAGGAGAATCTGTAATTCAAAAGAAGCGCAGTGCTCTGAAAATCCTACTGCATTTGTCACGAACTGGGCCACACGGCTATGACCAAAAGGGAGATGCACACAAATGCAGATTAAAAGGTTGTTTATTTTAAATTAAAGGAACAGAAGCAGAACTTAAACTAACCATGATATGTGTAGTCAGTACAGTCAGTAGTGTCAGTGAGTGCATGAGTGAAGGAATAGTGTATGCAATGTTGACGAGTGCAAGAAGCCAAACCAAAATGCAAAGACGTGTCTCAAGGAGGAGAACCCCTCATCAACTGATCTGTGAGCACTTGTATAGAGCACTGGCACGGGTGCTGCCGGTGTCACTGACTGGCAAACTCCAGCCCTCTAATGCTTGCAGGAGTCCTGCTACACAAGCAGGCCAAAAGGAAGGCAGGACAGAGTGGGCCGTCACAACTTACACTAGGCATGTTATGAAGGTTATAATCCCATGTCAACGTGGGTATGATGAGTTGAAAAGGCATTTTGCTCATCTCAAGGCGTGTTCGCCTCAGGTTGCCTTGTGACATACGTGAACACAGTTGACCCCGCCTGGCCTGCACTCCCTCAGCTTTTAGCAGTCTGGGTTCACTTTGTCTCAACATCTCAGCTCCTCTCTCGCGTATGTGCTCTCTCTTTCACACACAAGGACACATAAACACAAACATGCTTTTGAAAAGTGCTCTCACGAGGTACAGTGATGTTTGTGATTTTATGCATTTTGTGACGTGATTGCTAACAATTTTGGAAGTAGTGAGACAGTGTCCTCTCATATGCCTTTGTCACATTTATTTGTTTCTAAACAGCAGTTTTCATGAAGGCAGCTGAGGAAGTGCTGGAGTTTCATGCTTAGCAATCACACAGCATGCACAATGCCTGAGAACAGATCTGCACAGGGATCAGGTATACGAGTAAAACAAGCCGGGCTTGGTTGGGATCAAATACTGGAAGTTCACCCTTAGATATTTTGCCCTTTGTGTTCTTACCATGTTGTTTTATGCAGGCTGTATAAATGTGAATGACACAGTGAAATATATAAACCTCTTTACATGGGATAGAATTTAAAACTATATGCTTTACCAATCACAGCAATTCATGTCAAATCAGTTTTATTTATGCAGCGCCCAATCACAACTGTTGCCTCAAGGCGCTTTATATTGTAAGGTAAAGATTATACAATAATACAGAGAAAACCCAACAATCAGACAACACCCTATGCGCAAGCACTTGGCGATGGTGGAAAGGAAAACCCTCCAGCAGATGAAGTGACATTTCTCTTCCTGCTGAAGAAACAATCCCCTTAACATCGCTTTTTAAAGTCTTTCATCATCTCTTAAAATAAGACATATTTATTTATCCCAAAAGTTGGGAAATTACTGTGTTACAGCTTCCAGAACATGAATAACAGTCTAGCTGTTTTTAATGTTAAAATAAATACAATATCACAAAACAACTCAGAAAGGTTAAAAAAAAAATCCACAAAAGAAGGCATTCAGTTAAATAGAAAGAGAAAAAAATTAAAACTTTAAAAACCCAAACCTAAATATGATACAATAAAGAGCATAAATCATAAATGACGGTGTTGTGGTATCAGGTAGTAAAGATTTTCTGTATGTGTCCTTGTGGCAGTGGAACTGAAACAGATGTTAGATGAAGTGTTCAGCTGCATGCCCAGTAAGCAGTCACATGGATGAACTCTGCATCAGCTGATGGAGAACTCTCCATCAGCTGATGGAGGAATCCAGGCAGTCCGTTGATTCAAGTTGAATTCAAAGAGGCAGCGCCAATGACAAATTTCAAATGCAGTCCAACAGCTGGCCATTCAGTGTTAGGGCCACAGAAAGGTTCCATCACAGTAACATTTTACAGCTAGTGCAGTCTTCTTCTTACCACTTAGATTAATATCTCTGACCCACTGAGAACTCCAGAAACCAGGTACGGCATGTCGCTGCAACACTCCATGAATATGAAGCGCATTAAACTCCACTCACTGTGTTCTCTTTGGGTCTTAATCAGTTCACCAAGCTCACCCAAACTACTGTCCAAACACCTCAGATTACCCGTGTATAATGAATTAACCACTTAACTGGCGGCTAAAAAAAACAAAAAACGCCTGAAAAAGCATACCCAAATTAAATCAGCTGCTGTTCCTGAACTCTTTGGAGTACACACAAAAGTTTAGTGTCTTTGCGAAGCAGACAACCTATATTTTTCATTTATGTAGTCAAAAGCACTGTAACTGTAATGAGTTTGTAGCTATTAAGTTTGGAACACAGAAAAAGTAGACAATTTTTGCCTCGCCTAGATTTTTCCTGATTGTTATCATGTAACTACACACTGAATATAGAAGGTAACGACTGGAAAATACATTGGAGCTGTAGAATGAAGTCTTTTTGTCGTGCATTTCGAATTTCATCAAGATAGCACAAAAGCCTATTGTTTTGTAAAGGTTTTTGTGCATTGATGCCCTGGCGTGCTCTCTCATGTGCCATTTGGATAGTCCAAGTGCCGCATCTAAGCCCCCTTTGACATGCAAATTTTAAAGGGCTGTAACTCCTCAATGCTTCAACATACAGTCATCAATGAGGGCTCTAATCAAAGATACTGTCCTGAGGAATCCTGTACTACACACAAAATTACTGAATAAATCATAAATAAAGCCATATTAATCCAATAAAATATGAATGACACTATTGTACATTGTAAAAAAAAAAATAGTCACAAAACAAATCACCATTTCTGTAAATGCTATTTTATTTTCAGAGTAATGTAAAAAAAAAAACACAGCACAGCAAACTGCAACAATTTACAATTATTCTGCTCTACCCCCACCCCCCCTCACATGGAATTTTCAATGTGCCACTGGTTATAGCAGTCTCTGTTTGGGACAAAGCACAATGGCTTGTCACATGTGGTGCACTGGCCCTTCTGGCCTGTGCTGTAACAGGCATTAGATCCTCTTCATCAGATGAAGAAGCCTCTTCCACCATCTTCTCTTTGGCTGGCTGCCACTCATGATCAGAGGTTCCCCTAATTTGTAAAAGAAGGAAAATGTCAGGCCTTCATGCACCAAAAACCCAGTCATTTTTCAGTGATTCCCTTACACACACAAATAAATACATTGTATATCAAAAAAAGTTACAGTAAATGCAGACAGTGCATACACACATAAAATAAAAACCACACAATCCTCCCAGTAGTCCTTGTCTGATACAAAATGTACAACCTCCTCCCATACAATAACCCCCACCCCCAACTTGTAAAACTTTAGACACTTACTGGTCATCTCCATCGGAAAACAAATCTTCTTCTGATGTTGGATCATCAGTTGAACCCAAAAAGTCTGATGCTGAAATGTCGCTCTCTCTCCGTGTGAGCAATTCCACAACCTCCTGAGCGCTGAACTTGGTCTTGCCGGCGGCCCGCTGTGCCATTTCGCAAAACTCCAAAACAACGATGCGATCACGACGAATCTCAAATGAAGCTCTGAGACGTTGTCCACCTCACCTTGCCCTTTTATCGGGTGATGCTGACGTAATAGAGAAGCCCACGAAACCCCCAATCGATACTTACAGTACACCTTTCCCTACCCCCAAACACCTGGCACATTTCAATACGTAAATCACACCACTATACAGCGCCCACGCAAACACACAATATAAGTGGCGCCACAGCGGCGCACGGTTATATTTTCTGTGTAATGGTGCATGCCAAGCTCAGCATTACATACATATTTACATCAGAACGGCATATAATACGAGGACGAGCTGAGAATAAAAACTTACCTTCTGCCTTCTGAGTAACAGGTGTTCATTTGCAGCGATAAAACTGGTCAAATCAGCGACGACATTCTCTAATACAAAATAATCCACTCTCGTGAGTCATTTAGTCACTTCGTATAATAAATGTAGTCTGTTTTTGATGCATTCTGACAATCCATTGCCGAGAGAAAACATTGTAAATACTGTTTATGCACGTCAGCGCATAGACTCCTACTTCCTGTTTGGTTTACGCATGGAGGACGCAGCAAATACGCACTGAATACGCAGGGAGTTTATGCCTTCATGTGAAAACACACCCCATAGTGCCATATACCCACGTGTCGGGAATTTTATTGGCTATCCATCTGTGGTTTTAGATTTCAGGTTAGAGTTGACCAATAAGAACGATTGGAGAACATTTGGGGGCATGTCCTTAATGTCACATGACGCTCTCTGGATATTATTGGCTCTGGAAAATCCATTTCATAACATGATTGGCTAAATGAGGTGTCAATCGAATTCTGAGGGTCTAGTCTGTCATATAAAAGCATCGTGAGGGCGAACGGCAGCGTTACTGTGACGCTATGAGGCTTCAAAGTCGGAAATCGCTACAGAGGGCCCGGGGGCGGGCCCTTGCCAGTTAACAGGTTAATGATCCCTATATGAACCCTATAAGCAAACCCATTCAAACTGAGCTACAGTCCGTCTGTCACTTCGCTTCATAGAGGACTTTCTTATAAAGTGCTTCACACAACTCACAACGTAATTTCAGTTTAACAATGTCGCACAACGTTCATAGTTTGCCTGCAGGTTTTAACAAATTGTTAAAAGTTAAAAATGTCTCCACATGATGATCTGCATCAGTTGTCATTTGTTTTTGTGAACAGCTGGATCTTGCTTTGCTTTGATAGGAAGGAGATGATAAAGGTGGTTTCTTAGTATTCAACCAGCTCTTAACTATGGCTGCCACACACTTTACTCAGTTGGAAACCTTCCTTAGACTTTGACTGTTCGACCGCAACCTCAGTGTGCTTTTTGTCATAGCCGGGTGGGCTCAGGTGTAAATGATAAATATAATTATGATTGGATTTTTCTTCAGCTGCTGTGTCATTCAGGGACATTTAAGAAGAACAGAGCACTGTTTTTAGTGCCACATGTGCGTGCTTCATGTTCTCTGTCAAAATATATGTTGTGAGAAAGTGTGCGGTTTAAAAATTCCAACATTAGCAGAAGTTTAACGGGGACGTCAGTCAGGTTTGTGCCCACGCAGTCTTGAGAAAAAGGTTTAATCAGGCAGCGTGAGTGAAAACACCTGTGTGGGTGTAACATAGGGGTGCAGAGTGGGCGTTTTCAGCATGTCGCACATTTCCAGTATGCTGCACTAACCATTAGCTAAAATATTATGTGGTTTGTTTTTTTTTTCTTTCCATGACCTTTTTTTTTAACCCTCGTGAGAATTTAACCCTGTAGTGGCCGGTGACATTTTGGAAGATGTTGACACAAAGCTGCTCACGATAAAGTACAGGTTGTGTAGGTGAAATTATATGTCCCCAAATTAGTTATTTCATAGATTGGAGTTGTTTTTCAGACTACCTCTTTAATGTTCAGACTTTAGTTTTAGATATGTTCAGATGAAGTGAGCAGTTAGAACTATAGCCCTTACTGTGTGTGTCTTTGCTGCATTAGACTCCTTTAACCTCAAATGACCTAAGTGATTTCTATATCTCAGTTTTCAATAAATCATCATATTCACATAAAGGTCAGTTTTCTACATCCAGTGTGCACAGTAAGGTCAGCTAATAAAAAAGGTTTATGTAGCACATAAACTCTAAATATGAGCTCTAAATGAGCTTTAAATCCACATTTTTGCTGCATACAGTAACAAGTCAAAGCTCTGCAACCTGTTAAGAGCACCAGCATGCTGTTTGCTTGAACTCGTAGCCGTTTGTCTTTTTATTTCTGCTTCATCTGACTGAGGAAAGCTGTGAATTGCAGTTGGTGAAAATCAAAACTGTGTAGTGGTAATGTGTAAACACTGCAACACAAGTTCCAGAAAGACTGAGCTAATCGTTCTTCTGATTTTGGTAGGGCTTTATTTCACATGATAAACTGTTCTTGTTTGGATTTCAGTGCACGAGTCATAAAGTTTTGTGTCTGGCAGTGAACTGCAGACATAAACTTTGTTTAACGTCCACTCAATCTGTTTCTTCAATATCACTGAGAATCCCACCAAAGTAAAACTGGCTTGTAGGCTGGCTTCGATCCAAGCAATAAGAGTATGGAGCCAAGAGAGCAAACAACGTGTCCCTGTCCAAGGACTTGATGCTGCTCACTGTGTGCTTTGACGCCTGTTTTGAAAGTAAAATCTGAGTTAAAGTGAAGACTGGAACGCAAGTCTCAGCAAACCTCCTGTTTGGCTTCAGCTTTGTGTAATTTGTAGTTAAAAAAAAAAAAAAAAATGTTCCTGCCTTCTGACATGCACAGCTAGTCTTTTAATACAGCGGGATGTGATGTAAAGACATCATTCCAGCACTTATTTTGTTGACTCTGGGGCTTCTGATGTTGATGAACAGCAGAGCCTGCTTCAGAGCTCCTTGTTGATCATAACCTGGCAGTTCTAACCAGGAAAGGAAAATCAAGTGTTAAAGCTCGGTGTTAAAGCTACAGTTTGTAGCTTCTCACCTCCAGGCACTCAAGTAAATCTTGTGTTCACGCCCCAATACTTGTCACTCACCTTGATGAGCTGTCTGTATTGAAACAGCATCTCACCAGGGCAAAGATCACTGACTTCCCCCGAGCCCCCGCAGGGGTTGGAGAAGCAGGCGCCAAACTGGGAAAAGTCGGGGGGAGACGAGGCAAGCTGGTGTTCCACGTTTTCCTGAATAGATTGTGTTTGATGCGAGGCGAGCGCTTCACTCTTTGTTTTGCCGCCGCCGTTGTTGTTGCTGTGACTCACCTTGACAGGGACCTCACTGCTTACTACACCGGCAGAGAGTGGAATTTAAATGCCCCCGAGCATCATTGGAAAGTCAGACAAACAAGAGGATTTGCATTTGAATGCAGGGGGGTCAGGGACAGACACACGCTGCATATGGATCACTGCAGGTGAGCTGGTTTGCATTACAGGCAAGACACATTTAGCTTTTTTTTTTTTTTTTTTTAGTTTAGCCTCAAAGCTAAACTGGCAGCATCCTGTTGTCAAGTGCCTTTTTCCTCTTTAGTCCAACAAGGAATCTCACAAAGACTTCAAAGTGTGATGTAAATAGTTGATGAACCAGATAATGATCTACAGCACTCATGAGGATTATTCTGTCAGCGTGCTTCACTTCATTCAGCTTCTCCAACTGTATCGCGCTGTCTTTGCAAACCAAGCTGTTAAACCAACTAAATCTGTTAGCCCATACTTTTTTTTTTTACTGAGAGCTCCTCCCGTGATTGTGAAGTGATTTAGAAAAATTTAGAATGAAGAGCAACACATTTTCTCAGATGGAGATCGATTTTCTGTTTTTGGTAAGAATAAACATGATAAAGCGCTCTGTGGGAACTGCAGTACCGATGATGAATTACACTTGAAAAGACTAACATCCATCTGCATCTCATCGGCCTCGTGAAAAAATCCTCTTCATAATCCCGACCAGTTCTGTGGGGTTTGACAAACTCCTGCAGTCTTTCGAGACTAAAAGATGGATTTATAGCACTGCGCTGAATCCCTGTTGAGCCTGCACTGTAGAGGGTGACATCATTATTTGCAATGATACTTATGTGCTGATGTCTCTGCACCGCTCTGCCATCACGAGGAAAGAAAAGAAAGAAGTTGCTTTATTAAAATGCAGGAAAGAGAGAAGACTTAAGTACCAGCTGAGTCCATGAATGAGAATGTGGCATATGTCTACATGTAAGAATACCTTAGAAAGTCTGAACAGAGCCATTGGTGACAGAAAATTGTATTCATAAATATACAGTAATTAGTGTCTAATTACATCTTCCAACAAACTGATTCATTGTCATAAACTTTGCATTTTATGTTTTGTGGCCAGAGAGCGGCCGCAGTACACCAGAGGCGGAGAAGAGAAGTTGTAGGTGTTCATGTTTCATGATTATAGTTGTAATTTATGCTGTGTGGTTTATTTATTTTTTTTGTCTGTAGGTGGGCGGGGTTCTTTTTTGTCTGTAGGTGGGCGGGGTTCTTTTTTGTCTGTTCATACTATGTTTTAAATGTCCAACGAGACCAACTAACTGGATCAAACCTTTGAATAAAACGCAATAAGCTGTCGTCAGGTGAAGCGCAGGGGTTTCATTTATTGATTATCACTTCAAAACAAGGGGGGGGGGGGTGTTGAAAAATCTGAATTGTTGTCTTGTGTCAGTGTAGCTGAGAGTACTCTGCTCGCAACGAAGCGCTGCGTATTGATAACAGCATAATTAGTTTAAGTTACTTATTTAATCTTATCCGAGAAGTTCACGAGTGGCGTGTAAAATGATCTGTGAGCAGAGGCGTCAGAGCAGCTTCTCACAGATCTGATGGGGCAACACTTTGAGAGCTTGAACTCATTTCTCTCTATCCAAGGATCCAGCAGACCATGAAATGGATCCCAATAATTGTTTTGTCGAAAGCTTTTAGGCATGTGTTATACAGCACATCCAAACCTGACTGTGTGCGGGTTATTTTTTGCCCACCTCTGTTGAAATGACTCCTGCAGTTCTGGGTGACCCAGCAGTCCACAGTGATGTCGGTCTGTTTTTAAACCTTTTGCTTTTCTCCTGTTAATAATTTTCTTTCATATGACTAACGTTTGGTAACAGCCCTCGTGTTTTGTTTTGTTTTTTGTTTTTTTTTTTATCTAGCTTGTGGTAACTATGCAAGTCATTCTGTTTATGTATTCAAACACTTTCCTGCTCTGTCTGTATGTGATGAATTAAGTGTTTAATCAGATGAAATCAGCCTTGAAGTTCAAAGTCTTTTTTTTTTTTTTTTTACCTCCTTCGCTGTCTGTATTTTCTGAGTTGTTTTCTTTATTAATGTGAAAAGTGACAGATTTGCAAAAATCATCTGTTTATGTTCTCAGTAATAAAATAAAAGGCTTTCTCTGCAGGAGTTGTGTGATTTTTATTTATTTATTTTTTAAACAAGCTGTTAAAAACAAAGTCGTATGTTATTCGTTCTCATAAGGATCTGCACACATTCCTCCTGTGATAGCAGTGATTAGCTGCCCATTAAATTGTCTTTCAGCTTCTTGCGTCCTGGGTGGAAGCCATCTGTCTCGGTTCCTCCTGCTTTAGCGGATGGATGACGTATGATGCACTTTTCACTGGAGTCTCTTATATCAAAGTTTCCTACTGACTTAGTAAAATTGGACATAAAACCATCTGTGAAAGTGCACCTAGCGTATCTTAACATACAGGATAGAAGTAGGAGGATGATAATTTAGTAATCATCCCTCTATCTGCTATCCACCCACTAAATAATTATTTTATGCCTTCAGGAGCTGGACTTCAGTGCCACCATTAAAGGAGCCACACATTCCACGCTCCGCTCACTTCTGAGTAGGAGTCTCTCTTAAAACCTCCAAAGTGATGATGCACCCAAGATGTGTTATAGCCCTCATACCACAAATGTAAGGCACACAAAGCTGAATTCAGTTATGTTTTTAATGGCAATTATTGATTCAAAACCGTCCTGAAATGTCTAGTTTTCGTCCATATTAAGCACATTTATTTCTACCATTTCTTTTCTTTGTTCTCATCACGTCCTGTGCTCTCTGTGGGCCTTTAAATGAGTTTGGCTTATTATTAATTAATCTCCACTTGATGTGTTCAAATTGAATCCAATCACCTGTTTTCTACAGCTTTTGAATAAGCATGTCTTCTAGCTTGTTCTGAGGGATTTAGGTGTCCACACATCCATGACATTCCCAGGTCCGTGAGCGCTCCAGACCAGATGACCAGACTGCATCAGTTAGCAGTGCTTCTTAAGGTGAAGTCAATCAAGTGACAACATTTAGTGCTAAAAGATGAAACCAGCACAAATGTGATAAATAAAATGCTGTTCCCCTGATGGCCACTGGAGGCGCTTTTTAAAAGCAAGTCGATCCCCACAGACTGCTCTGTTAAAATGGCTAGCTTTAGCAATGGCATTACTATATTTACAGCCTGGTACAGTGATTGGCAGCTGTAGCCAAACAAGTAGTCCATGTTTGTGGTGTTGGTGCCTTTCCGAGCTGTGACGGACGGCCCATTCAAAAACTCTGAACACAGAAGTATGTGCGTACTTTGAAAGTGCCCACACAAAATTACTCTGGATTCATGGAACGTGGGATCTGGCCAGTTTTGTTCTTACCAGCGTGGATATGTTGGTGAATCTGAATCATACTGCTACACATTCATTTTGAGGTGTGTCATGAAAAGGCACCGCTGAAACAAACAAACAAAAAAAAAAAAACAGCACCCTTTCTTGACTGAAACTAAAGTGGGAAAAGAAAAGGATCCACAGATAAAGCCAGACAAAGTTCACCTTCTCATATTATTTCCTCTGGAGTGAGGATGGATAAAGGGGAAAAAAAAAAAAAGTGGCTGCACTAACTGAGCCTGTGAAGGTTGAGTCCACTGGGACAGGGGCGACTGTAGACTGTAGCTTGGGTTAAAATAAAAAAAAAAAAGCACAGAAAGCTCTGATATGAAAAACTCTAACAGACCAGAGGAAAAAGAAGGAACCAGGAGGAGGACAAGAAACAGCTGATTTCAGCTTAAGGCCAGAAACTCACTGCATTTATTGAAAACGAACAAACATCCATACGTGGGATATTACCAAGAAATTAGAGTGTAAGTGACGGCAGCCAGAAAGGATGTCCTTCTTTAATGAATGTGGTTTTGATATGCTACGCATACAAATGAGGTGTGACCACTACTGTGTGTGAAATACTGATGATTTAAAATGATTTTGTTCTGTTTTTTTTGGTCTTACTGGTGTGATGTTGACATCTAACAGTCAACATGTTCCTACTCGACTAAAGGAAGGCTCTGTTACGCTAAAGCTCCAGCATTCGTGTTGTTCTATAGTTTATCTACATTAAAGTCCTTATTTTTAAATAATTCTCTGAGCATTGTTATTTTGGAAAATTTAAATAATGGCCACACTTTAGGAAACTTGGCCTTCTACATCCCTTGTGCTCCTGAGGTGTGCTGGTATCAGGTACACATCAGTTCAAGAGGGTCATTCCTTCTAGCCCGACTCATGGTTGCTGCTGCTGCTGCTGCTGTTGTTGTTGCTGTGACCACCCTCAGGCAGTGGCCTCTGAAGGATCACACTGAAACGCCACAAGAAGACCGTCAACTCTCGAATGTTGCAGGTTGTAAACACGTGGGCGCAAACAGCAGCTGAGGCCAGCAGTAACATCGAGGTGATGTGCTTGGTTTTTGGGACATGCTCCAACACTGCAGTGCTCAGCCAGGGGCTCATGAATACCCCCATGTCTGGCCCACACTTTTTACCCCAGGCATCTCTCAGAAAGGATAGTGTCCTTTTCCAGCCCAAGCTGTTGGAATTTGGAAAGCTCGTTTTCTTTCTTGCTTGGTAAAAATAGTCATTTTTACAGTCCATGCCACATATGTCAAAACTTGCTTGCTGACATTTTAATCCGGCCACATATCAATTTAGGTTCTTAATCAGTTTTTGCCTGCCCACATAATTGAATCTACATACTAGCAAATATATGGAATCACAGACAGGAATCAGAAGGTCATTATAAACTTCATGTTTCTGCTATTGATGAGATTAAGTGATGAGTTCCCAGTGTGGTCCTCAATGAAACTGAATTTAACTGCTTTGGGGAGAAACTACACACATGCAGGAAACACAACAAGTTTCTTTATTCAACTAAAGGAAGCTGATTACGGCTTCCTTTAGTCTGACTAAAGGAAGCCGTAATCAGGAAGACTGAAAACAAATGTTTTATGACCAGCTGTGTAATAAAATAAAATGTATTTATTAAATTGATGGTGCCCTTCATTTGGCTTTGGGTCAAATTCTGCCAAAAAAATTTCTGTAAGAGAAAACCATCAACTTGACACACTGGGCTAAGTGTAACCACATTAATGGAGACAGCAGTCCTGTGGAGTTCACTGCTGTGTATATATGTTTGTGTATTTCCACTAGATTCTGCTTTCAAAGTCATCAGTGACATTTACCGTCGCACATTCAGTTACAACACAATTCTTGCCCTTTAAAAACAAAACAAAATGTGTTCTCAGACACACTGTTAGGTCTGCAAACTTGAGCTTATTGCAGCTCTGTGATATCTAAACTGCAGCGACTAGTGAATATTGGATGTTTCACCATGGTAACCCTGAAACCACAGAGAAAGCCCCCACACACACACACACACACACATCTCACATCCCAATTTAACCTTTTTGTGTCTGTGAAGCCAAACATGCTACAACCAGCTTTTAAAGGCAGATTAAAAGGAGTTGGAGGTGACACCGAGGCAGTGAGTTATTGGCTTTGCTTTTATTATTATTTTTATTATTTCATCAACTTGGGATTCTTGAAATGCTGTGACCGGTCCTTCCTGCATAGCTTTTACTTTGGATTATTTCCGTAAGGTTTGTATTTCTATAATGTTTCTTACTGTGACACTTTATTTGTAATTGAGCATTTTTAGCTCCTGTCAGATCCTTGGCGTCAGCTCCGGTTACACAAAAACTCTAACGTTGGCCATAACTCGAGAACGATGTGACTGAGGATGCTCAGGTTTGCACCATAGATGCATCTACTAAAACTCTCAGGCAAGTTCGAATCTCAGTGACCCTGACCTCATGCTAAAGGTCAGAGGTCAAGTTTTCTGAAAATCTAGTGAACGCAATAACTCCATGATAATGTCATCTAGGATTTTCAAATTCATCACACAGAGCAAGAGAAGCGCTCTGTGCTTTATTCAGATTCATATGTTAAATAAATGGTGCCTTCAAAGCCCTGATGAGGAACTGCATCGTGGATATGTGTGGTAGAAATTTCATTTCTGTACGCGTGGATTTTTACAGCTATGCTAGCACTGATTTAAATTTGACAGTGCATACACAACCTTCAGTAATCATCTTTCTGTACATTATTTATGCATTTTTGCCTGTTTAATGACAGTTTTTCACACCTTTTGTTCATGTGGTTATATTCTAACACTTTTACAGTTTAAATGTACCTCAGATATAAACCAACCAGCTGTCTATTACATTTTATCTTTATTTTTTGCTGTGGAAACAAAACTTATTAAAAGTCATGTATACACTTATGATGATAGTTAATTAACCCTGGCAGTTTCTCAATACTCAATTATGGAAGTTCATACTTGGCTAGTTCTCACGGGAGTCCAGACTTCCTGAGGACGGGAGCGCACAGCGTGATCATCCAGCAACTGGAACACCAGTGTACTGGACAAAGCTACAACTAAGCTCAGCTCCAGCCTTTTCTCCTTAATTTCACTGTGATTCAATGGAAATTCCCCCCAATATGCCTAATTATTGGACTTCTTTTTAAAAAATTGATTATTAAAAAAGTGTTTTAAGCACTTTGGCAAAAGAAGACCATCAGTGTCTATTTATTTCAGTATAACTGTATCAGGTTATACTGAAATAATTACTGAGTAATCAACACCTGTAACATTTTCGTAACGTGCATGTGCTGCATAAACTATAATACTATAAATCTAGAGGTGCTGAACTCTATTATATTAATCTTGTTATATATTTATCTCCCCTTTTTTGACTTTGAAATTCCACTAAAACTTTAATATTAGGCTCAAAAACTTAAACGCTGGCCAAAACTTTCCTTCCAATCCAAAACAGCCGAGCGTTGGCACCCGCTCAGCGGTACTCTTATTATCTTTGTTGTAGTAACTAATAATGTATGTGTTTGAGCAATTTCTAGTGTTAATTATTTAAACAATGCCTAAATTACATGAAAACTAAATGTTTTCATTTAAACCATCAGGTCTAAGAACGCTAGACTAATTGCAGCTGTGGAAATTTGGCATCAACAACTTCTACAGCTTTGTGAAGATTTAAGAAGATATAGATGCCAAATTTTTTTATTTAAATGTAGAAGGTGTAGGTGGCAAATCTTTATGAAAATTTAGATATAAATAACAAATTTTATGAACATTTAGATATAGAGATGCCACATTTTATCAAAATTTAGAAAATGTAAATGCCAAATCTTTATAAAAAAAAATTCTACATGTCACATTTTATGAACATTTAGAAGCTATAGATGCCAATTTTTTTAATGAAAGTTTAGAAGATGTAGATCACAATTTTTTTATGAAAATTTAGATACAGATGCCAAATTTTATAAACATGAACATGTAGATTGCACATTTTTAGGAACATTTAAAAGATATAATTGCCATTTTTTTAGTGAAAACTTTGAAGATGTTGGTGGCAATTTTTTATAAAAATTTAGAATATGTGGAAGCTGTGGATGATGGGTTCTGCAGTCAGAAACTAAGGCAGAGATCTACTTGCTGCCACACTGAATGCAGTGGGTTGTTTGTGCAGATCAGACATTTGCTCTTTGGCACTGATGGAGTCTGTTTGAGTAAAAATGTAGGCCTCTGGACGTAGAAATATTCTGCCGCTGTTACTGATGTGCTCACACGGCAACCCTGATATCAAGTCTCAACTGTAATAACAAAGTGAGGCCACAGGATGAAAGGACTGTTACACCTTGGACAGGTTGCTATTACATCACAGGGTACACTTGGCCTTGTGGCCGCCCTCTTGCAGAGCTGTAATCCAAACGCATTGGATTACACATTGAGGCCAATAAACTTTTTGTTGATTGGCTGAGGGCTCAATGTTGGATCAAACTGTATGTGGGAAGGCTGCATGTGGCATTAAAAAAAATGGCATAAGAAATGAAGTCACCTTTATGTCTGGCCCTTGATGTTATACTTGTTTTCCCAGTGTGGCCCCCAGTCAAACTCAGTTTGACACCTCTGTTTTATCGCATCTGGAAGATCTGCAGCGAGACATAAAAACGTTCTTGCTCATGTTACGGTTGATTTCAAAACAGAGCTTTCACCTTGTTATCCATCAAATCGAATCTCACCGTCTGAACTGTAAATCTCTCTCTAAGCTCCACTGCTTCAGAATACCAATGGCATTAGGAGGTTTAAGGACCGGCTCGTTAACTTGTCTTTGCTGAGTTTAGTTTGAGACTGCTATTAGCAATATTTTAATATCAATAATGCATGAAATGCAGTCAACACTTACAGGTGAAAGGAGTCATTGGAGTTAGATATCAGCAGACAGTGCAGTTCTTCTCTTTTTAGTCCCTGCTCCTCTGGTTTTTGACCTGTAACCCTTTGAATTCACTCTCACGCATTTTTATCAGTCATATCCAGGTGCAGCGTGCAACCATAAAAATCTGATAAACTAAGAGCACACGACCTGTCAAACACCAAAGTCAGTTTAGCAAAAAGCTGGTAAACACAATGAACTTTTTAGTAACTAAATAGCCACAATGTAGCCTTTGTCCCCTTCCAGCAAGTAGGAAAACATCAGGAAATGCACATTCTTGATAAAGCAGTCATCCTGAAACAATAATTATAAATTTATAAAAGTCGCAGAAATATTTTAATATATTTTATTCTGTAGTGAAGAAAAACAGAATGTGCGTTGCAGTGTGATGTATCTTTAAATCATCACAGGCATCACTGTGTTTGTGCCCATGTGAAAGGGCATAAATCATTTTCCCATAAATCAGTGAACGTTTGCACCTCCTCATCATGTAAGCTGAACGAAGGAATGAACATCTGAATCATGTTTTTTTTCTGCCCTTCATCTCTCTTTTAGGTGAGGTACGATCTAACCATGCCTGCCTGTCCATCAGCAAATGCAGGACTAATTACAGCTGCACCGCTCCTCCACTCTTTTGATGCTTCAGGAGTTGTCTGCTAAGTGGCAGATGGCAGCGAGCCAAAGAGGTTATTGCAAGTTTAGAGTTGGCTCCCTCTGAAAACACTGCCACTGCAGGAGCTATTGATTGACGTATGAGTCGCTCTGTGGCTGCAGACGCTGCCAGGGTTCCCCCTTCTCCCCTCACTGCGTTTCTGCCACAGTTTCTCTTCCAAGCTGCTGAGAGGAATCCAGCTCACTAAACCTCGGCTTAGTTGTTAAGAAGCCTGGAGGGAAACACTTGCTGTTTGCATAAAATTACTACTGGCTTGACTTACACAGCAGTGGAGGAGCTGCTCGTTAACCCTCCGTGGACTACATAGGAGATGAATGAATTAGATCAGACTTTTCAGGGTCTGATTTCATATGAAGTCATTCTGAGAACACTTTTCAGGTACGTCAGTAATTACTCCATATGCACAATGACATTGCAGCGTCTCTCTTGGAGAGGTTTTAGTTGAGAAGTGCAGCACTCACTCTTTCTGTTAGAGTCCTTTTCAGTATGAAGAAGCAGATCAGAACAACTTAGACAGGAGTTTGCTATGTGGAAAACACTTTGCCAGCAAATAGTTCTCATTAGTTGGGAGAACAATGGAACAAACAGACATCTGGTGTAGAGGGTTTTGTTTATGCTGGTTATTAAAAAAAAAAATTAAATAGCAGCAGTGAAGAAGAGCGCTCATTAAATATTAATTCAGCCATGTGAATTGATCAGCCATAGGTGATGGTGGAGTCCTGTAAAGGCTGTTCAGGTGTCCTCATGACCCTCATCGAACTCTTTTGGACAATTCCTGTAGAGTCTGTCTGTCCTCAGTAAGTGGCACTTTTAAAGCAGATGTTGCCGTGGTTGGGAAGGTTTAATTCTGATACACAATACTGAGTGGAAAAGAGGCTGAAATCTTAGGACCTGGCTAAGAAATCATGTGTAGCTAACTGCTCAGTAACCACAATGTGCACTTTGTGGCTGTGCTGTGGTGCGGGTTGGTCTCTGTTTATGGTTTACCTGCTGATGGTATCTTTGGATGATGAAGACAGTGGGCTGTGGAAAGCTGAGTTCAATTTCACTAGCCACACCAAGGCCTGATTACTGCCTGCTGGATCAAGAAATACTTAAATAGAACCTGTCTGAGAAAGTGAAGCAGGCTAAAAGATCTCAAAAGCAGAACATCATACCTCAATCTAAAGAAACAGCTGAGAAACAGTCACTCACATCTATCGGATGTGGAACCGTAAGGAACCTTTCCAGGAGTGGCTGGCCGACCAAAATCACTCCAAGAGTGCATCAAGTCATCCAGGAGGTCACAAAAGAACCCAGAAGAACAGGCTTCATTCACCTCAGTTAAGCTCAGAGTTCATGATTCGATAATGAGAAAGAAACTGGGCAAAAATGGGATCCATGGGGGGGTTCCAAGGGGGGGGAACCATTTCATTAAAAAAAAAAAAAAACATGATACCAACAGTCAAACATGGTGGTGGGGGTGGTGGTGGTGGTAGTGTGACAGTCTGGGGCTGTTTTGCTACTTCAGGACGACTTGTCGTAATTGATGGAACCATGAATTCTGCTCTCTACCAGAAAATCCTGAAGGAGAATGTCCGGCCATGCCCTGAAGCTGAGGCGCACCCAGGTTATGCAGCAGGACAATGAAACACACCAGCAAGTCCAACTCTGAATGATTGAAAAAATTCCAAAATGCAGGTTTTGGGGTGGCCTAATCAAAGTCCAAACTTAGGATTGAGATGCTTTGACATGACCTTATACAGGCCGTTGATGCTGGAAAACCCTGTTTTCACATCATTTCACATCACTGTGGAAAACCACAGTGATGTGAAATGCTCACTGCCAGTTATCACCTGCCAAGGGTGGCACAACCAATTATTAGGTTTAGGGGGAAATTAATTTTTTCTTACACAGGGCCAGGTAGGTTTGAATAAATAAAATTATGATCTAAAAACTTTGTATTTACTCAGGTTATCTTTATCTAATATTAAAATCTGTTTGATAATCTGAAACATTCAAGTGTGACAAATATGCAAAAAAACTAAGAAATCAGGAAGGAGGCACATACTTTCTCAGCGCACTGTAGTTACATTTTCTACTTAAATAAATTAATCTCATTATTGCTCGAGTTAATGTGAACATACCCTGTGAAGTATTTGGATAAGTTTGGATGAGTTTCATATGGCAAAATGTATCCACCATTCATGCGATGAGCTACACTGGTGAATTTAAAGGTAACTGACTTTATAGCCCACATCCATTATAAATGAAGTTGGTTAGTTAAAAGCAGCTGCTAAAATGGCAAAGACAAGTGAAGTGAGCCCAGAGAAAAGGTCAAACGTGTTTGTTTGCATAAAGAATGCCACTCTATTCAACGGTTCAGACAAAAAAACTCTGCTCCGTCCTCCACAGCGGGGCCAAAACTTCATAAATGGAGGACTGAGAACAGAAAGTGCACATGCAGACCTAAGACGCTCAGTGGCACGCTGGGAAGCATAATTGGGAGTAAAACTGAGAAAAACAGATGAGGAATGGCAGCAAGGATGGGTACACGGGGAGAGTGATAGAGCAAAAATCAAAGAATGAGACAGATGGGATTAACTTTGCTGGAGAAAACAGACCTGTTTTATTTTCATTCGAGTGAGAGCTCGGTGTGTATGTGGATCTGATGATAGAAAGTTCATGTGGAAGGGAAGAAAGTTGATAGGAAAACACACCGCCTATAAAAAAGTACCCCTTGGGTGTTTCCTCAGTTTATTGCTTTTATAATCGTGGCAAATATAATTTGACTTTTATGGCAAGAATTCATTAAAAAGAATGAAAATTTTTTAATGACAAAATGAAAACAGACTTCTACAAAGTGAATGCATTTAGCAGAATCACCTTTTTTGCCATCACAGTACTGAGTCTGTGTGGATACGTCTCAGTGAGGCTTGTACATCTGGACACTGCAATATGACTTCATTCTTCTCTGCAAAACTGCTCAAGCTCTATCGGGTTGTGTGGCGATTGGATGCAAACAGCCCCTTTTCAAGTCCAACCACAAATACTCTGTTGACTCTGACTCAGCCACTCATTTACCTTTACAAATCTTCCGAGGCCTGCTGCTGAGACGCATCCCCACGGCATGACGCTGCCACCACCGTGCTTCACAGTGGGAGTGGTATGTTAGTGGTGATGTGCAGTTTTTTGGTGTCTGCCAAGCATCGTTTCTAGTCTGATGGTCAAAAAGCTCAATTTTGGTCTCATCAGATCAAAGAACTTTCTTCCAGTTCCCCTTGAAGTCTCCCACATGCCTTTGGGAGAACTCCAGTCAAGATTTTTTCCTCTTTGCCATTCTCCCATAAAGCTTTGACTGGTGAAGATCCTGGGCAACAGTGTTCATTGTGCATTCAGCCATAATGAGGAGTCTGAAACTGTTGCTTCTGGTAAGAAAAAATTCTACTTTGGAGATCTTAAAGAAGAATGAAGCTTTTGACAAGTTGGCGCAAGAGCGTCTAATAGCTTGGAAGCCCACACATGTAATGAACCACTTTTTTGTCAGGAAAGGCCCAGAGTTGGCTTTTTAAAAAGCAACTGGAGCTTTTCCAGACACAACTTTCCCTGGCAGCCATACACAGCAAATGGAAATGTTTCTAATGAAAGGCTTTTAGGGGGTATCGATTTTTTTTTTTTCCATAAGTATGGCTGGCAGTTTTGTCCTTGACATGCAGTCGGACGAATATGCAGATCGGAAAGGAAAAATTAATGAAAGATCGTGTTTCAAACCCAGTGTGCCTGTTTTTGTAGCAACACAGCGACTATTTTCTCTGTGTGGCCACTAAAGAGTGGCACTATGACATTTAAAAAGTTATTACACACATAAATGAGCTAAGTATCTCACCAGGTCTCATGCAGTGACAAAGACATCTTTGATCTAACTTCCTCACCTCAGGATTCACCCAGGCTGCACACTCCTGTCCATGTACATCAGTCATCCAAATATCTGCAGTGTAATCATTTGTGCAGAAACACTCTCTTATTCCTCAGAGTGAAAAACTTTAAGATGCAAGTCAGCATTTTTTTTTTCTTTGTGTGTGACCAGAGCTGGGGGGTGTCATTACACTAATGCGGTACTGCTATCCAACAAAGGATCCGCCACCAGGGGGAAAAAACTCTGGACAGCAAGGAACACAGATCTTAAGATAATGGACTGCCCTACATTACAACCTCACTTGTCTTTCTTTCTTTCTTTCTTTCTTTCTTTCTTTCTTTCTTTCTTTCTTTCTTTCTTTCTTTCTTTCTTTCTTTCTTTCTTTCTTTCTTTCTTTCTTTCTTTCTTTCTTTCTTTCTTTCTTTCTTTCTTTCTTTCTTTCAAATATGCTATTGCTCATCACTCTACCTCTGAAGCAGCAGGATATCATGTCTTATCTTCAAAGGCACAGTCACTATATTAGCATTAACAGAAGTACTCACACTATCAGTGGCATCTTAAAGCAGTTTTAGCATTTCATTAACAATTTTTTTTTTTTTTAAACAGCCACAAATTAGGCATTTAAAAACACATTTGCCAGATTGTCATCAGCTGAATTGAAAAATTTTAAGTTAGGATTTTAAAGCTAGTGAGAGCAGGTATGTGCACCGAAAGACCTTCAAGCCAAACCCCATTAAAAGGTGCCACTAACAAGGCACTTAACCCCTGTCTCCTCTTGTGTACCGGCTCAATAGCTGCAGTAGAAGATGCTGTCTGCACCGGGCTCTCTGTGGGAATCTGTAAATTGCTGAAAAGAACCTCCAGGCTTTGTAAACACCCATACAGATTAGATTGATGGCGTAATCTTAGATTTTCTTTCCAATGAACAGGCAGGTGACATTTGTTAACGACCTCAGAGATGTATGAGATGCATTTAGACAGCATGTTATAAACTGCTCCCAACAGTGGTGACTTTTAGGAAGTTAATCTCTCCCTCTATTACTGGTAAGGGTGAATGCACTTTGTCATATTGTAATTGGATCTGATGGAGCTGATATTTAAGCTCAGCAACACTGAGAAACACGCTGGATAAAAATAAATCAGACTAAATTTAGAGTTTCTTTAGTCTGACCTGGCAAACAGCCACAGAGAAAAACAAACTCATTTTTGTGGAGATATGAGCACAATTTGAACAGATTATTTTTTTTTAAAAAAGTTTTTTTTAAATGTAGCCCCAAATAACCTTGATTTCTTTTAGTTGGAAAGCACTGGGAGAATCACTAAAAGATAGAGGTCTGATTTAATTTTATTAAAGGTAGCCAGCTAGTTAGCTAGCTGGCTACCTTCCTCATTACCTGCACATGGCCATGGTATTATAATTTATTATTGTACTTTAGTTTTTAATTTAGGAGCAAAAACTAAATATAGTGCAGAGTCTTAAAATCCCATAAAGTGATATTTTTTATTTAATGAAAACAATTATTTATCCTGTGTGTTAGGTTCTGTGTTGGAGTCATTACTCAAATAAAGCAATCTATTACACATTACTAGTTGCTTTTTAAAAAAAATAAAATAAATGAAGTACATTACTTAATTACTCCCCAGAGAAAGTAATTCATTACACTAGTTATTGCATTACTTTCATGATACTTTGCAACATGGCCTGAAATCTGTTGTCACTTAATTACCGGTTAACAGGTTAAAAATTAGGCTACAGTCATACACACCAGCACAAATCCCTACACAGGTCCTGATGAGGACATGCATACAATACTTCCTTTAGTTTATACATATGACCACAAAGCTGGCAACACCCGAGTTAAAAATCAGCCCAAAGAGACTTCAAAGTGATCTCTGCAATTCTACAGTAGAAACACAGGCAGGTAGAAATGGAGGCTGCAATGCTGCTGCAAGCCTGACTGCTCATCACTGCCTTTGTCACCTGTTGGACATCAGGCTCTGGCTGCTGGGCTGGTGTCAGCAAACACTCAGCTTTAACATCACTCTGGGTTCTTGGTGTTAGCATGCAGTCTGTGCAGATGCTTGCAAAGAGCTCAAGTTGCGTTGGTAGCATAATGCAATTGTTTCTGTCCTGAAGGCAGTTTGCACTTTTCTATCACACTCTTGTCCTTTTGTGCAATAAAAGTAGCGTGCATATTCCCACTGCTCAAAAGTCGGAGACTCTGCTCCACCATTTACCTCTTCTCTGGACTTGAACTGAAACCAGCTGACTGTAGTCAAGTACAGGAAGAAAAAGATGCTATGATGTTTTTTTCTTTCTATCCACCCATCATCCAGATAATTGACAAACCTCTGTAACACACCTAACAACATCAACTGTAATGTGATTGCTGAATATAGTGCAACATATGTGTTTAATTACTGCACGACCAAAAAGTGTAATGTAATTACAGTAATGCATTACCTTGTAGCACATTTCACCCAAC
Organism: Archocentrus centrarchus; assembly: GCF_007364275.1. Taxonomy (NCBI): domain Eukaryota; kingdom Metazoa; phylum Chordata; class Actinopteri; order Cichliformes; family Cichlidae; genus Archocentrus; species Archocentrus centrarchus. The sequence goes on along the minus strand of NC_044355.1, from coordinate 25,373,745 downwards.
ACTGGTCAAGGTTGTATGAGTTGCAATGAACTTATTTATCATGTGTGTCACCTTACAGGGATTCAGGGGGTCAGTCAGCATTTGCCAGTCCCCCTGCAGTGGTGGAGTATTCAGCCATTTACTTAAATAACAGCAATACCACAGTGTAAAAATAGTAGACAGTAAATGTCAAGCACTGAACATTCCAGTGTGTATTAGTAGCTGAATTTTCCTAAAGTTTTGAAATTAAAAGCCCCTCTGAATTCAGAAAAATGGCAGTAAGGTTGCAGTATATAATTGGATAATTATTACCTCTACATTAGTGTAGAAATGCCACTGAATGCTTTGGTTAGTCTTTTTTTGCATCTTATTTATACTGCTTGATGTGGCAGTTTATACCACATTATATTTTATGAGCTCATCATTCATTCTGTATGACAGATGTGCTCAATACAAAGCATGAAATGCCATGAAATGAGAGCACTTAGAGGATCACATGTAATTAGCTATTGGACATTAATGTGATTTAATTACTTTTTGGCAACCTCATAATGTACTTTTAAATTCTGATGTAGCGGACTGATCACAGCTCAGAAAATAGACCCGATAAGCCAGCTAACAGAAGCACAACACCGTTCACTGTGCGTAAAAGGCATTCTTCTTTCCTGGAAGAAACTTTGCTTAAGTACTTCTGTTTTCTGGAGTGAAATCTACCAAATAATGTCCTCGTGTTATCAGTGCAGCAGATTTTATCAGCAAATGTCAGAAAATGTTAGCCTTGGCATCTGCATAATTGTGGCTCTGTAAATTTGAAAGATAAAATCAACAATTTATATGCATTTTGTAATGATGTTTATGCAGAGTTTGACTTGTAGGACTATTTTAAAAGATGTCATAAGTGACCTTGTACATTCTGTCGATGCCTGGCTTAACCAGACAATCACCTAGAAAATGGAAGTGACAAATATCTTCAGTCCAATAACTCTAAATCCAAACAGGCCAGTATTGAACGTCCAGTGATTTAACAAGGAGGGAAGATCATGGAACCATCAGACAGGAGTTTATTTCACCACCTAAATTTTGGGTTTATTCGTGCCACATTCAGCCTCCTAAAGATATAAGTCCAAGGCACTCATGTCAAGCCAAACGATGCCCATTTACCTCTGACTCTGGTTACTGAATATCAGACCATTTCACCAAACTAATAATCCCTGTGCATAATAAAAATTAAGTAATACAAGCAGCAGTGCTTCATTGCACCAGCTCCCTGTACTGTAATCATTAAGCATATTTTACTACATTTTGAGGTTTTATGAGCTGAAAGAGAAACCAGTATATAGTGTGCACTTTTAAATCTATCAAATAAAAATAAAAACATGCGCACTCATCAAAAACCACCTTAAAAACACACCCAGGCAACGTAACTGATCCTGCCCCATATGGTACTGCTGACGTGGAGAGCCCAGCCTTATTTGTGCTGCAGGAATCATCTTTTATTTTGAAAGTGTTGTTTAGGCACAGCCACAGCAGGTGACTTTCAAAGAAACCCATCCCATTAGCTTAGTTTGCATTTTTTTTTCTGGGCATCACTCTGAAACTTTTAGGACACCAGTTCTCCAAAGACCTCTTTTGTTCTCCAATCAGCTGCTCAGTTAATCTTAGGTCATAGCCACATGTTTTACAGGCAGTCCCCCCCACCCCCCAGCCTCTATTCAACTCTCATGCAAAGCCCAACCTAAGCAGAATGAGTGAGTGGAGAGCATCATGACACAGTTTTGAAAAAGATGAGAGGAGGATTATTACTCTGAGCCAGTGAAGTACTTCTTATAATTTGTTCATCACAGAGTACTCGTCAAAATTCCCCTAGAAAGACATTCATCTGCGGATGCTCATTTTTAGGGATTTAATTTGAAGGAAAAGGAGCCAGTCCGATTCAATTTTCCACAGAGCCTTGTTGTCCAAAGGTGGGCACGTAATAATGACAGCCAAATCTGGCATTTGTCTTCTCTCTGTTCTTGCTGTTAAGTGAAATGAGTAATCGTGTGGCTGAAAGGCGTTTCAAGCACCAGGGAGGATCCATGCTGAGAAATGATGTGGTTATTTGTGTGTGGTGGAGATAGTATATAATTTCAAGTCCAATCACTTGGAATAATATGGGATGCAGCTCTGCACAGTTTGAATCCTTTAAATTGGTAAAAGTGAGTTACTACATTGGACCCGTATCACATCCGGACAGCCAGCCTGATCCCCCGATTTAAGAGATTTTGTGTCATTACCCGCCTGTTACTTCAAAATCAAATAAGTGAAGCACATTCAGGCTAAGACTGCCTGAGACGCCTCTGCTTCCTCCTGAACCTCATATACTCATTATCAGCATTACCATAATCTATTGTGTCATTCACAAAAGCTTTGCCATAAAAGGAAATTCCACAGATTTTATTTATCAAACTCAGTTGGCTCACAAGGTCTCAGCAGCCAGTTGCAAAAGCTATTCTGTGGGCTCCAGAGAAAACTATCCAATAGCCCTGATTATGTCATAATGATGTCACCAGGATTATGTCAGATTGGGCAAAGATGAATTACAAACAGAAAGCCTGATGGTGTGGAGTAACTTTTGATAGGGTAGAACAAAAACAAGTTTACAGCTGCTTTATGGGAAATGAATGGATCCTGTATTTTTGTGAAGCTTGGGACTAAAGATGTGGATATTTTTGGCTTTTCCTTCTTTGAGTTTACCCATTTTTTAAAAATGAATTTCTCTCCTTTTAGTCACCCTGCTCTTTGGAGTGCAATAATAATTATAATAAAAATAAATCATTTGAGTGCACCTTTAAAATGGACACCACAGTGTGAGATGTGACTCCATTTCGAGCCCTTTTCCAGGTATTTTCCCCAACCGATTATGAATTCTTATGGATTAGAAAATCACAGCTTTGCACTGATGGACGTCACACATTCATTAATTACACTCCACCGGCTCTCCTCAGGTCTACTTTAACCTTTAGCCTTGAAGTTTTGAGTGAGCACAACCATTGCAAAAGCTAAACTGGCAACAGCTTCATGACTTCAGGTGAGGTTAAATACACAGTTTATTCACAGGTAAAAACGTTAACAGCAAACATTCAGAACATTGTTATACTAGCAAGCTGTTGCGTTTATGGGCCTCGATCTGCCTGCACTGTCTGGGCCTGTATGATGTGTTTATCTACATCAGTCTGATTGGTGATGTTCAATAGAAGCTAACAGGCAGAGGTAAGAAAAGAACATTAGAAGGAATCAGGTGAAATAAAATCCACTCCGTCGTCCTGCTGTGTAACTTACTGATTTTTGTTGGGATTGTTGGAGGAGGAGGAAGAGGTTTTTAAAGCGTAAAGTCATTGATTGTCACAGCAGAGAGAAGCGCTGCTGGGGCTGCTCCAGAGCGGCTATGTGTTGCATGCCTCAGCGGGGAAAATGTCTTCGTATGCGGGTGGCAGTTCACTAGGGATCGGGTAGGAGAAAGGGAAGCAATGATTGAGCTCCGGGTCCGTGGGCGAGTATCCCGGCAGCTCGATTGACGGGTGTCCCCCGCACTGCACTTCTGCACCTGTCTCGTCAAACACATTAAAAACACCCAGGTTGATGTAAGACACCGGCTGGAAATCCGCCGAGGAGCAGTCCCGCTCCTCGCTGAAGATGATCGCCCCGGCGCTCTGCCTTTGACACTGTCTGCTCCTAGAAAACTGCGCTGTTTTGTACCTTTTGATGATCACCAGGTTGATGAGCCCGAGGAGGCACTCCAAGGTGCTGAGAACAGTGGAGATGGCCAAACTCCGCTGGTAATCCCTCAGCTGCTCGCAGGCAGGGTTCAGCACCACAGAGTAGAAGCAGTGATGGGAATATTTCTTCTCCACCAGAGAAGCCGTGTCCCCGTCCACCACCGCGCCAGAGAAGGCGGTGAGGACCCCCAACAAGAAGACCACAACACCGAAGAGAAAGAAATTCCTGCAGCCGGGCTTCTCCGTGCAAAAGAGCAGCGCGGAACCCAGCATGACCTGCCCGATTCCCACAAGTAGCCCGGAGTAAAAAGCCCCGGCCACGGCGCTGAGGTGGAAATGCGCTTTCAACGTAGATCCCAACAAGACGCATCTTAATCCAACGACAACTTCGCTCAGGGCGCACACGAAGAGGAGGGTGCTGGAGAGGACGGTGCACAGTCCTTTCCCACTCAACTTCATTATATTCCACCTCTGCCGCTCTCGATCCCTCTCCCCCGTTCTTCATCCTCCTGCGTCCTCTCCTTCGTCTCCTCTGGAAGCACTCTCACATTGGGACATCATCTGCCGGTGACTCCTCCGGTTCAGAGCGGGCGATACTCGCCGCTGCGGCGTCTCTCTCGCATCCCCGCCGCTTTACGGGAATATATAAATAATTAATGACAAGATTCCTCTCTGCACTTATCGATAATCCATGCGCAGCCAATGATCACTTTACCCCAGATCAGCTAGCCGCCCATCAGACTCTTGACCAAAAGTTTTTTCCCCCTGTTTTCCTCCTGAGTGCAGTCCGCCAGGTCTCCGGCTTGAATGCTGTGTGTGGGGTTTTGTGGCAGAGAAGGAGGCGGCTGCCACAGCCGGAGATGCTCGAGCGTCCTGTTGACCAATGACCCGCAGGCCTTCAGAACACTCCTACAGGGGCTTTAAGTGTGCCCGAGGTGCCACGTAGAGACTTTATAGTGACGTTGCGTTAAATAAAAAGGCGAGTGAATGACTTTTGGTTGTGATCAAGCAAACCATCATGAGCGCGACTGGTGTTCTGGAACATTATTATTTCTATTTTTTTTACACACACTTAAAACCCTCAGGCTCGCAGTCAAATCAATTCTGCAGGAGTGACTGAGAGGTGAGGAATTTAATTTAGGCAAGCGGTAACCTGTGTTCCTGTTATTAAACTGGTTTTTGGTGGAAACAGTATAACCCCCTTTTGTATATATGAGCTATATTAAAAACAAAAACAAAACAAAAAAAAACTGCCGTGTATAGCCTATCAGATCTGTAGTTCTCTTAAGGTTTTTTTTCGTTTGTTTGTTTGTTTGTTTTTTTGTCAGGTAAATCTTTCTGGAAATCACAAACAAAAGCATGAGCAACACCAGAGGAGCAGCGCGGCTGAACGAGCCTGTGCGCTCTCCGCGGTGCTGAAACATCCAACCCAGGAGGCCAGATGGCTGCTGGCTGGACTCCACAATATCACTCCTCATATTAAAAATGTATTTTAAAAATTTAAACGTCTCATGTTTTATTTCAGACTTAGGGTGGCTGAGATAGGCTACAGATCCCACCACGGACTTTTTTTTTTTTTTCAGAAGTGTTATAGGCTGGATAACTGGTTAGAGGCAGCATTTCGGTCTTAAAACAAATGTAGAAAGACATACCGTATGAGTCATCCGAAGTCCATGCTGTAATGCCCAACAGAAGCTACAGCCCACAGTGTAAAAGTAAATGTTTGAGTGTGAAGTCTAATAGGGTTCCTGGCTATTAAAAAATAGAGCAGGCAGATGAAAGGGATATTCTTCTAATTCATATGTTTGAAATATGTTAAGAAAACCTTTCAGAGATTTTTTTTTTTGTGCAAAATCCTGAGGAGAACATGAAGCGGATTTTACGATAATACATCCAATTTCACGTGGAGATAAGATATTACCATGGTCACTAAGATTCATCATCTCCATCATCCATGAGCCACACAAATATAACAACAAAATTTCATGCCAGTGGCAGTTGAGACCGAATTTTTTTGGGAACAAAGTGGTGGACTGACATTCATTTACTGAAAACAAATTGGTATCACTGAATCAGAGCTAGCTGAAAATCAAATTCCAAATCATGTGAAAAAGTTCAAGGATATGCAAAAATGATTCAACCGTGTGACCTGCTGGAAAAACACTGGAGCTTCTTAGAGCTGAGTTGTTTCCACTTCATTTTATCTGGATGTGAAAACTCTCAGTGGACGAGCGTAAGTTCGTGACTTAATTAACCAAATGTTTGACGAGTGCAGGTGGGAGAATTCCACCAGGGAAAGCCCTCGCCCATCCATTCATCACAATGAGCCACCTCATTGACTGTACCAGCAAAGCTGCCAACAAGTGTGAGTGTCACTCTAATTAGGTCATTACTACTTTGCATAGGTTTGCAGATAAGAAAAGATGCTGTGACTGATGAGCTGATAAGCTGCTGATTGGCTGATTGATAGGCAGTCCTGCTTGCTGGCAGTGGGTGCCTCTGCCAATGTGGGGATGTTGATGCCATCAGCAGCAACAACTGGACTCACTCACCACAGGCATGGGTACCAGGAGAGAGGCAGGGGGACCTACCCAGCCACCCCCTGCTTCTGCTGCTGTGTACATGCAGGGAGGCCAATAGCAAGGAGAAGGATGTCCAGTAATAAGTATTTTATCTTAAAATCTTGATCAGAAAGTCTGAAATCCAGAGAAAGAGCAAGTTGTGAGCCACTGTTCTTCAAGTAGTATTTTTGATGGTTTGCTTATTCATCTTTATACTTAAGGCACCCAAGATACTTTTGCTGGTCTGTCTGGTTTTCAGTCAGCCTCAATAATATAACTGAGATGTACACAATCCATAAAAGTGATTGCAAAGCACAGATGTGTGTGACATTTTCTCACTGTGCAGAAAGCTTTGAACAGAAATCAGTCATTAAAATGAAAACAAGAGTTGATGAATTGCAATTAAAGCACTTCATAACACAGGCCTCAACTTACAGTATGAGCACAATGTAAGAAGGTGAGGTAAGAATATTTTATAAAACAGCCTGCATCCTTCCAGCATAAGAAGGGGAAACACTGTTTGTCCTTTCCTTTAAAATACCTCAAAAGTAGTCACTGCTTACTAATATTTACTTTATAATTTATGGTCCTGTTCTTTTAAAAAACTTGTAAGGCATTGATTGTTGGAAAAAAAAAATATCATTTTTTTCTCTTTTCCTTTAAAACTACAAATTCTTACCCAATTGCTCTCAAACATTGATTTGAACACATGGCACGTGAACATTTAAGCAGGTTATTAGCCCAGAAAGACCCTCCCCCCAAAAAAAGATGCAGAAAAGGCACAAATTGGTAAATAAAACATAAAAAATGAGGCGCCTGATGCTCAAAATTTCCATTTAACGAGTCTCCCTGTCACCTCTTATCCAGTTCATACATAAACAGGGAAAACCACAGCTCTGAGTCCTTCCTCCTGTTAACGCATTGTGTTTTATCCACGCTTTGTGTGGCAGCAGATTCAAACACATTTTCACATTTGTTGTTCCATAATGTGGGCGTTGTGAAGCCTTTTGCAACTGTGATTAAGAGCTATACAAATAAACTTGGACCAGGACGTCGCAGAAAATGGCTTCAGTTAACTGGCAGTAGGAGCTCTCACAGGTGAGGAGCCTTTTAATGTGAAGGAAAACTACTGGATTCAATTGCCCGACAAATCTGACGAGGCAGGAGTTGTTAATAGCATATGCCTTTCATCGGGGCACAAGGTGAGCCCTGCTCACCTCCATAACACAGACAATTACCCAGTCATGGTCACAAACCTGAAAGATGCTGTTACTGAAGGGGAAAGTAGTTCTAATCTTAATGGGTAAGATCACCTCTCGCATAGATGGCATGGGAGGTGACAGGGAGAATGATCTGAAACTGGCTTCATTTTAATGTGGAGGACGTTTTTCAGGCCAGAATGTTAAAATTATATGTTTTTTATATAAAAAAAAAAAGGCCACACAGAGTACGACAGATCCCTAACAGTTAAAAAAAAAATCACCCTTTCTCCTTCAAGAGCAGATTTTCAACTTAAATCACTACAAGTGTGCGTGCGTGTGTGTGTGTGTGTGTGTGTGTGTGTGTGTGTGTGTGAGCATTTAGGCTCGATTGCTTCAGCTGTGCCAAGAGTCAGCTGTGAAGGGAGTGCTTCGGCATCTAAGATGCAGTTTTACAGCAGCAGTTACAACAGCCGCGACAGGTCGGCCTGTAAAATCCTGTGTTAGCCTATAAATATTAATGAATCTAAAGCAGTCTCTGCTGTTGATGGCTGGAACTGGGAGGGACTCGAGCAATGTTTCTCCTAAAGAGGAACTGACTCTGAAATATAAATTCAATACCAATTGTGAAAACCTGCCAGACCTGGATCAGGCGAGGGACAGTCTGTCAAATGGGCGGGAATGTGAAGGAAATGAATACAAAAGCGAGGCAGTCAGCGGGTGAGAGTATTATAGTATTTATATCAACAATGTATCAAATGACTGTGTGGAAGATGCTGTTTGCTCTTTTAGAGTAATTTTTATTTTCCAGAATGAAGCTTCTTCTCTTATTGACTTTCTGCAGGTTCATATTGTCAGCAAAAAAGCTGAGATAAATTCATTGTAGGCTTCCACTAGCAAACAGAAACAGACTGAAAACAATCCCAGCAAGTGTTACCTGATGAAGAGAAAGAGAACCTAGTGCAGACAAACAGATCTCTGTGTAAACACTGGACTTACCTCCAAAGTATTAATAATATCACTTACAACAAGCCCAAGAAAACAGTAACAGAACCAAATTAGAAATCAGAGTTCTTTAAAAATAATGTTTAGTCTGTCAGTTAAGGAAATATATGAGATTGTGTATGGATGGGTGGATGTGTACAGTGGAGGAGAACAGATAGCAAAATGAATCCCGTTCAGTCTGTGTGTATGTTGGTGTCAATGGAGGTCAGATTCGAGTGGTATGGGTGTTTGTGTTTGTGTGTTTGCGTGGGGTGAAAGGGGGAAGCGATTAGGAGGTGAAGCATGAAGCCTGGAGAGCAGCAAAAAGAAATGGCCTTTAGCTTGTGTAGACCCCCCAAAACAGACAAAGAGTCGCTGTAACTGAGCAGGTCAAAATTATTCCCCCAAAGTGCTCCTGTGATCAACCTGGTTTAACGTCTCCCTTTTCTTTCTGCTCTCTGATAGATTTTTATTAACTTTATATTAGGATTAAAGGCTCCACAGTTTAGTGGTTTATACATTTCCTAACAAGCAAAAAATTCCCGGTTCAATCGCAGGAGGAAACACAGATCCCTTGGGGGTTGTGTCAGGAAAAAAACAAAACAAAAAAGTAAGAGATCTATGGAGCTACCTGCTGTAGTGACCCCTTGTGACTGAGGAAGCAGCTGCCAGTTGTGTGTTGAGGTTGTTCTACTGCCCCCACATGACCGGAAACCACAAAAAAGCCGCTTTAAGAGAGATTTGTTAGCACTTTTGGCATTTAATGTAAAAATAACATCACCTTGAATTAATGCTCCTGTAAGGTACTTCCTGATTTCTTGGCCCTGGTTAAGAGTACCATTACCTCTTAATGTTGCACTGAGGCTGTTTTATTGTGAGGAGAATCTCAATCTTTGGGAATCTTGGAGTGTTTGTAGTTAGTTTATTATCAATAAAAGCAAAAATCACATGAATGAAACATACAAAAATAGAATATCGTGGTTCTCAGTGTGAAAGTACCCACCACCAGCACCATCCCTCCCCATGTTTCCGGTGTTGATGCCACCATTGTTACAGTTTAATCTGAATCAAAAGTCAATTTAACTTCACACTTTTTTCCTGGTAATTTAATTTAGCTCCGCTTGATCTAATTATATCCTTCACTGCACAACTGCATATATATTTGGTTTCCTCTGACTTTTAATCAAAGAACTGCAAACTAGATTTTTCTTTGAGTTAAGGTAAAGGATAATTAAATAATTTTTAAAAAGTATCATTCCTCCACATTTAGTGCCATCACTGTAATTGTTATGCTGCACCTTAAAGAAGATTTATAGTGGTATTTACTTGAATGGAAATCCATACAGATGATGGCAATGGTAATGATGATGATCAGATTACAATAGTGATATTCATTAATGAGAAGTAGGAGGTGAAGGTAAGTGCAAATGTAATGATGAGGAGCACAGGGATGAGGGTAAAGCACAGTCCACAGGGCAGGGTTTGGGTTAGGCATCCAAAGAATACAAATAATGTTGTGAACAAGATGATTGTATCATCCAAATGAAAGTGAAAACATCACTTCACAACAGACTGTATTTGTTGAATTATGCTGCTTTGATATTGTGAATATGCAGAATCCTTCAGCTCGGTTTCTTTTACAGAACAAATCAGTGTCCTTCTGCTCTTTCTTCTCAAAACTGTTTTAGCCAGAGGTAGTAAATGTTTTTCATTACCAGATAAATTGAGTGCAGAAGTGTCACCAAATAATAAAACTGCCTGTAATAATTTAAAATGATACAACAGAGGACTTATAAGAAGCTAGACCTATCCGGGATTTTCCTTCTGTCTACCTCTTATAGCAGGAAACTGCACCAGTCATTTAAGCGCCCTTAAATGTGAGGATGTTAGAGAACAGAGATGCAGATAGAAGGAATCACAGCACCAGCACCATGCAGAGAGAGTGTTCAGGAAAGGGGCAGAAAGCTGACCTTAGGCTTTCTCCGCAGATTGCAAGATACTCGAGAGACAACACTTGAAGCCCGCCTTTGTGACTTCAGAGGGCTTCTTCAAATGTGACCCGATTAAAAATGTGTTTTTCTATCCATTGCTTCTCTTTGATGTTTGAGCTGCTTTTATGCCACCAGCTGAAGATGTGTCCAGTTTTATAACCAGCCAATCTGGGTCCAGATTTTTTCTGTTAGAAAGGATTAGATGTAGATTTAAGATCAGTTTTAATGACAGACACAAGTTACTGTTCAGAGCAGATTCTTTTCATATGTCTTAAAACCTGATTGGTTGGACTTGGTAACATTATTAACTCTAAAGTAATTGTTTATAGAACAAAAATGAAGCATTTTTTGGATTGTTCACATTTGGTGATGAGAGCTTTGAGGCTATGGTCAGGAGATACTGTGAGTGAGTGAATCTGCCTGAAAGGCTATCCACCCATTTTTATCAGGAGGTTTTTATTCAGTGGGCCACATTAAAGTGTTTAGTTATCTTATGGTGCATGTTAACTGTGAGCTAAGATATCTAAATGCATGTGTAGATAATTCTTCTTAGATGGCATGAGCAGCCATACATTTTAAGCAGAATAGAGTCATAAGAAGATTATTTACATTTACATTAATCTATATTTGGCAGCTCAGCTCTGTTCTGAGACCTTCCTGCTTCGCCCTGGCACAGCACTGAGCAGGCATTAATGAAAACACATACAGTTAGATGTGTAAGTTTCTGGACAGTGATACATTATTTTGTAAGTCTGCTTCTGTGACCCACCACAGGCTTCTGAATCTTACTGTGAAGTGCAGACCTTCAGCTTTAATTCAAGGAGCTGAACAAAAGTGCTGCATTAACTGTTTAGGAATTACAGCCATTTTTATATGTTATACACCACTTTCAGAGGCTCAGAAGTAACTGGAGAACTGACTGAGAATCAGTTTTATGGCCAGGTGAGGACGGCTGTTTTCATGGTGATTCTAGACTTCACTGGACTGCAAAAAAAAAAAAAAAAAAAAAAAAATCTAATTATTAAAAACAGTTCTTATATTTACAGTTACCTGAGTTTGTCCAGTTCCTTTTCACTGTGTGAAAATGGGTGGCTATGTATGAACAGTCTGACTGATATAAGATTTTTAAGGCCGATACTGATCTTTGTTTTTCTTTCAGACAAATAAAACATAAACACATTTCTCTAATTTGCTATATGTAGTTATTTCTGAGTCCTTACTGAGATAATATGATAATTCAGTTTAAAAATAATTTAGTTTTAATGTCACAACAGCTTGTGGATTACTCAGATTACTCCACTCTGCTCGGATCAGGTGGAAGTTGCAGAGTGCCCTCCAGTGGACAAACTGTGCAACATCAACACTCAGATTATGTTTTAAAAGTGTTTCTTCTGTGCTTTCTTTACTTTTTAATTTTAATTTTTCAGCTGCTATAAATGCCGGCAAATAGCTAATGTTAGCTGATATATCAGTCGAGCTCTAGCTCTAAATACTGAATGCAATACTTTTGTTAAACCTCTTGAATTACAGCTTAAAGTCTGCACTTGTCACAGTCCTGGGTGTTGGAACCAGGGTTTTAAGTTTCTGGACATTTAAATTATTTTCTCTTTGATTTTTAGTTTGTTTATTACTTCCATTTATCTTCATGTGTTTTGTTAGTAGTGTTTCGTTAGTAGACATTGTCTCTAGTTTTACTTCCTGTCTGTCGTTTACCTTAATTGTGTTCAGCTGCGTTTAGTTTCCCTCCTGTTTCCACTTCTCTCCTTACCTCGTGTGTATTTATAGTCTGAGTTTACCTGTGTTCGTGGTTGTGTCACACTGTGTTCCTTAACAGGTGCTTCTAGTGTGGGTCCTGTTCTTTTCGCCACTGCTTTTGGGATTTTGTTAAGTTTGTATTTTGTTAACAAGTCAGTGTTTGCAGAACTTCAGTCCCATTATGACTGATTTAAAGTTCACTGTGGTCGTGTGCAGAGGCAAAATTACAACAACTGTGTTTCTGGATCTGTATGTATGATAAGATTAGCTTTGGTGGAAGCTGGCTCCAAAGAATGATGCATTAGTGCATCAACTGTGGGAGGCTAAAGCATCTTACATACAGTAGCTTGCCATATATGAGATTTCCCAGTGGATGTATGGCAGGATATCAGCTGAGGCATCAGCTGATCTCCCAGGATCCGAGCTTGACTTCATGGCTCGTCTCAAATATTGTTATGCTCAATTTATAAATGTATTTTGTGTCAAATGAATCTTTGACATATGCCTACTAATATTCCCATTATTATTTTTTTATGCATTTATTTAATTCATTTATGCACAGTTTTTAATCCAAACAGTAAGTAACCTTTTTTTCAGACTTTATTTTCAGATGTTCAGACTGCTGGAAAATATGATTACGTATTCAACTTGTCTTCCAAAAGTGTTAAAACAGTGACAGAAATGTCACGAGTTAGTTTGCCTCTGCTTTTGTCACACCTGCAGGCTCCTTTCATCTGAGATTCTGCTGTCTGTTTCCTGTTTTGAATTAACATCGTGACAATACAATATTCATGCGCACACGCATCTCCTCAAAAAAAAAGAAAGAAACCCTACATGTTCTTAGTATCAATGCTCTGATGTTTTGCTGTAAAACAAACACATGGCTGACTCGTTGATGAACAGAGAGGCTGCTGAATCCCACACAGGATTAGCTGCCTTTTCCACTGTAAGAAACAGATGTCTCAGAACCGAGCTGGACCTCATCCAGGACTCTACACTGATACGCTGGTCTCCTGTTAATCCACTGTGTCTGTGCATGCATTTTAAAAAGCAGGCAGTGGCTCCACAAGCCTTCACCATAACTGCTGTCACGGACATCGCATATGGACACCAAAACAGAAGGCAAATATTTGGCTGTGGGCCTTCTATCTTCTGCACCTGTATTTAATAGCGTGCAGACTGAAAGGGGACCTGGGTGGTTTGTTTGGACTTGTGCTGGGTTTAATTAGTATTTTAATTACACTCTGCCTGGAACCTCTTTTTTGTTTTTTTTGTTCTGGGTTTAACCACTAGGGAGCACTCTCCTTCAAACAATGCTGGAAGTGATGCAGCAGGTTCCTGATCTGTTTTGTTTAATAAGTTGAAACAATGTGGCTAATATGCATACTCAGCTGCCTGGATTGTGTCCTGTGGCCTGGTTAAAGTTGACTGTCCTGCTCGTTTTTTGTTAAGAGACAAAGGGGGAATCTGTTCTTCACTTATCTGAAGCGCCATTCATTTGGTTCCACTGCAGACTTCGTGGGTGTGTTACTGGTGACCTGAGTAAGTGCAGTGCCGAGTCTGAGGTAGTTTAAATGAGTGGTTGTCACATTTTGGCTAAAACTTGTTTTCTCCTACGAGCGTTTCTCCATATGGTGCCAAGTCCATTCTGTGTGTAGAGGAAGGAGCAAACACACACACACACACACACACACACAGAGGCATGTTTGTTTGGCTGTTGCTGTGAGGACATGCATTCTTAAAGCCTCATACCCCAAAGTTTAATCGTAGGCCTTTATAGCTTTAACCCTAAAACCCTCAAATAAGTATATACAAAAGTGAGGGGCAGCCAAACTATTCTAACCATTATCAAATTTCTCTGCACTATATTTTGTCTATTTTTTATAATGTAATTTTATATATTTATTGTCCTTAATTTCCTGTTACAAATTACTTACATCAGTCAAGCATATACAGTTCTGTGCAAAAGTCATGACCCACCCTCAATTCTTTATATTTTGTTAAGAATATGGGAAATAGTTGCAGCCATTTATTGAATGTGCAAACATACATAGAAATACTGCATATAAGACAAAAGCAGAGTTTGATCACTTGTAAGAAACATGAAAGTCAATATTTGGTGTGACCACCTTTATGCTTCAACACAGCCCGAACTCTCTGAGGCAGCTTTCTTGTCATTTCTTTAAGTAGTCTTCAGGAATAGTTCTCCATGCTCCTTGAAGGACATTCAAAGCTCTTCTTTGGATCTTGGCTGCATTTTGTTCTGTGATCCCACACTGCTTCAATAATGTTGAGGTCCGGGCTCTGGGGAGGCCAATCCATGATGATCTTGTTCAGTTGTGGTTATCCAGGTATGCTTTTACTGCCCTAGCAGTGTGTTTGGCATCATTGTCATGCTGAAAAATGAAGCTGTTGCAAGTGAGATGCTTTCTAGGGCTTATTGTGTGTTCGTCTGCTGTAGATAGCTTTATTTAGGCCTGAAACATCTTCTTTTGTCCTCCTCTTGTCCAGTTTCATCAAACCTTTTAAGGACACACTGTACACAGTGCAGAGATATGCCAAGTTTTCAGCTCCCTTAAGAATCTCCTTGTTGGTGCAAAAATACTTTTATGCCTGCCAAACTGTGTTATCTTTGGCATTTTTCATATTCAGCTAAAGAAATGGAACCAAATTACTGATTTTTGTGACAGCCAGCTGGTAACAAAGTGCCTAAAGATACATTTTAAAATTGGTTCTTTGCTAAGTTTTGTGTGGACACAACACTGGTTCATCCCTTGAGCTAGGTGCCTTTTTTATGCTTGAATGATTCATAGGTCAGTGTTGAGTGGCTTTAAAAAAAAAACATTCCTCTAAAAATAGATACAAGGACTCCACCGGGAATGAGTGAAACCACTTTAAAAATATGTAAAACTCTGGCTTCTTGGAAGGAAAACATAAAGAAATGAGTGACGGCTCAAGACTTTTGCACATGACTATAGTTCTTTTTTTTAATGTACATTTAATCTGTTTTGTACAGCCACATTTTGAAGGCACAATCACCCACACACACACATTAATGAAGTATCCTGATTGCCTGCATGTGACATGTTTAAAGAACACCAATAAATTGCAGCAATAAAGTAACCCGGGCTCCTCTCGCTCTGAACGGGCACTGCACCAGCCTGCCAAGTGCTGATGACGTGAATGTGCTGATCACAGGGTTCACCACACCACGCAAGCAGTGTTGCTCTAATGTCAATGATGTACAGAAGCTATAATTACACACAGCTGGAACGCTGGCTGCTTGGTCAGAAACTGTAAGGGAACAGATTACGTTGCAGTGTCCGCAGAAGTAGAAACAGCTGCATCTAGTGGAGTAAATCCATTTCCTCGCTCCAAGGGAGGCCCGGACATGAGGCTGCGAGCATCAATACAGAGGCTGCAAAGTTCAGAGGACCAAAAAAAACAAAAATAAAAGTGACTCATTTAAAAGGCGCACTGTAGATTTGGAAATAAGCTGTGATGTTGTGTAAGTGATGGATCTGAATGTAGCTGCATTTCATCTCACACTTGTTTTATTCTCATTTAAAAAAAAAAAAGACAGACCAACATGTAACCAGTTATTACAAACTTATATTTCTCTTCCTTTTGTTAAAACACAGGTAGATTAATTCTCCAAACAAAACAAAAACTTTTTTTTGAGAGATGTTTATGTGAAAAATGGGTTTGCATTCATTATAGCAATTTACAGAGATTTCAGGCTTCAGTAGTTGATGCTGCAGACAGTACTGGTGAAGCAGTGCAGGGAGTGGAAATGGTGCGAGTCTCTTGGGAGACCTAGCTAACCACCTGCGGCTCAGATGCCGCGACCGATGGCTCGGGATTTTCGGCCACCGGCTCATCAGAGGGAGCGTCGTTTCCATATTTGTTCCTCAAAGAACGTCCCAAAAACTGCCAGTACTCCTTACGGATGGTGTCCTTCTCCTGTGCCAGTTGTTCACAAATCTTCCAAAGGGAGAGAACAAAATACAATGCCATCATTTCAAGTCCCGAGTTTGACAAGAAAAACATTAGGTACAAACTTTTGTTTCAAAGTTTGCCTAAGGACTTACTTCTAGACCCTTTCTTAAACTTTCCTTTTGCTCCTCTTCGTCCACCTTTTCCTTTTGGGCGCTGTTCTCTAAGGCATCCTCATAGCAATCAAAGAGAAATGCTAAAAGGTAAGGTGAGCAATGAGTCTGCTTCAGCTCCAGCACCCTCTCCAACAGACCTGGCGGAGATGACAGACCTCGGTCTTGTAGCATCCTTGAGGGGAAAAGAAAAAAAAAAAAAAAAGAAAAGAAAACAAGAGGGGATACTGGCAGTGAGTTTTCCATTTTTAATAACAAAATCTCGAGTTCGTGCCACCCCTGTAGCATACTGTGAATGTTTGTACACACTGAAATATTCCCGTCATGCACCAGAGAAAAATGTCAGCGTGTTTGTTCCTTACAGGTAGGTGGGATTCAGGTATACACACATCAGAAAAAAGATCATCTGTGGATCTTACCCTTTCAAATAATTCCACGCACTTTCATTGTGGGGAGCCTTCTTGATCTGGTTCAGGCAATACCTTACACACAAAGAGAGGAACAGCAGACAAAATAACACACTTACACACACTGAAGCAGGAACCATGGTGAGGGCATCAGAACATGTATGGATTCACATCACTGTAATTAAATAGATCAATATCAATTATCTATATAATTAAATGGATCACAGAGTGCAATAAATAAATAAATAAATAAATTGTCCTCCAAAAACTGTACTTAAATATTATCAGAAACTCAATGTTTAAGTTGCTGGAACTGATTTTTAATCATTTTAATTTGTGCCACTCCTGCAGCATGCTATATACATGTGATTTTTCTGGGGATGGCACACTGAAATATCCCAGTCATTCATTATGGGAATGACTGGGAAGGCACAATCACAGATCTACATCAGAATGACTGAAAAATAAAAGAATCAATGGCTCAAAGTCCAAACCTCAACCAGTGGGAAATGGTGGCTAAACCTCAATGAACCGAAGCAGCATTGTGAAGAAGAGTGGGCCAAAACAATGCGAGAGACCGATTCATTCAAACAGAAAACAAAGGCTTCAAGTTATTTCTGCTACAGGCACTTGTACAAGCGACTGAATCACAGGGTGTTCTTAGATTTTCATAGGACTGTAGATGTTAGCTAAAACATTAAGCACGCCGTCACACCGAGTTGTTCCATCTTTGTTTCATTGTGTTTACAGTTAAGTTGCGCAGGGTTGTATTTTCCTTAATGTTAGACCAGCAACACTCACACTGAAGTGGGGAGCTGGTAATTGACTATCACTGCAGCAGCACAGACAGGAATGTACACACTGATGCTACCCGTCATAAAAAGGGAAGATACACCGAGTGAGTTTCAAGCTGTTTTGCTGCTGCTCATTCAAGACTGGGTAATCACTCGCTATAGATTTTACACAATGCAAGAGTAATAAATGCTGCCTGTATTAAATATTACAAATTGCTCTACTTTATTTTAGAAGGTATAGTTATATTACTCATGTCCGTCTAAACTAATGAAAAAAAAACAACGCTACACTGCTTCTGTGTAATTACACAAAAATCAAACCAAGTCATTAACTGGAAATGTTTGAACTGACTTAAGTACTTTAAGGCAATCAGTTCAACTACTTTTTTTTTTTTTGGTTTTGCCAACGTGCAAAACACATTTAAGTTCTGTTAAAAACAGAAAATCAACTTTACAACTCCAAGTGTCGCAATCCAAAGCCAACACCCTGTTTTTAACTCTTTAACCAGCGTTGAGGATCAGTATAATGAGATACATCATAGTTTCAATAACAAAACAGCACTAATTTAGTGTATATGAACTGTGGTAAAAGAAACAAGCATTGGTACCAGTGGTAGCATTGTTTTTTTTGTTTTTTTTTCATTTTTGATAATTCACTGGAGAAAACCTCTTAAAGTGCATCTGGGGTAAACTTTCAGGATTCATATCACCACACAGAAAGGGTGGCTGGTCAAAACAAGGTGTAACATAAGAAAAGTCTCCTTTTTACCTACATTTGAGATCTGCTACCTCGGATTCCTTCTGCGACAAAATAACTTCCTAAAACAGTCAGATTTTAACACTCGCCAATGTCACTTAAGGTGTGAAATTGAGAATCAATATTGGTGTTCACATGTTCTAAATAATAGTTTGAACTTTTCACACCACCCTTTTTAGGGCCTTAAGAAGTCTTTCAGAATTCAAGGATGAAGGTTAAAAAAATGGCTTCATTAAAGAAGTCCTAAGATTTCCTCAACAATTAAACTTTATAAACTCCAAAGCACTTACTGAATCTCTCTCTCCACTACGACTTGATCTGAGAAGCCTGTTGTGTGAGAAATCACAAAATGCCTCTGGTTCCATGCAGAGTTATTCCTCACATCTTCTTCCAACAGCTTCTCCACAAACTCCAGCTCGTTGTCCCACAGTTTGTACTCCTGGAGAACGGATAGTTAGACTATGCTGGCATCAAATGTGTTTATGCAGTTACATAGTGCAGTATTTGTATCACGCATTGCCCCATGTTGCATGATACAAATAGTGACCACAGAGGGACTCAAACTACGCACCGACAGCCAACCAAATTAATCAGTAAAGGACTCGGTCTGGCAGAGTGCTTCGCTGTGGGAGGAGAACTGGATCTCGTTCCTCAGCTTTGGAGCCAACTCTGCTGAGAGAAACACCTACCTGGATGACCCACTGTCTGTGCTGCCAGGCGTGGTAGTTCTTTGCATCTTGGCTGAGAATGTCTGCGATGAACTGCAGTTCCTCCGAGGGGTCATTCAACCACTCGACCACCATACGTCTGTGATGCCTGGAGCAGGAGTTTGGAAACCCATCCTTATCTTCCAATGTTTTCATCAAATTGAATCATTTTAGGAATGCCCCCCCCCTCTCTCCTCTCTCTGTGCTCTACATAAATTCACAGTGTATAGAGGTGACTACAAATTCTGAAATAATTTAAAGCACTTACCAGACTTGATAGTTTTTGGGTTGCTCTTCAATAATGCCAGTAATGTACTTCATCTCCTCCCTCAGGTCCTTTGATAGGGCTTGCAGGAGCACTCGCCTGTAGTGCCTGGACAGTCCCAAAGCATATGTTAGACTATATTTTCACTACAGAGAATGTAAACTCATTTCAAAACAATACAAATGCATTTTTACTCAGATGCTGTGTAAAAACTATACCTCGTCATTCTCTGTATAAACAGTATTGTAAACTATGAACTGAAATGATCTCTTTTCCTCTTTTTCTCCATTGTGTGTAAGCACTACAGCACTGCTAAGCATTGTTTTTCCATACTGGCCTACAAGCAAAATGCTCACCAGACTGTGTAATTTGCAGCATTTAGGTCGATGGCATCTGCTGTCAGAGCGAAAGCCCGGTCACTTTTTTCATCATTCTTTAGGAGGGCGCGGAAATAGTCGTAAACATCTGAGACTGTTGGAAGAAAGATATGAACATTTTCTATGAAATCCTTCTGTAATCATGTTTGAGCTCAAGTCTGAAAAATAAAAGGTTTTGAATTTAACAGACAAGTGACATACACTAAATTGCCAAAAGTACTCGCTCATCTGCCTTCACACATATGTGAACTTATGGACCTGCTTTGTGCACTGGTCATGTTGGAACAGGAAGGGGCCATCCCCAAACTGTTCCCACAAAGTTGGGAGCATTAAATTGTCCAAAATGTCTTGGTATTCTTAAGCAAACCCAGACTCATCCATCAGATTGACAGATGGAGAAGTGTAATTTATAACTCCAGAGAACACGTCTCCACTGCTCTAGAGTCCACCACTGCATCCAACACTTTGCATTGTGCTTGGTGATGTAAGGCTTAGATGCAGCTGCTCAGCCATGGGAAACCATTTCATGAAGCTCTCTATGCACTATTCTTGAACTAATCTGAAGGCCACATAAAGGTTGGAGGTCTGTAGCGATTGATTTTGCAGAAAGTTGGCGACTGACCCCGCTATGATTTTTTGTGGCCTCCCACTTTGTGGTTGAGTTGCTGTTGTTCCCAATCACTTCCACTTTGTTATAATAGCACTAATAGCTGACTATGGAATATTTAGTATGGAGGAAATTTCATGACTTGTTGCACAGGTGGCATCCTATCACTGTACCACGCTGGAATTCACTGAGCTCCTGAGAGCGACCCATTTTTTCACAAATGTTTGTAGAAGCAGTCTGCATGCCTAGGTGCTTGTTGTATACACCTGTGACCGTGGAAGTGATTGGAACACCTGAATTCAATGATTTGGATGCGTGAGTGAAAACTTTTGGCAATTTAGTGTATTAAAAAAAAACTGAGGAAGGTGCTAGGCCAAAACAGCATTGATTCTCTAAATCTCTGGAAATCTACCGGAGGGATGGAACACTGTCAGTCCAGAAAATATTCCCTAATTTGGTGTTTTGGTGACCAGGAGGGCACTGGCAGTCCAAAATATCCCAAGGATGTTCAACTGACGTTAGATAGAGCTACTACAAAGGCAACAGCAAATTATTCATGTAATTTTTATACTTAAAACCATTCAGTGACCCCTAGAGCCCCATTGTATTAGATTTCATGGCATGATAAAGATGATTACTTAGACTTGAATTGATTTGCAGTGACCCTTCCCTCTACCTACTTCCTTGTGGTCTTGTGAGTCATGATTCGTTAACAATCTTACACTTTTCCGAGTAGGCGATCTTCACTACAGGATTTGGACCATCATCCTGTGGAACAGGTTCCAGGTCAGCCCAGTCTTTTCTATCTCTGAAACACAAAAACAAGGAAGTGGATTAACGAACAGTCAGTGCAGCCTGAAAGTAGCTAATGCATTTCATTTCATGGGGCCAGTGTCCTTCTAGAAGCAAATCTCTTTAAGAGCATTAAGTTTAATGGTCACTGGGACATAAAAACTGCATATGGATAATCACCAATTTAATCGCAAGACTGTTTTTTGGTCCCTAAATGGGGTTTTAAAAGTTTTTCCCAATTCAGGATTCTGTGAGTACTCTATCCCCCTATATGAATAACGTCTCTGACTGAACTAACTACTTTGATTAACAAATCGTGTTCTTACTAGCTGTGGCGGGTGAGTATGTACCTTATTTGACAGAAGTCAATGCATTTATCTGCTACTTCTGACCATCAGATAAACAAATAGTAAATAGTAAAAATCACTGCAAAGCTTCTGATGGATCATCTGACGCTTTGGAGGAAGCCGGCAAAAATGCAACTGCAGGAAAAAAAAAAAAAAACCTGCGAATGTGACAAATATTTACTTGCATACTGAAATGATTAAGATGTAATATTAGAATAACCTTCGATTAGAAAGACGTTAGTGCAGCGCCCCTGGCTTTCCATTCCAAAGACGCTAACTGTAATGTTATTTTGACACCCATTAAAAACTGGTATTGAACTACAAGTTATCAAACATTACCACGTTATAACAAACAAGCTACAGAGTAATTGCTAAGCAGTTGCCGACAGAGGCACGACCAAAGCTAAGTTAGCCACCCAAACAGTTAGAGAGAGTGAGAACCAGACACTACCTGTAAAACACATATCGAGTCGGGTCAACAGCAGATTCATCCCCGGTGAGCTCCCCGGCTTCTACATCAAACTCCTGGTCTTCTTTAACTTCTACAGATTCAACTGAGCTTTCCTCAACACTAGACATTGCTAACTAGTTAGCTTAATCGCAGCTCCACTAAGAAAGAAAACATCACATCCGGTTTGGCGGAAAGTTGCCTTTAAGTGCTGCGGGAAATTAAGCTTTTCTGTCCTATAGAAGTCTGCGTCGGCCTTTTTAGCGATCTAATTCCAGTTTTATTCCGCCATCAACTAACTGATGATCAGGGAATGGCTGAATTACAACTAAAAGGGACGTCTGTCCAAACATCCAGTCAATTTTCCAGACAGTCGACCAATTTCTCTAATACATAAACTGCCAAAATGTGACGTTTATGGGATAGAAGTCACCGAAACTGCCGCTGCTCGTCAGCAGCGAGGAGCAGTAAGGTCATGCAAAGCTGTCTTAAAAAGGTCTTTGGTACACAGTGATAGTAATGTGGAAAAGTCTTGAGCTACTTTTTAATAGTTTGCTAGGAAAATGAGAAATAGGGGCAGTAATTTACTGAAACATGTGCAAACATAAATACAGTATATAATACATGGAAATACAGTATATAAGAGAGTTTGTACAATTCTAAGCTTGAAAGTCAGTATTTGGTATGACCACCTTTATTCTTCAACACAGCCTGTAGTCTTCAGGAATAGTTCTCCTTCGAGGAGACTGGAGAACTTTGGATGTTGGCTGCATCTTGTTCTGTTCCCTGTCAACACGATCCCATGCTGCTTCAATAATGTTGAGGTCCGTGCTCTGGGGAGACCAATCCATGACTGATAGTGTTCCATTGTGTGTTTTTCTACCTAGGTATGCTTTTACTGCATTGGCAGTGTGTTTGGGATCACTGTCATACTGAAAAATGAAGCAGTTACTAATCAGATGCTTTCCAGATGGTATTCCATGGTGGAGCAAAATCTGAGGGTATTTTTCTGCATTCATAATTCCATCAATTTTGACAAAATCTCCAGCACCACTGGCTGAAATGCAGCTCCAAACCATGACGGAGCCTCCACCACGTGTTACAGATGACTGTAGACACTCACATACTGTCTACAGTCATACGCTCTGTACATACTGACAATTTGAACCAAAAATTTCAAATCTGGATTCATCACTCCATCAGACCTGTTGCCACTGATTTTTAAGTGCAGTTCTTGTGTAAGTTGGCATCCCTCAGCCCTCCCGTTTACCTCCCTTATCAATGTCTTTTTGGCAGCCACCCTTCCACTGAGACCACTTCTGATGAGACTTCATTGAACAGTATATGGATCAGATGCATCTCTCAGGTATTTGCTGGATTGTTTTCCTACTTCCTACTTTCAGATACAGTTCATCTGCTGTAGATAAGTTTGTTAGGCCTGACACTTCTTTTATTGTCCACTTGTCCAGTTTCCTCCATTTGTTAACAAGACGCTGCACACCATGTCGAGATATGCATCCGGAATCAGCTCTTTGAGAATCATCTTGTTGGTGCAAAAATACAATACAATACAAATGTCTGTCTGTTTATTTTTGGCATTTTTCATAGTTTCAACTAAAGAAAAAGCAACAAATTATGTATTTTTGTGACAGGCTGTTAGTAACAAAAGTGCCTAAAGATAGCAAAGAACCAATTTTAAATTCTAAGTTGTCTTTTTTGTGTGGGCACAACAGTGGTTCATCCCTTAAGTTAGGTGCCTTTTTTTTTTTTTTTGCTCAAATAATTCATAGGTCAGTGTTACATGGCTTAACAAAACATTCCTCTGAAAATGGTCAGGTACAAAGACTGGACTGAAAATGGGTGAAAAAGCAACCAATGTCCAAACAAAAACTTTGAAGGGTTAGGGTTGCTCAAGACAACTTAAAAAATATAAAAGTCTGGCTCCTTGAGAACAAACTACAAAGTCATGAGGGATGGCTCGAGACTTTTGACAGTACTGTATAACTAATCTTGTCAGGCAACGTATAGTTTAGGGTTTTTTTTCTTTTCAGGTGTCAAACTCCACAGTCCGTCTGGACCAGTTGGTCTACATGTCACACATTCAGTTCAGCCTCAGAGTACTGACATTTAATTTTAACCTGTTACAACTCATCTGACTTTTAAATTGGTGGAGTTGTAACTGTGTTTCAAGTAGCCATCAATTACATGTGTGAAAGGTTCACATTAATTAAAATCCACAATCCACTAACTTCTAGTTTCATATTGTGTCTATGGGACTGCTGAGGTTCACTGGCTATGCTCTGGCTCCCTCTAATGGCAGGATTTGGTTTGATATTTGGAGAAATACTGGCACACATTTAGAAATATAATAAGCGGAACTATTAAAATACAAATGTCATGGAACAGGAATTCAAATTTCAGATTACTTGCCCAAACCTGGGGCCTCTGAATCACATTTTAAACCCTTAATAACACATGCATGTGAAATAATTTCTTTAACGCAAGGTCAAGCAGAGATTTATTTCCATCAACAACTCTGGACATTATAAAAATAAATAGATGATTCACAGTCAGTGGATTGTAATACAAACTGTTATCAAAATTATGTATCAGCCAGAATGAAAAATTGAACACATGCATAATCACCATTCCATGAACTTATACATGTCCTGAATACTTAATAACAAAATCCATTTTTGTCAACAGAACTGGTTGGGAAAATATAAAATCACCATTCAAATCTGACAGCTATGCAAGGTGAATATGCTTCTTTCCATAATGGCTTGACCCAAACGGTGTTCAGTGACCTTCTTCCTGCTCCAATCCGTGCTTTTCAATGTAACGTCTGGAAAGAGGGAAAAATAAAAAGATTAAATAGAACTTTTATTTTGCTTTATAAGAGTTTAATGTAAAATCAACACAAGAATACAACTACAGATGTGACTGACTCACTATAACAACAATTGTGCTCTTGTCAGTGTCAGGACCACATTAATGCTACATTATTGTGACTTAGATAATAGGGTGGAATGAGGGCATCACAATAGTTTATCAATACAGAGACACCACATATCAATATTTTATTAAATACATCAAAATAATCTGGGAATGCTATGTATAAGAGGGCGCATCTCATGCACCGCCATCCTGAGGTAATGTTAGCCGAGCAAACTTACATTAATTCGGCTCAACTGAAAAACCATTTGACACTGGACACACTGAGCTTGACACATGAGTGAAAACCGGACACCAACCTCCTTCCATCTGCAAAATGGCTGCCTGGTGATTACATTTTTTCACATTACGCGACCGATTGTAACTGGTAATGACTAAATGGTTGCCCAGAGTTTGAGGGTGTTGCACGCTCACAAGGCAATTGCACAAGTTGCCTGATAGGAGGCAACCTTTCTGCAAACAGTTGCAGTCTGACTAAGACTGACTGCAATCACTCTCAGAGATTGCTCAAGGTTTGCAAATAATTGCTGTCTAATTTATAAATGCAGCCAGACTGCCAACATGTTGCCGTCAGTCTGATGAGTCTTTGTCAATGAGCGCAGCTCGAGGGGACTTGATTCAACTGGCTTCCAGCTGGTTGTATCCTGGTAATATTCCTGTAGAACAGGAATGCTGCTGAGTACAAATGTAATAGTTAAATGTGAATTTCTGTCTATGTATACAGCAACAGATTGGATCTTTCTGAAAAAAATTAAAGGTAACATTTATTATCATAGGCAAATTCTGACCAATCGCAGTAGTGCATTTTAAATTGACTAATACTATTTTAAAACAAATGTCATGCTTTAAAAGTTGCCCAGCAGAGAATGAAGAAACTTTCCTGCCACTGCTGGAGATGCCACATCTTGTGACATGGGCATGATGTTTGCCTCAGTCTGAGTCAGAGGTTTCGGTTACAATATATATGTTACTGCAATAATCAGCATATTCCATAATGTTAAAAATCACAATAATATTGTATCATGAGTGACGTATTGTGATAATATTGTGGGGTGATTCCCACCTCTATTAGATAAACATCAAAAGAAGGACTTCAGCTGTCCTGTGTCGCTGCTTACATCGTTACCAAAGCTTTTAGTGCTGTATCATAACATGACAAATGAAACTGAAGCTCAGTGAAAATTTCTTCTCTCAGTTTTTCCTGCATTCATTACCTTTAGTTAAAAACACACACTCATATATTTTAGGCCACTTGGGGGCAGCACAACAACCTTTAACAAAAGACTGACCTATTACCATATCACAAAGTTTGTACTGCTGCTGTGTTTGGAAACAGCTGCTTTTATGAACACATCCTGCAAACTCACAGCAAAGTTAGCACTCATTTGGAGTTCCCCTTCTGGCTTTATGAAACTACAAATAAAATTATGATAATGCTTCACTGTGTTTATCAGAGTCCTCCCGCCGCAGGTTCTGCCAGGTACCTTTTGTTGATAATTTGTTTCTCAAAATTGAGTTTAGAGTTGTGAACGTTAGCTTTCAGACCAAATTTGTGGAGTTTAAATTGTCAAGGCACTTGCTGTTTTACATACGGTAAGTCTTGTGCTTGGTGCAGCTTGAACACTGAGTAGAATCAGAACTGAACAACAGACTCAACCCAAAGCAAGAAAATCTCAATTCAAACAAATGTTACGCATGCAAAACTACTCAGTCCTGCCTAATGAGGCAGCTTTGGCTGTTTTCTCAGGTGTCTTAGTAACATGAACGTAGCAGTCAAGGGATATTATGAAAAATTCCAGAAACTCTGGCTTAAAGCAGTTAAGGTAACAGTTTCAAGAAAAATCTCACCTTCGTGCAAAATTATACAGCGCTTCTTTTCTTTCTTGGAGAGACAAATGTCTGTCGGCTGGTGATTTCCCAAATGTTTTCACAGCAGGCTATGAATTAAAAAAAAAAAAAGGAATATTAAATTAAAAATCAAATCAAAAACAAAAACAAACACAGACTCTTATTAATATTCAATACACACAGATAGGCCAAAACACTGACAGAAGTAAATAGGACTCATTATGGTATAATGATATAGCTGAAGGTGTGGCATGTAGAGTCTTAGAAAATAAGGACACAGCTGTTTCACAAGCTTGCATGTCTGACTGATTCTGACAGCATCTTAAAGACCAACTGCATATTGGGCAGCAGTGGCAATCGCGTTCTGGCTCATCAGTGTAAATAAAATCTAACGGATATCATCAATTAAATCAACTAAGACTTAATGTAAAAGGTGTGATTAAAAAAATGTTACGGGGCTTATGAAATCCAAAACGTTAAAGATCACCTTCTCATTCTCATCATTTACCATCTGCCTGACTCTGCCCGATCAGTGGGTTGTTGTGTTTGCAGCGTTCCAAACACAAATGCGATACCAATAGATCGCCAAATGGCTAATATCGGTCAATAATACTCGCCCATCGATAAATCGGATGAGCTCTACAACTTATAATTGTCTGGTAAAATTCTAGGAAGCAGGATTCATCAAACCTTTAAGGTGGGAGCAGGACCAGACGAATAGGAGCTGATCGTAGAAGGCCCAAAAGCTGACATCCCCGTTCCTTCTATTGGAGTTTCCTCCTTGTTCTCTAGCAGATTTGTAATGGTGGTGTCAACACAATTGGTTTTTGCTGTGCACAATAAATAAACAACTGTTAGTATGTGGCAAATTAAACTCTATTAAAGTTTTTTAAAGGATCTGTTACAAAGTGAAAGCATCACAGAGAAGACAACATGAAAATACTGCAGGATGACGTGGTGGCCAAATACAAGTGTACCTAAGTCCTTTGTGATGACATTCAGTGGAACATGAGGCAGCACATCCTTCACCTGCTGAGCCATCTTAGCAATCCTGTGGTCATCTGTGCCCAAACTCATAAAGCCAAGCCCAATGGAGCTAGGTGTTACACCTACATTAAAAAAAACAAACATAAAAAACCAACTCCAGTATGCTAAACCTTTCACATGCACAGGTCTGATGTTTAATTATGAGAATGACTTACTTGTAGTTGTCTGTGGCACAATGTGTCTTTTCCTTTTGATGTGCTCTGCTTTATCAGCTTTAGTGATCTTGGTGGAGACCAAGCCAAGTTCACCAGCTAGCAGCTGAAAGAAAGCACACAAGAAGAAAGTGGAGAATCAAACATCTTATAAGCATGTGCAACAGCAAGTTGTGCACTACAGAGAAATCTGTTTACATCCTTAGATTGCATCCCTTCATAACTTTTACACACATGTTTGTTTTAACAATTACAAATATAACTCATATGCATCCTCTGGTCTCACCTCCTGGACTTTGTTGGCAAACTCCTGTGTCGACTCGCCGTCTTGTCTGGACACTGTTGGGAGCCAACTGGGATGGAAATGAAAAGCAAAAAAGCAATGCTAAGAAGGAAATTTGAACATTTAGAGCAACAAAAATACTAAAAAAAAATAAATAAAAAATTTAATCAATAGGAAGTCTTTTCAAAAACTGAATTTGCAACTCAGACCATAAAAACTACTCGTGAAAGCAATTTCATCTTCAAATGCATGTTCATTAATCAGCATTACTGGCTAGAGCAGATGAGCCTGAGGGAGGCATGTGCCAGGAATTGATCAGTTTTTGAGTTTTTGGATTGAGTGAAGCTACTTTACATAACAATCGCCACAAAACCACTTTAGGGTAAAAGAAATATAAACTACATCATGAAAAATGTGCTTGCAGAAACTCCGCTTTAACGAGCAAAGGTTGATAGAAATAATGACACAAATTATTTAGTACCTTACATGATACACTGTACATGGAACAAAAAACGTCCATAAGAGCTCTGTCAGCCAGCTGGACTCTGGTGTGCTCTGTGTACAGACAGGAGGTAATCATGTTGTTAGATTACAGTTTAATACACAGTATATTAAATTACACTGATACTGACGTGCCGCCACATTATTTCTTAGTTTAAATGTGACGACCAAACTTTATCTTATCTTTGAATGCGAGTTTAAATCACATTACCAAAGAGATCAATGGTCTGGTCACCCGTAAGGCCACAGGTTGGATGGATTCAGTCAGTGAAAAAGGCCAGGAACTAAGAGGAAAAACAAATATACATATTTAGTATAACAGTTGTTAGGCTTTCTGCTGTGAGAAAATAATGGATAAGTAAGATTGTTCTATTGTTAAAGATTAGGGATTTGTGTGATTAGTCAACTGAACATTTAAGAGGTTAATGCCTTTGGTAGTTGACATCAGAAATATTGGTCAGTTAAATTAATTATGTTACATAGGCAGATGGCTGAGAGTCCTGCAAAACCAGTCTAGTTCTACAGTACTCTGATCTGGAAAATAAACACTTAAACACTCATCAGCCACTTTATTATTAGGTACACCTTGCTAGTACTGGGTTGGACCACCTTTAGCCTTCAGAACTGCCTTAATTCTTCATGGCATAGATTCAACAAGGTGCTGGAAACTTTTCTCAGATTTTGGTCCATATTAACATGAAAGCATCACACAGTTGCTGCAGATTCATGATGTGAATCTCCCGATCCACTACATCCCAAAGGTGCTCTCAAAAGGTGCTGTATTGGGCTGCTATCTGGTGACTGTGGAGGCCATTTAAGTACAGTTAAATTAAACTTTGTGACATGATCCTGCTGGAAGCAGCCATCAGAAGATGGGCACACTGTGGTCATAAAGGGATGGACATGGTCAGCAGCAATTCTCAGGTAAGTGGTGGCATTTAAACCATGTTCAGTTAGTATTAAGAGGTCTAAAGTGTGCCAAGAAAATATCCCCCACACCATTGCATCACTACTACCAGCAGCCTGAACCAGGACCAGGCCGTGTTTTTCTAGTTGTCCAACTTTGGTGAGCCCGGGCAACCTGCAGCCTCAGTTTCCTGTTCTAAGTTGACAGGAATAATATACAGTGTGGTCTTTTGCTGCTATAGCAAAGATTTATCTCTGAACACACCAATGTACCAACCAAAAATGTATGAACCAATACTGCTCAAAAGTCAAGGTATGAACCAACAGCAGACTGTGTGTGCCACAAATTTCATATATCAGCATAGATATCCAGCATGATTTTTTTCCCATTGAGATCTGATCTAGTTTCCTAGTGTTTCTTTCTTTTTTTTTTTTTTTTTTGAGAAGCATATTATTTTATGTCATGGACAGAACAAAGAGTAATATGAAGCAAATAAGTGATTTTGACATGACACAAAGGAGGTACAACCTAAAAGAGTCACTGTTAGCGTCCAGTGAAAGAACTGAGTTTCAGACTTTGCAAAGAAAAGCATAACAATAAAAACCACAGTCTCATAAAGTGCACCATTTCTGGTTTTCATGTGCATCTCCACTGAGGATACAGTACACTTGGTTCAGACTTACTCAAATTAACGATAGAAATGAATCAATTTAGCAGCTGTTTTCACTTCCTTGCACTAATTTCCCTTCAACTCTAGAGGGAAATTAGTAGGGAGACTCAACCACCAAAGTAATTCATCTCTATCTCAAAGTGCCATGAAAGAGGCATGATAATTTGTCACTTGCTGCATTAAATCACTGGGTATGGATATGAGGCCAAAACTGTCTCAGTGTGCTGATGAATCTCAAACAGTTGCTGTGTTGTTGCATAGCTATAATTTGTCTTTTTATTACTGTTCGGTACATATGAACAAATGTCACCTGAATTTGAGTAGACCGGCACGGCCATTCGTGGTGTCCTCTTCAGGAAACAGGAGCAAAGGTGTGGTGCCCTCAGTGGAGCAGTAACTCTGCAGAGACTCTCCTATTGCTCCAGAAGCTGAATGGATTTCCATGAAGCCTCTGGCCCAGCACACAAAGCCTGTGGAGCCATCTAACTGGGGCTGATAAGCAAAAAGAGACAGGCCAAACTCACCAAACATAGCATTTACTATACTTAAAATACACAAAAGGTACACAGAAACATTTTTCACTGACAGACCTTAAAATAGTCTCAAGACAGACCTGCTACGATTATAACATGGTTTCATGCACTGGCGCACTCTCGTCTGCAAGCACTGACATTTTCATACAGAACACAATGTACTTTCATTCTTGCATTTTAAGTACAGGAACATTCACAGGGAAACTCACATGGTGATTTTAATAAAAGAGACTAAGTCTTCCAGTAATTCACAAAATAGCACGCAAGGACAACTAAAGAAATAAAGTCATGCCACAGGATGCATCTACACTCAGCACTGTACAGCTTTCATTTCAGAATACACAGTACAGGTTATTTTTGTGGTACAAGTTTTCTGATTTATAATATTTAAATGTGTAGATGAGGCACATTATATATATATATATATATATATATATATATATATATATATATATATATATATATATATATATATATATATATATATATATATATATATATATATATACACACACACATATCTATATTGTGCTGATTTGCCAGGACAGATACTAAAAAATACTGAATAAAGCCAGTCTTGCTTCTTTTTCCACAGGACTCTATTCAGTTCTGTGAAAAAATAAGTACACAATATGATTCAGCAGCTTGTGGAACCACCTTTAGGTCTTGAGGTCTAGACTTGTGCCACTGCAACACCTTGAGCTTTCTTTTTCCACCCATTCTGTCATAGATTTGTTGCTGTGTTGGGATCATTGTCCCGTTACATGACCCAATGCTGGCCAAGCTGTGGAACATATGGTCTCACATTTGACTCCAGAATACTTTGGTATACAGAGGAGTTCATGTTTGATTCAAGGTGCCCCAGGTCCCGTGGCTGCAAAACAAACTGAAATTGTCACCCCTCCACCACCGTGCTTCACAGTTAGTATGAGCCAAACTTCTCCACTGTGTATTATGGCCAAACTTCTCCACTTTGGCTTATCCCAAAGGACACTGTTCCAGAAGTCTTGCGGTTTGTTCACCTTTGCAAACCTAAGCTGCGCTGCCATATTCTTTTTAAAAAGAAGATGTGTTCTCCTGGTAACCCTTCCCTTTTTCTAACTATACTGTCCTGAACTTTAACATGCTAACTGAAGCCTGCAGAGCATGAGATGTAGCTCTTGGGTTTTTTGCAGTTTCTCTGAGTGTTGCACAGTCTGACCTTGGGGTGAATTTGCGGGGACGCCCATTCCTCAGAAGACTGTAACATTATGTTCATACACCTAAAATGCGCCAGACCAGCAAACTGCCAAAACGTCTGCTTTTATAGAGGTGTTCACACTTGATCAATTAATTTAGTGTATTTGATTATCAGAACCTGGCTGCTACCTACCACCTTAAACCCTATGAAAGCAGTAAGGATGTACTTAGTTTTCCACAGGACTGCACAGACGTCTATGAAAACTTCATTTTTCACTGGACTGTATTTATTGTAAATTTTTATGTATACTTATAGGGACACTAGTACTTATGTGTAAAAATATTAAAGAACAAATATCAACATACAGAACACAAATGTAATCTCAAAAATCCATTAAAGAATGTGTATTATCTACATCCTCTTCTCACTGCATGAAAGAAGGCATATTATGGAAGCAAAATAGCCCAAAATGTCAAAACTATGCAAGACTATTGCATGAAAAGCATCTCATCTCAACTTTAGTTTTTACAGCTTTAAATTTTTGCAAGCTATGTGATTACAGTGAATGCCTGAATGTGTAAAACATGCTGTATGACGTGGTTCAGTCAGGAAAAACATGCAAGCCGAGCACTCACTGTATTGCAGGGGGTCAGGAGGTTGATTATGTTGTGGTCGAACTCTGTCACATGATTGCATATGTACAGCTTGGTGTTTTTGTCTCTGGAGCGAGGATTTTTTTGTCTCACGTGCATCCCCAGGACTGAGCACATAACCCTCACCACAAATCTAGAATTTAAAAAAAAGATACAAACATCTTATAACTGACTACAGGACAGTCCCTAGTGCCCCAAAGCACAACACTGTATGTACAGTGTATTGTAACATGTAATAAATCCGTCTCAGTATCAATTTGCAGGTATAAATGTGTTTTTTGTTGTCGATTTGTTAAACTGCTCTTTCATCCTCCAAAGCATTTACATGCATTGGCTCTTCAATCATCCTGTCATCACCATTATTCAAACAAGAAAATTACAGTGTGCAAAGTATAATTACATTCTTCTGAACAGCCATTTGCCTTAGTGCCATTTAATGTGGTCTGGGTCATTTAAACTGTGACAAGCAACAAGTATTCTGATGGGATAGATGGCGTGTGTGTTAGCATTAACCGCTACTGTTACCCTTTGTACTACTAGCTCACCTCAGTTATTAGTGTTACACGCATTATTACTGACATACATGACAACTTAGCTACAATTTTGGTTACCACTGATAATAAAATATGTTACTAGAAACCTGTTCAGTACTTGCCTTCTTACAAAACTCTCTGGAAGTGCACAGCTGACCAGGAACACGTGAACACCGATAAAAATGCGTATGAACATTAAACAGATGCCAACTGGAAAGTAAATCAGCAACAACAGAAGAACAACAGCATCTTTGGGAAACCTGCACCAAAAAACAGAGCACAGTCAAAAACAACATTTGGAACAGAAAATACAAAACAAGAAAAAAAAATCTAAATGTTAATTTATAGTAGAGAGAATTTAAGTGAAATCTAAGGGATCTGTATCAAGACCAACATATCTTTAACAGATTTTTCAACTCCAAAATACAGACCTCAGCACCAGCCTCAACAATACACTACTGCAATTTGAAGTCACAGCAACTTTCAGCAGTGACATGACCTGCTGACTTTTTAGACCTTGACAAATTTGTTGAACCACAACATAAACTCACATCAGTGTTTACTGATTTCATTCTTTAGTTTTGGCGCCATGCTACCCAATGATACAGTACAATGCAAAAGCCTTGAGCTACCCCTCATGCCTTTATGTTTTGTGGTTAATAGTTGTAGTGATTTATGGGAATACCGTATATAAACCAAAAACAGAGTTTGCACAATTCTAACAAGCTTGACCATCTTTATTCTTCAACACAGCCTGAACTCTCTGAGGCAGCTGTCTCGTCATTTCTTTAAGTAGTCTTCAGGAAGAGTTCTCCAGGCTTCTTGAAGGACATTCAGAGCTCTTCTTTGGATGTTGACTGCCTTTTGTTCTGTTCTGTAAACATGATCCCACACTGTAATGTTGAGGTCCGGGCTCTGGGGATACCAATCCACGACTGATAATGTTTATTGTGTTTTTCTTTCCAGGTATGCTTTTACTGCACTGGCAGTGTGTTTGGGATCATTGTTGTACTGATGACACACTTTCCAGATGTTATTGCATGGTGGATCAAAATCTGACGGTTTTCTACATTCATAATTCAATCAATTTTGACATCTCCAACACCACTGGCTGAAATGTAGCCCAAACCATGATGGAGCTTCCACTGTGTTTTACAGATGGCTGTAGACACTCACTGTTTTGAGTGTCACCCACTGACTTCCTCTGTACATACTGATGATGATTAGAACCAAAATTTTCAAATTTGGATTCATCACTCCATCAGACCCATTGCCACTGATTTTCAGTGCAGTTCTTGTGTAATTTGACATACCTCAGGCTTTTCTCCTGGTTTTCCTTCCTTAAGAGTGACTTCTTTACATCCACCCTTCCACTGAGACCATTTCTGATGAGACTTCAGTGAACAGTAGATGATCAACTGGAAGGGCTAAATGCATCTCTCAGGTCCTGGTTCAGGTCTTTGCTAGATTTTTTTTCTGGTTTCTTAAGGACATGACTTTCAGATGTTGTTCATCTGCTGTAGATTGTTTTTTTTTTTTTGTTTTTTTAGGCCTGCCAGTTCTTATTTTATCATCCACTTGTCCAATTTCCTAAAATCTTTTAAGGACACCCTGCACACCATGCCAATATATGCCACATTTGTAGCTAATAGCTCTTTGGGAATCACTTTGTTGGTGCAAAAATACTATTTTATGGCTGTCAAATTGTTATCTTTGATATTTTTGGCATTGGATTCAACTAAAGAAAAGGGAACAAATAATGTGTTTTGGGGACTGGCTGCTGGTAACAAAGTGCCTAAAGATACAATTTAAAGCTGGTTCGTTGCTAAGTTGTCAGTTTATGTAGACACAACACTAACTCATCCATTGAGTTAGGCTTGTTTTTATGCTTGAATGATTAACAGGTCAGTGTTCAGCAGTTTAACAAAAAAAAAAAAAACGTTCCTCCAAAAATAGTCAGGTACAAGGACTGGACTGAAAATTAGTCCAAAGAAGGACTTTGAAAGACCTCCTGAAAGCCTGGAGAACTGTTGTTCAAGACCATTTGAAAAAAGTAAAACAAAACAAAAGAAACAATCAAGTCTGGCTCCTTGGAAGCAAAATATGAAGACATGAAGCGTGGCTCAAGGCTTCTGCACAGTACTGTACACAATATATTAAAGCACTGCTGTTGTGTAAGCGTTATTAGAGATATTGCACGTGTCACTACTAGATTCACTTCCCAGTTAAGCGCTAGAGAACATTTCGAAAGCTCATTGTTAGAGCTGTACTGCTGTACCTACAGGCCTCAGGTCCGCCCTTTATTCATGCGAAAATTACTTTAGTCTTTGAGTACACGACGGCGTAACTTTTTGCTTTCAGCTATTTTCTCCAATTTACACCGTTCAAATATAATCTCTGACTTTTCTGTCTGGATCATATAAGTTGGGACTCTAAAAAAAAACTTCACTCTCAGCTACCACAACGCAAACTGAATACATGAAACCAACAGACATCTACGGCTGGCTAGTTTTCGTATTTTACGTTGCAACTGATCGGCGTGCATAATAAAATTGGCACTGGATGAGGAGGGCAAATGCTATCTATGACTTGTTTACCTGAACGCCGCCAGTATCTGCTAGCTAGCCGCATCTTTTCCCGGATTATTTAACACATCTACCACACTGGTTAGCTACCTAAAGATAAACATCGCCAACAATGATGGGTGTACTTGGTGAATTTCTTTAACTCTTACTTAATTAGCGCCAACTGAAGGTTAACTGAGAGGCTTATATTACCTAGCAGTTAGCTGACTTACCGACGAAAGTCAAACATGTCTTCAATCCCCCGAGTCTCCATGTCTGCCAGTCAGACCTTCAGAGGCTAATGCTAAAAATACAACCTGATCCCTAAATATAAATTAGTCATAACTTTCACGACAGCAACTCTGTCATGCGGTGGGTAAACTGGCAGCTGACTTATCTTACGGAGGTAGTTAGATTATAGTATATCGTTTTCAGACCGGTTAAATGAGCGAGTTTAAAACGTTAGCTAGGTGATAATACACAGAAGCTTCCCTCCGTAGCTCCAGCACAGCTAACATTTGTACGCGTCAGCGGCAAAGAAACCACTTCCGCTCCGCGGCCAGGATCCACCAGAATAAAAGCGCCATCTCTACAAAAGTAAATTAATAAAAATAATAATCGTTGCTAAATTCCGCAGAAATGCATAAGTTGTGTGTCTTTGTACGCAACCCAACATAGGCCTTATTTTCGTGCTTTCATATAATCTGTAACTGTGCAATACCAGGTGTAGACGGTTTATCTTTATCGCAGCGTCAGGCGTCGTCCTTTCAAAAATAAAAGCCCCTAGAAAAAAATTGAAGAAGCGCTTTGAGTCCCTTAAACGAAACGAGGGAGAAATTTAGTATTTTGCCTCCTTCTAGTGGCTAAATGTGATACATTTCAATTTGCAGGAAACATAAAGTAGCTGTTACCGTTTTATTTTTGCAATAACACGCTTCTCAAAACTTCCATGTAGCATTTGAAAATCGTGTACTGAAAATCTGCACTGCTTTTGTTTGTTTTTTCTTTGTTTGGGGAGAGCTCCCATGAGAGCTCACAGGAAAAATAATGCATACTGTACAAAGTCTTAAGCCACTTTTCTTCATATTTTTCTAGGAAAATGGGAAATAGGTGCAGCAATTTACTGAAACATGTGCAAACATAGTGTATATAATACATGGAAATAGAGTATATAAGACAACAACAGAGTTTGTACAATTCTAATCAGCTCGAAAGTCAATATTTGGTGTGACCACCGTTATTCTTCATCACAGCCTGAACTCTCTCAGGCAGCTTTCTTGTCATTTCTTTAAGTAGTCTTCAGGAATAGTTCTCCAGGCTTCTTGAAGAACATTCAAAACTCTTCTTTGGATGTTTGTTCTGTTCTCTGTCAAGATGGCCCCACACCACTTCAGCAATGTTGAGGTCCCAACTCTGGGGAGGCCAATCCATGACTGATGGTGTTTATTGTGTTTTTCTGCTCAGGTATGCTTTTACTACTAGTGTGTTTGGGAACATTGTCATGCTGAAAAATAAAGCAGTTGTCAATCAAACTTTTTCCAGATGGCATTGCATGGTGGAACAAACTCTGATGGTACTTTTCTCCATTCATAATTTCATCAATTTTGACAAGCTCGCTAACACCACTGGCTGAAATACAGCTCCAAACCATGACAGAGCTTCCAGTCTGTTGTATTTCTCTGTACATACTGACAACAAGCTGAGCCAAAAATGTTAACTTTGGATTCATCACTCCATCAAACCTGTTGCCACTGATTTTCAGTCCAGTTCTTGTGTAACTTGGCACACTGCAGAGGTCAGTGTTATATGGCTTAATAAACAGAAACACATTCCTCTGAAAGTGGTCAGGTACAATGACTGGACTGAAAGTGAGTGGAAAAAATAGCCACTGTCCAAAGGAAAACTTTGAAAGCCTGCTCAAGATGACCACCAGAGCCTTTCAACGACAGCTGCATGAATAATGAAGTGCTCATTATCATGAACCCACCCTCCCTTTAAAGCTCAGTCTCCGCCCACAGCCTCCCATATTTGTTTGGCAACAGCCGCTTGTATAACCGCAGCTTAACTAAATATCGATTTTTCTGCTAGGAAAACAAACATATCTCTTATTTAAGTGAGCGCAGACTGGATACCGGTCCTCTCTCTTCGTGACAACACACGGGGTCAACATGGTGGTCGGTTTCCAGTGTTACCCGCTAATCCTGTGCTTCTCCCTGGCCGTCGTGCTGGGCTCAGTGCTCGGGCTCGGTGAGGACCTCGACCGGCCTCTCATCGGGCCTCCCGGCTCTCCTATCCGGCTGCACGAGTCCGACCCGGGCCTTAAGAAAGCCCTGGTTTTCGCAGAGGAGCGATACAACCGGGGGTCCAACGCCATGCACCTCCGCAGAGTCAGCCGGGTCATCTCTGCCACCAAACAGGTATAATTATTATTGTTGGCTTTAGTTTTTACATTATTTTTTATTTATTCAACATATTCTGGCCTTATGTTGTCAAATTATACCAGAACGGTTAGAGAATGTATTATTTAACTATTTACGTCATTGTAATAAATTGTATGTGCTCAGATTCTTTGTAAACAACAGGGCTGCTGGGGGTGGTCATGCTAGCAGGAGTTAGCTAAACACAGACCGGAAAGAAGCCGACCTGCCTTTAAAACAGCAGCATAAACGTTACACTGCTGAGCACGTGATTATGCTCAAACAAAATATAGTAGTACTGTATTATTTACGATTTTCACGGATTGAAAAATTCATAGAATACTTTATTTATTCTAATTTTTACCTATTTTTGTCAATCCTTCAAAATAAAATTACATGCGTGTTTTACTGCGGCCGGAAGTCCTGTCATTGACTTTAAACTGGCATCCCTGCAATATGGAGCATAACGAGCATCCGTCATTTACAACACTAACACAGTATATTTCATGACATGTCTGAATAAAAAGCGTTATTTAGGACAGGATTTTGTGTTTCTAAATGAAAGGTTGAATGTGTGTGTCTATCTGTGTTGCAGCTGGTCAAAGGAATCCGTTACACAATAACAGTGGAGCTGAGTAACACTCAGTGTAAGAAGGCTGCCATGCTCAGGACATGTGACTTCTATCCCGAGTCAAAGCAGCTCAAGGTAAGGTGTGTGTGTGTGTGTGTGTGTGTGTGTGTGTGTGTGTGTGTGTGTGTGTGTGTGTGTGTGTGTGTGTGTGTGTGTGAGAGAGAGAGAGAGAGAGCGAGAAAGAGAGAGAGAGATAAAGCTAATACAATAGAGAGAGTGCATGGTTTTATATTGGAAAAAAAAAAGCATTGTGCTTGTGTGTGCATCCAGCTGTGTGTATTGATTTCTTATTGCAGCAAAGTATTTTGTTTGTTCAGCAGAGATTTTACCAGTCCTCTGAGCTCGTGACTCAAATTTGACTTGGAGTGATCCCAAACACCCTTATGCTGCATGAACACGTGTGCATTTACAGTACTGACTTTTTCTGTTTCTTTGTTCCAGTTTTCTTTCCAACTGAGAAAAATATCTGAGCTGTATATAAATCTCTAAGTGGAGCTTTTTACAAGAGACTCAGATGGCATTAATACCTGTTATCTTTTTTTTCTCTGTTTAAAAATATTTTTTGTGTTTCAGACAGAGGTGTGTGTCTTCGAAGTGTGGGACATCCCTTGGCAGGGCACATCAACCTTGCTCAAGCAGAAGTGTCAGCCTAAAGGTCAGTCAGCAGCCAAACAGACAATACGACAACATTTAAGATTCACAGCCCTCTGTTATGACTCTCCTGTGGTAGAAATCTGTAGCTGAAGACTATAACTGTGGCACACTTGCTGTGAAGAGCACCTTTTTTTTTTGCATATTTGTCACACTGACATGTTTCAGATCATCAAACAAATTTTAATATTAGACAAAGATGCAATTTTTAAATCATGATTTCATTTATTAGGGGAAAAAACCATCCAGCCCCTGGCCATGTGTGACAAAGTAATTGCCTCCTTGTTAAATCAAGAATTAATTTGTATAATTCAATTCAGTTTTATTTAGATAGCACCAAATCACAACAAGGCACTTTATAACCACATGTTTTGGAAAGCTGAGTTCAGTTTCACTAGCCACACCCAGACCTGCTGGATCAAGAAATCAGTTAAATAGAACCTGTCTGACAAAGTGAAGCAGGCTAAAAGATCTCAAAAAGTGTGAGTGGGGGGGGGCTTAATAAAGAACAAAGTTGATATTTATTTAAGGCTCTTCTTTGTGCTTTTTTGTCTTTTTAATTCTTTTTCATTTTTTGTATTTATTCTTTTTTTCTGTCTCAGTATCAGCTCAAAAAGTCATCTGTGAAGTACTTTGAACTGCAGCAACTTGCGTGACACTCTGACACTTACCATGTTTTCCCATGTGTGCCGCATTTTTCTTATCAGTCGAATCTGAAGTAGAAGAGACCAACAAGGTAGAGGATCCATCCACCAGCCAGCCTCTGGAGGTAAAAGTAATGTCAGGTTCAGCGCAACTGCAGGACTGCCTTGTTATCATCCTCTCTGTTTTTTTAAGCTGCTCTAATCAATTTGGATTTGAGACTGAGGAGAGGCTTTCTGTTGATTCTGTGTGTTTGTGTTAGGAGTCTGTGGAGCTGCTGGGCCAGTTTAAAGAGTTCATGGTTAAATATAATAAGGTCTACAGCAGTCAGGAGGGTGAGTGATTGAATCTCATTCATATCATGTATATACCGAACAACCAACATTCCTGTCTGAACACGCTGAACACTTTATGTAATCACAGCCTATTTATTCAAGCCTGAATGCAGGTGTGTAAACTGAGAAGAAAAATATTAGCTCATTTTGAATTTGAAGGCAAGCAACACATCTCAGAAAAGTTGGGACAGAGTCGTGTTTGCGACCGTGTACCATCCCCTCTTCTTTACCAACAGTCTATAAACAGCTGGGAACTGAAGAGACGTTTGGGAGAGGAATGTTGTCCCATTGTCTGATAGAGGATTCTAGCTGCTCCGTGTCTCCTTTGTTGTATTTTTTGTTTCACGATGCACTAAATGTGACCGGTCTGGACTGCAGCCAGGCCAGTTCAGCACCTGGCTCTTCTACTACAAAGCCATGTTGTTGTAATAGATGCAATATGCAGTTTATCATTTCTGAAATATAAAAGCTTTCCCTGAAAAATACATCTTCTGGGTGGGAACATATATTGCTCTAAAACCTGTATATACCTGTATTTACCTTTCAGCACTTTACCAGATGTACAAGCTGCCAATTCCAGAGGCACTAACCTGCCCTCATGCCATCAGAGATGCAGGCTTTTGAACTGAGTGCTGATAATAAGCTGAATGCTCTCCTTCCTCTTTAGTTCTTGATGACACAGTGTCCATGTTTTCCAAAAATAATTTCAAATTTCCATTTGTCTGACCACAGAACAGTTTTCCACTTTGCCTCAGTCCATTTTAAATGAGCTTTGGCCCAGAGAGGACAGCGGTGTTTACATTTGGCTTCTTCTTTGCGTGATGGAGCTTTAACCTGTGTT
Source organism: Archocentrus centrarchus (assembly GCF_007364275.1). Classification (NCBI taxonomy): domain Eukaryota; kingdom Metazoa; phylum Chordata; class Actinopteri; order Cichliformes; family Cichlidae; genus Archocentrus; species Archocentrus centrarchus. Next base: position 25,332,565 of record NC_044355.1, on the reverse strand, counting down.
TGTGGACGGCACGGTGAACTGTGTTCACAGACACCGATTTCTGAAAGTGTTCCTGAGCCCGTGCAGTGATTTCCATGAAAGAATCATGGCTGTTTTTAATGCAGTGCTGCCCGAGGGACCAAAGATCACAGGCATCCAGTATTGATTTTTTCACCTTTGCCTCTTGTGCACAGAAATTTCTCCAGCTTCTTTGAATCTTTGGATGATGTTTTGTACTGCAGATGATAAGATATTCAAAGTCTTTGCGATTTTACACTGAGGAACATTGTTCTGAAATTTTTGCACATTTTGTAGACACGCTGTTTTGCAGTTTGGCGAACCTCTGCCCATCTTTATTTCTGAGACACTCTGACCTTAGTTAACTGTTTGTTTTTAGGTCCACTTACTTGTCCCGTCCCAACTTTTTTGAGACATGTTGCTGCCATCAAATTCAAAAGGAGCTGATATTTTTAATGAATTAGTGAAATGTGTCAGTTTAAACATTTGATATGTTTAAAATCTGGGTTTGTGAGATTTGCAAATCATTCATTTACATCCTACACAGTGTCTCAACTTTTTTGTAGCTGGGATTGTAAATATGGAATTCCAAATAAAAATCACCCAAGAAGCAAAATTAAATGTTGCTCTCATTTGTTGTAATTTTGAAGTGCGAGGGAGCAAAACAGGATTTATGAATGTTTTAATGTGTGTTTTTGACCCTTGACCTTGCAGAAGCAGACCGTCGTTTGCGTATCTTCCACGAGAACCTGAAGACTGCTGAGAAGCTTCAGTCTTTGGATCAAGGTTCAGCTGAGTACGGAGTCACCAAGTTCAGCGACCTCACCGGTGCGTAACTGCTCTCCAATGAGAAAATGCCTCTTCTGCTTTCCACATGTTGCTTCAGCATTGCTTAAAAAAAAAATCTCCTTCTCCTTTTCTCCAGAGGAGGAGTTTCGCTCTACATACTTAAACCCACTGCTGAGTCAGTGGACTCTCCACCGACCAATGAAACCAGCTACTCCCGCTAAAGGCCCTGCCCCTGACAGCTGGGATTGGCGGGATCACGGAGCTGTCAGTGTGGTTAAGAACCAGGTGCAAACAAACAGTTCATGATGGGGCAATCACCCTAAAGAGCTTTTTAGTAACCATTCAATAATACACTCTCCCTACTTTAACCTGATCAGGGTGTGTTTTCTTGCAGGGGATGTGCGGATCTTGCTGGGCGTTTTCTGTCATAGGAAACATTGAAGGCCAGTGGTTCCTGAAAAATGGAACGTTACTGTCACTTTCCGAACAAGGTGGCACCCGTCACACACCAAAACAAACACAGATGATACAGTTAATCAGTAGCTTCCTTCAAAAAGTCTCGAAATATCTGAATTATTGATTTGTCCTTCACAGAACTGGTTGACTGTGATGGGCTGGACCAGGCATGCAGAGGCGGGCTTCCATCAAATGCTTACGAAGCTATCGAGAAGCTGGGTAGGAATGTCAAACATTTGTCCACGCCAATATCTTCCAGCTACTTTTGACAATAAGCAAAAGAGAGAGGATTACAAAGGCGTACATACGTCTGAGATTTATGCTGAACAGATTTTTGCTTAAAGATGCCAAGTGCAGGCTTTCGATCTTTCATGTTTGCCCCTCGTGTGGTTAAGGTGGTCTGGAGACTGAGAGTGACTACTCCTACACCGGGCACAAGCAGAGGTGTGACTTCACCGCGAGGAAGGTGGCCGCCTACATCAACAGCTCTGTGGAGCTGTCCAAAGATGAGAAGGGTGAGTGGGCCGAGCAAACAGAAAACAAGCCTGTCAACAGGAAGGAGCTTTTTTTTTTTTTTAAATCTGAAAGTGGCACGACACAAATTAGAGTTCATGAACAGGCAACAGTAGTCCAACTACACGGATATATCATTGATTTTACACTCATTCTAACTAGAAATTCCAGCAGAGGGGTGTGGCAGTGTGAAACAAAGAGTTGTTAAATGGACTAATTTATAAAAAATTTTCCCTTCTTAGAAGTCGCAGCTTGGCTGGCTGAGAATGGGCCAATCTCTGTTGCTCTGAATGCTTTTGCAATGCAGGTAAATCACTCTTCAAAGCTCACTTTTATTCAGTTATTCAGTCTTTCTTAAATTTGAAATGTGGTTTGTTTATGTGTGCATTCCTTATATTCTTAGTGGTCTTACTGTTATATTCTGTGCTATAAATTTTTAGAATTTAATACAACTGGCATTTAGTTTCGCTATTTACTCTGTTGTTAAGCATGTTGTAACAAGTTAGAAAAGTGCTGTAAAAATAACAGCAACTAGGAGCAGGACATAAATATCAGTATGGCAATATGTCCCATTGCCTCCTTATGTGATATTGGTTTATACGTTAGTGACTTATGAAAACATTCATTCACCACCAGTTTGGCTTAACAGTCGCTACATCATGAATCTTGGTGGTGGTGCTCAACAAACCACAAAGTTATATTGTAGACAGTTTTCTTGCATGGGTGGATATTCCCTGCACTCACCTCCATACCTCTGTGTGAACTAGACATAAAAGATAATAGAGATGATAATGTCAAGATGCATATGATTTTTAAATGACTGAATCTCATTCCATTTCCTCTAGTTCTACAGGAAGGGTGTATCTCACCCTTTGAAGATTTTCTGCAACCCCTGGATGATCGACCACGCTGTGCTGTTAGTGGGATACGGAGAACGTAATTATTATTATTATTATTTATTTTTATTTTTTTCAGCCTTAAATATTTGTCCAGTTTCTTACTTCTGAACATGAAAAAGCAGACGCATCTCTTTGCCCTGTTTATCAACACAAAAGCATTTCCCTGTGTTCTCAGGTAAAGGTATCCCATTCTGGGCCATCAAAAACAGCTGGGGGGAGGATTACGGAGAGCAGGTGAGACATTTATTGTTCTGAAAATGTGTCATATGTGAACCCCCAGTACAAGACTGAGAATTACCAGCATCATTCTGCTGAGTATTGTTTCCTATCATAGTGGATTAAACCACATAGTTGATGACACTAGAGAAGAAATGAGTTCACATTTTGTTTCTGTTCATATACACAGTTTTGAAAGTGTGAGTGTTACTCTGTTTCTCTTTCACACAGGGTTACTACTACCTGTACAGGGGGTCCAATGCATGTGGGATCAACAGGATGTGCTCATCTGCTGTAGTCAACTAAACTCAACACCTCCTACAGATGTTCACACATCATCATACTACATGTACATGTCTGCTGCCAGCTGACCCCCACCCCCTCATCAGCTATCCAAAAGTGCACAAAAGCTCAAAGTCACACGCACACACATGAAGTCCTGCTGATGTTTCATTTCCGTTAGACCAAACCAGTGTTTTACCAGCTCTAATAAAACCAGCTTTGATGTGATACTGAAACTTCCTCATAATTTCATCAAATTAGATTAGATTTACTTATTTCATTCCATTGCTCCTGCAACCAGCTAATAATGATTGATGTGTTTTAGGTAACAGCTTGTAAGTTCTCTTTCCTCGCAGCAATGGAGCCCATGGTCAGAGTGGTGAGCTCATGTATGTACTTGAAGGAGTTTTTTAGGCTCTGATTTTAGAGTGGTTTACTGCACATGTTCAGTTTTGTGCAATGTAATTGCAATAATAGCTGTAAAACTGTGAAACAGGAATGACAAAAGCTGAATAAAAAAACTGTGGAATCCAGTTGTTATTTCATTATCCATCCATTATTTTCCACTTATCCAATTCAGGGTCACTGGGGGCTGGACCCTGTCCCAGCTGCCATAGGATGAGAGGCAGGGTACACCCTGCACAGGTGGCTAGGCTGTCACAGGGCTAACACAGAGAGATGGCCAAATTAGAGTGACTAATTAACCTAACCCCACTAACTGAATGTCTTTGGACTGTGAGAGGAAGCCACAGTATCCGGAGAAAACCCACGCAGACACAGAGAGAACATGTAACACATAGAAAGGCCAGATGGTGGATTCGAACCCAGGACTGTGCTGTGAGGCAAGTGCTAACCACCTTGCTGCCCTATTTTATCATAATAAACTTTTTTATGCACTGAAACTATAAACTGGTTGACAGTACAATTAAACCGTTTCTTTTTGCAAGGATAGACATGTACTGCATATATAATAACCTTAGTCATAAGGCAAAATTAACTACAAATAACTACAAAGTCAAAAATTATCTATATAAAAGTAAAGGGCGAAAACATTTGAACCTGTTTATATTTTAAACAGTATATTGGGAAGAAGGGCAATTAGAAAGACAATGTAGGGCATTAGTTTTCCAAATGAGCAGGTTTCAGGATCACCGTTAGTGATCTTGAATGTTGCTTTAATCGAAAGAAAACTTCTTTTCCCACAATCCCAAGGGGCGGTCATGGAACAGGTAGCCTTTAGGAGTAGCTTCTAGAATAAGAAACAAAAATCATCATAAGTCACTAATATTGGCTTACGATAAATCACAATCAAAGCTGAAGCTAATTTCTGCCCATTCCGTTACATTTTACACATTTAATACATGGCCTTTTAGCTAAAAATAAAAAAGATAAGTAGTCGTATGCTTTTAATTTGAAAGTCACATGCATTTGACATCGGAAGTGTAACATTCCCTGTTTTATGTGCTGAAAATACGAACACATGTGATTCTGTTATTCTGTGACTGAATATTTCAGTGTCTGCTCTTCAACACCGACTTTTAGCCGCTGATCTGATCAGATACAGACTCTGCTTCAAAAAGACAAACAGCCACTTCCGTCTTTCTTTCAAGGTAGTATGTAACCTGCTAATGTGAGGGCAGCTAGTGTTAGCTTTTTTCGCTAAGTTATCAGTAAACAGCTACTGAATGTGTAGAAGCAACTTGGCAGAGGGAATTTAAATTATTAAGGTAGCCAGAAAGTTTTATAGAGGCTGAAAATGAAATAAAATAAATAGTTCAGTTTAGCTGTCTTCACATCAAGCTGACCTTTGTTACTGTTTTCTGACACCCGCTCTTGTCTTTCTCAGCTGGCGAAGGAACCTGAAAGCTGCCTTTTATAATGTCACAGGCCACTAAACGCAAACACGTCGTCAAGGAGGTTCTTGGAGACTTTGTCACACCCACAGAAAACCAGCAGATTGTGAAGGTAAACTTTTGCACGAAGTACGCTGTAGTTTCTGCATTATGAAACATCCACGTTTTAGCATCGTACACTGGCATCACGCAGTTGCTACGGACTTGTCAGCTGCACATCTATGTTTACAGTACAGTGAACTCACTGTCATGTTCAAGATGCCAGTTTGAGATGATGTGACGGTGCGTTATTCTGCTGGAAGCAACCATTAGAATGAGTACATTGTGGTCATAAAGGGATGGACATGGCCAGCAGCAACACTCAGGTGGGCTGTGGGGTTTAAGTGATGCTCAGTTGGTACCAAGAGGTTCAAAGTGTGCCAATAAAATAGCTCCCACACCATTACACCAGGAGCAGCCTGAATCCTTGATACAAGGCAGGAGGGAGCCATGCTTTCATGTTGTTTACACCACATTCTGAGCCTACCATCTGAGTATCTGAGCAGAAATGAAAGCTCATCAGATCAGGCAGCACCTTTCCAGTGATCTGTTGTCCAGTTCAGGTGAGCCTGTACAAATCGTAGCCTCAGTTTCCTGTTCTTAGCTAACAGGAGTGGTACCTGCTGTGGTCTTCTGCTGCTGTAGCTCATCTGCTTCAAGGTTTGACGTGTTGTGCATTCAGAGACACTCTTCTGCATACCTTTGTTGTAATAAGTGGGTATTTGAGTTGCCGTTGCCTTCCTATCAGCTCCAATCAGTCTGGCCATTCTCCTCTGACCTCTGGCATCCTCTGCTGCTCACTGCATATTTTTCAGACCATTCTCTGTGAACCCAGAGATGGTTGTGTAGGAAAATCCCAGCAGATCAGCAGTTTCTGAAATACTCAGACCAGCTCATTTGGCACCAACAACAATGCCACATTCAGACTCACTTAAATCACCTTTCTTCCCAGTTCTGATGCTCATTTTGAACTTCAGCAGTTCATTTTGACCCACATAATTGCACTGAGTTTCTTCCATGTAATTAAATACTTGCAATAATGAGAAGTTGAACAGGTGTACCTGTAATAAAGTGACCAGTGAGTGTATTTTTCTAACTCCATGCTGATTCTCTGCCTCTGCACTTTTACAGGTAACTGGGAGCCGTGGTAACAACCTTCATGATGTTGTCACAGCTCAGGGTGAGACCTTCTTGGTGAGCATGCCCACCAAGTTCCGCAAGAACATCTGGATCAAGAGAGGTAACAGATGGAGAGAACAGTCAAGTGTTTAAAAGATCGAGTAATAATCCAGTGACAGCTGAAAGGTTTTGGATGATGTTCTACTTGCAGTTGGTGGTTTGTAGCACCTATGTTATGAGTATATGCCACTTCTCTGTGGCATATACTCATAACATTTGACATAGGCCACTGCTGATTACATGCCAAGCTGTGTGTGCTGCTGTCTTCCTGTTTTTTGGTGGGCACCCAGACTAGTTAGTTGGTCTACAGCTTTGAAAAAAAAAAGCTTTTTTGAGATTTTGGTATTCAGTGCCTTTTCAAAATAAGACAATAATATAAAATGTAGTGCAAACATTTAAGTCAATAAAGTGATCACGTGCTAGCTAGTACTGGTCTAAAATAAGAGTTCTATTTCTGTTCATTTGTTATGACCTGTACTTTTTGGTTCACATTTGAATTTTATCTTCTGCCAAGGTGACTATGTGATTGTGGATCCTATTGAGGAAGGAGAGAAGGTGAAGGCAGAGATCAGCTTTATTCTCTACAAGGATCACATTCAGTACCTACAAAAACAGAACCTCTGGTAGGTGGGAACCCACTTGCAGCTGCACACTTATAAGTTTCCTGATTAGCATCATTTGTCACGTGTTAAAGCGATGTTTTGGGTTTTTTTTTCTCTCTCTTGACTCCAGGCCGGAGGGCTTTATGGAGGAGCAGTCAACGCAGGACAGGATGAAGAAACGGCTGGAAAAGGACGAGGAGACGCCGGAGAAAGACGAGGAAGAGGATGTTAGCGACTCTGAAGATGACGACAGTGACCTCTTTGTAAACACTAACCGCTGTAACTACCAGTACAGCGATTGTGAGGAGGACGAGGATGACAGCGAAGAGGACGGGGATGGGGACGGGGACAAAGAGCAAAGGACGGAGAATGGCTCATAGAAGCAGCAGTGAGGACACGGACAATCAGCAGCTGTGAAAAAGATGTGATGGCGTCCTCTGCTGTGCTGCTGTCGTCACTGACTGATGCCACGATGATTTAAAATAATGGCCGTCATGCAACAGCGTCCTCCGCAGTTCTTGTTCTGAATGGCTGGGCTCATTCAACGGACATAATTCTTGCTTGTAAAATAAAAATCTGTGACATTAAAATAGGGTTACAGTGAGACCATTATACAAAGAGCACGCAGTATAGTTGTAGGGTAATCTAAATCTATTCAACCTGTTCCGTAGGACAAAATACATTTGATAGGAACTCAAAAATTGTATCACTCGTGTTATTTTGGCTGCTGAGGAAAATGTCTTGTTGGTGCTGGATATGGTTCTAACAAGCTGCACCATTACCGACCACATTACAGTAATAACTGTATCCACTTGAGTTTTATTTACTCTCACCCAGCAGCTGAGTTTGATTTGTGAAATGATGAAAAACTTTGGAAATGAAATAAATCCCGGGCAGAATATGCTCATCACACAGACTCTTGTGGGCTTCGATATTTAATCTCAAATGTCTTTTATTATTTCACAGTCAAACAGCCGTCTGCTTTGGATGGAAACAGTTGTGCAGACGTCATACGGGCATGGCCGTGGGAACAACTGTACTAAATGTGCATTCTCAGAAGATTACACCATGAACACTGGACAGAAAACTGCTACTTCAAGCAGAACCAGTCCCACACCTTTTTGGATAACACTCACTGAGGTATGAGAGGAAACTTTGGCACGAGTCATGTGATGCCAAACAAAATACAGAGATGAATCCTGTCAGCTCACTGATTTTAAACACTGCACGAATCTATTCACAGATATGAGCGTGACACACATCAATTATAAGATTTATTATTTTACTCATCAGAACACTGATGAGCCCATTAAGAGAGCTTGACTGGAAGAATAATTTTTAATAAAGAAACCTGTTACAGACAGGGAAAAAGCAAATGACTCCACCCTTGGCACGACTTCAGCTTTGGTATTTGGATGAATGCTATTTTCTCACTAAAGTGTAACTTTTACTCCATTTGTGTTGGGATGAGATTGTTTACATCTCGATCAAAATCCAAAAGTATGTTACAATAGAAACAGGTAGAATGTTTGGTTTGGTTGGCACAGCTAAAATACCTCAGTTGTAGTAACCTGAAACTGAAAAGCTTGTTGGCTGATTCATCACGTTTCATTATTTCCAGGATAACACCCATAACACCGGGTACTTTTGGATCCTTTTAATCCAAAATGCTGCAGAACAAGTCCTGACAGGACCTAAGAAGCAAAAATTTCACTTTAAAAAAAACCAAGCAACTCTCCTTGCATTTGTTGTGCCACTTCCTGTGTCTTTCCTTCAGTTTCAGCTTTACTTCAGCTCACATGTTCCTGAACTAACTGCTCAGCATTTATGGACTGCACATTAACATTTAGCATCAGCTCATAACAGTCAATTATAAGCGTGGTAGCTTCTGTTTGGCTTATACACACACACACACACACACACACACACACACACACACACACACACACACACACACACCAGAGCCCTGAACTTTTCTTGATGCTAAGGTGCATGTGAGAACACAAATGTTTGAAGCTTGTGAACTGCACTGCGTTTGAGCTGCGAGCTGAAAGGAAGTTTAGTCTTTAAATATAAGTTCAGAACATGGACCCATGACAGTGAATAAATAAGTAGTGGACACAGTGACCTTGACAGAATCTCACCAAAATGCTCGCTGTCAGAATCTAATGGCAATAACTCATTAACAAACTTTGTCACAGTCCTGTAGCTCTGGTTTATTCACAGACAAAAGAGAGAGAGACTCGACACTCAAAGAATCCTGATAATTCTTTACATGCAGTTTTTATCTCCCAGTGATCCCTGAAATTAAACAGTGCTTCAAAATATGTGCATAACTGGCTGTCTGTGTAGATTCTCAGTCATCCAGGTCATAGTAGTCTCTGGAGCTTGAAAAAGGCGACTGGACTTCTTTTTGTTTCTTGAAGACGTTTCACCTCTCATCCGAAAGGCTTCTTCAGTTCTCAACCAAATGGTGGAGAGACCCAGGTATTTAAACCCCTGTGGGCGTAGTCCCCTGGAGGTGGTTATGACCCTCTATTGATCATGTGCGTGAACACATGTGCCCAGGTGTGAAGGGGGCGTGGGTCATATTTAATCAGTGGTTTCTGGCTGAAGGCCTTTCAGTCTAGCTGCACAGTGGTTTTACTTGTGTTTTTCTTCTCTTCATCCCTCAGAGGCACATCTCCACATTGTGCCTGTGTCTCTTTCAAGCCGGCCCAAAGCTGAACCACCTGTTTGGGGCTTCGCTTATGGACCACTAAGACGGTGTGGTACAAACACGGGTCTTTCCAATCATCTTTGGGAAAGTCAAACATGAGGAAGGCAGGGTGGTGCATGGGGAAGGCACTGAGTCGAATCATACATATCCCCACAAAAACGTCATCGATGGGGAACAGGTGAACTCTTTTAGACATTAGGTGCAGGCGTCTGGCCACCTGGCCTGAATACACCACCCCTCCACCGCCTGCATATGTGGGGTATGACCCTTCGTAGAAGCTGTCTGGGATGAAGTACTTCGAGATGTTGACTCGGTTGGGTGAGGCTGCTTCGATGACTTCTCCAATCATAAATTCTTGCATGTTGTTTTTTACACGTGCCGTCTGTAGCTGGATCTGGAGGTAGGTTATCAGTTTTGGGGTGTTGACAAAGACATCGTCATCTCCTTTAAAGACAAAGCGGGTCTGCCTGCAAAAGCGTGAGAACCAGCTCCAGAAGAGCACATCCTTCAAGGTGAGGTTGAAAAATGTATCCTCAAAGTCCCACTGCAGAATGTCTCCATAAAGGTTACTCTCCCACTTCAGTAATTCAGACACATCCACACTCAGTTCTTTGGTGTTTTGCTTGCCCAGTAGAAACACCCTGCGGACATATCCTCCAACATTATCCCTGCCACTGCCGTTTATCTTCTGTCCTGCCACCCATCCCACCTGGCCCCACGTCTGCCGAATAGCCTGTCGGTTGTTGAAGTTAGCCGGTGTTGTTTTGATGGCGAAGAGAAGCAGAGTGGGCTCCTGCTCACCTTTCCCCTGAGCTCCACATCCTCCATCTGGGTGGTGGAGAATTGGGTAGTCTCTCCTTTGCATGTGCCTCACAAACCTTTGCAACTGCTCTGGTAGCTTGTCAAAGTCTTCCATGACGCTGTCAAAGCTGGCAACTTCAGAGAAGCTCCGCTTCAGTAGGAAATCATAAAAGCTGCTATTCCTTAATAATCTCTTGTTTTTTTTGGGATGCAGGATGGGGTTAAAATGGTAGTCGACGGCCTGCTGGAGATGGTTCCAAAGAGCCTTTGTCTGCTGTTGGTCCTCCCAGAAAGTTTTAGGGAGCGGGGCGAAGGTCTCATTTTTTAAAAGTCCATTGGCCACAAAATGAGGATTCGTTGCTATGAACGTATTCGCCGGTGTTGCCACTTCATTCATGCCCATACACAGCATGATACTAACATAGGTGAACAGCAGGATCAGGAAGATGCAAGGTGTGCACAGACAGATCAACACCCTGCGCCAGCGACAGTAACACCGCGCCATTCAGCTGCAAATACACAAGCAGCAAGTTACTTTAGACAAATCTGATGTCTGTCCGAAGATGTCAAAATGTTTGAGTTTCAGAATATGAAACAGTTATTAAATGTATGAGTATTTTCATGTGTATGTGGAGTGAGAGGCAAAGCTCTGCAGTGGAATGAAGTGAGGAAGATTACAAGATGCCGAGAAGAAATAATCTAAATAAATAAGGCCATTTCTAAAGCAATCTCACAAACAGGTTCATAAAAAAAGCTTCTTTTTTTATCGCAATCTTTAGCAGCCAGTAGAATTGGCTCATTTGGCATGTAAAGAGAAAAAAAGGGGGTCCGCACACCAGCAAAGCTCCTAAACCACGTTTTTAATCCAAACAAATCTTAATAAGAAGTGACGTTTCGGGCCACAAATTGCCCTTCTTCAGACTTAGCGAGAACAAAGCAGGACTCATCATATATGTACACAACACGTCATGTGATGGACGCTGCCCACCTATCAGAAAGGAGGAAGGCAAAAAACACACGTATATATAACCATCCATCAACAGAAAAGAAAAACATAAATATATAAATCCATTACAAAACAATATATTGCAAATATACAATGAATATTCAATAAATATTTAAAGAATCCAACTAATCATACATGTAGAAAGATACACATATGTATATGTAGAAAATACTACAATTATTAAAAAGTGTTACATGTCCTGCAATTCTGGTAAGATTTGTAAAAATAAAAAGATTAAAATATATACCATCAAAAAAATATACAAAAAAAGTACAAAAACACAGTCAAGAAATATATACATAAGCAGTAGTCAAAATGTAGGAATGGCAAAGGATAGAGACTATAAAAAAGGTCTCAAATCAAATTCCTCGTTAAGGCCTTGAGGAGCCAATGTGTTCAAAGTAAAAATCCAAAAAGCCTCTCTTTTTAATAGAGAGGAATTGATGTCCCCACCACGACAATGGGGTTTAACAGCTTCAATGCCACAATAAGTAAGAGTAGAGACATTATGTCCAGCTTGTGTAAAATGGACAGCAACAGAGCTTTTGGGGTCCTGATTGCGTATACATGACCGGTGTTCTGATATTCTGATTTTTAATGGTCTAGTTGTTTTACCCACGTATGCCAAACCACAGGGACATTTAAGTAAATAAATGACGATGTTAGTTTGACAAGTGATAGTATCTCTGATAACTGAAACAACTAGACCATTAAGCTGTTAAACCCCACTGTCGTGGTGGGGACATCAATTCCTCTCTATTAAAAAGAGAGGCTTTTTGGATTTTTACTTTGAACACATTGGCTCCTCAAGGCCTTAACGAGGAATTTGATTTGAGACCTTTTTTATAGTCTCTATCCTTTGCCATTCCTACATTTTGACTACTGCTTATGTATATATTTCTTGACTGTGTTTTTGTACTTTTTTTGTATATTTTTTTGATGGTATATATTTTAATCTTTTTATTTTTACAAATCTTACCAGAATTGCAGGACATGTAACACTTTTTAATAATTGTAGTATTTTCTACATATACGTATGTGTATCTTTCTACATGTATGATTAGTTGTATTCTTTAAATATTTATTGAATATTCATTGTATATTTGCAATATATTGTTTTGTAATGGATTTATATATTTATGTTTTTCCTTTCTGTTGATGGATGATTATATACACGTGTGTTTTTTGCCTTCCTCCTTTCTGATAGGTGGGCAGCGTCCATCACATGACGTGTTGTGTACGTATATGATGAGTCCTGCTTTGTTCTCGCTAAGTCTGAAGGGCAATTTGTGGCCCGAAACGTCACTTCTTATTAAGATTTGTTTGGATTAAAAACGTGGTTTAGGAGCTTTGCCGGTGTGCGGACCCCCTTTTTTTCTCTTTACAAATCTTTTTGTTCTAGCACCCAGCCTTCATTTTGGATGTGCGTGTCCTTGTTTCTTCATTTGGCATGTAAGCCTAAAGATTCAAAACCATTTTTTCTGGTCATTCCAAAGACATGTGCAATCTATTAATCATCTTCATCTACTTACAAAGACTCTGTCATTCGAGTTTAGCATTGTGGTTGTTTTGGGAGCTACTTGTCACAAGTTCAAAAAAGGCATCTTTAAGCCATATTTAAACAGATTCATTTAACCTCTGAAATTTGAAAAAAAGCTCAATATATTTTTATCAGCAGTTAAATGAATAAATGCAGTCCACAAACTCTTTGTGTTTAATAGCAAACGTGCTGTCGTCATTTGAAAAGATGGTCTCATTTTCTTTTAAAGTGCTGAAATATTAACCCTCTGATGCCCAATTCAATGATGACCGTAGCCTCCCCTAACCCTAACCCTAACTCTTACTCTGACCCCACGAGATCTAATTTTTGTTTTAATTAACTTGTTCTCCCAATCAGGATGAGAGAAAATCATCATTTTAACTTACAAGCATCACAAATTATTCACATTTTTCTACAAAGTCAATTTTGTTTTTCTCCAAAATATAACCATTTATAATAACTTTGACCTCAGACGGTTAATGAAGCTGTCAGCAGTTTTCTTTGCTTACCTGTTTTTAATGAAGGCTCCCTCCTTCACAGAATAATGATCTTATACACTGGTATCTAGTTAAGGAGAAGACACGATTCCCCCTTCATAAAGAACTAAAGATATAATCCAGCGAGTCAGTCTATCAAGAAGGTATTCTTCTGTAGCTGAAGGTCCTCCTCTGAGCCTCGTGACTGATGAGGCTGCTTTGGATTCTAGAGAGCTAAATACACAACTACAACTAAATACATGCAACACAGATACACACCCACTGGCAAAGCAAACGAGAATTCCACCCACAAACAATGGGCAGCACACCAATATACAACAAAAGAGAGGACAAATACAAAACTAACATTTATTATGGACTGAACTATTGGTTTCATTACAAAAGCAAAAGGAGGAAATATTGAGCTGGACATGAAACCTAAAGGGGTGTTTTCATTTTGATGTGTTTTTGGTCTGATTACTAGTCAACAAAGTCAGTTAGGAAACAGATGAGTACTCTAAGTCACCCTACACCTCCACCTAACCTTTATTTAGACAGCAGATTAAGGAAAGCTTAAGGAAAGGATGCAGAACGTCATTACCTGGCAATCGCTCTCTCAGTTTCCAGTGATTTATATGTACGCCCATCAGGTCAGACAGGAATTCCAAGCAAAAAGTGTAGATAATGCAGCGTATCCGGAATTGTGACGCTCTTGCGTCACAACAGCCCTCAAGCAAGTGTGAATTAGTTGAAGGGAAAATCTTAAGACAAGAATCACTCAGTGCTCTTAACCCAACAGTCCCTTCTTAGCTTTGCTTTTGCTCGTGCCACAAAGTGTGAACATTTGAACCATGAATTGGAGGCATAAAGTCTCTCTGTCTTACGTGTTTACACCCCCAACGGCAGTCACAGGTGTATACAGAAGTACAATATACGCATAAAATTGTTTCTTTGTTGCGTGTGCAAATGTGTGCAGGGCTACAATAATGTTTCTCACATTAACGTGAATCTGAATAAAAAGTTTACCTTCTGTAAAAATGCGGATGTTGAAAATAATAAGAGCAGCCATGGTGTTGCCATTCCTACCCATGTTATCTCTGGTCCAGCAGACACTTCTGTAGGATTGTGACACATGCATCTGAAGCAGTTAGGCTTTGCAACACAAACAGCTCCAGCTGCGGTAAAGGGTACAGCCCATCTGTTTTCTTCTGCTTATCCAGTTCAGGGTTGTGTGTGGTGTTTCAAACTCAGGACCTTCTTGCTGTGAGGCAACAGCACTAACCGCTGTGCTGCTGTGCTGAGTGTGCAAATGTCTGCAAATATATGCCCAGACATTGCTAGAAGGATCACAGGACCCTTGGAAAAACCTTTTCCCCAGTAAATAACTTTTGGTCCTTGCTTGTTGTTGAAAGACCCTAAATGTAATTCGGCCATGATTGCAGTTTTTAGTAAGACCCATTCATGTCAGAATGTGCGCTGTGAAAATTGTCTGCATGATGGAATTAAAAACTTACAGCTTACATACAAACAGGAATCATCTAATATTCTGGTAACAGATTGAAGACGCCATCATTCAACTCCTAATACTTTAAAACAGTAATTTTTAATAATAATAAATTTTTTTTTTTTTTTTAACTATTATTTTCCCTTTTCCTTTGATTCATATACAGTTACAGTTGTGGCCAAAGTTTCAAATAGTATGGTCAGTGGATGTGTGAGTAATCCCTGCGAGACAAAAGGTCAGGCTTCAGACTGCCCTAAATCCTGTTTCCAGCTATTTTTTCTGCCCTTGGCTTTAAATGACATCAGTGAGAGTGGATATACTTATGAGTATCTCATGCTTTTTGTTTTTTTTTTATGAATGAAAACCAGAAGAAAGGTGGGACTTTGCAGAAATGCAGCTAAAACTGCTTGTTTCAGACAGTGGATGAACTGAGTGGCTGCACCAAGTATAAGGTGAATAACAGAGGATTATTTTTGAGCTGGGACTCATGCAAAGCTACTGTATTTATTCAAGAATAATAATATGGAAAGGAGCATATTAGGTCCCTTTAAGGTGAATATAAATGCTGCCATCTAGTGTTCTCTTATACTGCTGCCCTGACCGTATGTGGGTGTGAAAGAAACAAGAAGCAGTGGGTCTTTTAGTTACAAAGATGACAGGACTGTTTCAAAATGGTAGGAATAAAGTTTTATTTTCCATATGAAGGGGTGGTTTTGGATTTTTCTTCTTTTACAAGTAGTATGTTTTTGATAAAACTTGCAAAAAATCTTCTAGCATATTCCAAGAATGATGGACATGAAGAGAAGGGGATTTATTGCTGAATGTTAAAATGAGGACACGTTTTTTTATTTTTTGTTTTTATTTTTTTCACCGAGTGGAAAAATGATTTGCTTGCTGCTTTTTCCATGCACCCAACTACCAGTACCACTAGGACATGCAGGGGGATTTGGGGTTGAGAGGAGGAAGAAGAGGAGGGGGAGGCAGAAGGAGGAGAAAGTAGGTTGGTTGGTAAAAAAGACAAAGGCAAACTGCTTGACAAACAAACGTGAAAGGTCTGCGTGGCTGTGTATGCATGGGATTTGTGTGTCTGTGGGCTCAGTGTGTGCTTCATTATGTACGATGTATGTACGTGAGAAATGTACGTGTGTTTGTAAAAGGTGGGTGGGAAGCGAGAGGGTGGGGTGGGGGGCTGGGGGTTGAGGAGAAAGAGGGCGGGGTAGTCAACAGTTCAACTAGCTCTAGAAGCACACTATCCTCGCAGTAATTTCAACGTTGCAAATCCCAGATTGATTACAGTGATAGTAAGACAAAACTAGCCAGACCACTGGGCCATGAACCTAAATTATATTTTCATATCGTATGATTCCCCCTAAACATGAGGGAATAATTTATATATCTGTGATCCATGCATTGCCTGTGTTCAAAAAAAAAAACTCTACTTACTGGAAATTAACTCTAATTGGGACACATTGTATCTAACACAGTTTCATTTTCCTCAGTGAGCTTCAAAGGGTCTCTCTCTCTCTCTCTAAGGGTCTCAAAAGCTGATGTACACCTGTAGTGGAAGAGTTTCTGACATGATCGGTCTACTGGTAGTGTGCTGTTTGGTTTACTCACGGGGCTTAAATTTATCTGCTAGTTGCTTCTGTAAGAGGGTGAGGAAGACATGACGGTGAGGTGCGATGTGGGGTGGATGGGGGCAGACAGAGACAGACACGTAACAGATGATTCAGTCAATATGACCAAGCAAATGAAGTTCAATCAATAAAGGTATAGGAATGCAAATCAAGGATGCAGTAATCAGGATTATCATATACAACCATGTGGCTGTGAGCTAACTAAAAAGGAGAATCGGCCTTGGAAACTCTCTTTCTAGCAGTGTGAACCCGCACGTGGTCGGAGCGCTGCCGTCACTAGTGTGGCGAAATGTGGTGACGATTCTAGGTGCCCACAGCCTGTGGGGTGGGGGCGTAGCTTCCAGTAGGATTATATCCATTAAGAAAAGGAAAAAAAAAAAGAAAAGAAAAAGAGAGAGAAAATGGGGAACCCAGAGGGAGATCCACCTTTCAGTGGTGGGGGCAGAATTCCAAGGTAACGCCCCTGCATCAGAGCAAACAGACGCTGTCTCTGCACAACTTCATTTTTACATCATCATCATCATCGTTTGTGAAATCACACACGGCTACACACATGCTCACTAAACACACAAAACCTTCTGAAGTTTAAAAAAATAAAGAAGTAACTGAATCCGCCCACTGATTCCAAAGGTCTGAACGAACTCGTCCTTTTCTCATAGCCACAAGTAAACGCGAGAAACCTGATAGATGGAAAAGAAGGAGAGTGAGGGGATGCGGATCTGACCTGCGGACTGAACTGTGACTGAGATGACGTGCGTTCTCTGCTTTGAGTCTTTTGGCTGTGATGTGATGGGGAAGTCCTGAGACACAGTGCGGCTCTAAGCTGCTGGCATAGGAAACGAGCGGGCTAGGCAGTCCACGGGAGGCCAGAGTCAGGCTGGATTACAACTGGATTGGTTAGGTTCGGTTTGGATCGGCAGCTCCCTGGCCAATAACTGCTCACGGAGGGAGGTTCTTACAGTGCAATGGAGCTTCTGGCAGCGTGAGGATCGGTGAGAGGAGCGTGTCAGTCAAACAAGAGAGACCACACCCTCCAAGGTGAACAGAGGCGCCAACCGAATGAGGCTTCATGAGGTGTACGGACCGTATACAGGCATGCACGCACACGCATACACACACACATACGCACGCACTGCAACCACCACCAATGTCATGGCAGCACCCTGAATACCTACACGAGGAATCTGGAGTTACTTTCCCTCAACGACTCCCTAACGCTCCTGTTTTCACAGAAATAACAACAAATGACTGACAGGCAGCGAACGAGGACGTAAATGACCGATGTGTGTTCATCCGAGGAAACTACCCTTACACATCTGGTTGCGTCAGTGACTAAAATGTCCCTGTGAAACGAGCGCATCGCGTGGATCATACTCATGTAAACAGACACCTTTTACACAGGAGGAATCAATATTGCATGATGACATAATCAGATCACAGTTCAAAAAGAGGAAGATCCCAAATCAGAGAAACAAACCAAAGCAAAAGGAAGGAAGAGGGTTGGTCTCTATAAAAACGAGGAGTCTTTATAAGAAAGGCTACAAAAACTCAATGGGACCTCCGACTTCAGCATACAGCAAAAGGCACCACAATATTATTCTATTTATCTAACTTGTGAAAAAATTGGCACGTAATTCTCGTATTTTTTCATCTCTCATAATGCTGTAAATCAAAAAACTTTACATATAAATATCCCCCCCGTTATAAAAAAAGTCTTTGCTGTTAGCTAGTAGACAATTTTTGCTGAAATGAAAATAAATATTTCATTTGTTTAGAATATCTGTCTGTTATACAAAATAAAAATATTTCTCCTAGGTGCAGGTCTCTAGTCCACGGGTTGTGTGTAGGAGGAAGGGGAGTGTGTGAGGTGGAGAGGGCGGGAGGTGGCAGGGGTGTAATGGTGGGCGTCGAAGGTAGGTTAAGTCTTAAAGGGGCATGTTGTCAGCCTTGGAGCGCTGCGACTGGGAGCCGCGACTCTGCCCGTTGCTGCGTGTCCCTGGCCGACTCAGCCCGCGGTGAGTCCGTGTGTCTGCACCGGATGACGAACGGAAACCCGGGACATTTAGGGGCGGGTCCATGTTCATGTTCTGCATACTAAGGAAAGGTGTGCTCTCCCCGTGAGCATCCTCTTCCTCCTCGTCCTCTTCTTCCTCTTCTGACTGGCTGAAGCTCTGTGAGCTGTAGTCCCGTAAGCCCGCCGAGCGCTGTGAGATGTGTCCGTTGAGTCGGTTGCGTCGTGGGCGGCGCCGGCTTCTGATGGGTTCCCGTGAAGAGGCGTACTCCTGTGTTGTCTCATAAGCCTCGTCGTCGGGGAGCCGGTAGGGGCTGGACGGTAGACTTCCTGTGCTCTCCGTCAGGTAGGGTCGTCGTGGACGTCGGGGCTGCCTGTATAAACTTCCATCCTAAAACAGAAAACACAGATTTGTTAGAATCACCACGCTGAACTATGGAGACCAAATGGTATGTTCTGCCTATTGACTGCATATAAAAGATGGGAACAGCCACCGCGATGTCCTGCTGTGAAGCCTCGAGGTGAGCATTCTTCACCGTGACTGTCTTGGTGTTTTGAAAATGGATGAAAAAGAGAGTGGACGCTCACATGGAAGCAGCCTGTCAATCACAAGGTAGGCTCAACTGGGGATCGTTATGTGCAAAATTAAGTTAATGTTGTATTCAATAAGATGCAATATTAGCAACTAAGATCATAAATCCATCGGGAAGGTGTTTACTGATCAAAGGGCCTTTTTTTGTGCACCAGACTTCTATTTGCAGCCAGACATGGACTGGTCTGCTTGACCACTCAGAGTGCTTTATGCTACAAGCCTCATTCACCCATTCACACACACACACACATTCTTACAAGCACTTTTTCAGTGTCTAAGTGCTTTCTCTCAAATATTCACACACATTCACACTGCAGCGCTCATCAGGGTTCAGCATCTTGCCCAAGGATACTTTGACAAGCAGACTGGGGCGGCTAGGGATCGAACCACTGGCTGAGCCACGGCCACTTCAGGCACTTTGGCTTTCAGTTTAATTCTGTTGGGCTTTTTATAGGACTTGCTGGCAGAACATCACCAGTACCACCACTGATATGCATGCAGCACATTTGCTTACGTACATCTGGGCATCGTAGCAGCGGCTGGTCATCATCTCTGTGGTAGGCGGCAGCAGCAGGAGGAAGGGAGAGGGCGTGGCTTGTGTTGGGCGAGGTGATCTGGAAGGTGGGGACCTGGGGTGGCAGCGGGGGGTAGTGGAACTCCACTGGAGACAGGCGTGCTGGCGTAGTCAGCGCAGACACATACCTGGATGAAAATACAAAAACAGAACACAACAAATGACCACAGCTGCATGCATTTTGGCTTTTATTCTTACTCACTTTAACACTGCATTTAGTAAGTGGCAGCAAGCTTTATTCAGTACAGACGTTCTTAATGTTCTGTATTAATAAACTTATTTACAATTTAGCATTTTTTAAAAATAAATTTCAGTTTGAGACCTGAGTACAGTAATTAGTAGATGTTAGAGTACACAGAAGTGTGGAGAGGTTTATGAACTAATGTAATATGTGTGTGTAAGTTCTCAGTCAAAAGCATGGATGCGCCATGGGGTCCCCAGTGTCACCCACTGTAGCCAACCTTTACAGGGAGGAAGTGGAAAGTAAAGCTCTTGGCTCTTTCAAAGGCATAGCACCTAGCCACTGGTACAGATATGTGGATGACACCTGGGTCAAAATTAAAACCCAAGAAGGAGAAGCCTTCACTCGCCACATCAACTCAGTAGAATCTACTGAGTTGATGTGGCGAGTGAAGGCTTCTACTACTGAGTAGATGAACACATAAGGTTTACCAGGGAGGATACCAGGGATAACTTATTGAGAAAGATGGATGTCTCAACACTGAAGTTTACCAGAAGCCCACACACACGGACTCTTTGACTCCCACCACCCACTGGAACACAAACTTGTGGTGACCCTGCAACACCGGGCAGAAAATGTTCCCTCTACAGTAGAAGGGAAACAAAAGGAACACACACATGTAAAGAAAGCCCTTAAAACATGTGGTTATCCCAAGTGGGCTTTCATTAAATTGAACCTCAGACCTCTACATTGGAGAAACCAAACAGCCTCTTCACAAACAAATGGCACAACATAGAAGTGCCACCTCAACCGGACAAGACTCAGCTGTACATCTGCATCTGAAGGAAAAAGGGCACTCTTTGAGGATGCCAACGTTCACATTTTGGACCAGGAAGACGGATGACAGACAGACATAGATACTTCTTTGTCCACTGTGAACAACCATCACTGAACAGAGGAGGTGGATTACGTCACCAACTTTCCCCTGCTTACAGTGCTGTCCTGAGCTCCCTCCCCAGGCGCCTCAACCCCCATTCACATCTTTGTTCAGGTGACTTTCAATAGGTCACGTGATAGAATGGGGCAAAGTCCCAAATTGGTTTCACCCAAAACCACTGATCATAATGACCCACGCCTCCTTTCACACCTTGGAGCATGTGATTATGCACATGAACCACCTCCAGGGGACTACGCACACTGGGGTTTAAATACCTGGGTCTCTCCACCTTTTGGTTTGAGAACTGAAGAAGCCTTTCAGATGAGAGGTGAAAGGTCTTCAAGAAACAAAAAGAAGTCCAGTCGCCCTTTTTTCAAGCTCCAGAGACCACTAATGTAGGGTCTTTACCCACAATACAAAGCGCCTTGAGGTGACAGTTTGTTGTGATTTGGCGCTATATAAATAAAATTGAATTGAATTGAATTGAATTGAATTAATGTGATACAAACGTCTTGTCAGCTTCAGCACTCAAGTACACCCTGGATGCACACGGTAAGAAGTAAGGGTACATTCCCGAAAAGAAGCCCATCAATTTTAATCTCAATTTAAAATGGAGTTCAGAAATTTCCCACTTACAAAGTCTGAACTGCAGCACCAAACATAAACAATCCTGACTGACTGTGTATCAGGCAGCATATGAATCATATACTGTACATAATGAACAATACACACGAGACTAGTTCTGTCATTCTCTGTTGTGCCCTGTAATGTTCACTTCTGCAGATACGGCATTATTGAGGGACCCAGTCGGAGCAATGGCTTCCATCATAATATTCTGAGGAAGGAGGTCAGATGTTTGTCTGTTGCCTAAAAAGCAGCATATCAAGCCTAAAAAAAACAACCCCATTCAGACCTGCAGGCAAGTTAGTGTTTCAAGCTCAGCTGACCCGCAAGTCTTTGAACTGTGGGAGGAATCATAAAAAACTTCAGACAGAAACACTGCAAGCAGCCGGCTCAGGTTTAATAGCAAGATCTTTTTTTTTTGCTTTTGCCATTAAGTGCCCACATACTTGCTTAGCCAATCACAAGACTGTAAAAACCATTACTGCACATGTGCTATCACTCCAACAAGAACTGAATGGCTGCTGCAGCTCTTTGAGTTCAGCTGTACCTATGCAACTGCAGGTATCCCATATTCTGAAACATTATTATTATTATTACTGGGAAGTGCAGCATTAACATCCCATCCATCTTCTTCTGCTTATGCAATTGCAGTTTTGTACAAGAGTGCAGTAGGTGGGGTACATCCCGGACAGGTTGCAAGGCTATAGTAGGGTTAACACAAAGAGAAAGACAACCAATCACACCTATGGTCAAATAAGAATTGCCACCTGACCTAACCCACGTCTCTGGACAGTAGCAGGAACCCTGGAGAGAACCCATGCATAAAACAGCCCCAAACAGAAAGGCCCCAGCCGACCAGCAGATTCAAACTCATTCCTTTTTAATGCATAATTTACATAATTAGTATGGAGTTATATAAGAAGTTCAAGAAGAACTCAAACATCACTTTATAAAATTCCTTAAATAGTTTCTTGTATCACACTTTTACCATGCTCCTTTGTGAAAATATGTGACAAATTAAAGATGTCGAGCCTGTGTATTATGGAAAATCAGTCAAAACTAAATGAGCAGGTCAATTAACAACTGAAGCCTGAACAAAAACAAAGATATTTGAATTATGTCATTCGCTTCACTACTACTATACTTTTATAAACATTATAATCAGCAGTTTCTGGGTGATGTAGTCCTTAACAAGATAAATTCCTAACAATTAATTGCCACTTGGTGTCGCCAGAGAGTAAAGGGCCTACTGTGGAAAGAATCACAGCAAAGCAAAAGTGTTTTAGAGTCAATGACTAAATCCTTTCTTCTTCCAAACCACAGTCACTACAGTTTACACTTTGTCTACCTGTCACTGTGAGGTGAGTCTCTTAGAGAATCATAGGAGTCCCCGTACTGCATTCCCGGTCCCGACGTGTCCGTACAGCCCCAGTGGGCGGCCCTCCTCGCCATGCATGCCGGACTGCTGCACTTACTGGTTCCCACAGAGCTGGAGAGCCCACCTGACTGGCAGTCTGAGTTCATACTCTCTGTTCGCTCCATGCTCCATGTGTGCTCCTCGTGTCTGCAGGTGTGAGTGTCGACAGGACAAGTTTAGAAGGTTACAACAGCAGTGAGGAGGCAGGTGGACACAGAGGGATATGGAAGTTAGTACTGTTGTGCCCACTGACATTCAACAGCCACCTGTGTTAAGCATGAAAAAAACAGCATTGGATTTGGGAGGCTTGTTTATATTTTGAATGTACATTAAAGTTGGTTGAGCTACCTGCTGTAGGTGGCCAAAACCCTCCTGTAATTTATCATGGGGACAAACACATGCTGTGTGCTGCAACTAAAGCCACTCGCAGGAGCTGGCATGGCAGATTTTACAGTGATCTAGCAGACATGCCACGCTAGACCAAAGCAGCAGTCAGTACCACAGATAAGACCACTGGGTGTGTCCAGTGGCTGTGGCTGCAGTTAAGAGCTCAGTTAATGAGTTATTACTCTGCCCCCTGGTGGCGAAGTGACTAATTAATCCGTAACTCTGGAGATTTTTATTTTTTACTGCAAATCCTACACACTTTGTCACAGCAAGTATTTAGATATTAATATCACTTCTTCCTAACCTGCTTTTCAATATTGTTCACAGGTATTTTTAAAACATGAATTTGCTTACTTAGCCCTAACAATATAAAAGTTCATACAGTCTCTGAGATCATCCCCAGTACAGTGAAGGTGAGTGCAACAGCAAAAGTGAAGCTGACCCTGGTAACGACATAACACAGCCCATGATTTTCCAAACATTCACCGTTCAATTCCTCTACAAACTTGAGTCATTTTTTTATTATAAGAAACACTACAAATACAATTCTTCTCAGGCCCTGCTGGTACATGTGGGTGCAGGGTTAACAAAGGAGTAAAACCTTTAAATACTTGTGTAAGTACTGAGTACCTACAAGGTATTTTTGAGGAAAGGAGAAACAAATTATACTATATGAATTTTGTAAGTACTTGGTACCTACACCAACATTCTGCAGTTCCTCAACCTGATTAACACATTTATTAGCTGACCTGTCATAAAAACAAGAAAACACAAATGTTTAAAAACTAATTTTTTCTGTTCAGGAATGCCAGTAAATGACTGTAAAAATAACTTTTTTTTCTGCCTTTTTGCAAAACAGTAAAATTGAAAATTTACGGATAACAACAATTATATTTTAGCATTAAAAATATCATTTTGATAATTACTAATACTGTTGATTTAGGGCAGCTGTAGCATAAACCTCACATTGGGTGGTGGTCTAATAAATTTGTTAAGCACTGTAAATACATATGGTAGCCCACAGTGTATTTTCCCAGATGTTATGTAATAGTATATTGCCCACCTCGACCTGTTTGGTATTTACAAGCATATCTGTGTCAGCTCAGAGATAAAATGTGCTCCGACCACGCAAAGACCACCTGCTGCTTCTGTGCCTTTCATGGCACATAAGTGTTACAGCTTACACTGTAAATTTATAAGAATAATGCAGCAAATGTAGGGAAACTACACTATAAATAGCAGGCTGTATTATTTGTTAGATTAGCAGAGAACAGGGATTCTTCTGTTTGGATTATGTGTGCATCCTCATACCTGGAAGCATGTGAGGCAGTGGTAGAGTGGTGGGAGCGGGTCGACATTCGACTGCCTGCATAGTTGCCTGCGCCCTCTGCTCCGTGGCTAATCACACACTCAGTCGTGGGGACGCTTTTGGAGATGTACTGAAAAAAACCCCCCATAAAAGTCATTTTTATCTTTTTTTCCCTTCAAATAAAAACAAACATACATATGAACAAAATATCCATAACTGTGAATGTTCATCTAACAGGCTGCTTCTGTTCTTTCCTCTGTTTTCACCTTTGCTTTTATGCTGACTCATGTCTATTATATCTTCACCAAGATGGTAGGTGTTTTATGCCCTCCCTTTAACATCTAGCCATCTATGTGACACCAAATTTCCCCGTGCAGTCAGTGAATCACCATTTTTATTTACACAAAGACTTTTCTGAAGGCAGAACTTCCCTCAAGGCTGAAAAAAACTTTCTGGGTAGAGTTAAATCTAAGTCCCAAAGCTGAACAAACTCCATCGGGGGACACATACCTGCTGCTGGTTTCTCCACATCTAGTTCTCCTGTCTTTTTCTTCTTCAGTCCCTAATTTAGCATTAATGAATATGTGAGGCTTTCCTGGACATTTTGACACCAAAATCCTGTTTCTAAGATGGGTATATTTAATTAAAAGCCCTGATATGTTGGGTTTTATTTTAATAAATGCTGTGGGGCTTTGATATAGTGGATTTTTATGCTATATCAGATCAGTAGCTATGCTTGTAAATTAATTGCTATTGAATTGTACTGTAGAAAGTCAAACAAAATCAATTTGTTACAGTTTGGCAACTGCAAGCACTCTGGTACCAACATAAGCTTGAACGACTTCTCTGAACGTAATGATGATTTACAAAGACTAAGAAGTGCAAAATGTAACTGTTTTTTCTGTTTTTATTGGTCTTTCTTTGTTTACTTGAGAGGAACTCTCCAGCCTTTCTGCAGTGACCTGTTGCACGGTTCTTCCTCACCATGACCTTATTTCTGGTTTCAACACTCAACCGAATGTTTCTACCGTTTGGACTCACATCAACCATGGGGATCTCCTCAGGACCGGGGCCAGGATGGTTTGGCCCATTGGCCAACATGCGGTTCGGCTGCTCCACACACTGATTCTGGTTTTGGTGTAGGTGACTCTGCATCTTCTTCCTCTGCTTCCTGGATGGGTGGTGATGATGAAGGAACAATGAGAGATCTACCAAACTGATAACCTCTCTCACTCTACAGGAGAAGTTCAGAATATGAGCAAATATACGATGAGGAGCGGTAAATCAGTTGATAAGTTTGTGTGAAGGGGTGTGGTAGAAGTGGCAAGAAGTAGAAGTAGCATTTAGCCAGCAAAATGTGAAAGTGAAATTAGCATCTCTACAGCAATGAGATAAAAAAAAAAATACTAAAGTATTTTACACAAGGTCAGTGTGAGGTACCTGTACTTGAATATTTTTGCCATTTATATACAGTTTTCTGTGAGATGCTACCAGTTCATCAAAGGGTGACACCTTTCTCCACTCACTTTATTTAAATGACAAGGTTCAAATCAGGGTTATTATAGTTAACGAAAACGAACGAAATAACGAAAACTGAAATTGAAAAAACATTGTCGTTAACTGAAATAAATAAAAACTATAATTAAAAGGAAAAAACGATAACTAACTAAAACTGAATTGTGAGTTTACAAAACTAACTAAAACTAACTGAAATTATCGATAAGCTGACTTTCATTTACTTGTTTTTTTTTTAAGCCTTGTGGATTGATATGAAATCATTGTTTCCGCTCTCCGAGTTTAAGCTGGGAGCGCCACAGGACAACTGTGTGAGTGCGCATGTGCGTGCGCTCACCGCGCTGGTCCGCAAAGTAATGGCTGCGGTCTGCAGAGAAAGCGGCAGAGTCCCGTATGGAGGTTCTTTGAGTACAAACACCTGCACACGACCACAAGGTAATTAACACTCACAATCCAGCTACACAAGCATAAATGTGGACATGAGGTCGGCAAGTTCCGTAGGTTGTGTACAGAGGCCGCAAAGACCCTGCAGGTTTAATTAGCGAGCATCTAACCAAGCTAGCTCCAAAACAGAAGCAGCTTCAGGTGGTGAGAACATCAGGATGCAGATGGATTTGAGCTTTGACTCCTTCAAAGAGTTTGTTTTTGTCAAACACCACATGTAGGTGTTCTTAATCTACTGCACTGATGCTGAACTTTATTGTGGAGTTTATTGTAGAATTTATTGAGTTTGGGAGTTCATGTTTTTCTTTGTTTCTCCCTGTTGATGTTCATGTGTGTCCTTAATATTACACACATTTAGCATGTCTTTTGAACAGTTGGTTGTTGAATATATTTCTTTAAACTGTATCTTTTGTCAAGTTTTCATTACACAATAGTCACTTTTGCGCCTTGAATCTTGCACCTGATTAGGTATGAAAATACTAAAACTAATACTGAAACTAACTGAAACTAAGCATGAAACCAAAAATAAAAACTAATAAAAACGAGAAAATCCACTCTGAAAACTAATTAAAACTAACTGAATTAAAGAAAAAAAAGTAAAAACTAACTAAAATTAAACTATAATGTAAAATCCAAAACTATTATAACCCTGGTTCAAATATAGTCTGTGCAAAAGTCTTGTCATTTTTTAAAAAACTGTCTTGAGCAAGAGTTCTACAGGCTCTGTGAAGGTCTTTCAAGGTTTTTCTTTGGACATTGGCTGCTTTTTCACTCATTTTCAGTCCTTGTACCTGACCATTTCAGAGGAACGTTTTCTTTGTTTGTTAAGCCACTGAAAACTGACCCATGAACCCTTCAAGCATAAAAAAGGCATCTAACTCAAAGGGATGAACCAGTGTTGTGTCTACACATAACAGACAACTTATCAAAGAACCAAAGAGCTATTAGCTAAAAAGCTGGCCTATACTGGTGTGCAGTGTCCTTAAAAAAAATTGGACAAATGGAGGATAAAAGAAGAAGTGGCAGGCTTAAAAAACATCTACAGCAGATGATTTTTAAAGTCATGTAAGAAACAGAAAATAATCCTGACACTGGATCTGAGAGATCGGAGAGATGCATCTGCCCCTTTACTGAAGCTTCATCAGAAATCCTCTCAGTGGTAGGATGGCTGTCAAGAAGTCAATATTAAGGGGAAAGGAAACACGGCGAAAAGGCTGAGGTATGCCAAATTACACAAGAACTGCACTGAAAATCGGTCTGATAGAGTTATGAATAGAAATGTGAAATTTTCATTGTCAGTATGTACAGAGAAGGTCAGGATTGAGAGGTACAACAGTGAGTGTCTATGCACCATCTGTAAAACATGGTGGAGGCTCTGTCATGGTTTGGAGCTGCATGTCAGACAATGGTGATTGAGATCTTGTCAAACTTGATGGAATTAAGAATGCAGAAAAGTCAGATTTTGCTCCACCATGTAATACCATCTGGAAACCATCTGAGTGGCAACAGCTTCATTTTTCAGGATGCCAATGATCCCAAACACACTGCTAATGCAGTAAAAGCACACCTGGGTAGAAAAACACACAGTCGAACTATATCAGTCGTGGATCGGTCTCCCCAGAGCCCAGACCTCGACATTGTTGAAGCAGTGTGATATCATGTTGACAGAGAAGAGAACAAAAAGCAGCCAACATCCACACCATGGACTGTCCTTCAATAAGCCTGGAGAACTGTTCCTGAAGACTGCTTAAAGAAATGACAAGAAAGCTGCCTCAGAGAGTTCAGGCTGTGCTGAACAATAAAGGTGGTCACACCAAATACTGACTTTCAACTTCGTTAGAATTAGTTTTTGCCTTATTTACTGTATTTCCATTTCTGTTTGCACATTTCAATAAATTGTTGCACCTGTTTCCCATTTTCCTAGCAGACCATAAAGAAATGAGTAGAGGCTCGAGATTTTTGCAGAGTACTGTACCTCGGATTTTTGACAAAGAAAGATGTAGCTTTTTTTTTTTTTTTTTTTTTTTTCAATTATTTTTTTCACAGATTATTCTTGTAAACTCCTTGGAAAATATCATCCAAAAACTGTGAACCACTGGACCTTACTAACAAACTGTATGGTGTAGTTACAATTGTTGTAGTGCCACCTCAATACTGACCATCAGTTTCAACAATCTAACAATGTCATAATTAATAATATTTCAGTTCCCGAGGACAATTTCTGCAGAGCAACTGCTTTTAGGTGAAGTTACTTAACATACAAGTCTTCTTAACGTTATTAGTTTAAATGTAAGGCTTCTGATTGTAATAGAGTATTTTCGGATGGTTGTGATGGTACTATTACTTTACAAAATGGTCAGAGTATGTTTTTTTTTTTTTTTAACATAAGTTTAATTTGAAGCTTTAGAGTCTTTCATATGCGGCGGAATCATTCATTTTTGCTTCAAAGACATACTTGGTTTTGCAGTAGGCCACCACACAAACGATGCCAACCACTAATAACGCCACACAGATGCCTGTGATCGTCAGCACCCGCCTCTGGTAGAGCTCCTCAGCCTCTGTGGATGCAAATATGCACGCACGCACACACACACACACACACGTTCACATGCACATGTTTGTGCATTGCAGAAAACATACCAAAAAGACACACGCACAGATGCACGCGCACACACACACACACACACACACACACACACACACACACACACACACACACACACACACACACATACACATACAGCATGAGCACTACCCCACTGATGGTAACTACAGAAACAGTTTTGCTCACTATTATCTGCTGTCATCATATCCCCTGTGCTGTCTCTGCTCTATCAAATCACATGCCTTGCACTTGTACCTGTATTGCAGTCACACAGTATTACTACAACACAGAAGAGTAATTCTACAATCTCATAACTATCATGAAGTAAAGCTGAGATGTAAACCTGACACAGACTTCCTGCTGTCTTAAACAAGTTTATAATGGCCATGGGGATGTAATGCTACAGATGGCATTGGAAAGGATCTGATGCCATGCCTGTATGGATGGAATCACACAAGACAAGTTGTCCGGATGAAAAAAAAAAAAGTTCAGCGTTAACACCACAGCAGCCTGAGAACGAGATGAGGGTTTGGTATTCACAAGACTCACCATCACGGTCATAAACAGTAGATGATTTTAATCAGTGTCTTACTTTGTCTCTGAACAAGACTTTTTCACATGTGCTCCCTGCAAGGGTTTATCTGCTTTAGACAACAAAGTAAAGGCTGCAGTACAAACAGCTGCATTTCTAACGCCTTTTTCAGCAGAATTGAACTCTTACCTCCTACTAAGACTAAGGTTTGATTTTCCAAAGCAAATTTCACGAATAACCAATCTTAATTTGTTTTTTTAAATTAAATAGCACGTTGACACCAGATTGACTGTTTTGCTGCCCCCCAATGGTGCAGTCTGTTATAGCCCAACAGTGACGTCACAGTGTACTGGAGTACAGCGCAGCGAGCTTATGACCTTAATCTGAAGTCAAGGTGAGCATTATCTAAAAATTGTCATCAGATAAAAAGGTGGAAATAGCATTATTTTGTCCATGGTGTTAATTTTTTTGAATGCAAAGTTGCCAACTTACTGACTGTTGTGAGTAATTGTTTTTTAAGCAATTATTTGTGTGCTTTGGCTAAAGATAAGTTACGGTTTCCCAGTAAAATCATTCAGAGCTCATATGTATATAGGAGAAATTATGAACTACTGTACTGTTTCTTTATTACATATTTTTCTATTGTACAAATATCCAACACTCCTATAAGATTTTGGTTTGCTGGTGACAGCATTTTTATATCATACCCACGACTCATAGAGTTTATATACAAGATGGATGTAGCTACCGTGATTTTCTGAAACTTTAACTACCAAATACCAACATGTCAATCACAAGGCATACCTTGTTTTATTGTTTATTTTACTCTAAATGGGACCGTTGTTTTCAAAATGGACATCATATTGTATGAAATAAGACTTTAAACTTGTGACCCAGACCATAAATGAAATAGGAAAGCGTTTACTAAGGTAATAAATCAAATGAGAAGGAGGGTCTTTTTCTCATAGACTCCAACACAACTGGACTTCTTTCTGTAAAATCGGAGGAGTCGCCCCCTGCAGGACAAAAGAATGCTGGTTTAAGGCTCTTCAGCATTGGCTTTAAGACCCAGAGGCTACATCCATCTTTTTACAGTGTATGCCAGGGCTCTAGACAGATTTTGGGTGTTTCTTTTATGGCTAGTTGCTACAGTGTATTTTCTGCACATCCATGCTGCATTCTAGATTGCAGCACACACGTGGCAGCTGGGTTTGATCGAGGTCGAATCACATTCCCACCATAAACTATTCGCTCTGGAATTCGTTTAGAACCAGCCCGAGACCACCTCCTCCAAAGGGTCTCGGTGCGGTTGTTTTGGTCTGCAGCTGAACGCAATTGTTCACATTTGAACAAACAAACCGGACCGAGGGAGACAATGAACCAGAGTTTGATTTAAACAGACTAAACAGCACCGGTGTGAAAAAACCCTTAGGTTACTTTACTACTTTATTGGGTTCTAACAGATTTATGATGATGGCACATGAATCCTGTAGTATATCCAATTCAGATTCTGGGGCCTGCTGTGGCGTAACACTGTGTCAGAACAAAAAGTGCAACAACACAGTGACAGAGGGAGCGACAAATAGAACAGAACATGAGGGAAGAGAGAGGGAATAAAAGCAGAAAAAGCAAAGTGGTGAGGAAGGAGGAAGCAGAAGGAAATACACAGAGGGAGAGGAAAGGGGCAGCAAGGGGAGCAGGGGCGTGTCCAGGAAAAAGACCCTGGAGAAAGAGGCCTACAGGAACCAAAGACTTGACCTGACTTTGTCCCCTTATCAGCTAACTGGATTATAAAGGTCGTTGCATTGTTAGTTACAGCCAAATTAAAGTCCCTGGAGGCTAGCGATAACTTTTTTTCACCCTAAACCTTCTGCAACACAAACATTTGTTTGTTGAAATGAGTTTCTACTCAGTTTAGACTAAAACTAGTGCTGTTCACCAGTGGTGCCTATTTATAAGTGAAACCTATGGATGGAAATTGCTAATGGTTTAGAAAAAAGGTTAGAAAACTGTTTATCATTTAGCCTGTCAACTTTACCTAATTCATGACATCACCTTTTCTTCTCTACCCTCCCTCAAAAAAATCCCTAGACACGCCACTGAAAGGAAAGGGGATTGGGTGGGGGGGAGTCTCCAAATAAAGGGCCTCTGTAGGGATTGACGAGCCTACGAGAGCCTTGGCCCGGCATTGTGTGCGTGTCACAGGGTACTGATACAGAAAGGCAAAAGGAAATGGGAAGGCAAGCTTGCTGGCACAGTGGGGCCAGCAGCGATCATGATTTAGGACAGGCAAGCTCTTGACTGTGACACTGAGTCAATCAAGGGCATAATAATAAGGACAGACTATGTAGTCAGGCTTTTTTGCTGGCTTTTGGCAGCACTTTGCAAAAATGCTCGCAGCTTGCATGTTTTTGTTCGACAGGCTGCTGAAACCAATATGCACATTGCCAAAGCCCAGGGGACGAGCCAGTTACTTGTATTTATCAATGATGTAAAATATTTGCTGATTTTTGGAAAGAAAAGGCAGCTTTTGCTCAGATATGGTGTCCAGATAAGCAGTTTTCAGTCGTATCAAGAGCCCATACACTGAGTTTGAATGCACCCCTGCACATTCTTTCATTACTGCATCCCTTCCCAATGAATTTGTCTCTTTCTCTGATGTTGTTAGACCAGAAGAAGAAAGGTGCATGCAAAGACGGGAGGTTAGGTGTCTTAAAACCAGGTTAGTGGGCAGGAGAAAAAGAGGGACAGGTTGTGAGAGACCCAGTTGTTGGTTTTAGAGAGAAGATGGCACAATAATGTGTGACTGTGAGAGGATCTTGGCACATCCTTTAAGCACAGCAAAATGAATAATAATGTTCCATACCCATAAATTCAATTCTGAGAAGCTCTGCCAGCGCAGAAAGTTGTCGTGGTAAAAGGAAAGAGACACATAGGGTCAGGCGTAATGTCCACTTTGGAGCAGATATATTATTTCCATGTCCTGCATATGCTGAACCAGGATATAGGTTAATTAGTGCTGTCAGTCAGACTGACTGACATGTACCGTCCAGTAACAGACAGACAACTTAGACAGCCTCAGCTCTGTGACCCCCAGAAATGACAGGAAAAAACAAAACAAACAAAGAAACAAACAAACAAAAATAAACAGAAATCAAACACAAAGGGAGAAAATGAACCAAAAGCAGAAGGAAAGAGAAACCAGCAGGCAGGAAAAGGCATGCAGAGACAGAGAAAGACTGACAAAGACAGCAAGACAAGAAGCCACATCACTTACTGCTATATTTACTAGACCTCATTTCTGGAGTAAACAACATTGGACAGAAACAAAATATAAAAATAAAAAAAAACAATAAGACAAAAAGTAAAGAAAAAAAAAGATAAAAAAGCAGTGAGTTACTCTCCAACATAAAAACACAGTACAGTCGATGAGGCTGGCACAGCAAATGGTGGTGGGTGCTGTAACTCATTTGGCTAATGGCGATTGTGTGCCTTTGTACTGATTGCAGCATACCTTTTGTATAACATCACTGCTGCTTATAGCTATCAGAAACTTTCATACAATTTACAGAGAAATCATCTCAGCATTCCCAATTTTCCTGGCTTTGCATGCATTAGCGGCCGGAATAGTCCGCCCTAACTTTAACTGCCCTAACCTTAAATGCTGTATGTTAATACTGCTAGAAAATGATGATTTAAAACAGCAGAGGGTGTTCCTACACCATCACAGTGCAAAATTAAACACAGGCACATTTCTGCATGAAGACAAGGCTGGATGGAGGGGTCAAAAGTAAGCACAAGTTACATAGGACAAAACCTGTTCTTGATTTAAATGTGACATTATTCAGTATGGAAACGTCAACAACAGACTAACAGAAAAAAGCACAACATGAACGTGAAGCAACACAGTATAAACCCCTGGAAACAAGGAGAAGAGGGACATTTTCTATCTCAGTGTGATTGCTTGGACAGCCACTGGAGAGAGAGGTTTGTTTCTGTCCTAAAGAAGCAGAGCCAAGTGTAAACTTTAAAACTGCTAATTCTTTAAGTATATGTTCTGGGATCTCATCTTCTCAGTTATCTGACTGTGCCAATATTGGCTGAATGTGTTTCACTGTCATTGCCCATGCAATCACAGGAGAATGACCCAACACACGTTTTCTTGAGTCCCTCTAATTTAAAGGAATTGTTCAACATTTTGGGAAATCCACATATTTGACTTCCTGCCCAGAGAACCAAGAGGATTGGGTTATGTGTAAACTGAGCGTGTTTTTATTATTGTTAAGAATACCCACATGGGGCAAAATGTTGGCCATCAGAGAGAAGGGAAAGAGACAGTCCTGCTTAAATACAGGGAAACCAGTGCACTCCTGCAGACAGTCTCTCTAGGAAGACATTCAGAGTATTGCACTTGGTTGTCATGAATGAAAAATGAGAGCAGGGGAACAGGAGTTTCTGAAATTACATCCCACCCAGCGAAAAAAACCTCTCTGAAAAGACAACTTTGACAGACGTCTAAACAACGCTGATATTTGGTTGAAAAGGGGAAGGTGAAAAGTCGAATTCTCAGGTCGCTGAAAAGCCATCTCTTTACATATGGATCTGAATTTATAGTCAACTCCTCTGCAAACTCCAGAGATCATCAGCAGAATTCAATAATAAAAACAAGAAAACACATATTTTAGAAATCTCTCAAAAAAAGCGGTGAGCCAGCACGCTAGATTTCTGTAATTTAACTGTAACCGTAATTTGGCATTTTAATAAAAAAAAAAAAAAACCTCTAAATTTTAAAATTCATGGATAACAACAATAATTATATATTAGTATTAAAATATCATAGTGTTAAAAGCAAATATTTGGTAAACCTTTGAACCAAACTTAATTTCGATTTGAGCCTTGATGGCTGTGTTTACTAATGTGTTTAGACTTCTAATAGAAAATCAGTCAGTGGGGAAAGAGTTTGTCTATGTAAAAGCCTGAAAACTTTTCACCTTTCACTCTTCAACTAAATTTAAACTTACAGTCAGTAAAAAGAAAATTATCTGGTCCTTGCCAGATTTTAACATTTGAAGAATACAGCCTCAGGTAAAGAACAACACACGATATATTACACTGTTATTATTTATTTAACAAAAATTAAATGCAGAAGCAGCGCGTGAAAAACTAAGTACACAATTTCATAGGAATTAAGATGATAAGTAGCAGCCAGGTGCTGCTAATCAAATGGACTTGATTAACTGATCATCAGCAAGTGTGAGCACCTCTATAAAAGCAGATGTTTTGGCAGTTTGCTGTCTGCAGTCTTCAGGTGTGTTAACATAATGTCAAAGAGGAAACACATTAGCAATAATCTTAAAGAAGCAATCAGTCCCCATCAGTCTGGGGAGGGTTATAAGTTCATTTCCAAACAAGTCCATTATTCTACAGTGAGAAAAATTATTCACAAGTGAAAAACGTTCAAGACAACTGCCAATCTTCCCAGAAGTGGACGTCCCAGCAAATTCACCTCAAGGTCAGACCATGCAATGCTCTGAGAAACGGCAAAAAACCCAAGAGCTCCATCTCAGACTCTACAGGCCTCAGTTAGCTTGTTAAATGTTAAAGTTCATGACAGTACACTGAACAAGTATGACTTGTTGGGAAGGGCTGCCAGAAGTAGGTCTCTTCTCTCTAAAGAGAAATCAGCATCTGCATCTGAACAAACCACAAGACTTCTGGAACAATGTCCTTTGGACAGACCAACACAGCATATCAGCAGAAACAGCTCATACCAACTGACGAGCACAGTGGTGGAGGGGTGATGATTTGGGTTTGTTTTGCAGCTACAGGATCTGAGTACCTTGCAGTCATTAAGTCAACCATGAACTCCTCTGTGTACCAAAGTATTCTAGAGTCACATGTGAGGCCATCTGTCTGACAGCTAAAGCTTGGACCAAACTGGGTCATGCAACAGGACAATGATCCAAAGCACAGCAGTAAATCTACAGCAGAATGACTGGAAAAAAAAAAAGAATCAAGGTGCTGCAATGGTCCAGACCTCAACCTGACTGAAATGCTGTGGCACGACCTTAAGAGAACATAAACGTGCATAAATGAATGCCTGTGAACCTCAATGAATTGAAACACGCTGTAAAAAAGAGTGAGATAAAAGTGTGTGTGTGGGGGGTGGGGTGGGGTTGTGGGGGGGGGGGGGGGGGGGGGGGGGGGGCACTTAGTTTTTCACAAGGTGCTTCTGCATTTTGGCTTTGGTTGAATAAATAGTGACACATATGTTGTTGTTCATCTGAGGTTGTATAAAAATGCTTTTAGAACCGGCTAAGGACCAAATGATGTTTATTATGTTCTGATACATGAAATCGTAGGCTGAAAGCAAGTGCACTTTCTTTTCTATATGACTGTGAAAGGGAAGTCTTTAAAAGGGTATGACTGAGGGGATCTAAGCTATAGTGGCAGCTTACAAAGAGGACTGATACAAGAATCTTTTAGTCTAACTTAGTATAAAGACTGGAAATTTTTAGAAATAGCCAACCTGGCCCTGTTCAACAGTAGATAATAATATCACCTAAATAAATCACCTTTTAGGAAACCTTATGGAAATGACAACGCTCCAGTAACTCAGTGTTTCCAGCCTCAAAACTAATAAAACCACAACTTTCAGTTTTAATTTCATTTAATTCATTTTTAATATATAACTTTTCAATTTAATATAACACTTTAATCTTATGTGACATTTTTATACCTTTGGACAGGACCAGACAAGCGATTTCCTTTGGTTTCCAGTCTTTGTGCTAAGCTAAGCTTAACTGTATCCTGGCTATAGCTTCACCTTTAATGTTTAATCACATGAGCAGTAAAAGTCTTCTAGCTCTGTTCAGAAGAACAAATAAGAAAATTTCCCAAATGTCCAAGTATTCCTTTTATCCAATAAATATGTGACAATTTCTGAATATATAAGAAGTGAACCCTACACAAAAAGCTCAAGCAGCATTTAGCTATATGCTATAAAAAGACTTTATCAGATGATCCATGGATGCTCATAGTGAAAACGAGGTAAAACTTACACAATATTAAGGTTTATTAAAACCTCTTAACCGTGTACAGCCTACTCAGATGTCATATGAAGAAAGTCAGATCGATACACATCGAGACAGGCCCTCCGTTGAATAACGATGAGCGATGCTTTCAAATCTTGTTACCTGAAGACTTTAAGAGTTGAATACATTCAACTCTAAATCTTATTTCCATTCACTTGCCAAATTGTTGGGATTTTGGATGCACTGCCGCTTTTAGTGAAAACTGGCAGCTGTTCAAACCAATGTCATGAGGACTAAACTTTCCAAAATGTAAAATCAATCAAAGATTTTCCTGCTAATAGATTCTATCCACATAGTTTTGCCTTGATTGCTCAATTTTCTCTTTTTCATTTTTCTTTTTTTTTTTTGCTTCCTGCTAGAAAACAAGCAGCACCAATGGATCATCTACAAAGAAAAGTGACAAAGCGATTCAATGAAAGCAGAAAACTTCAACCTCCTGTGCTGCTCATTATGTTAATTCTCTGTCTCCTCTGTTTCTTTTAGTGTGATCCTCTGGATCAAGCTGCAGCATAAGGACTTTTGGATGTAATTTATATGATTGATGTACAGAATTTAAAAATGCATGACAAGGCATAATGCTTATTAAAATTGTTTATTTTGGAACTTTTTTTTTAGCAGCTTCTAGATCAAATATCCAGTGTGCTTTAAAGCAGGTGAGCTGGTGTGAAAATTATACGTATATGTTCCTACAGTGGTTGTTTGTGGTTACTAGAGGAGCACCACAGAGGAACCGGGGAGACAGGGAGAGAAAGGGGTGGACACAAAGGCATGCAAACATACATTATCTCACACACACACACACACACACACACACACACACACACACACACACACACACACACACACACGCACGCGCGCACACACACTCCCCTCCAATGTAGCATGCAGCATCTCAGTGGGAAAGAGACAGACAAGAGCAAATGGACATACTGTAGAAACCGGCCATGACGGAGTTTTGACAGCGGTCCCCCGTATAGTCATTGGGACACCTGATGGAGGGAAAACGAGACACAGAGGGAGGGGAAGGAAGGTTAAAGATACAGAGGGAAGAGAGAGGATAAAACAGGAGGAAAGAGAGGAGGAGAAATACACAAGGACAGATAGATAAGAGGGGGAGAGAAAGGAAGGGAAGGAGGGAAACAAGAGAGGAGAGAGATGAGGGATTAGAAAACATCACAATCCACCAACTACAAAGAGAGAGAGAAAGAGAGAGATGACCTGCATACTGTGACATCACCACCATCAATATGACATCACCGCTACAGTTCAGACATCATCACAATCATGAGGGTCGTGTGATGGTGGTGCAGGAGGTAGGAAGGGTCAAACGTACAGTCGTTAGCCTCCAACCCCTCTCAAGACAAACACAGATGCAAACAACACCCACAAAATGCATACACAAACAGTTGCCTTATGGACTCTCACTCAGTGCACTTGATAAATGTATTAACATTGGTAAAACCATTTAATAACTATTAAATAAAATGCAAAAATATTTAAAAAAAAAAACAGCGGTCATGAATTTGATTAAACCTCTAAAGAATTCGCCATTCCAGACAGATGCAGGTACTCATACAGATAGACGTACTGGATGCAACTATATGTTGGCCAGCGGATGTAATTATGTACTATTTTTACACACATAAATATGAAATTGAATTATATTAAAAAGTTACAGGAGGACTATATGATGTAATTGGATGCTAATCTGAAATGACTGTTAGTGGAATACATTTTATCATATGACAACAGTTCAATCCACTTGTTAAATCAGCTGATGACAAAAAGCTGAGATCTTTAAAATAAATGCTCTACCTAGAAGAGGAGCTGCCCCACAAACGCCAGCGATGTTTCGTCACGCTTGCCTCCTTGCCTCTGTGATCGTTGTCATTTTGATGTACAGTGATCCCTCACCTATCGCGGGGGTTATGTTCTAGTGACCCCTGCGATAGGTGAAAATCCACGAAGTAGCGGCGTTATATTTATTTTATTATTTATATATATTTTAAGGCTTTATAAACCCTTCCCACACTTATATAAACCTTTCCCACTCTCTTACTACAACTTGAATGATGAAGATGATGAATTTTGTAGCTGTGCAGTACTGATGGCGATGGAGGTGGTGCTGCATCTTCGCCCTCGGCCATAACTTCTATTTCCACTATTGGTGTAGGCGTAATTGAGCTCTTCGTCCAAGTGATGAACATAGTTATGTGTTACAGAAATACCTATATACCGCAAAATCCTGCAATATAGTGAAAACTCTGCAGAACAGAATTAGTAATTTTTTTTTTTTTAAATCCACGACACAGTGGAGCGATATAATGAGGGACGACTGTATATTCCGCTACATTTTTGGATTTTCCTGTTACATTACACTTCTGCTTTTTGGTGTTTTGGTCAAGTGGGGGAAAACACAATGATCAGATTAGGATCACTTCATAAAACTAAAAAAGGTTAATATTTTGGCAAATAGCTACCCTAGCTGTGCCCTGAGCATAGCTAGCAGATGCAGAGCTTCAGTAGCATCTATTTTAGTTATGTTTCTAGATCCTGGACAAACATAAATCAAACATAAACTCGTCTTTAACCTCACTCTGGGTTCCAGAATCATTACATCCTTTAGGGGCGAAATATTCCACTGTGTTTACCTGATAGTAGCTAACTTTGGTCTCAAGCTACATGGTTCAAATCAGAAAAATAGCATCATTACCCAACAAACAATTGGATGACAGTCCTTTTTAGACATTTAGTTAAAAAATTAAAGGAGTGCCAAAGTTGGCAAAACTGTTGCTGTTTGCTCAACTCCTGATGCATTTATATGCCACTACTGCATGTCATTATATTTTGTCTTATTTTTCTTTTTCTATTGTATATATTTTGTCCTTGTCTGTCCGTGCCCTTTTTTTCTTCTATTTCACATCAACCCCCAGCTGCTCATGGCAGATGATTGCCCCCACAGACGTATATACCTAGACGCCGCATTGAACACTGGCTCGTATGTCAATGTTGCCGCTGTATTGGAGGTGGCAAAAGCCGCCAACACAACATGAGAGAGATGCTGCACTCTTGTGCTGTATGGAGTTGTTCGAACCATTTTACAGATCACGTGGGATTACCTTTCAAAGGTAAGACTGATGAATTGTTTTTGATCGTATTTGGCCATTTTAACATTTTGAAAATAAAATTATTTTTTTGTGCCTAACAGTTTCCCAGCGTATATTAGTGCATATTTGAATGTGTGAATGAACGCATTAACTTAAATAACTTTGTAGAAAGGCGCTTTATGAAGTTCAGTCCATTCACTTGTATTAGTTCACAGCGCAGCTTTGCCTCCTCCAATATGGTGGACGCACAGTTACGTAACATCAGGGGGCCAACCCAGTCAACGAGGCAACCATGTCTATGGTTGCCCCTTCCTAAGCCTAGATCTGCTAGGGTCCTCTTCCTGTTAAAAGGGAGTTCTTCCTTCCTTCTGTCGTCAAGTGCTTGCATGTAGAGTACTTTGTTGGGCTACTCTAATATTGTAGGGTCTTTACCTTGCAATATAAAGTGCTTTTAAACAACTGTTGTTGTGCTGCTACATAAATAAAACTGAAAAGAAATTGATTCGAATAAATGCTGGCTGGATGTCCTTTCAAGTGAAAAAAAAAGGTCAGTTACAAAAATTATCTACACTGCTCCAAAAAAAAAAAAAAAAAATTAAAATTCTGGGATATTGAGCTGGTCAGTTAATGATTTTCAGCTGCTTTGGTGTTAATGAAATTAACAACATGTGCACTAGAGGGTCAACAATGACATAAGCCCCAAAACAGGAATGCATTTACAGGTGGAGGCGACTGATGTTTTCCCTTCCTCATCTTTTCTGACTGTTTTTTCACTAATTTTGCATTTGGCTAGCGTCAGAGTCACTACTGGTAGCACGAGGTGATACACAGGTCTGGGGAGGCATATCCATGGAGGGACGCACAGACCTCTACAGGCTAGGCAACAGCACCCTTAGGTATCGCCATTTGGTATCGGGATGAAATCACCTGAACTCAATCCAACAGAACACCTCTGGGACATTATGTTTAGTCCATCTGACCCCAGGTTGCACCTTAGACTGCAGGAGCTCAGTGATCTGGGAGTAGATCCTGGGGACACCCTCCGTCATCTCCTCAGGAGCATGCCCCGATGTTGTCAGGCATACATACAAACACTCGGGGGCCATACACACTCCTGAGGATCCTTTTGAGTTGCAGCAATGAAATTTCAGTAAACTGGACTAGCCTGCTACATTTTTTCACTTTGAGTTTTGGGGTGTCTTTGAATTCAGCCCTATGTAGGTTGATCATTTTCACTTCCATCAAATCATGTGGCATCCTTTCATTCCTAACACATCACCCAGTCCATATCAGTAACGATATCCAACATGATTTTTTCCCCATTGAGCTCTGATGTGTTTTTAAAGTGTTCCTTTAATTTTTTTTTTGAGCAGTGTATATATAAAATCCTGTCTGGTCATGTCAGCCTGTGTTTGTGGAATGAATGTAGAATTGCCAGCTAAAAACTTAGCTGTTCTGATATCATAAGCTGGCTATCAATCGGAACCATTTCACTGAAAACAGCTGCTGCTATAAATGCATTAATGAGTGTATATCCAAACAAAAAGGTTGGACTCCAAACCAAAATAAAGAGCTGAAAGATACTACAAATGTTCCAAAAATGGTAAGGTTAGCTGCAGGACAGGCTTCACGTTCATCTCTACAGCAGCTAGAAAGGCAGGTCTCCCTGTTTCAATCATGCTGCTGGTTACT
This sequence comes from Archocentrus centrarchus, assembly GCF_007364275.1. NCBI lineage: Eukaryota > Metazoa > Chordata > Actinopteri > Cichliformes > Cichlidae > Archocentrus > Archocentrus centrarchus. The sequence continues at coordinate 25,291,036 of NC_044355.1, read as the reverse complement.
CATGCATTTTCCATTAAATGCAATGTCCTTGCTCTGTGTAATGCCATGTTTATATGAACTCCATAAATAAATCATAAAGTAAAGAGGATCTACAATCATGGTACACTCTTAAAATTGAAGTGTTTTTCACAAAGACAAAAAAATGAGAGAGCACACAGACAGAGACAGCCCTCCACAGTGTGTGAGCGTGAAAACGGATGCAATAGGTTTTAGTATTTCTCTGGCATAAATAACAGCAACCGTTTATATGCAGCTGCAGAATGTGGTGTTTTGTTTCTGGATGGGTGGTGAGCTGTCAGCAATACCACAAGCTGAATGTGATTCATATTCTGGCATCAGCCATCAAACTCACAACACTGAAACTCACAAGTAAGCTCCTTGCTGCATCGCAGTAACTACAAAATTAACACGCATCGTTCCAAATATTTGAGTGTTTAAGTATTTTTAAGGCTAAATGTTGATTCAGACATTTTCCTATTAATCTTCAGCCACTCACTAAAACACTACAGAGCCTTATTTCAAATGATGTTCTTAAGAAAATTGAAAAAAAAAATCTTTGTAAGAGAGTGCTTCAAATTCAGAAATGTCTTAAATTGTGTGTTATAATGGGTGTCGAGGCTTTTACCCAGCTGGGAATAATTGATTTAATCTTTTTATTGCCTTAATTGATAGTAGATTGGCTTTTACTGCAGTCAAATGAAAAATATGTTATAGAATATCTTATTCAGCTCCAGTGCACATATGCTGTAGATGGATGATAACAATTGACCACAGTTTTATGATATCATGGGTGTGGCCCCATTACAGTCATTATAGGATGAAAGAAGCTCTCTGGCGATTTCACCCAGCCCCAGTAATGACCACACTGTATTTATTACAGTGGTCAACCAATTTATCCTGTTTGAAACGCAAGACGCCTCGTTTTACCCTCATGCATATACTGCCCAGATAACTGACTGGGTATCCTTTTCTCCTCTTTCTCACCACTAAAGAGACAACTTGCATTTTGAATCAATTACAGCAAAAACCCTCAGTAGAGCCCACTCAGCAATTTCCCAGAGAGATATAAATAGAGTAGAGAGAGAGAGAGAGAGCAGTGGGAGACACTGGGTGCAGAAGCAGCCCTGTGCCGGCAAAGCTTTTACTGTATATCATCTCTTTTCTATTTCTTTTCTCCCTCTTCACCCTTTCCTTTCCCATTTTTTTCCTAGTCAGCCACCAGATCAAGTGGAAAGGAAAGGAAAAAAGCTAACACACCTTTTGTTCCAGCCATCTGAATGAATGTGGTTATATTCATTATTCAAAGGGCTCATCAAATTTAACAGAAGAACCACAGGCAGTTATGGGCAAAATGTTCACAAGCCTGAACTTGTGACATTTGTAGATTAGATTAGTTTAGATTAAATGATCTTTATTGATGAGGGGATTTTTTTTCCCCAACCTATAGCTGGGAACACATGGCATACTCTTCTCTGCTGGGATCCAGACTGTAGTTCACCAACTAAGTTCAGATTAATCAGAGAAGTGATCTGCAGCTTTACACAGAAAACCAAAGACCCACCAAGGTTTAACTTGCCCATAGTTTGCTGGAGGAATGTTTGCCTGTGCTCATCTCCACTTTAACCTCTATACTCCGTTTAAGCTGGGATGCCTTTCTGTATGTGCTGTCCTCTACTTTAACCTACAGACTCCATTTTGCAGTACAGCATTACTTTCCCCTTCAGGGAAAAGGAGATTATAGGTTCCTATGGTCGGCACAAAAACAGCTTGCAAATACCACCTCAAATTTGAAATTTCAGAGATATTAACAGTTCTTGCTTGCTGCCTGTGTTTTGGGGTGAATGGACTTGAAGCTGTCGTGCAGATTCACGAGTGTATTTATATGGTATGTGTGTGTGTGTGAGGGAGAGTGGGGGGTCTACATATCTCTGAAGTGAACAAGCGGTGCAGACAGTCTACAGACAGCAGTCTTATTTACATCCTGTTATCCACTGCCTCTAAGAGACAGACCAACAAAGGATGACAAAGCTGAGAAGCTACAGTAACTCTCTGGAAACTGCCGGCTAGTCTGCTGCTACTTTGCTGCTAGCTTGCTGCCTTCTTTAAAGATGCAGTGTGTTGTATGCAGTGCAATCATGCACACACAGTTGTGCAATCCTGCACATTTTGCATCGTTAAACTGCTATACGCAGCTCCTAATGTCTATATGAACCCTCTCAAACAAAGTTTTCTGCTTGTCAGCACCATGAAAAAACATTCTGATTTATCCTTCAGCAATGACCCGAAGGTATATCAGATGAGAGGCAGAGAGTCGGGGTGGGGGTTGGGGGTGTATCGAGAGAAAGAGAGAGAGAGAGAGAGAGAGCGAGAGATGGAAATGTTAAAAACAAAGAGACAAAAAAAATGCAGATCTGAAACAGACACCTCTGGATCTAAGGATGGATTTCTAGCAGAGACATCTTATTGTACCAAAAGCAACAACAAAGCTTTTGATCATACATGACTATACACTCCATCTGTTAGCCACACTGTCAGAGGAAGTGTTTATTACACATCTACAAAATGACCCAGCATGTATGGCAATTGGAAAGGCTACAACCTCCACTTTAGAAAACTGGTATGCCAATGTCCGCCAGAAAAGGAAGCCAAGTTCACCTAAGCTCCTTCAATATCTGCTTTTAGAAGTTTTTTGAGAAACTATGCTTTCTGAACTTGTGACATTACTAGCTACTACTCAATTTAACAGCTGTTCAGTATGTTTAGTGACCATTTTTAACCATTTATCTATTGCCTTTAGCTAATTGTGTTTGTTTACCCATACTGTCAGCTAAAATCTTAATTGATTTATTCATACTTTTATCAAGCTACTTCACCTTTTAATACAAACATTTCAATTTCAAATGCTAGAAATACTTTCAGCTAAATATTTCCAGCTTTTTACTCATGTTTAGCTAGCTATTCCAACTGTGTACCCATTCTATATTGATAACTTTTTGCTTGTTTATCCATACTGTTAGCTAAAACAGTTTCAGTTGTTAATACTTTTCATTTTCATCTGCTTACCATATTTCTAGCTAATTATTCAAACTTTTTACTCTTAATTTTGGTAGCTATTTCAGTTGTTTAACCAGTGTGTTTAGCTAACTATTGTGCTTGTCAGTAATGTTCTGTCAGGGTAAGCAAGGCAGGGAGTGCTTGTCCACTGAAATCTTAAAATAGACCTCAATTAAAACATATCAAAGTTAAAGTGTCTCCTTGTATCTCAAACAGCATTTTGTCATAAAGCTTCTTGCATGTTTGCATCAAGCTTTTAAATTACTGCCACCTTGTGGCCACATTTCAGTATTGCCTCTGGAAGCAGGTTTAACTCTGCTTTACTTCAAATTAGTTAAACTAATCTTTCCATGCTCCCCCTGGCTAATACAAAAGTACCCCATGGGGTACTTGACCATTTGATTGGGAATCAATCAAATGGTTAGTACAAAGCTTTGACTGCAAATGCATATTCTAAAAACAACTACATAGTGCTTGCAAAACTTTATATACTCTACCATTTAATGTGTTCCAAAGAAAGGCAAATACTGCAAGTTAATAGTGATAGTGAGATGCCATGTAACACCTCTATTGTTCTAGTGCAAGACCCTTATAGAAATTGCTACAAGCTGCAACCAGGGTTTTACTGTTCTACTGTTATTTCTAATATGGAATCAATTATGATGGTTTGTTTGCTACAACTGCAACAGTTTTTCTCTGAAATAAGCTGATATAACAGCAGTGATTCATCTAAATATTCAGTTCATGAAATTTTTTGCACTTGCTGTTCTAAACACCTACCAGTCTGGTAGCAGTTTCCTAAGAAAAATCCTCCCACTCACAGGAAGTGATGCATTTTATGTTTACAGTTCATTTCAAATAAACACAAAGAAGAAGTGGATCATTAGCATAAGCAGTGAAGCTTTCTAACCACTCTGGGGCTGCATCAGTACAGAAAAGTTATCACTACATTTTACATCCTGCTTGCCATGAATGTGACCAGTAGTTTGTCACACAGCTTGTCCTGTCTCTTACCTACTGGGACAACAGGAAACATGGTGACACAAACAGAGCAAAGGAGAAAAATGGGAAATAAAGGAGGGACATATCTGGAAGACTAATGTTTGTCAGATCTGAGTTATTTTTATATTACTCACATTATCCCTTTACTGAAGCCAAGCACCTGCTAAGCATGGCCTCCCTGTGCCCGTCTGTGTGAAGCGCTCCTATCTTTGTGAGGGATCCTGAAAGACAATGCTTAAGTTCTGAACCCTCTAAGGAATCTAAAAGCAAATAAACATTAAGATTTTTGGGATGATGTGCAGTTGGTAGCTTTAGTGATTAAAATGTTGACATGAAACAACTGACTGTCAAGTCCTGGGTGTCGTCCTAGAGGCTATCAATGCACATAAACGCATCACAGGACAAGTGCTAGCTACATAAGCATGGAGCAACCAGCAGGGAATGCTCTTTGTCAAAGGTAGAATAAATTTACTGGGGTGTTAAGCAGAGAGAAGCAACAACAAAGTAGACAGATGATACACTAAATGTGTAAGTACCATATTCATAGTCTACTTGTACCTGAATAGTCTGTTTGTCTGTTTCTGACAACAGATAATGTTCTTCAGTGTCTCAACAGAAGTAATTAAAAGCACCATTTAATACACAGATCAAGCATAACATTATGACCACTGAGTGATGAAGTGGATAACATTGATCATGTCTTCATCATGGCACCTGTTATATATTAGGAAGCAAGTGAACGTTATGTCCTCAAAGTCGATGTGTTAGAAAAATGGGCAAGCGTTTGGATTTGACGAGGGCCAAATTGTGATGGCTAGATGACTGGGTCAGAGCATCTGCAAAACTGCAGCTCTTGTGGGGTGTTCCAGGTCTGCAGCAGTCAGTATCTATCAAAAGTTGTTCCAAGGAGGGAACAACGGTGAACCAGCAGCAGGGTCATGGGTGGCCAAGGCTCACTGATGCAGGTAGGTAGTGAAGGCTGGCCCATGTGGTCTGATCCAACAGACGAGCTACTGTAGCTCAAATTGCTGAAAAATTCAATTAAATTTTATTTATATAGCGCCAAATTTACAACAAACAGTTGCCTCAAGGGACATTATATTGTAAGGTAAAGACCGTACAATAATTACAAAGAAATCCCAATAATCACAACCAACATGTCCTCTAATCCAAACGTAAGTATCCATTGTTTCTACAGGCCCTGTTTTTTTCAAGGAGGACAGGCTGGTCAAAACGACCTCCTATGGGCAGGTACTTGACGACAGTAGAAAAACTCCCTTTTAATAGGACGAAACCTCAGGCCGGACCAGGCTTCTGGAGAGGCAGTCATCTGCCCTGACTGGTTGGGGGTGAGGGGAAAGAGACAGAACAAAAGACATGCTGTGGAAAAGAGCCAGAGATTAATAACTAGTGAGTGAATGCAGAGTGGGATATAAACAGAGTAAAAAGAGGTGAATGAAAAGAACTACTTGGGGCGCCCGAGCGGCGTAATGGTGAAGCCAGCAACCACATGTATATGCCGAGTTGTGGTGCAGGTGGCACTACTGCTGATAAAGCTGCTGTGGCCAAAAAGAAATACTCAGTACATTATGGGAACCCTTCCAGCAGCCTAGGCCTGTTACAGCATAATTAAGGGAGGGTTCAGGGTCACCTGACCTATCCCTTACTATAAGCTTGATCAAAAAGGAAAGTTTTAACCTTAAAAATAGAGAGGGTGTCTGTCTCCCGAATCCAAATTAGGAGCTGGTTCCACAAAAGAGCAGCCTGAAAGCTGAAGGCTCTGCCTCCCATTCTACTCTTAAGTATCCTAGGAACCACAAGTAAGCCAGCAGCAAAGCGCTCTACCGGGCTGGTATTATGCGGTCTTTAATATAAGATGGGTTGTGCCATGATTCTGGGTCTGTTGACCCAGCGTTTGGGTTTTTAGCCTTGACTACTATATTGGTTATTGTGTTTTTGGAAATTTGGGTTTTGTTTTCCTTTAAGAGATTATTTTATTGTTATATTTTCTGGGTTTTGCTATGCTATGGGCTACATTCTGAGTTGTAGGTTATTTGTACATTCGGGCTTTCTTTGTTTAGTTACCTGAATCTTGTGCATGGTTTAGTTCTTTCCCTCATGTCACGTCCCCTGTGTCCATGCCTCCTGCTCCCTGTGTGTCATTTTGAGTTTTGCTTCCCCCCTGCCTCATTAGTATGATTCTGTCCACCTGTTCTCTCCAGCTGTCTCTTGTTGTCTTATTTACCTATGTGTATTTATTGTCTGCATTTTGCCTTGTCCTTTGTCGCATCCTCGTCATTAGTTTCCTCCTGCTGTGTGCCCTTGTGTTCATGTTCATGTTCATGCTCAAGCTCAAGCTCAGGTTCAAGTTAGTTCAAGTAGTTTTTTGGTTCTGCTGGCTCCCATCCAGCATGGTTTGTTCGGCATTCCAGCAATAAAGCTGTGATTAAGTTAAAGCCCGTCTAGAGTCCTGTTTGGGGTCACAGGCTTTCAAATTAATTAAAACTCTGTCTGGATGTATGGTTAATTAATAAGCTGGAGTGAAAGATTGCTGCTACTCCTCCTCCTCAACCTGTGCTTTGAGGATTCTGACAATGAGTATCGCTCGGGGGTGTTGATTCGTTTAAATTAACATATTCATCCTGCTGTAACCAGGTTTCTGTAAGGCAGAATAAATTAATATGTTGATCAATTATTAAATAATTTACTAACAGGGATTTAGAAGAGAGACCTAATGTTTAATAATCAACATTTAACTGTTTTACTCTTTGGTGCAGTTGAGGATGCTATATTGTTTTTTGTTTTTGAATTTTTATGCTTAAGTTGTCTTTTGTTGGGTTTTGGTTTGTATTTTGGTGGTCTGGGAGCAGGCACCATCTCTATGAGGATGGTGTCTGATAGAAAGGTGTCAGAATACACAACGCATCACAGTTTGTTGTGTATGGGGCTGCATAGCCAGAGACCAGTCAGGGTGCCCATACTGACCCCTGTCACCCGCCAAAAGCACCAACAATGGGCACATGAGCATCAGAACTGGACCACGGAGCAATGGAAGAAAGTGGCCTGGTATGATGGGTCACATTTTCTTTTACATCACGTGGATGGCCGGGTGAATGTGCGTCACTTACCTGGGGAACACCTGGCACCAGGATGCACTGTGGGAAGAAGACGAGCCAGCAGTGTGATGCTTGGGGCAATGCTCTGCTGGAAAACTTTGGGTCCTGCCATCCATGTGGATGTTACTTTGACACATACCACCTATCTAAGCAACACCTTTTCATGGAAACAGTATTCCCTGATGGCTGTGGCTTTCAGCAGGACAATGTGCCCTGCCACAAAGCAAAAAATGGGTCAGGAATGGTCTGAGGAGCACAACAAGAAGTTTGAGGTGTTGACTTCGCCCTATGGGATGTGCTGGACAAGTCTGATCCATGGATGCCCAACCTCGCAACTTACAAAACTTAAAGGATCTGTTGCTAACATCTTGGTGCAGATACCACAGCACACCTTCAGGGGTCTAGTGGAGTCCATGTCTCGATGGGTCAGGGCTGTTTTGGCAGGAAAAGGGGGGCCAACACAATATTAGACAGGTGGTCATAATGTTATGCTTGGTTGATGTATACATTTCTAACAGGTTCCTCCTAACACAGGGTGCAGGCAGCATGCAGATTAAAAGTGTGGGTTAGAGACTGATCCAGTTCAGTTTTCAGTTAAAAAAAAAAAAAAATGTGGCAATGCCACACTTAATTTGGTGCCTGTGTTACCCTCTAATTTTGACTGAAACCCAGCAAATATGGCTAAAACCCAGATGTCATCTCCATGGTCAAAACTGGTCAAGGTACGATGACAAAAACTGAACCACAAACGGATGGACATTGACGTTTCCATGTAGAACAGAGGTTGTGTCAGACTGTCTCTTAGAAAGTGAGAAATAACAATCAGATTATAGCATAGAAGGAATTAAATACATTTGTCTTTGTTTTATTTTTGGTTGTGAACAGATGTCCACATGTCCTCTCTTTACGCAGACTAGCATTAACACTTTTAAGCTGTTGACAGTGTTAAAACTATGCTCCAAAGCTGTAACATAAAGTGGAGACTAATGCCAGAGTTTGTAAAGACATTGGTTTTTATTTTAAATTACTTAATAACCTCAGCTAAAATGATAGCCCAGAGAGCATGAAGGCAGGAGGTGGTGTCTCCCCCAAACCAGCCTCAGGCATGCCTTTGTCTATACCTTGTAAGGTGTTGACAATTGGCAATTAAGCCTTGGCAACACCCAGACACTTTTGCAGTGCCACTGCATGGCAAGTAGGGGTTGCAGAGGGGTGTAACAGATGGTTTTGTATATCTAAATTCTATTTCATTTGCTGCATAGTGAACTTAACACATCGGACTCTTACAATTATTCCTTCTGTCTGCAATGTCAGTGTCATAAATTCAGGAATGCTATTAGCCAAGCATAAAGCCAGTTAGCCCAGTAGGATAAGCAGTAGATTTTAAAATGTGAGGTTGAGTTTTTTCTCCTTCTCATTGTTTTTATTGAGAAACCTTTTCTCTTTTATTGTTTATTTCATTTTATTCTAATTGATAAAGAGATCGTAGAAAACAATTCGTGAACACAAACTTTCTGTTGCTAAAAAAAATCTAACAAGGATGTCCAGGCAATGTTTAAAAAGTACCTCAAATGAAAATCATGGTAATATCTGTTACATCTGTTCAACTTCAGACTGCTGGCTTACTTGTGGTTCCCAAGATACTTAAGAGTAGAATGGAGGCAGAGCTTTCAGCTTTCAGGCTCCTCTTCTGTGGAACCAGCTCCCAGTTTGGATTCAGGAGACAGACACCCTCTCTACTTTTAAGATTAGGCTTAAAACCTTCCTTTATGATCAAGCTTATAGTTGGGGCTGGATCAAATGACCCTGAACCCTCCCTTAGTTATGCTGCAATAGGCCTAAGGTGCTGGGGGTTCCCATGATGCACTGAGTGTTCTTTTCATTCACTACTTTTTACTGTTAATACACCACTCTGCATTTAATCAATCTGGCTCTCTTCCACAGTGTGTCTTTTGTCCTGTCTCTCAACCATGACTAAGGTAGAGAAAAGACCACCGGCTGACAAATGTTTGCTGAGAACTTGCAGAATATCAAAAAATGTCCGAAACCTTGTTACAATAAATAATATAATCTGGACTTGTCTTTGAAGCCTTAACAAGTACTTTGGATATTCATTTAACTGGATACCTAGATAACAGTTTACCAATAATTCAGGATTAAACTTGTTTCACTTTCTGGACATTTCACAGTAGCTCATCAAAAAAGAAAAAGAATGTGGTGAGTGAATCTCAATGTTTCTCTTGGTACCAGTTTATTGCAGTTAATAACAAACTAGAAGCTACTGTTAAAATCCAATTAATGCCTGTAAGTTAGCAGCTGGATTTAACAACATTGTGATTATGATCTCTCAGTGACTTGGAAGCCACTGTACATTTTTGAAGTCTGAAATCTGTTGTCCCTCTTCTGTCCTCTTTGCGTTTTGAGTGCCCTCAGCTTGCAAAGTGTTTCATGGTAACATGCCAGCAGAGTGACCGACAACAGAGACAGCAACTAATATTCGATGTCAGCAGGATGTCCTCTTCAACATTTCATGCCAGTATGGATATCCGGAGCAACACCGTGCTAAGAAACATTATTAAACAGAAAGGACTCAAAAGTGGGCCGCCACATTACTTGCTTGCTGTTACCTAGCATAAATGTGCTATACTGTGCCACTGCACATAAAACTGGCTGTTTAAAAAAACTGAAAATACAGTATATGTATTATTGACCTTACAATCTATAAACCTCCCACACACACAGTCCTCACTCTGCATATTGACTCCAGAACAGAAAAGAAAACCTTCTATTTTCCCTTGCGACACGCATGCTAATTGTTTCCACTGGGTTTACTGTTTTATTGCTAACAGTTGAAAATTACTCCACCAGTTTTGCAATAATTTGCATCTCATCTGAAATAGTTTGGACTCATTATTTTCATTGTTAATTAAATAAATAAAAATATCCAAAGGCGTTTATGCAGTAGGTGAGATTCTGTTCAACACCTCTGCTTTTCTTCCCATTTCACAGGCAGACCTCACTCACTCTTAAATGAACTGATCTTTTTTGGAGCAGGACACCACAATTTGAATGAATGTTGTGCACACGATGTGCTCTGCTTTTTTTTTTTTGGAAAAACTGGTAAAAACTGAAAACAAGAAGCCCTCAGACATAGCAGAGCGGTCAGGTGGGCTGCAGTTGTGTATGTGAGCGATTGTAACCAGGGAACAGAAGACACAGTGACCAGCAACAATGACATCACAGACAGACAGAGAGAAAGAGAGAGGGACAGAGGCTGGGTGGAGAGACAGGGGGAGATACACAGTGATGGCTGAGAGGATGGGGGACCGACTGAGAAATAAACTTACTTGCAGGACAGCTGGTTAATACCGTGTATGAAGTAACAGTCTCCTCCGTTGACGCAGTAGGACTTCTCCGAGTCATTGCAGCGCCGTGCATGACTCACACCTGGAGACGGGGTTGTGGTGGTCACTATGAGGAGCACAGATTGACAGAAAAGACACAGCCCGTTAAGTCATAATCCTGCAAACCAAACCATGCCACAGTGTACATGGGCATTAGTCACTTTGTTGTACTCTCCAGCTCACAATGGCTTTTATGAGTGCAAAGACCCCCAGGATATTTGTATTTTCTTATTGCAACCTTAAAACTGAAAAATTAAGGTATATTTACGTCAAGTAATACAAGCAATTATTCTGTTTTTACAACTGCTGCCGCTGCGTTTTTTTAATCTGCATTTTCCCCAGACGGCCGTGTAAAGAGAGCAGGTGATGACAGTTAGGGTAAACAATCAGATCAGATTCCCGCATCTTTAAAAAATCTAACATATTTAGGCGATAGATCAACACATAGATAGGAAGGTAGATAGAAATATATTGTTCTCACAGATCTGCACGCTGATTATACTCGTGGCGTTTTCTTGTCCTACAGAGTTTTCAGCCACACAAGTGTAGTTGCCAGAATCTTCCACACGGACACGACTGATCTGCACCTTTGAGTTTTTTCTTGAGAGAAGGGGAAGGAGAGAGGCAGAGACAATGTCAGGTATTGTTAAAAAACAAAAAAACAAAAAACAGATCACTAAAAGAGAAAATTTATCTGTTCAGCAAATGGCTGATTCTTATATAGAAATGCTGATAGAGACTGGAAAAGCTAATAGGCAGTAATGACACTAAAAAGAAAGACTAGACAGAGTCTACAGAATTTCAAACATCTGTGACAAAGATAGAACTGTACGCCTTTCACATAGCATATATTAAAAATAACAGCAGTCAGGTATTCAGCATAATGTGAAACACAAACTCAATATTGCTACACAACAGTAAGTTAGTGGATTTTAAGCATTCAAATCTTAATCTGTAGAAACAACAGTTATGTAATAATATCTGTCATGTAGCCAATACATTTTTATACATAAAAACATATTTTCTGCGTTTTCACTCTTTGTACCAAAGATTGTACTAAATATTCTGTTTGTTTTGTTTTGTTTTGTGCAGTTCTGTGCAAAAGTTTTAGGCACTTTGTGTGTCATTCTACAGTGTGACAACAGCCACAAACATGCAGGACAGTAGGGACAATAACATTTTGCAAGTCCAGTGTCCGCTCTTTTTCAATCTTGTTCCCAACATCCATAAATATGTGATTCTACATGGTACATCAGTGTTCACTAAATAGATGCCAACTCTGTCTTCTGTTTGGAATGGCATTTATATAGCGCTTTGTTAGTCTTTAAAATACTTTGAGTGGTCAGTAGACATCAAGTCACAGTTCAGTCATGCAGTATTTTATTTTATACACTTAATCTGCCCCACCTCTATGGCAAATTTAGGATCACCAATGAACCTAACATGCCTGTCTTTGTATATATCTGATGAGGGTTTTTTTTTTTTTTTTTTTTTGGTGTGTGTTGACTTTAGTGAACTGAGATGTGAGGATTTAAAAAAAAATTTTTTTTGTTATAAAGGGGGGAAAAGGGGAGGGAAGGAAAAAGGGGCAGGGAGGAAAAGGGAAGGGAAGGGGGAAAACCTGTCTGTGTACATTGTATGGCACCTTTTGATGTACCATTTTGTCAGTATTATATTGTTAAATGTGTTAATAGGTGCATATGCCTAATAATTATATAATAATATAATAATTATACATTTGTTGTAATCTGGTTGTTTGGCTCTAATGAAAATATCTCACCCCCCCAAAAAAACCAAAAAAAACCACAAAACAAACCAAAAACACCCATGGCTTTAGAGCCAGGCTCCAGCTGGGATCTGAACCAGGAACCTTCTTCTGATGAGGTAATAGTACTAACCACTACACCACCAGGCCTCTGATGATGAGCAGGTAGTGTACTGTGGGACTGTAATGTTTTTTAGCTGGACACTACCAAGCACTTTGGTGGCCATAGAAAGGAAACAAATATTGCTAAGGCTCTGTTTTACTAAACTGAGAACACGTATTAATCAAAATGCACCTTGTGTGCACATTTTTATTATTTTGTGCAGAGCTTATGACTAATTTTGACAATATAGGTATGTAAATAAAGAGAGCAGAGCAGCTTTTCACCCAAATCTAGCATGCAAACCAGCCAAGGGGAGCTTGGCCCTTATGATTTGTGAAATTAATAAGGGGGGGGGCTTGAAGCTCCACTTTAACCAGGTTTTCAGTGCACACAGGACAAAGTTTAAACATCAGTTATTTTCCACATTTGAGCACCAAAAACATTCCAGTAGCCAAAACTTCATGTGCTAAAAATTCCAGAGGCCCACACACAGACATGTCTGTAGTTGTGTTTGTTGCTTTCAGCTGTTTGTAGGATTCTTTTCTCTGAATTTATGCAATACCTGCAGTTTCATGGGGTTACCTGGAATCGCAGGATCCATTTGTGCATCCCCAAAGCAAGAATATTGTACACATTTATGCATGTGACAGAATGCATGAGTATTAATAATAAAATAAGAGTACTCAAGCGAGGTTCCAGAAGTAAAAATCATTTTCATATTCTCCACAGGGATATTGATTATGAGCCATTATACAATATCATGAAATGATGGTATGTGCTCCAGTAGAAACCACAAATCTGTAAATCAACCTTGTTTTTTATTTGTTTTACTTGAAATGAATTACTGTACCCTTGATGCCACATTGAAACAGCGACGTCTCCCATTGGTGGAGGTCGCTGTTACCATGGAAATTTTTAGGATGGGGAGTTCCTTCAACGTTAAAAATAATGAGGTAAACAGTCTTGCACCTTCTTGTCCCATTTTCCTTTATTTTATTTTTTTTAAACCAAATCAAATCTTTTTATTTACCATGTAGCTGGTTGGCTTGACTCAAGGCTTAAAACTCATTATTAGGATTTCTGAAATGTCAATGGAGAAAATGAATAGAAAATTCACTTCCAAAACTAAAGCCCTTATAAAATGAGTGGTCACTTTTGAGCTCTAGAGGGTAAAAGATGATTAAATGCTCCATAGAGCAAGGCATTATTGTCTGTCACACTGTGACTACCAGCGACACCTGTCACATCAACTCCAGACAGAAATATATCATTGAGCCCATTGTTATGAGAATATATTAACTTGATGGTTTACTCATTGTTGAATAGGGCATGATAACAGGGAGTAAAAGTTCAATTTTCTACCAAGCATCAACCTAAACATGTCTGTTGAGGACAGTTCTTTAAAAAAAAAAATCCAGTCTGGCACACTCACTTGTTGGTTTTTATTTTGAGGTCTCTGCCTTTCTGAAGCTCATGTCCATCTTTGTACCAGCGGAAGGAAGGGCTGGGATTCCCCGACGCCTCACACTTCAAGTACAGCTTGTCCCCTTCCATCAGAGACTGGCCTCGCATCAGCCGCAACTTAGGAGCAGAGGCTGGATGGAGAGAGGCACAGACACAAATTGAGAGAGGGACAGAGAAAGGGAGGAAAGTAAGGGGGTGGGGGGCAGAGAAAGAAAAATCAAAGCTTGCATTATTGAAACAAATGACAGACATTCAATTAATCTATAAATGTAATTATCTGAGTGCGCCTTTTTCCCTTGGTGTGTATGTTTCTTTGAGTGTGTGCTCATGTGCATAACAAATGGAAATCTATAAGGCAGGGTTTAGATGTTAAGGTCAAAACATGTGCCAACAGGTCAGAGTTAACTCAAAGAAGAAACACAGACACACAAGCATTCCTTGGCTCCAAAGCTTAACCTTAACCCAAACCTAATTCTTTAAACCTAGAACAGCTCAACATGTCTTTGACTTCCACAAATGTCCTTACTCTGGAAGTCTAAAAGTTAAATTGGCCCTCACAAAGATAGACATGTAAGGACACACACAGAGAGGAATGGCACTATGGTAAGGTGGTCTGAATCCTGAAAGGCAAAGACAAACTGAAAGCTTGTATTGAAAAAAAAAAAAAAAGTCTTGCCTCAGAAACTCTCTGCAGTAGATTTTCACTATAGAGCTGTGTGTGTGTGTGTGTGTGTGAGAGCGCGCGCTTCATCAGTCCCAGGAGTCTTTCACTCTCTCTCTTCTCTCCTTAAAAACTACAACAGACTGCATCACTGACACCAGCACAGGCAACACAAGCACACAGAAGCTAAAGCAAAGAGACAGCTCAGCACCATCTACTACCATTTATATATACACACACACACACACACACACACACACACACACACACACACACACACACACACACACACACACACACACACAAGCATTGAAACACATTTTACCCCACATGTGCACACACACATATAGTGCAGTGATAGGACATGCTTGATCAAATGCAAGACAACTGTTGTATAGGTTCCTCATAGCACTGCTGCAGCTTCCATGACTCCTCACATAGATGCAGTAAATACACTACAGCTTTAGCCATCTATATGAAACTGTAAGTCAATATATGTTTGTTTACATCCTGTCAGTTGTGCAAATATGATGACTATAGTTTTAGTTCCTGTTTGAAGGTTAGTTTTCTTTCATGCTTTGTGTTAGTTTATGTCCTGCTTCGTGATTGTCTTAATCACTTTAACCTGTGCATCTGTGTCCGGTTTCCCTCCTGTGTCTAATTCCTAATCAGCCCTCTGTGTATATAGTCCAGTCTTCCCCGTTCTTTGTCAACATATCTGGCATGCTCCCCTCAGTCCTAGCTGTCCAGTTTTGTTTTTTTTCCGCCCGTGTGATTTCAATGCATATACATGTTCTTTTGACTGAACTTAATGTGTTTGGGAGTTTTGATGAGCTATGATAAAGGCTTGCCTTCAGTTTAATATTCAGCCTTCAGTTTCCTGCATTTGAGTCCACTTCTTTAAAAAGTCCCTCATGTCCATTTCAAAATTTTAGCAATCTCCCTCCAGCAATTTGCTGACATTTGTGAGTTCTCATATTGATGCTCTCTCTCTCTATATATATATACATATATATGTGTGTGTGTATATATATATATATATATATATTTTTTTTTTTTTTTTTTTTTTTTAATTCAAACACTGCATTGAAAAAGTAGCCAGAAATGCACAGGAGGAAGTGATGGTACTGAACAATGGCAATAGTTGCTGGCTGCATCAATGTGACATCAAGTTCCATTTCTAGGGTGGTGCGCATTAAGTTACGCTGTAAGTTACGGCGTAGGATTTCAGAGGGGTTTGCAGTTATGATGTAGATACACCATGGATTTCCCACTTAAGTATAAATCCCCAGTAAGTTCTTCTCAAGCTTCAAATAAATTAGATGTTGTGGCCATGACTGGTTTCCTTTATTTATGGGACTTCTTCCTGTGCCAGAACACAGTCCCCCAAATGCTCACCAACCTGTCACGTGCACATTTTTCCCTAGTCATTTGAGGTTAAAAGGGGGTTGCTGACTAGTCTCTAGGCCTGCGTGACTGAGGCTTAGAAATCGATTTCACAGTGACAGCCAGCAACCACTCCCAACTAGTCTCAGAATACACATTTTTCCCTAGTTAGCAGAGGTTTCCAGGGGGTCACTGACTGGTCTCTAAGCCTATGTGACTGGGGCCTGAAGTGGCACTGACAATTGACTACTGTAGATGACTTTAAATGTAACCGCTCTCCCTGAAAATTGGCAAATGACTTTAATCAATACAACAAATGTTGAGTTAGCTTATCTTCTCATAAGTTCCCACAGATGTTATATTAAAGGTGAATAACGTCACCATGACCTACACATTTTCGCCACGTTGGTGTTTTAAAACTGGATTGGTGAGTGAGGGGTGGATCCAACTGAGAAACCCAGGGATGCTCATATTGTAGCGACTTGTCAGTCAGAAGGTAGGCCTGCCCTATAGCACCCTGCCATAGCGTTCTTTTTTACTCTAATGGGGACCATAATTTACAAAATGAACACGCTGCAGCAGCTGAGACCAAAAACTCATCAGGGAAAAGTTTCCTGACCCCTGCTGGTCATTAAAAAGAATGCAGGTTTAAGGTAATTCCACCCAGGTCTTAAAAGCGAAGACTCCATTTTTATATGTATTCCATCTAAGTTCCAACTCCCCCATGGCTATATATAATAAAAAATGAGTTGTTTGGCAAAAATAAATACAGAAGACATCTTGTGATATTTTTTCTTTTTCATTTATTGCAACAAATCTCATGATAACCTAAAGCCACGATCCAGCTAAGAAATACTTTGTGTGTATCCAAATTGTGATATATTTCATTTCTGTAAGCTTTACTGATGTCCTAAAATTATTAAGAAAAAGTTTGTCACACTATTGCACTCTGTTGACGTTGTAGTTTATTTTTATCTACTTTCTATCCAGTCAAAAGCATCTTCTATGGCATCACGCCAAAAATAGTCTATAAAGAATTCACTGACTGCTCTTGTTTGTGTAACTTTCACTAAAAACTACACACACCATCTGTTTTTAAAAACTGTCTTGCTCTTTTAGAATATGACTCTTTGTGAACTGTTTTTAAGCCAAATGGTTTGGTGCTGAATACCATAGATGAAACAGGAAATCACACAGGTGGAAGTTAGTCTAGGCAAAAAAAAAAAAACACAAACTGAAAAGTAGATCCTCCATGCAGCACCATCCAAACAGCTTGCAGTTATATAAGTGAGATTCAAGTATGTGTTTGTGACTCACAACAGAACAAGCAGCATGTCTTAAATCGCTTTTTTTTTTTTTTTTTACATTTAGTGACATTTAGTCTTGTCACAGTCTCGACACACACCATCGATGTGCAATTCCACGTCACGCCAAAGCAAATCATCCCGGCATCACCACATGCTGTCTCTTTCTCACTCCATGGCTCCTGGCTAGTACTGAGTTATGCTCAATAACAGTGTAGCCATCATCTACACAGTTATCATACATATTTTAGAAAATTTGCTTGCTATTTTTTTTAACAAGGCTCCACACGCCACTGTCTCAATTAGGACCACATCTGTTGACCATGATGTTTGACTTAATCTCATAACCAACACTGCGCTTATGACATTAGCAATGCATGACTTGATGTCTTCACTATAACAACGGCTCAAAAATGTAGAATTATCATCTGGTGCAATTTACCTCATTCTCTAGCTCATTTTAGCATCTTTCAGCTCATTGTTTTGGTTTTAGTTTTTTAGAGCTCATACTCTTGTCTGGATCAAGCTTTACCTCTTCCCACTTTCCTCTGATTGGTGGCCCCTCACAAACAGAACGTTTGAGTAGCAGGTGGGCGGGGCTGCTGTGCTCACATTCAGAGCTGTGTGCCTGAGATGACCGCATTAAAGGTATTCACCCTCCGTGACATCATACAAAACCAAGAGTGGAAAAAAATTACGGGGCCTGAGCTTTTTGTTCACAGGGATTATTTGAATGTACACGGACCTCGTAATTTGAAACTTTGGCCATGTTTAATATGAGGATCCTCAAATGTAACAGTATATACATATGTGGAAACTTGATTTGTTCTACCGGGGTAAAAAGGGGTTCTTCCTGTTCCTTCCTTTCACAATAAAAAGCTCTGTCATACATAAAGTAACAGCAAAACACTAACTTCATTTGTATAATTATTCGTTAAACCATGAACAATAACATATTAACATTTATTTACTATTATTTTAATAGTACTACGTGCCACCAGTGGTATAGTAGTTAACACATTTGCTCAAAAGGTTGCTGATTCAATTCTAGCCGAAGACACAATCCCCTTCGGGTTGCATCAAGGGAACAGCTGAAAGTATCTTCTTCTTCTTTTTTAAAAGAATTTGTAGTACTGTAAAAGTGAGAGTAAACATTTATTTCCAGTATGGTACAAATATGCCACAGATATATAACAGTTAATAACCTAAAGTGTGGCTTTAATTCAAGCTTTCCTTTATGAAACACACTCACACACTAAAGGAGAAGCGAGCGAACCGCAATAGTCTTGATTTACGGCGCCATAAAGACACTAGGCAAGTCGTGTGCATGTTGTGCTTCCTCGCATTTGGCGAAAGCAAATATTTCTCTAGCTTCTGGCTGTATTTGTCATGTATTGAGAAACAAGGATGAAAAAAAAGAAATGGTAATGTTTCTCTATCTCCTGGATATACAGATAATCAATCTAAAATTTTTGCTAACAGTGACTGTTTAACAAACAACTCTTCCAGTGAAGGTTATTGCAATTATCTTTGTTTATCTTGTTTTTTGTTTTAAGCTTCTTAAAAGTTTATCTGACTTCTGCTTCTGTCAGTCTTCTAGTCACCAGCCTGCAGTCTCTCTATGACAGCCACTTTTTCACCCCACCTTTGAGTATGGCCTTTCAGAACCTTCTCATGTGGTCCACAGGTACATAGGAAAATATGTCATTTAATGTGTCACACATAATTACTTCAATTTGAAATAAGTGGTTAGGTGGTTAGCGCGAGCTACAGTGAAACATTCTGTGTGTAACTTCTGTTACTAGGTTGCTTTATTATATTGGCAAAAATGCATAAAAATGCTCCAGACATGACAAATTATCTTCTATAGGACCCTGAGCAACCCACTGCTGTTTTTGTCCTGCATTTTGCTCTGGATATTTTGCAGGAGACGGAAAGGAAATCATGGGAACTGTAATCTAATGACAATGTACCATACGTGGAAAAGAGATGAGATTTCATTGTGGGAGGGGCGACATTAGGCCAATTCCAGCAGTACAGATCTGACATTTAGTTTCACAATGACAAAATACCTCTGAGAATAATAATCTTTGTTTGTATTACACTTTTCACAAGCAAGTTACAAAGTGCTTCACAGTCAGTAAGTACATTAGAAATAATCAAGAGTAAATTAACTAGAAATGCCACCAAACAACAGAAAGAAAACAGAGCAGCAAATAATGCAGCAAAATATCCCAAAAAAAAAACAAAAAAACACCAAAAATCTTCCTTTTTCTTTAAAAAAAAAAAAGATGTCAGCATTAAGAAGAACACATTAAAGTCTGGAGGAGTCAAGGTGTTGCACTACAGCACTACAGCTTTACTCCACACACACTGCAGTTTCTAACATGTATCATTTCACTGTGGGAAGGAAGCACGGGGAAAAAAAAAACAGACAGAAACGATGACTGTGACTTCTCAGAAGCCGGAGAGTTCATTTGAAATATGTGTGGGAGAAATGGGAGTGAGGTGTTAAAATGAAATTTAGGTCTTTGCAGATTAGAATATTTTTCTAAAGCTTGGCAATACGCACACGCGAGTAGGAGGTTAAGACACACAGGAGGAGAAGCAGAGGACGGCCAGTTTGTCCACACATCCGGTGTTAAATAACATTCAATCCTTCTGTCAATCTGTTAATCAATCCGTTCAATCACATTTACAGGAGCATCCAGTTTTGGATCTAACATCTTACAAAGTAGTACATAAGAGTACTTAGATTACTTTCTGCTTGTAATGAGTAATATTAGTTTTGTAATCAGACATCTAGTTACTTTTTTCAAATAATAAATCAGTTTCTATTAAAAATGTTACCGTATTTGTTGGGACAAAAGGTGAAAAAAAAAAAAAAAAAAAAAAAAATATATATATATATATATATATATATATATATATATATATATATATATATATATATATACACATATACATATATATATATATATATATATACATATATGACATATGCAGTGTTTCGGTGTCCCTCTGACTCTTGGGCAGCTACTGCGTACTGATGGAACATATCCAGTCCTACAGTTGTGTCAGCTAGGTCAGCTAGCTTGATAGAAGAGAGGACAGCCTTCACATTATGGAAGTATATGCATCATTTTTGCGAGGGGGTAACAATAAGTCTCTGTCAGCTGCTGAGGAGCTATTCTTTACACTTTGAGGATGCACTTGGAGGTTCCACAACACTGGAACCCTTTGAGAAGGACAAGGAAACAGAAGGAGAAGGTGCTACAGCTCTGGAACCACAACCTTTAGCTCTGCTAAAGCTGTCACTCTGAGGGAAATTAAGAAGCTTGTTGCTGGTTACGTGGTGGAGGAGACACTAACATCCACTCTCTATGCAATGAGCTAAACTGAGTACATGCTGAGGTCACTGTAAAGTGGGCTACAATCGACAATATAACAAACGTGAAAGGTAACTGCGAAAGGATGGTTTCTTTTCTCAGCAGGTAGAGTTGCAATGTTACAGTGTAGGAGTCGGTGGAAGGAGACACGAGCAGGTATGTAGTCTCAGCTTTATTAGGTAAACTCACAACCTACTACAACTCCAAATATAACTCCTGCAAAAGGAGGAGTCAAGCCCTTTTATCCCAGGCCTCTCTCTCCCGCCTTTTCCCTATCTATTCCGGTCTCTCTCTTCGCAATAAGAGCTTGGGGCAATCTGGTGTGAAATGTGCATATATGTGGCCACCACACAGGCCCCCCCTGAACACACAGAATGGCAAACAATACAATAATAAAAACAGCAACCATTTTCAACTCAACATAGCAAAAATAAAATACCACATCAAGAGTATCTCCTAGGGGGTTTAACAAGGCGGCCACTACGGCTGTGCTTGGCGACCACAGGTGGTGAAAACGAGGGAGGGGCATAGCCCCGACTACGGCGAGACTGCCCCCTCGCAGGGGAAAAAACAGCAGCTGGGGGCAGGTCCTCCGAGTGAGGCATAGAAACGGGAGGACGACCGCGGCGCGGAGGTTGGGCCAACTCAATAGGACCATCCGGAAACATGTGAGCAGGCTTAAGGCGATCCACCGAAACCCGCTCCTGACGACCTCCCAGCTCAACCAAAAAATCCTTAGGTCCCACCTCTAGCACACGGAATGGACCATCATAAGGAGGTCGAAGTGGAGAACGGTGCGCGTCATGGCGGATAAAAATGTACTTGGCAGACATCAGGTCCTTTGGCACATATGACTGTGGAAGGCAGTGATGCGCCGCTACTGGGGCCAAAAACCTATCATTCCCCGGGAAAACCGGCCCGCTCCTTTTGTCGGCCCCCGAAGCAGATGCACCAGGAAGGAATTCCCCTGGAACCCTCAAAGGCTGGCCCAGGACCAGCTCGGCTGAAGAAGACTGCAGGTCCTCCTTAGGTGTCGCACGCAGGCCCAGCAGGACCCAAGGAAGGCGGTCAACCCAGCTGCTGTCCACCAGCGCAGCCCGTAAGGCAGCCTTCATGGTACGGTGGAACCTCTCGCAAAGGCCATTGGACTGCGGGTGGTACGCGGTAGTGCGATGGAGTCTGACGCCAAGGTTCTCCGCCACAGCAGTCCACAGCTCAGACGTGAACTGAGGACCCCTGTCAGATGTCAAGTCAAGCGGTACGCCAAACCGAGATACCCAGGAGGAGACGAACGCACGAGCAACATCTGCTGAGGTGGTTGACGCCAAAGGAACTGCTTCAGGCCACCGAGTCGTCCTGTCCACCATTGTCAGGAGATGGGTGAAACCCCGGGAAGGGGGAAATGGACCTACCAGGTCTACATGGACATGTTCGAACCTTCTCTGTGGTATGGGAAAGTGCTCCAGAGGGGATTTGGTGTGTCGTTGCACTTTGGCGCGCTGACAAGCAACACATGAGGAAGCCCACGCCCTGACCTCTTTCCGGAGGCCGGGCCACACAAACTTGGCCCCTACCAACTTAACTGAGGCTTTAACTCCTGGGTGCGAAAGAGAATGAACTGCCTCAAAAACCCGCCGACGCCAGCAAGCAGGAACCAAGGGGCGAGGCCTTCCCAATGAGACGTCGCAAAGTAGGGTTACGCCACTATCCTGAAATGAGACATCTTCCAAACGCAAACTGGACTCGGCCGCCTTAAAAGCCTGAATCTCCGTATCCGTAAGTTGGTCGGCAGCCATGGCAGAGTAGTCCACTCCCAAATGCACAGAACTAACCTGCGCCCTGGACAGACAGTCAGCCACCCGATTACACTTGCCGGCGACGTGCTGAATGTCAGTGGTAAACTCTGAAATAGCAGAAAGCTGCCGTTGCTGCCGTGCAGTCCATGGTTCTGAAACCTTTGCCATGGCAAATGTGAGAGGTTTGTGGTCTAAAAAAGCGGTAAAGTCACGGCCCTCAAGCAGGAACCGGAAATGACGCGTCGCGAGAAAAAGGGCAAGGAGCTCCCTGTCAAACGTACTGTACTTTCTCTCCGCATCCCGAAGCTTCCTGCTAAAAAAGGCGAGGGGCTGCCAAGCACCACCCACCCATTGTTCGCACACGGCCCCGACTGCAAAATCGGAGGCATCGGTAGTAAGGGCAACAGGCGCCTCGGGAGACGGGTGGGCCAGCAGGGCAGCGTTGGCAAGAGCAGCTTTGGCACTGTCAAATGCCTGCACCCGCTCAGGTGTCCACTCTATCTCTTGGTTGCCTTTCTTGCCCTTAAGTGCATTGTACAGAGGGTGCATGAGGTGAGCAGCCCGGGGGATGAAACGGTTATAAAAGTTCACCATCCCCAAAAACTCCTGCAGGGGCTTCACTGAGGAAGGGCGCGGAAAAGCAGAAACCGCCTCCACCTTAGCGGGCAGGGGAAACGCCCCTTGGGGCGAAACGAGGTGTCCCAAAAACTCTATGGCCGGCAGACCGAACTGGCATTTAGCTGGATTCACAATCAAACCGTGCTCACTGAGACGCTCAAACAACTGGCGGAGGTGCACTGAATGCTCCGCGGCGGAAGGGCTGGCAACCAGTATGTCATCCAGATAGACGAACAAAAATGGCATACCACGCAAAACGGAGTCCATGAGGCGCTGAAACGTCTGTGCCGCGCCCTTCAGACCGAAGGGCATTCGCAAAAACTCGAAAAGGCCAAAAGGAGTGATAACCGCGGTCTTGGGCACATCACGCGGATGGACAGGAACCTGATGGTATCCCCTCACCAAATCCACCTTTGAAAAAATAGTTGCCCCCGCAAGATGAACCGAAAAATCTTGAATGTGGGGAACCGGGTACCTGTCATTAGTCGTCGCATTATTAAGGCGCCTAAAATCCCCACAAGGGCGCCACCCACCGTCAGCTTTAGGGACCATGTGCAACGGGGACGCCCACGGGCTGTTTGAGCGGCGCACAATACCAAGGCGCTCCATGTTTGCAAACTCCTCCCTGGCTATCGCTAACTTCGCGGCATCGAGACGGCGTGCACGCGCAAAAACCGGCGGACCCACAGTGGTAATGTAATGCTCCACACCATGTTTAGCTACGGCTGCAGAGAAGGTGGGAACCGTGAGGGTGGGAAACTCGGCAAGCAAACGCTGGTACTCATCACCTGTGGCAAGCATGTTAGCGAGGGGCAGGGGGCCAGGACTACCAAGTGTACAGGGGTAGGTATCAAAAGACACAGCATCTATCAAGCACCTATTAGCTACATCGACCAACAACCTGAAAGCACACAAGAAATCAGCGCCGAGTATAGGTACTGACACAGACGCTATCACAAAGTCCCAGTTAAACTGACGTCCCTTGAAACACACAGTCACCAACCTCATTCCATATGTGCGAATGGGGGTACCGTTCGCCGCGTCCAGCAGGGGTCCGTGACATTGTCCCAAGGCGTCCGCAGCTGAAGCCGGCATGATGCTACGCTGAGCACCCGAGTCCACAAGCAGACGGCGTCCCGAAGCAGTGTCCTCAATGAAGAGCAGCTTGTCCGAGCTGCCAGCGCACACAGCTGCTAGTGAGCACCGGCCCTCTCGTTTCCCTGGTGCTGGAAGGTACACGGCGGAATGCAGCGCTTCGCCTTCACTCCGAACCGGCGATGATAGAAGCAGAGCACGCTCTCCTTCCTCCGGCGCTCTGCGACGGCGGCCACAGCACCAGCTTCTCTAGCCTCCGTCCCTTGTAGAGCCGCACTCGGTAAAAGTGCATGCACACCGGAATGCCTGGATGCCAGCAAAATCTTGTCCGCCTCTTCAGCTAGCCCGCGGTAATCCTTGGCCCGTATCAGAGCGGAGCTGGCTAGCGCGGTGCGCACGGGAGGGGGGAGCTGGCGCAGGAACAGATGCGTAAAGAGAAACGAAGCGTCGCCCGGGCCGAGCAGAGCCAGCATGTGCTCCATCAGCTCGGAGGGTTTACCATCTCCCAAGCCATTCAGGGACAACAGGCGATCAGCCCGCTCTTCGTCTGAAAGCTGATAAATCCGCAGCAGGTTCTCCTTCAGCGCTCCATACTTGTTAGCAGGCGGCGGGTCCCGGAGCAGTCCCATCAGCCGGCGGGTAGAAGCAGAGTCCAGCGCCGCGACGACATGGTAATACTTGGTGTCGTCTGAGGTGATCCCGCGGAGGTGAAACTGGGCCTCCACATGCTGGAACCAAGGCTCTGGATCGTGCTGCCAGAACTCCGGGAGCTTGACCGTGGCCGCAAAAATAGCGGGAGAAACGGCGGCGGCTGGTGAGGAAACGGCGGCGGCTGGTGAGGAAACAGCGGCCGCTGAGCTGTCGTCAGCAGACATGTTCTTTAGTCGGGGTCACCAATGTAGGAGTCGGTGGAAGGAGACACGAGCAGGTATGTAGTCTCAGCTTTATTAGGTAAACTCACAACCTACTACAACTCCAAATATAACTCCTGCAAAAGGAGGAGTCAAGCCCTTTTATCCCAGGCCTCTCTCTCCCGCCTTTTCCCTATCTATTCCGGTCTCTCTCTTCGCAATAAGAGCTTGGGGCATTCTGGTGTGAAATGTGCATATATGTGGCCACCACAACAGATTATTTTTTAACAGAGATATGTTTATTATAAACTAACATTACCCAACACTTGTGGTCTGCAAGATGGTCATTGCAAAATAAAAAAAACTTCCATTTGTTGGGAGCTGGTGAGAAAATGAGACTCTCATATCTGTTCTTTAAAACCCTTTGAGACCTACAATAGAACAAGTCTGCCATACCATATTGTTACAGTTATACAGGCTGTAGTACCATCGTGTGGAATATTACAACTCACTATACATCAATAGAACCTTCAGAACCATAATTATAATAATATTAGGGGTGGGACTTTAACGCGTTAATTTCGATTAATTAATTACGGGGAAATTAACGCGTTAAAAATTTTAACGCATTTTAATCGCACTTTGCACCGTGGAACGTTTCTCAGTGCGCGAGTTCCCGGCATACAGATTATATCGACGCACAATGTCCAAATTAGGGGCCGCATCCTGCGAAGGACCCGGCCCACGTCTTTCGCAGCCCACGAACACCACAAAGGCCGGAAGTGAGCAGCTAGCCTTCATATCAGCTGCCGTCACCTCTGCGTAGCTCATGTCGCCTAGCAACCGTGAGTGCGAAGCACAGCTGTGAAAAAGCAGGTGTTAAACGGAGAATGAACTTTTTCTCCTTTTTGTGGTTTAATTTTAAGTCTTTAATTCAAAATAAGCTGTTAAATCAAGCATAACACATTTCAACATCAAGGAATACAGCTGAGCTAATGATTAATTTCCAATTATAACAAGTGAGACATTAATGTTGAATAAAACTATCCAGTTATGATGCTTAACTTTAATTTCAGGAGTTTGCTTATCACAGGAGCACTTCCACCCTTCGTTGGTCTGTGTAGTAGACTGGTGGGAAAATAAACAACATTTTGAAGTTTAAGCTTATGTATATTGATTTATTCATCAACTAAACTTAAATTAATATTTCTCATGTCAAATATTGAAATGCGATTAAAATGCGATTAATTTCGATTAATTAATTACAAAGCTTGTAATTAATTCGATTAATTTTTTTAATCGAGTCCCACCCCTAAATAATATGTATCAAGGTAATCCATAGTAACTACATAAGGTAGCTAAAGACTGCACTAACCCACAGAGAAACTGAAAACCATTTTCTGTATCAACATATTATGCTAGATACAGAAATGCCATAACTGTACGGGCTAATGCACATGATAAAGCGCATGGAGTACGTGTTGTTGTTAGCGCTTTCTACATGATTTTTGGGAACCCGTTAGAGGAAGGATACAGTGCTCTGGGACACACTGAATGCATCATATGTAAGTGTAAATCCTCTGGTTTCATATGCAAAAAGACTTATTTCTCTATCATATATGGTTTCAATTTTTCTGGCATTTAAAAGCAGGCGGCAGTTGAGACCGTTGGCAATCTGGCAGGTCACATGGATTTAATGACAACGACGTAACCTAGCTGAGGCTGAGACTGGGTAAAAGAGGAACCAGCTAGCCTGACTCAATAGCTTGCTATCAAAAGGCTGTATAATTAATATGGTAATTTCCCTAAACCCTAACCCTTATGCCAGTGGTTTCTTTTCTACAAGTATGTCAGGGTCTGCTTAGGTCAGAGTGATGCAGATTTCAAAAGCAGAGGCTGTACACGAGACTATACATGGACGTTGTTGTACCCTCTGATTTGTTGTGATCGCGGTCTTAGACCTGACACTGGACTACAAGAGCATCAAGTATGCATGCGTCCTCCAAGCAGACTAGAAAATAGTTAAATTAGAACTGCTCCTCCATGGTGTCTGCAGCCGATTTACCTAAAAAAGCAACCACTTGAGCCTCTAGGTCCTGCTTGAGGCTGGCTCCAAAAGGGAGTCAAGGTCCATAGACTTCCATGATAAAATAACCTACTTTACAGCATTAAAAGCATGTTTACAGCCTGGTATAGTTTTGACCTCTATAGATACTTACCCCAACATAACAACTGCATCCATTTTGCTACTGGAGTTAAACTGGACTTCATTGTGTGTGCGCTCTGTCGGTGTCCTTTGCAGCATTTTTAATGGATTACCTGACTAATATTATGGATTGCTGTGTGTTACAGACCAACCAAGACGTTTGTCCTTTAGTTTTGGTGAGTAATGTTCTTGTATTTTAGCACTAATTAGCAAGTATGTGTGTCTGTATGTTACACCCACAAAGTTTACGGCTGCAGCTTTTTAACCAAACTTGCTAACATTAGCTAATAACTTAGCATTCTGCCCTTCATCCAAACACGGTTCAAACTTCAAAATGTGGAGTCTAAAACCAGTGAGTGACATCATAGTAGCTGCGTCCATCTTTTCTACTGCCTGTGGTCGACCCTAACGCCGACCCTGATGTAAAAAAGACAATTTGGGGTGGGCGACGTGTGCTTTGTTGAGTGCTCTTCTAATTTCTTAGTTCACTGCTTCTTGGCAATACATCTTAAACCATTGGAAAGCCCATTTATTTCCCCTTAAACAGTGCCACATTTGTAAGGAAAATACATTTACAACAGCGACCGAATACCTTGAACCAGAGAGTCAATAGCAGAATAAGCTGTTTGACACTGGCAGAGAAGATTTGGCAAATTTTTCATGGGTGCTGCTGACATACTCAACTCTGCTGCTCAACCCACAAATGCATTTTCCTTACGACTTACAACATTTAAGGGAAAATAAACAGGCTTTCCAACAGAATAAGATTTATTGCTAAGAAGCATTGTTACAACAAAGACTTAATCGACTAAACACAAATTTACTTGCTTTTTGTTCTTTATATGGGGCCAAGAACTCTAAAGCTCACCAATTAATGAAGAGGGGGGAACTGGAGTACCTGGAGGAAACCCACACAGACACAGGGCGAACACACAAACTCCACACAGAAAGGCCCGAGCCAAGGTGGATTCAAACCCAGACCTTCTAGCTGTGAGGCAGCAGTAAATAATAGTCCACATGCTAAATCTAGTCAGATCACAGGTCAGATTCCAGGTGAGATCAGTGACTTTTTGTTTTAGTTTTGTTTTTTCAGTACTTTTAAACTTAGATCACATTTTAATTGTGTTTTTAGGTACCAATACCTCTCTGTTAGTCTTTTTTAAAGAGTTGCTAGTTTGGGTTTTAAAAAAATCTCATTTTTAGGTTAAAGTTCTTCTGACAGATATCTTGGAAAATATATGGTGCAATCATGCTGAGTGCCAGATAGAAAATGTATCTGGAAAATTTTCCTAAACTGAAACATGATTATTTAGGCACTCAAAGCAGAAAGTTCGTGTTAAATATTGAAACAGCCAGTGCCAACCTGAAGAACAAAACCCTGTTTAATTTTTCAACATTTAACCAGAGCGACAAACGTTCCCTCACCCTTACCGAGGTTTCTTTTTTAGTAGGCTCAAGTTAAACATAGTTACACGTGGGACTCAAAGTTGTATCTTTTGTATGCCAATCACGAAAACGTGACACTTTCTTGACTGGAAAAATTGCCAGTGAACATCACTCAGGCAGCAATTTGCTTCCTCCCTCCTACATTACAAATTAGTCATATAAAAACAGAATTTCTAGGAGCGAAGACTGGAGCAGGATAGACAAAGATTTATTTTTTAAGCTTGTATTTCCTCCTATATGATTGCTCACCCCAGCTCCAGGATTCTTAGCATCAGTCTACTTAGCATCATGTGCGTTTTATGCAGCTGCCACATTTCCTGCTATTAGATTCTATTGTACTTCAAAGAGTACCTGCACACAGGAGTCACAGCTGCATTTAACTTTATTAGCAACATTTCCTCAGCCAGATACCCACGGGAAGGAAATGAGGGTTATTTATAGCCAGTGACATCATAATTATCTAATCACCTCAACGTATATTACCTACACCTGCTGTATACACACATGCAATGACATATCTGAACGGCATCTACACTGGACCATGAAGCTAGTGAATTCAGACGGCTACTTTAAAAACAATATTTTCTTAAGAAAACATACAGCTGGACTAAGTGGCACTGCTGACATATATTTCTACTTGCTTTCAGAAACACATGACTTCTAGGCTATTTTTCAAAGAGTCATACTACTGCAGCAGCTCCACCTAACAACAGTTCATATTAGGCTGGTCACCTGGTGAGTCTGTGAGGCTTTTCGTGGAGCTAAGTGTGGAAATGAGTCGCAGAGTTTGGCCTGAAGTAGCTGTTAGAGGTGAGCCTGGTTACCAATGAGCTTATCCCTCTGTGGGATGCTCTCCTTGGGCAACACGGAGGTTTTGTGATCCAGAGAATGTTAGCTAAAAAAAACCAGAAAGAAATCATCCTTCATGGATATGACATCCACATTTATGACTGTGACGGTGTCGGTTTCACCGAATTATCATAAATTCCCTTTACAATTTTAACCCATTTGAAAGCATTTATGGTAATCCTTCAAGTCGCTTTGGGTACTCAAAGATGCTTATGGAGTTTGCCCTTCAAAACAGCTGACAAACTGAAACTGGATCCAGTGAATATGAGCAATACTGCAGAAAATTTAAAACTGTACCACTGCTTGATGATCATAAACTCCATCCCTGTAATTAACTGTAAAATGTTCTCCATTAAGTGTTAAAACCAGTCTCTCTATGCCAGAAACATGTTCATACCTATAGGTTACATTCAGATGTTAGAGAGATGATGTGTTAAATAAGTAATCCAGTTAATATTCCTATCGTGCCTCATTGCCTAGACCTTCGTTTTCACTGCATTAATTACCAAAAACACATGTAAGACAGCTCAAGCAGGACATTAGACACTTCTTAGAAACATGACTTCCTGCTGTGTTATTTCAGATACTAGATTTGTATTAAAACATGTAACTCTTTAAAAACTAACCACTGAAAGAAGAAGCAGACACATTTGAGGGGCAAGGATCAACTTGGTTCCAAAGAGAGATGCATGCAAAGTGTAAACATACAATGAAAAGAAGATTATAATCGGTTATGACCCATGAACTCATAACCTACTGTCTAATTACTCACCCAGGGCTTCCAATATAGCCAGGGGAAATCAGTGCTTCATATTCCACATGTAGATTTTTATTTACAATTCCAGATACATTTAAAAAGGTTTAAAAAGAGACAAAGCTGATGGTTTCAGGAATGCATACCCATCAATCCTCCTTTGCGCTCCACTTGAACTGTTTACCTGCATGCATCCTAAGCCCGGTCAAACATGTCTGGTCAATCACACTTGGACTACAAGCAGAATATGAACACAAATCAGAAAGTCCCCCCCCCCCCCCCCCCCCCCCCCCCATGTGCTTATAGACACTAAGTCCATAATACATGAAGAAATCATCACTACTGACTCTGTCTCTGTGAGTTTTTACCTATAAAATTATCAGTGAACAGACTGTAAAACATCCAAGTGAGCTAATAAATCCTGTGGGCCCCGTCAGATCCTCCTCCAAGATCTTGCCTATTTTTGGCAGCACTGCTTCCTAACAACCACTGAAAAAACCACTGTGGATGAAACTGAAGTAAATTCCAAATTGACTTAGTTTGGTAATGTTAGCTCAGAGGTTGAGAGGCAGTTTGATAAAGAATTATTCTTGTGACTGCAAACATTAACAAAAGCTAAGCCTGCACAACAGTTATGCATAAAAAGACAGAGAGACTCTGAAATTCATGTGCACGACCACAGTTAGAGTAGATTCACACATCCCACACAGCACAGGCACCAAGCAAGCCATAACAAGTCTAATTCTGCAGCTGCAATTTACACACTGACACAGAAAGTTTCCACAGCTCTGAGCATATGAGTGCATACATGATGTGCACCTGTGCACTTCTGCATCAGCACCGATGGATATGTGTGATTGTGTGATTCTGATTTTGTGTGTGCGCGCTCTTAGTGCGCGCGCTCTTAGTTGCTGATCCAAGCCTTCTGTATCACTGAGTGATGGGAGAATTCCTCAGTGGGAGTATGGAGGGGCTGAGGGGGGTGGTACTGGGGGGAGCCACAAATGGACAGCAGCGCCTGGCCAATAGTCTGTGACCGGCCCGCTCGGCTATCCAATCACACGTGACAGCACTCCAATCAGCCGTCCATCATGAGGTCCTTCTTTCAAGGTCAGCTGATGCTCCCTCCCTCCTCTCCTCCCTCTCTCTGTCCAGAGAAGCAGGCATCAACAAAATTGATCTAATTTCTTGCTAAGCATGATCCAATAACAAAGAGTGATATGGAAGCCAAACCAATTAGGTGTGTTCGCAGGCAGGTATGGCACCCTGGGAAGCCATGGCCAGCCACATGACTGCACACATGGGCTGAATGTGAGTGTGTGAGTGTCAGCTGATAAGATGGTGAGGGAAGACACAGAGCACATTCATAAAATGACATGTGGAGAGGAAGCTGATGCGAGTGTTCGTGTGTTCACGTACAAAAGAGAGAAGCTCCTTCTATCTCATTCTCAGATCAGTGTGATTTCTGCAGCGCACAGCTGTCACCATGGAAACCAGGGAGGGAGCAGGAGAGAGAGAGGATGTTAGGCAGAAAGAAAAGAGAAAATAAGATTGAGTAAGAGTAGGAGAGAGAGAATGTGTGTGAGAGGGAAAAAAAGGAGATGGTTGTTGAATGATAGCAGCCACAACAGGCCTTCATGCACCACCAGCTAACCTCTGCACAGCAGCAATGCCACCCCCCACCCCCACCCCCATGTGCACGAAAATTGCAAACAGAGAATACCTGGCAACTTGTGCATGTGGGTTCTCGCCTGTCACACCCACATTTCATGATTCTGGGTGGGTG
Organism: Archocentrus centrarchus; assembly: GCF_007364275.1. Taxonomy (NCBI): domain Eukaryota; kingdom Metazoa; phylum Chordata; class Actinopteri; order Cichliformes; family Cichlidae; genus Archocentrus; species Archocentrus centrarchus. The sequence goes on along the minus strand of NC_044355.1, from coordinate 25,258,987 downwards.
TGCGCGCATGGTTTGCGAGAGCGACTGTCAATAAATCATAGCCTTCCTCGGCTTTCTGCCTTTATTTTGTCGTCACGCAAACATCATGCTAATGCACACACGCTGACTTGACCTTGCCTGTTATCTCTGGTGGTGGTGTTCATTGTTCTGTTGGCTGCAGCGAGATCTGTTTAGGTATAAATACACCCTTCAGATTCAACAGAAATCAGTTTTTTCCCCACAAACACACAGCGTAAGAGAGAGAGAGAGCAGTGAGAGGCTGCCTTCCGCTCTAGATGTACAGTCAAGCCTTTTGTAAGAGATGGAAAGAGAAGAGAGTGGGTGTGAGAAAGCCAGGGAGAAGGAGAGGAAGATTCAGGGAGAAGGTTTGACTGAGAGAACCAAAGAAAATGAACTAGATAGATAGATAGATAGATAGATAGATAGATAGATAGATAGATAGATAGATAGATAGATAGATAGATAGATAGATAGAGTTGGTAATGAATAGTTAATGAAAGGCTTGCGGGCAGAACGGTGGGGAAAAGCTATTCTCTCCTTTCTCCTCTTTTTCTGGACTGGGAGTCGTGTGCAAGTCATTCTGTTCCCACCTGTCCTCCATTTATCTTAAACCCCCCCATTTCCTTTTTCCCCCAAACACTTTCTATTCTTTCTCTCACCTCTCCTTCCTTCCATCCATCCACCCACCAACCCACCCTCCATCATCACCACCATCACCGTCACCCATCCACCCCCACTCACACACATCATTAACTGCAGGCTTGTAAAGCAGACTAACAGACACAATTCTCCTGATAAGGGGATTGAAGCATTGATCACATCCGTCCTCCATAAGGAGCTAAAGATTCTATAGAAGAAAGATGTCCCATTGGCCCTCTGAGAGACCAAACACAGACATGGTTAGAAGATTATGTCCTGCTGCAGTTCTGAAAGATAGAACACAGATAGTTCATTCTTACAGTACACCCCAATTTTTTGTTCTTGCTCCCATTTTTTGTGTATGCTGCAGTTATGTTCCTTACAGCACTGGTTTCCACTGTCACACAGATAACACACAGGTCTACTTTATCTGGTGATCAGAGCCCTCCTAAGCTCCTGTTACATTCACGATAAGTGAACGAATGGCATAAAATGGGAAATAAGGACAAAATGAGGTTAATAGTCATCATATAAAGGGACAAAAAGGTGGTCAGAGATCTGTAATTGTTTCAAATCACTACAGCTGGGATCCTTCCCAAAACCAAACTGAGCACATATGTGAGACCTCCACAAACTTCCTTCTGGCTGTAAGCTGAAGGGTTGATTTTAGGTGCTGAGATCCCAGGAAGCAGTGATACCACAAGAAATAAGTCTAAACTATCAATAAGTAGCTGGTTTAAAAAAAAAAAAAGAAGAAGCTTTGGTTAGTCAGTGAAAGAGAAAATAAGAAAACCAGTGAAATGGAAACCTAAACAGTTTTATTAGCAGTTTAATATTACAGGTTTGATCATTCTGATATTAGCAGTTACTGTGCAGCCAGGACAAGTGTTATTAGGCTTCATAGCTTGGGGGTGAAGTTTAATCAGAGACATTAGAAGAAAAAACGAAGCACTTGAAGAACCCTGAACTTTAATCCATGAGAGAATTCAGCAACAGCAAAGATGGAGGCAGACGTCAACGTGTGAAAGGACAGCCGCAGAAACTCCACGGTACGAACTCAGCTCTGCCAAAATCATCCGTGTGCAGCTGTAGAAATGTACTCAAGGCTCCTCAGAATCAGCACTGTTTAACTTGAAGTGATTTTTTTTTTCTCTGTGGTACAAGTAGAATAAATTGTGGCACCTTGGAACTGGCATATGTATAGATACGCATCTATTTACATGTGCTGTGATTAGGGTTATCCAGTCACACAGAATGTATTTGTGGGGTTGGCTATGGCTCAGGAGGTGGAGCAGGTCGTCTTCCAATAGGAAGGTCAGCAGTTTGATGCCCGGTTACTCCAGTCTGCATGTCAGTGTTTCCTTGGGCAAGATACTGAACCCTGAATTGCCCCCGGTGTGTTAAACTGAGGAGGCTGCATGCCAATTAGCTAGCAATGTGTGAGTCACAAATCGTTAGCCAATGAGCATACTCCTCTCATCCTCCCTTCTGGCTCTTAGAATCACCATAAATTTATAAAATGAAGCACATGTTTTATTTATTGGGACCTCTTGAGTGTTTACTGAGGTCACAAAGCAAAGAAGCCATGCGCTATGTAATCTTTTTGCAACAAGAGGAGTCAGCGCCTGCTGGCCGTTAAAGAATGCAGGTCTAACACACTTTGTCACTGGTTTCACTGGTCATGCCTGGAAGCTGCGCCGATCTTTTATCTTTTATACTGTCTATGCTAGAGCCCAACAACCTATATGGGACTTATTATTAAGGCTGAGGGGTAGTTTTGGAGGCGGTGTGGTTGTTGCCTCACAGCAAGAAGGTCCCGTGTTTGAATCCAGGCCGGGGCCTTTCTGTGTAATTTGTGTGGGTTTACTCTGTTTTCCTCCCACAGTGCAAACACATGCAGTTAATGGGGTTTGGTTAATTGGTGATAGGTATGAATGTGAGTGTGAATGGTTGTCTGTCTCTCTGTGTTAGCCCTGTGACAGGCTGGTGACCTGTCCAAGGTGTGCAGCGCCTCTCACCCTATGACAGTTGTGATAGGCTCCAGCCCGACCATGACCCTGAAAAGGATAAGTGGAAACAAATGGGTAGTTTTGGTATTTTAATATAGCTACCTTAAAACAATAAACAAACGCCCCAAGTGTAGGAGTTCAAGTATCTCGGGGTCTTGTTCACGAGTGACGGGAGAAGGGAGCGGAAGATCGACAGACGGATCGGGGCTGCTTCTGCAGTGATGCGGACGCTGCACCGGTCTGTCGTGGTGAAGAGGGAGCTTAGTGTAAAAACGAGGCTCTCGATTTACCGGTCGATCTATGTTCCTACCCTCACCTATGGTCACAAGCTTTGAGTAGTGACCGAAAGAATAAGATCGCGATTACAAGTGGCAGAAATTAGTTTCTTTGAAGGGTGGCTGGCCTCTCCCTTAGAGATAAGGTGAGGAGTGCGGCCATCCGGGAGGGGCTCAGAGTGGAGCCGCTGCTCCTCCACATTGAAAGGAGCCAGTTGAGGTGGCTCGGGCATCTGATTAGGATGCCTCCTGGCCGCCTCTTGGGTGAGGTGTTTCGGGCATGTCCCACCGGGAGGAGGCCCCGTGGTAGACCCAGGACATGCCGGGGAGATTATATCTCTCGGCTGGCCTGGGAACGCCTTGGGGTCCCTCCGGATGAGCTGGAGGAGGTGGCTGGGGACAGGGAGGCCGGGGCTTCTCTGCTTAGGCTCCTGCCCCCGCGACCCGGCCCCGGATAAGCGGAAGAGAATGGATGGATGGATGGATGGAAAACAATAAACATATACAAAGTATGCAGACCACATCAGGTTCACATTGTCATGCAAAGGACAACTCTCTTGCCAAATCAATACAATAAGCATAAATGAAAGTAAAAATTTTTTCCATGTTGTGTGAATTATGAGACCTTTCTGTGTTTTGGCTGCCATTCTCTCTGCTACACATCGACTGGTTTCAGAAGGAAGGCACCACAGCTCAGCGCATCTCTTTTTTAAGCCACACCTTTCTTGTGACGCTCGCATGTTTTGGCTTTTGCAACCAGAGCCAATCAGTAGGCTCCACATGTTGGACAAGAGATAAAAATCCACTCAGTCTCACATAAAGCAGGAAACCTGGTCACCCTAGCTGTGATTGATGAGATCAGATGATGCCATCGAGGGCAACAGCAAGGAGCAAAACACGTTTGAGTAGATAGCACTACGGAAAAAGTGAAAAGCCTTTATTCTGATGAACAAGCTCTGGGCGAAGCGTTTAAAAAAATGTTTTTTGTCTGCGTTCTTTGAATGTGAAAGGTGTTTTGTTCCAATAGGTGAGCGCACAAAAGGGACATAAGAGCAAGCTATTGTTTCAAGAACCTTTACATACAGTGTGTTCATTCAAATTTGGTGTATTTTTGTTTGTTTACTTGAACAGAAATGTCTTTTTTATGTGTGAACACATGGCAGTAAATTACATGCAAGATTTGATTAAAAAAAATAATGACTCACTGGTCTTTTGTTTGACTGGCACTACTGCGCAGGGATGTCCCACTGGCATTTCAACTAAAATTAATGCTTTACACTGAACCGACAAAGGTTTATTGAGGATTAAATCCTTACTTGGCATCTTTGCTCTCTGGCAGCACCAAACAGCGACGAGAGGAACCAGTTTTAGTGTTTGAAGTCGAATCCCAGGAACCCTGTAATGTAACTGTAGTAAACTGATCACTGCGTGCTCTTTAATCAGCCGGTCAGCCTGTGATGCTTCGTACCAAAGGGAGAAGCGCCATAAGAGATGTACTGTGAGCGAGTCCAACTTTCACAGGAGAGAGAGAGAGAGAGCGAACATTTAGTGCCTGCTCAAGTGACAGTCTGTATCTCACTCCTAAACTGTGTTTTGGTCAATAAGAACCCATGTTTGACACTATTTCCATAAGGCTAAAGCATCTATGGAATATATAACAAAGAGGGGGGGCGTGTGAGGCTGATCTAGATTAAAATGTGCTTTTATTTGACATTTGACTTTCATCCAGCCGTGGTCAGAAGAGAGTGCGTGTGAGCAGGCGGATGGGGAGGTGTTACAATTGTACGCTACTGTAAAATTAATCAAAACTATCAGTGTTTAGTAATAATTTATGAAAGTCTGAACAGTGTGGGGAACAGGAGGACAGATGATGTATTCTCTGTCTCGGTCTCCCTATTTTAGTCAAGCACATTCTACCTTGGTCACCGCTCTTCTTTTAAAATATGGATATAACAGTGTTGTATAAATGCTGATGAGCCACACACTGATGGACCAACAGGCAGCAAAGTTGTTTGCACTGTTTTCCAGGTGACACATGACAGGAAAACACTAATGAAGACAGACAGTGAACCTCACTGAAGGCGAAGCAGATGAAGGTACTTGGATGGAAAACCATACTGAGAATAAAAAGAATATATCATGAACTTTTTTTCTGTGCTCTGCAGTCTGTGGTGAGTTCCCTAAATATACATGTACATTAGCTTTACCAGCAAAAAAAAAACAAGAAAGGAAGTAATCTGACCTGACGATTTCATTTCATTGGCAACACAACTTCAAAGAGCTGGACTCAGAACTTTGTCAAACCCAATACAGCTGCTGAAGATGAAGATTTGTTTTGTTTTGTTATCTGGCCATTAGAAAATAGCTTTTCATGAGTTTCACTGATGACAGCCTGCTCATACAGTACCTGATACCCAATCTTAACAGAACCACTGTATTTTAGCCACAGACTAGCAAACATAATTTAGGAAACTATAAGATGTCCCTTATATGCATTTTGGCATTAAAGTTCTTCCATTTTAAGATTTTCACTTGCATGTGCCAAAAAAGTGGGACAAACAAGGGATTTATGTGAACCTAACCTAAGCAACCTGGCAGTTAAAGGGCTAACATGCATTTTCAACTCTGAGTACATCAGTTCGCGCCTGGCATCAGAATGCGTCTCCACACGCATCTCAAGTGACCACTTGGATTTCACTACTTCGCTCTATATGCAAATAAACCGGAACATCAGCCGTCCTTCACTGTGGCCCAGGATATTTGCGTACATGCAATCTCAATGCGTCTTCAGGGCGTGCTGGGTACATGAGTACTAGAGTAGTCCACTTATGATTAGATCACCCAAGATGCGTGTTTACATGCCTGTGAACAGGCTCGTAAACTCCCAGAAAATAAAGTGGGGTGGTATCCTCTGAGGCACTGGGACTTGTGTCTTACAGAGACCAGTTATAATCCTCTGGTGACAATTTTGTGCCTTAATGTAACTGCACAGAAATCAAAGGGTAACCATTCATGTTTTTTTAATGGCAATTGTACAGCATTTTTCTAGTCTTACTGACCACTAAAAGCTTTACCTCTCTCACATCTGAAGTTCAAACTTTCATACCATGAGGCAGCAGCGCTAACCTCTGCACCACCATGCTGCTTATATACAGGACCAGTACACAAGGAGACTGGTCAGAATATTTTATATGTGTTTATTTGAAATAAAGAAGGAAACCTTAAATCTTCTAAGGTAACAGAGAAATTTTTAGTTTACCCAATTTCTTTTTCTATTTAGCCAACTACAGACTGTCTTCTGTACCTTAAAATCTAGAGGAAATAGCTCTAATGTGTACTCTGTTGAAGACCTTTTTGGGCTTCAAAAAAAATACACATAGTAACCTTGTGGTCCAATAATCAGCCCTATTGGTTTTGATTGTACCAGTAGGGACAAAAATGGATTTTTGCTGCACCCACTTGCTGAGAGGGCAGTCTAATACAGAGTCATGGGGGCATAATTTAAAGCACTTCAAATTTAAAAAAATACCAAAAAGTGGGTGCAGTAATTTGTGAATTCTGACCTATCTGAACTGTTGACATACAGTATAATGTAGATGTATAATGTCTACAGTTGCTGTACATGTATTTCTGTTTAAATCAAGCTACTATAGCCTTTTTATTTCACTTTCTACATGTTTTAATGCATAAACAACTGAAACAGTTAAAGTAAACTAATGGCACTGCCTGCTGTGCACTATGCAACTTACCCATTTTAGGGGTTTGGCCATGTTCGGTGTTGTTAAATTGTGAGTCAGTTCTTGATGCAGAGTTTGCAGTTTGCTATGGTTGTCCTTCAAAAGTTCAACGTGTCATCATATTTCAGACCTCTTCTAAGACGTGGTCAAAGCTAGCTTAGTTTACCAACCACTTGGCCTGTGGTTTCACAGATTTTCTTTTTTTAGAGCACACTGGCAAACGTTTCTTGAAATAAAAAAGAGCTCATTATAGCCTTTATTTATAAATCCTCAGTGAATGTTGAGGACAGCCCTGTTATTATGATTTCAGTCAGTGAGCTATGACCATGCACTGACTAATTAATGTCTGACTCATTAATATGAAATAAGAATTTTAAGTCAACACCACATCCATCCATGCATGCATGCCACTATCATGGCTGTAACCAGCTATGAGGTCGCTGTAAATCTTTATTCAAAACAATACAGTAAAAATGAGCACAAATCAATGCATGATGCTTTTACTTTGAAAAGAACAGCCTTACGGTGCTTCTGACTGGATTGTGATTAGAGGGCCAGGTTGATGCATGACACACGACGCATGATGAATGATAACTGGTTGGTTCAGGCAATCAGAGGCCTAAACCAACCAGTTATCAGCCAGCTGAGGTTACTTACTCAGGCACTGAGTGGTACTGAGCCACTGAGTAAGTAACCTTCTCCGCTGTTCTACTTTAATTTCAAGTGAAGGAATAATTCTGTATTTTGTTGTTTCACTGTTTTACACACAACACTCATCTCCCACATTTCTATATACATGGTTGCATCTGCAAAAGTTCTTTACAGTTTAAAAAATTTCTGATTTTTATTGTGCTGCAACCATGGACAGCACAAAGACGGACATAGCTGCTCTGACATCACCAGTTGGTTTCTGAAGTCCCGTTTTAAAGCGTTTTCCACCGCTGATGTCTTGGTTGCAAAATCAGATGTGACCAGGAGGGGCAGGTCTGACTCTGAAACTGTACGCTCATTGGCTAAGGACTTGTGATTGACAGGTTGTTGGCCAATAAGCCAGTCAGCGTATGTTTCCATTTTGGTATTACCAAAATTTACAAAGCATGCTTAAATTTTATAGTATGACCCAAAATAATTGACTGAGCCCATAAACTCAGCAGGAAAGCATTTGAAGAGGTCAAGACAGTTTTCCCAGAGTTCTTTTTTGCAGCCACAGCCATCAAGATGTGGAGGCCTTCAGATAGAAGGTAGCAGAGGGTAGATAGTTTAAGGCACTTCCACTCTGGCTTTTCTGACCCGGAAGCTACGTCCATGTTTTATACTGTCTATATGATTATGACTCTAGGGCACGCACTGGGGTTAAGAGCTTCAAGGTTTTGCTGAAAAAACAGAAAGAGAGAAAAAAAACTTCCATATGCTTTAAAAAAATTGTATTTCTGTGTCATATTTATACGGTACACACTGTAAATATGATTTAAATAAATGGCAATGAAAATTTATCTCAGCTTAGAAATCCCCTTCTAATTATGTTATATTTGACTAATTGTGCAGTGTGAAATCCAAGGAATTTTCTTTAATCTTAGTTCAGACAAAAATGAGACAAAATTATTCTTGGGAGCTGCTGAAATAGTAGCATAACTGACCTAATCATAAAAATAATCTCAATAACTTGAAGGAAGCTGATATATCATCTCATAAGTTTGAATTAGGGAATATTTTTTGCCAGCATTGTCTTAATTAAAAGGAGGAAAGCGGCTTCAAAAACAAATCCACTTCTCAAAGGCAAATTTTGTACACTCAAACATGTATTAATACGGACACAAAAAGATGCCAAAACAAACACATCATACATACAGCGCCGTCTCCCACAATAGTTACGAGATAACATCTAGAGAAGCAGAGGAGGACATCTGGAAGACAGATGAAGATGCTCTACTTGTCACCATCAAAGATCGCCACAACAAAGAGAGATAAAGATAGCCCACCTCTCTGAGCTGAAGATAGCCTGATATAGAACCAAAGGGTTCGTTTTAACCCTTTCCTTTCTGTGAAGTGTTTGCAGAGCATCCGTTCTCCCTTTTTAGTAACTGTAGTACCTGTTTTCATATTGAATTTGAGCAAAGCAACATACACTACATAGCACCTGGGTTGTTACAGAGCTGAATTCTTGCTCATGAAGTGTCACTCTGAGTAGCAGAAGAATATGTCACTTTACAACTTCACGAATATCAGGCTACGCTGGCTGCATGCCAGCCCCTTACAGTCTGGCACAGCAGGGCTACTTAAGAAGGAGAATGCCAAAGATTAAAATGGCTTTCCAGGAAAACATGAGATGTCTCGGATTTATGGAGGCGGTGGCAAACTTGTCATTTTTAAATATTTTATCTGCAATACCAACTGACAAGTCCTTGGCATAAACATTTCTAATTATTCCATTTTGAATTTGATATCTAATCTAATTCTGTGGAAAAACAATCTCAACCGAAACGGAGAGAGAGCATCGGCCAAATCCATCCTGTCTGAAACAGGCACTTTGCTGATGCAGTGAGGAGGGAGTGTGCAGCAGCAGCAGCTGCATGAGTGTGTGGGTGGTGTGTGCAGTGCATCTGCATGTGTGTGTGTGTGTGTGTGTGTGTGAGTGTGTGTGTGTGTGTGTGTGTGTGAGAGAGAGAGAGAGAGAGAGAGAGAGAGAGAGAGAGAGAGAGAGAGAGAGAGAGAGAGAGAGAAAATTGTTACACAAAAACCTCTCTCATTCACAAACTGAGCCATGTGGCACTGGGCTGGTCCCTTTAAAAGGCATGTGTCAGAGTTTTCTACTAAGGCTGACTGCTGGAGAGGATGAGTGCTGATACATTATTCACAAGCAAGGACACACACGCACACACAAACACACACGCATGCACACTAAATAACTGAAGGATATGTACAAGATCTGTACAGTTGTGAGTTAGCTGAGGCACAGAGAACTGTGCTAATACACACACCTTGACAGACTTGATCAGGATAATGTCAGAGAAACATAAATGAGCAAATACATAGACCTATACGTCATCCCTAACACACACACAGAAACACGCATGCATGCACGCAGCAGAGGGGAGAAATCCTCAGCCTTCTGTTATTCAGTGTGCATAATTTATAGCAACCCCAGATCTCTCTGCTAATGACAGCACACTGGGGCATCTGCAGCACAGCAGCAACAGCAACAGCTAACTGGCACTGCTCTTTGTGTGTGTGTGTGTGTGTGTGTGTGTGTGTGTGTGTGTGTGTGTGTGTGTGTGTGTGTGTGTGTGTGTGTGTGTGTGTGTGTGTGTGCGTGTGTGTGTGTGTGCGTGTGTGAGGAGGTATAATGCTCTGTTGAGACAAGGACAGTGAGAGAGACAGAGGAAGAGAGAAACAGAAGAGAAAACGACACACAGAGGGTGTCTGAAATAGACACAGATAACACAACAAAGAGGGGAAAAAGGATGAGACAGACAAGTGAGAGGCCACACACACACACACACACACACACACACTATCTGGTCAAGTCTAATCAACTTGTGAATCTCATGGTGTGCATGTGCATCAGCATACAGTATGTACATAAGTCTGAGTTCAGCCTTTACACTGGCTCAACAGAGAATACCAATTAATTCAGGAATTCATTCAGTATTGTTCCCATAATCCTGCACATGATCCAAAATCTCAAATTGACCTACCGCTGTGTCTCTATAAGCATCTTTCTCATCAGTGGCTGAAAGGGATCTGAATTTGAAAGCCACGGTGAATGCTTAAATTCACTGGGATTGTTTTAAAGAATTATTCAAGGGTGTGGTCTTAGATGTGTTTCCTGTTCCAAGAATTGTTTTGACGTGATGCCCCAGAGCAAAAATTCTCCTAATTCTGGGATTTGGAGATCAATGCCACAGTGGTTCTGCCCTCTAGCTGCTCTGCACACTGATGTGAATCTGAGCTGAGACACAGCAGTGCATGCTAACCTGGAAACATTAGATTACTGTTTATAAAGGTGCTATTGGTAAAGATATGTGCAAACCTAGTTTTAAATGGTCAAGTCACAGAGTCATGAATGTCAGTGTGCAAATTATAATGTAAAGGAATAATTCAACATTTTGTGAATGATTCAGTGTTTTTTCTAAAAACAGGATTCAGAAGATTGATATTAACCAAAGTTGCCTAATCTCATGTTCACACCTGAGCTGATCTCATGACATGATTAATGCTAAAATCACACTTGGGAAAGCTGTTGTTGTAGACCAGGGCATGACCAAGATTATTGCAACTGAATGCAGTCTACTCGCAATCTCCTTTGAAATGGCTGCTTTGAAGACGGGCATCAGGACTGCAACTACTTGCAGTCAGCTGCCGTCCTCAAAGTGACTTTGTTTGCAACAAGATGGCGATAAAACGGCGACAAGATGGAGTTAGTTTACTATCAGTCTGCATCTGAATGACCTCAATTTGACAATTACATGCAATCTGTTTGTGATAATTCAACAATTTACCATGGTAAACTGGCAAAAAACAAAAAATCTGTTGCCATCTACATACACAGAAATTCATATGTACTTACATTCAGAGTCCAGCAATAACTTCACAGATTTGAAACAGAATTCAGAATTTACTCCACAAACACTGACATACTTCGTGCAGGGCAGCAGCTTAACTGCAACATGACATAAGTGCTCAGCAACCTTGCTTTAAAAATTGGAATATAACCAGAAGTTGAGTTAAGTCTCCTACTGCAAAGAGACACTCATTACCGCAGACTGACTCAGATTGATTACAGTGTGATGGCAATTTGTCTGTATTTATAAATTAGCAATTATTTGCAAATACTCGCCAATCTGTCTGAGAGTGATTGGAGTCACTCCAAGTCAGACTGTAATTATTTGGCAACAGGTTGCCTCCCACCAGGCAACCTGTGCAAAGGGGTCGCCACAATTACCTGCAGTTGGTTGCCAAATGCGAAAAAAATTCAGGGCAGTCCCTGAGTAACCACCAATTTTTCCTAGTTGCAAAGTGGCTGCTATCTTTTTACTCTAGTAAGGTTACAGTGGTTACGGAGCCATAATCCAGTATAGGGCAATGATGTCATAGACTGTATATAAAAGATGGACATAGTCCCCGTGACATCACCCTTTGGTTTGTAAAGTTATATTCTGAAGACTCTTCATCTTGTTTTGTTAAAACTATACATTACAAGCAAAGGTGGAGCTGAGTGAGAAAGTAACGACACTGAAAGCTCATTTAGGAGCGATGTCAATCAAAGTGCAACCACACCCTAAAGCCACTCTGTCTAATTGTCTATTTGACTCCACATGGGATAATAGCATACAAAAACAGATATCATGTTGCATTCAGTAAATCTTTAAACTAGCACTAAATACTGAGGCCATAAACTCATAGGGAAAGTGTTTAGTGAGGTCACTAAGTGAGCCGTACAGTCATTTTGTCATCAATTTCTGTGCAGACTTTTTTTTTTTTTTTTTACAAGTTTTCCCCTCCTGGCTAATAGAAAGAATGACTTCCTCACTGGCATCACTTTTCAGATTCAAAAGCTACAGTATATCCATGTATATATATTGTATACACAACCTGCAGAAACAAAGCAAAACATGAAAAAACGTGAATGAGAAATTCCACTAAAGTGCAATAATTTACACAAAATACATGTCTAACACAGACAACAGAAAAGCAAACATTTGTGGTTTTAGCATACAGTCCGTGCTGGATCCAGGTTTTTGATTTTGGTCTTACAGGCAGGAAACTTTTCACAGTCACTACTTTAGCACACAACTTTTCTTACAACTACAAATTTCTGTCCTTGATTGTGTTAAATACACAGGTAAGTAGAGGACAATGCAGTAATATTTTGCTGTATCAAAGTAAACCATTTTTAGCTGTTTCAGGTAAAATAAATGCACCGATGAGCATCTCACTCTTTCTCATTCATTATGGGGCTAAAAGGCCCTGGCTATTATTGAAACTTTTACAGTATACATTACTGCTGCATCTCTTTGTAGTGTCAGAGCTAAAGATCTTTCCCTTTCCTTCCTTCTCTCGGTTTCTCTCCTCCTCTGTGTGGCTGACTGACAGAAGGGCAGGCATAAGCTGAACCGCACACTCCAGCTACAGTCAGCTACAGCAGGAGAGAGAGAGAGAGTGAGAGAGAGGGTGGAGAGAGAGTGAGAGCATGAGGCACGAGGTATGCAGCATTAGATACAGCATCAGTGACAGGAGCATGTTTGGGCATCAGATAAAGCTATTTTAGGAAGAAACTGTCAATGCATCTCAAAAGGCATGCCAACAGCAATGATCAGAGAAGACCTACATTACGCTGCAGCCTGTCTAGGATGTCAGATAGGATTGGTTTTGCAGTTTTTAAGGGGGGTGGGGGTGGGGGTAGCAGTCCGCACACCTCACAGTATAAAACAGGGAGACGTCAGTAAGTGAGCGGCACTGGATGCAGACACACATATAACTCAGCATCTGTTCAAAGAAAGTTTGTATCCCATGCTTTCACGTTAAATGCTGAAACTTAAACAACTATTGCTGCTAAGACTGTTCAATTCTGCAAAGCCTGGTGTAAATAAGCCTCAATCCAGCTGTGGGCTGAGCTGAATTGGAGAAAGAGGAGAGCTTATTGGAGCAGCTATGGCAAATTCAATAACATAAATAGTATAAGAGAGAGCCCAGTCGGTCTTGCCATTTAATCAACATTGGCTCTGCTTTTGGAAGATGGCTCTGCTATCTTTTATAGCGCGAGAAGATTTACTGTCTCATAATTTCCCTCACAGCAAGGGATCTGTGCTTCTGCCTTTAAAATGTCAACATTCGCTGGTACAAAGTCTGAATTAAATCTCTGTAACCTGACAACCACTTGCCTAAAAAGATTTTAACTTGGCATTTATATAATTGTCTGTATTACAGTTAGAAATGAGGACATCATGTGGATTCCACATATTCACGTTAGCCAGAAATATCAAGAAGGGTCTAAAATTCAGCACATTGCTCTGACAGGCACTGGTAGCCTGGAAACATCAATAAGCTAGCACAACAATGAAGCTGGAACAGTTGCCCTTTCATTGTTTTGCTAGTAAGTTACAACTGACAGACAGACATGAAGCAGTACTGACTGTTACCCAGTAAATGCTTACACAGTAACGTGCTCTCTGTAAGTTTGGCACTGCGGTGCTATCGCAGTGAATGCCTGCTTGGGGTCTAGTTTTCACATGTACGTCAGAGACGTCCTGTCGTGGCAGATTAAACCCCTGACAAGTATGATAAGCACTGCCCTCTGAAACTAACTGTGCCACCCAGTAGGTAACAGCAAAAAGGAAATACAGCGCAAGCTCATCATTTGCATCTGTTCCTATTCTTCTCTGAGAATTTAACCAGTTACTAGTGCTGTCGTTTTGCTGTTGTCAGTTTTTAACGGCACAAAAATGCTCTGTAAAAACAACATCTTAAACTAGTAACAACAAAACTTGCAAGCTTGGTGCAACCTAAAGCTTTATTAGTCATGCTAGTGAAAAAAACACAGCCACTGATTGGTAAGTGACGCCAAAGGCCCTGCTAGAATGTGATCATGCTGATATAGTGGTAGGGGTGTGTATAAAAGTCTTTGGCTGCGATTGGCTGGTTTTGCTTAGGTTTGATTTTGGATTGGTTGGGCTCAGGGTGTGTGTCTGCAGACACACCCCTTACTTTCAGCTGCCATTTCTTCTGTCTTCAGTGAAACTTGTGAGTACCTTTGCCTGCACATCTCCAGCCTGGTTGCTGGCTGCAAGTCCTGCTCAGTCATAAGTCATTTAGAGGCTACACTGACATTACTGCATTCACCCACTGAAAACAGTCACCACAGCCAGTGAGGGAGCTACAACTAAGGAGAAGTTTTGGCCAGTGAGCAGCAAAGGATGTTTTGCAGAGGGGGGTTATTTTGATTATAGTTTCCTGAAGGTTTATATGTTTGAGAACATACAAGGATACATGAAAAACATCTGAATTTGTGCTGCAAGTAGATACAGTTAGATCCACGAGTTTTAGAACATTGACACTTATTTTTGGAGGGGTAATTTTGTCTCTATATGCCACCACAGAGGTCTTTAAATTAAACAATCAAGATGTGACTGAAGTGCAGACTTTCAGCTTTCATTTCTGGGTTTAACAAAAGTTTTGCATGAACTGTTCAGGAATTACAGACATTTTTATTCCCATTTTTAGAAGCTCAAAATTAATTGGACAAACCCATTGAGCCTTAAGTGCATTTCTTCTTTTAAAAATGTACCAAATTGTTGATTTGTCCACCCTGAAAGTTTTTGTTATCCCTCTGATGGGTTTATTTTGATTTTTCAGCCTAGTGATGGCCTCCTTCACTTGCATCGACATCTCTTTGGACCGCCAAACATACCAAGTGCAAGTCCAACACCTGGAATCAACCACGTATTTTATTTGGTTACTCTGTCACGGAAACAGACTCACCAGGCCATGAAACTGCTTGTTAGTCAACTGTCCAGTTACTTTTGACGATCTGGAAATCAGGGACTATGTATAAAAATAGCTGTAATCCCTAAACAGTTAATGCAATATTTCGGTTAATCCCACTGAATTAAATCTGAAAGCTGCACTTCAATCACATCTTGATTGTTTGATTTAAAATCCACTGTGGTGGTGTACAGAGGCAACATTACAGAAACTGTGTCACCATCCAAAAACATATGGACTGAACTGTAGAATACAAATATACATTTTTGGGCTAAGTGTTCCTTTAACCTCTCAACTGTCTCTGGACATGTGCATTTTACACTTCTGTACTATTCCCATCAATCCTAGAAAAAACTAAAGTATTGAGGGATGTAGCAGAAACCACATTCAGAGAATACGAGTTGCTACAGTGCATCTATAGTGTCAATACACACTCTGAAGCTTCTATGTAGGTTGGGTTTCTCAATGTATCTTGGGCTCTTGGTGTGTGTGCGTGTGTGTGTGTGTGAGCTACTGTATGTATGCACTTGCGTTACTCGTGTTGTGGGAAAATAAATCTGTTTAGGCAGTCACATTGTGGAGAGTGAACTTTCTGATAAAAAGGACATAAACCAAGTGTGTGGGTTGGGGGGATTGAGGGGTGGGTGTTACTCATGTTGTGAGGACTAAATCTGCTCACACAGTCACATGATGTGGGACAAAAGCAAGTCCCCCATCATATGTAACAATATATTTTTAGGGTGAAGGTAAGGTTAGGTTGAGGTTTAGGGCGAGTGGTTCTTATGGTTCACATTAGAGAATAGATCACTGTAATATCCTCTGAAGACATGGAAACACAACTATGTGTGTGAGAATGTGTGCACGCATGAGAGGTGAATCAGCTCCTAAGTGGGTATCTCCTCTCCTGAGCTTATCCCTGCTTGGAAAATGTGTTTAGACTGATTGCAACAGCACTGTCATAAATAAATGACTGGATAATTTTAGCATGTCAGGGAGGTAAAAATAGAAGCTCACTTTGTTATCTCAAACGCTGGATGCACCCTTTGTTGAGACATCTGAGCTAACTCCTGTTAGGCTGTAACACTGCAGACACATAATTGTGTTTATTCTGCATTTGAAGTTGGAAAATGAATGTTACATTTTGATAATACGAGTTTTCAAAGGTTTTACACTGGCGCTCATTTGAGAGAAACGCGCGACTCTGATTGAAGCTCTTATTCTCTTTTTTTAGAGCACTTCCTGTCTTTGTAGTTCTCCACTACATGGCAGCCAGATGCTTTCACAATAACAGATGCTATTGTAGTTCCATCATCTCAAAGGCAGTGTAACATTTCAGTGTTGAAAACAAAGGTGCAGTGACTCATAAAGATAATCTGACAAAAAAAAAAAAGTTGATAATGTGTTTAAGGGTTTTGTTGAAAGTAGACTAAATATACATTAGAACATTCATAAGTTGCAACATCTGAGGTCATAACTGAGCTGAAACTGATTTCCAGAGCCCTGCTGTAGGAAAAAAAAGGCTTTTTTCACTATCTGAAAGAAATAGATGGAAATAATAAGAGAGCGAGACACATAAAAAGTACACAGATATCATCTTAAAACTCCTCTCCCTCTTTAAACTCTCTCTTTTGCTTACCTCCCCAAACAAGTGCCACAGCAGCATCTGTTGTTTATTAAAGCAAGAACAAAAGCACGATTTTGAATGGTAGAAACTGGCAACAAGTTTAGAGATTTAAACTGCTATCACCGCCCACGTACTGTCACTGCAGTCGACAACGACACTGTCAAGATTTTTGCCACGATTTCTGATATGAAAAGGCGTCAGATTTGACATCCAACGCTTGGCTGAAGGCTGCGATGCAAAGTTTGGAAAGGAGGTTAGTTCAAGACAAGGTTGCTGTCCCTGATTCCCATCACATGCTCGGCCTAACTCTCTTCCTCACTCACAGGAGCACCGGAGAGCTGCTGCCTTTTCCCGTCTGTTCCATCTTAAGGCTCCACATGTAGGCTACTTCAGTGTAGTGATATGACGATGCGGGTCTTGGTCTTGATGCTGCTGTTTGGGGTACCTTACGTTTAACTAAAAATCTCTCCTTTTTACACACGCAGATAACGCGACACACACGCACACACATTCCTGACATGCTTCTCATTTATTATGGGTGACCGGGTTATGGAAGATTGTGGTGTCAATCGGCATATGTGCACGCACGCTGACACACTGTATAGACTACGAACGTGCACGCGCAGCCAGAGTGGTGAATGTCTCCTTACATCACCATGGCAGCTTCAGTGGCCCTTATAGTGCGTTACGAGTGTATGGCAGGTATAACGGAAAAGCCTTAAACTTACCGCAGTCCTCGCACAACACTCTCTCCACATCCTTCTTCAGCTCCGGCTCACTGGCGTCCACAGGGGCGTACGATGCCTTGAATACCAAGGGCTCGGCGGTCGGGTCCATGAAAAAGATATATCTGTGGTCCTTCTCCACCGTGGTGCACGGGGCCTCGGAACCGAAGTCCCCGACCGTCACGAGCTGCTCCCTCTCGAGGCCGCCGCTGTTGACGGGCCACACATCCAGCACCTTGACATTCACACTGTAGGGCTCCCGGGAGGAGATGTTCTCCGGGGAGGAGCGCACCTCGCCCTCGATAACCACAGTTGATCTGTACGCCTGGTCCTGAAGGGAGTTGAGACTCGGGGCGTAACAGGCGAAGGAGACCCCGATGACCAGCATGGAGAAATGCACTGGATCAAGCCTCATGCCGTCAGCCTGTGCTGTGCTGCAGTGCTGCTGGGCGGCGGAGCGAGCTGGAAGAGAGAGACGGCGGCGAACGGGCTCCGGCAGAGCAGGCAGGGCAGAGCGGCAGACCTTGTGGAAGTGTCCATGCCATCTGTGTCTGCCGCTGCTTTCCCCATACGGCTGCTGGCGTCGGATGGGGGGACACACCAGCCTAGGAACCGGAAACGGCCCGCTTCTGCATGCTTAAAAATGTGATTGCT
This sequence comes from Archocentrus centrarchus, assembly GCF_007364275.1. Taxonomy (NCBI): domain Eukaryota; kingdom Metazoa; phylum Chordata; class Actinopteri; order Cichliformes; family Cichlidae; genus Archocentrus; species Archocentrus centrarchus. The sequence goes on along the minus strand of NC_044355.1, from coordinate 25,240,843 downwards.
GCATTCTCCTTCACCAACCACCCTCCCCCTCTAATCTCCCCTTTTCCTGAAAGGCAAAACAAGACTCGTAAATTAGTCTCCTCTCAAATCCAGGGCTGAAACCTCCCTCTCTTTCTCTCTCTCTTTCTCTCTCTCTCTCTCTCTCCCTCTCTCTCCAGCTAATAGGCTAGCATCGCATGGGTGGGCGCATTGCCTCTTTGGAAGAAAAAAAAGCGACTTGCGCGTACAGGGGAATCACAAGAAATGATATGCGCTCCACGCACACGCAATATCGGCTCTTTTATCCACTTATTTTGATCGTCAAGAGTCCCACTCTTGCAAATCCGTTAGTCGTTAAGCAAAATGTAAAAATAAAAATGAACAAAAACCCGAAGAGGTCCAAACGGACAGGATGAGAAAGCAGCGGTTATCCGGTGAGGCGTTGCAACAGTAGCGCGCACCCTCCAGCCGCGTCCCCTGCGCCCCTCATCAAACGCGAGCGGCTTACGTGAGCAAACATCACCTGCCCGGTCACTGTCGTCGCCTCGCCACGTCCTGCGCAAACACCCTAATGACCCGGGCACCCACCGGCCCACCGGCACGGACCCAACCGGCATGTGACCATACCGGCCGACTGTGTTAAACCTCTGCGGGTGGGTGCAGGAGAAATCACGCACGCAGTCCACAGGCACACAGCACAGAGTGCGTCTGTAGCCAAGCCCTGAACGGCGCCTACTGTGGATCTCCAGTGCAAGAGGTGCAAGAGAGGCTATAGGCGACTGCTACACACACTGCGGATAGTTGTTGCGATGACTAACGCTGCGAAATTGTCTCAATGGATTCTTCAGCATGTAGAGGCGAGCAGGCAGTTTCGAGCTGAGCTTTAAATGCCATCAGAAATATATCCGTTTCAGGAAAACACACACGAAACCTGACATATTCAACACTGTTTTGCGAGTCAGTAAGGTTCACAAATATTGCCTTACAGTTTTACCGAATGTGGCAACACGTGGTAGCAACAGTTACCAGAAACTGCGGGTATTCTATCGGAAAGGGAGCGATATTTTTGCCAATCCGGCTTAGTTACAGCGAATAAAGCCTAATTTTTCACTGAATACTCCTCCACCAATGAAATGAGACCCTTGCACAAAGTGCTGATTTTTTTCTTCTTTTTTTATGTTGACCATTCCCTCCTAGTCTCTGCCTCCATCAGCCAAACCATTCATAAGATTCGCCTTTCCCTCCCTATCAGGAGCTGTGCGACCTTCGTTAGAGGTCAGAAAACCTTTCACTGTCCATCCCGAGAAAAGGCTAAACTATAACGTCACACACGTGGACAGATTTTTCCCCTATAGATGACAGAGAGTATAAAGAAAATGTACATGGCCATTTCATTTGAGTATGCACCTACATCATGGCCTCATCTTTCCGTCATCAACAGGGTCACGTCAGGGGCCTGCCTCTGTCCGTGGTGCTGAAAAGCATGACAGCTGTAGTGATCTGTCTAAACAGGGAAATCACATCCTTTTCAATATATTGCCAAATTTCTTTCACGGCTCCAGTGAGCTCTGTGGTGACATGCAGTCTTTATATTTCCTCAGCCAAAAGTTTATTGCTCCACATTGCTGAACTTGGTTCCCCGGCTCAGGGATCATCACTGCATTTCAAAAGGGAACTACAGCCCCTCAGTCTCTGATCCATCCTGTGACCCACCCCCACATCATCCCTCCACCACCCACTGCCCACCTACTCAACGATCTGTCTCTCCTTCATTTATTTAACCACTCACTCTGCTTTCATTAGAACCCCTCATTCAGAAAGCTTTCACAACATTTCCAAATTGTTCTAAATTAGCCTCAAAACAAATTATTTGTTGAACAAGCAAAGTGGAGTTGCTGTTGACTGCCTTCACAACCTCCCTGAACTTGAGGGAATTATCAGCAAGGGGTACTTTTGGCGCTACATCAGCACTTCAACAGGGTGCTGATGAGGTCCCTTGAACTGCCCTCTCATGGTACACTAATCATAACAGTGCAGTCATTTTGGTTACAGTTATTATAGGGAATGTGTTTTTCTATACTTGACACAAATTTCCTTGTAGCTGCCCCCCCCCCACACACACACACACACACACACAGTTTTTCTTACATCACCAGCAATACCCACAGGTCCAAAGTCCAATGTTGTATTTGAGGTTACATCAATGTCACATGATTGAAAAGACATAATTGTATCCTCCTGTTTTCTTTATGTAAATGCAATTTTACGAAAGCCACTTATATATTTGCTGTTAAAGCATAAGAAGTGTTCCTTTTTTGTAATTGGTCTATTGACATAAATAATATATTCCACAGCTTTCCAGCCCTCTTAAGCAGTTATCTTGTCAAGCCCCATCAAGTCTCCTCTACTTCCTCTTCTTCATCTTCTTCTTTAGGTTTGCTGCACAGGCATGTTTTGTGTTTAATGACATTTAATAGCATGGATATAATTAATTTTTTTTTAACTTAACACATTGAAGATGCTCAGTTATTGAGAAGTAACATATCTTTACTACAAGCAATAGTCTAACATTTTTTTTCATTACCAAATAAACTACCAACTATATTCACCCTTACACGCAGAACCAGGAAGTAAACTTTCTGTATATATAACAGATGCTTTATTGGATAATTGCAACTTTTAATGATGCTGTAACTCAGTTAATAGTTTTGCATTTATCTTTAAATAGCACATTTTATAATTACAATCCCAGTCAAAAAGCATGCAGTTCCACCTGTGAAATGTAACTAAAAAGAAGTACTGAGTTAATGTTTCCCATGGCTCCCAATTATCGGGGAAAGGGATTGGAGGAGGTATAGATGCAGTATTTTGGGATTAAAAACAGTAATAATATTAAAAAGGTTGTTTTCACACAATATGGCTAATTCAGTAACTACCAATTTTATAACTACTAATTTGATATTTAAAGTGTTGCTATGGTGATTGTCTTGCGGACCTCAAACAGTAGTCCTTATGTTTTAAGGTAGTAGGATTATTTGACTATATATTTTGCCTATATAATGGGAAAAAGAGCCCAGTGTCATGTGGTCAAATAACTTGCAAAAAAAAAAAAAAAATCCTAGATCTTAAAGTTTCCCACTGACAATGGAGAAAAGTGCCAGTGGTAATCAAGAAATGCTTACTGTTTCTTTAAAAATTACCTAGATTCCCAGAATCATTGTTTCTTCTATAAACTGAATACTTACTAAATACTGCCACTACATGTATAGCCATGTAGTGGCATATATGTTTGTTTGTTTTTTTAGGTCAGTTGTTCTGGAGTTTTTTTCCCTCGATTTAACATTTTTTACAGCTTTGATGAACCCCTTCAATGTCATTTCCCATTGAGAAACAGAGACACGCCAGCGTGTCCAATCACAGGCTAATGATTCATGGTGCTACGCAGTGTATCAGCCCCCATCCTCAGACTCCCACGCAGCCAGCCACCATTGACTGTTCATTCAGAAATTTCTTTTTCGCCCCGCTCTCCCTCTCCGTCTCCTTCCGCTGGGACCGTGTGGGTTCGCTGTCCGTGGTGCTGAAAGCCCCAGACGACTGTCTATGGTGCCGAAACACCCGAACCAATAACCACCAGGTAGGCTAAATCTTTGTCTGCGCTCTGCTTTTAGTTGTGTTTTCCACAGTGTGCAAACAGCCGTGATCTTTATATACTCCGATGTACGATTGCCTACTTAGATCTGTTTACCGAATTTAATCTATTTGCACATATCTGTCTATCACCACGGCTGCAGTGTTTTAAGCTCACGGGGGTGGGGAAACCTTTCATTTGCAATATGCGGCTACTTTAAAGCTAAAATGCAAATTGTGTAAAACGTTGCAAAAACGACGCGATGATCTTGAACGCAGCTCGGAGTACTACAGTAAGACTGACTACAGTTACTTTCATTTTTTCATCCTCTTCTCCTCTCTCGTCTCGCGATAGAGCGGCGGAGTGGTTTGACGGGCAGTCGAGGTTGCAGCAGGCAGAGGGAGACGGTGGAAGGTAAAGCAGGGAGGCAGCATCATGGCGGACAGAGACAGTGGCAGTGACCACGGAGGGCCCACCGCAGGCCCCGGCTCGCTGCCTCCGGGTGCAATGGGCGCCATGTCCCGGCTGCAGCACGACACCGAGGAGCTCGCTTCCAAGCGCGTCGACATCCAGAACAAGCGCTTCTACCTTGACGTGAAGCAGAATGTTAAAGGCCGTTTCCTAAAGATAGCCGAGGTCGGGGCTGGGGGAAACAAGAGCCGCCTCACTCTCTCCATGTCTGTTGCCGTGGAGTTCCGCGATTATCTCGGGGACTTTATCGAACATTACGCCCAGCTGGGCCCGACTAACCCGGACATGGTGCAGGATGAGCCCCGGCGGGCGCTCAAGAGCGAATTCCTGGTGCGGGAGAATCGGAAATATTACATGGATCTGAAAGAGAACCAGAGGGGGCGGTTCCTGAGGATCCGACAGACCGTTAATCGGGGGCCCGGATTGGGAAGCGCGCAAGGCCAGACCATCGCTCTGCCGGCGCAGGGTCTCATCGAGTTCCGCGACGCTTTAGCCAAACTCATCGACGACTACGGCGTGGACGAGGAGCCGGCGGAGCTCCCGGAGGGCACCTCGCTGACAGTCGACAACAAGCGCTTCTTCTTTGACGTGGGCTCCAATAAGTACGGGGTGTTCATGCGGGTGAGTGAGGTGAAGCCCACGTACCGGAACTCCATTACGGTTCCCTGCAAAGTGTGGTCCAAATTCGGTAACACCTTCTGTAAATACGCGGAGGAGATGAGGAAGATCCAGGAGAGGAGTAGAGAGAAAAGGGCCTCGGAACTGCTACCTGAGGGCCCGCACGGCGGAGACGACGGAGACGATGACTGACGCGGATTTTAGGAGAGCTGACATGAAACAACCAAGACAACATTGAACTCTAAGAGAAAATCAGACTTTTAACTGTAAAATAGAAAGAGAATTTACAAGGGAATCACCCCACACACACAACCTCCACAGCCATGGCAGCACCTCTGCTGTCTCCTCGCTCATTTTACTGGATGTCACCCCACTTACCACCCATGTAACAGTAAGCCGCTGCTATCAAGGATTGAACTGTAAGAAATGAACCGTTTCCTACTTGATTTAAGTGACAATGAACAGAGTGTTTATATCTCTATGATGACAGATTTTGCACACATCAAAGCTATTTCAAAAAAAAATGTTTAAGTGTTTTAAAACTGGTAATATACTGAGATTTAATCAAAAATAAAACCAGAGGTCTATAGTATAAAGTCTTCATGGAGAACGAATATTTGACATCAGCACAAAGAGAATATATTATGGACTTTATGAAACCAAAATCTGAATCCAGATGTATAGTTTATTATAAAGGTACGCAGAATAAATATGACAGTGCTCTATGAATCGCAGAACGCAGCACTACAGGCCTGTAAACACCTGTCAGCATGCGTGGAGGCTCATGTTTTGAAAATAAGTTGGCAAAGTAGGCCGTAGTCTCAAATTTGGCCTAAATGTAGTCGGCTAATGGAAACATTTCTCACGCCATTATGGAAAAGGTTGAGACACAATCCTAAATAGCCTATGTGCGCCTCAAATAAATGGGATAAATCTATCTCTGAGCTACTCTATTGAATATCAACCCTCTTGCACCATGTCCACATAAACGTAAATGAAAAAAGTGCTAACTTAGATGTACTAACTATGATTTTGTGAATCAGCTGTAAAAAATTCCTTATTAAGATGCCCACGTTTTCTGTGGGTTTTTTTTCTTTATTTTGTTGGTTTTTTTTCCTCTAGGTGGTGGGGGATGCAAAAGGATAAAAAAGGTCCGTATGTGGGAGCGCAAGGCGCAGAAACTAACAAAAAAAGACGCGTCAGCGCGCGGCGAGGCAACACATCCTCTCTGACGTCATTACGACCCGTGCCTTATACACTCCACTCGTTTACGTGTTCTCACGTGGATGGTCTGTGACCTCGACCGCTGTACGTTTTCATTTACGAGTGCTGTTATGTAGGCAGAAATATATACTCACCAGGGCTGTGGGATTCACACCCCTGTAGTGCATGGAGCATGCGTGGCAACACCAAAAGTAAAGCTGAAAGGCTGCCGGGAACTGGGTGCCCAATTGTGGTCGTGGGTAGAAAGAGCTGGGGTGGCCTGTTGGGGGCCCATTGTGCTGTTGCAACATTGGAGCCCAGAATCCCTAGCAGCACCTCTGGCTCGATGGCCTCTCACTGATTGGTGTCTCCCAGGACCTCACCGAGTGTGAGTGCGAGCGTGGAGATTAAGCTGGAAATGTTACGGGTGGCTTTGCGCACCATATGTACCATGATGTTAAGAACAAAAATGAAAATTTAAAAAACAGCAACAACAAAAAAACAAACAAAACAAAACAAAAAACTAAATCAGGAGTGACTGGATGAGGCTATTTGTCAGAGCTGAGATGGATGCTGTTGAAAAGCTAGGCAGTCAGCCAGCCAGGCGGGCCAGCCGGCCGGTCCCATGCAGTCAGTATGAGTGCAGTCCAGTGGATGTAGAGGCCTATCAGTGCAGGGCCGAGGCAGTGTCTATCTCTTTATGGTGCTATAGCCCCTTGATCGCTCCTCGGGGGCCTCGCCACTCAGAATATGTCACTTTTGCATTGTTATTCTGACGCTTCTTCTTTTTTTTTTTTCTTTCCTCCACGTGTCCAAAACATGTCAGGTTTCCCCTCCAAGCCAGAGACGAAGCCACTGACTAGTGTAGGACATTTTATATGTGTGCAATATTGCATACGTGCCAATCGTGGCATTGTATCACCTGTATAAACTATTAAAAGACGAAAAAAATGTATAGGCTATGTGATCAGTAGATATTTGAAAGCATGATGAAGTGGATGCATCTGCATTATATTTCCAAAATGTGAAGACTTTTCTTCTCGAAGTGAAAAAAGTCAGACTTGTAGTGAGGTATTTTTTTCCTGTCACTTTCTGTAAACCAGTAGGCTGCCTTGTCTGTCTCTCGGTGCACGTAGACTAGTTCGGGTGTTTTACGTCCTCCCTATGGAGTCAGCCCAGAGAAAAATCCCATTCCCCTCCAAACACACGACACAGACCGTCAACAACCTCTCGCTGTCGCCATGTCGGCCCCACTGCGGTGGCCTACATTAAGTTTGAATAGTATCTTGGGGCTTGAGTCCAGGGGTGGCTGACACACACACACACACACACACACACACACACACACACACGCACACACACACTCTCCCCCTATTGAGGCCTCTTGTTGCTATCTGAGTGTTTGGGAGGCCTCTGAAGTGTTTTGAATTGTGTCTAGAACTGCACAAGGCCTCCTGTCATTAGAAGAAAGGAAACTGTGTGTTTGGAGCCTGAGTGCGAGCCCTCTCTCACCTGGGACTGCCGGACAGGTGAACCACAGTTTGACTTCGGCTTTTCTGTGGTTTCACTTCAGCTAGGCGATAGTGATCGGCTGCGGCCGAGCCAAAGGACAGAGGAGTTTGTTGTTGTTTTCATAGCAAGGATCACAATTCTCTCTGATGTGAGCGGACTCTCATCGCAGTCTCGCTCCTCTTTCCCAGCTCGGCTTCACAGCGTCAAAAAAAAAAGCCACTGGCTTGTTGTCTGTGCAGTATTCATCATTGAAGACATGTTGTCCATTCCTTGATTTTGGCTCAGCTGACCTTTAGATCTACACTAAGGTTCTGCTTAACTCTCAATTTATTTCAAGGGTTAATATGACTGAGCCTGGTCTCAGTCCCTGTCAGAGTGGCATGCTACCTAGCTGACGTGAAGGGAACACTTTAGAGGCCTCAGCTGGATAAAAGCGGCTAATGCACTTACAACCGGGGCCTACCGTACATGTAGGAGAGCTGAGGCTATACCGAAGCAGAAGACCCTGGAGCACACCTGGGCTCAAAAGGTATCACAAGTTGAATCCGTACTTTTAAAAGCTGATTTGTGTTTGATTGGTTGCGTCTGTGACGACAGGAAAAAAAAAATGTTCCAGAAAATCCCATCTGTTCCACACACAGGACTTTTTTTCTTTTTGGCCCGCGTTTGTCTCAGTGACAGTGAAAGGCCTGATGAAGCCTGGCACTGCACTGTAAGGGCTTACCAGCAGCAGCAGCAGCCTACCACAACCTTCTGACCTGGCTGTAAACAAATTGAATTAGGACCTTTCTCTTTGTGTTTTGGAGAAGAACAGGAAATCTTTCTCACCTCTCGGAGAGATGATTATATTTCCTCACACTGCCCTCGCTACAAAAAGCTCATTTTCATTGAACGCACGTATGAGCCACCTATGAATATGTGTCCAGAGAAGCACATCTGAGGTCAACTCGAGTTCATCTTGAGGTCAACATGAGTCTGAAGTCTCTTTTGTGATCCAGCACTTATTCCCCAAAGTGTTCTAGCTTTAGCTTGATCGAATTTAGGCCTCCGGGAGGCCTCTGCTACATGCTAAGACTGGAAATATGACGCTTCCTTTCTCTTTTTCTCTCTAGTGGCCAAATATGAGGAGAGCCTGAACATGCTCATAGAGTTCACTTTGTGAATGCCTCACTCTGTGAAAACGCACACAGTTTGTTTGTTTGTTTGTTTCTCAAAAGATTTACAGACATGTTGTTTTGTTATCGTCAGGTGCTACTTGGTCAACTGCGCTTTTAGCACCGAATGATCCCGTCGTGAAACGTGGCTCGTCCATTTTCGGGTCTCAGCTCTCTCCGAGACCCGAAAATGGTTACAGAGGAAGTGGCGTACTTCCAGCGTGGTCGAACCTGATTTCGCGATAGCTTACCCGGTGTCACAGTGACCTTGCAGCCATGTTGTGCCCACATTTACACAGTCATCCATCTCTAAGACTCAAATGCAAAATAGAAGGCGGATGCTGTTCGCCTTGTTTTCTGTGTCAGCGGCAGGCCGCGTGCTGTCCTCGGCGGCTCCAGCCAGGTTGGGTGTACATGAGTGATGGTGCTCTGCACTTGTTAGCATTGATGAGGCTCGCGTTTTGAGTTTTCTGTACAGCAGCAGCCATCGTAGCAATCCCTATAATCATGATGTTAGACCACCTTTTGTCTGCAGTATTGTCACATTTGATTTAAAGTGCATCTTTTTTTTTGTTGCTCAGCCTACAGGTAACCAGACCATTCCCTGTTGAACTGAGGAAAAGCTCAATTGTAGATACAACTCAAAAATTGCAGCAGTTGCGCGCTACTTGTTGCATGCACCTCCACGTCAAATTGCTAGGATGGCTCCAGCTGTAGGTGGGGATTGCTCATGTTGCCGTGCACGCGATGGTTTAACAGAAAACTTCCACAAAGGAAACGCGGCTGGCAGCTCGCGCCTCCACCAAACTATACGAGTACTAACTGAAAAAAGAAAAAAAAAAAGGAAAGGATGAAAAGAAAAAAAAAAAACAGACTGAACTTCCGTTAAGGTGTTCGAAACAACCAAATGTGCTCTGTTTCTGGTTTCCAGTGTTGTAGTCTTTCATTGGCCATTCGGAATTTCTGGTTAATCACACAACCAATCGCAGCCTCTGGTCAAAGCCAAGCACTAAATGACTCATTACAGAACCACCAACAGAGGAGCTCATTCAGCACGTCTTCTGTTTGCACACGCGCCGAGTAGTAGGGTCCACCATGTTTGCAGACTGTAAAAGCTACTGTTGTGTATAGTTCTAAAGACGTCCTTGAAGCTGTTCTGAAGATGTTGGGTTAATGGATCCTGGATTTTAAGGGGGTGGGGTCAATGCACAATGAACATATCCCATGTCACCGTTTGGTCTCAATCCCTTTACCATCCCCATAAGAGATAATATGTTGTATCTTTTGAAAATATTTTATCTGTGGCGTGTGTGTGTGTGTGTGTGTATATATATATACATATATATATATGGTTTGTTATATATGATGATCCTTTGAGAAAAATATAACATGTAAACAGGAAAAACATTGCTGTTTTTTTCCTTTGTATTTTATACTTAACAGAAAGCATTGAATAAAAATGGATAAATACTTGCACTTTAGATATACTAAGAAAAATAAAAATCTGCATATTATTTTTGATAGGGATCTCACATTTAAAGAGAATAAATTACAGGCTTTGTGACTATTGCTGGACAGAGATGTACTGAGTTCTACTTATTGAAGTATATTTTGTCTGTGGCAGAAGGTTTACTAAAGTAAATTGCATGATAAAGTAGTGCTACACCAATACTGTTTTTTTTTTGTTTGTTTTTCTTTTTTTAGTTGGTAAAAATGTCTGAAAACTGTGATAACAACCCTCTTGTATCATGTCTCCTCACCCATTCTAGGATATTTCTTACTGAAATATGGCCTTTCCTGACTATATGACGATGGTGCTTACTTTGGCTTTGACATCAAGCTCATCCTATACATCTCGACATCATCATCATAACTCGCGTCCTTACATTTCTTTCTGTTATGTACTCTCACTACCTTATTAAATTTCCGTTGATGGCAACAAAAAAAAAAAAAGGTGTGCTGTTTTGTACATTGCTGTTTGTTTTAATGTTGAGGGAGCTTTGTTGTCTGAAAAATGACTAATGGCGCAATAAAATGTCATTCCACATGTCCTCGTCTCTGCACAGCTGTCTTAACTCTACAATGGTCCATTTTTAGCAGGCCTGGGCTCCACAGAGCCCAGTCAGCAGGAATCAATGAGTGAATTCAACAGAATATTACAATAACTAGCTTTTTTTCTTTTTTTAAAGGAAATCTGCCCTGTTCCTCTGCACAACGATAAAGACAACATACACAGATCAGTCGCAACATTAAAACCACCTGCCTAACCTCACATCGGCCCCTTTCGTTCTACCCAAAGGAGCTCTGACCCATTCTGTCGGGACACTGGACGTCCGGAGGTGTCCTGGCAGGGTGGTGCCACCATCAGTCAGGCTCGTTTATGCACATCCTGCCAGTGTGTGATTGGATTGGGATCAGGCAGAGTCAACACCTTTGACTCTTTGTTGTGTTTTCTGGCTTTTCCTGTGCTGTATTTGCAGTGTGTTGGGGTGCATGGTCCTGTTGTAGCCATAATGTTTCTGCAGGTGTTACGTGCCAAGAGTTACATCCACACAAATGCAAAGTTGTACCAGCAGAGCATCGCACAGCAACAAGACGATCGATGTTATTCACTTTAGCTGTCAGTGATCTTAATGCTGTGAATGACTGGCATGTACTACTGCACCTAAAAAAAAAAAAAAACTGAATATCTTGAAAAAGCCATTTTTGTAATTTAATTAAAAAAGATAAAATTTCATATATTCTATATTATTACATGTGACATGAAAGATTTTAAGCCTTTTTTGTCTTAATTTTTATTAAATCCAGTATCTCGAGTTATTATAATATTTAAACAGTATATATATATATGCCGTGTATCTGTCAGTCTAGTTCAGTGCACGCAATCACAGTCGTGGGGAAGACTGCTGACTTGACAGCTATCCAGATGATGATCACTGTCACCCTCCGTGAGGAGACCGGTTGTTCACAGAGTGCTGTATCGTAGCACATTAGTGCAAAGTAGACTGGAAGAGAAAAGTGTGGTAGGAAAAGGTGCACATTCAACAGGAATCACTGCAGCTTTAGGAGGACTGTCAAGAAAAGCCCACTCAAGAACTTGGGAGAGCTTCACAAGGAATGGACTGCGCATCAGGAGCCATCGCACACGGACATCTTCAGGAAAGGGGCAACAACTGTCGCACAGGAGTGTAGCCAGTTTAAAAAAACTGAGGTTTTTGTTTTTTTTTACATTTTGCTTTTACTTATCCCAGATAAGGTGGGCAAAGAGAGCAGGGGAATAACATGCACCAAAGTCCAGCCATGAGACTCGCTGCTAGGGGCATTTTTAATCTATGTGATAATCATTACTCGACCACAGTGTCCACCAAAAAAGATGACATTTTACCCGGCGCTCCAGAGCTCTGCTTTAGAATTTCATGTGGAAAATCATTCAGTAAGTGGAGCAGCAGCTCGTGGAGGACAGTATTAACTACCATGTTATCATCCGGGTGAGGATTTTTCTGTCAGTCATCAAAGTAATTAAACTAATGGCACCTCACATTCATTTCCCAACTATGCTGTTTTCCTAAAGGGAGTTTAAAGTTACTTTAAGTTATCATTTATGATCAAACTGCTTCTGCAAAATGCAAGGACACAATCATTTAGACTGGATGTTAGTACGCCTTATTTTCACTGTGCAATTCTGTTTGTCACCAAGTACAAAATCTCCTGTGAAAATGAAGACAAAGGTAGCGCTTTTATTTTCCCCGGCAGCTGTGAAGAGGTGGAAAAAAATGAGAGTAACTGTGGAAACTTTACCTGGCAAAAAGAAAATCCTCCTCCGATCCCTCTTCTTGGATGATGCAAAGAAGGCAAAGCAGGAGAGAGTCAGAAACGGAAAGCACAAAAAAAAAGAAAAGAAAACCAGAGTGAACTTTGAAAGCTTGAGATTTGGGTTCAAAAGAGACATTTGGTTGGAATTATTTCTGCAGGATCAGTAAGAAAAGCCTGACTTCGTAGGCTTAAGATATCCTGTCTTTGTCACAAAGATGGAGAGGTTTAAAACATGAAGGGTTGTGGCTAAATTGGCATTTCTTGACTTTAATCAAATATCTGTTGTTTTCACTACTTGATATAAAGTAGGCATGTTTCAGGAGACTGCTGTAAACAGAGGTTTCAGAAAGTGGCACATAAGAGGTTGGATTTCATTTTGCAGTTAGGTAAACACTGGCAAATAGCACAGCAGTGATAAATGCCGTTTTGAAGGTAAAGTTCTCAGACTATATTTGTGCATATATCTGTGTTATATCAAACAAACACAGTTACACTTTAAGGGGAAATGAAGCATGAGTTCATCTACTGATTCTAGAATTTGGCCCCATTTTAAGCTGGTTGGGGTTATTTTAAAAGCTAAGGAGACGCATACTGTAATCACCTTCTTCTTTAAACACAATTACAGCAGCAAAAAAAAAAAAAAAAGGAAAATCATTACACAAAAGGAATCTGATGATATGTAAACTCTCAAACCAGCATTTAAAGGCAAACCCTCGGTCTCAGCTGAGTGATTCACAGGCTGGGGTGATGGGGGGTGAAGACTACAGGTGTGAAAGCGAACACAGTTTGTGGGTACTGAGTTAGACAAAAGCTGCTGACAATAGCTAGCTTCTACCAGCATACCACACCCCTCAGGGCTCGCAGGCTGAGTTGCAGCGTGTGTGTAATGCAGGCTTCGGGATTTGTCAGTGAACAAGAATGCAGGGGGGGGGGGGTGATCTCTGCACTGACTTGGGTTAATCAGGAGAACAGCACCTGCAGTTGATGCCAGGTGAGTCCTGTAAAATGGATAAAGCAATAACAACACAGAATAAAATATTATAATTAAACATATTTTTCTTTTTAGCTTTTAATTCCTCAACAAAAAAAAAAAGAAAGAAGAAGAAGTGATAAGTCCACGATGGACACATTTTTTGATATAAAAAAGTACAGGCACTTTGCTATAATGAAATTAATTTTATGGGGCACTAAAATCAAACGTTTTCGGCTGTGATAAGTTCAAAATGTCTGCTGTGAAAAAACCTGCAGACTAACCCGACTCCTCACTGGGATTCAGAGTAAACTCAAGATAAACTGACAGCCTCCTCACTCTTTGTCAACCTTAAAAAAAATATTGTTTAAAAGTAATAAAATAACGCTTTTTTTTGCGACATGTTGCTTCCATATGGTGTCTGCATGGTTAATTTATTCACAAATTCCGGCAGCTTTAGCATGGCTTTCAGCGGCTCCAGATTTGTGGTTTTATGTTTGGTAAAAAATTGGAATTCTTTGTGAGTCTTTATGAGAGCAAAGCTCATAACCAGAGGCATTAAAAAAAAAAAGTGTGTATGGTATAACTGACTCACCAGTCACATTTAGGGTTAAAACACTTACTGTAGGCCAGCTTTCCCCATCGCGGACCGCCATCCAGGCAGACGACATGCAGCAACGCACCACTTACGCATGCGTCCTTCAGGCGCGCTCCAACTCCGGACTTTTTAACGGTATAACGGGCATAACTAGCCATCCATGGTGTCTGCAAATGTTGGTTTCCACATGTGAGTATAAACCCGGCCTTAAGCAGACGCAGCTACTGCGAATTCAGCAACATTACAGCTACAATTAATAATGCAAAACACTTTAACGGGCGCGCTGTGGCACAGGTGATGGTTATACTCTGGACTCATAACTATACTATACTCATAACTGAATCCTCTCCACCATAAACACTGACAAAAGGAAAACTAAGGTGAATAATTGTGACTAATATGTGGACAACTACAGGATATTCATTCCTTCCTGGTAAAATCTTAAATGAAGCATATTAAATTATTATAGTATCTAGTTCAATTAAATTAATTTTTTTTTCCAAACGAAAGAACAAAGGTCCCTCTTAATTCATTTACCTGCAGCAGTCTCAACTGTGAGGCTTTATGATGCTTCACCTGACATATCAGACATTATAGGTTATTTGTTCCATAATTAAAATAGCTCACACACAACCGTGACTATTTGACACAAGTAATCTGTAGCTAAGGGACACATTTGTGATGTTGTGACAGAATGTGTGTATATAACAGATTAAATTTAATTAAAACTTGAATTGCAACCCCCAGTCAAAAATATGCAATCACTGGCCACTGGTTCAACTTTTTTTTGTGCACAGGGTAGCAACCCAATGCATTTAGGGATGTGGCTTTGAATGTGGCATGATTGTTGGTGCCAGGCGGGCTGATCTGAGTATTTCAGAAACCCTGTTTACAGAGAATAATCTGAAAAAGAGAAACTGTCCAGTGAGCAGCAGTTCTCTGGGAGAAAATTCCTTGTTGATACCAGAGGTCAGAGGAGAATGGCCAAATTGTGTTGAGCTGATGGGATGGCAACAGTAACTCAAATAACCACTCATTACACCCAAGGTATGCAGAAGTGCATCTCTGAATGCACAACACTTCTGAGCTTGAAGCAGATGAGCTACAGCACACTGGGTCTCCTGTTAACTAAGAACAGGAAACTGAGGCTACAATTCAAAGAAAATTGGACAAGAGAAGATTGAAAAAACATTGCCTGGTCTCATGAGTTTTGAGTTCTGCTGGAATATTCAGATGGTAGAGTCAGAATTTGGCATAAACAACATGAAAGCATGGGTCCATCCTGCCTTGTATCAGCTGTTCCGGCTGCTGCTGGTGATGTAATGGTGTGGGGGATATTTTCTTGGCACACTTTGGGTCTCTTAGTACCAACTGAGCATTGTTTAACCACCACAGCCTACCAGAGCATTGCTGCTGACCATGCCCATCCTTTTATGACCATCTCCTGATGGCCGCTTCCAGCAGGATAGCGTGCCACGTCACAAGGCTCAAATCATCTCCAACTGTTTTCTTGAACATGAAAATGAGTTCAATGTACTCAAATGGCCCCCGCAGTCACCAGATCTCAATTCAATAGAACACGTTTTGGATGTGGTAGAACAGGAGATTCATATTATGGATGCACAACTGCCAAATCTGCAGCAACTGTGATGCTATTGTGTCGGCGTGGACCAAAATCTCTGAGGAAGGTTTCCAGCACCGTGTTGAAGCTACACATAAAGAATTCAGACAGTTCTGAAGGAAAAGAAGGGGGTGGGTCAAACCTAAAAAAAGTGGCCAATGATTGGTTACTATAATTGTGCTCCGGGATATGCAACTAACAGTTTAAGTGCAGGCAACACATTTTAGCAGCAACTGTTAAACAAGTGAACTGACCTGTGGAGGAAATTGTGTGCAGTTCTAAACAGAAGCTGTTTAAAAATATTACACAGTAATAGTTAGGTCTGCAGAATATCAATGATGTCAGTGGCACACAAATTAGAAAACCTGTTAACTTTTTAAGCTTTTCTTTTTTTAGTCTTGACAATCTTATAAATTACAACCACAATCAATCTGTATAAAAGCTTACTTTATGAAGCACAGACTAAATATTCAGTAAATATGTCCTTTACATAGTATGAGCATCCTGTCAAAAAAGTTCAGATATACAAACAAAACAAACAAAAAGACCCAATGCTGACATCAAAGTGCCGAAGTTGTCATTTTTTTCCTTAAATAAAACATAACAATCAACTTTTTTTTTTTGTTTGTTTTTTCCACAATCCTATATTACAGCACAGGCCTAACCTAGAACATTGGGAAACAATGGTTAGCACAACAGCCAAAGTGACTATAAGGGGAAGTCTCCCTGTAAGAAAGCAGGTATTTATCCTAACAATACAGCTTTAGAAAATGTACTTCCTCTCTGAAAACTCAGCTCTGTTTCAGCATTTTGGTCTGTACAAGAATCAGGTTCCAGGATTCCAGCTGTGATTCCACATTTCCAGCCAAGTCCCAAAAGGATCTCAGATCCCATCAGTCACTATTAATACGATATAAGTAGCAGCAGAAGCGCTGTGTCCAGAGCCAAAGATATAATTGTTCATACTGTCAATATCCGCAACCCTGGTTATGTGTACATGCTTCTGTGCCACACTGTGTTTGAGTGAGGGGACGTCGAACTCACTGATCTACAGTTGTGTCATTACATAAGGAAATTACACAGAAAGAGAAAGTGTGTGTGCTTGGGGGGGATTCAGGATCAATTAAGGTGCTCACAGACAGCAGTACCAACACATCTCCTCTTTCCCAAAACCTTACACAAGTCCTCCTTCCAGGAGAATCCGGCTCATTATGTTGTTTTCCTTGGTTTAGAATGATGTGTGCTGGATGTCCATTTTGCCCGTTCTTGGCTGGCAGAGACGGTCGTACTAAGAAAACCAAATCGGTCTCTTCTAAGAAAACACGCCTTCTCCTCCATCAGCTCCTTCTCACCCGTGTGGAGGGTGTTTTGATGGCTACTTTGCTGGTGGAGTTGTTTGGCTGCCGTTCCCCTCTCCTTTCCTGTCAGCCTACATGACTTTATCCCACTAAGCTAGAGCAGTCCTGCTGCTATGCTCTGCTGTCAGCCAGGGCCCGCTTTCTCAAAAACATCTTCATGTAATGGTAAGAATGGCAACAGAAACTCAAATTTCCAATATTGTAACAGGCCAAAAGAAGCTGTAATAGGTCCATGTAGCATGTTATAAATCAGAGCAGTTGACTTTGAGTTATAAATATATCTTTTGTTACAAGGTTGAAGGCTGCCTTTGTCCTTAAGATGCTTTTGAGAGACCCGGGCCTGATTGTGCTGGCAGTGTTATTCAGCAGAAGGCCATTGGATTGTTTCTCACCAAACATGCTCAACAAATTCTTTATATAAATAACATGACCCTGCTATATTTACTTCTTCCTGTCGCCTACAAGTTCAAATTCTTAACTGGAACCACTTTAAAAAGCATGCCAATGCGCACACAAACACACGCACGCACGCGTGTGCGCACACCAGCCCACCCACACTTTCCTGTTCAGCCCTTTACTTCTTCAGTGTTCAGAAACCTCATGCCTAACCATATTGTTACATATGAGTTCTAACAGCTCAGTTTACTCAGTCATGGTACAGAAAGAGCAGTAAGTGGAGAACACAGAACATGGCACAGTGCTTTTTCCCCTCTTCTTTGACCCCCCCCCCCCCCCCCCCCCAAAACACACAGAGTTAAATACAGAAATACAGGTTAGTATTTGGGGGGAAGCGGCAGCTCAAAAATCACAGGAACGCATGTTTGATCTCTGACAAGTAACAGTATTCTTTAAATCCCTCAACAACTAGTGCTGAGGTGCCCTTGAGTAAGGCACTCAACCTCCAGTTCCTCCGGTGCAGCAGCTCAGTGAACAGTTTAAACTATGGTTCCTCTTGGCAGCTCCTGCTCACATGTGAATGTATGTAAATGTGTGAATGTTGAGAAGGAAACCCTTCCTGGGGTGAATAAAGGTTAAATAAATAAATAAATATGCTATACAGGATTTTGATCCTTCTGAGTTCTTCTGAGAGTTTCTCCAACTCCGAGACAGATATGTTGTATCTTCACACACCACTCTCCACCCATATTGTAGGTCCATACAACACACACACACACCTGTGAGTGGCTGAGTGTGTAAACGCGAATTGAAATAAAGCCAAAATGCTACAGTAGTACCATCTGTACTATGTTCATCTCAATCACTGTTTGACTCCCAGGATGCGGAGCCAGGTAAAGGAAAACCAGTCCGTGTCTGTCCAGTCTTATATTGACAGGTTATAAACTACTTCTGCTCACAACTAAAAAACACATTTCAACTAAAGACAACTCTTCACTCTGAGTTTAAAAATTAATACTGATGATGCTGCTATAAATAGTGATCACAGTTATGATCATTTTAATGTGCAATAACAGAAGTTAAAAGAACTGAGGCTTGGCAGGGTCGTTTGTGGGGTATATTATCTATTGCTCGTTGACAGGAACTTATCATCAGGGTTGATAAATTCTGGGAAGGACATAATGGCTTACTGAAGAATGGAGGAGCCCAATAAATAAAATGCTAACAACAAGTCCAAGAAGGACTTGTAGGATTAAACTAGTTTGGCTTGAAGAGATGCTGCTTTGAGGGCCGTGGCGTTTGGTCTTCTTTCCTCAGCTCCTCTTTCCTGGGACAGTGCATCCAGCAGCCCTCCCATTCAGGCCGCCGTGGACCTGACTGATGGATGGAGAGGACTGCGTCTTGCGGAGGTGGCACTCGCGGCCGGCCAGACCACCCTCCATGATCAACCCGCCCATGACGCTGGCCTCAATCTTCTCAAGGTCATCCGTCTCTGTGCGGATCTTAGCCTGCAGGAGGCTGATGTATGTCTCGTATCGAGTCTTCTGCTCAGACCGGGCCATGAAGGAAGGAGAAATGGGTTTTTAAAAACAGAAAGACCAAAGGACAATTAATCAAAAGTCAAAATGAAGAGACTAATAATACAATTTTGCCAAAAACAAGTTGTCTACCCCAGCTTTAATACCAAAGGTAAATAAGGTAACACGCCACTCTAAAAATAGAACAGTATATGAAGAGAAAACAGTCATAATTCTTGGTCTCTCAGGTGTTTATCTTCTTAAAAAGGAAAATTAAAAACAGACAAATTAACAAAAGCACCACAAAGAATTTACCTCATACGTGAGGTAGTGCTCTTTGAGCCGGTACTCCTCCCACTCTCGGCTTTTTGGGTCAGCTGAGGGCAAATTTTTCCTGTGTTCTTCCAGCTCCAGGCTCATCTGCTTCAGTTTGTTCTCGTGACTCAGCAGCTGCTCCTCCTGCACCAATCACAGTGCAAACAAAAGCCAGAGGACCCCAAAAGCAGCCAATCAGATATAAGCAGACACAAATAGCATATGCAAAATGTGTATGCTGCTGAAATAGACTGTGTGCTTTATACAAGTGTAACTAGATGCTGAATGTTGTATTGACATTACTGTATAATGTTTCCTGTCAGATGTAAGAGAAGGCAGCAAAGTGTAATAGCAGCCAGTGTTTCTAGTGTTTCTAATGCATGCCATCATCTGTGTGTGTGCTTCAGTGTGGACCTGGTTCAGTCGGGTGGATGAGGATGGCAGGATGGGCCGGCAGAATTTCTTCATGGAGCCGATGGCAGCAGGGAAGGCTGGGGCAGAAAACAGCGCCGCCACCAGGTTAATCCGGAAGATCCAAGACATCATCTCCTCCTCACTCCTGGAGAGAGAGAAACAGAGACAGAGAAAGAGAAAAAAAAGAAAGTGGGCAAACACAGAGAACAATAAAATACTTGATTTATGTTTTTATGGTTGTATGTTTAATTTTAGCAGGAAACAATGACAGCAGCTGAACAATTAAAATCATAGCCAACATCCAACTAGTGATACTATACACCTACAACCCCAGTTCCAATGAAGTTGGGACATTGTGTAAAACATAAATAAAAACAGAATACGATGATTTGCAAATCCTTTTCAACCTATATTCAATTGAATCCATTACAAAGACAAGATATTTAATGTCGTTCACAAGCAAGGATGGGGCGAGGTTCACCACTTTGTGAGCAAATCGTCCAACAGTTTAAGAACAATGTTTCTTGAAGTACAATTGAAAGGAATTTAGGGATTTAATCATCTACAGTCCATAATATCATCGAAAGATTCAGAGAATCTGGAGAAGTCTCTGCAAGAAAGCAGCAAGGACAAAAACCAACATTGAATGCCCGTGAC
Organism: Archocentrus centrarchus; assembly: GCF_007364275.1. NCBI lineage: Eukaryota > Metazoa > Chordata > Actinopteri > Cichliformes > Cichlidae > Archocentrus > Archocentrus centrarchus. The sequence goes on along the minus strand of NC_044355.1, from coordinate 25,220,619 downwards.
CTTCAATCTCTCAGATATTTCCACACGGGCTCAGGAACCATTGTCAATGAACACAGTTCGTTGCTCCATCTGTAAGTGCAAGTTAAAATTACCATGCAAAGCGAAAGCCATATATCAACAACACCCAGAAATGCTGCCGGCTTCTCTGGGCCCCAGCTCTTCTGAAATGGACTAACGCAGAGTGGAAAACTGTCCTGTGGTCTGATGAGTCCAAATTTCAAATTGTTTTCGGAAATCTTGGATGTCATGTCCTCTGGGCCAAAGAGGAAAAGGACTGTCCGGATTGTTGTCAGTGCAAAGTTCAAAAGCCAGCATCTCTGATGGTATGGGGGTGTGTTGGTGCCTATGGCACTGGTAACTTGCACATCTGTGAAGGCACCATTAATGCTGAAAGGTACATACAGGTTTTGGAGCAACATATGCTGCCATCCAAGCAACGCCTTTTTCAGGGACATCCCTGCTTATTTCAGCAAGACAATGCCAAGCCGCATTCTGCACGTTACAACAGCATGGCTTTGTAGTAAAAGAGTGCGGGTACTAGACTGTCCTGCCTGCAGTCCAGACCTGTCTCCCATTGAAAATGTGTGGCGCATTATGAAGCGCAAAATACGACAACGCAGACCCCGGACTGTTGAGCAACTGAAGTTGTACAATTGGAAAGAATTCCACCTACAAAGCTTCAACAATTAGTGTCCTCAATTCCCAAATGCTTATTGAGTGTTGTTAAAAGGAAAGGTGATGTAACAGTGGTAAACATGCCCCTGTCCCAATTCTTTTGGAAAGCGTTGCAGGCCCCAAATTCAAAATGAGAGAATATTTGCAAAAAAAAATAGTTTATCAGTTTGAACATTAAATATTGTCTTTGTAATGTATTCAATTGAATATAGGTTGAAAAAGGATTTGCAAATCATTGTATTGTGTTTTTATTTATGTTTTACACAACATCCTAACTTCATTGGAATTGGGGTTGTACAATCATGATTGAAACACTTTAAATTTCAAAAATATTTCAAATCAAAATGACAAACCCTATAGCAGGGGTGGGCAACTCCAGGCCTCGAGGGCCGATGTCCTGCAGGTTTTAGATGCGTCCCTGATCCAACACACCTGATTCACATATAGAAGTCATTAGCAGGACTCTGTAGAACTTGCATACTGAGGAGGTAATTCAGCCATTTGATTCAGGTGTGTTGGATCAAGGACACATCTAAAACCTGCAGGACACCGGCCCTCGAGGCCTGGAGTTGCCCACCCCTGCCCTATAGTCATCACTCAGCGCGATAATAGTTTCAGTGTTTTGAGGCATAGTGGATCTCAATATGAGAGAAAGTTGCTTTCAGTAGCAGAACATTAGTCATCATTCCTTTTTAGTGTCTTCATGATACCTGAATTGAACTACTGTCCAAACTCTGTTAAAGTGAAGGGCTATATACATTTAATCAGTATCACGATCCACCATACCGCCTTTCTTCTACACTTGCGTATTGGGTTAAAACATTCATTTTGAAGCAGACAAGGTTTCATAATTATTCATAATAAATAATGTAAAAATTAAAAACTGAAAAAAAAGGTGTAAAATTCCTAAACCTAAAATGTTACTGTGTTTAAGGATGTTGATTTATATTAGCTTTTCTTTGTTAATCCAGCTTGAGTGACTTACGGTGCCTGCAGGAGAAAGACTCTCCAGTCTGAAGTTTTGAGCTTCAGTACGTTGGCCCTCTTGCTGTAGTCGGTGGCATGAGTGGCTAAAGCGTGGTGGATCCGCACTGCGTTCTTCAGGTCCACCTCTGAAATGTCAGTATCTGGCTTGTACTCATCCTGGGTAAGTAACAAGAATTAACAAATAAAAGAACAGCTTTTACTTGCAAACTGTTGCACGTGCAGTGGGGTCCAAATCTCTACATTAAGGTTATCACCAGTTTCACGCTACCACCTGAAATTAAAAAATATTACTTGTGACAGATACAGAAGCTAATTCATTTAACTTCACCTGCTGCCAGGACAACTTTCCTACCAGCAGGGGGGGACAAATACACACTTGCACAGACCATCCTCATTTCCTCTCTTAATGCTTTTCTATCTCACTCCCTCTCCCAATACACACACAGCACAGAAGCTCACAGCATCCACCACTGCTGTCACTGCGGTGGTGGATGTGTTTCTATAGTAACAGAGCAGAGGACGAGATGCGGTACCTTCTGGAGATATAAGATCATCCCCTTCAGAACCGCATAGAACTTCTTCCATCCACGGCGACCCCTCGGGGCTGGGAGAAAAAACACAAAGGGAGCTCTTCCTTCATGTATTTTTTTTTACACTAATCATAAAGGACTGGCTAACTTGAGTCAAATTGTGCGAGCATGTACAAGTGAACTCACTGCGTTTGCCGTCCATTTCAGCGTGGCTCTTGCGGGTCAGCACACCATGCTTGTAGGTGACAGCATTTAAGAGAATGGGAATGGCGATGAAAGGGTTACTGCCATCCGTTACCCTAGCAACACGTTTACTCCCGCCCTCACATTGCTCCTCCACCAGTTCTGACAGACTCTTCCTCAGCTCCTCCTCCTCACTGCGTGCATGCACACAGGCACACACACACGCACACACACACACACACACACACACACACACACTGAGATGAGGTGCGTGTATTCAAGTGTACTTACTTCGAAATACTTGCATACTCCAAATACTTATCCTTTTGATGAGCACTGAACGCATACTCACACTGCCCACTCGAGCTTCTCGTTCTTGATCGAGTTATACAAAACCTGTGCAGGCAACAAAAGAGGAAGAACTTGTAAACATTTTCTTTTTTTTCTTAATTAGATCACAGCGTTGGAATGAGAATGCAAACTTTATTCTGTGGCTGAGAACAAATGAACAAATAAAGATCAAGCTGTGCTATTTCAGAAGGAAATCTGTACCTTTAATAAATCTTTGGGAAAGTCTTTCCCATTGTTGAGGCCTTCTAGATTACTGATAAACTGCTGACAGGACATCTTCTTCCCAATGTTCTGAGGGGAGGAGAACACACCAAGAGACAGAGAGAAATGGACAAATAGAGCAATTACATGCTTTACACCCAGTTTTATTCACTCCAATGTCAATGCAGATTTGATTCTGTCCACTAGGTGGCAATGTTATACTGCTGAAGTCCTATAGCTATGGTAGCTTGCCTGTATCAGAATATATCAAGCACACCTTTTACCAGTGTTTTGACCTCTAATCATGATGCCTCATTAGAAGAAAAAAGGGAGGTGTTTCTAACCTGAATAGGCACAGATAGGGAAATAAAACTGATCTGAATTTTGATTCATACATCCCTCCAGGGAAGCCACATAACACACAAGACAACCCAGTTCCTTTATCCAGTGAAAGCAGAACATGTTTTACTCTCTGTTTACTGGTAATGTCCAGTTTATGGTCATAAAAAGCTAACAGTATAATTCACACCTGCACTGAATGATCACTGATGACATAAATATTAGCCTAAATTGAGTATTTCTCTTTAACACTTAAGCATCAGAATACTTTTGCCTCACTGAATGAAATTTTTGTGTGCAGGCTTCCATTTAATACAAATACACACATTTTACAAGTGTCTGTGACTTGAATTTTATTGTCAGCTGACAACAGGAGGAGCATTTGCCAAAGACGGGAGTGTTAGTACTGTAAGTATACTTACCACCTGCAGGGGCAGAGAGAGACCAGGGGACCAGATATGGTTAGCAGGGGATGGATTTGAAAAGGAGGAAAAGGAATTGAAAAGAGAGAGGATTTTAATTAGAAGAGGGATTTTCAGTAAAATTACTATTAGCAGGAGGTTGTGGAAAAGCAAAGAAAAAGACCTATGATGGATCGTGTTATGCAAACCACAGTGCTCCTGTTTTTAGAAGTGAACAGATGAGACTACTGGAGGAAAGGAGAGACAGAAACAGGCCAGAAAGTAGGCCGGGGAGGGGAGAGAGAAGCTGAGAGAAAAGCGCAGACAGACAGGGGGAAGAACAAGAAACACACTGAAAAGATGTAGATGAAGACATGGCATTGGTGACAAAGGACTGTATTTACACTTTGTTGCAGTCATGTGAGGAGAGACCTCACAGAGAGGGGCAAAAGACCTGTCCAACATGCCACCCATGGCCATCAGCGGACACTCCACAGAACTGCAACACACGCCTGTCAATTTTCCAGGCATTTGAAGCTACAAATTATATATCACAGCTCGAAAGAAAAAAGAAAACTATGGGAACAACTTGCACATTTTGGGAACGCCTGTTCCACATACACCACTCAGTCACTAAAAACAATCAAGCCCCTCCCAGAATTCCACCTTGGCTATGTTTATAACTTGCAGAGGGTTCCTCAGTACAGTTACATATATCTTTGATCTGGATGGGTCAATAATTCTGCCATTGGGAGGTGAAGGACAAGAAATTTTTCATTGTCAAAGCAAACATGAAAGCAAATTAGCCAACGTCAGCTAGTTTATCTAACTTTGATTCATGCATCATTAGTGTCAGGCTCACTGTAGTCAGAGTTCTAGGGCAGCAGCAACAAACCAACAATATTTTAGTTAGCTTTCCTTGCTCTGGAGGGACTGGTGTATCAGACTGAACAACGAGGAGGCATTTTGTCTAAGCAAAGCTGGTAAAAATAACAAGTGGGCAGCAAAAGAAAACCTTGTTTTCCATCCCAGGTGGGCCTTTCTATACTGATGGGAAGTCACATGAAAATTGATTTGGAAGAATGAAAGGGAGCCAGTAAGTCAGAGAAATACAATACATACGTGTCCATGTAGATCTGTGTTGAGCAGCATGAGGGCGCAGGTTAATGTGTGGGCTCCATCTGTAAAGGGACAGTACACACAACTGACATACCACTTCCTTCTAAGCACGCACACACTCATACGAACCCAATACTATACGTAGTCTATGTAGACAGAAATGACGAGCATACATCCACAGTGCTGCATAAAACATGACGTCCATGTTGCTGCTAATAGTCTACATGCTCAAATAATCTGAGCTGGTGATATAAAATAACGTGTTATGTTACATTTTAAGAATCAAATAGCACCAGCTTTATCACTGCAATACAATACTGCATTCAAGTTTAGACAACTGTGCTCTACATGGACATCAACAACAGCCATTTGTTTTCCTCCAGATACATTGTTGCCTGTTATTTTGTACTTTTTTCACTTTCTCCTTAATTCCTCCTATAATATTGTTACTCCTTACTGTCTTTATCATCACCCTCACAACTCTGACCTTCAGAGGTGGGTGTCTGTGGGTTGCAATGGCAGTAGCGCCTGGAGAAATGGACAAGGACCCGCTCTCTCTCCTGGGTTTCTCCCATCAGCGGAAAGGCCTTTAAGAAGTTCCTGCCACACATTAACAACCTTATGAAACACTTTGATCAGAGCACAAAAGAGCTGTAACAGTCAAGCCTGCTTTTTAAAACTTGGCCCATGCTGCTATAGCACAGTATGGTACTGGTTTCACTTCTGAACGGCAAAAAAAAAAAAAGATCAGTCAAAATCAATACGTTTCATCAATTGTACTCCCACTTTCATACTGTACACTGTGATATGGAACATTAATGCTGAGCTAAACTATAAATGTTTTGATTGATTTGTCAACTGACAGAAAAAATAATTAGCCTTTTGGTAATCAACAAAAGCATTTTTAAAATCTCAGATCTGAGCATTTTCTATATGGTGATGAAATATTCAAACATTTTTCAGCCATCACTATGGCTGAAGTTAGTATGAAGACCTAGAATATACAAACATCCCAACATTACCAAAATGAATGCAGGATGTCACTTTTCATCAGCATTATTCACTCAGCTGAAAGTCCTGCACTGAAGGCAGCAGTTTGAGACAGCAACATGTCAGATACAAGACCGTGATGTACTCTGCAGTTGTCAGCTACACAAGCTAACTGTACTCAACACGACAGTTTGATCAGCACAAAGCTAATGTGTTGTGAAGAGGGAATGTGAAGAATACACACACACACACAGACACCTATGTGCATGCACTAATAGATCTACATCACACACTCATCACCTGCAGGTGCTGAGTGGGCATTACCTCAGGGCTCGGTCCAGAGACAAGCCAGAGAAATCAAAGAAGCTCAGGTACTCTGATGCCACCATCTGGCTGAACTCATTACTGCAGGGAGACAGAGCGCATTAGCAAATCAATGAAATCAAATCAAATAAAAAAATACATTTAAAAAAATCAAATAAAGGTAGAAAAAAATCTGGCACTGAGAAGGCATGCATGTTATATAAATGTTTTTGTAAAGTGGATTGTATCAGGGGATGCTCAGCATATTCTCAAGTGTTTGATCACATTTGTTAGCCTTTTTCTTTTTTACATGACCATTGTCTTTGTGTTTCATCGATATGGAGCACTTGTGGCAAGCACACAAACTTCCCTGTAGCAGCCAATGTGTGTGTTTGTGTTACTCTCTGTATGCTCGCTCACTTCTTTCCCAGGTGTCTGGCCACATCGCAGCGTTTGAAGCCCTCGAGGTGATAGAGGCGCTTGGCCAGCCTCTTCGCAGCCTCACAGTCGGCTCGGCAGCCATTGGCCAGAGTATCTGTGCTCCCGTGTTCCAGACTGCCCAAATCACACTCCTCTGAGTCAGACAGCACGTCTGTGAGGTTGGCATCACTGAGGAGGAGAACATGCACACATGTAAAAACAAATACAAACGCACAGTCGCACACACAAGCAGGTAGCCAGGGTAATGAATGGAACACATGTCCAGACGCCCACTCAGCTCAACAGAAAAAGCTCAACTGCTAAGCATAAAACTCAATTATATAAACATATGCTTATATACACACAAACACAGTCAAATGAGGTTTAAATGACTTGTTATGGCAGTGACCCACTTTCACTGTCACTTAATGTCCTACTTTGATGCAGTGGATATGATGGCTGGTTATAAAACTGAAGCAGATTTCACCTGCCCCAATCTCCTCTAAAAAGCCCCACTAATCTCAGACTGTGGACCGCTAAGATAATTAGAATTAAAGGGCTATAACACAAAAAAAATTTAAAAACCTCAATTCTAACCATTCTACCCTTCTAATTTGGGAAATATAGCTGGTAAGTTAGTAAAGTAAGCTTTTCAGAAGTGGCAGCTGTCCCCAAACATCCAAATCAACTAATCAAATGTCCACTGCATCCTCCTTTGTTTATCGGTAGAAGGCCAGCAGTGAATGAGTCCGTGTGTGAGAATGAAACAAGGAGTTTATGCCAAGGACAGAATGCACTCAGTCACCCCTGCAGGAGTAATAAAGGTGAAGACAAGATAACATGAGAGTCCTAATAGTTCAGAACACAACTGAACGTGCTGTTTTCAGAGCAGAGCAATAACTTGCACAGGCTAGATTGATGACAGATCTCCAACGCTGTGTACATGGTAACAATGCACGGTAATGTTTCAAACATAAATGCAGTAATAGTTGCTGGAATACACCATTTAACAATCTATTCCGGCTGCTTATGAAAACAGCAACCATCCAGGTTCTTTTCTATTTCACTGGATTGAGTTACTCAGGTAAGTATTATATATATATATATATATATAAATTATACTCTCAGCCAGCGCAAGCCTCAGTAGGGGGACATAGAACCACTGCAGGGAATGCATGTTAAACAGCTGCATGAACATCATTCATGCTCTGATCCTAGCAAGGCTATCTTACTAACACAAATTTCCTGTTTATATGAATAAAAGTCAACTTCACTCAATTTATTAGTACTTCCAGAGGTGTTGTTCATGATCAATATAAATGGAAAACATTTTACAAGGGCGGAGGGGCATAAAAGCTTTTAGCCTAGTGATTTAGCGCTGCACATTAAATTGGGGGAAGTAAAAACCTTTAACCTTTATATAACCAGGAAATGGAGCTCTTAAGATTTAGAATCTCTTTTGGAAGAGTTTCCTGGCCAAGATAGAAATATTAACCTATGCTTAACCTAACATGAGCCCTGGGAAACCAGGGCTCACAGAGAAAACGCAAACAGAACAGAGAAGGGCCGTTCACACTGCTTCTCCATCATGTTGCCACAAAATGATAAAAACTGACACAGCAGTGGCTGAGATGTTCTGACTTTTTAATCAGTAGTAAGGGTCATGCTTTAGAAAAAACACTAAATTATACATTTTGCATAATACAACTTAAAAAGCATCTTTCATCAGCCCCTCCCTCTCTGGGAAACGCAGACATCTTTCAAATACTGCACCTCCAGTTTGTAAAACAGGCTTTTCTGTTACAAAGCTTAACCTCGAGGACATCACCAGGTTTCTGAGACTTGAAAATCTTGACTTGACTTGAATTGAAGACACTACACAACTTTTAAGTAGTACTGGGTCTCATGCTACAATTGGTCACGTTTAATAAATAAGGCCATCACTGCAGGCTGTGATGACAGCCACTGGGGCTGAAGGAAAGTTTAATAGTCTGTTTATTCAAACAAAAGCCTCAAACTCTGTAGCTGTTAAATTGCTGTCGAGAGAGCACAGAGAATCAATGCAGAGTATTAATTAGTGTCCTGCTTACGAATTTATGACTTACTGTGGGCGCTTAACTGATGTTGAGATGTGCTGGATTGCACTGCATACTTTGCAAATTGCTACACACGCCAGAGTCAGTAGGAATCAGAAGGAAGCTGTTTAGCCTTTTTATTGGCATTTTAACGATCAGTGAGGATTTTTTTTGATTCCAAGTCATTTCTGTGACTTGTGTAGATAGAACCTTGAGATGTCGTCACATATTAGATTTACATGTCTGTAATGCATTTTTTTCCATCCAGACCCCATTAGAAAAGGAGTATAACATTTACTTTCATACATGCTAAAACAAGCAAATGTAAATTATACACTGTCCTCATATTTACTAGCAGTCCAATGACAAATGAGGTACACGCATTCACTGCCGTCAGTCTCAGCAGCATTTCTTCATTTCCTGCCTGTGTCTGCATCCCCGATGCACCGCCAGCAGTCTCACCAGATGATTCAGATGTCTTTGCATAATCTGATCAGCCCAATTTCATTACCCTCACAAATTCAATACATTACGCGCTGCTGTCGTAAAGGATTAGCTGGTTACTATGGATACAGCGGAAGCTAAGCGTCCCATGCTAGAGGAAGAAGAATGACAGTGGACAAAATTCAAAAGCTACAGACGAATGCACAAATACACAAATGACTATTTTCCACAGCTAAGAGTCAGTCCCCTGACTTCACGCGCTGTTTAGCTGACTGTGTGCTACACCCATACAGCTCAGCACCACAAAGGGCTCTGATTTCCCTGCTCCAGGCAAGGATCCACTTTCATGTCTTGGCTGATTCATTAATCTCATAGAATCATCATCTGGCCCTTGACCTCTTGGGACCAATTTGTTTTGGTAACAACTATTACCCCTCACAAACATAGTACCCAGAGTCACAGGATACATAAACTTCTCCACCACTAGGAGATGGGTCATGCAAACTCCTCCAACTTATCGTAACAAAGCATCACTTCCAAGAATGACAGCAAGATTGCAGATAGGGCCGGCAAAAAAACAGCCATTGACAGGGTGCCCAGGCTCAGCCTTGGGGACAGGGTGGGGAGTTTCCGGGAAGAGTAAAACTAACTGCTCTTTGGAGTGGAAAAGGAGCCATCAGATCTGGTTTAGGGATGTGATTAAAATGCTTCCTGTACAGTTACCTCAGGACACATCCCATAGGGGGGGGGGATAGAGCAAAGCCAGATACTTATCAACAGACAACTTTCACCCTAAGCCCATGAAAGCTGTACTGTAGTTATTTGAGACACAAAAAATTAGTTGAAGGAAATAAACTCATAACAATACACACATATTGATGAGAAACATTATACAATGAGTCTGTGGTAGACCGTTAAACCAACATCTAGCCTGGTGTTTGCAGTGAATGTGCTTTCGCTTGTCTGACCATATTAATTCACTGCATTCAGAAAGACCTCATAAATCATTCAAAACTCATATCAGTCATGGGGCTAAATTGCTAAAATGATGCCGGGCTCCCTCCCGTGCAACGGTCTCTGATGCACACAAACACAAAATACTAGTGAGAGAGACACAATATTAAGTGTCAGATATCTAGTGCAGCCCTTTTATGTAAAAGATACTCAGTTACTGAGGGCCAAGTGGCACACAGTAAAGCTATTAGTCTATCTGAAGGCACAATTCTGTATCCCCAGGCCACTCTTATTCAGTCACTGTGACCGCCACTCAGTCTGCTTGGTGTGTGTGTGACTGTTTCAGACTCAGAGAGCATGATAGGGCATGCCTGTGACTCACATGCTAATCGCTTTAGCTGTGCATTGCCCATGCCCACAGCTACAAGGTGTGTCTGCCCAAGGTGAGTGTGTGTGTGTGTGTGAGGGAGGGAAGAAGGGGAGGGTCCTAAAGGCATCTTGCACGAGTGTAATCAACAATTATGGGATTAACCAAATTATGAAATTCTGTTATTTGACAGGCTCTTCCTTTCATTTTCATATAGCCTACACTGATCTATGGACAAACTGATATATAGTAGCAAAGGAAGGAGCAGAGCTACATGTCGTTGTGCGAGTGTGTCAGTCAGGTCATCTGCTCCAACTTTTAGATGCGATATTGTTAAAAAGTGAAACAGATTTTTTTCTTAAAAAGAGGAATACAAACAACAATGGCACCTCTGTAAATAAAAACTGACTCCTTAACATTAATTCAGTGGACTGATGACAGCAAACAACTGTTCACTAATAAACAAAACTGAATCATATACATTACTGGTATTTGTTGTCTTCTTTTGAGTATAACACTAGTGGCTGCTACAGTAAATAAGCCATACTGATTCTATAAAAAACAGACAGTTAACTACAAACTATTTAATACAGCCACTGTATTGTGAAACCAACAATAACTGATTAATACATATGCCACTTGATCAGGTGATCAAGTGGCATAAACTCAACAACTTTAACTTCGAGCAACTTGTGATCGACATCTGTCATATTCGATGAATTAAATGAATTGATTGAACACAAATAACTGATTTATTTTTAGTTGCAGCCTTTCCCACGACATCAATAATGTACCTAGCAACAGCAGACATAAAAATAAAAAAAATAAGTCCAGTAATTGTTTTACTTTAAATAAAAATTAATAGTAAATCCACTCCAGCACATCGTCAGGTACAGCTCACATTAGATTAAAAATACCGTTTGGGTCATTTTTTGGTATCATAAATAAGCCTTCTATGAATATTATTCTAGTATCATGGGGCTTTTTCGTCAGGGTAAACTTACACCACAGCTACCTCACTATTTCCATTTTGCCACGCAGCAAAATTGTTAATGTTCCCACCCATTTGGAAATCAATGCTCAAAACGAAATAAAGTCAAACTTACAGAAGCTGCAGTAAAAAGTCGAAGTGAACATCATATTCCTCTTTCCACATCTCGGATCTCGGAAATCAGCGGTTAAAGGCGCGCTACGGTCCGACCGCCTCATCATCCAGTAGTCGGTGAACTCTGCATCGGCCCGGTTTGGTCATTTAACTTTAAGCCAAGGCAGATTTCTTCAGCCGCGGGCAAGTTTTATATAATCGCAACCTATTAGGAGATGATCAGTGACACTGTAGCGTTATTCCACCACAGTGCGTGGTTGTTTGGAAGGCTTTCCTTGAAGTTTCTTGGTTGGTCTGAAAGCTCCACAGAGGGGAGGATGTTGGGGCGGAGCGACCGACTGGACAGACTTTTTCTGATGAATAGCGCTGTTCCTAGTGGTGGCTTTACAATGGCCCTGTGTGTCCCAGCCAACACAACTTCCTCTGCATTAACGGGCCGTGAGCCAGCAGATCAGTTCAACACCAGCTGGACGTCCTGTATTCTTAAAGTTCATCAAGTAGCCAGCAGTACATGCTCCATGATTTTTATTTTTTTCATTATGACTCAACATCCACGTATGACAACGAGAGTAAGGCCACCTAAGCTTGATATGACAAAAACTGGTGGACCCTATTTTGAAAGAGTTCACCACTGAATAGACAGATGATTCCAGGCTATCTGTAATCTACAATGAGGCATTTAGCTAAAAATAAATACAGATATAATAAAAAAGAGGTGACTGACTGATGGTTACTATGTTTTTATATAAATATAAGGCTCAGCCAAAAATAACCAATCATAGAACCACAGAATATTATTAGTACATTTGCTAACTTCCTCTTACTAATCTGATGGAAAGAAGAAGCATAGACAAAGAAAAGACAAAAAGTGCCAAATCTGGGGATAGGGTGTTAGGATTAAAAAAAAAGCTATATATATTATACACTTTATTAGGTACTCAGCCAATCACATGGCAGCAACTCAGTGCATTTAGACATGTAGACCTGATCAAGACAACCTGCTGAAGTTCAAACTGACTATCAGTAGGTGTAATGGTGTGGGGACAATAAGCTCAGTGTGGTCAAATGGCCTCCACAGTCACTGGATCTCAACCCAATAGTCCACCTCTGGGATGTGGCGGAGCATCATGGATGCATAGCTGACAAATCTGCAGCAACTGTGTGATGCTATCACACTAACATGGACCAAAATCTCTGAGGAATGTTTCCAGCATCTTGTTGAATCAGTGCCGTGAAGAATTAAGGCACCTCTGAAGGCAAAAGGGGGTCTGATGTGATATTAGCTAAGTGTACCTAATAATGTTTGGTGAGTGTATGTATTATATGTATTATAGTTACAAACAACAACAGTGATCAGAGCAGTTTTTACACAGCTAGTCATAAGTCTATGCTTTTTTGGAGAAACTTACTATGACTCATGGATAACCTTTGTCATTCACACACAATCCACACAGACTGCAGAATTTATAAATCTGTTGTAGCACATATGTGATGTTCTCATAGCAGCCAGCAGCACATGGGAAAAACTGACTCAGGTTTTCAGCAGTTAGCCGGAATAAGTTATATAAAAGAAATACTTCTTAAAAATATGTAGCCAATTAAAATGAGCTATTCTGTGCTCAAAAAGACCTTTGAGCTCTGCCTGCAATTTTTTAGACAAAAATTAACTCAATACATAAAAAGCCTTAGGAAACAATTTATTACAATAGTCTTGTTTCAGTCCACGTGTCCAAAACAGAAAGGTACAGCGTCACTGAAACTTTATTCGTTCTTTTAAAACATTTGGATTTGATAACTCTTGGTTGGAATTTGTTATTGTTGACCCTTGCAAGATACACAACAATAATTCTTAGATGAAACACTTTGTCTCACAAAGTGAACATGTGAAAAACAGGGCAGCCTAAATTTGTCAGTCATTTATATCTTTATAAAATACAGCTAAATAATGTTAATAGCGTGACACCAAGAAATACTTCCATCAGGAATAACAAAAAAAAAAAGAAGTAAACACTTAGTGTAGGTTAGTTTTTCCATCTTGAATGCTCTCATTCATACACACACACACACATACACAGAAACACACAGGACCCAAAAACCACCTACTCAGCTGCAAACAATGGACAATGGTGACCTCTTTTGGCTGGGTGAGACTAATTATGTTCAGGTGTGGGCCTGTTTAGTGAAACACCAAACACAGCAGCTTGATCTGACAGCAGCTAGAGATTAACAACATCTGCCCTAAAATCAGCAACAGTTTGAGCAGTGCATGCCCAGAATTGGACACAAATGTTTCATATACTGTAGTGTGCCTTCACTTCCACTTAACACATACACGAAGTGCTGACAAGATGCCTCACAAGAGAGAAACCCATGGTTAGAAAGACATAATTCAGCCAACACAGTCACTGCTACAGTAGGACTGTGGGATGTGTCATAAAACATAGAGTCGAGCTATAAATAGCCAGGGATAAATATGCTGGTGCTGAAATGATTCAGTTACTGCGTGTGCCTGTGGTGAGAGGGTGAAAAAGAGAATTTGTTTGCAAACCCTTTGTGTATACATCTATTTTTGTGTATGTAGGACTGTGTGTGTCCATATCACTGCCTGAGTGTGAGCCAGGAGAGGATAATCTGCAGGATGTTTCAGCAGTGCTATAGAACCTCGCTAAGGGTTTTATTCCCAAAGTGACATCCTTAAACGCGTGGTGTGTGTCTGTGTCTGTGTGTGTGTGAGAGAAAGAAAGACATAAAGAACTCCCATATCTCAGTCACCGAGTGAGTTAGAATGTGCGGGCATTAAACACAGTTTTTGTTTATGCATGCTTCTGGCCCACATGTCTTTCATGTGTATGTGTGTTTCTTCACTCAACACTGTGTATGAAAGAGATTAGTCCACACAGCAGAGCTGCTTCTCTGATATGGAAACAAACAGCCAGGCTTTTATCTCCTCTTCTTGATCTGGTAGGCTTGTGAGCCAGCAGGAGGAATACATATACACATATAAGCACATATATTCATGCAAATGTTCTGTTAAAGATGCAGCACATATCTATATATGCTGAGACACCTGCTCTTTTTTTCTTAAGTATTTCACTGCGTGTGTTCATTTTTAGAGCATGGATGCACCAGTGTAGTTTGCATTATCAGATAATCAGCCTGCAGCTAGTTGGCTCCACTGGGTAGATATAGCCTGCTTTGTAGTAAGCTGGTGGACAGACTGACTGACAGAGACTGTGCTTTCATGGCGGTTTTAGGCTCTACGATGGATTAAGGTTAAGCTTCACTGATGGTCCCCACAGAGCACAGAGGAACACAACTCAACATGTGAAGTAACAGTGACTAAGTAACCAAAAAAGATGTGACTGACTGTCTGATCCAGTGACTGACAAGCTGACAAACTACACAAATGTACTGGCTCAAACCTAAAAGGCAGGTTTGCTGACTAAGAGCACTGTCACTTCTTATTTGCATGTACTGGTTGGTATGTTTACAATATCTCCCATACTTTTTCCATATCTCTGTGGCCAGCTGCCCAGTTCACTATGTTCATTCACTGATATCAGAATAGACAGTAACAGTGGAGAGACTATCTACAAATACTTCTTAATCTACAAATACTGGCTGAAGTAAGATTAGGTTTCTTCTCTCCACCCAGAGTATTATCAAAGCTCCTGTTATGAAAGTTGAAGCTGAATTGTGGACAGACTGTATATGCACTAGGTCAGGAATGTCAAACATATGGCCCAACAAAGGGTCCAATTTGACCCACTGGATGACTTTGTACAGTGTGAAAATTGCAAAGAAGAGCATAAATTTGGGAATTCGGGACTTTTAACTGTTTTGGTCAGTTTGGCCTGGTATACCACACCTAAGTAAGCAAAAGATAAGCCATTAAATGACAGAAAATGAGTTTTTTTTTTAATTCTTTACTTCACATTTAATAACAGAAAAGCACCTGTTTTTTCACTATTTACTATATAATTTTATTTTTTGCCATTTTATTCATTTTATTACCATCTTGACACTTTGAATCATTTACCATTCATTTTATATATGGATGGCTTATTAAATAATACAATAATAGAAAAGTAAACAATTTGCAAGTTTTTAATAGGTCATTAGGCAATAATTTTACTGGTCCAGTCCACTTAAGATCAAATTGGGCTTTATGTGGCACATAAACTGCAATGAGTTTGACACCCCTGCACTAGGGCTTCAAAGTTTTCCAGCCAGTTGGATCAGTTTGAATATCTGTTTTGAGTGTTGCATTACATGAAAACAATGGTTCAAGATCAGATTAGTATTATAAATAACTGAAGCAAAGCATGGAGTAACACCCTCTCAGTTTCATTCACAAAGAGCATGTTAGACATGTGTACATCTGATTTATGACTCAGTAACAGTTTCTGCAGCATTTTGAGACACATATGCCGATCCAACTGCTTCACACTGCATGCCAATGTGTTTTTCTGCAAAGACACACCACTCTGCCTCTTCGGCTATATTATCATTTACATTCACTCACTATCACAAGAGACAGCAAACATCTGTGCTCTGCAGCAATGTTCAGAGGTGCACGTCTTGGAAGGCAGCCACCTCTGTTCATAAACACTAATTTACCTAAATAGTCACAAATTGATGGCTCAAATCTGTCAGCTGTTTTGGATGAATGATGTTTTCCATCATTTGTGTCTACACTGGATATTTCTGTCCATGAATGTATCCTAAAGACTTTCATATTTGCAATATCATAACATGTTCATATTTGTGGTTTTGAGTGAAACATTTGGACGCAGTCACAAGAATCTGGTAAACACATTTATACCCACCAAATTGTTACATTTTCCATCCATCATGATATCAGAATTTTAATTCTGAATTTGTCCAGGCAAAATAATAAATGGACAATGATAAATGTTTATAGCTGCACTTGCATAACGTCTTCTGCTGTAGATCTATGGAAAACATAATATGTACTTTTTCCACTTGTCCAGGGAGTGTAACTCTGTTTATAGCGACAGTCATAGCTTAATGAAGCACATTTCATTATGGTGTACAGTATAAACAACAGCAAGTTTGGGGAAACATAACAGAAAAATAAAACTTACCTCTGAGCTTTGTTTTCTTGTAAACAATGTTATGTTTTTATAAGTCTGATAATCTTTTTGGTCTTTGAATATAATTTTAAAATGACTGCATGTACTGTGTTGTAAATACTAGAGCTATTTTATTCTGAAAACAAGGGCACCTGTAAGTTACTGACCCCTGTATGAGGAAGTATCTATTTCACTTTGAGCAGTTTATCTATAAATGTGACACAACTCAGCATTGAAAATCATCATTTAGTGACTATTGTTGTGAATTCACTGTTGGAGGGTTTTATTTCCACTTCTCATGAATTAGTTTAAGAATCACTTAATGTGGCAGACATTTTGACTATTTGCTGGTCTCGAGCATTCTGGTGTTTCTTAACACAATGCCAAGGAGGAAAACCATTAGCAATGCTCTCAGACAAGCAACTGTTGCTGCCCTATCTGGAAAGTGTTTTCAAATCATTTAAGTCCACCATTCTACAGTGAGAAAGATTATTCACAGGTGGAAATCATTCAAGACATTTGCCAATGTTCCCAGAAGTAGACATCCCAGCAAATTCCCCCTAAGGTCAGACCGTGCAGTGCTCAGAGGAATGGGTTTCAGTTAGCATGTTAAATGTTAAAGGTCATGACAGGATGACTGGGAAAAAGAATGAACAAGTATGGCTTGTTTGGAAGGGCTGCCAGGAGAAAATCTCTTCTCTCTGAAAAAGAACATGGCAGTGCAGCTTAGGTTTTCAGAGCTGCATCTGAACAATGTCCTTTGAACAGATGAGACCAAAGTGAAGAAGTTTGTCCATAATGCAGAGCACTACATTTGGCAAAAAACAAACACAGCATATCAGCACAAACACCTCATACAAACGGTCAAACACAGTGGTGGAGGGGTGATGACTTGGGCTTGTTTTGCAACCACAGGACCTGGGCACCTAGCAGTCATTGAATTAGCCATGAACTCCTCTGTGTACCAAAGTATTCTAGAGTCAAATGTGAGGCCATCTGTCTGACAGCTAAAGCTTGGCTGAAACTGACAGAGAGTGTACTATCTTTTACCATGACTGTACACGCTCTAACTGAAAATCACTGTTATCTACAGACTTTTTTCAGTACATAGCAGAGGTATTACATCCAAAGTCACAGTGGAAAATGCAGTGCAACCCCCCCACCCCCACAAAGACGAATACATGGCAGTAACGCCACAGTCTAAAAGATAGAGTAGCATCCATCCATCTATCCATTTGCTTCCGCTCATCCTGTTCAGGGTCGCAGGGGGGCTGGAGCCTATCCCAGCTGTCATAGGGCGAGAGGCGGGGTACACCCTGAACAAGTCGCCAGCCTGTTGCAGGACCAACACAGAGACAAACAACCTTTCACACACACATTCACGCTGTCATTCACACCTATGGGCAATTTAGTGTAGCCAATTAACCTAACCCCAGTAAGTGCATGTCTTTGGAATGTGGGAGGAAACCGGAGTACCCGGAGGAAACCCATGCAAGCACGGGGAGAACATGCAAACTCCACACAGAGAGAGGGAGAGACCTGGGCCAAGGTGGAATCGAACCCAGGCCTTCCAGATGTTATTCTAACTGTGAGGCAGCAGTGCTAACCACTGCGCCACCGTGCTGCACTAGAGTAGCATCCAAGTCTGAAAAGTGAAGCCAACACAGAGGTTTCTTCAACTTGCTTTCTTTCTAATCACCAGTGGGAGGCACCTCTTCTGTTTGCAAAGGAAGACAGATTATATAGAAGTCTAGAGGAAAACATTTTTATAAATTATGGGCCAAGCAGTGTATGTTTTAGAATGGGCCTATTGTGAATGACAAGTTACTACAATATGAGTGTGTGGTGTCCCTTGGTTTCTCAGTCAGTTCCCCTTCATACTCATGAAATCCAATTAAAAAAACAAACAAGCAAGAAAGCATCAGACAAAATGCTTAGCGTGAGACTTCAAGATGGGACATCACTAATCAATGGGTGACATCATTGTGGCTATGTCCATCTGTTATATACAGTCTATGAGTGGCACCAAAATTGAAACTATTTTTAAAAAAAATCTGAGCATTTATGACAAACATTCTGGAAATGGGCCAACCAGATGATTCAAAAGAAAATGTCTGCCAAGCTGAAAGACTGACTGACTTGCTGTTTTTTATCCTTGGCTCTGCAGCTGCTCTGTCCTGCAGTGAAAAAGACTTGTTGTCCATGATGTCCAAGGTGCCAAAATGTGTAATTGTGGCAATTCTCTGGCTACCCACCAGACAAAAAAGGAAGTAGGCAGACAAGAAGAATGAAAGAAGACACTGCAGGGGAAATGGAGGAGGATGGTGTGTGTGTGTGTGTGTGTGTGTGTGTGTGTGTGTGTGTGTGTGTGTGTGTGTGTGTGTGTGTGTGTGTGTGTGTGTGTGTGTGTGTGTGTGTGTGTGTGTGCGATAGCTGCAAAATGAGATAAAGTGAGATGAGATGGATCAAGTGGAGAAATGAATCAAGAGGCAGGAGGTGACATGGTGGAAACAAAGACACTGAATGAAAGAATAACAGAGAAGAAGAAATGAAACACAAAAAAATGCATTTAACATGGAAGAATTCAAAATAACTAGCCTTTTATTGTTTGGCACTGACAAACAGATGTTTTACAAACCCTCTGAATCACAAAAAGCTTGCAAGATATGAATTTTAAGTTTCATTTTTACCTTCTCTTGAACAGTAGCCATACAAGAAAAAAAAAGTTCATTACCACTGTGGTGTTTTCTTTGCTTTTCATTTTTTCATGTACAATCCTTCTAGAGAATATTAAAAGACAAACTCCATTTGCACTGGAATTCCCAATGCTTTTAAAGGCTCCCTTTTTAATAGACTGAAAAACAACATCTGAATGGACATCAAGGACTAAATAATTGGATACTGTTAGCATACTTAAACTTTCCCTTTAAGACTGACTAGCAGATGTATCCACTCTAGATTTAAGTGCTCAAATGTCTGGCAAGCTGGCTAGCATGGAGCAATAATCACCCACTTACACACATACACACTCACATTCACTCTAAGACCCTGCTGGGCCAAGTAAAGCTGAAGACGATGATGTCATGACATAAACAATAGCTCATTCAGCTTGGTGCTGGTGGTCAGGAAGCAAAACTGCCCCTAAAGTACAACATCTGTAGACTAGGGAGAGAGAGAGAAGGAAAAAAACAAAAAGCAGAATCTTTCATTCATCACTAGCAGAGTCTGAGCACAAATCCCAACACTTAGCTGAGCAGATAATGTCAGAGGTCTGTGCATCCATCTGGAATTCCAGTATGTTTATAACTCAAGAAACTGTGCGGTGGGGGTGGCTGGTGAACAAGCCACAGGGACCATGCATACACCAGCCAGGCAGACTTGTAGCCATAGTTCAAGTTACATGTTTTCTCCATATGGTTCCCGTTACTGCTTCCCTTTTCATCAGCTCTGCACTGTCTCCTTCAACCCTTTTTACTGCTATTAAGGTAATTAGATGGAAGAAAGTCATGTCAGATGTTGCTGTGTCCCCACAATCCCCAGTGGTCTGTGCAACTACTGGTCTGATAAGGCTTACTGACCAATAGAGCCAGTTTGGTTCTGCATATAATTTGCTTTTCCAAGTAGAGCCTTCAACCTTCTGCTGAAAATTCAGAAGATATTGACAGACTGATACTAAAAGTTGTGTTTTTTCAGATGAACAGGCAACACAAAGTTCCCACCTGACCCCCTCATGATGAGCTAATTTTTTCGTACAATAACTTTAGCATTTCCATTGAAGCCATGCAACATTTTACCTTCACATTATGAAAATAGATTCAGTACATAGGGGTGAATGGTAATTTGGCACTTGTTAATTAGCATTTTTTTCCCAGCATTTTTGATGCTTCTTAAGTACAGGACAATTTTCAGGGCTTTTTTTTTGCCTTGATTTCAATATTTGGTTCAGTTTTTTGTGTTTTCTGAAATACCTGGAAAAAATGACAGGCCATTATTTTAGGAAGGTGTCGACATTTAAGCTCTGTTAAAAACTGCAACCAAATCAGCTTTACTCACTGTAAGTGTCACAGTCTAAAGGCTAAATTTGTGCTTTTGTTAAGCATAATTTTCTCTGTAACCAACTTTGCGCATCAATACAGAATATGTCTTAGTTTCTATTGCAAAACTCCACCAAGTTCATGTCTGTGCCATAGAGAGGTACCCTGGCTGTTTGATCTGTTTTCTGATGATGACATAAGATGTCGTCATCTTTGTGAACCAACACGTAGGGTTCCAAGCCAACATATTATTGGTCAAAATGTCCAAAAACATTTTCTTCGTCAAGAACCAAAGTGCTTCCCTTGTGGTTGGAAAAGCCCCAAGAGTTTGTGAGTTGGAGCTGTTCTGTTCACACAGGTCATTCATTATGCTGATAGGCTACCATGGATATTATGTAGTGTAGCTCTCTCATAGAAAACTACCAAATTGTGTTTCTTTTCAAATGGTCATCTGTCATACATAGACCTTCCTTCATTTGACAGTACTGAGGTTATCTCCCGTTACTGCATGCTTTAAGCAAAATGGCTGGAGAGAGCAGATACTCGAGCTACAATCTGAAAGTCTGATGAATAAACTCTCTGTATGCCTTTACCAAGGGCTCAGTCACAACCAGCTCCCCTCATTTCAAATGCAGCACTCCTGTTTCAACAGTCCCACTAGCTCCATAAAAATGTTAAGGCTACCCCTATACTGCAACTTTTTGTTTGCTCAGTGTGGCTTAAGCCTATTATGTGAATGCAGCAATGGCAGTGAATGCTGGAGTGCACAAAACTGTGAAACCATGAACACTGCATCGAGGTTATTTTACAGACTTTATGTCGGTTTTGCATGTGTGAACAAATAACTGTCTTTTGAAAAGACAGGCTGCCTCATTCATTCCCAGCCAGCCCTCCCTGTCGCCCTCTCTAAGGGTCTACAGCTGGGCCTCACTTGCCACCTACTGGTTAAGCTGAGGTCACATTAATTTAATTGCACTTGAGTAAGACATCTGCACAAGGCTTGAACCACCACATACCCTGGAAGCTGTCATCAGTCATCTAAATATTCATCAAACTGTGTGTAATGTTGGAATTGTAAAATAACCCATTTGGTATAATAAAAAAAAAACATCCCCATTTTAGATATACAGTTGAACTGCACCATATTTTCTCAGGGATTGTCTCATTTATGTTTAAACCAAAGTCATCCCTTTAGAAAAATGTAAAGGAGTGGAACTAAAGTAAAACTTACCTGACAGAGTTAGTCATGGCTCCCTGGCAATCTGTGTGATAGCCATTCGGGATGGCCCAGCGTCCACCCTGGCTCAGCACAAACTCTGACCTGCTCCCTGGTATGGTGGTCCTCAGAGGGCTTCCTCCTACTCCAGCCACTGCTCCAGCATTTTCCCCAGCTGTGAGTTCAGCCTCAGCCCCTTCTTGCTCCTGAACTGTAGCCAACTCCAGCTCCAGAGGTTCAGGACCCTGTAACAGTGCCCTCTGTTGGATGAGCGGCGTCAGTGGCGCCTCAAAGCTAACGCAACTGTCTGTCTCGTCTGTGAGTGACAGCACGTCCAAAGAGTCAAGGCTGCTGTAGCAGGTCCCACCCCGGAGCAGGGCAGACTCCACGATGCGCTCAAACGTGGAGCTGAAGCCATCTTTGTTGTCCACCTTACTTTTCTCCCTTTCCTCCTCCAACTCTCTCTCCTCTTCCTCCTCTTCTTCCTCATCCTGAACATCGACCTGCTCAACAATCTGTTCAAACGCCGAGCTGAAACTGTCCTGGTTTTCTCTGCCATCCCCTTCTTTGTGGATCTCTTCCTCTTCTTCCTCCTCTTCCTCCACTTCTGTGTCAGCCTGTTCTACAGTTGTCTCAAAATTAGAACTGAAAGTGTCCAAGTGTGTTTGTGTCGCCCCCTCTTCTCCTCCTTCATCCTCCTCAACCGCTTCATCTTCATCGTCATTCCCAGCTATACCGTTTGCCAATCTATACCAACAGGAAGAAAAGAAAATATGTCACCTAAGCACATGAAAATGGATAAACATGCAAAAAAAGATCTGAGGAGTGAACCAAGACCAAGATGAAAAGCACTGTGCTATTTACTACGGTATGAACAGCTGAGAATTCATCTAACAAAGCATCACTATTTCATCCCTTTTCATTAAAAGAAAATGTTAACTGTACTTTGCTGTGGGTATGTCTTTATTTTTCTGAGCATTTTTTGCTTTTCACATAACAATCTGCTAGTAAGGCACATTTTTCTGCCACATGTTGAGCTTTTTACAGACTGCCCTCCACTAACGTCTGTCTTTCTGGGACAGTTGGAGAACTGGGAACTAGTTGCTGGGTCCCTTAGCTCTTTAAATATTTTTCTGGTGTTTTTCTTCAGCTCATTTAGTTGGGGCTTGTTGACTATTTATTTTGTAAAATGTGAGTAAAGCACATTAGGCTAATTATGTACAAAGGGAACCACATCCAATTTATCATCAAAAATATTCAAATTAGTAAACTCAAATAACATAGACACAGTCTCACTGACCAAAATATAAGGTTAAGGAAGCTGTGTTTGTCTGTTGCTATATGATCTCGTGTGTGCTTGCTTTGACACCTTAATGTGAAAAAATCTGGACAAAAATTGTTCACAGAAAAAAGAAAGATAAATGCAATTCTGTGCACTAACCGGCCAGCTTGTTGAGAATTGGTTGCCTCCTCTTCTGTGCATGGGTGAATTTCTTCATTTTCCTTCCCCTCCTCTTCCTCTTTCATCTCCTCCAGCTCATGTGTTGTCTCCACCCCCGTTAAGCTTTCCTCCATATTTTTACATCCTTCCCCCCTCATCCCTTCCCTGTCCCCCTCTGCCTCTCTTCCTGTCTGCTGATGTTCATCCTGGGCCCTGTCTTCGCTCTCTTCTTTCAACTCACCATCTCCTCTATCACCTTTTATTTTCACCCCTTCTCCTTCTCTGTGTATCTCCCCCTCTGCCTCTCTTCCTGTCTGCTGATGCTCATCCTGGGCCCTGTCTTTCCTCTCTTCTTTCAACTCACCATCTCCTCTATCACCTTTTATTTTCACCCCCCCTTCTCCTTCTCTGTGCGTCTCCCCCTCCTCTCTTTCTTTGACCTCCTCTTCTTGTTTCCCTTCCTCTGTCTCTTCCTTCGCCCCAGCATCCAGCTTGTCATCATCTGGCTTGTTGTGTGTCTCTTTGGGAGGGTCAGTGGTGGTGCTTGTACTGGGCTCTACTGGGTTCTCTGGTGGGGTGGGAGAGGGCAGAGCCTGCCCCTCCTGGGTCATGGTGCCCTTCCCTGAGGGGGAGGGGTGACTGTCCACTTGGTCAGAAGATGCAGATTAAATCCGCAATCCACAAAGTACCCTCTGCAGAGAAAAAGAAGGGAAGAACGGAAAGGAATACCACCATGAACCACAGCAGTTGTTTGATTATTTCTCAAATGAGAGTGACATCTGCGCTTTTCTCTGCAAGTCGCAGAGGTCACGCTTAACAAAGCAGCAGCTGTGCATATGCGTGTTTTTAGGTGTGCAAGCCAGCGTTAGAGAAAGACATACAGTGTATGCCTGGAACATTATGTCCTCTGCAGCAGATGATCCCAAAACAGTTCTGAAAGGAGGGCGGCGAAAGGCAGAGGAACACAGGCAGGCACAGAGATTCTCAGCAGATTCCTTATAATACTAGCTCCTCTTGATCTCCATGGAGATGCCTGCCTTCACTGCACTTAACCCTGTGATGTCTAAGTCATCAGCGGTGATAGCCCTAATCACAGCCCCCTAGACCCTAAACTCTATGTTAGGGTTAAGGGGCTAGAATGACTTTTTCTGTTTTTTTTTGTCTCCTGATTGTCAAGACTTGGGAAAACAATAATGTTAGGTTCATCACTGTTGATGTCTTAAACTTCACTGGGTCAATGCATGATAGAAATCTGAACACGTATTGTAAAGGTCTGCTGTTACTCTGTTTTGCACAGTTGCTTGCAGCCAAGACCTTTGTTCATCTTCCTCTAACATTTCTGGAGCTCAAGGGCAAATGCTAATGAACAGCTACAGTCCTGCAGAGGTAGTAAACTGTGAATTAATGCTGCTATTGATGTATTTTTCTTTTATAATTTATACATAGAGAGACTTGGTGAGCATAAAAATTATACATTTACGTTTTTTGAGGTCTGATGAATGGATGGTGTGAAATAGTGACTGACAGAAAATTCAATAATTGATAAATGATGAGTGGTTTCTTAGTCATTGTTAGCCAAAAATGCAAAGTTCCAGCTTCTTATATTAGAGGTTTTATTGTCTTTCTCCACTGTAAAGTTTAGGCTTTTGATTGTTGGTTCCACAAAAAGTCAAGCAACTTTCAAGGTTCAATCTTTAAAATACAAAGACTGAAACATGAACATCTATGACATGGCAGTCGGATAAGCTTCATCAGCTGAGGGAGCTTGTGTGATACTGTGAAAGCTCCAGAACAGATGTTGATTTGGCCAAATGCTTTTCCAAGCTGTTTCCAAGATCAAGAATATTTGATTTTCCGTGTATTTGCTACGTTGTGCTATGTGTCAGTATCATAAAGAGGAGAGCCAGGAAGCAGCCCTGTCTGTCTGCTCCTGCTTTACTGCTTCTCTGCTTTGCTGAATCATCCACAGCTTGGGAATTGCAGCACAACTGCGGTAAAATATTTAGTGGAATTCATAGCTTCTTCTGATGGCATGCAGCTGTAGGTAAGGACCCTGTTAGGCTGAAATGAACATCCATATTTTTGCCATAAAAACTCAGGTTTCGCAGGGGAAAAATTCTCTGTCAAACTGTGCAGAAAAGCTAAACCATGGTAGAGAGGACAAATTTATGGCAGGCTAGGACGTGAGCCAAATTTGTTGCAAGTGCTTTGGCTTACCCCCTGAGTGTGAGGACACCACAGGCCCACGGTTTCATCAGAGCTGCAAAAGGATGATGCAAATTTATGCAGAGACCCCCCCCCCCCCCCCCCCCCCCCAAAAAAAAATCATACAAAGTTGTTGCACAAATACAAGTTAGAGCTCTGACTGTGGGAATGTTATTGTAGACACATTTAAAAAGCAAAAATACAAAAATAGGAGTGCATCTTGCTTGTCACATTTCAGTCCAAAAAGGCAAAGCCAGAAATGCACGTAAACGTTTGAAAATACAACAAAACACAACACAGGCACAACCAAGCACCGTGTCTCTGCGACTGTAGTCTCCTCTAATCTTCATCCTCTCTCTGACTGCTGCTGCGATGATCTCAAAGGACCGACAGATTTCGGAACAAAATCTTTCTGAATACACCATCAGTGACTGGCCGACTCATTTTCTTTTGATTGTTTTTTTTTGTCTTTTACTAGAAGGATTACGGCAGTGGTTTGCATTGCTCATAAGCCACCAGACAGTTTCAGTGTGTTCATGTGTCCATGAAAACATCCTAGTTTTTAAAACAAGACATTTAAAACTGCATTATAGCACACTATGAAAAGTGCATCTCAAAAATTGATAATGAATCTGAAAGCTTCTTAAGCCTAACACATTTCTGGATAAGAATCTGCTGACTGTTCCCTAATATTATGAGCTCAAATATTCCCAAACTCTGGTGCTCACACTTCCAATGGAGCTTTGCGGATTTCATATTTGCGTATATGTATGAGGCATATGAACAATTTGCATGTATTTATGCTATTCCACAAAGTGGAATTTGCAAATATTATCACGCAGTGAAATGCACACACGCACATGAACAGACACACAAATAAAGCAATGAAACATTTCCATAAATGGAAACAGTGAACGGTTATGAAACCAGACACGATAAGTGGGAATTCTGTCTCTCCCTCTCTG
This sequence comes from Archocentrus centrarchus, assembly GCF_007364275.1. Classification (NCBI taxonomy): domain Eukaryota; kingdom Metazoa; phylum Chordata; class Actinopteri; order Cichliformes; family Cichlidae; genus Archocentrus; species Archocentrus centrarchus. Next base: position 25,194,218 of record NC_044355.1, on the reverse strand, counting down.
TGTGTCTCCAGTGTCCTGTTTTTCTCCCACACTGTCTTCCTCATCTGTTCACCATTATGTTTTCTGCTATCTCACAGTCTAACTCCGCACTCTCTGCCACTCATTTTGCAGTAATTGAGGTAAATGGGTCTTATCCAGAGGAGGTGAAAAAAGAAGGATAGTGGAAGTGAGCAGCACTATGAATCCGGCTCCTGAGGAAAGAGAGAGCAGATGTGCTCAGACTCCCCACATGGACGGATGAAGAAAACACAGCCAATGAGAGAGTGTGTGTGTGTGTGTGTGTGTGTGTGTGTGTGTGTGTGTGTGTGTGTGTGTGTGTGTGTGTGTGTGTGTGTGTGTCTGTGTCTGTGTGTGTGTGTGTCTGTGTGTGTGTGTGTGTGTGTGTGTGTGTGTGTGTGTGTGTGTGTGTGTGTGTGTCTACATATACAATGGCTATCAGGATGGATGCACACATCCCACTTTTGTTAGCAGAACACTGGGGCTCTTAAGCTTTATCAATTTCCTTTAATTGTGATCAGACAACCTGCCAATCATGTGACTGACACGCAAACATGTGCACACATCTGAAATCATGCCATCACCTAGAAGTGTAACCCACCAATCCAGTGAGAATGATGGATAAAAGGCCAAGTTGCCATTAAATCGCTTTTCTTCCCTCTTGTGCCTTTTATATCTCTGTATCTGTCTGCATATGTTTCATCTCACACACACACACACACACACACACACACACACACACACACACACACACACACACACACACACACACACACACAGACACTGCAAAGACTGGACATAGACATACACCACAGTGTGATTTATTGATCCCTGAGACACAGAGCCGCAGTCCAATGGGAGTCACTGGTGATAAGCATGACCGGTCACTATCAGCAGCAGAAAAGCAACACTACTGAGATAATAAGAGTGGAAAGGAAAACACTGAGAAGCTCTTACAGGAACACAAAGCTCACAGTGGTACTGAAGCTGCTGCTGCTGCTACCTTAGATCCTCAAATTCAATACCTATTTAAGTTTAATTGTACATGTGCTTACTTTTTATAAGAAGGGGAACTCTTTGTGACTGAAAACATGGCAAAATGCTGACACACACAAGATCACATTTAAAATCTACTTTTTAAAAAAAACAAACTCTGTCACTGATTTAATATATAAACAAAGTACTAACAATATTAATATAATTAATTCAATTTCAAAGAAGTATATACAGTATTTTTTGTATCTGCCTTTACTTGTCAAAAAAAATGTCCCAAATACATAATACAGCACAAGCAGCTAAATACACTGTTCAGATGACATGACAGCAAAGTTAGCAGTGGAGGAGGTAGAGTTGGGAAATTGGATGAATATACTGACTACTGAAAGTTTGCATGTTTTTCCTAATTCTCCTGTAGTTACTGAGTTCCTCTCAGTCCAAAGACACGCATGTTAGGTTAACTATCCTAATTGGATACAGGAGTGATTGCAAGCGTGAATGGTTATCTGTCTCTGTGTTAGCCCTGTGATAGACTAGTGGTCTGTCCAGGGTGTAACCTGTCTGTTGCCCTGTGACAGCTGGGATGACCTCTGGCTATGTTAACTAAATCGATAAGAGGATGGATGGATGGATACTGACTAGTACATTTTTTGGCTAATATTTGTGCCTTTTTTTTTTTTTTGTTCTATTGCTCTAATTTACTGGTCTTCCTTCTTTAGCACAACTGCTCAAGGACATGTCTGCCATTTTTGTGGTGTTGAGCCAGAGTAGAAAGTTGTACACAGATACTGATAGACTGATATGATGGAAATTCTCATGAACCATTAATGTAGCACCATGGAAACTTGGTATTGTATAGTTAAGTGCTGTCGCGACCACAGACATTATGTCAATAAAATTCAACCATCTGTAGCAACAACAGGCAAAATAACCGATGCAAAGTGCATGGGTCTCGAACTTTTCTCACCTTTGACATGAGCAACTGTCAATCACCATATATCAATCACCAGCTATACTGGTGATTGATATATGAAAGAGTGGTAAATGTGCTACCTACAAAACCTACAAAACTGGAATGTCTTCTGGCAAACTGACCATTAATTGCAAAGCAATTTGCAGAATCCCTTTATACGTAGGTGGGACTTCAACAAGGTAGACGAGCTACCTTTTGTCTGATGCGTCCACACATCATGGGTTGTCTATCCTGATTTTTTGCTAGGCATCCTTCATCTGATGCATTTGGTCCTATGTGTATAGGCTATATAAAGACTATATCAAAAATGATCCCAAACATGGGATTTTCTTTATTGATTTTTGCATCAACAGAGTGTGTGCATGCAAGAGTAGTGTGAGGCTGTGCTGCACACATTTTGGCAAATATATCAGCAAACAGTGTTTGTTGGCTTCACAGTGGTCGGCTGGAAAATGTTAACATGTAACTCAACCCTAGTGAGTAGACAGTCTGAAATAGTGCATGAACTCCCACTTGGACATTTTTGAATGATTGCAGCAACAGACGTTATGTGCAAGTCTAAAGCGAATGTCTTTAAACTATATAGCTTCCATTTTCTCAGACTTAAGAGACCTTCTCCAGAATCAAAGACATTATACAGTTATTTCCACAGGCCAGCCTGACCTTTAAGTGTAAAGTTGGGTTCTTTTACTCATTTAATACATAAAACAGGATACTTTTGTGTCTATAAGCACAGCACTCTTCAAGTGGAGTTGCACCTTGGCCAAATTTCATTGGCAGTCACTGAATGTAATGTGATGCAGTGGAGAGGATTACCCAGGATTCCCTGGGAGTTTAACAAATGACAAGCAACACAATAGGAAAGAAAATCAGGATGTTGGTTTTTAATATGATGTAAGTGTTGTACTAGCCTTAACTTTATATTATAGAAACTGACCTTCTGCTCTATGAAGGCTTAATCATTTTAATCCATTAATCTCCGTCTAGCTATCTCTATCTAGTAAATCTTTTTGGAAGCACTAGTCTGCCTGCAGACACTTATGTTGAGCATCTCTGCACCACCTTTCACTGATTTTAAGTGCTTGAGCAGGCCATCAATTGATACTTTCAACTTGCCTGACCTCATTACATTTGCAGTGCTGGCCCTGTTCGTTTTATACAGAAGCATTTGTATGCAGCTCTTTTGTTTGTGCTGCGTGCCATCGTGAGCGTTTCTTACTAAAAGCCAGCACCACAACACTGTGAAGTGGTGTGAAGGACACAGTGGCAATGCTTCACCACAGTCACTGACATCAAGTTGATCCCCCAAAATTTCTAAAACGTAAATTATACTATCAAACGAATAAACAGTTATTATAACAGTATAGTAGTTTTATTTTAGCTTTCAATAGAAAACCTACAACAGAGAAGCACTAAGGACACCAGGACAGCCTTCTAAATACTTTCTATGAGCTAATTAGTAATCAAAATTACTTTATGAAGCTGCCGGCTGAACGCTGATGGATGATCTCAGATCTGCATACTAAGAGCAGGGAAGGCAAACCTCCCCTGCTCTTCCCTCCCCCTCTCGTTCACTGTCAGTGAGACATGCTCAGAAAGACTGCGGTCCTATACTATAAATGACCTACTGACCCTGTTCATAACATGCAGCCTGGGTGCAGCACTGGCTTCGCAGCCTATCCTCATGCACACACACAGCGGAGAGTCACCTTTCAAAAATGCTGTTGTGCTACAAGCACAAACGCAGAGAGGAAGAAAATAATGTCATCATTTCCTGCTTATAAGATGAGGACGGGAAAACAGACTGGAAAATGTGGACTTGGAAGTAGTCCAGGGTTATTTTCCTAGCCTTGCTATTCTACAAGTCACACCAGTATTACCACAGAGCCTACAACTAGCTACACCAGCCCACTGGAGCGTAACAGTCAGCCAGCTCCCTGAAATCACCCCAATATGTCAGTTCTGTGCAGTCAAGGTCAACTGTCCGCTCAAATTTTGTCACTCTTAACTGCTTACGTCTAAATACATGGTCAAAATAATGTGGTGATTTATCATGTTTTAGGCCTATTCCCCTGGGTACTTTCATTTTCTCATACAAAATTTTCTCATTATTGTGCACACACAGGCAAGCATAACAGACCTTTGCGGCATGTGAGTCATTTTGAAAACTGTAGATTTAGTAACACTTCACAGTATAGCTTGGAAATTATGGTGTAATTTCCTTAAATCTACTGTGTAATTTTCCTAAATTTAGGGTGTAATTTTCAGTACTTAAAAATATGTAACAGTAGGTATAGGGTTCTATTGCATAATATTGTTATAATAATAATATTGTTAACAAATTTTTAAGGAAAGTATAAACAAATTATACTCACGGACTTTGGGGGCTGTATTACTGAATAGCCAAACCTCCCCATCTTACATTGTAATTACACACTATTTGTGTGTCCAAAGTATGGGCAGAAACATGTGCCACTGGACAATGAATTTGAAGTATTTATATTTAAATTTTTCAATACGAATAAATGCATTAAAGATCTGAATTGTAATTGCTCCACTTGAATATTTGCAATAACCATATGAATATTAATTCCATAAATAAAACTGAATGTATACATTTGAAACTGCACTGACTTTAAATTCAGTTTCAGAAATTTTATTTCAGTTCACTGAGACACACATCTGGGTCACAGAGGAAGAGCAATCATGCACCAATTCGCACAATGCTTTTCAGCCAGTCGGGTATACATCTGTACAGCTGTGCATCAACATTGACATGTATAATTACAATAACAGAAGAGGAGGTTAGGCTACTCTATAATACAGCCTCTAAAAGTACTGTAATTAAAGTGCAAGAAAGGTAAATATTGTTTGTCTTTTCCTCTAAAATACCATGAAGTTACTCACTACTAAAAATTGTTTAGAGTATAATTAGTTTCTTATTTTCTTTAAAGCCTTAAACTGCTGCCCTTACTCTACTGTACCTACTGGTAATTCAGAAGATTTACATGGTAAGTGCTGGGAAATTACACCATAAGTCACAGGCTGTGCTATGAAGTGCTACCATAGCTTCCCATTATTTTTAAATTTCACTGCGTTTCATATATGTTTAATATCCAAACCCTTACACAACAGCGGCCTAAAATATTTTATGTTTTTTCCACATCTGTTAATAAAGTCATTAGTGGTGATGATTTATGAAGAAGAGAAAGCCAACAAGAGATGATAGTTTGGTGTGGAGCTGCTGCTGGTGTGTCTGGATGTCTGACACCTTGAGTATGAAATGAATACACTGGAGAGAGAGAGAGAGAGAGAGAGAGAGAGAGAGAGAGAGACCAACAAGCAACACGTTTGCCTGGGAGGGCCCACAGTTGTATCGGGGGAATGAATTACAATGGATCTAAGACTAGACACGTAAATGGCTATAATTAAGATAATAACGACTTTGCTTTTGGGGATAAAAAATAAGTGGCTATCAAACACCTGTTTAAAAAAGAAGCCTCCCACATCCTGAAGAAGCAGAGATACAGCAGGGCCTATTGACCATCAGCTCGGTCCAGCACTGCATCTGTAATATTCCTGTATTTAGAGCAAGTGTGATGTTCTTCAAGGTATTTATTCTTTTCTCATGGTTACAGCACACCTTTGCTCGTGTACGTATAGGACACACCTGAATTGAGAGGTTTTGCCCATTTTTTTTCCCCAATGCACTTAAAAAGACATAAACAAACACCAGACAGACGAGGTTTATTGTCTCTCTCCCAGTGTGTGTGTGTGTGTGCGTGTGTGTGTATAGGAGAGAGAGAGTGTGAGAGAGAGAGTGAGAGACTACAGCGCGAGACAGCCATGTTCTCCCAGCCTCCTCGAGCCAGTAACCATGACAACAGGATGGCTGGGAGACACGGTTCAAGCTCAATTGAGGCCGGTGTCTTTCTTTTCCTCCAAAATAGTCCTTGGTCGCGTTTCAAGACCGACTTGTCCTCCTAAAAGAGGAGAGGAAACGCTTTTCTCTGCCTCTTCTCAAGGGACACAAGGAGAGAGAAACACACACATACCTCCATAAAATCCCACGGCCCGCACGGTGCACGTCTCACAGCCCACATTAGCTCCTCAAAGTAGGCAAGCATTTTTAGCTCACACATTAGCAAGAAAAACAGGAAACCTTAAGGCAGCCTCTTTGAGAAATGCTCCTCCCGCTAATAAACTGAAAGGTTACCCAGCGTGGGCTTCGCTAGAACCGCCGGTTAAACATTAAGCGCTAACGCAGTCGCACTGGGTTAATATCACAACACTTTAAGCGTTTGTCTTAAAATTAACGCCTCCTGTCTCGACTCACCGGGAAAATTCGGCCGGTCGGATGCTGAAATTGGAGTTGTGCGGCAGCGGCGGTCCTCTCTCCCCCGTCTCTCTCCCTGCATCCACACACTGACAGACGGGCTCTTTTTTCTCCCCCTTCCCAGCTGCCCCCCCTTCTCGCTCGTGCGACCGACGTTGACGTCCGACCGAAGCGGCTCGTGGTGTAGTCTCGCGCCTCCGCTCGGGCTGATAGAGAGAGGGGGGGGCCGGGAGGTCCGGATTAATTCTGATGAATGGACGGATAAACGGAGGCGTCCTCCCCGTCTCCTCCTCTGCGTGGAGCTCCTGCGTGTTTGAGTGGCGGCTGAGAAAGTGTAAATCCGCTCCTCGGACCGCTCGGGAGGACCATCACTCTCCCGCGGTTAGAGCGCGGTGTGAACGAGACGTGTCTCGATGGCCTGTTGATATCAGACCCTGCAGCCTGCAGTGAAGATTAGCGCTGGCTGTTGTGTTGACATAAGTGCTTCTCCTCTTTGACCATTGATGATAGCCGTCCAGCAAAAATCCCGTCAGCTGGACCGACTGTGTTAGAGCTGGCCTATAGAGTGCGCAAAGGTGGCCAAGCGCTTCCCACACTGAGGTCCTCGGATCTTGGGTGGGTTCCAGGATGCCCTCAAAAGGATGGGATTACTTCTCCCACCCCCTCCACCAGATATTAGAATTAGGAATGAATGGTGTAATTACAAAAGTTTGGGAATTGACCAGAAAAAGGGAGCATGCAGATGATTTACAGGCATTCAGATAGTGTTGTCCAAGGTCTAAAGTCCTGCAGCTGTCATATCTTGGATGTTGCATTGGTCATGCTGAAGCTTGGTTTCAACAGGAATTCAACAGGATGCCTGAAAAAGGGAAAACACGACCTATGAGACAGTCAATAGCCTGCTTGACCCGCAGTGAACTACGCTATATGAAACAGTGCAGTGTAATTATGGCAAAATTTAGCCTACTACACATAAAGTGAACAAACTAATGTTATTACTCAACAGATGATGGAAATCTCTGCTTGCATTTTGAACTGAACATTTAATATTTTATCATTAAGGCACACTGCATTGACCTTTGACCTTGTTGTTAGTTTTGAGTGTTCGGCAAGTTGTTTTCAGGGTTACTGTTAATTATCAGTAACAGCAGGTCGAGAGCTTTCTGTTGATCTTTGTTAGTCCCTCTTTTCTAATGGGGTTTTATGCTTCTATACCTTCTCAGTGAGAACTGTTATTAAAGCCCATCCAGAAGAGCAATACTACCAATTAAAGACCAACAGTTCTGAGGAATAGGACTCAGGGTCAGATCGACACTTTCTGCAACACCTTAAGTTATAATACTGTGCACATGCTTTTTTTTTTTCTATATTAATATTTATATGCATGTGCACACCTGCATTTGTCAAACTGGGAAATTGCCTAGAGTCTAATTTTCTTTTTCAGACTGATAGACATTCCACGGTATGAAACTGTGATTGTGCTGTCAGACAGCTGATGATGCCTGCTCTGAGCTGGTGAGGATGCTGCCACATATGACCAATTGGATGTCAGAGGATTTAACACAAAATGTTATAATTCTAGGACCCAGTAACAGGTAAGAATTTAATGTGATCCATCAGAATATAGTGCAAATTAGCTTCTGTCCCCCCTCTGCCCTTGACAAAACAAAAAGGATATTTTCACCCTGTAACAGCATATGCCCAGCACCATTTTTCTCTTCTTTTTCTTTTATTCACAAGCATAGTTAAACCCAATCAGGAGCCAGCTCAAACCATCCATGCTGCCTTTATACAGTGCACTACTTTGAGGGTACCGTCATACTAAGGAACCTCAAGGTCACAAACAGAAGCACAGCAGTAGCACATATTAATACATATGGCTCTGCACTGGCTGGTGCCAAAATCTTCCAGTGTTGTCTTCAGGAGTCTCTAGCACATCCTTTCAAACTGTATAACAGTGCCAAGTTTTAAAGTAACATCTGCATGGACTGAGCCTTCAGTAATCTCCTAGAGATCAATAGCACATTAGGAGGAGACTGAAGAAGGAAAGGAGTGAGTAAAAAGGGTGATGAAGAGGCAGAAGGAGAATTAAGAAGAAGAGAGAGACGCATAAAGGAAAAGAGATGATGTGGACAGAACAAAAGAGCCTGGTGTGTGTTTGAAGACAAGGGGAGGAGAAGGTTAGAGGGATGAGGCCCACAGCAAGGCAGGTAGAGGAGGGGGTTATGCGAGGAGAAGGACGAGGAGAGGAGGAGAAGGGGTGGGGTAGATAGGTGGAGGGGGGGATGACAAAGAGAGTTCAGAGGATGCACAGATGACCAGAAAGAAAAAGACATGAGAGAGAGATGGAAATAGTTTGGGGGAAACCCACTGTAGACGCAATGTCAATCCTAATTACTAATTCATTAACCTGCCCAGCTCCCTTCCCCCCTTTGTAGCCACACAAACACACACTTACACACCCACACATGCACTCAGCGCTCTCTGCTCGGTCCCTCCTCTATGTCCCACGAGAGGCAGACGGGTGGCTAGATGGAGAAATGAAGAGGTGTGTCTGCAGCTAAGTGACATCTGCAGGGCCGTGATGGCGGCAACGTGTTGGGAGCTCTGGAAATCCCTGATGTGACAATGGGAGGGAGGCGGGGAGGTAACTGGTGAAGGGAAAAGCTAACAGCTTGCGTTTTGGTTTGTTGGAGCGGGTGGTCTCCTGTAATGGTACATATGAGTGTGTTAATGCGCACGGCTGTGGTGTCAGAATATGTTTATGTGTTTGTTCCGTCATGCATGTACATGGATGCTCAAATGTGCAATCAGAAGGTGTGCTGGCATGTAGAGAGAGAGAGTGTGTGTGTGTGTGTGTGTGTGTGTGTTTGGGGGGAGATAAATCAATAAGCTAATGTTGGTCTGCTCAAGTAATAACGTTGTGGGTATAATCAAAGCAAGGGGGAGGTGCGAGAAAGACTGATGGTGTGTATGTGTCTTTAGCTCCTGCTGCATGACTCCTAGCTCTGTGTGTTTGTGTTTGTGTGTGTGTGTAGACCACTGAGGTACACATTGATGTTAGCATCCACACACACCAGGACCTCCTGCAGCATTCCTCTGCACATGCTCACATACACAACTCATTAGGAAGATGGAGATGCAAGCATGCACACACATGGACACAAATTCAGGCACCTTAGGGTATACACACACACACACACACACACACACACAGACACACACACACACACATACACACACACATCAGAAGATGCAGTGCTGCTGACTTTGGTGGAATTAGATCCAGAAATCTTCCAAACAAGCATTGATCCGAGAGTTTACAGCGCCGGCTCCGTCTGCCATGGCAGGCCAAACAACGGGGAGCTCTGTGAGACAGCTGGGGAGCACTCACACACACACACACACACACACACACACACACACACACACACACACACACACACACACACACACACACACACACAAGAGCAGAAGCCACTGTGGGCACATATACGGCACACACACATGCATCACAGTATGTGTGTGCACATGGTGTGGCTCTTTGATCACAGGACTTCATAGCACTGTGTGCTGGAGTGTAAAAGCATGTGTGCAGCTCTGATATCTGATATTAAATTAATGTGTGTGTGTACACACAGATTCACAGCTGAGGATAAATGGGAAGTGTTATTTTGGAGCTGTTTCGCTGAAGGCTCCCATGATAGCATGTTATAAGAAAACGTTTAAACAAAAATTCCTGTTTTCAGGAATGAAAATATATTTTTACAAGTGCTGCTGCTCAGTAATCATGAGCCTCACAGAACGTTTTAGTTCAATTTTATCCACATGCTGATTTCAATGTAAATCCACTATAAGTCACCCTTTTAGATTAACAGTGAATCATGCTGAATCACAAGCATTACGTGTGTGAAAGTGACCACTTATATTTATGAGCATCATATTTTAGCTGATTTCTTTTTCTTGGTTCTTTGGCTTCAGTTTTCCTGTTGCTCAAATCTGCTGCACCAAATGGAAGAATGCCGAGTTTAGCAAGTAGCTGGCAAAGATTGGAGTTGGTGTAGACCAAAACAGCGATGAAAGGAAAGTAGTATTGGGGCCTTCATTTGCCCTTTGAAAAATGAAAATTTATGGTGTACTTGTTGCCATTTGAAAAAAAAGACCCCAAAAAACTAACAAAAAAAGTTAAAAAAAAACAAAAAACACAAGTGTTTTATATAAATTTATTAGACTTGGGACAGGAAATGCAGCAACAGGCAAATATATTACCACTGGGGAACCATCAGCAACACAAAGGCCTTTCACTGTAACATTTATCTTTGTAACAGATTCAGCAGCAGAAGAAGAAACAAAGAAGCCACGCACTTACCCCCTCATTGGACATCATTATTAAACTGCACGCCTTTGTGTTGGACTCCAGTGATTCCCTTGACTACCTCATCAGCATTCATTACCTCTGAAAAGGAGGGGGGACACCGCATGTCAGCACTTGTGGTGTGTGTGTGTGTGTGTGTGTGTCTGTGCAAATGTCAGGGTATGTGTGTGTGTGAGTGGCTCTCATCTGGGTCATTATATCCACAGGCATGAAAAAGCAGGTTACATAGACACACTTTCCTGAGAGAGACGAGTGCAAATATAGCTGGGCAGGGTCCTCATTTTTCAGCATCAGTCACTTCCACCTGTGACCACTTGTCCCCATAAGCTGAAGGATAAAAGTAAGGATAAAGATCATCTGTGTGTGTGTGTGTGTGTGTGTGTGTGTGTGTGTGTGTGTGTGTGAGAGAGAGAGAGAGAGAAAGACCAAAGATATATAAATCTATCTCTAAAATTAAAGTGGCAGGGATTCTTAATATTTCCCAGGAGAAATGACAGCAAAAAAAATGTAACAGCACAAAGTTCCATGTTTGTTTATGGACAAAGCTGATCTGTATTTATTTGGGTTCATGAGTGTGTGTGTGTGTGTGTGTGTGTGTGTGTGTGTGTGTGTGCGTATGTTTATAATACCTTGTGGGGACAATATTCCTGACATATACTACGTTGTGGGGACCAATTGCTCCTTGTGGGGACTGGAGCCTTGTCCCCACAAGGGGAAACCCTGTTTTTGGGTCAGGGGTCAGAGTTAGGGCTAAGGTATGAATTGAGTTTAGGTTAGGGTTAGGGTTAGGTATGTGATGGTTAGGGTTAGGAAAAGGGTAAAGGTAAGGTTTAGGCTGTAGAAATGAATGGAAGTCAATGGAAATTCCCCACAAAGATAGAAAAACACACTTGTGTGTGTGTGTGTGTGTGTGTGTGTGTGTGTGTGTGTGTGTGTGTGTGTGTGTGTGTGTGTGTGAGAGAGAGAGAGAGAGAGAGAGACAGCCAGACAGACAAACAAGGGAAGCACTGATGGCCCTGCCAACATGATGACAGAATGTGCCGTGTGTATCAGAGACACTTGGTGTGTGTTTGTGTGTGTGTGTCTATGAGTCTGCAGCCAGGTCAACCGACAGACCAGTCACCATGGCAACAGTGCCACACTCTGCCCCTATGTGTCAAGCTGTAAATATGGAAGTCTTTGGAATCAGAAGACATCTGGACGGTCTCAGGATGGTACAGGTGTCGTCCCGTGATGACCCAGCATATTGTTTTTGAGGCATATGGTAATCGCCTGATAACAGAACTGTATGGCTTTTTTTTTTTTTTTTTGTATGCAAAGAATTAAAACCTTGTGAGTTTAAATACCTGAGTTCAGCCATCCAAAGCAACAGACAGGGCACAAGAGAGGTGAAGACGAGTGCAGGCAGGGTGGAGTGGGTGGACATGAATGTCAGGGGTGACAGAGGGACAGCAGCAAGACTGAAAGGGAAGGTTTACAAGATGGTAGGGAGACCTGTTATGATGCTTGGTTTGGAGACAAAGTTGGAGTCAAAGGCGAGGCTGAGATGGTTTGGACAGTGGCTGGAGGAAAAGATGAAGACCACAGAGAAGACTGATGGATGTCGTGAAGGAAGACATGCAGATGGTTGGTGTGACAGAAGAGGATGCTAGAGATAGAGTGAGATGGTGGCAGATGATCTGCTGTGGCGACCCCTGAAGGGGAGCAACTGAAAACAGAAGAAGAAGAAAGAGTTAAAACCCTTAGTCCCAGCAGTGTGGCATCATTGTCAACTGGCTTAAAGGAGCAGTATTACCCTATTTGGTGTGCAACATGTTACAAGTGTATATTTCCACTCCCTTTTTACTATTCACCAGAGAACAAAATGAGTATCAATAGTGGGAGAGGTGTTTCAGATAATTTTAGTGTCTTTCCCTCTCACAGGTCCCATCAGCAACGCATCCACCTGTCAAAAATAGGTTCAGATGAACCCACTGCACACCACCCTGCGTTCCCAACACCAAACAGCAGACTCACAGACTTAGTTTATAGCTTTTCAAAATCATTCTTCAACAGCCAAAATGAGAGGGATTTACATTTGCCTGGTGACCAGAATCATGCATGGGTGGATGTGCAAATCAGTAGCTGCTGGCCAGCAGCACTATAAGGTAATGATGACATATGCAATTTGTGTTAAGACTTTTTCTCTCCAAGGTAATTAGTGTTGCTTTAACTGTTAAGCTGCCTCTTCGTGTTTATTCAGCCATACCATGTAATCAGAAAAGCAGCTCTGCCTATAATACTCATGCTTAAAATAGAGCTACATTTTAATCCCCGTAAAGCCCGGTTACAGAAAGATGCATTTTTCTGTATTAAAATGTGGAACGTCAACCAGTATCTACAGTGGGAGCTTGTATTGCTGCATGTATATGTAAAAAAAAAAAAGAAATGCAGCCTGTCTATGTAATAATGTTAAGTCTTTCTAACTCATTTTTGAAAATGAAGCATTAAAAAAGTCAACATACAGCGTTGGCAGCACGTTATGGCAAACACTCAGAGGCGCGTGCTTCATCACAGTCGGCTCTGTCAGTTAAATGAGGTTGGGGACTAAGGCAATATTTCTTTGCTGTCAGTTTAACTGCATGCATCTCTCATGTGAATCCATGCTAATGCACATCCTCTGCGTCAGTCCGTGCATTAAACATGGAACAGTTGTGGGAGATTGTGTTGCAATACTAAATGTTTTGCAATTAAAAATTAGCCTGATTATGTTGCAGGGATAAGTCCCCCCCCTTCCAACATATACGCATGACAGGAAATGTAAACTGCCGTTATCACATAAGATCCAAATTAAAAATAAAATAAAAATTGCATAGGGAAAACAGAACAAGACCGAATGTGCAGATGCGACTTGTGAGACTTGTTGGCTGTCTTCTCCTATCTTAGCACACACGTTCGATTTTAGGGGTTGGAGGTCAAAGAAATGTTAAGTGTCTAAAAGGTCCAGACCAACCTGCCAAGGATCCAGCCTAATACAAAAAAAAAAAAAAAAGCTGCAGGCTCTTTATCATACACTGACCTCAATGTTTCTCATTTAAAGTAGTTCAAATGTAAATGCATTTGAGAATTTGCACCTCCAAAGTTTAACATGAGCAATTATTAAGTGTTTAACAGTGTGTACAACCAAGAAAAAAAGCAGTGTCGAATGCAGCATGATGAGGTAAGAAACCAGATTAGTGACAGCATGCATTCTCAGTCGTGTACTGTTATGTTTTCAAATGGGATTTTTATGTATGAAAGTGCACTCGGACACAGATCCACACATTAAAACCTCAACACCATAAAAAGTTTTAGTTTTAGTCTATATTATCCAGTTATTCAAATTAACACATGCTAATAATTGCTGAACACAGAACTAGGGCCCTCGTTGGTAACCCAAACATCCCCAACTTAAATGTGACTCATTTTATTTCTCATCGTAAAATTAAAAATGCCATGATCCGGTTTAATTTTTGAATCTTCTTCTTTCGGCTGCTCCCTTCAGGAGTCACCACAGCGGATCATGTGCCTCCATCTCACCCTATCCCTAGCATCTTCCTCTGTCACACCAACCCTCTGCATGTCCTCCTTCACTACATCCACAAATCTCCTCTGTGGTCTTCCTCTTTCTTCCTGCTTGGCAGCTTAAGCATCCTTTGTCCAGCATATTAACAGGATTTGAATATAGTGTTCAAAAGGCCTACATAATAAGGATCAATGAACAATTACTTGTTGAACATATACTTTTTTAGAATGATGTTCTCGTGTGATGATGCCTGATCAGGCTTTATTCTCTGCCCCCGAGTTGCACTCACTCGGTCCTTTCATTGACTTGACTTGTAGTTTCGCATTACTCCAGCAGAGGGTGCTGCTCATGCATCAACACCATTTATGTGAGCGCATACCTGTTCCCCTCCCGGTGGTTTCAGACCAGTGACTGTGGAAATACAGTCATTAATTCAGACGAGTTTATTGTTAATAAGCGCGGGGACTTTAGCCACTCTTCTTAGCCAAGAGTATCTACAGGTAAGAATGTGACAGATTAAGGAAGGAGAATGTTTTCCTTATTGCAAAACAGTTCCTTGTAATACAATCATTTCTGGTAATACAAATTGAAAGGTGTGGCCATTGATTAGGAGAAAGGACGTAAAAGAAGTATTAAAAACAATAACAAGAGAGAGCGAGAAGGCAGTCATGAGTTATAGGAGGCAACACCTGGGCTGGTTAGAATAAGTACAGTAAGGTAGACAAGGGGTCATTTAGGTTTATATTTAGACAAATTAAGCATTAAAATGAACCTAGGCTAAACAATGAGTGCATTTATTTTTATAAGATTTTGGTCACCACTAGAAGAAAGCTTTGTGTATTCATGTGTGTGGACCTTGAGCTTCCCAGCCCGACTGAGAGGTAGACAAACAGGTGTCTGGTATCACTTTTGTGGAGACCCAGGCAGTATTGACCGATGACAGTTGCGGTTTCACTTTGCGCAATGCCAGCTGTAGTTTGGGGTACATTTGACTGAGCTGGCAATAAGGTGTTTTCACAGAAACATATATATATATTCCACTCCACTCCTACGATTTCTGTCACCTGTAACTGTTTTACTGTCAGTTGTCTGACTTTCTAACTTCCTAATTCTCAGTTTGAGGGAGTTAGAATTCCTGAATAAGTGACTTGAAATTTTCCTTATCTTGGCGGTAATTTAACAATATTAAATAAATTTCATGAAAGAAATAATTAACACATAAACAAACATTGATTTTGTAATGAATTAGGTATTTCTTTCCCTTGCAGTTATTGCCAAATTACTGCATTTTACCTTGCAAAATATCATGAAATTATAAAGGAATTACAGATCCATTTAATGAAGCCCTTTTTGTAACTTCTTTCTGTATGTGTTGGGTTTGCGGACCCTACTGTATAACAGAATATACCTTACTGTAAGTATATATCAATTTATATTAAGTTCTAAAACAAAGCATACGAAGAGCAGTTCAATTTATTAATTACAGAAAAATGTCACCGTGACGTACATAACCCAGAAAAGTTTATATCACACCAGTGTTCAGGTGTGATATAAATAGCTATGACTGCTCATAGGTATGTGACTAACACTATGTCACTGATCTTATCAGATCAAACACAACTGGGCCGAGCGAATGCAGAACAGCGACTTTCTACGTGATAATGGTGTCAACAACCTGTTGACGGAAAACCCCTTGTGGAAAAACTAAAAAATAACCAGATTCCTTCCTGTGCACATGGTGTTGTGACTGGAAAAAAAAAAAAAAAAATTCCTTCCTGTGATTGATTGTTTCACGCTAAGACAGCAGGACTTCCTTAAGGAGAAAGGAGGAAAGTCAGAGGGTAAATGCAGCTATGCAGACTCTCTCAGCCAGATAAGATTTAAATAGTGAATGTAGGGGAAAGGAATCACAGAGAATCACCCCTCTTTTCCCATGATGCCACGTGGGTAAAATTCAGAGCCTGTCAGGGGAAATTAAATTCCTTATGTCCTTGAACATAACTAAACCTCACAGGGGAGCAGATTAGAAATTTCAGGCTATGAAGTCATTAATAGTAGTGGATACACTGTATATGTAAATTTATTTACTAGATATTGTGACCCAGCAGCTATTAGTTTATCTTTTTGTGTTATTGTGGTAATATAAATAGGGAGGAGGAAGCACTGGAAAGAGGAGGTGAAAAAGGGAGGGGAGAAAAAGATGAATGCGTTGATGTCAGTCCGTCCCACTCCTATTCAAGTACAAATGCAGCCGAGCTGAGTCAAGCCTGCATACCGCCACTGCTGACGACCGATCTGATCCCACACAAACACACACAAAGGCGTTCTCTGACGGCCTGTCGCGTCACACGCTCATCATAACACTCTCACAGAGGCGCTCAGAGTCAGACCAGAGCTGGGAGATGCTACGAGCTGGCAGCCGCTGAGTAAGTCCGCTTTCCCTCCTCTGCACTCTTTCATTCTCTGCCCCCTTTTTCTTGCTTGATTGCCATTCTCCAGCCCGTCTAAGTTAATTTATCTCCCGCACTCTGCTCCGTCTCTGTGAAATGGCTAGTGTTTTCTCAGACTGAGAGACCCTTTCAAACTTTTCTCTCAGTATGCCGTGCACATGCCTTTCTGCTTTTCTTTCTTTCTTCCCCCTGCATGTGCAGTGGCAGAGGCAAACCCCAGGCTTATTTGCATGTTGGCGCAGAGCCAGAGCCCGATGCTTTACCTTTACACAGGAATCATTTTGACACTTTCTGTGTTTTTTTTTTCTTCTCTGAAGCATCTGCACGAGTTGTTATTGTCTTTGATAAATCTCAGTCTGAATACTACTTTTGTCCTGCTGTACCCATATCCACGCAGTTGATTGTCGGAGGTGTAATGCAGGTGTAACGCTGTTCATGAATAAAAAGCTGAAGCAATTTGCCACAGAGCAGGATGTTTGCTATGAAGTCAGGTTGGGTTTATTTGTCTTGCTCTCAATCACAGAGTTTCAAAGGGCTTTAAAGCACCTCCTATTCCATCTACACAGGCAAGAACATGGATCACAAAGCCCTCACGGGGGGAAAAAACTACTAAAAGAGATAATGAGAATTGCTGCACTGAGCTAATGAATGAATGGAGACTGGTTTCAGGACTGACACCAAAACTAAACCATCCAGTTTAGTACGTTTAGTGAGATTTTGGGACCTGTGGGTAACAGGGCCAAACCAGATTGGCTGTTTTCTACCGTTTCGATTAGGATTTAGAGGATTTAGAGGACTTAAACGGGTCCTCTGTGGAGTGCACGTGGCCACACCTAACCTAAATGCCAACTTTTATCAGCAACTACTCTATCGCTCTCATGTGCTCATTGGTCAGCTATTATCAGCCACACAAATCCTATTGGCTCTCACTCAGCAAAACACTATCTCACATTTTTTTAAACCACACAAGGTTGTTTTGGGGGGATTTTGCTTCTGAGGACTTCCTTATTAATTTATAGCTAACTGGGCTGACATGCATGTTGATAAGGTTCTGGAAAAAAAATTATGTGTGTGTGTGTGTGTGTGTGTGTGTGTGTGTGTGTGTGTGTGTGTGTGTGTGTGTGTGTGTGTGTGTGTGTGTGTGTGTGTGTGTGTGTTTGTGTGTGTTTGTGTGCATGTAATATTCAACTCTTTCTCCATCTGTCTGTTACTCACAGATAGTGTGGAGTCATTAGCACCCCACCCTGTATATGGGTGTATGCATGTGTGTGTGTGAGTGTGTTGACATACAGAACCTGCCCCTGTTTGCCTGTCAGTGTTTGAAAGCGCAGCAGCATTCTCATTGCAACACTCTGGCACACACACACACACATTGCACTTGGCATTGTGACTTATTTGCTTAGAGTCTATTGTGTTCTGCCAGCCAGAGCTGCACTGAGTGAAGGGGAACAAAACAATACAGTAGATTTAATCTCTCTCTCTCTCTCCCTCTCTCTGTAAAACCCACAACAGCAGCATTTACTGCCCAGCTGATTCGGACACTCTCCACCTCTACCTCTAGAGAGCCCTGCACGCTCCTGCTGCAGCCCTGAAAAACAACACTTTGCAAACAACACTCACGTGACCTCCAACAGCTAAGACTGTACCTGACCCCACATTTTTCAAAGAAAGGGGAACCTGACTCTGTGCAGAGCGGGAAAAGAAGCGATCACATCCCGCTGCTGAAACACAACCCACAGGACTGAGAGAAGAAGGAGGGCCTGACGATCATCTTTGGTGCCCGGGAAACAGAAGCAGGATGCTGGCTGCAATCCTTCGGGATATGTGGGTGGAACCGGAGGTGCTGGAGGCCCTCAGTGAGGAGCAGAAAAGGATCCTCTTCCTCAAGATGAGGGAGGAGCAGGTACGCCGCTGGAGAGAGCGTGAGGAGAAAGAGGAGAGGAAAGAACAAGACAACAACACCAGGCCAAAAAAAGGTACACCACTGGTTATTCTGTAGTAGGTATACTAGTTCAACCTATGAGAATACATACAACTCATATCAATATGAATTCCAGTAAAGGAACAGCATTAAACGCTGGCTGAAAAAGCAAAATTTTTTTGGAACAGGAAGGACCATAGTTTCTGGTAAACCCAGCCTTCATTTTGATGGGAACAATAAGGCCTTCAAGTCTAACTTGACCTTATTTCTTTACAGGAAACCCGCAGCTGACACAACTCAGTTGACAGGTTATTTCAGTGGAAATCATTTAGTTCAATTAGAGAGCAAAGTTATTGTAGTTAACCAAAACTAAAGACAAAAAAAAACTACCTGTAAAAACAGTTTTACTTAACTGAAATTAAAAATAAAAGCTGGTTGAAACATTATTATTTACTTATAAAATTAACTCTTAGAATATACAGCACCTGTGTTTGTCATTTTGGCTAAATGTGTCAATGCAACAAGCATTAGAAGCTTTGTTTTGTACGATTACTGAGACTGTTGAGAATGTCCCAGTTTTCATAAAGTGAAGGGCATGGTTTGTACTGCAGTCGGCCTACATAGTATACATTTCTATAGCTTCTCACTAAAAAAAATACCCCACAGAATACAGAGAAAATAAAACTAGCATTAAAATTAACAAAAACCAAACAAAAATGAAACATTTTTAAAAAATAAAAGCATAAACTGAAATAAGAAAACTAATTCAAAGCTAACTGCAACTGAACAAAACTGAAAACACATGAAAAACAAAATAAAAACTAGCTAGCTCTGTCAGTTTATAGGCTAACAGGCTTGAAAAACTCTATATGTGGACAAAATTACTGGATATACTTGGATGTATTTATTTAATATCTGTTTAAAGAAAGAAACTTTAAGAAGGAAGACAAGAAATAGGGGAAAGAAGCTAGCTTAATTTGCAATCACTATATGTTCATTATATTTAGTGTCTTGCTGCTAACTCCTTTTGGGAGCTACAGAAATACTTGAAATCTAAATTCTCAGTACACATGAATAGTGAAACAAGTGTTTGGTATAAAACCCTCTCTGGTTACCAATCTGACTAATGTGTTTAAATTACACTCAAAGAAATCCAGTTTACCATCAGCCTTATTGTCCTGTCTTACTCATTTCACCCAGCCTTCCTTCAATTAACATGTCATTCTAAGTCACTGAGCCTCAGCCGGTTCACCCAGACAATGGGTGTGTGTGCATGTGTGTGTTTGACGGACAGATCTCTCACCACTGCTTGAATCATTCTGTTGGCTGAAAGCTGAATAGGACTGAGGAGGCTGAGTGTTTCTGGGGCATCACCGCGCTTTAAAGCACATATTAAGTTCCCCTTTGTTCACCCAATCTCTGCGTGTCACCTGAGAGGTGACAGAGTGTGTGCCGTTTGCGCATTACACTGCATACAATCCAGTCTGGCATCTTTCCGTCTTTGTTCACTGTTCTGTGGACAGGAAAAACAAGCCTTTACATGTGGTGTGCAAACAGGTCTTTAAACATCACACAAATGCATGATTAAATGTGCACCTGTGTGTGAAGATTTCTATTATGTGCTGGATTTCTGGTTAATTTGTGGGCGTGGTGGTAATAAAGACAGGCAGCTCAGGTCTGTAAAGCTCACAGCTGTAACTTAGTGAGGCGACTATAACTGTGAACACTGAAGGTGTGTTTTTTTTTTTTTTTCTACCACATCACACTGAGGTACCTTTATGTGCTGCGTGACAACATACAAACGCAAGCCATTCAGCTAAATATAAATGGAAACACAGCTGCCAGTATTAGCTGTAAATGTGTATATGTGCATTTTCAAGCCACGCCCCACTCAGTGATGTCATGGCAGGTGTTGAATCTTTATGAGATACTTTGCTGTCATGGAATACATTTATCAGCCATCCGGGCAGGGGAATTATTTTTGTATGCAACGTCATAATGAGGTAATCACTAAAAATAGGTAGTTCTCCAGGAAGTAAATGCAACATTATGTCATTCATTCATAACTATGAATTATTCATGATTATTGCAACAGTAGATTCTTTAATACAGTTATCTATTAGCATTACGACATGTAAGGTATCTCAAAGTGAAATTTAAGGGGGCATTTAACTATCTTCTCACTGAAGGGAGGGTTACTGTTATTCCCCCCTTTTCAAGTCCAATAAATTCAATTTTTTTAAAACTTTTTTAACTATTTTGCTGTGGGGCACAATTAAAAAATTCCAGGGGGAATAAAATGCTGAGCAGACACAGAAACTGGGTTAAAAATGTACTGAGGACAGACTACGCTAATCAGATAAAGTGTTAGAGGGCAAAGTTTATTGCTGGATCATGAGGCTTCTCAAGACCAACACTTATAGGACAGCACCACCTTCTGGCTGATAGCTACAATAACAGTTTCTTAGAGGACAAGTTCATTCAGAATCACGCTGAGTGTTTCTTTCAGCCTGCAATGAGAGTATATTTTATATTTCATATACTTACCCATTTTGTTTTTATTTTTATTTTCTTCTCAGCTTCCAGTAAACGCGTGAGCTGGCTCCTCGGGCGGGATGGCGACGTGAGCGTCAGTATAATCGGCGAGGTGGATGAACTGAGATCCTCCAGACTCCTCCAGAACCTCATGAACAGCAGGTAGAAATGCATCATATGAGGGAGTACCTTAAAAATATAGTGTATAATGTCATTAACCTTGACTTTTTGATGCTGACGTGATTAGAAAGGATAAAAGTAAAGTATAACAGCATCTGTTGCCAAGCTTTTTTTGGTAGCAGCTGATGGTTTCTTATATATTTTTTGAAAACTGGTTTAATTTGTTAGATCAAATTTTCCAAAAACAAATCTTTAGCATGTCTTTTTTTCTCATATCACATAAAAGAATAAGACCCTATTTTTAATAGATTTTAATTAATTTTGCTTTGTCAATTACTTCATCCACCACTGCACTGTGTTTTTAACCCAACACATAAGAGCAGCCACATATATATCTCTAATTATGTTTGATCAGATCAACAGTGACCTAAATAGCTTCAGTCAGCTGGCCAACTCCTCGTCCCATCTTGATTATAGAAGTTATTTGTCAAATGACTGACTGGTGGATTCATTCGAGGGTTGCCGTCTCAGGGACTAAAACTGATGTCTTTGTCTTCCAGACTCCACTCTGATAATATGACTAGCATCCAGACAGTGGACTTGCTGCCAGGAAGAGAGGACCAGCAGCTGAGCCTTAAAGAAGACATCCAGCTATCTCTCACACATGTAAGTTCACGTGCTTTTGAAGTGGGTTTGAAGTCAGGAGAGGCTTCGAGTTTTAACATCAAGTCATGTCGCGCTCGCACACAGGATAACAAAGCCTCACCGAATGACCAGTCATCCGAGGAGGACTCCTGCAGCGCTGATGATGACCTGAAGGACACAGCTGAGGACAGCGACAGTGAATCAGGCAGCAGCTCGGACAACCTCAGCGACTGGGCTCCAAGCTTCAGGCCCCATTTTAGTAGCTATGGCAACCAGCCACTCAGAGCCCCGCTGGCGAACACAGAGAGGACCAGCCTCCAGGATAGAGGTGAGGAAAGAGGAGAGGACAGAGGAGGGGTTTGTGTGTGTTTGTGTTAATCACCGATTCTAACTGCTTATAATTTAAGATTAATAAACATAAAGTGGGTCTGAATAGAACTTGTAGCTACTTGTTTTTAGAACAGGCCATAGAAACGGTATATTAAAAGAATAAATCAGCAAAAGCGTACCAGTTAAGATTGCGGCAGGCATGAGTCCTTACATCCACTGGTGAAAACGTTAAGATGTTTAACTAAAATAGAAGCACATTGTAAATATACACTATTATAAGTATATAATGTTAAATGTAAAAAGAACAGTAAAAATGATCGTTATTGATTACACACAGGAGAATTGGGAACAGTAACAAAAGGACAGGAGCAGTACTTAAAATAATAGGATACATACATACTCGCCTAGTTCAGTGTTACAGTACATACTGATTATGGCATTACTGTGACTTGTATGACTTACATGTATTAAGCTGATCATTGTTCTAAAGGCTACCTTCTAATATAACGATACCAGATAGTGCTCGAAACAATAACTCTCATCAAGTCGAGTGTAGAAAAGAAATAGTTCCTACATGAAACAAGTCACAATGAGTTACCTTTCTGAGTAACCTGGTCGTGATATCTATAAAAAGATGTTGCTGGCAAGTGCCATTTCAGTCTACTGTATTAAAGAGAAAGGCAGACATCTCTGCAGGTGACGTCTCCAAAACTGGGCAGCTCACACCAGGTCTGTGGTTTTACGTAGTAGTTCATTGTCATGATAAGTTACCACCTCAGCTACAACAGAACCAGCTGTATCCCAAAACATGTCAGTGATTGCAAGCTGTTGTCCATTTCTTAGAAACTGTGTGCTACAAAGAGAAGACAGAGGGCAGAGGTCGTGTGGAGCAGCTCAGGAAGAAATTCACAGATAATCATCACAATACATCAACCGCCTACAAGAAACCGCCCATACCTGCCAAACCTGCTCATCTGCAGAAGTGAAGCTCACCGCTGACCCATTAGGACTCCATGTGTAGTCTGCTACACGCGACCCCGAAGAGTCTACTCTGCAGAGTGTAATGAGCCCTCTGCAGAAATAACAACTCCGTTGTACAGCAGCAGCCGTGGCTGAGGCTAAATACACTGAAAGCAAAGGATTCTTACTTGAACCCGAGCAGTGAACAAAAATCCACGTTATTAGACCTTATTTCAAGGTCCGAGCTACAGAAAGAGAAACGTCTGGGGGTGGAGTGAGAGAAAGACTTGAAAGCTTTTGGACTGAAGTCAACCTGAATGATAAAACTAAGCAGCTTTGATGTTGAGTTGAAATTCAAGTTCAGATGCGCTCACACAGTGTCTGTGATTGACAGGTCGACACAGAGCAAGATGTCTAGAGATACTCTCACACACACAGACTATTAACTGTATGTGAAAAACACTGGTTTTATTACTGGCATGTCATAAGCAGGACTGCTTTATGAAAAAAACAACAGATAAATCATATTAATGTCTTTCTTTACTGATTATAAGGTGGAAACTGTAAGAACGTAGTCCATGTAATGTGTTGCTATAGTGGTTTTAACGGTGCTGACATATTGTTGACAAGATTCTCCTTCAGCATTTTACCTGGCATGAGAGTTTGTTTTATAAAAGAAATGATTAACATGACTTTTTGTTTGTTTTTTTGGACATAGCGTGTGTTACTATGTAATGGCCACTCTGGTGCACTGGATTTGAAAAGAAACTGTAACTATGACATTCAAAGGAACTGACTTACAGCTCTTTTTAATAGATAGCTAGCATGCTAACTAGCACCATGTCTTTAGGGTCATGTTGGCCTCTAAGTGGATCCACCACTCCTGTGTCAGGGGTATACTGAAAAGGAATGACATTTGATAGAAGCGTTCATCTTCATTAGATGGTGAATTCTGTCTTTTCTGTTTTTCTCTGAGGCCATCATAAAGTCTTTTAGTAAACTCTTATGAAAACTGCCAAAAAATTTGGTTTACATATTCCTACTCCCTACAGGATGCTTTAGAGTGAAGGCTAATATCTAAACATTAGCATCATTAACATAAGCATGTTAGCATGCTAATGTTAGCATCCAGCTCAAAGCGCTACTCTGCACAGATGTTAGAAGGGCAAAGGAAATTTTTGATGAATTTGACCAAAAACAATTAGTTGTAATATTTTATTTACCTTCTACTTCAATGGTTGGTCTCGGAAACACCATTTCTCATCACTAAATATACATTTGCTTGTTTGGGGTGGGGGAGCTTTCAGCTACCTGTCACATCTGACCAAAGTTTTTTTTTTATGTAGTATAGCTGACAGCTGTGGAAGCCACATAACTGCACTTTATTTGATATTTGGACACAAAGACGTGAACAGATGTTTCCATACTTAGCATCTACACTTAATTCTTGCTTTGGGGTCTTTGTGCTTTTCCAGTCCAGTCTTCAGTAAGTGAAACATATGATCAGTTGAGGTCAGTAAAGAGGGCATAATCAGGTGATGGAGTTGGCGTGGGGGGGGGGGGGGGGGGGGGGGGAGTCCACATTTTGGCCCTAAAACACTGCTATGTTTAAGTTGCACCGTCATCAAATTAGAGGGACTGTGTGTAAAAATAACTTATGTTTCTATGTTGGTCAGGCAAATTGGATGTGAGCACCCTCCACTGCTTTGACTCAGCACTTTAACCTCATGGTCATTGCTTCATTTCTTTTCCACCGCGCTGGAGCACAGATGTAAAACAATGAAAAGCATCTCTCTGGACAAACATTTACGGGCTCTGCTGCAGCTTTGCGGGACATTAGGAGGAAGACACTGCAGAAAAGACCAAAATCACATCCACAGTACTTTATTTTTAATGTTTGCATTGTTTGAGCTGTAGTTACTACCTAACTATTTGGTCACATGTTCCTTTTACTTGGTCACTAATTAATTCCTCTACTCTACTCCTGCTGACACTTTGTGTTTCACCTTCTGGTACCGTATGGTTCCTAAATGAGTTTACGCCTGTTGTCCTCTCCAACTAAAAGAGTTTTCTTGCCTCTAACAAAGTTGTGTCTGTTCACAGTGTGCATGTAGGGGTAGGTGGGGCTGCTGCAGACGACACAGAGCAGCTGTAGATAGCGGTCACTTACACAATGATTATCTATTCATTGGGCTCTATCAGAAAACAGCCCATCAGGGATCAAACGGAGAGAACAGAAAGCTGATTAACATGTGGTTTAGACTGAGACAGAGGGCGAGACGCTAGGGGAGACAGAGCAAATGAGAGGCTAGTCACGGGAAGCACAACGTCACAGTCAACTCAGTAAACCTTCTCGCATTCCTTCACCACTTCCACACCCTCAGCCTCTGTGTGTGAGTGTGTGGGTGTGTGTGAAGAGTGTGTGATCGTCTGTCCAGCCGTATATCTTGAATCATGTGACTCTACACAAGCAGTCATGCACACAGCGTGAAAAGTGCCACTATATATAGTAGGACAGTGTTGGGTTTCCCAGTAAAGCATTATGGGAGCCTGTTCACCTTTGTTCCTTGAGAAAGCTCATCTTGTTATGTTTCTGTACGCTGGTGTGTTCAGAGTGGGCTGCTTCTCCTGATTATTTTCTACCCAGCTTGAAAGGTGAAATTAGGACACACGCAGCATGTCATGTGTTGACTGTGTGACAGTAAACAACATATAGCATCTGAGCGCCTTTTAGGCAAGCTGTCTTCTAGCCTGTTCTCTGAATCGGGTCATTGTGGGGAGATAGAATAAATAAGTAATAATAATAAATCTGACAGATAACACCTGGGGCTTTTTGACAAGAATGCAACGGTTGTCTCATTTATAACTTAAGGGCTGCTTACGTAATATGTAAAAATTCTTGTTAGTTGACTACTTTTAAGTTTTGTAAAATGAAGGCTTTTTTTTCAGGCCTCTAAAAACACTTGTTTGCACTTAAACACGATCAGCCCTTCTCTCATTTTAAATACATTACTCAGCCTAACCCTAAGTCACGCCTGCAAACATGACAGTTTGTAACAAGAGCTTTCTGATAAAAAGCTAGTCTCTCATGGCATTATTTGAAACTATACAAATGCTGAAAACTCCATCCATTTTATTATATGCTTATCCAACTTAGGGTCATGGGTAGTGATTGGAGCTTATCCCGGCTGCCACTGGGCAAAAGGTTTGGTACATCCTGGACAGGTTGACTCACTAAATGTGTAAGATTAAAATGTTTTAAATCCAGGAAACTTGGAAAAAGAAATGTTGACCACACTGCACTAGAATATGGCTCTGGGGATAGCAGTGTTACACTGTCTTTTTTTGCTGATGTAGCCATAGAGCATACAAAACATGAACGTCGATTCTTGGTCAGAAAAATAAAGGCCACTGCTTGTACTTGTGGTTGCAAAAATACAAGCAGTCTTATAGAAGTCTATAGAAAAACGGCTTTCTGACTTGACCTCTAAACACTTTGCTGATGAGTTTAGTTTTCATTTCAGGTTATACCGAATAAAGAATTATGTCTTAGTCATACCATGTTTCAAAATGGAGGATTATCCATGGTTTGCTCATTGGCTAACGACTTATGATCAGCAACGTGATAGCCAATGAGCAAGTGGGTTTACAGTCAGACCCATCCCTCCTCATCACATTCATTTTTTTGAAACCAAGATGGCAGAAACACTGATCTTGAGGCTTCAGAATGAGTCTTCAGAAACCAGTGGGTGACAGAACGGTAGCCATGTCCATTTTTTATACTGTATGGATCCAGCATTTTGGTCCAGTCTACCAACTACTGGATGGTTTACATTGATGTGAGCCCCTGAGGTTTTTTAAAAAACTTTAAGGCTTTGTTCACACATACATGGGTATTTTGGTAAATGCATTTTGGTCTTTCTTTGACATGTAAACAGTGTTTTGGATCACTGAAAACTCCTGCCATGGTGAAGATTTTTGAGAACTCCGTTCCTGCATTGACATGTGGACAAAGTAAACAGAGATTTTGTCTCGCAACGTCAAGAGTGTGCACCTTTATCTCCTTTTTTGACGTCAGACTGTGCGCCGTATTTTTGTTTGTGTGATTTTGATTGGCCAGCATTTCTTCACGGTTAGGGTTATATTGAAACCTGTTGCTTTTGGCATGCTCTTGACAGCACTTGAAATCGGTTTTTGCATTTTCACATGGACAATTTTTCAAAACAAACTCTGAAAAAACCCTGTTTTAAAAAAGTACCGGTGGACGTAGCCTAAGCATCTTCATCATCGGGTCAAAAATTACTTGCAGTTTCACAGGTGGCCAGCAGGACACCATAGCAGGAGCCCTGTGGAGCTTTAGCATTCATGGAGTAAAAAAAAATTCTGGTAATTTTTTATTCTTTTTTTTTTTTTTTTTTTTTTTTTTTTGATAGAAGAGATCAACATAGTCAGTAGATAGAGTCTATTTTTATGCTCCATTTTTAGCCGTAGTAAAGTATATTTCTATACATGCCAATTTGGGGGCCTAGTGGGCTCTATGGGTACTGCAGGTGGGCTATGAGGGGTCATTTAAATTGCTATAAAATTTTGATTACATAATTATAATTAAACATATTCAAAACTAATAAAAGTAAGCAATTTCAGTTAGGGGCAAACTGAGGGACCCTACATGCTCATAGACTAGCAACTTGTAAACAGATAAACCCAGCTTTATCACCCCTTTTTGACTCTAATGGGGCCCAAAATTTACAAAATGAGTATCATGTTATATTTACTGAGACTTAAAACTAGCAACTGAGACCATAAAACAATCAGGAAGCTGTTGGAAGTCGGGGCTTGTTACAACCAGACATCTGTTTACAATCAAAGGAGGTGCCCCCTGGTGGACATTAGGAAAAAAATGCAGATTTAAAGCACTCACTTTTTAGACCTGAAAACTACATCCATCTTCTATATACAGTCTTTTAGTTGGTTTGTTTTAATAATTTATTTATTAATAATTTACTGAAATTCACAGGGCCTGTCACAAAAATCACATTGCTCTGGTCAAGATTGGTAGCTGTCCTAAAAACTGGGAATTGTGCAAATTTATAGGTCCAAAGGGAGATCCAGCTCAATAATCTTTGGCAATAATCAATTGCACATCATGGGGTGGCGTGAAAACAAGCCATGATGAAATATCTCTGCAGGCAGACAGACTTTATCCCTGTGCTTTGCTTAGCTTCCTGGAAATGTCTTTTTGAAAATCAGCAGCAAGCTAAACATTAACAGAATTTTGTGCACACATTACCTCTGAGGATAGAAATGGAAGAATGATTTGAAAGATCTTTTCATTTGCTCCGGATTTTATGGATATGTTTTGATTGGACTGATGGCAACCCGTATCGGATGTTTTTGAAGTTAAATGTGTCATTTAGTGGTTTCTCTGCTTGTTTTCCACTGGTAGAACAAGACCATCCTGTGGCTGTTTTTAGAAGCTTGAGTTCTCTGAATCCACCTTTAACAGCTTTAAAGGTCAAAGGTCAAGAAACCCCTTTGACCTCTGTGTCACCAAAATATAACCTGAGGGAAGATGAGACAGAGCTTTCTGAGGATGTAAGAAGCCATTGTGTTTCTGTTTGGGAGATGCGTGTTTTTCATGTTTATAAAAGGGGAATGCAAATGGATAACAGAGGCATAATGATGAGTGATCTCAGAAAGATGATGTTTTCTGCAAAGCTGTTACACATTTCCTAACACTGGGGATACAGCCAATGGTTGAAGAAAAAAAATATATTCACAATGAGACACAGTGTCTCAGAGCAAACACACTGGCCAAAATTTCAGAGGACTTGCTCATGAGCGAGGGTCCGCCCAGCTCCAGCGCAGGTTGCCTCGGGCTGGCAGGTTGCTCCACTGCAGTGTGAGTGTGTGTGTGTCTGTGTATATATGTGCGTGAGGAGTTTTTCCTCCAGAGCGGGCAGGGCCGCTGGTGCTAACATATGTAGGCTCCACAGGGGGTCTGTGACGGCACACACCGTCTATCTGGACAATGCATCCATCATTAACCTCCCTGCATCTCTGTCTCGCTGCATTTCAGTCGGCCTCCATCACTGTGCTCGCTGGATCTCACACTCATCTCTCCCTCTGTCTTTGTTTGGCCCCCACGTTATCTTCATCCCCTGCTGTCCATCTCCCTCATCCTCCTCCCTGCGTATCCCTCGCTTTCTCTATTCTCTCCCCCTGTGGCCTGCTTTTCATCTCTCCCTCTTACCCCCCTCCTCCCCTTCTCTCTCTTTCTGCCCTTCACCATACCCCCCCCCCAACCCCACCCCCACACACTGCTCTCCTCTCCCCTTCACCCGCTCCCTGGATCCGCTTTCCACCCCCTCCTACTCCTCTTCCTCCACCTCCCCCAACTCTCTCTCTCTCTCTCTCTCTCTCTGTCTCTCTCAGCCCTCCTCCTCCTCCTCTGTCCTCCGTTCAATGCCCCCACCCTCCCCCCTCCTCCCTTTTTGCTCCTGCCATCTTGCAGGCCAGTGGAGCCAGACTGCAGGCGTTCAGGGAGTCACTGGACCTGCTGGGCAGCGGGTGACACAGATTTCCGGTGTGTGTGTGTGTGTGTGTGTGTGTGTGTGTGTGTGTGTGTGTGTGTGTGTATGTGTGTGTGCATGTGTGACGAGACCGGGAGGAGGAGTGGAGTGGTGGTGGTGGTGGTGAGGGATTAAGCTCCAAATCACTAGAAAGGCACTGAAGGAGGGGGGGGGTGAGAAAAGAAAAAGCTGCAGATCCAAGAATTTGAAATTCCCCCTTTGTCTGGGAGATGAAGAAACACTAGACTGTGGACTCAAAACTAAAAGACTGTGTGTTTCTCATTCAGTGGGAGCGTTGTAATTGCATGATGTTGGAGCTCACTGCTTTTCTCCATGAGTTGGCAGTGTCCTGCGTTGGCTGGCGTGCAGTGCTTTCCCTCTCTCTCACTGTGTCTCTCTCTCCCTGCTTGACAAACACACACGCACACATACACACACAGACACGCATAAACCCCCTCCCGCCCCCACCCCCGCAGATGCGCGCACGCGCACGCACACACACACACACACACACACACACACACACACACAGTCCCTCTGCGATCCCCCCTGACTGAAGGCTCACAGGAAGTGCAGCCGTGGCCCAATTATAGCGTGACACCTCGGGCCGGCCGTTGCTATGGTTACGTCTTCCCTGCGGTCCCCTGGAGTGTGGCGCCGAGGAAGAAGGTCTTATCACATCAGCCATCGTTACGGCAACAAGCAAAAACCCACCCTGTAGCCTCGGCCCAGCTGGCCGTGTATTCGGCTTGAAATCTGCCCGTGTGTCTGTACGTGAGATTTACATACGTGTGGGAGAAAAAGGGGAAATTGTGGGCGAGGAAGAGCCGAATATTTGTGATTGTGTGTCAGGTTAGGTGTGCTCAAGTGCACGCACTGGACTTGCCAAGGCAGCGTGTAGGTGTGTTTGTGTGTCTGTGGGGTTGTGATAAGGCTCTCAGCCACACCATTAGGTGACTCATAATCCACACACAACCTCGCACACACAGCACATGTGTGCGCAAGCAGAAACAAGGTTGCAAACGGACACATACGCCCTATTACAAATGATACACACACACACACACACACACACACACACACACACAAAGACGTAGCATAGAGCTTGTAGACAAGCGCACATGGCAAATTTCTTTTATTTCAAAAGGGCAAACAGCGCTATACAGTACAAGTTGCACACGAAATAATTTAGCCGAGGCCAAACTCATTCATTTCTTACTGATGCAGTGACGTCAGAACAACAGAAACAAAACTCCCCTCATCAGAAACAAAACATTTGGCTCCTCTTTATGTTTGAAGCACAATACATCCAAACTGGAAAGCAATGTAAAAAAAAAGAAAAAAAGAAAAAAAGAAGACATAATGTTTTCCAGATATTTACAGTCTATTTACAGAATTTTTGTCATCATCTGAATATTGACAAACATTGGTATCCTTCTCTCTCTCCTCTCCAATTCACTGATTGTCAAAATGGATGGGAACATGTGTGGACATTCTTAAATGGGAGCTGCAGCTCCTCACTACAACATCTTAATGTCTCTGAACCACAGTCCGAGCATGTTAACATGGTGTCCTGTGTGTGTGTTTTTGTTTTGTTTTGTTTTTTTGTTAAACTGCAGCTCCTCAACAATCATCCAACTGGGAACCTCTGACAAATGCTGCCACCACAAGTATTACTATCCATCCAAAGCTCCGTTGCTTCTCTCCTGTGCCAGACCCAAAGTAAAATCAGACCCCCTAAGATCAAACCCAGACACTCTGCTCTCAAATCCCGGCCCCCCGGGCTTCCTCTTCAGCTCCTCACACTTCCTGTATTTACAGATCTGGTGTCCCCTCTTACGATTGCGGCAGCTGCTGCACTGTTCGCAGTTCGTCTGACGCCGGCAGGGTACGCATTCCCCGCACCTCTTCCTCTTCCTTCTCCCTCCGCTGCTCCCACCCAGGGAGCTGGGAGAGTATCCTTCGGCCACCAGCCCCTCTATGCCCTCAGCTCCCATGGCCGTGCTTCTCCAGTGACCTCCCCCCATCTGGAAGCCTGCCAGGGGGAAAAGAGCTGGGCTGAAGGGGAACCAGGCACCCAGGAAGGGCTGGAAGTCAGTGCTGCATGCAGAGGAGTCCTCTTCCTCCTCCTCAGGCCCAGACCCACCTCCCTCTCCATCTCCCTTTCCGCTCTTTGCCTCTGCAGCCTCCCTTTTAGCTGGCTGGCTGCTCTGTGCACCCAGGCTGGCTTGCTCTGTGGTGGCAGGGGTGAGAGCCAGCAGCCCAGCGCGCATCAGCAGCTCTGCAGCATGGGCCAGGTGGAGCCCGCTGGGTGACTCCCACATGTCGGGCCAGGAGGGGGCCCGGCGAGGCTTAGTGTGCCCGGGCTGGGTGGCCCGCTGCTGAGATGAGGAGGGCTGCATCAGGCTTTTGACATCCACGGCCGGGGAAGGGGTGGAGATGTAATGGGAGAGGCTGTAGGGATGGTTAGAGCGCTTAAGGCTTGGTCTCAGTGGCTCATTGGGGATTTTAGCACTGCTGTGGGCCTGATCTGGGGAGGAAGGGCCAGCGATGTCTACCGCGGTGGACATAGCTGGCTACGGGGAGTTGTCTGTCCTTGTGTGAGTATGCGTGCACGTGTGGGAGGAGAGGTGAGGGAGAAGGGGATTGAAGCCGATGCGAGGCTGACAACTGTCCTGCTGTTACTTCAGCCAAAATGGCAAGCCTTGGCCTGTGTCCCTATTCCCATTCTCTGCAGCAGCCTCAGAGTCCTGGAGAGCTAGAAATGAATAGGGGATGAAGAGAGGAAGGTTAAGAATAGAAATGTTGGGAGTGACAAATACAGAAAGAGAGTTAAGAGGACAGAAGGGCTGGAAGATATTTTGTCAGTCAGGGCTACTGAACACAGTCAGAGAACCAAGAGCGCAGAGATACAGTGTTAAAGACAAAAATCTAACATTATGTACACAGGCTCACAAATAAAACTCCCTGAATAGAGACGAACACAGCCGTGTATCTGACACTGCATGCTTGCCAATGATTTCCGCATACAGGAGGCAGTATCCCTTTAAGAATTTCACGGTATATCAATGCAATCAATAACAGAGCGACAACAATATGCAAAGATATGCGCATATGCGCAGGTCAAATGTGGAGCGCGCTTTTCAAATACATTTTGACGACTGCTGTTATGTGTGCCAGCCAAAGCTTAAGCTCACCACAGAAAGACTAAATAAGGGACGGTAAAAGCAAGCAAGAAAGAAAGAAAAAACAGGCTGTCTTTTGTCTGCTATCGACGACGAGGACCGAGGTGCGCAACGATGCGGTTGCTGTGGATAAAAAAAGACCAGGCTATATTCCGTGTCCACATTTGTAGGAAAACTACTCCGCTGATTAAACACGGGAGATACGCGTTATTACAAATTAAGCGAATCGCCCCTTTTGACGGATCGATCGGGAAACCAGATCGATCATTTCACCGTTATTAAGGTTACCTAAGAAGACGGCGCTCGACCGACGCCACGGCGAGCTGACCACAGTCCGAGTGGTCGCTGCGACACGGCGCTGCGCGCAGGAAAAGGCGACAATACAACACGGCGAAAATCAACAGGAAGTGTCGAGAAAAGCTCCCCGCTTACCTTACAAATACGGCCCAAACTCTCCTGTCAAAGATATGATGAAGTCATGAACTAATGGCGTGGTGATTGTAGCGTATATGGACGGCGGAGCTTGCCGATTCCTCCTCCACCTCTCCGTCCCGGAGGGTCTGCAAACACTCTGCACGGAATTTGGGGGCGTCGCTCAAAATGCGAAGTGGACTCTGCAGTCGAGGCTCTGGTCAGAGCGACCCCGTCAATGTCCACAGAAGCAGATCAACACACACCATTAGCCGGCAGTGTGGTGAATCAAGCCCATCAGGCAAATGCAGTCATTATTTGATGATGCCTAACAGCACAACTAGGAACCATATCAAAATTACATTCAGGACCACTAACTATTTACGCTCAATATGTTTTCTGTACAGAAATTCTTTTTAGTCTATACATATTAATAGGTACCCTTATTCTGTAAATGCAGCAGTGGATGTGAGGCTTCATTTATGCTTAATTAAGACCTGTGCAAACTAGTCAAAAACAGAGTTTGTTAGTAATTCATGTTTACCTTTCTATAAATATATATGTACTAAATCAAACTGGCTCTTTGCTGTGCTAAATAATCAGTAAAGCAGCTGAAACTCCCTCTATGGTTTCTGGGTACTTGTTTTAACATAAAAACCCCGATAATAATAATAAAAAGAATAATATAAAAACATCCAGCAGAAGCAGAAACAACAGTCAGGCGAAAAATGTGTCTGAAGGAAAAAACTTATTTTCTGCTGAGCGTTTTTTTTTTTTATCCACACCGGAAGCCACTGCCACGACCTTTCATACATAAAGCACACTATTTTGGGGCTTTGGTGCCACATGCTGTGGATGTAAATGAACGGAAATACTTATAAAACAAATAAAAACAATAAATGAACTACAAAATAAAATATTTTTACAAGTTACCGAACACATTCACTCAGAATAATAATAAAAACGATAAATTAGCCTTTTTAAAATAAACAGCTTTTACGGTGACGTCTCCCTGCTTTAAAGCACGTGAGCTCGCTGTCTGTTAAAGGTGACTCCTCACGCGGGGACGGTGGAGTCCACTCCACCTCTTCTGAGAGTCCTCCGTTGCATCTGGCTCGCAGCCAGATACCTCGTGCATGTGTGTGTGTGTGTGTGTGTCACTGTGGGAGCAGGGGCCCACCGTGTTCGCGTACACTGTCTGTCTGGCCTGGGCGATCCGTGTAAACACAGCGTCTTCTAGCGGTCACCGCAGATACTGCTCCGTCTTAAAATGGCCACTGGTGTCGGCGGACACTGCAGCACAGCAGCCCCCCTCGCTTCCTCCCGTCTCTCCCACACATCTCACAGCCCTGATCCCACTGCAGTCACCGCACAGGGCTGTTTACTCGTCATCCCTGTCCACGGTTAATCCGTAAACACGGCTGGCGTGTCACTGTTTTAGTGACACGCATGTGATACGGAGTGGTGGGGGAAAGAAGGGGGGGTGGGGGTGGTGGAGGAGTTTGGCCTGAATTTGAATAAATGAAACTTGCAAATTGGGGTCACTCAACAAGTTTTATTCACAATGTACAGAACAACAAATCAAACCAAACACACCGCAGCCAGTAGAAAAATCAACCTGCTGAAATGGCAAAATATATTCTTAATGACTGAGTGTTCACTGCTGAGCATTTTACACATTTAACACAAGTTTCCCTAGAAAGCCACAGTAACTGCACTTCATTCAAGACAAACAGACCTTCCCATTCCCTCTAAGCAGCAAAACAGAAAAAAATCATGTTAACATTCAAGTAGGATGTGGGAGTTTTAGATTTAAATTTAAGGCCTATGCTTAATTTCACTCAAACGCTGGACTGATTGAACGACTCGCGTCTCCACACCCAGAGGAGGCGACTGAAAGGACGCCAGACATGAAGGCACGATGCCCGCATGGGGAAATATTTCACCTTTATCAGGTCCAGTTAGAATTTTAAACAAACACCACATTAAGTAGGTCACAATGTGAGCCGCAGTCATAATGCCACCATGTCGGACTGTTATCTGTCCTCGCATGACCTTTGATTTCAAAGTCACACCGGGCAGAGTCAGAACAGGGAGGACTGTATGAAATTAAAACTGTGTTGTCACACTTTCTGCTCTGGGTTGAAGGCCGACACCCACAGTTTGCATCGAATGTGTCAGCGTCACACTGTTAAGCATCAATCGGTGTGACGCGGCAATGAGAACGACTAATGATCGGGCCGGGTGCGTGAGGAGTCAGGAAGGGCCGAGTTCTCCGACGGGTTAGATTATGCGTCTTTCTTTTTGATGATGAGCGGTCCAACGTTGTCCCCGGTTTCCTCGTTGTGTTTAGTGTGGGAACCGTCACAGTAAGGGAACTGCAGAGAGGACAAAAAAAAAGACGCAAATAAAAAAAAAGAAAAAAGAAAGCCACATAAACAGCAGTCTGCAACGCATTAATTATGGGGGTTATCTTAAAATCTAATGACCGCTGTTGTCCGCTCAGTCAATGCCAGATTCTTATGAAGCCAGCATTCAGAGTGTAACTTTCAGCACAGGCCGGTCAGGGACATTAAAGCTGGAGACATCCCGTTATTGACTGGGATGTGACCAGCTCAACATGTGTCCAAATCCTGACCTATAACTGCAGAAAGCTGAGGACTTTCGGACCTCCACTAATAAGATTACCTGTAAGCTTAGAAAGCTCAATAACAGTTACTTGAAGTTTAAGCTGAGGGACATTTATCACAGCCTGGGGACCGACCTTCTTTGTCTTCCAGCAGCGGCAGTACACAGCCTTGGTGCCGATGTCCTCCATGTCGAAGCTGTGGACCACTTTGGGGCTGTCTTTGCTGATGGTCGTGTTAACGAGGCCCTTTTTGCAGCTCCGCCTGCTCAGGTACTGGCTGAGTAGAAAACCTCCGACAGCTGCAACCACTGCCACCGGCACAGCAACCAAAAAGTGTTCTGGGGAGAGAGAAGCATGCTGAGCACTCACATTGCACTAAACTGGTCATATCTGTCTTTTTAGGCAACATCCGGGGACTGGGATTTTAAATTCTTGTTGGCCATCTTTACTTCATTGTTTCAGCCTGGATAAACCCACCCTGGCACAGCCTTACACAGCATTAACTAGTGCCATTAACTGCTTCACAGCTTGGAGAGGGTTTATGCTGGAGTACCTGAGGCCTGTGCTGAGAAAATTAACAAACAAGTATGTCGTTTTGACTACGGGGCACGATTTTTTTTTCCAGGGCACAGAGGAGGATTATCTGGGAATCACATGATTGCAGAGTCGCAAGAGAAGAGAAACAAGGGCCTGGCTGTCAGACTTGATCAGCAGCTTGTGTGATTAGCTGCCTCGCTGGAACGGCGGGAGGCCCGGACGCAGAGACAGTGTGTAGCCGTGATCCCCGCATTGACTGACGACAACAGTTGGGAACATTACCCGCGTCCAGTAGGGCTGGGTGAGCGGTTAGCTAACTTAATGGCGCCAAGCCAGAAGGAGCTAAAGTTTCCAGTCTAACAGCTGTTTATATAAAATATTAATATAAGTCTTTGCGTTAATATTACGCGCAGCACTGCGGCGCAGTCCTGTTTACGGTTAACAAAAACACTCCTACAAGATAGCATGCAATTAGCCGTCTTTAATACTTTACCTTTAGTTAACCTGAAACCCGAGCGTGGTAAATCGGGTATTGGAGGCATTGGCATGGCAGGTAACCGTGCGGCTGACATTTTTTTTTTTTTTTTTTCCCCCTTCCTCGGACGGTGTGCTGTTTGCGATCGGCAGCAAGGTCAACCACGGGGCTTATCCAAACTCCGTCCGCTCCCACAGAGCACCGAGCCCGCTGCGTCACTGCGCAGCAACCAATCAAAGCCGAGGAGGAGCAGAGAGCGACAAGAGTAAAAGCTACCCTCCTTGCTACTTCCGGCTTCGCTTTTAGTGCCGTTTCATAAGTGGAACCGCAGCGATATGAGTTTAAAAAACAAAAACAAAAAAAAACTTCAGAAAAGAGAAAATCTTACGTTTTATGCACGAATTTTATTCCTAAATATAGTAGAAATTATTTACAACCCCCCCCCCCCCCCTCCATCAGGTCCACAGTTTTAAAAAAACGATCCACAGCCTGCCAAATGTTCCCAAAGGCGGATAATTATCTTGACCACTGCGAGCTTTGGTGAGTCTCCGGGTTATAAAAGCTTGGGAATTTTTGAATGTCAGAGCAACTTTAAGTCAAAACAAATCCTTCTAGGTGTAATTATATAAATGAATAGAATAAAGCTTTAACAGGAAAAGCTCAAAATTCTTCTGCTGCTACTTTGATATAAAGACTGTAGGGTCTCCCAACGTTGAGATTACTTTAGATACCACCAGAGGGTGACAAATGACCTTTCTTAAAGACCTGACTGGACTCCACCAAAAGCCTTCAAGTTGTGTTTATTTAGCGGACATTTCCCAGGATTCTAAGGCTTCTGTGGAAACGAGTTAACCATGAAATGTAACTGTGAAAGCGTGAGGTAATGGCTGATCTCATTTATCCTGTTAGATTTCTGCAGAACTGGCTCTTCACTTGCATCCTGGCTTCAAATGTCATTAAATGCCTTTTTCAAAAAGGGCTTGAGAATGAGAACACAGGAGTCGAGGGTTTTTATTACACAGTTTAATCAACACACAAAGCTCAATGAGCCTCTCAGGTAATTCAATATACAGAGGTTTTGTGCAAGAAGAGTGGGTTCTCCTCGCACCCAGAGCCCAAGCCAGTCCCATAGCCATTTAAGATGTTAGCCTCTAATTTAACAATAGCAAAAAAAACAAACAAAAAAAAAAAGATAAAAGCAACCTAAAGAATTATGGGGTGGGAAATAAAAACACAGGTTAAACTAAGAAAAAAAAAATGAATTGCTTAAATACCTGGTCCAGAACCTCCACTTTTGTGAATAAAGAAAAGGTAGTGGTGGGGGTGACATGGGGTTACAGTTGTGCGTGCATGTGTGTCTGTGTATGTGTGTGTGTACAAAGGGGTCAACTTGGGTGAGGGGAGATTGGGGAGGAGGAATGAGGAGCAGGAGGTGTGGGGAAAAAAATTCAAGTCCTTTCATAGAATCCAACAGAAGACGAAAAATAGGCTGTGTATTATTTTTTTTCCATGTTACATAGCCTAGTATTTGTTGTATAAAACAGAGTGCCCTTTGACTACTTTCTTGAAATGTCACCCCTACAGATGGAAATCACTAGGATAACAAAACAAGAAAGGGTGCAGAGTGTAAAAATCCCTCCATCTTACTGTCCCCTCCCCCCAAATTAAAAAAAAAACAAAAAAAAAAAACGAAAAAAGGTCCCTTCAAAGCTTGACAGGTGCTTAAAGGAATGCTTTTAGTGACGGTGGGTGAGGATGCGGGCGTGTAGAGGAAAACAAAGGAGGTGGAGGATCGGCGACAGCCCAGCCTGCTCGGTGACAAATGGAGGAAATGGAGAGGAGGAGGGGGAGGAGGCGGTGAAAAAGGAGAAATGGATTTTACCGCTGCAAGTTGACAATATGTACACTAAAGGATGGGCAGGTGAGCTGAGAGGCGGGGAAGCAAAGGGTAAGATAGAGAAAACAGAGACAGAGAGAGAGGAGGTGGGGAGATGGGGCAGAGGGAGTTTTACAGGTACTCTGGTGAAGGGGAGGCGTGGCTCAAAGAAAGCACTCCAATGGAAACCAACAAGATCTTGTTTAAACTTTTCATTTGTTTGTATGGTTTTTTTGTTTGTTTTCTCTTTACGTCTGAAGCTCCCCTAGCCTTTACGTCGTAGAGGTGGTTGGCCATATTTCTACCCCCAACACTACATTGCATACTTTTGTGTCCATTCCCGAGCTATTTTGTTGTACCTGTGAAAAAGAGAGAGAGAGAAGAGGAGCAGAGGTCAGTTTTAACCCAGCAGAGATCAACATGTTAACACATCTAGGGAATCTGCACCACTGTCTTTTCACTGAATGGCCAATGAATAAGGATTTTGTGTAACTTAAGTTACGTGTCATCGTTTCAGAAATATTTTAAATTTGAGAAAAACACACACACACACACACACACACACACACACACACACACACACACACACACACACACACACACACAGGACAGCAGAATTAGTAGAGGCTCTACAAATTTTAAATCACACCACGTATGGCTGCATCACGTTTCTGTTGTGATGTCACTGCCGGGTTTGATTGCAACCACTAAAAACTTGCTTGCAGTTACAACAATGCAGCTGGCTCTACGCTGGGTCACTAAACGTGCGAGGCAAGTCAGTTTTTTGTCAGAATCTGCATCAAGCTGGGTAGAGCCAATAAGGAGGGCAGAAAGTCACGAGGGAACGGCACAGCGTCTAATCAGTTTTCAAATTAAAAGCCTAAATCACAGTTTGATCTGAAGCAGTGTTAAGGCCAAGAAAGGAAAGAGACATGAAAAAAGTGCATTTTATTTGGTGAAGTTTTGACTGTGTATTTAACCGTTGGGAAAAATGTCATTAATGGAAATTGTCACTGAAACAAGTGGACTCCTGGTTATTAAACAGGAATTTCACACAACAGAAAATTCAAAAGGGTCTGATCATTTCAAAGGGGCGGTTGATAATTCCAAATGTTTGCATTCATTCATCACCCTCACGCATGGCTAATCATATGAAAAGCCTAAGATTCACTCCCACTAATATTAGACAGCCTTCTTGACCAAAGACTGTATAAAAAATAAAAAAAAAAACTATAAAAGTGAAGTTCTGTTATGAAGCCTTGAGTTAAGCATTTTTGTCATTGCTGTCTTGGTGTTTTGAAACCATATGTGATAAATGATTGACATATTCTGACTGTGAAACTGAGGGCACCACACACTCGCTGTTCACTACCCAGCCAGAATCAACCCATGGACCAAGGGTGGCTTTCATCAGAGGACAGACTGATCTGACCTAACTGTATGACAAGTGCTTCAAAATATCTAAAACCCCCAAAAACGGGTAACTCAGGTAAACCGGTAATGCTGCCAAGACACGCGAAAAACTATTAACATAAACTTACTTTTCCCTGTCAGTCTTGTAGATGCGGGCGATCTCGGGTACTAATGGGTCGTCCGGGTTTGGGTCGCACAGCAGAGAGCAGATGGACAGGAGAACTGGAACAGACCACACAAAAGGTTAAGAATTTTCACAAACGCTGACATTTTCAGAGTTTGCATCACTTTCCTTTGGATGACCCTCAGATGACAGTATTTGTCACATCTATTGAACCGCTGATAATAAATATAATTGGTCCACAAAAAACCCTCATGCATGAGGGACACCATTTGTATGAAGCCACTGAATTAACTACAGGAGCATCTCTGACATTCACGGAGACAGTACTCCAGTTTAAATCAAGGACCTGCGCCACAGAAATGTATCATTTGTAGGTAGCACTTCCATTTGTGTTCCTCTTTTACGCTCACTCTTAACAGGCAGCAGCAGCTGCCACTGATCTCTGTAGCTGATGGCCAACAAGAAACATCTCCTACCTTTGGAGATGGTGAGAGCTGGAGACCACTGTGATCGCAGGATGTCAAGACAGATGCTGCCGTTGCTGTTGATATTTGGGTGGTAGATTCTTGTGGTAAATGCAACCTGAAAACAGAGGGGAGGGGGTGTTGGTGGAAAGGGGCGAGAAAGAGGGTCAGACAGCAGGAAGCCGAATGACATAAAGCTGTGGCGTGCTTTAACAGGGAACAGGAACTTGAGCGCCTCAGCGTTACTCTGTTTATGAAATGCCGCCTCTCCGTACGTTTTCGTGCTCACCTTTGGCGGTTTGAAGGGGTAGTCTGTGGGGAAGTGTATGGTCAAGAAGAAAACCCCGCTCTGGTAAGGACTGTCATTCTGAAGCAGAGAGAGTGTGTTAGTGGCTTCATTACGATTATGGCATAAAATAAACATGCAGGTGCAAAATTATAGTGAGCAGTGTGGTTTAAGAGCACAACTGAGAGTCGGGGGCTAAGGAGTAAAAACCTGTGTATGAATATGAATCCCCCAAAAATCTAAAGCAACAGTTAAAGCTGTGACTATGTGAGTACTTACAGGTCCCATTATTGTGGCTTGCCAGTGAAACACTGAAAGAAAGAAGAAGAAGAAGAAAAAAAAAAAAAGGCAGAAATTTGTTATGAAACACTGAGAACATGATGTGTGTCTGGGAAGTGTTAGAATAAATAATGCCACATGAAGTGTGCCTGTTTATTTGTATAGTTGAGTAACAGGCTTTAAATAAACTGAGGACAAAGATGTTGGACACGGTCTTTTCTTACTTATAAATTATTACTTACTTGCTGCGCATGAATACAACTAACCTACTGCTTCAGAGAAAAATCAATATAGGAGATGTGATTTTTTTTTTTTTTTAAAGAGCGCAGATAACCACAAAAACAAACCATCATTATATGACTTGATGAGCTCAAATCTGTCCAATTCAAGCATCCTGTCTTAGGAGAAATGTATTTAAAAAGAAAACCACAGTAACTGTGTCACAAGAGA
This sequence comes from Archocentrus centrarchus, assembly GCF_007364275.1. Lineage (NCBI taxonomy): Eukaryota > Metazoa > Chordata > Actinopteri > Cichliformes > Cichlidae > Archocentrus > Archocentrus centrarchus. The sequence goes on along the minus strand of NC_044355.1, from coordinate 25,152,335 downwards.
CACAGTCTTGGTTTTTTTTATGCTGGATGGCAGGAAATGACGTGTACAGCAAAAAAAAAAAAAAAAAAAAAAAAAAAAAAAAAGTTCTGCTTCTGTTTTTTTTTTCCCCCAAGTGCAAAAGCTATAAGTTATTGTGCATAAAATATTTCACCTCAAAGACACACAATTATAGCATGCAGATTAAATTCCAGGACACGCTGCCTACAGCAGACCTACTTTGATAGTTTAAAGTTTGACATTTTAATAACCCGAGGAAAAGGAGGAAAAAAAACAAAAAAAACTTCCTCAGACATTTGTTATTTGTGATGGCGTACAGACACATACAGACATGTCCTGTACGTGTTGTCCTCAGATAAAAATCAAATGTGTTTATTTTTCCAGGAACGCTGGCACCTAAATGAAACCACAAACACAAAATATCCACATTCATGGCTTAGACTCCAATTTAACACATCTGGTTAATATTTCCCACTTAATAAAGCTTCACTTTTTAAGGGTTGGGAAATCTTGTAAACAATCAAGCATTTTTTTTTTAAATAATAGTTTCAATAAACGATTAAGCAACAGATAAAATATGCTATAAAATCCTGAAAACAGACAAATACATGCAGAAGTTGCATATATGCAGTCATTTATTTCCTTCAAAAAGCAAACAATATATGAACACAGCTGCACTACAAACCCTGTGATGATCCATGGTTATGTATGCATACGTCACAAACCTCAAACATGAGATAACAGCGTGGGTGTCGGTCTCTTGGTGAACCCAGGTGCTGCACTCACAATATGCATGGGCTCACCCGGGCAGGCAGCCGCACTATTGCTACCCCCTCACTAAGTTTACATCAACCTCTGTGCAATGACAGAAACAGCGTGAAATTTGCAAGTCAGTGACCTGATATTTAAATCAGTGTCTATACACTTAATATATGTATTTTGTTTAGATTTTTTAACATCCTAAAGACACTCTGTGTTTATTCATTCTGTACTAAGCTTACTCTACCTAGGACTAGTTATTATTACTCTTACCAGTCAGTACCAGACTATTACACATAAAAACATAATTATAAAGGAATAAAGCTATATGTAAAAACACAGAATAAGATCAATCCTTAAACAGGCTTAAATGAGACAGCATGTCATCAAAGCTATTCATTTGACCTGTTTATGTATTAAACCAGATTTCAGAACCTCCAAAATCTGCTGTGTCAACACAGAGGACGTGATCCTACCATATCCACCACAACACAAGACCCTGATGTCTCAAAACATTTTAAAAGCAACTAACGGAACTGGACACTGGCGATCACGGGCACAGTTTGCTGATACAAGAAGGGTCACAGCCAAGCTGATGAGACCAAGCATGCCAAAGTGTTGAAATTCGCAAATCTTGCAGGGCATTTATTAAAGCACAGTGATAGCTGTACTGGCACGTGTGTGGGTAAGTTGGGAGGATCTTAAACACAAGTTCCCCTTTCAATGTCATGTAGCCAACCACAACAGAATATGACACAAAGACTTTGATAATAAAAGTGCCAAGAAAAAAAGCTTTAAAGTGTCTGAATTTACTTACACTTAAAGCCTCACATCACATGACTGTGGACACAGACTTTTAAAAGTGGTTCAGAACTGATTGACAAACTAGATTAACCACAGCAGAAAATGTCACAGATAAAGTGTTAAACTCCTGTTCCTTCAGTACAAAAAAATTATCTGTCAAATTTTATGATAGTTTGTAATTTTTTTTTTTTTTGCAGACAAATGTTTGCATTGTGACCAAATACAATACAATACATACAACATATAAAGTAGTGGCTCCAAGGAAATTCTGACAAACATAAGTTCAGTGATGTTAATGCCTTCTGGGTTTCATTATTGGTTCAGTCTACATGAATATGAACCCTGATTTACTCCAACATTACAAAACAAGAAAATACCCACCAAATGAGAATTCCCTTGGTCTGAAAGTAAAAGTAAAAACCTTACCTGAAGCAATACCGCTGGGCTTTTATAATTACCCACAAATGTTCACAACAGGCAGTCCAGGTATTTGCTGGATCTGAGCTCTAAAAATAACCCTCAAGCAAATATGAACACTGATCTCATTCAGCTTATAGATGTTAATATTCATAGATCTGTTATTGATTTACATGCCATGTGGGACTATGTTGATGGTTGAAATATTCTTTTGTTGGGGAAGATTGTGAATCCATCCAGCCAAAATGAGGTACATGTAAACCAAGAATGTGCTTTGAGAACTGTTCTGTTTTGAATCCTGTTTACACACAGCTAACATTACAGTGTGGGTTTAGACATTAACTTACTATCATCTCCTACTGGTCCTGCAGAACACTGGGCTGGTGGGTCCCGTGCCAAGTCGTTCAACTCCTGAGATAAACCAAAGACACGTTGAGATGACGTAAGAGTCAGAACTGACAAATCGATACATCGCCCTTTTCGACGACTACTGACATATAAGATGGCATTTACTGATGACAGTGTCCTGTTTATTTTTTGTGTCACATTAGTATCATGCCAGATAAGAGTCCAAACATAGTGCGCTTAAGAGGTGAAAGACAGCCCCCCTTTTTTTCCTAATAAAGATTTGTCACTAAGTAATTAGTGATACGTAAAGAAAAAACATCAAAAGAATTGTTTTCAGTATTTTCCATTTTGAGAATTAAATTCAAAATGTCAAGATTAAAGTCAAAGTTAAGTAACATTAGGCAAGAGTGTGTGCACATCCCAGAAACGTGATGGTGAGTGAGTGTCAAACTGCATCTTAACTTATAGCTATATCACTTAAAACAGAGCCCCTGAGTATCTGTATGTTTTTTGTCCTCTTTTTCTGTGCAAAGTCCTGGTATTTATTACCAAACTGTGCTTATGTACTTAAAGACAAATAATCTAACACATATTTTTAATGAGCCCTCAACAGTCCTTCACACAAACAGGAGGAATAAATAAGATATAAACAACAACAACAAAAAAGAGCAAACAAAAATATCAGCGTTAGCCAGATTGGTTTTTAAACACTGATTTTGGAATATTAATTGAACAATCAATGCAACCCCGATCCAAAGAAAAAAAAAAAGCGACAAAAACTTAACCACACAAGAATTCCCTTTTTTTTTTTCTATTTTTTATTGTATCTTAGTGCTCTGTACTAAACCTTTGCCGCTGCTATACTAAATTTCCCCATCCTGGTACTAATAAAAGGATGTCATAGCTTATCTTAAAAATTTCTTGGGGTAGAGAGGCAACTTTAATAAACTTGTACATGCTGTTTTACTTACTACTCCCCCTCTCTGTGTCTTGTTTGTAGCCAGCTCCTGAGGCCGGTGCCACAGCCACACTAAGTCTCAAAGCATTTCCCGGTAACACAACAACTACTACTGCACCCTGAGCTTCGCTTATGGCACTGACCGCTATTACGTAACAGCCTTTCTCCAGGTAGAGCGGCTAACACACGTATACCCAAACTGAGATCACGACAATTTAACAACAAAGCCTTCACTACAGCCCGGAGAGCCGTGTGAACGGGTCAGCTCACCGTGAACGCTAGCTTAGCGTGAATGCTAGCTGTTCAGGATGTCTCGTAACGGAAATATGAAGCAGGCTGCTCGGCGAAATTTTGACTCGGCCTCAAGATACGGCAACAGGACCAAACAACACTGGGCTGACTCAATCAAACGGGCGGCATAATAACGATGCAGCGCTCTCCTGCTATCAGCTACATGCCATCAAAGGCGAAGAACGCGTGGGGCCTGTTTTACTACACTGACTTGCTGCCAACATTAACAGGGATTTCCTTATTTAGTGCTCCTCCCGTTGAGCTATAAGCATGTTAAACACAAACAATAACATGACTGCTTTGACATGACTACCGCAAATACCTACAGGTTGTGAATTACGATGACAATATAGAGTAAATGGAAAAACGGGGAAGAAAAACACGCTCGCTTCCGATCTAGGAGTCGTAATGTTTGGGCAGTTACGGCTCCTCCAGAGACCGTCAGTGATCGATTATTTAAACAGCTAGCGACAAAGAAGCTGTCGGTCGTTTAATTAAATAAGCTTTGGAGCCCTGAGCTAACGTTAGCCTTACCGCTAGCAGGATAACTTCAGTTCTCCGTCAAACAGCGGGTTCAGTCAGCGTAAGCCGCAGTGTTAAATAAGGTTAGCCACACTGACTGCCGTATATATCTGCTGTTGAAGACACATCCGATAGCATATCCTAAAAACTGCCGTTAGTTTACTACACAGATATAAATGCAGGTAGCTAGCTTGACAGAAGCCTTTAGCTCATCCAAACTAGCCAACAACCGGGACCGATAACGTTAGCCAGCAGCAGCTAGCACCCGACTAATATCATTAACTAGTGACAGCCACGGCAAGCTAAACATCCACTTATACCCGGTATCAAATATTTTCACAGTAAACCCAAACAAACTGTGAAGCTATGTGACAAAACCGAGAAGAGCTAGCGTAGTGAATGGCTGAGCTGGCCCATTGGTAGCAGCGCTGATGAGCATTGAAAGGCGGCGCATTGCTGCTCTCCCTGTCGCTACTCGCTATTCACACTCAGACCGTTAGCTGCCAGCTCAAATCTAAGTGCTATTATTACACCCGTTTTTCAAATTATTCTCAGTGTAACAAATCCGTCGGACAAACATCCGGCAGACAACCTTGGAATTAAATCTATACCCAAACTGCGAAATCCCGGGCCTCGCCGTTCACTTCCTTACCTTGTGAATTCTTTTCAGAGCCATTGTTGTGCTAGCGCTTCTGACAGGGAAAACGTGCGATTAAAATGGCGATTGATATCACTGTCCGCTGGTAATACTACGATTTAGCTCTCATAGGAGACAGTTACTGTACATATAATTAACTGGTTGCTACCAGAAAGATCCACCAAGCGAATTTTGAGGCGAAACTGAAAGATAGAAGCGGTAGAACCGCGGTCCTTCCTCCTACTGCAGCGGCTACCGAATCACTGCGGCCTGCGCTCTGCTAGCAGCAACGACCGCGACACTTCCGAACCTGGCTCTTCATAATAAAATCACATTCATCTGAAGTGACATGCAAAATACACGGTTCTCCTCTACTTTATCTCCATATAATAGAAAGGTAACAGCTTAAGAAAACCAGTCACATTGCAAAAATGCAGCTTTTGACTGTCACATGTTTACAATCACACAGGAAACTCATTTAAATTAATATGCTGCCAGGACTTTGTGTGCACTCTCCTCAAAGAAGCACCCTTTTACAGGGCTGGAAAGAACCCTTTATCTTATTAATGATAAGATTATTAATGAAACTGTCAACTGCTATCTCAATTAATTGTTTGGGCTGTAAAATGACAGCAAAAAGGATTACTGTACTTTGAGAAACTGAACTACAGCTACATCCGTTTACAATGATAGAAAAAGTAAAAAGCTGAAATATCTTTAAACCTCACCAATAAATGAATAAATCTCTGTCATTAATAATAATAATAATTCATTCAATCTGCCTCACTCGTGTCTCATTGATGTATTCAACAACATCCACTGCAACAACAGCAGGTTGCAAAGCTTGCTGCAGCTGGTCAAGGCTTGGATTCAAAATAAAACATGGTCAAATATATAAAACAAATGTGTCTTTTAGGCTTTATCATGACCTTCATGGAAAAATGTCGACTGATGGAGAAAAGACGCGTAAGAGAATTAATCAGAACTTTCCTTAACTTTTAAAGAATTTGATCAGCTCATATCATGGCTGCCACTTACAGTATTTATTTCCAGTGCATTTCAACAAGGAACCTTATGCAAAGAAAAACTGTCTGTAGCCCAACAGTCCAGCTGCAGCAAGATTCAACAACCCAAGTTCAGGGTACGAATACGAATACCTTTATTAGTCCCACAATGTGGAAATTACAGTTAACAGAACACCCATACAAGAAATACAAACACAGAGACAAACACAAACAGGGGAGACAGGTGTCTGAGGTCATGCAGCCGTTTTACCGGTGCTACCTTTAGCAGGAAAAAAGACTACAGCTAGGATACTACAGGAGAGTCACCTTATCCTTAATTTAACCCCCTCCATGAATACACTACATTGCCAAAAGTATTCACTCACCCATCTAAATCATTTAATTCAGGTGTTCCAATCTCTTCCATGGCCACACGTGTATAAAAGCACCTAGGCATGCAGACTGCTTCTACAAACATGTAGAAAGAATGGGTCGCTCTCAGGAGCTCAGTGAATTCCACGCTGTACCGTGACAGGATGCCACCTGTGCAACAAGTCCAGTGGTGAAATATCCTCACTACTAAATATTCCACAGTCAGCTGTTAGTGGGATTATAACAAAGTAGAAGTAATTGGGAATGACAGCAACTCAGCCATCAAATGGTAGGCCACATAAAATCAGAGAGTGGGGTCAGTGGATGCTGAGCCACATAGGGTGCAGAGGTTGCCAACTTTCTGCAGTTAATTACTACAGATCTCCAAACTTCATGTGGTTTTCCGATTAGCTTAAGATCAGTGTGTAGAGATCTTCATGGAATGAGTTCCCGTTGTCAAGCAGTTGCATACAAGTCTTATATCACCAAGTGCAATGCAAAGCATTGGATGCAGTGGTGTAAAGTACACCACCACTGGACTCTAGAGCATTGGAAATGCGTTCTCTGGAGTGATGAATCACGCTTCTCCATCTGGGTTTGGCAGATGCCATGGGAACATTACTTGTCTGACTGCATTGTGCCAAGTTTAAAGTTTGGTGGTGGTGGTGGAGGGGGGGATTATGGTGTGGGGTTGTTTTTCAGGAGATGGGCTTGGCCCCTTAGTTCCATTGAAAGGAACTCTTAATGCTTCAGCATACCAAGACATTTTGGAAAATTTGACTGGCCTGCACAGAGTCCTGACCTCAACCTGCTAGAACCCCTTTGGGATGAGTTAGGGCGCAGACTGTGAGCCAGGCCTTCTCGTCCAACATCAGTGTCTGACTTCACAAATGTGCTTCTGGAAGAATGGTCAAAAATTCCCATAAACACTCTCCTAAACCTTATGGAAAGCCTTCCCAGAACAGCTGAGGCTGTTATAGCTACAAAGGGTGGGCCAAAATCATTAAACCCTATGGGTTAAGAACGGGATGTTACTCAAGTTCATACAGTGTATCACAAAAGTAAGTACACCCCTCACATGTCTGCATATATTTAAGTATACCTTTTCATGGGACAACACTGACAAAATGACACTTTGACACAATGAAAAGTAGTCTGTGAGCAGCTTATATAACAGTCTTCATGTAGAGCAACAATTCGTCTTTTAAGATCCTCAGAGAGTTCTTTGCCATGAGGTGCCATGTTGGAACTTTCAGTGACCAGTATGAGAGAGTGTGAGAGCTGTACTACAAAACACACCTGCTCCCTATGCACACCTGAGACCTAGTAACACTAACGAGTCACATGACATTTTGGAGGGGAAATGACAAGCAGTGCTCAATTTGGACATTTACGGGTGTAGTCTCTTAGGGGTGTACTCACTTTTGTTGCTGCTGGTTTAGACATTAATGGCTGTATATTGAGTTATTTTGAGGGAAGAATAAATTTACACTGTTATATCAGCTGCACACAGACTACTTTTCATTGTGTCAAAGTGTCATTTTGTCAGTGTTGTCCCATGAAAAGATATACTTAAATATCTGCAGAAATGTGAGGGGTGTATTCACTTTTGTGATACACTGTATGTGTGTGAAGGCAGATGAGTGAATACTTTTGGCAATATAGTGTATATAAAATGTCACTAAGGGCTGCCGTTGACAGCAGGAGTATTTATACTGTGACCCAGTATCTGTAAACACTTCAAGTTCTAAGTGTCTTATCACACAGGTACAACTACTTTGCACAAACAAAAGCATCCTGGATATTTTGTCAAGACTGAAACTTCAGCAGCAGGGAGCACCTGCTTATTTTTTTTTTTTTTTGCCCCAACCCAATCATTATATTTTAGGATTATCAACTGTCAGAATGTCTTGGCTCTTTTTCAGACAGACCCTAAACAACTCAATACTGTCTGTTGATTTACCCGTTTACCAATTCTTGATCGGCTTACTGTACTTTGAAAACTTTTCTTTAAAAGTATTTTATTCTGAAAGCTAGCTGTAAACCGGAAATCAGATTGTTGGATCGCGTTTTCACTGCGTTACCGCTAGGGAAGCCCTTCGCTGACATGCGCACCTGAGGGACTCACTGTACACACCGGCTACGTAATATTGCAACTGGCGTCATTGTGGCTCCGGGCATGCATCGGAAAACGTCAAGTCAGAAGGTCCGCGCTGAGCCAAAATGTCTACCCAGGTCGTCTTTTGCACTAGGTGAACTCCCGGGATGCGAGACTAAAATGGTTTACAAGAGTTTCAATGTCGTACGCGTCTTCACGGACAGTCGGGTGGTTGGTAACATGTTAAAGCCGCTCTGCTTTTAGGGGCTTGTGTATCAGATAAACCACACTCTGGGGTTTGTTTAGCGCCGAGTGATGTGACTCGCGACTGTGACCGCGAGCTCGTGCGCGCGGCGCACATAATTGGTTCGTTTAAGCAAGTGTTAAATAATACATTAGCTGTACAGAAGCTGCGGCTTATAGGTTTGATTTGTTTTGTCTGAGTCTGGGTAGCTCATTGTTATATCCATGTAGCACATAGTGTTCTCACGAACTACAGGACAACCAGCAGACTGTCAGGTAAAAGCTATACGATATATATATATATATATATATATATATGGCTCTTTTTCAGACAGACCCTAAACAACTCAATACTGTCTGTTGATTATATATATGAACTACTGGATGGCAGTGTTAAGGTTTAGTACTGAGAATGGCTACATAATTTTTTTTCTTGGACGTTTCCCCCAGTGATCAGAGAGAGTAAAGGGCAAAAACTACTTTTAAACATTTTGTTTTTTATTAGAAGGAAAGCACAGGTTGAGCGGATGTCACTAATGATGGCTCTGTGTCATGCAGGTGTATGCAAGTGAGCACATGCACACAGTACAGGGAATCTGGAAGATTACAAGTGGACTCTTAACTATGATTAACAGCATTAATCACACTTAGACAGTTCCTGCTGTGATGTGTCAAAATCTCTGCTGTTGAAATGGCTAACAGCAGCATGTGGGGAACTGTTTTATTTAGAAAATAGTGATCTACAGGCCCTTTATGACCACAGTGTACCCATCTACTGACGGCTGCTTCCAGCATGATAATGCACCATGCCACAAATCTAAAACTGGTTCCTTGAACATGACAGTGAGTTTGCTGTACTCAAATGGCCTCCACACTCACCGGATCTCAGTCCAATAGAGCACCTCTGAAATGTAGTGGAACGGGAGATTCACATCATTGATGTGCAGCCACTAAATCTGCAGCAACTGTGTGATGCCAGCATGGGCCAAAATTTCTGAGGGATGTTCCCAGCAACTTGTTTAATCTATGCCATGAACAGTGTTGGGGTCGCTACCCCCAAAAAGTAATGCATTACACATTACTCTTTATCTTTTGTAAAAGTAAGGCTGTAAATTACTCACTGGAGAAAGTCATTCTTTACACTGCTCGGTACATTACTTTCGTGTTACTCCATAGAAGGACCTGAAACGTACTGCCATATAATTACCAGTTACCAATATGAGCCTTAGGGTACAGTTACACACACACACAAACACAAATCCCTATCCTGATGAGGACACACAAACAATCTTTTAGTTTTTAATGTATGAACCCAAAGCTGACAGCACAAAGCAAAGTCGAAAACCAGTCCAAAGACACTCAGACGATCGGCCCAATGATTCTACTGTAGAAACACGCACAGGTAGAAATGGAGGCTGCAATGCTGCAAGCCTGACTGCTCAACACTGCCGTTACCTGTTGAAGATCAGGCTCTGGCTGCTGGGCTGGGGTTGGCATCCACTCAGCTTTAACATCACTGTCGCTCTGGGTTCTTGGTTTGCTGTGTGTTACCATGCTGTCTGTGCAGATGCTTACAAAGAGTAGAGGTTGTGTTAAGAGTACAATACAGTTACTTCTGGCCTGGAGGCAGTTTGCACTTTACCATCACACTCTTGTCCTTTTGTGCAATAAAAATAAAAGTCCATATCTCTACTTCTGAAACGTTGTAGACCTTTAAGCAAACTGTACTCAGTTTTGTTTGTACTCCATGTGTGAGCTACCACTGGATAAAAGAGCGATGAGACATGCACATTGTTTGTACTGTATGTCAGGTTTATTAGGATATTAACAGCAAAGTTGACTTGGACATCACATGATTACGATAACAGCACCAGATAAATGATGTGGAGCTGAGTTACAGCCACCCCTGTGTTGCATCTCTCTTGGGGAGGACTGTAGAATCACAGTCATTATTTACACACATAGACAGTATAAAACAAAAATGATATATGCAAGTGTTGGTCATATGTTTGCACTGTTATAGACCTTCATCCTCACTGCCCTGAACCTCTGACGAGGTTGGAGGTTCAGCAGCAGGTGATGCAGAACCTGGTGAGACCTCATCAGAGTTTCTGGCCTGGTTGTTGGTTCTTCCTCAGTTCCAACAGTATTTAAGGCGTCCTGACTGTCATCGATGGTTGAACAGTAGTTGTGTGATGAGTCGGCTCGTTGGGGCTCTGAGGCTGAAAGATCTTGCAAATGTGTTTCACCGCTGCAGCAACAATTGTAGCGAGCAGCACGTGTGTAAAGTTTCCAGTGTCTCTGAGCAGAATGTCGTGCAGGTAGATCTCTGATTTCTGTCAGGATGGTCTGGATCATGTCATCTCTGATGGAGCAGGGGACGGTGGCCTGGCTTTCCGTTGCTGTGAAAGTGGCGGAGACTCGATCCAAAGGGGCCTTTCTAACACTGGTGGAGAGAATCTGAGAGGCCATGTTCAGGAGAGGGCGAGGAGGAAGCTCCCAGAAGTCCTGCAGAACTACCTCTATCACCACTTCCTGTGAGCAATCTGGAGCTCTGTGTTTCCTGCTGCTTATGTTTAAGGAGCTTTGCATATTTTTTGGCTGTGCTGGGGAGTTTAGGCTGCCTGTAGATTAAAGTGATCAGAATTCATATTTAAAGCCATTCAAACATCACAGTGATACTGAAACAGTTTAATTGTTAATTGCATGTTGAATATGACTTAAAGTTAGGAGCTATGGCCTCTGGAAATTTGAGGAGCAAAATCCTGCAATTCAAACTCTCAAAGCCTTCAAATAGAAACAAAATTCAGGTTTTACCTCAGCATTTATGTTTCATTACAGAGTATATCGTGTAGAGGTGGAAGGTCTGTATGTGTCATAAGTAATTCACTGTTCTGAGAGTCTTTTTTCTCTCCTCCAGCAAAAGGTTGATCATATCTTTAGCAGTGACTTAAAGTGGAATCTGATTTTCCTGTTGAAATCTAAGGAACTCCATCACCACTGCAATCTAAAAATGAAAAGGAATTTAAGCTTGACCGCTCAGTTCAACAGAGTTTACCAGATATTTTATGTCCGTTTTGGCTTGGGTGGACAGCCTTGAAGATGCCAGCAGATCTCCACAGCCTTGTTGTATATAAATGTGTCAAAAAACATCTGTCAAACAAATAAGAAGTTACTCATTATTAGTTTACTTGATTCTCAGTTTGTCAGCTTTTAAAAATATGTCCAATTGCAGGGAAAAAATAAACTCTCACTCTGATGGGTTTGCAGATTCCTCTACTTTCTTCAGTGAACTTCACTGAAATGCTGCTGCTGAATATCACAATACAGAACAAAAGCTGTCAAATAGACTCTGAAGGTTGCATGAGGTAAATGATAGAGATGAAAATACTCAAATGCGATTATTTCGCCTGCATAAATTAACTGTTCGTGATGTCTGATTCACAGTTATAACTGTTGAGCTCAAAGAACTATCTTATGATTGTCTCTCTCAGCTCCGACTGGTCGCGGCCCCTCCCTGAGCCTGGTTCTGTCAGAGGTTTCTTCCTGTTAAAAGGGAGTTTTTCCTTTCCACTGTCGCCAAGTGCTTGATCATAGGGGGTCATTTTGACTGTTGGGCTTTCTCTGTAATTATTGTAGGGTCTTTACCTTACAATATAAAGCACCTTGATGTGACCGTTTGTTGTGATTTGGCGCTATATAAATAAAATGGCAGCGATTCAGAAAAGAATGAAGGAAAACCAATCTGTAGCGTCGTGCTACTTTGTAATATCTGGCCTCTTATCTCCATTTTATTATAGTAAATGTAAACTTAAGCAGTGAAACAGTGGGTTACAACATTTCTTTTAAACACTGGGCTGTGGAGGGGAATGATGCAGGTATCTGAAGCCTGACAGGATCTGGTGTATATGCAGCTTTGGTCAGTTGGATAAACTGGCCCTTTAAACAGCCCAGTGGGAAATACCACTGCGTATCCTGTAAAGCCCAAAGTCCCACAGCACAATAATAACACCTCAAATAATTAATTCATTAGTTACCAATCTACCTGTTGCCATGTTTTCTTAGTCACTAACTTTTAGGGAAGTCACACTCAGTATGGTAAACACACAACACACACAACAATGATACCATATTCACTACTGCTGATACTGACTTTAGGGGTGAAAAAAGGGACATAAACCTCACAAGAAGTCTATTTTTGGCTCTACTGCAGGGATCAGACTTCAAAAATCAAAAATATTCTGACTGCTCTCAAAGTCAGCCTCTGTGTAACACCAAACTGCGACTGTGACACCTCAGCTGTCTGAGGTGATCCTGTCTGTGCAGAACTCACTGATAGTTATGAATAATTAAGTTTTACCATGTGCACAACCCCTGAGTGTGTTACCTGAAGTTATCAAAGCATTAAGTGTGTTGTGAGTTCTTCTCTCTGTGGGAGAGTTACACTCACTACACTTTCGCTGATCCTTCATAGCTACAATGATTGATGCTGCAGCCGGTGTTTTAAGAGCAGTACACACACAAAACTGTGATCTTTGGGTTTTGAGACCAAAAGATGCCTCGTCAGTAAGAAATAAATAAATAAAAGCATCATCCAGGCTTTAGTCCATGAAGGCTCCAGTGCCAGTGCTGAGGCAGTAAGGCCTGCACAACTTTCATGGTTTCCCTAGCAGCCCCATCATTTCTGCACTCCCCTCCTTCAGATCCATCCTCTCTATGTTTAACAGTCCATCAGGGCTGCTGCAACACGCGGCAGCATGAAAAAAAACTGAAGTGCATTAAATTAATAGAAGAGATCCTGCAGAGGTGAGACTCTGGCTGTCTGTCTCTCTGTCCCCACACAAACTGCCCTACCCCCTCTAGCCTGCAGATGTTGTTGTTGAGGCGTTTTGATCAGAAGTTCAATGGCTACTTTCCCAAAAACAAAATTTATAAATTATAACGAGATTATACCGAATTATACCGAGATTTATTTCAATCAGTTCCTCCTTTTAAATATTTATATTGTTCCTCTTGTTGAAAGATAGCAGAGAACCAACCTCTACCTCACTGGACCTGCCATCAGTGTGTTATAAGATATTAATAATAGTAATCAAGTTTATAGACTTTATAAGACTTATAAAAGTCAGTGTTACAAAGTGCTTTAGGCTAAACTATATAAATGTCCATATAAGGTTTACAAGAAAGCCCACAGATTTGAAAAGGCTCAGAGGTTCAAAGTGATTAAAAAGAGGACACTGAAAAAGCCAAGAGTTCCTCGTGCAGGTCACTCCACAGCCAAGGAGCCCTAAAAGCAGACGCTCTTTTGTCTTGCAGAGTGAAGTGGGAACAACCAGAGGGTTCCTGTGTTAGTATGGCAAGCTAGGATTATTAGCCAGAAGAAAGCCATCTTAGACCCAGTTCTGATCCACCACACCAAATGAAAGTTGTTCCATAAATCAAATGCACATTGATGGTGACCCTAGTTTTGTCATGATATTGGACAGGCTAAAACCTCTGGCCTGTGCTAGCTAATTGAGACAAATAGCTCATCTCTTAATACAGTGGCTAACCACTGTTGTTGATGAAAGCATTTAGGCAAGGCACTCAGATAGAGCACAGACATCACATCCTTTGGATCATTGTGGCAAATTTAGCCCAAATGGAGCCATACAAACCCTGTTGTAGCCAATAGGTGGCTGGTAGGTTTCACCCTTGCTAATTAGAGTAACTGAACTGGACCTCTCCACCATGTTTGTGCTGTCGGTATGTTCTGGAGCACTACCAATAAAAACACCCTTCAAATAATATTGCTTGCTGTATGATAGAGCCAGCCCCTCCAAGAAGTTAATGCTTCAGATTTTTGTAGTCTATTGGTTAGCATTAATTAGCTGCGTCTGTGTATTTCATCTATACGCTTTATGCAGTTTGCTAGTGTTTAATGATAACTTTGTGGTCATTTCTGGCTCCAAAAACATGACCATAATCAAGAAACTCTAATGCCATGTTTCCACTAGTCCACTCAGCACAACTCAACTCAACTCAACTCAACTCAGCATGGTTTGTAGGGTACCAGGACCCAAATACTTTTTATTACCCACTCGGCCGGGGTTCCAAGTGAGCCGAGGTGATCCGAAAATGTGACGTCGAAGAACAGCACGCCACTGATTGGCCAGAATTAAATGCACCATTTTTAAAAACTTGATAGCGAGGGAAATGGAGACACACAAACCATCACCGTAGTCCAATGACGAGGGGCAAACAGTTCTGTGCTTGGTGGCAGATGAGAAATGAGAAAATGTATCAGGATCCAAGCTAATTGCCACGTTTGAGTCGCATACAAATTACGTCAAGTGACTTTTGCCCACGTTGCTATATCGACTCCACACTCTTTGAGGTGATACTCAACTGTTATGGAAACAAAACAAGACTGTGTTGAGTCCAGTCACACTCAGTAGTGGAAACACAGCATAAGTAACGCTAACAGTAAGTCTTCAAATTGTAGAGTCCACTACCATGGGTGATGTCACGGTGGCTAATTCCATCTTTTATGTACAGTCTATGATCTGTTTGTACACTGGTGATGAGTTTTTAACACATAAAATATGCTTTATAGTATCCATTCATGCCTTTAATTTTTGGGCACTTCAATTTCAAACTGATTCATTTAAAATCCACTGTAGTGTACTTATGGACCTGACTGTAGTATCAGTAGGTCTTTAATCACTGTGGAAAACAGTGATACAATACAAAATGTTTTTTTCCCTCTTTTCCACTCCAGTACAGTGCCACTTTTAATGCAATAGCATCTGTATTAGGGCACAGGGAGCTGCAGAGTCTGAAATTCATGCATTGCATTTTGAGACAGATTTCAATGCTGTATTTATATACGTGCTGCTTTTATATATATCTTAATACTAATCAACACAGATTAATACGATGTATGATACAACACATACCCCTACATAATATTTAGTCTTATTACATAAAAAAAAAAAACCAAAAAAAAAAAAAACCACAACGCTAGGGGCTCACGTGATTCTCTGTCAAATAGAAAAAGCTATTACACGCACGCATGCACGCACCCACGCACAAAATGCCCACTCCACAGAGTTGTTGCTCAGGGGGAAAGCCCTGTAATCAGTGTCTCCACAGGATGGCAGTATGAGTCTGAGTGTGTATTTGTGCGTGTATCTGTGAGTATGTGTGTGCTCCTGCGTGTGCGTGAATCTGCGTGGGAGTTCCTTCTTTCGCCATTCCGGGGTGTTGCCAGCTGCACGGCACCGCTTGCAGAGGCGTCCTGGAGAGGTAGAGCCTGCGCGTCTCTCCTCTCTCCAAGGCGTCTCTTCGGCCTCTTAACCTCCAGAGTCTACCCCCACCACTCCAACCCCGACTCCACCAGCAGCAGCAGCAGCACCACCACCACCGCCGCTATACCAGCACCCACACACCCCCCTCCCGCCCCCTCTCAGAAAACAAATTCTGGATCCAAGCATGCCACAACAGCAGCTAGGTATCCGCCTATCCTCCCCCAAAGTCACCGCAGGCGCAGCAGCAGGCTTCCCCCGTCCGAGAGAGCACGGAGACTCCACCGAGTGATGCCACTACTGCAGCAAGAAAAGCACCCAGCAACCGCGTATACTGTCGACGTCTGCCGGAGGACCCGACACCACAATCTCGGCCCTTGACAGAAGAGAGAGCCCCCCCTCTCCCCAACCCCCTTCGGCTCTGTTCCCGTCCCGACTCCAGGATGTCCGACTGCAACGCAAGTCCCGCCGACCGGGTGATCAAATGTAGGCATGCCAAATCCTGCACGGCCAGTGAGAGCTCCTCTGTGCCAATAATTCTGCTGTAACTCATCGTTTTTTGTTTTGTTTAGTTTTTTTTCTGTTTGCATCCTTGTCGCTGCACCAGTGTCTCTTATTCGCACGTGTTTTTGTTCATCCTTTTATTATGATTATTGGTTTTTTTTTTCTTTTTTTTTTTTTTTTAGCACCTTATGATTATAATAAAATGAGCATATTTGGCTGGAGTGTCAGCATGCATGTGCCTCTGAACCTTTTAGGGGAGGGAGGTGGTGATGGAGGGGAAAAGGGGGTGGGGGTATCCAGCACGACACGCCATAATCAGGGTCTTCCCTCGTTATTCTATTAGAATTCACCCCCTCACCGTGGCGTTACCCCCTTTCTAACGGGGGGGATGTCTCTTCCTCTATGTATAGCCAAAGCATTTGTGCGACACCCAGTGCTGCATGAGCTCCATGCGCGTTCCACTCCTAGCGGTGGTTTCGTGTTACTGAATAATACCCTACAGAGACACAGCCGGGAGAGCGATAGAGGTAAAAAGCAGGGAGGGAGATGAGCATCTTGTTCCAATGAAACATCAAGCAGTGTGACGATGACAGCGAAAGGCAGACATAAAGGTAAATAAATGTTGCGCATAACCTGCGATCGTTGCTGTTGTGCCTCTACTGTGGATGTGGATAGTGTCACGGGATGATGTTGCATGTATGCAACGATGTAGGAAGAGACAGGGGGTGAGAGGGAGGGTAGGATGCTGTTGGGGGGCTTGCCATTCGGAGGGGCTTTTTGAGCTTTCCCTCATTGTGGTTAAATGCTGCATATCTAACCGCACGTGATACCTCTGTGTTAGATGTGCCGACCACATCCATATGTTGGCCTACATTAGCGATCCACTTCTATTTTTGGTCAAATCCGAGTCAAAGTCAGATAATTGATTTTAAATAGCAGGTAGGCGGACAACTTTGCCAGGCCGAGTGCGCACTGTCATCCCCGTGAGTTTGGCTTTAATTGTATTGGGCTTTGTGATGAACTCACACTGATTTTTGTTGATGTTATGTTTAATAACCACCAGTGAACATGATATGGCTCTGCCAGCTGTTTTAAGCCCGTGTTTTTTTTTTTCCCAATATGGCCTGAATGTCAGTGGGTGATTCTGCTAATCCCGTGCGTATCTTACTTCCACGTCTCCGTTAAGGTCTCCCTGGCTTCCCCCCCTCTGTTTCTCCGAGTGTCAAATCAGAGACAAAATGGAGTTTATGGATGCTGAGCTGCGTATCCGACCCCATCGCCCGACGAGGATGATGCATAACGCTCTAATGGTGTTGTTACATCATTAGATTGTGGAATATTTAATGTGTTTTGAGTGTCTCTTTTTGTTTGCTTTGTGCGTGGGCGGCTATAGGGGAAGGCGAGGAGGGGCTCTGCTTGGGTTGTGATCCGCGGAGCTTGCACAGATTGTCGTGCTTATCGGGTCACAACAAGGCTGGGATGGCAGCGGCGCTTCCACGCACGCAGCCTGTCACATGCGGCGATGCCTGGCTGGCTGTCTCTCCCACTGGCTCCCCTTAATAAACTCGCAAGGGCTCTCTGCCGGAAGAAGCGGAGCTGACAGCTGGATGCGTCGCTCGGGCATGCCCCGGTATTCCGTGGTGCGTCGTGGTTGGAAGGGGTGGGGTGGGCTGGGGGCGTGAGAGCTCTTGCAGTTTTTGCACGTAGGAATTCAGGGCTGCATGTGCATATGATTGTGCTGTGTTCTGTAAGAAACTACGTGGATGCAGTTGTGCAGGGGCAGCTGTCTTTAGGGAAATCTGGATCCTCTGATTGCAGCATCCATCCATTAATCCATCACCTTTACGCTCAAATTATCAGCTCCCCTCCACATGAGTACAAGCCATTTTATATTTTCACTTCTGCTTGCATGTGTGTTGTAATGCAGTTAGGTCAACGGAGCTCATTTGCCAGCAGCAGCATTACCTACATCCCCATGCATCATCCATCTCTCAGAGGAGCACGCACACATATACATCTTCTGTCACAAACACAGCAATCCATCAGCAAGGTGAGAATGGTATAGAGTCAATAAAGCCTCAGCAGGACGGGAGCATCAGTCAAAGAGCAGTCATTTATGGCAGATGGACTGTGCCAGGTAGTTCCCCACATTATAGATTTTAGTAAACCTCAGCAGAGAGCAGTGCACAGAGATGGAGCCAAAGGCCGAAGCATAAAAAGAGGAACGGACAAAGAGGCAGAGAGTGTGGGGGCGAAGTGAGGAAGAGAGAGAACGAGAAAATGTGACAAGGCCACAGAGGAGGTGAAGTAGCTGGAGAGAGAGAGAGAGAGAGAGAGAGAGAGAGAGAGAGAGAGAGAGAGAAGGAGGCACAGAGTGACACAGAGAGAGAAAGAAAGGAGTAGTATTTCACACTGTTGAGTAGCTGGGCATCATCCTAATAGACTTTGCATACTCTCTGATTACTTACCCCCACCACCACCACCACCACTCTGTGTCCATTTTTGTGTGCGTCTGTCAAAAAAAAAAAAAAAAGAGGTTTAGATTTGGATTTCAAATAGTGCAAACTAGTTGAACACAACAAATTTGTTTTGCAGAAACCGCTGTTTCAAGCCATAATTATAACTGTATGTACAGCAGAGCCACGCTGATCCTAATATCTTTTCAGTAGCGTAATTTAGAAACAGTTTTCTCCTCTAGTGGTCACTGGTTACACAGGACAAGCCTGTACCCATGAGTCAGCAGTTAAGAATCTTAGATATGCAAAATTTGAACTTTCATCTGTGAGTAGACCACCAACTCAAGGCTACCACCAAATACAGCACTAAAAGCAAAGTGTATACACTAAGTAACAGCATGAGCAGTGACTCCATGCAAAGTGCAGCAAATGGAAAAGGGGCAGGTTGTAAGGCTGCAGAATGAATTGGGGACCCTTTAAGATGCCTCAAGCGTCAAAAACCTTCACAGAGTATGTTGGTACAGTCGCTCAGTAAAAAATTCACGGTGCGGTGCTTCTGTTTTATTGGCTTTTTCATGGCAGAAATAATATCATTAGCCTGATGACTTATATTTATTATTTGTCGCCTAGTTTCAGGGGTCTGGTGTTGTGAATGCTGGCTCACTTTCGCGATTGACTAGTATTATTGTTTGGACTGGAACCAGCAGCTACACTATGACAAACTCGATCAGGTAAAAGTACCAAACAAATTTAAATGGCCCTCATATTTCCCTCCATTTTATCTTATTGCAAATCAAATATCTTTTTTGTTTTTATGTAACTTATGATAGATAACCATCAATTTTAAACACATTCAAATGATTAATCTATGAAAAAAAAAAATCAATAGGGTGCTGGATGCAGCAGCCCATCAGAAAGTGGATAACACTTGAAGAAACCTCTTATAACATGTGACTATGTTGGACATTCGGTGTACTGGAGTTCAGCAGACTTTACTCATGGTGAATATATTGGCTTGTCAAACACAGGGGTGACTAATGAGATTAATCATGGCTGTTTGATTTAAATGCCCCGGTGTCATTGTCCTGTTAGTGGGCATTATACTGGCTCAGATAAATGGAACAGAGCCATCATTATTACAAACAGTTATAACTTTTCTCTTCAAGACAAGGCGAGCTGAAGGGTGTGAAAAGGCCTACACCACCAGAATAATGACAGAAGAGTTAAATCAATGTCTTTCTGTCGCTGTCTGTCCCAAACGTACGTAATAAAACTGTCTGTTGTTGCTGTTGTGCCCATTATGTCTTTTTCTGTAAAATGCATGGAAAATGCATCCTAGCTCGCTTGCTACAAGTGTTATTATTACTTCCAGTCATAATTTACTCAGGATACTGTACTAGATGTATGCTAGCACATACTACAGAGCAGGGTTTTATGAAGATGAGATTATTTTACTGCCTAATATTTTGTCATATCTGAGATGATGTGCTTCACAAGACAAAAGGAACAACTTTGATTAGCATCCTGCATCCTCAGATCCTGCGTGGTGAAACCAAAGGCCTAGCTCAGTTGGCCTCACATTGGCAACGTAGTTCAAAGTGCAAAGATGAAATATATCTTTTATAACTTGTGACCTTTTGAACAAATCAATAAATTTTTGAGGAGTATTCACCAAAGCTGAGTGGAGCCTTATCCAATATGCTCACATGCATGTATGCATCCACGCATGCATGAACACACACAAACACACTCAGAATCATTCACACACAGCACATCACCTCTGGCAAGGCTCGGGGCAAAGTTGGCATATTTCCTTTTGGTGTAACATACTGTCCCATTCCCTCTGAGTCCTGTGTGAACTCTGTGTATGTGTGTGTGTGTATGTGTATGTTGGATTGTGGCATTGCT
The DNA here is from genome assembly GCF_007364275.1 of Archocentrus centrarchus. NCBI lineage: Eukaryota > Metazoa > Chordata > Actinopteri > Cichliformes > Cichlidae > Archocentrus > Archocentrus centrarchus. The sequence goes on along the minus strand of NC_044355.1, from coordinate 25,131,731 downwards.
GTTGTGAGCTAGGGGTCCCACCTTGGCAGGTCTGTGTCTGTCCTGTGGGGAGGGTGGCAGGGCAAAGGCTATTTATAGAGGAGGTACTCCAGAGAGAGAGAGAGGGATTGTCTAATGAGGGCAGGCTGTTAGGGGATGGGCTGTTGTTTCAGTGTGTGTGTGTGTGTGTGTGTGTGTGTGTGTGTACACAGATGGTCCATCATGTGTGAACTGTGCATTAATTGAACAACTTCAAACGTATCTTTAGCTGTTCCCCCCCCACCACCATCACCACCTTCAAAGACCCATGGATCCATGTTTGCTGATCTGGGTCAAAGAAACACACACACACACACACACACACACACACACAATACACATGTGAACAGACTCTCCTCTCCCATATACCCCAATTTTTATTTTTTTTTGCTCCTTCTCTTTGCTGCTCTCATTCTTTCATCCCTCGGTTTCTTCCTCCTTCATTTATTCATGCCCAGACAGACAGTAGGATTTGACTGATCCTGTGTGTGTGTGTGTGTGTGTGTGTCTGATCACTTTAGAGGAGGTCCTGGAGAGGGCAACACATCTAACATACAAACACGTACATACACAAGCGCACAATCAGCTGTGTTTGATGTCACCGGAGGAACATCAGACGGATACAGTCTAGGGAGGCACAGTATTGCGCTGTAATGAGTTGATTCATAGCTTGTACGTAACACATATAGCCCATCTATACGCTGCTCTAATTACTGTGCATACACCATTTTACACCTTGTCTTCATATTAATTACCCATTTAAAAAAAACAACAATTTTCTTCTCGCCTCAATGATCTGACAGCCAGCTGATTAGGAGGCACAAGTTTGTTTTGTTTTATACCTATTTAGTCATATTTTGCAACATTTGGAGGAAAGCCACAAATGAGGACAGATGGATCACGAGAGCCTTCTACCGTCATTTATGCAATCTGTCTGTTCTCGCTCGCTGTCACTTCCTGCATCCTGCACCAGCCTGTCTGATCGTGAATGGTGTCCCTGTGTTATTAAAACTGATGAAATATCCTCATAATTGACTTTAGCCATTAGGGGCGATGCACACAATAACAATAGGATTCCGATCAGATTCTGCTCCAGTTAGGCTATTAGGCCAGCCCAAACAAATTTAGGAGATTTGGTTGACAGCTATGTCATGGATTTTCTCTCAGGCTCCCCCTCAGTGCTCTGCGATGTGGAGATTTTTGGCTGAGCTGGCAGCTCTGGCGCCTAATAAATTCCACACCGGGGAGTTCAGCTGTGGAGAGTGGGCCAGAAGACAAAAACAGTACAAAGTACATAAGGAAAAAGACAGAAAAGCTTTCACCTATTTGCTCATCTTGCACCACTCGGTGCATCTCACCTCACACGCACGTCGTGCATCATGTGAAGAGGACAGCTCTGGATGAATAACATTTTTCTTTTCTTTTTTTTTCACTCCACTCCAGAAAGTGGAGTTCACTGTGTTCGTCATCTGTACTCAGACAGGGGACAGCTCAGACTGTACTTTCTGGAAGGAAAGTTCCCTCCCAAGGTTGAAACACTTGGCAGCATCACAAAGTGTTAAAATGCCTAACAGCAGCATTTGGGATAAATACTACCAGCCACTTTACTGAGCAAGTGTGGCCTCTGTGGTCTGAGCTCATATGGATTTTAAAGAAACACCATCTTTACTATTCTGGTATCAGTGTGTGAGAAATGATTTATAACTCAGTCTTGCACCATTTTATCCAGTGTTTCATTGATGTATTTCTAATGACAACACACATTACATTAATATTGATGTGCCGGTTTTATCCAGCTGCCTAATATTTAACAGCAGGGCCTTTCCAAAGATGCTCGGAAGCCAAACTGTTTAAGCATTCGCACTGCTGAGAACAGGGAAAAATAGATGAGGAAATCATTAAAAGAATCCTACTTCCCAGTTTGTCAGTGTGCCATATCAGCAGCACTAGTGGTAGCGCATTACTGTAATCCAGTTGCATTTCTCTGTAGTCACTGCTGTTCCTAAAATCAGTCATTTCATTACAGTTATCAATGTATTATTGTTACTTGGATTAGATAAGTTATACAAGTTTTCCACAAAATGAGTGGCTACAAAAACTAAGGAGAAACTTGGTCATACATGGGCTTAATGTCACATTGTAATGATGCAATTGTGTGACAGTGCAACACAGGGAACATTACTGTGAAAGGTTTCTAGATGCTGAAATGGTTGATTCAGTTTACTGTTTATCTCTGTCAGTGTCATGTCATTTTTGCTGCTTTATCAAAGCTGTTCTTATTGATAACCCTTTCCTTCTTTCTGTATATAACAAGATTAATTTAAATAGAAATTTAAATTCCATCCTATGTTATATAAACAGCTATACCATTATAAAGAGGGTGCTGTACCAAAAACCTGCTTGTGGTTGCTTTGGTTGCAAGCGGATTGCCACGGTTTAGTTTATTTTTTTTAAGATCCCATTAACTACAGCAGTGCAGCAGCTATCCTTCCTGGGGTTACATGCAAGCTTTACACTTCGACAGTCTCTGGGTATGTTTTGACAACTTACCCAGAGAAATATAACACCTCAACACAAAGAGGCCGCAGTCACTGGTAGTTTGCATGGAAGACACTGACTTGTCTATAAACACTCACCATTTACTGTCCGAAACAGCTCGGAGTTGTATTGGGTTTTAGTGCTGTAAGCAACACATATCAAAATTTTTACTCTGAAGGCGAATGGTATCCAGCTTGCCATGACCACTTTTCACAGTTTCCATACTGCCTGGTGAGTAGTTGGCGAGTGTTTGCAGACAAATCAGTGTCTTCCATGCAAACTATGGGTGACAGCAGCAATCTGCTAGGGCCTAAGGCGATCACAAGGAGGTTTTTGGGTTTTTGGTCCAGCATCATACACTTCTTTGCAACCAGTTTCACACTACAGACTGACAGCAACCTCCAGAAAAAACATGGTAACCACTCTCAGAATACACACCTTTCCCTTGCTACCCATGGTTGCCTGGGGGTCACTTATCAGTCTCTAGGCCTGCGTGAACAGGGCTTCAGCAATCGATTTTACAGCGACTATCAGCAACCACTTGCAACTGGTTGGGGAATACACATTTTTCCATGGTTGTCAGATGGTTGCCAACAGGTCTCTCTGCCTGTATGACTGAGACCTTTATCCACCACACCAAACACAGTCTCTCAGCAGCTCATGAAATATATTCATTTGTACTCCTGGAGACAAATTTTCTCTCTTTTGTGTACATGCACACGTGGTCTAAGGGAAGTTGGTGAAATACTAAATTTTATCTTTTAATTTGTCTCCATGGAGACAAAGTAAAGTGCTTCTAAATTTATAGAGCCATTGGAGGTTGGAGGGTTGGTGGAAGCAAGTCATGTGTCACTGACACAAGAGACTGCATTTCCAGTCCCATATAGAACCAATGATTCTTGAGTTGTCTTTGAGATCACTTTTATACTTAAGTTGTGTTTTAATTTGCTGTTTACTGTTGTTACTGCAGTATAACTGTGACTTCAACAGCTTCAACAACTCCTTACTAAAGACCAAGAGAAACTATCAGATGACCAGTTTAAATATAAATAGCAACACAGAAAAAAATTAAATAAATAAAATAAGATAAGATAAGATAAGATAAGATAAGATAAGATAAGATAAGATAAGATAAGATAAGATAAGATAAGATAAGATAAAACTTTAATGATCCCACGACGGGGAAATTTGCACATTACAGCAGCTCAGTACAGAAAACTAAAAATAGAATAGAATAAAATAAAATAAAATAAAATAAAATAAAATAGAAAAACACTATACACATATACATAAGCACTATATACAGAAAATATATAGTCAATACACACATGTACATATACACACATATACACACACATCAAAACACTATATACAGATATCAAAATATTATGTACATTTGTAGCCGGTAAGGTACACAGCATACACGGTATGCATTATATGGGTGAGTGTAATAAATAAAATGTATCTGGACTGTAAGGATAAAGTGATGGCAGAGGAGGTAAAGTGTCCAAGTGACTCAAGACATTATCAAGTGTTGTACAGTCTAACTGCTGTTGGGATGAATGACCTGCGAAAGCGCTCCTTCCTGCAGCGAGGATGTTTCAGTCTCTGACTGAAGGAAATGACAACACTGCATTGCTGTCTAAACGTACCCAAAATTAATCCAAGAATTTCCTATGCTCGGTGGGTGAGGGGATTTTCTGCAGTCTTACAAAAAAAGATGATAAATCAATGCATCTTGTGGTCTCCGCTGAGTGTAGATGGGCCACCAGACCACTTCAAAATATTCTGCATATTGAATCATCAGCGCAAGATGTAACACAAAATTTGTGGTCTTTTATTGTCATCGCCACCAAATGGCACATAATGAGCCTTTGTTAGGAACAAAAACATCATTTTCTCACACAGACTTGGAAAAATAATTTCCATCTCTCAATTCCCTCTAGTAGGTAGCAGAGTCATCGTCACGTATGTGAGGGTCAAGCAGGGGTACAGAACATTCAATTTAGTCATTAAAATTTAACTAGATGTCCTTTGGGATGAAAATGTTAACAATGAAAAGCTCTACTGATAATAGTTTTTGAATTGGACTCAACCCTGAATTCCACTGGGTTTAAACATTTTTTTTTGTTACACTTCCTGCATATTAAGGGTTCAAGTTTCGTGTACCTAAAAACAAGCAAACAAAAAAAAACATATACTTGCTCCAAATGTACCATAGACTGTATATAAAAGATGGAAGTGGCCAGTATTGCCCCCTCCATGACCCACACAGTGGTCACTGATGGAGAAATTAGGTACAGAGACTAAACTATTTTTTTATGACAGGCTGTAACCGTGTTGAGCCCTGCTCTAAAGTCAAACATTTTAACAAGGGAGTCTATGGGGATTAATTTGATTTTGGAGCCAGTATTACATGGCCATTACATTGGCGTTTCCCACATTGGCTTCCTTTTTCAGCTGTGGTGGTCATCCTATGAAACAGACTCATCAGTAAAGTAACTGACAATCTTCATTGCTCACAAAAGGTTTCAAAGAGAGAACATGCCAATATACCAAGTCTGATTAAGACAGGCTAGAAAAACAAAACAAAAAACAATCCCAACATCTTTAAATAAAGTTAGTGTGTGTCTTATTAGCATGTTAGCGGCATGGCTTTAGCATTATTCATCATAATAACTGGCTCTGCATCTACTGGATGGACTGGCTAGAAATTTTCCAAGAACCTGGCGATGAACTCTTTTGCATTTGTTGATACTTTGTTTGTTTATTTAAACTTCACCATTTGGTTAATATTTCAATTCAAAGAAAAATGTTTCAACAAAAAAATTGGACAGGTTTTGAAGAAATTTGGTGAACCCTTATTTTTCATGTAGTATCACGCAAAGTTTCGGCTGTGGTTCATTTGCTGGTAAGCTTGCTCCTGTATGTTGGCATCCCAGCAAACCGTTCTATGCTGAATTTCATGGGTGAAAGTAGCTCCAAATTCAAGGTCGAACTGGCATTGGTTCGAGGTGCTTCATGGCCATCGCCTAGATGTCCTTGTTAGACTTTCTAGCAGGAGAAAGTTAGTATTCAAGAATTGTTTTCTACTGTCTCTTTACTCGTCAGAGTAAGGCAAAATAAAAAAAAAATGTTCTCCATGGAAAGGATGAAGAATAAAAGACACCTTTACAGCAACCTCATGCTATTAGGCCCCTTTCTTATCCTGTTGAGCTATACAAGTTCACACTTAAATAGTAAAATCCCTGAGTTTGATGCTAACATCGAGGACAGAGAGGTGATACTTGCTGTAAGTCACCATGCAACAAATATGATAGAACTTTGATCTGAATGATTTTAAATGACTTAACAGTGTTGTTCACATTTTTTTTAAAAAAGGCTAACTTAAGATTGCCATTGTTTTAAAGAGAATCAAAGTAAGATACATTTAGTTGCCTTTATTGCAATAATCTGATCGATGTTACTCTGTGAGAGATGTGTCTGTACCTCCACTCTCCTGGAAACAGCATCAGCTTTTGTCCTTGTACGGCTCAGTTTTTGGACTTGTACCATGACCAGTTTTGACCAGGGAGATGACATCACGGTTTCAACTGCATTTGGCGGGAATGGGAACATGCCAGTGTTAGCTTTTAGCACAAAGCACCACTGCGCTTTAGCACAGACTGACAGAGCTACTAGCATGAAATACTAGCGAAATAAACCAGTTTTTGCTTCATCCTCTTTCTTTGCTCGATGAGATTCAGTACAGACCCGTATAAGATACATGCAAATGAGCCAGAACTGCAGGGTGATCTGGTGGTTGGACGCCTGCATTCGTGTAATGTACCGTATATTATGTGTATACTAAGTCTTAAATGCATTTCCTCTGCCTTAATGTTCTGCTCCAGGCTTGCAAATTCATATGCCTGCTGCAGAAGGCTTTCCATCATTACAAGCAGAAAATTGCTCTGAGAAAGAAAAGCTGTAGGAGCATGTTTCTCAGATTCATATCAGAATTGCTTTATTAAATTCAGATGAGGTTGCTTCATAATTTACATCTGTTTGTCTTTAACCTCCCTACATGCGCTTAAAGCTATGAGATTTGACTGAAATCTGCTAGTATTCCCCTTGAACTGTACGCTCATCAAACGGTCAGTCAGTCATCAGGTGGTGTGGCAGCGTCCGTACTGAACCTCTCCTCTATTCCCCAACTGCCAAGTATAGTTTTCCCAAGTATAGTTCCTTTCCCCAAGCTCTGTGTCTGTGCTGCTCTCCTCACTCTCTCCTACCTGCCCTACTTTCACACCGCTCTCGCAATTTACGAGTTTCACACTCCGACCCTCTCGCTTCTACCCTTCTCCCTCTCCTCAGTCTCTCTCTGTCTTTTACACACTCACACAGGCACACTCGAGGCCTCAGTTTTACCTTCAACCAGAAATCTACATACACAAATTGAGTTTGTGCGTATATTCAAGATTTAAAGTATCGCGGCCCTTCTCCCACTGTGCTGGCAGCTTTTTGTAGTGACATGTTCCAGTCTGAGTACATTTTGTAGCACAGCACAGTACAGTGTGGTGCAGTACGCCCGTACAGGACGGTACAATGAAGGAGGAGGTTTATCCACATACTGGCTGAGCCCAGTTGTTTCCTTTTATAAATAAATATAATGTCACACAAATACCAGCATGCATGAGTTATTCCTTTTTGGGCTTATGTTCTCTGACAGCCTGGGGTGCACAAGGCTTTTAAAATATTAATCGGTCCTAACTTGTAATGCAAAACTGGTTTTAACATGTAGAACCGCTGTTCACAATCGATGGAAAGCAGACCCTTCAGCTTGGCAGCCTCAAGTGTCCTGGGATGTCTCAGCATGCTCTCGTGTGTTGTGTTCAATCTTAAGGTGTGTAAAAGTGTCATGGGGATGCAGTAGCAGTTATCTTACAGCAGCCTGAGGTGACATTAGATATTCAGAGCATCTAAATATGAATCAGATAGATCTTTGTGTGCACCAGGATGCTTAAGGTACACTGAAATATATTCAGCATGTGTTGAGATGTTCTGCGGAAAGCTTCACACGACCGCCTCTTTTTCCACGTTGATTAAAAATGGCAAAACAGCGCGAAGCAGAACAGCCGCAAATGTATGATTTGTCAGCAAATGTTCATACATTAACAAACATATTGTGAGTAAAGTCATATTGCAACCCATTTTATTGCAATGGGTCATTTAGCATTGGCTAAGCGTTGCTGATGTCTCAGTGATGACTACATAAAACCCCCGCTGTCTGGCTCCGTGTTTTTGTGCTGAGCTGCTTTTACTGTAAAAATGAAATTAAAATGCACGGGTCACATTAAAATGTAACGACGGTCATCGGTGTGAAAGCTCGCAGAGGAGACTGTGGCCTGTTAGAGCAGAAAGAAGAGAGGGAAGGCGAAAGAGAGAAAAGCGAGTGAAAACAGAAAAAAAAACAGAGAAGGGACAAAAGGAGAGAGTGCAAAACAGAGACAAAGTGACTGTGTGTGTGTGTGTATGTGTGTGTGTGTGTGTGTGCATTGAGAGCCAGGCCTAGTTTTTAGCGTGTGATCTAGGCCATTATCTGTGTTAGCACTGGTGGGGCTCCAACAGGCTCTGTGGATCCTGCATAACAATACCTTTTATGAGCTTGTGTGTGTGTGTATGTGTATGTGTGTATGCACATGCACTAACACTTTTATACACACTTGTGTGATCATGCATGTTAATGCCATTGTGTCATACGTGATGTACACATGCATTTCTGCATATCTGCCTTTTGTTTTGTGCCATGGAGTTCGTGCCTGTTTGTTATGAGCACTGTGTGTGTGTGTGTGTGTGTGTGTGTGTGTGTGCATGCCTTTTTTTGAGCATCTTCATATATATGTGTGTGTGTGTGTGTGTGCGTGTGTGTGTGTGTGTGTGTGCCTCCTCACGTGCAGCTGTGCACTCTTGCTGTATCACCCTCATCGTCAGTCAACCCCCCTCTCCAGTGGCGCCCTGGGGGCCTTCATTATGTAAGAAAGACATTACTGCAGAACAGAGGCAGGCAGCCCTGATAACTCTGGCAGCCCCTGCTTCAATACAGCCCGCTTAGGCCTCCATAATGCACACACACACACACACACACACACACACACACACACACACACACACACACACACACACACACACACACACACACACACAGAAAGCCTGCAGCAGAGGTGTGGCCAGGATAATGGTGAGGATTGGTGCTTCTGACAAGTGTGGGCAAGCTTGTTGAAGTATACAGGAAATATCAATAAATCATTTTCTGCATAATTTAACTCCCCTCCGTCCATATATCCATACACCCATTCAAACTCTCCTCCCCCTTTTTAATCTTCTATACCTCTAAAACATCTTCCCACTTCCGTCTAATCCCTGTGCTCTCCATCACTCCCAATATTCCCTCTTCAGCGGTCCCCTTCCCCCTGGCCCACCGGCTGACCATGAAGGAGGTGTTTGATGCGGAGGGCCGGCCGCGGGTGGACCTGCTCAAAGCTCACCTCACAAAGGAAGGCCGTCTCGAGGAAGCTGTGGCCCTGCGCATCATCGATGAGGGCGCCGCCATCCTGCGCCAGGAGCGCACTATGTTGGATATTGAGGCGCCAGTCACGGGTAAGGAAGTACTCAAGACTTTAATGAACCAGTTAGATAGTAGAAAATAGTTGGAGAGCTAATGTGCTTTCCTGCAAGAGTGAACCACACATCACTGGGAACCTGACCAGGTGTCCCACTTTATGTGGGACTTCACAAGTATTGCAGAGTCTCTTTTAAAGCAAGTGTCTGCATTGAGTAGACATCTTGAAACATCCTCTTTGAATCCTAAGTTTTTATGTATTAGGATATAACAAACAATCACCTGCTGTTGAACAATCTGTAGGTTCTAAACATATGATATACTACACATTTCCTTATTTACTTAACAAATCTAAGATGAAATGCAGAAGCAGTGTGTGAAAAGGTAAGTACAGGCCAGGATTTGATAGCTTGTAGAACCACCTTTAGTCACAATAACTTGAAGTAATTGTTTTCTGCATGACTTTATGAGTCTGTCTCTCATTGTGGAGGAAGTTTGGCCCACTCTTCTTTATGCTTGTAAAGAACTTTGCAGACATTCGTTCATGCACAGCATTCATAAGGTCCTGCCACAACATTTCAATCAGGTTAAGGTCTGGACTTTGACTGAGTGTGTTTGGGATTATTGTCCTACTGCATGAACCAATTTCAGCCAAGCTTTAGCTGTCAGACAGACAGCCTCACATCTGACTCTAGAATACTTATGTACACAGAGGAGTTCATGGTTGACTCAATGACTGCAAGGTGCCCATGTCCTGTGGCTGCAAAACAAGTCCAAATCATTACCCCTCCATCACCGTGTTTGACAGTTGGTATGAGGTGTTTGTGCTGATATGCTGTGTTTGGTTTTCTCCAAACATGGTGCTGTGCATTATGGACAAATCTCCACTTTGTTCTGTCCAAAGGACATTGTTCCAGAAGTCATTGTTCCAGAAGCTGTGCTGCCATGTTCTTTTTAGAGAGAAGAGGATTTCTCCTGGTAACCCTTCCAAACAATCCATGCTTGTTCAGTCGTTTTCTAACTGTACTGTTTTGAACTTTAACATTTAACATGTTAACTTAGGCCTGTAGAGTATCAGCTGTAGCTCCTGGGTCTGAACACAGCATGGTCTGACCTTGGGGGTGAGGTGAATTTGTTGGGACGTCCACTCTTGGGAAGACTGGCGGTTGTCTTGAAAAATTTCCACTTGTGAATAATCTTTCTCACTTTAAAATGATGGACTTCAAATTGTTTGTAAAAGGCCTTACAACCCTGCACAAATTGATGAGAGCAACAATTTTCTTACCTCATTGACACTGTGTTAACACACCTGAATGCTCCAAACCAGCAAACTGCCAAAACCTCGGCTTTTATAGAGGTGCTCACGCTTGTTGATAATCAGTTAATCGAGTGTATCTGATTAGCACTCGCCTGGCTGCTACTTACACTCTCAATTCCTAAGAACACAGTAAGGGTGTACTTAGTTTTTCCCACACTGCTTTTGCATTTTGACTTACTTTTTCTTAAATAAATAATGACAGTGTGTGTTGTTGTTCATCTGAGGCTGCATTTATATCATTTTGAAACCTGGTAACCAGCAGATTACTTTTTATGTCCTGATGTATAAAACCTTGGACTTGAAAGAGGGTCTCATTCTTTTATACCAATGACTGTAGGTAACACATCACACTCTCAGACTGTCATATGTCTAAAATGCTGTCCATTGCTGTCTTTAATAGTTGCCTCAATCACTCTCCTCAGATCTGAGATTAATGGTTAGTTCGCCTGTCATTGCTAGAAGTTGCTATCACCAGTTTAACTTAAAGACTGGAACCTTCTCTGTTCAATCTGTATAATAAATGAAGTGTAAAAACATTTCTGTGTTCTCTTTAAGAAATAATTTGCTATATAAACCCCATAGCTGGACAACTTTAGCATTTTCTTCTACTGTTTAGTGTTTATGCTAAGCTAAGCTAGCTGTCTGCTGGCTGTGCCAATATTGCAATAAGAAAGTGAATAGGCTTAAATTCCAAAACGTCTCACTTTTATTTACCAAACCAGTTGCAGATCACCCACTGAGTAAAGCAACACACACACACACACACACACACACACACGCACACACAAAAAGCTACTTGTTCGTTTAAATGAGTGACAAGTGTAATAGATCAGACATTTCACAGTGAGCAGACAGACAGCAGCAGTCTCACTGAGAGGCAGAGAAACTGAGCTGTGGAGCAAAAAGGCAGAAAGATCAGTAATTATGTATTAATCAGGAACCATTCATCGATTCATTAATCTGCCATATGTATCTGCCACCCTTTTAATATGAACTGTTGTTCAGTTACACTTCACTGAGAGAACCAATTGGCACTTATGCACCTCACAACAGTGCGCTCTGGCTTTGGTAATATCTGCATGTATTCCCCTCCCAGGGAAATTGTAAGAACCGAGGAGGATGCGGAGGAGAAGACGGGGATTGAAATCGATGGAGAACAAAATAGAAAGCAAGGTTCTGAGACAATGACAGAGATGACTGGCAAGCAGGCAGGCAGACACCGGCACCGGCAACCTTTTGACTCTGCCTGGTTAATGTACCTATGTGTCTGTGCTTCTGTGTACTGCATTTATGCAAATGCAAGCGGTGAGATAATTCTGCGTGGGCTTGTTGTGCCCACGCAGTGTGGGAACATCGCTCGGCTTTCACAGGTACAGATCCCCGGGGACAAGGACAGATAGACGGGCAGATGGAGAGACAGTCAATCATAAGCAGCTTAGTGCAGAGGTTCTTAAACCTGTTCATTCCCAATGAGCAACATATTGATCCCGCTTTCCTGGTTCCACTTCACCAGAGTCTGACTCAGAAATGCACACTTGAAAGAATTTCTCGAGAGTTTGCTGTGATTGGAAGCGACTGGTAAAATTTCAGATGTAAAAGTATAGCAAAGTCGACTCATGTAGAAAGAGCTTTCAACAGATGCAATATGAAGGAGATATTAAGCACTTTGATGCGGTCTCAAAGTATGAGCTCTAAGATGGACAAGTGAGCAGACAGGTGGATGGCTAAAATCTGAACTGACGGGCTTTCAGGATGTCACATGAAGGCTTCTGGGAGACTACAGAGACAGCTCAGAGCAGGCAGGCAGGTACGGCTCAATTTCGCTCATGCCATTTTTCATTCCCAATTCCCAGCTCAAATTAAAGCCAGTGCTTATAAGTAGTCACAAAAACAGACATTAACATGGCAAGCAGATGGAGAGACAGGCAGACGAAGGCGGTCAGACAGATGAGAAATGGCCATCGTAAAATGGCTGCAGAGGGGAACTATGACATCAACTAAAAGTGAAAGGAGAGACCAGACAGATGGTGAGGAAGGCGGATGGTAAGATGTATGCTGGCAGATCATACAGGCAGACAGTCCTGGAGTCTTTCAAAAATATGAAGTCTTCAGCATGTGCAGTCTGATGTACTCCTGGAAGCAAATTGCAACAAATCTGTGAGAAATATGCCAAAAAAAATAAGAAAAGGATGCATACAAGAAGACATAAGGGTCAGTGAAGAAAGTCAGAGAAGAAAAAAATCTGATTTACTTTGAATGTGATCATAGACATGAAAGTACCAGTCAAACGTGTGGACACACTCAGAACATCATCCAACATCAGGTGCTAGATTATAGAATAACCCTAAGCTAGCCAGGTTAGTAAGTTACATTCACAGACTGATATATATATATATATATATATATATATATATATATATATATATATATATATATATATATATATATATATATATATATAAATAAAAAAAACAAGTACAGAATTCTCATAAGGTCTGTTACTACAATTAACCACATGCAGTACGTTGTAATATTTTGTCAAGTAATTGTAAAATGCTTGTTCTCCCTTGTTTTACCAAGAACTCTGGCTTTATCCCACAGTCCAAAGTCCAAAGACATGCTTGTTGGGTTAACTGGTGATTCTAAGTTGGCCACAGTTGTGAATGTGAGCGTGAATGGTCTCCGTGTGTCTCTATGTGTTGGCCTTTGATACACTGGCATCCTGTCCAGGGTGTATCCCACCCCTCCCCATGACTCTGAGTTGGATAAACAGTTAAGAGAACAGATGGATGCCCAAAAGGCACAAAGACGAGTCAAAGACATCCACCTCAGATTGCTGTTTTTTTCAGGGTACATCTTATTTGTTCACAGGTAGTATTCAAACAAGTGATCGAGTATAATCTTTAAGGAGCATTTAAGCACGTATTTGCTTTTTTTCCTTTTTCACCCAGACAGATGAGTGATGTTTCTAGATCAGCAGCCAGGACAGATATACCTCTGCAGATGCAAATCAGGCCATATGGAGCCACTGAAGCAAAGATGGTCCCATATTTGTTAACTGAATTCATTATGCGGGAGCTGAAAACTGCAGTCTTTATAATCCTAATGCTGCTATGTGCTGTTTCCACAGTGTGTGGAGATATCCACGGCCAGTTCTTCGACCTGATGAAGTTATTTGAAGTGGGAGGTTCTCCTGCGAACACACGCTACCTCTTCCTAGGGGACTATGTGGACAGGGGGTACTTCAGTATTGAGGTGAGGATGGATTGGATGCACTGTGTGGTTTATACATCTTATTTATACTGCTGTGCTTTCAGTGGAAAAAAATAACTGTATCCTTGTTTATGTATTCTAGATTAGTGTCTGGTGCACAGTGACGTCTGTTGTGCACATTCCTGGACAAGGTTTATTTTGCTACTGAAGTATACATGTATAGCACTGCAGTATTTAATGTATTGCAAATGTACAAAAGGTACTTGAGATTAGCAGTGACACGATGCAATCTGTATCTGACAATGGACATCTACTGATGCAGTTTAAAATTCATGGACAGGGAGCCTTGTTATGGAGATCAACTTTCATTCACTATTAACATTTCTATAGGACAGGCAGCGATTCAAGGACGGTAATACCTAACCAGAGCAGGAAACTCTGCTCACTGAAATATGCGTGGAAGTTGAATGGAAACAGCACCGTATTCGGAGAGCTGTTTGGACGAGAGCGCCATAAAGGAAGTTGTCATTATGTTGTCCAGCAGAAATGTGGCACAGATGAGCCGACTGACTTCAATCCACAATACACAGGCGCATGAATGCCTTAGCCTGTCGAGTCACTGTGGCATATGGGATATGTCACTGACACGGAGTGAGTTTGGAGCAGAGGGAGCGATATTTAGGCCACCTTCCTAACACATTTGAAGGGCACATAAGCAGGGGACTAAATGTGGAGCAGAGATGGTAGTGTGCAAAGGTGAGAGAACATCCTCTGAGCCATTTGTAGGGTTTCCTAAGTGATAAAAGTAAAAACAAACAATACAAAAACTCCCCATAAAACTACAAGGGCACTCAGTAGAGCACATACCTTGTCAACCCCAAATTTCCTATGTGCTAATATCATGCTACCAAAATTGAATCAATTGTTCCTTGCACCACCCCCAACAATTCCGGAAAATTTCATGGACATCCGTTCATAATTTTCAGAGTTATCCTGCTAACAGACAAGACTGAAAACATAACCTCTCCACCTGTTGGTGGGCAAAGTAAAAAAAAAACTCACCACCTGCTGCACTCTTGTGGCCAAACTACACTACCCAAAGAGCTGAACTTTTAATCTGGGCAATCATTTTCAGAATAACACTGCACACACAAGACAGCGTTTATACTGACTCCTCTAACCATAACGCTTTACAAATGCACCCAGCGTCCTTCGTTGGAAAGCTAAATGCTGTTGCAGTTGTGTACCTGCTAAAGTCAGTTTCTCACGCTTTCTCTTCTTCGGTGAACATTTAGTGCGTGCTGTACCTGTGGTCACTGAAAATCCTCTACCCAAAGACGCTCTTTCTTCTACGGGGGAACCATGAATGTAGACATCTGACAGAATACTTCACCTTCAAACAAGAATGTGAGTTGACTCCCATTTCCTCTATTTCAGCATTTTGCTCTTGCACCTCTCTCGCCCTCTATTGTTAAATTTACTTTTGATTATTACTAGCTTGTCTAGCAGATGTAAATATATTAGACTTCTTGGATACATACGAGACTACACTTCGGCCGCTGCCAAAAAGTCAGCACGCTCACTGGTTTGAGATCAGCTTACAGTGCTCACTTTGCAGTGACGCGCTTATCAGTGCTCGAATTGTACCAAACCATGGTAAGAAAAAAAATCTGTGATTAGAGCTTTTCATGTAACAGTCGCCATGCTGTTTTTTTTTTTTTTAAAGCATGCCACAGCTTTTTTGTCAAAAAAATCCTATAAAAGAAACAAAACACCACAGAGAGAGGTCCTTTTCAATTACACAATTTAGCTGAACTAACACCTGTAGCAGGTAGTTAATGTCTGTCTGCCTGTATCAGCCTGCATACCTATAAATAAGGAAATTAGCTATAGAGAGCAGCTTTTTCGCAGCAGGCTGGAAACATCCTCGTGTCAAAAACATTTACAGCAGGAATGAGGATGTTTCCAGAGCTACAAAATCAGAGCTTCGTTTTTCAACCCTAGAGCTAGCTTCCTGGGTTGGTGTTGTAGGTGAAAAGTTTATCAGCCCGACATTTTATACACAGCTGCTAAGACAATGACACCGTGTAACACGTGTGCAAATCCTGTCGAGCTGTGCTGTGCCTTCGGTGGCGAAGCTCCGATTGGATCAGCTTTCCTGCATTACCTGATGGTTTCAGCTGTTAAGTTAAATATTTTCTGCTGGATCTCTTCTCATCCTCCCCCTCACCATCCTTCTTCCTTTTTTGCTACTGGCACGTTGTATCCTCCCTCCTTTTTCTCTCCCTCCATCCTTTTGCTCCCTCCTCCAGTCTGTCCCTCCATCTCTCTGACTCCTCCATCAGCGTCCTGTCCGAGAGTGGGTGATTAGCAGCAAATTAATTTGGCCCTTAATGATTGGCTCAGGGACTTACTCCTCTGTGTCTGATTGGCCAAGGGACAAGGAAGCTAATTTCCCCTGGTGCTCATGGCGAATAGTGGTCGCCCTCAATTACCATCTGCTGTGTGTGTGTGTGTGTGTGTGTGTAAGCGTGTATATATATATATATATGCGTGTGTGTGTGTGTGTAGCACGAGAGCATGTACTGTGACTGCTTGCGCGTGCAAGTGTCTTCATAAATGTTTGAGAGTGTGGAAGGAGCCGACAACTGGTGGACTGGCAATAATGAGCTCTTGCTCTACACAAGGCAGATGGAGAGGTTGACAAACACACTCCTCGCTGTCACACACATAGAAAGGCTGGCTACTGTACGCTTGTACTCCACAAGACTGGCTTTGATTTGTGTACGTGCCGTTTCATGTCCTCACACTCTACCTCCCCTCTTCCCTAGTCATCTCCTCTCCTTCCTCTCTTAACCTGTCTCCTCCCATCCAGCCTTTCTCCTTCTCTCTTTAACATTCTTCTTTTCTTGCCTCCTTCCTCCCTACTCACTCTGTCTAAAACACCCTTTTCTGCTTCTTCTTTTCTCTCCTCCAATCTCCTTTCAGCTATTTTTAATCCTGTGGTTTTGATTTTATGTCAGATGCATTGTTACGCCCATGTGAGAAATGTACTTTAAAAGATACTGTGTCTTGGATGTTGTTATTGATATTGCTGCCAATTCAAAGGAGTTTTTAATACAAAAAAAAAAAAAGTGACACGTCTACACTGTTTTGTGCTTATATTTGGGTCATTATTTAAAATACTGTAATAGCAAGATTTTTTTTCTTTTGTTTTAGAAATGCCACTTCTTGGAAGTGGCATTTCTAAAACAAAATCCAGCATCATCAGAGAGGAGAAAAGCAGGTCATATGGGAGTGCTGGAGAAGAGCTGGCCCCATAAATTATTAATGCGTTGTGTGAAAATCCTACATGTTAGCGCCTTTACACCCAAGCGAACCAAATTATGTGGTAGCGCTTTACGGGAAGGGTATTACCGTGCATTCATATGAGAATTCATGCATAAAAAGAAACAGCTGGGTATTCCTTAACACTGATAAATAACAAATGAAACTTGAAGGAGAAAGAACCAAAGCTGTATTTAAAAGATGGACGTAGCCAGCGTGATGTCACCTGTTTGTTTGCACAGACCCGTTTTTAACTTTTGGTCTGTGGCTGGTCATCTTGTTTTTTTGGAGGGACTGTGTGTAGATGAGAGGATGGAGTGCAAAATGATCAGCTTCGCTAGCAAGCTTGGTTAGCAAGCTGCATCCATAAATCACATAGGGTCAGATATCTGAATATCAGTCCTAAGTAACATACCTTTAAGGCATACTAGAAGTTTTTTGTGTGTATTTGGCTGGAAATATGCTTATTTCTGCTGTGAAATCGGGGAATTTAATAGGTGAATCTATGGGGATTGACTCAGTTATGGAGCCAACCTCAAGTGGCCATTAGGTTTCCAAATTGAGCCCAATGCTTCAGAAACTCAGAAGAATATGCATCTTTACATGCATCTTTATTTACAGTTATTTTATGTTTTAATATGTCAGATGAATGCCCCCAAAAGTTACTTGTTGTTGGTTTTCATACCTAATTTTAAGGTGATAGACATTTTTAATATTAAAGAAATAAAGTCATCTAAACTGAATAAGCTACCTATGTGCACTCTTCATTTATTCTGTTTTTTTAATGAAACAGTGGCAGTACATTTTGTTATAAGTAAGTGAATTTATTGTTGCCAACCATCCCATTCATTCTGAGTGCATTAATCATTTATATTCAGCAGTTAAAGCAGAAGGACCAGGTCGCCATTTATTTATTAAACATCAAGTCATGAAGACACATGCTTAATTAATTCATTTTTTTAAATCCGGTGCTCTGAACCACAGACGTGACTGTGAAGTGTCCATGAACATGATTCATAAAACAGGAATTGCCAATAACTGAAATAATTTATTGTTCATTTATTAAGGCATGCATACTGCAAAGTGTTACACATGTAATTAATGCTATTCATGCACAAAGTCCTGTATGAACTCATTATAATTCATGTATCATTTCTGAAGCCTTCAGATGGCTGACTTCTGTAAAGCCTGTATGCTTGTTTGTTCTCTGCCTTCCTTTTTGTGTGCAATATGTGCTCATCAGTCTCCCAGTGACAGGGACTGACTGTACGTTTGTGGCGATGCTGGCTGTTCAAAGCATGTCAAAACACACTCAGGCGCTTCTTTTGTCTCAAGTCTTGAAATATCTATCTACTCCCCCAACCTGCAGGTAAGATCAAGTACTCAGAGCAGGTGTATGATTCCTGCATGGAGGCGTTTGATTGCCTGCCTCTGGCAGCCCTGATGAACCAGCAGTTCCTGTGTGTCCATGGGGGGCTTTCACCAGAGATTCACACGCTGGACGACATCAAGAAGGTAAGCTAAGAGACACGCAAGCAGTTTTAAATTATCAGTCGTGTCCTTTAAAGGCAAAAATTAGCATCTAATGGCACACTTTTTCTCCTGGTATAGAAACATACTTTTAAGAAATGGCCTTTGGTGGGTGATTACACATCTAAATATGATTATAATTCTGTCCATGTACCGTAATCATTTTACCTTATTTTATAGAACTCTGCATTTTTTTTTCCTATTTGAAAAACACATAGTTTAATTGTTGTTTCATTATGTAAATGAATAAAAATCAACAAAACTGTTATTAAAGAAAATGATTGTGTTTTTATTTATTTTATTTGGGCTCTAGTAAATTTTGGGGGGAAGCACCAAAATTTCCCCCATGTAGAAAAAACCCTGATATAGTTGATAAGAATGAAGTTAAGAACTGAATCTGAATTTTTTTTTTACACCTTTTACAGTTCAGTAATTATATATCAATGCATAAAACCTATAAAAAGTGATAAAACAGCCTTTTTAGATTTATAATAACTATTTAACAGATCTAAAACCTTCCAGATTGAGAGAGTCTGGTTTGACAGTGTAGAAGATGTTATCCAGAACAATTAAGTTGTATTTATTTGTTTCTTTTACCTACTTAAACATACTGACACCTAACAATAACAGTGACATGCTATATTTGACAGTGTCAGTTTTTATTCCGCATACTGTCACACGTAACTTTTGTTGTGGAGCGTAATCAGCTGAAAAATGCACAAAAAGGAGAAAGATCAGCCTCCGTAACTGTCGCCCAGTTTGTTAGTCTTTCTCAACTTCAGCGTTCCTCCACTTCCCGCTCTTTGCCTCTGCTGGGAAAGAGAATATGACAGCAAGGAAAATGAATCATGCATGCAACACGCGATCGACCTATGTGCAGCACTCGGACACATTTGCAGGTAGTCATAAACACACGGCAACTTTTATTTCTGAGTAGCCTGCTCCGAGTGTGTTCATTAGAAACCATAAAACAGCCCCTGTGTGCGTACAGTTCACTGAGCTACAGAATACAAAGGCACACACATGAACGCGGAGACACGAGAACACACACGTCCTCATCTAATGGCAGTGTTTCCATGGTGAATCCGCTGGTGTGACATCTTCTCCCTCCTGTGTGGTGAGGGTTGCCATGGAGATGCTCTGCTCTGACAGTGTGTGTTTGTGTGTATGTGTTTGGTTTCCTTTCGCCTCAGACTTATCCTACATGTGCTTATGTGTTTGAGTTTCAGTCATGTAAACATGACTGAACATGTATTTCATATAGAGCGTCTCTGCTCACATTTCTATAATTCTCTGTGTGTGCGTGTGTGTGTGTGTGTGTGTGTGTTTGTGTTTTGTTTTGCGTCCCAGTTGGACCGGTTCAAGGAGCCGCCGGCGTTTGGGCCCATGTGCGACCTGTTGTGGGCCGACCCCCTGGAAGACTTTGGCAACGAAAAGACCCAGGAGTACTTTGGCCACAACACAGTCAGAGGGTGCTCCTATTTCTACAGGTACAGGAGGGCAAAATCACTCCTCGCGGTTTTGTTACCAGCAAAAGGAAACATTACATAAGAGTCCTGACATTTT
This sequence comes from Archocentrus centrarchus, assembly GCF_007364275.1. NCBI lineage: Eukaryota > Metazoa > Chordata > Actinopteri > Cichliformes > Cichlidae > Archocentrus > Archocentrus centrarchus. The sequence goes on along the minus strand of NC_044355.1, from coordinate 25,111,623 downwards.
ATTTTTGAATGGGAACGAATATAGTCTGGCAACCTTGGAGCAGCAGACCCCTGTGGTTATGAAGCTCAAAGATATGAGCTAACTTGATATTTGAACAAGCCAGTGTGAATGCAATATTCAGAGATAACAATACACAGTAGGAACAGTCCTCTAAAATTACCAGCTGAAAGAGAAATGTCTCCATTACTGTGTGTTTTTCTGTGATTGGTTGATGTCTGTGTAATGATCTGAGTGCGGTGTGTGATGCTCGTGTACAAATCAGAAACCTAATAAGTTTTAGGTGGACTTCAGGGTATTGGTTTGGGATGCTGTTCTTGAGCAGAGAGAAAGAGAGACGCCTCGTGCACGTTTACACCACATCCAAGAGCCACTAACGATCGCTGGGATTTGTAGCACACACAGAAACCTTGGCTGCTTCTCACACACACACACACACACACACACACACACATGGCGCACACTCGCAAACACATGCACACAGTTCCGTTTCAGCATGAAACGATATCCCACAATCCCCAGGGAGACTGCACGGTTCTGTTGCTATGACGACTGGCTACTCCTGCCAGATATGGAGTGATATTAAGATACAGTGAGAGAAAGAGGGAGAGTAGCACAGGAGGAAGGTGGTGTTGGTGGTGTTGTGTGTGTGTGTGTGTGTGTGTGTGGGGGGGGGGGGGGGTAAAGTAAAAATGGAGGGATGTAAAGACGAGGGAGAGACAGATGGGGAGTCGGTGCGCTCCCCGTGTTTAGAAATCTGTGTTTTGACATGTGCTCTGTGGCAAACACACTGATTTTCTATGTTTAGGAGACAGCATCAATCAGCCAACTAGTGTACACTCAGCACCGAGGCAGCCATAAGCCTGGCTCAGGCCTGTCTCTCCTCGCCGATGCCCCCTGCTGGTCACAGTCAAACATTACCTTAGAAAACAAAAGCCTACTCATCACCCACTGCCAGACTTTAAATATCTGTTTTGTGGTTTACAGAAGCCTTGACATATGACTTGTTTGTTATGTAAAGCGTGTTTTACTGGATCTCTTTGAATAATTCTTCCCCCTTATGTTTCGTGCCCTCACTTACTCTCACTGCTGTTGTGCATCTCTCTCTCTCTCTAGTTATCCAGCAGTGTGCGAGTTCTTACAGACCAACAACTTGCTGTCAATCATCAGAGCGCACGAAGCACAGGATGCTGGGTAAGCTGACTGACTGCCGCGGCTCAGGCCTTTCTCGCAGCTTAAATGGGAGCACCATTTCATTTAATGGCTTACCTTGACATTTCATGTTCTGAGCTGTTATTTTTCATTGTCAGGGAATTGGCACATTGCAGGAAAAAGAGGCCGTACAATTTTCACCCTTAAACTGTGTCATTAGCATTGTTAGAGTTCGTCTGACTGAGAGTACACCAACAGCCGGAGCAAAATTCACCCTAACTAACTCACCTTTTGAAAACAGCACAGGAAGGCAGAGAGCTGTATAAAGTTTGCACCGTTAGTCTGAATAAAATAGCAAAAGGAAAAATGCAAGTTTCTGACCCCAAAAAAATCCATCTGTTAGTTCAGTGAAAATCCTCTAGATATAATGCAGCAATTAAGGCAGCACTGTGTCTGTGCTGCAGTGTGTGCTGTTTGGTGAACCCATTAACAGTATTTGGGGTAATCTGGGTAATCATCCAGAGGTCTTAATGCACTTGTTATAGGATGGCCGAAAAGACGCTATTTCAGTATTCAAGCTTCTGCACCTGTGCAGAGTAGCTAATGAGGAGCTAAAGCATGCATTTATGGTCCAAAAAAAAGAATTCGTTCAGCAGCGTGAAGACAAAATGAAGCAGCTTTCAGCTGAAAAGTTAGAAAAGACATTGTACTCACTGCTGTCGCTATGAATTCTTTAAAAAGCCCTTGATTTGAGGATGTGCCATTGGTGCATTATATTCTCCAACAATAGAGACAACACAATGAGAATAAGGGCCCGCTCACTCAAAAAAAAAAAAAAAAATCTAAGCTAGCTGCTTCAGGAACCGCCATAAATGATGATTTTTGTCTTGGGGGAAAAAACGTGTTTCTCTTAATTGAAATTTAATGAGCAGTGAGAATCTAAAGTTGTAGTTTGATTGACGTATAGCAGCACACCGTCAGTATAAAACGATTAAATATGTGTTGTTTATTGGAAACACATATCCTAATCGCAAAGATGTGGACTGGCGCTGGCTCGATTTTTAAGGATAATTTATCTGAATTTCACACCTCATACACTCTTCCCCTCGCCCCTTCAGTTCTTTCACTTCTCATTATTACACGGAGGATCCGCCCTGCTGGGGACCCACTGCCGTCACTCCCCTCTGACGCCTTCCGCAAACCCCACCCTCAATTCATGCTTACTCCATCTGCCGTTATCTACCAGGAATTCCGTCAAATCTAAACGAGGATGTGGTCCCAGCTAGTGAAATCCCCATGTTAGTGCTGTACCCGCAGATTTATAATTAGGACCATTGGAGGAAATGTTCATCACGCTGTTGTGATGTCATAGTTTTGTGACCTGAGTCATGGTTAACCCTAACCATGATTTTCATTTCCCTAAACGGCCTAAATCCTAACCAGAGAGAGAGAGAGAAAAAATTATGTACCTACTCTGGAAATGTTAACACTCAATTTTACACAGGACATGAACCATAGTCTCCTGGATAAAAGTCCTGTGTTTAACCCATTCATTCACAGCAAATTCGGTTTCTATGCAGACTTTATCCCTCCTGCCGCTCTGTACTATTTGTCCTACTGGGTGAGTCTCCCTTTAGTATTTATGTTTTAACCTGATTCATAAAGCTATGACATCACAGCCACGTGATTGGTTGCTCCTGTAGAAAAACTAATATGTTGTTATGGGAATAGCACCAAGACAGCAGTATCAGATAAACCACATATCATTGTGGTCCGGCCTTTGTTGAATGTGTTCATGGTCAGCTGGTGCAGCGGCCAGCTGTGGACAAACAAAGCCAACAAAGAGCAGAAGAAGAACTGGTTTCGTGCTGATGACACTTGACAACCACACTAAATGACAACATGAAACCAGTGTAAATATTAAACAGCTAATAACTGCTGCTGGACATTTAGATTAGCAAAGAACAGCAAATTGATCAGTTTGTTAGTTAGCTCATACTGCAATGATCTGACCTGTAGAGGCCGTGTGCTAGTTGGTGCAGATGAATTATGTGAGCCTGTGTTCATGTTCATATCTAACGACATCCCGACTCATTTCTATTATGACCGCGTCATAATATCTGGACCAAAAAAATCAAAAGCTGGCAGCTTTATTTAAACTCTGCAGGCTTTCAGTAGCCAGTGGCATTTTTTTTTTTTTTACTTTATCTTGTCATTTTCCCTGCAGTGCAAGGGAATCTGCTCTATTTCCACGCTGTTTGTTTAAAAGTGTGTGGCTGTCTCGCCTTGAACCAACCCCTGTCTGGTTCAAAATCCTTAGTTTCCAGCCACAGTGCGGTGTCCTATTTGAGCGGCTGTAACGTGGGCGGCTTGTTTGTCTCTCTTTCCTCAGGTACCGTATGTACAGGAAGAGTCAGACTACAGGTTTCCCCTCGCTCATCACCATCTTCTCTGCTCCAAACTACCTGGATGTCTACAACAACAAAGGTCTGACTGAAGGGTATCATGCAGTTATTCTAGACTAAACTGTTAGTATTGTAGGACTGGATGGAAAAACTGTAATCTCCAGGCTGAACAAATGTGCAAAGGCTAATATCTGCTTATATGTGTGTGTCTAGCTGCGGTGCTAAAGTACGAGAACAATGTGATGAACATCCGTCAGTTCAACTGCTCTCCTCACCCCTACTGGTTGCCCAACTTCATGGACGTCTTCACATGGTCGCTGCCTTTCGTTGGAGAAAAGGGTACTACACACACACACACACGCGTGCGCGCACAATAAAGCAACCGTGCCGTAAGGTCAAGTCATCTTCAGTGTGATTACTAAGGAAACAATCCTTGTGGTTTGAAGAGGTGGATTTTGGGCTGCAGCTCAGGACTCCGTAAATTAGCTTTGGCACTGGCATTATTTTGTGAACTTTAACAGTTTGTCTTGCATCTTCATGCCACATACCTCATGACTGTATCACCCGCAGTTTGTGAAACAGAATCCATCTTTTGCACCTGAATATAAAAGGAAAGTCTGCAGTAGTTAGTGCTGTCCGGTTCCTCGTTTAGAAACCAGCCTGGAGCCTCTCAGTGTGACCTGGTAACCAGCCCAAGTTTGATAAGCAGTTAATAAAATGGACAGATATTAAAAAAAAATGCTTGATTTGTCTTTACTAGATTAACAATAATAGAGTGTGAGCCTTTATATCTTCATCTTTGTGCCGTCATGGGCGTCTAACATCCTCCCAGTTGGACAGAGAAGCCCAGTGTGCGCTGACAGACACATGGCTTTACTCTTGCATATAATTTGCACATAATAGTATGGTTCGGCACTGTCCACAGTTAGACAGCTACTTATATAAAAAGATATGTCATATTTCTTCTCATAAAACATTTTTATTTTTCGCAGCAGACACTCATGTTCCATTAAGTGATTACACAGAGCCAGTCTGAATGTCTGCTGACAGATAGGTCGATAATTTATGGCGATTCTTTTGAAGGACACGATAATTACTTCGTTGGCAATATTTTGACTAGAAACTAAACTACATGCACCAGATAGCAAGTTTGTTATCTTTTTATAGATGTCTGTGTGTGTGTGTGTGTGTGTGTGTGTGTGTGTGTGTGTGTGTGTGTGTGTGTGTGTGTGTGTGTGTGTGTGTGTGTGTGTGTGTGTGTGTGTGTGTGTTTGCCCTGCAGTGACTGAGATGCTGGTCAATGTCCTGAGTATCTGCTCTGACGATGAACTCATGAACGATGGAGACGAAATCTATGACGGTAAGAAGCCACCAGCAGTGATTTTTTCTTCTTTTCCATTTGCTTCTTTTATTAATGAATTTGTGCTTGACTCACTTCCAGCCAGTGCAGCAGCAGCAAGGAAAGAGGTGATCAAAAACAAGATCCGAGCCATCGGGAAGATGGCGAAAATGTTCTCCGTTCTACGGTGGGTCAAGTTGCGGTTGTGCATGTGTGGAAGTGTGCCTATAAATGCTCAATTTTCTGTAACTTCTGCAGAAACCAGCCATCACCAGAGTCACACTTTTAAAGCTGATTTTTCTAAAATCTGTCTTTTAAACCACAGGCATGTTTTTGTGTGTTTGCAGGTGTGCAGTGTGGGGAAGTGTGTAATTCTCTCTCTTTATCACCTGCTCTCTCCTTTTATGCACACACACACACACACACACACACACACACACACACACACACACACACACTGTGTCTGTCTGTTTCTCAGGGAGGAGAGTGAAAATGTCTTGACCCTGAAGGGACTGACCCCAACAGGCATGCTGCCCAGTGGAGTTCTCTCTGGGGGCAAACAGACCCTGCAGAGTGGTGAGCATTTCATTCACTCTCATTCTCACAAACACAAACACACACACGCACACACACACTTAACCCTGAGCTCATATTCAGGAACAGAAACACAATGCCGCACAGACAGTTTAAGTATCTGCTTTGGAGCATCCTCCGGTTCCTCCATGCCCTCTCTCCTGTTCTCCTCCTCCTCCAGCTGTTTTTCTCCTCTCATCCTTCTGCCTCACTGACTCACTCCCTCTCTCCACCTCACCTCACCAGCGCTGAAGGATACTAACAGCCCACTGGTTGTCTGTGTGTGCAAGTGTTAGAGAGAGATTATAAGTGAGTGACTGAGACCCAGAGAATGGCACAAAATATGGGTATGTGTGTGTGTGTGTGTGTGCGCGTGCGTGTGTGAACTAACGCCAGCTAATGCTAACACCAGGTGCCCTCTGAACCTGCTATGGTCTCAGTGCTGCCCTGAGGGCCTTGCTTGTTTAAAGCCTGAAACATGCCCCTGAGTAGGGGGTGTCGTGATATACCGGCCAATGACAGTTGTGATATTTAAAAATGTTAACCTGTGAGAGCTCACACCCATTATTTTAAATTTTTATATATTTTTATATTTAAAAACATATTCAAGAACATTTCCAGAACATGTGAAACTGTGGCACCCATGTCCCAGCGGGTTCTTGAAATCATATTGCTATTACACAAATTGATGATATAGACTCTGTCACTTCTATAGATATTGGGATGACATCTCTGCAGAGCTCTACAGTAAATTTGGTCCAAGAGAATTGTACAGTGAAAATCTGGCATTGTGAGCTGCACAAACATTGGTCCATCAAAAACTGCAATCTTGTACTTCTGCCTTAATTCACAGTGCTTGTTATAAATCTGAGACACTGAGGTTCACATAATACCTGCCTGATCTCCTTGGCCAGTCTCGTATTATGTTTTGTGACTTCCTGTTTGATTTTTGGATCACCTTGAGTTCTGGCTACATTGTTTTCCAACCAGTGTTTGTTTGACAACCTTTAGCTCAGCCTTTTGGAGCCTCCTCAGCAAGCAACGGTCACCCGTACAGCAAAGATGTTTACGCGTGTCTGCACAGAGCATGTTTCAGCCTTCACTTCGTTTTCCTTCTCCTCCTCCTTTCTTTGTACTCCATCTTCTCTCTCGGACTCTGTCATCTCCTCTCTCTTCCTGTCCTCCTTTCTTTCTCTTCTTTTGCCCATCCTTCAGCTACCATTGAGGCCATTGAAGCTATCGAGACAGTTAAGGACTCCGAAGGTAAAATCCCACTCATTTCACTGTGTGTGGGCGCGTGTGTTGTGTGTGTGTGCGCGCGTGTGCGCGTGTGTATGTGTGCACACATGTGCGTGTGCAGCATGGCTGTGCTCTCAGCCGCCCATGCTCATAAGGTCATAGATTTCCTTACACATGATGCACTCAGCTCTTCTAACTGCATCAGCGCTCTTGACAAAGCCTAAAAACCGCTGCACGCTGGAGCCACCACATTAAAGCTCACAACATACACAAACTTTTATTCTTTCCTTCTCTTGGGAAACAGGATACACATAGAACATCCTGCATCCTATTCCGATGAAACACACGCAGTGCATTTTCTTCACACACACACACACACACACACATGCACACAAGAAGAGCGGGAATGTGGGCGGGAGAGGATGTTGCAATGGTGGGCAGGGTCACTCAGACCTCCTCACAGACTGCAGTGTGTTAGTGTTCTCTATAGATCTCATAGATGCTGTAGTTCTGTAGAAGATGAGCATGCAATCAATCTGTTTCTCAACAACCTACGGCAGGTCACACAGGTCACCGGTGATCATCAAAACATGCAATTCACTTAAGGGATATTTTATTAATCTGTGGTAAAACTCGGCTTCTTACTCAGCTTTCAGCCTCCTTCAGCAAATGTTCACATGGCCTAAGCTCAGGATGTACGTCTGACCACAATAAGCGGTGTATTGCAGGGTCTGCGCTTATGCCAAGTGATGGCATGTGCTGAAGCACACAAGAGAATGTGGGTGAACCCTCTGTAAAAAGCTGAGTTTGGGATATACGAATACAATTTCACACTTGAAACTTTTACAAAGAAAAAAAAAGATTAATTTGGCATATGGATGCATTACATTGCGAGGACGATTCAGAGATGGCTGACAGGTCTGCCAGGTTCTTTTGAGCTCATGAACAGATTGTGATCATGGATTATGTGTCTAGTGTGTCATACCCTGCGTGCACGGGCCCGGTACTCAGCACGCTTAAGTTAACCATACTATTTTGTGTTTGTACCTTTAGTGCTGTCTTTGGCTTACCTGAAGTACAGTCCATAATTTGTTTATTCAAATGAATTATGGGTATCGCTTGTGCTGTAGTTTTCTGTCACGTTATGTGATCTGTAGCTGGGTGTTAGATTTCTGCTTTTGTAGTGCAGTGGCATTTGTGAGTAGCTGCATGTGTGACAGTTGTCGTTGTGCCATTGTTGAAAATTGGCGTCGGTCTCTGCAGACAGACCTCCTTATTGGTACAGGAGCATCTGCTGGTACAGAGGCCACAGTTTACTTGGTTTGGTGTAACAACTGTTACAAGAGTTTGCCTTAAATCGCATCGTTTGGTTGATTTTCTGCCTAATTTAAAGGGGTACTCCAGTGATTTCACACATCCACACAGAGTCTACAGCCACACCGGCTCCGTGAGGCTCCAGTGCTGCGAGAGAAGCGCTTCTGCCATGACGTGCTGCTAATGCGTCAAAAATGTTTACCCATGTGCATACATTTAACTGAAGACCAAACATGAATGACTGACTCTTCGGTGCTACTGAGCCCAATGCGATGATCTGTGTTATAGTGTGCTTTGCCAATTAGCAGTAAATACAAAGCAAAGCTGTGGCTAAGCAGGCATTAGCAAACATCTGAGGAATAATGGCAGCTAACTGAAACACAGGACCCCTTTAAAATCAGAGAGACAGCCTGTTTCTGTGTGCACTAACTAAACAGTATTTCACATATACAGCATGATAAATGTTGGTGTCTATTCAATCATTTCCTCATTTGCTCCTCTAAAGGATTGGTGTCACATTTTTCTGTCAGTCAGTTTTTTTTATGAAGGTGCAACCTGAATACAAAAAGCAGACACTAATATTTGTGTTTCATAATGAATCGTAACACTGCTGACTCATCTGTGCTACTTGCCACACTTCCTATAAAACCACTTATGGTTAACGGAGAATGTCTTGACATCCAGAGAGCTTTACTGGTTTCTGGAAGCCAAATGGTTTCACTTGGCTTTTTTTTTTTTTAATGCATCTTCAGGTTTCTTGAAAGGTGCTATAAAAAAAAAGTTATTCTTCTTCTTCTTATTATTATTATTGCTTTAGGACAGAACCTAAAATTGAACCATTTGCCCCAGTTTCCAGTTAAACTTTAAGTTAAACTTTCATCTGACTCCTGGCAAATAAGTGTTTTTTTGCAAAATGTTGAACCACTTCCATTTGTCATATCCAAAGCTAAGAAAATTCTGGCGACATCATTATCATATGTGACTAAAGTTAGTGGAGTGCCCCTTTAAGACATAAATCCAAGTCATTCACTCAAAGGCGCCCCTCATCACAAACAAGGAGTACTCTAATATAATATGTAATAGGACCGACTTAGATATGAGCCCCAAAGGAACATGAGAGAAGTGGAAAAAGCTGACTCATAGCTTTCATCATTACCTGTAAATTCTGCGAACAGGTTACAACAGTTTACGGTAACCCTCCAATAAATGTTGCTTTGAACAAACAGCTAACTGTCAAAAATGTGTCCCAGGAGTGAACGTTATCCTTTCTGTTTCTCATAATCCCTTATCTGCCAGTTCACTCACACTGCTAACCTAAGGTCAATGTCCAGGCTGACTGTCCCATTCATTATGAGCGACAATGTCAAACTAATCCTAGCTCAGCATTAGGACAACAAATAAATATACTGGCTCATGTATGTCATAAAATCTTTGTGGATACAATTATACAAGATAATTTTGTTTATCCAAACCCCAACTGACCTTCAGCTACTGAGAACGTTATCTAAATTATCTTAATGTGGTTGCTGGAGAAATCAGATGACAGCATTTAAAAGGTGAATTGGGAAAAATATGTACATGCTGAGGCCCCCCCCCCCCTCTGGGGTTTGGATACACAAGGTTTTGCTAAATATTTTGTTGAATATTAACCCTGTGTGCATGCATGTATGTTTCTGTGTGTGTGGGTGTGTCTCTGCAGCCATTCGAGGGTTCTCCCCACAGCATCGGATCAGCAGTTTTGAGGAGGCCAAAGGTCTGGATCGGATCAACGAGAGGATGCCGCCGCGTCGTGATGCCGTCAACAGCGTGGGCCTGTCGATGGGCCGCATGAACATGGGAGAGCCCAATGGGACCGACAGCAACAGCAATATACAGTGATGGACGTACACTCCCACGTGACCCGAGCACACTCCTGCAGTTACAACACTGATATGGTCCCATATTTAAAAAATATCTGTACATAGGCATAAATACACAAGAAAAATGCATCTCATACACACACACACACACACACACACGCGCGGAGTATTTCCTTTACTAAATAGGTACAGACAACATAACACACACATGCAATTACATACACATACCCCTAGCCCTTTTTCCTGTTGCCCTCAGCTGTTATGTAAAGGCATGAGCGTACCTGGACTTTACCACCAAAGGCTATTCTCTTCACTGAACTGATTGGCCCTATTTAGAGAACTACAACTCCCATGTACCTGCACAACAACAGGAAAGACTCTCCAAAAAGTACTCCCCACGCAAAGCACGAGGAGCTTGCTGTTCACCTTGTATGTTGGGGGATCACCAGCGGGTTGACAGTGACAAACCTGTGATGGCAATCGGGGGGTTCGGGGAGGGGGCAGGGAAGCCTTTAAGTCATGTATGCTTCTTTTTCCTGTTTCCATCCCCAAAACAGGAAGTGGAACCAAACATATGCTGATTTTTCTAAAGCCGTGGATTTGCCTGAACAGTGTCAGTGTCTGTGAGGCTATATATCGGGGGGGCGTTTGCATACACGAGCAGATGTGGCCATCAGGCAGGCGACAGTGAGAAAAAGTTTTGATGTGTGGTGTGAGCGAGAGATGTGCGGAGATAATCTCAAGCTGCAGTCTAATCTGAGCCCTCGCTGTCCTTTATTTCTCTGGAGATTCACGTTTTTATTTTGTAGCACCACACTGCACGCATTCACCACTTGAAGTCAAGTGGCAGACAGTCCACCCCACCCCTCCAAAGAAACAAAGAAACCCCCCTGGTTCCAAAACACAGTCCAGGATCATATTTGAAGTGTTTCTCCCCACATGTTCGTGTAAATAGAATAAATAAGACAGATTTTATTGCACATCTGGTGACAGGATGCAAGATGCAGTATATCGTAAGTAGGATGCTTAATGGACTGTATGTGTGTGTGTGTGTGTGGGGGGGGGGGGGGGTACGCGGGGGAGTTGAAATGTGAATCCAACACTCTATCCATTCTCTATTCATCCTCCTTTCTGCCCGTGTTGCTGTCTGCTAAAAGATGGCAGTGACGGCCGGGAATCGCTGGCCTAAAACGCAGGAAATGATATTTCACTGAGGAAACTGACTCTTCTGGTGACGGCGGCAGCCAAGACAACGAGAAGAAGTCAGAAGAAAAAGGTCTTTGTAAAGCATTTATATTAACGCATCAGTGCATGCAGAGTTAAGTTCTTTGATAATAATGTGAAGATTATATTTGTGCTCTGTGTTTCACTATGGTAGGATTTTTTTTTTCTTCTTGTTTTCTGGCTAATATAAATGAACTGAGGTATAATGAATCATTTATTTTGTACATAATGTTAATTTATTTTTTTTGTATTCATTTTGTGTTCAATTTTGTTGCTTTTTTTTTCTTTCTTCTTTTTCACAACCTGTGTTTCCGTTTTTTTTTTTTTGTTTTTTTTTCCGAGGCTGTACAGAATGACAATTCGCTTCTATTCAAAGTGTCGAGTCCACGTTCTCTCCTCTCTTCTTTGTCGATGTACAGGAGTTGTTTCTAATGATAAATATGAATAATGATAAACAAATATTAAACTAGCATTGATGAATGACCATTACTATATACAAAGGCACAGGCATTCAGGCAGCCAAAAGCATGATTGCATGGTTAAAATTTGCGCTGTTCCAGGCAAAAAGCAGCAGACACATTTTAACAGGAGGCGTGTTGCCGTCACAACTTAAAGGAAAAAAGTGTACTCTCTCTCTGATCATAATTCTTGATGATTCCTCTTGTTATTTGATGATATTTATGAGTCTATGATTATTATGATTATATTTATTATGGACATTATTCTTAATATTTAAGCTCTTTCTCTCTGCTGGTTGCTCTTCATGTTGCGTTGCTCCTTGGTTGATCTTGTGCTTCTTTGGGAGAGGTGAACCCCCCTTGGGAGACCCTGTGCCATAGAAATTGTGCCACGGTTCTGACTTTCTCTGTCTCTCTCTCTCTGCCTCTCTCTCTCTCTCTCAGTTTTCTCTTTCTCTCGGCTCTCTTTCTGTTTTGACTCCCCGGTCACTAACACTGTAAGCATGCCCCATGGGACGATCCACTTTTTTTACTCTTGAATAAAATATGCATGAACCTTTGGTATGGATACCGAGCCTTTATTTCCCAACCACGTATTCCTTCACCAATTAAACGCAGACATAAATTGCAGTGCAAAGGACGAGCCCTGATCAGAGCTGCACAGACTTCACTGGACCTGTTGTACAGGATGTACCATGAGTACCGCACTAAATCATAATAAATATGCACTCTTCTCAAAGTGAAAGCAAAAGATGTCACATGATAAAGATGTTCAAAGTGAGAAGATTTAAACATGTTAAAAGTCAAACCTGTGTACATGTCAGAGCACTGAAAACAGAGCACATGAAGTCCTGACCCAAAGTCAGAAAGTTAAGCATAATTTTATGTATCATCATGTTCAAGAAACCAGTTTGAGGTGATTTGGGCTTTTGTGCTTTCAGAAGGTGAGTACACTGCGGGCACAAAGGATTGGACGTGGACTCAAAGCAGTCTGGCCATCCTCCTCTGACCTCTGGCATCAGCAAGACATTTTTACCCAGAAAGCTGCCGCTCACTGGATAAGTTCTCTTTTTCAGACCATTCTCTGTAAACACTAAAGATGGTTGCATGGGAAAATCCCAGCAGGTCAGCTGTTTCTGAAATACTCAGACCAGCCAACACCCACGCAATTTTCAAAGTCATTTAAATCAATCATTCTTCCCCATTCTGTTTGAGCTTCAGCAGGTCATCTTGGCCATGTCCACGTGTCTAAATACACCGAGTTGCTGCCATGTGATTGGCTGCCATTTACCTCAACTAGCAGCTGAACAGGTGTACCTAATGGTGGCTGTATAAACTACACTGAGCACTTGGTCATTTTGAAGATCTGAGGATTTAATTTAATCCATTTACAGGGAAGGTCAGCAGTGACAGAGAGCAGCTGACTTTTCTCTTGCTTAGAAAGAAAGCGTGGGTTTGAATATCACTAAAATATTATACAACCACTTTCTTAGCTTCAAGTACATAATATCACATTACTTCTACTTAAAAAATCTAGTATTTTATTTTTAGACCACTTCAGAACTCATAGCCTCCTAAATCATTTAAATCAATAAAAATTGGCATATAGGCAGACTTCCCAGCATGCACTGTGTAGCAGTTAAACTTTTTGAAGTATCTTCCGCAGCGCTCCTCTTGTAGTTCTATGACAGAATTAACCAAAAAATATGTAAAGTACTTACACATCCACAGTCCCACACATTAACACACTTCATGCTGGTAAAAAGAAGCGATTCCCCACCACTGCTCTGTGAAAACCCCATTCTGAAGCCTCGGTTTTAGCATTTTGAGCACTGCTGATTTTTTGGAGCCATTCTTAAGAGAAGGTACAATGCAAAGTGCTGCCATAGACTTGCACAGACACTACCTAATTAGGGCTCAATGAACTCAATGAAGCTTAAGCACAAACTTCTTGGAAAAGCTGTCAGTACAATCAGCTGCATAGGAAGCTGCAGGATTTGTTAGAAGATTGCATTTTAAGAAATGCACCAACACCACAAGCTGAAGAGGAGCGTGCCAAGTCAAAGAGCATTAAGGACAATCAACTCCACCTTACTTGGGATAACCTATGCAAAGTGTAAAAGCATCAAATTAACCACACCATGCTGACGTGGAGCCTGCTGAGGCCTAAAGAGAACAGAATAAGATATAGTGGTTTAAAGAAAAAAGGGACAGACATTAGAAACCTAGACAAAAAGCAGTCAGCACTGCAAGCTGTATACACAATACCATAAATACCGCCCATTAAAAGCATCAAACTAACCAAACCATGCCTGATGTTTAGCCTGCTGAGGCCTAAAGAGAGAGGAACAATACAAGATACAATGGTTCAAAAGAAAAAAACTGTACACACAATACCATAAATAACACCCATGCAATCTTTGCACTCTGAATTGCCTTCCCCAAATCAGATCCTGATTTGGGGAAGGCAAACAATACGAGCATTTTATTGAAACAAATTATGACTAGCAGGTGTAGGTTTTAAGCATATCCTAAATACCTGTATCAGACACAGGCCACGTGGGATGCACAAGAATCAGTGGGGAATAATGCTAACGACAAATTCATCAGGCTCAGCACATACAAATATTTGCCCATACCATTTTAATTATACATCAGTAAAACACAAAGCCTCAATAATGACACCAGTACAACAGCAGTCACCATCTGCTGCTTACTGCTTACACCATTTGAGTCGTACGAAATGCTTCCAAGCTTTGAGTCTTTCATAAATGAAGAAGGGGGTTAATGTTACATCACTCCAAATGAACCCCTCTGGAATAGATGAAGCATCTTTGGTCAGATGGAAACAGTCTCATGCCAACTTATCCCAACTTATTCAGTTTAAGCTCAGGACAGCTTTCTCTCTCTTGCTCTCCCTCCCAGCTGTTGAACAAAGGAGCCTGCTGCAGAGGCAGAACTTCCTCTTTCATAGCCTCTCTCTTTCTCTCTCTCTTTCTCTCTCTCTCTTTCTTTCTCTCTTTCTCTCTCTCTTTCTCTCTCTCTCCACCTTTCCCATTAATTTTCTTGCTTACTCTTTGTTTCCACCCACCCCGTGCCGCTCCTTTACAGTGGCGATGAGAAATTTTAAGTAAAATCAAAACTGAAACTGCTCCTGTGGCATGAGGGGCGGAGATAGAGGGAGAGGAAAGACAGAAATAGAAGAGCAGAGAAAGGAAATCTCTCTAATCTGGATCACAGCAAACACATCAAGGTGAGTCCCTTCATACGTCTTTGTCTCTTGTGTAGTTTTATAAAATACTGTCCCCTGCTACTTACCACAGTTTTCTTTAATGTTCATACTGTAATGAGACATGATTGGTGTAGTAAAAGGTGTCTGCTTCTGTGTAGTTGTGCTTTATCAAATAAACCATCTAGTGACCTCATTGTGGTTTGTTACATTATGGTTTAACTCTATTCAGGAACACCTTACAGCATTAAAGTCTTTTGGTGAGAATCTGTATTTTGATTCCACACACTGAGGTCAAGTTTGTGAACACATGCCATCATCTTTGGTCCCTCCCTTCTGTTTTTCATCATCTGGTGCACTGCTGTTAGAGAGATCAGAATACCAGTTTTTCTGTTAACAGGAGGAGAAAATATAAGGAAAACCTGTTCTCAACTACTTTCTCAATAAGCAGGTTTCTGCCTGTAGAGAGGATTCCTGTGGAAATATTAATCCCAGGCCACACTGTTGAATTGATTTGTTCATGCTTACGGACTGCGGTTCAAGTGTTTACTGATTTTACGGGTAGATTCAAACTTTCATGCAACAGCTGAAGATGTTCATGTCTTTTAAGTTTACAGAGGTCAAACAGTAGTTTTTTTTTTTAAAGTGCTGGTGTGGTTCAAACCTCCGACAGATAACCACAACACTTTGTTACTGCTGATATTTGACTTTAATATTCCAGACCAGAGTTTCAGAGGCTTCATTAAAATGCTTTGAACAGTATTCTGAGTGAACTGGATCTGCATTATTTGTTCTCATATAAGCTCCCTCTGTTCCTGTCTGACAGATGCAATGCCTTCGAGAGCAGGATGCTCTAATCCCTCGGCCCCGTGGGAGTTTACCTAAAGTCTGTGCCGCAGTGCTGGTTACTGTCACTATAGGAGGCGTAATGCTATTCTCTCCCGAACGGTCGATCAGCTTGATTGCCCTGGCAGCACTCACGCTGACTGTTGGCTCTTTGCTACATGGGCTCTGTCTGCTGGCAGAGGAGCTGCTATACCATTCAAACACAAGGTGAGAGGAAAGGCGTGGTTGTACTTATGAGTGTTACATTCACTGAATATAAAAAGCAGGTGTGGCTCATTTCTGGAGCTAGAGGAACTGCAGGTTTTGGCACTTCTGTGTTGCCACTTGGTGTTTTATAATATATTAAAGCAGTTTAAAACCACTCAAATCAACATGTTTACCATCAGTGTAGAATTAACTATATATAAAGTAAGAGCCTTGATTTATGGTGACATTTCGTATCCCTGAGGTCACTGTTTCAATTCTGCAAGCTGAGTCTTTACTGTTTGTGAGTACTGTGTCATTTCTTACTCTCATATTAATAAAGATATTTCCTTCGACAGCTTGTGAAGACCAAAAATTTGCTGCCAAATCCTTGTTATAGATACAGTGACTGCATGTTTATGTTATAATTACTCTGTACAGCAGTGACAGTAAAGACCTGTTAACAGGGCCAAAATGGACCCCTCTTTCTTCCCTGCTCTGACCAGGTATCGAGGACAAAGGCTGCTGAGCCACATGCTGCCAGCCTGTGGTTTGGGGGGAAAGACCCTGCTCGCTGCTGGTGTGGCAGGCCTCACGCTGTACCTGGCTAGACACCATCTACCACACAAAGGCCAGTCCTGGGAACTCGCTTTCCTGGTCACTGTCCTTTACCCACTGTTAAAAGTCCTTGGAGTCCTGGTGAGGTTACAGACACTTGCATACAGACGCATGCATACTCATACTGGGGTTTCAGCCTCTCACTCTAATGCTACTTATTATTTAGTATGTTATAATTCACTTGTTTAATACAAAAATAAGCAAAGCTGTCAACAGAATGTGAAGAAACAACCATTATGACTGAAGAAATATTAGTTAAAGCAATACTTTTACATAGTATTGATTTGTACCACAAAATGCAGGTTTTCAAGAACAGGGTGTAAGGATGTGCAGGGTAGTACAGAGGGATAAAGTTGATGAGCCATAGAGAAAAGAGTTTTTGAAGTTAGGTTAAGATCAGCGAGCAGCTTCATGCTGAAAAAAGCACTACAGATATGATGCTTGCTTTGAAAGCATTGATGGAGAAGCATAGAGAAGGTCGCAGCTGCAGTGTGTCTTTGTGGAGCTAGAGAAAACATCTGATAGGGTGCCAAGAGAGGAAGGAGTGTGGAGGACATGTATGAGGACAGTGGTGAAGTGTGCAGTAGGAGTGAGAGACAGATGGGTTCGAGGTGGGACAGATGAAGTCAGGTGGTGGTCCCTGTTGGCTATGATGTTTGCCAATGACATTGTCATCTGTAGAGAGAGAAGGGAGCACGTGGAAGAGAGCCTGGAGAGGTGGAGGTATGCACCGGAGAGAAGAGGAAGCAAGACAAAACACGTCTGAATGAGAGGGAGGCAGATGGAGAGTGTAAGGAGCAGAAGTGGTGAAGGTGGATGAGTTTAAATGCCTGGGGTCAACCATCCAAACCAATGAACAGCATACAAGAGAGCTGAAGATGAGAGTGCAGGCAGGGTAGAGACTGGGTGGAGATGAGAATCAGGGGTGATTTGTGAGACCTGCTATGATGTATGGTTTGGAGACAGTGACACTGATAAAATACAGAAGGCAAAGTTGAAGATGTTAAGGCAGGAGGAAAAGAGAGGCAGAGGATTTGTGGATATAGTGAAGGAGGACATGAGAGAATGATGCTAGGGATAGGCTGAGATGGAGGTAGATGATCCACTGTGGCAACCCAAAAATAGCGCGGCCGAAAGAAGGACAAGAAGGTGGAGCTGCGAGCCAGTCACAGAAGTCATTAAGAAAAGCTGGGACTAAAAAGAATTCAAAAGTTTTGATGATAAAACGCTGTCCCGGTGGTGAACGCTTTAAAATTTCCAGACATACCTTTTAGTTTTAGTGTCGTCCCATGCTGCTATTCAGTTCATGTAGAAATAGAGCAACCCTTTGAGCATTGCAAAAAAACCCAAAAAACACTGAATAGGCTGAACATCTGGAAATGGTCATTCAAATTTGTAGTAAACAGGCTGCAACATACAGATAGAGCAGCACAACTCTTTAAATTAGCACATAGGCATAATCATGTGAGTTGCGGAGGCAACCCAGTGCTGCTGCGGCACCTTATTTTAGATGTTGTTCACATAGTGATCTTCACCGAAGTAATTCAAGTCATTTGTCATTTCAAAGAAATCCAGTTCTTACGATGAAATCTGTTCTCTTTGTGATCCAGACCGCACCTGTAGCTTACTCCACTCATTAGCAGCACTTCTGGAATGTCCCCTAACCTGTAGGAAGACTTTCACTATGAACATAAACATATACAGCTGCAGGCAGTCAACACAGATCCCTGCTGGTTATCTTCTAAATAACCACTTTTGATTCAATAATGTCCTCTCTGGGTTCAGCAGTGTGTACCGTCGTTCCAGAAGCACCTGCCTTTACATGCACTCAGACATGTCAAACCCACACAGTTACTGATTATGTTTTTACATTCAAGCACTTACACGACCGTCCAACTTCATTTTAATGCATGCATCTTTAGGCAAACGCACTAACGAAGCCACAGCATTTGAGCACAGACTCGGTCGCTGTTCGCACACTGAGCTGAGCGCCTCCAAATCGAGCTAACTATGCTAACACTGCCACTTGATTTGATTTAGTCATTTGATTTAGCAGTTAAAGCAGCAAGCTTTACTATACAGCTACATTTCAAGAGAATTCAACAACCGGGCAATTTCATCTCAGTCAGAGCTCAGTGTGTGTTTGCAGCTCAGAATTAATATGGCCTTTCTTGAGTAAAAATAAACACTAAATTCTAAACACCAGCAAGAATGACCATTGCACTCACACTATCCTCAAAGAATTGCTTTATGATTTTAGCACAGATCTCACTGTTCCCTTGGAGTCCTTATAGAAACATTGCAGCATTACAGATTCAGATCCAGCTCAGGCCTTTGGCGGAGCTTACTTTGTCCCTCGCCCTGAATTCAACCTAAAAATATATTTATTCCACATAGGAAAGGTCAGCTTGGGTGCGGGGATGCCCTTTTCTTTCGCCTGACACCTTCATCAAGGTGTCAGGTGGCTCCCGAGCAGAGGTGAAGTGTTGTGACATCCTTGCGGCTGTTTCTGTGGTTGGTGTGCAGGGTCCGTCGGAGGTGGAGGTGTCAGACATCTGCGAGGGGAGGAAGATGAATGTAGCCCACGGCCTAGCCTGGTCCTTCTACCTGGGGTACCTGCGACTGGTGCTGCCACGTCAGTAACATAAAAACATGCATAAATCATATGTTGTCCTCCTGTGCTTTCAGATTCTATGTGCGTAGACTTTATTTGCACAATATAACCACTTCAAGTTGTACATATTAAGCTGCCAGACTGTATTCTCTGTTCTTTTTGTCTTAAAGGGTCACATTGCTACACCTTCTTCTCCATTCTAGAGATGGGGCTGAATATGAATTCATGTGTGTGTCTATTTAGGTTTGGAAGCGTCCATCACAGCATTTCATGCCACACACCAGTTAAACAACACCTCGTGGGGTCGCGGCTCCCGGAAGCTCCTCATCCTCGTCCCTCTTAATGCCAACATTTCACACAAGCTGGAGGACGAGGATGACAACATCCAATTCTATGACAACCTCCCAAACAACGAGATTGACAGGGCAGGAGTCCGGGGGCGGGTCTACAAGCACAGCGTCTACAGCGTAATGGATCAGAATGGGAAGGTATGACAGCGTGTGAAATAATCCAGGTGTAGGTTCCTTTTTTTTTTTTACTTCAGTAATCTGCAGCAGACTACGCTCAGGTTCACATTAAAGATGTTCGGTCAATATTAAACAGTCAGGAGGGGCTGCAGATTAAATGCTGTGAGCTCCTCGGGCAGGAATTGAACTCAGTGTCGTTCTTCTTGCTGCAAGTGTGGGTTGAAAGACTCAGTGTGCTCATATTTTCTCCTTTGATCAGATTTGTAAAGACTGCGCAGCTTAAATGCAACAGACAGCGAGAGTCACAGTAAACTGACAGACTCAAGGGCCTGTTTCTCTATACATAATTTGTTTCAGTATTTTAGAGAACATCATCAGTGTGCTCTTTATACAAAGTGTTTGATGTAACATATCTAACACCGACTGTACTCGCAACCAACTGCACAGCTCAGTCAAAAGAAAGGAAGTTTGGGGCTGCATGAAAGCATCCTGAGTTTCATGTAGGACTAAAAATAGCTGCCAGTTATTTCAGAGTGAATGGCCTTATTTTACTGCTGCATGTTACACAGGATAAGGTGATGTTTTTTTTTAATATCTAGTTATCAGTACAGAACTTAAGTGTAAATTATAGCACTTTATATTCATTTTCAGTTACTTTTACTTCTGTGGTACATGATTTGTACTTCACAGTCTCAGATTTTATATATAAAACATGTCTCAAGTAGTGATTTATTAATCATTATTTTCTTTATTATTCCAAAAACTGCAGAGTCTGAGAGTTTGATTTGAGTTTTTTTTTAATCCTAAATCTAATCTGATGTTTACAACCATTTTAAACAGAGAAAGGGAGCAAAACCTCACACAGTGGCTGGAAATAATGAAATAATCATGACTTAGTACTTGTTAGTGAGCACAGCAGTAAAATGTTTCTTGTAGTTGGTCACCAGGTTTTCACACATCTCAGGAGTGATTTTGGTCCACTCTAAGTCCCTTAGGTTTCTTTGCTGCTGCTCGGTAACTCAAAGCTTCAGCTCCCTCCACAAATTTTCTATAAGATTGAGGTCTGGAGACTGGTTAGGTCACTCCATCCCACAACTTTGTTACCTTGGCAGGATGTTTTTGGTCATCCATGTCCCACCTTCAGTGTTCTAGCTGAGGGGAGGAGGTTCTCATACAAAGTTTTACAGCACATGGCCCCGTCCATTGGCCCCTCGGTGCGGTGAAGTCATCCTGTACCCTTAGCAGAAAAACAGCCCCAAAGCAGATTGTTTTCACTTCTGTGCTTGTCTGTGGGGGCGGTATTCTTTGGGTCATACTCAGCATTTTTCTTCCTCCAAACACGGCAGGATGAGTTGGTGCCAAAGAGCTCGATTTTGGTTTCATGTGACCACAGCATTTCCTCCCAAACCTGCTCTGAATCATTTAGATGTTCACTGGCAAACTTAGGATGGGCCTGTACATGTGCCTTCTTGAGCAGGAGGACCTTGGGGGTGCTGCAAGATTTCAATCCATTATAGCATAGTGTGTTAGCAATGCTGTTCTTGGTGACTGTGGTCCCAACTGCCTTCAGATCATTAACAAGCTCCTCCCATGTAGTTTTGGTCTGATCCACCACTTTTCTCATGATCATCATCACCCCATCAGGCAAAATCTTGCATGGAGCTCCAAACCGAGGGTGAGTGATGGTCATTTTATTTCTTCCATTTCCTAATAATCACACCAACAGTTGTCACCTTCTCACCAGCCCATTCCAGCCTTGTTCAGGTCTACAATCTTGTCTCTGACACCCTTTGACAGCTCTTTGGTTTTACCCATGGGGGGGTGGAGAGCTTGGAATGGAATAAACCGATTCTGATAGTCTTTCTTTCTCCATTACAATGAATCTAACACGGGCACCAGAGTGGCTCAGGGCATTTGCAGGCAACCATGTATCCTGCGTGGCTGAGCGGTCGGCACAGGTTCAAGTTCCATCCTGTCACCATTTACTGCGTGTCTTGTCCAACTTTCCTGTCTTTCTGCACTGCAAGAACTATCCAAAAAAGGCTCTGGGATGGAGTGACCTAATATGAATCTTTAAAAAAAAGAAACTAACATAAACATCATTAGAGATTGTTCACTTTTTTGTAAGTGAACAAACTTCCAAATTCAGCAGGGGATCAAATTATTATTTGGCATGTTGCCTCTGAGCTAATTATTCCCCTTAAATCTGATCCCCACAGAAATTTGGGAGTGATGAGTAAACATCGCCCCAAAGCCCACAGGTGGATGCTGGGATGGTAGAGGGGTTGAAACAGCAGGCAGTGATGCAGGGCAGCAGCAGCAGCACTGACATGTCAGAGGGAGAGATGGGAAAATTTGAAATTCAAATAGATTTAAATTGGGAGGGTGTGTTTAGTGTTCGATGTTATGAAAGTTAAGGGATCTGTTAAGCATGCAGTGCTCGCTGAGTGATCAAGCAATAAAGATGTGCTTTATTGCTACAGCTTTAACCTCTTTACACTTTATTTTCTTCTTTGTGCACCTTGGAAGCAGGTGACGTTATGCCAGAAACCTCTACTTTGTTTCTTTAAGTCCTCACGGAGGCTAGAAAGCGCAAACAGTAACACCATCTGCTTAGCTCTGATCATTGTGGCTCTATTTCATATTTGATTACAAGATGCAGTACTGTAAAACACTCTCGATGCCTTGATACCTTTTCGTCAAAGTAATCTAGTTGCACATCACTTCCAGCGGACTGTTTTCCTTTGATAGCACAGCATTGGTACCACCTCCTGGTTAAACTAGAGAATCCACCAGTGGAGAGCTGATTCATAAAAGCACAGTAATAGCACCACCTACCTGAAAAACACAAGAATCAAACATGTTTGAAAGGCGAGTGCCACAAGCTTTTAAAGGATTATCTGTCCAGGAAATATATCTCCCCCTGGGTATCTGTTTCTCTTCATGTGTGTGTGTGTGTGTGTGTGTGTGTGTGTAAACAGGCCCATGATTGTGTGGTGGAGTATGCAACACCTCTGCTGACACTGTACAGCATGTCCCAGGAGAGCAGTGCTGGATTTGGGGAGCCTGAGCGCAGACAGCAGGTTCTGCTCTTCTACAGGACCCTGCAGGACATCCTGGAGCACTCGCTGGAGTGTCGCAACCGCTACAAACTCATCCTGCTCGATGGTAGGAAGATGGTCAAATAGTCGTGTGTGTGTGTGTGTGTGTGTGTGTGTGTGTGTGAACTTTGTACACACCTCACAGCATGACACAGGCTGCTTTTAGGGGGATTTTAGCTTTCAGCTTATCCACTTTCCCCTTTTTAAAGGGGTTTTGTTGTTACATTGGAGTCTAAATGTAGCACAGTATGAAGCAGGTCAGAGGATCAGTGTCAGGAACATTTATGGCTTTGGTCCAGTTAATTCTGGCCTCATGTGAACTCTTTTATCCTTATGATGACGAGTGGGAACAAAGTTTTGCTATATAAATGCGCCTACAAGTTCCTGGATTGTCACTAACAAGCCTAAACACTGGAAATAACAACCTTAGGTCATGTTCTCATCTTTTTTTCTAGACAAGCATGAGGACGACCCTCACTTCCTGTCCAAGGCCATCCTCAGACACATGGAGCAGCAGGAGAAAGAGGAGTTCTGTCTCACACCACCACCTCACCAAGAGATGGCACGCCCTTTTGTGGGTACTTCAGGTGCTAGTAACGGTGATATGCACAACCCAGAGCTGATGAGCAGAGAGCCCACGCTCATGATCAGCCTGGACAAACCTCAGCCTCTGAAGGAACCTACTGAGAACACTTACCACTACACCAGACAAAAATAAAGACTCGCCGACTCTGCGAAATTATAGTTTTGGCTGTTTTGCTATATACACCAATCAGGTATAACATTATGACCGCTGACAGGTGAAGTGAATAACACTGCTTAGCTCTCCATCTGGGCACCTGTTAGTGGGCAGGACCTACTAGGGTGCAAGCAAACATTCAGTCCTCATAAGTGATGTGAGAGAAGCAGGAAAAATGGGAAGCGTAGGGATTTCAAAAAGTCAACACCGGCTCTGATAGAAAGGCTCTGAATACAGAGTGCACCACAGTTGCCCGCCTTCATGGCAGCAAAAGGGGGACCAACACAATACCAAGCAGGCGGTCACAATGTTGTGGTTGATTGGTGTAAATATTTTTGTGTGTGAGAGCATCATTTCTGTTTAAAATAATTTATTCAATTCTGAACTTGTTGGAGTTTATTCTATAAACCCTTTTTATTATGAATACACCATCAGTGCATTTAGATAATATACTTTAATACTTCTGGCAACTGTTTAAACCAACAGAATGAGGACACAGACACAGGGAGAACACGCAAACTCCACACAGAAAGGTCGGCTTCAAACCAGGACCTTCCTGCTGTGAAGCGACAGTGTTAACCAGCACTATCAATGCCGAAAAAAAAAATGGTGTTTAAATGATAATTCAAAAATAATAACTTCTAGCACATTTTTTTCCCCATCCATGCATCCATCTACAACACAGACAGACACACAACCAAGCGTGTATAATTAGCAATCATTTTGGACCTGTTGAGATCATTTTGTCCAGCAATTTGCGTGTTCTCAAATCTCAGGGAGGCGCATCCATAAATATGATACTTTTATTATCAAGTAAAGAGTAACAATAGTGAAAAGGATATTTCATCATACAGAGGATCCCGTGGGGTCTTCATGGCTGGATGAAAAGGTCAGTAGTTTGTGCTTAATTATGGCTTTAAAAAACAGCTAAATTCAACTCGTCTGTGGGCTGGCAGCACTTTCCATGTCAGGCGGTACAATCGGAAAGTGTTAACTCATCATAAAAATCTTTATTTCGTTTAATGATATGTATCCCCTCTCTACCAAACACAAAAGTTAATGCAGGTGTCCAAGTAAAAGCCTGTTTAAACTCAGTCAGGTGGTGCAACTGACAGAAAGGTCACGCACGATTAACTTATCTAAGATTATCTATTAGCCTTCTACAAATGCCTGAGAGTTTATTTCAAAGGTGATTATTATATATATAAGTTCATAGAATAAATTCCCACAAGTCATAAACTGAACAATTAATTTTAAGCAGGATTTATGCACTCGCACTGATCTGATTATTAAATTAATATAATTTAGCGAAAAGATGATTTGTTTTTGATTTTTGTTCGGTAACCTTCTGCAAAAACTATTATTAATAAATGGTACATTGATAGTTAATTAACTGTGAAAACTGTAATAATCTTTATATGTTTGTTGTAACGGTGCAAGTGATGTTTGTAAGATAACAGATTTCTAAAATGTATTTGTCTCCATAAATTTTACTTATTATTATTAAGTTATAACGGATGTTCATAATTCCCATTTTAAAATGTATGGCTGAAATTGCTGCACTTGTTTTCAGTTTGGCTTGTCGTTCAGTTTTGTTTTGTTATCTTTGCTCTTGCCTTTTCTGTTTAGCTATGCCAGGACAAAACTGTTGCAGTCACTGTTTAGGAATTACAGCTATTTCCCCCGTTTTTCTGAGGCTCAAAATAACTGGACAAACTAACAGAATTTTAAATGTAAGACTTGGTTTTCATACTTTTTGCTTTCAGGCAAAGTCTAATATACACTTCTTGTTCTTTAGTGCAGCCAGTGATGTGCACCTGCTGTAAACCCTCTGTATTTACATGCACAGAGGCGTGTCCTCGAGAGCGTTCTTGGCTTGGCTGGTTGTTCTGAAAGGTTTTCGGCAACCAAAGAAATAATTCTGTGATCATCTGCTTTGGTCGTCTTCCAGGCCTTTGGTGTTACTGACCTGGTTACTGCATTCCTTCCTTCCTTTGTTTTGAGCTTCTATAAATGGGGGGAAACAGCCATAATTCCCCAAAAAGATAAAGCTCTGTTAAACCTCCTTGAACTAAAGCTGAAAGTCTGCGCTTCAGTCTCATATTTATTGATTTAAAATCCACTGTGGTGGTGTACAAAGGCACGGTGACAAAAACTGTATCACTGTCCACCAGAGGTGGCAAAAGTACTGACATTCTGTACTTAAGTAGAAGTACAAGTACTTATGTTAAAAAATACTTTAGTAAAAGTCGAAGTACTGGTTCAACTTCTCTACTTAAGTAAAAGTAAAAAAGTACAGGCTCTGAAATGTACTCAAAGTAAGAAAGTAAAAGTAGTTCTTTGGAGGATGTTTCTACCTGCTATTTTTGTGTAAAACTAACCGAACCTCGTTATATATTATTGTAATAATATAAAATAAAATTACATGAGAATGCAAACATTATTCCAATCTAAATTTTAATCCTAATGAATGCACTCAGCTTGAATCTGTTATGTAGGACACAAACTGTGAAAGGGAATTTAAACACAGCTCTATTCTCTGTGTCCTCCATAGTAGAGGGTGACTGTGCCTCCACCTAAACACCAACATGAGGATACTCAGGGGTTACAGCGGGATTCAGAAGGTGGAGGAACCCTAAGATCAGCTGTAGTGGCTCTGCATGGAGAGAAGAATCACAACTTTCTATTGTGAGCTCCAGTAAATGATGTTGGTGTGCAGACTGTGATCAACTGACCTGCTGCTGCTCTGAGGTTTACTGCTCTGTGTGGATGAACTGAATTCACAAAGATGTAACCCAGTATTTCACAGCTATCTGAGCTGATCTCCATCCCCTACACTGACAGCATACAGGCTGTAGAAATGCTGGATTCAGTGAATGAATCTCAGCATCAGCAGCTTTGATTCAAACTCATCTCTGCTGCACTGATGTAACCTGTAACTCTGACCATGAACACAAACACTGTGCTCCAGTCCAACACAGAGCTTTACTGTAAATACAGTACAACAAGCTAACCTGTTTATTAAACACTAAACTGCAGTATTTTCATAGAATCTCTGAATTACACAAAGTCAGCATACTTCAGTTTATTTTCCAGTCCTTACCTTTAATTCTAACCTCTCTTCTTCCTCTCCTGTCCTCTTTCTCCATCTCTGAGTGAACTTCTCTCTCTTTGCTCTCCCTGAAATACAGCAGCTCTTCTTTTAGCTAGCAGACACACTGTGTAACAAACTGCACACACTTTGTGTGTTTGCTGATATTTGTTGAGCATTTAGAAACGTTGCATTTACCTGCCACACGTTACTCCCTTCATGCTCGCTCCTCTTCAGTAGCGCTAGCTAAGCTGTTTATGTGCCGCAGCGCAACTTACGGACTCGGTCCGGCCCGATTATAGCGCTATAAATGATACATTAATTATATGGGTTTGCGTATTTAATCCCTTTGTACGAGATAAGCCCCGATGATGGAGGATACGCCAGTACGATTGTCTCTTATGTGTTATTATTCCACCGTTTAGGCTCAGATCGTTTGATGTTTGACGGGGCACTGACCGGAAATGCAAACTTCTCTCTGACGTGTTAAAAAGTAACGCGTCTGTTTGAAAATGTAAGAAGTAGAAAGTACCGATACTTGTGTAAAAATGTAGGGAGTAAAAGTAAAAAGTATTCAGAAAAATAAATACTTAAGTAAAGTACAGATACCTGAAAAATCTACTTAAGTACAGTAACTAAGTATTTGTACTTCGTTACTTCCCACTTCTGCTGTCCACTGACTTATGGACCTGACTGTATAGTACAAAGAACACAATATAGTATAAATGTGTGGGTTCTCAATCATCCAGGTCACAGTCGTCTCTGGAGCTTGAAAAAAAGGTGACTGGACTTTTTTCACAAACACAATATATAATTCATTAAACTGTGTACTCAAGTTTATTTAACTATCAGTTTGTTAGCAATGCTTATTATGAAGTGTTACCTTTTGTTCTCTTATTATTGAGATATGGAGAAGACCTGAAAGCTCAGAGAGCTAGTTTAGACACTAAATGACACAGACAACATATTATTAACAAAATGATCAACACTGATTGCTTTTCCACTGACTCACTGCTATATTTATAAAATGTCCTGGTAAACATTCAGATATGTGAGCAATGGAAAAACCGTGGACATGCACAGACCGAGCACCTTTGTTTTAGCGCTGAGGAAGTGTTGCAACTTGAAGGTGCGTTCCCCCTCCACCTTCAGAGAACATGACATCCATGCCTGGAGGCTGTGTGAGGTTACAGCTGCATTTATTGCTACCATGGTTCCTATGGCAGCATTTAGCTATTAATATTTTACGTGCAGTGTGTTTTTTTTTTTAACTTGCACTTAAGAGGTGTGGCTAAAGAGACAGTAAAAAAAAGAAAAAAAAAAAGGTACTTACAATAAATGCTTTAAATCATGCAAATTTTGCAACAAATTTTGCCAAGGTAAAAAACAAAACAAAACTATAATGCATTTTAAAAGCACAGGAAAATAATGAATGTGTGTGGAACATTTATCATAAGTGAAATAAATGTTCCATGTAGATCAGGTGCAAAGAGAAACACTGGAAAAACACAGAATTCAGAAGCGATCACATAAAGTCACAGTATTTGATAACGATGTGGGAACAAGAGGAAGATGTATTTAATGACTGTATAAACAAAAGAAGTGGTCACAAGACGTCTGGCACCGAGCCTGTTTATCTGCATTTCACATGCACTCACAAACACCTCATGACTGCGAGCACAGCCGGCGAAACTGCTCCACGAGGTTGCATCAGACAGCCAGAGGGATCTGATCCAACTGCACTGCATTATGAACACAGAAAACAGCAGAGCCACACGCTCTATAACGTTTAGATACAGAATAAGAGGAGAAATGCAGGAGAAACTGCGGGGCGCTGCACTGTGCGTGAAGTAGACCTGACAGGCCAAAACAAGCTCTTGTTCCAAACCCATCGACAGATAATAGTAATAATAATAATGAAATGGAAATTCTCTTTCCTTTATTAGGCCTTCAGATGAAACAGTCCATGAAGGAAACTTTAAATACTGCAGTGTAAGCCTGATGTGAACCTGTATACTAATATCTCTTCCACAACAAGATACTAATGGGAATCTGTGTGTTTTAATCATGTTACTTCTTTGTTAGATTAAAATCGACAAATGACTGATGGAGACAAGTCAGACCCGTTTTCCAAAGAGAAAAATCGATACTCTGCATCTCAAACAGCCGACATCAGCTGACACACGACACTGATGGATGGAAAGCACTCAGGCCATCGTGACTGAGTGAATACAGAGCAAGCTGTTTACTAAATATAAATGTAAAAGTTAACAGAAGTGAACTGACCTCATCTGAACGAGCGAAAATGTTTTGGCTCATGGGACAGATATTACATCGAGTGTGATGTTTATTCTGTATTTATTTGGAAGTGGCAAAAACCAGGAAGCCCATTTTTTAAATAGCCGTGTAATTAAAAACACACGGTCTAAGTCAGTATTTGCTATAGGCTATGACCATATACTGTCACCACACACGGTAGTTCCCCTGCATTTCTCCAGAAAGACACTTCCTTCTTGGTAACAAACCTCTGACTTGACAACAGCAGCTTATCTGAACAGGACTGGCTGACAGCTGTGACGTCGCAGCAGGGAGATTTCTCAAGAGACCGTGACTCAGGTGTGAGTCTTTAACCCACAACCTTCCTACTCTGTGTCTGCTGTCACGTAACCTCAGTGGGACGGACTTTAAGGCAAGGGGCTGCTTTTTTTGTGTGTGTGTGTGTGTGTGTGTGTCCTGTGATTGAAGAATAAAGCTCATGTCCTCCACCAGGTGAATGTGTCTGAACGGTGTGTGTCAGACAGTTACTCACCTGTGAGTAAGGCAGGATTCATGATACCACCATGTCTGGACTTAATGCTCACACTCGGGGAAGCACAAGAATCTTGTGTGAAGTTATAAAAGTTACATTTATTGCTTACGCAGCAGGGTTATTTTTGATCTACTAATAAGAACAAGCCAAAACCAAAAGATCAGATGCATTTAATATGCATTTAATGCCAAGGAAAACTTTACTACATATAAATAATAAACTACCACAGCATAGTAGCCATAGCAGCAGCAAACTTCTTGTGTGAAATGCTAATTCAGTTTCTCTCATGACACCAGAAACATTATATGAATGAATGTTTAATATACATTAAATGTTACTCTCTGTGTTACACTGGGATTTAGAGGTTTTCTGGAAAGAGAGAAATCTGAATTATGTGGAAATTACAAATATTCTTTTTTCCCCCTGACTTTTAGTTATGTTTAATTCATTAATCATGCATTATCTGACTGTAAATTTTATTTATTTACTAAACTGAATGCTTATGTGGGCCATTGTACTGAACTGATTCAAAGTGCAGCACTATACTTAAGAACACAAAAAACTATTAATCATTTAATCAACCAACATTTTTATGATAATGATTGTTTAGGCATAAGTCTACTTTAAACTCTCAAAAATTCTGATGGTAAGGTATCAAAATTATAAATTTTACAAAGAAATGTCTTTGATATGTAGATTTCAATGAATCTTAAAAATTCAACATTAAGAATTTGTGAAAAATTTAAGTAAAATACATTTTTGCTGTGAACATCTTATAAATGTGCAATGAATTAAGTAAAATAATTTGCTTGAAAGTATGAATTCCCAACCGTTTTCCCAAGAAATCTCAAATTTTGTTCAATGAAACCCTTAAATTATAGCACCATATAAATAAATATGTTTTAAGAAAATACTGATAAAAATGTGTTGGAGGTGTTTGCAAAATATTAAAGAAATAAACATCAACAATTTATTTTTTAAAATTAAAAAGTTAACTGAATGGTAAATTAAAAGAGTAGTAAAACCAAAATATTAATTTAAGGAATTTTATTTAATCTGTGCTATATTCTGGTGTATTTAATGTCATATTAATCCCTTTCATGTATCATTTATCTGTTATTTCTAGTTTTTAGTTTATTTTGTAGGTTATAAGTGCAACTTTAAAAAATATATATAGTTTAGTACACTTGATTGTTTAATTTACACGTATAATAATGAAATAAAAAGTGTATAGGAGCACAAAACGTGACACACAAAAGAAGACAATAAATGAGTAAATAGCGTCATTTTTAAAATTATAAATTAAAATAAAGATATCACAGCGACTAGAGCAACGTTACTTTCCGGTTGCGTTGATTTTACAGTAGTTCTCTGCAATTTCTTCGCACGTTGCGTGATCCGGAAAGTTCTCGTTAGATCCGCTAAGCCCCGCCCACAAGCGCGAGAGCTCGGCTGACGCAACGGACGAGTATAAAACGTCGGGGCTGACAGTCGGCAGCTACTCAGCTCAACTAACCTGATACATGGATAAGATACAGACCAAACGTTTGGAGGAGATACCGGTGCTTCACAAACAGCAGTCAGGATGGTCTATAGCTCGGCTCTGGTCTTTGGACACCTCTTGTCGGAGGAAGAAAGCAGCGTAGAGATGATAGGAAAGTACTTCTTTCAGCTAAAAACAGCGGACCGAAAGATGAGTTCTGCCCGGCGGGGAAGCGTCGAGAGCTACGAAGACAGAGAGAGCATTTCGCCCTGTAAGTTGTTTATGAAATTAGCTACAGTTTTGTGTGTGTAAATAAAAGACGGCACAGGTTCTACCTCAGTTGCTCCTCTGCCTGCCTCACAGAGCCATTAATTAAACACATCTGATATTATTTAAATGTCTTTACGCCTGATAAACGGTGGAACCGGCTGGAACTAGAACAATAAAACTTGGCGGAAGAGCAATAGGTCATTGTCTGATGTAAGCGACTCAGGTCTTGGATCAGCTGATCACTTGCTGAGCTTTTCACTATGCTTCCTTGTTGGCTGCTGATACCAAGCCTTTATTCTGGTGACTAATTACTTTAAATGCAGTTTTTGCAAGAAAATTATCACATGATTGAAGATCTCAAAAGTGAAATGATTCAAGGCTGTGACACAGTCATTAATGTAGAAGTGAAAGGAAGACTCCATTAGTGTAACTTTTATAAAGTGTGTACACTAGGGTTTAATATTTTTCCCGAAAATGACATGAATCAAATCCCGGGAAATGACGAGCCATTTCCCGGGAATCCCGGGAAAAAGTTTTTTTTTTTTCTTTATTTTAATTAGGCCTTCTGTAGCCTGTGTCGGCCTTAACCTATTGTGATATTGTAGAGGTAGCTTTCCAGCTATGTCCTGTTATGCCCAGTAGGGGGTAACGTCGGCTTGATTAACGCAATAAAACCTACATCTCAGCATTTGAGTGCTCGAGCTATGCGGTGTTGTATCGTTCCTCAACACTCCCTTAACAAATATAATTCGAATATTCCTCCATTGTACATGGAATTATACCAAGCTATTTTACAACTGCTGGTGCAAAACAATACGGTTCATCTCCACAGCATTGATAAAGGCTCAGCCACGCTGTCGTGGCGACATCTGTTGCGCTATATCTCCACCAGTGGAACGCTGTAATAGTCATTGAAAAGTTAACTACCGTACTACACTATAATATGGCATAACACAGGGCCTTGAGTAATGCACTACGACTTGGTCATTGCCATTCTGGCAACAGCAAATTTATAACACCGTGTCTGAGGGTTAAAGTAGGTTCGCTGTGAATCGTCTATTGAAAAACTGGCCAATCCTTATAGCCTAAAAAATATACATTTTCCTCAACTCCATTTTAAAAGCGAAATATGTTAAAGCAATCTATTTCATGATCATTTCTTCACACATTAGGCCCGTATCCTAATTCATGATTGTTAGTAAGCGGCTGCAAACGAGGAAAAGAAACACTCGAAGTTAAACAGATATTTCTTTATTGTTCAGGGCAGGCATATTTTATAGGCTATATAATGCAATATAACAATATATAATAATATAGAATTATATAATACAAAATACCTTAGGGTAAACACATTGCCTACGATTTCAACAAATTAAAGAGGAAAAAAGTACAACTGTTTAATACCTCTATTAAAACGCTTGAGATGAAGGCTGAAGCCTTAAACGGAGGCTGAACGTGCCTGAAATGAAGAGTAATGCTTTTCGCATTAAACGAACCCTTCTCTCAATATTTCCTTAAATTTAACTTTCTGAAGCTTTCTTTTCTTTCTGAAAGTCAAATCGACGCGCGCGACTTTTTTCCCGGTTTCCCGTCTAACGTTTCCCGGGAAACGGGAAATGGTTCTGATCGCATTTCCCGGGAATCCCGGATCCCGGGATTAAACCCTAGTGTACACCACTGGTTTCTAACAACACACTTTGTCTCTTTACTCAGTTGCTGACTTGGACGCTGATTTGGAGCATGAAGAGCGGCTCCTCCAGCAGGTTGTGACCCAGCAGATGGAGCGTCGCCTCACAGAGGCCAAGGCTTCCATCCTTGGTTGCCAGGCGCTGCTGCTGCCTCACCATATGACCACCAGGATCAGCCAGGACGTGGTGCGCGCCTCCGCTGATGAGCCCTGTGGGCTCCGGGGAGCCTCCATCGAACTCTACGTTGAAGCCAAAGACGGCCTGAAGTACGTGGGAAGCATCTTCCCCGATCCGAGTGTCACCTCGACTTTTGAGCTGTCCGTGATCTTCAAGGCAGATGACGACGGCTGGCCGTCGCTCAAGCACATCTTCGACACCAACAAAGTGCTGAAGCTGAGACCAGAGTACCGGCTGGTGAAGAGAAAGCTCTACTCCTCTGCCAGTCCTGTTGTTCATGACTTCAACTAGGAGTGAAGCTGAGAATGTAAACCAGTTACCTGTGTGTGTGTGTGTGTGTTTTTGTCAGCTACGTGCAGACAAGTGTAGTCTGGAATCCACTGGAAGCGCCTGTAATTGAATTGTCTATTTCTTTAACAGGAGGGTCAACTGTAGACAATGTCAGTATTTTGCACTAATATTTGAATGTAACAATGTGTACACTGCAAATGTTCCAGGACTGGGCAGGTCTCACTCCTGAAGGATGCCTTTATTTATTTATTTTTATGCAAAATAAACTTTTTGCACAATTTATTTTGTCCTGTTTGCATGTTTCTCTGGTCCATAGACCCTGTGACACTCTCATAATTAGAAATTATAAGTTATTTACAGATAAAGAAAAATTACACTCCTGACTTCAGTAAGCCTAAGGGCCCAAAACGCAGTTACCAGGAAACTGTTCTCACAAAAATCCTCTAGCCATGTTGATCACTACCATTAGAGAGAATAAATACAGCTTAAATCTCCAGCTGACCCATTATACATTTAGATCAAATCTTTATTAACAAATTTACACCAGAATACACAAATTTATCAGCTACCCAAACACAACTACGTGATCCTTTTCCAGTACAAAACTTGACTTCACACTCCACTCTTAACACGCATTACAAAAACTTTTCTTGTGCTCTATACACAGCACGCAGGCTACATCCTAAGTAACAAGTGGGGATGATTCAGTAATATCTCGGCAACAAACTGTTAAAGCCCATTAAATGACAGCTGTTTTTCACAAACCTCTGGTTTTTAAAGTGGCTTCCTGCCTTCAAGAGCAATATTGGGCCTCAGTTTATTTCACAGCTTAGGGAGGGCTGTGGCATTTATTTGAGGTCAAAGTAATTCGTCAAGTTATGTTATTAGACAGCGTAACAGCTTCAGGCAGGGGCTGTTGTGAAAGCACTGCCTCCTCTTGATTGCCAAACATCAGTGGCAATCCTCCTCAGTGCTGAAAGTCAAATTGTATTACAATGAGTTTCCTGTCTGCATGATATGAACTGTGGTTGAATGATATATATATATCAATATCTTTATTGGTCAGTAGAAAAGTGAAACTTCTGCCATTTAATGGACTGAAACATGCACTGGTATACACTGGCCAACAGATTAGATCAAATTGATTAAATTACTATTAAGAGAAGACATAAACCACAAGTTTGAAATCAAAAAGTCAAAATCTATTTAATGAAATATTTTAAGCAACTCTTATTTTAACATTACTCTTTAGCAGTGATCAACTAATAGGTTTCTCAGCTCTGGGTGTTGTCAGCCCGACATGCAGCGCTAGTAAGATTCATTTAGAGTTGGTGGAACTATACATTATGATTTCTCATGTGGCCATCTTTGCTGTTGCTGTTTTTTTTAGCCCAACAGGACTGGGCACAATTAGGTGCACAACATATGCACCATTCAAAATGATTAAATCTGCCTAACAGAACTCATCCGGCCCTCTCCCATCTGATCCCAGACAAACTGTTGCTGGTGAAAGTATTCTTCTTGATACGCAAAAGTCCTTGTTGTGTTGTAGCAGGAGCAAATTATGACCCACTACCCATGCTGGTGAAATGGTCCTTGGAAAAATTGGTGTAACGTCCCACGGTGCCTGATGAATGGGAGAGGAGGAAACGCTGTGCGGCTCTCTCAGACACACACACACACACACACACACACTCATCTATGCTAAGGTACTTGTGTGCGTGTGTGTGTGTGTGTGTGTGTGTGTGTGTGTGTGTGTATATACACACAAACCAGGCACATGGAGACTGCACAGTCCTCTTCAGAAAACAACCAAAATGACCAGAAAGTAATCAGCTTCAACATTCAAAGAGTGGCTCTCTGCCAAAGTCTCATTCTGGGAGATCTCGGGCTATTTCTTCATCTTGAGATCGGCCTCCATGGCACTCCGGCGACCCCTGGTGCCCCCATCCTGCAGCAGAAAGAGAAAGAGACAGAAACATGACAGAAAAAAAAAAAAAAAAAGAAATCTTAGCATAAAGGGTGTACAGGTCAAAGGTCAGGGAGGCCCTGTGGCAGGCCTCCTTGTGTCATTGAGCTCCGCACAAAAACACAGCACAGTCCACCCTGGAAGGCATCCTCCCACAAATGAAGAACAGAAAAAATAATGAGCAAAGAAAAAAAAAAAAAGACAAAATTTTTAAAAAAAGAGAAAAGAAGCTGGAACATGCAGAGATGCTAACGCACATGAACAGAAAAATACAGGAAACCGGCATTAACCAAAGGTCGACGAAAGCTTGGGTGATGAAGGTTACCTGTCTGTGTGTGTGCGTGTGTGTGTGTGTGTGTGTGTGTGTGTGTGGGGGGGGGGGGGGGGGGGGGGGGGGGGGGAAAACTTGTGTGCAAACAGAAATTTAAAGGTTTATGAGGGTGATACAGACAGTGTGTTCAGAAATGCATGAGTGAGTAAGTGTGCGTGTGTATGTGTGTGTGTGTTTAAGGACTGCAAGGAAGAGGAAGCTTTTCATTTCTATGCTTTCATTTCTTTACCACGCATTTACAGAGCACAGGATGCAAATAGACTCATGGCTCATCTCTTTGGCATTTACTTACTCACTTCTACAGTGCTGAGTATTTGGCACCAGTTTAATACCTCAGTAGATTGGATCAGCACTATGAGTCTTAATAAGGACATTTTAAGGTTATTTCAATAGACTGTATATAAAAGATGGCTATCACTGGCTCAACCACTGGTTTATGGACAACTATTTTGAAGCCTGGAGTTCAGGATTTTGGCAGCTTCCATTAGAGTCCAACCAATAAAGGATTTTTTTCTTAAGACTGACACCAATACTTGGTCATTTTAAAATCCAAAATTCTGTGTGTTGGCCAATCTTTTTTTTTTTTTTTTTGTCTTTGAGGCACACAAAACAGACAGATTTCACTAACATTTGCTATGTGTAGTTATGTTTTTACTCATTTACACTCTGTCCAGCTCAGCTGGTTGTTGTGTTTGTGGCATTGCAAATATGTGTGATGCCTACAGTGAAGTTGCAGAGTGCCCTCTGGTGGACAAATTATGCAATGTTGACACTAATTATTGAATGTTTTTTTTTCTCCTGTCTCCTCTTTACTTTTGTAATTTTCATTTACTGGCCAATAAAAATGCCATTATCAACAGATTGGCAATATCAGTCAATAATATCAGCCTGATGACAAATCGATCGGGCTCTACTTTCCATCTTGGATTTTTTTTAACCCCTTAACTGGCAGTAAAAAAAAAAAAAAAAATCACCTGAAAAAAACTACATAACACCCTCTAGTTATTGGCTCTGAACAACCCATTTCATAGCCTATTAACTGACTGCGTCTGGTCCGCTGGGCCGAATGAAGTGCATTTATATGGCAAACTAGACCCGCCCATTTTGATTGACACCTCATTCGGCCAATCATGTTAAGAAATGGGTTTCCCAGAGCCAATGATAATCAGAGGGCATCACGTAGCTTTGTCAGGTGAGTTAGTGCAGCTAGTTACATGATTGGCCGAATGAGGTGTCAATAAAAATGGGAGGGTCTAGCCTGCCATATAAAGGGGACTACAAACGGCCCGTCACCGGCCCCTGGCCAGTTAAGGGGTTAAGCCAGAAAACACCATGTTCTGAGGGTTGTGTGCCAAGTTACAAGCTAAAACTGGCAAGCCTGGTTAGCAAGCTGCATCCATAAACAATGCAACTAAATCAGAAATAACTGCTAAACAACACTTCAACAGTCTGCACCACACAGCAATATGTTGTGTTAGATAATGAAATTAAAATGCTCCACAAGGCACCAACAGCATAAACCCAGGTGAGAGGTTCTGTTCAGTGACTCAAATTAGCTGTGGCCAGGTCTAATAAAGAGCTAGCTACTATAGGTGTGTCTGTTGGCTTCTAGCTGTCCATCAAAATGTCCATGGCCTTGGCTTTAAACCTTAATAAATATGAATTATTAAAAATGAAGTAAAAGTCTGCCTCTGTATAGTTGTTAGGAGGAGGTAAGCATTACTATAGAGACTTTATTTTTGATGTACAGTTGAGTACGTTAACATGAGTGTGGGAATTGACTCAAAAGCCGGCCTCAAGTGGCCACTAGAGGAACTGCAGGTTTTGTCTCTTTTGTGCTTCCAGGGGGCTGCTGCTTGATTATTTTAGATGTAAGACATCAGATTTTATGTCTGGTTTTTTTTGTCGAAGCTTTTTTCATTAGTCTGAGGCGTTTGTAGCTCGGTTCAACTAAAATAGGCCAATTTAAGACTTTGGAGGTTTAGCTTCTACCTATAAAAATATAAAGAAAATCATCTTCATGCTTTTTTGTAAAATAAAACAAAATATAGCTTTGTATTATAGTTTGCAAGCTGTTCCTATCTAGACCCCCCCCATAGGCTTAGAAAGTGGCTTTTGTGATGCCATTGGCAAAAGTGTGTTACTACCCTTGTTAAGAAGCACATAATTACCCAAAAGGGAAGTATTTTCATTGTTACTGCACTGTGGCACTTTTAGTACTGACTGACAGTGATAGCAGTCCGGCTTTAATGGCTTTTATGGTGTCCTGAATACTTACTGTCCTCTAAAGCCACTTCAGTAGAAATGAACAGAGAAAAAGATCACAGGTACGGACAGGTGTGTGCAGTGTGTAAGGCTGTGGATACGTGTGCGTGTTTGCTTTGAGACAAGTGTGTACGGAGCGTGGCCCGGTTCTGGTGAAACTTGAGCGAGAACCTGAATACTTACAAAAAGAGAGAGAAGGAAAGCAGGAGAGGCCATTGGGACACTGTCCTGTAGGAGGACAAACATTGGAGTGAGAAAGAGAGAGAAAGCACACACGTGCGTGAGAAAGCAAGTTTCATACAAGTCTGCGTCAAACACAGAGGCACACTGAGGGACGGGCGTCCTTCTGACTTCAGAGCTGCACATACACAAATGCACATTTCTACAGAGCTCACTCGGGCTCTGAATGCAGATGGAGACAGACACAAAAAACATACACAAACAGGCACAAACAGAAGCAGACAGGGACAAGCAGGTGTGTAGAACCTCTCACAAGTGCCATGCCACTGTTCCCACAACTTTCTGAAGCACGTTCAGCTTATTAAAGTTCTAAAATGGGTCTGATGGCCTCATTTCAACCCCAGCAGACTTTGCTGTGTAGCAGGTAAACAAAAAAGTAAAGGTTTACTACAACTTTAGAAATAGTTGTTAAATATATTCTGCAAAATTAATCTTTATTTCTGGACTTTCCAAGGAAGCATGACATCTTCCTGAAATTTCTTGTCTGCATGTTTCAAATTTCCATGATATCCTATTAGACACACACTCAAGCATGCCACATTCATACAATTAGGAGAAAGCAGAGTGCAGATAAAAGATGGGTGTAGCCACTAACAACTGTGAACACCAATTTTGGCTGTGAAGCTGAGCATTTTCAGCATTTCTCGTTGTTTTGAAACCAAATGTGACGAGCGAGGGGCGGATCTGACTGAGAAAAATCAGCGACACTGAACGGCATGTCCTGCTTTATCTTCTTTTTAACTCTAGATGGAGACCATCATTTTTTTAAAAATGACCCTCAATCTTTAAGACAATCATCAGTAAAGTGTTTATTGAGGTAATCAATTAAAAGGAGCTGAAGTGTCATTTTTTTATTTTTTATTTATTTATTTTCTCAACAGACAACTTTTTGTCACCCCCTGCTGGCCATAAGAAAGAATGTGAGATTAAGGCACTTCCACAGCGGCTCCATGTTTGAGATGCTGCAGATAGATTAAGTTACAGCCATCTTTTATACACAATCTATGGGAGAAAGCAAACCACAAACACTGCAGACATATGCAGAAAGAGAAACAGAGGAAGAAGAGCACACAGGTCAGAGACAGGCTGGAGTTAGTGAGGAGAGGAGCAGCCAGCATGCAGGATGTGAATCAGCTGGGAAGTCAAGATTAAGAAAGTGCACTTTACTGTGATTAGAACAGACAGTGTGCTGAGTAACAAAGTGACCATGCCTGACTTGTATGGCGCTCATCAGTGCCAACCCTTCAGTAAAACTGGCACTCTTATCAACTCATTGTGTCCTAACTGCACTGCTGGTTTCTGGTACTTCACACCAGCATTCACATGGGATGTCACATTAACACAGTACTGTAGCATCACTCCTGGACAGTAATAAGGCAAAACGGGAAGACGGGGTGAGGTGTGCTGAGGTAAATTCTTCAAATGTCATGTGTCACATTTTGTGTGACAAATATATGAACTACACTGACTGTATGGCCACTTATATGTGTGTTGAACCCACAGCTGTGTCAGGTTTCATATACTGAACATGTCTGACTATGTAACTTCCATTTGTGACATTTCACAAAACAGAACTGACATGTCCAAGACTTCATGAGAGGAGTTTTTGTCGCAGGGTGGGTGTCTCTTCCATATACACATCTATTTTCATCCAGTTTTTAAACGTCTTCAGTCGACAGCAGCATGAAAGCACACTGAACATGTCTTCCTGAATATACTAACTACAATTATCAACAATAATGTATAAAAAAAATAAATTAAAACACAACTTTATGACTCCACAAACTAGAAGTGTTATCTGTGTTTTACAAGAAACAATCCAGTTCCGGGACTGTGCACATCCTGTAAATAATTAAAATGTCTTAAAGCCAAGTACACCTCACAGGTGTTTGCACTTATTCTGATTACGCCTCTCCACCTTCTCTTGGAGGTGGGCAGAGGGACTGTTTGCAGGAGCTTGGCTGGTATCATAAAACTTCATACACTTGGAAGAACGATTATCACCCCAGCCTAACAGGAGCCACAAAACGCAACGCACAGATGGAGAGAGGCCAGAGTTTAGTTACAAAACATCAGCACTGACACTTCGGGAAACTTTTACTTTAGATAAAGGACTCGTCTGACATGCTGCTCAACCCACCTTCTCAGCCGGCTCTCCTGGTTTACGGTTTCCCTCCCTGCCACGGAGACTCTTGGCAGAGATGGCGCTCTCTGAGGTCTGCATGATGAGTTGGGTGGCCAGGAACTGCTGGACGTGCTCCAGGACGTCGCGCTGCATCTCCAGCGCCATGTGGTACACGTCGTGGTCCGACGAGTTGTACATGACGGCATTCTGAAACATCAGCATGATGTCGCGCTGGAACTCAGCAGTGGTGCGGATAACACCAGACTCGATGTTCTTCTTTATGGCTGACAGGTCCATGGGTCTGCAGCAAGAAGGGTGGCAGGAGCAGCACGGCAGCGGGAGGGAATTTATTCAAATTTGCTTGTTTTGGTGTTTTAATTGAACAGCCAGACTGGAATCATTTTTAGCAGGTCTAGTTTCACTCAAAAAAAACAAAAACAAAAAAATAAACAATAAAATAAAAATCAAGGGTTTCTGTGTGTCTGTGTGTGTGGTCTGACCTGTGTACAATGCTGTGATAACCTGGGGCGATATCGTCTGACACAGGCTGCAGGAAGACGCTGGCGTACCTGAGAAACAAAGAATATTAGCAAAAGTAAACACCTCTGTCCTCTCAACAACTTAACCTCGCAGTCTCTGTAGGATTGCTTAATTTGGAAAATTTAAATGAGTTAAATCTTTATCGCATCTCTTTTATATATGTTTTAATCACATAGGATCATAAACTGCATATAACAGATGAAGGAGGTACACATCGTATGAATAGTACAGTTTGACTACTGCTCTGAATCCTCATGTTTGAAATTTTGGGCGTTGCCATCTTGTTTTTTGACACCAGCAATTTTGCTCCATGGATTTTGTACCTGCTAATGAGCAATAACAATTCTCTACATCAGTTTGGTTCATACCTCATTTAACCTTTTGAGAAGCAACAAATAGGGGAAAAAGGCTTCAACAAGGCATTAACAGAACCACATGGCTCAGCAGTATAAGCAACATGAGCACATGGTTAAAAAGCATGTCATACAGGTAGCCCAATGCTTGTGTTATGGAGCCGCATTTGTGTCCATTTGTGTAGGTATCTGCCTACGCAGAGCCTATGCAAAGGGGTACACAATCAATCCAAACATGCTTGCGTGCAGTCCTCCAAGTACGCAGATGATGCTATGGGCAGGTTGAACACCGACTGGTGTTCAAGAAAGTTCAGAAAAAAAAAAACAAATATTAAAATAAATACAGTATAAGAAGCACAAACAGTGGCTGCAGGGGAGCTCTTTGTTATAACTTCACTCTTCTCCACATCTGGCTGATGGACCAACAACAGCACATGCAAGAGTGTCTGTGACACTACCCTCTGATGACAGAGGGTAGTGTCAGTCTGCAAAGCTGTCTGTAGGAGCACCGCTCAACCATGTTGGAGCCCTAAGCTATGAATCACTTGTATTTACAGACATGCTGTTAGCGCCAACACAAAATGCGCTCCTAATTAAAAAAACAATATATTCTGTAAAAATCCTGGAAGCTTCAGCGATGAAGTGATCCCTCAGTTTTTCTCAGCCACGGGTTTCAACATCACATTGTCTGTGTTTACATTTAAACACTAAATTGTTTAACTCAACTTTTCTAACAACTCTGGGCCAGATTTACTAACAGTCTGCACCAGAACAAAACCCTCTTTTGACATGAGAATGCAGTTGGGATTAATTAAAGAGGCTCTGTGTCCATTTTGAGACTGAAAGGCAAGGGCAGTAGTATTTTTATGGCTGGCCTTTTGCATGTATAAATGTAGGTACTTCCCTTAAAGAGTGCAAAATTTGGGGAATTTTTTGGGGTATTTAAACGAATCACCTAAATGCGTATAATCTGCAGCCTGCAATATACTAAGAGGTCGAGCCCAACTCCTGAAAAACAACCCCACACCATAACCCCCCTCCCACCACCACCACCACCAAACTTTACACTTGCACAATGCAGTCAGACAAGTACCGTTCTCCTGGCAACTGCCAAACTCAGACTCATCCATTGGATTGCCAGATGGAGAAACGTGATTCATCACTCCAGAGAACACATCTCCACTGCTCTAGAGTCCAGCGGCAGGCATGCTTTACACCACTGCATCCAACACTTTGCATTGTGCTTGGTGATGTAAGGCTTGGATGCAGCTGCTCAGCCATGGAAACCCATTCCATGAAGCTCTCTGCACACTGTTCTTGAGCTAATCTGAAGACCACATGAAGTTTGGAGGTCTGTAGTGATCGACTCTGCAGAAAGTTGGTGACCTCTGCGCACTATATGCCTCAGCATCCGCTGACTTGACTCTGTGATTTTATGTGGCCTACCATTTCATGGCTGAGTTGCTGTCATTCCCAATCGCTTCCACTTTGTTATAAAACCACTAACAGCTGACTGTGGAATATTTAGCAGTTGGGAAACTTCATGACTGGACTTGTTGCACAGGTATCATCCTATCATGGTACCACGCTGGAATTCACTGAGCTCCTGAGAGCGACCCATTCTTTCACAAATGTTTGTAGAAGCAGTCTGCATGCCTAGGTGCTTGATTTATACACCTTAGTAAATTTAGCCTTCTGTGTCCTACCCACACTGCTATTAACATAACGAGAGCTAAACAGCAGAGGAAGCGGGTCTGGAGAAGGTGAAGGTCGGAGTGCACTGAATGTTGACACAAGTTCAATACAAAAAGATGGATGTTTGATGACATTCACTCTAATGAGCCCAAAAAACAAAACAAAACAACAAAAAAAATCAAATGAAAATGATTACAGGGCATCATTTTAGAATTTTGGCCAAAAGATTTGACTAATATTATTGCTAAGCTCTGCTACAAAGCTCCACCTGTGGTTGGCTGCAGCTCTCCAAACCAGCATAATCGCCTTCTTCCAGATCTTCTGTGCCTGGACCGCCTCCTGGTCCTCACCACATGTAGAGCTGATGCAGAGAAAGAAGAGAGAAGTCAGAACACAGTTGGAGTGAAGAGAAGATTGTCCACAGCACGTGGAAATCCTGGCCTGATTCAGAAGTCAGGACATAAATATTCATCACAAGAGCCAGCAAAGTCTGTTCCATTTTTAAAGACAGATTTCCCCCAATATTTGTTGGGTACAAGAAGGTCAGGGGTTATTTCAGCACATCAAATAGACTCCTGGCTTCACTATTGCTGGTAAAACTAGGGACAGTGTGGATACTATGACACAACTGCCACAGCTCAATAAACACCTGGACACTTACAGCTGGGAAGAAGAGGCAGGGCTGCTGGCCAGTGAATCAGCAGTGTAGCGTTGGGAGGGCGGGCCATATCCATCCTCACTCTCACTGGCTGCCCGATCCACTTCTGACAAATAGGGACCCTCCCCCTCGCCACACTCCTCCTTCAGCTCCATCAATTCTTCAGGATCACCCTCACTCCCTGCCTCCTCCTCCTTCACTTCCTGGATTCAAGCACACACAATATTAAATATTAAATATTCTTTTTCTTTTCAGCATATGCTGTCCACACACGTATGTAGCCTTAAATGAGTTACCTTAGACTCTTTCCCGGACACAGAGCTGTCCTCAGAGTCTTTGGGAAAGAAATGAGAATTAGAAAATAGAAAAGTGCGAGCATTTTCACTGTACGTACAAATACATGTGTAAGCCACCCACCTAAGCAAGGTGGGTTGGGTTCAGGCTTGCTCCACTCCTCTCCTTCACTCTTCACTGTAACTTCAGTGACTTCTTTGGACACAGTCCCCTCCTCTGTAACTTCACTTGCTGCTGCGCCATCATCAGAGGTGACAGAAGAAGTGACATCACTTCCTGTCACCTCAGGTCCCTCATAGTTTCTCTTAAGCAGTTCTTCCCTTTTAGTATCTGTCTGGTTTTGTTTCTCCTGGCTGACAGGTGTCGGGGCTGACACTGTGTCCACATCGTGAGGTGTTTGTGTGGGGTCTGATTCTTGGACTGTCGGTGTGGGCTCTGAAGCTTTGAGTTCCTGGGTATCCCAGGGGCTGG
The DNA here is from genome assembly GCF_007364275.1 of Archocentrus centrarchus. NCBI lineage: Eukaryota > Metazoa > Chordata > Actinopteri > Cichliformes > Cichlidae > Archocentrus > Archocentrus centrarchus. The sequence goes on along the minus strand of NC_044355.1, from coordinate 25,067,516 downwards.
GGAGCGTGTGACCTTCTGACACAGACTCTTCACACAGGGAGAGCGCTGCTTCCACCGCAGCAGCATCCAAAGCCACAGGATCATCAACCTGGGAAGACATTTAAAAACATGAGCCTTTATGTTTCCCCACATATGAACTTTACTTTATCAGTTGAGTGTCTCTATATAGTTTTTTCTCTTGTTGTGTCTATAAATAAAATTTCAGTTTTATTTTTTGTTTTTTGAAAACCAGGTGGGGCTCTCAGCCCTAAGCTGAACTCCTGAGGATCAGAGATAACTCTTCTAGCCTCTTCACCTTGATCTGTCTGACATGGGTGACCTTACCAGCATCAAGGTTCAGCAAGGCTCGCAAGCCCCCTAACCACACCAAGGCTGTGATCCTCTGGGGGTTGGGTGGGCTGTCTAAGTAAATGTGGAGATTAATTTTTTCATCCATTCAAAAGAATAATGCAATCAATTTCCTATTGGGCAATCCCCTATTCTTATTTTGAAAATTCATTAATCAGCTAGTTTTGTCATTCCCATCTAGTATTTTCCTACAGCCAGACTGTTCAGGTTGCTGATTTTAGCAATTCTCAATGTAATTCGACCATCTCTCACTATTGTGGACAGCAGTTGGTACTTTTTCTGCTCTGGAGATCCTCAAGGGCCACTCTTAGCTCACGGGGGCTGCAGAACAAAACAAGGACTACTGTTGCCTGCTGTAAGGCACAACAGTGGAGTTCAAATTTCACTCGTTACCTTAAAGGTATACAGTTCAGTGTAAAATACTTCACATTGAAACCTAGAGAATAAACTCTGCTCCTGGTCATATCTGCATCTTTTTGACAGTGACATCAAACTGATGTAGACCCCACACAGTATGTACCTTCTCCTCTATGATGGCAATGATGTCTCCTACTGTCTCCAGGTCCAGTTCGTCTCCCATGTAAGACACAGCCACAAGGTCTTCTACTAATCCTGTCTCCTCACCGAGCTCCGCTTTCACCGCAGCCTCCGCTTCACCCTCTGCAAACCCATGCACATCAGTAAATAAGAACACATGCATGCAACAAAAACCTCAGTGCAATGTGAACAATGACCAAAAACCATAAGCAAAAATGTTTACAAGAATGTAAACAGATACCACAAAGCCCCCGAAAATTCATATGTCTTGTTGATCAGTGACAACTCTACAAAGAGGGCATGTTTTTTCATTTTGAAACAGACTGTATAACATGTTCTGTGCATCTTAATTACTAGAGTAATTGGGTGTCACAATGCCTAATTTGTTTGATTTTGGGGGGGGTTTCTTTTTTGTGTTTATAAACCTACATTTTAATTGCATTGCACATTTCTGACAACAAAGTTGGAAGGATCAGGACGTGCCATGAGCTCCATGAATGCAATTATTGCCCAAGATAGCAACCAAGGAAGCTGCAAACCTGTCCCAAGAATTACCTTTTGAGATAAGTACAGTGTAATGTGTCAATGTATGCGGGGACAGATATTCAGGTGCATTTACCTGTAATGACCTCATGACCAGGTGGTAAGGCAGTGGCTGCTGTAGCAGTCTGTATGCCATTAGTTAGACTCCCAGTGGAGTCTCCATCTGCAACCTGACATAATAAATAAAAAAAAAACCAAAATCATAAAAGTGAGGTTTTAAAAATAAAAGCGTGAAAAAGAAGCATCAGAAGAATACTGACAACATTTTAGAATATCATAGTAAGTTACTGTATTCACTAATACACAGAATACACACACTACAAGTTTAACTCCGTTAATATTAGAAAAGGTGTCAAAACCCACAATGCTGTGAGCTGGAAAATCATAACTGTGAAAAAGAGACACAGCCAATTATCAACACCTCTATGAAGCTTAGCCAGCTATTTAAAATATTCCAAATTCCTTTGCACTTTACAGCTGCAATTAAATGGTTTGTTACAACTTCAGTTTATCATACATTACTGTTTGTAATGTATATTACAGAATTAAAGATAGAAGCTTTAAGCAAGAATATTAGCTTTCCTAGTAATCAGGTAGTTTTGGATGTTATGACCCACGCTAAGCTGCCTCTCACCAGGCGAGGGCTGGCTGAAATAAGGTTGTTTTTTTTCAGCAGTTCTGACAGCAGAGGTGAGGGTGGCGGTGTGGCCTTCTGGGCTAGAAGCCTTTTCTGTGGCGAGTCATCTACTAGAGCAGCGAGTCCACCATCTTTGGGCCCAGGTCCTGGAGGGTCTGCTGCTGGCAGAAACACTCCGACCCCCTGAGCCTGACACACAGCAAAGAAAGCATTGAGAGGCTGGAGGAGGGCGTGAGATGATCTTATTCCACTGACTTGTAATGAAACAAAAACAAGAACCCCCCAGGGCCAAATATCCCCATGTTTAATGTGACGGTGAAAGTCTACAGATGCTCTGCCGTGAAGCACTAAAAGTCGTTATGGCATTGTTCTTCTATCTTGTCAGTTAAATAAGGATATAGGGCAAACTAAGTATTCTTACAACTGAGTGAGTGGTTGTGGTATCTTCAGAGGCGCCAGCTCCTGTCTCTGTGGGTGGGGTAGGGACCGAAGAGTCAGTCTGAGAATCCAGGGCTGGGGGGCTAGCACCCAGAGGAGACCGTACAGTCACACTGGGCAGACGCTTAGGTGTGTTTTTCACTGCCTGACGAGCTACGATACAAATAGAAGACCAGAGAAGGCGTGAGCATGACAATAATTTTTCCAATTTTGCTCTGGGAATTAGAAAAATGGCAGCACAGAAATCCTGAGCATCATGTGAGAGGATCATCATTCCAACCCAAGCACTTCAGTGAAGGGCGCTCTTGTCTTAAATACTGAAAACAAACACTTGTTTTCAGGCATCCTAATTCCCAGTACCCTTCTAGTCTTACCCACATAGCCAAAACCACATGGGCTTTTCAACAGGTTGTCTACATGTGTGGGCCTACACGAGAGTCTACCTCTGACTTTAATTCTTCTAAGTCTAAGTCAAAATTGTCTTTATGTAGTTGGTTAATTGCTAAAAGGTTATTTATGTTTGCTTTTTTGTCAGGCCACTGATCAGAGTTTTGTTGTTTTTAACATATCTTCAGCATGTTGCTCATTTTTCTCCATTAAACAAACAACTTTAGATCCTGAATATGTTTTTTTTTTTTAATCCTTGCACTTTGAGAATGCAGAAGGATCACAGGTTTCAGGACAAGATGGGAACTTTTTAGAGATTTGACTGACTTTGTAAGGCATATATATACTTAACTGTGAGCACTGACAATTCTTACTATAATATACAGACAATCAAGCAATGACAACACCTATGAAAGAGCAACATTAAGTATGAAGTTCATAACAAATAGACCTGATTCAAGTTATATACACCTTTTCTCAAAACCTATATATGCCAGCAGAAGGCCTTCATAGAGTGAAAGTGAACATAAGCTACCTTGGTACGCCGTTTCTGTGGCTTTCCTCTTCTGTTCTGCTTCCTCCTCGTCTTGTTTCTTCTTTCTGTAGTTGAGAAAAAAAAACACACTAACTCCTGACAATATGTATAATGGTAGTGGAAGTGAAGGGCAAGGCTGAACTCTGGATAACAGTTTGAATACCAAAGAACTCTCTCCTTTACTTGAATAACACACTCATCTCTGCAGAGTCATTGCTTACTGGCAAACAGAGTCTAAGGTTTTATTCACAGCTGGGTGTAAGACAGTTGGCATTCATCCTTTGGAGATGGATGTGTGCACCAATTATCATGGGAATCTATCCAATAGTTGGAAGTACTGTTGTGACAACTATTATCAAACAGACAAGAGCCTTACAGTGTGATCTCTCCCCAGAGCTCCTTCAGCTGAGAGTCCATGTGACCCATCTGTATTAGATCCACCTCCTTCTTCAACTTCCTGTCATGAAAAAAAAGCAAAAATTGATGAAAGTTCAGATCTTAAAGTCATCAAAGGTTACCCTTTAATAGTTTATGTACCTGTATTGCTCTTGTGTGTCTCGTATAAGTTTTTTTAACTCCTCTATTCTCTCAGCAGTCAGCCTACGAACGATGACATCTTCAATGGTCTCGACCACCTCGCCCTTTTCACCGCGCTTACGCCTGGAACAGGAAAACAAAAACTTTGAGTCAACTCTCAAACTATTTATAAAAGACAAAATAAACAATATTATGTATCTGCACACAGACGTGTGTGCTGTAATACTGACTTAGGCGCTTCTGTGGCTTCCAGCAGTTCTGAATATTGTGAGGCACAGTGCTGAGAAACAGAAAACAAAGTGGTCAACAGAGATCAGTCTAAGTGCAGTTATACTCAAAAGACAATGTCAATGTACTGAGAGACAAATTGAGAAAAGGTATATAGGTATGTGGTTCTCTCACCTTCTGCGAGAACCAGTCTGGTGGACGGCCAGGCTCTGCGAAAGGCTTGATGGCTCTACTTACACTTACCCTGGAACACAAAGAGTCTCCTCAGAATAAACTCAAGTCTTAAGCAAACAATCTAACAATAAATGAAGGAAGTAATTTGCACTTTTCAAGCATTTTTAAAATAAAATACAATAAAAACAATATTTTTTGTCTCAGAAGCTGCCTTGCAGTCGCATACCATCAGTGTTTGAAACAGAATATGAACACACAACAATGCCCATCCACTGGTTCATTGTGAAGACATAAGGTCGGATATCTTCTGATAGGATGGGCCATTAAGTCAAAACGTAGTAATTCTAGGTAAAGTGCAAACTGTTTGCAAGAAATGAAAATATTTTTGCTGTTGTATGGCTCATTTTTAGGACAACTGCAGAAGAAACAGAGGTACCGCAGTTAAAACAAGCATGTTTTTCTTTTTACCAGTTTTGGTCACCGCTCCTCATAACAGAGGAGGCCAGGCACAGCTTCTCCCTGACTGACCAGGGCTCCGTTGGCCCCACATTCAGTATCTTGTGTTCTGTGGAAGAAAAAAAAAAAGAGAGAGAATTTATTACATGTTTGATTGTCTTTGCCAGCTACTTGGTTACTACTAGCTAAACAAGCCATGGAGTGCCACCAGCCAGTGCACTCCTGGTACTAGGTCCCAAGCACAGATAAATGGGGAGGGTTGCATCAGGAAGGGTATCTGACGTAAAATCATCACCAAATCAAACATGTGGCTCATCAGTAAGATTTCCATGCTGGATCAGTTGGGGACCAACAACCACGACCGGTGCTGTTAAGAAGCAGGGTGCTGGTGGAAACTGTGCTACTGTTGACTCAAGACAGAGGAGAAGGTGAGGGGGGATGGCATGCTTGGAGGCAGCAAAAAAGATGGAACGGTTGGAGTGTGGAGGTGAGAGCAGGGACTGGGAGACAGCTGACTGATTGGACATGTGCAGAGGAGGGATAGTGGATATACTGAGCAAAGGATACTGAACATGGAGCTACAAGACACAAGGGAAACGGCAAGATCACAGAAGAGATTCGTGGATGTAGTGGAGGAGGACATGCAGAAGGTTGGTGCAACAGAAGATGATGCTAGGAATAGAATGAGACGGAGGCCGATGATCTACTGTGGTGAATCCTAACAGGAGCAGCTAAAAAATAGAGATTAATTGCTTGCTACTAGCTAACTGAAATCCTCTATTTTATGCCAAAACCAACAACACAATAAGAGCAATTCCAAACAGCTCAGTTTACCTAATTCTGCCACAAAATTCTTATAACATACTTACAAGAACGAAAAAAGTAGATTACTTGTTTTACTAGCTGAAAGTAGATTCTTGAGTGGCCCCCCGCATCCATTTTGATTTAGATTGAATATGGACACATTTATTGGATCAATATGGAGTAACAGAGAAGTAATAACTTCTTAATGCCTATTTAAATTTGCTCAAAAATGTGGAGACAGCTTCTTGCAATGAGCTTGCATCCAAATTGTGCGAGCATGTGCAGGCATCCTCATTAACTGAACATAAAAAAACATCAGCAGTGACAGCCCCGAGCTTAATGCTGCATACAAGAAGGAAATTATTAATGTTTGGGAGGTTTTGTGTAGACACAACAAAGTTTAGCTAAATTAGACATTATGGGTTAGTTATTATGGGCAATATTATGACCACACTATCCTACTCTAAATACGTAAACCCAAATACAGCCAAGTTACCTACATTTCATTTTTATCTGACTGAATTTTGACACTTTATTTGATCAACATCTCAACATTATTTTTACTTGAGTGCGATTTTCCACCCTGCATGCAAATGTACCCAAAACACGCATAAACACAACACACACAAAAAAACTAGTGTTTAAACCGTGTCCTCAGACACACCTGACGAACCCGTCTTTATTTAAACCCTCTCGCGCTGTGCGCTCTCAGGCTTTCACTGCTTTGTTTTGGTTTTTCCGAAGAAACTAATAATTTAGGGTCCCACTTAAAGACGGTCCTGTCCCCATACAGCCAATAAAAACCGCGCAGGCTGTAATATATCAACAATGTTGTTTTACATTTAATATATTTATATATATAAATCCAAAGGCAGCGGCGTTAAATAGCCGATTTAAAGTGTTTAGTTATTAAGCAAATGTAGCTAGTTGATGCTACATTGTTGATACTAGCTTGAAACGTATTTGGGGATCCTAATATAATTATTATAGCACAGCATTTCCCACATTTGCTGGCCGTGATGAAAAGTGAAAACATATAATCTCACCAAAGGACGTATCAGATATATTTCTGTACAAAAAACAATATACGCTTTAGTAACATTTAATTTATAGTGTTAGCTTAGCAGAGTCGATTAGGGGGGACATATTCGTGAAACACACACAAACAGGTAAACACGGTGTAACGTTTTATCACGTAACAAGGCTGCTGGTTGCAGTTAAAATAATCTAGCAGCGAGTCCTGGGGTTTGTTTGCTCTTACTACTATCTAAAAATGACAAGGAAAAACAAAGAGTTCAAATATATTACTCACTGCCGATACCGCTCGCCATAGCTTTTGTGACGAGGCCCTGGGTACAACTTCCGCCGGGCTGGTTTTAGTGGTACACACCAGTGTTGCCAGATCTCGCAGTAGAAACAAGCTACCAGCTCTATGAAAGCAAGCGCAAAATATGCCCAACTGGCAATCCACAACATTGTGTAAAACTGAGGCCGCTTTTAAACAGTAGTTAGCTCATTTCTTTGTATGGAGCTAAATTGGGGCCATAAAGTTTGTTTGAAAAAAAAATTTTGAAACTGAAAAATTATTTTGAACCCGAAAAAAAAATTAAACAGGATGGATGGATGGATGATTGAATCTCCAACAATGCATCATATTGCATTAGTTTGTCACAGGAATGCCTGCAGAACTTTAATCTGCAGAGTACCGTGTTACTACAATACTATTATACTTCCCTCTCTGCAATATAGTTCATTTTAATCAGTTATCAAATTATAGATGTCAGTATTTTAATGTTGTAACTGGTGGAGCTGAAGCTGAGCTAAAAATAGAGGAAATGTGTTGAATCAAATCAAATTATAAATACTCAGCTACCTTGTTAGTATTATTAAGTATTTCGTGTCCAATAATGAATGCAGATTATATATAATAAAACAGGGGTGACAGGTGCGTGACATATATATATATATATATATATATATATATATATATATATATATATATATATATATATATATATATATATATATACATACATATATATATACATACATATATATATATATATATATACATATATATATATATATATATATATATATATATATATATATATATATATATATATATATATATATATATATATATATATATATATACATATATATATATATATATGTGTGTGTGTACATAACTGCATGTGTAACAGTGCGTTATATTTGCCTTTGAGTGTTTTATATAACAAAGTACCAAGTAAAACTGTGGCTTGGTTTCAGATAGTTCATAAATGCAACACTTTTAAAGGTGTTTGACTTCTTTATTTAATGTTAAATACTTCAATCAAAGCTTTTGTTAAATACTCTAAAACTAGCTGATTTAGCTGGAAAGTACGCCTTGTTCCCACATAATACTGGTCCTTAGTTCAGTTCTGTATAATGTATAATATAAGAAGTCAGTCCCACTGAGAGGATCAAAACCTCCTATGAATGTGTGCCACAGGACCCCAGACAGACTTTGTCATTCTTCTGTTCAGACAAACTAACATAAACCCTCTCTCTGTCACTAAGATGGACATCAACGAAACACTCGAGTGTATCATGGAGGGGATGGATTGGGAAGCATCCATTCTTGCGGATGCTGTACCTGACCAGTTGGGGGAAACACCAAATCTTCCACCTCCACCTTCTGTCCCTGCTGGGCCACCCGCCACACCCCAGCCAGCAGCACCAACCACCCTAAACCCAATGACTGCTCCCCCCACCTTGGTGCCAGCTTACGTGTACAGTCAGCCAGGGACAGGTAGCCAGGGACAGATGCAGAACCTGCGTCCTGCTGGAGTACTGTAAGTAAAACACACAAACACACAAGTGGACACAGCTGCTGAACATCTGATGTGCAGGTATCTGTCATTTAGCTGTAGATGCCTGCATGAATTATTGTACTCAGCCTCCTTTAATGAAGCTTTGACCCACGTTTTTAAAATACTTAACTCACAGCTGCACACAGTGGCAACATGCGCTCTTACTCTGTGTTTTACTCCTGTAGAAAGAGGAAGCGTCATGAGCAGCAGGATGAGGATCAGCTGTACATCAAGAAGCCGCCAAATGCCTTCATGCTCTTTTTGAAGGAGCAGAGGGCAAAAGTGAAGGCGGAATTAAATATAAATAGGAATGCAGCTGTGAATGCAGCCGTAGGAGAGAGGGTAAGTGTGAAACTCTGTGTAGATTTATGCATCTGTTAATGTTTTATGCTCATGTTTGTACATGTGTACCAGCTGTCCTGTAGTCATGTGTAGTAGCAGTGTATATGCTGACAGTGTGTTCCTCTGCCCACAGTGGAAGTCGCTCTCAAAGGATCAACAGGCCAAATATTATGAGCAGGCTGAGGAGGAAAGAATGCTCCATGCACAACAGCATCCAGAGTGGTCTCCTAAAGACAACTACGTATGTCCAAAGTGAAAACACACAAGCCATATGTGTCCACATTACTGCACTGAAATTGATGAAACACTGTCACTGCATGGCTTGTATCAGCTCATGAAAATTCTGATGTGTTTGTTTTTTTAGGGCAAAAAGAAAAGAATTCAGCGTTCCACCTGCAGCACAGGTAAAGGAGATTTTGACTGTTCGGTTTTAACTCTTTCATTTCCAGCCCCAACCGGTCGCGGCAGAAGACCGCCCCTCCCTGAGCCTGGTTCTGCTGGAGGTTTCTTCCTGTTGAAAGGGAGTTTTTCTTTTTTTTTTTTTTTTTTTTTTTTAAAAAAAAAAAAAAAAAAAAAAAAAAAAAAAAAAAAAAGAAAGGGAGTTTTTCCTTCCCACTGTCGCCACATGCTTGCTCATAGGGGGTCGTTTTGACTGTTGGGTTTTAACTCAGTTAAAACTTTGTTTTAACTGAGTCTTTTAGCACTACAATATATGAAGTAGTGCAGTTGTACTGTATTGTTATTTTTGTTTTCTTCATATAAATAAATAAATACAAACTAAACAAAAGAGGTTGGTTTCTGTCAGTTTGTACAGTAGGATGAGATGGTATAGGAAGAACTAACCTGTGTTTTTGCCTGTCTTGCCTCATCGCCTCATGAATGTGATAAACTAATTTAGTTTTTTTTTATCACAGTATTTTATTGATCCTATGAAGTCTCCCACAAAAATTGCTTTGAAATTGCATTTTTTAAACACTGCAGATCTTCAAACATTCATCATATGCCACATATCTTCTCTCAGTCTCCACTAGGTGTCAGGGAAAAGGTAGATAAAAACACTTAGGTATGTGGGGACACATGCTTATCAGGTTTAACCATAGTTATCAAAATTAGCTGTTCTATAATCAAAACATGCATGACTGTATTCAACTCGCCTAGGGAGTTGTTAGCCTAACTCCTGCAACTGTGGGATCTATAGAAAGCCCAGAATGTCCCGTTGACACTACAGTAGGACTCACATAGATTACAAAAATGGTGCTTGACATCTCAGACTCATGTTCCCCAAATGAACTGCTGGGCCTGAGGAGGATGGTATTGTAGATAATGAGCAATTTTAGCTCTCTGTGTTTCAAAATAATGCAGTTACTTTGCTATCATTGCTAGTACAGAACCCCGCAAGGGACATGGGGAAAAAAAAAACATGGGAGAAAAAAAAAAAAAAAAAAGAGGCACTTTTGCATAACTATGGACATAACATGGCATGAAACATGAAGCACACAGCAGGGCAGTGAAGGCAACACTAAGACAAGAGACAAAACAAAACAAAACCCCAACCAGGGCGGGAGGCGGGGGACCAGGACGGAGGGCTTGAGATGAAACAAAAGAACACTATAGTCCAAAAAACAAACCAAGAAAGGGAACACAAGGCGGCAGCACAAGGCTGGAAAAACAGTCAAAAGCAAACCATCAGGGACAAGGCCCAACAAGGTCCAAAGCAGTCCGAAGGTCCAAAAGACAATCCACAAGGGAGGCAGCAAAGTTCAGGGGGCCGGAGGCAATGCCAGTGGTAAAGAAAAAACAGTTCAGGGGGCCTTCCAGGCCGCGAAAACAGGCATAGCAGCTGGGGACCTCCATGGAAACAAAACAGTCCTGGGGGCCGGGTATGGTCCCAGCGGCACTGATGAGGACATGGACGAGCAGGAGACCGACTGTGCTCCCAGCGGCAGCAGTGAGGACATGGCGTGGCAAGGGGCTGGCCGCGCTCCCAGTGGCGGCGGTGACGAGGACGTGGAGACGAGACTTGGGGCCGGCCGCGCTCCCAGTGGCGGCAGTGACGAGGACGTGGAGACGAGACTTGGGGCCGCCCGTGCTCCCAGTGGCGGCGGCGAAGACGAGGACATGGCGTGGCTTGAGGCCGACCGCACTCCCAGCGGCGGCGGCGACGAGGACGTGGAAACGAGACTTGAGGCCGGCCGCGCTCCCAGCGGCAGCGGCGACGAGGACGTGGAGACGAGACCAAGCTCAACGCTTGCTGCGATGAAGTTGGTGCCCCTATCTGATCACACTTGTTTTGCCGGGCCCCATATTGCAAAGAATCTGCGTATTGCATTTATGCTGCTGCAAGCGTCCATAGATTCAATGACTTCAATGTGTACACCTCTTGTGGTCATACACGTAAAAAGTATTGCCCACCTCTTGCTTTGTGCTGCGCCACCTCTTGTGCGTCGAGTGACCACTGCCCATGGGCCGAACACGTCCAACCCGACATACCCGAAAATGGAGGACATGTGTTGAGTCTCTCAGGCGGGAGATCTGACATCTTTTGAGTCTCTAGTTTTCCTCTGAGTTTCTTGCACATTACACAGTGGTGGATAATAGACGAGACCACCCTTTTGCATCCTACAATCCACAATCCGGCTTGCCTAACTGCACTTTCTGTGAATTGCCTTCCTTGATGCACAACCTTAGCATGATAGTGCAGGACAAGCAACTTTGACACGTGATGGTTGCCTGGTAGTATGATTGGATTCTTAGATGCTGTGTCCAGTGAAGCATGTTATGTATAGGGATCGAGAGTCACAATGGAGCTCGAGCTGTGGACAGTTTCATTGGCTCGGAGAGCAGCATATTCATCAAGAAAGGCATCCTTCTGAATGGACTGGAGAATGAGATTGCAGGCAGCATCCAGCTCCTCTGGAGTGTGTGGACTTCTGCATTCATGCCAGCCTCTGCATGGATGGTTTGACAAGTTGCTCGATGAGTGAGAACGAGCTTGGTGAATTAAGAAAGCAATGGCACGTACCAGTGAGTTCCAGTTTGAGAAGCATTGGAAGCGTTCTGGCGTGAGTCCGCCCTGCTTAACCTGTGTAGTGAAAGTAGGAACTTGTCGGATTTCAGCATCCATTTCAGGTTCGATCAACTTGAACGATTCATGCGTGTCCAGTTCAGGTGGTTTATAAAGGAAGTCTGGTCCCTTAAACCACATAGTGTCCATGAGCTGGGATGCAGGTACTGACCGGGTAGCTAGATCTGCTGGGCTTTGCTCTGATGTGACATACTGCCACTGTTCAGGGGATGTAGACTGGTGTATTCGGTGAACTTGATTATGAACGTAGACATAAAAATGCTTTGAATCATTGCAAACATACCCAAGAACCACTCTGCTGTCGCAGTAGAACTTGACAGCGTTTGGTTTGTGATCAAGTTTTTCCAGAATGAGCTCCGCCATCTCCACTCCTAGAACTGCCCCACAGAGTTCAAGGCGAAGTATTGTAGGTTCTGGCTGTGCTGAAAGTTTTGCCTTTCCGAGCACAAAGCCAACTTCGCATTGACCCTCTGCATTGACTGTTTTCAAGTATGCCACTGCTGCTATAGCCCAACTTGAAGCGTCTCAAAAAACACATAATTCAGTGTAGGTGGACTTGGAAAGCGCGGCTGGTACATAGCAGCGTGGCACTCTGAGGCTGCTCAGATCTTCGAGGGACATTTTCCATGTCTCCCGTGTGTCTATTTTGTCTTGAGAGAGAGGAGCATCCCAGTCTTGAACTCCAATTGACATTTCACGTAAAAAAAGTCTGCCTTTGATCGTCACTGGAAATGCTTGTCCCAAGGGGTCAAAGATACTGTTAATCACTGAGAGAACCCAGCGGCGGGTGTAGGGTTTGTCATTAACAGCTACCTTGAATGTAAATGAGTCAGTGTTTATGTCCCAACACATCTCTAGACTTCTCTGATCTGGTAAAGCATCATCACCGAAACTCAAGTCTTTGATGCTAGAGGCCAGATCTTCTGGCTTGAAGGCTTGCATGACTGAGACACTGTTTGAGGCGATTTTGTGGAGCTTAAGATTAGATTCAGCTAAGGATGCACATGTGCGTTTGAGCAGATCGATGGCTGCAGACTCAGTGGGAAGCGAAATCAACCCGTCGTCCACATAAAAGTGTCTCTCGACAAAGTGTGTCGTGTCTGCTCCAAACTTTGTCTCACCTTTCCGGATGGCTCTTCGTAGGCAATAGATGGCTACCGCTGGTGATGGGCTGTTACCAAAAACATGCACCCGCATGCGGTACTCCTGCACCTCCTTTGACAAGTCATTGTCCTTATGCCACAGGAACCTCAGATAATCTCTGTGGTCTGGTCTGACTAGGAATCCGTAAAACATTTGCTGGATGTCAGCAGTGGATGCAATTAGCTCTTTCCTAAACCGGATCAGCACACCGAGGAGGGTATTGTTGAGATCTGGGCCCGTTAACAGTACTGAGTTGAGTGACACACCACATTTCCCTGCACTGGAATCAAAAACTACCCGTATCTGACCGGGCTTCTGGGGATGATATACTCCAAAAATGGGCAGGTACCAGCACTCAGTATTGTTGACAATGGGTTGAGCGATCTCTGCATGATTGTTCTTAAACAGCTTGTCCATAAACTCTGAGAACTGTTCTTTCACTTGAGGTTTATTGATCAAGTTGTATCTCAATGAACTGAGTCTAGACAGTGCTCAGTTATTTGGGAGTGGCAAGTGCGGGGACATGAACGGTAAAGGAGCGATCCAGTCATTACTTTCATCCTGGTGAACTTCCTTTTCCATTATCCTTAGAAAGGTCTCATCCTCGAAGGACAGGGCACGCTGGTTATCATTGTCTGTGCGCTCAAAAACTTTCTCTCCGAGCTTTTCTCCTGCTACATCAGGTTTCAAGCTATGCTTCAAGAAGCTATTCTTGTGCTCCCTGCCGTAACATGGTTTTTCTTTGACGTTGATATTGTTAGGACAAGGAGTGAAGAGAGATGGACGTCCGTTGGTGAGTATTTGCGTTTTATAGACGTTGACAGTTGGCTTATGAGCGTTGAGGCATACTTCCCCCACAATTACCCAACCCAGGTCCAGACGCTGTGCGAAGGGAGCGCTGGGGGGTCCGTTTATTTGCTTTCTTGCCTTGTGGACTTGTATGATGTCTCTGCCTAGTAAAACCGCTACCTGGGCATCAGGATCATACTCAGGTATGAGAGGAGCCAGATGTTTCAAGTGAGGGTGGGCAAGAGCGACTTCAGGCGTTGGTATTTCGTCTCTATTAAACAGTATCTCATCACATTCAATGAGAGGAGGGAGGTCTAGACGTGGGCCTTCACCTACTGGCTCAATTTGGAACCCCACTGCTTTCCTGCTGAGCATTTGAGTTAGACCAGCGCACGTTCTCATATGGTACGTCAGATGGCTTCCCTTGATTCCAAATAGCTCAAAGAATTCAGGACGGGCCAGCGAGCAATTGCTCTGATCGTCAAGGATTGCGTACATTTTGACAACGCATTCTGGTTGGCCTTTAGGGAAGACTCGAACTAGACATACCTTAGAGCAAGAACGTGGGGGACAGCCTTCACCACAGATCTTAGTGCACCGTGACGTTACCTCGGGTGGCGTGTTGGGGCCACCTTGGGGCTGAGGCTCTGGTTCTGATTTGTTTTCTGGCTGGGGTTGTTGAACCGTATCAGGGGGCATGGCAGAGCAATGTTTTTCACTTTGGCACGCCTCACAATTGACTTTCATGTCACAGTCTTTTATTGTGTGGATGGGGGAACAACAACGAAAACACCGTTTGTGTTCTTTGAGTATGCTTCGTCTTTCTTGCAGTGGTTTGATCAATTTTCTGAGATACTGAATTTGGGGTTTTCATTAGTTGTCAGTTATAATCATCAACATTAAAAGAAACAAACATTTGAAATATATCAGTCTGTGTGTAATGAATGAATATAATATACAAGTTTCACTTTTTGAATGGAATTACTGAAATAAATCAACAGCACATAGTTCATCTCAGGGTCAAAGGTCAAAGAAAGCTGATTTAGTAGAAGAGTTCACATCTATGAGGTCATTTCAGCTGCTGAACAGGGATTTAAAGATATTCACAGTAGCACCATGAGTCCTTTGATAAAAAGTCAGTGAGGGACGTCTTAACTCCCCAGCGGACATCTCAGTTCTTCAGGCACACGGGGGCTGAATCGCTGCTTCTGTGGACTTCACAGCAGGACGAAAGACGGCACAATCGTGTGGGCATGTTTTCTACACACAAACAATAAAGCACACAGATACAAGCAGTGCTGTTAGCATAAAACATTCCTGATTTTAATACACTGAGCATGACGCTAAAAATCAACATGAATTTTAATATAATTGTGGCCAGGTCACCAGCCTAACACAGAGAGACAGAAAGACAACCACTCGTACACCTATGGGCAATTTAGAGTCACCAATTAATCCCCCCAGTAACTGCATGTGGGAGGAAGCTCACACAGACACAGAGAGAACATGCAAACATCACACAGAACGCCCTGGGCCGAGGCGCATTCGAACCCAGACCTTCTAGGTTCGAGGCCACAGTGCTAACCACCACTACGCCACTGACTTGTGAGGTATTTAAAACAAAACAAAAAAAAGGGAAAAGGAGGGAGCACCACAAGCACATATACAAACGGCAGGAGGGTGTAGTCGAGCTCACAACCGCAGGCATGTGAGTCCAGGCTCACTTCCACTAGGCCACCGGGTGTCCCTCAAAGCAATATGTTACACAAGGCTATTTAAAGAGTACACAGGACCATGTCACTTCACGCTGTTTATTTCTTTTCAAACTTACCTTCAAATAGTGCCTCTCCTCTCCTCTTTCTTACATCTCTCTTGCTCAATTTTGTCTCATTCTTTTTTCTCCCTGCACATACAGCAGTCAAATACAGCCCCGCCCGCCCGCACTCTTCTCTGTTCCAATCCTTCCAATTTCTATCCAATCACAGTGTCGTATTGGTTACAACTTTTGTCACCAATTCCCGCGCCACATTTCTTCCAACTCCCCGTCTCTGGGCCCAAATCACGGCCAATCACATCACTCTATTTGTTCCCATTTCCCATTTCAGCACCTTTCTGACACATGTTGAAAGCAATGTTGCCAGATCGCGCAATAGAAACAAGCAACCAGCTCTATGAAGGTAAGCCCAAAGTAAGCCCAACTGGCAATCCGCAACTCTGTGTAAAACTGAGGCCGCTTTTAAACAGTAGTTAGCTCATTTCTTTGTTTTGTCTCATTGTGTTTTGGAGCAGTAAAACCCATGTTTCTTAGCCTCACAGAAGAGAAGGGTGCAAAGGTTTTTTTGTGCGTTTCTCGGTATTAGCACGTTGAATTAAATCAGCATGGTGAGCACATATTTCACACTTGCAAAATCTGCAGAGTGCCTTTGATACTCCCAACAGAACCGCAGCTACTTCCTGAGGTGTATGAGCAGTGCCGGCCCGAGCCTTGAAGGGGCCCTAAGCGAAATTTGATTTGGGGACCCCCCTCATACCACTTCATTGTCTCCTGAGCCTAACTATTATTAATACGGAAAAGTTGAAGTTGAATATTAATTTTTTGGGATGCATCACTGTTTCAGTCTCAGCCCATTCAAAAACAATGTATTTCAATATGATACACATTGTAAAACTATGTCCATGACATAGTTGAATGCATTCCATATCTGATCTAGAGGGCATAGACCTTTAAGGAAATATGTAATTTAGGATGTTTGACCTGCTTTTAGACATGTTGGACACGCTCTTTTCATCCAAAAGATGGAGATTTCTGCATAACTGTGCAAATGCACCTAATTACAGACTAGTAAATATGCCATTTGTAATATATAAATAATAATAATTATGCAGCATACAGAATTGTATGCTGCATAACAGGAACAGTGATTGAACCAGGATAAACCACCACAGCTCACAAATGCAGTTCTGTCAGAACATGCATGAATAAAACCAAGGTATGCAAGGCTAGCATGTCCCATCCACTAAACCTTGTAAATAGTGATCAGCCCTGACATATAAGAGTCATGATTCTGCAGAGTGGCAGGGAGCATAAGGACCCAAACACAGGACTCAGGAGAAAAAAATAATGAACTCAGTAATACACAACTTTGTTTCTGGATGCACATCAGGTACAAGGAAACTAGAAAGCTCACCTGGAGCTAATAGGTCAACAACTAGGAATACTCAGGGAAACTCTGAACCAGGAAACACACCTAAGCAAGACGATGTGACAAAGAACAGGAGGACACAGATGATACACACGAGGTGATCAGGGAGAGAGGACACACCAGAACAGCAGAACAAGACAAGGGGAGTAAAACTGAATACGGTACAAAATAAAACAGGAAGTAGACATGGAAACAAATGCTGCCTTGACACAACACAGGGAAGCAGACACACTGAGGGACGACAACACCTACACTAACGCAAGATCCTAACTAGACACAAGAGGAGGACTTAAACTACAGCACAAGGATCAGAGACCAGGACTAAAATCCACTTAACAGGAGAACAAACCAGAAACAATAAAACATCAAACAGAACCAAGAACACAGGAAGCCTGAGAACTGAAACAGGATTAAATAGAAAGTGAACAACAGCCAAGAACAGAACTCAGAAAACTAAGAAGCCTGAGGATAGAAACAATGAAACCAACCAGGAATTAGCAGAAAAATACGAAAATTCAAAACTGCAACAACACAATAAACTAGGAATCAAACAGTAACATTAACAATATAATTTGAAAAATTAATGCCCTAAAATTATAAACGCTGGGTCATAAACCCACGACCACGATGATAAGATCCAAGCAAAACGTATATCAACTAGTAACAGAGTAAGGAAGGTGACACAGGCTGACAGCTTGTTTTTGACAGACACAATGATTTGATAAATAACATACTCAGCCGGCTACCGATAGCTAAGTATGAGCAGGTTACAAACTAAACTATTCTAACTGCTCGTGGAAACATACCTTTGTCTTTTTCTTCCTCCAATATTCTCCTTTCCCTCTTCTCTGCCTCACAGGGACAGCTCCTTTCTGTCACATTTCTGTTTCATAGCTTCATTCAAAAATGCCCGAAACTGACAGACCATCGGGTCGGGGGCGGGGCCACAGGGGCATTGGTCCCATCTGAAATCTGATTGGCCCCCTGAAGTGCCCCCGTCCTGTCACTCATCTGTCCTTTGTCCGAGAGCGAGGATCAAATTATAGGTGGATGCAATTCCACACCAAAACACCAGTAGCGCTAATGAGCCAAATAGGAATGTCCAATGTGAATAAAGCTTACAGAAGAAAAAGATTTGAACGATCTCGCGGATAAAGTTTTTTAACCGACAACCAATGCCAGTCTACATTTTGAGGAGTTTGTTGGTAACTAGAAAAAGCATTTCCTGAAGAAAATGCACTGTGAATGCTGCATGCTGAAAGATTGGAGCTGAAATGCCAAGAAAGGCTTCAAACAGCTGGAACCTTATTTGCTGAATGAGCTTCAATGAACTGCTGAATACCTGAACTGCTGAACTGTTGAATACCTGAACTGCTGAACTGCTGAACTGCTGAATTGCTGAACTGCTGAATTGCTGAATTGCTGAATTGCTGAACTGCTGCATTGCTGAACCGCTGAATTGCTGAACTGCTGAATTGCTGAACTTCTGAATACCTGAACTGCTGAACTGTTGAATACCTGAACTGCTGAACTGCTGAATTGCTGAACTGCTGAATTGCTGAACTGCTGAATACCTGAACTGCTGAATTGCTGAACTGCTGAATTGCTGAATACCTGAATTGCTGAACTGCTGCATTGCTGAACCGCTGAATTGCTGAACTGCTGAATTGCTGAACTGCTGAATTGCTGATCTGCTGAATTGCTGAACTGCTGAATTGCTGAATTGCTGAACTGCTGAATTGCTGAACTGCTGAACAGGTGTTAAAAATGTTGAACAGGTGTTAAAACTGCTGAACAGCTGTTAATAATGCTGAACAGCTGTTAATAACGCTGAACAGCTGTTAAACTGCTGTACAGCTCTTAAAGTGCTGAACGACTGTTTTAAACCTGAAAAGGCTGTTAAAGTGCTGAACGACTGTTTAAACCTGAAAAGGCTGTTAAAAGTGCTGAACGACTGTTTTAGACCTGAAAAGGCTGTTAAAAGTGCTGAACGACTGTTTAAACCTGAAAAGGCTGTTAAAAGTGCTGAACGACTGTTTTAAACCTGACAAGGCTGTTAAAAGTGCTGAACGACTGTTTAAACCTGAAAAGGCTGTTAAAAGTGCTGAACGACTGTTTAAACCTGAAAAGGCTGTTAAAAGTGCTGAACGACTGTTTAAACCTGAAAAGGCTGTTAAAAGTGCTGAACGACTGTTTAAACCTGAGAAGGCTGTTAAAAGTGCTGAACGACTGTTTAAACCTGAAAAGGCTGTTAAAAGTGCTGAACGGCTGTTTTAAACCTGAAAAGGCTGTTAAAAGTGCTGAACGGCTGTTTTAAACCTGAAAAGGCTGTTAAAAGTGCTGAACGACTGTTTTAAACCTGAAAAGGATGTTAAAAGTGCTGAACGACTGTTTAAACCTGAAAAGGCTGTTAAAAGTGCTGAACGACTGTTTTAAACCTGAAAAGGCTGTAAAAGTGCTGAACGACTGTTTTAAACCTGAAAAGGCTGTTAAAAGTGCTGAACGACTGTTTAAACCTGAAACGGCTGTTAAAAGTGCTGAACGACTGTTTTAAACCTGAAAAGGCTGTTAAAGTGCTGAACGACTGTTTTAAACCTGAAAAGGCTGTTAAAGTGCTGAACGACTGTTTTAAACCTGAAAAGGCTGTTAAAAGTGCTGAACGACTGTTTAAACCTGAAAAGGCTGTAAAAGTGCTGAACGACTGTTTTAAACCTGAAAAGGCTGTAAAAGTGCTGACCGGCTGTTTTAAACCTGAAAAGGCTGTTAAAAGTGCTGAACGACTGTTTAAACCTGAAAAGGCTGTTAAAAGTTCTGAACGACTGTTTTAAACCTGAAAAGGCTGTAAAAGTGCTGAACGACTGTTTAAACCTGAAAAGGCTGTTAAAAGTGCTGAACGACTGTTTAAACCTGAAAAGGCTGTTAAAAGTGCTGAACGACTGTTTAAACCTGTAAAGGCTGTTAAAAGTGCTGAACGACTGTTTTAAACCTGAAAAGGCTGTTAAAGTGCTGAACGACTGTTAAACGTAATGTCATAAAGTAATAACATAAATCTGCAGAAGAAGCTGAGCATTTTGATACCAGAATGGTTTCTGTAGCATAAACGGTGCTGAAGTTATGAAAGAACAAAAAACAGCTCAACTTTGAACAGCTTGCATGCAGAGGAATAATCCACCAATCACTTTAAAGTATTATGAGCCAATCAGAATGCTGCTACACAGCTAGTTCTGCCAACTCAAAACAGCTGTGTAACTGTTTAACTGCAGGCACTTTGTGGCAAAGCCCTGTTGAATTTGTCTTGGCGCACCTCCCGAACAAATGCTTATAAATCAAAAACCGTAACTCCTATCAAAATAATTTTTAAACTGTGAGCGTCACAAGGACCTGCTCTAAACACCAGTGTAATTTTTATTTTCCTGGGTTGAAAAATGTGGTCATGGGAGCAGTTTAAAAAAAGGGTCTTTTCTGGTTTTGAGAAAATCACCTCCCAAAAATTACTATAGAGGCGGATGGAGGAGTTGGAGGGTGCTCCCTCTGCTTGAAGCCTCACAGTTTAAAAAGTTTACATTTCTCAGGGCTAAGAGACACATTGTTTGAAAGTAGAGAAGCAGCTCTACGTTTTGATCATAAAATCATGGCTGTAGAGTGAAGAGTGTGGACACAGCGGCAGTTTAGAGAGATATTTTTCAGCTGAAGAATTTCAAGTCTCCCACTCTAACCTTTGGAATGCGCACTCTAGACGACCACATACACAACCATTATAAACGCTAAAAAGAGCAAAAAACCTTTTTGTGCTTAAACTGTAACTGTTTAAAAACCATAAAAGATATTAATACAAAAAGTAATAGCTGAATAGCTGAGAGTCATGGCTTTATTTTAAAGTTTAAATGGTGTCTCTAGCTTAAGGTATGCTGAAGTTCTTAGCTTTTAAAGTCTGAAAGGGTTTTAAAAGGTTTTTAAGCTTTCCCCATTCATTTGAATGGGGCCAAAAAAATTAGAAAAATATTAATATTAAATTAATGGCAGAAGATTTGAACCTGAAAAGTAATAGCAGCGATCTCCTGAAGAAGCCGCACGTTTTGATACCAGAACGGTTTCTGTAGCTTAAACGGTTTTTGAGATCGAAGCGGTCAAAAAACGTACGGAAGAATAATATATAATAACTAGAAAAAGCATTTCCTGAAGAAAATGCACTGTGAATGCTGCATGCTGAAAGATTGGAGCTGAAATGCCAAGAAAGGCTTCAAACAGCTGGAACCTTATTTGCTGAATGAGCTTCAATGAACTGCTGAATACCTGAACTGCTGAACTGTTGAATACCTGAACTGCTGAACTGCTGAATTGCTGAACTGCTGAATTGCTGAACTGCTGAATACCTGAACTGCTGAATACCTGAACTGCTGAACTGCTGAATTGCTGAACTGCTGCATTGCTGAACCGCTGAATTGCTGAACTGCTGAATTGCTGAACTTCTGAATACCTGAACTGCTGAACTGTTGAATACCTGAACTGCTGAACTGCTGAATTGCTGAACTGCTGAATTGCTGAACTGCTGAATACCTGAACTGCTGAATTGCTGAACTGCTGAATTGCTGATCTGCTGAATTGCTGAACTGCTGAATTGCTGAATTGCTGAACTGCTGAATTGCTGAACTGCTGAATTGCTGAACTGCTGAACAGGTGTTAAAAATGTTGAACAGGTGTTAAAACTGCTGAACAGCTGTTAATAATGCTGAACAGCTGTTAAACTGCTGAACAGCTCTTAAAGTGCTGAACGACTGTTTTAAACCTGAAAAGGCTGTTAAAGTGCTGAACGACTGTTTAAACCTGAAAAGGCTGTTAAAAGTGCTGAACGACTGTTTAAAACCTGAAAAGGCTGTTAAAAGTGCTGAACGACTGTTTAAACCTGAAAAGGCTGTTAAAAGTGCTGAACGACTGTTTAAACCTGAAAAGGCTGTTAAAAGTGCTGAACGACTGTTTAAACCGGAAAAGGCTGTTAAAAGTGCTGAACGACTGTTTAAACCTGAAAGGCTGTTAAAAGTGCTGAACGACTGTTTAAACCTGAAAAGGCTGTTAAAAGTGCTGAACGACTGTTTTAAACCTGAAAAGGCTGTTAAAAGTGCTGAACGACTGTTTAAACCTGAAAAGGCTGTTAAAAGTGCTGAACGACTGTTTTAAACCTGAAAAGGCTGTAAAAGTGCTGAACGACTGTTTAAACCTGAAAAGGCTGTTAAAAGTGCTGAACGACTGTTTTAAACCTGAAAAGGCTGTTAAAAGTGCTGAACGACTGTTTAAACCTGAAAAGGCTGTTAAAGTGCTGAACGACTGTTTAAACCTGAAAAGGCTGTTAAAAGTGCTGAACGACTGTTTAAACCTGAAAAGGCTGTTAAAAGTGCTGAACGACTGTTTAAACCTGAAAAGGCTGTTAAAAGTGCTGAACGACTGTTTTAAACCTGAAAAGGCTGTTAAAGTGCTGAACGACTGTTTAAACCTGAAAAGGCTGTAAAAGTGCTGAACGACTGTTTAAACTGAAAATGCTGTTAAAAGTGCTGAACGACTGTTTAAACCTGAAAGGCTGTTAAAAGTGCTGAACGACTGTTTAAACCTGTAAAGGCTGTTAAAAGTGCTGAACGACTGTTTTAAACCTGAAAAGGCTGTTAAAGTGCTGAACGACTGTTAAACGTAATGTCATAAAGTAATAACATAAATCTGCAGAAGAAGCTGAGCATTTTGATACCAGAATGGTTTCTGTAGCATAAACGGTGCTGAAGTTATGAAAGAACAAAAAACAGCTCAACTTTGAACAGCTTGCATGCAGAGGAATAATCCACCAATCAGTTTAAAGTATTATGAGCCAATCAGAATGCTGCTACACATTTAGTTCTGCCAACTCAAAACAGCTGTGTAACTGTTTAACTGCAGGCACTTTGTGGCAAAGCCCTGTTGAATTTGTCTTGGCGCACCTCCCGAACAAATGCTTATAAATCAAAAACCGTAACCCCTATCAAAATAATTTTTAAACTGTGAGCGTCACAAGGACCTGCTCTAAACAGCGGTGTAATTTTTATTTTCCTGGGTTGAAAAATGTGGTCATGGGAGCAGTTTAAAAAAAGGGTCTTTTCTGGTTTTGAGAAAATCACCTCCCGAAAATTTCTATAGAGGCGGATGGAGGAGTTGGAGGGTGCTCCCTCTGCTTGAAGCCTCACAGTTTAAAAAGTTTACATTTCTCAGGGCTAAGAGACACATTGTTTGAAAGTAGAGAAGCAGCTCTACGTTTTGATCATAAAATCATGGCTGTAGAGTGAAGAGTGTGGACACAGCGGCAGTTTAGAGAGATATTTTTCAGCTGAAGAATTTCAAGTCTCCCACTCTAACCTTTGGAATGCGCACTCTAGACGACCACATACACAACCATTATAAACGCTAAAAAGAGCAAAAAACCTTCTTGTGCTTAAACTGTAACTGTTTAAAAACCATAAAAGATATTAATACAAAAAGTAATAGCTGAATAGCTGAGAGTCATGGCTTTATTTTAAAGTTTAAATGGTGTCTCTAGCTTAAGGTATGCTGAAGTTCTTAGCTTTTAAAGTCTGAAAGGGTTTTAAAAGGTTTTTAAGCTTTCCCCATTCATTTGAATGGGGCCAAAAAAATTAGAAAAATATTAATATTAAATTAATGGCAGAAGATTTGAACCTGAAAAGTAATAGCAGCGATCTCCTGAAGAAGCCGCACGTTTTGATACCAGAACGGTTTCTGTAGCTTAAACGGTTTTTGAGATTGAAGCGGTCAAAAAACGTACGGAAGAATAATATATAATAATAATAATAATAATAATAATAATAATAAAGAATACAACAACAATACTGTGAATGCTTTGCAGCATTCACAGTAATAATAAAGAATACAACAACAATACTGTGATGCTTTGCAGCATTCACAGTAATTATTTGATGAATGATTGGAGCTGAAATGCCAAGAAATGCTTCAAACAGCTGAAACTTTATTTGCTGAATGAGCTTCAATGAACTGCTGAATAGGGTTTAATCCTGGGATCCAGGATTCCCGGGAAATGCGATCAGAACCATTTCCTGTTTCCCGGGAACGTTAAGACGGGAAACCGGGAAAAAAAGTCGTGCGAAAGACAAGAAAGAAAAGAAAAGAAAGCTTCAGAACGTTACATTTAAGGAAATATTGAGAGAAGGGTTTGCTCTTCATTTCAGGCACGTTCAGCCTCCGTTTAAGGCTTCAGCCTTCATCACAAGCGTTTTAATAGAGGTATTACACAGTTGTACTTTTTTCCTCTTTAATTTGTTGAAATCGTAGGCAATGTGTTTAGCCTAAGGTATTTTGTATTATTATATATTGTTATATTGCATTATATAGCCTATAAAATATGCCTGCCCTGAACAATAAAGAAATATGTGTTTAACTTTGAGTGTTTCTTTTCCTCATTTGCAGCCGCTTACTAACAATCATGAATTAGGATGCGGGCCTAATGTGTGAAGAAAGTATCATGAAATAGATTACTTTAACAAATTTCGCTTTTAAAATGGAGTTGAGTAAAATGTATATTTTTTAGGCTATAAGGATTGGCAGCCAGTTTTTCAAAAGACGATTCACAACGAACCTACTTTAACCCTTAGACACGGCGTTATAAATTTGCTGTTGCCAGAATGGCAATGACCAAGTCGTAGTGCATTATTCAAGGCCCTGTTTTATGCCATATTATAGTGTAGTACAGTAGTTAACTTTTCAATGACTATTACAGCGTTCCACTGGTGGAACGGTGTGCATTGTGGACAGTGCAAGTAGCTGAGCCTTTATCAATGCTGTGTGGAGATGAACCGTATTATTTGCACCAGCAATTGTAAATATCTTGGTATAATTCCATGTACAATGCAGGAATATTCGAATTACATTTGTTAAGGGAGTGTTGAGGAATGATACAACACGCATAGCTCGAGCACTCGAATGCCGAGATGTAGGTTTTATTGCATTAATCAAGCCAACGTTGCCCCCTATTGGGCATAACAGGACATAGCTGGAAATCTACCTCTACAATATCAGAATAGGTTAAGCCCGACACAGGCTACAGAAGGCCTAATTAAAATTTAAAAAAAAAAAACTTTTTCCCTGGATTCCCGGGAAATGGCTCGTCTTTTCGCGGGATTTGATTCATGTCATTTTCGGGAAAAACATTAAACCCTACTGCTGAACTGCTGAATTGCTGAACTGCTGAATTGCTGAATTGCTGAACTGCTGAATACCTGAACTGCTGAATTGACGCTGAACTGCTGAATTGCTGAATACCTGAATTGCTGAACTGCTGCATTGCTGAACCGCTGAATTTCTGAACTGCTGAATACCTGAACTGCTGAATTGCTGAATTGCTGAACTGCTGAATACCTGAACTGCTGAATTGCTGAACTGCTGAATTGCTGAACTGCTGAACAGGTGTTAAAAATGTTGAACAGGTGTTAAAACTGCTGAACAGCTGTTAATATTGCTGAACAGCTGTAAATAAAGCTGAACAGCTGTTAAACTGCTGAACAGCTCTTAAAGTGCTGAACGACTGTTTTAAACCTGAAAAGGCTGTTTAAAGTGCTGAACGACTGTTTAACACCTGAAAGGCTGTTAAAAGTGCTGAACGACTGTTTAAACCTGAAAGGCTGTTAAAAGTGCTGAACGACTGTTTAAACCTGAAAGGCTGTTAAAAGTGCTGAACGACTGTTTAAACCTGAAAAGGCTGTTAAAAGTGCTGAACGACTGTTTAAACCTGAAAACGCTGTTAAAAGTGCTGAACGACTGTTTAAACCTGAAAAGGCTGTTAAAAGTGCTGAACGACTGTTTAAACCTGAAAAGGCTGTTAAAAGTGCTGACCGGACTGTTTTAAACCTGAAAAGGCTGTAAAAGTGCCTGAACGACGTTTAAACCTGAAAGGCTGTTAAAAGTGCTGAACGACTGTTTTAAACCTGAAAAGGCTGTTAAAAGTGATGAACGACTGTTTAAACCTGAAAAGGCTGTTTAAAGTGCTGAACGACTGTTTAACCTGAAAAGGCTGTTAAAAGTGCTGACCGGCTGTTTTAAACCTGAAAAGGCTGTTAAAGTGCTGACCGACTGTTAAACGTAATGTCATAAGTAATAACATAAATCTGCAGAAGAGATGAGCATTTTGATACCAGAATGGTTTCTGTAGCATCAACGGTGCTGAAAGTTAGTGAAAGAACAAAAAACAGCTCAACTTTGAAACAGCTGCATGCAGAGGAATAATCCACCAATCAGTTAAGTATTATGAGCCAATCAGAATGCTGCTACACATTTAGTTCTGCCAACTCAAAACAGCTGTGTAACTGTTTAACTGCAGGCACTTTGTGGCAAAGCCCTGTTGAATTTGTCTTGGCGCACCTCCCGAACAAATGCTTATAAATCAAAACCGTAACCCCTATCAAAATAATTTTTAAACTGTGAGCGTCACAAGGACCTGCTCTAAACAGCGGTGTAATTTTTATTTTCCTGGGTTGAAAAATGTGGTCATGGGAGCAGTTTAAAAAAAGGGTCTTTTCTGGTTTTGAGAAAATCACCTCCCGAAAATTTCTATAGAGGCGGATGGAGGAGTTGGAGGGTGCTCCCTCTGCTTGAAGCCTCACAGTTTAAAAAGTTTACATTTCTCAGGGCTAAGAGACACATTGTTTGAAAGTAGAGAAGCAGCTCTACGTTTTGATCATAAAATCATGGCTGTAGAGTGAAGAGTGTGGACACAGCGGCAGTTTAGAGAGATATTTTTCAGCTGAAGAATTTCAAGTCTCCCACTCTAACCTTTGGAATGCGCACTCTAGACGACCACATACACAACCATTATAAACGCTAAAAAGAGCAAAAAACCTTCTTGTGCTTAAACTGTAACTGTTTAAAAACCATAAAAGATATTAATACAAAAAAGTAATAGCTGAATAGCTGAGAGTCATGGCTTTATTTTAAAGTTTAAATGGTGTCTCTAGCTTAAGGTATGCTGAAGTTCTTAGCTTTTAAAGTCTGAAAGGGTTTAAAAGGTTTTTAAGCTTTCCCATTCATTTGAATGGGGCCAAAAAAATTAGAAAAATATTAATATTAAATTAATGCAGAAGATTTGAACCTGAAAAGTAATAGCAGCGATCTCCTGAAGAAGCCGCACGTTTTGATACCAGAACGGTTTCTGTAGCTTAAACGGTTTTTTGAGATCGAAGCGGTCCAAAAACGTACGGAAGAATATAAATAATAACTAGAAAAAAGCATTTCCTGAAGAAAATGCACTGTGAATGCTGCATGCTGAAAGATTGGAGCTGAAATGCCAAGAAAGGCTTCAAACAGCTGGAACTTTATTTGCTGATGAGCTTCAATGAACTGCTGAATACCTGAACTGCTGAACTGTTGAATACCTGAACTGCTGAATTGCTGAACTGCTGAATTGCTGAACTGCTGAATACCTGAACTGCTGAATTGCTGAACTGCTGAATTGCTGAATACCTGAATTACTGAACTGCTGCATTGCTGAACCGCTGAATTGCTAAACTGCTGAATTGCTGAACTTCTGAATACCTGAACTGCTGAACTGTTGAATACCTGAACTGCTGAATTGCTGAATTGCTGAACTGCTGAATTGCTGAACTGCTGCATTGCTGAACCGCTGAATTGCTGAACTGCTGAACTGCTGAACTGCTGAATTGCTGAATTGCCAAATTGCTGAATTGCTGAACTGCTGAATTGCTGAATTGCTGAACTGCTGAATTGCTGAACTGCTGAATACCTGAACTGCTGAATTGCTGAACTGCTGCATTGCTGAACCGCTGAATGCTGAACTGCTGAATTGCTGAACTGCTGAATACCTGAACTGCTGAATTGCTGAACTGCTGAATTGCTGAACTGCTGAATTGCTGAATTGCTGAACTGCTGAATTGCTGAATTGCTGAATTGCTGAACTGCTGAACAGGTGTAAAACTGTTGAACAGGTGTGAAAACTGCTGAACAGTGTTAAATAACCTGAACAGCCTGGTAAAAGTGCTGAACGATGTTTAAACCTGAAAAGGCTGTAAAGTGCTGAACGACTGTTTTTAAACCTGGAAAAAGGCGTCAAAGTGCTGAACGACTGTTTAACGAAGGCTGTAAAAGTGCTGAACGACTGTTTTAAACTGAACA